>NC_064615.1:217327709-219827709 GCF_023898315.1 Schistocerca nitens | reverse complement strand
CCAAGAGATGAATACACTAAGCAGATTCTGAAGGATGTAGGTTGCAGTAGGTACTGGGAGATGAAGAAGCTTGCACAGGATAGGGTAGCATGGAGAGCTGCATCAAACCAGTCTCAGGACTGAAGATCACAACAACAACAACAATCAAGATGTTATTTTTATGTTTTAAACGATACTTTCAATTAAGAAGGTAAGCGCGTGTTGCAGTGGAGCGTCAAGGCATTTGTTTGCCGTGACGAAGAAGTCGATATTCAGCTGAAGTAAGAGTTTATTTCTAGTTATTAGGTACTGTGGGAGACAGTGTGGAAGTTGATTTGCACTGCAGGAATCACTCGTACAAGGAGCGATTTATTAAGACAGATAGGGAGCAGTTGTATCAGACTTGTTGCAAAGGCTATGGCTTCAAGTGATGGTGGCTTAGCGTGCCTTTAAACCCCGTTCATTATTCCATTGCGGTATGAGAAAGTTCCTGGTCACCACAGCATGTCAGGTAAAGTTAGTCTGATCGCTTAATTCTCACTTACGGGTCAAATTTTATTTAAAGAGAAATGCTTTCGGGCATCAAATCCGCTGGTCATACCGTCATACGCTCTTACAGGCTTTCAACTTACACAGCAGACTTCAAATAGAACATCTGAATCTGGAGAACGTCAGTTTGACACCAAGGTCGTTCCCTTCCATTACCGGAACCTACAACGGAAAAACAATACACACGTCCCAATTCCCAAAGCTGTAATTGTTTTTTTCCTTGAGGGGCGAATCTAGATTGTGGAAGTAGGTGCCAGGCGAAATACGCTGTGCCTTTTTGAAGGTTGTAAGAGGTATGCGCTGCCTGCGATATGCAAGGTATAAGAGAATCGCTGACCAGAGAGCAGTGTTGACTGAGTAGGAACTGTGTAGCTGTAGCAGTAAGTTGCTGCTAGTCGCTAGTCTGCGCTTGTCTGGAGTCTGCTCTGGTCGGGAGTTCTGAGCCTGAGTATTATTGTATAAGGTAAAAAGCAGCCTCGCGCATATCTAGGAATGTATCTGAACTGTCATCCAAATGTTTTAAAAATGTCCTAATAATAATAATTTTTGCAATATAAAATATTTTTTTTTTAAAAAAAGCATTCATTTCAAAAAATCAGTTGCTTCCTTTCACAAATCACAAATGTATAGGCCAGCATTGCACGGAGCTGTGCCGGAAAAATGTTAAGTAAGAGCAGATATATTCGCCGTTTTTATTGAGGTAAGAATTTTTGCTTTTTTATTCAGAATGATCTTACAGGGCCATGACGCAGCACTGCTGTCGTCCAAAATTTACCAGGTTACTGAATTTATTTTTTTTATTATTACGAGGTTTAGGAATTTTTCTGTTTCGAGCTTACATTAAATGAGAAAAGAATTTTGTGGGTACATTAAATGGGAAATAAATTTTGTGTGGAGGTTAAATGTGAATGAATTTCTGTAGAGAGTTTACACTAAATTAGAATCACATTCATTATTCATATTGGCGACAACCGGCCAGGATCGTATTTCTTTGTGAATCTCTGAGAAGTAGTCGTATATCTGCTCTTAGTTACTTAAATGTAGTTTTCATCTGGCGCAACGCATTTACTAATTTGTCACTTTTTCTTTCACAGATCATCGGCAATTTATTGCTCTGTGTTGTAATTGTGTTTGTTCCATTTTTTTTTTGCTTTGTCCTTGTTTCATTTTGTGCTTAATTTTGATTTGTGAAAAATGTCGCGAAAAGCTGTTAACAGTACATCGCGATGTGCAGTGAGTGAAAAAGCTGACTCGATTAATTTGACCGATAATACTTGCGACACTCAGTGTAATAGCGATAATCCTCCATTTACAGACAATCAGTGCGTATCGACCACTAGTAATGATTTTGATCCTAATGATGAACAAACAAAATCAAATTGTGAAACTTCCTGGCAGATTAAAACTGTGTGCCCGACCGAGACTCGAACTCGGGACCTTTGCCTTTCGCGGGCAAGTGCTCTTTCATATCAACAGCACACTCCGCTGCAGAGTGAAAATCTCATTCTGGAAACATCCCCCAGGCTGTGGCTAAGCCATGTCTCCGCAGTATCCTTTCTTTCAGGAGTACTAGTTTTGCAAGGTTCGCAGGAGAGCTCCTGTAAAGTTTGGAAGGTAGCAGACGAGATACTGGCAGAAGTAAAGCTGTGAGGCCGGGCGTGAGTCGTGCTTCGGTAGCTCAGTTGGTAGAGCAATTGCCCGCGAAAGACGCCGGCACGGTAGCTCAGCGTGTTCGGTCAGAGGGCTAGCTGCCCTCTGTAATAAAAAAAACTGAGTTAATGGAACAACAAAGAACTGTAACGGGTGTCTTTCGACGTCCGCCCAGAGCAGATACAACGAACGAAAACGAACAAAATGAGATTTAAAAAAAAAAAAAAAAAAAAAATTGGTAGAGCACTTGCCCGCGAAAGGCAAAGGTCCCGAGTTCGAGTCTCGGTCGGGCACACAGTTTTAATCTGCCAGGAAGTTTCATATCAGCGGACACTCCGCTGCAGAGTGAAAATGTCATTCTGAAATTCAATTCTGTCCTCTGTTAATTTAACGACAATTGATGACGCGGCACGTTCTATTACAATGAACGCTGCCCAGTTTGACACACCCGGTTTGCAAAATTTACGTAACGAACAGATAAATTTTTCTAACGAAAATGAACAGTGTAATCAGAATACGTCAGATTTATTTGATCCTGGTGTAGTGACCAACAGTGCACGTCCGATTGGCAAACCTTTTCAAGAATCACAGAATAACCAAATGGTTACACAAAACGTGACACATGCAGATACATCACACAGTACAGAGAATAGAGCCGATAATTTTGGCTGGGATTAAGTTATGGCATTATTACTACAAATCAATGAAAAACTAGACAATGAGCACAAACAACTTAATGAAAATCTCAAACGAATTAATGAATCGTACGAACAACGTAATGAAAATCTCGAACAGTGGAATGAAAAACTAAACAACAATTTCAAACAACTTACTGAAAAACAAGACAACAATTCCAAACAGTTGAATGAAAAACACGACAACCATTTTAAACAACTTAATGAATCGTACAAACAACTTAATGAAAAATACGACAAACTTAATGTATCGTACAAACAACGTAATGAAAATTTCGACAACCATTGCAAACAACTTAATGAAAAACTAGACAATAATTATAAACAACTTAATGAATCGTGCAAACAATTTAATGAAAGTTTCAAACAGTCGAACGAAAAACACGACAACCTTAATGAACAGAACACCTAAGATGTTGAGTCCCATAGTGCTCAGAGCCATTTGAACCATTTGACTATCCTTTAAAGTGAGCAGATTACAGCCATTGCCGCGCAATGTCATGATACTAAAGAACAATTACGCGAAGAAAGTAAGGCTTATGCTAGGAACAGTAGTGAAGAAGTTAGATCTGTTGTACAAGAATTAAGTAGTACACGTGTAGCCACAACGAAATTACTTAGAGATGAAAGTAGTGCAGTCGCTGAACAATGTTCTGAAAATGCGACACAGTTACGCGACGAGTTTAATTTAAAGTCACCAGAACTTTCACACACTCTGGATACGGAAGTCGATAAGAAATGTGAACAACAGAACAGCCAAATTGACGAACGTTTTAAAGTGACAGAGATGAAAAATGTTTGTCACTAACACGTCACAGCATACGGCACATTCCGAACATTTGTCACACTCACACAGCCAGTGTAACTTAGGTAATTTACAGAGACTACGTGACTTAGAATCCGAACAGACACAGACAAATAGATTCTCATTCAATCCTGAACCTATTCACACATTCAGAGACGATAACGTTGATTATAAGCAATTTTTATCCGCAAAAAATCTAAGGTATTTAAAAATGACAGAACACAAATACATCGTTTGGACTGGATAGGACAATTTGCTTTTGTATTTTTATCAGCTTGGCCTGTAATGCAGAAACTAGAATTGGCCTGGATACAACAACTTGCTTTTGAATTTTAACCGGCATTGCCTGTAACGCAGAAACTAAAAATTATTTGCAGCGCGTAATTAACCTCAGGGGATTCATTACGCTTCGATGAATATGTGCCGTAGCGTGCACAGGGCCCCGAGCCGTAGTAGTACTATTTCATCTTTAGTTTTCTGCACTGCTGCCTTCTCTTCTACTATCCTTTATAGCCGGCCGCGGTGGTCTAGCGGTTCTGGCGCTGCAGTCCGGAACCGCGAGACTGCTACGGTCGCAGGTTCGAATCCTGCCTCGGGCATGGGTGTGTGTGTGTGATGGCCTTAGGTTAGTTAGGTTTAAGTAGTTCTAAGTTCTAGGGGACTTATGACCTACGATGTTGAGTCCCATAGTGCTCAGAGCCATTTGAACCATTTGACTATCCTTTATATCTATTAAAATAGCTCTTCAACTATCGATCTATCTAGGATTAAGAATGAATAATGAAAACGTGATATGACAAATTTTACCTGAAAGTGACCGTTTTCTTTAGACACTCCCGAAGCAACAAAAACTACCAGAATTTTAATAACAGACAAAATCTTAATTATCAGTATCGTCAAAATTATCATCAACAGGAACCACACTTTGGTAACAATAGATGCTTTTCACGGCAACAGCATCAAAGCCAGCCGGTTAGCATACCTAACCAACAATGTAATGTGCAAGGTCAACCAAACTTTAATGTTTCGCCGCCTACACGTATAGCGTCAGTTCCAACATATAGTAACGCACAGCAACAAGGAAATCAGTACGTACAGAAAACACACTATTTCAGCTCATATCGCAATGCACAGTATAGAAATGACTATTTTGACAGACGTAAAAGTAATGAGCACAATTTTCAGCGTACGTTTAATAACAGTCGGTCTTACCAACAACAAATTATCAGGAATGTACCAGACAGTAGATATCATCCCGAACGTAATACGTCAGGACGAAATAAAGGAACAGTAGAAATAGTGGAAATGCCATAGCATCCTCCCGAAAATAATAGCACGTCAGATAGAATTTGACTAGCAACAGTACAGGTTGCATCTTCCAGTAACGCAAGCAATGCTTTTGACACGCAGGATCTTGTTCACGAAAATGTTATTACTTTTGACGACATCCGAGACACTCTTTTGCAGGAAAGACCAGTTATTCAAAAAACCATTTCACACCCTGTCATTAAAGTAAGGATTGGATCATCCAAATTTTCAACAGTAATCGGTTCTGGATCACCTATGTTAGTTATAAATGAGGAAACTTTCAACGAATGTAACAAAGAGAATACCTATCCTACGTTACCATTAGGCAAAACTAAAGTAAAAGGAGCAGTATCTGGTAAAGCAGTAGATGTAAAATTAGACACATTTATCATTTTGTATTGCATGTCATACATTTCACTCAAATTTTTGGATTGTTCCCTTATTGACAACAGATGTTATTTTAGGTACGAATTTTCTGGTACAACACGACGCAATTATTTACTTTCAAAACTCCTATTTAATGTTAAAGGATGAAAATGTACAACTGGCTTTAGAATTTCTGCACTCTTTATCTGCAGAAGAACAAACAATTAATCGTACAGAGGTCATTTCCGCATCACGTAACATAGACTGTCATTCCACATTGTTCACAGATACGTACGTACACAACTATAATACTCCAGACGAAGCCGACTATGACGTTATAAAAAATGATTTCTGATAAAATTAAACAGAGCAGTGCAAATACAGACGACGAACGCACGCAGCTACGCAATATTCTTTTACATCAAGCTCCAGTTTTTGACAACGTCCCTGGTACTATGTCCGGTTTTATGTATGAATTTCAAGTTAAACAGCACGACACATTTAAAGCCAAACATTATCCTATTCCGTATATTCACAGAGAACAAGTTAAGAAAGAATTGCAAACTATGCTTGACCAAGGAATTATTGAACCGGCAGTTAGTCCGTACATAAACCCGCTCCATATTGTTAAGAAAAAGGATGGTTCACTTCGCCTCGTACTTGATTCGCGTCACATCAACGACATTATTATTAATGAAACAGATCGCCCACAGACGCTAGAAGAACTTCTACAGAAATTTCATGGTACTGCTATTTATTCCACATTAGATTTGAAATCGGGATTTTGGCAAATTTAACTCCATCCGGACTGCAGAAAGTACACAGCTTTTCTCTGTTTTGGTGACTGTTATCAATTTTGTAAATTACCGTTCGGTTTAACTATTTCTTCAGCAGCATTTATTCGCGGTTTGAATACTATACTTCCGACAGAACTTAAAGACAGAATCACAATGTATGTAGACGACATTCTTATTGCAGAAGCTAACTGGTCTGAACATAATCTCATTCTTAAACAACTGTTACGAACTTTTCGTGCACAAGGACTCACAGCTAATCTCAGTAAATCGCACTTTGGCAAAACTTCTATAAAATTGCTTGGACATGTAATTTCAGCAGAAGACATTGCGCCTGACCCGGAAAAACTTCAAGCTTTACGTGACATTACTGTTCCTACGACGAAGAAACAACTACGCAGCTTTTTGGGTTTAATTAACTTTTTTCGTAAATTTATTCATTACTCTGCTTTAGAAACCCCTAGATTATGTCAATTGACAGGTAAAAACACTATTTGGTTCTGGGATAGGCAAGCACATTCTGAATTTGTGATCCTCAAACAAGCTTTGTTGAATGCACCACTTTTATCACATCCAGATCTTACTAGAAATTTTTTCATTGCCACTGACAGTTCTAACACCGCTTTAGGCGTACACATTTTTCAGGAAACTGAAGAAGATGGTTGTACAGTAATTAAAAACATCGCCTTTGCGAGTCGCATTCTGTCACTTGCTTAACGCAATTATTCTACAGAACTTGAAACATTATGTGTTGTATGGGAATTTACGAGATTTCGGCATTTTCTTTATGGAAGACATACGACCGTTTACACAGATCATAGAGCTATACAGTTTTTACTTTCCGCTAAATTTACACACGACAGATTAAGCAGATGGAAACTTTATTTACAGGAATTTAATTTTACAATTGTTCACATTCCCGGTACACACAATATTGTAGCAGACGCACTATCCCGTTCTCTCAGCAACAATCAGCAAGACATCGCAACCAACTTCTGCAAAGCAAATTTCAGCGTCATGTACATTCAACAAGTTGCATTTGAAAATTTCATTTCGTCGTCATTACGAGACATAGCACAAGAGCAGTGTAAAGACAACGTATGGAAAGAAATTAAACACCTTTGGCAAGATAGGAATAATGTTACCATTAGAAACCATTGACTGTACGGAATAATACTGTTTCGCCGCTCTCACCCTGACAGCAAAAATTGTTTATTATGTATTCCTGACGAGCTTGTTAACAAATTTATTTGGTATACTCATTTAAGTTACGCACATTACGGAGCCAAAAAATGTTTTCTTATACTGAGACAGAACTTATTTTGCCAACATGGAGAAACGTATTCGACGAGTTTTAGCGTCATGTAAAATCTGCCAGAAAGCTAAGTCAGATACGACTTCACATATTCCTCCGTTACATCCCATTGTACCTGTTAAATTGAGACACATGGCCGCTGTAGACATTTTTGGTCCGATTCCCAGAACTAATAGAGGTTTTTGCTACATCTTTGTCGCTGTTGAACTCACTTCGAAATTTGTTACCTTCACTCCGTTACGCAAAGCTACTGCTAAAACTATTTCGAAAGCATTTGTAAAACATTTTTTATTTCATGTAGGGCATGTATTGAAAGTAATTTCCGACAATGGATCACAGTTTCGATCTGCTATATGGACACGTATATTACGAGCTAGAAACATTTCTCCGATCTATATATCCAGATACCATGCTTCTTCGAACCCTTGTGAACGACTAATGAAAGAAATTAGTAAACTATGTAGAATATACTGCCATAAAAAACATATTGATTGGGATACACACATACTCTCATTCCAAGATGTAATTAATTCCATACCAAATGAATCTATTATGCTATCTCCGAATGTTATACTGAAAAATAATGAACCACCTAACAAAATTAAAGAATTAGTAACATTTCCTACATCTCGTCGACTACGACACCATGAAATAATTGACATTGCGCTGAACAACATCAAACGTGCCGCAGAACGCCGGAGAAGACAGCAAAAACAGGCTTGTACACGCCGTGACTTTCACATTGGACAGAAGATTTTAGTACGTACACACTATTTGTCCAACAGAGGAAAGAATAGGTGTAGTAAATTTGAGCATCTATACGCAGGTCCATATCGAATTCGCAGCATTCCTCACTCCAATGTAGTACACGTCGAAACTCTGAGAACCAGAAAAAGTAAAGGCAATCACCATGCCTCCAATATTAAACCTTTTATGGAATGAACATACTTTATGATTTATCACACTGTAATGCTATTTTCTGATTTTTATATGACCAATGATGCAATTATATTTATGTGACTACATACTGATGATTATTATATTTTTTCTTGGGAAGTACCCGGCAAGGTAAGGTTAGCAGGTCGCTTTTCTTGTCGTTACACATCAGACCGTGCACATTTTTCCAGATAAACTTACATATTTTATGACCACTTATGCAATTATATTTATGTGACTACTTACTGATGATTATCATATTTTTTCTTGGCAAGTGCCCGGCAAGGTAAGGTTAGCAGGTCGCTTTTCTTGTCGTTACACATCAGACCGTGCACATTTTCCATTTTTCATGTATGTATGATTGTTTTCCTGTTTTGTTTGTATGCACTATGAAATGTTTAAGATGTAACAAACACCAGTTGACTTTGACATTTTGCCTTATGATATCTCAACGTCGTGACTATTTTACATTTTTTTTTGCTTCTACATTATGATATTCTGTGTACATTTTTGCACCTGAAGACTGTCTATGTTTTTGACATAATATGTTTTCCGTCATGCTATGCTGTATGCTCAATTATATCACTAGAAACCAGTTTTTATTTAATGGGTATATGATTTAAATGCAAGACATTAATCATTGTTCATCATTTTCGGAAAGCAATAACGTGTAAAAGAAATAAATTAAACAAACCACAGTGGATTACTATGAAATGGGAATTTCACCTTCGGAATGTACGAAAGAAGATGCAATACGTCGTCACGAAGAGTAAATGGATCAGAATTAACAAGCATTAACAAGAATATACTATACACATCGTATAATAGCGGTCTTAACTAATTTTTTCTTTCAGAATACGAGGCGATTGATGCAGGCTGTCAGCAGTTAATTATTAAACCTGTTCTAGTACTTGCATTTTTTTTTACCCATTAGTGTGTGTCATTCATGAATGTGATCACATATACTCTACTTGTTTCATAACCTTGCTACAGCTGACTCATGACGAATGACGTTACTAATCCTTATTTCCAGCAATAAGTCAAAAGCAAATATTGTTATGCCCCAGCAATTAATTATCGATCCCAACACAATGCATTGCTAGCACAAAAAAAATGTATTACCAGTCCCAAATAATGCTACCAGTTTAAGAGAGTTCTGAGTAATACTGAATGATGTTTTCTAATCACAGACCTTGAGTAATAGTTAGTGTGTTACATTTTCAATATGTGCTGTGTCACTTGAATGATAAAAAATGTTTTGTAATATTCAATACTTCCTATATGTTTGGTAACTGGCCAATGAATGCCACTGTTTCTTATTTTAATTTTGTATTATGTCACCTACATGCTATTATATATGAATACCAGTAGCTTGATACTACACTCATTAGCTCCTGTTTTGAAGGATGACTTCTGATGGTTTGTAACTGGCCAATGAGTGCCAATAATTATTGTAAATATGTCGTATGTCACTTGAATGATGAAAAATGTTTTGTAATATTCAATACTTGCTACATGTTTAGTAAATGGCCAATGAATGCCACTGTTTCTTATATTTGTATTATGTCACTTACATGCTATATATATGAATACTAGTAGCTTGATGCTACACTCATTAGCTCCTGCTTTGAAGGATGACTTCTGATGGTTTGTAACTGGCCAATGAGTGCCAATGATTACTATAACTAGCTGAATTATGTAAATAGTATGCCATTAATTAACTCTTGTTTTGAATGATCACTTTTGAATAATGCATAGAAATGGTTTGTAACTGGCCAATGAGTGCCAATGTTCACTATAATCAGATTACTTATGAACATTATTCTGTAATACTTCATACATAGTACAGAAATGTTCAGTAACTAGGCAATGAGTGCCACCAGTTACTCAAATCAGTTGATAGACTAGTGTAATTCTCAATGTTGACTGGCATAAGACTTAATGTCCTTCACCTTCTGACCTAATTACCAGAAATTACTGCATTTTCCGTTTGTCCTGTCTATCCTCATGACCATGGAGCACTATATTTGGTTTTTGCACTAATTCTACGTTGGTGTACCTTACAAGAACGTGGTGTTGACACGACATGCTGTCCATCACATTGAACGATGGAGATGTTATTATGGTCCCACTGTTTGGTGTACCTAATGTACTACCAAATTGATAACATTGAATATTAATACGACATTTCAGTGTCTTGGCTACACTGATTAATTCTTCAAGGAAGAGAACTTCAGATTGTCTCAGTTGGTGTTGTGCTTCTGTAAAAAGATATGGACTTTCAGTGCAGCTACGTGCAACCTACTGTGCTACAACCATGATGCAATCCTTCCCTTTCCTATCCTAGTTCTTGTAAAATGGTAAAAAATATATATATATATATACAGTGCGTGTGCACTTTATGTCATTTGTTAATATGTTTTGTACTCATTGCGTATACATTTTGTCATTGCTTGATATGTTCTGTACTCAGTGCATGTGCACTATATTTCATTCCATGTTCTGCACTTATATATATGTATATATTCTGTGACTGTAAACTTAGTTAACTAAGAAAAGTTTGTTGCTCATGGCCAGTTCAATTGACTCACCATCGCTGCCAAATTTTGCCCCGCCAGTGGAGGGTTATGTAAGAGGTATGCGCTGCCTGCGATATGCAAGGTGTAAGAGAATCGCTGACCAGAGAGCAGTGTTGACTGAGTAGGAACTGTGTAGCTGTAGCAGTAAGTTGCTGCTAGTCGCTAGTCTGCGCTTGTCTGGAGTCTGCTCTGGTCGGGAGTTCTGAGCCTGAGTATTATTGTATAAGGTAAAAAGCAGCCTCGCGCATATCTAGGAATGTATCTGAACTGTCATCCAAATGTTTTAAAAATGTCCTAATAATAATTTTTGCAATATAAAGTAATTTTTTTAAAAAAAAACATTCATTTCCAAAAATCAGTTGCTTCCTTTCACAAATCACAAATGTATAGGCCAGCATTGCACGGAGCTGTGCCGGAAAAATGTTAAGTAAGAGCAGATATATTCGCCGTTTTTATTGAGGTAAGAATTTTTGCTTTTTTATTCAGAATGATCTTACAGGGCCATGACTCAGCACTGCTGTCGTCCAAAATTTACCAGGTTACTGAATTTATTTTTTTTTATTATTACGAGGTTTAGGAATTTTTCTGTTTCGAGCTTACATTAAATGAGAAAAGAATTTTGTGGGTACATTAAATGGGAAATAAATTTTGTGTGGAGGTTAAATGTGAATGAATTTCTGTAGAGAGTTTACAATAAATTAGAATCACATTCATTATTCATATTTAAATTTTTGTGGGGAGGTTACAAGGCTCAAATTGCTCTAAGCGCTATGGGACTTAACATCTGAGGTCATCGGTCCCCTAGATTTAGAGCTACTTAAACCTAACTAATCTAAGACATCACACACATCCATGCCTGAGGCAGGATTCGAACCTGCGACCGTAGCAGCAGCGCGCTTCCGGACTGAAGCGGCTAGAACCGCTCGGCCACAACTGCCTTTTCGACGAAAATAATGTCTTTCTTTAGCATACTGAATGTACAACAGCGGATGCGGCCATGTAATGGCTGTAACGAAATAAATGAAATAAAGTGGAATCCGTTAGAATATCAAACCTCCAGGCGCGCCAATACCGATGTTTATTGCTGTAAATTATAATGAAGAACCCATTTATCTATGTAGAGTGTGGAGTCTGACCATGATTGGAAATGGACTGTTTGAATCGTCTGGATGGAAGCCACTGTCTTTGTCGGGACTATTTGCTCGGACTAAGTTTTTCTTTTCCATTTTTTCGGGCGGCGGGCATTTTTTAGGGCGGGGGGGGGGGTGGGGGTGGAGGAGGGAGTCAACTTTACTTTACGTTCTGTGCCTATGTGCCTAGCTAGCAAGAGGACATGAGTTAGTGCGTAGTAAACTTGTTTATTGTATTTCACGTTTATTCAAGTGTAATTCAACATGCCTAGCGCATAACGAAGAGAGTAATGTCAAGTTTTTTTTCTGTTCATCGACCTGTAGTCTATAGATGCTAAATTATCCATAGAAACACTAATATCAGGCACTGGTAGTTACGAATAAAGGGTTAAAATTGGAAATCTATTGTGAAATTTGTGGGAAACAAATTTTATTTGAAAATGATGAGTTGACATAACGAAATATTAGTCAGCCGCTGATAACGTTGGAGCACACGCTCGTGTGTGTGTGTGTGTGTGTGTGTGCGTGTGTGTGTGTGTGTGTGTGTGCGTGTGCGCGCGCGCGCACACACACAAATAGGTTGCATGGACTCAATTCAGTAAGCTAGGTCGACGTGGAGACGTGATGGAATGACAGATAGGAGCTATCCTGTTTGGACGTGCCCATGACCACACCGTGAATGAATTTTCCACATTCAATGGTATATCAACGTGGACTGCTCAACGTGTTTACAAGGAATACTATAATACTCGCACCTATGTAATAAGCCGAAAGAATACTCACCGTCAAACGATCGAGGAGACAGGTGTCACATCTTGCCAATGGCAGTCGGTTTCCAAGGGTGTTGCTACCATTAAATGCAGAGCCATGTCAACCATTTTCTGAGCGAACACTGCCAAGGCTACTACAGTATTTTACGGACTATAAGACGCACTTTTTGTTCGAAAAATTGCCTCCAGAATTCACGTGCGTCTTATACTTGAAATTAATACAACAAGTCCAGTGTTTGATTTAACATTCCCGCCAGTTCTAAAAATGGCCATCTATTCGATGCCGCGGGATACCTATTTGGCAACACTAGATTCAACTGGCACCACTGGTGCACCGATACGACGAACTTGAGTTGCGGGGATTCACAAGCTTGCTAACACTGTCTCCCTCCCCTTCTGCCGTCACAAATCCAGGACACTGTCCAGCCTATACGATGCGTCATTGCAGTCTACGGTGCCCGTGAACTTGAAAGTGATTTATGCTATCGGGAACAGTACAATATTTCTGTTATTAGCTGGTTTCGTAATGAAAAAAAGTAAAAGTTGTTCATATGATGCGTGCTGTAAATTGAAAGTAACAGCATATGCAGAAGAACATGGAAACAGAGCAGCTGAGCGGAATTCCAGCCCTCCATTGACAGAAAAAGCCATTCGCGATTGGCGGGCTAATAAAGAAGAAAAGAAAAAAATGAAGAAGACTAAATGTGGGGATAGAGGACTGAATGCAAAACGGGGAAAACTAGAAGATCATATATTGAAATGGATTCCAGGACACTGTCAAAATGGCACTGGAATTAATACAAAAATGATTCGAATACATGCTCGTAAGCTAGCGCTAAGGGGAAACTTAACAGACTTTAATGGCGGAGTTGGCTGGTGCAACAGCTTGATGAAGTGTCGTCATGGACTTTGCATCCGAACCAGGACTAAAAATCTCAGAAAATGCCGCAAGAGTATGAAGAGAAAATATTATCTTTCCACTGCTTTATTATTTAGCGTCGAAAGAAAAGCAGTGTAGAACTAAGACAAATAGCGAATACGGGCGAAACTCCTCTGACATTTGATGTACTGAGTTACAGAACTGTTGCCATGATAGGTGCTAAAGCTGTAACTATAAAAACAAGTGGACATACGGTTCAATCCCGCGCCCGGCCATCCTGATTTAGGTTTTCCGTGATTTCCTTAAATCTCTCCAGGAAAAGGCCGGGATGGTTCCTTTGAAAGGGCACGGCCGAATTCCTTCCCCATCCTTTCCTAATCCGATGAGACCGATGACCTCGCTGTCTGGTCTCCTCCCCCAGACAACCCAACCCCAACCCAAAGTGGACATGACAAAATGGTACTACGGTGTTGTCTTTCCATGTTGTGCTGACGCTACTAAACTTAGTTAGGTGATCTTTTTCAAGTAAAAAATAACGCCAAAACCTTCTGAAATACCAACAGATGTCGTTGTTCGCTTGCGTGACAAGGGATGGATGGACGAGGCGGGTATGAAATTATGGATTAACAGAATGTGGGAGAGAAGGGAAGGTGCTTTATTGAAGAAGAGTTCTGTTCTTGTGCTATATCAGTTGAGTTTTCATTTGAAAAATTCTGTGAAAGAGAAATTAGGACAGGGAAATATAGAGCTTGCTATTATTTCGGGAGGATGTACTTCACAACTGCACCCTCTTGACGTTTAGATAAATAAACCATTTAAAGGTATATGATAGAGAAATGGAACAATGGATGATGGATGAAACCCAACATGAATTCACGCCGGAGGAAGCTTTAAAGCGACCTACAGTCAAACAAGGGTGTCAGTGAATACAACAGTCGTGGCCTAGAGTGAGAAAAGACCTTATTGTTAGATCTCTCAAGACGTGCGGCATCAGTAACGCTTTTGGTGGCAGTGAAGACCATCTTATATATGAAGAGGGCAACTATGACGACGAAGAGGAAGAAGAAGATAGTTCGGATTACAATTTTCAGTGATTTTAAAAGTCAGTTCGGTTTTATAAACTAAGAATTATTTTTAGTCTGACTTTGCAGTGTAGTAGTAAAAATGGTAAAAATGTTAATTTTTTTAAAAACTGTGCAAAAATTAAGATGCTTCTTATAGTCCGTAGCATCTTATAGTCCGTAAAATACGGTAGATACAATGGACGTTGGGAGACGGGTACCTCGAAAAAGGCCATCGGTCAAAAAAATGGTCGTGTGGTACTGATGGCCGGGAGGACCCACCCGGGAAACTTCGGCGGCCGAGTTGCAAGTCTTATTTCAGGCGACGCCACATTAGGCGACTTGTGTGTCGATGATGATGTGATGATGACAACACAACACCCAGTCCACGAGACGAGAAAATCTCCAACCCGGCCGGCAATCGAACCCGGGACCGCTGCATGGTCGGCAAACACATTACCACTCAGCTAAGTAGGTGCCGCCATTGGTCAAAGCAGGACATATGGGTTCGTCAGAAAGAGTCTGAAAAATGTCGTAAGGATCTTGTAGGGTATGTGGGGCTAAGAAATAATTGTTAAGAAAAAAAGTCGATACATTGCGCTGTTTCCGAGCTAATTAGCAACAAAGTTATCCAATCAGGCCGTTGCGCGCCCAAATATAAGCTGCCGACCAGTTACAGTTAATGTCAGTTGTTCTCACAGCGTAGATGATAGCGCACGAGACTGCTCAGCCGTTGGCTCAGATTCGATCCTTACTACCGTCTCCTGTCCTGTTGTTGTATAGCTGTCTGTTAGGTTTCAGGAAACCAAACGATGACCACGTTTGACGACACCATCACCGGCAGGCCGCTTGAATTTGCGCGCGCAACGACCTGTTCGGCTAACTTTGGTGCTAATTAACTCGGACACGGCGCGACGTATGTACTTTTTTTCTTAACAGTTTGTTTTCAGCACAACCTACCCTGCGACACCCTTACAAGCTTTTCAAACTTTTTCTGACCACCCTATACAGCTGCATTTTTTCAGCACCCTAGGCTTGAGGCATGTAGTGTGGTCTATGTAGATATGATTTTGCCTCTTTTCAAATGATGCAAGGCGTCGAATGATTTTGAATTTTGGTGGTGGTTTTGGTATCATCACTTCGGCCGACTCATTCATGTTGTCGTGTACATGATGTTCAAATGGTTCAAATGGCTCTAAGCACTATGGGACTTAACATCTGAGGTCATCAGCCTCCTAGGCTTAGAACTACATAAACCTAACTAATCTAAGGACATCACACACATCCATACCCGAGGCAGGATTCGAACCTGCGACAGTAGCAGCAGCGCGGTTCCGGAATGAAGCGCTTAGAACCGCTGGGCCGCAGCGGCCGGCTGTACATGTGGTAGGATGTTTATTTCAACACTATCTTTGTCCGTGTGTTGTCGTTTCTTCTACATCTTCATGGTGAGTATGATGTGATAGTCTCGCTTTCCAAGATGACAACAGCTGTGTTCAGAGGGCTGCACGTGCACGTTCCTGGTTTGACGACCACTCACACATCGTACAGCTCCTCGACTTACCCGCTAAATTATCCAATCTTAATCCTATAGAAAACATCTGAGACATTATGGAACAACGTGGTAATAAATGTCCCGATGATCTGATGGCTTTGCGGGATCTAATTATCGATGTGTGACTTTACCTGGATACGGCATACATCAAGAAATTTGTGGCAGCACGTGCTCGCCGAACTGTCGTTTCGAGACGAGAGGCCGTCTTACATGGTGTTGGTGTCATCTTTCCGGCGGGGTCTGGTTATTCACACTAACTTGATAAGTGAAGTACTGAAGGTACGCATCTGTATCAGTAAGATGGATTGTGAAACACAGTGAACAAGGAGCTGAAATCTGATTATGAAGTCTACCTCCACGAGAGAACTGTGGAAATGTAAAATACAGTACTCTCACCAAAATATGAACTATACTTCGTTCCTAAATCTGCTCCTGACCATGTGAACAGCTGCATCTTCAACTGCGGAAAATGGACTGGAACGTCTTCAGGGAGATCAAAAACCACAAAACGACTGGCTATCTGACGATGAGTTAAATGTGGAAATCGGTTTTTGCTGTGAAAGTTCGCAATTCATCTACTTTTAGAAAGGGCGTATGAAAATACGTCTTAGAAACTTTAGGAATTTATTCTTCACGTCAGAACATTACAAAAATTAATGGGTCCGAAAATTCTTTGTTAGCAAGGTATGAAAGGATTTATTATTCATGGTACACAAAATGATACATTTACCAAACTCACTCACATTTACAGAAATTGCTCTAAGCGACAATCTTCTACTTCCTTGCATCTCCCGATTCTGAAATCCGTTCTTTGCCGTACGTTGTGGAAAACGTGTGTTCCATATTTGGTCAAATTGCGTAGACTCCCTCAGAACATCGATCTCTGGTACAGGAGTCGAATACACCAAAGATTTTAAATATCCACCAAACGAAAAAATGCATTGGGTTCAAATCTGGCGCTCGGGCAGGCCATAGAATGGATTCCCTTCAACCAATCCACCTGTTCCGAAACTGGCTTTCGACATACTGGCGAACCAACCATATAAGTGAGGTGGGGTACCATCATGCATAAACCACATTCGTTGGATGACTTCATCAATTAAATTAAACAACTCATGTCTGATAAACAGCAGGTACGTGTGTCCAGTAAAACCTTGAAGAAAGAAATAAGGGCCACAGGACGATCACGAGTGATTCAACCCAACACGTTGTGGCCGAACCTCTGTTGATGTTTGTCTTGTCACACTTCGTTATGGTGTTCGTCACCCCAAACGTGATAACTGAAGATCCCACCACTTGAGAAGTCAGCCTCATCAGTGAACAACGTACGTAAACTGCAGGAACACGGCACACTGTCCCCACATACACTGACAGAATGTTATCCTTGACTAAGAAGTCTGCCTTCATTTAATCCTAGAAAAACGTTACAGATCGTCATGTGTTTAACGTCTTCCCTTCTCACAATTCTCCTTGTACTACTTGAGAATGAACATCTCGAAGCATCTTCTTCCAAATACGTTACTAAGTTTTGTATAATCCATGTCTCGATCAGTTGCAAATATCAACCGTTCCAACAGTTGTTAGGCAGTTGGTCGTAAGATTCAGAATAAACACTGATAAGAGACCATAATTTTACCCTGAACGTCGTGAGACTATTCAAGAATTTGGCCATTCCTATACATTCACCCTCCATAACAAGATAGCCAAGAAGCGCTAATTCCGTCGTCGTCACTATACAGTGTGAACCCGATCTCCACCGACAAAATTTCGGAGGTTTTTAGTGTTTATTTTCTGCGTAAGGGACCTGTGGTCTGCGGTGGTAATTATGATTTATTCTGTTTTTCCACAGTTACCTCTGTTTCTCTGAAAATACCCAGACCACAGTGAAAAGACCTTTAATATTAAAGCACCAAAATGTATGACAAAAAATGCTAACGCAAAAACGCAAAAACAGATGTAAAATACTGTGATGTGGTTGCGGTCGCCCAATATACTGATGTCATGCCGCAATCCAATTGCAACACCATGTTGTCACCGTCCGTACTGTTGGGTTTCCCTCATAACGTACAACTAATATTGCCGGAAAAACAAACCCGATACAGATCCGAGCAGCAAATAAATGCAAGTTTGAGACTAAGAGTAAAAGAGGACATATATGTCACCAGTAGCAAGTACCGTGGGTGAGTCGAACAAATTTGTTTCCTAACAAGACCCACAACACATACCGTCGAAATTTGCACTACTGTGCAGGTATTATCAGTACAACAGAAATACAAATATAGATGTGGATAATAAATCAAACGAAATGCAATTGCCATGTCTGAAGCCGCCAGAGACCAAGATTCCATATACCAAAATACTCAGAAAATAACATTCGAGCTTTTGTCGATGTCGTTCGGGTTTACGTATTTGCTAGATCATACAGCAAGACCAGAGGGAAACAATAGCTAGGTGTCGTTACCAGGAGGAAATTTTTGCATATGAAATGTTTAGTCAAACATGCGAGAATTATATGTTGTAGCCTTTCACGGCCCCATCCAAATTACTAGCAAACTCTGATGGAGGCTATTGTCAAACAATGGTTTATCATGTCGCAGTACGGTGGGGATTACAACAGAGAAGAACTTCATAGATACGAGAACATTATGTAGTGCTCATGAAAGGTAAAGCGAAAACGTACGAGAATCGTGTTAAGTGCATGCACACACACACACACAAAACCCTTTTTCCGTATTCGTTTTCATCGTGATGACATTTCCGAAGAGCCGTACTCTTTTGTATTGTATCTCTCCTTTGATGCTCCTGACGTAGGCCTATCTTCTACCCACTCCATCATTCCAAATTCTCGGAAGTCGTCTGTTATTCCTTTTGCACTTTGTTCCCAGGACGTCGCAAGAACAACTCTTTTGAAGTCGTCCTTTTTCACTTCCCCGTTTCCGTATTCAATCCATCAGTACTTATTTAATATTTCCCTTGCTACAATCTCACTACATTGCCTTCTCCCTTCTGCTGCGATATAAAGCGAATAGTATTGATCCCTGTGCCCTGTTTTAACAAGCTACGGCTCTTTCCAAAGACTTAAGAGGTAGCACACGGCAATAAAAATTGGATTTCTTTATTTCGGCTGTAGGAGAGAGATGAAAGAGTAGCAATAATGCCGAACGAGGAAAATTTCAGTAAGTGAAAAATTTTAAGCACCTAGAAAGTAGAAATGAAAGCAACTGGAATTGTAGCAGTAAATCGACACTACCAATAGCAAAACTGGCATTCTTAGAAAGTAAAAGGATTGTCAGCAACGGTATGGGGATGGGGATAACGAAAATATTGACAGCGTGTTTTGTTTGGAGTGTCCACCTGTACAGTGGTGGAAATGGGGTCATAAGGAGGAAAGACAGAAAGAGAGTGAAGGCTTTCGAAAGTGGACTTTCGGGGGACTGGAAGAAATTAAGTGGGTAGACAGACTGACAAACAAAGAGGTGCTGAAAAAGGTTGCAGAAGATAGGTAATAATTGTATCGAATTCACCATAGAAGGCCGAAGTGGACTGGAGACATTCCGATAAAGCGTGAAGAGATTATAAAAAAAAATATTCGAAGGATATGTGGATGGGAAGAGAAAGGCCACGGAAGACAAATCGGGTGGTGTACGTTCTGCTCAACGAATGCAATTATAACCTGAAGAAGGAAACAATCGTCAGCAAAAACTAGATCCGCTCACAGATGACAAAGCGTTAGCTCGACAACAGTAGAATATGATTTCAGAGCAGCCTGGAGTTAATAACCTACCTTAAGGACTGGTCCTCCTCGATTTCCTTCACAGTTAAAGGTTGAATCTCAGTGCCCGGTCATCAGTTTCCTAAACCAATATGAAAATTGAAAAATTCGCCCGTGAAGATTAGAATTCTGAGCGCCGTTGACAACAATACAGGTCGAGCTTATAAAAAGAATCGCAAGTAGCTGAACGCATAGCGTATAAATTTTGTGTTTAGGAGCTCCTTGATTCGTTTCTCACTACCAGAATTATTTATTTTGTTAGTTATCAGTCTTGTGACTGTATTGTTGCGGCCCACCATAATTCCTCTCCTGCGCTAACCTCATTTTGGAGTAGCACTTGCAGCCTACGGCAATATAATTTTTTGTTGAATGTATTCCAATCCCTATGTATCCCAACAGTTTTTACGCCTGTGTCTAGTACCATGATGCCTTAACGCATGTCCTTTCTTCCTGTCAATGTTTTCGATAAGTTCCTTTCCTCGTCGATTCTGCAGACTTAACAGTCAAAGAAAATTTGAGTGTCATTCCAGAAAGTATCGCACTCACACTGTTATAGTTAGTTGTGACTTCAGGCTACCATTGATATCATTCTGAAGATAACATAGCTTCAGCTGTAAGTACTTTATTTATAAGCACTACCAGTCTCGCAGCATTATAGCTGCATCATGTGCAATCTATACTAAATAGTGGATAATAACTCATGTAAGACAAGGTTTACTGGATGACAGGATTCACTTCAGGTCAGTTTCGTGCTAAACGTTAAAATAATTTTCTATTTGATTGTTTTGGAGGAATGACCCACAATTTAAGACTGAATAATGTTGGTCTTTACCAGTATATTTTTCAAACCTTCTTAGGTAAATGAGGAACCGGTGCTGACTAATTTTAAATAATCCCATGGACTGTCATATATGGCCGGTTATCGACCACTTTTTCGGTATATAGGGACCCGTTAGCTCTCCAGGTATGACGGGAGCGTATCACGGGTGCGTTCTGTGTTGTTTTATGCTATTTTCTCATTGACGTCCGCTGCTTAGCGGAAACTTTCTGACCATCTTAGCGGAAACTTTCTGACCATGAACGCTGGGTCAGCCCATTCTCTTTATTGATCAGTACATGACTCGATCTTGTGAGAATGTTCATCCCGTACATCTTTTCATTTTCTTGCCTAACACGAGTTCTTGTCTGTTACAGTGTACACATAGCACCTGATCATGCAGCTGTAATCCTGCGAAATCGATCGTGCTTATAAATAAAATAGCTACAGCTGAAGCGGTTTTATCTTCAGAGTGATATATCCAGGCTGTCGCTGCCCTGAACACAAAGTCTTCGCGCTCCATATGTTGGCGAAAATTCGTGTTTAAAATCAGTAGTAGGCATAAAACGTCGTCCGAAATCGTACCGAGTGCCTTCTTAGAAAATTATTTTGAACAACTAGTTCAGGAGTCCAGTCGAAGTGTAAAATGGTTGGAAAAGCCGTACTTGACCTCTGTGTAACAAATAATCCTGGACAAAATAAGGAGCATCCTGTATGTCACATACAGGAATTATTGCTCACAAGGTTTTTGTAGCTAGACTCAACACCGTAACACCCAAACACACCAAAAATAAACGCAAAGTACATCTATTTAAAGAAGCAGATAAAAGTTGGCTGTCACCTTCCTAACAGACAGTCTCCACATCTTCAAAAAATGGTTCAAATGGCTCTAAGCACTATGGGACTTAGCATCTGAGGTCATCAGTCCCCTATACTTAGAACTTCTTAAACGTAATTAACCTAAGGACATCACACACATCCATGCCCGAGGCAGGATTCGAACCTGCGACCGGAGCAGCTGCGCGGCGCCGGACTGAATCGCCTAGAACCGCTCGATCACAGCGGCCGGCTCCACATCTGCCAATTTGACTACATAATCATAGAACAGATGTGGCTTAAATTCAGAGAGAACGGTATCGACAGCAATTCAGAGATATATACCAAATAAACTAATAAGATATGGTACTGATCCCCCATAGTACACAGAACAGGTCAGAACACTATTGCAGAAGCAACGAAAAAAAACATGCCAAATTTAAAAGAATGCAAAATCCCAAAGTATGGTGATGAATGAAGAAGCTCGAAATTTAGCGCGAACTTTAATGCGAGATGCTTGGTGTAGCGGAGCAGCTTAAAACACTTACGAAAGGCAAGGCTACCAGTTCAGATTTTATACCAGTCACGTTAGTTTCAGAGCATGCTGATACAATAGCTGTATACTTAACATTCATATACAATCGCTCGCTCGTCGAAAGATCAGTACGTAAAGACTGGTCACACCAGTACCCAAGAAAGGAAATAGAAGTAATCCGCTGAATTACGGACCCACATCACTAACGTCGATTTGAAGTAGGATTTTGGAACATATAATATGCTCGAACATAATGAATTACCTCGAAGAAAACGATTTATTGACAAATAGCCAACACAGATTCTGAAAATATCGTTCTTGTGAAACACAAATAGCTCTTATTCTCACGAAGTAATGATTCCTATCGCCAGGGCACGTAAAACAGATTCCATGCTTTTAGATTTCCAGAAGGCTTTCGACACTGTTCCTGATAAGCGACTCCTAATCAAATTGCGTGCCTAAAGAGTACCATCTCATTTGTGTGATTGAATTCGTCATTTCCTGTCAGAAAGGTTACAATTCGTGATCATTAACGGAAAGTCGTCGAGTAAAACAGAAGTGTTGTAATATCTGCCGTTCCCCAAGGAAGTGTTATAGGCCATTTGTCGTTCCTGATCTACGTAAACGATTCAGAAGACAATCCGAGCAGTCCTCTTAGACAGTTTGCAGATGATGCTGTCGTGAACCGACCTGTAATGTCATCAGATGATCAAAACGAAATGCAAAGTGATTTAGACAAGATATCTGTGTGGTGAAATCGATTCTAAATTGTGAAAAGCGTGACGCCATCCACATGAACACTAAAATGAGTCCGCTAAATGCCAGTTACACGATAAGTCACACAAATCTTATGGTTGTAAACTCAAGTAAATACTTAGGGAACGCCGGTGGCCGAGCGGTTCTAGGCGCTTCAGTCTGGAACCGCGCGACCGCTACGGTCGCAGGTTCGAATCCGGCCTCGGGCATGGATGTGTGTGATGTCCTAAGGTTAGTTAAGTAGTTCTAAGTTCTAGGGGACTGATGACCTCAGATGTTAAGTCCCATAGTGCTCAGAGCCATTTGAACCATTTGAACTTAGGGAATACAATTACAAATAACTTCAATTGGAACGCTCATGTAGGTAATTTTGTAGGGAAAGCAAACCAAAGACTGGTTTTATGGCCAGAACATTTAGAAAATGTAACAGGTTTACTAAAGAGACATCTTACACAACGCTTGTCGGCCCTCTTCTGGAATGTTGCTGTTCGGTGTTGGATCTGCATCGGATACAATTTACGGAGGACATGGAAAATGTTCAAACACGGGAGCTCGTTTTCTATTATCCGCAATAGGGGAGAGAGTGCCACGGATATGATACACGAACTGGAGAGGGAGTCATTAAAACAAAAGCGTTTTTCGCTGCGACAGTACCTTCTCATGAAATTTCAACCACCAACATTCTCTTCAGAGTATAGGGATATTTTGTTGGTGCCATCCTTCACAGGGAGAAATAATCATCGCAACAAAATAAGTTAAATCAGAGCTCGCACGGAAACATTTAAGAGTTCGTTTTTCCCGCGCGCTATTCGAGAGTGGAACGGTACAGAAGTAGCTTGAAAGTAGTTTAATGAACCCTTTGCCAGGCCCTTAATTGTGAATTGCAGAGTAATCATGTAGGTGTAGATGTAGATATGGATCTAGTCCATCGAATTTTCAACGTTCTTCTGTAGTACCACATCTCAAATGCTTCGATTATCTACCGTTCCGGTTTCTCCACAGTCCATGTGTCACTACCAACAATGGTGTGCTCGAAACGTAAATTCTCAGAAATTTATCCCTGGACTTGAGGCCTATGTTTGACACCAGTTGACTTCTCTTGGTCAGGAATGGCCTTTTGCCAGCGCTAATCTGCTTTTTATGTCGTTCCTGCTTCGTCCGTAGTGGGCTATCTTGATCCCAAGTAGCGTAGTTCCCCAACTTCGTCTACTTGGTGTTCACCAACTTTCATGTTACGTTTCTCGCTATTCTCATTTCTGCTACTTCCCATTACTTGTGTCTTTCGCCATTTTACTCTCAGTCCATACTCTGTACGCAGTAGACTCATCATTCCGTTCAGCAGACCATGTAATTCTGAAGAAAATTACATTTGTCTATAAATTATTTATTATCAAACGAAACTGTTAATTAACAAATATTGAATCATAATTTTTAGTAAAAATATTCCTATTTCCGAATCGCGTGAAAATGTGAGTACTCAAACTAAGTGATTCCCTTAAAACGCTGGAAATCTTGTTACTTAACAGCGCTCGGAAATCTGATGATCTTCAAAGGCAATTATTTATTTATTTATTGGAGAACTGCGTCGTACTGATGTAGTAAACTTATGTCAGAACAATGTACATCAGAAACAAGATAATTATAATAAAGGTACTAAAAATCTGAACATTGTCTAGTTCGTAGTAGCAGACGATCCACTATAGTTACCAAGGTGATGGGTCACTCTGTAGTGTTAATAAATAAATACAAAAAGTTCATCAGTTCTTTTGAATAAAAGTAAGAAACAAATTGAAGAGGGCCATTTTGTCTTATCAATATAAGTAACTTTTTTTATATTTCAACAATGATGACCACTGAAAATCAACAAAATAATACCACGCATACATACGTGGCTTTTGGAGCAGTTCCCAAGGCTGCAGTCCTCGTACCTCAGCCCACTAGTTCTTATATTCCCTCCGATGATCTCTGTTTTGCCGTCTGTCAGGAAGTTGTGTCCCTTTGGCGAAGCCAAGGGTCCTCCTTTCACGGGAATAAGCTCCGGCTTATTAAGTCTCTCCCAGCAACTTGGACGACCTCCTCTCGGCCCTCCCGCCGGGAAGAGGTCTTTTTAACGAGGCTGCGTATTGGGCACTGCCTTTTTAGCCATCGTCATTTGATAAGTGGCGCTACCCCACCACTTTGTACACATTGCGCCCAAGTTTTAACTGTCCGCCACTTTCTGGTGGAATGTCCATTTTTTAACCGCTTGGGGTTTCCGTCTGATTTATCGGCCGTTTTAGCAAATGACGCGCGGGCTGTCCACCTCGTTTTCCTTTTTACCCGCCAAAGCAACATGGCGAAGGCCATTTAATTTTTAGGTTTGGACCTCCGTTTCTGTATGGTGTCTTTTTTAGCCCTTTTTACATGTGCCTGTTCTTAGCTGCCTTATATTATGTCAGTTGGGACTGACGTATAGTCGTTTTTTAACTCCTCTCTTGTCTTCGAGTTCTCTAGTTTTGACTTGGATGCATATGACCCCAGTTGTTTTTTGCGCCCTAAAGCAAAACAGTACCAATACGAATACGACGTCTCGTGTAACTTGGTGTCTTCCTAGAGGACTAGTATAATAAAGGGTAATACACTGACGGAAAACATTGCGATATAAAAAATTAATATAAGGCAATGAAATTTCGGAAATACATTTATCAAGGTAACATATTTAAGTGATTAACGTTGCAGTATCACAGGTTAAAATAAGCGCTAGATAAGCAATTGCGAATGTGAACTGCTGATACATTAATAACCGGTGTAACTGGTGCAATGCTGAACGCAAGCATCCAAACGTGCATGCACTGTATTTTACATTTGATTGATACCATTTTGTGGGACGGAGTCCCATGCTTGTTGCACTTCATCCGTCAATACAGGGATGGTTAATGCTGTTTGTGGATGACAAAGGAGTTGTCGTCCGATAATGTCCAATATGTACTCGATTGGAGACAAATCTGGTTATCGAGCAGGCCAAGGCAAACATCTCTACACTGTGGAGCATGTTGAGTTACAACAGCGCTATGTGGACGAGGTTTATCCTGTTGGAAAAATATGCCCTGGAACGTTGTTCATAAATGCCAGCGCAAAAGGTCGAATCACCAGATTGACGTACAGATTTGCAATCAGTGTGCATGGGATAACCATGAGAGTGCTTATCATACTAAATCACGCCCCAGACGATAACACCAGCGTGTCTAGACCACACATGTTGGTTGGAGGCACTCAGCTGGCTTCTTCTGAACCAACACATGGCCATCACTGGCAGCGCTGCAGAACCAGCTTTCATTAGAAAAAAACAACAGACCTCCACCCTGCCCTGCAATGAATTTTCGATTGGCACCAATGAAGTCGCAAATGGCGGTGGTCTGGAGTCAGTGATATGCATGCTGCAGAGTTTCTTGCTTGAAGTGACGGATTTGTAACAGTTCGTTGTGTCACCGTGGTGCCAACTGCTAGTCAGATGCAATACGGTGCGCCAGAGCCATACATCGAACACAATGATCTTCCCTCTCGGAAGAGCCACGTGGCTGTCCGGAGCCTGGTCTTCATACATTCTCGTGACCAGCGCAGCCAGCAATCATGTACAGTGCCTACATTCGTCCAAAATTTTTCTGCAGTATGGCAGAAGGAACATCTAGGTTCTCATAGCCCTATTACAAGACCTCTTTCAAACGCAGTGAGATGTTGATAATGACGTCTTTGTCGCTTTAAAGGCATTCTGACTAACATCGACTCACCACGTCCAATCTGAAACGCAACTAACTCTTTTTTAAATGGCTCTAAGCACTATGGGACTTAACATCTGATGTCATCAGTCCCCTAGACTTAGAACTACTTAAACCTGACTAACCTAAGGACATCACACACATTCAAGCCCGAGGCAGGACTCGAACCTGCGACCGTAGCGGTCGCGCGGTTCTAGACTCAAGCGCCTACAACCGCTCATCCACTGCGGCCGGCCAACTAACTCTCACGACCGCTACAGCATATATTTAAAACAAAGCTTACGTGCATCCTCATAGTGGCGTCACTCTTAAACGACTGGCGTGTAATTGGAAGAGACATAATCTTTCATATGCTAGAAACAGTCCTACCAACTTTCGTTTATGTCGCGAAACTTCTTCTCGGTGTTGTCATTTTTCTTCAGTCAGTCTATAATCCATTTGATACGTAATAATTCAATACAATTTTGAACAGTTAAACGTATATACTTTCACAACTTCCTTGGTACGGAAGAAATGCAACTACAATAACTTACGAAAAGCGTCATAATAAATTATATTTAATAAAACAGATTTATACATCCACCAATACCTATGCGTGGAAGTACTGCACTGACATGATGGCATTACGCGTCAGTAAATTAAAGCAATATTTCTTTACATAGGTAGCAATCATGTACATTTATCAATACGGTTAATAAAAATTATACATATTATGACTTGTCACAGCACTGACCTCTGATTAAATACAGCAAATCAACAAGGCTGGAGCTACCACGCTCATCTACATTTACATCTACATCTACACTCCTGGAAATGGAAAAAAGAACACATTGACACCGGTGTGTCAGACCCACCATACTTGCTCCGGACACTGCGAGAGGGCTGTACAAGCAATGATCACACGCACGGCACAGCGGACACACCAGGAACCGCGGTGTTGGCCGTCGAATGGCGCTAGCTGCGCAGCATTTGTGCACCGCCGCCGTCAGTGTCAGCCAGTTTGCCGTGGCATACGGAGCTCCATCGCAGTCTTTAACACTGGTAGCATGCCGCGACAGCGTGGACGTGAACCGTATGTGCAGTTGACGGACTTTGAGCGAGGGCGTATAGTGGGCATGCGGGAGGCCGGGTGGACGTACCGCCGAATTGCTCAACACGTGGGGCGTGAGGTCTCCACAGTACATCGATGTTGTCGCCAGTGGTCGGCGGAAGGTGCACGTGCCCGTCGACCTGGGACCGGACCGCAGCGACGCACGGATGCACGCCAAGACCGTAGGATCCTACGCAGTGCCGTAGGGGACCGCACCGCCACTTCCCAGCAAATTAGGGACACTGTTGCTCCTGGGGTATCGGCGAGGACCTTTCGCAACCGTCTCCATGAAGCTGGGCTACGGTCCCGCACACCGTTAGGCCGTCTTCCGCTCACGCCCCAACATCGTGCAGCCCGCCTCCAGTGGTGTCGCGACAGGCGTGAATGGAGGGACGAATGGAGACGTGTCGTCTTCAGCGATGAGAGTCGCTTCTGCCTTGGTGCCAATGATGGTCGTATGCGTGTTTGGCGCCGTGCAGGTGAGCGCCACAATCAGGACTGCATACGACCGAGGCACACAGGGCCAACACCCGGCATCATGGTGTGGGGAGCGATCTCCTACACTGGCCGTACACCACTGGTGATCGTCGAGGGGACACTGAATAGTGCACGGTACATCCAAACCGTCATCGAACCCATCGTTCTACCATTCCTAGACCGGCAAGGGAACTTGCTGTTCCAACAGGACAATGCACGTCCGCATGTATCCCGTGCCACCGAACGTGCTCTAGAAGGTGTAAGTCAACTACCCTGGCCAGCAAGATCTCCGGATCTGTCCCCCATTGAGCATGTTTGGGACTGGATGAAGCGTCGTCTCACGCGGTCTGCACGTCCAGCACGAACGCTGGTCCAACTGAGGCGCCAGGTGGAAATGGCATGGCAAGCCGTTCCACAGGACTACATCCAGCATCTCTACGATCGTCTCCATGGGAGAATAGCAGCCTGCATTGCTGCGAAAGGTGGATATACACTGTACTAGTGCCGACATTGTGCATGCTCTGTTGCCTGTGTCTATGTGCCTGTGGTTCTGTCAGTGTGATCATGTGATGTATCTGACCCCAGGAATGTGTCAATAAAGTTTCCCCTTCCTGGGACAATGAATTCACGGTGTTCTTATTTCAATTTCCAGGAGTGTATAATCCGCAAGCCACCTTACGGTGCATGGCGGAAGGTACATTGTGCACCAGTTTCCGCTTTTCCTGTCCCAGTCGTGTATGTTTCGTGAGATCGATTGCTGGTAAGCTTCCGTGTGGGCTCTAATGTCTCTAATTTTACCTTCATGGACTGTTCGTGCGATATACTTAGGGGTGTACAATATTTTGGTTGACTATTCTTGGAACGTACGCTCTCAGGATTTAAACAGTAGATCATAACACACCGTCTCCTGCTGGAGTTGGCTGAACATCTCTGTGACGCTTTCGTGCTTGCTAAATGAAACGTGGTGCTCTTCTTTGGCTCTTCTCTATTTCCTCTATCAATCCTATTAGCTACCAATGCCATGCTGAGGAGCAATATTCGTGTATTGCTCGAGCGAGTGTTATGTAAGATACTTTCGTTGTTGATGGAGTACACTTCCTGATGATTCACCCAGTGGGTCTGTCAGGCATCTGCATCGCTCCCGATTAATTTTATGTGGTCATTCCGCATCAAACCGCCCCGTAGCCATACTCTGAGATGTTTAATGGAGGTAAATGCTTACAGTGATCGTTCTGAAATGTTGTAATCACACAATAAAATTAAGACAGCCAGTTTGCCTTAGGGCAGCCACAACAACAGTTTTATGAACCACGACCAGAGCCTTCTTCGAATGCAGCGAGGTGCACCAGGTTTTGCAATCCCGAACAGGCGACCATTAGCACATTGTATTACTCGATGGTGGAAGCCGCCGTTGACGGTACAGAGCCAGGAAGCAAACATGTCCAGGCTCCACTGGAGTGGACACCGTCGATAGTCGCTACGGGTTCCAAGCTGGTGGCGAGCGAGAACTGCTATTACATGAATGCGTGGTGTCTATTCTTTCGAACAACAGGTATTCGCATAAGTGATACGTCTCGATAGGCTATGAATCCACAACTACCAATGCCGATGCACGTTTACCTTCGCCCAGCCTGCCCGGCTAGCGTGGTGTAACGCGCTGCTTCCCGAACGATCCCCGGCACGAATTCGTCCGGCGGTTTAGTGTCGAGGTCTGGTGTGCCGGCCTGCCTGTGGATGGTTTTTAAGGCGGTTTTCTTTCTGCCTTGGCGAATGCAGGCAGGTTCCCCTTATTCCACCTCAGTTACACTATGTCGGCGATTGTTGCGCAAACACTGTCTCCACGTACACGCACCCCATAATTATGCCCGCATCTCGTGGTCGTACGGTAGCGTTCTCGCTTCCCACGCCCGGGTTCCCGGGTTCGATTCCCGGCGGGGTCAGGGATTTTCTCTGCCTCGTGATGGCTGGGTGTTGTGTGCTGTCCTTAGGTTAGTTAGGTTTAAGTAGTTCTAAGTTCTAGGGGACTGATGACCATAGCTGTTAAGTCCCATAGTGCTCAGAGCCACCCCATAATTACTCTATGGCTCAAACTTTGGGGTTACACTCGTCTGAAATGAGACGTTCCCGGGGGCCCACTGGGGATCGAACCGTACAATAACCCGGGGTTCGGTGTGGGGTGGCAGTGGGGTGAGTGGACTGCTGTAGACTGTTGTGGGGTTGTGAACCACTGAGGGCTACGGCGGTGAAGAAGCCTCTCCGTCGTTTCTAGGTCCCCGGTTCAATACACAATACACACCTTCGACCTCCAGTGGAAATCTAAAACTAGACAGTACGAAGGACATGGTCAGGGACAGCAGGTAAGTGGTGGCATTAGGTGGGAATGTGGGCTGGCCGGGGAGCGTGCCGAGGTACTCCGCGCATTTGCGACAAATGATGTGTCCGGGAGGCGCACTGGCTGAGGAAACTGCCCAGTGAGTAGGAGATACAGGGTTCGAGTCCCGGTCCAGCACATATTTTCATTCGTCGCCGCTGAATCCGTATAAAGTCCCGATGCAGCTGATATCATCACTTCATTCCCTTTCTTTTTTTTCTTTCTCCCCCTCCACCTTCAATTTACGTAACAGCTATTGTCACTCCGCAGCAGAAGGCAGGCAACTTCGTGTAGGAGGCGCCACAATCGCACTGCTCACAGCACCGCCAACACCGCGTGTTGCACCGCAACATTAGCGACTTTTGGGCACAATATTACGCAGCAGTGAAACATGTGGAACTGGTAATATTCACAAGCGCTGCACAAAACACTAAACTGCCCCATGTTTCACAATAACAAAAACATTAGAAAATGCCGGAAACTGTTGATAGCGGTTTCCAGTGCGCATGCGTGCCTAGGTACTCTGTCCTCAAGTTATAACACTCTTCCCTGTTGTTTTGACAGAGCTCGAGATCCCCGTGAAAAAAGTAATTCAGGTAAAATATTAAGTAAACAAATTTCAGTCATTTACTACTCGATTTCTCACTGAGGTATGTGTGGTTGCTCTGAGGAGGGCTACAATAGCACATTAATAGAGACAATGCACTGGCATTTGAGAGGACTGCCAGTTCATATCTCTTTCTGACCATCCATGTATACTTTTCCCATGGTTTCTCTAACCCACTTACGAGAATATTGGAGCTATTCTTTTGAGAAGGACACGCTAGATTTCCTTGCGGATCCCCCTTCTGTGCGAACTGGTGCTACTTCAATAACTTCGTTGTAGATGGTGCGTTACATTCGAATCTGCTTCCTTCCAAGGAAATTGTCGTTGACGAAGAATTGTTGAATGCTGCTCTTCATTCCAACTCTTTTGTAATAGCAAAAATACAAATAACAGAGAAATAAACTGAAAGGGTACAGTACCGCCCGACATTGAAAATAGGTACAACTTACTTCATTATTTTTGTCAGAACAACACATTTTTTTTGTAAAATAACTCAATTTCAATTAATACAGCGAAGCCGGATACCAGTGTGGGAAAGAATGACAATTTATTTATTTAATTGATCACATGTGCACTCCCACAAAATAAATCCCTACATCCAGTTTGGTGAGATCTGTGAAATGAATGAATGTATGGTCGTCTGCTAACCGCAGATAGTGAATGTGAATATATGATAATCTTTGAGACGATCCTTTGGCCACCTTTAGTGGGACCAAAGAGATAAAATTTACCAGAGCTTTGAGCGCCTGAAATGTGGCTGACCAATACGATAGCAAGGTGCTTCCCCCACCTCGACAGAGATGGGAGAGGACCTCAAGAACGGCCATGTTTCGGCACTCTGCCGTTGGATCTTGTGCTGTTAAGACCTGTTTTAGTTGTGCTCCGTAATGACGAAAGAGTGGAGACATGGTATGCATGTGGAATATTTAAGAGTAGTTTGAAATAATAATTTCTCTATCTCAGGAACTTTTGTGGGGAGAATTAAATGTCAGGCAGGTAATATTAATGGGATTGTAGCAATCATCGGAAGTGACCAACGGTCACAATGAAACCACGTGTAGCCATAAGTTGAAATACTTCCGTGTGCTTAAGTTAAGCTGAATTACTAGCGTGTGTACAATAAGTTCAAATATTTAAGAAATAGCGTGTGTACCATAAGCTGAAATATTTAAGTAATGGCGTGTGCAGGACTTGAAATTAGAGACGAGTACTTCCACGTGGTGAGTACTGTGTGAGTCTCAATCTGTGTATGAGACAAAGGATAAAGAGAAGTACTCGTCCATGGTATCAGTTGAGGACTCGCGTGTGTGATGATTATGTTCTTAATGTTAAATTGCGTGATATGATTCCGTGTGACGCTAGATTTAAACTCTGAGAGAAAATCAAGGTGAGTCGGCCGTCTATCCAGCAACGCCACTTGGCTTGCATTGCACAGGAATACGTGCATATATCTCCAGAGTTCACAGTAGGAAAGTAGAATTACAAAGTGGGGCAATGTCGTGTGAAACTGGGATAAATATTAATTGAAGTGGGAAAGCTGAAAGTGATAATGTTGTAACCATTCTTTGTGTAGTATTTCATATTGTTGTGTGGTGTATGTCATGTAATTTGAGTATGTGTGGTTTGCATGGGAGAGTAGCAAGGCAGTTTCAAAAGATTTGTGGGTTATGCTTGTTCCTTCTGTATCGCTCGATCTGGAGGAAAGTTTCGTGATGATGATTGTGAGAGTCGAAGCGTGAGATATAATAAAAGATCCACCATCCTATCCAGAAAGTGCACTGTAGCGTTAAATAAATTACGAGACCATAATATAGTGATTCACCAATGTAAAGCCATGCCTACTGGGCGGAATTTCTCATGTGTTATTGTTGTAGGTTATAGAATTTTGTGTGTTTAGGTTATAGAATTTATCGGAATAAATAAGATAGTGAAAATAAAAAGATTGGTGGACTTTTCCTTCGAATTGTATGTTGTCATAATGTCCCGAATTTATAATGTGTGCGCCATTCATATTCAGTGCGGTGGCCACGTGTTGACAAAAGCCGTTAAATAAAAGACAAAAAGTAAATGTGGTATTGCCAGTGCGTAGCGTACAGTCAGAGTTCTGTAAATTACTGATAGTCAGATGCGTGTTTCCGTTGCGTATTATTCATACAGGAGGATAATTTGTAACTAAATAGTAAGATACGAGAGTTCATGTTACTCGATAAATTAAGAATGAATCCACTCGCTTGGCAGACCACTCATCTTACAGGCCTGACTGCTTGATGCCACAGTATGAGCAAGGCATGTGGGTGCCTCTCAAAACTAACGTGGCCTAGTATCTGACCTGATGCGTCTATCTATTCGAAGAGTTTACCACGCCACTTCTCATTAAAATCTAATTTGTTTACATAAATGTTTGGCAAAAGTATAAACAAAGTTACGATTTGTGATCACTTCTGACGTAGAAACTGTAACTAACCATCTTTCCTAACGCCGTAAACATTCGTATCACGACATAGGAACTGCTTCTGTGCATCGACGACACGGTTATGAGACTCCTTGGCGCACTGAAAGTGTATGCGACACCTGGTTCAGACTCACAACCTTGTATTTCGCGGGTAAATTTTATCCCCGAATTAGCGAATTAGGTGTCCGTGAGCGATTCACAACATGACCTTACATTTCAATTCTGCCAGCACATCTTTCCTAGTTTTCAAAGATATGCAGGGTACCATTATGCTTATTTCGTTCTTGTGTATTTATGTAAGAATGCTACTCTAACTTAGAATTACTTGGTGGAAACAGAAGAACTACATGCCATGTCCTGCCGCAATGTTACGAGCAGGGACACAACGGCGTGTTGTCTCACATCCGGTGTTCAAAAGAACAGCAGCTGGTTCTAGATGAGATTCTGAAGTCTTTGGTGTTAATTAGGAGATAAATGGCACCGTAAACTTACACACAGGTTACGCAATGCTTCCGATCGATTGACTGTTCTGCAGTGGCCATTTATTAGAGATAGTATTGACCCCGACCACCTCTTTCATGCTGCTTGAAGAAATTAACGCACACGCAGGGGTTAGAAATTTCAAGTTTCCCACGGCGTGACGCGACAATCATTTGCCTCTGCCCCATGACTCGGTTATCGACCGAGAATCCTCGTGGAAGATGTGAAGTCTGACTAGGTCATTGGTGTTAAGTAACAGATTCTATGATTCGTTAATCGTAGATGCTTATGCTATCCCGAGAATTGTTAGCATCTGGAAGTTGTGTCTCAAATTATTAGCGTTCTGCTTTACAAGATAGTCAACGCTCATTTTCTGCAATGAGGTGATGACATCCAACGCCTTTACGACCGTTAGCGATTTCGCGGTCATTCGCCCCCTTTTGAAAGACACTAAAGAAAACAGCAAAGAGTATCTGATGGCTCTTGCTGCTATGGAGTCTTAAATCCATAAAGATCTGCCTTTGTCAAAGTTCATAAAACAGAGAATTTGTCCATTATCTGCAAAGAAATTCTGTCGCATCATTTCCTTGCAGCTCTGGCGTTATTGTACAGTCTTCGTACCGCGTTCCACTCCTTCTACACGACATAGATCAAGTCGTTTCGAAGGTAGAGCGCTGGACTTCGGTCTCAGGACACCATCGTCATCTCACACACAAAAGTTTCAGTAAATATTTCGAACGATCTCATTAGATATCCGTGAATGTATTGACTGTCTGGTCGTCACAGAAAGTACTATTGATTCACGTATGTCCACAGTAGTGTAGTTTCAGAATGAAACGAAACGGAATCACAGACGAACATTCTAAGTAACGATGGACATTTCATTTCACAAATGTTACTAATCACTTCCCTTTCGTTTTCAGCCAATGGATTCAGAGGATAGGGATTTTAGAAGGGCGTGAATGGAAATGGTGTAAAAAGGCGAGCAGCTGTCGTAAAATCATGATGAAAATCAAGATTAGAAAATTTATTTCTGTCATTGCTTAGGGGTTGCAAGTCATTACTTCTACTGCGAAAACAGTTGCAGGCGACGTTTTCAGAAACAGGAAAGTATTTGGCTTTACAAAAATTATAGCATTGGTACGTGTAATCCGTATTGCCGATTACGATAAAGTTAGGACCAGGCCAACAATACCGTACCACGGACGGTTTCCTCAGAAATGCAGCTCAACAAAGCCGCCGTGGCTATATAAGGAGACGAGCTGCACCTGAAATCCAGACGACTTCAGCAGCAGGAGAGGACAACACGGGGCGACGGCAGCTTTGGACGGCGAGAACTTCTCACGTAAGTATAGGTAAGTACGTCTCTCCACAGGTGCCTCGCGAATACGGGTCTGCGACTCTTCGCCTTTGCGGCTCTTCACAAATTCTTCCCATCTGCGACTCCAGACGCCTGAATGGCTACACACTGGCTGTGGCTACTAATGTGACTGTTACATCTCTGGCGCTGTCTGACTTTATGTGCCTAGGATTACGTGTCTGGAAATGCTACGTGTTGGGACTGTACGTGCACTGCGCGACCCCGAGTCTACGCTTCGCATCCACGAGCCTACGCTTCGCATCCGCGAGTCTACGCATCGCATCCACGGGTCTACGCTTCGCATCCGCGAGTCTACGCTTCGCATCCGCGAGTCTACGCTTCGCATCCGCGAGTCTACGCTTCCCATCCACGAGTCTGCTCTGCATGTCCACGATTCTACAGCACGATACGCGTCTGCGACTCTGCCCTACACGTCCAAAAGTCTACGCTATGCGTCCACGAGTTTGCGATTTGCCTCGGCCGAGTTAAGCTCTGGCTTGGCCCGTCACTGGTCCTCCTAGGACAGGCCGCGCCACGCGTCGGCCTGACGGGCCCTGTATCCTGCTGAGGCCTGCCGACCTTTTAAGGTTTTGTTGCCGGCCTCCGTGGGCGCACGGAGTCTGCGAGCGGATCTGGAGCGTCGAGGGGACGTAACGGCGTGGACGAGTGGCTGCCACGCATCTGCGACTCTACGCATCCGTGACTCTGCTTCGCATCGGCGCCTCTTCGCTACACGTCGGCCACACTACGCAGGAGCGACTCTACCCACCCCACCCAGTCTACTCGTCTGCCACGCACCGCCGATCCTGAGGACGACGCCTCTGCATGACAGCTCATCGTGGTCCCTCAGTTCCGACCAGGGTTTTCGGGAGGTTTCCCTTGGTCGTAAGGCGAATGCCGGAACTGTTCACCTCCTCCCATCGATATATAGATAACTCATGTAAACAAGAAAGTGAGAAATAAACGCAATAAGTTTACTTTACCTTGTCTATTAATTTTGACATGTATATGTTGAGTAACAGATATTATCCATTTCCTGTGCCTGAGTAACGAAGCTTCATCTGATCGCTATAGTATGCAGAGAGAGAAAGATCAATGACGACGTCTCGCAAACAGAAAGGAAACATTTGTGGCTGATGTATAAAGTTCTAGCAAAAAAGATCGCTATGGTATACAGAGAAAGAGATCAATGACGTTTCGCAAACAGAATTTGTGGCTGACGTACAAAGTTGTAGCAAAAACTAATCAAAATTTTGGATATCCCTGCTAAAACAGATTGGTTTGCTGACTGATTTGTGGTTAACATTGAGAGACATACAAAGCTGCTTGGTACCCACTCAGCTTTTTTACACATTCCTGCTACTCAACTGTTCACGTTTTATCGAAATGTCAGTGTTTTCTCTGGACTAAGCAATCTCTCATAGGCTGTATATTTCTACACCTGAGAAAGTTTGCGGCACTGAAGGCTGTATATTTCTGCACGTGAGAAAATTTGCGGCACTGAAGGCCCCTGACTATAGGAAACGTTTTCTCTGAAATTTTACTGCGACGATACATACAGATTATAGACGAAACCTCCGACAGGTCGCTAAAGGGAAACCATAGGCACTTCTCTACATAGGCACCGCTCCGACTTTGGACACTTTTCGTAGCGTCGTACCAAGTTTCCAGAACCCTTCTCATAGAAGGCAGCTGCCTGCGATTTCCGCCAACTCTCTACGCAGGTCCGCAACTCGTTGTCTGTATCAAAATGTTGTCGTCATAGCCAGCGATTCATGTGAGCAAAGATGCGAAAAAGCAGTGAGCCAAGTCCGGTCTGTAAGGCGAGAGATCAAATACTCTTGTTTACAACTGAAAACACTGCAGGAGCTTCTTCGTTGCTCCTGCACTATGCGGCCGAGAAATATCACGAAGAATGAATTGCATGACAGTTACGTTATATAGGCTGCATGAAATCAGATGATACTTGTCAACAGGACTTCGTATTTGGAAGCAGACACTATTTTCTAGGCACCTTTACGTGCTCACTGTGCGCTCAGAAATAAGAAGTGCGACGTGACGTGATACGGTCATACTAGAGACACTGATCCACACATTTGCGCAAATCTTCGCCAGATTTTCACTGTGGTTTTAATTTCGCGACCGGTCGGAAGCTGAAAAAGAAATAGCCCTCGTAGTATAGCTGCGTATTCGGTACAGCTTACTAACATGATTTACAGTATTCAGCCTACATGAACAAATTACACACATCAAAAGAAGTACTGCATCACCCCGGTTCCCAGAACTCCTGAAGATAGACGTTGATTGTGGACATTGTATCACAGACACAGTCCCTCTGACTGTTCCGAGTTGTCACTAACCCCGCCCAAAGATGTAAACAACCATGCATAGGCAGCGCCATTTAGACAGAGGGGGTCCTACTGCCGATCAGTTCCAGTCATTCCACCAGGAAGGAGGTACACGGCTCGTGTTGTCTGTAGTTCAACCATGCGTAGACGGTCAATACCGCGATTCGATCGCGTCCGCATTGTTACTCTGTGTCAGGAAGGGCTCTCTCCAAGGGAAGTCCCGGCGGAGGTTCGAGTCCTCCCTCGGGCATGGGTGTGTGTGTTTGTTCTTAGGATAATTTAGGTTAAGTAGTGTGTAAGCTTAGGGACTGATGACCTTAGCAGTTAAGTCCCATACGATTTCACACACATTTGAACATTTTTTTGACAAGGGAAGTGTCCACGCGTCTCGGAGTGAACGAGAGCAATGTTGTTCGGACATGGAGGAGATACAGAGAGACAGAAACTGTCGATGAGATGCCTCGCTCAGGCCGCCCAAGGGCTACTACTGCAGTGAATGACCGCCACCTACGGATTATGGCTCGGGGGAACGCTGACAGTAACATCACCATGTTGAATAATACTTTCCGTGCAGCCACAGGACGTCTTGTTACGACTCAAACTGTGCGAAATAGGCTGCATGATGCGCAACTTCACTCCCGACGTCCATGACGAGGTCCACCTTTGCAACCACGACACCATGCAGCGCGGTACACATGAGCCCAAGAACATGTCGAATGGACCGCTCAGGATTGGCATCACCTTCCGATGAGTGTCGCATATGCCTTCAGCCAGACAATCGTCGGAGACGTGTTTGGAAGCAACCCGGTCATGCTGAACGCCCTAGACACAGTGTCCAGCGAGTGCACCAATGTGGAGGTTCCCTACTGTTTTGGAGTGGCATTATGTGGGGCCAACGTACGCCGCTGGTGGTCATGGCAGGCGCCGTAACGGCTGTACGATAAGTGAATGCCGTCCCCCGACCGATAGTGCAATCATATCGGCAGCATATTGGCGAGGCATTCGTCTTCATGGACGACAATTCGCGCCCCGATCGTGCACATCTTGTGAGTGATTTCCTTCAGGATAACGACATCGCTCGACTAGAGTGGCCAGCATGTTCACCAGACGTGAACCCTATCGAACATGCCTGGGATAGATTGAAAAGGGCTATTTATGGGCGACGTGACCCACCAACCACTCTGAGGGATCTACGCCGAATCGCCGTTGAGTAGTGGGACAATCCGGACCAACAGTGTCTTGATGAACTAGTGGATAGTATGCCACGACGAATATAGGCATGCATCAATGCAGGAGGACGTGCTACTGGGTATTACAGGTAGCGGTGTGTACAGCAAACTGGAACACTGCCTCTGAAGGTCTCGCCGTATGGCGGTACAACATGCAATGAGTGGTTTTTATGAGCAATAAAAAGGGCGGAAATGATGTTTATGTTGATCTCTACTCCAGTTTTCTGTACAGGTACAGGAACTCTCGGAACGGAGGTGATGCAAAACTTTTTCTGATGTGTGTATTAAGGATGCTAAAAAAACAATCTCTGTCCGTTTAGTTAGTTCAGTCGAATATCAGCGTAATGTCTAGTTATTCATTATGTCAGGCCGAAGCATATTTTACAGCAAGTCAACGACATCTGCTTAAATTATTTCTCCTCTTACATTCACTTACAAAAAAAGTGTGACATGTGAGACAGTACCAACGTGGGAAAATTACTTTTCTGTCATGAATACTAAAGCGTCCAGTTTCTTTTTAAAATACAGCACTGCTCGTATACTAAATAGTGATAAATCTGGCGACCTTGCTGGCCAGGATACGGTTTTCCAAGCACGACTACAAGTATTAGAAGCTCTCGCTGTGTGTGGGCGGGCATTATCTCGTTGTTGAAATGTAAGCTGCAAATGGTGGTGATTTGGGGTCGGTAGAATGCACGCTAAAGTGCGTCTGGTTCTGAGTTGTCCTTGAAGTAACCGATTTGTTCGTCGTGTGCCTACTGCTGCTCAGATTGCTGCTGCTGCAGATGCACTGCGATGCTCCGGAGCCGTACACCGAACACGCGGGTCAACGCTCTCGGTAAAGCTATGTGAGCGTCCAGAGCTCCCGGTCCTCTTGCGACCGTACGTCCTCGTGACCACCGCTGCCAGCAGTCATGTACTGCGCCTTAATTCCCACCAAATCTTTCGGCAGTATCGCAGAATCAACATCCAGCTTCACGTAGCCCTATAACACGACCTCGTTCAAACGCAGTCAGATGTTGATAACGGCGTCTTTGTTGCCTTACAGGCATTCTTGACTAACATCAATTCACCACGTTCAATGTGAAAGCCAATTAACGCTCATGACAGTTACGACATGTGCATCCTCATAGTGGCGTCACTAGCGCCACTCGTATTCCACTAGCTTGTAATTGGAAGAGACATCATCTTTCAGATGTACGAACACGACTACCACCAACTTTCGTTTATGTAGCCCAACTCCTTTTTGGTGTTTTTTTCCGTCAGGGTAGTTGTTCATAAAACTTACAGGAATGTAACCAGGTAACGCCATCCAAAACCGCCGATATTTCAAGAGGTGTCTTTTTTTTTTTGTGGTTTTAGGGCGCACAACGTCAACGGTCATTAGCGCCCAGACTACTTTAGGAATGCACCGCGAGTCACAAGTTTAAAACAGCAACGAAACGGAAAACACGATGAAAGACATACTGACAGGCATGGGATTAAAAAAGAAAACAGCATAATCAAATGTCCTTTGAGAGGGTTGTCAAATTGATAAAATGAAGAACGCGAGCAGCTGCTCGTGGGTCATCCGCTAAAATGGCTTCTTCAGTACATGGCAGGCCAAGATCGAGACGCAGGGTGTTAAAATCCGGACACGACGTTAAAATGTGGCGGACCGTCAGCAATTGCCCACATGGGCAGAACGGCGCCGGCGCAGCCGTCAGCAGATGGCGATGGCTGAACCGGCAGTGGCCAATTCGCAACCGGGCCAAAACTACCTCCTCCCGCCAAGAAGGGCGTGAGGAGGACGTCCAAGCCACGGGAAGAGCTTTCAAGGCCCGAAGCTTGTTGTCTGGAAGTGCAGCCCAATCGGCATGCCACAGCGATACAATGCGCCGACAAATTACCCTGCTACAATCTGACGAAGGGACACAACAAGAAGCTGTCCGAGGCTGGAGGACCGCAGCCTTGGCCGCGGCATCTGCAGCTTCGTTCCCAGGGATACCGACATGGCCAGGAACCCACATAAAGCTAACCGGAGAACCGACGTCCACCAGCTGCTGAAGAGAGCGTTGGATCCGGTGCACGAAAGGGTGAACCGGGTACGGATCACCGAGGCTCTGGATAGCGCTCAGGGAATCGGAGCAGATGACATATGCAGAATGTCGGTGGCGGCAGATGTAAAGGACAGCCTGGTAGAGGGCAAAGAGCTCAGCTGTGAAGACCGAACAATGGCCATGGAGCCGATATTAGAAACTTTGTGCCCCGACAATAAAAAGAACACCCGACCCCGTCATTGGTCTTAGAGCCATCTGTATAAATGAAGGTCATATTAATGAACTTCGAACGAAGTTCGACAAAACGGGAGTGGTAGACTGAACCGGGTGTAACCTCCTTCGGGAGCGAGCAGGGGTCAAGGTGGACACCCGGTCATTGTCAAACGCAAGTGGAACGAGAGATCCTGTGAATGGCAACTTAAACCTTCGTTGGGCGGGACTACGACAACTAGCAATCAAAAGACGACGTATGAAGAAAAACAACACATTCTGTAAACAACCAGCACCAGCATACAACCACACACAGCCGTCGTCAGTAGTTACGATAGTATAATATTAACAATGTGTGAACAAGTATCGTTAACTCTGAACCTCTTCTGTTTGTCCAGGGACAGAGCAGGATTGCAAGCAGAATTTAAGCTTAAACTCTGTTTATAAGGTCATTTGCTAATTTAATCTCAACAGCTTCTGTAATAACGCTATTCCAGGAACGAAGTGAACGCCAGAAGCTCTATGTTTTCATATTTCCTTCGATTGGCGGTACCAAGGCAATGTTCTGCAGTACGTGATGAAATACAACAGAGATTCAGACATCGGTCGCAACCGGGCATTGAAATGAATTCAGAGGCGACAAGTGACGATTGTTTCAATCGCTTCTGCTGTCGGAGTACGCTTCCTGTCCAACTGAAATTCCCGACTTGTCGCACACTACCTACGTAGAGCCCCTGTCCACCATACTCATTGCTTGCAGCCTGACGCTGATATCAGCAGGAATTCGAGAGAGAGAGTGAGAGAGCACTCGCGCGGAAACGATCTTTAATGACGTCAAGGCATATATACAGGGTGACACAGGAAAACGGGAACGTTCCCACAATCCAATAAAACTAGAAGTGATGAAGGAAGGAAATTGCATTTATAGTAATTGAAACCTTGCAACTAGGCCATTAGGTTTGTTTACAAATAACTCATCTGCTACCAGTCACGATTTTCTTTGTTTTATTTTTCGCATCACGCGTTTCGGGAAATGATTCCCATTTTCAAATGCGGAAACGCGTCGTGCGAAAACTAAAATAGAGAAAATCGTGACTAGTAGCAGATGAGATATTTATAAACAAACGTATTGTTTTCACAGTGCAGGCTTTCAGAACCATTTATAATGGATCAAATCAGACCAACTTTCCATTTACGAAAGATTGATGGCATTTATCATTTTTTTTAAAATGACGTCCTTTAGAAGGCGTCCGGCGTCCTTCTGTACGAATACATTCGTGAAATCTGTTGTTGAGATTCCTCATCGACCGCTGCAACGTCTCAGCTGGGATACTGTGAATTGTATCCCGAATTCTCTGTTTTAACTCGTTCAGGGTTCTTGGTCGAGTCGTGTAGACTTTGCTCTTGAGGTAGCCCCACAAGAAAAAATCACAAACGGTTAAATCTGGCGATCTAGGGCGGCCAGGGAATGTTACCGAATCGCGAGATCACACGGTTGCCAAACAATTCTCGCACATATGCCATTGATTGCCGTGCAGTGCGTGATGTCGCTCCGTCCTGTTGAAACCAGGCTTCTTGAACGTTTGGAAAGTTCGATGCAGGTGTAACGAAAGATCGTAACATCTCCACGTAACGATTGGCATTGACAATTATTGTGTTTCCCTGTTCATTTGCGAAAAAATACGGTCCGATAATCCCATGTGATGAAACACCACACCATACTGTCACTTACCTAGCATGTAAAGGGCGCTCATTAATGTCATTAAGATTTGTGTTTGTCCGGTAGTTCTGTTTATTCACATAACCTGTGAGATGAAAATGTGCCTCATCTAACATCCACAACTTGTTTGGAAATTCATCATCATTGTTTATTTTTGTTATCAGTTGTTGACAGAATCCTAATCGTAACCGGTAATAGTTGTCCTTCAATCGTTGCACCATGTATAGTTTGTACGAATGAAATTTTAAATCAAAATGAAGAATTGTGCGAACACTCTCCCGAGAAATTCCAAACACTGCTGCTTGCTTACGAGCCGTGGGCTCCGTAAGTCAGACTCGCGTACAACATCAATGTTCACTGGAGAAATTACACTTCATGGTCGTCCTGTTGGTGAGGGCAGATCAAGTCTCCTCAAAGTTATTAATCCTACATTTTATCACGTGTTTCGACGGAACGGCATCATGACGTCCTAAATTATAAAAACGTCGTAACTCACTCTACGCAGCTTCCAAACTACCATTGTTTTTATAAAACATTTTTATGGCTAACGCACCCTGTTGTCCGTTCCTTTGATCCATGATTGCTGAAATGGCGGACTGTTTACTCTCTGTCACGAACCCGTAGTGCTGTCACCTGCCCATGAGTGCCACTACTCATTCCAAACATTCCCGTTATTCTGTGTCACCCTGAACTGATACGTTTGGTTTCTGTTGTTGCCGTCCGCTATGGCCGAGCGGTTCTAGGCGCTTCAGTCCGTAATCGCGCTGCTGCTACAGTCGCAGGTTCGAATCCTGCCTCGGGCATGGATGTGTGTGATGTCCTTAGGTTAGTTCGGTTTAAGTAGTTCTAAGTTCTAAGGGACTGATGACCGCAGATATTAAGTCCCATAGTGCTCAGAGCCATTTGAACCATTTGTATCTTCTTTCAGACGTATCTGAAAGAACAGACACCAGGCATAAGAGGGGCCATGCAATGGATCCGTTCAAAAATAATCACCACACGCGTGAAGACATTTATGCCACTGGGAGACGAGACGATCAATTTTTGTTTCGTACGAGCCGGTCGGCCGCTGGCGGAGCCCAACCGCACCCACTCTTGCACTTCGAAGTCCGGCTGAAACCGACGTCCACGCATTTCTTTCCTCATGTCGCCAAAGACGTGCACAGACGGAGGATGTTACAGTGCCATAAACCAAATCACTGATGCGTGCCGGCCACGGTGGCCGAGCGGTTCTCGGCGATTCGGTCCGGAACCGCGCGACTGCTACGGTCGCAGGCTCGAATCCTGCCTTGGGCATGGATGCGTGTGATGTCCTTAGGTTAGTTAGGTTTATAGCGTCCCCAGTGCTATATTACGAAAGGACTTGTAACGTTCCCTGGCATTTTCACAATTTATTTGCAACATATACGCCGATCTGGGCAAGTTATATATATATATATATATATATATATATATATATATATATATATATCTTAATATTACTGAATGTGGTATGAAATATGTTTGTTATTTTTATTATATTTTTTTGTAACATTTCTCTGTATTTAGGATAGGAAATTTCTATATTTATTATGTGAATGTAAAAGTGTCAGTATTTGCGGTATCAGCGATATTTGCTAGAAATCGATTTACAAAGAAATGTTAATAATCGTAATAGTCGTGCCGTTGTTTATCTTTGGCATGTGGAGACTCTCTGTCGTTGTATGGACAGAGCAGCCAGTTGTGTAGACAGAGCCGCTAGAGTGAGGAAGGGTCAGTTGTGGACAGAGCAGCTAGTTGTGTGGACAGAGCCGCTAGAGTGAGGAAGGGTCAGTTGTGGACAGAGCAGCTAGTGTGTGGAAGAGTCAGTGTGTGGACAGAGCCGCTAGAGTGAGGAAGGGTCAGTTGTGGACAGAGCAGCTGAAGTGAGGAAGAAGTGAGGAAGTGTTAATCCTTGATCGCTCTAGCAGACGCGATGTGCAGCTACGCTCGCGCCCATTAGACGCGCCTGATTCATTAACCCGCATTGTGGGCACTAAAGGTTGTGTATGCATCGTGGTTATCCAGCAGAGTTAAGATGTACTTCTTTTGTATCTGTCGGGACTTTGCCGCCTTTAATCAAAGCGTACGAATTAATGTGAGTTGACTTGTTGTTTGGGCTAAATATATTAGTATTCATTAAAAGTGTGAATTATTTATGTAAATGAGCATGCCCACGTCATCTATAAATCACATGGGTAATGTAGTAGGTTTGATCAGTGATAAATGTCGGCTTGGCAATAATTAAGACATTTTCTGTTAATTAAAATATTCTTGTGTTCTATGGCTAGTGCCGGGATCAAAGTCAGTAAAAATATTTCACAAAAAGAAAAACCCACTGCATTCTGGAAAGTGTATGCCAAGGCCGAATGATTTAAGAGACTCAGTTCTTATCCAGATAGTACTATCCAATTAATATGAGTGCACGTAATAATTTCCTTTAAATGTACGTAATCCTTAAGAAAGTAAAATTTGTTTTTTTATTACCACACGTAATGAAGAGAGTGGTTCTACAACAAAGTTCGCACTAAGGCAAATTAACTTTTAAGCAAGAAATAAAATTATTATTTCCTTTTTTTTATTTTTACGAAATTTCAAATCATTCATTCCAGGAATTTCGTTAAAATGGCACCCAGCGTGAAGCTCGATTCAATTTTAAGAGAATATCATTAAAGACTTGAAAAACAGTATTTATAAATTGAATAATATGTTTTTATCGTGTAGCCGTAAAATAATAATCTCTCTGTCCAAGTTTCAAATGCAAAGAAATAATTTATGACAAAATGATCCAAAGAGACGACAAGATACGCTCTTTTGTTAATTTTTTTAGTCGTCTTGACTTCCTCTTTTGTCTTGAATGTGTAAAGAGGGACATCTTGCGAGTGCTGGCAAATGTAAGCATATTTGTATGAGTTAAGCATATAATATACTGATTTAATATTATTGTGCACTTTTAATTTGTAAGAGGTGATCCCGATTTCATGTCCGCCTTCCTTGAATTAACCTGCATTCAAGTAATTTACAGTTCAACAATCGCAGCGGCCGATGCAGCCAACGACGCCATTACGTGGCGATATTAACTTATGAAAAATTAGCGGAAGCGGAAAACGCGCCCGCTATTAACATAATATTAATTTTTCTCCACAGCCGCCCGACGTTGCAGAAAATACTTAGCTTTAAGATTCTTATTTTCAGTACCATAGCCGAGACCCAGAGCCAGGACTCTGACTACAATACAATGGTTAACGGAGGTAAGAAAAATACTCTCGCGCGTGTGTGGGCCGCAATTTTAATTAATAACTAAAGATTTCTAGCTTTAAAGTGAACTGACTAGCCGAGGAAATTAATATGAAAAGTTTATTACATTGTACAACTTATATGCTCATGTTTTAAGATTCAGCGAGTCTAACATTCATTAACGTAACAAATAATTTAAGATTAAAATTGCTAAAATGGAGAACTTCAGGAAAGCATTTAATCGTAAAATCAAAATTAAATGAAATATCATTTTTATTAAGGCCCACCACGTAAGTCGGCAACAATCATATATATATATATATATATATATATATATATATATATATATATATATATATATATATATATATATATATATATTAAATTACGACGGCCGACGGACGCGAGAGGTTTAAGTAGTTCTAAGTTACGTTCTAGGGGACTGATGACCTCAGGTGTTAAGTCCCATAGTGCTCGGAGCCATTTGAACCATTTGAACCACTGATGCGTAGTCTTCGTCCGATTGGCAATGTAGGGGCGGGCGCTTTCGTGTAACAGGATGATCCCGTCCGACAGCCTTCGGAAAGCCCGAGGGCAAACGGCAAAGTCAGCAGTGGAAACATCCCATACCTACCCCGCCAAAGAAATCAAAAGTCGTTCACACAAGTTCCGGTAAAGTAGTGAAGACCGCCTTCTTCGACTGCAGGGGCCATCTGTCGTCGAGTTGCTCGACCTTGGAACTACAATCAATGCGCAGCATATGAAGACAGTTTGCAGAAACTCCCATACGCAATTTCCGACGGCGTGGCTAGGCAGGAATCTAAGAGTACAGCTGTAACGCCCCCGGCCTAATCGGCCTATTGGATTGCGATATAAATGACCGTGATCGCGTATGCCTAATGAAATTTACAGTGAGTAAGGCTATCGTTACCGAAGGAAAATAGTACCGGTTAGTATGTGGAAAGTGTACAACAGACCCATCTGAAGGAAGAATCTATTCTAAATCTAAATACTGATAATAATTTTGAAATGGGTGGATTATAGTACAAACGCTCACGAACCAGAGAGAGGAGGGGGGGAATGTTACCACGTAATATTTAATATAAAAAATACTGATCAGCAAAAAACGGATAATTAAACGGTCGCCAGTCCATGAAGGCAATGAGTATCCATAATCCTAGGAAAGGTAATGGCAAAGAAAATTAAGGAAATAAATCACTGGCGTGGCAGCAGAAGATTGTCACGCTTTGTCACTACACAACAGTTCACGAGAAAAATAAATGAATCAGAAAACACTGAGCTTGCAGTTACTTGTTCTGAAATACTAAATTTTGAAAGCAAAGCTAAATGAAGTTGCTGGTTAAATAACTGTAATTGAAAGTTATGTAAAAAATGACTTTCAGTAACCTCAGCGTAACGTAATGCAAGATTAGGAAAAGGCAATTATTAAAAGACTGATTTAAATTTACTTTAAGCAAATGAGCACCTCATTTACTTTTAACACAAGAACAATAAAATACGTACCAAGCCATCAGAAGTCACTCGCTAAGCTAAATACAGAATAAATGAAATTCCACACTCTTAATTTATGCTGTATCTTTGTTTAGTTTTGCCAGTGAAATTTTACGTTACTTTATGTGAGTGAAGTTAATACTCAAAATAGCAAATTAGTTAAGTCTCTGTTGTGCGATACAAGAATGAACAGTTACTGAGGCAGCAAAATTTAGATTGAAACTAGTCGTTAGCAAACAAACAAAACTGGCAGTAAATAGTCAACCAATTTTCATATTTTTACGACACTCGGTGATTGTATGGAAAGCAAAGGGACCCTGCTTGGTAATAACATCTGTAGACAATGACAACGCTGGTGAACTATAAGTTTTAACTATTGCGTTTATTGTGCACGAAAATTAGTTATTAAAGTTCGTGAAACAAATTTCACTGTACAGTATTGGTTATACTCTTTCTGTTAACAGTTTTACGATGTTGTAGCTGTGCAGATGACGAAGAATGTAGCCGACGACAATGCTGAGCTGCCGGCCGGAGTGGCCGAGCGGTTAAAGGCGCTACAGTCTGGAACCGCACGACCACTACGGTCGCAGGTTCGAATCCTGCCTCGGGCATGGATGTGTGTGACGTCCTTAGGTTAGTTAGGTTTAAGTAGTTCTAAGTTCTAGGGGACTTAGACCACAGCAGTTGAGTCCCATAGTGCTCAGAGCCATTTGAACAATTTGAACCATTTGACAATGCTGAGCTGCTCCTGTTGCTGCTGGTTGAGAACCACGAATCGCCTCCAGCGCCACGGAAAATTATGGGAAACGCAATAGTTAGAATCGCAGTTTCCTCCGCCTGTCCACTCCGCCCGTGTTCTCAGTACTAGCTGGTTTGCGCCTACACTGCCGCGATCATAGCACCACACTGCATCTGCGGGAGCGTCCACAGAAAAACACGTCTCTATGTTTTCAAGACTCAAGTTGCTCTGTCTCCTCTCTGCTCGCAGCGCGACAGAGACTCTCCATACGTAAAGATAAACGACGGCGCAGCTACTACCATTTCATCGTTGCTATCGATATAGTTAAACGAAGTTCCCCTGGCGATTATCCAGCATTTTACAATATTTACATTATAATTACAATCTATGCTATACATTCACAAATAAATACGCTATTACATCCATTATGCAGTAAATATAGTTTCTGTAATAAAGCTTACAGATTCAGAAGTAGCATTGTATTACAAGGCATCAACGGGTATTCTACATCTACATCTACATGACTACTCTGCAAATCACATTTAAGTGCCTGGCAGAGGGTTCATGGAACCACCTTCTCAATTCTCTATTATTCCAATCTCGTATAGCGCGCGGAAAGTATGAACACCTATATCTTTCCGTACGAGCTCTGATTTCCCTTATTTTATCGTGGTGATCATTCCGCCCTATGTAGGTCGGTGACAACAAAATAAATATTTTCGCATTCGGAGGAGAAAGTTGGCGATTGGAATTTCGTGATAAGATTCCGTCGCAACGAAAAATGCCTTTCTTTTAATGATTTCCAGCCCAAATCCTGTATCATTTCTGTGACACTCTCTCCCATATTTCGCGATAATACAAAACGCGCTGCCTTTCTTTGAACTTTTTCGATGTACTCCGTCAGTCCTACCTGGTAAGAATCCCACACCGCGCAGCAGTATTCTAAAAGAGGACGGACAAGCGTAATGTAGGCAGTCTCCTTAGTACGTCTGTTACATTTTCAGAGTGTCCTGCCAACAAAACGCAGCCTTTGGTTAGCCATCCCCACAACATTTTCTATGTGTTCCTTCCAATTTAAGTTGTTCGTAATTGTGATACCTAGGTATTTAGTTGAATTTACGGCTTTTAGATTAGACTGATTTATCATGTAACCGAAGTTTAACAGATTGCTTTTAGCACTCATGTGGATCACCTCACACTTTTCGTTATTAAGGGTCAACTTCCACTTTTCGCACCATACAGATATTTTTTCTAAATCGATTTGCAGTTTCTTTTGTTCTTCTGATGACTTTATTAGTCGATAAACGGTAGCGTCATCTGCAAACAACCGAAGACGGCTGCTCAGATTGTCCCCCAAATCGTTTATATAGATAAGGAACAGCAAAGGGCCTATAACACTACCTCGGGGAACGCCTCAAATCACTTCTGTTTTACTCGATGACTTTCCGTCAGTTACTACGAACTGTGACCTCTGTGACAGGAAATGGCAAATCCAGTCACAAAACTGAGACGATATTCCATAAGCACGCAATTTTACTACGAGCCGCTTTTGTGGAACAGTGTCAAAAGCCTTCCGGAAATCCAGGAATACGGAATCGATCTGAAATCCCTTGTCAATAGCACTCAGCGGGTGAATAAAGAGCTAGTTGTGTTTCACAGGAACGATGTTTTCTAAACCTATTTTGACTGTGTGTCAACAGACCGTTTCCTTCGAGGTAATTCATAATGTTCGAATATAATATATGCTCTAAAATCCTGCTGCATATCGACGTTAACGATATGGGCCTGTAATTTAGTGGATTACTCCAACGGTATTAAATGGCGAAAAAATTTGAATGATGCAGGAGGTATTTTATCTTCATTTTCAGTGTTACACAGCTTAAATTGTCGCTGTTAAAATGAGGGGCAGGCACGTTTGTAGTCTTGCTTGTCACCAACACTTTGCTGTTTATTCGGAATACATCGCGGTTTTCGTGGGTGTGGTTAGGTAGGAACCTAAGAGCACAACTTAAATTTCTGCGAGCGAAACGAGCAATCATATTTATAGTCTTGCTTTTATTGCTAATGTTTAGTCCCGATCGAATCCTCTACGACGCTTTGGTAAATTTGTCGGTCGAGACAAAGCTCGCACCACACGAGAGAGAAGGTCTCTGTTGGATTCCTTTCATGTTAATTTCTTAAATCTGTTGTCATTTACGGCATAAATTCCACTTCTAAATTTACTGTGGTGTTTCTGGAAGGAGACTGAGCAGTGGAACGTTTTACTTTTACACATAAACAAGGCCGATCTGTCACACTACTACACTTTAAACACAGTTTATATGTAAACCATGTCACACAGTCTTATATGTAACCTACATGCGCTTTTTTATGTAGTGTATATCATAAGATACTGTCATCCCCCTTCCCTTCTGTGTGAAAGTATGAATGAGCAAATGTATTTCTAGTTGCATGCTTGATGGTGCAGGACCAACGTCGGAACAGGTAGCTACGCTTTCTAAAACCAAAGAGGTTTCTATTCTTTGTATGATCCTGTCCATTCCTTGTCATGCTGGTATAGGAAGCTGCCTCTTTGGTCACTTCCGTTTGTATCTGTGAGGTACCCTCGGTAGGGGCCCACGCCAGTCTGTCCGCTCCGGCTAAGCGCGTCTCTGCTAAGTCTGTAGGACAATGGATTTCTTAAATTCAGCAAAACTGAAAATTTAATCACCTTTGTTTCAGATTTAGATCTAAAACATCTAATATTATCTTAAATTGCAACGCAGTGTAATTCGAGTGTGAAGTTCAGAATATCTTGCAGTAGTTGCTTTGTCACTACTTTGTGAGCAAAGTGGAACCTCGTGTTGATGATCCGTAACTCTAAGATCATCAATCTTAAATGCGAATGTGGGTGAGATTATAACGTCTCGTCTTGACAGTATTTTTCAATATAGCAAATTTTCTTTATGTTCAACCCACGTGGGGTGTACTTTGTGAGACAAGTAGCACGTCCTTATATAATTGTTTGACCCACCAGGTTAATAGTATGACCTTAGTAACCAGTTCGAGGTTTTTCTTTTGTAAATTGCGTTTCGATGTAATTTATTTTTATTATCAAAATTATTGTGGAGTTACACTCTTCGTGTAAACCAAGTTGACCACGTAAAGCATGTGGTGTAATCATCAAAGTAGCCCTCAGCTATTCTTTTCGAGAAGATTTCATAGACAATTAGTATGAATTTAGTATACCAGTGTGTGGTAATTTCATGACGGACAGGATTGTGCTACGACCGTAACTTCTTTGGGTGAAAATTGAATCGGTTGGTTTTGGTTAATTTCCTCTTGTATATGTTTCAATGTTCTTCGTGTTTTATTTTATGAATGCAGTGTTGTATGCAGTCTCTCAATCTTGGCTCCATATTTGATGTGTTCCGTAAGATTACAAACTCACATTTTCACACTCCTAGCCAGCCGAAGTGGCCGTGCGGTTCTAGGCGGTGCAGTCTGGAACAGCGAGACCGCTACGTTCGCAGATTCGAATCCTCCCTTGGGCATGGATGTGTGTGATGTCCTTAGGTTAGTTAGATTTAACTAGTTTAAGTAGAAGTTGAGTCCCATAGTGCGCAGAGCCATTTGAACCATTTTTTTCACACTCCTAAATAAGGCACCAGTTTAGTTATGAATCGAGTTTAATATGTTGAAATTTTAATGGAGCAATGATCAATGTTAAAATAAATGTCCAAATATAAACTGATTTATTTTTTTAAATTTAAATTCTCTCTCTCTCTCTCTCTCTCTCTCTCTCTCTCTCTCTCTCTCTATATATATATATATATATATATATATATATATATATATATATATCACCGGTTGTCGTAAGATGACTATTAAAAGATTATAATTAATGTTAGTCTGGTTGGCTGTTTGGTAAACTAGACGGCATACCTGGTGAAACAGTTGCTCAGTAATGCAAGGATAACTTCCCCAGATTGCTCACAGCTTTTAACCCGCTTTTATTACCTTGATTATCGGCACCGCTTTCAGAACAACTTAATGCATCAGCTTTACAACGTCAAGTTACCGCTTTGCGATTTCAGCCGAATGCCAGACGTACCTACGATTTTTAATCACTCACGCGGCCAACGATGAAAAGTTATCTCTGGCGTGCAGTTCAGAGTGCTTCGCAGAGTATAGCGGTAACGTGTAGCCGTGAGTCGACTACGTGTGACAGTCGGGTCCGCAGGTAGCGCCGTACCGCCGCCCGCTGTCGGCCGAGGGCGGCGCCGCCCACGCCGGTGGGCCGTGGGAGCGCGCACTGCCCGCAAATCCCGCCGGCGCGCTTTTCCGGATGGCTGCGCCGCGGCGGTCGCGTCGCCCAGGGAAAGCCTGCTTGCCCGCCTGCCGCGCGGTGACACTAATCGCGCAGACGAAGAAAGTGCCCTCCGCCTTCCGCTCCGGCGGCGTCCCAGCCTCCGCGGCTTTTTGTTGACGCGACGGGCGAAAAATCCGTTTCACGGCTCGATCTCGTCACGAAAATAAAGAGCCCGGTCTGCCCTCCAGGCCGACTGTGCTTCACTGCGCCTGGGACTTCAGTGCGCAGACGACAACCACCTGTGAAACGTACCTCGCTCTGTCCCTTGGTGCCTGCTTCCGCGCAATCGCGACAGTCCTCAACCGATATCCGCATACTTTCAGGAACTGAGGAGATGTGTGGGTAAATATCCTGCGTAAGATGGCTAGAATTCCTTTACTGATAACTGGTTTCAGCTCATTCACGAGCCGTGTTCAAATGAATAAAAATTGTTACTTCATTCACTGTGTATCGGATACCAGGAATTACACATATTCATAATCTGTTGAGCTGGATCGCTCTTGTTATCATGTCCACATTGAAGTAGGTCGTCCTGATTGCTTAATTTACAACGTTAGCCATATAAACTGATCGGGCAGAACATTATGACCGTCGGCCGTTGTGGCCGAGCGGTTCTAGGCGCTTCAGTCTGGAACCGCGCGACCGCTACGGTCGCAGGTTCGAATCCTGCCTGGGGCATGGATGTGTGTGATGTCCTTAGGTTAGTTAGGTTTAAGTAGTTCTAAGTTCTAGGGGGCTGATGACCTCAGATGTTAAGTCCCATAGTGCTCAGAGCCATTTGAACATTATGACCACCTACATAATAGCTGGTATGTCTAGCTCTGGCATTGATAACAGTGGCGGCGCGTCGTGGCATGAAAGCAATGAAGCGTTGGTAGGTCGCTGGAGGGAGTTGGCATGATATCTGTAGACACAAGTCGCACACAATTTCCGTAAATTCCAGGGCCAGGGGGCAATGAGTTCTGACGCCACTTCAATCACATCCTAGATATGTTCGATTGTTACCGGCCGGTGTGGCCGAGCGGTTCTAGGCGCTTCGGTCTGGAACCGCGCGACTGCTGCGGTCGCAGTTTCGAATCCTGTCTCGGGCATGGATGTGTCTGACGTCCTTAGGTTAGTGAGGTTTAAGTAGTTCTAAGTTCTAGGGGACTGATGACCTCAGATGTTAAGTCCTATAGTGCTCAGAGCCATTTGAACCAAATGTTCGATTGGGGTTCAGATCTGAAGAGATGCGGTGCCAGAATGTCATCTGTAACTTGCCATTGTGTTCCTCGAACAACTCCATCACACTCCTGGCCTTGTGACATGGCGCATTATCTTGTTGAAAAATTTCACTGCTGCCGAGAAACATGATCGTCATGAACGGGTGTAGGTGGTCTGAAACCAGTGTACGATATCCTTGGTACCATGACAGCCGAGATACCGTCATAGTGCCATGCACGATCTCCACTGGACCCACGTGAATATTCCCCAGAGCATAACGGATCCGTCGCCAACTTGTCTGCGTCCCACAGTACTGCTGTCAAGGAGCTATTCCTCTGGACGACGACGGCTTCAAGCCCTTCCATCGGAATGAAGAAGGTATCTGGATTCATCAGACCATGCAACGTGCTGCCACTGCACCAAAGTCCAGTACCGACGCTCACGTGCCCATTTTAGTCGTAGTTGCCGGTGTCGCGGTGTTGAGATTGGCACATGCATGGATCGTCAACTGCGGAGGCCCATCGTTACTAGTGGTCGGTCCAGCATTAAAGTCTGATGTCAGTTCCGCCACAGTCAGCCACCTGTCCCGTTTTGCCAGTCTGCCCAGCCTACGACCCGCAACCCCAGACGTGGTTTCACCTTGGTCTCACCACGTGCTGAAGACACTCACCAGAGGACTCCCCGAACACTCGACAAGTATTTCCGAAATGCCCGTGCCGAGCCTCCGATTCATCGCAATCTGCCCTCGGTCAAACTCAGATAGATCGCGCTCCTTCCCTCTTCTACACACGTACAGCACGCTCACTGATACTACATGCGCCGTGTGTGTGTCTGACTGGCAGTCATCTCTCGCCAGGTGATGCTACTATTGCCTGGACGGGTTTATATCGACAGCAGGTCGGTGATCATATTGTTCTGGCCGATCAAGATATCCAAAAAGGATTTTAGATCTGTGACTTGAACTAGTGCTAAACACAATCAAAGAAGGAAGATTGGGTTTAATGTCCTGTCAACATCGAGGTCATTGGAGACAGAGAACAAGCTTGGATTGTGTCAAGGATGGGGGAAGGAAATCAGCCGTGCCCTTTTGGAGGTACTGCTTTAGTGTGCTCAAAAGACTATGACAATTTGTAATGCCTATTGTCTGATACACACTGAATTAATATTTTTTATTGATCTGTAGTTCATCAAGGGGCTGAAACTAGTAATCATTAATGAGATTTAAGCGAGCTTGGCTTAGGGTTTTTATCCACACATTTTAACATAACAAATCGCCTGTTTCCCGTTTAGACTATGTCAAAAGACAATGTAAACTAAATGAAAATTTGCCTACATTCACACTCTCAGTAACTCGTACTAACATATCAAAATAAAAAGAAATATAGCTAGAAGTGTAACTTGGTGAAAGTAATAGGAAACATGGGAGGGTTTCGTCAACGAAATTAAAAATGAGAGTCAATAGCAGGCAAATTAATAAGAGAGATGAATCAAAAGGCGTAAGATACAGCCAAGCTAAATATAGAGCTACTATAAGTGATACATTCGTTTTCAAAGTGCTGTATTTTCGAATGCATGCATAGAACCATAAACTGCCGAGTTTGCTTCGTGCCCTTCAGTTGGCGTTAAGATTGCAGTGCCTTCACGAAATGGCGACAAAGCAGAAAAAGAAGTTCTATGTGTTAGAATATGCGAGGATGTTTATCGTGTAGCATGCATTCAGAATGAATTGTGGAGAAGAATCGCTATTTACACAGAGCATTGAATGTTTCCATTGATAGTTTAGGGGCACTCGTTGTCTCTGTAAACAGAAAAGTGCCCGTCGAGTCAAAGTGCCAGATGCAACCATAGAGAAGGTGAGGTAAAGTTTCGTATGCAGTCTAAAAAAAAACTAACGATCCGCGGAGGTCACGAATTTGAAATACTGGAGCAAACTGTGTGAAAGATTTTGCAACAGTTAAAACCGGGAGATTATAGTCGGCGCCTTCAGTTTTCCGTCACAAGGCAGGAAGCACTTGAGGATGTACATTTCGCCCTCAAGGCTGATACTCAGCGACGAAGCAACCTTCATTTATCTCTAAAGGTTAATTGCCACAATGTGAGAGCATAGGGCACTTAAAACCGTTATAATTTGGGGTGCATGTACGAGATTCACCGAGTTTAATATTTTCTAGGCAATGTCACAGATGAAGATGTAAGGGCCGTTTTTTTCCTGTAAGAAGGCTTTGTCGGGTACCTCTTACCTTGACCAGTCCTGGTCGTTTCCACAACTGACTGTTGGTTCCCAGCATTCGGCAGCAAGACGGGACACCACCTCATTGGAGCACTAATATTCGTCACTACCTAAATAAGCAGCTTTTGCATCGCTGGATAGGGCGTAGTGGAAGAAAGGATATTGCGGAGACATGGCTTTGCCACAGCCTGGGGGATGTTTCCAGGAGTGCCTGTTCTGCAAGTTTCGCAGGAGAGCTTCTGTGAAGTTTGGAAGGTAGGAGACGAGGTACTGGCGGAACTAAGGCTGTGAGGACGGGGCGTGAATCGTGCTTGGGTAGCTCAGATGGTAGAGCACTTGCCCGCGAAAGGCCCGAGTTCGAGTTTCGGTCCGGCACAGAGTTTTAATCTGCCAGGAAGTTTCATATCAGCGCGCACTCTGCTGCAGAGTGAAAACCTCATTCAAGGCTGAAAGTATCTGCTCGGAACAACATCATACGTAAATTTACTGGCGCCTCCTGGGCATCACGGCCTAACGTGCTCATACACCCTTCATGGCGCTCGACCTATTTGACTATCAAGAAATAGCAGTTCAACGAGACAGATCCGATAATGTGCTTAACATACAAACGGAAGAGAGCGCTAACGCTTTCTTGAACGGGTTTGCAAATCTTTTTTGAGGTTAGCAGCAGTGCGTTTTATGTGAGCAGATTGCATAGATAACTGTTGGTGTGTTGTTTCTTCATATCCCCTGTAACATATTTGGAATACCATGGAACGGCTCAGGCTGATGACTTATTGTAGTCAGTTTGGGCCGTATGGCTGACTATAGAACTAGCCAGACCACAGATAGTAAGTTAGTGTAACGTGAAGCAGATGTGGCCAGTGTAACAACGACACAAAAAGAGCACACTGGTGAATGGACGGTAGAACGGAGAAGCGAAACAAACTGTCAGGTGTTTCCGATTTTAAAGTGAGACGTGGACTTTGGTGATAAAAAAATGTTCAAATGTGTGTGAAATCTTACGGGACTTAACTGCTAAGGTCATCAGTCCATAAGCTTACACACCACTTAACCTAAATTATCCTAAGGACAAACACACACACCCATGCCCGAGGGAGGACTCAAACCTCCGCTGGGATCAGCCGCACAGTCCACGACTGCAGCGCCGTAGAGCGCTCGACTAATACCGTGCGGCCATTTATCACCAAAGCCGCGCGGGATTCGTCGAGCGGTCTAGGCCAGGGGCTGCAGTCGTGGACTGTGCGGCTGATCCCAGCGGAGGTTTGAGTCCTCCCTCGGGCATGGGTGTGTGTGTTTGTCCTTAGGATAATTTAGGTTAAGTGGTGTGTAAGCTTATGGACTGATGACCTTAGCAGTTAAGTCCCGTAAGATTTCACACACATTTGAACATTTTGGTGATAAATGTCATGGGATAGCAATATGCACATATACAGATGGCGGTACGATCGCGTGCACAGTGTGCGCTGGCGGAGCTGTTATTTTTACTCAAGTGATTTGCGTGAAAATGTTGCCGACGTGATTATGGCCGCACGAGGGGAGATGGCCGCACGAGGGGAGTTACTTTGAACGCGGAATTGTAGTTCTAGCTAGACACGTAGGACATTCCATTTCGGAAACGGTTAGGGAATTCAATATTCCGACATCTACAGTGTCAAGAGTGTACCGAGAACACCCAATTTCAGGCATTTCCTCTCACCATGAACAACGCAGACTCTCGCTGCCATCAGTTAACGACCGAGAGCAGCAGCGTTTGCATAGAGTTGTCAGCGTTCACAGACAAGAAACACTGCATCAAATAACCGCAGAAATCAACGTGGGACTTACAACGAACGTATCCGTTACGATAGTGCGGCGAAATGTGGCTTTAACGGGCAATGGCAGCAGACGATGGACACGAGAGCGTCTGCTAAAAGCATGACATCGCCTGCAGCGCCTCTCCTGGGCTCATGACTGTATCTGTTGGGCCTTAGCCGACTGGAGAACCGTGGCCTGCTCAGTTGAGTTCCAAATTCAGATGGTAAGAGTTGATGGTAGGGTTAGAGTGTGGCGCAGATCCAGCGATGCCACGGACCCAAATTGTCAACAACACACTGTGCAAGCTGGTTGTGGCTCCGTAATTGTGTGTCTGATCCAATGAACCGATCATTAACTGGAAATGGTTATGTTCGGCTGCTTGAAGACAGTTGTCAGCCGTTCATGGATTTCATGTTTCCAAAAATTACGAAATTCCAGAATGAAATTTTCACTCTGCAGTGGAGTGTACGCTGATATGAAACTTCCCGGTAGATTAAAACTTTATGTTGGGCCGAGACTCGAACTCGGGACCTTTGCCTTTCGCGGGCAAGTGGCCTACCGACTGAGCTACCCAAGCACGACTCACGCCCCGTCCTCACAGCTTCACTTCTGCCAGTATCTCGTCTCCTACCTTCCAAACTTTACAGAAGCTCTTCTGCCAATCTAGCAGAGCTAGCACTCCTGGAAGAAAGGATATGCGGAGACATGTCTTTGCCACAGCCTGGGAGATGTTTCCAGAATGAAATTTTCACTCTGCAGCGGAGTGTGCGCTGATATGAAATTTCCTGGTAGACTCGAACTCGAGATCTTTACCTTTCGCGGGCAAGTGTTCTACTAACTGAGCTTCCCAAGCACGACTCACGACCTGTCCTCAGAGCTCTAATTCCTCCAGTACCTCGTCTCCTACCTTCGCATGAGAGCTTCTGTGAAATTTGGAAGGTATGAGACGAGGCACTGGCGGAATTAGAGCTTTGAGGACGCGCCGAGAGTCGTGCTTGGGTAGCTCAGTTGGTAGAGCACTTGCCGATAAAGGCAAAGGTCCCAAGTACGAGTCTCGGTCTAGCACACAGTTTTAATCTACCAGGAAATTTCAATTATGAAATTTTTATGGATGACAATGTGCCTTGTCACCGGGCCACAGGTGCTTGCGTTTGGTTTGAAGAACGTTGTGGACTATTCGAGGGAATGATTTTGCCTCCCAGAACGCACTACACGAATCCCATAGAACATTTGGGGGACATAGTCGAGAGATCAGTTCGTGCACAAACTCATGCACCGCCAACACCTTCGAGAAGCAGCATGGCACCAACATTTCTACAGGGGACTTCCAACAACTTGTTGAGTCCGTTCCACATCGAGATGCTGCACTACGCCGGGCAAAGAGAGAACCTACACGATGTTAATAGGTATCGCACATCTTCTGTCACCTCAGCGTATGTCCGAATACTTTTATTTTTGTTGAAGTCCCGTACTACGCAATTTATTTATAGTTTATGACTACTTTGTTGGCCGGCCGGTGTGGCCGAGCGGTTCTAGGCGCTTCAGTCTGGAACCGCGCGACCGCTACGGTCGCAGGTTCGAATCCTGCCTCGGGAATGGATGTGTGTGATGTCCTTAGATTAGTTAGGTTTAAGTAGTTCTAAGTTCTATGGGACTGATGACCTCAGATGTTAAGTCCCATAGTGCTCAGAGCCATTTTTTGAACTACTTTGTTCTTTTTAAGTTCGTGTCTCGAAGGGCTGCACTACACAGCCAGATGATGGGAGGAGGACTCCCGAAACGCGTAGCTGTGGATTACATTCCCCACATTCGTGTGTTGTATGGTAACTACCAATCACGATTTTTATTTCTTCCAATTTAATTTTTTTCTCTCATTTTTCACCAATACGTGCTACGGTAACTGCTAGCTACGACTCCGCCTTCATACTCCTGATTCTAGAGCCTTGGGGTCTCATACCCTAAATACACGGATACCTTTGTACCTCCTCAATTAACAGCTGTCCATATTGTCCGTGTTGCACATCAATACTGAGACCTTCTCGTCGAAAGCGTGCGATGGACTGAACGCCACTTGAAGAACTGCTCGTGTGGCCACTAACTTGGGCATCTGGAATTCCTACAGAGAAATAGTCCGAGACACATTCTGCTGCGTGCGGCTCTGAAGGTGCAGATTTCTGCCGCGTTTTTCCAGCTTGTATCCCGCTGGAAAAAGCGAACCTCTGGCCGTAGCCTAGGTGCATGAAACCGTTGCGCGGAGAGGCAGGGGGCGAATGCAACGGTGCAAAGTCACGCAAGCCTGCGGGACACCGTGTGCAGGCGCGTTAGCACTTTGGCCGAATGGCCTAACGAGAAACACAAGGAAACTGAAGTACTGTCGTGCATTTCCTTGTTTGTCGTTGGTTAATTTCGCGGATTATAAATGCACAATGAAACAGAATGACTGTCTACAATTCCTAACTGAAACGCCCGCTAAACCAGCAGGGCAGAACAGGTGACTAGAATTGTGGAAAGGGCCAAATACGGTGTCGGTCAGTTTCACTTCAAAATTGCAATTTATTGTAATTTAATAACACACTTAAACCAAAACGGCACATAGCCGAACCTGTACAACCACGAGTTTCACAATCCAATTATTTCACGGCTGAAGGCCTCCAAACAAGAAATCTTAAAAATCAACAAGATAAATTTCAAGAGACTGAAGACACGCAGTTAAAACTGCAAATAAAACAATTAAAATATATACAGGGTCGTCCATTGATCGTGACCGGGCCAAATATCTCACGAAATAAGCGTCAAACGAAAAAACTACAAAGAACCAAACTTGTCTAGCTTGAAGGGGGAAACCAGATGGCGCTATGGTTGGCCCGCTAGATGGCGCTGCCACAGGTCAAACGGATTTCAAATGCGTTTTTAAAAATAGGAACCCCCATTTTTTATTACATATTCGTGTAGTACGTAAAGAAATATGAATGTTTTAGATGGACTACTTTTTTCGCTTTGTGATAGATGGCGCTGTAATAGTCACAAACATATGGCTCACAATTTTAGAACAGCTGGTAAAAGGTAGGTTTTTAAATTAAAATACAGAACGTAGGAACGTTTGAACATTTTATTTCGGTTGTTCCAATGTGATACATGTACCTTTGTGAACTTATTTCTGAGAGCGCATGCTGTTACAGCGTGATTACCTGTAAATACCACATGAATGCAATAAATGTTCAAAATGATGTCCGCCAACCTCAATGTGTTTTGGAATACGTGTAACGACATTCGTCTCAACAGCGAGTAGTTCGCCTTCCGTAATGTTCGTACATGCGTTGACAATGCGCTGACGCATGTTGTCAGGCGCTGTCGGTGGATCACGATAGCAAATATCCTTCAACTTTCCCCACTGAAAGAAATCCGGGGACGTCAGATCCGGTGAACGTGCTTCGACGACCAATCCACCTGTCATGAAATATGCTATTCAATACCGCTTCAACCGCACGCGAGCTATGTGCCGGACATCCATCATTTTGGAAGTACATCGCTATTCTGTCATGCAGTGAAACATCTTGTAGTAACATCAGTAGAACATTACGTAGGAAATCAGCATACATTGCGCCATTTAGATGGGGGGCCAATTATCCTTCGCCGGCCAGTGTGGCCGAGCGGTTCTAGGCGCTTCAGTCTGGAACCGCGCGACCGCTACGGTCGCAGGTTCGAATCCTGCCTTGGGAATGGATGTGTGTGATGTTCTTAGGTTAGTTAGGTTTAAGTAGTTCAAAGTTCTAGGGGACTGATGACCTCAGATGTTAAGTCCCATAGTGCTCAGAGCCATTTGAACCATTTTATCCTTCCTCCCATAATGCCGCACCATACATTAACCATCCAATGTCGCTGATGTTCCACTTCTCGCAGCAATCGTGGATTTTGCGTTGTCGAATAGTGCATATTATGCCGGTTTACGTTACCGCTGTTGGTGAATGACGCTTCGTCGCTAAATAGAACGCGTGCAAAAAATCTGTCATCGTCCCGTAATTTCTCTTGTGCCCAGTGGCAGAACTGTACACGACGTTCAAAGTCGTCGCCATGCAATTCCTGGTGCATAGAAATGTGGTACGGGTGCAATCGATGTTGATGTAGCATTCTCAACACCGGCCTTTTTGAGATTCTCGCACAACTTGTCTGCTACTGATGTGCGGATTAGCCGTGACAGCAGCTAAAACACCTACTTGGGCTTCATCATTCGTTGCAGGTCGTGGTTGACGTTTCACATGTGGCTGAACACTTCCTGTTTCCTTAAATAACGTAACTATCCGGCGAACGGTCCGGACACTTGCGTGATGTCGTCCAGGATACCGAGCAGCATACATAGCACACACCCGTTGGGCCATAAATCAACACGATATCGACCTTTTCCCCAATTGGTAAACGGACCATTGTAACACGGGTAATGTATCACGAAGCAAATACCGTCCGCACTGGCGGAATGTTACGTGATACCACGTTTGTGACTATTACAGCGCCATCTATAACAAAGCGAAAAAAGTGGTCCAACTAAAACATTCATATTTCTTTACGTACTGTACGAATATGTAATTAAAACGGTGGTTCCTATTTAAAAAAAAAAACGCCGTTGATATCCGTTGGACCTATGGCAGCGCCATCTAGCGGGCCAATCAGAACGCCCCTTCAAGCTAGATGAGTTTCGTTCTTTGATGCTTATTTCGTGAGATATTTGGCCCAGTCACTATTAATGGACCACCCTGTATATACATACATATGTATATCACAGCCAGGCTGAAAGCCTCAAGGCAAAAGTGGATAGAAAAAACATATACATGGTGTAATAGAAACGGCTGAAGGCCACAATTAAATTTAAAAATTTTAAGACATATTACCATAATATTTTAAGGCAGAAAGCCGCAATGTTTTCGCTTAAGGGGAAAATTTGAGAATAAGGCTTTAAGCGGCTGAATGCCCACAGTTGATTTTCCAAAAATTCAAAAAATACCTTAACCTTTAAGTTTTAAGTGGCGAAAGCACACTAAATGAAAAGGTAACGCAACGACAATAACTAAATTTACGAATAAGACTTTAAGCGGCTGAATGCCCACAATTGATTTTCCAAAAATTCAAAATACCTCTAACCTTTAAGTTTTAGAGGCTGATAGCGGACTAAATGAAAAGATAGTTCAACAACAGAAGCTTTCAGCAAAATATCCACTTGCCAGAATTCAAACTTACTTATACTGGCTGAAGGCCCTTGGTTTACATAAAACCGAATAAAAAATTTTTTTCTTTAAAGCATTGGCTATAACAGATTACCCACAGACCATTAAAAACCCATGAAAAGGACAGTATAGACGACGGCACTGAGACGCCTGCAGGAAGGGGGGTGGGCCTGCCCTCGAAACACAAACGTTCACTTAGGTGAGACAGGTGGTGGACCCAGCTAGCAACGCACGGCTCACTCACAAACAACAACCTGGAAACAAGAAAGGCAAACGTGGACAAAATAAACTGCCTTACTTCGTACCTTCCACGAATACACGATGAAAAAGAGGAGCCCCTTTAATTCGTAAATAGTTTGCGTTCACGAGAGCAAATAAAATGTAGTAGAATTGTGCTTTTAACTGAAATAGCTGCCACCATTATTTTATGGCTGCTGAACAATCAAATGTCTATCGTCCTGTGGACCCAAATAGTGCGGGAAATTCCATCTCATTTAACAAGATCGTGCCACATCCAGTCTGTAGTGGACTGACAAGGCAGCCAGTCCACAGAGACGGGTAGCCGAAAGGGCACACGTACACACACGCCGACTGGCGCGAAGTCTGGAACAGGATTCGTAATGAATGTGATAAAGAAAAGAACGTAGCTACTAGAACACTTAACTTTTATATCGTCCTTTGGTATACAGCATTCTTGATGATACAAGTGAGACTATCTTGAGATACATGCAATGGTACAAATGGCGCCTTGCTAGGTCGTAGCCATTAACTTAGCTGAAGGCTATTCTAACTGTCTCTCGGCAATTGAGAGAAAAGCTTCGTACGTGTAGTCGCTAGCAATGTCGTCCGTACAACTGGGGCGAGTGCTAGTACGTCTCTCGAGACCTGCCTTGTGGTGGCGCTCGGTCTGCGATCCTGACAGTGGCGACACACGGGTCCGACATGTACTAATGGACCGCGGCCGATTTAAGCTACTACCTAGCAAGTGTGGTGTCTGGCGGTGACACCACACAGTCACTTTTCTCCAGCGAATGGAGGCCGAAAGTGAAGAAAAAAGAAGTTGAAAAATCTAGTTAAACTCTTTTCATAAAATAAAACTTCCCCCTCCCCTCTCCAACCCCGCCCCCCCTCTAGCTCTCTCTCTCTCTCTCTCTCTCTCTCTCTCTCTCTCTCTATCACACACACACACACGCACACAGACACACCAACTACCCAACGCTGATGGGATTTGACTAGGGTATACATCGTTCGTCGAAAAAGTCCCGAGACTGATATTGTTTCTGTCGTATAAGAGAAGTCAGCGCAATACCTACACTGGCAGCTTGAATAAAAACTGTAAATAACAGAAGAGCATGCGAACAGTCACCTGTGAGCAGGCAGTGTTAGCTAGTGGAATGCGGGCGTAGCATGTCAACGTTGTTGTCTCACAAACCTCTAAACGAAGTGTTCGAGGCATCCTTCAGAATGTTTTAAGGAGGAGGAAACAATGTGCAAAGTGTGTCCCGCACATCTTGACTCCCGAACAAGAACAGCCACGAGTGGACGCTTGCCGCCCCTTGATTGTAATACAAAACGCGCACAATGCTTTTCTGGAAAGATTCATCACTGGCGGCAATACTTGGAGTTATCAACACCAATTTGCCACAAAACGACAAAGTGCAAAACTCCACATGAAGAGTCAGAGCTCTGACGACGTAACCGACATTCAGGCCAGTGTAAAGCGCAAGTTGAAGAACATCCCAAAGAAGGACTTCTCTGTCAATTTCACATGGTTGTCTGAACTTTCTGTGCGTTGTACTCAAGTGAGGGGAGACTATGTAGACGGTGTACCAATATGGCAGTGGAGTGAGGACTGGATGTTAAAATACAGAGTAATACGTTAAAGCATTTATTAAAACTAAACATTAATTACACGTTTCTAAATCTTTACAGCCATGCGGACGAATTAAAAGAAACTATGAAATCAAAATCTTTCACAAGTAGCATTACTTCCAATCAGTCGAATTTTAAAACATAAAGTTAATAATCATTCACAAGAACCACTTCACACGACAGTAACTCCTTGTCAAATCTCTAAATTCTTACGACACTTTTGAACCATAGGCAAATCATTTAGAGAAAACCATTTATAATCCATAAATATTAAACAATGACATTTTATGAGACCGTTTACGCACCTTGAAAGCATGTAAATATTCAAAACTTATCATACAATCACATGCCATGACAATGGTTTGAACTATTGCAAAATGCAAGGCTGCGCCCAAGGAAGGTACTTCCCTATGACTGAACCTCGGTCAACCCAAGCAAACGGCCCCGGTCTGCTGCGGGCGCCGTATTGCTAAGAGCCGTGACTCACCAGTCGATCACAACTGACATGGATCAAAAATGGTTCAAATGGCTCTGAGCACTATGGGACTTAACTTCTGAGGTCATCAGTCCCCTAGAACTTAGAACTACTTAAACCTAACTAACCTAAGGACAACACACACATCCATGCCCGAGGCAGGATTCGAACCTGCGACCGTAGCGGTCGCGCGGTTCCAGACTGTAGCGCCTTTAACCGCTTGGCCACTCCGGCCGGCTGACATGGATCATTTCAGAGCCAAACACTAACTACATCTCCAACGCCCATCCCATACATCGTAATTCAGATATTGCTTTGCACAGTCAGAGAAGAACAATAATTACCTCTTCAAAAGCGAAAGGCTTACAACTGATAGCCACCGCGAGTCCTAACTTACAAGATAAGTACAATAACAGCATTAACAAGAATTTCCTCATTCTCGGCTTCGCTCATCATACTAATCACACGACAGTGTTCGTGATCAGTTAAACACTCACACAATATTCGTACCATCAGGTAATCCCGTAAATACGTAACGGATTTGAAATCGGATCCGTCGAGTGCTAGTAACAATCCTTCACAAATTTCTGTGTCCTCATGCCAAAAAGTAGTAAAAGCTTTCGGACTCACAAACACCTACTCCCACACACCATTGCATTTGCTATATCAGACCAACAAATGCAGACAATAGGTTGAAATTCAGAAAGGCTAAAAGGCTATGGCGAGAGTGTCGGAACATCGATGCTGTCGATGACCTCCTGAATGGCTGTTTTCAGTTCAGCAGTGGTTCTGGGGTTATTGCTGTACGCCTTGTCTTTCATACAGCGTCACAAAAAGGAGTCGAATGTGTTCAGATGCGGAGAATATGGCGGCCAATGAGACCCATGCTAGTGGCCTCTGGGTACCCCAGAGCCGGAATGCGGTCCCCAAAGTGCTCCTCCAGGACATCAAACACTCTCCTGCTTCGATGGGGTCGAGCTCCGTCTTGCACAAACGACATCTTTTTGAAATCAGGGCCAGTTTGGATAATGGGGATGAAGTCATCTTCCAAAACCTTCACGCACCTTTCAGTAGTCACCGTGCCATTAAGGAATATCGCACCAGTTATTACCTGACTGGACACTGGACGCCACACAGTCACTCGTTGAGGATGAAGAGACTTCTCGATCGCGAAACGCGGATTCTCACTCACCAAATGCTCCAATTTTGCTTACTGACGTATCCATCTAAATGAAACGAGTCTTCGTCACTAAACCAAACCATATATGCGCGTGCTAATTTCCATCATGCCCCACAGCCAACCGTGCAATTTGAACGTCCAAATGCAAACCGTTCAGAAGTTATGACGATTTTATTTCATACAGTTCAATAACTGTCACGCTATACTTCCCAAATTTCATTACTCTACATTAGTTAGTTGTTAGTGTTGCGATTTTACCGTCACTGTGTTTTGTAAGATGAACCAGGAGGACTTTAAAATTTCCCGTACGTCCGAACTTGATGCCCGTACATTCTCCGAGCTAATGTCTCGCTGGCGAGAGCTTTCCAGCTCACCGACCCGCTAATTCCGTCTATAATGTAGCGTCATGCACGACGTAACGCTCGATGCTTACGGCGACCCGTTCGCCGGCGTCCATCCGAGGATATCAGATGGCTTTCGCTCCGTTTATAGCCTTGCAGCGAACTAAACATGAACACTTAAAGAGACATTGAAAGGGTCTACCTGTATTTTCCTTCACCACTGACACTTGCAATGGACTGGAAACATTGCACAGGTGCCTGACATGGTCAAATACAACACCGCAACCTGCAGGCTAGATTGCCAACTGCACTTATGTTCAAACTAGTATTTCTAGCGTGATTTCCATATGTTAGAGGGAATGTGCACTCGATGTGCCATATGCAGTTTCCAGCTTTTCTTTTTGTTGTTGTGAGACGTGAGTTCTACCGGGTTATCAAAAAGTCAGTATAAATTTGAAAACTGAATAAATCACGGAATAACGTAGATAGAGAGGTACAAATTGACACACATGCTTGGAATGACTTGGGGTTTTATTAGAACAAAAAAATACAAATGTTCAAAAAACGTCCGACAGATGGCGCTTCATCTGATCAGAATAGCAATAATTAGCATAACAAAGTAAGACAAAGGAAAGATGATGTTCTTTACAGGAAATACTCAATATGTCCACCATCATTCCTCAACAATAGCTGTAGTCGAGGAATAATGTTGTGAGCAGCACTGTAAAGCATGTCCGGAGTTATGGTGAGGCATTGGCGTCGGATGTTGTCCTTCAGCATCCCTAGAGATGTCGGTCGATCACGATACACTTGCGACTGCAGGTAACCCCAAAGCCAATAATCGCACGGACTGAGGTCTGGGGACCTGGGAGGCCAAGCATGACGAATGCGGCGGCTGAGCACACGATCATCACCGAACGACGCGCGCAAGAGATCTTTCACCCGTCTAGCAATATGGGGTGGAGCACCATCCTGCATAAACACCGTACGTTCCAGCAGGTGTTTATCAGCCAGGCTGGGGATGATGCGATTCTGCAACATTACAGCTCCTTTTGTACACGATTGTCATGCGCAGTCACTGACGTTTTGCTGTCCAGCGCCATCTGTCGGACATTTTGTGAACTTTGTTTTTTGTTTTTGGTTCTAATAAAACCCCATGTCATTCCAAGCATGTGTGTCAATTTTTACCTCTCCATCTACATTATTCCGTGGTTTATTATGTTTTCAAATGTTGTTGTTGTTGTGGTCTTCAGTCCTGAGACTGGTTTGATGCAGCTCTCCATGCTACTCTATCCTGTGCAAGCTTCTTCACCTCCCAGTACCTACTGCAACCTACATCCTTCTGAATCTGCTTAGTGTATGCATCTCTTGGTCTCCCCCTACGATTTTTACCCTCCACACTGCCCTCCAATACTAAATTGGTGATCCCTTGATGCCTCAGAACATGTCCTACCAACCGATCCCTTCTTCTGGTCAAGTTGTGCCACAAACTCCTCTTCTCCCCAATCCTGTTCAGTACCTCCTCATTAGTTATGTGATCTACCCATCTAATCTTCAGCATTCTTCTGTAGCACCACATTTCGAAAGCTTCTATTCTCTTCTTGTCCAAACTATTTATCGTCCATGTTTCACTTCCATACATGGCTACACTCCATACAAATACTTTCAGAAAAGACTTCCTGACACTTAAATCTATACTCGATGTTAACAAATTTCTCTTCTTCAGAAACGCTTTCCTTGCCATTGCCAGTCTACATTTTATATCCTCTCTACTTCGACCATCATCAGTTATTTTGCTCCCCAAATAGCAAAACTCCTTTACTACTTTAAGTGTCTCATTTCCTAATCTAATACCCTCAACATCACCCGACTTAATTCGACTACATTCCATTATCCTCGTTTTGCTTTTGTTGATGTTCATCGTATATCCTCCTTTCAAGACACTGTCCATTCCGTTCAACTGCTCTTCCAAGTCCTTTGCTGTCTCTGACAGAATTACAATGTCATCGGCGAACCTCAAAGTTTTTACTTCTTCTCCATGAATTTTAATACCTACTCCGAATTTTTCTTTTGTTTCCTTTACTGTTTGCTCAATATACAGATTGAATAACATCGGGGAGAGGCTACAACCCTGTCTCACTCCTTTCCCAACCACTGCTTCCCTTTCATGCCCCTCGACTCTTATAACTGCCATCTGGTTTCTGTACAAATTGTAAATAGCCTTTCGCTCCCTGTATTTTACCCCTGCCACCTTCAGAATTTGAAAGAGAGTATTCCAGTTAACGTTGTCAAAAGCTTTCTCTAAGTCTACAAATGCTAGAAACGTAGGTTTGCCTTTCCTTAATCTTTCTTCTAAGATAAGTCGTAAGGTCAGTATTGCCTTACGTGTCCCAGTATTTCTGCGGAATCCAAACTGATCTTCCCCGAGGTCGGCTTCTACTAGTTTTTCCATTCGTCTGTAAAGAATTCGTGTTAGTATTTTGCAGCTGTGGCTTATTAAACTGATTGTTCGGTAATTCTCACATCTGTCAACACCTGCTTTCTTTGGGATTGGAATTATTATATTCTTCTTGAAGTCTGAGTGTATTTCGCCTGTTTCATACATCTTGCTCACCAGATGGTAGAGTTTTGTCAGGACTGGCTCTCCCAAGGCCGTCAGTAGTTCTACTGGAATGTTGTCTACTCCCGGGGCCTTGTTTCGACTCAGGTCTTTCAGTGCTCTGTCAAACTCTTCACGCAGTATCGTATCTCCCATTTCATCTTCATCTACATCCTCTTCCATTTCCATAATATTGTCCTCAAGTACATCGCCCTTGTATAGACCCTCTATATACTCCTTCCACCTTTCTGCTTTCTCTTCTTTGCTTAGAACTGGGTTTCCATCTGAGCTCTTGATGTTCATACAAGTGGTTCTCTTATCTCCAAAGGTCTCTTTAATTTTCCTGTAGGCAGTATCTATCTTACCCCTAGTAAGATAAGCCTCTACATCCTTACATTTGTCCTCTAGCCATCCCTGCTTAGCCATTTTGCACTTCCTGTCGATCTCATTTTTGAGACGTTTGTATTCCTTTTTGCCTGCTTCATTTACTGCATTTTTATATTTTCTTCTTTCATCAATTAAATTCAATATTTCTTCTGTTACCCAAGGATTTCTACTAGCCCTCGTCTTTTTACCTACTTGATCCTCTGCTGCCTTCACTACTTCATCCCTCAAAGCTACCCATTCTTCTTCTACTGTATTTCTTTCCCCCCCTCCTGTCAATTGTTCCCTTATGCTCTCCCTGAAACTCTGTACAACCTCTGGTTCTTTCAGTTTATCCAGGTCCCATCTCCTTAAATTCCCACCTTTTTGCAGTTTCTTCAGTTTTAATCTACAGGTCATAACCAATAGACCCGGTACATCCACTGTCCAGACAGATTAATGTGATCATGTGTCAAAAGCCTGCATAACCACCGTGTACAGCGCGGATCACAGTGAGACGCGGTGGAAGAGAGTGAATGAGGTTCTGGAAAGTACCGACATGGATTTGAAGCCATGATAAGTCCAGTGCTGTGGCTAGCTGCTGTAGGTGTCTCCGTTGTGGACACATGCTGTGGACAGTCCGATCGAGGTGGTCCCACAATTACTCGACTGTGTTTTAATCTGGGGAATGTGGTGCCCAGTGGGGTACGGTAAACACATCCTGGCACTCTTCGAACCGTTCATGTACGCTGTGAACTGTGTGACACGTTGCGTTGTCCTGTTGGTAGATACCACAGCGACAAGGGTAAACGAACTGCCTGTGGGGGTGGACATGTCCTCAAGGATGGATGGATACTTGCGTTGATCCATTGTGCCTCCTGGAATGACGAGATCACCCAGAGAATCCCGCTAAAACGTTCTCCAGGCCTTAACGCTCCCTCCTCAGGCCTGGACTCTTCAGAGAATTGCTGCAAGACCGTGCATGCCGACGACCATCTGTCCGAAGGAGCATAAAAACTGATTCACCTGAAAAGGCCACCTGTCACCACTTGGTAGACGTCCAATTTGGTATTGGCGGGCAAATTCCAGCCTTCATCGCCGATGAACAGAAGTCAGCGTTGGTGCATGAACCAGGCACCAGGTGCGGAGGCCCACATGCAGCACCGTTCGCTGAACGAACGTTGACGAGACACTGTTGGTAGCTACTTGGTTCATCTAGGCGGTCAGCTGCTCGTTTCCGCAGCCGTCGTTCACCTCTTGTCATCTGTAACTCCTGGTGTATCACAGATGGCTCGTCGCCGATTTTGGATGGAATCATTTTTCGATCCACGGTATACTTTAACCACGGCGGCAGGCGAACAGTTTACAAACTTACCCTTTTCGGCAAAGCTTCCACCCTTGGCCCGTAAACCAATGATCATGGCCTTTTGGACGTCAGATAAATCGCTCTTTTTCTGCACTACAGCGACTGCCACCTGCCTTGAATGGTTGTTGCGCATTGACATCGAACATAGGAGTTAGTCACAGTAGCTGGACCGTGTATGTAAGTGCTGTATAATATATTAAAACTATCTGGAGGATTCTTTAATTATACGGTTACTCTTACGGTGAGTAAAATTCATCCAGTAAACAGTATATAAGCGATCTTGGCTTTTGAGTTATTTCTACAACAGAGTGATCGCCCCAGAACACACTATGTGTTCACTGCTTGATATTTGCAAATTAACTGAGTTTATTTAATGTCTTAACAATTTTCCTTGTCTTCAAATGGGAAATTTGTGTTAATCGTCAAAATGGTTGTGGCTCACAAGTAATTTCTGATAGTACTTCTCCTTAATTGAACTTTACTTACTGTTTAGTGGCATGGAGGAGAGTAAAAATGTAACACATAAACTATTAAACTCAGCGCTGACAAGATTTTCTCGATTGCGTCACTTTTAAATTTCAATAGAACATTTGTTCCTAGGTACATGACCATGTCGTACTTCGAAATCGTTTCCACATTTGGAAAAACCTTACTCTCTTGGAGTAAAAAAGATGGTAAGAAACATAAAGTGAACGCCATCCTTTCAAAATGGAATAACAAAATATATTAAACATCTGTTACAGGGCTGGCAAGAGGCGAAAGTCTGAAAGTATTCCAAGGTCCAACACTCTCCCCTAATATCAAAAACCCTTCAATTTAATGAGGGCTTTGCGATGTCAGTATGGTACACGTATTATAAATCACGAGGGCAAATTATTCGGAATAACTGGCTACTTAATTTTTATGTCAGTTCATAGATATGTTTCCGAAAAAAAAAATTCTAAAAGCTTTCAATATGCATTTCGTCAATAACGAGGGAACCAATAAACTTACAGTGTAGGTTGTATGCGACAAATGAGATATGACCGCAAGAAAGAGAGCTATCAGTTTTAGTGTTTTATCTGAAAAATTTGAATGGTGGCTATAAATGTAATTTTCGTTGGAACGTGTGACGTCAGCGACGGTTTGCAAGCGAGACGCACCAGTGCCGCAGGGTCTTTCGTGTGTCACAAGTAAACATGGTCAAGGGATACATTTCGTGTTTAATCAGCATTAAATATGTTCTAGTATAGAACAAATTAAGAGATAGATAACTCGTGCCCATACGGCTGTTAAGGGGTGAAACATCCCCTTGAAAAAAATTGAGTTTAATATTCCTGAATGAATACAGATATAAAAAATTCAAATATTAGTTCCATAGTTTTAAATGTACGTTACAACGGTGCATCTATATCAGTAGAAAAATCATTTTTTCGAAATCCCTCTGATTCAACACCTTTTTTGAGCCGAAAAATTCTACGCTTCCTCATTATTGTACAGATTTACAGTAATGTTACAACAATAATGTACAATCAATTTCAAAAATAACATAATGAAATCTGAAAAACTTACAACTTGAAAAAATACAGAAAATGTAAGAAGAAAACACACACAGAACACAGGATATTTTACATTTCATAAAATTAAAAGAAAATATATATACAAAACAATACGTATAGAACAAACATTTAGAAATTTTTTATCTCGGAAAGACTTATTAAACACCTAAATATGACAAGTGGCACTATATCGGCCACATGACAGGCGTGTGTACAATGATATATAAATATTTATAGCTTATTCCTGAGAAATACATGTTTGCGATAGCACTTGATCATATATGATTGAATTTGGTATTGATAATGCTGTACGTTTTGCTATTAGTAAAATATGGAAATGAATAATAAAATAGCTTGGGGGAAGAGGTTTTGAAAAGAAATGACTGTTTCGACAAATATTACGTTCATTAAAAACCATAGTACTTTTATTCGAAATTTTTTTATATCTGTTACCGTTCCAGCAGTTTTCGTCCAGAAATAGTAAACTCAATTTTTTTTCAATGGGGAGTTTCACTCCTTTACCGGCCGAATGGGCAAGTACAAAAAAATGTGTGTATCCTGTTTTGTTCTGCACTATACATATTCAAAGCCGATCAAAATCGAAGTGTATCCCTTTGGTAGGTTTACTTTTGAGTCGTGGTCGTAGCCTCAACGGTGACTTGTGCAACAGGTAGCGCTGAAGAGAGATTTGGTGAGGCATATCGGCAGCGCCGATGTGAAAGACTTAAAATTTTACACTGTATATTCAACTATTAACTTAATTCATCATTCTTGGGCGACAGTTGTTCACAGCTGTTTGTGAGACCTTTTAACTTTCGATTGGGTTGGACACTAAGGCGAGCTGAAAGGCTACGTTTTACGATGTGTCACGATCAGCTGCAATGCGCTAAAGCCGGTTTATTTCTTGCGAACTTGTAGCGCTATGTTAAGCTAAACAGATATTACTGGACAGTATCTACAGCATCATTCAATGAAATTTAACTTCCGATTTTCATGCAGTTACGGCGCTTTCATACTTTGAAATTTTTTTTATATTAACTAATTTTATTTGCAAATGTCGCTTTATTTTGCAGTTTTCATCAATTGCTAGTAAACTCTGAAAAATTCTCACGATTCTCCAGCTGAGTTGGCCAAAGAGTGACGATCGGAGCAATATGTAACCATCCCTCAGAATGTAGACACATTGTCGATCCAAAATTTCTGCTAGGTTGTACACTTACCAGATCCTCCGCTATTTCGACTGCAACTTTTAACAGTCTTTTTATCAATTGAAGGAGGACTCGCACTACGTACCATACCCCACGAATTCTGTGTAGTCATCAGCATGTGGCTAGTGTTCCACGCGAGCGTTGAAGTCACCAACATCAGCTATCCTAGAAACACGGACGAGGCTTGCAGATAATTTTAGGTTTTCTGAGGCCAACGATCTTGTGATCATTGTTTCGCCGATAGTGGCGAAACAGAAGAATAGTGTTGGAAAAGATACTGATGGACTAGGATGAGTTTTTTCGTAACTCACCATCCTGTAACAGATTTTTCTGGAATTATTGTTTCCTGTCGATATGAAAACTGCACAATTATATGAAAGATAATACATTTCCCGTACAAGGAAGTAATTTTTGCTATATTCGATAAGTTGTTACTGTACTAATTAATTACAATGACGGAAAAAATCGCATCACCGAGAAGGAGTTGTGCGACATAAACGAAAGTTGGGATGCGTGTTTCTATATCTGAAAGTGATGTCTACATCTCCATCTACATCTACAAACATACTCCGCAATCCACCATACGGTGCGTGGCGGAGGGTACCTCGTACCACAACTAGCATCTTCTCTCCCTGTTCCACTCTCAAACAGAACGAGGGAAAAATGTCTGCCTGTATGCCTCTGTACGAGCCCTAATCTCTATTATCTTATCTTTGTGTTCTTTCCGCGAAATGTAAGTTGGCGGCAGTAAAATTGTACTGCAGTCAGCCTCAAATGCTGGTTCTCTAAATTTCCTCAGCAGCGATTCACGAAAAGGACGCCTGCTTTCCTCCAGAGATTCCCACCCGAGTTCCTGAAGCATTTCCGCAACACTCGCGTGATGATCAAACCTACCAGTAACAAATCTAGCAGCCCGCCTCTGAAATGCTTCTATGTCCTCCCTCAATCCGACATGATACGGATCCCAAACGTTCGAGCAGTACTCAAGAATAGGCCGTATTAGTGTTTTATAAGTGGCGTCCTTTACAGATGAACCTGCCGGCCGGAGTGGCCGAGCGGTTAAAGGCGCTACAGTCTGGAACCGCACGACACTACGGTCGCAGGTTCGAATCCTGCCTCGGGCATGGATGTGTGTGATGTCCTTAGGTTAGTTAGGTTTAAGTAGTTCTAAGTTCTAAGGGACTTATGACCACAGCAATAGAGTCCCATAGTGCTCAGAGCCATTTGAACCATTTCTTTTTACAGATGAACCACATCTTCCCAAAATTCTACCAATGAACCGAAGACGACTATCCGCCTTCCCCACAGCTGCCATTACATGCTTGTCCCACATCATATCGCTCTGCAATGTTACGCCCAAATATTTAATCGACGTGACTGTGTCAAGCGCTACACTACTAATGGAATATTCAAACATTACGGGATTATTTTTCCTATTCATCTGAATTAATTTACATTTATCTATATTTAGAGTTAGCTGCCATTCTTTACACTAATCACAAATCCTGTCCAAGTCATCTTGTATCCTCCTACAGTCACTCAACGACGACACCTTCCCGTACACCACAGCATCATCAGCAAACAGCCACACATTGCTATCCACCCTATCTAAAAGATCATTTATGTTGACAGAAAACAACAGCGGACCTATCACACTTACCTGGGGCACTCCAGATGATACCCTCACCTCCGATGAACACTCACCATCGAGGACAACGTACTTGGTTCTATTACTTAAGAAGTCTTCGAGCCACTCACATATTTGGGAACCAATCCCATATGATCGGCCCTTAGTTAGGAGTCTGCAGTGGGGCACTGAGTCAAACGCTTTCCAGAAGTCAAGGAATATGGCATCCGTCTGATACCCTTCATCCATGGTTCGCAAAATATCATGTGAAAAAAGGGCGAGTTGCGTTTCGCAGGAGCGATGCTTTCTAAAGCCGTGCTGATGCATGGACAGCAACGTCTCTGTCTCAAGGAAATTCATTATATTCTAACTGAGAATATGTTCGAGAATCCTGCAACAACCCGATGTTAAGGATATTGGTCTGTAATTTTGAGGATCCGTCCTTCTACCCTTCTTATATACAGGCGTCACCTGCGCTTTTTTCCAGTCGCTCGAGACTTTACGTTTGGCAAGAGATTCTCGATAAATGCAAGCTAAGTAAGGGGCCAGTGCAGTAGAGTACTCGCTGTAAAACCGAATTGAAATCCCATCAGGACCTGGCGATTTATTTATTTTCAACCCATTGAGCTGCTTCACAACCCCATCGATGTCTATCATTATGTCCTCCATACGGGAATCTGTACGAGACTCAAACGGCGGTATGTTTGTACGATCCTCCTGCGTGAAAGATTTCTGAAATGCTAAATTTAAAATTTCAGCTTTCGTTTTGCTGTCTTCCGTTGCCAGGCCAGACTGATCAGTGAGTGACTGGATGGAAGCCTTCTACCCGCTTACCGATTTTACGTAAGACCAGAATTTCCTTGGGTTTTCAGCAAGACCTTTTGCTAAGGTATGACGGTGGTAGTGGTTGTATGCTTCGCGCATCGCTCTTTTTACAGCAGCACGAATCTCTACTAACTTTTGCCTGTCCTCATTCTCCAGATCTTTCTTGTACCGCGAGTGCAACTGTCTTTGCTTCCTGAGCATTCTCCGAATTGCGCTGTTAAACCACGGTGGGTCTTTTCCGTCCGTAACCCACTTTTTCGGACCATACTTGTCCAATGCGTGATTTACAATGTGTTTATAATTTGCCCATAATTCTTCCACGTCCATCGTACCGGAAGTAAATGAAGTCGATTCATTTACTAAGTGGGATGCTAACAACTGCTTATCTGCTCTTTCTAGTAAGAATACTCTACTAGCCTTCTTGACCGACTTTTTAACTTTCGTAACCAAAATCGTAATGACAACATCATGATCACTAATCCCTGTCTCAACAGTGACACCGTCGATGAGGTCTGATCTGTTCGTGGCCACCAGATCTAAAATATTTCCATTACGCGCTGGCTATTTACAGTATTTGCCGCTATTCCCATAAGAATTGCGGTAGTAGCGCCACTATGAGGATGTAAATGAGGTTTGCTTTAAATGCACATTGTAACCGTCGTCAGCATTAATTACACTTGAGATGGGACTTGCTGATTTGATGTTGGTGAATAATCCCTTTAAGGCGACAAAGACACCATTATCAACACCTCACTGAGTTTCAATGGCGTCGTGTAATAGGGCTACCAGAAGCTGGATGCTCCGTCTGCGATGCTGCAGAAAGACTTGGCAGGAATGTAGGCACTGTACATGATTTGTTGGCAACGGTGTTCACAAGAATGTACGGTTACAGGAAAACCGGGCTCCGGACGACCACATGGCACTACTGACAAGGGGAGGCCGCCAATTGTGAAATTCAGATTCGATTCATACTGCGCATAATAGAAGCTCATGGCCAGAGGTGTAATGTGGCAAAGCACCAAGACGCACTTCTCAGCCGTTGTCGAGAAAATCGACAGTTAAAAGAAACCGTTCGGTGAAATACTCTCTACGATTAATATTTTTCTGAAGCGTCGTGGCGCAGCGGTAAGTGCTCGGGTTCGTAATCCGAAGGTCGCCGGATCCAATCTCGCGCCATGCAACATTTTTTTATTATTAGTTTTTTGTTATAAACTATTAATGAATTGCTTATGCATGTTGGTGATGGCGGATCGCTCTCCAATTGTACCGCCTCCATTTTTCCGTTTGTTTAACAGGGTGTACCAAAACTCTCACGTCCGCACTGATTTTCGACGATATTATAACTTGCGCTAGGGACCGCATCTACCTTCTTTCGAAGTTAGCAGGCAACTACGCTGTTATGCGGCGGCTCGTTTCGGCCCATTCAACATCTGTCCTTCAAGTGTAACGAGCGAGTAACGGAGTTTATATTTCATACTTGCCACAGCAAATTTGTGTTCGTGGGGTTTCTGTTATAATTGGAACGTTTGACTTACGCTATACGTATTCGTTTCGGAATATCGTTTCTACGTCTTCCGTTAACTATACGTGGTTAACATTATGAAGGCAAGACTTCGTTTGCGGAAAACATAATGATGTCCGAAGTCGCCAGTTTTTCCACGACAAACGACTTTCAACAACTTATTATATGCATAATTGTTGCAACTGATTGTCGTGAATTATATATATATATATATATATATATATATATATATATATATATATATATATATATATATGTGTGTGTGTGTGTGTGTGTGTGTGTACACACATTTGAATTACAAAAAACAAATACAAAAAAAAAAGTTGCGTGGCGCGAGATTCGATCCGGTGACCTTCGGATTACGAACCCGAGCGCCTACCGCTGCGCCACGACGCTGTAGAAAATTATTAATCGTAAAGAGTATTTCACCGCAACGGTTTATTTTAACTGTCGATTTTCTCGACAACGGCTGAGAAGTGCGTCTTGGTGCTTTGCCACATTACACCTCTGGCCATGAGCTTTTATTATGCGCAGTATGAATCGAATCTGAATTTCACAATTGGCGGCCTCCCCTTGTGAGAAAGAGAGAGATGGAAAGAGAGAGAGAGAGAGAGAGAGAGAGAGAGAGAGAGAGATGTTTGGCGTAAGGCTCTGGCGTATCGTACTGCATCTGCAACAGAAATTTGAGCAGCTGTTGACACCAGAGTGATACAACGAACTGCAAATGGGTTACTTCAAGGACAGCTCCGAGCCAGACACCCTATAGTGTCCATACCACTGACCTCATTCACTGCCATTTGCGACTTCAGTGGTGTCAAGAAAAAGTTAGTGAAGGGCAGGGTGGAGGTACACTGTGTTTTCTGATGAAATATGGTTCTGCCTCGGTGCCAGTGACGGCCCTGTGTTGGCGAGAAGGAGACCAGCTAAGGGCCTACAACCAACCTGTCTGCATCCTAAACACCCTTGACCTACCATGGAGTTATAGTCTGAGTGTAATTTCGTATGACAGCAGGAGCACTCTCGTGTTTATTCCACGCACGTTGATTGCAAATTTGAATGTCAGTCTGGTGATTCTAACTGTTGTGCTGTCATTCGTGAGCAGCATTGCAGGGGGTGTTTTCGAACAGAATAACGTTCGCTCAAACACTGCTGTTGTAACCCAATATGCTCTACAGAGTGTCGACATGATGACTTAGCCTGCTCGATGACCAGATCTGTCTCCAGTCGAGCACGTATGGAACATCAACGGACGACAACTCCTACGTCATTCTCAAACAGCATTAACCGTCTCTGTAATGACCGACGAAGTGCAACAGGCATGCAACTCCCTCCATCCCACAAACTGACAACCGGCACCTGCACAACACGGTGCACGCACGTTCGCATGCCTGCATTCAATGCTCTGGCGGTTACACCAGTTATTAATGTAACACCATTTCACATTTGCAACGGCTTATCTCGAGCTGTGATCTTGAAATGTTAATCACTTAAATATACACTCCTGGAAATGGAAACAAGAACACATTGACACCGGTGTGTCAGACCCACCATACTTGCTCCGGACACTGCGAGAGGGCTGTACAAGCAATGATCACACGCACGGCACAGCGGACACACCAGGAACCACGGTGTTGGCCGTCGAATGGCGCTAGCTGCGCAGCATTTGTGCACCGCCGCCGTCAGTGTCAGCCAGTTTGCCGTGGCATACGGAGCTCCATCGCAGTCTTTAACACTGGTAGCATGCCGCGACAGCGTGGACGTGAACCGTATGTGCAGTTGACGGACTTTGAGCGAGGGCGTATAGTGGGCATGCGGGAGGCCGGGTGGACGTACCGCCGAATTGCTCAACACGTGGGGCGTGAGGTCTCCACAGTACATCGATGTTGTCGCCAGTGGTCGGCGGAAGGTGCACGTGCCCGTCGACCTGGGACCGGACCGCAGCGACGCACGGATGCACGCCAAGACCGTAGGATCCTACGCAGTGCCGTAGGGGACCGCACCGCCACTTCCCAGCAAATTAGGGACACTGTTGCTCCTGGGGTATCGGCGAGGACCATTCGCAACCGTCTCCATGAAGCTGGGCTACGGTCCCGCACACCGTTAGGCCGTCTTCCGCTCACGCCCCAACATCGTGCAGCCCGCCTCCAGTGGTGTCGCGACAGGCGTGAATGGAGGGACGAATGGAGACGTGTCGTCTTCAGCGATGAGAGCCGCTTCTGCCTTGGTGCCAATGATGGTCGTATGCGTGTTTGGCGCCGTGCAGGTGAGCGCCACAATCAGGACTGCATACGACCGAGGCATACAGGGCCAACACCCGGCATCATTGTGTGGGGAGCGATCTCCTACACTGGCCGTACACCACTGGTGATCGTCGAGGGGAGACTGAATAGTGCACGGTACATCCAAACCGTCATCGAACCCATCGTTCTACCATTCCTAGACCGGCAAGGGAACTTGCTGTTCCAACATGACAATGCACGTCCGCATGTATCCCGTGCCACCCAATGTACTCTAGAAGGTGTAAGTCAACTACCCTGGCCAGCAAGATCTCCGGATCTGTCCCCCATTGATCATGTTTGGTACTGGATGAAGCGTCGTCTCACGCGGTCTGCACGTCCAGCACGAACGCTGGTCCAACTGAGGCGCCAGGTGGAAATGGCATGGCAAGCCGTTCCACAGGACTACATCCAGCATCTCTACGATCGTTTCCATGGGAGAATAGCAGCCTGCATTGCTGCGAAAGGTGGATATACACTGTACTAGTGCCGACATTGTGCATGCTCTGTTGCCTGTGTCTATGTGCCTGTGGTTCTGTCAGTGTGATCATGTGATGTATCTGACCCCAGGAATGTGTCAATAAAGTTTCCCCTTCCTGGGACAATGAATTCACGGTGTTCTTATTTCAATTTCCAGGAGTGTATTACCTACAGAAATGTATTCTTAAAATTTCATTAACCTACATTAATTGTTTCTTCGTGTAGCGTTTCTTTTCCGTCAGTGTATTTAAACAAGAAACGTGGGTTGACACTCTTAAGATGACGGTATACTAGCTTTTTGGCAGTGAAAGTATTTTCATGACTATTATTGGCACGGTACTCTTACTGCATCTGCAGATTGTGTTTCGGTGTCCTGGAACAAACCTCTGCCTCATGTCTTAAGGGGCAAGAACCGAGTGATATGGCGCAGTGGTTACCATAACGGCAGGACGACAGTTCAAATTCGCGCCCGACTATTACGAATTAGGTTTTCCGGAGGGTAATATCCCTCCAGGCAGATGTCTGGATGGTTACTTTGAAAGGGCACGCCTGATTTCCTTCCCCATCCTTGAAATAATCCGATCTTGTGCTCAATCTCTATAACCTCGTTGCCAATGTGGCGTTAAACCCCGATTTCCGTTTGTTTTAAAGAGCAAGGATCCGAAGAACTGTTGATCTTGGTTACATGTAGTATGACATTAATAGCTGGCAGCATTGGTAGTAAGAGGCCTGAAATCATTTATTACAGCAAGTCGATTTCAAGTTACTGCGTGACCATCTTCAGTGTTAAAAATATATAAGATATAAAATCAGATCTGAAGACCATACTATATAATGTAGGTATGTCACATCGAGTACTTTACAATTCTGACGTAAAGAACCCATGTCGTAAAAGCACACATTACAACTTCAAAATAGCGTCAATGCAGAAGAACATAGCTGCTAACGAGCAAATTTTAAGCTGAGCTTGCAGTTTAGAGTGACATTCAGAAGCCGGCCGAAGTGGCCGTGCGGTTAAAGGCGCTGCAGTCTGGAACCGCAAGACCGCTACGGTCGCAGGTTCGAATCCTGCCTCGGGCATGGATGTTTGTGATGTCCTTAGGTTAGTTAGGTTTAACTAGTTCTAAGTTCTAGGGGACTAATGACCTAAGCAGTTGAGTCCCATAGTGCTCAGAGCAATTTTTTTGACATTCAGAAAAAATCTGTACATGAAAATGAAAATTATTAGAGGAGAAGCTTAACACATCGATTATAACATTTGTACTCGTATCGTCAGTAACCGTGTTACACTGTATAAGAGCTCCTTTAGAGATGTTTATCGTCCTGTTGAAGGGCTGGTGGACGTCTCATTTTTTTTCAAACGAGTCAGATAGCGTTCGCAGGACTTTTTTGTTTTGTTTACTAAAGTCATATTGCAGGCGTTGAGCATATTTTTCTCTATGGAATCCAACTTAAATGACATTAATACGTAGTTTAGAGTGCTCTGCTGGATGTGTGAACGTTAATGCTCTGGCAACTGTACCTTTAGCGTATTAAATGCATAACAGGGCAACTGCATTTGTAAAGCACAGTATCGTCTTGTGACGGTGAGCTCTAGTAGAGATTGGATCTTTTTTTGTATTCAGTTTTGGCGAGGTATGTCTTTGAACACGAAATAATTTATATACTGAAGAGCCAAAGAAACTGGTACACCTGCCTAATATGGTGTAGGGCCCCCACAAGCATGCAGAAGTGCCGCAACACGACATGGCATGGACTCGACTAGTCTCTGAAGTAATGCTGGAGGGAACTGACACAATGAATCCTGCAGGGCTGTCCATAAATCAGTAAGAGTACGACGGGCTCAATAACGTTCATGTCTAGGGAATTTGGTGAACAGAAGAGTGTTCCGGAGCCACTCTGTAGCTATTCTGGACGTGTTGGGTGCCGCACCGACCTGCTGGAATTGCCCAAGTCCGCCGGAATGCACAGTGGACATGAATGGATGCACGTGTTCTGACTGGATGCTTACGTACGTGTTACCTGTCAGAGTCGTATCTAGACGTACTACGAGGGCAGTTCAATAAGTAATGCAACACATTTTTTTTCTGAAACAGGGGTTGTTTTATTCAGCATTGAAATACAACAGGTTATTCCCCAATCTTTTAGCTACACAACACTATTTTTCAACGTAATCTCCATTCAATGCTACGGCCTTACGCCACCTTGAAATGAGGGCCTGTATGCCTGCACGGTACCATTCCACTGGTCGATGTCGGAGCCAACGTCGTACTGCATCAATAACTTCTTCATCATCCGCGTAGTGCGTCCCACGGATTGCGTCCTTCATTGGGCCAAACATATGGAAATCCGACGGTGCGAGATCGGGGCTGTAGGGTGCATGAGGAAGAACAGTCCACTGAAGTTTTGTGAGCTCCTCTCGGGTGCGAAGACTTGTGTGAGGTCTTGCGCTGTCATGAAGAAGGAGAAGTTCGTTCTGATTTTTGTGCCTACGAACACGCTGAAGTCGTTTCTTCAATTTCTGAAGAGTAGCACAATACACTTCAGAGTTGATCGTTTGACCATGGGGAAGGACATCGAACAGAATAACCCCTTCAGCGTCCCAGAAGACTGTAACCGTGACTTTACCGGCTGAGGGTATGGCTTTAAACTTTTTCTTGGTAGGGGAGTGGGTGTGGCGCCACTCCATTGATTGCCGTTTTGTTTCAGGTTCGAAGTGATGAACCCATGTTTCATCGCCTGTAACAATCTTTGACAAGAAATTGTCACCCTCAGCCACATGACGAGCAAGCAATTCCGCACAGATGGTTCTCCTTTGCTCTTTATGGTGTTCGGTTAGACAACGAGGGACCCAGCGGGAACAAACCTTTGAATATCCCAACTGGTGAACAATTGTGACAGCACTACCAACAGAGATGTCAAGTTGAGCACTGAGTTGTTTGATGGTGATCCGTCGATCATCTCGAACGAGTGTGTTCGCACGCTCCGCCATTGCAGGAGTCACAGCTGTTCACGGCCGGCCCGCACGCAGGAGATCAGACAGTCTTGCTTGACCTTGCTGCGATGATGACACACGCTTTGCCCAACGACTCACCGTGCTTTTGTCCACTGCCAGATCACCGTAGACATTCTGCAAGCGCCTATGAATATCTGAGATGCCCTGGTTTTCCGCCAAAAGAAACTCGATCACTGCCCGTTGTTTGCAACGGACATCCGTTACAGACGCCATTTTAACAGCTCCGTACAGCGCTGCCACCTGTCGGAAGTCAATGAAACTATACGAGACGAAGCGGGAATGTTTGAAAATATTCCACAAGAAATTTCCGGTTTTTACAACCAAAATTGGCCGAGAAAAAAAATGTGTTGCATTACTTATTGAACTGCCCTCGTAGGTGTCCCACATCACTCCAACCGCACACGTCCCAACCACTATAGAGCTTCCACAAGCTTGAACAGTCCCCTGCTGACATGCAGCGTCCATGGATTCATGAGGTTATCTCCATACCCGTACACGCCCATCTGCTCGATACAATTTGAAACGAGACTCGTCCGACTAGGCAATATGTTTCCAGTCATCAACAGTCCAATGTCGGTGTTGAAGGGACCAGGCGAAGCATAAAGCTTTGTGTCACGCAGTCATCAAGGGTACACGAGTGGGTCTTCGTCTTCAAAAGGCCATATGGATGATGTTTCGTTGAATGGTTCGCACGCTGACACCTGTTGATGACCCAGCATTGAAATCTGCAGCAATTTGCGGTAGGGTTGCACTTTTGTCACGTTGAACGATACTCTTCAGTCATCGTTGGTTCCGTTATTGCAGGATCTTTTTCCGGCCGCAGCGATGTCGGAGATTTGATTGTTACCGGATTCCTGATATTCACGGTACACTCGTGAAATGGTCGTACGGGAAAATCCCCATTTCATCGCTACCTCGGAGGTGCTATGTCCAATCGCTCGTGCGCCGACTATAACACCAGGCTCAAACTCCCTTAAATCTTGATAAGCTGCCATTGTAGTAGCAGTAACCGATCTAACTGCGCCAGACACTTGTTGTCTTATATAGGCGCTGCCGACCGCAGCGCCGTATTCTCCCAGTTTAAATATCTTTGTATTTGAATACGCATAGCTATACCGGTTTCTTTGCCACTTCAGTGTACATACTGCCACGGCAGCAACATAATCTGAAGATGGTTGCTGTGTCAATCAGGCTACAGCAATAATTGCGAGTTTATTAGGTGAATAAGAATTTCTGAATAACGTCAAGATTTGTCCACTAGGCATTGTTCAAATGACCCCAGATATACTGCAAAATCTTGGAAGGAAGCGATAATACATTCATCATTTCTGTAGCTGCAAGTTTCGTTCGGCTCCTTCTGTTTCAAGAATCATATTGGAGCACCAGCTGTTTCCGTCAAATGAAATATGGTAATCAGTGCTTTTCTTGATTCGGTACAGACCGCCATAAACAGAGAAAAGCAACCATCGTCTGGTGACGTAAGCGAAGTCGGGGGAAATTATCTCGTTATGTTCCGTCTTAAAGGTAAACTAGTCAGAAATAACCGATGTCTGATTAGAGCTGCATTTTATTCCAACGTTAAAGCGGGTGTAAAACAAAAAAATGTACAAAATACCTGCAACTGCCAGTGTCGGAATTGGAACATCAAAGAGAACAAGCTCAAATCTGCAGTTGAATTTCAAACACATGGCATTAGCTGCTTTGTGCATACTGTCGACTTCTTGGGGCTAATTAGCTGCACAAGTTGTGAATAATCCTTCTAATGGCAGATCGCCGTCATTGGTAACTTCATGAGATGTTCCGTGAACTGTGCATATAGGTGAAATAACGTAATGTCATTGCAATTACTGCAGTTCAAAGTTTTGCTCAGTCTCGTTTCACAGGATATTCATAGAAACGTTTTTCAACAATTCTGTGCGTTCTGATACTACTAATGAGGAATTTACACTGATATATAGAATTTTGGAGTTTTCGTTCTCATAGATATTACATTCGGACTGATGCTGTACGTTATTCAGATTCTGAAGTGGTCTGGTAACTATTGGTCCAGCAGATGGTGACTGACACGTGTTGTAAAGTACATAATTGTTATACATTGGCGTAATTTAACGCATTTGAAATAACGGATTTAACTACTTGATTTACTTCCTGGAAGTTAACTGCTGTCCATTAAATCTGCAAATGTGGAAAGCAAAGAGCTTGCAGTAGAAGAAATTTGCTTCACATTATCGAAGTTGAAAAACTGCTCGTAGCTCTTAAGGTATGCATTTTCGACCCTATGTTTACTGAGACTTTTTTGCTTCTACTATCGTGTACTTTCAACTGAATGCGTTTACGCCATTAATTATGATACACTCTGTACATAATATATCATAATCCATAAATAAATGTGGACTGAATCTAAATCGTAATGCTACACTATCTCATGTGACATAATGATAGCTGTAGCTATGAGTAATTACGTGTAACTATTGTAAGTAGGCTGTTTAGGTTTTTTTATTGGTAACGCCACCTCTGTATAAAAATCACTGGCTGTGCTGTGTGCAGTCTGTGGCTGCTTTGCATTGTTGTAATACTCGCCATTGTAGTGTTAGGCAACTGGCTGTGAACAGCGTAGCGTTGCGCAGTTGGAGGTGAGCCGCCAGCAGTGGTGGATGTGGGGAGAGAGATGGCGGAGTTTTGAAATTTGTCATGAACTGCTATATATATTATGACTATTGAGGTAAATACATTGGTTGTTCTCTATAAAAATCTTTCATTTGCTAACTATGCCTATCAGTAGTTAGTGCCTTCAGTACTTTGAATCTTTTATTTAGCTGGCAGTAGTGGCGCTCGCTGTATTGCAGTAGTGGGAGTAACCAAGATTTTTGTGGGGTAAGCGATTTGTGAAACGCATAGGTTAATGTTAGTCAGGGCCATTTTTTTTTGTAGAGATTTTTGAAAGTCAGATTGCGTTGCGCTAAAAAAATATTGTGTATCAGTTTAAGGACAGTCATGTATAAATTGTTCTAAGGGGACGTTTCACTATGTGTAAGCTGAATCTGATATTTACACAATTTAAAACGTGATGTACGGAAGTTGAAGTAAGCATGTTCAAATGGCTCTGAGCGCTATGCGACTTAACTGCTGAGGTCATCAGTCGCCTAGAACTTAGAACTAATTAAACCTAACTAACCTAAGGACGTCACACAGATCCATGCCCGAGGCAGGATTCGAACCTGCGACCGTAGCGGTCGCTCGGCTCCAGACTGTAGCGCCTAGAACCGCACGGCCACTCCGGCCGGCGAAGTAAGCATGTGCTCGAAAATGACGCAGTGTCGAAAACAGCTAATCGCCTAAAGTAAATAAAGATCATTAGAACATTAATAAACAACTTACAACGGATCATGATTTTAGTTCGTAAAATATTTGGTGGCTATGGACACACGCAGAAAGGAAGTGAATCTAAAATAGAGCCCTGAGGGACTTCTTTCGCAATTTCTCCCCGCTCATTAAAATCTTCTCTCGTTCTAACATTTAATTATTCAGCATAACCTTCTGCATTCTGTTTATTAAGTATGATCAAAACCGTTCTTTGAATATCCATCATTCCCATAAAACGTGTACGTTTCTAAGAGAGTAACGTGATCGACAGAATTATTTGCACAAACCATAAAATATACTAACGAGCAACATTTTAATATTTATGGAACGTAATATTTTGAGAGTGAATGTATAAACAGAATTCTCAGTACAGCAACCCTAACTACTCAACAGGGTCGTTTTTGAGCTTGGACTGTGAACTATGACTGCAAATGTATCCAAAAGTGGAAACCCTGCAATATTTTCGTGCAGATCATGGTGTAAGAATTCGAAGGCACTCGACGACGAAGGAGGCTGAACAAATTTAGAGACGCGTGTGTTCTGCAGTCTGGCGGGGGGAGGCAGCCCCTCGTTTCCTCCCCCACCATAGCCTCCTACACGTACACACACACACACACACACACACACACACACACACACGCACACACAGTGAGAGTGAGGGAGTGAAAGCGTGACACAGGTAGATGCGATATGCTGCGCTACTGCGTCATCTCCCAACTCTCAAGTTCACGTGGCTGTCGGATGGGTGTGGAAGTCCTGTTTCCGACGACAGCCTCTTCAGAGTTCGTTACGCTGGCGTTGAATTTGGTGTGTGGCTTCCTTAGGATATTTTATTCAAAATAATGACACGAGTGTGAAACTATCGAGGACCTTCTAGGTAGTTTGATCGTCTTCTGGCCCGCCACATAATGGGCAGGATTCATTTTGATGAACTTCTTGGAGACAAAAGTCAACATCGACTGTGTAAAATTTACTCTTTTAAAGAAGGTATTGACGTGTATTTCAGGTTGTTCGTGTGACATATACACTCTCTAGAAACGTAGAAAAGTTTTACACAGCAAACAATGATGGTAAATTGGTAACAACCGCAAATGACATCACGACTTGACAGATGAGTATACTGGGAGTAAGAACGAATTTGCCTCCGATTGCATTAAACGATATTCAGTTTCATTTTAACATACCAAGCCTTATTTTCAAATTATCTGTCAACACAATGCAATATGATACACTGTCTACTTATAGATGTTTATAGATTTAACCTTTTCAGACCCTCTGGCTGTAACAATGTACATTAACTTTTACTGTGTCTTAGCTGCAACAAAAGATTTTTTCCCAATGGAAACCTGAAGTACACATCTACATCTACATTTATACTCCGCAAGCCACCCAACGGTGTGTGGCGGAGGTTACATTACGTGCCACTGTCATTACCTCCCTTTCCTGTTCCAGTCGCGTATGGTTCGCGGGAAGAACGACTGCCGGAGAGCCTCCTTGCGCGCTCGAATCTCTCTAACTTTACATTCGTGATCTCCTCGGGAGGTATAGGTAGGGGGAAGCAATATATTCGATACCTCATCCAGAAACGTTCCCTCTCGAAACCTGGACAGCAAGCTACACCGCGATGCAGAGCGCCTCTCTTGCAGAGTCTGCCACTTGAGTTTGCCAAACATCTCCGTAACGCTATCACGCTTACCAAATAACCCTGTGACGAAACGCGCCGCTCTTCTTTGGATCTTCTGTATCTCCTCTGTCAACCAGACCTGGTACGGATCCCACACTGATGAGCAATACTCAAGTATAGGTCGAACGAGTGTTTTGTAAGCCACATTTGTGAATTTCAACCGTTCCATCAAGTGGAAGTGCTCCCAGCTGTTGGGCATCACTTTGAAAATATCAGCAAGTCAATGTAGCAGTGCACAGCAGCTCGTGACCACCAGAATATACGGATGTCGTTGGTTCACTATACGTCACTGTATAATTGAATATTGTTACTGTTATTTTGTAAGGTAATTATTGAATGATTATTTTACGATTTATTACAATAGAGGATGTTTCGCCATTAGTTATTTTAGTCCATAAAACAAAGACAAGTGTACAGAATATGTTTCGAAAATAGATACTTATTTTTGTATAAATCTCCCTTCTAAAATCAATAAAAAATCACCTAAGTGCATTACCACAGAAATAAAAATTTGGTTTCCTCCAGAAAAAAATTCAGGTCTGAAAGGGTGAAAGTATTAGCCAGTTCCCAAAACCATCAGATGGTACTCAATATTTCCTATCTATTGCGGCAAGAAATTGTAATTTAATGTATATTTTTTTCTTGAACAAAAGGGCTTCACTCTCTCTTGACCAGCAGAGTTTCTGGAAGTTGATAACACATAATCAGTAGATAATGCTACTGTACTATGTAATCACTGGATGATTGTAGTCCTTTAATGGGAACAGGTATATCTGTAGATGAGGGTAGAAGCCACAAAATCGATAATGTTACCATAAAATTGAAGATAATTTAACTATAGTCTTAGGAACATTCATTCTTACTCTCAGCTTAGCGTACGACTACGTTCCTGTTGTCCTGCCAACGATGGAAAGCTAAAACATCAATAAATACTTTCTTATTACGTTGTTAAAAGAACTGAAAATTTTTCTCTTATTTTCGGTGTATTATTTATGGATGACAGACTGTAACTATGATTAATGTTGTCGATTTATTTGGGTATATACGTGCAACCAGTCATTTTTCTAGATTTTAGATAGGATTTATTATACCATTAAGAAGTTTTCGAAACACTGCAGGCTCATCGTCAGATGGAGATGTTACAGGAACTTTATAACATTATCTGGACCTTGTGCAGCTAGACTCTGTGGTGATGTTGCTAGCGAAAGTAATAGGCATTTAGTTATCAGTAAAGAAACTTTTATGAAACTGAAAGTTTGTTATGTTTTTGGTAGTTACAGCGCACTGAATCGTGAAATCCGTAGAAAATCCGGTCCCATGATGTGCATTATCAGGTTAAGACACACGAACATACACAGTATTTAGTCAAACACTGAATGTAATTACAAAGAATATGAATACGACAGATATCACAGGTTGCTACATCAGTATCTTTGGCATGTTTACTAGTGCAAACAGTATACTCCAAAAATGGCTCTGAGCACTATGGGACTCAACTTCTGCGGTCATTAGTCCCTTAGAACTATTTAAACCTAAGGACATCACACACATCCATGCCCGAGGCAGGATTCGAACCTGCGACCGTAGCGGCCTCGCGGTTCCAGACTGCAGCGCCCGGAACCGCACGGCCACTTCGGCCGGCTAAACAGTATACTTCAGTGAATCTTTCCAGCTGCAGGCGTGTTCTTATACTGACAATATACGTGTTACATGGTTTAAAGTTTACATAAAGAAATTCACAGTTAGCAAGATTCATTTAAAAATATTTCCTGTGCTTGCAAACATTAATTCTGTAATACAGTCTCAGGGCAAAGTTCATGATGTAACAAGGTGTGATGTATATCATGTTCATATTCTTTATAATTACATTTAGTGTTTACCACAGTCTAATATACGCAGTTACGACATTCCCTGATGCGAAAGTTTGACAGCTGGAGCGACACTAGCGCTCCAAGCGGTGAGAAAGCAGACATAAGAACAATATTTGTCTTTAATTATTTTCTACTTAATTTATGAAATAGTTATTATATTTTTGCGTTCCATGCGTTAGGAAATTACCAAGAGACATGAGTTATCGTGAAATACACGTAAAAACAGCCGAAACACACTGATTCAGTGACATAAGCTACAACTTACTCATTAAGAAATACTTTCCAATACGTGTATATCTGCAGCTTATTCCGCTAAAGCGCCAAAGAAACTGGTATAGGCGTGCGTATTCAAATACAGAGACATGTAAACAGGCATAATACGGTGCTGCGGTTGGCAACGCCTATATAAGACAACAAGTGTCTGGCGCAGTTCTTAGATCTGTTACTGCTGCTAAAATGGCAGGTTATCAAGATTGAAGTGGGTTTGAACGTGGTGTTTGTAGTTGGTGTACGAGCTATGGGACACAGCATCTACGAGGTAACGATGAAGTGGGGATTTTCCCTTAAGACTATTTCATGAGAATATCAGGAATCTGGTAAAAAATCAAATCGACATCGCTGCGGCCGGAAAAAGACCCTGCAAGAACGGGACCAAAGATGAGTGAAGAGAATCGTTCAACGTCACAAAAGTGCGACTCTTCCGCAAATTGCTGCAGATTTCAATGCTGGGCCATCAACAAGTGCGAACCATTCAACGAAACATCATCGATATGGGCTTCCGAAGACGAAGGCCCACCCATGTACCCTTGATGACTGCACGACACAAAGCTTTTCGTCTCGCCTGAGCCCGTCGACACCGACACTGGATTGTTGATGAATGGAAACATGTTGCCTGGTCGGACGAGTCTCGTTTTAGATTGTATCGAGGGGATGGATGTGTACGGATATGGAGACAATCTCATGAATCCATGGAAACTGCATGTCAGCAGGGGCTGATCAAGCTTGTGGAGGCTCTGTAACTGTGCGGGGCGTGTGCAGTTGGAGTGATATGGAACCCCTGATACGTCTGGATACGACTCTGACAGGTGACACGTACGTGAGCATTCTGTCTGATTACCTGCATTCATTCATGTCCATTGTGCATTCCGGTGGACTTGGAAAATTGCAGCAGGACAATGCGGCAGCCAACAAGTCCCGAATTTCTGTAGAGTGGCTCCAGGAACGCTCTTCTGAGTTTAAACACTTCCGCTGGCCGCCAAACTCCCCAGACATGAACATTATTGAGCATATCTGGGATGCCTTGCAACGTGCTGCTCAGAAGAGATTTCCACCCCATCGTACTCATGCAGATTTATGGGCCGTTCTGCTGGATTCATTGTGTCAATTCCCTCCAGTACTACTTCAGACGTTAGTAGAGTCCATGCCACGTCGTGTTACGGCACTTCTGCGTCCTCGCGGGGCTCCTACGCTCTTCAGTTTAATGTAAATACACATATCATACATGAGTAGCATATATTTCTGTTGCTGTTGTTTTATTAACATAGGCACTTTTCTTGACACTTAACATTTTTATGGAGTTTAATGATTCTCCCATTCTTACACTTCAATCGACTCCCTAATACACGAATATTTTTGAAAACGAAATTTCTCTTGCTTCAAAAGTGAATGTGATGAAGGCACATGACGTTTGTGGCTCAGATTTAATATCAGTTGTAGAACTGGCTTCTTCTACGCTGGGGAAACAAATTTATTGCTTTTGACGATTTATTAGCATGTCCGTGTGGTCTCTCCTTAAGCTACATTTGGCGTAGCTTATTTTGTACCTTGAATAATGTAAGTATTACATCCTATATAGTTTCCTACGTCCCACTTTCATTGATTTGGCTGAACGTGCAGCGACCAGAACTCTGCTTAGCTGGGTAGATAAACGACGTCTTTCTGTAAAAGGTTAGCTCTTCTCGTGTTTACTAGCAATTATTTGTTATTAAAGGAAAAAGACATTACTGCGTAAATGTCTGTACAGAATAACACAATCGTAAATAAAGTGTTCTGTAATGTACCGTTTTGTACCTCCCAGGGTCCTTAGGAAACTAAATAATGACAAATGTGGTGTCATTTTTTAGTTATTGTCGATTGTTATAGTACTACATACATTCGCTATTGTAAAAATTATGTTACAAATCAGTACAAACGTTAGTATTTGCACTCATCCGATATCGTATTCAGAAGTGTTGCTTGCTGACCGCTTGGGGCGCTGGTATCGTTGTGGGTAACAAAAACGAGATAGAGTGTCGTGATATTTTTGTTAAAACTCACCTTCTACGAGCAAGGGTAAACCCAAGTACAACTAAATACTGTGATTATTTGTGAGTCTTACCTGATAATGCACATTATGGAAACGGATTTTCGACGGATTTCACTATGCAGTGCACTGTAAGTATCCAAAACATAACCACTTTTCAGTTTCCTTAAGGTTTCGTTATCGATAGCTAAATTTCCATTGTTCTCGCCAGCACCATACCACAGCGCCTAACTAACATGGTCCACGGTATAATGTTCCTGTAACACCTGCATCTGATTGTGAGCCTGAAATGTCTTGAAAACTAGCAATGGTACAACAAATCGTATCAAAAATCAAAGAAAGCGACTGGTTTCATATTTATAGCCAAACAAATCGCCAATTCTCTCCTTATGTTTGATGTGCATAAGTTTTGCACATACAGATTTCAGAAAAGAAAGGACTAATCATCTCAACGTGAAATGCACCAGTGTTGACATTTGTAGCCGTACACACCCTACACAATTCTTGTATTTAGGATAAACAATGGTCAGTTTCCAATTCCCAACATCTCCAGTGTACCAAGTACACGACTGCTGCTTGCGTTTAAAACCATCTCTAAGAAATTATCCACTGTTACGAATTTTTCTTTTCAGATTATATACAGTGTAGTATCACACACAGTTCGGGAAACAGGTGCACAGATTTGACGCACTTCTGCTACTTCATAATTATTTCATTTTTTAAATTATTACAGTTTTTTACAGATTTGCGCATGACGAGAAAAAATTGTATTTGATTTTACAACGCTTCTGGAGCAGACACATAATGATTAGAGCAAACAAAAAGAAATTCAAACTGAGTATACTAACTGCAAAAATCACAGACAAAAATATGGAACACGCTGTATATTAAATTTACGTAATGTAATTTTGTCAATACTGTGGCTGTTACGACAAATCCTTCCATAATGCAAGAGATTACGGGCAGGGTACGCAACACAGTGTCAATTATGCACATCTTAGACTGATTAATGACGAAAGAGCCAAAATCATTAATGCGCTTAGTTCGATCCTTTTCTCTTTAATCATTCAGACGCAGGGAAAACAGAACTAACGGTAACAGCCTTTGTTCGGAGAAAACAGAAGCAGACAAAAGCGCAGTTATCATTATCGTCGCCAGTAATTCCAAACTCACGGCTGGATAAAGACATCCAGTAGACTTACATCCTTAAGTTATCTATATCTACATGTTTATTCATCGCTAGCGACCAAACAGTGCATGGCGGAGGGTACCTTGTACCACTGCTGCCGTTTCCTTCTCTGTTCTAACGCAAATGGGGAGAGGGGAAACGGCTTCTTATATCCTTTGCGAGCCCTGATATTTCTTGTCTTTACTATTTTTAAACGAGGTGTTCATTGATGGCAGTAGACTCGTTATGCAGTCAGTCGCAAATATCAGCTTCTTCAAACATTCTCAGTAGATTTTTAAATGGCGAAAATAGTGTTAAGCGAAAGAATTTTCTTCCCTTCAGGGATTCCCATTTGAGGTCACGGATAATTTGCAAAATTCTCGCGTATTTATAGAATCTACCTGTAACAAGGCTAGCAGCACGTCCCTGCAGTTTTAATCCGACATGGTAAGGATACCGAACTCACGAAGAGCACTCAAGAATATGGCTCAAATGGCTCTGAGCACTATGGGACTCAACTGCTGTGGTCATCAGTCCCCTAGAACTTAGAACTACTTAAACCTAACTAACCTAAGGACGTCACACACATCCATGCCCGAGGCAGGATTCGAACCTGCGACCGTAGCAGTCGCACGGTTCCGGACTGCGCGCCTAGAACCGCGAGACCACCGCGGCCGGCGCACTCAAGAATAGTCCATTCAAGTGTTCTGCGTATAATCTCTTTTACAGATGAGTTATACTTCCATAGGATTCTCCCGATAAGTCGAAGTCGATCATTCGCCTTCTTTACAAGCGATCTCAAGCGTTTGTTCCGTTTCGTGTTGCTTTGAATCGTTACTCCTACATCTTTAATCGCCGTGACTGTGTCAAGCAGCACACCACTAGCGCTGTATTCGAACATTACAGTACGCTCCTTCCTATTCATCGGCATTATTCATCTGGGTTACGCTCTCTGCTGAGTTACGTGCATTGTTTTTTTCAAGGGGGGACGTTGATGAAATTGACCAAAAATGACAACTTTCGATTTATTTTTTATTTGTTAGTACAACTCATGGACAATAAGTTCCCAAAGTTTCAATGTTGAAATCGCATCCGAAGTGCCTGAAAATTAATTAAAAGTGTGACGCGGCCTCCCTGCCACGCCCACGTTTTGAAGCAGCACCTCAATAGCAGTTCACTGAACAACGATTCTGTGTATTACTTTTAACCAAATGTGTGCGGGATACATCTAGAAGGCCGTGATACATACTCTTTGGATTTATGGATCATCTATGACTCTGTTCCGTATCTTATAAGCAATAACAAACTAACTGCATCGTTTATGACGAAGCAATTTTTTTTTCGTCTTGTGATACTGACGGAGATTAATACAAGTGTTCGATTCTTTCTTCATTAAGTTATGCCATGATCACAAAGAGTGTATAAAAAACTTGATAAACTGCGTTTGATTAAGAATGGGCTCCAAGATAGGAAATTTTACTCAAGTCATCCGGAGAAAAATAGATTTACAGCGCGTCTCTGCAGCTGAAAAGTCAGTTGAAGACCTGGTAAAGGAAAGAAGACAGACAACAAGAAACCAGAAGAGAAGCCTTGAAGAGAAAGACGACCCAGAGTACAAATATGGTGCCTTCTCAAGAAGTGACATCAGGAAAAAAGTTAGGTTGAACTTTTAAATTGCGTTTCCTGAAATGTTTGTTTTTTAAAGTTTATGTGCCTTTTCCTCGGATTCTACGAATACCAGAATTATAAAATTTTCTACACAGATTTTTTTAAACCTAGTAAATGTTGTCTGGAGAGCATGTTGAATATATATAATAAAAGGATTTTATATGTAAATATGTTACTTTCATGTAAAGCGTGGTACCAAATTTCATTGCCATATCTCCGAACTGTGGATTTGGTACATTTTTGAAATAGTGTGTGTTTTTCATCAACGTCCCCCCTTAAGCAAGTTTAGTTCATTGGAACTGTTGTGCACACTGATGGTGGCATATTTCAAAAAAAGTAATCAGCCGCTAATCCAACATGTATTTTGATTGCAGATTTATATTTCAGCTATTGAATAACTATCTTCAGTGCAGTACGTCTTAAATTCATATATTGTTGTCGCAAACTTGACGTGTATATGACGTTGTTGAATGCACTTGAGATAGGTATTCAGTAGAATATTCGTACATATTGGATTTGCGACTGATTTCCGAATTCCTGCTCCTTTTTTGAGATTGTTTATTTAGTTATTTTCCAGAGAGCTACATGTTGTAGTTATTTTAAACAGAGTACTACTTCTTTATCACGTTGCTTATGCATTTAAGTTAACTGTGTTCAAGTAAATTTAAATCGAATTCCTATTAATTTTAGTTAGATAGTTAGAAACTTTCAAAGTGTTAGGGATGGATGCAACCTGCTGTACATAATTGGCTTTGTTCAGATGGACGTTCTGGTCGCAGAGTATTCATTTAAACGAGCGACCATTTTGCTGAATGAACATGTCAATACGCCTTCTAAACGATCTACTCTAACGGAAAAAGATCACGCACCGAGGGTAATTAATGTGAAGTAATGAAATTTCGAAAACATATTTGTCTAAATAAATATTTAAGTGATTAACATCGCAAGATCACAGGTTAACGTTAGCGCGAGATAAGCCACTGCAAATGTGAAATGCTGGTACACTAATAAACGGTGTAGCCACCAGAATGTTGAATGCATGCATGCATGCAAACGCAAATGCATTATGTTGTGCAGGAGCCGGATGTCAGTTTGTGGGATGCAGTTCCACGCCTGCTGTACTTGCTTAGTTCCTGTCGTTCCCTCGGGAACATAGAGCTGCGACGCAATTCCTCCACCTGGTACGATTTCTAGCAAGTCTCTTCACTTCAGATCTTCATTTGTCATTATATCTGGCCATCTCACATTTAAAATACGCCGGAGACAGCGGTTGATAAAAACCTGGAGCTGGTTTTTGATGTGGTTAATCACCTTCCAAGTTCCGCAACCATATAACAGAACAGCCTTCACATTGCTATTGAAAAGCCGGAGTCTGGTCTTCTTTGAGTTGTTCCTATTTCTCCAGACAGGGTACAGTTGTACAAATGCACAATTTGCTTTGCGGATGCGACTACGGCCGTACTTACAAGGGAACCTCCCCATCGCACCCCCCTCAGATTTAGTTATAAGTTAGCACAGGGATAGGCCTTGAAAAACTGAACACAGATCAATCGAGAAAACAGGAAGAAGTTGTGTGGAACTATGAAAAAAATTAGCAAAATATACAAACTGAGTAGTCCATGTGTAAGGCAGGCAATATCAAGGAGAGCGTGAGAGTAGGAGCGCCGTGGTCGCGTGGTTAGCGTGAGCAGCTGCGGAACGAGAGGTCCTTGGTTCAAGTCTTCCCTCGAGTGAAAAGTTTAATTTTTTATTTTCAGACAATTATCAAAGTTCAGGCACTCACACATAATCAACTTCGCTCTCCAAAATTCCATGACATGTTCAGATTTGCTTGGACATATGCCGGATTTGACGGTCTACACACGGAAACATTTGAAAACGTAAAAAACATATGTTTTGACAGAGCACAGGGAAAATTGTGCGACTGTGAAACTGTTGCATTCATTTGTTGGAGTTTATGTGACAAACTCTTATGTTTTCATCACTTTTTTGGGAGTGATTATCACATCCACAAGAAAATCTAAATCGGGCAAGGTAGAACAATCTGTTTTACCCATTCGCCAAGTGTGCAAGTTAGGTGGGTCGACAACATATTCCTGCCATGTGACGCACATGCCGTCACCAGTGTCGTATAGAATATATCAGACGTGTTTTCCTGTGGAGGAATCGGTTGACCTATGACCTTGCGATCTAATGTTTTCGGTTCCTATTGGAGAGGCACGTCGGTGCGGTCGCAAATCACAGACACTAAAGTTATTACAGTGAACAGAGACGTCAATGAATGAACGGACAGATCGTAACTTTGCGAAAATAAAGAAAGTAAAATTTTCACTGGAGGGAAGACTGGAACCAAGGACCTCTCGTTCAGCAGCTGCTCACGCTAAGCACGGGACCACGGCGCTCCTTGGCTCGGACTGTCCTTCATGTTAAATGTGTTGCACATAGACTACTCAGTTTGTATATTTTGCTTATTTTTTCATTGTTCCACACAACTTCTTCCTGTTTTCTCGATTGATCTGTGTTCAGTTTTTCAAGGCCTATCCACTGTGTCAATTTATAACTAAATCTGAGGGGGGTGCGATGGGGAGGTTCCCTTGTTAGTAAGTCAATAATGCTTGTTGTGGATGGCGCTGGAGATGTCGTCCGATGACGTCCCCTGGAAACACGTCTGGTGATCTGGCAGCCAAGGCAACATGTCGATACTCTGTAAAGCATTTTGGGTTACAGCAGCGGTATGTGAGTGATCGTTATCCTGTTCGAAAACAACCCCTGGAATGCAGTTCATTAATGGCAGCACAACCGGTCGAATCACAAAACTGACGTATAAATTTGCAGTCAGGGTATGTGGGATAACGACGAGAATACTCCTGTTCTCATACGAAACCGCACCCAGACCACAACGCTAGCTGTAGGTCCAGTGTATTTAGCATGTAGACAGGTTGATGCCTAATATCTTTTGTGGATGCGCTCAGATATCTGTAACGGGAGTTGCTACTTTGTTGGGCTCAACCATTCCTTTCTTTTCCTGATGTAAATATAAAGCCACCATTCCTCGACACCAGTAACGATACAGGATAGGAATGGTCGGTGTTGTTTACGAAGCAACTGATGACGAACAAGCAGAGGTGCACATGTGGCCACCCGCTGATTTTTTTGATTTTGGTTTAGAGCATGTGGTACCCTTACACCCAGTTTTTGAACCTTCTCCATTGCATGGTGAATGTCGGACGTTGATGGAATGATCACAGTTCATCACATTTCTCAGTTCTCGGGTGCACTGAAGTGGATAATTTTGGATTAATGCCTTTAAAAGATCTTCATCAAACCCCGAAGGTCTTCGTGAAAGTAAATGTGAAAACGAGCGTCCTTAAAACGAGAAAACAACTTTCTTGCTCTGTTCAGTAGCATTATCCCCATACATGGTGCGAATGTTTCTCGCTGCCTCCGCTGCTGTCAACTCTCTACTGAACGAGAAGAATATGTCGGGAATATTCCGATTCCTCCACGTGGTACGCCATTTTCTAGCGTCCTCTGCTCCACTCACTAGCCCTAAATGACAAAATGACAATATGTAAACTCAAATAATAACAGCGAATTACAAATAAAAAACGACAATCGATATATAAACCCATAGCAACCGGAAAGCAACACGCAAAACAAAACCGCTAGGAACTTACGCACCGACGTAATAATTACGAAAAACTATTCGAAAATGGTATTGTAAGAGTTTGTGGTAGGAAGGCTGGCAGACAAGTAAATTAGTATTGTACAAAATCTAAAGGATATGTTTCAAGTATAGCAATAATATCGTTGGAGTGTATGCATGTAGAACGTTTCTAGCACGACGGAGCCCAGCAGCGTCAGCGGGTCGGAGCAGAAGACAGCTGCAACGTATCAGCACAATTCTACTTCAGATCCTGGCGACTGTGAAAATTCAAGTAATGTAGAAGTAATTTCAGAGCTTGCTAGGTAAACTCTGTCTTGATGAAGAATACTTAGGCGTTCTAGAGACTACACAGACTTTCTAGTAATAAACGTTCCACATAGCATAAATATTTAAAATTTTATTAATTTATGAGTAGTAAGTAAATACACAACCATTAAAGCATGTACTCTGACAGGTGAGATGTATCGAGCCTTTTTCGTAGACTGCTTAGGTGTTCTCCTTGAAATGTCAGTCTAAACATTAGACGACATTCGTGGATACAGCACGGTGTTCACTTGGCCCATTTTGCGCTTGATGGTTTGCAAGAACTGAACAACAAATTTTCTTGGAAGATGGTTAGGACGCGATGATACTCAGGAAGGGCCCACACGGTCACCCAATTTAACACCAGTACATTTCTTTTCGCTGAAAAATCCAAACAATCGTGTTTACGTCTCCTAACCTACAACGGCAGATAACTTCAGTTTTCAGAGGAAGCTCATCGCTCCGTGACACCAGCAGCTCGTCCGCGAGTCGTCTGGAAGCGCACTGAAGTGCCTTTTAAATGAAAATAAGCTTAAGAATTTCAGGCTTATCCTCACCCATGAGAACCATTTTACCTGGGATCGGTGGAAGCTGCTTTAGCGTATTTGTTTTTCTCTGTGTGAACAATACACACTCGTTTTTCTAACATGTTCTACAACCTGTAGTATCTCCTCGCTATGGATCTATTAGAACGAAAAGTACACATAATTTTATCTAATTTAATCTTCAAGAAAATGGGCATTCGTTTGAACCCCTCACGTAATTGAACATCCCGCCTCTAGAACATCCACCTGACCACAACCAATTTTGTACAGCCTGTTGAATCTAATCCTTAAACCTTTTCTAGCACACTGGACTCGCATTCGGGAGGACGACGGTTCAATCCCGCGTCCGCCCATCCTGATTTAGATTTTCCGTGATTTCCCTAAATCGCTCCAGGAAAATGCCGGGATGGTTCCTTTGAAAGGGCTCCGCCGACTTCCTTCCTCGTTCTTCCCTAATCCGATGAGACCGATGGCCTCGCTGTCTGGTCTTCTTCCTCAAACAACCACCACCACCTTAAACCTTTTAGTGTTTGTAGTTAACTAAAATTGAAAGAAATTTGTTTTAAATTGATTTGATACAGTTGTTTTATATACACAACGTACGTGATGGAAAAAATGACGTTGTGTTTGGAGAAAATTATAACTGGTTGGTGTAAGCGGAAAAAAGTAAATAAACTATAACTCCTAACGTTTATTCATAACTCCGCAGAAAGAGTTACGCTCCTAACGTCTATCATTCACTTATTGGTTTGTAAGTTAAAGAGAAAAACGCCTTATCTGAAACACCATGTGTTTACTTCACTACACCCGATCTAGGATTTTTTGTTAGGGGTTACTTTGAAACTGAGTCGAAAGATTTCTCAACGTCCACATTTCGTATGCGAGAAGGTAATTTGTACCTATTGCTACGTTCAAGAATTCCTTTCTCAACTTTAAAATGATCCACTGCTCCACATACTCTTCCTGTTACTTCAACAGGATGGAGCAACTGCCCATACAGCCCGCCGAACGTTGGAGCACGTTCATACAATCTTCGCGCCTGACAGAGTTGCTAGCAGAGATCAGTGTGGTCGCGGCCCTAGATGACCACCCAGGTCACCTGATCTGTCAGTGTGCGATTACTTTGTGTGGGAAGCCTTCAAGTCGAAGCTGAATCGCAACAACCATCATACTCTTCAAGAACTGGAGCGGAACATTTCGGAAGTGACTGCAGCAATTCAGCAGTCCAGCTCCCATCTGCTTTCAGTAACTTGCTGACCAGGTCCCAAAAGTACCAAGGGATGAATAGTGGTCACTTTCGACATTTGCTATAGCCAGTTTAGTACTGTATTCCCTTTTCTCTGCTGTGTTTCATTGTACTCTGGAACTACGTTCTCCGGGACACTTTTATTTGCGCCACCCTGTATATCACTTAGAGAAGAGAGATAAGTTTATGTCTTTATACATTTCGTCTATCTTCTTTCTTACGAAACAGAAGTAGAATAAAATAAGGAACTAACCATATGGAATTTCTGCATAAAAATAGGAATATAGTACTGGTGAAACAACGTAATTATTAAAATATTTTCACCTAAGAGAAAGTAATGGTTTGTCGGAAAGAACTAAATGTATATTCAAAAGGTAATGTTTGACTAAACACTGGAAACATCAAGACAGAAATTTAACAAAAAAAGAATATTTTTTCTACAGAGTATCGCATTTCACCTTATTTAAAATACAACTTCATTGAGGTAAACATTATCTACAGCTGTTTTATGACAGCATATTCCACGCATTATGGTTTAGTGTAATTCCAAGTGCTAGAATTCTTCGGTATTCTCTTTGCAGATTTGTAACTGGAATGATAGTATATTTGTTCGTAATAGCTGACCTTGCTAATCTCAGCGTATTAGTACTTTTAAACAGCAAAGAGTTATTTTCTACCGGAAATTTGCAACGTACCCTTTCATTCCAGCCCGGAAATTAAATACGTTTGTGTGTGAGGCCTTTTTGTGGCTTTTCATGCAACAAGCGTCCATAGTAAATCCAGGATATTGCAGTTTACGCAATGTGTGACGGACAATGTGCAGGCAACGAGTTGTGATATAAGCTAGCAACTTTCTTTTGAAGTGTTTATACACTGTTAAACAAAACTTAGGGACGAACGTAGCCGGCCGGAGTGGCCGAGGGGTTCTAGGCGCTCCAGTCTGTTATCGCGCGACCGCTACGGTCGCAGGTTCGAATCCTGCCTCGGGCACGGATGTGTGTGATGTCCTTAGGTTGGTTAGGTTTAAGTAGGTCTAAGTTCTACGGGACTGATGACCTCAGCAGTTAAGTCCCATAGTGCTCAGAGCCATTTGAACCATTTTTGACGAACGTAACTTTCTCATAATGGGTCAGAGCCAAGCAACATAGCTTGATGAAACTTGGACCATACGTAGAAAGAACTTGTGACAGTACTGTCATACACATCGCTTTATGACAATGACTAAAACTGATAGTTTAATGTTCATAACTGTGCTGGAGGGAAACACATCGGTAGTGGCTTCTGGTGTGAGATTCGTGAATTTCAATCTGCTTAAGGCATGCCTGAGAGGGTACAAAGAAGGATCTGCGTGGTCGCATTGCTATGAATATGGGACGACCCAAGCCCTCCTCTGCTGGTCTGCTGATTTGCAGAAGTGTTGCGGCTACATGCTGGCCGGTTTCCGTTGTCCGCGAGGCGCCACAGTCTTGGCAGATACAGCAGGGCGATCACAGGACGCCTAAGCATTTCTGATGTGACGAATCTGAATTTTATATTGGCGGCCGAAAATGCGCGACACCGATATCGTGCCATGTTCAGTCTTGGAAAATTCCATAATGTAACAGTCTGGATGATGTCAGCCAATCAGAAGGATCATCGGCATAGGAGCTGTAGCGTAGTTTGAACCAATGAGTGGTGACACAGCATATACCGTGTACCAACCTCTGGGCAGTTTATGGGCATGCTGTAACCGATTCTGGGGAAGTTTTGGCAAGCTTTACCCCGCGTTGGAGAGGAATTCTTGGTCGTCACTGTGGCGAAAGTTATGAGTCCTCCCCTCCAAGCGGTGTTTTCCTGGGAGCGGTGAGGAAACAGAAAGAGTAGAGGAGTCTGTGAGGTGACGCGTGACCGAGAGGGCACATCGATAGAGATACAAAAAATGGTTCAAAAGGCTCTGAGCACTATGGGACTTAACATCTGAGGTCATCAGTCCCTTAGCAGTTAGAACTACGTAAATCTAACTAACCTAAGAACATCACACACATCCATGCCCGAGGCAGGATTCGAACACGCGACCGTAGCAGTCGCGCGGCTCCGGACTGAAACGCCTAGAGAGAGACACACACAGAGAGAGAGAGAGAGAGAGAGAGAGAGAGAGAGAGAGACGGTTGGTTACTGCCTGATGCAGTTTACAGTGAATCGATCGCCTATTTAGCGCTAGCGCTACATTTGCTCTGAGACGCTCAGAATTTGCAAGAGCAATTCCGCTACTTGTGCTACTTTTCAATGTCTTTACTTATTTCTAACTTGCGTTTGCGAACTGCACAGATTTTGGAAAGTGATTCACAGTTCCACAGGAATTTCCCTACGCATGTATCCACCACTTGTTAGCAGAACGATCTGTGTAAAGTGAGCTTCGCTCAAACTATCATTTATTGTAGTTTTGGGCACATCAGCGTGCATTCTATTCTGAAATTTGATTTGTTAGATTTTTGCAGAGAGAATGCCTCTCTTATCTGAGCATTAAATAAGAAACTGTTCATTGATTCGAGAAAATATTCACTTTACTTGTGAAGCAATTTAGAGAAATAAATCTGGTGTTTGAAAAAACTGATGTTTTCCCTTTTTTATTATCCTGTAACAGTCCAGGGCAGGCGACACTCATTCCCTCATTCTTTATGACTGAATTGTGTTCATACTGCAACAGCGTTCCATTGTAAAGCAGGTGCTCCTACACGGAACTATATATGTGCAGTAGGAAATGTATTTAATTTGTATGTCTTGTGAATAATGAGAACTGCTCTCATTTGCATTCAATACAGTCTTGGGATCACAGAGATTAGCGTGATAAGCAATTTGCTGGCTTTAGGCAATATAAGACTTACACCAATTTGGATATCGTTTGTGTAATGATCACATAAGTGTGGCAGGCAGACTGCACTTTCATTGACGAGCTCCATCACGTCACGCTCACAACAACGATCCCTATATACTGCACATTTCAAACTGCTACAGTATCATACAGAAGGTAACTGAAAGAAATACGCAATGAGAAGAATATAAATCACACTTTTACTCATGGACAATAATTACAACGAAGTCAGGCGATTATGGTGGTCCCTGGATATTACAAAATGCGGGACATAGTATGGTATGTGAGCACTATGGACAGCAATGTATGCTCTCCAATGTACTCTCATGCTGGCCACAAGGCTGGTAATACCAGGCTATTCGGAAACTAAGGTCCGATTAGGCGGGAAATGGAAACGACTGCGAAAATCCGATGGAACTTCCCACAGATGTGTTGGGCAGTGTCTTTAGTGTGTCTGTCGATCACTGCACGTCGCTCTTTTCAGTTCAGAGAGCAAAGTGATCACGTAGAAATGCCTAAAACAACAGTGGATCCGGTGAGAGATTTCGCCTGAAACTACGCAGCCTACATAACATAAATGTCATGCGTCCCTTTCTTCAAGATAATTTTCAGCCACATTCTGTAGGGGCAATGAAGACGCTCCTGCAGCGTTCTCGATGGGAAGTGTTTGATCACCCACAATGCCGCCCTTAATTGGCTCCCTCCGCTGGCTACACAGACAACAATTTGGCACAAATAACGAAAGGCAGACTGACGGAAAGCACAAGCCGCTGCTTTCTGTGACGAGGGTACTGGAAAGTTTGTACAACTCTACGACTAATGTCCAAGTCGGAGCGGTGACTATTTAGTGAGGTGGCTGGAAGGTGTGGCTAACCATTGAGAATAAAAAAATTTTGATTATCACAGTGGTTGTTATTTCGCTAGCGATCGGACCTTACTTTCTGAACAGCCCTCGTATGTTCGTGTGGTTGAAACCAGCTGGGTGCTCATCTCTGCTTGTGGTCCTGCTGCAGTACGCTTCCCCAACGCATCCCGCACGATTTAAGACGGGGGAAAGAGAACGACTGTCCGTTTGCCGAATATTCTCTCGTTCCAAGAGCTCCTTCACCTGTAAAAACAAAATCTGGGCAGAATGAACCCTGAAAAGACTCACTTGGGCAAGGAGTACAATGTCACACTAATATTGGCCAATGAGTGTACCGTGTTCAAAGATTTGCAAGTTAGTTCACCCATGCAACATTATGCTTCCTCACACCATAACACATGGACCACCAAAACGATCATGTTCGACAATGCTCCCCGGTGCATTACGTGTTCCCACCTCTCACCATATTAGGACACGTAATGCGCCCAGGAACGCTGTCGAACATGATCGTACAGCTGTAAGTATTCAGTTACTGAATTAATTTACTCTCATTATTCAATGTGTATTGAATGAAGTCTTTGTCCCGTCCATTTACTATTACTTTATAATTGTTGTGCAACGAGACGTTAGGTTCAAGGTCTGTTTTTACAACTTGAGTTTTTATCTGAATTGTCTGTTCGAAGTTGGTTGTGACAACCATCCCGGCAGGTTTTCTAGTACTTTTCTCACTTGGTTCAAGTACAGATACTGAGAAATAAGAAAAAGACAAACCGTGAAGAAGTTGATGCAGACATGCCTGCAGCAGTAAGGAAGAGAAGAAAAGGGGTGATTATCAAATAAGTTATCGAACTGTAGCAAGGTATTGTAAGAAAACTTCCGAAGATGAGACTGACGATGAAAAAATATTTCGACCTTCGAACAATGTTGGTATTTTTCAAAACACATTTTTTTTCTGATGATAGCGAGAAGAAATTAAAACGATATGTTCCTCTTTACCCCATTATAATGTCAAAAGAAATCAAACCTTTGGCTTAAGATCTTTGCATGGTAAGTTCTATTAAATTGAAACTTCCTAGCAGATTAAAACTGTGTGACCGACCGAGACTCGAACTCGGGACCTTTGCCTTTCGCGGGCAAGTGCTCTACCAACTGAGCTACCGAAGCACGACTCACGCCCGGTACTCACAGCTTTACTTCTGCCAGTACCTCGTCTCCTACCTACCTCCGCTGCAGAGTGAAAATCTCATTCTATTAAATTTCTTAAATTTTGGTAGAATAAAGCAGGAGACTACTGTTTCGCTGTTCCCTTGTTTTTCTTTTTTTATTTCTTTTCTTTTTTTAACAAGATATTATGAACTCTATGGTTACGAAAACTAGAGGCGACTAGCCTAGCACGAGATTCTAGCTCTATCCGAATAAATATTGATTGTTTTTTTCAATAATTTGACAACAGTTCCTGGAAGACGTAAGTTTCGATCTCACTGAAGCTGTACTAACGGTAATGCTAAGGAAACATAGATCCATTGTAAGAACTGGGCCCTGGAATTATGCCCTCCAGGCCCAAATGATTTTTACGCACGAGAAAATTGAGAGTGCGCCCAAAAGTGGCTAAGATAATGCAATACATATTAGGACACTTTTTCGTAAAACAGATCTGAAGATCGTCATTATTGACCGACACCGGTAGTCTGATGACAAAACATTTGTGGCCAGAGACGTGAAGTAAAGAAAATTTAAATATTACTACGGTAATGACAGAAAGGGATACTGTAAACACTGCCTCTTTAAAAATTAAAGATCATTACCCCTTCTGTGAGGAATCAAACAGGATCCATTACTCACCGTTCAGGTCACAGTCATCCAGGATTTAAGGTGCTCTGGACGCCCAAAGGTACGCTGTACCACGAGGCTAATGGTGGTGCAGCAGCTTTAACTCCCACACATGGTGAATGGTGCAGTGGGCGGAAGAGGATCTGGCTGAGCGCGTTCCGACGCGGCGGGGCCAGGAAGCGGCGCCGCCAGCGCTGGGCCGGTCACCTGCGGTAACGAGGCGTAACGAGCGTCTTCCTGGGCCCACGCACATCACGCACCAGGCACGCAGTCCGAGTCCGCCCGCTGCCTGCGTCCGCGCTAACACGCGCTTCCGCCGCTGACCACACAGCTCTGTCGGGCCCCTGCAGTGACGCAACCCGCAGCACGCAGCGCTGTGCGCGCCACCAACAGCGCGTGCAATAGCGCGGCGACGCTGACGCACCGGAGACATCGGAAAACGCTGCAGGAGCCCGGTACTTTATTCTCTGCTTTTTCTTTCCTTCTTTTTTTGTCATTAGTCTTCTGTCCAACCATGAATTCCTCTCAGTGGAGCACTTGCAACCTACGTCCTCAGTTATTTGATGTACGTATCCAAATCTACGTCCTCCTCAACACATTTTACAGTTCCCTCTAGTACCAAGGAAGTAATTCCCTGATGTCTCAACAGATGTCCTACCATCTTGTCTCTTCTTCTTTCCAGTGTTTTCCTTATATTCCTTTTCTTGCCGATTCTCCACAGAACCTCCTCATCGCTTACCTCATCGCCGTATCGCGAATCGACCTATCGCGTCAGGCTTTCGTGTGCACTTATTTTTGTCTAGAGGGTGTTCACGGGCGGCTCTAAGGGGTCTCTGGTGAGCTGGCACTCTCTCAGACAGACCACCGTGCAGGCAGGTAGTTCTTAGCTGGAAAGCTCATGGGGTGGTCCGCGGTTGGCGACAGTGCTTTCGATGACGGCCGTGTGGATCGCATTTCGCCGTAGCTGGTATCGCATGAAGAGGTGCTTTTTCCATCGCGGCCTAAGGACTGGTGCTGAAAATCGCCGTCTGACCCACAGTTCTACTACGTGCAGCCACGGGACCACAAGATGCATGTTTACGTCTTTCCTTTAATACCTGATTAGGAGTTTGAAGTTGTTGCTTACATTTAGCAGTGCAGCAGTGCTGTTGTAACTGTAATTATGACACGTTACACTAGTCGAGTGTTTTGCACGGTACACAAACTTAGGCAATGTTCGTTAACTGGGCGGACCCCTGAGAGAAGCCAATACCCGCTAATTGTCATCTTGCTATTTAAATCATAGCAAAACGAGGATAATGGAATGTAATCGAATTAAATCGGGTGATGCTGCCGGAATTAGATTAGGAAATGAGTTTTGCTATTTGAGGAGCAAAATAATTGATGATGTTCGAAGTAGGGAGGGTATAAAATGTAGACTGGCAATGGCAAGGAAAGCGTTTCTGAAGAAGAGAAATTTGTTAACATCGCATATTGATTTAAGTGTCAGGAAATCATTTCTGAAAGTATTTGTATGGAGTGTAGCTATGTATGGAAGTGAAACGTGGACGATAAATAGTTTAGACAAGAAGAGAATAGAAGATGTGGTGCCACAGAAGAATGCTGAAGATTAGATGGGTAGATCACATAACTAATGAGGAGGTATTGAACAGAATTGGAGAGGAGAGAAATTTGTGGCACAACTTGACTAGAAGAAGGGATCGGTTGGCGGGACATATTCTGAGGCATTTATTATTGGAGGGCAGAGTGGAGGGTAAAACTCGTAGAGGGAGAGCAAGAGATGAATACACTAAACAGATCAGAAGGATGTAGGTTGCAGTAGGTACTGGGAGATGAGGCTTGTACAGGATAGAGTAGCATGGAGAGCTGCATCAAACCAGTCTCTAGACTGAAGACCACAATAACAACAACATTTAAATCATTTGATTTGTTTTACAAGGTTCAGCCACCAGTGGTAAAACTTCCTTCTAATTACATGCTTGCTGTTTATTTGCATACGCCCTTTGCTGAACAAACGGGTAATGGCATAAAATCTGACTCTATCAATTTGTGCCGTTATGAACAGCATAAAGTTTGACATGACTTTTAACACGCCACCTGTATTCTTGCGGCCAGCCTTATGGAGTTGCCCCAGCTTGGGCTCTCTTAATATCAATGACATTGCCTATTTAAGACCGGTAGTGCGGCGCTTACTACCAGAAAATTTTCCACTTCTTGTAAATGAAGAAAAATTATATTCATTTATTGTAGCACTCTGTTATATCGCTGGGTACCAGGAGCTTCTTTTACTTGTACTTTCTTCTATTGTAAAACAGAGTATTATTAAAGGAAGGGGTGTACCCAACCCCTAAATCTAATCAACAGTGTGCGAGATTCAGCTATTTGTTGCCAAGCTCTATTTACCGTGTTAATTTTATTGTGTTTCTAATAATAGTCTTGTGTATGTTTTAGAACCAGTTAATTTGGGGTACTGGGCCCCATTCTTGTGGAGTGTCACGAGGTCTGCCTCCCGGTGCCAACCGCTTGCAATGCCAAAAGGCTAGTACGAATATTTTGTAACAATTTCAAATTGAAATTTCTTGTTACAGTTGTACACGCAGAAGTTTCACTTCAAATTTCTTGTTACATGTGTTGTATACGTAAAGGTTTCATCTTCAAATTTCTTACTACATTTGTTTTATATGTCGTTTCTTGAAACATTCTTTAAATTGATTTAAATGTCACTGGATGTGCCCAGTTAAGATTCAGGCGGGTGTTACCGTGAATTTGTGTACATTATTTCACTCACAGCTGAAATATTTTAAGAGTTGTTTGATTTCATTTAAAGCCTGCATCATTAAAATTATGTAATTTTACTCTCAAATGCTCATTGATGTAAAGAATGTTTGGTCAATTCGTCATACCTACATCTTTGCCTTGCAGTGCTCTTAATTTAGAAATTGGTTACTAAAGCCTTTGTTTTTGGGGGCCGTGCTATTAAGTTTGCTGATTTATACGGAATTTTGTAATCTTAATAAATTGTAATTCAAATATACAATGACGTTCAATCCCTATTTAAGCAGGGCTTTCTTTTTCTTCCTTGTAGAGGCGTCTCAATCAGTCCACCTAATTTCCAACATTCTCCTGTAGCACCACATCTCAGATGCTTCTATCCTCTTCTTCTCGGTTTTTCAAATAATGCTGTGCCCCAGACGTAACTCTCAGAAATTTCTTCCTCGAATTTCTTGGCCAGGAATGCCCTTTTCGCCAAATGTCCTTTTTGCCAGTGCTAGTCTCTTTCTGACGTCCTCCTTGCTCTCTCCGTCATGGGTTATTTTGCTGCCATTGTAGCAGAATTCCTTAACTTCGTCTACTTTCTGATAATCAGGTATGGTGTTAAGTTTGTTGCTGTTCTCATTTCTGCCATTTGTCATTACTTTTGGCTTTCTTCGATTTACTCTCAGTCCATATTCTCTGTTCATTACAGTGTTCATTTCATTCAAAAGATCCTGTAATCTTCACTTTCACGGAGGATAGCATTGTCATCAGCGAGTCTTAACACTGATATTCTTTCGCCTTGAATTTTAATACTAGTCTTGAACCTTTCTTTTATTACGCTGTAAGTAGTCTAAATGGGGAGCGGCTATAATAAGTTTGGCGATAAACTAAAAAAACTTGGGACCACGAAATAGACGATATGAAGGAATTCTGCAACCTCAGAAGCAAAATAATGCATGACGAATGACGGGCGAAGCAAGGAAGACATAAAAAGCAGACTAGCACAGGCAAAGAGGACAGTTCCCGCCCAAAATAAGTCTACTACTTTCAAACATCGGTTTTAATTTGACGAGAAAATTTCTGAGAACATACGTTTGGAGCACAGCATCTTTTGGATATAAGTCACTGATTGTGGGGACACCGGAAAAGAAGAGAGTCGAAGTGTTTCTGACGTGTTACAGAAGGATGTAGAAAATTAGGTTAACTCGTAAGAAATGAGGAGGTTCTCTGCAGAATCAGTGAGGAGAGGAATGTGCGGAAAACACAACAAGAAAAAGGAACAAAATCCGGGATACAAACGATGCACTGAACTTTGTAAAACCAATGTTTTGCAAAAATACATAGGAAAAATATCGACATCAATTCTAGCGATGTTTCTTAAAAATGTTTTAATGAAATACCAGCTTCTATTGGAAATGTTAGAGATTCCTAATAAAATTAGCGAACCATAAACTATTTGTATGTCTAACTAACTCAATAGATGGCAATTTTTTTTTTTGGTCATCAGTCTACTGACTGGTTTGATGCGGCCCGCCACGAATTCCTCTCCTGTGCTAACCTCTTCATCTCAGAGTAGCACTTGCAACCTACAACCTCAATTACACTCCTGGAAATGGAAAAAAGAACACATTGACACCGGTGTGTCAGACCCACCATACTTGCTCCGGACACTGCGAGAGGGCTGTACAAGCAATGATCACACGCACGGCACAGCGGACACACCAGGAACCGCGGTGTTGGCCGTCGAATGGCGCTAGCTGCGCAGCATTTGTGCACCGCCGCCGTCAGTGTCAGCCAGTTTGCCGTGGCATACGGAGCTCCATCGCAGTCTTTAACACTGGTAGCATGCCGCGACAGCGTGGACGTGAACCGTATGTGCAGTTGACGGACTTTGAGCGAGGGCGTATAGTGGGCATGCGGGAGGCCGGGTGGACGTACCGCCGTATTGCTCAAGACGTGGGGCGTGAGGTCTCCACAGTACATCGATGTTGTCGCCAGTGGTCGGCGGAAGGTGCACGTGCCCGTCGACCTGGGACCGGACCGCAGCGACGCACGGATGCACGCCAAGACCGTAGGATCCTACGCAGTGCCGTAGGGGACCGCACCGCCACTTCCCAGCAAATTAGGGACACTGTTGCTCCTGGGGTATCGGCGAGGACCATTCGAAACCGTCTCCATGAAGCTGGGCTACGGTCCCGCACACCGTTAGGCCGTCTTCCGCTCGCGCCCCGACATCGTGCAGCCCGCCTCCAGTGGTGTCGCGACAGGCGTGAATGGAGGGACGAATGGAGACGTGTCGTCTTCAGCGATGAGAGTCGCTTCTGCCTTGGTGCCAATGATGGTCGTATGCGTGTTTGGCGCCGTGCAGGTGAGCGCCACAATCAGGACTGCATACGACCGAGGCACACAGGGCCAACACCCGGCATCATGGTGTGGGGAGCGATCTCCTACACTGGCCGTACACCACTGGTGATCGTCGAGGGGACACTGAATAGTGCACGATACATCCAAACCGTCATCGAAGCCATCGTTCTACCATTCCTAGACCGGCAAGGGAACTTGCTGTTCCAACAGGACAATGCACGTCCGCATGTATCCCGTGCTACCCAACGTGCTCTAGAAGGTGTAAGTCAACTACCCTGGCCAGCAAGATCTCCGGATCTGTCCCCCATTGAGCATGTTTGGGACTGGATGAAGCGTCGTCTCACGCGGTCTGCACGTCCAGCACGAACGCTGGTCCAACTGAGGCGCCAGGTGGAAATGGCATGGCAAGCCGCTCCACAGGACTACATCCAGCATCTCTACGAGCGTCTCCATGGGAGAATAGCAGCCTGCATTGCTGCGAAAGGTGGATATACACTGTACTAGTGCCGACATTGTGCATGCTCTGTTGCCTGTGTCTATGTGCCTGTGGTTCTGTCAGTGTGATCATGTGATGCATCTGACCCCAGGAATGTGTCAATAAAGTTTCCCCTTCCTGGGACAATGAATTCACGGTGTTCTTATTTCAATTTCCAGGAGTGTATTTGCTTGACGTATTCCAATCTCTGTCTTCCTCTACAGTTTTTGCCCTCTACAGCTCCCTCTAGTACCATGGAAGTCATTCCCTCATGTCTTAGCAGATGTCCTATCATCCTGTCCCTTCTCCTTACCAGTGTTTTCCACATATTCCTTTCCTCTCCGATTCTGCGTAGAACCTCCTCATTCCTTACCTTATCAGTCCACTTAATTTTCAACATTCGTCTATAGCACCACATCTCAAATGCTTCGATTCTCTTCTCTTCCGGTTTTCCCACAGTCCATGTTTCACTACCATACAATGCTGTACTCCAGACGTACATCCTCAGAAATTTCTTCCTCAAATTAAGGCCGATATTTGATATTAGTAGACTTCTCTTGGCCAGAAATGCCTTTTTTTGCCATAGCGAGTCTGCTTTTGATGTCCTCCTTGCTCCGTCCGTCATTGGTTATTTTACTGCCTAGGTAGCAGAATTCCTTAACTTCATTGACTTCGTGACCATCAATCCTGATGTTAAGTTTCTCGCTGTTCTCATTTCTACTACTTCTCATTACCTTCGTCTTTCTCCGATTTACTCTCAAACCATACTGTGTACTCATTAGACTGTTCATTCCGTTCAGCAGATCATTTAATTCTTCTTCACTTTCACTCAGGATCGCAATGTCATCAGCGAATCGTATCATTGATATCCTTTCACCTTTTATAGCAATAGTATCTCTTATAAACAGAGTAGAACGAATCTTGTTCGACTGTAATCACAGTCAGCGTAAAGAAACTGACTGTCGATGTAAGAACACGGTGGAACTCCTGTTCGTTGGAGAAATTCAAGTTAGCTTCTGTTGTAAATGAAACATTACTCTTCCGACATGAAATCCTTTTGTGATTACTGCAGCTAAGTTAAACGATGTTAGGATGTGATCGAACTATTAGAATGTTACGAAATTTCATGACTGTCAGCAAAGAGATTTCGCTGATAAGTTGCCTACATGAAGAGATCGCAACGTTGTGAAATTGAGGAATAAACTGCAAAAGAAAACGGTTCTAGGGAGTGGAATATAACTCAGATATGGCGTTGGCATCTATCCTCGACCCGAAGATCAAGTTATTAAATTTTACAGATCCTTTAACTAAAAGTAAATGCTGCTCATAGATGTAATCGTCCGATGAGGCGTCATTGGAAAAAGAAGAATTGTTATTTGGAAGTATCATAAATATCTAGGACGCAAGACCATGACATTGAAACAGAGATCTTTCAAAACAATGGACATTGAAGTTCAAATGTATCTGGGATCAACAGTTGCTCCGGTCACACATACCCCAACTGAAATTTGCAATAATATGAAAAGTAAGTTTCTGATACTGTACACATACGCCGTCTTACATTGACCCATCGCAGCGACGTAGGTTCCGAGCGAACGATTTTCTAAAGCCGCTGCGACGATTATCTACCCGCGAAATTTTTTACAGTTCTTTTATTCTGTTGTGAATGAATAAACCTTGATTTCTGAAAGCTGTTTCCCCACAGAGATTGAATGTTATAAAACCTGTATCTTTTTTAGTTTCAGTATTTTAATTTCTGATATTGTGCTTTCGTTATTAGTATAACTCAAATATTTCGTGACTTGACATTGTAGAAAGTTCCTCGTTCAGTACTTGGCACAAAGTGAACAGAATTTTTATTTAAGTATTACCTAGCAGTGGAACAATACTTAAGCGGGCCGTCAGTATCCACAAAAAAGACTGAGGTTTTTAAGACGATGACTTTCGACCATCAATGTTTTACTGAAAAAAAAATCGATATTGTAGAGTAAGGCAGAGGTTGGAATACATACAATAAATAAGTAATGACGGTGGGTGCAGGAGATTCTCAGTTTCTTTCCTTGACCACCACCGGTTTCGATCTGCTCCGCAGGTCATCTTCAGATCAGGCGCCGAAAGGTGCAGTTTGTGAACCCTGCCCCCAAAAAGCTGTTTCCCAGTACTGGGATTGCGAATACTGATATCGCTCATTTCTGAGTCTGTGTGGAATTCAGACATTGGTACCGTAGTATCAATTTTTAAAAGGGGAACTTAACATTTCTGCTTTCTTTTTACTGTCTTCAGTTTCGATTCGCTACGGATCCACGAGAGACGGAGTGAAAAATTGCATTCTTTACGTGTGATCAGAACTCCTTAGGATTTCCTGGTAGATCTATTTCCAGGAAATGACTGTGAAATCGATACCACACGACATATTCAATCTAGTTGAGGAAAAGAAATATAAAAATGGGGGAAAGGAACCAGGCAGAAGGGAATACGGACGTGTGAAAAGGAGAGTGATAGGAACTGTAAACTGACAAAGCAGAATGTTTGGACGAGAACAGCAAGGCTGTAAAAGCATGGATGGCGGTGGGAAAGATAGATGCAACGTATATGAAAATTCAAGAGACATTCGGAGAAAAGACAAGGACCTGCATAAATATTAAGTGCTCAGATGGCAAGCCCGTGGAAATCAAAGAGGGAGAGCCTGATACATGGAAGGAATACATAAAGAGTTTGTAGACTGAGATGACAAAAGTCATGGGATAATGATATGCACATATACAAATATACAGGTGGCGGCAGTATAGCGTACACAAGGTAAAAAAGGGCAGTGCATTACTAGAGCTGTCATTTATAAGGTGATTCACGTGAAAAAGTTTCCGACGTGATTATGGATGCACGATAGGAATTAACAGACTGTTGAAGGCGGAATGTTCCAGGCGCTGCAGTCTGGAACCGCGCGACTGCTACGGTCGCAGGTTCGAATCCTGCCTCGGGCATGGATGTGTGTGATGTCCATAGTTTAGTTAGGTTTAAGTAGTTCTAAGTTCTGGGGGACTGATGACCTCAGATGTTGAGTCCCATAGTGCTCAGAGCCATATGAACCATTTTGAACGTGGAATGGTAGTTGGAGCTAGACGCATGAAACATTCAGTTTCGGAAATCGTTAAGGAATTCAATTTTCCGAGATCCACAGTGTCAAGACTGTGCCGAGAATACCACGTTTCACGGCATTACCTCTCACTGAGGACAACGCAGTGCCCGACGACCTTCACTTAACGACCGAGAGCAGCGGCGTTTGCGTAGAGTTGTCAGTGCTAACAGACAGGCAACACTGTGTGAAACAACCACAAATATCAATTGGGGACGTACGACGAACGTATCCGTCAGGAGAGCGCGGTGAAATTTGGTGTTGATGGACTGTGGCAGCAGGCGACAGACGTGAGTGCCTATGCTAACAGCACGACTTAGCCTGCAGCGGCTCTCTTGGGCTCGTGACCGTATCGGTGGGACCATAACCGACTGGAAAACCGTGAATTGGTCAGATGACTCCAGATTTCAATTGGTAAGAGCTGATGGTAATGTTAGATTGTGGCGCAGACCCCTCGAAGCCGTGGAAACAAGTTGTGAACGAGGCACTGTGCAAGTTGGTGATGGCCCCATAAAAGTGTCTACATGGAATGGTCTGGATCCTCAGGGTGTTCGGCTACTTGAAGACCGTTTGCAGCCATTCATGGACGTCATGTTCCCAAACAATAACGGAAATTTTATGGATGACAATGCGCCATGTCATCGGGCCACAATTGTTAGCTATTTATTTGAAGAACATCCTGGACAATTCGCGGGAATGGTTTGGCCACCCACATTGCCCGACATGAATCCCGTCGACCACGTATAGGACATTACAACATTTATATGACATTATTATAGGACATTATTATTTATTTATAGGGAACCGAGAGATCAGATCGTGCACAAAATCCTGCACTTGCCGCGTGAATACTTCGCCTTCTCTCCAGGGAAGCTTCTGCATAATACACCACTGAAAAAAAAAATCGCTACACCACGAAGGAGCTGTGTGACGTAATGGAAGTTGGTAGCCGTGTTCCTACATCTGAAAGGTGATATCTGTTCAAATTTGGCACCCGTCGCACAAAAAAGTGGCACTAGTAGCGCCTCTATGAGGACGCTAATCAGGTTTGCTTTGAATTGACGTTGTAACAGTCGCAGGCGTTAGTTAGTCTTGTGATTGGACTTAGTGAGTTGATATTAGTCAAGAATGCCTCCAAGGCGACAATGACGCCATTATCAACACCTCACTGAGTTTGAAGGAGGTGGTGTAAAAGAGATCACTGAGTTTAACGAGGTCTTACAATAGGGCTACGAGAAGCTGGATGTTCCTTTTCCGATACTTGGCAGGAAAATAGCCAGAGTACATGTTTGTTGCCAGCGGTGGTCACGAGAATGTACGGTCGCAAGATGACCGGGCTGTCGACGGGAACATCACACTACCGAGAGGGAAGTACATCGTGTTCGGTGTATGGCTCTGGTGCATCGTACAGCATCTGCAGCAGTAATTTGAACAGCAGATGGTACCCCAGTGACAAAATGAACTGTTAAAAAATCCGTTACTTCAAGGACAGCTCAGAGCCAGTCAACCTGTAGCGTGCATTCCACTGACTGCAAACGGATGCCATTTGCGACTTCAGTGGTGTCAAGCGAGAGCTCGTTGGAGGGCAGGGAGGAGGTCTGTTGTGTTTTCTGATGAAAACTGGTTCTGCCTCAGTGGCAGTGATGACCGTGAGCTGGTTAGGAGGGGGCCGATTGAGGGCTGCAACCAACCTGCGTGCTAGACACAATGGACCTACACCTGGAGTTCTCGTCTGGGGCGCGATTTCGTATAATAGGAGAAGCTCTCTCGTTGACTGCAAATCAGTACATCAATCTGGCGACTCGACCTGTTATGCTGCCATTCATGAAAAGCATTCAAGGTGGTGTTTTTCAACAAGATAACCCCCGCCCACATACCGCTGTTGCAATTCAATATGCTGTGCAGGTTGTCGACCTGTTGCCTTCGCCTGCTCGATCACCAGATCTGTCTCCAATGGAGCACATGTAGGACATCATTGGCCGATCACTGCAGCGTCATGCACAAGCAGCATTAACCGTCCATGTGTTGACAGATGAAGTGCAACAGGCAAATAACTCCGTCCCCCAAACAGACATCCGGCACCTACACAACACAGTGCATGCAGGTTTGCGCACTTGCATTCAACTTTCTGGCATTTACGCGGGTTATTAATGTACAGCGTTTCACATTTTCAGTGGCTTAGCTCACGCTAGCATTAACCTGAGATCTTGCAATGTTAATGACTTAAATATGTTACCTAGACAAATGTATTCCCGAAATTTCATTACTCTACATTAATTACTTTTAGGTGTAGCGAAGTTTTCTCGTTAGTGTACTTGCGTGTTGATGGAAACTACCTGTAACATACCTAGCAGCCTGCCTGTGTATTGCTTTTACGTCTTCCTTCACTCTGAGCTGGTGGGCATCCCAAACATCCGAGCAGTATTCAAGAATTGGTCGCACTAGTGTCCTATATGCGGTCTCGTTTACAGATGAACCATACTTTTCTAAAATTCTCCCGATAAACCGAAGCCCACCATTCGCTTTCCATGCTACATTCATAATACGAATATCATCACTAGTCTACGACCTCGGTTTGCAGTCCTCATTCAGACTTTATAGGTAAGTGGGCCGCCACATTCATCATCGCGTCATCCGCGTTCAAGTTAAACAACTGCAGTCGTTCATTCACTAAACTTCGGGAGTGCAGCCACATAAACTTTGTTTCTTCTTTTTCTATTATTTCTGTCCCCTGTCTTCCGACTATGTTCAGAGTTCGCCCCGATACTGAAGGTACATAACGCTACAGTACTTGTTCCGTCGTTTCAGACCACAGACAACAAAAGGTCCAGAGGCGTTCATCGGCGGCAAAGAGTGTGCATACATTGAATCTGTGGATACGCGATCGATCCATGCCGTGCTGTCAATGTGTCGTTATTAATCGTTATTAGCTGCACTGTAGCGGTCTCTTCACGAGTTTGTTAAAGAAAATACACGGCCGAAATATTAGAAAAATAAGAAGCAAAGCTTATGCGGCTGTAGTCTTGAAATTTAATGTATGAATCATTACGCCGCGAAAACATCAAAGTGTAGAGCTTCATACGCGCCTCATACTCTTATAAATATGAACTAATGATTGTTGACATAAGATTCAGTACGTTACTCTGCGTCATTCTGTAATCATATTCTAACTGCGATAATGAAGAAAGAAATATGAAGCAAAAAAGGAAGAAAAAAAGAAAATAAAAGCGTTTCTCGTGCTGGGATTGATAACAGGCGCCGTATTAACGTCTATTGGCAAATTGTACTTTCCGAAGTCTAATTTGTGGTCAAAAATATCGTAGGGCTTCACCGTTAATATTAAACGATCAAACATTGGAGGATAACTTATTTATCCCCCCACCACCACCGCGACAGTTATTTGTGCACGGATGCTGAACGCTGTCTATTTACAGACCTTCTTTTTTTTATTACGAGAGCTACTGCGCGTCGTTATCGACTTCACGCTAATAAGCGGTATTTATGACGTATTTGTGGCGATGACGTCCATCAGCGGTAATTGACCGCTTTGTCCGTTGCACGTCATGATCGTCGTTCGTATTTTGAATTATGGCTGGCGTAGTACGCCGCCCGTTCGTGCGCGAGAAGAGTCATATGTTTCGTGCAAACGTACTGTATACAGTCTGTTTCAGGAGGAATAGGAAATATTCTAGGAGGTGGTAGTACAAACTGATTATAATACGTCACTAGATATAACATGACTCCTATTTTTAATTGTTACAGAAATACAGCTGGGTACAGAGGTAAGTTTTCATTTCGTGTGTTGACTCGCCAGGTCAATATTTGTATTTTTAACAGTGAACGTGTTCTGTTGGTGAATTATACTGTCCCGTTTAAGCATGCGGCACCTACTTACAAACACCTAGTACGCCGATATGGTATTTGCGTACGAATTTTGTAATGAAAACGGTTTTGTTGATTGTAGAGAATACGTCAGACGATGTCCTATCCGCAGAGTACCGGATTCTTGAGTGTTTACTCGTGTTTGCACTACACTGCTTGAGACATGTACAGTGGCCGACAGTTATATTTCACCTGAAAGTGCAAATGAACAGATTGTGGATGAGGTATAAGACATTACTAGTTGGTAGAACGTGAACAGGCACACGTAAAATTTCTATATGTATCGGTATTCCACATACAAGAATACGGCGGACATTATGCATGCGCGGTGTCTATCATTTACAATGGGTTAAACACCTTCGAGAAGGGGACGGAGGTAGACGACTGGAAATTTGCCACTGGCTAATTGCAAATCGCCGAGTAATTCCATTAATATTGTTTACCGATGAGTCACTTTCACTCGTGAGGGTATCGAAAACGTAACTCACATAGCTGGTGCCACGAAGACCGAATTGATTTTGTAAAAGAACGTTGTGCTGTAATGGACAAGCAGATGATTGGGCCTTTTCTGTTGTCGCATCATCTTACAGGCCGCATTATCTAGGCTTTCTTAATAACGAGATTACAACATTAGTTAAGAGGATTTTTGGCTACAAGGATGGGTATGTTCCTCCAACTTGATGAGGTTCCGGCAAACTGTAGTCATCAGGTGACACATCATCTAGACCTGACATTCTCCGGAAAATGAATCGACAGGAATTGTGTCGTTGTACCGTAAACTTGAGTCACGGATTCGTCTGCTTGTTACGCCATCAAAATCAGGAATAATTTTCAAATGTGGAGGAAGTGTAATTACTCACAAAACACGTTGTTGCAGTGTGTCACGTCTGAAGAAACCAGTATCTTTTAAATGGTGCATAGGTAAGTGGACAATGTGTCTAGGACGGTATGACATGCCTGCGAACAAAATTACGTCACGTGAGGCCGATCGTAAAAACGACAACGCATGACCTTGTATTGAACCGAGTCGCTGTATAAAGAATCCCGCATCCTGTTTCGGTTTAACAACAGCGTTAAATAAATATTCACAGTAATGACCAAGACTACTCGTCTCTCATACAAAGTAGTAGAAGAATTGAGAGGTGGCCGAAAGATGAATTTTAAAGTAGGAAAATTTGTGATACGGCATGGAACTTATTTCAGCAAGAACAGATTCCCCAGGAGGAAGGTACATAAGCACTACGTCTAATTACGATCAAATGAATGCGACTGCGAAATAATACAGACAAGAGTAACTGATGTTGGTGAATTTGCCTTAAGAGTAATTTTGCTGATCACCAATTTCATACAGCATGTTAGGCGAGTCATTCACATGTAGCCTAACTCTATAACACGGAAATACCGGGCATTAGGTTGTGGAAGGTGCCGAGTTTGACCTTCCTAGTAACGACTGGTAAAACTACACATAGTTTATCGGTGGTAAGAACAAATAATCTTGCGAGGTAAACTGACTACTTTGACCACTGTCTCGAACAACTAGTCCGACGACCCACACGTGGCATAAGCATTTTGCACTTACTCGTTAAAAACAAATGAGAGGGATTTTCCTACGTGCTACTATTACAGGACCTATGGTCACCAAAAGTAGAAAGAGCGTCACGAAAGTTAGGTTAACGAAATGGTTTTCATTCTCAACTTTTTTGAAGAACGACCTGAGAATATTTATATGAGTTCTAGCAAAAGCAGAGCAGTTGTGGTTAAAATTGCAACAGATTGCTAACTAAGGTCTTCATAAGCACATTCCAAGTAATGTAATAAAGTATGCTACAGATATACCCCAGTTTATTGGTACCATTTGCATGGTGTTGCAAGAAAAGAAACTGCTACACTCTACGAAAGAGACTGCAAGAATACTGGCAGAAAAAATTTAATAGCAACTCGTGCATCCGTAAGAACAGCCATGAGTGAACTCACAGTTATTTTGTTTTTGTGGTCTTCAGTCCAATACTGGCTACTCGCAGCTCTATACGCTAATCCATCCCGTGCAAGCCATTTCATTTTTGCGCACATCATGCCTTGACCTACGACTAAAATTCGCCCCCCCCCTCTCCCCCCCAAACTTCCTTCCATTACCAGATTCAGTATTTTTTGCTTCCATTCTCATTTGTAAATATGTTTCCCGGGCGAGTCGTCGAATGTCGTAGTGAAAATGTCCACAATATTCCGTCCGCTGAATTGACCAACATATTCAGGTTCTCTCCCGAGAACCATATTTACAACTAGACCGCCAGGAAGCCCAAGCAGGACATTTTCTTCTTGTCTAAACCGTTCGTAGTCCACGTTTCATTTCCGCTCAAGGCTACACTCCAGACAAATACTATCAGAAAAGGCATCCTAAAATTTACCTTTATATTCGATGTTAACAATTTTCTCGTTTTGAGAAACGCTTTTCTTGCTACCGCCTGTCTAAATTTATTTCTTCTCTCCTTCAGCCTAAACAGCAAACCTCATCGACTACTTTTAGTGTTTCATGTTATAATCTATTTCTCTCAGCATCACCTAATTTAATTCAACCACCTACACTTATCATTTTATAGTTTTGTTACAATACATCTTATAGCTCCACGACCCTATCCACTACGTTCAAGCTGGCCGAAGTGGCCGTGCGGTTAAAGGCGCTGCAGTCTGGAACCGCAAGACCGCTACGGTCGCAGGTTCGAATCCTGCCTCGGGCATGGATGTTTGTGATGTCCTTAGGTTAGTTAGGTTTAACTAGTTCTAAGTTATAGGGGACTAATGACCTCAGCAGTTGAGTCCCATAGTGCTCAGAGCCAGCCACTACGTTCAACTGTTCTTCCAAGTCCTTTGCCGTCTCAGATTGAATAACATCGGAAATAAGCTACAAACCTGTCTCACGCCTTTCTCAACTACCGTGTCCCTTCTATGTCCTTCAACTCTTACAACTGCAGTTTGATTTGTGTAAAAGTTGTAAACGGCTTTTTGCTGTCTGTACTTTACACCCCGCTACGAAATGTTCAAATGTGTGTGAAATCTTATGGGACTTAACTGCTAAGGTCATCAGTCCGTAAGTTTACACACTACTTAACTTAAATTCTCCTAAGGACAAACACACACAGCCATGCCCAAGGAAGGACTCAAACCTCCGCCGGAAGCAGCCGCACAGTCCATGACTGCAGCGCCTTTGACCGCTCGTCTAATCCCGCGCGGCACACCCCACTACGTTCACAATATCAATGAATGTAGTCCAGCCAGCATTATCAAAATGTTTCTATAAATTTACAGATGCTGTTAACTTAGGTTTGACTTCCTACAACCTATCTTGTAAAGTAAGAAGTAATGTCAGTTCGTATAGTTCCAAACCAAAAATGATCTTCCCCGAAGTCTGCTTTTACCAGTTTTTCCAGTCTTACGTAAATAGTTCGCGTCTGTATTTTGCAAAATGGTTCAAATGGCTCTGAGCACTATGGGACTTAACTTCTGCGGTCATCAGTCCCCTAGAACTTAGAACTAATTAAATCTGACTAACCTAAGGACATCACACACATCCATGCCCGAGGCAGGATTCGAACCTGCGACCGTAGCGGTCGCGTGGTTCCGGACTGACGCGCCTAGAACCGCTCGGCCACACCGGCCGGCTGTATTTTGCAACCATGACTTATTAAACTCATCGTTCGATAATATTCATACTGTCAGCACCTGCCTTCTTTGAAATAGGCATTATTACACTCTTCTTGAACCCTGAGAGTATTCCTCTTGCCTGATGTATCTTGCTTACAAGGTGGAATAGCTCTGTCGTAAGTGACTCTCAGAAGGAACTCAATAAATCGGAGGAAATGTCGTCAACGAAGTGATTTTAGCGGACGAAGCTGATTATACAGATGAGGACTAAAATCGCTTACGATATTACCACACGAATATAATTTGAATATGCTGCTGCAACTCCGATGGTGGATGCAGCTACGTTAGTTATTTTGTAGGGGGAAATAATCCACCAAACACCTATAACCTTCTCTGGGCGTTGTTTCGTCAAGATCCGTCTCTACTGACCTCTATGTAGACAGGAGATTAAACCATAATCTTCGTCCGAATTGGGTCTTACAGAAGTATGCAAAATTCTTGTCGCAGTGTATCTCCCATCTTCACTGCTGTCCTGTTCTCTTTCTATAATTTAACCTTGTACACCGATGTGACAAAAAGCTATGGGATACCTCCTAATATCCTGTCGGACCTCCTTTTGCCCGGAGTAGTGCACACCTCGACGTGGCATCGACTCAACAATTCATCGCTAGTCCCCTGCAGAAATACTGAGTCATGCTACCTCTGTAGCCGTCCATAAATGTGAAAGTGTTCCTTTTCTTGACCACCATCGGTTTCAATCTGCTCCGTAGATCATCCTCAGACCAGGCGCCGAAAGGAGCAATTTGTGAACGGTGGTCCAGAAGACTGATAACACGGCTACCAACTTCCTTTACGTCGCACAGCTCCTCTTGGTGTTGCGATTTTTTTTCCAGCGGTGTATTACGCAGAAGCTTCGCGGGCTCAAATAAAAATCCCTGGAGAGAAGGCGACGTACTTTATGCGGAACACTACTGAGCAGATTTAGAGAAGCGGTATTTGGAATGATTCTACTCCCGCCAACGTACATTTCGCACAAAGACCAAGAACATATGTCGCGAGAAATTAGGGCTCGTACGGAGAGATATAGACAGTCTTTTTCCCTCCCTATTTGCGAGTGGAACGTGAATGGAAATGACTAGTAGTAGTACAAGGTACCTCGTACAGTTCACCTTACCGTGGTTTGCAGTGTATGTATATAGATTTAGATGTACAGTATGTGATCAAAAGTATCCGCACACCTGGCTGAAAATGACTTACAAGTTCGTGGCGCCCTCCATCGGTGATGCTAGAATTCAATATGGTTTTGGCCCACCCTTAGCCTTGATGACAGCTTTCGACTATCGCAGGCATACGTTCAATCAGGTGCTGGAAGGTTTCTTGGGGAATGTCAGCCCATTCTTCACAGAGTGCTGCACTGAGGAGAGGTATCGATGTCGGTCAGTGAGGCCTGGCACGAAGTCGGCGTTCCAAAACACCCCAAATGCGTTCTGTAGGATTCAGGTCAGGACTTTGTGCAGACCAGTCCATTACAGGGATGTTATTGACGTGTAACCACTCCGTCGCAAGCCGTGCATTATGAACAGGTGCTCGATCGTGTTGAAAGATGCAATCGCCATCCCCGAATTGCTCTAACACAATGGGAAGCAAAAAGGTGCTGAAACCATCAATGTAGGCCTCTGCTGTGACAGTGTCACGCAAAACAACAAGGGGTGCAAGCCCCTTCCATGAAAAACACAACTACACCGTAACACCACCGCCTCTGAATTTTGGCACTACACACGCTGGTAGGATGACGTTCACCGGGCACTCGCCATACCCACACCGTGCCATCTGATCGCCACATTGTGTACCGTGATTCGTCACTCCACACAACGTGTTTCCACTGTTGCATCGTCGAATGTTTACGGTCCTTACACCAAGCGAAGCGTCATTTGGCTTTTACCGGCGTGATGTGTGGCTTATGAGCAGCCGCTCGACCATGAAATCAAAGTTTTCTCACCTCCCGCCTAACTGACTTCACTATCACATCGGAAACAGTGGACCTAGGGATGTTTAGGAGTGTGGAAATCTCGCGTACAGACGTATGACACAAGTGACACCCAGTCATCTGACCACGTTCGAAGTCCGTGATTTCCGCGCCCCATTCCGCTCTCTCACGATGTCTAAATGACTACTGAGGTCGCTGGTATGGAGTACCTGGCAGCACAATACACCTAATGTGAAAAACGTATGTTTTTGGGGGTGTCCGGAAGATTTGATCACATAGCGTAGATCATGTATATCATAACTTCACGCAGCAATTACTAATAAAAATGAGCTGCACACTCTCAAATAACTGGAATTAAATAATTCTCACTTTGGTTTCATTTAGTTTGTAAAGAAAATGACGAACCACTGAAAATGAATAAAATGATAATATTCTTTAATATTGATTCCTGACAAATACATTTCATAAGAATTTCTTGTTTTCGGCACGACGACAGCGAGCTTAGTCTTCGTGCTGGTCTGGGCTTCCACCACATTATAAGCAGTCTCCCGAACAGTGCATTCCTCGGAAACGAAGCTGGATGCAGTGCATCAACAAAGGAAGTAGCTTGAAACACACTCGTTTGATCAACTCTTGAATATTGTTCGTCAGTATGGGATCCGTACGATATCGCACTGATAGAGCAAATAAAGAATAGCAGTGCTTTTCGTTACAGGTTTATTTAGTAAGCCAGAAAGCGTCACAGAGATGATCAACACACGGCATAGGTAGACGCTTCAAGAAAAGTTTTGTGCATCACGTCGTGGAATATTGTAAAAGATCCGTGAGCGTACGTTCCTAGATGAGTCAACAAACATATTGCTTCCCCCTACGTATATTTCGCAAAAATCCATAAAATTTGAGAGATTAGAGCCCACACGGAGGCTTACTGGCAATTGTTCTTCCCGCGAAGAGGAAGGGAGGGGGAGGGTGGGGGGTGGGGGGGGGAAATGAGAATAGTACACAACATACCCTCCGCCTTGCGGAGTCTAGATGTAGCTGAAGATGGGGCAAAAGCATTTCTCCTTCCACAAATCGGAACTGTAAGGTGCGATTTATTATAGTTTGACACTGTGTACTATGTGGATTGCAGTTCATGCGCGTGGTCACTACTTAACTGTGTTATTTCCGTGTACCTTCCATCCTTTTAGTTGCTCTTTACGTCGGCTCTTCAATCTGCTGCAGCTATTCACAATTCTGTTTGCGTTATCAACTGATCTGATCATATTCACTCTCTGGGGATACAAACACATCAAAAAAAGTTTTGCATCACCGCAGTTCCGAGATTACCGGAACCTGTATAGAAAACTGGAATAGAGATCAACATAAACATCATTTCTGCCCTTTTTATTCCTCATGATAACCACACGTTGCATGTTGTACCACCATACACCGAAAAGTTCAGAGGTGGTGATCCAGACTGCTGTACACACCAGTACCTGTAATAACCAGTAGCATGTCCTCTTCCATTGACGCATGCCTTTATTCATCGTGCACACTGTCCACAAGTTCATCAAGGCACTGTTGGTCCAGATTGTCCCACTCCTCAACGGCGATTCGGGATAGACCCTCAGAGTGGTTGGTGGGTCATGTCGTCCCTAAACAGCCCTTTTCAATCTATTCCAGGCATGTTCGATAGGGTACATGTCTGGAGAACATGCTGGCTACTCTAGTCTAGCGATGTTATTATCCTGAAGGAACTCATTCACAAGATGTGCACGATGGGGGCGCGAATTGTCGTCCATGAAGACGAATATGCTGCCGATATGATTGCACTATCGGTCGGAGAATGGCATTCACATACGGTACAGCCATTACGGCGCCTTCAATGACCACCAGCGGCGTACGTCGGCCCCACATAATCCCACAGCAGGGAACCTACACCTTGGTGCACTCTCTGGACAGTGTGTCTAAGGCGTGCAGCCTGACCGGGTTGCCGGCTGAAGTGGCCGAGCGGTTCTAGGCGCTACAGTCTAGAACCGCGCGACTGTTACGGTCGCAGGTTCGAATCCTGCCTCGGGCATGGATGTGTGTGATGTCCTTAGGTTAGTTAGGTTTAAGTAGTTCTACGTTCTAGGGGACTGATGACCTCATAAGTTAAGTCCCATAGTGCTCAGAGTCATTTGAGCCATTTGAACCTGACCAGGTTGCCTCCAAATACATCTCCGACGGTTGTCTGGTTGAAGGCATATGCGACACTCGTCGGTGAAGAGAACGTGATGCCAATCCTGAGGGGTCCATTTGGCATGTTGTGGGGCCCATCTGAACCGCGCTCTGCATGGTGTTGTTGCAAAGATGGACTTCGCGATGGACGTCAGGCGGGAAGTTGCGCATCATGCAGCCTATTGGGCACATATTGATTCATAACACGACGTCCTGTGGCTGCACGAAAAGCATTATTCAAAATGCTGGCGTTGCTGTCAGGCTTCCTCCAAGCCATAATCCGTAGGTAGCGGTCATCCACTACAGTAGTAGCCCTTGGGCGGCCTGAGCGAGGCATTTCATCGACATTTCGTGTCTCTGTATCTCCTCCATGTCCGAACAACATCGCTTTGGTTCACTCCGAGACGCCTGGACACTACCCTTGTTGAGAGCCTTTCTTGGCACAATGTAACAATGCGGAGGCGTTCGCGGTATTGACCGTGTAGGAATGGTTGAACTGCAGACAACACGAGCCGTGTACCTCCTTCCTGTTGGAATGACTGGAACTGATCGGCTGTCGGACCCCTTCCGTCTAATAGGCGCTGACCATGCATTGTTGTTTACATCTTTCGGCGGGTTTAGTGACATGTCTGAACAATCAAAAGGACTGTGCATGTGATACAGCATCCACAGTCAACGTGTCTCTTCAGGAGTTCTGGGAACCGGGGTGATGAAAACTTTTGTGATGTGTGTATTTGGGTGCATAACTGTGTTCATAATCTCGCATGAACATCCGAGTATATTTCGACAAGAGTGGCAGCTCACAGGTGTGTATCAGCAGTCAGTGAGACATGGAATTTTAATCAAAAACCATATATACTCTGATCGTCCCTCAGTGAGCAATTGAGAGACAGGAGAACAAACAGGTGAATCAGGGAACAGACTGGAGTCAAAGACGTAATTTTAACTGCAATGCCAACTTGTGAAATGCATCTACGCGAATGGATGCTGAATGGGTCACAGAAGTCTTCTGACGGTTCTCAAAAGCTAAAAGAAGTCTGAGACGGTCAATTAATTGATGGATAGCAGATCTGTACTGCAAAACAGCTAAAATGGTCGCTCATTCACATCTGCAGGTTGTATATCCAACGGCCTCCTGAGGCAACAAAAAGCTGATTTCTACTATTTCATACAATTATTGACCAAATTTAAATATTTAAAGTGCTGTCATAGTCTAAGCACTGGGAGTGGTATAATGTTACGTTGAAAGTTTTACACAATAGGATAGGTATTAAAAATACCAACTGCGTTCGGGTTGAAATTTCCTGACAGATTAAAACTGTGTGCCAGGCCGAGACTCGAAATTGGGACCGTTGCCTTTCGCGGGCAAGTGCTTGCTAGAGCACTTGCCCGCGAAAGACAAAGGTCCCGAGTTCGACCCTCGGTCCGGCATACAGTTTTAATCTGTCAGGAAGTTTCATATCAGCGCACACTCCACTGCAGAGTGAAAATTTCATTCTGCATTCCAGTTTTCAGTCAGTGTGACTCAAGGCTCGAAATTTACCCAGACTATATTTCGCTCAATATTTGTCTTTATGAAATCTAAAGGCACAAGACAGGCCTTTCTGCCGTTGCGACAGATAATGGAAAAGCAAGTCGGGAGAAGAATCACGTTCATTGGATATGCCGACCTAGAAAAAGCGTTTGACAGTGTAAAACAATGCGAGATGTTCAAAATTCTGAGTAACGTAGGAGCAAGATGTAGGGGAAGCCGGGTAACGCACAATATGTACAAGAATCAAGAGTGAACAATAAGACTGGAAGTGATCGGATTACAAAGGATATAAGACGGGTGTGCAGGTTGAAGACTGGGATTACAAGGCAGCGTGAAATATTATCATTGATAATCTTCGCTGATGACATTGCTATCCTCAGTGAAAGTGAAGCAGAATTACAGGATGGGATGAACAGTCTAATGAGTACAAGACATGGACTGAGAGTAATCCGGAAAAAGACAAAGGTAATGAGATGTAGCAGAAATGAGAATAGTGAGAAACTTAAAATCAAAATTGGTGATAATGATGTATACGAAATTAAGGAATTCTGCTACTTTGGAAGCAAAATAACCCGTACGGTTGAAAAAGCAAGACACAGAAAGCAGGCTAGCAGAGGCATAGAGGGTATTCCTGGCCAAGAGAATCTTACTGGTATCAAACATAGGCGTTAATCTGAGGTAGAAATTTGTGAGAATGTAGTTTGGAGCACATCATTGTTAGAAAGCGGGAAAACCTAAAGAGAGGAGAATCGATGCATTTGAAAGGTGTTGCTACAGAAGAATGTTCAAAATTAGGTCGACTGGTAAGATGAGAAATGAGAAGGATCACTGCAGAATATACGAAGAAAGGAACGTATGGAAAACATTGACAAGATGAAGTGGTAGGATGGTAGGGAATGTGTTAAGGCATCAGGGAATACTTCCATGTTACCAGAGGGAGCTGTAGAGGGTAAGAAACTGTAGGGGAAATTAGAGTTTGGAGTAGACCCAACAAATAATTGAGGACGGAGTGTGCGAGTGATACTCCGAGATGAGGAGGAGGTTAGCGCAGGAGAGGAATTCGCCGCAAACCGCATCAAACCAGTCAGAAGAATGGTAATTCAAAAAATAGTGAATGGGAGCACTTAGCGATTCCTAACAAATTTAACACATATTTCAAACCTTGTCGAAACTTTTTCTCTGCGAAACCATTACAAAATAATGAAAGGAGAAAGGTATATCGCTTACTACCTTCTCGCTATTAGTGCTGTAAAATTTCAGAATCCGGCATGATGTATAAATTTATTACTTCTTTTCTACAACTCTATTCGCAAGGCGTTTTGTAGATAATATCTAAATATACCAGTAAATGTACCTGCAAAATTAGTTCATTGTACAACACATAGCTCAGGAAATATGACGTCATAAACACTGTGTCTTACGTTGTTGTTGTTGTTGTTATGGTCTTCAGTCCAGAGACTGGTTTGATGCAGCTCTCCATCTACTCTATCCTGTGCAAGCGTCTTCATCTACCAGTGCATACTGCAACCTACATTCTACTGAATCTGCTTAGTGTATTCATTTCTTGGTCTCCCTCTACAATTTTTACCCTCCACGCTGCCCTCCGATACTAAATTGGTGACCCCTTGATGCCTGAGAACATGTCCTACCAACCGATCCCATCTTCTAGTCAAGTTGTGCCACAAATTTCTCTTTTCCCCATTTCTGTTCAATACCTCCTCATTAGTTATGTGATCTACCCATCTAATCTTCAGCATTCCTCTGTAGCACCACACTTCGAAAGCTTCTATTCTCTTATTGTCCAAACTATTTATCGTTTATGTTTCACTTCCATACATGGCTATACTCCATACAAATACTTTCAGAAATGATTTCCTTACACTTAAATCTATACTCGATGTTAACAAATTTCTCTTCTTCAGAAACGCTTTCCTTGCCATTGCCAGTCTACATTTTATATCCTCTTCCAGTTCTAAGCAAAGAAGGGAAGACAGAAAGGTGGAAGGAGTATATAGAGGGTTTATACAAGGGCGATGTAATTGAGGACAATATTATGGAAATGTAAGAGGATGTAGATGAAGACGAAATGGGAGATAAGATACTGCGTGAAGAGTTTGACTGAAAGACCTGAGTCGAAACAAGGCCCCGGGAGTAGACAACATTCCATTAGAACTACTGATGGCCTCGGGAGAGCCAGTCCTGACAAAAGTCTACCATCTGGTGAGCACGATGTATGAGACAGGCGAAATACCCTCAGACTTCAAGAAGAATATAATAATTCCAATCCCAAAGAAAGCAGGTGTTGACAGATGTGAAAATTACCGAACTATCAGTTTAATAAGTCACAGCTGCAAAATACTAACGCGAGTTCTTTACAGACGAATGGAAAAACTGATAGAAGCCGACCTCGGGGAAGATCAGTTTGGATTCCGTAGAAATACTGGAACACGTGAGGCAATACTGACCTTACGACTTATCTTAGAAAATAGATTAAGAAAAGGCAAACCTACGTTTCTAGCATTTGTAGACCTCGAGAAAGCTTTTGACAATGTTAACTGGAATACTCTCTTTCAAATTCTGAAGGTGGCAGGGGTAAAGTACAGGGAGCTAAAGGCTATTTACAATTTGTACAGAAACCAGATGGCAGTTATAAGAGTCGAGGGGCATGAAAGGGAAGCAGTGGTTGGGAAGGGAGTGAGACAGGGTTGTAGCCTCTCCCCGATGTTATTCAATCTGTATATTGAGCAAGCAGTAAAGGAAACAAAAGAAAAATTCAGAGTAGGTATTAAAATTCATGGAGAAGAAGTAAAAACTTTGAGGTTCGCCGATTACATTGTAATTCTGTCACAGACAGCAAAGGACTTGGAAGAGCAGTTGAACGGAATGGATGGTGTCTTGAAGGGAGGATATAAGATGAACATCAACAAAAGCAAAACGAGGATAATGGAATGTAGTCGAATTAAGTCGGGTGATGCTGAGGGTATTAGATTAGGAAATGAGACACTTAAAGTTGTAAAGGAGGTTTGCTATTTAGGGAGTAAAATAACTGATGATGGTCGAAGTAGAGAGGATATAAAATGTAGACTGGCAATGGCAAGGAAAGCGTTTCTGAAGAAGATAAATTTGTTAACATCGAGTATAGATTTAAGTGTCAGGAAGTCTTTTCTGAAAGTATTTGTATGGAGTGTAGCCATGTATGGAAGTGAAACATGGACGATAACCAGTTTGGACAAGAAGAGAATAGAAGCTTTCGAAATGTGGTGCTACAGAAGAATGCTGAAGATAAGGTGGGTAGATCACGTAACTACTGAGGAGGTATTGAATAGGGTTGGGGAGAAGAGAAGTTTGTGGCACAACTTGACTAGAAGAAGGGATCGGTTGGTAGGACATGTTTTGAGGCATCGAGGGATCACAAATTTAGCATTGGAGGGCACCGTGGAGGGTAAAAATCGTAGAGGGAGACCAAGAGATGAATACACTAAGCAGATTCAGAAGGATGTAGGTTGAAGTAGGTACTGGGAGATGAAGAAGCTTGCACAGGATAGAGGAGCATGGAGAGCTGCATCAAACCAGTCTCACGACTGAAGACCACAACAACAACAACGTATGGGAATTGAATTTTGTGAAGAATCGGTGTTGGATGGGGTTAATGGTGGAATCTTAAAAGAGAACACTCCCTTTACCAGTGCAACCGTGTTCCTCGTTGCCTGAATGCCAGCTCAAACCTGTGGTTTCGCGTCGTCAGGACCACTTTGCACCATTACCAACGAGACAGGAGCATCGTGATGGTATATACACTGTAAGAATAATGGAAGAAAAAGTCATAATGAAGTCAGCAGTGCACATAAAATGGCTAACGAGGACGATGATGAAGGTGATGTTGATGAACCACACGCACAGTGGGAACATCTCTTGATAGAACAGTAATTAAACGCTCCGCCCAATAGCGACGTACACGAGTATTTTGCGAGAGTGAAAACGTGAGCTATAATCACGCTAGCGGACAGCAGGGAATTCCGCGAGGATTGTGCAACGTGTATCCCGTTTTTCACAATGGGAACTAACAACCGTCGTAATTACCGCCTGGTTGCGACAGCACCGCTTTTGTGTCTAGGAGTCTGAATGAGGCGTTGCATTAGCGGGCCCTGTAACGTCCCGTCCTGGTCTAGAGGGCGCGCGTTGCCTCACCGGGGCTGGGCACACTTGTCACTGGCAGCTGGACCCAGTGGCCGCGTCACACACACCATCCATTCCACCGTTTTCTCCATCGTACTGCTGCGAGTGTAATTTTAAATATAAATGTAACGCGCCACGCTGACCAACTTCCTCCATTTCACAGGCAAAGGGCTCCGACACAAAGGATGTAATTAAAAACAAATTTTCCCAGATGCTGAGTATCTGTGTACACGTTTGCCACCGTTAGTAGAGCTATGGCCAGAAGGGCACTTCAGAAGAGCACAAACTACAGGCATCGCTCCAGTAGGCTTACGGCAATAACGGAATAATCTAGTTTGTGATAAATTACTGACGCGTGACACAATTTTCTCATCGTAGGTCTGTAATCTCTGAGTGCTGCAACGCACTTTATTTACACTAATGGCCATTAAAATTGCTACACCAATAAGAAATTCAGATGATAAACAGGTATTCATTGGACAAATATATTATACTAGAACTGACATGTGATTACATTTTCACGTAGTTTGGGTGCATAGATCATGAGAAATCAGTACCCATAACAACCACCTCTGGCCCTAATAACGGCCTTGATACGCCTGGACATTGAGTCAAACAGAGCTTGGATGGTGTGTACAGGTACAGCTGCCCATGCAGCTTCAACACGATACCACAGTTCATCAAGAGTAGTGACTGGCGTATTGTGACGAGCCAGTTGTTCGGCCACCATTGAGCAGACGTTTTCAATTGGTAAGAGCTCTGGAGAATGTGCTGGCCATGGCAGCAGTCGAACATTTTCCGTATCCAGAAAGGCCTGTACAGGACCTGCAATATGCGGTCGTGCATTATCCTGCTGAAATGTAGGGTTTCGCAGGGATCTAATGAAGAGTAGAGCCACGGGTCGTAACACATCTGAAATGTAACGGTCACTGTTCAAAGTGCCGTCAATGGGAACAAGAGGTGACCGAGACGTGTAGCCAATGCCACCCCATACCATCACGCCGGGTGATACACCAGTATGGCGATGACGAATACACGCTTCCAATGTGCGTTCACCGCGATGTCGCCAAACACGCATGCAACCATCATGATGCTGTAAACAGAACCTGGATTCATCCGAAAAAATGACGTTTTGCCATTCGTGCACCCAGGTTCGTCGTCGAGTACACCATCGCAGGCGCTCCTGTCTGTGATGCAGCGTCAAGGGTAACCGCAGCCACGGTCTCCGAGCTGATAGTCCATGCTGCTGCAAACGTCGTCGAACTGTTCGTGCAGATGGTTGTTGCCTTGCAAACGTCCCCATCTGCTGACTCAGGCATCGAGACGTGGCTGCACGATCCGTTACAGCCATGCGGATATGATGCCTGTCATCTCGACTGCTAGTGATACGAGGCTATTGGGATCCAGCACGGCGTTCCGTATTACCCTCCTGAACCCACCGTTTCCATATTCTGCTAACAGTCATTGGATCTCGACGAACGCGAGCAGCAATGTCGCGATACGATAAACCGCAATCGCGATAGGCTACAATCCGACCTTTATGAATGTCGGAAACGTGGTGGCACGCATTTCTCCTCCCTACACGAGGCATGACAACAACGTTTCACCAGGCAACGCCGGTGAGCTGCTGTTTGTGTATGAGAAATCGGTTGGAAACTTTCCTCATGTCCGCACGTTGTAAGTGTCGCCACCGGCGCCAACCTTGTGTGAATTCTCTGAAAAGCTAATCATTTGCATATCACAGCATCTTCTTCCTGTCGGTTAAATTTCGCGTCTGCAGCACGTCATTTTCGTGGTATGCACTTTTAATGTCGAGTAGTGTAAATTTCCCATTCAGTTTAATTTGATTTGTTAACACCCTGAAGATCCAAATAAACTGGTACACCTGCCTAATATCCTGTCGGGCCCCCGATAGCCATCAGAAGTGCCGTAACACTACGTGGTATGGACTCAACTAATGTCTGAAGTAGTGTTGGAGGGACTGACACCATGAATACTGCAGCGCTGTCCATAAATCCGTAAGAGTACAAGGGGGTGGAGATCTCTTCTGAACAGCACGTTGCAAGGCATCCCGGATATGCTCAATGATGTCCATGTTTTGGGAATTTGGTGGCCAACGGAAGTGTTTAAGCCCAGAAGAGTGTTCCTGGATCCACTGTGTAGCAATTATGGACGTGTGGGATGTCGCATTGTCCTGCTGGAATTGCCCAAGTCCGTCCGAATGCACAATGGACATGAATGGATGCAGGTCGAGCACTCCGGCACCTCTGAGCACATGAGCTGGGTACTTTATTCGTCTAAGTTGAACTTAGTCGCAGACCTATCCAATGACTGGTTCTGCGGCCATTTCAGCCTCCATCTGCAGAATGGTTTCCATAACTTCAAGTTTCATTCTGAAGATTTGCTTGCAGATTTTACGGTCAATACGCATTCAACTCCGGCTGCAGATGAAAATGTATACGATTCTATAGCTCTGTCTGTCTTTCTACTCTAACATTTCAGCAATCACGGTACCACTTCACGATTATAATTGTTTCGCACTGATGTGCGTTTGTTATAATCAGTCACCAGATCCTTTAATCAGCCTTCCCAAGGAATTCGTCTGCTTAATCAGATGTTTTATTGGGCGCTTTCATTGTAAAAAACTGAATTAATTGTGATTCATGTTTTAATTTCCGTAGCCAATAACTTTCTTACTCATTATTTTGGAGGGCAATAGTTAGTTATGTCAGATCAATAGGGTCAGTTTAAATACCTCTAGTCATAGCACAACCAGTGTACACTTGCACCCCCAGGCGAAACATGGAGTCAAGGCCATGTGCTCTTTCGGCGTGAGGAATTAAGTACCAGCAACCAAAATTACGTTTTCCCTACTCCACAGAAATTATCCTGAATATATTTTGTTGGACTAGCTCTCCTGAAAGACAGGAGGTTGCCGAAAGATATTGTCAGGAGTAAAGCTCTTAGGGTGGGTCAAAAGTCGTGCCTGGAAAACTCAGCAGCTAAGAGCACTGCCTGCAGAATGTGTGTCCATGGGTTCGAGTCCCGGTATGGGACAATTTTAATCCTTCACGAAGTTCCAAATTCACTGCAGATTGAAAGATTCTTTCTGAAAACAATTCTTCGTGCAGTGGCGAAACCATATCTCGACAATATCCTTTCCTCCCGGAATGCTAGTCCTGCAAAGAAGTGTAGGGAAACCGTGGAGTTTAGAAGGTAGGAGAGATGTACGGGTGGCGGTACTGAAGCTGTGAGGGCAGATCGTTAGGTCGTGCCTGCCTGGATAGCTCAGTCGATAGAAGCACTGGCTGCGGAAAGTAAACATCCAGGTTCGAGTCCCGATCTGCCACAGAATTTTAAGCTACCAGGAAGTTTCAAAACAGAGCACACACAATTGCGGAGTTAATCATTCATTCTGCAAGCAGAAACGTAACGTCTCCCGAAGTGGAGCGAGATGCCTACATTAGTCATCAGATATTGATCAATCTGTAAGCCAAGGAAACGTCGATCAGATCGAAAGGTATCATGTCAAAAAAATAAATGTGCGACTGAGACGCCAAAATAAGCGATAAATTTTAAATATCAACACAGCTGCGGAGCGTCTCGCGACGAATATGTCGCCAATAGTGAAAATAGTGAAGTGAAATAGTGAAGTTTGGAAAGTAGGAGACGAGCTACTGGAGGAAGTAAAGCTATGAGGACGGAGCGTGAGTCGTGCTTGGGTAGCTCAGATGGTAGAGCACTTGCCCGCGAAAGGCAAAGGTCCCGAGTTCGAGTTTTGGTCCGGCAACAAAGAAATTTGTTTTCGATGGTCTATAGTTTGATCTGATGACGGTAGTCGTCAAAACGTCATGATAAATAAAAATGTGATCTAGAGGGCTTTATAAGTGAAGAATATAGCACCCAGCCACGCTTCATACAGCTTCATTCGTGCCAAAACGGATTTCAGACTTTCACTCATCTTAAAGTTGCGTAACACATTTATACAAGGATGGTCAGAAGTAGTCTGAAGAGCTTGTGAGGGTGTCGTAGTGCAGGCTGCACTTAAAATAATTGTTAAGAAAAAAAATCGATCCGTTTCCGACTTAATTAGCATCAAAGTTTGCAGTCAGACCGTTGCGCCAGACACAGTTCTCATAGAGCAGATGACAGAGCACGAGACTGCTCAGCTTTTGGCTGGGGTTCGAACATTATTACCGTCCCAGGTCCAGTGTTTGTATCTCTCTCTTGTTAGGTTTTAGGAAACGAAACGAACAACACGTTTGGCGATACCTTCTCTGGCGCGCAGCATGAATTTCCTCGCGCAACGGCCTAATTGACTAACTTCAGTGCTAATTAACTCGGCACAATATATCGAATTTTTTCCTCTTCAATATCTCATTACAACCTACCCTGCAATACCCTTACAAGCTTATCGGGCTGTTTCTGGCCACCCTGTATAATCAGTACAACGTTCTGTCGACCGTATCACACTTCGGTTAGCCTCTGAAAAATTGCAATTCATGTGACTAAATCGTTTCCCGAGTTCTTTATGTTTAGTTGTCTTTTATAACGTTTTTGTATTTATGGACATAGAACAAACACTCTTAAGTTCACTGACGCTGCGCACATAGCTATGTGGCCGACTAATCCGTTTGTTAACGTCCGTAGTTGAATTTAGGGTGACGTTAGAATCTTTTTTACGCATTCTCGAATTTTCTAAGTCAGTGGCATTTACATAATATTGTTAGCCTTGAAACGTGATATATGGCTCTATATGACTGACGAAACTCTTAGGAGTGACGTATTGCAACACGGGATCTGCTGTATAATGTATTTACAATTGTACGATCAGTTCAGTCCTTTTTTTGTTAATAACAGATGATTAGACTAAATAGAAAAATATAATATTTACAAATAATGTGTTGCAAAAGTAGATGAGTAAAAAAATATTATTTCAAAATATTGTATTTTGACTCTTGTTCTATAATATATATTTAACACCAGCCATTCACAATAATTTGTGCTGAAAAATGGTCTCTGACTCAAACCGGTCGTATAATATGTTATTTCTAAGATTCATGAAAGCTGTGAAATACAATCAACAAAACCTATGCTGAGAAAAATGCTCAACACACAATGCATATATTACAATGAGTCGCCTTGAGGCTGCTTGCTGTATTTCTTCAAGTGATCCTCTGTGTTATTGTAATATTCATTCATTTTTTGAAATGACATAATACCGTGTATAACTTACTACAAACACTCTTACCTGTTCGAATATCTTCGATCAAGGTTAAACGTTTCTGCTGTTCGCATCGACTCTTTTTCATACGCACGCGAATTGTCACTCTGCTGTTTTCCAGAGAGGCGCTTATTTTTAAACATGTTGCCGCTTCCCGTATCTCGTGATATGTGTTGCGTATGTCAGAAGATCTTGCTAGCGCGGGCGAATCAGGAAAAGGACCACGTACTTTCGGTTGTGTGGAAGCATGGTCAGCCGGAAGCTTCGTTTAGGATCTGAATGCTGTTATACTCGAGCGAATTCTGTACTGTGAGGTGGTGGACGCCAGCAGCGGTTTTGACCATGTTCCACCATACACGAAGGGTGAGATCGTAACGTGGTCTTAGATTAAGCAAAGTTTCTCACGCCTATCCGACTAGACTCATTTGAAACGTCTTTGTTTATCGAGTCATAGTTAGCAGGAGTACAGCGTGGCTTGTTGACATTATAAAAAAAGTTTGCGTTCCTTTTTGGTCAGTTCAGAATATCCACGGGGATAGCGATATCCACTCGTATCCCATTCATCCACGATCATTAGTGGCATTCAATTTCTGTCTCATTCAATCAAAAATGAAATGGCTCTGAGCACTATGGGACTTAACTTCTGAGGTCATCAGTTCCCTAGAACGTAGAACTAGTTAAACCTAACTAACCTAAGGATATCACACACATCCATGCCCGAGGCAGGATTCGAACCTGCGACCGTAGCGGTCGCGCGGTTCCGGACTGAAGCGCCTAGAACCGCTAGGCCACTCTGGTCGGCCTCATTCAATCGTAGAGAACAAGCTGCCTTGGTAAGCTTTTTCTATGAATAATATAAAACCTTGGTATATTATGCCCCTTTGTGTAAAAACTGAAATTGCATGTAACTGCGTGTCTAAATAACCTATTACGTATCCAGACAGTGAACATTGGATTGATTTTGCAACAGTATCGGTATTTGTCCGCTTACTGTGTTAAGCTCCCATGGATCGTTCTTGAACCACTTGGCTTGGCACGTTTACGACTACAACTGATCATATCCTGACTGCTTTCCCTTTTTAACGGCTATGTTTAAACAAGCAATGCACTCGCTTCATAGAGCCAATTATTATTCTCTTGTTTAACATAATATTTCACCTTCCCCGTAAGTATCAGTGTCTCTTTTTGCTGATAAGTGCAGTTACACTGGCAGCTCTATTTTTTCAGATCAGATCTCTTAATAAGTTCGTTAAAAATCACAAGAAATTAGATGTTAATGCTTTTCGGATTAATACTTTTGGATGCGTAATCTCAGATTTTTTATTTGTTCACATCTCACAGGAGGCTTATACACTACTGGCCATTAAAATTGCTACACCAAGAGGAACTGCAGATCATAAACGGGTATTCATTGGACAAATATATTATACTAGAACTGACATGTGATTACATTTTCACGCAATTTGGGTGCATAGATCCTGAGAAATCAGTACCCACAACAACCACCTCTGGCCATAATAACGGCCTTGATACGCCTGGGCATTGAGTCAAACACAGCTTGGATAGCGTGTACAGGTACAGCTGCCCATTCAGCTTCAACACGATACCACAGTTCATCAAGAGTAGTCACTGGCGTATTGTGACGGGCCAGTTGCTCGGCCACCATTGACCAGATGTTTTCAGTTGCTGAGAGATCTGGAGAATGTGCTGGCCAGGGCAGCAGTCGAACATTTTCTGTATCCAGAAAGGCCCGTACAGGACCTGCAACATGCGATCGTGCATTGTCCTGCTGAAATGTAGGGTTTCGCAGGGATCGAATGAAGGGTAGAGACACGGGTCGTAACACATCTGAACTGTAACGTCCACTGTTCAAAGTGCCGTCAGTGCGAACAAGAGGTGGCCGAGACGTGTAACCAATGGCACCCCATAGCAGCACGCCGGGTGATACGCCAGTACGGCGATGACGAATATACGCTTCCAATGTGCGTTCACCGAGATGCGACCATCATGATGCTGTAAACAGAACTTGGATTCATCCGAAAAAATGACGTTTTGCAATTCGTGCACCCAGGTTCGTCGCTGAGTACACCATCGCAGGCGCTCCTGTCTATGGTGCAGCGTCTAGGGTAACCGCAGCCATGGTCTCCGAGCTGATAGTCCATGCTGCTGCAAACGTCGTCGAACTATTCGTGTAGATGGTTGTTGTCTTGCGAACGTCCCCACCTGTTGACTCAGGGATCCAGACGTGGCTGCACAATCTGTTACAGCCATGCGGATAAGATGCCTGTCATTTCGACTGCTAGTGATACGAGGTCGTTGGGATCCAGCACGGCGTTCCGTACTACCCTCCTGAACCCACCGATTCAATATTCTGCTAACAGTCATTGGATCTCGACCAACGCGAACAGCAATGTCCCGATACGATAAACCGCAATCACGATAGCCTACAATCCGACCTTTATCGAAGTCGGAAACGTGATGGTACGCATTTCTCCTCCTTACACGAGGCATGACAACAACGTTTCACCAGGCAACGCCGGTCAGCTGCTGTTTGTGTATGAGAAATCGGTTGGAAACTTTCCTCATGTCAGCACGTTGTAGGTGTCGCCACCGGCGCCAACCTTGTGTGAATGCTCTGAAAAGCTAATCATTTGCATATCACAACATCTTCTTCCTGTCGGTTAAATTTCGCGTCTGTAGCACGTCATCTTCGTGGTGTAGCAATTTTAATGGCCACTAGTGTCCATATGCATTGCTCGATTGCTTGTCTGCAAAACTAACCTCTTCACACTAAGAATCTATTAGCTTTGCATATCTCCTTTGCTAGCCTCCTGCAAGACACGAACAAAATTCACGTTGCGCTTGCGAACGATTAATCATACTGAGTATTTAGAGTCAGAGTGCGTTATCACGAGAGCTATCCTGAAAAATGGCGTGGAAATAGTTAAAAGAACTTCTCAGAACTTTTGTTTGAACGCTTAATTCAAGTTTCAAGGCAAAGGTTAGCTTTCAAAGTATGGTACGATAACAAATGAAAAAAGTCAGAAACCGTCTGTTTACTCGGATTATCATTTTCTACTGTTTTTTATGGGTTAGCAGGTTAACTTCAGATCTCACATCTTATTAGTGCGACTACAATGACTCAGACAGGTTTTTCTTTCTTCATAGTTGTTGAACATGGAGCTGTGTATGCAAGAGCTTCCTGCGTTAGAAATAATAGCCAACCAGTTGCAAAATACAGGTTTATTAAATTTGGGGATGATTTCGATGGCTTTAAATGAGTCTTCTTCAAAAGATATAGGACGTACAACCACAGATCTATCCACTTTGACTATAGATGATGTGATTTTACGTCCTACATCTTTTGCAGAAAACGGTTTTAAAACCATCGCAACCATGGTCAAGGTTTGAAAAACCTGTATTTTGTTACTGGTTATCTTTACTTCGAATGCACTGAAGTTTCTTCATGCTATTAAAAGTGGTCACGATATCCTCAGAGGACATGTCTTCAAGTAAGAAGCGATAACAGACGTCACTTAAGGGGCTTACTAGCTAGGCCAACGAAGGCGAACGAACGGTAGAGACTGGATTCGGCAGAACGTTGATCGCCAATGCATTGGCAATTGGCTTCTGATCCACAGCAAACGACGGGCTTCGTTCATTTGGAATCAAAGTTGGCTCTGATAACGTGCCGATGTTGCGCACGTCTTGGAATTGTGATAAAGTAGCGGCCAATCTACAGATTGAAGAAGCAATGACAGAGACAGATTCAGGAGTGGAATTAAAATTCAAGGTGAAACGGTATCAATGACAAATCGCTGATGATATCGTTATCTTCAGTGAAAATGAAGAAGAATTATAGGATCTGATGAATGGAATGAACTGTCTCATGATTACAGAATAGGGACTGAGACTAAATCAAAGAAAGACGAAAGTAATGAGAAGTAGAAGAAATGAGAACTTCGAGAAATTTAGCATCAGGATTGATGGTCACAATGTAGATGAAGGTGTAGGTAGGAAAATCAACCATGACGGACGGAGCAAGGTGGACATAAAAAACAGACCAGCAAAAGGTCAAGAAAGGCAAACAAGGTATTACTGAGCAAGATAAATCTACTAGTATCAATAATTTGAGGGAGAATTTTCTGAGAATGTACGTTTGGATCACAATATTGCATGTACGTTGGAAAGACAGGAAAAGAAAATAATCTAATCGTCTGAGATATGATGCTACTGAAGAATTACTGTAGTCGACATAATCGTTCTGTGAGAATCAGCAACTGTTTAGGTAATTAAGATAATTCTCATTCATTGTGCCATCTCAGTTACACATTTCTTAATTAGATTACATGTTTAGATCACACTGGATCATCTTCAGATCTAAGTAGCTGAGTCAGCAACCCGTCTGTCTACTCACAACCACATATCGGAGTACTGTACTGCCAGAGTGCTGTACTCTGACTTGTGGTTCTGAGTAGACAAGACGGGTTGTCGACGCAATTACTTACAGCTGAAGATGATCCATTGTGATCGAAACTTGTAATCTAATTAAGAAAAGTGCAACTGAGACAGAACAATAAATGAGTGTTATCTTAACTGTAGAAGAAAGTTGAAAATTAGGTTGACTGCTAAGGTAAGGAATGAGGAGGTTCACCATAAAATTGGCGGGGAAAGGAATACATGGAAAACACTGATGAGCTGTGTTCACTCCCAACTATGCGTTTTCCTGAACTTGGCAGTCTATCTGTATTTGGTTTCCCGCCCTTGTTGTGGTTACGCCGTGGTTCTTCTTCCTTCTGCGTGTGGCAACAGCGATGTGTCCATATTTGCGCCGTGTACCATCTTTGGTTTTGTGCATATACACTCCTGGAAATTGAAATAAGAACACCATGAATTCATTGTCCCAGGAAGGGGAAACTTTATTGACACATTCCTGGGGTCAGATACATCACATGATCACACTGACAGAACCACAGGCACATAGACACAGGCAACAGAGCATGCACAATCTCGGCACTAGTACAGTGTATATCCACCTTTCACAGCAATGCAGGCTGCTATTCTCCCATGGAGACGATCGTAGAGATGCTGGATGTAGTCCTGTGGAACGGCTTGCCATGCCATTTCCACCTGGCGCCTCAGTTGGACCAGCGTTCGTGCTGGACGAGCAGACCGCGTGAGACGACGCTTCATCCAGTCCCAAACATGCTCAATGGGGGACAGATCCGGAGATCTTGCTGGCCAGGGTAGTTGACTTACACCTTCTAGAGCACGTTGGGTGGCACGGGATACATGCGGACGTGCATTGTCCTGTTGGAACAGCAAGTTCCCTTGCCGGTCTAGGAATGGTAGAACGATGGGATCGATGATGGTTTGGATGTACCGTGCACTATTCAGTGTCCCCTAGACGATCACCAGTGGTGTACGGCCAGTGTAGGAGATCGCTCCCCACACCATGATGCCGGGTGTTGGCCCTGTGTGCCTCGGTCGTATGCAGTCCTGATTGTGGCGCTCACCTGCACGGCGCCAAACACGCATACGACCATCATTGGCACCAAGGCAGAAGCGACTCTCATCGCTGAAGACGACACGTCTCCATTCGTCCCTCGATTCACGCCTGTCGCGACACCACTGGAGGCGGGCTGCACGATGTTGGGGCGTGAGCAGAAGACGGCCTAACGGTGTGCGGGACCATAGCCCAGCTTCACGGAGACGGTTGCGAATGGTCCTCGCCGATACCCCAGGAGCAACAGTGTCCCTAATTTGCTGGGAAGTGGCGGTGCGGTCCCCTACGGCACTGCGTAGGATCCTACAGTGTTGGCGTGCATCCGTGCGTCGCTGCGGTCCGGTCCCAGGTCGACGGGCATGTGCACCTTCCGCCGACCACTGGCGACAACATCGATGTACTGTGGAGACCTCACGCCCCACGTGTTGAGCAATTCGGCGGTACGTCCACCCGGCCTCCCGCATGCCCACTATACGCCCTCGCTCAAAGTCCGTCAACTGCACATACGGTTCACGTCCACGCTGTCGCGGCATGCTACCAGTGTTAAAGACTGCGATGGAGCTCCGTATGCCACGGCAAACTGGCTGACACTGACGGTGGCGGTGCACAAATGCTGCGCAGCTAGCGCCATTCGACGGCCAACACCGCGGTTCCTGGTGTGTCCGCTGTGCCGTGCGTGTGGTCATTGCTTGTACAGCCCTCTCGCAGTGTCCGGAGCAAGTATGGTGGGTCTGACACACCGGTGTCAATGTGTTCTTTTTTCCATTTCCAGGAGTGTAGTTTCCGGCTAGGGGGTTTGCGGCCAGTCCGTCGTTTGCTGCGGACCTGGGAAGATATCTCCGCGCGGTGCAGTCGGCTGCGTCCGCTGGCGGTCCCTGCGCAGTGTCGGAGCGTGTGTGGAGCTGTCCGATCGGTACGAGCTTCGTGGTTCACCGACCCAGGACGACAAAGTTGAGTAGTGGTTTCAACTACCCAAGCCTCGTCCATTCATGTTGTGAGGTTCGTTTCGGTGGTTCGCTGTAGGGGAGGTTTCCCTGTGAGTAACACTGAGTGTTTGTATTGCTGAAATTTAGCCGCCATGCAGTGGAATTAACCAGCAATTCGAGTGCATCAGCGGAATTTTCTGCCTCGTGGCCGTTAGCGTTCAGTTACCAGCCCTGGCCACTAACGTAATTTCAGGCAGTGTCCTTTCCCCACCTGTTGTCGCTGTCCAACACGGTGTGTAGTTTTGACAGTTTAATACATATACATATTTGATTGTGGAATTGTCATGTACCAATTGGTGGCAAGCAAGTCGTTTGTCGGTCGGTCCGTGGCTGTCCCTCACCTAAGTGAACGAGGGCAGACCGACCCCCTGGAGGCTTCTGAATGCTGTTGTCTTTCTCACTGGTGTTTAATTGTCTGTTTATAATCTGTCATAGCCAATGATAAAAAATTCTTGGTTTTCTGTGTTTTATGTAAGTAAGTCTGAATTCCGGCAAGTGGATATTTGCTGAATGGCCGTTCCCATTGTGTTGTCTTTTCTTTTAGTCCGATTTCAGCTACTTAAAACTTAAGGCTTATGGTTATATTTTTTTTTTAATTTTGGAAAATTAATTGTGGGCCTTCAGCCTTGGAACCTTATTCTTAAAATTAGCTTTCAAGCTTAAACATTTCGGCTTGGAACCTTATTTTTAAAATTACCTTTCAAGCTTAAACATTGTGGGCCTTCTGCCTTTGTAAGGTTATGGTTCAAATGGCTCTGAGCACTATGGGACTTAACATCTACGGTCATCAGTCCCCTAGAACTTAGAACTGCTTAAACCTAACTAACCTAAGGACATCACACAACACCCAGTCATCACGAGGCAGAGAAAATCCCTGACCCCGCCGGGAATCGAACCCGGGCGCGGGATGTAAGGTTATGGTAATTTATTTTAAAATCTTGAAAATTTTATTGTGGGCCTTCGGCCGTTTGTATTGCATCTTGTTTATGTTTGTCTATCCACCCTAGCCTTGAGGCTTTCAGCCTAGCCGTGATATAATAAAATTTTTTAAGTATTTTATTTGCTGTTGTAACTGCATTTTATTGTCTTGTTGATTTTTAAGATTTCTTGTTTGGAGACCATCAGCCGTGAAAGAATTTGAGTTTCAAACTCGTAGTTGTAAAAGTTAGGCTATGTGCCGCTTTGGTTGGAAATGTGTTATTAAATTACAATAAATTACAATTGTTAGGTGAAACTGACCCCAACCTCATTTGGCCATTTCCACAATCCTAATCACCTGTTCTGCCCAGCGGGTTTAGTGGCCGTCTCAACTGACAAGAAGAAGCGACAGGATAACAGGACATCTGTTAAGACACCACTTTCATCGTAGTAGAGGGGGTTGTAGAGAGTAAAAAGTGTAGGGGAATACAGAGATTGGAATACATCTGCCAAATAATTGAGGATGCAGATTGCAAGTGCTGCTCTGAAAAGGGGAGGTTGACACAGGAGAGGAATTCGTGGCGGGCCACATCAAACCAGTCAGAAGACTGATGACTAAGGAAAAAAAAATACACGCTAAGCAAATCTTGAGGCAACGGCCTTGCCGCAATGGATACACCGGTTCTCGTGAGATCACCGAAGTTAAGCGCCGTCGGGCGTGGTCGGCACTTGGATGGGTGACCATCTGGGCCGCCATGCGCTGTTGCCATTTTTCGGGGTGCACTCAGCCTCGTCATGCCAATTTAGGAGCTACTCGACCGAATAGTAGCGGCTTCGATCAAGAATACCATCATAACGACCGGGAGAGCGGTGTGCTGACCCCACGCCCTTCCTATCCGCATCCTCCACTCAGGTTGACACGGCGGTCCTTGACGACGGAGTGCATTTTTTTTTTAAGCAAATCTTGGCCGACGTTTGTTGGCCTAGTGTGTAGGCGCCTCAGGAGCAACGGTCCAGGTCCCGGTCCCAGGACGGTGCCCTGCGGAACGCCGGCCACTGGCCGGGTTCCGGACGGCGGCTCCACACACGCGCGCACGCCACGTCTCGGCGAGACGTTCTCTCGCCGGCACACGTCCCGTTAGGCTGTTGCGCATAATGAAGGCGGCGCAGGAAACGCTCGCATTCCTGGCTGTGTCCCGCGGTGCAGCTCCGCCGCGGAAGCGAACCTGTGCTGCGCGGCGCGGCTGGTGCGTGCCGAGCTTGCGGCCTCGCCACCTGCCGGAAGCGTCGCTATCTGCCATCGCAGCGGCACTGGCTGCGGCTGGCGGGGCTAATTGTGGCCGGGGCAGCCGCTTAATTGTTACGAGTAGCGGAGGAGCGCGCCGCTGCACGCCGCGCTCTGCCGTCCAAAACACAACGCGCGGGGACGCACCCGGCTGGGACAACACCGATCTCACGATAGCTCACTGTCTCCCCTGCACTGCATTCCTTCCCTACCCTAGTCACTCACGGTGCATCTGAAGACAGGCTGTCGCTAATGTTCTAATTTCACCCTCATTATCATTACGTGTATATAGGGAGATCCATTGATTGTGACTGGGCCAAATATCTCACGAAATAAGCTTCAAACGAAAAAACTACAAAGAATGAAACTTGTCTAGCTTGAAGGGGGAAACCAGATGGCGCTATGGTTGGCCCGCTAGATGGCGCTGCCATAGGTCAAACGGATATCAACTGCTCTTTTTAAAAAATAGGAACCCCCATTTTTTATTACATATTCGTGTAGTACGTAAGGAAATATGAATGTTTTAGTTGGACCACTTTTTTCGCTTTGTGATAGATGGCGCTGTAATAGTCACAAACATATGGCTCACAATTTTAGACAGGTAGGTTTTGTAAACTAAAATACAGAACGTAGGTATGTTTGAACATTTTATTTCGGTTGTTCCAATGTGATACATGTACCATAGTGAGCTTATCATTTCTGAGAACGCATGCTGTTACAGCGTCATTACCTGTAAATACCACATTAATGCAATAAATGCTCAAAATGATGTCCGTTAACCTCAATGCATTTGGCAATATGTGTAACGACGTTCCTCTCAACAGCGAGCAGTTCGCCTTCCGTAATGTTCACACATGCATTGACAGTGCGCTGACGCATGTTGTCAGGCGTTGTCGGGGCTCGCGATAGCAAATATCCTTCAACTTTCCCCACAGAAAGAAATCCAGGGATTGCTACTCAATACCGTTTCAACCGCACGCGAGCTATGTTCCGGACAACCATCATGTTGGAAGTTGTAATATGTCGTGGTCTCCTGACCTTCATTGCTTACGTATTCCGCCCTCACAATCATATTCCGCACATCAAGACGCTTCATTCGAACCCGAACTCGATAAGATAAAGTCAATGTTGTATGAATTCATGTAACCGATATGCAAATAACAAGTGCGCATAGGCTGGCGTACACACATACATTCCAGACACGACGGTCACAGGAGCTTTTAGTTCGAGAGGCAGACCACACACTGGGAGGCCGGTCTCTTCAGAGGATGAGTCAACCTCGGCCGCCCGTGGAGCAGACAGCGTGTGCCCGAGTGAAAGGGGGAATGACCCCGTGTTCGGCTTAAAAGCAAATTCCGCTACATTGTGTGGGAGCGTCCAACCTACGCATTCTTTACACATAGCACACAGTTTCAGAGATATTCACAGGGAGACAGCAAACGCCAAACGCCGATACTACAGATTTCCGGATTGGTCGCCTTAAACGAAACGTCATTCTCCCGTTTTAGAAGAGCAATGCTGATTGGCAGACGATATTTCTGACGCCTTGAGCTGAAGGAGTTATGGAAGAGACCGAAAGATATACCCCTTCACGTCTGGCGTGGAGAGGCGCCGTTCTGTTGTCGCTCTTGGAGCGAGGAACAAGTCTCTCCTCAGTACTTCACTGGGAGAGCACCTCTGTCGAGAGCGAATCGAAGTGCGACTCTATATTGAGTCCTTGCGATTAAGCGTTGTTCACTGTGTTGGTCGACACACTTATTGTGCGGTGTGAATGGACAGAGTTATAGTTAAACGCCTGCGAGCGAATTTTTGAGTGGCATCGCAGTGGACTGGTTATCTGAGCGGTGTACCACGCCAATAGTTAGACTAGGGGCGAATAGGAATCCTTGACTTCATCAAGGCGTAGGGAGAGTTTAATTGGCGAAGGTCAATCCAGATAGAACGAGAGTTATCTTATTTGTCAGCAGTGAGCGGTGCAGACTGCAGTCATCGCAGCTTAGGGTATTGTGCGCTACAGCTACTGCGAGCCCCATATTTCCTCCACAACAGTACACTTCACTGCATTTCACATGCGACAGCCTCGACCGTACCTAGCAACATTCTAAAAGGATAATTATTCAAGTTGAGTAGGCGCGCCTCTCAGCCATTCTGCCAAGTTAATAACAATCTTAAACTTTGTATACAAATTTCATTAGCGAATTCTAGCCTTGAGAGGTAACTTCACATTCCGAAAAAAACCAGGATATAACTTGTTCAATTCATAACAAAAGTGCCATTGTGATTCCTCAGAATTTTTGCAAAGTAAATAATAATTTTCGTTAGTTTCATGTTTTTCTTACACTAACTAGCACTACTCCAGTACCCAAGTATTCCACTAGTTACGTAAGTAATTTTGTGAATTTTTGTGTCATTTCCTTACAAAGGACGACTGCAGAAGATATTTATTGCTGAAAGTTTTTCAGGCATTTCTCTTTAGAACGTTAGGAGCGTGTGTCTGACTTCTGCAGTAGTGTGTGGGTGGAAATTGCATCTTGCAGGAGTCACAGGGTAAAGGGTACATCTCAGATTAATCCGTTGCGCAGAATAACAGAATAGCAGATCAACCCCACGCTCACAAAGTACATCGCCATTCTCTCATGCAGCGAAACATCTTGTAGTAACATCGGTAGAACATTACGTAGGAAATCAGCATACATTGCACCATTTAGATTGACATCGATAAAATAGGGGCCAATTATCCTTCCTCCCATGATACTGCACCATACATTAACCCGCCAAGGTCGTTGATGTTCCACTTGTCGCAGCCATCGTGGATTTTCCGTTGCCCAATAGTGCATATTATGCCGGTTTACGTTACCGCTGTTGCTGAATGACGCTTCGTCGCTAAATAGAACGCGTGCAAAAACTCTGTCATCTTCCCGTAATTTCTCTTGTGCCCAGTGGCAGAACTGTACACGACGTTCAAAGTCGTCGCCATGCAATTCCTGGTGCGTAGAAATATGGTACGGGTGCAATCGATGTTGATGTAGCAGTTTCAACACCGACGTTTTTGAGATTCCCGATGCTCGCGCAATTTGTGTGCTACTGATGTGCGGATTAGCCGCGACAGCAGCTAAAACACCTACATGGTTGCAGGTCGTGGTTGACGTTTCACATGTGGCTGAACACTTCCTGTTTCCTTGAATAACGTAACTATCCGGCGAACGGTCCGGACACTTGGATGATGTCGGCCAGGATACCGAGCAGCATACATAGCATACGCCCGTTGGGCATTATGATCACAATAGCCATACATCAACACGATATCGACCTTTTCCGCAATTGGTAAACGGTCCATTTTAATACGGGCAATGTATCTCGAAGCAAATACCGTCCGCACTGGTGGAATGTTACGTGATACCACGTACTTATACGTTTGTGACTATTACAGCGCCATCTATCACAAAGCGAAAAAAGTGGTCCAACTAAAACATTCGTATTTCTTTACGTACTACACGTATATGTAATAAAAAATGGGGGTTCCTATATAAAAAACGCAGTTGATATCCGTTTGACCTATGGCAGCGCCATCTAGCTGGCCAACCATAGCGTCATTTGGTTTCCCCCTTCAAGCTAGACGAGTTTCGTTCTTTGTAGTTTTTTTGTTTGATGCTTATTTCGTGAGATATTTGGTCAGGTCACTATCAATGGACCACCCTGTACAGGGCGCACAATCTAATTACACATCTACTCTGCGAAAGTCACTTAACTGCGTGTTGCGGAAGCAACTTCCGTTACAAGAACGATTTACCCTTTAGTGTGCATGGAAAACAGCTCATAAGGTGCTGTGAAGGAATGCTTTAATTTCCACTACCGCTTACGTTCGCTGAATGTGCTCGAGTGACAGGTGCCTAGAACCTAGCGAAGTACACTATCCGATCAAAAGTATCCGGGCACCCAGCCTTCGACCGCTCCGGTCGCAGGTTCGAATCCTGCCTCGGGCATGGATGTGTGTGGTGTCCTTAGGTTAGTTAGGTTTAAGTAGTTCTAAGTTCTAGGTGACTGATGACCTCAGAAGTTAAGTCTCATAGTGCTCAGAGCCATTTGAACCATTTTGAACCCAGCCTTCGCTTTTATGACGACTTGCACTCTATTGGGATCGTTTTCAGTAAGGTGTCGAAAAGTCTGTGGACGAAAGCCAACCAACTCGTCCTCAGGAGCCGAAATCAGAGACGGTATTGATGAAGTCTGGAGCGAAGTGAACATCTTAACTCATCCTGAATGTTTGCTACTGGTTCAAATTGGTTCAAATGGCTCTGAGCACTATGGGACTCAACTGCTGAGGTCATTAGTCCCCTAGAACTTAGAACTAGTTAAACCTAACTAACCTAAGGACATCACAAACATCCATGCCCGAGGCAGGACTCGAACCTGCGACCGTAGCGGTCTTGCGATTCCAGACTGCAGCGCCTTTAACCGCACGGCCACTTCGACCGGCGTTTGCTACTGGGTTCAGGTGACGACTCTGGGCGAGTCAACACATTGCAGGAATGTTGGAAGAGATTTCGGGATCTGTCGTCATAAACGTCTCTCCACAATATTTCGACTGGACACTTGCAAGTCATCTTCAGACGGACGAAGACGTTCCGCTCCGCCCTATATAGCGTGCTGAGAGTATTGCCGCGTATGCGTCAGAGTCACGTGAGAGAAGTACCACACCTCCTGGCGGCAGTGCCTTCCCTGGTGGAACTGCGAAGATCAGCTGTCTTCGGCGTCTTCGTCTGGAGCAAATCTCGGAGATGACGGGATTCCACGAATTATCCGGTTGGTAGCCGCTGTCGCGGTTCATTAGATTTTCCACGATGCGCATTTCAAGGGATTCTTTTATAATGGAATACCAAAAAGGTGTTGCTGTGACCAAAATTAACGTTTTGTCATACTCCATCCAATGGCTGTTGGAGATGCAGTTTCCGTAATTCCAGACTCGCTGGGTTGACAAGCCGAGTGCAGCGTTTATGTTCCGTGCAGCGTTCTTCCACTGTAGACGTTGTTTGTTCTATATAGGCCATAAAACACTGGCAAGGTATTTTGTAAATTCCCGCCTTCCGCAATAACAAATTATCCTTCACTGATCCCAGCAGGACCGAAATCTTAGACGGTCGGCAGAAAATCACTTTCACCTGAAAATTACTAAGGATTCTTGCTATTTTGTAGGAAATATTTCCAACGAGGGGAAGGAAAGCTAGAGACTTCGCTGGTGCGTTCTCCTCTTTATGCACTTTCCGGTTCTTAGTTTTAGCTAAGAATGCCGGATAGAGTATCCATTGTCTCTGAACACTGTCTTTAAATCTTCAAGCTCTTTGGGAAAACTATCTGTATCCGACACTGTATGGACTCTGTCTACAAGGGTTTTAAGCATACTCATAGTTCGGGATGGATGATGGCAACTTAAAGCGTGTAAGTACGAATCAGTATCAGTGGGCTTAGGGTAAACAAAGTGTCCCAGAGAGCCGTCACTCTTCCGTCAAACCAAAACATCCAGGAACGGGAGACAACCACCTTTCTCTAATCCCATAATAAATCGAATATCTCGCGGATGGAGTTAAGGTGATGCAAAAACTCCATTAACTCATCTTCTCCGTGGGGCCACACTACGAAAGCATCATCCACGTACCTCCAAAACACATTTGGTTTACGAAGTGCTGATTCAAGTGCTCTTTCCTCAAAATGCTCCTCAAAGGGGCTGCCCATGGCGACGCCGTCAGTCTGTTCAAAATATTCTTGATTGAACATAAAATAGGTTAGGAAAGAACTTGCCGAAACAAAGCAGTGATGCCCGCCTGAAACTATCAATGAGTGCCAAGGAATCAGCAAGAGGTACCTTTGTAAAAGGAGATACTACATCAAAACTCACTAAAAGAGCCAAACTACTTGGGTGGAGAGCCCCCAGTATGTTGATAAAATCGGCTAAGTTCCGTTTTTCAGCCAAAGGTCTCAGCCAGAAAGCAAGATGTTTGGCTAAATCACATGTGGGGGCTTCAATATTACTCACTACAGGCCGTAAAGGAAGTCCATCTTTTTAACCTCAGGAAGACCGTACAGTCTTGGTGGAACGCTGCCATGTGGTCTTAACCGCTTGATGGTGTCTGGAGGTAACGAGGAAGAATTCAGGAGTGTACACGTCTTCCGTTGCACACTTGCTGCAGGGTCGTGATCAGTCTTCCTGTTCATAGTATCACTAAGGCCAAAGATCTTCTCCAAATATAAACTATATATATGAAGATAGTAACTGTTCTCGAAAGATCAGGTACCATTGATGACCGTGCAGGGTTTCAATTAATTATCATTTATTCTAGAGAAGCTGCACGGTCATTTCTTATTTTTACCTTCTTTATCAAAATTTCTTTCGATCTTTATCGTGCAAAAGTAGCGCGCGATAACATTCGGTTATAACTACATCTGCACTTATCCGGATATTCATTAGTCTTCGGACTAGATGCCTTTCCCAAATAACAGGAAATGTTAGGTGCACGTGTGATTTAAAAATCTGAATTAATCAAAAGTGTGTCAACGATCTTGCCGCATTAGTAACACCGACTCCCGTCAGATTACCGAAATTAAGCGCTGTCGGGCTGGGTTAGCACTTGGATGGGTGACCATCCAGTTTGCCGAGAGCTGTAGGCAAGAGGGATGTTCTCAACTCTTGTGAGGCAAACTTGATTGAGAAGTAGCGGCTCCAGTCTCGCAAAGTGACATACGGCCGGCAGAGCATATGCTAACCACATGCCCATCCATACCCACAACCAGTGACGCCTGTGAACTGAGGATGATACGGCGGCAGGTCGGTAACGTTGGGCCTTCATGGCCTGTCCGGGTGGACTTTAGTTTTTTTCAACCGGAAGTGTAGGTCCGGTATAGTAAGACATTGGATTCCCACACGGGAGGACAGTGGCTCAAATCCCTGTCCGGCTATCCAGAATTACGTTTTCAGTGATTTTCCCAACTCGTTCCTCTGAGGGGACTTGGACGATTTCCTTCCCGTGTCCGAATTTGTGCTCTAACGACCTCGTCATCGACGGGATGTTAAACCCTGACCTTTCTATTTTGTTTTTGTCGCAGAGTGATGTGAGGCCCTCGGCCCATTAATTAGACAGGTGGAGCAGCCCACTCAGCCCCTGTCGCTGTGAGCCGTGCTTGACCCGCGCTGCGGCCGCAGCAGAGTGCGTGGAGCAGCCGGTAGCGCCAGACACGGTGCGTGGCGCGCGCTTCCCTGAACTGCGCGTGGCGTCAGCGCCGGTGGCGCCAGACCACATTGGCCGCAATGGAATAATGCCGGCCGTTGATTGGATAATGCGCCCCGGCAGCCCGGCGCAGGAACGCTGTCAGCTCCGGGAAATACCATACCGCCGTCACCCGCCGCTAGTTCCAAGAAGGACGTTCTGCAGCTGCTTGGAACTACATTTGTCACTATTGTAAATACAAAAGGGAAATCAGGGTTTAATGTGCCGTCGGTGTTGAGTCCATTTGAGACGGGACGCAAGCTTGGAGAAGGAAGGGAAGGATATGTCCTCCTCCTTAGGAGTCAGCGTGTCTGATTGCTAAGCAGATTCCCAGGGACTTTTCCTTCGTGGTAGGACTGGAACGGGTTCCACACAGTTTCGTATGTCAGCTGACGAGCTACTTGAGTGAGAAGAAGTGGCTCTGACAACGGCTGGGAGAGCGATGTGCTAACTCCTTGCCTCTCCATATTGCATCCGAATGAGGCTGTTGCCGCACTATGACGTGGTGGCCGATCGGTACTGTGTGGCACGTCAGGACTAACAGACAGCGTCTTTGCTTTTCAAAGGAACCAACCCGGCACTTGCCCAAAGCGATGAAGTACGTTAGCCATTCGAAGATTTGGTTTTGCAAGTACATTAGTAAGTATATGGCACACAGACACCTCGTTCGCCACCTAAAAAGCTGCAGGTGACGCCCAAAACGCACGGACAGTCGTTGGCTCTATACACTTCTGATCAAAAGTATTCGGACGAATGATACTAGACATTAATGCACTGTCCAGTCACGTTTATGTGACCATCTTATGCAGCCCGGACTGCTGTAAGACGTGCAGGAAGAGAGTGAGTGATGTTCTGGTTCAAATGGCTCTGAGCACTATGGGACTTAATATCTGAGGTCATCAGTCCCCTAGAAGTTAGAACTACCTAAACCCAACTAACCTAAGGACATCACACACATCCATGCCCGAGGCAGGATTCGAACCTGCAACCGTAGCGGTCGCGCGGTTTCAGACTGAAGCGCGCAGAACCGCTCGGCCACAGCGGCCGGCTGATGTTCTGGAAAGTGACGACAGGGGTGAGGTGATCTAGTGTCCAGTGTCGTGGCCAGCTGCGCCAGGTTTCTCAGTTGAGGATCCACAGCGCGAACAGTGATCACCCACATGCTCTATTGGATTTAGATTCTGGCAGTGTAGTGGCCAGGGGAGTATGATAAACTGATCCTGCTCTTCAAACCAAGCACATACACTGTAAGCCATGTGACATGTGGCATTGTCCTGCTGATAGAAACGTCATATCAGAACGTCGAGATCACTCAGGGAATGCCACGGAAACATTCCACAGACCACAACGCTCCCACCTCTGGTCTGAACCCAGACTTTCAGACGTTCACGCTCTACGCGCCAGTGGCTATCTATCCTTTGGAGCATAAGCCGTTATTCATCTGAAAATGGCACCAGTCGCCATTCAGTGGACGCCCAGTTGCCGCATTGGCGTGCAGATTCCAGCCTTCGTCACCAATGAACACCAATCAGCATGGGACCATGAAACAGGAGGCTGCTGCGGAGGCCCATACGCAGCAAAGTTCGTTTATCACCCGTTGGGGAGACTGTTTTGGTAGCCCCTTGGTTCATCTGGGCCGTCAGTTGCTCTATACTTGCATGTCTATTCACCCATACACATTTCTGCAGCCATCGTCCACCCCTGGCCGATGGTGCACCACTGTTGCCTCAGCACCAGTTTTGGATAGCACCAATTTCCCAAGCACGGTATACTTTAACCACGCGACTGGCGAACAGTTAACAAACTTAGCCGCTTCGGAAATGAGTCCGCTCTTGGTCCGAAAGCCAATAATCATGGCGTTTTGGATGTATCCGCAGTACGACAGCGTCTGTACTGTTCCCCGTATCCCCCGGACATACTTTATGTATCCTACATTGCTACTGCTGCCACATGCCGTGTGTGAGTGGTCACTGCACGTTGACATCGAACATAGGCGATGGTTACATTAATCTGACTGGACCACGTATGTGGCTTACTGATTTCAATAAGGTGCATGAATATCTGTGTGAGAAACGGAACCCATTCTTCCTCAAGAGCGGAAACCAGAAAAGGGAATGACATTGGATGCTGGTGTCTGGAGTGGAGTCGAGGTTCTGACTACCCCCAAAAGGTGTTCAATTTGGCTCAGGTCGGTACACTGGGCAGGCCAGTCCGTTTCAGGAATGTTACTGTCGACAAAGCATTGTCTCAGGAATGCTGCTTTAAGACAGAGCTCATTGTGATGCTGGTAGCAGCAATCAGCGTCTCCTACCTGTTCCTCTACTGCATGCATGATGCAATGCTTAAAACGTTTTCTCACTCTTCCGCATTTAGCGCTTTCTAAGGCGAAATAAAGGAAGCACACCCTAACAACGAAAAACACCCCCATACCGCAATACCAATTCCTCCGTACTTCACTGTTGGCATACACGTTATGGCAGGTACCATTCTCCAGGCATTCGCGAACCCAATCCCTTCCTTTGAGTTTCCAAAGGGGACAGCGTGGTTCATCGCTCAAAATCGCTCGTTTCCTGTCATTCATAGTTCAGTGGTGTCGCTGTTTGCACCACGTCATGCGTCATTTAGCACTGATTACAGAAATTTGTGGAGGAGCTGCTCAACCACGTACACCTTTCTTTGGAACTTCTTATGCTCTGTTATTATGCTAGCTGGACTGCCGTACCACGTTGGAGAGATTCCTTGTGCTGGTTTCCGTCCGTACAAGACCTCTGCCTGGCGCTAGTTTAACTGTGGTTGTTGCTTCACGTTTCCACTTCACAATCGCATAACCAGCAGTCGGCTTGGGCAGCTACAGAAGGGTTGAAATGCCACTGATGGCATGGATTTGTTACTCGAGTGACACCCACGACGACCGAAATCAGTGGGCTCTCCTGACCGATCCGTTCTCATGTTACTACTTCCCTACTCACAACACAGTGCTCCGTGCCTCCTTCTTATACTGCCGGGTCCGCGTCTCATGACATCTTGAGGACAATTCGACGTTACATAGGGTCGTCCTGATGCTTCAGATAATGTCGAATCACGAACAAACAGAGCGTTCAGATCGTACCAGGACATGCTGAGTTAGATTTTCCTTTATTTCCGTCCATTTACTGAGGCAAATGGTGAGAATTCCTTTCCGAGTTTGCCCCTCGCAAGTTTGTGCTCCGTCTCTGGACAGTAAAACCTAATTCTGCTCCTTTACTTTCGAAATCTTACGCTATAATAACAACAATTGAAAGGTGTGGTGCAAGTCTTTCAATTAGCCGCCACAGTGGGGGCTTAACTGCTGCTTATCTACCCCAGAAATCCTACTAGAGAAAGGGGACTTACAGCTGAACGCGTATTCCAAAGCACCAGCCATTCCTGCCAAATCTTCACGCCACTGACGGGTGGTAGACATAAAATTCCATAGCCCAACCGGGATTCGATCCGGCGACCGTCCAGATCCCAGCACCCGCTTTGCTGGTATACCCCCAGGCCAACACAATACGGTCGCGATACACACGGAAGCAGCCGATTCAACTCCAGTTGGTGGAAGAAAGTTTGACCCTGGCATTTGACCTGCAAGGGCGTCACCTCCCAGCAAGAAGTCAGACCTTGCGCAAGTATCCCGCGTCGTATCACCAGAAAATGATCCATCCCTTGCCTGGCCTTGACTACTAAATTTCATTCATCATCAGAATTGCAACCGAATCGCAATTGAATAGAGCACCAGCTCACATGTGCTCATTACTGTCAATTGAGCGTTGCTTGGGATTGGGCGACAGGGTTGAGGAAGAAGGCAAATAGTCTGCTGGCCTAGTGAGAGGCAGTCTTGCTCAGACTATGTTGTAAAAATTCCCTTAGTATGAAATTACAAAAGTTAAGGCTTGGAATAAGTACTGAAATGACAAGCACTATGGGTGTTTTACAACTTCTTATCTTATTCAGAAAACTCCTGACATACACTGAAGAGCCAAAGAAACTGGTACACCTGCCTATTATCGTGTAGGACCCCGCGAACACAATGAAGAGTCCCAACACGACGTGGCAGGAACTCGACTAATGTCTGAAGTAGTGCTGGAGGGAAATGACACCATGAATACTGCAGGGCTGTCCACAAATCTGTAAGAGTAAGAAGATCTCTTCTGAAGAGCACGATGCAAGGCATCCCAGATATACTCAGTAACGTTCATGTGTGGGGAGTTTCGCGGTCAGCGGAAATGTTTAAACTCAGAAGAGTGCTCCTGGCGCAATTCTGACCGTACGGCGTGTCCCGTTGTCCTGCTGCAATTGCCCAAGTTCGTCGGAATGCACAATGCACATGAATGGATGCAGATGATCAGACAGAATTCTTAGGTACGTGTCACCTTTCAGAGTCGTATCTAGACTATCGGAGTCCGATATCACTCCAGCTGCACTCCCACAACGTTACAGAGCCTCCAGCAGCTTGAACAGTTCCCAGCTGACATGCAGGGATTCATGAGGTTATGTCCATACCCGTAAACGTCCGTCCGCTCGACACAATTTGAAACGAGACTCGTCCGACCAGGCAACATGTTTCCAGTCATCAACAGTCCAATGTCGGTTTTGACGGGCCCAGGCGAGGCGTAAAGCTTCGTGTCATGCAGTCATCGAGGGTACACGAGTGGGCCTTCTGCTCCGAAAGCTCATATCGATCACGTTTCGCTGAAGGGTTCGCACGCTGACACTTGCTGATGGCCCAGCATTGAAAACTGCAGCAATTTGCGGAATGTTGCACTTCTGTCGCGTTGACAGTCGTCGTTGGTCCCGTTCTTTCAGGATCTTTTTCTGGTAGCAGCGATGTCGGAGATTTAATATTTTACCGGATTCCTGATGTTCTCGGTACACTCGTGAAATGGTCGTACGGGAAAATCTCCACTTCATCGCTACCTCGGAGATGCTGTGTCTCATAGCTCGTGCGCCGACTATAACATCACGTCCAGACTCACTTAAATCTTGATAACCTGCCGTTGTAGCAGCAATAAGCGATCAACAACTGCGCCAGACACTTGTTGTCTTAGTTAGGCGTTGCACCTGCGTATTCTGCCTGTTTGCATATCTCTGTATTTGAAAGCTCATGCCTATACCAGATTCTTTGGCGCTTCAGTGTACTGCTCGAAAAGACTAAGTCTTTGCACAGAGACGGTGACTAACTATCACCGTTCCGGCTACTTAAATTGGAACTTTAAGTACTAACTCAGCCCGCACTCACAACACGACACGCAGAAGTCTCTAGCTAAACGACTCGAATTTCATCAGTTGTGTTACAACTTCTACAGATAACTCTGCTTAGTTCTCTCTGGCTGCTCTCTTCGGCTACCCCTGCTGATAGTACTATCAACTTCCTGTGCTGACTGAAATATACCTCTCGAAAGGTCCTGCTTCCGAGTGTAATTCAGTTTTCCCATACGCCCCCACCATTCCCTGAAATGGCGTGTTGTCAAAGATCCCTCACATCTTATTGGCTCTAACTGTGTACTATTGTTTGTAGGCTGAATGGAGGGAGGGTGGCGTCTCTCATTAAATCGTGTCTTAAGTCCGCTGCAGACTCTTCATGACATATAGGCTTCCTTTATCGCTCTCTTACCCTCGATTCTTGTCAGCAATTATACACCTTTACCTTTAGAGCGTATAGTGTCTTCGCTATAAACGATCTGAGCCACACTAGCGCCCGTGGTCAGTATTTTTCCCGATGCGTTTAGGACCCACTGATATTTTATGTAACCACCCTCCAAGGACTGGCTGTTGTCGTGCACGGGCAACCAGTATCTCTTGTCTCGTAACTTTCTTTTGTTGGCCATTTCCCGTGGTTACTACAAAACGATCACGGAGGCGGACCATGTTTCAGAAAAGAAACCGTTTCCTTTTTGGCTTCCCAGCTGAAGTAACTAAGAAAAAAGCTAAGAAACAGTGAGTTGAGATCTTCTGACTGCAGCTGGTACCCTTAAATCAGTAGTTGTGAATTACGAACTCGAATCGAAAAACAGTTTATAATACGATACCTTTATTTCACACCATAATTTTCAAGACTTTATTACATCTCGGAGTAGTATCCCGAAAAAGGTAGATTTTTTCCCCCCAGCAATCTAGGTGCAGTCGTTTCAGTGCCTATTTATATCACCGTCACTCTACATCTACATAGATACTCTGCAAATCACATTTAAGTGCCTGGTATAGCATCGATTTTATGCTTTCCAGTAATTGTCTCTGTAGTGGACTGACAAGGCAGCCAGTCCACAGTGACGGGTAGCCGAAAGGGCACACGTACACACACGCCGACTGGCGCGAAGTCTGGAACAGGATTCGTAATGAATGCAATAAAGAAAAGAACGTAGCTATGGAATATACTTAACTTTTAATCATTTGTATACAGCATTCTTGATGATACAAGTGAGACTATCTTGAGATACATGCAATGCTACAAATGGCGCCTTGCTAGGTCGTAGCCATGGACTTAGCTGAAGGCTATTCTAACTGTCTCTCGGCAATTGAGAGAAAGGCTTCGTACGTGTAGTCGCTAGCAATGTCGTCCGTACAACTGGGGCGAGTGCCAGTACGTCTCTCGAGACCTGCCGTGTGGTGGCGCTCGGTCTGCGATCCTGACAGTGGCGACACGCGGCTCCGACATGTACTAATGGACCGCGGCCGATTTAAGCTACCACCTAGCAATGTCTGGCGGTGATACCACAGTCTCATAAAGATCAAATTTTGTTACCTAGGAAAGGATACACAGGGTATTTCAAAAAGAATGACCTTATTTCAAAAGTCCATATTTATTGATAAAAACATACTAAAAATATAGAATTACTTGTAAAATACTCACAAAATCTTGAAGTTTTAGCTACGCTACTACAAATGCTCTATATGTCCACAGCAGCAGCACGAACAGTATATAGCCGATAGCTAAATTTGTCACAAAATTTGCGCAATGTGTCTGCTTTTACAGAACTTATGTCTGGAGTTTTTCTGTTCTTCTCTTTATCTATGTCACGAGCTAAACGGTAGATGAATACATTTTCCTTCACATATCCCCACAAGAAAATATTGCGATGGTTCATGGCTGGCAATTTACGAGGCAAAGAATGCAGGGCAGTGTCACGGGATCCCGTGCGCCCTATCCAGCGTTGAGGCAGAGTGTCATTGAGAAACTGACGTACGTTTTTGTGCCAGTATGGTGGAGCTCCATCCTGTTGGAAAAAGAAGTCATAGCAGTTGTGGAAGAAGCCTGTTCTGAGGCATCTGAGGATAGCTCAACGCTGGATAGGATGCACGGAACCCCGAGACAGCCGGCCGGAGTGGCCGAGCGGTTAAAGGCGCTACAGTCTGGAACCGCACGACCGCTACGGTCGCAGGTTCGAATCCTGCCTCGGGCATGGATGTGTGTGATGTCCTGGTTAGTTAGGTTTAAGTAGTTCTAAGTTCTAGGGGACTTATGACCACAGCAGTTGAGTCCCATAGTGCTCAGAGCCATTTGAACCATTTTTGAACCCCGAGACACTGCCCTGCATTCTTGGCGTCCAAGACCGCCAGACATGACCACATGCGATTTTTTGCTCGTGACAGAGAAGACGTGAAGAGCAGAATAACAGCCGCCATAACTTCTGTAAAGATAAATACATTGTGTTAAGTTTATGACGAATATAGCTATCGTCAAGACGTTGTTCTTGCTGCTGGTGGTGGACACACAGAGCATTTCTAATAGCGCAGCTAAAACTTCAACATTTTGTTAGTGTTTTGCAATCCATCCCATGTTTGTAGTATGTTTTCATCAATAAACATGAAGTTTTGAAATCAGTCTTTTTTTTTAATGCCCTGTACATGCGTCGTCATATTAAAGAAAAAAACTACGAGCAATATTGTCTAATCTGGAATTCCTCACTTCTTACCCATAGCTCACGAATACCGCCGTATGAAATAAAATTTACAATCGTGTAGTACATTCTGGGTAACAAATATGTTTTACGCGTACAAACTTATTCCCCCGAGAATTCCAGCCAACGCCCTTAAGAATTCTTGCCATTAAGCGTTTGAAAATATACTACATGCTCTTGTACTCAGCGAGGCAGCATCGTTATTTCCACTACCGGCAACTGCTACAAAAAAGAGCCAGAGCACCATCCAATTAATTAAGACTTAATCAGTGCTACTGAGTAAATAAACCCTAATTGAAAGGACCGAACATTAATTAGCACAAAGAGAAGGATTTTCAGCCAACTAGTACCGGCGCAGCAGATTTCATGTCGAACTACGGTTCTGGAACATCGCGGGAAATTTATTGTATAACATCAGCGAGTATCCAGACGCAACCAACCTTTCTTATCGATCTCCTGAATGACACGCTGAGAAAAGTATTTTTTCTGACATACTTAACTCGATGTAAGGATTGAATTTTGCCCCACTCTAGAGGCATGTAATGCGTGCTTGAATTTTCTGGCTTTCCTCCGAAAGAATCACGAGTCGTCCTACATTTACGTTGAGGAAGAAATGGGAAGAAACTGACTGCAGCGTGTTGAACATACTCGAAAAGTTGCCAGAATCGTATACCACCATCAAAATATTTATTTAACCCTTAAATGGTAACTTGGGTGAAAATTCGCTCTAGGAAAAGTTAATGCGTATGTTGTTAAGTGCCAAACCTGCTTAGAGTCTTGGCTACCCTGTAACGTTCATTTTTAAGGTTTGGTACATCAGTCGGTGAAAACGGAACCCTTACTGGATTATTTAGTTGTGCGTTTGTCTGTCTGTCTGTCCGACTGTTAAAAACGATTTTTATCAGGAACTGGTACACGTAACAAATTCATATTTATGTAACATGTTAATGTCTGCGGTCCCTTGGCGGTGTAAAAAAAAGAAACTTCTAGGTCAATTTAATAAAAAAAATGGCTCTGAGCACTATGGGACTTAACATCTGAGGTCATCAGCCCCCTAGAACGTAGTACTACTTAAACCTAACGAACCTAAGGACACCACACACATCCATGCGCGAGGCAGGAGTCGAACCTGCGACCGTAGCAGTCGCGTGGTTCCGGACTGAAGCACCTAGAACCGCTCGTCCACAGCGGCCGGCTAATTCAATCAAAAGACATGGCCATTTGATCACATATTTTGAAACACACAAACTTATAGGGTACTTCTCGTTGATATAGAAGCATGAAACTTGGAAAACATCAAGGTTCCACAGTACAATTAAAGGAAGAACCCGAAAAGTATTAATCTGTAATTATAACATATGAAGAAAAGTTTTGTTAATCGTTATTCGACTGTCTGTTGATATGCGGTAGGGAGCTGGTGTTGAGTGGAAAGGTACTGAGCTATAATGAATTTATTAAAGTTTCTAAAAACACTAATGAATTTATTTTTTAAAAGCAAAAACCCAACAATAACAAACTGAAAAGACTAAATTTCAGTAACACAACTGGTAGAAAACACCTCAAAACGGCAACAGTGCGAAATCACTTCGTTTTTGTAAAGAATATTAAATGAAGTAAAAAATACATTTACGTTACAAACAGCAAAACATATGATCAAATGATTATGTCACAAATATCAACCATCGGCTATTGCCTCCAAAGTAGCCAAAAGGATTGATAAAAGAGATTCAAATTTATAGTGATAGAGGCGGTGTCAGAGGCGACGCCAGGAGCAATAATTCCTCCATCCCTACTAACTTAGGACGGCGGTTGCCGCTGCCACAGTGCTAGAAACCCTCATTAACAATTTCAATCACGGTATCAGGCATTTTTATCAAGATCACAGTTAACAAGAGGTACTGTCACCTATCCTGTAATACAGAGACAACTCGTTAATTATAATTAATTATTTAGTAAAAATTAACATACTACAAATGCAGAAATTCTTCTTTAGTTTTTTTTTTTTTTTTTTTTTTTTTGTAGATGCAAACAATTTAGTAAAGAGCTCGAGCTGGTGATACTAGCCAACAGGTAACTATAGACATGCCTCAGAAATAAGGTAGCTAGATTCAACAATTTTCACTGACTATAAAGTACGATTCGTAAATCGGAAGAATTACATCTGAATTCTATACCCTCAGATTCTAAAACCAGGTTGGAATAGTGACAGCCACAAACCCACACACATTGACAGAATTGAACTCAAGTAGTACCAGGCAAACCTTCATAAATAACACATTTATATACATAACAACGGGCAACCAGGATACGGAGTCAAAATAGCCACCACACGACACCAAGTGACGTGCGCACTAATCGGATGCTCGCCGTGATTTCTCGTACAATCCAGCGCCCATTGACAAATGATTGCTTAGAAAGCGCCGAGAGAAGGATGTAACAAAGATTACTCTTAGTTGGAAAGCCAGCAGACGCCACCGCGTCCAGTACTTGCAAAGGTCAGACCGGACTCCAACCCGGCCGAATACTGTGCCTTTAACGAGTAATGTTCACGGCTTGCGACAAACAATCGGCCCCGCCAAATCCGCAGTGAGCAAAGCCTCTAGGGTACTCTTGCCAACGGGCGACAGCAGACTCTTGGCCACACCAACACGCCGCCTCACTTGCGTGGGGCAAGGTAGATCGCCGGACTGTCGTCATGCACTTCCCTCCTTCGTTAGTCTGCAGACTGAAGAGTGAACAGGTGATTCCCCACGCTATCCATCCCACTACGTCAGAAGAAGCAACTAGTAGGAGTTTCACATTGTAATACCGAGTCCGCGCACTGCGCATTTGGAATCTCTGGCGACACAATATGCAGACATACCCGGAAGGGTGGGGGGAGACACTATATGCAATACAAATATGAGTTAATAATGATATTAATGCAAGAAATGCATATGGAGAGAATCTACCTTAATCCCTGCCAACTGCTCTACACTGCTAGAGGGGAAATTGACTCTTAAGTCATCCTGTACGGCACCTGTAGCATTTTTCCAGGAAAGGCGACATCCCCCACCAAGAGCACTGCTCGATTTTCAGTTTGCAGACAGACTGGACCTCGCAAGAATTTCTTCCTTCAAATGGTTCAAATGGCCCTGAGCACTATGGGACTTAACATCTGAGTTCGTCAGTCCCCTAGACTTAGAACTACTTAAACCTAACTAAGTACATCACACACATCCATGCCCGAGGCAGGATTCGAAGCCGGCCATGGTGGCCGAGCGGTTCTAGGCGCTTCAGTCCGGAACCGCGCGACTGCTACGGTCACAGGTTCGAATCCTGCTTGGGGCATGGATGTGTGGTGTCCTTAGATTAGTTAGGTTTAAGTAGTTCTAAGTTCTAGGGGACTTATGACCTCAGATGTTAAGTCCCATAGTGCTCAGAGCTATTTCAGCCAGGACTCGAACCTGCGACCGTAGCAGCAGTGCAGTTCCGGAAGGAATCGCCTAGAACCGCTAGGCCACAACGGCCGGCAGAATTTATTGTCTAGTTCTCTTATGTGAGTAGACGAAATAATTTCACTGAGTTCGTGTTTGTATGGTGGAGTTATTTACAGTTTACTGACTTAGTACTTACTTGCAATTGTTAAGTGAGCTATTATGTAAATGAGTGGAACAGCTGTCTAGCGTATCATAGTCTAATAAGCTGTCAGTATTTATTCGACAATGCCGATTACATTATCTCCATTACTACTGGCTGGAACAATTTTCAGAGCATGAAGGGTGTCGCCGGCGGGGTGGCCAAGCGGTTAAAGGCGCTACAGTCTGGAACCGCGCGACCGCTACGGTCGCAGGTTCGAATCCTACCTCGGGCATGGATGTGTGTGATGTCCTTAGGTTAGTTAGGTTTAGGTAGTTCTAAGTTCTAGGGGACTGATGACCTTAGAAGTTAAGTCCCATAGTGCTCAGAGCCATGAAGGGTGTCAATTGCATTATCTCAGCCCCCAACGTCCGAAGAGACCCAGAGGCTAAAATTGGTTACCTTTGCAAGAGAATCTCAAATGGTTCAAAAACGATTTTTCTCAGGAACTGTTAGACGTAACAAATTCATATTTATGTCACATGTTAATGTCTGCGGTCCCTTGGCGGTGTAAAAAAATAGAAACGTCTAAGTCAATTCAATAAAAAATGGCTCTAACCACTATGGGACTTATCTGAGGACATCAGTCCCCTAGACTTAGAACTACTTAAACCTAACTAACCTAAGGACATCACACACATCCATGTCCGAGGCAGGATTCAAACCTGCGACCGTAGCAGCATCGCGATTCCGGGCTGAATCGCCTAGAACCGCTCGGTCACAGCGGCTGGCAAGAGAATGTCACTTAGGTGTTATGGAACTTCCGATATTTTAACGTAAGTCACGCAGTGTATTGCAGCCGATTACTGTACTAGAACTGAATACGATCAGTCCCACTTCATCACACATATTCACCGTCATCTTGCAAAATACACTCCTGGAAATGGAAAAAAGAACACATTGACACCGGTGTGTCAGACCCACCATACTTGCTCCGGACACTGCGAGAGGGCTGTACAAGTAATGATCACACGCACGGCACAGCGGACACACCAGGAACCGCGGTGTTGGCCGTCGAATGGCGCTAGCTGCGCAGCATTTGTGCACCGCCGCCGTCAGTGTCAGCCAGTTTGCCGTGGCATACGGAGCTCCATCGCAGTCTTTAACACTGGTAGCATGCCGCGACAGCGTGGACGTGAACCGTATGTGCAGTTGACGGACTTTGAGCGAGGGCGTATAGTGGGCATGCGGGAGGCCGGGTGGACGTACCGCCGAATTGCTCAACACGTGGGGCGTGAGGTCTCCACAGTACATCGATGTTGTCGCCAGTGGTCGGCGGAAGGTGCACGTGCCCGTCGACCTGGGACCGGACCGCAGCGACGCACGGATGCACGCCAAGACCGTAGGATCCTACGCAGTGCCGTAGGGGACCGCACCGCCACTTCCCAGCAAATTAGGGACACTGTTGCTCCTGGGGTATCGGCGAGGACCATTCGCAACCGTCTACATGAAGCTGGGCTACGGTCCCGCACACCGTTAGGCCGTCTTCCGCTCACGCCCCAACATCGTGCAGCCCGCCTCCAGTGGTGTCGCGACAGGCGTGAATGGAGGGACGAATGGAGACGTGTCGTCTTCAGCGATGAGAGTCGCTTCTGCCTTGGTGCCAATGATGGTCGTATGCGTGTTTGGCGCCGTGCAGGTGAGCGCCACAATCAGGACTGCATACGACCGAGGCACACAGGGCCAACACCCGGCATCATGGTGTGGGGAGCGATCTCCTACTCTGGCCGTACACCACTGGTGATCGTCGAGGGGACACTGAATAGTGCACGGTACATCCAAACCGTCATCGAACCCATCGTTCTACCATTCCTAGACCGGCAAGGGAACTTGCTGTTCCAACAGGACAATGCACGTCCGCATGTATCCCGTGCCACCCAACGTGCTCTAGAAGGTGTAAGTCAACTACCCTGGCCAGCAAGATCTCCGGATCTGTCCCCCATTGAGCATGTTTGGGACTGGATGAAGCGTCGTCTCACGCGGTCTGCACGTCCAGCACGAACGCTGGTCCAACTGAGGTGCCAGGTGGAAATGGCATGGCAAGCCGTTCCACAGGACTACATCCAGCATCTCTACGATCGTCTCCATGGGAGAATAGCAGCCTGCATTGCTGCGAAAGGTGGATATACACTGTACAAGTGCCGACATTGTGCATGCTCTGTTGCCTGTGTCTATGTGCCTGTGGTTCTGTCAGTGTGATCATGTGATGTATCTGACCCCAGGAATGTGTCAATAAAGTTTCCCCTTCCTGGGACAATGAATTCACGGTGTTCTTATTTCAATTTCCAGGAGTGTATATTGTGGGTATGGGGTAGGAGGCTCCACCCAGCGTAGTCCTCTTAAGGAGTGCCACCAATGCAAAATATTTTTATAGTCTACTGGTAACACAGTTAATAGTGAGAAAAGAGCAGTAACTTTCTGCTCATTCATTAATTCGTCAAGGGATGAACAAAACAAAATTACAATAGGCTTTGAATGATAAAAGTTAGGAAGGAGCCACATTTATCGATCCAGTCCCTTTCCCCCCAACACTAAATCACACTTGCAAATGAAACCTTCACAATGTTTATTTGTATGAACGTTGTTTACATAAACGTTCACTTAACGAGTGCAAATAAGTGTTCACTCAATACATTGAAAATCGTTACACAAACGAGAGCTGAGTGAACTTATTTCGACTATTTACGTTAGAGAACCAGACGGGAAACGCAGGAGCGGTATAGTCTATCTAAACCGAAAAGCGAGTAGCGCTCTTGGTATGAGAAGTCGCCTTTCGCGGAAGAACGCTACAGCAGTCGTATAGGATGACTAAGGGTCAACTTCTCCGTTAGCAGGGTAGAACAGTGTGCAGAGATTTACATACAATTTGTACATACGCCTGCGTATTAGTAATAACTCATGTCTGTATTCCACGTAGTATTAAAGGACGTCGTGGAAGACATCCCTCCGGGCGCGTATGCCCCTAGCGTCACCAGTGATTCATAAGGCGAGCTGCGGAAGGGTCGCTATAACTTTATGAATAAGCCTGTAGTCGCTTCTTGTAAAGTAGCGGGCTAGAGAGAGTGGATACTCACCTGCTCACTCTTTAGTTTGCAGACTTACAAAACGGGAAGTGCATGACCACAACCTGGCGACCTTCACGCCCGCATCCACCCTCCACCCCCAACAGAACACAATTTATCCCGTAATAGGGTAACTCTGTGCTTAGATGAAGTATATATATATATATATATATATATATATATATATATATATATATATATATTGTTAAACCATTTAGTTTAACAATAAACATTAACCGCATACCTTCAAAACACTGTTTTAGATAGACTGCTGGTTTTCCATCCCCTGCAACGCGAGAACTATTAGCCGTAGACAAAAAAAACAGACCACACATTTTTGTAGGAAATGTAATGTAATTCGATTCGATAGTGGGAAACATTTTCGCTAGAAACCGCAGTTTCTAAATTATTTAAAGACAAATATTAAAAAGGGACCTTTAGTAAATGATGGGGATAGCCAGTCGGGTGCATAAAGTTAGTTTTAATAAGTCGTGAGTAGGTTTCAGTATCACTAGGAGTATCTTCTTGAGAAGAAATAAGATTACCAGTAATATTTTAAACAAATTACATAATAAACATCTACAATAGCACTACAGTGCCACAGTGAATTAAAGTACCGATTCATAGAATAAAAACGATGCTACATAACTGACATTTCGTTAAAATTATAAGCAAACACTATCAGCTGAAACGCTCAAGTCGAATAGCCGAAATCCAGCAAGAATTACTCCACAGGTACAGTTTATCACAAGAACAGACACTGAACTGAATGTGGGACAACTGGTTACGACGCGAAGCAAAAGCAGCGCGGAGCGCGCCACCTGCCGGCCGCTAGTAGCTTGGTAAACGCTCAACCGTATGGTTCAAATGGCTCTGAGCACTATGGGACTTAACATCTATGGTCATCAGTCTCAACCGTATGGAACACGTAACTGAAGCAGTAATATTTGAGTATAAGACACATGTAAGTGTTTTAAATATAACAATTTTTACATGCTGTAAAAACAAGGACATTGCGGAAGAGAATACAAAATAAATAAAATAATTTTTAATGACTAATCCAACAGAAATCCCATGATACACGATAGAGAAAGGCTACTATAATTACTAGCAGGCCGAAATTGGGAATTACACCCCTCCACTATTCTCCACACCTACAAAACCCTGATCTGACCCAATCTCTGACATGCAAATGTTGCATGTATCTCCACCTCACCAAAATTCTAACGCTCCATCTCGCTTTCTGCATCCGGTTGTCTTCCTCTACCCAGATCCTCTACCATCTCATCAAATTCTCACTCATCCTCACCAACATCAAATACCTCTTCATCTCTTACACTATCTGCAAAATGGGTTACAATAAGGCCATTGTCTTCCCTCTGATCACCAACCATGGTATGCTGTCGCACTTTCACAGACACATCCCAACATCCCTACACAGACATACATTCAATATGCTATCCCAACGCAGCTTCAACCAACTCCCTTTCCCAGACAATGAAATCCGCCCCAATACTTACTCCTCCTAGCAATTTTAATGATTCCGCTACTTATTGCAGTCCACATCAGGTCCATGACACCCTTTCCCTTTCTATCCACACCCATCCCTTTCCCCTTGCTACCAATGGCCTACCCATACACTGAACTCTTCCTCACCCTCTGCATTTTCCAACTTCTGTCTTCCCACTATCCACCCCAACACTCATCTCCATAGTTTACCTCTCTAAAAAAATAAACTTAACTCCTCCCGAACAGGCCATGAAGGCCCAATGGTACCGACCGGCCGCCGTGTCATCCTCACCCCATAGGCGTTACTGGATGCAGATACAGAGGGGCATGTGGTCAGCACACCGTTCTCCCGGCAGTATGTCAGTTTCTGACAACGGAGCCGTTACTTCTCAATCACGTAGCTCCTCAGATTGCCTCACAAGGGCTGAGTGCACCCCTCTTGCCAACGGCACTCGGCAGACCGGATGGTCACCCATTCAAGTGCTAACCCAGCCCGACAGCGCTTAACTTCAGTGATATGACGGGAACCAGTGTTACCACTGCGGCAAGGCCGTTACCTATCTAACAGACCGCTATCTTCTTTTCTCCCCACATCCCTCACCCCTACATATTCTCTTCTCCCGAAATGCTCCTCTCCCAGTGTAGGTCGTTCAGTTTTTAAGTGAAACTGGAATGCTTTAGTGCTTTTTCTTAGAAGAATTGCGCCGTAAAATGCATATTATTACAGTTTCTAGGAATTCGTTTTTGTTTTTTGCTCATCTTTGTTATTTGTTTAAAACTGCTCTTAGCTGAAGAGTGGGATATGGTACCGCCGAAAGCCCCCCCCCCTCCCCCCGCAGCCCATATGGAGCAGGGGGATGAGATAACAATAAAAAAATAATATGTTTAAAATATTATAGGTGACGTTATTCCTTCTGAAGAAGATGCCCTTTCGGAACTGATACCTAGTGAAGGCATATTACAACAAACTTTATACAACCGACTGACTGTGTACATCATTTAATTGAAAGTTTATTTTCGGTCAGTGCTGTCAGCTTTGTTTAAAATTGCGAAAAAAAATCAACAAGTAACCTTACGCCGCCCCGCCCCAAGAATCACAGCGCATCGGTCATGATTTTTAGCATATTTTTCTTTACTAAGAAGGTAAAAATCTCTACTCTGGCAGTAGAAAGTTTTTTTTGTTAAAACCACGACCTGTTCCACGGCAATTGAGACGCATCACTAGGTGATATAAATAGTGTCCACAACATTATTTTAAGCTGTCCTGAAGCCTCTCCGTGTCCTTCGCTTCATAGGTAAACTAAAACCAGCTAGAAGCATTTGCCAGAGGAGAATATCCCATATTATGAGCTGGAAGTGATGCGGGCACGGCGATAAGTAACTCTGGACTAGCTAGAGCCCTACGCAAGTACCCGTGAGGAAAAGGGCATTGGCCGTGGTATCTGAAAACCCAGCGAGATGGCGCTAGAGAAAGTACACTACAGGCCATTAAAATTGCTACACCAAGAAGAAAAGCAGATGATAAACGGGTATTCATTGGACAAATATATTATACTAGAACTAACATGTGATTACATTTTCACGCAATATGGGTGCACAGATCCTGAGAAATCAGTACCCAGAACAACCACCTCTTGCCGTAATAACGGCCTTGACATGCCTGGGCATTGAGTCAAACAGAGCTTGGCGTGTACAGGTACAGCTGCCCATGCAGCTTCAACACGATACCACAGTTAATCAGGAGTAGTGACTGGCGTATTGTGCCGAGCCAGTTGCTCGGCCACCATTGACCAGACTTTTCAATTGGTGAGAGATCTGGAGAATGTGCTGGCCAGGGCAGCAGTCGAACATTTTCTGTATCCAGAAAGGCCCGCAGAGTACCTGCAACATGCGGTCGTGCATTATCCTGCTGAAATGTAGGGTTTCGCAGGGATTGAATGGAGGATAGAGCCACGGGTCGTAACACATCTGAAATGTAACGGCCAGTGTGCTAACAAGAGGTGACCGAGACGTGTAACCAATGGCACGCCATACCATCACGCTGGGTGATACGCCAGTATGGCGATGAAGAATATACGCTTCCAATGTGCGTTCACCGCGATGCCACCAAACACGGATGCGACCATTGTGATGCTGTAAACAGAACTTGGATTCATCCGAAAAAATGACGTTTTGCCATTCGTGCACCCAGGTTCGTCGTTGAGTACACCATCGCAGGCGCTCCTGTCTGTGGACGGCGTCAAGGGTAACCGCATCCATGGTCTCCGAGCTGATAGTCCATGCTGCTGCAAACGTCGTCGAACTGTTCGTGCCGATGGTTGTTGTTTAGCAAACGTCCACATCTGTTGACTCAGGGATCGAGACGTTGCTCCACGATCCGTTACAGTCATGCGAATAAGATGCCTGTCATCTCGACTGCTAGTGATACGAGGCCGTTGGTGTCCAGCATGGCGTTCCGTATTACCCTCCTGAACCCACCGATTCCATATTTTGTTAACAGTCATTGGATCTCGACCAACGCGAGCAGCAATGTCGCGATACGATAAACCGCAATCGCGATAGGCTACAATCTGACCTTTATCAAAGTCGGAAACGTGATGGTACGCATTTCTCCTCCTTACACGAGGCATCACAACAACGTTTCACTAGGCAACGCCGGTCAACTGCTGTTTGTGTATGAGGAATCGGTTGGAAACTTTCCTCATGTCAGCACGTTGTAGGTATCGCCACCGTCGCCAACATTGTGTGAATGCTCTGAAAAGCTAATCATTTGCATATCACAGCATCTTCTTCCTGTCGGTTAAATTTCGCGTCTGTAGCACGTCATCTTCGTGGTGTAGCAATTTTAATGGCCAGTAGTGTATATTGTTCACGGCCCTTCTCCCTACCATTGCTCAAAAATTTGCGACTACACGAATTATTTCTCCCATTCGGCCATTTCTGTTCTTCGTTTCTTCGTTGACAGGGCTGTACGTCTACTTGTTGAAAATGCCTGACGTCCGATCATGTTCAGAAGTTAAATAAATTAACACCTTTGTGCAGATATACCATTTTTAAGCTGAGATGTCATTTCAAAAATATTTCCCAGCAAAGCGAACTGAACATCTGGCCACGGTGACAGCACCGTTGTGTTTACTCCTGACAAGCTGGGAGGGGAGGCGGCGACAGCGTCCTGTCCAGTACTCTCACAAGTGGAGCTCTGTCTCACGTCTACACTTACCACTGAATAAAGTGTCTAATAACAACAACAGGAACAGGGCACACAGTGTATCTCTGCCTTGGCTGTTCGCGACGCTTCGCTGACTGCATCCGTGAAACTACCTTCCCTGGTGTTGTCGCTATCTCCCGCTATAGTTTCAATCGCGGACGATAATGGCGACCACTCGTTCCAATCCCTGCCGACTGATTTTATTTTGTCTTCATTTTCTTCTTACGCCAAAAGTATCTCTCCAACAGTATTCATCATAAATATTTTGACGGGTTGTACTGCTTTACTGGCCTTCTAATGACACAGTAACAAAAACAGTTTGCTCTTATGGTCTAGTGGTTAGTGATATTGGTTAGTCACGCTGAGGTTACGGAGTCGATTCCCCATCATCACCTCAGACTTTCCGCTGGTCAGAAGATCTGGAACAAGGTGCACGCAACCTCGTCGGAGCAAACGATAGCAGCAAAAAAAGACGAAGTCGCCGAAGTGGCGTCACACCGAGAAACTTACCCAAGACTGGGTGACGCACGTATATTTACTGGCACCAAAATCGTCAGTTGTTTCCTTCCACCTCCTAGAGCAAGATGGTCGACCTACTACGACTCAAGACCTTATCCTTTGCAAGATTCCATCTGTGGTGTCACCGCCAGACACCACACTTGCCTTTAAATCGGCCGCGGTCCGTTAGTATACGCCGGACCCGCGTGTTGCCACTATCAGTGATTGCAGACTGAGCGCCGACACACGGCAGGTCTGGAGAGACTTCCTAGCACAGTACAGCCGAATTTGCTAGCGATGGTTCACTGTCTACATACGCTCTCATTTGCAGAGACGACAGTTTAGCATAGCCTTCAGCTACGTCATTTGCTACGACCTAGCAAGGCGCCATATTCAGTTACTAACAGATAATATTGTGAATCATGTACCGTCAAGAGCGACGTTCATCATTAATGGATTAAAGTTAAGTATGAAACTAATTACATCCGCTTTCTGAATTCTCATTCCTTGTCATGTTCCAGACCTCACGTCAGTATAGTTCTTCCCTCCTCACGCCAGCCTGCGTGAGCTAAAACGCGTGCATTTCGGCCTCCTCTCGTAACACGGTGTTGGCTCTTCTGCCAACCCAACACCATCAGTCTGGAACCGCGCGACCGCTACGGTCGCAGGTTAGAATCCTACCTCGGGCATGGATGTGTGTGATGTCCTTAGGTTAGTTAGGTTTAAGTAGTTCTAAGTGTAGGGGACTGATGACCTCAGACGTTGGGTCCCATAGTGCTCAGAGCCATTTGAACCATTTCTTTGCAAGATTCCAGACCAGTTCTATAGGGGTTAGGTCTAGATGGCTTGGCTGCGGCAGGCGGGGAACCATCTTCATGTATAATTTTATCAGTGGAATAAACAGAAGAAGGTTGATGATCTTTAATGTCGAAGGCTTGGCTTTCCTTGTCTCTATATATTTAAAAAAATCTATTTATTGATGATAGTCCAAAGTGTTGCTGTTATAGGTATATAAGTGAAGTGAACACGAGAAAACTCATATCAAGGTTGCCAACAGTCGTTTCTGCGCATAGCTACAGCAATCGTCAAGAAGGACAATGTAGACCAAAAGCAACACATACAAGGTACAGAAGAAATCGCATCTAATTACAGAGCTAAAGTAAAGGAGGTCCCACAGGAACTTGTAACACTTCCACCGTAATGGAAATGTCACATTAATCCTCTTCTCCAATTTCAGCAAAATCATTTGCTTTTCTAAACCATGGGTCATAAGTTTCAATTTGTTGCGTACATTTTTAAAACCACTGAGAAAATTTACACAGGATCGGACGCAGCTATGGAAAATAAAGGCTCGGAGAACAATTATTATGGGTGACAAGCTTCCTTCGTTTGTTAAACTCTAATAATCGAAAAATACTTGTATGCCAGGACCGTCAATAAACCCTTTCGCACTGAAAACCGTGGCACAAATGATTAAAAATGCTTGGCAATCTATCAGAAACAGTAATGGCTTTGATAATGTGGCATGATACGCATAACAACGCGATCGTACCTTACGAACGCTACCCATCCGTTGCAGCTGATTCAGTTCTTATGCCCACTCCGCTCACAGAGCGAACAACAGCGATAATCCGCGTAACATCGTCGGCGGACAAAGATTATCTTTTAACATTTGGCGCAGGTTAACCACATGTTGCTGCGTGGCTATCGATGCACCACACCTCGACCTGCAGCCAGACAACAACCTTAGTGACAAATGACAAAAATACAATAAATATCTTTGTGAGGATATAGGATGATTACATCCTGGTGACGACACCCGATACTTTCGGCCGTACTATTAATCCACTGAAGAGAAATTGAGCGCACCCTCCTAATATTCCAGAGAAAAGGTCGATACTGCATCTCTTGTTAATTTATCACATTGGGGCACTGACGATATTTTATACTACGTTTCGAACGTGCGTGGCGTTTATTTTCCTAGGGTTCCGAAGCCGCTGTCACCCAAGACACGCAAGGTGCAGTGATGTCATGGCAGAAGTAGAGAACCAATTATTACGAATAGCAAAGAGATCTTGTTATCTCGCCGATCGCGGATAATCAGTTCTTTAGGAGGCGTGAAAACGTTTCAGAAAACAATAGATACCTGGACAACATTAAGGAGAGAATCATGTTGGAGGTCATACAACGCAGGCTTTCACCACCGCTATTTAAATCCTTGGCAATTTGTGTGTTGGGGGCATCACGCCGTGGTCTAAGGCATGTTTTTGTGCCAACATCTCTCATCTCCTAAGGCTATAAGCACGTAACTAGAAGCTATACGCACGTAGCTAATTAATTTCCATACCTAAAAACGCAAAGCAATTCGATATTACTGAACAATTCACTTTCCCTGAAAATGGGGATGTTCACCTGTGGAAATATCGGCTGTTGTCGAAGACGTCACCCGGCTGCATAATCGTAAGTAGCGCTGACGAACTGTTTGTACATAACCGCGCATCGGACAGGTCCTGACGTCATCCGACCGCTGCCGCAGATTGTAGAGCCGCACCGACGCGTGTCACGTAGCTTGTACAGCAAAACAGTTGGCGCTGTTCGCTATATTTAGTTAGCGCTGCTCTACGGTGGACAGAGGGGCCATATAAACTCAAGAAAAACAACTTCACCAGAAAAGGAGGCGGTTTGTACTTCGACAAGTTGTGCATCTTAGTACTAAGTAATCAGCGCCAACTGCTGTGCAACCTACATAACACACGTCTGCGCAATTCCGTGAATTTAGCAGTCGGATGAAGTCACGGTTGCGTATAAACAGTTCGGTAGTGTCGGCTTGCTAAACTTGTTTAAGCTTCAAAATTAACTAGCTACGTGTTTATAGTCTTTGATGATGACTCCAACGTTAGCAGACGAAACATAAGGCATACAAACATATTTTGGCCACGTCCTAATGCCCATAAAACAGAAATCATCAGGATGTCGAATGTGTTTTCCGATCAATTCGCTGTCATTCACAAGTAACTGATCGCAGAAGGTCATACCGTCACAAGGGAACTTTCTGTAGGCATCATCCGCCGGTGTTTGCTTTATGAGAACGCCCGTGTACACCGGTCATAACCCGTTAAAAATTAACTCGCCAAGAATAATGTTACTACGCTGGAATTGAGGTGAATAAACTGCAATTGTGTGGTGACCTTTTTTTTAAGGAAAATGTGCTGTTGTTGGCACTTAACAATGAGACAGAATCATTTTTATGAATCACAGGTTAATTTTCAAATGTAAATTTTCGCCTTTTTAATTTTTTTTATATTCAGTCCTGAGTCGTTGTCTATATAGTGTATTTTTGTTAGTTACTTGGCTATTTCACCTGTGCTGTTCGTGCCTGTATATGGCTGGAATTATAACTGAATGAGCATGAAGTATACATGAAAATCGTTATTACAGATAGTGTGGCAAATTTAATAGTGTTAACGTATACTGACGAAAAAAAATCGCAACACCAAGGAGTGACGCGAAGTAAATGATACTGGTAGGCTGTTTATACGTCTAAAAGAGGGTGTCTATTCAGATTTCGCACCAGTCGCATAAGAGTGGCGCTAGTAGCACCACAATAAGGACGCAAATCAGGTTTGCTTTAAATACACACTGTAACGGTCGTGAGCGTCAGTTACCTTTCAGATCGGACGTGGTGAGTTGATGTTAGTGAAGAATACCTTCAAGGCGGCAAAGACGCTTTTATCAATACCTCACTGAGTTTGAACGAGGTCGTGTAAGAGGACAACGAGAATCTGGATCTTCAGTCTGCGAAATTGCAGAAAGATTTGGCCAGAATGTAGCTACTATACATATTTGCTGGCACTGGTGGTCGAGAGAACAGACAGTCGCAAGAACACCGGGCTCTGGACGGCCACGTCGCACTACCGAGAGGAAAACCCACGTTTGGCGTAGGGCTCTGGTGTATCCTATTGCACCTGCAGCAGTAATTTGAGCAGCAGTTGTCACCACAGTGACACAACGAACTGTTACCAGTCGGTTACTTGAAGGAGAGCTTCGAGTCAGACGCCCTGCAGCGTGCATTTCTCAGACCCCGAGCCACCGCCATTTGCGAATTCAGTGATGTCAAGCGCAAGCTCATTGGAGTGCAAAGTGGAGGCCTGTTATCTTTTTCGGTGAAATCTGGTTCTGCCTCGGTGCCAATGATGGTCGTGTATGGCTAGAAGGAGGCCAGTTCAAGGCCTGCAACCAACCTGTCTTGAGTACCAGGCACACTACACCCTGCACCTGGAGTTATGGTCTGGGATGCGATTTCATACGACAGCAGGAGGATTCCCGTGGTTAGTCAGTTAGTTGGTTGCGTGTTCCATTGATCAATCGCACGGTACGGTAGCCGCTATGATGTGGAACGTGTCAAGTGCACAAGAAATGCACATATGAAACAAGATTTTTTAATATATATATATATATATATATATATATATATATATATATATATATATATATATATATATATATTACAATACAGAGTTAAGGATGAATATTTCTATTATTTATCCCATTACCTTAAATGGCACAAACGCATATACTATATTTATAGATTTATTTATGCCTATTCAAGAATTCATCTATGGTATAGAAGGAGTTGCCAAGGAGATATGATTTCAAATTATTTTTGAAGCTATTACTGCTGCCTGTCAGACATTTTATTTCATCTGGTAATTTGTCAAAAATTTTTATATCAGCATATTTTACCCCTTTCTATGCCAAAGATAGGTTGAGTAAATGATAATAGTGTTAAGTCTTTCTTTTTCCTGGTATTATAATCATGAATGTCGCTGTTGTTTTTGAACTGGTCCATGCTGTTGAGAACAAATTTCATTAGTGAGTAATTGTACCGTGTGGCTGTTGTAAGAATTCCCAATTTTTTTAAAAGCTGCCTACAAGATGTGCGACTCTGGACCCCACACATTATTCTAACCACTTTCTTTTGAGCAGTGAATACTTTTTGTCTAAACGTTGAGTTACCCCAAAATATTATTCCGTATGACATCAGAGAGTGAAAGTATGCAAAGTATGTTAGCTTACTAATTTCTATATCCTCAAAATTGGCAATTATTCTGATTGCAAAAGTTGCTGAACCCAGTCGCTTTAGAAGATCCAAAATATGAATTTTCCAATTAAGATTCTCATCTATGTGTACACTCAAAAACTTAGTATGCTCCACCCTGTCTAATGACTTCTGTTGATGTATAATATTTATTGAAGGAACTGTACTTTTTGCAGCAGAAAATTGGATGTACTGCGTTTTTTTAAAGTTTAGAGCAAGCCCATTTGCAGGAAACCAATTAATGACTTTTCCAAAGACCTTGTCCTACGCACCCTTACAGCAGATCTGTACGTCATTCTGGTGATTCGATCTTTCGTCCTGCCATTCATATACAGAATTCCAGCGGGTGTTTTCCAACAGGATAACGCTCACTCCCATACCACAGTTCTAACCCGACATCTTCTACAGAGAGTCGAAATGTTACTTTGGGCTGTTCGCTCACCAGTGTCTGCAATCGAGCACATGTAGGACATCATCGGACGACAACTCCAGCGTCATCCACAAATAGCGTTAACCATCAATGTATTGACCGACCAAGTTCAACAGCCATACAACTCCAGCCCACAAACTGACATCCGGCACCTATATAACACAATGCTTGTAGTCAATATTCTGGTTATTACCTCGGTTATTAATATACAGCAATTCACATCTGCAATGGCTTTTCTCGCGCCTACATTAACCTGTCGTCTTGATATGTTCATCACTTTAATATGTTACCTAGACAAAAGCAATCCAAATTTTTCATTACTGTTCTTTAAATATTTATCGGTGTTGCTGTTTTCCCCGTCAGTGTATTATACTCCATCAAAGGAAAACGAAGAGGATTAAACATAGCAGTGACTGCCTTTTACGTGATATCTGAAGCAAGGCATCCGTAAGTCCTTCCCCATAAATCCTTAAACTTGACAACCATAAAGCCGTCGTCCGCCAACATTCGTCACGACCTTTTGGATCCAAGGACATTACAAAATCTGCTGCATTTCTTGTTCTTTTACCATGTTTTCTGGTGTAAGAGGGCCGTACCTCAGAGGCTGTTGGATGCCAGAGTAACGCATGAAAAATCGCAACCAATGTATCGTCTCTTCTATACACACCGTAGGACTGTGCCGCCTGGAACGATGGGAGCACAAACCATATTTTCTGTACAAAGGATGTACGGCGCCTGGGAATATCTCTCCTAGTGTGTTTCTTTAGACGACTAGGTTATATTTTTAGTAATTTGTGTGTCGCAGCTTGCATGTTGTACTATGGTCAGCTGCTATGAAAACCTGTATTATTGCTGCGAGTTTCGATTATTACCGATTATGATCGGCACAATTCAGCTACATATCTGTATCGAAACACACATGAAGTTCCATTCAGTTTGCATAACTTCAAAAGAGTGAACTCGGCGACAGAACGCAGTATATAGAATTTAAACAATATTCACAAACACACAGTGCTACGTTGGATCTTCTGAACTATGTTTATATTTATGTATTGAGTACTGTCGTCCAGTTCGTGGTTTTGATGTTTTACAGAACTGGATGAAACATTATAAATGGATCCAGGTAGATACTATAAAAGCACTCCGTCGTCAGGCCACGAGTGGCCCACCGTGACCATCCGACCGCCATGTCATCCTCAGGGGGGATGCGGATAGGAGGGGCGTGAGGTCAGCACACCGCTCTCCCGGCCGTTATGATGGTATTCTTGACCGACGCCGCTACTATTCCGTCGAGTAGCTTTTCAATTGGCATCACGAGGCTGACTGCACCCCGAAAAATGGCAACAGCGTATGGCGGCTGGATGGTCACCCATCCAAGTGCTGGCCACGCCCAACAGCGCTTAACTTCGGTGATCTCACGGGAACCGGTGTATCCATTGCGGTAAGGCCGTTGCCTATGTAGATACTATGATTGAAATATTTCTTACGCCTGATGTCGGTTAGTAACAATCGAAACTGGTAGCAACAGAAGAAGGAAAACATCAATAAATACCTATTTCTGTAAATAACATGCATCGAAATTATTTAGAGTTTAAAAATTCTTAAAATTACTCCTGACTGAGCATATAGTAATAACTGGCAACATTTAAAATGTACGATTCTTAAAATTGTGTCTGATTGATCAAAAGTAAAGAGATGTCAAGATTCATAAGTTGTAACATAAAAGAAACAGCACTACGTTACATTTGTCCCAATATTTCGTGGCATCAAGCATCCTGCTAAATCCAGTTTGCATCATACAGAATATTAATGATGCCCCTCGAATTAAAATTCATTAACATGATGTCTAAAACAAACTGTTTTAAATACCTGGGAGAATGAATAACGATCAACACAACAGAAAAGATAGCCATAGAAAATAGAGTACTTAAAAAAGAAATTCATTCCAAACGACAAATAACATTTATAACAAAAAACTTTGCCCTTGAACATAAAACTAAGACACAATGAAACAGTAGCAAGGCCTGCAACAAAGTGTGCAGTAGAAACACTTAAACTAACAAGATCTGTCGATTTTGAAAAACTTGAAAAAGTTGAAGGAAGAATTCTAAGGAAAATACTGGGATCTAGAAGTAATAGTAATGTTGATACAAATTGAGATCAAACAGAGATCTAGGTTTGAAAATGAGAAAGCATATTGATGTAATGAGGAAAAGAAAGCTAGATTTTTTTTTAGCCATGTATACCGAATGTATAATAACAGACTAAACATGCAGATCTTATACTTAGTAAACAGCTACAAATCCAAACGCAACTGGTTAACCGAAATTGACAAAGATATGAAAAGCATAACAATTGGAAGGGATACAACAGACAGCAGAATACGTTATAGAGAAGAAACACAAAAGATAGGATTTCAGGAAAGAAGGAGGTCTGCAAAAGGAAGAAAGTGGACCCTGGAAGAAAAGGAACGACACTCTCGACGGATGAAGGAAGTCTGGGAGCAACGAAAATTAGACACAAAGAAGTAAAACCAAAGTTGATTTATTGTACCCTCCAAAAGAGTTGTTCGAGTAAATAAATAAATAAGGGACAATTTATATAATGCAGCTAACATTGCTACATGAAACAACTTGTTAAAATTCATAAGTAAATTAAAACATTGATCTAGAAGATTTAGTACAAGCAGTTTCACCAGAGGGTATCTGAGGTGCGTTTAGTACTCGTGTGCATTGTGTGCTCAGTGTATCCACGATCATGTCGCAAGTCAGCAATTACGGCCATCCAGCTGCTAAAGTTGTCTCTATTTTCTTATATTGAAGAATAAATTGGATGGAGTCCGGCCCCGGTAGCTGAGTGGTCAGGGCAACAGAATGTCAATCCTAAGGGCCCGGGTTCGATTCCCGGCTGGGTCGGACATTATCTCCGCTCAGAGACTGGCTGTTGTGTTGTCCTTATCATCATCATTTCATCCCCATCGACGCTCAAGTCGCCGAAGTGGCGTCGAATCGAAAGACTTGCACCCGGCGAACGGTTTACACGACGGGAGGCCCTAGTCACATGACATTTACATTTACATTTTAATTGTATGGAAGATTTGGGAAGGGGAGGAGGAAGGTATATGGTTAGCACACCAGTACCCGACCACAAATGCCGATTTTTTAAATAATGGTCGCCACTTATCATTCAAACGCTTCTCGATACTTGCTAACGGGGCTGGGCGTAACCTGCTATGCAAATGCACATGTTGCGAGGCAAAATAGCCACAGAGGTAGACATATATACTGTTTCAATATAGAAATCACACAGCCAACCAGTTGCAAACAACTGTTTGGTACACTGACGGTTTCAACACCTGCAAGGATGTCTTAATCAGAATGAAATTTTGAGAAAACGTTAAGTTTATGGCAGATATGCTCGAGTCAAAAATTAAAATTAAACACGTTTCAGCCTTTGGCACGGATGTCTTACTAGGAACAATATCAGATTGATAAGGAAGTCAGGACCAACACCGTATGCAGCATCCACCTCATGGTCAAACATGGTCTGTTCGATGTAATTCCTGTCGATAAGGCGACAATGGACAGCGAGAAGATCCTTATGGCTGTCAACACTGATACCTCCCCACAGCATCACTGAAACTCGTGTGAATCTGTCGACTTTCTGGACAATATTTCGTAGCTACCGCTCACCATGGCGTCTCTACACACGAAAACGGCCATCACCTTGCATCAGAAGAAATTTGCTGTCGTCTGAGAATAACAATTTTCTCCAATGCCGAAGTTGCCAGTTGACATGGGAAAGGCAGAATCGATGGCGAGCTACGGGATGTTGTCGTGTCAAGGGGTTAATGGAAAAGAAGATTTGGGTTGGTCGGTTCTGGCAACCCGCACTGAGGTGACAAAAGTCATGGGATAGCGATGTACACATATACAGATTTCGGGAGTATCGCTTACACAAGGTACAAAATGGTCGTGCATTGGCCGACCTGTCATATCCACTCAGGTGAATTATGTGAAAACAGTTCCAACGTGATTATGACGGGAATTAACAGACTCTGAAAGTGGAATAGTAATCGGAGATAGATGCATGGGACACTCCATTTCTGAAATCGTTAGAGAATTCAACATTCCAAGAGCCACGGTGTCAAACGTGTGCCGAGAACATAAAATTTCAGGCATTACGTCTCACCGTGTACAAAGCATGGCCGATGGCCTTCACTTAACGACCGAGAGCAGCGGCATTTGCGTAGAGTCAGGGTTAACAGTCAAGCAACAGTGAGTGAAATAATAGCAGAAATTCAATGTGGGACCTACAACGAATGCATCCGTGACAGTGGCATGAGGCATTAATGGGCTATGGCAGCAGACGACTGACTCGAGTGCCTTTGCTAACAGCACGACAGTACCTGCAGCGCCTTTCTTGGGCTCGTGTCCATATCGGTTGGACGCCTGGAGAACCGTGGCTTGATCTGATGTGTCCCGATTTCAGTTGGTAAGAGCTGATGGTGGGGTTGGAGAGAGGCGCAGACCCCACGAAGCCATGTAATCAAGTTGTCAACAAGTTGCTGGTGTAATGAACTGGGTCCTCTGGTCCAACTGAACTGTTCACGTTTACTTTCGGCTACTTGGAGACCATTTTTAGCGATTCATTGACTTCATGTTCCCAAACATGGAATTTTAATGGATGACAATGCGCCATACCATCGGGCCACAATTTTTCACGATCGCTATTGTAGAACACTCTTGAGAATTCCAACGATGATTTGTCCACCTGCCGGCCGTGGTGGTCTAGCGGTTCTAGGCGCTCAGTCCGGAGCCGCGCGACTGCTACGGTCGCAGGTTCGAATCCTGCCTCGGGCATGGATGTGTGTGATGTCCTTAGGTTAGTTAGGTTTAAGTAGTTCTAAGTTCTAGGGGACTTATGACCTCAGCAGTTGAGTCCCATAGTGCTCAGAGCCATTTGAACCATTTTTTGATTTGTCCACCCAGATCGGCCGACATGAATCCCTCGAACATTTATGGGAAATAATCGAGAGGTCAGTTCCTGCACAAAATCCTGCACCGGCAACACTTTCACAATTATGGACAGCTATAGAGGCAAGATGGCTCAGTATTTCTGAAGGGGACTTCCGACGACTTGGTGTGTTCACGCCTCGTCAAGTTGTTGCACTGCGCCGGGAAAAGGGAGGTCCGGCACAATATAAGGTGCTACCCCATGACTTTTGTCACGTTGGTTTTTTTCTCATAGTCTGTTCGGACAAATAGGCTTCAGTAGCACTACTGAGATCGTCTTGCAATGCTCTGGCTGTAGCCGTACCCCGCAGCGCCGAAGAAATAGCCAGAAATCTGTCTTCACATCGGGTTGTAATGCGTCGGCGCCCTTGTCCAACTCCCCTTGTGTACTGACCTGTGTCTCTATAGCTTGTCCACTACTTATGGGTGACAGATGAAGAGGCATTGGCATCTGGAGCAGCACGACGGATAATCCAGCCTTCTTGGATCAAACAGAGCGCCCTTGCAACTTGCACTGAATTAAGATGTCGCACTACACGTTCTTCGTTGAATACTACGTTCACAAATTGCAGTTGCCGTCTGTGTACCTCACTAGGAAACTCTGGGGACACCTGTACTCACTTCCTCTTCAGGGTCATCTGATACTCTAAATCATAACAGAGCCGATAGATGGCGAATGACTTAAGTTGTTGCACACATTGAAAGCGAAGATTTAAAGCTAAGCAGTAAGACCACAAGTCGCCTGTATGAGAATAGATTTAACATATTGTACTTTGATATGAATGTTCCCCTAGTTCTTTTGAGCAGTGTATGTATAAGACAGAAGCACTTGTTATAATAAAATTGAGGTAATACCACATTGTAAGAAATAAGTGAGAATCGTAGCTCTGTACAAATGTAACATTATCCATAACACCTCGTCTCAGATACTAGGTACCGGATTTTATGAGAAGGCAACAATAAATGAAGTGATTCCATTACACAGAGAGCACAATTTGGCCAGCCCTGCAGTAAGTAAGCTCATTAAGGCTGCTCCTGCATAATGGGGCCGCTAAGTAACTCGTTTGCTGTGTTAAATGCAAATGTGTATTTCCTTATGGTGTTGCACTAGACCTGAACACGGCATCCAGTCATGTACAAGGTATGCGTACACTTTGTCACGCTGTCTCGGCTCTGAAATTAGCCAGTTCACATCTGGACTCCAGCTGTTTCAAGGACTAACGCATCGTGACCTTCGTGACAAATAATGTAAGGATTACAGGGTTTCAACACTACATAGGCATGGAATGACTTTACTGAAACCTGGCATAACCATAATGTAAATGTAGAAGGGAGTTTATCTTCAGTAAGTTAATATTAACTTGTTATCCCCATAGGAGAAAAGACTGATAAATCAAAAAATTGATTGACAGATCCTCAAAGTTTGTTTTCTTTATTTCCGAAAACATTTCAGTTCATATAAAAACTGGAGCATTTCATCGACGTTACGTTACACTACACCTTCTTCGTGCGAAGTTGTGCTTGCCTCTTGTGGTCCAAAATTTAAAAGGTGTGTCAAGTTGTTTTTGTCAACTTTAGTTCTACTAGTTAAAACATTACTGCTGTGTTTCTGTATCGTCACAAACAAAACGTAATGCATTTGGAACAAATACTGTCTTCCTGCTATTTTGTCAAAAACTGATTTTTGAGAACATGGTTGTGTAGAAAATGCAAGTTGATTCTTACCAAGAAGAAAACAGCAACCATCAACTGTTAACAATGCTACTTATTTTTACACAAATAGCACCGTTACCAGTTTAGAACTACACGTTTATCCTTAGATGGCTCTGAGCACTATGGGACTTAACATCTGTGGTCATCAGTCCCCTAGAACTTAGAACTACTCAAACCTAACTAACCTAAGGACATCACACACACCCATGCCCGAGGCAGGATTCGAACCTGCGACCGTAGCATTATCCTTAGATGGCTATACGTGTTTGTATTACATATGTTATTATTTACATTAATTGTTGGCTGTTTTTTGTGAAACTATTGGAAACAACAAAAAACACACAGGAGTCAGCTGAAAAAGCATTGCTGGAGTAAGACCATACGTACAAGTTTTGAGAACACAGTATAATCTGCACGCTAAGCAGTACCTCGTTCTAAACAGACGTTACAAGCCCACATGCAAAACACGGCTGGTATGTTTAAGCTACACATGACGGTCCCAACAGATGCGACGAGTACAAATTTTGCAGTATATTAAAGTTTTCTGATGATGCCCTCTGCTGTTATTGTTAACAGAAACACAGCGTGGCTTTAGGAAAGATCGATGCACAACTACTACAGTTACTAAATTTCTCCATAAAGTATACACCCTTCTAGACCAAGATATAAAGACAGCAAGCATATTCTTAGATCATTCTAAAGCCTTCGACTCAGTCAGCTATGGGTTGCTTAATAAGTAACTGAAGGCTTACAACATCAAGGACATCTACGCAATTTCTGACAACGTGCTTGACAAATCACAAACAGCGTACCGTTGGGATCGATCCTTGGTCCCTTTCTTTTCTTGGTTTATATCAGTGACATGACACGGCCTTCAACTCACATCTGCTGGTGATGCCTCCCTCTTATTTTATGAAAAAGACTTCGAGACATTACACTCAGCCGAAACTAAGGGTGTGACAGAAGTAACCACATATTTTCTACACCAGGGTCTAAACACCAACATCAGTAAATTCCAGTTACTGATATTTAAAACAAGTGGTTCTCATGAGGTTGAAACAAACGGGATTCGTGGTGTTGCATCAGTAGAAACAGTTAACATTAAATTTCTTGGTATGCACCTGGACAAATAGCTTAGTTGGGTAAACCATATTACTTTTGTATGTGAGAAAATCAGCAGTAGCTTTTATGTCATACGTCAGCTGGCAAAAGTATTCCCAAGCCAGACACGAAAAATTGTTTACTATGGGATAGTTTATCCATTTCTTAATTACGGTATTGAATTGTGTGACTGCGCAGCACAGCTGCACCTGCGTAGAATATTCGTACTACAGAAGAGAGCCATTAGGTTAATGCCTGGACTAAAGTCCAGAGAGTCCTGTCATCAAAACCTTTGTCCAACATAAATATTTAACAGAATATTCCTTGTATTTGTATAAACTTATTGTATTTTTGCTGAATAATATGTAAAAACAAAGTATATAATTGCAGTTATACACGTAATTATAATACCAGAAGTAAGGGTAAATACTTCAGGCAGAGGACAAAATTAAAAACAACTGACAGTAATCGTTATGTTAATGGGCAGATATGGTTCAACAAGCTGCCACACGTTTTGAACACTTCTGAACCAAAGCTGTTCCACATGGAGTTATAAGCGTTCTTACTAAATAAATCTTTATATTCACTCAGTGAATTCTGATCTACTATCCCTCTGTTGTAACATGTAATACAATAAGAATATTAAGAAGTATGTACCACTGCTGTATGTATGTGTTACCTTTATTAATCTACTCAACCTATGTATAACGTTTGCAAAAGTCATCATCTCGATGACCTAAACGCAAAAAATGTAAGTAAGTAAATAAAATAAAAAGGTGAAACGCGTCAATAAAAGTATTGTTTCTCCTGCAAGGAAAACTGTTTTTGATTCGAAATATTACTTACGGTAGCTGTACAAGTTACATCATGGACTATAAAGATGGACGAGCATTCACTTATAGCAGCAATTCCTAGTCGTGTTTGAAACCGGCTGTCCATAACTAGGCGTGACGCAGGTTTCCGGTTCCTGTCACTTAGGGTCTTTTGACGACCACTGTTTTTACGCCTTGCTATGTGGCTGCCAGTTGTGCACCATTACGTGTAGAAACGTTTTGGGCGGAGAAATTGGCGATCTCCGTTCAAGGTGCGGTCTTGATCAAGTCCATCATGATAGATGGTTTCTGTCATTCTGTCACGTCTCCAGGCAGACCTGTTTTACTGCGTTGGGTCTACACATCCAACTGGCACACACACACCACGTGCCATGACTTTCGCCAGCATCACATGATCGCTTGGTACGTTCTACCCCATCTACTGCACTCGAAAGAGATGAACGCGGTCAGTCTTCTGACTGGGGTGATGCGGCCCACAACGAATTCCTCTCCTGTGCCAACCTTCTCAAGTCAGAGTAACACTCGAAATCTAAACCCTCAGTTATTTGCTGTATGTATTCCAATCTATGTTGTCCTCTTCAGTTTTTGCCCTTTACAGCTCCCTCTGGTACCGTGGAAGTCATTCCCTGATGTCCTATCATCCTGTCCCTTCTCCTTGTCAATATTGTCCACATATTCCATTCCTCTCCGATTCTGCGCAGAACCTCCTCATTCCTTATCTTGTCAGTCCACATAATTTTCAGCATTCGTCAGCAGCAACACATCTCTTCTGTTCCAATTTTCACACAGTGCATGTTTCCCTATCATACAATGCTGTGCTCCAAACGTACATTCTCAGAAATTTCTTCCTCAAATCAAGCCCTGTGTTCGATACTAGTTGACTTCTCCTGGCCAGGAATGATCTTTTTGCCATTGCTAGTAGAACTCCTTAACTGCATCTACTTCGTGATCATCAATCCTGATGTTAAGTTACCCGCTGTTCTCAATTCTGCTGTTTCTCATTAATTTCGTCTTTCTTCCATTTACTCTCAGTACATATTCTGTACTCATTATATTGTTCATTTCATTCAATAGATCATGTAATTCTTCTTCACTTCCACTCAGTGAATCGTATCATTGGTATCCTTTCACCTTGATTTTTAATTCCACTCCTGAACCTTCCTTTTATTTCCATCATTGCTTCTTCGATGTACAGATTGAACAGTAGGGGCGAAAGATTACATCCCTGCCTTATACCAGTTTTTAATCCGAGCTGTTCGCTCTTGGTCTTCCACTCTTATTGTTACCTCTTGGCTCCTGTACATATTGTATACTACCCGTCTCTCCCTATACCTTACCGCCATTTTTCTCAGAATTTCGAACATCTTGCATCATTTTACATTGTCGAGCGCTTTTTCCAGGGCGACAAATCCTATGAGCGTATCTTGATTTTTCTTTTAGTCTTGCTTCCATTATCAACCGCAACGTCAGAATTGCCTGTCAGGTGCCCTTACCGTTCCTAAAGCCAACCTGATCGTCATATAACAAATCCTGTATTTTCTATTTCATTCTTCTGTATAATATTTTTGTCAGCAACTTGGATGCATGAACTGTTAAGCTGAGTGTGCCATAATTCTCGCACTTGTCACCTCTTGCAGTCTTCGAAATTGGGTACGTCGTATTTTTTTCCGAAAGTTAGATGGTATGTCGCCAGATTCATACATGCTACAGGCCAATGTGAATAGCCGTTTTGTTGCCACTTCCTCCAATGATTTTAAAAATTCTACATCTACATCTACATGATTACTCTGCCATTCACATTTAAGTGCTTGGCAGAGGGTTCATCGAACCACAATCATACTATCTTTCTACCATTCCACTCCCGAACAGCGCGCGGGAAAAACGAACACCTAAACCTTTCTGTTCGAGCTCTGATTTCTCTTATTTTATTTTGATGATCATTCCAACCTATGTAGGTTGCGCTCAACAAAATATTTTCGCATTCGGAAGAGAAAGTTGGTGACTGAAATTTCGTAAATAGATCTCGCCGCGACGAAAAACGTCTTTGCTTTAATGACTTCTATCCCAACTCGCGTATCATATCTGCCACACTCTCTCCCCTATTACGCGATAATACAAAACGAGCTGCCCTTTGTTGCACCCTTTCGATGTCCTCCGTCAATCCCACCTGGTAAGGATCCCACACCGCGCAGCAATATTCTAACAGAGGACGAACGAGTGTAGTGTAAGATGTCTCTTTAGTGGACTTGTTACATCTTCTAAGTGTCCTGCCAATGAAACGCAACCTTTGGCTCGCCTTCCCCACAATATTATCTATGTGGTCTTTCCAACTGAAGTTGTTCGTAATTTTAACACCCAGGTACTTAGTCGAATTGACAGCCTTGAGAATTGTACTATTTATCGGGTAATCGAATTCCAACGGATTTCTTTTGGAACTCATGTGGATCACCTCACACTTTTCGTTATTTAGCGTCAACTGCCACCTGCCACACCATACAGCAATCTTTTCTAAATCGCTTTGCAACTGGTACTGGTCTTCGGATGACCTTACTAGACGGTAAATTGCAGCATCATCTGCGAACAACCTAAGAAAACTGCTCAGATTGTCACCCAGGTCATTTATATAGATCAGGAACAGCAGAGGTCCCAGGACGCTTCCCTGGGGAACACCTGATATCACTTCAGTTTTACTAGATGATTTGCCGTCTATTACTACGAACTGCGACCTTCCTGACAGGAAATCACGAATCCAGTCGCACAACTGAGACGATACCCCATAGGCCCGCAGCTTGATTAGAAGTCGCTTGTGAGGAACGGTGTCAAAAGCCTTCCGGAAATCCAGAAACATGGAATCAACCTGAGATCCCCTGTCGATAGCGGCCATTACTTCGTGCGAATAAAGAGCTATCTTCGTTGCACAACAACGATGTTTTCTGGAACCATGCTGATTACGTATCAATAGATCGTTCCCTTCGAGGTGATTCATAATTTTTGAATACAGTATAAGCTCCAAAACCCTACTGCAAACCGACGTCAATGATATAGGTCTGTAGTTCGATGGATTACTCCTACTACCCTTCTTAAACACTGGTGCGACCTGCGCAACTTTCCAATCTGTAGGTACAGATCTATCGGTGAGCGAGCGGTTGTATATGATTGCTAAGTAGGGAGCTATTGTATCAGCGTAATCTGAAAGGAACCTAATGGGTATACAATCTGGATCTGAAGACTTGCTCGTATCAAGCGATTTGAGTTGCTTCGCAACCCCTAAGGTATCTACTTCTAAGAAACTCATGCTAGCAGCTGTTCGTGTTTCAAATTCTGGAATATTCCATTCGTCTTCCCAGGCGAAGGAATTTCGGAAAACTGCGTCCAATAACTCCGCTTTAGCGGCACAGTCGTCGGTAACTGTACCATCGGCACTGCGCAGCGAAGGTATTGACTGCGTCTTGCCGCTTGTGTACTTTACATACGACCAGAATTTCTTCGGATTTTCTACCAAATTTAGAGACAATGTTTCGTTGTGGAACCTGTTAAAGGCATCTCGCATTGAAGTCCGTGCCTAATTTCGCGCGTGTGTAAATTTCTGTAAAATTCTAATGAATGTGGTCTGGGTAATATTGATTCGTACCCGTCGGCATGTACTGTACAGTGGAGCATGTGTGTAGCTACAGTGCATCTGCACCGCTGTAACCACCATCGGCACCACCAGTGGCTGTTCCTCCCGCGTGGCGAAGAGCCAGCGCGAGCGAGGCGGGGCGGTGACGTAACGCTCGGAGGCGGCCAAGGTGACGTCGCGTTGGGATGCGCGAGATGACGCCGCGTCCGGTGTGAGCCGCGCCGCGCCGGAAGGAAGCCGCGCCGCTGACCGGAAGCGGGGGAGGGGGAAGGGCGGCCGCTCGCCTGTGTCTCCGCCGCGGAGCCGGAAGTACACCCTGGCGCGGGACCAGGCGGGGGTACGTCTGCTATTGACTACAGAGCACGGAAAATGTACACTGAAGAGCCGAGAAACTGGTACACCTGCATAATACACTACTGGCCATTAAAATTGCTACACCAAGAAGAAATGCAGGTGATAAACGGGTATTCATTGGACAAATGTATAATATTAGAACTGACATGTGATTACATTTTCACACAATTTGGGTGCATAGATCCTGAGAAATAAGTACCCAGAACAACCACCTCTGGCCGTAATAACGGGCCTGGGCATTGAGTCAAACAGGGCTTGGATGGCGTGTACAGGTACAGCTGGCCGTGCAGCTTCGACACGATACCACAGTTCATCAAGAGTAATGACTGGCGTATTGTGACGAGCCAGTTGCTCGGCCACCATTGACCACACGTTTTCAGTTTGTGAGAGATCTGGAAAATGTGCTGGCCAGTGCAGCAGTCGAACATTTTCTGTATCCAGAAAGGCCCGTACAGGACCTGCAACATGCGGTCGTGCATTATCTTGCTGAAATGTACAGTTTCGCAGGGATCGAATGAAGGTGGAGCCACGGGTCGTAACACATTTGAAATGTAACGTCCACTGTTCAAAGTGCCGTCAATGCGAACAAGAGGTGACCGAGACGCGTAGCCAATGGCACCCCATACCATCACGCCGGGTGATACGCCAGTATGGCGATGACGAATACACGCTTCCAATGCGCGTTCAGCGCGATATCGCCAAACACGGATGCGACCATCATGATGCTCTAAACAGAACCTGGATTCATCCGAAAAACTAACGCTTTGCCATTCGTGCACCCAGTCGATCGAGTGATACGAATAAGGTTTAATACCTCAGCCGATATCGAGTACAGGATGTAAAATTCGGAGGCGTTACTTTCCAGCACGCCTTCGTGCACTGAAGTCGTAGAATCGTAAAAGTTGTATAAAGGTCCACCCCCAAAGGGTTGCTCGGCCACCATTCACCCCATGTGTCGTCGTTGAGTACACCATCGCAGGCTCTCCTGTCTGTGATGCAGCGTCAAGGGTAACCGCAGCCTTGGTCTCCAAGCTGGTAGTCCATGCTGCTGCAAATATCGTCGAACTGTTCGTGCAGATGGTTGTTGTCTTGGAAACTTCCCCATCTGTTGACTCAGGGATCGAGACGTGGCTGCACGATCCGTTACGGCCATGCGGATAAGATGCGTGTCATCTCGACTGCTAGTGATACGAGGCCGTTGCGATCCAGCACGGCGTTCCGTATTACCCTCCTGATCCCACCGATTCCATATTCTGCTAACAGTCATTGGATCTCGACCAACGCGAGCAGCAATGTCGCGATACGATAAACCGCAATCACGATAAGCTACAATCCGACCTTTATCAAAGTCGGAAACCTAATGTTACACATTTCTCCTCCTTACACGAGGCATCACAACAACGTTTCACAAGGCAACGCCGGTCAACTGCTGTTTGTGTATGAGAAATCGGTTGGAAACTTTCCTCGTGTTAGCCGCCCGATGTGGCCGTGCTGTTCTAGGCGCTTCAGTCTGGAACCGTGTGACCGCTACGGTCGCAGCTTCGAATCCTGCCTCGGGCATGGATGTGTTTGATGTCCTTAGGTTAGTTTGGTTTAAGTAGTTCTAAGTTCTAGGGGACTGATGACAACATATGCTACGTCCCATAGTGCTCAGAGCCATTTGAAACATTTTTTTCCTCATGTTAGCACGTTGTAGGTGTCGCTACCGGCGCCAGCCTTGTGTGAATGCTCTGAAAAGCTAATTATTTGCATATCACAGCGTCTTCTGTTTGTCGGTTAAATTTCGCGTCTATAGGACGTCGTCTTCGTGGTGTAGCAATTTTAATGGTCAGTAGTGTATCACGTAGGGCCCCCGCGAGCACGCAGAAGTGCCGCAGTACGACGTGCCATAGACTCGCCTAACGTCTCAAGTAGTGCCGGAGAGAACCAGCACCATGTACCCTGTCGGGCTGTCCATAAATCCGTAAGAGTACGAGGGTGTGGAGATCTCTTCTGAACAGCATGTTGCAAGGCATGTCAGATATGCTCAATAATGTTCATGTCTGGGTAGTCAACGGAATTATTTAAACTCAACAGAGTGTTACTGGAGACGCTCTGTAGCAATTTTGGACGTTTGGGGTGTCGCATTGTCCTGCTGGAATTGCTCAAGTCTGTCGGAGTGCACAATGGACATGAATGGATGCAGGTGATCAGACAGGATGCTAACGTACGTGTCGTCTGTCAGAGTATCAGGAGTCCCATAACGCTCCAACTGCACACGCCCCACGCCAATACAGAGACTCCACGAGCTTGAACAGTCTCCTGCTGACATGCAAGGTCATGCATTCACACCGGTTCATGTCCATCCGTTCGATTCAATTTGAAACAAGACTCGTCCGACCAGGCAACATGTTTCCAGTCATCGACAGTCCAAAGTCGCTGTTGACGGACTCAGGCCAGGCGTAAAGATTTGTATAGGGCAATCATCAAGGGTACACGAGGGGGCCTTCGGTTCCGAAAGCTCACATCGATGACGTTCCGTTGAATGATTCGTACGCTGCCACTTGTTGATGTCCCGGCTTTGAAATCTGCAGCAATTTGCGGAAGGGTTGCATTTCTGTCACGTTGAGCGATTCTCTTCAGTCGTTGTTGGTCCTGTTCTTGCAGGATCTCATTCCGGCCGCAGTATTGTCGGAGATCTGATTTTTTACCGGATTCATGATATTCACGGTACACTCGTGAATTGGTCGTGCAGGAGAATCCCCACTTCATCACCACCGTGGATATGCTGTCTCTCATCGCTCATGCGCGAACTAAAACACCACGTTCAATCTCACATAAATCTTGATAACCTGCTATTGTAGCAGCAGTAACCGACCTAGCAACTGCGTTAGACACTTGTTATCTTATAAAGGCGTTGCCGGCCGCAGTACGGTATTCCGCCTGTTTACACATCTCTGTATTTGAATATGCATGATTATACCAGTTTCATTGGTTCATCTGTGTAATACTTCACAAAATGAACGAAGTATGTCATCTCCGCTAAAATCGAAGAAAGCAGTGAGTGTATCATAAGGGTGCTTACTAGGGCCTATGATACTCCCTTATCAACTAAACTAGGCGCAAAAACCTTTATTAAACGAATGAAATTACGGGCATACCACAAGATAAAAGCAACGGTTTTCACGTACCATATACAGGGTGAGTCACCTAACGTTACCGCTGGATATATTTCGTAAACAACATCAAATACTGACGAAATGATTCCACAGACCGAACGTGAGCAGAGGGGCTAGTGTAACTGGTTAATACAAACCATAAAAAAATGCACGGAAGTATGTTTTTTAACACAAACCTACGTTTTTTTAAATGGAACACCGTTAGTTTTGTTAGCACATCTGAACATATAAACAAATACGTATTCAGTGCCGTTTGTTGCATTGTAAAATGTTGATTACATCCGGAGATATTGTAACCTAAAGTTGACGCTTGAGTACCACTCCTCCGCTGTTCGATCGTGTGTATCGGAGAGCACCGAATTACGTAGGGATCCAAAGGGAACGGTGATGGACCTTAGGTACAGAAGAGACTGGAACAGCACATTACGTCCACATGCTAACACCTTCTTATTGGTCTTTTTCACTGACGCACATGTACATTACCATGAGGGGTGAGGTACACGTACACACGTGGTTTCCGTTTTCAATTACGGAGTGGAATAGAGTGTGTCCCGACATGTCAGGCCAATAGATGTTCAATGTGGTGGCCAACATTTGCTGCGCACAATTGCAATCTGTGGCGTAATGAATGTCGTATACGCCGCAGTACATCTGGTGTAATGTCGCCGCAGGCTGCCACAATACGTTGTTTCATATCCTCTGGGGTTGTAGGCACATCACGGTACAAATGGTTCAAATGGCTCTGAGCACTATGGGACTCAACTGCTGTGGTCATTAGTCCCCTAGAACTTAGAACTACTTAAACCTAACTAACCTAAGGACATCACACACATCCATGCCCGAGGCAGGATTCGAACCTGCGACCGTGGCCGTCCATCACGGTACACATTCTCCTTTAACGTACTCCACAGAAAGAAGTCCAGAGGTGTAAGATCAGGAGAACGGGCTGGCCAATTTATGCGTCCTCCACGTCCTATGAAACGCCCGTCGAACATCCTGTCAAGGGTCAGCCTAGTGTTAATTGCGGAATGTGCAGGTGCACCATCATGCTGATACCACATACGTCGACGCGTTTCCAGTGGGACATTTTCGAGCAACGTTGGCAGATCATTCTGTAGAAACGCGATGTATGTTGCAGTGCTCTCCGATATACACGATCGAACAGCGGAGGAGTGGTACTCAAGCGTCAACTTTAGGTTACAATATCTCCGGATGTAATTAACATTTTACAATGCAACAAACGGCACTGATTACGTATTTGTTTATATGTTCAGATGTGCTAACAAAACTAACGGTGTTCCATTAAAAAAACGTAGGTTTGTGTTAAAAAACATACTTCCGTGCATTTTTTTATGGTTTGTATTAAACACACTAGCCCCTCTCCTCACATTCGGTCTGTGGAATCGGTTCGTCAGTATTTGATGTGGTTTACGAAATATATCCAGCGGTAACGTTAGGTGACACACCCTGTATACTGTGTGGTGGACATCGTTAGAAACGAAAGAAACTGCTAGTGTACCACAAGTATGCGTTCTTGGACCTGTGATAATCTCATAATCTGGATACATCTAGAATTATACAGCCAGCCATTTGCACGTCAAATGTTTATAGAAATCTTTACTTTGGTTTTGAAAGATATAAATCTGTATTCCTCAGAAGAAGTAATAACATATAAAAATAGAATATGTTACAAGAAGTTCATGGAAATCCTAAGTACAGTAAAAACAATCATCAAAAACTACGTACAGCGAAAATATAGAATAAAGTTACTTGTTACGAATTGTGTGAAGATTGAAAGGAAGTCATAAGGCTTAGTCAACAGAAAAATCTTCCATATAAAGGCTATCGCATAGCCATACGGTTTTGTCAACAGTAAAAATGATCCATGTAAAATCTAAAGCAGATGTGTTGTAGAATTTTGGAACATGTTTTTTCCTCGAGTATCATGTAGTTTTTGGAAACCCAGAATCTACTCTGTAGGAATCAACATGGATTCCGGAAACAGCGATCGTGTGAGACCCAGCTCGCTTTATTTGTTCATGAGACCCAGAAAATATTAGATAAAGGCTCCCAGGTAGATGCTATTTTCCTTGACTTCCGGAAGGCGTTCGATACAGTTTCGCACTGTCGCCTGATAAACAAAGTAAGAGCCTACGGAATATCAGACCAACTGTGTGGCTGGATTGAAGAATTTTTAGCAAACAGAACACAGCATGTTGTAATCAATGGAGAGACGTCTACAGACGTTAAAGTAACCTCTGGCGTGCCACAGGGGAGTGTTATGGGACCATTGCTTTTCACAATATATATAAATGACCTAGTAGATTGTGTCGGAAGTTCCATGCGGCTTTTCGCGGATGATGCTGTAGTATACAGAGAAGTTCCAGCATTAGAAAATTGTAGCGAAATACAGTAAGATCTGCAGCGCATAGGCACTTGGTGCAGGGAGTGGCAACTGACCCTTAACATAGACAAATGTAATATATTGCGAATACATAGAAAGAAGGATCCTTTATTGTATGATTACATGATAGCGGAACAAACACTGGTAGCAGTTACTTCTGTAAAATATCTGGGAGTATGCGTGCGGAACGATTTGAAGTGGAATGGTCATATAAAATTAATTGTTGGTAAGGCGAGTACCAGGTTGAGATTCATTGGGAGAGTCCTTAGAAAATGTAGTCCATCAACAAAGGAGGTGGCTTACAAAACACTCGTTCGACCTATACTCGAGTATTGCTCATCAGTGTGGGATCCGTACCAGATCGGGTTGACGGAGGAGATAGAGAAGATCCAAAGAAGAGCGGCGCGTTTCGTCACAGGGTTATTTGGTAAGCGTGATAGCGTTACGGAGATGTTTAGCAAACTCAAGTGGCAGACTCTGCAAGAGAGGCGCTCTGCATCACGGTGTAGCTTGCTCGCCAGGTTTCGAGATGGTGCGTTTCTGGATGAGGTATCGAATATATTGCTTCCCCCTACTTATACCTCCCGAGGAGATCACGAATTTAAAATTAGAGAGATTCGAGCGCGCACGGAGGCTTTCCAGCAGTCGTTCTTCCCGCGAACCATACGCGACTGGAACAGGAAAGGGAGGTAATGACAGTGGCACGTAAAGTGCTCTCCGCCGCACACCGTTGGGTGGCTTGCGGAGTATAAATGTACATGTAGATGTCGATCGTACACACAAACAGACAGCTAACAGGACAGAAGGGACAAGCCAGCAGGAAATTGAAGGCCAGGTGGCGTTCACACAAAAAGTGGTGCCAACCAAAAAGACACCTGTCATGTTAATAAAATTACATTAAAATAACATTATAAAAAGAGTAACATAACTAAAGTTGTATAAAAAGCATACAAATCTATGCAAATGGTGAAAAAACCTTGCGTGGCACATTAAAACATGATGATGACAGATTACGCATTTCATCTCGAAACTGCGAGGAAAAGCCGATGCAGATGTGTGAATTGAAGAATAGGCCGAAACCCATTGACAAAGTTCCTGTTTCTAAGGTTTCCGTTTTTAAGTTATAATTGATCATTAAGAATGAAGCACCTATAACTGAATTTGTATTTAAGAATTTGAAATACCTCCTTATGCAAAGTAACCGTTTCTTACAATTTAACAGGCGAGTGCAGGAACACGTGAGGTAATTATGACCTTGCGAGTTATCTTAGAAAACAGGTTATGGAAAGGCAGACCTACATTTGTAACATTTGTAGACTTGGAGAAAACTTTTGGCTATTTTGACTGAAATGCACCCTCTGAAATTCTGAACGTAGCAAGAATAAAATGCATATTCCAAAGGTTACTTGTTCAGAAAATAAAGTACAATTATAAGAGTCGAAGGACATAAAGGAAAGCAGTGATTAGGGCGGGAGTAAGATAGAATAGTTGTCTATCCCAATACTATTTAACCTGTACACTTAACAGAAAGTAAAGGAAACCAAGAAGAAATTTGGAAAGGGAATGAATGTTCATGCAGAAGAAATAAAATTTTCTAGTTCAAGCGGAGACAGTGTAATTCTGTCAGAGAGGGCAAAGGACTTGGAAGAGAAGTTTGGCGGAATGGATTGTTCCAGAGAAAAGATCGTAAGCTGAACAAAAAAAAAAAACAAAAAAAAAACAAAAAAAAAACAGCAATACAAATGTAATGGAAGGTAGTCGAATTAAATCAGGCAAACTCGAGGAATTTTATTAAGGAATGAGAACGTTTTGCTGTTTGGGCAGCAAAATACACTGTCAGAGAAAAAAATTATTATCCTCAAGGGCAAGCTATTTTATTGAAATGTGAAGTGACAGGTACTTCTTCGTGGTTTGAGTATCTGATAATAGATTCGGATAAAATGAAAGACACATGCCACAGTAAAGGATCAATACACAGCGTACTCCCCTCTGGCGGAAACGCAGGCGTGTATTCTCGCATGCGAACGACCACACAGATGCCGAATGGCATCCTCCGATAGATTTTCCCAAGCATCTTGCTGCATGGTCCGTTTGTAATCCGGCAATGGTTCTTGCAGGCCCTGGAGAGCGAGTATGTCCCATACGTGATCGGTTGGCGAGATATGTGGTGATATCTGGTTGTCGTATACCACGAAGAGCAAGTTGCATCGCAGGAGGCTTACGTGGCTGAAAAGGGCCATCATCTTCCTGTCGAACAAATGGCAAAACCTAGCGGTCACTGCTTACTTTACCCTTCAGAAACACCAAATGTGACCACAAGATCTAAATGATGTCCCTCCTCCGCCCCTCCATAAATCCTGGGATGGGACCTATATGTCCTGAGCGTATGCGATCCGGAAGAGGCAGCTAACCATGTCTACACCTTACACGTGTACACCCATCACTTGCATGCAGACAGAACCTGTCCTCATCACCAGATTAGCCCACTTGGCGATCTCACAGTATCATCTTAATCCTGCTTCTAGTAGACGGTGACACATTAAGTGCAACATAGGCCCGGATTTCTTTCCTGAATAATGTTCGGTCGGCCGCCACTGGTCGCACAGTGCTTCAGTCCTGAAGTGCGTCTGTACTGCGCGGACGTCCAGAACCTGGTCTATTGTTGTAGGGACATTCCTTAGACCACAGCTGAAAACAATGACACACCAGCGATACATTGTGCCCAACATGTGCAGGAATCCGCCCATATGTCCATCCAGCTTGCCGAAAGCCCACAATGTGACCAGATTCAAACAGCTGAAGTTGTTCAGCAGAAGTTCGCACTGGGGCATGGTTGATCCCTAGAGTGAATGTTGGACACACATTTCTCGTATAAACTGGGCACAGTTAGCGCCTGCGGAGTCAGAACAGAGGGCGTACAGACAAGCATGCTGAGCGCCACCTGATCACCGACGACCGTGACAAATGAATATCTCGACGACCCCTCATACCCTGATGTCACTGAACACAGTCCTTGAGGATGCCGCATTTTTCCCAGCGGATTAACTGATGATGGGGGAAGTAGAGAGAATATAAAATTCAGACTAGCAGTAGCGAGGAAATCATTTCTCAAAAAGGGTAATTTGCTAGTATCTAATGTAAATTTAATTGCTAAGAAATCTTTCTTGAATATAATTGTCTTGAGTCTACATCTACATCTACATATACGAGGGTTGGAACTTTAATAGTGGCAACTATTTACACTCCTGGAAATTGAAATAAGAACACCGTGAATTCATTGTCCCAGGAAGGGGAAACTTTATTGACACATTCCTGGGATCAGATACATCACATGACAGAACTACAGGCACATAGACACAGGCAACGGAGCATGCACAATGTCGGCACTAGTACAGTGTATATCCACCTTTCGCAGCAATGCAGGCTGCTATTCTCCCATGGAGACGATCGTAGAGATGCTGGATGTAGTCCTGTGGAACGGCTTGCCATGCCATTTCCACCTGGCGCCTCAGTTGGACCAGCGTTCGTGCTGGACGTGCACACCGCGTGAGACGACGCTTCATCCAGTCCCAAACATGCTCAATGGGGGACAGATCCAGGGGATCTTGCTGGCCAGGGTAGTTGACTTACACCTTCTAGAGCACGTTGGGTGGCACGGGATACATGCGGACGTGCATTGTCCTGTTGGAACAGCACGTTCCCTTGCCGGTCTAGGAATGGTAGAACGATGGGTTCGATGACGGTTTGGATGTACCGTGCACTATTCAGTGTCCCCTCGACGCTCACCAGTGGTGTACGGCCAGTGTAGGAGATCGCTCCCCACACCATGATGCCGGGTGTTGGCCCTGTGTGCCTCGGTCGTATGCAGTCCTGATTGTGGCGCTCACCTGCACGGCGCCAAACACGCATACGACCATCATTGGCACCAAGGCAGAAGCGACTCTCATCGCTGAAGACGACACGTCTCCATTCGTCCCTCCATTCACGCCTGTCGCGACACCACTGGAGGCGGGCTGCACGATGTTGGGGCGTGAGCGGAAGACGGCCTAACGGTGTGCGGGACCGTAGCCCAGCTTCATGGAGACGGTTGCGAATGGTCCTCGCCGATACCCCAGGAGCAACAGTGTCCCTAATTTGCTGGGAAGTGGCGGTGCGGTCCCCTACGGCACTGCGTAGGATCCTACGGTCTTGGCGTGCATCCGTGCGTCGCTGCGGTCCGGTCCCAGGTCGACGGGCACGTGCACCTTCCGCCGACCACTGGCGACAACATCGATGTACTGTGGAGACCTCACGCCCCACGTGTTGAGCAATTCGGCGGTACGTCCACCCGGCCTCCCGCATGCCCACTATACGCCCTCGCTCAAAGTCCGTCAACTGCACATACGGTTCACGTCCACGCTGTCGTGGCATGCTACCAGTGTTAAAGACTGCGATGGAGCTCCGTATGCCACGGCAAACTGGCTGACACTGACGGCGGCGGTGCACAAATGCTGCGCAGCTAGCGCCATTCGACGGCCAACACCGCGGTTCCTGGTGTGTCCGCTGTGCCGTGCGTGTGATCATTGCTTGTACAGCCCTCTCGCAGTGTCCGGAGCAAGTATGGTGGGTCTGACACACCGGTGTCAATGTGTTCTTTTTTCCATTTCCAGGAGTGTATTTACAGGTCGTACAAAATAGATACCTGTTTCAAATACGAACATTGAAGAACATATTGATACTCTGTGCAGTCAGTGCAAGATCGACCTTTACGAAAGCCATTTTAACATAATTTATGTGTTCTTCTGCTATCGCCGCTACTCGCCTTTGAATTGTCTTGGCGTGAATATTATACGCTGTGCATACTATTGTCTGCGTTCTGGCAATTGTGTGTAGACAAAATTCCGGCGATGAAAATTTTTTCGACCATGGCAATAGGTTGCGTAGCCGACGACGGCTACTGAGGGACATGCATGAGTTCGTTGTTGTGATACAATCAGCTCCCTCATTAACGTCAGTGATAAATGATGGTTACCCGCACAAGTATGTTGTCACACAAATTTAACTACAAAACGAATGGGTAAAATTAGCGGCAGGAATCGGAGGGCCCAATTAACATCGAAATGAAACACCCTATCGTCAAACAGAAAACAGTAAGGAAAACTAACAATTTGAAAATACATTCATGGGAAGTGGTGTAAAGTGTACAAACTTTTCTGCTGCAGGCGCTTTGTATCTACAACAATGATTTCGCAAGACGAGTTTTGGCAGCACGCTGCCGTATTCAGGCGCACACAATTTAGCAGCATACATTCCTTCTACATGTAAAGATTCGAATGGCTTGCCCCATCTAAATCAACTTTCACGCTCAACAGAAACATCTGACAGCAGTGTGCACTACGCTAAGCGATGTGCTAACAACAAATGAGCACTTGAAGATGGCCGTGTGCTCGTCGTATTAACCTGCCGTTGGAAATAATAAGAAAACAACGTGTGAAGTTTTGTAAATTCCATATTAAAACTTGCTGATCTCATCTTTTCCATTATACTAAGGATAAATTTAAGTTGGATCAGATTTAATGTTTTCGACTGGAGCATGCGATCTACTGCAAAACACTCTTTTACTCATAAATGCGTTGATGCTTGATTTTAAGTGCCAACATATTTGATTATGTCTAGACGTGTAAATTTTGTAAGAAGATACAGGATTTTTACTTGTGATGATTACCCCTATCAAATGGGATGAACAAAGTTATGAATGAAGGAAATTTAAGTTAGTATGCAGTTGTGAACAATTCCACGGCAAAGAATGAAATACCCTACCGACGCTGAATATAATCTCAAATGTTGACTACTTGACTTGTGACACTGCATAGTTTCAGCTGCAATGGGGTGCGCGTGACATGAGATGGCTCGGAAACGAAACAGAATAGAAAGAACACATCGTGTCGCATGTTATAACAGTGATTTTGTTTTATAATTTTATGAATCATTACAATGATGACGCGCACCAGCTGCCGTCATGATACAGACGGCGTTTTGTACGTGGAACAGGACTGGTTGCTAGCTGTGCGGAAAAAAATGGTTCAAATGGCTCTGAGCACTATGGGACTTAACTGCTGAGGTCATCAGTCCCCTAGAACTTAGAACTTGAAAGGTCTCTGTTGGATTCCTTTCATGTTTAATTTCTCAAATTTGTTGTCTTTTACGGCATAAATTCCTTTTCTAAATTTACTGTGGCGTTTCTGACTATCTGGGAGGAGACTGAGTAGTGGAACGTGTTACTTTTACACGTAAACAAGAACGATCTGTCACACTACTACACTTTAAAACACAGTTTATATGTAATTCATGTCACACAGTCTCATACGGAACCTACATCCGCTTTCTGTTATATACTGTATATGATAAGATACTGTCATCCCCCTTCCCTTCTGTGTGAGAGGATGAATGATCAAATGTGTTTGTAGTTGCATGCTTGAGGGTAGCAGACAAGGCTGTCTGCTAGAGAACAGTAGGACCAACGTCGGAACAGGTAGCTACGCTTTCTTAAAGCAAAGAGTTTTCCATCCTTTGTATGGTCCTGTCCGTCCGTTGTCATGTTGGTATAGGAAGCTGCCCCTCTGGCCCCTTCCGTTTGTCTTTGTGAGCCACCGTCAGGAAGCATGCTCGGTAGTAGGCAGTTGCAGTCGGGCAGTAGGCAGTTGCAGTCTGGCGGTGGCGAGCGTCTGAAATGGTAAGATCTCCGGCTAAGCGCGTGTCTGCTAAGTCCGTAGGACAATGGATTTGTTAAGTTCAGCCTAACTGAAAATTTAATCACCTTTATTTCGGGTTAGCTCTAAAATATCTAAGGTTATCTTAAATTGCAGCGTAGTGTAATTCTCGTGTGAAGTTCATATTATTTTCCGGGAGTTGCTTTGTCACTACTTTATGAGTAAAGTGGAACCACGTGTTGGTCAGTAACTCTAATTAAGATCAGTCTTAAATGCGAATGCTTGTGTGATTATAACGTCTCGTCTTGACAATATTTTCAATATAGCAACTTTTCTTTATGTTCAACCCACGTGGGGTGTACTTTGTGAGACCAGTACCACGTGCTTATATAACTGACCCGTCAGGTTAACAGTAAGACGTTAGTAACCAGTTCGAGGTTTTTCTTTTGTAATTTGCTTTTCGATCTAATTTATTTTAATTATCAAAATTATTGTGGAGTGATACGCTTTGTGTAAACCAAGTTGACCACGTGAAGCATGTGGTGTAATCATCAAAGTAGCCCTCAGCTATTCTTTTCGCGAAGATTTCACAAAGAGTTAATATGAATTTAGTATACCAGTGTGTGGTAATTACATGACGGACAGGATTGTGCTTCGAACGTAATTTCTTTGGGTAAAAATTTGAATCTGTTTGTAGTGGTTAACTTTCTCTTGCATGCGTTTCAACGTTCTTTGTGTGTTGTTTTATGAATGCAGTGTTGTATGCAGACTCCCAATCTTGGCTCCATATTTGATGTGTTCCGTAAGATTTTCACCATCCTAAATAAGGCACCAGCTTGTTACGAATAAAATTTAATATGCTGAAATTTCATGACCAATCTTAAAAATAAATTTCCAAATATAAACTGATTTCTTTCTTTTTATTTAAATTCTCCCTTTTATATATATATTACGGGTTGTTGTATGACTATTAAAAGATTATCATTAATGTTAGTCTGTTTGGAAATTTGGTAAACCTAGACTAGATACCTGATGAAACAGTTGCCCAGTAATCCACGGTTAACTTCCCCAGACAGCTCACAGCTTTTAACCCGCTTTTATTATCCATCAGTACCGCTTTCAGCATACCAAAAATTAAAGTTAAAACGTTACAAACTACTTAAACCTAACTAACCTAAGGACATCACACACATCCATGCCCGAGGCAGGATTCGAAACTGCGACCGTAGCGGTCGCGCGGTTCCAGACTGCAGCGCCTAGAACCGCTCGGTGCGGAAACTAACGGTACTACAGTGATATTAAGAAATGATTCAAGTGGCTCTGAGCAGTATGGGACTTAACATCTGAGGTCATCAATCCCCTAGAACTTGGAACTACTTAAACCTAACTAACCTAAGCACAATACACACATCCATGCCGGAGGCAGGATTCGAAACTGCGACAGTAGCGGTCGCGTGGTTTCAGACTGAAGCGCCTGGTACCGCTCGGCCACACAATGATATTACTCTGGTCTGATATGGAACTTTATCCCACAGTGAAAAATGACACTGCTGTATGGATGTTGGAGAATTATTTAATGTGCAACGTTAACAAAAACTGATACTATAATTTAGTCACCTTTCAACCGTACGGGGAGTCGGCGTTGTGGCAAATACGATACAATAAACTCTTTATGATAATAATATGCGAGAAGGCAGAAAAGGATGGAAAATAAACTTGTGACTGTATTTTATGTGCGCTGTTGGTACGCTTCTAATTTTTAAGTAAGAAATTGGCCAAGTGCGAGCAGGACTGGCTTACTGAGGATTCCTCACAAACTTAATTAAGTATGAAGACAGTTCATCTGCGAGGGGCCGGGGCTAGCAGTGTATTTAACACTAAATTCTTCTAGAATCTACATATGTAAATGATGCTCTAAGCCCCCCCCCCCCTTTCTAACTCCGACTTTTGCTGTTGAACATGGATTAAAAAGATACGCGAACTGACTGTAACAAACCCCGCAAGTGGAGTAGAAAAAGAGTTTGGCACCTGCAATAATTTAATTTGATAAATAAGTTAAATAAAGGAAGGTTTCATTAACGTAGTGAGAAATGATAGGATTGCTCTGCTGATTAACAGAATGAAAGTTCTGTCCAAAATAACAATATGATTTATTAAGACTAAACACAAAATAATAAACAAAAACACATGAAACATTTACAAGTACATCAAACTGGCTCAAATTGGATACTCAAACAAACGCTGTGAAGGTGAAGTTGTCCCTAAACTAGATTGTGACTTTTATGACGAAGTGGTATGTGGAGCCAATTCCTTGCCACTCAAATCCTAAGAGAGACACACCGCTAACCCAACATTAATTGCTGCTACATTAGTGAGAACTCAGACAATGAACACCCAAGATAGAACAAAGTTAGAAAAGACGAACAGGCGCGCTCTGCTGAGCTCTGATTATCTCCTAGCAAAAATGCCTGCTTTGCCGGTGCTGCTGACGTACATTACCAAGCTGTCTTCTTAGCTGCAAGGACATGATCTGGCGTACTGGAAGCGATGGCTGGTTGCTTCGACGTCCCGTCGTGGTGATGATAATGTCGCGAGCATAGCCCGAAACAAATTGTCCTGGTCTGGTTGTTCCAGACTAAAGACTTCCTATCAATACAAATGCGCCTCTGAGGGGGACGAAGAAGGCTCCACCACACAATCACTGACGGTACAGTGATTGATTTTCACAAGCGAAGTCACCCAGTAACTCTGATACAGTCAACTTAGCCAAAACTGTCCAAGACAGACAACATAGGCTGCTTGTACGCAGAACGCTCAATTGCCAACTATACTCGGAAAGTTACGTTGAAGTCGAAACTTCAGCAACTTGGTTAAACAGTTACAATCAAATAAAAGTATATTAGACAGACAACGGAAGGCAGGCTGTCCAGAGCAGCGAGAGCTCAGTGTTGTAACCTACTCCGACTGAAAGGCGAGAGCCGACTACAAGAGCACCCGTACAAACCGAACACAGAACATTCCCGCCTCCACGACAGTGGCCTGGTTAACCGTTCCAATCAGCAACTCGAAAAAACGGCGGAAAATTCCACTCTATTACCGGAGCACTACCATTCCACCAATGGAGTTTCTTGGCGCCAATTTCTGCGCTGATTTTGCTACGTCACGGAGCTATGCCCTGAGCAAGCCAATCACAGTTACTATTTTGTAGAAAGCGCGGGAATTTTCCCACCACAACTGCCTGGGTACACAAGTCATTCCCACGCCTCGCTGTTAGCCCGCCAGAAAGTGTTTTCGCTAAGTTTCTGCGAAGTAACGGAACCTCTAGCCCAGCCGCTACTTCAGGCCGCTGCGAGCGTGTCTCCGCCGCTATTCTACAATGTCGACGTCTGGAAAGCATTCACTCGACTCCCTCACACCCGTCAGCTTACCCTTTCAAGATCAGCAGAGCCCGCCTGTCACCGGACCACCCGGGTGACAAGAGACGCTGTTTGGGAAGTCCGCGTGTGAAGGAATAGCATCTTTTCACTGCATGCAATTAGAGGGGAAAATCGTAAGATAGAAATATGAGAGGGGGCTCATGCCACCTCTCACATCCTTTCCGGAAATCAAGGATCTCGATGACTTTAGCCTGTTATAGACACATACTGGCAAGATGTCGTTTCCGAGAAAGTTTTAATGTCAAGTTTGAGTGGACATGAGACGACAAAGAAATATTTTTTCGTGTTATATAATTACATATTACAAATGTTCTGATTTTTTCCTTTACTTGTACCGTGAAATCTATCTTCTTGCCAAATTTCATGATTCTACGTTAAGGGTGAGTACCCTATAATGAGTGAGATTGCCCCGGCCTTTGTGGCGGAGCGGTTCTAGGTGCTTCAGTCTGGAACCGCGCGACCGCTACGGTCGCAGGTTCGAATCCTGCCTCGGGCATGGATGTGTGTGATGTCCTTAGATTAGTAAGGTTTAAGTAGTTCTAAGTTCTAGGGGACTGATGACCTCAGCTGTTAAGTCCCATAGTGCTCAGAGCCATTTGAACCATTTAGTGAGTTTGCGAGTATCAAAACACATGACATAAACGGTCGTATCTTTTGACTGCGTTAACTTGGGGGCTCAAATTTTTTCCACTACCAAAGGACGAGAGACATTAGTAAGTGACACAAATTTCAACTCGAAACGTCTACTCATTTTTGGGGAAAAGGGGTCTTAACAGATGGAGGGACAGACAGACAGTTAGGTAACAACAAAAAATTTTTTTCCGTGTGCTATAGATAAAATTTGACAATTTCTGGTTTTTCCCTCTGGTTGAACTATGAAACCTCTCTTCTTGCCAAATTTCATGATTCTAGACTAACGGGAGGGCGTATGACTTAGAAGCTCCACTTTTTTACTTCGCCAATGGACCGTAGACATTAATATGTGACATAAATTTCCACTTGATACGCCTATGCTCTCCTAAGAGCAAGGATTCTGAACAGTCGTAGAGACAGACAGACAGACGGGCGACAAAAGTCATCTTACAACGGTTCTGTTTTGACCGATTGAGGTGCGTTGCACTAAAAAAACCGATGATACAGGAAGATATCTAGAAAATGCATCCGTAGTATATAAGATATTAGATATTTTTATTACCATTATTTTAAATTAGGTATACAAAGTTTTAATTATTTTTGCAGTATGTGGAAAATGCCTTAAACTGGGAAACGGAGAAAATTACAACGTAGTTTTATGCCTCACGTAAAATCACAGTGGTTACTTAATAACAAAGTAAAAGTACTTCATCTCAAAAACTAAAACTGTGTCTAAATGATGACTGCATCATATCGCGAGTAATCTTTATGATATTTTCATTCACCTGGTGCATAATGGTCCCTGCAATTTCCACGAACGTCAGAGTGTCCTACAGTCAGTGACATTGCCTATAGAATGTGAGAAAGTATGTTTAGAGAAAATATTATATAGTGGTGAACCATGGCCTGCGAAGGAAGGAAGAAAGGGTTAGGGTTTAACGTCCCGTCGACAGCGAGGTCGTTAGAAAGGGACCAGAAGCCCGGGATGTCTCAAGGACGGGGAAGGAAATCGGCCGTGCCCTCTCAAGGGTAGCATCCGGGAATTCATCTCGATGGAAATCATGTAAAACCTAACTTTGGATGGCCGGATGCGTCTTTGAACCCTCGTCCCACCTAAGGCGAGTCCAGTGTCCACTGCGCCACTTTGCTCGGTGTGGACTGTGAGAAAATCGAAAAAGAAGAGAATCGAAAAGTTGGAAGATAAGGTGCTGTAGGAGGATTTTGGGAACTGATAAAAATGGAGTTTCGTCGCACAATTTGCGACGAGGGAAAAAGTTGGAAAAACAATGACAAGACAAACGGACAGAGCAATAGAATATGTGTTTAAATATCGAAGGATAACTTCCATGGTATTTGAGGGAGCTGTGGCAGGTGAATATGGAAATGAAGTCCCATGCTTCTTGACAAAGCGTAGGGGAACAATGTGGGAAACCCGCACCGCCGTACTAGGCAAGGTCTTAATGGAGGTGGTTTGCCGTTGCCTTCTTCCGACCGTATTGGAGATGAATGATGATGATGAAGATGAGACAACAACACCCAGTCATCTCGGGGCAGCTGAAAACTATAAACAACAAGTTCTACTCTAAGTTGAAGAGGCTGGCACAAGAGAGCATTTCGTGGCCGACAGCAGCAAAACAGTCAGAACTCAGAAAAAAAGAGCTGATCTTAGACTTTTCATTAATGATGTCTTAGAGCTTCTCTCTGTTCTGCAGTCTAGAACTATCAATTTGCGTTGCTACTGTGTACGCTTCCCCTTGCTCTTACTCCAAAGATAACGGTGTTGTTTCGCCTCGTTGCCAGCCAGATATTAATTACACGAAGTCTTTCGTGTTCGTTAAATACAGGATGTAACACTTTACGAGAAAACGAGCAACTTTGATGATTTATTACGCAGTCGCGGAAGAACTACTCTTGTGTTGCCTTAGCATTCTCCACGACTGCGCGTTTCATTAAGAGAGCCCTCTTTTCAGGAAGTCATCCAAACGGGCGGTGTTCAAGTTAAACGAGTGGCAAATGCATCTGACAACTCTCGAGGTCACAAGCAGCTTCCTCTCGCGTTTTATAAGAGTGTAGCATAATTAACAGGTAAACCTGACACGGGTGTACGTGTACGATAATAGAGGTGAAAATATTCCAGCAAATATGGACTCGCAAACGAGCTGTTTGTGAGACGACTGCAAATGTGCGAATACTATCACTCCTCTGACTTAAGTCTGAAACACATTCTAACACACACAAATACTGTGATGAGCTACGGATGAATTATCCGAATGGGACTGAAATCGGTAGATGCGATGTACACGTACGGACAAACAAATGATTACAATTCCGGTAAAATTGTACGAGGGATATCCGGAAAGTAAGTTCCGATTGATCCCGAAATGGAAACCACTTTGAAAATCAGAAATATTTTATCCGCAAGAATTAGCTACAGCTTCCAGCCACTGCTCTACATAGTCAACACTCCGATTTAGACATTTGTCATAGCGTTGTACCAACTTTCCAATACCCTCGTCGTAGAAGGCCGCCAATTCTCTACGCTCATCTATAGCTCGTTGTCTCTGCGAAAATGCTGTCTTCGTAGCCAGTAGTTACTGTGAGCAGAGATGAAACACAGAGGGAGCCAATAATGGGCTGTAGTGTGGGTGATCAAACATTTCCCACCGAAAACGCTGCAGGAGCATTTTCATTGCCCCTGCAGACTGCGACCGAGAATTTTCGCAAAGTAGGAACCGTATGACAGTTCTGTTAGGTGAACTGCATAAAATCAGGGGAAATCTCTCACCAGGACCTCAGACTTGGCGGGAGGCTCTATTTTCTACGCATCTTTATGTGCTCACCATACGTTCAGAACTGAAAAGAGCGAAGTGATGTAACCGGCAGGCATACTAGAGACACTGTCGAACACATATGTGCAAAGCTTTGTTAGATTTTCACAGTGGTTTCCATTTCTTCACCGATCGGAACTTACTTTCCGGATATCCCCCGTATTACTTGTTCAAGAGAAAGAGCTTCACAAATTGAGCAAGTCTATAACGTGTTGCTTCATCTCTGGTCCTTATGCAAGCAGTTACTCGTCTTGACACTGATAGTGTTGGTAAATGTCCCCTTGAGGGATATCGTGCCAAATTCCATCCCAACTGACGCGTTAGATCGCGAAAATCGCGAGCTGGTTGGAGGGCCCTGTTCCTAATGCTCCTAACGTTCTCAACTTGGGAGATATACGGCGACTTTGCTAGCCAAGGTAGGCTCTGGCCAGCACGACGACAAGCAGTGGAAAATCTCGGGGTGTGCGGACGGGCATTATCTTGCTGAAATGTAAGCCCAGGATGGCTTGCCTTGGACACCAATACGGAGTGTAGAATGTAGAGGTGTACAAATTCCCCTTGCAGCCTGCTTGTCCCTAGCTCCTCTGCAACCATTCGTGCAGGTCAGCCTGCCGCGACGTAAACACAAGAGTGCGCGTGTACTGAGGCATAGTGGGTAATGCGGCCGACTTGGGCTCCCGCAAGCGCGGCCTACCTGCGTTCCCGCAGGCCTGCCAAGCTTCACGGGACCCGCTCAGCTTGCTGTGCCTGACAACAAGTTGCGCTGTCAAGCTACCGTGACTAGAGTAGCCAGGTAGTTAGCCCGCAGTTCATTTATCGCAACGTTGGGGGCAGCACAATGAATAGGTCGAAGTTTAGTGAGATTGAAAAAAAAATTTGACAACTGGCGAATACATGCTGGTAACGAAACAGAGCACAAGTGCCGCATGGGAAATGTTTTCGTGTGTTTATGAGGCCGCTTCAAATAAATCGGTAGGTGTGTCTCAATGCAAACTATGAAAAAAGCTCTTAAGTACTTATTCGGGAACCTCGAGTATATTACGACATGTGTTCAAATTTGACAAGCAGTTCCCTCACTCCGCAAATATCATGAAAGAGGACAAAGATTTAGTGGTCGAAAAGTGCGTCGAAATGTGTGCTAAGGACCTGAGACCATTTAGCAGTATAGAGGGAGAAGGATTTCTTAATTTAGGGCAGACACAGATCGACATAGGTAAAACATATGGCTCAGTTGATATTAAAAATATTATGCCTTCCCGAGTGACAGTAGCTAGGAAAGTGCAAACCTTAGCTGATAAAGTGCGCAGCAAAATGCTCCCAGATATAGTGCATGCGATTCGTTCTGGTATATGTGTCAGTACTATTGATCTATGGACAGACAATTACGAAGAGGTGCATTATATGTCCGTGACAATGCATTACATAAATCCAGACTGGCGTTTGAATAAATGTGTACTGATGTGCTCTGCGTTTGCTGACTGCCCAAAAACTGGCTCGAATATTCGAAACGAGTTGGAAGATCGCTTAGAAACTATGGATGTTTCTCGTGAAGACATTGCCAAAATTACGTTTGTCACAGGCCAGGGCAGTAACGTTGTCAAAGCTCTCGAAATATATCAGCATCTTCCATGCATGGCTCATAGTATAAACAGTATTGCAACATGTTCTGAGCGAACAGTTTTTAAAAGAAAATGTTCCATATATATTAGCCATTCTTAATACAGTGCGGACTACGGTTTCCTATTTCAAGAGAAGAGGTCTCTGTGTGAGACTGAACTCATCTTTAAAGCAGTGGGTTTCAACTCGTCGGAATAGTTATTTTTACATGCTTGTATCAGTCCATTCTCAGATTGTTTCAGTGAAGGCTGTCTTACATAACGAAGGTGCCTCTGATAAGATGCTGGGTTATGACCACCATATAACTGGCCAGCTTATAGCATTTCTTAAGCCGTTAGAAGCCACAGTTGATCTAGAGGGTGACAAGCAGCCAACCCTACATTTAGTTGGCTCAAAAATGGTTCAAATGGCTCTGTGCACTATGCGACTTAACTTCTGAGGTCATCAGTCACCTAGAACTTAGAACCTAAGGCCATCACACACATCCATGCCCGAGGCAGGATTCGAACCTGCGACCGTAGCGGTCGCTCGGTTCCAGACTGTAGCGCCCAGAACCGCACGGCCACTCCGGCCGGCTCTACATTTAGTTCTACCGTTGTTTTATGCCTTAAAAACTCACTGTACTGTACGGGATAACGATGAAGAGGTTTGTAATTTTTTTCCATCTGAATATTATAGAACCACTTGTGAAATATGTATGTTGATGAAATGTATTTTTAGGACATGAAACCTTTGAAACAAGCCGCCGGTGCCTTCCTAGAATAGAAAATGTGCGTTCGTATGGTGCATAAAATTGCAACGTTTGTGGTGCCTAACTACCGCACATTAAGAAACTTAATCGAGGATGAAAAAATTGATGTTTACCAAGCAGCACGACAGATGTGTGCTGAAGGTAAGCTCCTAAGATAATGCATATATTCTTCATCTACATGTACAGGGTTACTCTGCAAGTCACACGCAAGTGCTCGGTTGAGGGTTCATCGAACCTCTTTCAACTTATTTGTCTCCTATTCTCGAATTTCGCGTGGGGTAAAATACCTACATCTCTCCGTCTGAGCGCTGCTTTTTTTGTATTTTATTCTGATGATCATTTCTTCCAACATATATATGTTTCTGGTGCGTATATATACAAAGATGCACATGAAAGTATTCAAAAACCTTCTCCATGGAAACATGTGAACATGAGCCAACTTTCATGCTAACCCGCAAGCGATGTCAAAATCTTTTGTAAGGTACTCTATTCCATGCACTGTCCGAAATATTATGTAGACAGTGATGTTCCTCTTGATGGTCAAGTGTGCAAAATTTCTTCAAGATCGGAATAAAACTGTAGGTTGATGTAGAAGTGTGTAAGTAAAGTACCCTCCGCCATGCACTATTCAGAATTTTAAGCGCCCTTCATCCTGCTTTGAATATCAAGTGTGCCAAATTTCGTCAACATCGGAATAAATACGTACAATTTGTCGAATTCCGTTAGATAAAGTAACCTCTGCCATGCATCCTACGAAATTTTATGTAGACTGTGACCTTCCTCTTGGTTTCAAGGTATACTGTGCAAAATTTCATCAAGATTGTATGCAATACAAACACACGGACACGATGAAAACGCGCTTTCAGTTTTTCTCAAATTTTCCAATTTTTCGGTCGATTTTCCAAAAATTTTATTTCATAAAAACCTTGTCCTGAAAATTACGAACACAGCAAAAAAAAAAAAAATAGCCGAATTGGTCCAGCCGTTCTCGAGTTTTACGCTTATCAACACATTTGGCAATTCATTTTTATTTCTATAGATAATAAGCCTGAAATATACGCGTAAAGGAAGAATGTACAAATAAAACCCAAAATTTTTTGACCTGAAATTAATGTATGGGGTTAGTCTTTTGGTGCTCAGGTACAATAAAAACGTTTAATTAACGTTCATAATACGACAATGACGCGCGCAGACTAAACGGCTGCGTAGCGCAGCTCACAAGGGAACCTCCCCATCGCACCACCCTCAGATTTAGTTATAAGTTGGCACAGTGGATAGGCCTTGAAAAACTGAACACAGATCAATCGAGAAAACAGGAAGAAGTTGCGTGGAACTATGAAAAAAAGCAAGCAATATATACAAACTGAGTAGTGCATGCGCAAGATAGGCAACATCTAGGGGAATCCGAAGCTCAGAGCGTCGTGGTCCCGTGGTTAGCGTGAGAAGCTGGGGAACGAGAGGTCCTTGGTTCAAGTCTCCCCTCGAGTGAAAAGTTTAATTTTTTATTTTTAGACAATTATTATCTGTTCGTCCGATGCGAGGTAACTGCGCCGTAGTATGGGGACGTTGGATGAAAAAGATATGTTTTGACAGAGCACAGGGAAAATTGTGCGACTGTGAAACTGTTGCATTCATTTGTTGCAGTTTATATGACAAACTCTTATGTTTTCATCACTTTTTTGGGGGTGATTATTACATCCACAAGAAAATCTAAATCGGGCAAGATAGAAGAATTGTTTTACCCATTCGCCAAGTGTACAAGTTAGGTGGGTCAACAACATATTCCTGTCATGTGACGCACATGCCATCACCAGTGTCGTATAGAATATATCAGACGTGTTTTCCTGTGGAGGAATCAGTTGAACTATGACCTTGCGATCAGATGTTTTCGGTTCCCATTGGAAAGGCATGTCCTTTCGTCTACTAGTCGCACGGTTTTGCGGTGCGGTCGCAAAACACAGACACTAAACTTATTGCAGTGAACAGAGACGTCAATGAACGAACGGACAGATCATAACTTTGCGAAAATAAAAAAAAGTAAATTTTTCACTCGAGGGAAGACTTGAATCCATGACCTCTCGTTCCCCAGCTCCTCACGCTAACCACAGGACCACGGCGCTCGTGAGGTCAGATTGTCCTTGATGTTGCATATCTTGCGAGTGGACTACTCTGTTTGTATATTTTGCTTATTTTTTTATAGTTCCACACAACTTCTTCCTGTTTTCTCGATTGATCTGTGTACAGTTTTTCAATGCCTATCCACTGGGCCAACTTATAACTAAATCTGAGGGGGATGCGATGGGGAGGTTCCCTTGTCAGCAGTAATATGGGCAGGCAAGCAAGTTTCCCGCAGCCTGCCGGGGTTGGGTTCTGCTTGGCTTGTCTGGGAGTGAAGCAGCCTGCCCGCTCTGTTGACAACTCGCGGTGGCCTGCCCGCCTGGCCACCGGGCAAGCATGGGCGGGTTAAAAGCGGAACATGTGCACCACTGGTAGAATGTCGTCGACATGCCGCTGTGCTGTAGGAGTTCCGCTGATGACAACCAAAGTGATCATGCTAAGAAATGGCACCCCCAGACCATCACGCCTGAATGTCGGGTCAAATGGCGGGCGAGAGTCAGGTTAGTAACTCACTGCTGTCGGGGCACCTCCAGACAAGTTTCGGGACACAGTTCGAACGCCCGAAACGACACTGGGACAGAATCTGAATGTCACCCGCCATACGGCCCGACGATCAGCAGTGATGGTGTGGCGTGCCATTTCATCAGGATCGCTGTCATCCGCGGCACCCTTACAGCACAGTGCAACAATTCTACGCCCCATCCTGGGCTTACAATTCAGCAAGATAATGCCCACCCGCAAACGGAGAGAGTTTCTATTGCTTCTCGTCGTGCTTGTCAAACCCTACCTTGGCCAGCAAGGTCACTCTCCCCAATCGAGAAAGTTTGGAGTATTATGGACAGGACCTCCAAACCACTTCGTGATTTTGACGATCGCCAACTGGAGAGAATCTGGCACGATATCGCTCAGGAGAACACCCAACAACCCAGTAAATCAATGCTAAGCCGAATAAATGCTTGCATAAGTGTCAGAAGTGGACCAGCGCGTTGTTGACTTGCTCAGTTTGTGAAGCTCTTTCTGTTGACTAAATCATTCAGTTTTCCTAAAGTTGTAATTATTTCTTTGTTGTACATGTACAGCACATCTACTGAACTCCGCCCCATTCGGGTAATTCCTTCATGGTGTGTCGTCCCTTTTTATTCTTAGTGTGTATTGTCCTAGTTCATGAAAACGTATTTCATATGTTAAATATCTGGCGTAACTAAATTCCATTTACCGACTTGAGGACGTGTAGTGGGGACCAAGACGCTTAAGTTTAGCGTAGTAACCCAGTCCGGAAACGAGCCGTTTCCACTCTATGCGCAAAATACCACAATACACGTTGCTCTCTGACTCCTACTGCTTGTCGTCTGAGTCCACTTACAAGTAGCGCTCGGCGTGACAACAACCGACGTCCAACATATACGGCGGTATCTCCGTACCATATTCTGATACACAGGATCGTCAATCCCAGGTCGTCCAGCATCCCCTGCAGCCATAACCTGCGCCAGTACGAGGGGCGTTTGAAAAGTCCGTGCAAAGTCCGAGAGATGGCACCACCGGCGCGTATCGAGGTCATGTTTAGTTATAAGCATCTTCGGAAAGAACGCAAAACCAAGTTTCAGCCATATTGGCCTATTTCTTTGTGTTTGGCATTCGTGTGAATCAAGGAAGTCGAGTGATTGTCAAAAAATGGACGAAAAAGAATTTCGTGTGGTGATTAAACATTACTTTACGAAAGGCAAAACGCCTCAGGAGACTAAAGAGAAGCGTGATAAACATTACGGTGACTCTGCACCTTCGATTAGAACAGTTTATAAGTGGTTTCAAAATTTTTGGAGTCCCTGTGGAGGTTACGACTCCAGAATTCATTGTAATATCCATGATATGGTGATGCATGACAGAAGAGTTAAGGTGGTGAGATTGCTAGTGCTGTGGGCACCACGAATGAACGGGTACATAATATTTTGCATACACATTTGGACATGAGAAAGCAATCCGCAAGATGGGTTCCGCGATTGCTCACGCTCGACCGAAAACGGAATCGTGTGAAGCATTGCAGGGATGGTTTGCAGCTGTTCAGGAACAATCCGCAGGATCACTGTGGATGAAACATGGATACATTACTATATACTCCTGAGACAAAACAACAATCTAAACAATGGGTTACCAAGGGAGAATGTGCACCAAAAAAGACGAAGACCATTCTTTCGGCCGGAAAGGTTATGGCGACTGTCTTTTGGGACTCACAAGGGATAATCCTCATCGACTATCTGGAAAAGGTTAAAACTATTACAGGTGAATATTATTCATCGGTAGAGGACCGTTTGAAAACCTAGCTGCAAGAAACACGCCGGCTATTGGACCGCAAAAAAGTCCTTTTCCATCACGAAAATGCACCAGCACACACCTCAGCAGTTGTGGTCGCAAAATTAATGGAAATAGGGATTCCAACTCGTTTCAGATCCCCCCTATTATCCAGACTTGGCTCCCTCGGACTACTGTTTATTCCCCAATTTGAAGAAATGGCTGGCTAGACAAAGATTTTCTTAGCTGCCATCTTCACGTGCTAAACATTTTTTGTAGTAAACATGTTCATTTTACGCTGAACCTTATGCAGAAGATGTTAAGTGGATAAAACTCAGCACATTATAAACATTTGTCATCGCTAAAATGTTTAAAAACACGCAGTACCTTGTACATAAGGCCGTTTCCATGTACATATTACTCACAGATGCGTCTTACATGATACGCATACGGTATTTGTATGATGTATCGCGTAACAAACATCTGTGAGCAATATGTATATGGACATGTGCTCTTGGACAGGGTGCTGTGTGTTTTTAAATATTTTAGCGAAGACAAACGTTTATAATGCGCTGAGTTTTATCCACTTAACATCATGTGCATGATGTTCAGCGTAAAATGAGCTTGTTTGACTACAAAAAAAGTATAAGACCTGAAGATGACAGACTGCTGAAACCGTTTGTCTTGAATAAAAAAATATATTGTGCGATCTTGATTTTTGAATGTTTTATAACAAATCATTTAGTGTTCGTATACGGGCTGCTCTCAGAAGATTGTTACGTTATAAAATACACAGTACGCACTGAAATGCACAATAGAACATCTGTTTAACTTAGCTGGAGATGATCTAATACAACGACTAGGCCATTAAAATTTTAATTTCTCACTATGTACACTATTTGACAAGTTTATTTAAATAATGTAGTAGTATTCCTTCATGTACTTGGTTAATGTTGCTGCTTCCTCCAATTTATATACGGCACAGATAGACTGAACTGGACTGACTGAACTGGAGAACGCAAGTAGGAAGAGTAGGAAGTGCAACACTAGTCCTCCACTCAAGTCCAGTTGCCTTGGTCTCTTCCCCCGCGCCGCTTCCGTTTTAAGTGGCTAACTGTATAAATATGTAGGTGATAGTCGTAAATGTTTCTTTTCTCAATTTCTCGAGAAATGTGCATTTATAACTCCATGTATCTTAGTGCAAAACACACAGTTTTCAATTGTCCTTCGATCCCGTAAATTTTGAATCGATTGTGCATCGTACTCTTTCGGGGTGATTTTTCCAAAAACTCAGGGATAATGAGCCAAACTATCTTAGAGTCATTCCTTATAGGTGGTGCATAGGCGACCTGCTAAATATGAGCCTATCTGTCTGAAGCGTCCCGCCTGTTAGCGAGACAAAACACTAAAATTCATGTTATGAGTGAATATGTACTCGCTAACTACTTCTCCTGGAAGATGATTTCGAATACTGTGCAACAGTTTACTACACTTTTACCTCGAAAAACAAACCTAGTCAGCGTCTGTTACTATTTTCTGTACAGAAAGAAACATACAATACAGAGCTCATGGTTCTGTAATTCAAACAGATGCTTTAGTAAGAACTTACCCTTGAGAGGTCTTTGCGGAAGAGTAGGAATGACATCTATCTCGTTCAAGAAAGTCGGGGTTATACTCACCTGAAAACAGAAGAAAATAACTGTCACAATAAAGAAACACGTGAGTCTAAAGATACGTTTACTACAGATATCTGGACGTATAAAAAGGAATGTGAGTGTGTGTTTTCCAGTGTAACTCTGGAACTCCTGGAACCAAACTTAGGACTTACTAAATGCGAAAAAATGCTCTGGAGTGGATGTGACAATGTGTGTTGATAATATGTAAAAATTGTAATGTTCAAGACGGCTATTCGAAAAGTGAGGTCCGATACGTCATGAAATGGAAACGACAGTGTAAATCCGTGAAGTGTATCTGGGTAGTGTGTCTAGTATGCCTGTAGATCACGTCACGTCTCTATTTTCAGTTACACAGTCAGACGTAAAGATGGCTAGAGCAGTAGTGTCCCCCGCCAACTATGGGTGGCCACTGCGAGGTTTCGCCAGTTTACATGCAACCCATCGTACATCCCGGACTTGGCTCCCTCTGATATCCATCTCCGCTCACATGAACCACTGGCTAAGAAAACAACATTTTGGCACAGACATCTAACTGCAGACTAGCGTAGGGAAGTGGCAGAAAGCACAGGCGATTGCTTCAGTGGCGAGGGTATTTGGAAAGTTGCTACAACGCTACGACAGATGTCTAAGTCAGAGCGGCGACTATGTAGAGAAGCAGCTGGAAGGTGTAGCAAACAGCTGCGAATAAAACATTTTTTATTTTCAATGTTATTTCCATTTCGCGACCGATCGGACCTTACTTTCCGAACAGCCCCCGTATTTCGAAAACCGTTCGCGATAAAGCATTTTCATGTGCTACCTTCAAGCCTTGCTTACTCTAGAGCGAACATAAGAGAACCAGCATCAGCGAACGATAATTGTCACTGTAAACGGCACGCGGCCGCGAGCGAACTGCGTTTAGTTTTTTTCGGTTCACATTAGCTAGTGTTCGCTTGTGTTAAAAAAAAAATGGCCCTGAGCAGTATGGGATTTAACATCTGAGGTCATGAGTCACCTAGAACTTAGAACTAGTTAAACTTATCTAACCTAACGACATCACACACATCCGTGCCCGAGGCAGGATTCGAACGTGCGACCGAGGCCGGTGCGACAGAGGCCGGTGCTGGTTGTCGGTGTTTAGCGAACATGCAGAGAACTTCTGTATTCTCTCCACTTTGGCGGTAGCAGTAGAGAAAGCGTCTGCTGTCTTGTTGTTAACATGAGTAGTTTGGGGTATAGAATGGTCTGAAGAGAATTCAATATCGGTGCTAGAAGAATAGCGATATCGTAGGTGGTCCTAGGATTCACGAAATCTACAGAAAAAAATGCCAAAGAGAAAGAAATATGAATGGTAGAAAATTATTGAAGCCCTCAAAGGTCCTCCTGGAGACGTCACAAAAACGATAAAATCTGTAGATACATGGATCGGGGGCGTATGATGCGAATAAGCACAAGTTTCGTATTTCTTTTATTAAAATGGAAAAGCACAGTAAATTTCCTTGAAGGTTAACAAGTACGAATTCGACTCTATTATCCTCATTAACAACAAAATTTTACGAAAAACTTTTTAATTATTGTTGCTTACGTTGTGATAGCTGTAAGTACATGGTTTATTTATCACTGTTATGTTTCGTCTTTGATGATGATTAAAAATGGTTTACGCGGTCTCACACTAGGTACCCTCTAACAAACTACACTATGACCATTAAAATTGCTACACCAAGAAGAAATGCAGATCATAAACGGGTATTCATTGGACAAATATATTATACTAGAACTGACATGTGATTACATTTTCACGCAATTTGGGTGCATAGATCCTGAGAAATCAGTACCCACAACAACCACCTCTGGCCATAATAACGGCCTTGATACGCCTGGGTATTGAGTCAAACACAGCTTGGATAGCGTGTACAGGTACAGCTGCCCATGCAGCTTCAACACCATACCACAGTTCATCAAGAGTAGTGACTGGCGTATTGTGACGAGCCAGCTGCTCGGCCACCATTGACCAAACGTTTTCAATTGTTGAGAGATCTGGAGAATGTGCTGGCCAGGGCAACAGTCGAACATTTTCTGTATCCAGAAGGGCCCGTACAGCACCTGCAACATGCGGTCGCGCATTATCCTGTTGAAATGTAGAGTTTCGTAGGGATCGAATGAAGGGTGGAGCCACGGGTCGTAAAACATCTGAAATGTAACGTCCACTGTTCAAAGTGCCGTTAATGCGAACAAGAGGTGACCGAGACGTGTAACCAATGGCACCCCATACCATCACGCCGGGTGATACGCCAGTATGGCGATGACGAATACACGCTTCCAATGAGCGTTCACCGCGATGTCGCCAAACACGGATGCGACCATCATGATGCTGTAAACAAAACCTGGATTCATCCGAAAAAATGACGTTTTGCCATTCGTGCACCCACGATCGTCATTGAGTACACCATCGCAGGCGCTCCTGTCTGTGATGCTCGGGCCAAGGGTAACCGCATCCATGGTCTCTTAGCTGATAGTCCATGCTGCTGCAAACGTCGTCGAACTGTTCGTGCAGATGGTTGTTGTCTTGCAAACGTCCCCATCTGTTGACTCAGGGATCGAGACGTGGCTGCACGATCCATTACAGCCATGCGGATAAGATGCTTGTCATCTCGATTGCTAGTGATACGAGGCCGTTGGGATCCAGCACAGTGTTCCGTATTACCCTCCTGAACCCACCGATTCCATATTCTGCTAACAGTCATTGGATCTCGGCCAACGCGAGCAGCAATGTCGCGATACGATAAACCGCAATCGCGATAGGCTACAATCCGATCTTTATCAAAGTCGGAAACGTGATGGTACTCATTTCTCCTCCTTACACGAGGCATCACAACAACGTTTCACAAGGCAACGCTGATCAACTGCTGTTTGTGTATGGGAAATCGGTTGGAAACTTTCCTCATGTCAGCACGTTGCAGGTGTCGCCACCGGCACCAACCTTGTGTGAATGGTCTGAAAAGCTAATCATTTGCATATCAGAGCACCTTCTTCCTGTCGGTTAAATTTCGCGTCTGTAGCACGTCTTCTTCGTGGTGTAGCAATTTTAATAGCCAGTAGTGTACAATTACCGCACATTACTGAGCGAGGTGGCGCAATGGTTAGCACAGTGGACCAGCAATCAGGAGAACGATGGTTCATATCCCTGTCCGGCCATCGAGAGTTAGAGTTTTCGTGATTTCCTTAAATCTCCCAGTCAACAGCCGCAATGGTTCCTTTAAAACAGCACTGCTGATTTCCTTTCCCATCCTTGAAACATGCGTGTGCTCCGTCTCTAATGACCTAAATGTCAACGGGTCGTTAAACACTACGGTCGCAAGTTCGAATACTGCCTCGGGCATGGATGTGTGTGATGTCCTTAGGTTAGTTAGGTTAAAGTAGTTCTAAGTTCTAGGGGGCTGATGACCTGAGATGCTAAGTCTCATAGTACCTAGAGCAATTTTTGAAGCGTCAACCCTTCAAGGTTTTTTAAGGGACCGACAGCGTGATAGTCGAGTGAGAAGAGATTGGGAGGACTATATGGCTCGAGTGTCTCCAACTTGAGTAGGCCTAACTCTCCGATCGACCGGCGTCTTGTACCGAATTGCGCCTTGCACGGAACTTGGCGCACCATTCCACAAAGGTGGTTTCCGACGGACACGCTGCCCCACACACATTCTTCATTCTCCGATGAATGTCCACTGATCTTTGTCTTTCGGCAGCCATTAAAAGAACAACAGCTCGTTGATCATGTTTGGACACATTTGGTAATAAGGTCGCCATAGTTCACGTCTCCGAATTTACCGCATGCAAGTCGGAAAGACGCGAATGCCACACTAATCTCTTACGTACATGTCAGTGCTTATACACCTGCATCGGAGTCGCGCTACGTTACGTCTATGCTGCAACAATGCCCTCGAACTTAAACTTTTTGAAGGCCCATTAGTACTTTACATTTCATTACTTGCATTTCATTGATTTATCTTATTTGTACGTACTTTAATAAAATACTTGAAGTGTTTCGCTTATGTCACTGTAGACACCAGAAACTACCTGAGGTCCAGCAGTTACTGAAATGCGAGACAATCTGTAACGTAAATGCGTCCAGTTGCTAATAACCAGACTGCAAATGCTAGCCATTCTTTAGGTTATGTTGGGTGTAGGTAATTAACACTTTGCCGTCCGCACGTCTCGTGCAAATTTATTCGATTGGCGCCGGCAGCGCTAAGTCGGATTACTTGGCTTGTCGTCGGCCGCTTGTCACCTTTCCGTTGATGACAAGCTTCAAACACATTGACTTTTGCGCGCTTTAATTTTCCGGAAATCCTCTATTTTGCCGTATCGTTCCACAAATTCGAATTTTGTCTTCAAGTAACTTCTCTGCAAGTTCTACACTGTTATAATAATTATCCATCGAGAGGTGATGCCAGTTTCATCAGAAGGTGTCAATAGTTCCGTCACTGCTTTTGTTAAAGGCTGTCCAGGGCCGGAACATATCTTGAATGAGGAAATGTATCCCGTACACGAATCACACAGCATCCGAATGAGTGTGCCGTATTTCGTAATTTTCGACGGATTGTAAACTTGAAAATTTAACCGTCCACGACACGGTATCATTCCTCCATCAATTGAGATGTTTTGACTTAGATTAATCGTTTCTTTAAACTTCTTGGAAAAATAATCAATTATGAATTGCACTTTGACAAGCCGGTTGGCACTATCCAGTTAATTGTTGTTGTCGGAAAAATGTAAAAATCATAATATTTGTCTGAATCGGTTGCGAGACATGGTTTTGCGAAATATCGGTGTGTGGATCAACGGATTCGTTGACCAATAATCATTGATCCTTGCTTTTCTTACAATTCCCATAAGGATAGCAAGCCCAAACCATTTTCTAAGTTTGTGTCCCGTAACGTCGACGTATTTGGCATTGTTTAAATCCAGTTTCCTTCTATTGCAAATGGTTCAAATGGCTCTGAGCACCATGGGACTCAACTGCTGAGGTCATTAGTCCCCTAGAACTTAGAACTAGTTAAACCTAACTAACCTAAGGACATCACAAACATCCATGCCCGAGGCAGGATTCGAACCTGCGACCGTAGCGGTCTTGCGGTTCCAGACTGCAGCGCCTTTAACCGCACGGCCACTTCGGCCGGCCCCTTCTATTGCAATTCTGACTGTAGTACTTTGGCTGGCTCTGAGCACTATGGGACTTAACATCTATGGTCATGAGTCCCCTAGAACTTAGAACTACTTAAACCTAACTAACCTAAGGACATCACACAACACCCAGTCATCACGAGGCAGAGAAAATCCCTGACCCCGCCGGGAATCGAACCCGGGAACCCGGGCGTGGGAAGCGAGAACGCTACCGCACGACCACGAGCTGCGGACTGTAGTACTTTCCTAATATATAGTTGTACAATAACCTCCACGCTCTGTGTGTCTTTGGGAAATATGTTTGGACCCGGGAATCCTTCAAATTTATTGTTGGTCCTCGGTAAATCAAAGTCTGACCACTGTGCACTGTCTTCTTCGTCTGATTCAGCGGAATGAGTTGACAATCGTAGCGTTCGCCGAATTCTTCTTGGGCGTATTTCACTATCTTCCTACGATTCTGCTTCACTTTCAATTTTTTGATATCCAATGTCTTCTTCCCAATCGGCCAAGTCGTCCGGAACGTCAGACAAGAAGTCCGCGCATTCATCGTAAATAATCCTATTGTCTCTTTCGTCCGCCAAGATGAAAGGGCACAAGTACTTATAAAAACAAAACACTTGTTGACGTGTGTAACTTATTGTTAGCTAAACAAAACACCAACAGAATGTAAAAGACACTAAAGTGCTGTCGCCGGCCACTGCGCGATACTATCCTCACCACACCACTCTGGTGTCGGCGTCCACTGAACGATACTATGCAGACGACACCACTATGGTGTCGCGGACGGTATAGTGTTAATGCCCTGCGTTTAAATTTCCTCCCCGATTGTAATGAGAAGGCAGCAAAAAACGTCATCCTACATACACTGGCAGAAAAAAATCGCAACACAAAAAGATAATGAAATTTCGGGAATACATTTGTCTAGTTAACATTGCAGGAACACATGTTAATGTAAGCACGAGAAAAGCCATTGCAAATCTGAAATGCTCGTACGTTAATAGCCGGAGTAACTGCCAGAATGTTGAATGCAAGCATCCGAACGTGAATGCCTTTGTGTTGTACAGACACCGGATGTCAGTTGACGGGATGCAGTTCCATGACTGTTGCACATTGTCAGACAATACAGAGACGATTAGTATTGTTTGTAGATGGCGCTAGAGGTGATCAGTTCCCTAGAACTTAGAACTACTTAAACCTAACTAACCTATGGACATCACACACATCCGTGCCCGAGGCAGGATTCGAACCTGCGACCGTAGCGGTCGCGCGGTTCCAGACTGTAGCGCCTAGAACCGCTCGGCCACCCCGGCCGGCTGACGCTAGAGTTGTTGTCCCATGATGCCCCATATGTGTTCGATTGGTGACGCATCTGGTGATGGAGAGGGCCAACGCAACATGTCGACACTCTGTAGAGAATACTTGGTTACAACAGTGGTGTTTGGGTGATCGTTATTCTGTTGGAAAACACCTCCTGGAATGTTCATGAATGGCAGAATAACAGGCCGAATCACCAGACTGACGCACAAATTTGCAGTAAGGGTGCGTGGGATAGCCACTAGAGCGCTCCTGCTGTCATAGGAATTAGCACACCCAGACCATAGCTCCAGGTGTAGATCCGGTGTGCGCAGCACGCACGCAGGTTGGTTGCATGCCCTCAACTCTCGTCCTGCCAATCAGTACACGGTCATCACTGGCACCGAGGCAGGACCATCAGAAAACACGACATACACCCTGACCTCCAATGAGTTCTCGCTTGACACCGCTGAAGACGAAAAGAGCGGTGGTTTGGGGTCAGTGGAATAAACGCTACGGGGCGTCTGGCTCGGAGCTGTCCTTAAAGTAACAGATTTGTAACAGTTCGCTGTGTCCCTGTGGCGCCAACTGCCGTTCCAGTTGCTGCTGCAGATACAGTACTTTACCCAGATGGTCTTCCCTCTCGGTAGCGCTACGTGGCCGCCCGAAACGCGGTCTTCTTGCGACCGTACATTCTCCACCGCGTCAACAATCACGTACAGTGGCTACATTCCTACCAAGTCTTTTTGCAGTATAGGAGGAGGAACATCCAACTTCTCGTATCCCTATTACACAACCTAGTTCAAACTCACTGGGGTGATGATAATGGCGTCTTTGTCGCCTTAAAGGCATTCTTGACTAACATCAACTCACCACGTCCAATCCCAAATGTAACCAACGGTCACTACTGTTATAGCATGTTTTTAAAGCAAACCTGATTTGCATCCTCGTAGTGGCGCAACTAGCACCAGTCTTATGCGGAGGATGCTATGTTCACCGGACTTGGATACAATGTGACGTCACTATGACGTATACACGCTACATCGAAAACGATAGAAACCGTATATCGACTATTCCACTTTTGTGAACTTTCGAGAGGTTGTGACAGGGTAAAGCTGTGCTCTGCGCCATTCGTTTAAATGTGTTTTGCGTTCCTTGCGTTTAAATCGTGTATTGTACTGTGTTTGTGTCCTGTGCGTTGTTTTCGTTTGCTCGTCTCTAATTATGTGTTCAGCATTCGAGAGACTAATGAGAGAAAAGCTTACCACCATGGAATGCTTTGACACTATCATACTACCATGGAATGCTTTGACACTGCATTCAATCATTTCATACGTCAATCAGTACTAGACACTAACCTTTGGTTAAGATTACATTGAGAAATCCACTTCCCCTCGTATTTCATCTCCGGTCGACGATTTTTCTTCAACAATACCTCATATTTTTCTTTTTAAGTTCGAAATTCAATCATTCTACACATGAGTCATTACTGGACTCTAAGGTACCTGCCTCTGCGGTCCGAGTGTAAAATTACTTGGAATTATGGTTGATAAAAGACTATCTTGGGATGGACATATAAATTACTTAGCTAACAAACTTGCACGAGTTCTCTTTCAGCTATATAAATTAAGAAAAAAAGTCAGCAAGAGTATGCTGCTACAATCTAATATGTACTGACAAGACCAATTGTATGAAACCATACTAAAATGTTGATAATAAATAAATATTATTTTCGGCGTAAGCATTCAATACAACAATCACACAATCTAATCTGGTCGGGACATAAGAAGACTTCACTTTTTTACGTGGCGTTTTCAAGGCCACGGTCAGGAATATTTCTATTAATATCCAGCTCTTTTATTTTGGCGAAATACATATACGCTGCCACACTGAGCTGTTTTCAGAATCGCACGTGTCAAAACAAACCACTAGCTGACGACAGTTTAGAATCTCGAACGTTCGTAAAAGTCGATAGGTGTGTTAATCGACTAAAGCGTATATACGTCATAATGACGTCACATCATATCCAGGTTGGGTGAACTTAACATCCTCCGCCTTATGCGACTGACGCGAAATTTTAACAGATATCAAGTTTCAGATGTTGAAAACCGCCTGCCTAGTTTAGTTTATGTCACACACCTTCTTGGCGTTGTGATTTTTTTTTCTGTCTGTGTATGTTGAAAGTTTTGGAATAACACCAAGAACAGATGAATCTGCAATGTTAAGCGCACTACCTCCTCGCAGTTCATGTTTACGTATAGATTCAGTCAAAGTCTTCTTTTCCTTCTCCATTTAGCTTATTTCGTCAACAACAGTATTATCGCTATGCAAAACAATTATCTCTGACTGATGATATGTGAATGGTCCGAGTTTTATCTCGTGCTTCTAAGTGTGTAGTCTTGTATCCGGTTTGCCAAAATTCAGTAACGCAGCGTTCACTGGCTACGCTCGTTATGTGGTGTTGTCTTCCGTTCCGTCGAGTGTAAACGCCTGTTCACAGGTAGAATCGAATGGCAGCGACCACTGACGAATTGTCTGCGACTGCTCGTACGCCTGTGTTCCCTTTCATTCGCTCGGGTGTCAACCAGGCCTAACAATGGGTCGTCCTTCTCAAAGAATCGTTCTTTGCTTCTGAAACATTTAGCATCCAAAACAAAACAAAAAGTTCGTCTCACCTTCATATGAAACGTATTCATATTTATATGTATGTCTTCGTGTTGGTACCCTTTTGGAATGGCATACTGTATCTACACGTATAGTCAGCTGCCAATTGACAGTCGCACATGGACTGCAGCCTTGGTATGCCGAAGCAGTGCATGATGCGCTCGCCATGCTGGACGGAATACTGCAGTGCGTGAATGTTTGCACGCGTCGCCTCTCGTGCTCAGACTGACAACTCGCCTAGACCGGCCGTTCGCATCTCTTCTCGAACACGCATCGTTACCTTGTGGCACGTCGTTTTGGAAATTCTTTGATCGAGAGGTAAAATTTATTTGTTTTTCTTTGCAGCAGTAAGGACTGGCCACGCGGAAAGCTGCCGATCCAAACGAAGTTCAGTATAGTAATGTTTTTATGTTATTAAAGTAGTTTGAGAATTACGTATCATTCGTTAGTGATGATTCCTTAATGATCTTCCAGTTTTTAAATTGGTAGGATACGATGCCATACAAATGGTTCGTCTTTAGTGTTGTTGTTCTTGTTATGGTCTTTAGTCCTGAGGCTGGTTTGATGCAGCTCTCCATGCTACTCTATCCTGTGCAAGCTTCTTCATCTCCCAGTACCTACTGCAATCTACATCCTTCTGTATATGTTTAGTGTATTCATCTCTTGGTCTCCCTCTATGATTTTTACCCTCCACACTGCCCTCCAATACTAAATTGGTGATCCCTCGATGCCTCAGAACATGTCCTACCAACCGATCCCTTCTTCTAGTCAAGTTGTACCACAGACTTCTCTTCTCCCCAATCCTATTCAACACCTCCTCATTAGTTATAAGATCTATCCATCTAATCCTCAGCATTCTTCTGTAGCACCACATTTCCAAAGCTTCTATTCTCTTCTTGTCTAAACTAGTTATCGTCCATGTTTCACTTCCATACGTAGCTACACTCCATACAAATACTTTCAGAAACGACTTCCTGACACTTAAATCTATACTCGATGTTAACAAATTTCTCTTCTTCGAAACGCTTACCTTGCGATTGCCAGTCGACACTTTATATCCTCTCTACTTCGACTCCCTTTAGTATCACACCTAATCTCCGTACTCACCATTCAATGTTTACAAGAAGTACTGTGCCACACCAGCAGCATCATGGATTCATGGTAACTATACAGGCACTCATATGACGGCACAAAATTGTGTTTTAAGCAACACATCGCTTCCTACGCGTCGTTTATGAGTTACGTGCAAGGTGAGGAGTACAGGCTGTGGTGCGCAACGCATTGTTAGCATCTCGGCTGCTTCTTCACTGCGATTTTTCAGTCACTGGTTCTCACATATGAGGTTTCGTATCCAGTGTGGGCTATGGCTTTAAAGAAGTCACTGATAATACTACGTATTACAGTCACGCATTCTGTCAGACAAAAATGGTTCGAACTAAGCACATATTTGTCAAGATATTTTCTTCGTTATAATTCCTCGATGTGGTACAATACAAAAGAGTTTCAGAAATCTTCACTTCCGTCTACTATTTGCAAGATACAGTCTCAAAAAATGAGATGTTCATGTCCAGACCCATAAATGATTACAATTTCAGGAAAATTGGATGATTTATTCAAGAGAAAGAACTTCACAAACTGAGCAAGCCAACAACATATTGGTCCACCTTTGGCCCTTATGAAAGCAGTTATTCGGGTTGGCACAGATTGACAAAATTTCTGTATTTTCTACTGAGCGGTATCGTGCCCAATTCTGTCCAATTGGCGCTTTACATTGTCAAAACCCAAGTTGGTTGGAGGGCCCTGCCCATAATGATGCAAACGTTCTCCATTGGGGAGAGACACGGCGACCTTATTGGTCAAGGTAGGATTTGGCAAGCACGAAGAAAAGCAGTGGAAACTCTCGCCGTGTGCGAGCAGGCGAAATGTAAGCCCACGATGGCTCGTCATGAAGGACAACAAATCGGAGCGTGGGATATCGCCGACGTGCCGCTGTGGCGTTAGGGCGCCGCGGTTTTCAACCAAAGGCGTCCTGTTGTGTAATGGAATGCCACCCCAGACCATCACTCTTGCTTGTCGGGCGGTATTGAGGGCGACGGCCATGTTAGTATCCCGCCACTGTCCATGGCGTTTCCAGACAAGTCTTCGGTCTGGAATCTCAATGGAGTAGAATTATCCTCAGTGATGAGTCCCGCTTCGAACTGATTTCCGATGACCAGCGATCTAACGCGCCAGTTTCCGTCCCACTAGGATCATTCCTTCGTGGTGCGTCTTTTCTTTTTGTCTTCCAGTTCTTGAGCGGTCGTTTTAGAAATAGTGGAGGTACAGAGTATCCATAACTGAAGTTCCAATTTCAAAACGCTGTGAGTGACAAGAGTAGATTTCTGTGAGCCTGAGCTGATTCTTTGAGAACATCTTAGACAGAGTAACGATAGAGAAGGAAATATGTCACCTCCGTATAAGGGGAACAACCCAGACATTCTCCTTAACCGATTTTGGAGAGATGCTGAACTGTCGTATAGAGATTTCAATCCCACTCCTCCCGAATGCGTGTCCAGTATCTATACCACTTTACCAGGTTGCTCGGAAAATTATCATGGTGTTCGAGATTAGCATGTGGTCTATGAACGGACGTATTACATAGGTCTGTAATTTTTTCATCATTTATATCTTTCATTTCCTGCTCATGAGAGCAGGCCGAGCTATTGTAGAACGTTAGTCTTCTCAGCCAGATAGAAGGCTGATTCCCAAACGAAAATAGTTGGGAGAGAGTTTCCAATTCTAGTATTCACCTGGCAACCGAAGGGAATACGCTCGTACCATTCTAGCCGCGGCCTGTTTCATACAAGGAAAACAAAGGCAAGCGCGCTGAGAAACTACAAGTCAGTTGTACCCAATCAAGTGTATGAAACCGGCCAGAACCACGATATAGCAAGCGTGGAAATGGCGTAGATCGCAAAGAATGGAAGAAAACTGGATTTGCTGGAGGAACTAGAAACAGCCATTCACAAGAAGAAATTCAGCAACGTCCTTAACGTTCAAATGAATGACAACAGAATGAGTTTTTAATAGCTTCTTAAATTTATTTTAATGGATATGAATGGTTACAAATGCAGGCTTATTCATAAGTACATCCAGAACTTCAGAAGTCGACTGTAAGAAAATTACAAAACATGCAGAAAAAGACACAAATAAGTTGATAGAGCGTCTCTACAAGTTTTTAACTCACATTATGCCGCGCAATATGGACACCGTTTGTGACTCGGAAAACGTCAATACGTTCGTGCAATTAATTGAAGCAGCAGCCTGCTTTGGAAATCCGTCCACTGGGTTGCATATCTGCAGACGCTAACTAATTCGGTGCGACAGAGCACTTGTTCTGACACACACGTCTCACCAGTGCTACCATGTGTTCTGCCATGTCGCCACGTGTAATGCGAATCGAACTTGTGAAGATGTTCCACCCACTAACATCCGTCATTTTCCTGTATGTCTTCCAGTTCTTGAGCGGTCGTTTTTGAAATAGTGGAGGTACAGAGTGTCCATAACTGAAGTTCCAATTTCAAAACGCTGTAGGAAGAGAACAACTGCTCAGAATGTCGGATTTGAATAGCATATTATTGCCGCTGGAGGAAACGCCACGGAAAAAAAGAAAAAAAATTGGGAAAATTTGACCAATAGATGGCTGTGTAAGCGTCAGAATATGCACACCATCACACGCACAGCACATGGCTGTTCCTCAGCTGGCGTCCGAGATGTTCAGCGTGACTGTCTACATGAAGGATCGCGCGCTGCTGGTAAAGCTCTTTTACAAGAGCAGTGACTAGGCGCCAATTGCGCTGCAGAAGTTCCGGTAACTCGAGGGTATGAAAAAGAGCCATCGGTCCGATGTCTGCTAACGTTCTGGAGAAAATGATTACAAAAGTCGAAACGACAGATTCTTCTGAAGTGCGATGTGACAGAGGGAGGAAAGCAGTTGATCCGCCATCCGTCGAAACCGAGGCTACAGCACTGCAGGCGGGGTCGAACGTAGGTGTGTAAACATGCAGTGCACGGGGATTTGTCCGAACACTGGACATGCCTGCGGGCACGGTGCATAAAATCCTAGGGAACATCCTGCATTGCTATGTATACAGAGTCTCTCATGTCCAGGAATTGCTTCCTGTAGACCTTCCAGCAAGACAAATGTTCGCTCTGGAATTTCTTTCTCGCATGGAAGTGGACAATGAATGGCCGTGGAACATTCTGTGGAAAGACAAAGCCTGTTTCTATGTCCATGGATATGTCAACAAGCAGAAATGCAGAATATTGGTGACGGAAAATCTGCACGCACAACTGTGTACCGCACCTACGCTTATTGTCAAACGTACGATCATATGTGGTATCAAGTGAAAATTGTGACTGGACTTTGGTAGGGAGGACACCGCATGTTATCTTGGATGAAGAGTCATCTTCACATGTAGAAGTAATTTCGGGTGGGCCCCTGGGAAGTGCGTTGGGGCCCTTGCTGTTCAAGTTGTATATTATGACCTTGCAGACAATATTAATAGTAAAATCAGGTTTTCTGCAGATGATGCATTTATCTACAACGAGGTACTGTCTGAATGAAGCTAAATAAATATTCAGACAGATCTTGCTAAGATTTCAACGTGGTGCGAAGATTGGCAATTTCCTCTAATTGTTCAGAAATGTAAAATTTTGCACTTTATAAAACGAAAAAAACGTAGTATCCTATGACTGTGTAAGTAGGCTGTTTATGTTTTCTTATTGGCAACGTTACGTAGAGCTCTGTATGACAATCACTGGCTGTGCTGTGTGCAGTCTGTGGCTAGTTTGCATTGTTGTCTGCCATTGTAGTGTTGGCAGCTGGGTGTGAACAGCGCGTAGCGTTGCGCAGTTGCGCAGTTGGAGGTGAGCCGCCAGCAGTGGTGGATGTGGGGAGACAAATGGCGGAGTTTTGAAATTTGTAAGACTGGATGTCATGAACTACTATATATATTATGACTTTTGATGACTATTAAGGTAAATACATTGTTTGTTCTCTATTAAAATCTTTCATTTGCTAACTATGCCTATCAGTAGTTAGTGCCTTCCGTAGTTTGACTCTTTTATTTAGCTGGCAGTAGTGGCGCTCGCTGTATTGCAGTAGTTCGAGTAACCAAGATTTTTGTGAGGTAAGTGATTTGTGAAACGTATAGGTTAATGTTAGTCAGGGCCATTCTTTTGTAGGGATTTTTGAAAGTCAGATTGCGTTGCGCTAAAAATATTGTGTGTCAGCTTAAGTACAGTCTTGTATAATTGTTCAAAGGGGAAGTTTCATATGTCGACCCTTAGCCGAGGATACCTCAATGGAATCTTCTGATTTTTTTCTTGTAGTTTGTATAATTAGTGTAGCTTTAGTTTATTGCTAGCGCCTTATTGTAGAGAGAATCTCCTTTGTAGTTGCAGTCTTTCATTGTTGTACAGGAAAACAGTTGTGGCATGCATGTAAATCTGCACCAAGTATTTCGCAGCTGCGCTTGCAATTAACTAGATATTTTTTTCAGTGCTATGTTAATGTGTTCTCTTATTCTTGCTCTTCAAATTGTGCTTTTCTGTGTTATCGTGTGAAATATTGTGACAATAATCTCGTGTGAAAAACGTAACACTAGGCTCCAAAGTAAACTGAGAAATAATAGTGACGACGAGCATAGCTTATCAGCACCACTGTGTAATGAAGTAACAGACATTCAAAGTAGTAATTTGGTAATCGTGCATAGGGAAATGGAGCGGGCGGCAAATAATGGTGTAGACAGTGAAACAAGTAGTGAACAGGGAAGCATTATCGATCGATCGGTCGGCAACAGCTCGCCTCAGGAATCCGAAATGACAGAACACAATATTGCAAATACTGTACACTCAGGTTTTGGATCCTCACCGTTTTCTCAAATAAGTCAAGATACATTTTCTGCTCGCCAAAATGTAAATGTTGCCGGTGCAAATGCACTGCCGAAAAGCATAGAGGAACAGATTCCAGACACTAATACATTATTATTGCAATTAATGCAGCAAATGAAACAAAATCAGAGACAAACACAGCAACAGTTAGACACAATGGAACAAAATCTCCAAAAGTTAGACACAATGGAACAACACCAGAGACAAACACAGCAACAGTTAGACACAATGGAACAAAATCAGAGACAAACACTGCAAAAGCTTCAAAAGTTAGTCACAACGGAACAACAGCTTCAAAAGTTATACTTAGTGGAACATGCGCTTTAACAAACACGTGAAGATTTAACTACTGAGTTACATAAAATCGAATCGAAATGTCAAAAAGTCTGTAATGGCGTAAAAACACAAATTTGTGAGCATTTTCAACCTATTTTTTCGCGGCATGAAAATGCATTACAGAATCACGAAGCAGCCATAAAAGAGCTGCAAACTGTTGTTCATGAAAATCATGAGACCTTGCAAGCTAAAATTGACTCACTTGCATCTACCGATTCGGTTACGCAACTTGCAAAAACTCAGGAAAACTTAAAGGACACAGTAGATACTTTGAAAATTCGTTCAGAAAGACACATGGAGGAAATTAGTTCACTGTCAGAGAAAGTAGTCGAACTTTCGGATCAGCTAAATAATTTATTTACGAAGATAGATGATAATCTGAATGACGCAAGACCGGTAGTCTTTAATGACACAGAAGAGTGCGAACAAATTAGGAAATTCAAACAAAATCATAATCAAATTAATACGCAACACCAAAGAGAAAACCGGGAAGTACAAGATCAGCTGACACAGGTAATACAAGAATTACGTATTTCAGAGGACACTCGCGCTCCAACACGGGAAGAGGGACTTAGAAATACGGAAAAGCCGCAAAATAATAACACAGGGCATTTCGGAAATTATGAAATAAATTGGCAAGGTGCACCGAATTTTGAGATGGAACCGCCGACACGACGTTACAATGACCGATATGCTACTCGCCGACGATTTTGACTATAAGCTGTTCATTACTACACGTAAATTCAAAACATTTAAGAATTCCAGCAACGACATTCATCCACAAGCGTGGCTTCATCAATTCTCTCATTGTTTTCCTCCCAACTGGTCATTAGAGCACAGATTAGAGTTTATGTGTGGCTATTTAGAGAATGAACCAGCTGTAAGAATGCGGTCGGTCATTCACGATTGCCATAGTGAAGGAGAATTTTACCAAGCCTTCCTCTCAGCATATTGGTCTCAAGCTACACAAGACCGAGTAAAACATAGCATCATAATGATGAAACATTTCGAACAATCTGAATTTTCCAGTCTTGTGAAATATTCTGAAGACATGTTGCACAAGAATCAGTACCTGTCAAACCCATACAGCCCCTCAGAGCTCATTATCTTTTGCTTAATCAAATTACCTGAACATTTACGACATATTATTTTGGCAAGACGTTGCAAAGACGACATTGAAGCTTTTCATGGACTCTTACAAGAATTAGAAATTGACCTGACAATCGCGGAACGCGAAAACAGGAGCACAACAATTACAGGTCACATCCGTCGCAATTCCGCGATGAAAGAAATAATAACTGGACACGACGAGGCTATTCTCACAACACAAATCGTGACCAAAACAGACACCACCCGTATGACAACCACTGGCAGAGTAATAGTTACAGAGAAAGATTGCGTTTCCGTAGTAATGAATATGACAGAGACAATGATAGAAACAGACAATATGGCAACCAGAACTATTATTATCACGGGAGACAGAATAACTTCAGACGTAACAGTTCAGCGCGCAGTTACGATTCAGGGAGAAATTCTCCACCACGTGACCGACAAGAAAGAAACGGTGGAATCTACCGACATGACGACAGACGATATGATCGCAACGACAGAGCTGAATTGCATCAGAACTGGCGGGATTCAAACAGAGCAGGGCCCTCTCGACAAGGTGAATTTGTAGAAGTTAGGTCTCCTAATCACAATAACGACGCACGCCAACAAAGAGATAACAGACAATGACTCGCACCGCAGGCAGCCACGTGCGCTGGCTGGCTCAGAGAAAAATAAGATAGACGCTAACCTTGAGAAAAATTTGAGCATTATTTACCGATGTACCAGGTACCACATGATAATTACGTTGAAGCTGTAGCTCTGCATAGTGGTAAGAGTAAAGACTTACACCATATTTCACATGGAAAACCGTTTATTGATAGATAATCTGTTTTTTAACTTAGTCTTTGCTATAAAATTTTGCACTACACGTTACTAGTACGCTTCGTCAGACTTAGAAACTGTTAACATGCAACTATGTTTTAAAGTTAACTATCCAGTCTAGAACCTAGGGAACATATTTAGACAGTAATTACGAATGCATTGTTATAATGAACAGATGACACAGTGTTATTGTGCGTGTACATTCTTGCTTGTTAGTTGTATGATTACGTAACGACTATAAGGCTCACATACTTGGAGCATATACCAGTACTGCTGACGAGATTTTAATGCAACATTTTGGTTTACTTGAGAATACATTCTGGATTTAAAGTACTTTCTGTGAGATTAAAGATGACTTAGCATTTGGTTTCTTTGACAGCTACACGATTATATCACGACGCTACTAATGTGTGACACAATTTACATTATTGCTTTTGCGCTGTATCTGTTTTATATCTGCACAGTTTTTCTGTATTATTCTGGAAAGTAAAACATGTTTTAGTAGCAAATTTTGTGGTGTAGCTACAATGAAACAGCCTTTTTCGTAGCACAACAATACGTTACATTATAATACTTTCTTGATCACGGTAAGGTACGTAATAACTACGATATCTATACGCAAAGCATTTCACTTTCGTTTATGATGTAAGTACATTGACTTCAGCAGAACTTTACTTACAAAGGACGATAACTACGACACTTCCACAGAATTATCTCACAGCAAGACGCACATTTAGCGCTACAGGACACGCATTTGAGTGACTAATTTTGTACTTAAACCATTTATTTTTCAAGATTTTTGAATTACAAAGAAAGTTTTCCGTGATACATTTCATTCCATTGCTGTAATCTGTAACACCTGAGGGTATAATTATATTTATCCTCAGGGGGTACACGCCTACTTTGTGTACCATGTGTCTGGCAAACACAAGGAGCCCTAGCTAATATGGTATTTGCTTATACAACTTTACACATTGGTACCATGTTTCTCTAACACAGAATTACACAGCTATCCAATTATTTAACTGATTATTTAACTGAGACAAACATTTATTTTACCACATCAGTGACAGATGTTTACGTAATTACACAGCTGGATAACTTCACACTTATGAAACTGTATTTTGTCTGTACTTTGTGAACTGTTCATATTTTTTCGGAACTATTGTGATACCATGAGAGCTTTGAATGATATGTGGTATGGGATCATGATTTTTAAAGTACGTTTGAGGTAGATGACACTATTGAAATGAGCAGAGAATTTTTTAGGTTTTGAAATTATTGCAGAAAGCTACGACGTTTTTGAGATTTGGCTGAGTTTTTAAGATGTTATTATTACAATGACAATGTGTTATATGCTGTTGAGGTACGTTTATGATCAATAAGCTGAGAATCGTACTTTAAAGAGTTATCAAATGTGTGTACATGCATGAATGTATCACAATGCTGCCGAAAATTTTTTGGACTCTGTTACATTGATAGGACTTTGTTTCTACACATTTCTAACGCAAATTCTCGACCTGTGAAATTTTTATATGAGACTGTCACTGCTGTCGTAAATATTTCGGTAAGAAAGCTAAGTGACCACCTTCACGTGATGCGTTGTGGGCAACCAGCTGCGTGACAATCGCCTGGAAAAAAGCCATTAGTGTGTGCCTTTCAGAGGCACAGGTGAAGAAAAAAAAAAGAGGCCATTATCCTCGCTATTGACATTTCTTTGTAGAAAGCATCGCAAATACGACACGCTCAAAGTTGAAAACATATGATTATACTGTGGAGCTTTTAATTCATGATATTTAATAAAATGCCTAATGAAATGATGAGAAACATTTTACATCTATTGTCTTTCTAGTTGAGAGTTTGCTCATTTTGTTTAATATCAAGTTTCTAGCTGCAGCAGCATTGGTTAAAATAAAATTTAATAGATGTACTAATATCACTATTTTGTGTCTACAGACCCAGTAAAGAATAATTTTATGATGTACTTTCGTAGAAAAGAGAGCACAAATAGACATTTCCCTTCACAGGAATTGCATAAATAATTTTTTTAATGACTTGGTAACTTTCTTGCAGAGTAAGTTTTTGTGATGCATCACTCTAGTGTTAAGATGTGACATAGGTATTAAACATGCCCATTTTTACTGTAATATTTTTTCTGCTTGAGCTTTGTCATGTTTAGATATAAGCTATTGCATTTGCTGCTGCTGTTTGCCAGGCATAGTGCTATTAAATTTCACTTTGTATTACTCTGTTAAGCTAGTTTTACTACTGATTTATTTTTCTTGTTGCTGCACATTGGCTCATATTATTTGTAATGTTGCATTTGCTTGGTAATTTAGATTTACTGTAGCTTGCTTTGCCAATTTCCATTTTTTTTGTCATTGCTGTTGTGTTAATTGTTTTGTGCTGCTGCATTGCCTCGTCCCTTAGTTTAGCATCTCAGCTCAGTAGATTTAAGTTAACTTAAGATGGGGTAGGCTATATGTGAGAACGAGTTGTGATGAACTGGAAGAAATGCATTGGGAAGCTATAAGAAAATGGTTCTGCCAAAAAAGAATTTTGAAAGAGGATGTGAACAGAATACAGAAAGCATGCTTGGATAGGATTTTTTTTGGTGGAAACAAATGTTGAAATAAGGGGAAAGATCTACAGAACGATGTTTTGGGTTGGACTGCAGTACCAAATGTCGCACTGAAAACGAACCCTGTCTTTCCTTTTGTATTATTCCGCTATGTGTTTATGTACCCTTGTGTATTTGTTTTTTTTCCTGTCTTTAAGTGTTTAGCTAATAAGATTTATGCTGTAGAATTTTTTAAATACTATGTTATTTACTTCCTAAAGATGTTTAGACATTATTTATTCCGTTTTGTTTTAATGCTCATGTGTGAAGTTGATGTTTCAAAAGTTATTCTGATATTTTATTTACTTATATCATAATTCCTGTAACACTGATGTATATGTTTATTTCTATTCTTTTGTAAAGTCTGTGTTACTACAAATGTTATCTGTATTGTTATGTTCTTTAATGATGTATTTTGTACCTTTGTTATTGTATTCTTATGTTATAAAATTGTAATTGACACCAGTTCATCAAATTAAGTAATTTGTAAGTTACATTTCACTGCACATGTTTCTGTTGGTCATAGTATATGGACAATATGTGAGAAGTAGGGACTGTTAGTGTTTGCACGTGTGTTAATAATTCAGCAAGGGACTGGATAACAGCATTGCTGGTTCTAAGGATATTTAAAAAAAAATTGTGAGTCCACAAGTGGTGATTTATGGACGTGCTATATTGTCTGCAAGACTGTTCAATGCACCTGCAACGGATGGCTGCTAGCCATCTCTACAAGGACTATAGTGGGTCTACACATTTGATGACTCACCAATACCATTATTTCTACAAGGACAGCAGTGGGTCTGCACCTCTGGTGGCCCACCAATACCGTAATCTCTACCAGGACTACAGTGGATCTACTCTGTGATGACCTACCTACCAATATTCTTCAAAACGTCGAATGACTCTGCTGTGGGTTTCCTCTGTTGTGGCCCATTACTTGTCTGCATGTCGAGAGTCAGCACTGTCTTTCCGTTGGAAGGACAACACTACTTCTTCAAGACTGCATGGAAATCCACTACTTCCGTGTGCATTTTCTTTTACTGCTCAGACTTTGAGAAAAACACTGCAATTTTACTGTGATGAATGATCAGGACTGTCTTTATGGACTGTGAGAAAATTTTAGCTTTTGACCAACATTGTATCAATAAGTGTGTGCATTTGATATCTTTGTTATTGTAATTATGAAAAATTGTATCAAATCATTATTGGCCACTGCCCAAAACAATTTGTAAAATTTTTTGTGGGGAGCATGGGGGCTATGTAAGTAGGCTGTTTATGTTTTCTTATTGGCAAAGTTACGTAGAGCTCTGTATGACAATCACTGGCTGTGCTGTGTGCAGTCTGTGGCTAGTTTGCATTGTTGTCTGCCATTGTAGTGTTGGCAGCTGGATGTGAACAGCGCGTAGCGTTGCGCAGTTGCGCAGTTGGAGGTGAGCCGCCAGCAGTGGTGGATGTGGGGAGAGAAATGGCGGAGTTTTGAAATTTGTAAGACTGGATGTCATGAACTACTATATATATTATGACTTTTGATGACTATTAAGGTAAATACATTGTTTGTTCTCTATTAAAATCTTTCATTTGCTAAATATGCCTATCAGTAGCTAGTGCCTTCCATAGTTTGACTCTTTTATTTAGCTGGCAGTAGTGGCGCTCGCTGTATTGCAGTAGATCGAGTAACCAAGATTTTTGTGAGGTAAGTGATTTGTGAAACGTATAGGTTAACGTTAGTCAGGGCCATTCTTTTGTAGGGATTTTTGAAAGTCAGATTGCGTTGCGCTAAAAATATTGTGTGTCAGCTTAAGCACAGTCTTGTATAATTTTTCAAAGGGGACGTTTCAACTGTAATATCATTGAGTCACTACTGGAATTGGCCAATTCATACAAATACCTGGGTGGAAAACGTAGGGAAATGAAATGGAATGATCACATGGATCGAGGCGTGGGTAATGCAGGTGGTAGACTCCGGTTCATTGGTAAAAAACTGGAGAACTGCAATCAGTCTACTAAAGAGATTGCTTACAAGTCACTCGTGTGACCCATCCTAGAATAGTGTGAGGGACCTATACAGATAGGAATAACAGGCGATATTGAAGGTATACAGAGAAGGGAAGCTCTAAAGGTCACAAGCCGGCCGCTGTTGCCGAGCGGTTCTAGGCGCTTCAATCCGGAACCACGCTGCTGCTACGGTCGCAGGTTCGAATCCTGCCTCGGGCATGGATGTGTGTGATGTCCTTAGGTTAGTTAGGTTTATTTAGTTCTAAGTCTAGGGGACTAATGACCTCAAATGTTAAGTCCCATACTCCTTAGAGCCATTTGAACCATTTTTTTCTCTAATGGTCACAGGTTTGGTTAATCCGTGGGAGTGTGTCCCCAAGATACTGCAGGAACTGAACTGTTTAACCCCTGACGAGGGAAGTAAACTATCCTGAGAAAGTCTATTAAAAAGTTTCAAGAACTGGCTTCAAATGATTACTCTAGGGATATATAACAACGCCCTGCGACTCGATCACATGAGGATCGTGAGGATAAGATTAGAATAACTACTGCACGCACAGCGGCATTCAAACAATCATTCATCCCGCGCTCTATTCGTGAATGGAACAGAAAGAAACCCTTATAGCAGGTACAATGGGATGTACTGTCTGCCATGTACCTCAGGGTGGTTTGCAGAGTATAGATGTAGATATAAACCAGTACCACTTCGTTCTGCCTGTGTGGTGCGGGTTGACGGCGTCGTTTATCGTAGGACCGTGTTTTTCGAGGACATGAGCCCCGCAGAGCGCATTATCTGTATCAAATGGTTCAAATGGCTCTGAGGACTATACGACTTAACTTCTGAGGTCATCAGTCGCCTAGAACTTAGAACTAATTAAACCTAACTAACTTAAGGACATCACACACATCCATGCCCGAGGCAGGATTCCAACCTGCGACTGTAGCGGTCGCTCGGTTCCAGACTGTAGCGTCCAGAACCGCACGGCCACTCCGGCCGGCCCATTATCTGTGTCGTTACTGGTAAACACTATGACGGACCTTTGCGCGCCAACGGCATTCCAACCCTTCAACAGCGTGGGTGTGTGGGTAGGATCACTTCTATGCAAGATGATGGCGTTCTTCCGCACGTTGCACAGCCGGTGAAGCGGCTGCTGCAGAGGAACTTCAGAAATGTTAGAATTAGCAGCCGTCATTACCCTACAGCCTGGCCATCCAGATCACCTCATCTTAATCCGTGTGACATCTGACTGTAGGGTTATCTGAAAGATGTCTTCAGTGCTCCAATTACTAACGCAGCTGAACAGAAGGCACGTATTGCGTAATGCACTCTGAACGTGATGCCCGAGAAACTCAGATCTTTTCTGAAAAATGCTGTTTCTCAATTTCAACTTCTGGCAGGAAACAGGAGCATACTGAACGTGTCTTGCGCCAGTCTCAAGAAAGTTAGACAACAGTGTCACTTTGCTTTTTATGTGATTTTTGGTCTCGTGAGAATTAAAAACCGATTTTTACCGTCCGATATGGTATGACCTTACCATGGTGGATGGGTTTACCTAAATAACAGTGCCACGACTATTTACTGCCGGCCTTTTGCAGTCAAGCGTATTGAACAGTACGCATGGCATAACGTGCAACTCAAACAATAACCGTCGTATTGGAAGTGATATGTCGTTTGCAGCTGATCCCACATACGTTACGACACTTACAGCGCCATCTATTGGTATTTTTTTGTTCCTGCATTGTCAATAATATGCTGTTCAAATTTGACGTGGTTCTGAGCAGTGATTTCTTTCTACAGCGTTTGGAAACTGGAACTTCAATTGCGGACACACTGCACTTATGAATAATCCTGTATTTACTATTCGATGGGGAACTTTCAAGCCTTTATTTGCTAAATGAAACATGCTTATCGACTATCGACAGTATCTTGGCTCTTGCATGACACCCATAATTTATATGGATCAACAATTTGTCGTATAGCCTTGAAATTATAGCCCTTAAATGAATCAACAGTTCTTTTGTGCAACAGAATTCCTCTGTGCATCTGTCCTGAGGACACTGCCGCAACATTGGTGGGGGGTGGGGGTGTAAGAGGGCAAGAACTATGCCCCTTCCATGAAGTCATTAAAGCTCACCTAACTAACATTGGGCGAACAGTAGGGCTGAACAAATATGACGGACAAGGCACAATGCATCTAGTAGAGGATATAGTATGGACGTATTGGAATAATTAATGTCAGGTGATGGTTTTAAAGTAATTCACTCGACATGAAAAACTTTGTGGAAACGCGTCGATTTAGTGGAGGCTAGTTTATCCCAGGGAAGTATTCAGAGTTGACCGTGGCTGGCTGGGAAATGGCGAAGGGAAGCGACAATAGGCAGCTTAGGGCGGCTCAAGCTCTGAGAAAGTGGTAACGGGGCGTGGCCTCCAGTTGCCTTAAGATGAGTGACAGTGAGTGGGTGGTTGACCCCATGCTGGTGTACTAGGAAGCAGACGGAGAACTTGTATGCCTGTTGATAAATGTCCATATTCCCGTTTTCAATGAAAAATGCGAGAAAGCCGCGCAAATTTATGGTGGAGCGGTCAACAGAGGCCAAAATATGCATGTTTGTGACTATAGCAACTTCACGCTGAATTCACGGTCCACAGAGTCTGAAGTAAATCAGGTGAAGAGCGACAGAATGAAATACGCCGGCCTCCGATGGGAACATGGGACTGAGGAATTTGAAGTACTCTCCTGGGAGTCAGAATTTCGGAAAAATTGGTGTTTTGTGCAGACACTAACCTTGATGGGTGGCTGGGAGGAGCTAAATAGCAGACGTTGAGAGGAAGGGAAATTTTGTGGGAATTTGTTCACTTCCCAGAGCAGGCATTGGTCGGCGCTGGGAAGTGAAGCATAATTAACGCAACTTGCAGCAGCACGAGGCAGGCCGACGTCCTCACAACGACGACACCCCGCCATGCTGAATTCGGTGATATTGCACCAGCTCTGGCTTGAATTAGACCACCGATTAATTTGTTGGATCATTTTGGCACAGTTTCCACGAGGTTTTCATGGACCGTGTATTGGGGAATTCTTCTCGCACTTCGCATTACGCCTGGATCAGTCGATAGGAATTAAGTTTGATTTATCGCGCTTTACTACACATAAACGCAATTTATTACCACAGCCTGATAGGAGAGTCTTGTAATGTGATGATTGACGGTCGGGAGTTAAAATAAATTTGTGCTAATCGACTGCATCTGTTTTCAATCAAGTAGTTGAAATCCAAGTCACTTTCTTAATAAATGTTATGTTCAACATTTGCATCTGGGGTTCAACAGCTGAATATAACATCAATGTGCACCCATTTTTAATTAAAAGAGATCAATTCTGAATCAATTAGTGTCAATACTGTCACCACAGTTCAATCAGAAGTCACAGGGCCTTATTACTTTCTTTGCGTTATCCGATAGTGCAACGGTTTTGCACTCTCTGTTGTTCTGTTAGTCAATTAGCTGGGGTGAACACACGCCAAAACCAGATAAGTTCAAATGGTTCAAATGGCTCTGAGCACTATGGGACTTAACAGCTGAGGTCATCAGTCCCCTAGAACTTAGAACTACTTAAAACTAACTAACCTAAGAACAACACACACATCCATGCCCGAGGCAGGATTCGAACCTGCGACCCATCAATGTGGTCGCGCGGTTCCAGACTGAAGCGCCGAGAACCGCTCGGTCACTCTGGCCGGCAGACTTCAGTGTCTAGAACTGCTCGGCCACTCCGGCCGGCACCAGATAAGTGACAGGTGGGGTGTTACGGGGGAAGTCACAATAAAATCGTCGAAAAGTATGTTTTTGCACTGTAATAAATGAGGTGAGGGTAAGTGTGGTGTCATGGTCATCGAATTTCATTAATGTAAGAATGAAATGTAATGTACCATGGACCTTGCCGTTGGTGGTGAGGCTTGCGTGCCTCAGCGATACAGATGGCCGTACCATAGGTGCAACCACAACGGAGGGGTATCTGTTGAGAGGCCAGACAAACATGTGGTTCCTGAAGAGGGGCAGCAGCCTTTTCAGTAGTTGCAGGGGCAACAGTTTGGATGATTGACTGATCTGGCCTTGTAACATTAACCAAAACGGCCTTGCTGTGCTAGTACTGCGAATGGCTGAAAGCAAGGGGAAACTACAGCCGTAAATTTTCCCGAGGACATGCAGCTTTACTGTATGATTAAATGATGATGGCGTCCTCTTGGGTAAAATACTCCGGAGGTAAAATAGTCCCCCATTCGGATCTCCGGGAGGGGACTACTCAAGAGGACGTCGTTATCAGGAGAAAGAAAACTGGCGTTCTACGGATCAGAGCGTGGAATGTCAGATCCCTTAATCGGGCAGGTAGGTTAGAAAATTTAAAAAGGGAAATGGATAGGTTAAAGTTAGATATAGTGGGAATTAGTGAAGTTCGGTGGCAGGAGGAACAAGACTTTTGGTCAGGTGATTACAGGGTTATAAATACAAAATCAAATAGGGGTAATGCAGGAGTAGGTTTAATAATGAATAAAAAATAGGAGTGCGGGTTAGCTACTACAAACAGCATAGTGAACGCATTATTGTGGCCAAGATAGACACAAAGCCCATGCCTACTACAGTAGTACAAGTTTATATGCCAACTAGCTCTGCAGATGATGAAGAAATTGATGAAATGTATGACGAGATAAAAGAAATTATTCAGGTAGTGAAGGGAGACGAAAATTTAATAGTCATGGGTGACTGGAATTCGTCAGTAGGAAAAGGGAGAGAAGGAAACATAGTAGGTGAATATGGATTGGGGGGAAGAAATGAAAGAGGAAGCCGCCTTGTAGAATTTTGCACAGAGCATAACTTAATCATAGCTAACACTTGGTTCAAGGATCATAAAAGAAGGTTGTATACCTGGAAGAATCCTGGAGATACTAAAAGGTATCAGATAGATTATATAATGGTAAGACAGAGATTTAGGAACCAGGTTTTAAACTGCAAGACATTTCCAGGGGCTGATGTGGATTCTGACCACAATCTATTGGGTATGAACTGCAGATTGAAACTGAAGAAACTGCAAAAAGGTGGGAATTTAAGGAGATGGGACCTGGATAAACTGACTAAACCAGAGGTTGTAGAGAGTTTCAGGGAGAGCACAAGGGAACAATTGACAGGAATGGGGGAAAGAAATACAGTAGAAGAAGAATGGGTAGCTCTGAGGGATTAAGTAGTGAAGGCAGCAGAGGATCAAGTAGGTAAAAAGACGAGGGCTAATAGAAATCCGTGGGTAACAGAAGAAATATTGAATTTAATTGATGAAAGGAGAAAATATAAAAATGCAGTGAATGAAGCAGGCAAAAAGGAATACAAACGTCTCAAAAATGAGATCGACAGGAAGTGCAAATGGCTAAGCAGGGATGGCTAGAGGACAAATGTAAGGATGTAGAGGCTTGTCTCACTAGAGGTAAGATAGTTACTGCCTACAGGAAAATTAAGAGACCTTTGGAGAGAAGAGAACCACTTGTATGAATATCAAGAGCTCAGATGGCAACCCAGTTCTAAGCAAAGAAGGGAAGGCAGAAAGTTGGAAGGAGTATATAGAGGGTCTATACAAGAGCGATGTACTTGAGGACAATATTATGGAAATGGAAGAGGATGTAGATGAAGATGAAATGGGAGATAAGATACTGAGTTTGACAGAGCACTGAAAGACCTGAGTCGAAACAAGGCCCCGGGAGTAGACAACATTCCATTAGAACTACTGATGGCCTTGGGAGAACTGGTCATGACAAAACTCTACAATCTGGTGAGCAAGATGTATGAGACTGGCGAAATACCCACAGACTTCAAGAAGAATATAATAATTCCAATCCCAAAGAATGCAGGTGTTGACAGATTTGAAAATTACCGAACTATCAGTTTAATATGTCACAGCTGCAAAATACTAACGCATTCTTTACAGACGAATGAAAAAACTTGTAGAAGCGGACCTCGGGGAAGATCAGTTTGGATTCCGTAGAAATGTTGGAACAGGTGAGGCATTACTAACCTTAAGACTTATCTCGGAAGAAAGATTAAGGAAAGGCAAACCTACGTTTCTAGCATTTGTAGACTTAGAGAAAGCTTTTGACAATGTTGACTGGAATACTCTCTTTCAAATTCTGAAGGTGGCAGGGGTAAAATACAGGGAGCGAAAGGCTATTTACAATTTGTACAGAAACCAGATGGCAGTTATAAGAGTCGAGGGGCATGAAAGGGAGGAGTGGTTGGGAAAGGAGTGAGACAGAATTGTAGCCTCTCCCCGATGTTATTCAATCTGTATATTGAGCAAGCAGTAAAGGAAACAAAAGAAAAATTCGGAGTAGGTATTAAAATTCATGGAGAAGAAGTAAAAACTTTGAGGTTCGCCGATGACATTGTAATTCTGTCAGAGACAGCAAAGGACTTGGAAGAGCAGTTGAACGGAATGGACAGTGTCTTGAAAGGAGGATATAAGATGAACATCAACAAAACCAAAACGAGGATAATGGAATGTAGTCAAATTAAATCGCGTGATGCTGAGGGGATTGGATTAGTAAATGAGACACTTAAAGTAGTAAAGGAGTTTTGCTATTTAGGGAGTAACATAACTGATGATGGTCGAAGTAGAGAGGATATAAAATGTAGACTGGCAATGGCAAGCAAATCGTTTCTGAAGAAGAGAAATTTGTTAACATCGAGTATAGATTTAAGTGTCAGGAAGTCGTTTCTGAAAGTATTTGTATGGAGTGTAGCCATGTATGGAAGTGAAACATGGACGATAGCCAGTTTGGACAAGAAGAGAATAGAAGCTTTCGAAATGTGGTGCTACAGAAGAATGCTGAAGATAAGGTGGGTAGATCATGTAACTAATGAGGAGGTATTGAATAGGATTGGGGAGAAGAGAAGTTTGTGGCACAACTTGACTAGAAGAAGGGATCGGTTGGTAGGACATGTTTTGAGGCATCAAGGGATAACAAATTTAGCATTGGAGGGCAGCGTGGAGGGTAAAAATCGTAGAGGGAGACCAAGAGATGAATACACTAAGCAGATTCAGAAGGATGTAGGTTGCAGTAAGTACTGGGAGATGAAGAAACTTGCACAGGATAGAGTGGCATGGAGAGCTGCATCAAACGAGTCTCAGGACTGAAGATCACAACAACAACAACAAGAAGCAGCATGGCTTTGAGGAAAGGAAAGAAACTATTAAGAATGAAATTTATGACAAAGCACAAGGCTTGGTGCCAGGCGGACGTCAGAAAGCGCGCCATTGCTCCATATGAAGTCAAACTTGTTCACAACCTGCTGAGGAAGCAGCGTTGCTGTAATGACTTGGTTAGGACAACAGCCTTAGGCCCTCTGGCGAGTAGCAGACGGTGGCATAAGGCCAGAAAGTTCAAGAACATTTTGGAAGGTTCTGGAAAATTCCTTAGGACGTTCTTCAGAAGAATCAGAAAGAAATTTCTAAGGGAGAAACTCGCACAATAGTCCGTGAAAAACAAGTATATAAACGAAACTTCCTGGCAGATTAAAACTGTGTGCATCGACCGAGACTCGAACTCGGGACCTTTGCCTTTCGCGGGCAAGTGCTCTACCATCTGAGCTACCGAAGCACGACAAATTTCTCTTCTTCAGAAACGATTTCCTTACCATTGCCAGTCTACATTTTATATCCTCTCTACTTCGACCATCATCAGTTATTTTACTCCCTAAATAGCAAAACTCCTTTACTACTTTAAGTGTCTCATTTCCTAATCCAATCCCCTCAGCATCACCCGATTTAATTTGACTACATTCCATTATCCTCGTTTTGGTTTTGTTGATGTTCATCTTATATCCTCCTTTCAAGACAATGTCCATTCCGTTCAACTGCTTTTCCAAGTCCTATCCTGTCTCTGACAGAATTACAATTTTATCGGCGAACCTCAAAGTTTTTATTTCTTCTCCATCGATTTTAATTCCTACTCCGAATTTTTCTTTTGTTTCCTTTACTGCTTGCTCAATATACAGATTGAATAACATCGGGCATAGGCTACAACCCTGTCTCACTCCCTTCCCAACCACTGCTTCCCTTTCATGCTCCTCGACTCTTATAACTGCCATCTGGTTTCTGTACAAATTGTAAATAGCCTTTCGCTCCGTGTATTTTACCCCTGCCATCTTCAGAATTTGAAACAAAGTATTCCAGTCAACATTATCAAAACTTTCTCTAAGTCTACAAATGCTAGAAACGTAGGTTTGCCTTTCCGCAATCTATTTTCTAAGATAGGTCGTAGGGTCAGTATTGCCTCAGGTGTTCCAACATTTGTACGGAATCCAAACTGATCTTCCCCGAGGTCGGCTTCTACCAGTTTTTCCATTCGTCTGTAAAGAATTCGCGTTAGTATTTTGCAGCTATGACATATTAAACTGATAGTTCGGTAATTTTCAAATCTGTCAACACCTGCTTTCTTTGGGATTGGAATTATTATATTCTTTTTGAAGTCTGTGGGTATTTCGCCAGTCTCATACATCTTGCTCACCAGATGGTAGAGTTTTGTCATGACTGGTTCTCCCAAGGCCATCAGTAGTTCTAATGGAATGTTGTCTACTCCCAGGGCCTTGTGTCGACTTAGGTCTTTCAGTGCTGTGTCAAACTCTTCACGCAATATCATATCTGCCATTTGATCTTCATCTACATCCTCTTCCATTTCCATAATATTGTCCTCAAGAACATCGCCCTTGTATAGACCCTCTATATACTCCTTCCACCTTTTCTGCTTTCCCTTCTTTGCTTAGAACTGGGTTTCCATCTGATCTCTTGATATTCATACAAGTGGTTCACTTTTCTCCAAGAGTTTCTTTAATTTTCCTGTAGGCAGTATGTATCTTACCCCCAGTGATATACGCCTCCATACCCTTACATTTGTCCCTAGCCATCCTTGCTTAGCCATTTTGCACTTCCTGTCGATCTCATTTTTGAGACGTTTGTACTCCATTTTGTCTGCTTCATTTACTGCATTTTTGTATTTTCTCCTTTCATCAATTAAATTGAATATCTCTTCTGTTACCCAAGGATTTCTATTAGCCCTCGTGTTTTTACCTACTTTATCCTCTGCTGCCTTCACTATTTCATCTCGCCAAGCTACCCATTCTTCTTCTGCTGTATTTTTTTCCCCCATTCTTGTCAATCGCTCCGTAATGAACTCCCTGAAACTCTATACAACCTCTAGTTCTGTCACTTTATCCGGGTCCCATCCCCTTAAATTCCCACCTTTTTGCAAAATTTTTAAGCCGTACGAAGTATTCCTAACACCGAGTACGGGTTTAGTGCTCATCACCGTATGCTTCCTGCTTCTTTTGGTGGTGTCTGAGTGTCATGCAAAATTTAATGCATACGCGTTGCTCGTGTAACTGTGCCGTCTCGAAGTTCACAAACTGTGCGACACAACGTTCTACTAAATGCAGCACTGAATAGTAAGTGACATACAACAATGAAACTTTCGGCAGTTGCGGCGTGTGCAGCGATGCCAGCAGCATTTCGCTCCAACACACCGTAGGCGCTATATTACGAACGTGCCGGATTTATTTGAAGAGACGTCGTTTCGTGTTGCGGACCAGTACGTCGTTTGACTGACCCGCGAGATAATGGATGGATTCTGTACGAAAGAGGAGTGAGTCGTGCAGTGTAGGCTAGGCCGTAGTATGTGGGCGTGTGTGAGACGGGGCAGCGCAGCACCAGCGGCGAGGACGCGCGCGTGGGGAGCGGACAGCCAGCCGGCCACACGCGGTGAGGTGGGTGGGCGAGTTGGCTCAATGAGCCTCCGTGGGCCGCGGAAGTCTCAATGGGCGGAACAATGCGGCCCGGCCGCGGCCATTGAGCGGCGCCCGGCTGGCGCGCAGCGCGCCGCGCGGCCGGATGCAGATCTTATCCGCCGGCGAAAGCCGAGCCCCGCCGGAGAGGGGCGAAGGGGCCAGTCTGCAGGCGAGGCGAGACCGTTCCGCCGTTCCGCTCTCGCACCTGCGCGCTGTCACATTCTTCTCGCCGGCAGGGGACCGCGGGACACACCATTATTAAGTCGCACAAGCAACTGCGCGTCACCGTAGAGAAAAACGCTTCCGTGATGTCGTAATGATACAGCACCCAAGTACATGTCCGGCGAGTCCACATATTCCTTCTGCGCACACACACACACACACACACAAGCAGGCAGGAGGGTCGCTTAATAAGTTATGCCCCACATTTTTTAAAAAAAGCCATTAATATACACACACTCAGTCGCAAAAGTATTCGGACAGTGGGAAGTTTCACAATGAGTACTCGAGAAACACTGACTATGAAACCCAAACATATTTATTAGCAATATATATGCGTAACAACATTAATTACAAAACAATTATTATATTATTTCCTCTCCAAAACATAAATAACAGAAAAATTAACAACAAAAATGAAACATCCTGCACACCCTGCTGCTACAAAAGTATTCCGACACTGTCCAATAAATGTTCATAAGTTGTACGACAAAAATGTCAATATCTTGTGGGTCCACCTTTCATTTTCAATACCTCCTCCAATCTACTAGGGATACTTTCCACGAGTTTTTTCGTGAAATCTGGGCCTATATTTGCCCATTCTTGGCGCAGTTTCTCTTTCAAGGTCTCCTTCGTATAGATGTTGTCCGCGCCGAGGGTCCATTTAAATTTATCCCACAAATGTTCGATTGGGATAAGGTCTGGTGATTGGGGAGGGGGGCTCAATGCTTTCGGGCAATTGAAGAGCAACCACATTTTGTAAGTAGGCTGTTTAGGTTCTTATAGTGGTAACGCCACCGCCACGTAGCGCTCTGTATGAAAATCACTGGCTGTGCTGTGTGCAGTCTGTGGCTGCGTGGCATTGTTCGAATTTGCTATTGTAGTGTTGGGCAGTTGGATGTTAACAGCGCGTAGCGTTGCGCAGTTGGAGGTGAGCCGCCAGCAGTGGTGGATGTGGGGAAGTGAGATGGCGGAGTTTTGAGAGCGGATGATCTGACAGAGACAGTACATTTGGATGACTGGATAACATGAACTGATATATATATATATATATATATATATATATATATATATATATATATATATATATATATATATATATAATGACTTTTGAACACTATTAAGGTAAATACATTGTTTGTTCTTTATCAAAATCTTTCATTTGCTAACTATGCCTATCAGTAGTTAGTGCCTTCAGTAGTTCGAATCTTTTATTTAGCTGGCAGTAGTGGCGCTCGCTGTATTGCAGTAGTTCGAGTAACGAAGATTTTTGTGAGGTAAGTGATTTTTGAAACGTATAGGTTAATTTAGTCAGGGTCATTCTCTTGTAGGGATTATTGAAAGTCAGATGGCGTTGCGCTAAAAAATATTGTGTGTCAGTTTAGTGGTGATCAGAATAAGTAAAGAGAGAAATGTCTGAATACGTTCAGTTTTGCTCAGCTGTTTGAAAATCAAATAATGTAAGAGGTTTATCAGCACAGTAATTCATTAATTTTTCTAAGGGGACGTTTCAAAATCACCTGGGTGACAATCTGAGCAGCTCTCTTACGTTGTTCGCAGACGATGCTGTAATTTACCGTCTAGTAAGGACATCCGAAGACCAGTATCAGTTGCAAAGCGATTGAGAAAAGATTGCTGTATGGTGTGGCAGGTGGCAGTTGACGCTAAATAACGAAAAGTGTGAGGTGATCCACATGAGTTCCAAAAGAAATCCGTTGGAATTCGATTACCCGATAAATAGTACAATTCTCAAGGCTGTCAATTCAACTAAGTACCTGGGTGTTAAAATTACGAACAACTTCAGTTGGAAAGACCACATAGATAATATTATGGGGAAGGCGAGCCAAAGATTGCATTTCATTGGCAGGACACTTTGAAGATGCAACAAGTCCACTATAGAGACAGCTTACACTACACTCGTTCGTCCTCTGTTAGAATATTGCTGCGTGGTGTGGGATCCTTACCAGGTGGAATTGACGGAGGACATCGAAAGGGTGCAAAAAAGGGCAGATCGTTTTGTATTATCACGTAATAGGGGAGAGAGTGTGGCAGATACGATACGCGAGTTGGGATGGAAGTCATTAAAGCAAAGACGTTTTTCGTCGCGGCGAGATCTATTTACGAAATTTCAGTCAGCAACTTTCTCTTCCGAATGCGAAAATATTTTGTTGAGCCCAACCTACATAGGTAGGAATGATCATCAAAATACACTCCTGGAAATGGAAAACAGAACACATTGATACCGGTGTGTCAGACCCACCACACTTGCTCCGGACACTGCGAGAGGGCTGTACAAGCAATGATCACACGCACGGCACAGCGGACACACCAGGAACCGCGGTGTTGGCCGTCGAATGGCGCTAGCTGCGCAGCATTTGTGCACCGCCGCCGTCAGTGTCAGCCAGTTTGCCGTGGCATACGGAGCTCCATCGCAGTCTTTAACACTGGTAGCATGCCGCGACAGCGTGGACGTGAACCGTATGTGCAGTTGACGGACTTTGAGCGAGGGCGTATAGTGGGCATGCGGGAGGCCGGGTGGACGTACCGCCGAATTGCTCAACACGTGGGGCGTGAGGTCTCCACAGTACATCGATGTTGTCGCCAGTGGTCGGCGGAAGGTGCACGTGCCCGTCGACCTGGGACCGGACCGCAGCGACGCACGGATGCACGCCAAGACCGTAGGATCCTACGCAGTGCCGTATGGGACCGCACCGCCACTTCCCAGCAAATTAGGGACACTGTTGCTCCTGGGGTATCGGCGAGGACCATTCGCAACCGTCTCCATGAAGCTGGGCTACGGTCCCGCACACCGTTAGGCCGTCTTCCGCTCACGCCCCAACATCGTGCAGCCGCCTCCAGTGGTGTCGCGACGGGCGTGAATGGAGGGACGAATGGAGACGTGTCGTCTTCAGCGATGAGAGTCGCTTCTGCCTTGGTGCCAATGATGGTCGTATGCGTGTTTGGCGCCGTGCAGGTGAGCGCCACAATCAGGACTGCATACGACCGAGGCACACAGGGCCAACACCCGGCATCATGGTGTGGGGAGCGATCTCCTACACTGGCCGTACACCACTGGTGATCGTCGAGGGGACACTGAATAGTGCACGGAACATCCAAACCGTCATCGATCCCATCGTTCTACCATTCCTAGACCGGCAAGGGAACTTGCTGTTCCAACAGGACAATGCACGTCCGCATGTATCCCGTGCCACCCAACGTGCTCTAGAAGGTGTAAGTCAACTACCCTGGCCAGCAAGATCTCCGGATCTGTCCCCCATTGAGCATGTTTGGGACTGGATGAAGCGTCATCTCACGCGGTCTGCACGTCCAGCACGAACGCTGGTCCAACTGAGGCGCCAGGTGGAAATGGCATGGCAAGCCGTTCCACAGGACTACATCCAGCATCTCTACGATCGTCTCGATGGGAGAATAGCAGCCTGCATTGCTGCGAAAGGTGGATATACACTGTACTAGTGCCGACATTGTGCATGCTCTGTTGCCTGTGTCTATGTGCCTGTGGTTCTGTCAGTGTGATCATGTGATGTATCTGACCCCAGGAATGTGTCAATAAAGTTTCCCCTTCCTGGGACAATGAATTCACGGTGTTCCTATTTCAACTTCCAGGAGTGTAAAATAAGAGAAATCAGAGCTCGAACAGAAAGGTTTAGGTGTTCGTTGTTCCCGCGCGCTGTTCGGGAGTGGAAAGGTAGAGAGATAGTATGATTGTGGTTCGATGAACCCTCTGCCAAGCACTTAAATGTGAATTGCAGAGTAATCATGTAGATGTAGATATACGCGTAACAACATTAATTACAAAATAATTATTGTATTATTTCCTTTCCAAAACATAAATAACAGAAAAATTAACAACAAAAATGAAACATCCTGCACAGCCTGCTGCTACAAAAGTATTCGGACACTGTCCAATAAATGTTCATAAGTTGTACGACGAAAATGTCAATACCTTGTGGGTCCACCTTTCATTTTCAATACCTCCTCCAATCTACTAGGCATACTTTCCACGAGTTTTTTCGTGAAATCTGGGCCTATATTTGCCCATTCTTGGCGCAGTTTCTTTTTCAAGGTCTCCTTCGTATAGATGTTGTCCGCGCGGAGGGTCGGTTTCAATTTATCCCACAAATGTTCGATTGGGTTAAGGTCTGGTGATTGGGGAGGGGGGTGCAATACTTTCGGGCAATTGAAGAGCAACCACATTTGTACAATATGCGCGGTATGTTTGGGATCATTATCCTGATAAAAATGAAAGTTGTTCGCAATACCTAGATGTCGTGCACTCTGCTTCAAATGTCCTCGCAGTATATTCAAATACGCTTCCTTGTTCATCGTATCATCAATGAACACTAAATCACCCACACCATTGCCGGACATGCATCCCCACACCATGATGCTCCCACCTTTCTGTTGGTTTGAGGTTCCTGGGATTCAGCTCTTCATTGGTCTTTCGCCACACGTTTGCCTTTCCGTCGCTTTGCCATAATGTAAATTTACATTCGTCGCAAAATATCACCCGATTCCACCAAGCCTGATCGTATTCGGCGTATTCCCTCGCAAACTGCATACGTTTTTTCTGGTTCACTGCATTTATGAATGGCTTTCGCCGTGCCACTCGACCATGGTACTGCGATCGTCGTAGTACTCTCCGCACTGTGGCAGATATTTTCGGATTCTGTTGTACCTTTCGCACAATCACACGTTCATCTCTCTGTGAAAATGTCCGTCGCCGTCCTGTACTGCAACGGAATTCCAATCGGTCTTCTTTCTCGAACCGGTTAATAATGTCGTGAACTGCACTTTTCTTCATATTCACTATTGCGGCACTTTCCCTGCAGGTTTTCCTCTTCGCGTGATGATAAACGACAAGTTGCCTTTGCTCGAAGGTAGAACACTTCTCTCTGTGTCCCATCGTCGACCTGCACAGGCTCGCGATACGTGTTTACTAATCATCGCTACCGTCTCGCGGAAATGTCGGCCACGCTGCAGTCGCTTCACCCTCTGTGCGTCTCGGAATGAACTATTCTCTCACGTTGTCCGCCTTTGTCCGAATACTTTTGTTGCACCTTCCCATGCCGTTTTCAGGAAATATTACGTAACAGACACATGTCCAACAACAATTCTTCGTATTTGACGCGTGTTTCACGTTGCGACATCGTACCCAGAGTCCCAAATACATTACAAAGTGCAATTTCTGTATTTGTTCATGCGGCAAACCGCAAAATTATGCGCCGTTACGTGCTGTCCGAATACTTTTGCGACTGAGTGTAGACAACCGACCTTGTTGGTGCTTCACATTTGATGTTTGTTCTGTGACCCGGTGAAGTTCCGAACCGTTCTAGCACCTGGCAGAGCCGTAGAATAGCGTCAAAACGGCGTCTACATACGACTCACGTTACAAGCAGCGTGCTGTTATTGAATTCGTGTATGCAGTTAAAGAAACCGTGGTGAACATCTATAAAAATTTGTGTGCAGTGTATGGCGATGCTGCAATTGATAGGAGTACAGTTGGGTGATGGGTAAAGAAAGTTACAGCCTCAGGAAACGCAGAAACAGGGCTCCACGATCAGCCACGCTTTGGACGCCCTGTCACAGCCCCTGCTCCAGACGTGCTGAGTCGTGCGGATGCCATTATTCGTGCCGACCGGTGCATTACAACTCGACAATTGACTCTACAGTTGTCGGTCGGCATTGGAAGTATGTCTGCAATGCTCGAGACTCTCGCATATTCAAAGAATGCTCATAGTGGACCAGAAGATTCAAGGAAAGGCCATTTCATATGAACTGATGGAGCGTTTTGAGACCGACGGAGAGGCCTTTCTGTCACGGATAGTTACGGGGGACGAAAACTGGGTGCACCACTTTGCGCCGGAAACGAAAACGCAGTCAGTCCATGGAGTGGCATCATCCTCACTCACCACAAAAGAAGAAATTCAAGAGAACCCCCTCTGCAGGAAAATGATGATGTTTGGTCATCAGCGCCCTTACAAATTCCCAACTTTCGCTCAGTCCAATCTCGCCACTTTCATGAATGATGATGAAATGATGAGGACAGCACAAACACCCAGTCATCTCGAGGTAGGTGAAAATCCCTGACCCCGCCGGGAATCGAACCCGGGACCCCGTGCTCGGGAACCGAGAACGCGACCGCGGACCACGAGCTGCGGACTCTGCAGGAAAAGTCGTGGTGAGGTCTTCTGGGACTGTGATGGAGTCGTTCTCTTGGATGTGATGCCGAGAAGGCACCATAAATTCAGAAGCATACGTTAAGAGACTGGATAAAATCAGGAACCGTTTCCGACGTGTTCGGTCGGACAAGAATCCAGCAAAAATCTTGCTCCAACACGATAATGGACGCCCAGACACAAATCTGAGAACCCGGGAACGCATCGCCAAATTGGGTTGGACATGATTATCTCGAACACCCTCAGCCCGGACCTGGCAGCCTCTGACTTCCATCTCTTTGGGCCGCTTAAAGACTCTCCACGGGGAACAAACTTTGAAAATGACGAGAGTGTCAGTCATGCAGTGTAAACATGGCTACGCCTACAGGACGAGAGGTTTTACCACCAGGAATGCATACTTTTCCACAACGTTGGCGTAAGACCATAGAACGTGATGGAGACTACGTAGAAAAATGCTGATGTATATTATCACCAAATTCAGACACTTAACAATAAATATGTTCTGAGAAAAAAAAGGGGGACATTACTTATTGAACGTACATACGAGGTGTGGTCAAAAAGTAACGGCTGTGTTTTAATTTCGCGGACTTGTACATCGAATTAAAAAAAAAAATTGTTTAGTTAGTACACATCTTCGCGATGTATGTTTGCATTTTTAGCTGTTTTCAACATTTGGTTTATTATTGAACTTTTTAAGTTCCAAGTAAAAATTACGATTTTTTGTTAAGAAAATTAACGGCACTGAACACATTGGCATGCGCAACGACTATGGACTACATAGGGGCTGTGACTGTCGCCGAGTGCTGGGTGCTTTTGTGTGCAACAGAGCCGTTTTACAAGTGAACTATGGCTGTTCTCCAGCCGGAAGGAAGATATAGGGTTGGGTTCCACTAATCCGGCTAACGTTTGGTGGCCTCGCCCAACGATGTGGAGGAGAGTGCGTTTTCCACTGAATGGCTTAGCGTTTCCTAGTACTCGTTGAGGAACAAATTTCTGGGACTGTCGACAGGTAGCAGCACTTTACTGCAGTACGATGAGCGGTGGTAGAAAGTGGCCAATTAGCAATCACAGAAGCTGCTCTCTTCTCCTGAGACTGGTCGACCGAAATTTCAGCCTGTGAAAGTAATGTCGTGGAGCTGTGCGAAGCTCACGAAATCGAGGAGTCGGTCGGTGGCCCTGGAAAGGACACGAGCTTAAGGCCTACGCGGCTCCGGAGACCCGGAAGTGACGTCGAAATGACGTGTACGTGACCAGCGGCACATTTCGAGTAAGCTGAGCGTGGCGCTGACACCGCTTTGTCGCGAGAGTGAATGGCTCCTCGGAAATGGCAGAAACAACAACTAAAACCGCTAAACATTTCATTCGCAGCAGTTTGGTCCAATTGGGAACGTATGAAAGACGATAAATGTCTTTATAGATGCTTGCACCAGACAAAAACGGAGTTTTTATCAAATTTCCGAGAAAGTAAACAAGCGCGGGTATGTGTAGTCTTTCTTCGCGTTGCAATGGTCGTCAGTAATTAGTGTCCTGCTTTTAAATTTCCTCTTCAGTTGTAATGAGCTGATTAAAATTAAACATACACGAAAGACTGACCACTTTCGTTGCGTACGTTCATGCTGTCTGCAATTACAAGGTTGATATACTGCTGTTACGTTAGAGAGAAGTGATGACAAAACATACGGTTTAACCAGGATCACGCTATCTGGTCTCTAGCACACTATATAGCAGATTTTATTAAGAACGTATTTGACACGTCGTGTGTCTATTTCATTAATCATATTTTATTGACATTATCTTCGTGATATATAAGTTAATTTAATAAAATCCTTGAATTACTTCTAATATGTCCTGCAGACATCGGAAACTACCTCGTGTGTAGCAGGTACTGAAATGCAAAACAATCACTGTCGTAAATATCTCCGGCTACTAATGACCAGAGTGTGAATACTAGTCTTTCTTTGCGTCAGTAATTAGTGTTCTGCTTCTAAATTCCCTATTCGGCTGTAATGAGAATCGAGCAAAGAATGTCAGCCTACACATGGTCAACGCCAAACTCTAACTTCAGTTCAGTGCTCAGTCCACTGTCTCCACACATTTCCCGTTCAAACCGCACTAAAAAATGATGCCCTTTGAGGAGATATTTCAATGTTCTTTCGCAATGCGCCGAATAAAAAAAAATTTGCATTTACTTCGACAAGAAACACGGCTCCCTCGGTATGGTAGGTAATACGACGTCCTCGTCCGCACGACCACAGTGGTAGCAGCACATCATTAGCACCACCATGCAAGGTTCGCAGGAGAGCTTCTGTGAAGTTTGGAAGGTAGGAGACGAGGTACTGGCGGAAGTAAAGCTGTGAGGACGGGGCGTGAGTCGTGCTTGGGTGTCTCAGTTGGTAGAGCACTTGCCCGCGAAAGGCAAAGGTCCTGATTAGATTAGATTAATACTAGTTCCATGGATCATGAATACGATATTTCGTAATGATGTGGAACGAGTCGAATTTTCCAATACATGACATGATTAGGTTAATTTAACAACATACTTTAGTTAATATAACAACTTTATTTTTTTGTTTTTTGTTTTTCTTTATTTTTTATTTTTATTTTTTTATTTTTTAATATTTTTGGTTTTTTTCTTTTTTTCCTTAATTTATATCTAAAAATTCCTCTATGGAGTAGAAGGAGTTGTCATTCAGAAATTCTTTTAATTTCTTCTTAAATACTTGTTGGTTATCTGTCAGACTTTTGATACTATTTGGTAAGTGACCAAAGACTTTAGTGCCAGTATAATTCACCCCTTTCTGTGCCAAAGTTAGATTTAAACTTGAATAGTGAAGATCATCCTTTCTCCTAGTATTGTAGTTATGCACACTGCTATTACTTTTGAATTGGGTTTGGTTGTTAATAACAAATTTCATAAGAGAGTATATATACTGAGAAGCTACTGTGAATATCCCTAGATCCTTAAATAAATGTCTGCAGGATGATCTTGGGTGGACTCCAGCTATTATTCTGATTACACGCTTTTGTGCAATAAATACTTTATTCCTCAGTGATGAATCACCCCAAAATATGATGCCATATGAAAGCAATGAGTGAAAATAGGCGTAGTAAGCTAATTTACTAAGATGTTTATCACCAAAATTTGCAATGACCCTTTTTGCATAAGTAGCTGAACTCAAACGTTTCAGCAGATCATCAATGTGTTTCTTCCAATTTAATCTCTCATCAATGGACGCACCTAAAAATTTGGAGTATTCTACCTTAGCTATATGCTTCTGATTAAGGTCTATATTTATTAATGGCGTCATACCATTCACTGTACGGAACTGTATGTACTGTGTCTTATCAAAATCCAGTGAGAGTCCGTTTACAAGGAACCACTTAGTAATTTTCTGAAAGACAGTATTGACAATTTCATCAGTTAATTCTTGTTTGTCAGGTGTGATTACTATACTTGTATCATCAGCAAAGAGAACTAACTTTGCCTCTTCATGAATATAGAACGGCAAGTCATTAATATATAATAAGAACAACAAAGGACCCAAGACTGACCCTTGTGGAACCCCATTCTTGATAGTTCCCCAGTTTGAGGAATGTGCTGATCTTTGCATATTATGAGAACTACTTATTTCAACTTTCTGCGCTCTTCCTGAGTTCGAGTCTCGGTCCGGCACACAGTTTTAATCTGCCAGGAAGTTTCGTATCAGCGCACACTGCTCTGTAGAGGGAAAATTTCATTCTATCACCATTGATCTTACGATATTCTGGAAGCTTTTATTACCAATGCTGCATTAAGTGATATTTGATTATAAGAATTTATACCAAGGGTGAAGTGTGTGTGATAAATCTTCTACATCTGCATAGATACTCCCACCGTACGTCACATGGCGGAGGGTACCCTGTGCTACTACGATTAGTCGTTTCCCTTTCCGTTCCACTTGCAAAAAAGCGAAGGAAAACCGTCATATGCCTTCGTGGAAGCCCTAATTTCTCGTATTTTATCTTTGAGGTCCTTACGCGCATTGTACGTTGGCGGCAGTATAACCGTTCGGCAGTCACCTTCAAATGCCGGTTTTGTAAATTTTCTCAATAGTGTTTCTCGAAAACAATGTCGCCTTCCCTCCAGGGATTCCCATTTGAATTCCCGAATCATTCGAACCTACCGGTAACAGATCTAGCAGCCCGTCTCTGAATTGCTTCGATGTCTTCCTTCAATCCGACCTGGTACGGATGCCAAATATTCGAGCAGTACTTAAGAACACATCGCACCAACGTCCTATATGCGGTCTCTTTTATAGGTGAACCACTCTTTCCTAAAATTTTCCCAATAAACCGAAGTCGACCTTTCGCATTCCCAACCACAGTTCTCACATGGTCATTCCATTTCTTATCGTTTTCCAAGGCTACGCCCAGATATTTAAACGACTTGACTGTGTCAAGCAGGACACTAAAAACACTGTAACCCAACATTACAGGCTTGTTTTTCCTACTCATCCGCAACAACTTACATTTTTCCACATTTAGAGCTAGATGTCGATCTTCACGCAAACTAGAAATTTTGTCCAAGTCTTTGTACAGTCCCTCAACTTCGAAACCTTACCGTACATCACAGCATCATCAGCAAACAACAGCAGATTGCTGCCTACCCTCTTCGCCAAATCATTTTTGTATACAGAGAACAGCAGCGGTCCTATCACACTTCCCTGGGGCACTCCTGACGGTAACCTCGTCTCTGATGAATACTCGCGGTCGAGGACAATATAATGGTCCTTATTACTTAAGAAGTCTTCGAGCCACTCACATGTCTGTGAACTTATTCCATATGCTCGAATTTTCGTTAACAGCCTACAATGGGGCACCGTGTCAAAAATCTTCCGGAAATCTAGAAATATGGAATCTGCAAATCTAGAAATATGGAATCATTGTGCCATTCCTTTGAAATGACGTACTTCAAGTTATAATACTAGAAAGCGAAACGCCATGAAACCAATAAGGCGAATACAGGATAGTGTGTCACGTCGGAGTGACGTCACTTCCCATAGCGCGCCTCCAAATAGGGTGCAATGGAGGAGTAGGATATTCCGCGCGGGATTTAACATTTGTTCTGGTAGGGTGCAGGAGGCGAGTTTGAGCCCTCTGGGGAGGATGCAGTGTGGAGGATTAGTTCGGAAGTTTGTAATCGGAGGACAGTAAGGTTTTTTTCGTGTATGGAAGGTCAGAAAGTGTTCAAAGTGCGCTCCCCTTCACGCACCTTGCCTGTTTCTTAGGTGGGTGCTGATGTTTAGCGTACACAGATTGTTAAGATGCCGACTAAGAAAATGTGGAGCAGCTGGGTAGCTGGAGGCGTTGTATAACGAAAGAAGCGGACTGGGAGTGGATAATAGGGAGAAGTTTTGTTCCAGTAGATATTTGAAGTGTGTAGTTCTCGTGAATGTACTGACCCTCTTCGACTTTAGAGTGTGTTCCTGTATTGTTTACAGAATGGATGGCAGAAACTTGTGGGTGTAGTGACTGTTTCCGGTGTTTGTTGTCCGATGCAGTGGTTTTGAAGGTAATCGGATGGCTTCAGGGCACTGAATAGTGGTGTAGAGCAAGGGATTGTTCTAAGCCTAAAACAACGGAAACGGTCTAAGCGAGGCCGGCGACCCTTATATGGTTTAATAGCGTAGGTGTATCAGTTCCTAGAAATTATCCAGGGTCTACCATCTACCAATAAACGTTGGGGAAGGGGGGGGGGGGGGGAAGTCCATCGAGCAATACGTCGCATAATTTGCGTAGCTGACCGCACGGCGCTAATGCCGCCGAGGCATGGACGATGGCGTCGAACATGAACGTTCAACGTGCTGGTGAATGCTGAGAAACGATATGACTTGTGGATACTGTACTTGTGCCTTAACATGCTATAATTGACGGAATCGCAGTCCAGCAACAGTTGTCGGCTCTGTCCGGCTTGCAAATCACACTGTTTACGAAAATGAAAGGACATAAAATTCCTACGTTAGCTCTGACGGTTCCAATGGGTCTGAGCCGGCCTACTTAACATCTGAGGTCATCAGTCCCATAGAACTTAGAACTACTTAAACCTAACTAACTTAAGGACATCACACACATCCATGCCCGAGGCAGGATTCGAATCTAGCAGTCGCGCGGTTCCAGACTGAAGCGCCTAGAACCGCTCGGCCACACCGGCCGGCCTACGTTTTCTCTATTAAAGCACACATTTCCTCCACTGTCAACATGTTAGCCATGTTGCTCTCTCTGTAGCATACTTAGACAAGAATTTCAGTATCCGTGGACTTGTTGCAAGACAAAAAAGAAAGTACTATGTCCAGTCAAGAAGGACATCGGCTTATAAAAGTTCCATTACAAATAATACGGTACAACTTTACAATCGTTCTCCACATGAGATAAAAATTATTTCATCAGTCTCACTTTTTAGTAAAATCCTAAGGCCACTCATACTTGATCACCGTTCTTATTCAGCAGCAGAATATTTACAACATGTGAAATACAAGACACTAAAAAAAAAAAGAAAGTGCAAAGTATCTTACTGCAAGTAGTATAAGCTGTCTTTTCGATGAAGCCAATCGAACAAATTCATTCCTCAGAAAGAGCGCACTTTTATTTACATAACGTTGAATATTATAGAATATATTTTTATCAAACTAATAAGAAATTATCAGAACCTTTTAGAAATCGCGAAGACTGGTAAAAAAAAAGTGGATGCAGTTAGACACGAAGCAGCAACAACACGTCACCCACTACCTTACGATTCTACGACTCTCCATTTTTATTTATTTTTTATTCCACAAAACCAGTAACAAAGATGACTAACTTACAGTGAAATGACGTAAATAACGTGACAACTAATTACAGTCATCAGTTATTGCATTCGTTACTCACTGCGCTATACCGACCATGGCTGTTGCACGACCATACTTGGCATTTTACGTCTCCTGAAAGGTTTAATCGTAGGTATACTAATTGAAAGCTCTAATCGTAGATGAGTTACTAACCGACATTTAATTATAAGCAATTGTGCCAAGAACAATGGATTTCTTGTCTATACTCAGTGTGACGTCTCCTTGGGACGACATACTTTCATAATTCACAAGTTTCAATAATTTTTTGACTACCAATATGAAGTTCCCCGTCATGCTACTACAACAAATCATGCAGCTCATGGTGGTATTTCGAGAGATCCTCAATTTGCTGCCGCTTAGAAGCGGCGTGTATACATATGGACTTCAACTGAAAGCCAGAATGGCGTCCGGGCGACTCTGTGCTGAATAGAGGTGGTGTGCATGTGACGTCTCACTGCTCTTCGTTCAAATGCTCGTTCGCAATATCCGTCATGCTAGATATTGCTCTGCACGTTCAGAAAGACTCACCAACGTGCTACTCCACGCTATGACGTCGGAAACTGGGCACGTTCAACGTTCGAATGCACGGTCCGTGTACCAGCGGCTAATGCGAGGACTCTGGCCGCGGCCGTAATAGGACTTCACCAGACGCTACAGGAGCTCCGACACGATTGACGAGGAGGAACGTTTCAAGGGACGGGATCTTGTTCCAGTCCCTCCAGGACAGCCCCGAGTCCACTCGGCCTGCTATCAAATGATTACCGGGAATTTTTCCCGGGGTAAAAGGCGGCCGGGGTGAAGTCCCGCCACCCACTGCCTCCTAATGTCGCGCCGAAGAAAGGCTGCACTCTACCTGTAGTCAATCCATTAGCCTGGCCACGAACTTGCACCACAGAGTAAATTTAAAATATGGCACGAATCTCTTCTCCCTCGAGGGAGAGGTTGTAAATCAGTGTTAACATAGCTCAAGTCTCTCTGTTCAGAAATGTGTTGCTGACTGTTTTTCGCGTTTCGCATAAGTCTGGAGCAAATAATCCTCTTCTTCATCGTCCAATATACGGTTAGCGATTAGAAAACTCAGGAGCTTTTTTTTGTTTGAGGTATGTGACCCACCAATACTGTACAAAGGAAACAACATTTATCTTCTTCTTCTTCTTCTTTAGGGCAGCATCGTAACATAAGTGTGCTAATGACATGATTGTTAGATACACCATAATAGTTGCTTATAATAACTAATCTTTATTAACTGTTTCGGTATTTATCGTCATTGTCAAGAACCTACTATGCAATTCTGGTGAGAAAGTGTATAAATGTGAGTGTCATTTATATTAAAGTGACCATACTGTACTCACGTCCAGAATGATGTGACGTCCGTATTGCTTCATTAGTGAACTGTGTTACCGTTGTCAGTGTTTTGAGTATATGGTAAATAACGTAAATATATTGAAAATATACGTTATTACTTTTTGACAGTAGTTTGACAGTACCCCACCCGCCGGAGGTTCGAGTCCTCCCTCGGGCATGGGTGTGTGTGTTGTCCTTAGTGTTAAGTTAGTTTAAGTAGTGTGTAAGTCTAGGGACCGATGACCTCAGTAGTTAGGTCCCTTAGGAATTCACACACATTTGAACATTTGAAGTTTGACAGTACTACTCTTATGATGTTATGCGCTTACAAAGATTATACAGATATCAGCGATATTATTTTATTAACTAAATTTTGTCACCGTTATTTTGGTTGTTGCATATTACGTTATTTCCGATTTAACCTTTTTCGTGTTCTAAAAGTTCAGTATAGTATCTGAGGTAGTACTTGTGTCTTAATTCTGTATGCTGGTTTAATTTTTGTTGTGGGTATGTAACACCACAACTCTGTGGATGATCATACATTTTTCAACGTGTTTTGCGAAGTTTGCTTTATTAGTTGTGCTGAATATTATTCTTGTAAATATGTTGTCAAGTTACAAATGCTATTTGTTATTTAAGAAAGAGAATACGCATGGAATGTTAACATTTTGTAAGTAGACACGCTGGCCTAGTCAGTGAAAAGATACTGTCAAAGAGTGTAATAAATTGTAAATGCATTATCGCTGCGCGTGCGGGCGCGCCAAAAGTAGTAGCAGCTGGGGCTCGCGAGGAGACAATTGGTGTCGTTAGCTGTGTGTATGCGTCGGTGTGGCTATGCAAAAGTGCGGAGACAAAAAGTCTGTTCCCAATGTGCGGAGCAGTGAAAACTGAGTTGGTTGTTTCGGCGGATGTTTAATGTTGGCAAGCTATGGCATTCACTGGGCACAGTACAAACGCAGCAAGAGTAATTCACATAATATCTAGAGTACTTTGGGCTCTTGTTATTGGCCATGGTATGGCAAGAAGGTCAAGTTGTGCCCTATTTACCGCTAAATGAAGCCACTCGACAAACCAACGGAATCATGAAGTGTAATAGACCGACCAGCGTTGTTGGAATTTTATTGCTTGAATAACACTGTTTTCGCGCATATTGTCACGTAAATAATTTTCGTAAGTCATTATCCAAGTAGTATCTATCCTATGCCTTTGTATGAACCGATATAATGAGAAAATGAACTGAAAATGAACATTAATTTATTAGATCATCAAAACATTATTTTTCCAACTTTTCGACAATTACGTAAGAATAAAATCTTTGGTTGTTCTAATGTCAGAAAGCGAAAGCCAATATTAATTCATTTACTAAAAATAGAGTAGCTTTCATAATAAAAAATCGTAGTAAAACTTTACGTTATTTGGACACAGAATTTCATTGTCAAAGCACACTTCTAATTTATAGCTTGTGGCATAATTCCAGCATTACCGATGGAGGGCGCCACGAACTTGTAAGTCATTTTCAGCCAGGTGTCCGGATACATTTGATCAAATAGTGTATACATAGAATTTTGATCCTATGGCCATTATGAAACAAGACACAGACGAATTACAGACATTGATTTATATCAATGGGGCAAGCAGGAGACCCGGGTTTGAATCCCAGTTCAGCACAAATTTTCAACTTGTCCCACTGAAATAAATCAATGCCCACAGGCAGCTAATGTCTTTAACTCCTTTTTGTCTTGATTCATAGCGGCTGCAGGATCTAAATGGTGTTTGTTCTTTCGACATGTCTGGAAGAACATACGCAATATATATAATTACGTCGACGAGGGCTGATGATCCCTTCAGTGCTGATGCGCACGAAGCTCGAACTATCACAGGAATCGGCGAGATGCCGCGCGTAATGAGGCTAATGAGTGGAGATACTATATCAGTAGTGCGTGGTGTAAATTGAGAACTTGGGTTTGACGGGAGGCGTGCAAGGGTAGTCCGTCCGGTCGTGGTGACCACTGTGTCTGGATGGAGTAGTGGTCAGGGCACCTGCCTAATAAGCAAGAGATTCAGTTTCGAATACTGGTCTGACACAAATTTTAAGCTTGCTCCATTAATATAAATTAATTTCCACTGGCAGGTAATGTCTAATTCCTTAATGTCTCCAGGTTACTACTGCATTTAAGCTGATTCCGGCACTCTTGTATTTTACCACAAAACACGTCCTCACCCTATGCGAGGGAGCTCGTGCTTCAATTGCGTTGGTGGGACGTGAGATTACAACCGAGCGAGGTGGCGCAGTGGTTAGCACACTGGACTCGCATTCGGGAGGACGACGGTTCAATCCCGTCTCCGGCCATCCTGATTTAGGTTTTCCGTGATTTCCCTAAATCGTTTCAGGCAAATGCCGGGATGGTTCCTTTGAAAGGGCACGGCCGATTTCCTTCCCAATCCTTCCCTAACCCGAGCTTGCGCTCCGTCTCTAATGACCTCGTTGTCGACGGGACGTTAAACACTAACCACCGTGAGATTACTGCCTGTCACTTTTTCTTTGTCGAAGTATTTCAACTTGTTCAGACGAACAATATATATATTGTGGTCCATTGATCGTGACCGGGCCAAATATATCACAAAATAGGCGACAAACGAAAAAACTACAAAGAACGAAACGTGTCTAGCTTGAAGGGGAGACCAGATGGCGCTATGGTTGGCCCGCTAGATGGCGCTGCCATAGGTCAAACGGATATCAACTGCGTTTTTTTAAATAATAATCCCCATTTTGTATTACATATTCGTGTAGTACGTAATGAAATACGAATGTTTTAGTTGGACCACATTTTTCGCTTTGTGATAAGTATGTGGTATCACGTAACACTCCGTCCGTGCGTACGGACCGTTTACCAATTGCGAAAAGGTCGAAATCGTGTTGATGTGTGGCTATTGCGTGCGGTAGCGTTCTCGCTTCCCACGCCCGGGTTCCCGGGTTCGATTCCCGGCGGGGTCAGGGATTTTCTCTGCCTCGTGATGGCTGGGTGTTGTGTGCTGTCCTTAGGTTAGTAGGTTTAAGTAGTTCTAAGTTCTAGGGGACTTATGACCACAGCAGTTGAGTCCCATAGTGCTCAGAGCCATTTGAACAATTTTTTTTGTGGCTATTGTGACCAAAATACCCAACGGGTGTGTGCTATGTATGCTGCTCGGTATCCTGGACCACATCATCCAAGTATCCGGACCGTTCGCCGGATAGGTACGTTATTTAAGGAAACAGGAAGTGTTCAGTCACACGTGAAACGTCACCCACGACCTGAAAAAAATGATGATGCACAAGTAGGTGTTTTAGATGCTGTCGTGGCTAATCTGCACATCAGTAGCAGACAAATTGCGCGAAAATCGGGAATCTCAAATACGTTGGTGTTGAGAATGCTACATCAACATCGATTGCACCCGTACCGTACTTCTATGCACCAGGAATTGCATGGCGACGACTTTGAACGTCGTGTACAGTTCTGCCACTGGGCACAAGAGAAATTACGGGACGATGACAGATTTTTTGCACGCGTTCTATTTAGCGAAGAAGCGTCATTCATCAACAGCGGTAACGTAAACCGGCATAATACGCACTATTGGGCAACGGAAAATCCACGATGGCTGCGACAAGTGGAACATCAGCGACCTTGGCGGCTGAATCGATGGTGCGGCATTATGGGAGGAAGGATAATTGGCCCCCATTTTATCGATCGCAATCTAAATGGTGCAATGTATGCTGATTTCCTACGTAATGTTCTACCGATGTTACTACAAGATGTTTCGCTGCATGACAGAATGGCGATGTACTTCCAACTTGATGGATGTCCGGCACATAGCTCGCGTGCGGTTGAAGCGGTATTGAATAACATATTTCATGACAGGTGGATTGGTCGTCGAAGCACCATACCATGGCCCCCACGTTCACCGGCTCTGACGTCCCCGGATTTCTGTCTGTGGGGAAAGTAGATGGATATTTGCTATCGTGATTCGCCGACAACGCCTGACAACATGCGTCAGCGCATTGTCAATGCATGTGCGAACATTATGGAAGTCGAACTACTCGCTGTTGAGAGGAACGGCGTTACACGTATTACCAAATGCATTGAGGTTGACGGACATCATTTTGAGCATTTATTGCATTAATGTGGTATTTTAAGGTAATCACGCTGTAACAGCATGCGTTCTGAGAAATGATAAGTTCACAAAGGTATATGTATCACATTGGAACAACCGAAATAAAATGTTCCGTGTACCTACGTTCTGTATTTTAAATTAAAAAAACCTACCTGTTACCAACTGTTCGTCTAAAATTGTGAGCCATATGTTTGTGACTATACAGCGCCATCTATCACAAAGCGAAAAAAGTGGTCCAACTAAAACATTAATATTTCTTTACGTACTACACGAATATGTAATAAAAATTGGGGTTCCTATTTAAAATACCGCAGTTGATATCCGTTTGACCTATGGCAGTGTCACCTAGCGTGCGTAGACGCCATCTGGTTCACCCCCTTCAAGCTAGACGAGTTTCGTTCTTTGTAATTTTTTCGTTTGACGCTTATTTCGTGAGATATTTGGCCCAGTCACGATCAATAGAGCACCCTATATATCTTCTCTGCAGGAGTCTGCTTTACCATTGGAGAGGTCACTGCGAACGTCTTAAGAGTCCTCTAAACAACCTCCGGACCTTACTAGGGGAGGTGAGTGTGTGGTGGCAGGTACGGGCCTTTGCTGGTTTACACCGTGTAAGCACGAGAGCCCCGCCTAGCGCGGGTAGCGGCTGGAGCGGGCCGTTGCCCCGCTTCCCGCTTCCTGCCGGTTGGTCCACGGCTGCCGTTGTTCCCGCACCTGCCGCCGCGGCGCTACCTGCGCGCCTTCCGGCTGAACAATGGCGGGGCGCGTGCCCAGACGGAAATAATAGCTTCCGGTCACGTGCCCGCCGCCTCCACAGCCCGTCTCCGGAGCAACCGCGCAGCCCGCTGCGAGCCGCGCGCTGTTTATAAACACGGCCTGTCAGCGCCGCTGACGGCCGCGTCAAACGCCCCGCCACTCCATAATCACGTGTATTAACAGGCGAGTCGCCAGGCTTCCTCTCCTCTTCCTTCTTCCATTTCCTCGCTAACGGCGTCCCGACGACAGCGGGAACGAGCGCCAGCTCGATCGGACGACATTGGTAGCCTGTTCTGCCAGGGCCTCAGTGAAGGAATTCGTCACATCTCTACAGTGATAGACCGCTAGAATGATGCAAGGCTGATTCCAGTACTGTTGTGCTCACACGGGACATCATTCTTTGCGTAGAATGATTAGGGCTGGAATACACGTGAGAGTTTGTTTACTCTCAGACAGCTTGGTACTCTCAGATAGTATTCGCAGAATTGGTTACACTAGGAGCGATTTTTCGCTGGTAGTTACCGTCTGATAGTACCTTGCGAGTACTTTGTGTTAAGTGTCTGAGAGTCTTGTGTGGGCAGATGTCGAAAGCCTTTACACGCAACAAGGAGAGAGTGTCAGAGTTTGAGATCACTATCCTCCAGATTTTTCTGTCGTAGTTCTGTGCGTGAAGGTGAGAGCGTTCGGCGGCAGCTGCATTTTTAATACTTTTAGTGGCAAAGAAAAAACGTGGACGACCGTGTGTCTGTTGGATACGAGAGCGGAGCAGGCGGCGCGATGTATCTCATTGTAGACCTTTTGGTGGAAAATCCACAACAGTATCGAAATTTTAGGAGAATGACAGCAACTGACATGGAAGAAATACTTGTCATAACTGGACTCAAAATTGCCATTCTAGATACTGTTGTACACAAATCCACTAGTGCTAAACACAAACTGTTTTGACACTAAGATTTCTAGCATCAGCTGCGTTTATTCCCTTTTAATATTTGATAACGTATCAATTGCGTGAACTATCACTACACCAATTTCCCGGCGGAGGTTGGAGTCCTCACTCAGGCATGGGTGTGTGTGTTTGTCCTTAGGATAATTTAGGTTAAGTAGTGTGTAAGCTTAGGGACTGATGACCTTAGCAGTTAAGTCCCATAAGATTTCACACACATTTGACCATTTGAACTACACAAATTTCATCTCGATACCCACAGACGTTCAAACGCTAAATAGGTTCGATATCTCATTAATGAAGCTTTTGCGGACATATATTTACCTGAACGTGTTTACTTGTATTGACTTACGGCCAGGTTCTCATTCAAAATCGTTGGAAATTCCATTTTTTTATTAGCTCTTTTGAAAAATATGTGTCTAGAATGTTGGAACGAGAAGGTTTCTTTTTTTTAATCAGTGCGTTACAAAAGTTCTACAGCCCATTGTTCAAAGCAGTGTCATGGCCGCCGTGGGACATTCTCAGCCGGATAAGCCCGGTGGAGGTAGAAAACTTGTCGTGCCGTGACGCACGTTCACAGCATGATTTATATTTCCGTATGGATGCAAACTTTTTTTTCTTTTGTCTTCTGACTGGTTTGATGTTCCCCGCTGCGAATTCCTCTCCTGTGCCAACCTCTTCATCCCAAAGTAGTATATGCAACCTACGTCCTCTACTGGATGTATACCAATCTCTGTCTCCCTGTACAGTTTTTGCCCTCTACAGCTCCCTCTGGTACCATGGAAGTCATTCCCTGATGTCTTGACAGATGTATCATACTATCCCTTCTCCTTGTCAGTGTTTTCCACATATTCCTTTCCTCTACGATTCTGCGCAGAGCCTCCTCATTTCTTATCTGTGCACGTAATTTTCAACATTCATTTGTAGCACCGCATGTCAAACATATTCACCGAAAAAGCTGACGAACATTGTGTGCTAACAGCAGAACGTAGCACATCCAGTTCAGCCAGATCGGCTTTTCTGCCTAACAAGGGAACCTCCCCAACGCACCCCGCTCAGATTTAGTTATAAGTTGACACAGTGGATAGGTCTTGAAAAACTGAACACATATCAATCGAGAAAATAGGAAGAAGTTGTGTGGAACAATGAAAAAAATTAGTAAAATATACAAACTGAGTAGTCCATGCGAAGATAGGCAACATCAAGGACACTGGGAGTCAAGGAGTGCCGTGGTCCCGTACTTAGCGAGAGTAGCTACGGAACGAGAGGTCCTAGGTTCAAGTCTTCCCTCGAGTGAAAAGTTTAATTTTTTATTTTCAGTTTATGTGACAAACTCTTATGTTTTCATCACTTTTTGGGAGTGATTATCACATCCACAAGAAAACCTAAATCGGGCAAGGTAGAAGAATCTTTTTACCCATTCGCCAAGTGTACAAGTTATGTGGGTCGACAACACATTCCTGTAATGTGACGCACATGCCGTCATCAGTGTCGTATAGAATATATCAGACGTGTTTTCCCGTGGAGGAATCGGTTGACCTATGACCTTGCGATCAAATGTTTTCGGTTCCCATTGGAGAGGCAAGTCCTTTCGTCTACTAATCGCACGGTTTTGCGGTGCGGTCTCAAAACACAGACACTAAACTTCTTGCAGTGAACAGAGACGTCAGTGAACGAACGGACAGATCATAACTTTACGAAAATAAAGAAAGTAAAATTTTCAGTCGAGGGAAGACTTGAACCAAGGACCTCTCGTTCTGCAGCTACTCACGCTAACCACGGGACCACAGCACTCCTGAGCTCACATTCTCCTTGATGTTGCTTATCTTGTGCATGGACTACTCAGTTTGTATATTTTACTAATTTTTTTCATTGTTCCACACAACTTCTTCCTATTTTCTCGATTGATATGTGTTCAGTTTTTCAAGGCCTATCCACTGTGCCAGCTTATAACTAAATCTGAGGGGGGTGCGATGGGGAGGTTCCCTTGTAAGAAGAACTAGGGAATTGCTCTCCAGGCAGAATTCGAGTTAGAGGAAGGGCTTACATACGCACCTGGAATTGCAGACAAAACGGAAGTAACGAACACACTCGTTTTTGGTCATATTTTGACCATAATTGATCAAAACATAATTCTGGTCCACCATATGGAATTAACCATTTTGAATTTTGAAAATCTAACTTCAGATTTGTGTTCAGCGACCTCGAAAATTCATAAAAACAAGTAGTTTTTATGCAAATAGAACTAATAACACGTATACAAGTTTCCCTGAATTTTAAACAGATTTTTCTCGAGAAACGATTTTTCAAAACGGTGTGCAGAATAAAATAAAAACGGTTAAACCTATTAAATGCTTTTGTTAATATCAACTGTTTTTTGTAAAGCCACAAAGAGTGAAAAAACCCCAAAAATTGAACTCATAGTTCGAGTTAGCACTACATCGTTAAATTTAAGGTTATTTCATTGTGGTTAGCTATAAGCTCCCATAAATTTAATGTAGTAGCGACTGAAGTTATCCATTTTTGATTTCAGGTAACTGCTGACAGCATACACTGCACGCCGTCTGCGTACTTCAAACTCGCTGGACCTTTATCAAACCATAATTACGGGCGCCATTTATTTTTTTTGGTACTGAAAATCTAAAAATAAATTTCATAGTATGATTAGTATTAACCCCCAAATAGAATGTCTTTTCATTGTCTCAAAAAAAAATCCCAAACTTTGCCTATTTTTTGCTGGTTTTGATCAGAATCTACCCTTAAGGAACTACTCAGAATTTCTGAAGGTCTGTTCAACACCCAGTAGAAAAATATAAACAATAAATAAAACTTCATATAAACTTATAGGTACAGCCGTATTACTTGAAGTTAACTGGTAATTTTTGCATTTCCAAAACGATTACTTTAAAACTTAACATCACTTCTTTCTCTATATTAATTAAGCTGTGTTATGAAACTATTTTGTCCGATTCCTCGAATTGTGGATATTCTGGTAAATTTCTTCTGTGGAGATGTTAAAAAAAACTGTAGCCATTTCAGCCAAAAAACTTTGCTCTTTATCTTAGCTCGTGCAGTTAAGTAACTCTACGTTCCTCGTACAAACTAATTAAATGCACGACTTCGTCCTGAGTCCACTTTCCTGGCCGCTTTCTCCATTCCTGTTTTACCTATACATCGCTGACATTCACTCACACAGCCGCCCGGAGTGGCCGAGTGGTTCTAGGCGCTACAGTTCTAACCGCGCGACCGCCACGGTCTCAGGCTCGAAACATGCCTCGGGCATGGATGTGTGTGATGTCCTTAGGTTAGTTCGGTTTAAGTAGTTCTAAGTTCTAGGGGACTGATGACCTCAGAAGTTAAGTCCCATAGTGCTCAGAGCCATTTGAACGATTCACTCACACAATGCGTATGCATTGTGACAGTAGCCTCAACTTCCTGAAAGTGCCTGTACATATCTATAGAACGTCTCGCTTCTATGTCGGCGTGACGCAGTGCGTAGCTTAGCAGCCTTTTTAATCATGTTTCGATATTAACGTGAGGACCGAGTCTTTTCAATGGTATTTCATTTATTATCGTTCGTCAACAGCATGTAATATGTGTATGATGTTTCTTAACATTATCTGTCGTGTAGGACTGTTTATGGCTATTACTCATGCTGTTCGTTTTGGAGGTAAAATGGACGATTTCTTCTCTCAGAAACATGCCACTACCACGTACCACGGCCCAAAACAGACCGTTTCGTGGGTGCTTTTATTTAATGTGTGCCTGAGTACAGCAAAATATCAAGACGGCACAAATCTGGGACGCAATATGGACGCTCAGCACTCTCTGATTATTCTCAGCTCTCCCTCCGATGCCGGTGTAGTTTTTCTTGTCTGAGAGCTACGGCGAGCAGCTCTCGCGAGATGGAGCCTTCTGTCTACACTAGAGGTATAAACTCGTAGAGGGCGACAGTGTGAGATCTTACTCCTCTCTCGGTCACTGCCAGAGAGCTGACTGTCAACACTGTTTACACGACACGTATTACTCGCAAAGCCCTTGGAGAGTGAAAAACACGTGTATACCTAGCTTTAGTTTGTCCGTGTTGGGAGGGTTGTGATCCCGCAACTGCTGTTCAGTTAATGAAAAGCCGCTCCACTTACTTAACTGGAACTTTATTAAGTCGACCGGTTACGGCCTTCTTTAGGGCGTTATCAAAATTATCTGAATCTGCCACTACATCGTAGGGTTATATAAATTGTAAGTAGGCTGTTTAGGTTTTTATGTTAGGTTTTTACGTTGATAATTCCACGTAGTGCTGTGTATGAAAATCGCTGACTGCACTGTGTGCAGTCTGTGGCTGGTTGGACCCATTGTTGGATTATTCGCTGGTGTAGTGTTGGGCAGTTGGATGTGAACAGCGTGTAGAGTTGGGCTGTTGGAGATGAGCCGCCAGCAGTGGTGCATTTGGGGAAACAGATGCCAGAGTTTTGAGAGGTTACTATGAGCGGACGATCGGGACGTGTGTCCGTCAGAAAAAGGAAATTTGTAAGACTGAATGTCATGAACTAATATATATATATATATATATATATATATATATATATATATATATATATATATATATATATATATACTCCTGGAAATTGAAATAAGAACACCGTGAATTCATTGTCCCAGGAAGGGGAAACTTTATTGACACATTCCTGGGGTCAGATACATCACATGATCACACTGACACAACCACAGGCACATAGACACAGGCAACAGAGCATGCACAATGTCGGCACTAGTACAGTGTATATCCACCTTTCGCAGCAATGCAGGCTGCTATTCTCCCATGGAGACGATCGTACAGATGCTGGATGTAGTCCTAAGGAACGGCTTGCCATGCCATTTCCACCTGGCGCCTCAGTTGGACCAGCGTTCGTGCTGGACGTGCAGACCGCGTGAGACGACGCTTCATCCAGTCCCAAACATGCTCAATGGGGGACAGATCCGGAGATCTTGCTGGCCAGGGTAGTTGACTTACACCTTCTAGAGCACGTTGGGTGGCACGGGATACATGCGGACGTGCATTGTCCTGTTGGAACAGCAAGTTCCCTTGCCGGTCTAGGAATGGTAGAACGATGGGTTCGATGACGGTTTGGATGTACCGTGCACTATTCAGTGTCCCCTCGACGATCACCAGTGGTGTACGGCCAGTGTAGGAGATCGCTTCCCACACCATGATGCCGGGTGTTGGCCCTGTGTGCCTCGGTCGTATGCAGTCCTGATTGTGGCGCTCACCTGCACGGCGCCAAACACGCATACGACCATCATTGGCACCAAGGCAGAAGCGACTCTCATCCCTCCATTCACGCCTGTCGCGACACCACTGGAGGCGGGCTGCACGATGTTGGGGCGTGAGCGGAAGACGGCCTAACGGTGTGCGGGACCGTAGCTCAGCTTCATGGAGACGGTTGCGAATGGTCCTCGCCGATACCCCAGGAGCAACAGTGTCCCTAATTTGCTGAGAAGTGGCGGTGCGGTCCCCTACGGCACTGCGTAGGATCCTACGGTCTTGGCGTGCATCCGTGCGTCGCTGCGGTCCGGTCCCAGGTCGACGGGCACGTGCACCTTCCGCCGACCACTGGCGACAACATCGATGTACTGTGGAGACCTCACGCCCCACGTGTTGAGCAATTCGGCGGTACGTCCACCCGGCCTCCCGCATGCCCACTATACGCCCTCGCTCAAAGTCCGTCAACTGCACATACGGTTCACGTCCACGCTGTCGCGGCATGCTACCAGTGTTAAAGACTGCGATGGAGCTCCGTATGCCACGGCAAACTGGCTGACAATGACGGAGGCGGTGCACAAATGTTGCGCAGCTAGCGCCATTCGACGGCCAACACCGCGGTTCCTGATGTGCCCGCTGTGCCGTGCGTGTGATCATTGCTTGTACAGCCCTCTCGCAGTGTCCGGAGCAAGTATGGTGGGTCTGACACACCGGTGTCAATGTGTTCTTTTTTCCATTTCCAGGATTATATATATATATATATATATATATATATATATATATATATATATATATATATATATATATATAATGACTTTTGAACACTATTAAGGTAAATGCATTGTTTGTTCCTTATCGAAATCTTTCATTTGCTAACTATGCCTATCAGTAGTGCCTTCAGTAGTTAGAATCTTTTATTTAGCTGGCAGTATTGGCGCTCGCTGTATTGCAGTAGTTCGAGTAACGACGATTTTTGTGAGGTAAGTGATTTATGAAAGGTATAGGTTATTGTTAGTCAGGGCAGTTCTTTTGTAGGGATTATCGAAAGTCAGATTGCGTTGCGCTAAAAATATTATGTATCAGCTTAGTGATGATCAGACTAAGTAAAGAGGGAGCTGCCTGAGTAGGTTTAGTTTTGCTCATCTGTTTGAAAATCAAATAATGTAAGAGTTTTTCCAGCACTGTCATTCTTTACATACAAAGAGGAAGTTTCAAAATATTTTACGTAATAGGGCAGGAGACGATGCTTATGTATGTGCAGAATACGTACAGAAAGATATGATAACTTACATTACGCCGTGGAGAAGCAATGTCAATGGTAAAAACAACCCTAAACGTGGTTTTAAAACGTTTCGCGTCCAATGACAGCCTGAGAAAAATGACAATATCATAATTATAAAAACTGTGCATTACGAAATGTTAAAACGATTGCATGCTTTTGGAAAGAGTTATATTCTGTTGTAAATTGTTGATGGTGAACAGCAACCAGCCACAAATAGGTTTTACGTTACTTTATCCCAAAAGTACCGTTACCGGTTTCGAATTTTTTTAAATTCACCATGAGACTGGTATTTCATGCTTTGATCAATACAGATTATACACTGGTCTGATGATGAATTGCACAAAATTCGAGATCGGTAACGGTACTTTTTGAAGAAAGTAACGTAAAATCAATTTGTAGCTGGTTGCTGTTGACCATCAGCAATTTATTTTATATAACAGCCACGGTCTCCAACAATGTCTATCTATGACAAAATTGCGATATTCTGATATCTTTCAAAATTTCAAATTCCATGTTTTTAAGATAAAAATGCTAAAAGCGATTATTTGGATTTATTAAAAGTGTAGAATTGTTGCAGTGGACGGTGTGTCCAAGTGGAGCGTAAGAATACGTCCTCTAACAAGTTAACTTTAAACTGCCGGGAACTGTTGAGGGCTCGAGCGTAGCTTGGACGCATCGTCTGCTTACAAAAGTATACTCGGAGAAGAAAAAAAAAAAAACGGGCACGAAGGAGTTATCCGAATGCGATGGAAGTAGGTAGATGTGATGTGCATGTGCAGACACAGAAGTGATTACAATTTCAGAAAGATTGCACGATTTATTCAAAAGTAAGAGCTTCGCCAAATTGAGCAAGTCAATAATGCGTTGGTCCACCTCTGGCTCTTATGCAAGCAGGTATTCGACTTGGCAATGATTGACAGTTGCTGGATGTTCTCCGCCAACGTACCTTGCTCGTAAGGGCCACGAAGATACGAGAAATTAGGGCTCATATTGTCGTTTGTCCTTAGCCGTATCTGCGAGTGGAACAGGAAAAGACTAGTAGTGGTACACGGTACCCTCCGCCACACACTGTAATGTGGCTTGCGGAGTATCTAGGTAGATGTAGCTGTAACACCGTCCGAACAGGCCTTGGGAGGCCCAATGGTACCGACCGGCCGCCGTGCCATCCTCAGACCACTGGCGTCACTGGATGCGGATGTGGAGGGGCATATGGTCAGCGCACCACTCTCCCGGTCGTATGGCCATTTACGAGGCCGGAGCCGCTACTTCTCAATCAAGTAGCTCCTCAGTTTGCCTCACAAGGGCTGAGTGCACCCCGCTTGCCAACAGTGCTCGGCAGACTGGATGGTGACCCATCCAAGTGCTAGCCCAGCCCGACAGCGCTTAACTTCGGTGATCTGGCGGGAACCGGTGTTACTACTGCGGCAAGGACGTTGGCAGATGTAGATAGTGACAAATTCTGTCCAACGGACGCGTTAGATCTTCAAGATCCCCAGCTCGTTGGAGGGCCTTGCTCAAAATGCTCGAAACGTTCTTAATTGAGGTGAGACCCGGCGACGTTGCTGGCCAAGGTGGGTTTTGGCAAGCACAAGAGTAACCAGTAGAAACTCTCGCTGCGTGTGGGCTGGCCTTATCTTGCTGAAATGTAAGCCCAGTATGGCTTGCCATGAAGGGCGTACAACATTGTCGCGTATCGCTGTGCTGTAAGGGTGCCGCCGATGGCCACCAAAGGTGTCTTGCTCTGGAATGAAATGGCACCCCAACCGTCGCTACTGAATGTCGGGCCATATGGCGGGCGACAGCTAGGCTGGTTCCCACCGCTGTCTGGGGTTCTTCGCTGGTCACGGGATCAGATCGAAGCGGGACTCATCACTGAGGACAATTCTACTCCACTCAATGAGATTCAAGGCCGAATGCGCTCGACACCACTGCAAACGGGTTTGTTGGTGTGCAGACGTCAATGGCAGTAAGTGCAAGGTGCATCGTGACATCGGCTCCCTTTCTGTGAGCCGCCTGTTAACTGTCCATGTGGGCAGTGAAGCACCGGCTGCACGTCGGATCGATGAATTCGGGGCTCTGGGTGCCTCTTTGACGATTGCTCGTTCCTCTCATTGTGTCATCTCTCTAGGTTCGACCGATTCCACGTTGACATTGTGTTCGGCCACGGTTCACTCATTCCTGCCAACATCGTCCAACAATGGCATCGCTCCTATTCAAATGTCGAGCGATTCGCCGGTTACTCCAAGCGGCTTCTTTGCGCTCAACTACACGTCATCTCCCCAGTACTGAAATCTGTCTATATTGCTCACGCGTCTGTCTGCGAAGCATAGTTACTCGTACTGTCCAACTGAGCACACGGAACGAAATTCGGAAAGACTTTATGCCCTGGTATCGACATGTCCCCTGTTTATCAGTGTCACACATTCATATCACTTTTGATTTTTCATCGATACCTGTGTGAATAGCAATCTGTGTTTAATTTGCAGAACTCATTCGTAGTGAACCTTTTTTTATTTTTTTATTCGAGTGTTTGTTTAGACACGCCTAGATAGTTGCGAAGCTTTAAAGGAGTTTGTTGATAGCGAGGCGGCAGAATCGAAGAAACAGTTGTTTCTTAATGTACACTGCTCGTTGAGTGTCATTTCCGTGGATTGCTTCAGGTGGATGTAGATTTCCATCTCTTCGTAAATGTCCATAAAGCATCCCTTCTTCATTTATGAAGGATTACGAGATTGTTTTCGATAGTGTGTACCTTATGACCATCTTGTATGAGGCGAGTTGCGAAGGTGGATCTAGTTCCTACGTTATTTTTCTTTTTAATCTTGTATATTTCTTACATCTTGTTTTAAAATTTCTTCCCGTTTGTCCAGTGCAGCTAGCCTTAACATTTCGTTATGTCACCTTTTTGATATACGTCATGTGCTGTGTTGAGGTCGTGTATTAAAATGCGTTAAAGCGATGTTTGAGACTGATACGAGATGCGTCCATTATGTTTTTTGAAAAGATTACTGAATCTATACGAGGCCTGGACATCGAAAGGAAAAGATACAAATGGTTTTTTTGTGTAATTCCTCGATTTGTGCCAACTAATTCTTTTTAGATTTCGTGAAATCATAAATTTCATCAATGAGCATGCTGACATAGCCGTTATTCAGGACTACATTTCGCAACCAGCAAGTTTCTTTTCTACTTTATTGACGTGTACTGGCATTTTTCTAGTAGTGTTTTGTTATTGTTTCGTTTTCTTATGTTGGCAAGTTCAAGTGAACAACGTGCAGGCGTGAAATTTTGTCTTCTACTCGATAAAAATGCTGCTGAAACTGTTTTAATGTTGAAAACAGCTCACCAAGATGACGCTATGGGAAAAACTCAAGCGTACGACTAGTTTGCTCGATTTAAAAATGGTGACATATCAATCGATGTCAAACCTCGTTCTGGACGTCCATTGGAGAGCTTGTGCTCACAGATCGACGACAGACAGTTGATCAACTGTCAGCGATTAGTGGTTTATTTTGGAGCTCTGTTCAGCGAATTTGTGGCAGACAGGACACTGGTTCTTCCACCACGACAACGCACCTGCACACACAGCGATCTCCGTTAGTCAATTTTTGGCTAAAAATGGCATGGTTCCGCTAATACACGCACTTTACTCGCGTGACTTGGTTTCGAGATACTTTTTCTTAGTTTCACGAATGAAAATGGGCATGAAAGGACACCGATTTGGCAATATTGAAGAAGTCAAGAAAAAACGAGGGAGGAACTATCAGCCATTCCTAAAGATGACTACAAAAAATTTTCGAACAGGGGAAGCACCGGTGGGACACATGTCTTAGTTGTAATGCAGAGTATTTTGAAAAAGATAAGATTGTTTTTAAACACTTTGAAAATATATAGCTTCATCAGGTTTCCTTCCATTAGTGCGTGCACTCAGCGACTGTTATGTAATTTATCAATGAGTCGTCCTTTTTTTTGCAGGTTTTATAAAAAAGGGCGACTGATTCTGCGTTCTATCATTTATAAAATATATAGGTTTTAAAAAATAATTCCGGTTTTTCTGGATACCCTCTCGTATATACATATATGTTTTGCCAGTTTGATAGTGGCCAAAAAAGTCCGAAACCGCTCGCGTGCGTTTAATAAAGTTCTAATAAAGAAACTGGAGCAGCTTTTCATTAATCTCATTAGAGCACGGTAGGCTGGGTGTCATCCGTGGTGGGCAAGGCAGCTAACGCCCGTGGACGCAGGCAGGAAATCCAGCCTCATGAGCCACAGCGCCCGCGGCATGTGGGACGTGCTAGTTAACGCCATATGCGCTGACCAGCGCCAGTTGTCGGTGGCTTTGTGTGGCGAGCGAATCACACATTTTGTTTACGAAAATGAACACTCGTAAAATTCCTGGCACTCGTAAAATTCCTGTGTTAGCTCCATTAAAATGCATTTCCTCATTTGTCCCTATACGTGTCCCGTTGTTCTGTCCACAGTATACTTAAATAAAAAGTTTAATATCCATCAACATGTTATAAGACAAAAAGGCAAGTTCCACGTCCATTCAATAAGGACCTATAAAACTTCACAAAATCGCACAAACTCACACCGGAAAGTCAGAGCACTTATATTTACATAACACAGAATATTACAGAAAATATTCCATTAATTTAATAACGCTTTAGAAAATGCGAAGTTTAAAAAAAGTGAATGTGGTACGGCAAGACGCGAAAAGGCTGCACTGTGTTTCGGAACTCAGGGCCTCTACTAACTATGAAATGTCAAACATCTACTAGGAACGACCTTGTTTGTAACGATCTTCTGAAAACTTTAACCGCCTCTATGTTATTAACATTTTTAAGGGACATATTAGTCACTGTTTACTGCAGAAATAATTTAATAACAAACTGCAATTTCGGCCATCGGGCCATTTTCAACTGGTACTGAAAAAGCTAAAATAATACAAAAATGAAGCATAGAGTATATATACAGAACTGCAATTGGTTGGTTGATTTGGGGGAGCGGACCAAACAGCGAGGTCATTGCTCCCATCGGATTAGGGAAAGGAAGTCCACCGTGCCATCACGGCTTTTGCCTGAAGCGATTTAGAGAAATCATGGAAGTCCTAAATCAGAATGGTCGGACACGGGTTTAAACCGTCGTCCTGCCGAATACGAGCTCCAATCGCTTAGTAGTGGAAAGGGTTCAGGACCAGATGAGATACCTATAAGATTCTATAAAGATTATGCGAAAGAACTTGTTCCCCCTCTAGCAGTAATGTATCGTAGATCGCTTGAGCAACGAAAGGTATCTAACGACTGGAAAAAAGCGGAGGTCATTCTCGTTTTTAAGAAAGGCCGTAAGACAGATCCACACAGTTATAGACCTACATCGTTGACGTCAATCTGTTGTAGAATTATAGAATATGTTTTACGCTCAAGAATTATGACTTTTTGGAAAATGAATATCTCCTCTATAAAAATCAACATGGATTCCGCAAACAGAGATCCTGCGAAACTGAGTTCGCCCTGTTCCTCCATGAGAGCCACAGCGCAGTGCAACGGCGCTCAGGTTGATACTGTGCTTCTTGATTTCAGTGAGGCATTTGACACCGTCCCGCATTAATGAAAAAAGTACGAGCTAACGCAGTATCGGAGCAGACTTGCTATTGGATCCAAGACATTCTTGCAGATAGAACCCAATACGTCGCTCTTAACGGAGCAAAATTGACATCTACATCTACATCTACATTTACATCCATACTCCCCAAACCACCTGACGGTCTGTGGCGGAGGGTACCTTGAGTACCTCTATCGGTTCTCCCTTCTATTCCAGTCTCGTATTGTTCGTGGAAAGAAGGATTGTCGGTATGCTTCTGTGTGGGCTCTAATCTCTCTGATTTTATCCTCATGGTCTCTTCGCGAGATATACGTAGGAGGGAGCAATATACTGCTCGACTCCTCGGTGAAGGTATGTTCTCGAAACTTTAACAAAAGCCCGTATGGAGTTACTGAGCGTCTCTCTTGCAGAGTCTTCCACTGGAGTTTATCTATCATCTCCGTAACCCTTTCGCGATTACTAAATGATCCTGTAACGAAGCGCGCTGCTCTCCGTTTGATCTTCTCTATCTCTTTTATCAACCCTATCTGGTACTGATCCCACACCGGTGAGCAGTATTCAAGCAGTGGGCGAACAAGCGTACTGTAACCTACTTCCTTTGTTTTGGGATTACGTTTCCTTAGGATTCTTCCAATAAATCTCAGTCTGGCATCTGCTTTACCGACGATCAACTTTATATGATCATTCCATTTCAAATCACTCCTAATGCGTACTCCCAGATAATTTATGGAATTAACTGCTTCCAGTTGCTGACCTGCTATTTTGTAGCTAAATGATTAGGGAACTATCTTTCTATGTATTCGCAGCACATTTCACTTGTCTACATTGAGATTCAATTGCCATTCCCTGCACCATGCGTCAATTCGCTGCAGATCCTCCTGCATTTCAGTACAATTTTCCATGTTACAACCTCTCGATATAACACAGCATCATCCGCAAAAAGCCTCAGTGAACTTCCGATGTCATCCACAAGGTCATTTATGTATATTGTGAATAGCAACGGTCCTACGACACTCCCCTGCGGCACACCTGAAATCACTCTTACTTCGGAAGACTTCTCTCCATTGAGAATGACATGCTGCGTTCTGTTATCTAGGAACTCTTCAATCCAATCACACAATTGGTCTGATAGTCCATATGCTCTTACTTGGTTCATTAAACGACTGTGGCGAACTGTATCGAACGCCTTGCGGAAGTCAAGAAACACGGCATCTACCTGGGAACCCGTGTCTATGAGTCTGAGTCTAGTGGACGAGTAGCGCGAGCTGGGTTTCACACGACCGTCTTTTTCGAAACCCATGCTGATTCCTACAGATTAGATTTCTAGTCTCCAGAAAAGTCATTATACTCGAACACATGTAAAGGTAATATCTGGAGTACCACAGGGAAGTTTGATAGGACCGTTGCTGTTTACAATATATGTAAACGATCTAGTAGAAAACGTCGGATGCTCTTTAAGGCTATTCGCAGATGATGCAGTTGTCTACACCAAACTAGCAACGCCAGAAGATGGTAAGAACTTGCAGAACGACCTGCAGAGAATTGATGATTGGTGCAGACTTTGGCAGTTGACTCTGAAAGTAAATAAATGTAACATACTGCACATACAGGGTGTTTCAAAAATGACCGGTATATTTGAAACGGCAATAAAAACTAAACGAGCAGCGATAGAAATACACCGTTTGTTGCAACATGCTTGGGACAACAGTACATTTTCAGGCAGACAAACTTTCGAAATTACAGTAGTTACAATTTTCAACAACAGATGGCGCTGCGGTCTGGGAAACTCTATAGTACGATATTTTCCACATATCCACCATGCGTAGCAATAATATGGCGTAGTCTCTGAATGAAATTACCCGAAACCTTTGACAACGTGTCTGGCGGAATGGCTTCACATGCAGATGAGATGTACTGCTTCAGCTGTTCAATTGTTTCTGGTTTCTGGCGGTACACCTGGTCTTTCAAGTGTCCCCACAGAAAGACGTCACAGGGGTTCATGTCTGGCGAATAGGGAGGCCAATCCACGCCGCCTCCTGTATGTTTCGGATAGCCCAAAGCAATCACACGATCATCGAAATATTCATTCAGGAAATTAAAGACGTCGGCCGTGCGATGTGGCCGGGCACCATCTTGCATAAACCACGAGGTGTTCGCAGTGTCGTCTAAGGCAGTTTGTACCGCCACAAATTCACGAAGAATGTCCAGATAGCGTGATGCAGTAATCGTTTCGGATCTGAAAAATGGGCCAATGATTCCTTTGGAAGAAATGGCGGCCCAGACCAGTACTTTTTGAGGATGCAGGGACGATGGGACTGCAACATGGGGCTTTTCGGTTCCCCATATGCGCCAGTTCTGTTTAGTGACGAAGCCGTCCAGGTAAACATAAGCTTCGTCAGTAAACCAAATGCTGCCCACATGCATATCGCCGTCATCAATCCTGTGCACTATATCGTTAGCGAATGTCTCTCGTGCAGCAATGGTAGCGGCGCTGAGGGGTTGCCGCGTTTGAATTTTGTATGGATAGAGGTGTAAACTCTGGCGCATGAGACGATACGTGGACGTTGGCGTCATTTGGACCGCAGCTGCAACACGGCGAACGGAAACCCGAGGCCGCTGTTGGATCACCTGCTGCACTAGCTGCGCGTTGCCCTCTGTGGTTGCCGTACGCGGTCGCCCCTACCTTTCCAGCACGTTCATCCGTCACGTTGCCAGTCCGTTGCAATTTTTCAAACAGATCCTTTATTGTATCGCTTTTCGGTCCTTTGGTTACATTAAACCTCCGTTGAAAACTTCGTCTTGTTGCAACAACACTGTGTTCTAGGCGGTGGAATTCCAACACCATAAAAATCCTCTGTTCTAAGGAATAAACCATGTTGTCTACAGCACACTTGCACGTTGTGAACAGCACACGCTTACAGCACACGCTTACAGCAGAAAGACGACGTACAGAATGGCGCACCCACAGACTGCGTTGTCTTCTATATCTTTCACATCACTTGCAGCGCCATCTGTTGTTGAAAATTGTAACTACTGTAATTTCGAAAGTTTGTCCGCCTGAAAATGTACTGTTGTCCCAAGCATATTGCAACAAACGGTGTATTTCTATCGCTGCTCGTTTAGTTTTTATTGCCGTTTCAAATATACCGGTCATTTTTGAAACACCCTGTACATAGGAAAAGAAATCCACTACTGTACAGCTACACTATTGATGACAAACAGTTGGACACAGCGTCTGCCGTAAAATATCTAGACGTAACTATCCAGAACGACCTCAAGTAGAATGATAACATCAAACAGATAGTGGAAAAAGCAGACACCAGACTCAGATTCATCGGAAGAATCTTAAGGAAATGTAACTTATCCATGAAAGAAGTGGCTTATAAGGCGTTTGTTCGCCCGGTTCTTGAGTACTGTTCGTTTATTTGGGATCCATATCAGGTAGGACTGATAGAGAAGATCCAACGAAGAGCGACACGTTTTGTCACGTGATCCTTTAGCTGGCGAGAGAGCGTTACGGAGACGCTAAACAAACTCCACTGGCAAACGTTACAAGAAAGGCCTCGTACATCACGGAGAGATTTACTATTGAAATTTCGGGACATCACTTTTCAAGAGGAGTCAGGCAACATATTACTTCCCCCCCACATACAACTCGCGTATTGACTACGAGGAGAAAATTCGAGAAATCAGAGACAATACAGAGGTTTGCCGCCAATCATTCTTCCCACGCTCTCTATTCGCTAGTGGAACAGGGTTCGAGGGAGCAGATAGTGGTACCAAAAGTACCCTTCGCCACACACCGTTAGGTGGCTTGCGGAGTATGATGTAGATGTAGTCTACTAACCACTGCGCCACCTCGCTCGGTAACTGCAATAACATGTAATGTAGACGGTAGTACATTACAGTACGGATGAAAATAATGCGTCACATACCATTTTACTTCAGGAGATGCAATACTTTAAAATCTTACGATACGTGTACATGTCATCGTCAAAAATAAGCCTTTTCGCTGTAGGAACACAGTAACATGAGTGCGAAGCTCTGTATATCGTGAGATGATGTCAATTACGTGGAATGTTGCCAACGTTAACATCCTTCACATACATCGCCTTAAGTCCATGTTCTAACACACTGTCTACATTTGAACTAAGGCTGTTGGCGGAAAATACATTCACAAGACAGTCAGATCGTCTGCGGACTCATGATTCCAGCGATTACAGTTGTAAGCTTCATATCATAACATATTTTTACATTTGTTGATAACATATAGCTTTAAGGTGCAAGGGGACGGAATAGCGAAATTTATTTATACCAGACTAACGTAAAACGTTATCTGTTCAAAAGGTCTCACTGATTTAGAGATTCATACAGAACATGGCAACAGAACTCTGACATATTACTTTGTTTGCATATACATTGCAACTGATGAAAAAACGTGGAAGACGCAAAATGCTCGCCAATGATACAGCCAATACCGTAGCACAACAAATCTGGACGATACACTACGCTACCACGTACATACAGCATATGACTTTTTATCAAGCTCTAACATGGGGAATGTAGATATGGAAAAACACATGTACGTATAATAATAAATTCTACAGAGCTTAAAATGCTTTTGATAAACGTGTAAAAGGTAATTATAGAATATTATGATGCACTGCTACGAGGATAGGTTACATAGGGCGAGACAAACCCTACGGATAAAATGAAACGTAGAAGATAAAATTAATTTACAAAAAGAAAATTGTTTGGAGTGCACTAAATCCTCCCTCGTAATCATGCATAAAACTTGTGACACAATAGAAAACATCGGGAGCACTGAGAAAACTTGTTTCATAGCATTTATGAAGAGCTGGTAAACTATATCGCTTCGGATAAGAGATTCTAAAAAAAAAAAAAAAAAAAAAAAAAAAAAAAAAAAAAAAACACGTAGTTAGCAACATCCATTCATATTAAGAAATCAGCGTAAACGGACATCAGTTAGAAAGCGTAATGCGTCCTTATGTCATGTTATTTTCTTTCATTTATAGGTAAAATAGACAGGAAATTCTATATAATTTGTTAAATCAGTTTCATCGTTTTGACAGTAGTCAGGATGATTTTAAATGTAGTTGTAAATTTTTATTTCTTCGAAAATGTTCATAATTTTACTTTTAGGCACTGTATGCAGCATTGTAATGGCTGAATCTATGCATGTTGTTCACCATACGTCTATTCTCGTTTAAATGTTTACTTAATGCCCCCCCCCCCCCCAGTCTGTCCGATATAACATTCTGTGCATGTGCCACATTCTGTTCTGTGTATCCCAGATCTTGCAAACTGGTTTGTTCTACCAGTGCTGCGTCTGAGTTTCGTACCTAATGTATTGTCTGTCTGATGACTGATACTGCATCGGTGTTCCTGAACACGTGTGCGACTTTACTTATGCTATATTCATTTACTGTTGTAACGTTATGTTCAATATGTGTGCTAATCGGCTGCCTAGAATTGGTACGAGGTGAGGTGAATTTGCTTGTGAAGCTGTACAGCAACCGTTGCTGGCGAGTGCAGGTACAGGTACAAAGCCTTGGCCGAAACGGGGATAATCCAGATGTGGTGAATTGTGATGCTTAAGAGGACAGTTTAGTCTGTACATCCAACAAGCAATGATGGAAATAACAGAAAAGTTCAGGAGTGGAATTAAAGTTCAAGGTGAAAGGCAGTCAGTAATACGACTCGCTGAAGGCATTGCTATCCTGAGTGAAAGTGGACAAGAATTACATGTTCTGCTGAATGGAATGAGCAATTTAATGAGTACAGAATAGAGATTGAGAGCAAATCGAAGAAAGACGAAAGTAATGAGGAGTAGTAGATATGAGAACAGCGTGAAACATAACATCAGGACTGTTGGTCACAAAGAAGACGAAGTTAAGGACTTCTGCTACCTAGGCAACAAAATAATCAATGACGGACAGAGCAAGGAAGACATGAAAAGCAGACTAGCAACGGCAAAAAGGGCATTCCTGGCCAAGAAAAGTCTACTAGTATCAAGCATAGGCCTTAATTCGAGGAAGTTATTTCTGAGAAAGTACTTCGGAGTACAGCAGTGTATGGTAGTGAAACATAGACTGTGGGAAAATCGGAAAAGAAAATTTGAGATGTGGTGCTACAGAAGAACGTTGCAAGTTAGGTGGACTGATAAGAAAGGTGGCTCTGAGCAGAATCGGAGAGGAAAGGTATTTGTCGAAAATAGTGAGAAGGAGAAGGGACAGGGTGATAAGACATCTGCTTAGGTATAAGGAAATAACTTCCATGGTACTAGAGGAAGCTGTAGAGGGCAGGGCAAGAACGGTCGAGGACTGACTAAAAAACGCGTCACGCTATTTTAATGAACAATATCTCACAGGGGGACCCTCCATACCGTAAATCACGGATTTCGATGCGCTTCAAATATGTTGTAGAGGCACTTACCTTGAGTACCTGGTTATCCGGTTTTTTAGAGACGGGCTTTGGTTTTTGAAAAAAATCGATTCTGAAGTTTACTACGCGCTCTGTATACCTGTAGCAATATATTCCGAGCAAGTGAGCGTCGCGCAGCGCTAAAAGTTCACGGCTACCGCACTGCAGGTACCGTGTTCGAAACCTGGTCCCATATTTTTTTATGTATGCAAGAACCGTCCGGAAAATTTGATCCTAACCTTCAAAAACGAGTAGACGAATTAACTGGGAAATACAGAAATGTAGTCGTATCCTGCACGAAACCCGGTAAGTTCACGAAACTGTTGAACGAAGAATTTTTGCGTTCTGTAATTCTTCCGTATGTCGGACAGAAAAAATGTTTCTACATTATCGATTCGTGGGGAGGGCAAACAGATTCAACTTTTTACGATCATCTATTCACTGATGAAAGGAAAGCGAGCACCTGCACCCTGAAAGTGGTCCCAACAAAGTGCACTCCTTATTGGCAGCCCTGCGATGTTTACGTTTACCGACAGTTGAAAATCTTATTCAGAATGCTCCCGACTTGATGAAAGACAATAGAGAAACCACTTCTAGGGAAAATTCGATAAAATTACTTACGCTAATCCTACATCAATTCAGCGCATCTAATTTTTAAAGCACGATTAGATACGCATCTTTCGCATCGAATTTAGCGGATGAAAGAGAAATCTTTTTGAATGCAAAAGAATTGTGTTTCTCTGTATCGCTCATGAAGAAACGGTGCACCTGGAAGACGGTTGCTCTCATAAAATGAGCGTGGTGCTGCGAAAATTTGTGCTTCGGTTTTTTCTGTGGTAAGTATCACCCACAATATTGTTCTGGCACATCAAGCAATGTGGACGATGAAAAATAAGATTTTGTAATATTGTATGACAGAAAAAATCAATAACTGAATATATCTTTATAATTCCGCACACCTTACACTGTTTGTTGATATTCTTTCAAATAAAATTGAAAAATTCGGTCGATTTTGAAAAAAAAAAAAAAAGAAACAGTACACGAGTAGGATTTGAACACGGCAACCTCCAGCGCAGTAGCCGTAAACCTTTACCGCTGCGGTACGCTGACTTGCTCGGAACGTAAGTAATGTTACGGGTATATAAAGCACGCAATGAACTTCAAAACCGATTTTCTCAAAAACCAAAACCTGTCGCTAAAAAACCGGATAGCCAGGTACTCAAGGTATGTGCCTCTACAACATATTTGAAGTGCATCAAAATCTGTGATTTACAGTGTGGAGGGTCCCCTTGTCAGGTGATAGCGTCGAACGATAGTTACTATCCCAGAAAATCACGTCCTGCATCTGTTTTATTTATTAACTTATGACGTCTTTTATATACTTTTTATTACGTAAATGTTTGTCAGAACATTGCAATCTCCAAACTTTCATAGAAAATGACTACAGCACGAATACCTCACATATTGTCATACTTGTGTAGTTATTTAATGAACAGTTTACTATTTTGTCAGTAACTTTATTTAAACCTCCATTACAATTTCTGTTAAAAACTGTGCTAATTTAAAAGTGGTCGATCGCATGTGTTAGCGAACACCAGAATTGGAAAGAGAACCAAAACACGCTTCAGTCAAGACGGCATAAATAACTAAGCAATGTTTAACGACAATCTGTTGTCATTTATTGTGAGCATACCTGCGCAAGGATGCTGGCTTATTTATTTATGAACTGACTACTACTTATAAATTTGAATGATCTGAGTATAACTGCGTGTTAACGACATTTCTTTATTTAAATATTATTATAATATATTAATTTAGTCCAGGATGTGGTCATGTTGAAAGAAATCATATCTGTAGAGCTTAAAAACGATGTATTTATTGTGGGGACAGCCTTCAGCCAATGGAAAAGCAGACAATAGCAGAAAACTACAAGAATCAGGTGGAGACTGGAACTTTTGAATGAAGAGCTCACTTTGTGGGAAATGATGGAAGCAGGCTTCCCTGTCTGTGGTATTGTGTGGTTCTTGATGAAGTAGGTGACAGGTTACGGGTGGTGAATGTCCGTTATCATGCTTTAATTTCTCAAGGGACTTTACATTTCAGGAGGTCTGAATGTGCTCCAATGTAGGACCCTAAATTTTTCAGAACTGAGGATAGAGTATGAGCTACTATTCTTCGTATCACATGCGTTAATTTGTAAATCGTCATGCTGAACACTGAAATGTTTGAAGCTGGTGAATATTTCGGGTATTGTGATTACGATATGGACTTAGTTTTCACGTATCTTTGATTACAATTTAGTTTGGGGATTTTGTTACTATTCTCATAAAGCTCTCAACGTAACTTAAGCGCATTCGGTGAGGATTTTCTGAATGTCGTATGACCACTTCCCATTTACTTGAGATATCTATTCTTGAATAAACATTATTCAACATAGTTCTCTGTTGTTTACGTTAGTTACAGACATTAAAATATAACGCATGTTATTAAATTATTCATTTAATTTTGTTTATATTGTTGTCTATTTTATGAACTCGCAGTTCCAGCCAATACATAGAACATTATCATAGCTACAGGTTATTATTTGTAGCGAATTAGTTGCGGGGTATGAAAACAGACCTGTGCGGCTCAACCCTATGATTACACCAAGCTATTCTTTTTAAACAGAACCGTGCGTAGCCTACGTCTCAGAAGTATGAGTAACAGACATAAAGAAACATTTGACAGTAGCACTGGAGTTGCTACAGAGGCGAAGTTTTCCCGACGGCTTCCGAACAACAACCAGCAGAGAGAACCATTCACTAGACCTAGCAGGTTGCACCACCCCTAGAGATTGAACTCTGTCCAACTGTGCTTCCACTTGATCCTTCAGGGCGACCGGAATACGACGTGCACGACAAGAACGAGACCGAGCCGTGGATTTCGAATAAATCTGAGCAGAAAAATTCATGGCACACACTACACGCACTGAAAACAAGTCTGTTACCAGTTGAGAATACGGTACGTGATAGGACACAAGGTGAAGTGCGTCGCTGATAGAAAATCCATATGCTTGAAATTCGTCCATCCCGAACAAGTTGTCAACGCCGGCATCGGCAGCCATCAAAAATGTAACGGAACGAACCACCAACTTGTAAAGGGCAGATGCCGTAATTTGTCCCAACAGTGCAATATTCGATTTGCTATAACTGACCAGCTGCTGCGTGACTGGTGTCAATGATGGCGAGCCTAAACTCACAGCCGGCCGCTGTGGCCGAGTGGTTCTAGGCGCTTCAGTCCGGAACCGCGCTGCTGCTACGGTCGCAGGTTCGAATCCTGCCTCGGGCATGGATGTGAGTGATGTCCTTAGGTTAGTTAGGTTTAAGTAGTTCTGAGTTCTAGGGGACTGGTGACCTCAGATGTTCAGTCCCATAGTGCTTAGAGCCATTTGAACCATTGGGACCTAAACTAACATAGATTTGAGTATTCAATAACGTTGAATGGAAATGGAAGAGGATGTAGATGAAGATGAAATGGGAGATACGATACTGCGTGAAGAGTTTGACAGAGCACTGAAAGACCTGAGTCGAAACAAGGCCCCAGGAGTAGACAACATTCTATTGGAACTACTGATGGCCTTGGGAGAGCCAGTCCTGACAAAACTCTACCATCTGGTGAGCAAGATGTATGAAACAGGCGAAATACCCTCAGACTTCAAGAAGAATATAATAATTCCAATCCCAAAGAAAGCAGGTGTCGACAGATGTGAGAATTACCGAACAATCAGTTTAATAAGCCACAGCTGCAAAATACTAACACGAATTCTTTACAGACGAATGGAAGAACTAGTAGAAGCCGCCCTCGGGGAAGATCAGTTTGGATTCCGTAGAAATACTGGAACACGTGAGGCAATACTGACCTTACGACTTATCTTAGAAGAAAGATTAAGGAAAGGCAAACCTACGTTTCTAGCATTTGTAGACTTAGAGAAAGCTTTTGACAATGTTGACTGGAATACTCTCTTTCAAATTCTAAAGGTGGCAGGGGTAAAATACAGGGAGCGAAAGGCTATTTACAATTTGTACATAAACCAGATGGCAGTTATAAGAGTCGAGGGACATGAAAGGGAAGCAGTGGTTGGGAAGAGAGTGAGACAGGGTTGTAGCCTCTCCCCGATGTTATTCAATCTGTATATTGAGCAAGCAGTAAAGGAAACAAAAGAAAAATTCGGAGTAGGTATTAAAATCCATGGAGAAGAAATAAAAACTTTGAGGTTCGCCGATGACATTGTAATTCTGTCAGAGACAGCAAAGGACTTGGAAGAGCAGTGGAACGGAATGGATGGTGTCTTGAAGGGAGGATATAAGATGAACATCAACAAAAGCAAAACGAGGATAATGGAATGTAGTCGAATTAAGTCGGGTTATGCTGAGGGTATTAGACTAGGAAATGAGACACTTAAAGTAGTAAAGGAGTTTTGCTATTTGGGGAGCAAAATAACTGATGATGGTCGAAGTAGAGAGGATATAAAATGTAGACTGGCAATGGCAAGGAAAGCGTTTCTGAAGAAGAGAAATTTGTTAACATCGAGTATAGATTTAAGTGTCAGGAAGTCAGGAAGTCATTTCTGAAAGTATTTGTATGGAGTGTAGCCATGTATGGAAGTGAAACATGGACGGTAAATAGTTTGGACAAGAAGAGAATAGAAGCTTTCGAAATGTGGTGCTACAGAAGAATGCTGAAGATTAGATTGGTAGATCACATAACCAATGAGGAGGTACTGAATAGGATTGGGGAGAAGAGGAGTTTGTGGCACAACTTGACCAGAAGAAGGGATCGGTTGGTAGGACATGTTTTGAGGCATCAAGGGATCACAAATTTAGCATTGGATGGCAGCGTGGAGGGTAAAAATAGTAGAGGGAGACCAAGAGATGAATACACTAAGCAGATTCAGAAGGATGTAGGTTGCAGTAGGTACTGGGAGATGAAGAAGCTTGCACAGGATAGAGTAGCATGGAGAGCTGCATCAAACCAGTCTCAGGACTGAAGACCACAACAACAACAATAACGTTGCTGCGGCACCTGTGTCGACCTGTAGCCGGATCGCTTGGCGAAAAACCCTTAACTCGATAAACAACTTGGGGATGTCACAAGTATTGGAGTCACACAGTTTACGTCCTTGTCCATATCCTGAGCATTCTTTGGCGAATGACACGTGGAGGCTACGTGGCCTTTCTTCTGGCAAGCATTGCAAGTAGCCCAGCGCTTAAGGCACGCCGAACGTTCGTGCTGGACAAAACAGAAAGGACAAGACGGAAACAGAGAACGCTGACGCTGGCTGTTTCGGCCGGCCTCGGTCTGCTCGGCGCCAAGCCCGCATGTTTCCCGCCACTACCGCCGCTTCCTCGCGCAACCTGTCTGTCGTCCTAGTGCGCAGGAGTTGTGGCACTACTGCCAGATCGCCCCACGCTTCAGTTAGGTCACCCGCTGCCAGAGAAACTCGGAAAGACAGTGCTATTTGCAAAATTTCTGCCAGCGGGGATTTACACCGAGTTAAGGGGCTCCGGAACGCCCTATACTTGCAATGTTAAAATAACGCTTATAAATTACATCTTTCCTCACAAAGTATTTGAGGTAGGAAGTTGAACTTTTTACAGATTATTTATTGGAATATGGGCTACAACTTAACACAGGGATTTTACAAAATTTTAGTTCAGTTATTAAAGATGATTTTTTTTCAATTGTAATGAAAATTCACAACATTTTTTTGCAATTTTTTATTTATATATTCAAAAATATACAGTTTTTTGGAAAAAGGCTGTGTTAAATTATGCAGAAGGTACTGTGTAACATTTACTGAAAGTTTGAAACAAATATGTTTGGGAGATCCTTAGAAAACATGTAATTAGTATGAGAAAATAAAAGTTTTGGGAATCGAGCGACAAAGATTGGATTAACTTTTTAGTGCATTCCAGATCCATAGGATGGATTATCTTCATCCTCTGCAAACTCCTCCTCCAGCTTCCTCTTGTTCATCCTCCTGTTTACTCTTGCTTGTATTTCTAGACTCTTTACAGCCCTGTCTGCAGCCCGAAGGCGTTCCTTGTCTAAAGCAAGCATCGCTCGTACCATGTTAGAACCTATCTTCATTCCCATATTTCTAAATACCTTGCACCTTACAATGTTGCCATCATTGAAAGTCGCAACAGCATCATACACACCAAAGTGAAGTGTTTCTATTCCAACAAATACAGTCTTGGGGATTCTCGACCATATAACACTATTTACACTTTCATTGGGGTTTTGAGTTTTTCCGTGAATACACTTTTTCAACAGTTCAGGTGCTGCTAAGTCTCTGAAAATAGGTTTTATCACCTCCATTATTGCATGAGGCAGACTATGCTTATGAGTGTACACTTCACCAGTTAGTAATCCTTTGTTATATTTACACCAACTGTCTTCTTCTTTGGAACACAAGCTATGTTGGGGATTTTTATCGTCTTTATTGTTTACAGTAATAACACATACCTTTGGCTTTCCAACATTTCTCCTTTTCTTAAAAGCCTTCAGAGGATTTCTAATAACTTTACTTTTACTCATTATTATACTTCAACAAAACAGAGACTCAAGAAACAGAATTAATTACGAATATTTTCGAGATAACGACAGAGTAAATAAACATGAAACAATCGACAATCACACCAGCGATATATATTGAACCATCACAGGTAGGCCACAACACATACTTTATCTCACGTCACTAAAATGTACCTGATGAACACGGACGTTAATAATAACACCATTTGACAGCAGTTTAACAGCGCCACAGTAGGTCACGCCCATGTAGAACACATTTAAAAAAAATTAAAAATAGTTGTAGTCTTCGGAATTGAATAAATTATATATCTATTAAACGGTAATAGTCTGCAGATTCAGAAAACGCAAAAAAGTAAAAATTGAACTTTTCATGATTTTGAGCCTTTCCGGAGCCCCTTAAGGCTTCTGGCGCACATCCTTGTCCGGAACTAAGCAGATAATTGCGTCCCGCACCATGGAGTCTGCATAACAGCCGTTATGGACACCAGCAACGAAATTACACTTCGGGCTAGGGTCGTGAAGTTCGGCAACCGAGGCCTTGTGTGACTTGTTTATGGCAACGGTAGAACTGAACTCGCTCTGCTGTGACGAACGTTCGCCTGCGATAGTAGTTGAACAATAAACTGCTCTAGTAAACAGAAGTAACAGCCGACAGTTCTTGGGTTTCGCAAGACAGAGCGGATCAGATTACAGTTGTGCAAAGGGGCCAGAATCATTTACTGTCAGTTGCACAAAACATACAAACTTTATTTTCCTAAAACATTTAATCACACATTCCCTTAAAAGCATTCAAAACAATATGGCTGAAGGCCCGGACACAAGTTATAAAAGTTGGCTTAAGGAATACACACGGCTGAAGGCCTTAGTTACAAAATTTTACATAAAAACTCGGCTGAAGGCCAGACACTGGAGATAGAACTGAGGACGTAAGGCCTGGATAACAAGAATTTCAGATAGAGAAGAAAATTTTAAAAGGTTCTAAACAAGTGACTTTTCAAATTTTAACTTAACACAGCTGAAGGCCTTATCTTAAAATATTTCATGTAAAGTTCAGCTGAAGGCCACATACTGAACACAGAACAACTCAAGGCTTAAGGCCTGGATAACAAGAATTTCAGATACAGAAAAATATTTTCAAGATTTTAAACAAGTGACTTTTCAAATTTTAATTTAACAGGACTGAAGGACTTATCTTACAACATTTAACGTAAAGTTCGGCTGAAGGTCACATGCTGTACATAGAACAACTCAAGGCTTAAGGCCTGGATAACAAGAATTTCAGATGCAGAAAAATATATTCAAGGTTTTAAACAAGTGATTTTTCAAATTTTGATTTAAGACGGCTGAAGGTGTTATCTTAAAATATTTCACGTAAAGTTCGGTTGAAGGCCACGCACAGTACTTCAGACTAAAAGAAAATCACAATCTAAAACAACAGAACAGTGGTGCTCAGAAGTGCTCCAAGGATCGCCCTGAGGAGGTAGCTCTAACGTAAGGTGAGGTGAGACAGGCAGCCAAGCGTAATACTAAATAATCGGATGGAAACTCGACCCAGGGTCGGCCGAAGGACCGACCAACAACCTAATCAATTCCCTTCCGTCCGAGCAACAGCACGACAACGGAAAAATCAGCGAGGACGAAGATACCAGCAGCACTACGTCTTGAAAATTTGCGTCTAAATACAGTCAACACAAGATAAACACTCAAAAATATGAACGACGTCAAAGGCTGTCGAACTACATGCCGTGCCAGGTAGCATCTATCCAGGGGTCTATGTTTGTCGATGCCTGTTTCTAAGATGCGTGAAAATAAAAAATAAAAAAATCTGGTACTTGTAAATTAATACTGCTTTATTTATTATCTCAGTTCTTGGTAAAAAAAAAACAAAGAATAATCTAATATTGCTAGAAACTTAGATTTTCCTTTTCATGAATCATTACGATGGGCGCATCATCACGTCACGTTATTCGTCATAAGTGGAGAACATGAGCTCATTTATTTCATGGGTCAGGGTAGAGGATATATGTAGACGCGAAGCGTTAGTTTCAAGTTTTTCATTTAATATTTCCCCGTCGATAAAACAGAAATTATGTTTGAAATATCTGCGTATTAACGGACTCGGATTAGTATACCCCAGTACGAACGAAATAACGGAAAATTATTAGGTTCTTTTTTGGTAAACATTTAACACTTTGTCAAAGTAAGGACATTTACCAGTTATCTTCAGATAATATCGGCCCCTGTGGCCATTTGTATTGTAGGTATTGGAGCAAAGTCCTATCGTATGCCGTGGTGGCTACCAACAACCGAATAATTCAAATACGCTACAGGTATACTAATATTGTTCATTAATCTAATACATGCCACGGGATACTATTTCGCACGAATGAATGAAATGAATTTTGACAATACGTAATGCATTTTCATATTATCTTACAGGTAAGACACTTAACGGACCTGAGCACATAATAGCGACCGAAGAGACGAATGATAAAAGTCATATCAGACAATTGATATCGCTGTTCTTATCTTAATAGCGTCTTTTTGTATTCATTTTCTCTCTTAGACTGTTCGTTATCACAGTTTGTCATTGGGTCTTTGACCTTACAACACTTTGCATTTGACGCACTCGGATAGTTTTTTTTGTTTTCATTTATGGCATTCCAGGAGACGGTACAATGTCCACAAAGGAAAACCACTTTTTACTAATGTCAATCCGAGAAAGAATAGAAAAATAAAATTCGTCAATGAGATAAGCAGTATCAGTCGACAAGCAGTTAGGAGTTACTTTGTGATTTATGGCCACTTGCAGGTAGTTCGAGTGTTTGAAATTTGGCGTGTTAATATCGACAAACACTATTAACAAACTTTTTTTACGAATTTGTGCAAAAATAGCTTTTATGACTGATCGCATAGGCGTGAGTTCATGTCAGCGCTAATCCGGAGGCGAAAATACTTCTCCCCAAAGCCCTTCACGGTAGTGAGCTGTTGCCCCTACTGATCAAAAATGGTTCAAATGGCTCTGAGCACTATGGGACTCAACTGCTGTGGTCATAAGTCCCCTAGAACTTAGAACTACTTCAACCTAACCAACCTAAGGACATCACACACATCCATGCCCGAGGCAGGATTCGAACCTGCGACCGTAGCAGTCGCACGGTTCCGGACTGCGCGCCTAGAACCACGAGACCACCGCGGCCGGCCCCTACTGATCCCAGGCACATGAGCGCATTAGCCGTAACTCGGCTCTCAGACTGGAGACATATTTATCTTTGTTGTTCGAATCCAGCTGCAACGGAGTAGCATTGCTAGAGTTGTAAAACTACTGTAGGGTATCGTAAGTAAGCGCAGACTACGGCAATTTTAGCTTTGGTCAGTTAAAGTCGTACCCGCGTTACCGGTACGTTAGGTGTGTTGCATAATATCGGGCGCTACCTCACAACGATCGCTTTCTTTGCTTATGCGATCAGTGTCTTACGAGATTACCCTAACAACTGGAAGCGGTGACCCGTCTAGAAACTGAGGGTGGTTATCCTGCTGTCTGTTACCTAACAGTAAGCAGGATTTATAGTAAAACTGAAACTGTCAGTGCTTAATTCAGGTTTTATTTTAAAATTGTTGCTTTGTGACGTGAAACAAAGGAATGCTATAGTAAAAATGAAAAAAAATAATAGATTTATGACAGAGCGATAGAAAAGGCAATTTTGCTCAACAAAAAGGTAAAATAAAAAAACGCAAAACAAAAATATACGAAACATTGCTTCACTTCTTCGTTCTTAACATCTATAATACATGTTCCTGTTATTCATAAAAAACTTTCGCAGTTATCAAATGGTTCAAATGGCTCTGAGCACTATGGGACTCAACTGCTGAGGTCATTAGTCCCCTAGAACTTAGAACTAGTTAAACCTAACTAACCTAAGGACATCACAAACATCCATGCCCGAGGCAGGATTCGAACCTGCGACCGTAGCGGTCTTGCGGTTCCAGACTGCAACGCCTTTAACCGCACGGCCACTGCGGCCGGCTTTCGCAGTTATCAGCAACTTTTGCCTTTGATCATGATGATCTTCTGAGTACAACATACTATGTGAATGTAAACTCTACTAATTGGGGGTTGCATAAGAGCGTAGGAGTTAACGAGATTAACTAATTTTTATTACTTATAAAATGCAATTTATGTTCTGTAAGGAGATAAAATACACAATGGACTAACACCGAATGATGTGCAGGTCTATTTAGGTACAAAACAAACAACCAGACAAACAAAAACCAAAGAGAAGTCGTCGGCTTCCAGTTTCTCTGTTACATATTCATCTATGCTTCTTTCCCTGCCAACTCTACCAATATTACCGGTAATCCTACCATTTATTACATCATTTATGAAGTGTACCAAAGCTACAGAACTTCAGTTTTGGTGCAGCTCAACTGTAGGCATTGTGCAACCGAGGAGCTGAAAACCTGAGACGAGCCGTGTGTCCGCGGAAATATCCGAACATGCGTCGCAATACGAGCGCTTCGCTCACTCCCCCAAGGATTTCTTCTGAGGAGCGAACTCAATAGGGGGCCAAATCCGGTTCGCGGCAGGCCTGTTATTGTTATAAACAATTATCATTTACATATACATCTACATCTACATTTATACTCCGCAAGAAACCCAACGGTGTGTGGCGGCGGGCACTTCACGTGCCACTGTCATTACCTACCTTTCCTGTTCCTGTCGCGTATGGTTCGCGGGGAGAACGACTGCCAGAAATCCTCCGTGCGCTCTCGAAACTCTCTAATTTTACTAAAATGGTTCAAATAGCTCTGAGCACTATGGGACTTAACATCTGAGGTCATCAGTCCCCTAGAACTTATAACTACTTAAACCTAACTAACCTAAGGACATCACACACGTCCATGCCCGAAGCAAGATTCGAACCTGCAACCGTAGCGGTCGCGCGGTTCCAGACTGAAGTGCCTAGAACCGCTCGGCCACACCGGCCGGCATAGGATTTACATTCGTGCTCGGGAGGTATAAGTAGGGGGAAGCAATATATTCGATACCTCATCCAGAAACGCACCCTCTCGAAACTTGGACAGCAAGTTACACCGCGATGCAGAGCGCCTCTCTTGCAGAGTCTGCCACTTAAGTTTGCCAAACATCTCCGTAACGCTATCACGCTTACCAAATAACCCTGTGACGAAACGCGCCGCTCTTCTTTGGATCTTCTCTATCTCCTCTGTCAGCCCGACCTGGTACGGATCCCACACTGATGAGCAATACTCAACTTTAGGTCGAACGAGTGCTTTGTAAGTCACCTACTTTGTTGATGGACTACATTTTCTAAGGACTCTCCCAATGAATCTCAACCATGGCACCCGCCTTACCAACAATTAATTTTATATGATCATTCCAGTTCAAATCGTTCCGTACGCATACTCCTAGATATTTTACAGAAGTAACTGCTACCAGTGTTTGTTCCGCTATCATATAATCGTACAATAAAGGATCCTTCTTTCTATGTATTCGCAATACATTACATTTGTCTATGTTAAGGGTCAGTTGCCACTCCCTGCACCAAGTGCCTATCCGCTGCAGATCTTACGCGCTGTATTGACCTCCGGCATCCATCACCAGTTCCATAGGCAAAAAAGACCTTACGACTACAAAGGAAATAGTTTTTTTTTGTTTATGTAGAGCATGGAGATTTGCTGATACTTTCTTGCAAATTGTAGCTGCAGTTTTCGTCCAGCTCAGGTCTTCATCTAGCGTTAATCTGAGATTCCTCGCTGACGGAGAGAAATTTCGGGCTACTGACATTACAAAATGAACTCAGTAGCTGTGGCTGAAGACCGTAGTGCTGTACGAGATGTACGGGAGGCGATTATGCAACTCTGGGCGTGAAACGGCTGTGGAGCATCCTCGCAGTGGCAGCTTCCCAACCGGTGTCACGTCGGAGCGCTACTGTCAGACGCGGCGCCGTGACGGCTCTATCGCTGGCCGCTACTGCGCCTGCGCGGCTGGCGCGCCTGCGCAGTAGGCAGCCGGCGGGGCGGCGGCGCCACCTGCGCGCTGGCCAGCCCGGCGTTTCGTCACAGCGCGGGGCCCGCCTCGCCTGAGCGGTCGCGGCCTTTGTCGCGCCGTGGGACCAGCCGGTGCCGGCTTTTTATATCTCGCGGTCGGCCTTTCTTGTTTCACGCACACTTCTCCCGGGTTATTTCGGGGAACGCCGGGAACCCGCCGCGGCGGCCTTGAGAACCAGACACTAGTGCTTTCATTGGCTTTCCTCTCCTCTCATCGAAAGACAAGGGGGTCTATGAGCCCTCTGTGGTCGCGAGGTGCACAATACGGATAACCACCTCAATTTTAGACCAAAAATGACGTTAATTTTTTCCCAAACCAGTCTTCCGATATCTTAGGGATGACAGCATTGTTCCTTCATTCTATACAGTTACTGATAATAGTTTGTTCTGTATCAGTCGCTTTGGATAATTTTGGTTGTGGAGACAGTTTACTTGTGATCCTGGACCACTTGCAATATGGCTCCTTAGGCATAATTTGTTCATGGTGCAATGCAAACAAACGCTGTTTAATAACAGTTTTAATAGTTTAATAGTTATTTGTTTTATTTTTATTTATGTGCACGTCAAGTTGAAGAGCAAATCTCCAAGGTCATGGAACGTGTCAGTACATGAAATTACAACAGAAACGTAATAACATATAAAAATAAATGTTCATGAACCTTAAAAAAGTCAGTCCGTAAGTTTAAGTAAACGCTATCAGCAATACAATAAAAATCAGCTTAATTTTTCAAGGAACTCCACGACAGAATAGGAGTGACCGATGAGGAAACTCTTCAGCTTCACTTTGAAAGTGCGTGGATTACTGCTAAGATTTTTGAATTCGAGTGGCAGCTTATTGAAGATGGATGCAGCAGTATACAACACACCGTTTTGCACAAGAGTTAAGGAAGTCCGATCCAAATGCAGGTTTGGTTTATGCCGAGTATTAACCGAGTGAAAGCTGATTATTCTTGGGAATAAACTAATATTGGTAACAAGAAACGACAATAAGGAATATACATATTGAGAGGCCAATGTCAAAATACCCGAACTCGTGAAGAGACGTCGACAAAAGGTTCGTGAACTCACACCACTTATTGCCCGAACCGCCCGTTTCTGAGCCAAAAATATCCTTCTAGAATGAGAATAGCTACCCCAGAAAATAAAACCATACGACATGTTGTTTTTGTTGTGGTCTTCAGTCCTGAGACTGGTTTGATGCAGCTCTCCATGCTACTCTATCCTGTGCAAGCTTCTTCATCTCCCAGTACCTACTGCAACCTACATCCTTCTGAATCTGCTTAGTGTATTCATCTCTTGGTCTCCCCCTACGATTTTTACCCTCCACGATGCCCTCCAATACTAAATTGGTGATCCCTTGATGCCTCAGAACATGTCCTACCAACCGATCCCTTCTTCTGGTCAAGTTGTGCCACAAACTCCTCTTCTCCCCAATCCTATTCAGTACCTCCTCATTAGTTATGTGATCTACCCATCTAATCTTCAGCATTCTTCTGTAGCACCACATTTCGAAAGCTTCTATTCTCTTCTTGTCCAAACTATTTACCATCCATGTTTCACTTCCATACATGGCTACACTCCATACAAATACTTTCAGAAATGACTTCCTGACACTTAAATCTATACTCGATGTTAACAAATTTCTCTTCTTCAGAAACGCTTTCCTTGCCATTGCCAGCCTACATTTTATATCCTCTCCGACCATCATCAGTTACTTTGCTCCCCAAATAGCAAAACTCCTTTACTACTTTAAGTGTCTCATTTCCTAATCTAATACCCTCAACATCACCCGACTTAATTCGACTACATTGCATTATCCTCGTTTTGCTTTTGTTGATGTTCATCTTATATCCTCCTTTCAAGACACCATCCATTCCGTTCAACTGCTCTTCCAAGTCCTTTGCTGTCTCTGACAGAATTACAATGTCATCGGCGAACCTCAAAGTTTTTATTTCTTCTCCATGGGTTTTAATACCTACTCAGAATTTTTCTTTTGTTTCCTTTACTGCTTGCTCAATATACAGATTGAATAACATCGGGGAGAGGCTACAACCCTGTGTTACTCCCTTCCCAACCACTGCTTCCCTTTCATGCCCCTCGACTCTTATAACTGCCATCTGGTTTATGTACAAATTGTAAATAGCCTTTCGCTCCCTGTATTTTACCCCTGCCACCTTCAGAATTTGAAAGAGAGTATTCCAGTTAACGTTGTCAAAAGCTTTCTCTAAGTCCACAAATGCTAGGAACGTAGGTTTGCCTTTCCTTAATCTTTCTTCTGAGATAAGTCGTAAGGTCAGTATTGCCTCACGTGTTCCAGTATTTCTACGGAATCCATACTGATCTTCCCCGAGGTCCGCTTCTACTAGTTTTTCCATTCGTCTGTAAAGAATTCGTGTTAGTATTTTGCAGCTGTGGCTTATTAAACTGATTGTTCGGTAATTCTCACATCTGTCAACACCTGCTTTCTTTGGTATTGGAATTATTATATTCTTCTTGAAGTCTGAGGGTATTTCGCCTGTTTCATACATCTTGCTCACCAGATGGTAGAGTTTTGTCAGGACTGGCTCTCCCAAGGCCGTCAGTAGTTCCAATGGAATGTTGTCTACTCCGGGGGCCTTGTTTCGACTCAGGTCTTTCAGTGCTCTGTCAAACTCTTCACGCAGTATCGTATCTCCCATTTCATCTTCATCTACATCCTCTTCCATTTCCATAATATTGTCCTCAAGTACATCGCCCTTGTATAGACCCTCTATATACTCCTTCCACCTTTCTGCTTTCCCTTCTTTGCTTAAAACTGGGTTTCCATCTGAACTCTTGATGTTCATACAAGTGGTTCTCTTATCTCCAAAGGTCTCTTTAATTTTCCTGTAGGCAGTATCTATCTTACCCCTAGTGAGATAAGCCTCTACATCCTTACATTTGTCCTCTAGCCATCCCTGCTTAGCCATTTTGCACTTCCTGTCGATCTCATTTTTGAGACATTTGTATTCGTTTTTGCCTGCTTCATTTACTGCATTTTTATATTTTCTCCTTTCATCAATTAAATTCAATATTTCTTCTGTTACCCAAGGATTTCTACTAGCCCTCGTCTTTTTACCTACTTGATCCCCTGCTGCCTTCACTACTTCATCCCTCAAAGCTACCCATTCTTCTTCTACTGTATTTCTTTCCCCCATTCCTGTCAATTGTTCCCTTATGCTCTCCCTGAAACTCTCTACAACCTCTGGTTCTTTCAGTTTATCCAGGTCCCATCTCCTTAAATTCCCACCTTTTTGCAGTTTCTTCAGTTTTAATCTACAGGTCATAACCAATAGATTGTGGTCAGAGTCCACATCTGCCCCTGGAAATGTCTTACAATTTAAAACCTGGTTCCTAAATCTCTGTCTTACCATTATATAATCTATCTGATACCTTTTAGTATCTCCAGGGTTCTTCCATGTATACAACCTTCTATCATGATTCTTAAACCAAGTATTAGCTATGATTAAGTTGTGCTCTGTGCAAAATTCTACCAGGCGGCTTCCTCTTTCATTTCTTAGCCCCAATCCATATTCACCTACTACGTTTCCTTCTCTCCCTTTTCCTACACTCGATTTCCAGTCACCCATGACTATTAAATTTTCGTCTCCCTTCTCTATCTGAATAATTTCTTTTATTTCATCATACATTTCTTCAATTTCTTCGTCATCTGCAGAGCTAGTTGGCATATAAACTTGTACTACTGTAGTAGGTGTGGGCTTCGTATCTATCTTGGCCGCAATAATGCGTTCACTATGATGTTTGTAGTAGCTTACCCGCATTCCTATTTTCCTATTCATTATTAAACCTACTCCTGCATTACCCCTATTTGACTTTGTGTTTATAACCCTGTAGTCACCTGACCAGAAGTCTTGTTCCTCCTGCCACCGAACTTCACTAATTCCCACTATATCTAACTTTAACCTATCCATTTCCCTTTTCAAATTTTCTAACCTACCTGCCCGATTAAGGTATCTGACATTCCACGCTCCGATCCGTAGAACGCCAGTTTTCTTTCTCCTGATAACGACATCCTCTTGAGTAGTCCCCGCCCGGAGATCCAAATGGGGGACTATTTTACCTCCGGAATATTTTACCCAAGAGGACGCCATCATCATTTAATCATACAGTAAAGCTGCATGCCCTCGGGAAAAATTACGGCCGTAGTTTCCCCTTGCTTTCAGCCGTTCGCAGTACCAGCACAGCAAGGCCGTTTTGGTTATTGTTACAAGGCCAGATCAGTCAATCATCCATACTGTTGCCCTTGCAACTACTGAAAAGGCTGCTGCCCCTCTTCAGGAACCACACGTTTGTCTGGCCTCTCAACAGATACCCCTCCGTTGTGGTTTCACCTACGGTACGGCCATCTGTATCGCTGAGGCACGCAAGTCTCCCCACCAACGCCAAGGTCCATGGTTCATGGGGGGGGGGGGGGGGGGGACGACGACCATACGACATAAGCGAATGAAAATAAGCAAAGTAGACTAATTCTCCTGTCGAAGTATTACTCACTTCTGATACCGTTCGAATAGTAAAAATGGCAGTATTAAGTCTTTGAACAAGATCTTGAACATCGGTTTTCCACGACAGCTTACTATCTATCTGAACACCTAGAAATTTGAACTGTTCAGTTTCACTAATCATATGCCCGTTCTGTGAAATTAAAACGTCAGACTTTGTTGAATTGTGTGTTAGAAACTGTAAAAACTGAGTCTCACTGTGATTTAACGTTAGTTTATTTTCTACAAGCCATGAACTGAGGTCATGTACTGCACTATTTGAAACCTAGCCAATGTTGCACACAACATTCTTTACTACCAAGCTAGTGAAATGAAATGTCGTGTGGCTAGGGCCTCCCTTCGGGTAGACCGTTCGAGTGTCATCAGCAAACAGAAATATTTTAAAGTTACCCGTAATACTAGAGGGCACATCATTTATATAAATAAGGAACAGGAGTGGCCCCAACACTGATCCCTGGGGCACCCACCACTTGACAATACCCCACTCAGATCCCACATAGTAATTGTACTAATACGGATGACCAATGTTTTCATTTGACAACACAAGGAGTATGCAAGTGATTTTAGCCTCTTGATGACCAATGACTGGTCGAAACTTGCTCTGCTCTGCATTGTGAAATGTTGTTTTGGCTGTGTCGTAAGAAAATAAAAGGAATCTATCACCTAATCTCCATTGACAACGTGTCCACCAGTACAGTAGATCCTTTGTCTTGCATGACACTCTTACTGGCATGGTGCAGGATCTGAAGAAGCCTGGTTCTTAGTCACGAAATACTACAGAGTTTTAGAGTTAACATTGTTCATCTTGCTTTGTGGACTTCGACCAACTGACCAGAAAACACGCTAGCCAAAGTGTGGAGCATTCATTCACACGGTAGAAAAAAATCACAGTAACATCACATCTCCAAATTTGTTTTGTACTTCTAAATAGTAATTTCGTGTTGTATTACCGTTATGCACAATAACTTGTTAATATGCTAATAATAAATTTATTAAAAGAATTCCCATCTGAATATAAAGAAATAGATATTTTAATTTTTTTGAAATTTTTCCGGCAAATTAAATGTTCAAAGGGTAAATCGTGGCGGCTGCCCCCGTCGGAGGTTCGAGTCCTCCCTCGGGCATGGGTGTGTGTGTTTGTCCTTAGGATAATTTAGGTCTTAGTAGTGTGTAAGCTTAGGAACTGATGACCTTAGCAGTTAAGTCCCCAATTTATTTGCAGCGCGTAAGTGACCTTAGGGGATTCATTACACTTCGATGAATATGTGCCGTAGCGTGCACAGGGCCCCAAGCCGTAGTAGTGCTATTTCATCTTTAGTTTTCTGCATTGCTGCCTTCTCTTTTACTATCCTTTATATCTATCAAAACATCTCTTCAACTATCGATCTATCTAGGATTAAAAACGTGTGAAGAAAACCCGATATGACAAGTTTTACCGAAAGTGACAATTTTCATTAGACACTCCAGAACTACCAGCGTAATTTTAATGAAAGTCAGAAGTGTAATCATCAGTATGTACAAAATTTTCAGCTATCGCAGACGCATTTTGGCAACAATAGAGGGTTTTCCCCACAACAGCAACAAAACCAGCCGGTTGGCATACCTAACCAACAATGTAGTCTGCAAGGTCAACCAAGCTTTAATGTTTCGCCGCCTATACGTATAGCGTCGGTTCCGCCAAATAGTAACAACCAGCAACAAGGAAATCACTACGTACAGAAGACACATCATTTCACTTCCTATTGCAACGCGCCGTATAGCAATGACTATCATGACAGACGTAAAAGTAAAGAGCACAATTTTGAGCGTACGTTTAATAACAGTCGGTCTTACCAGCAGCATAATCAACCACAACAACAGATTATCATGAATGAACCAGACAGTAGGTATCATCCCGAACCTAATACGTCAGGAAGAAATAACAGAACAGTACAAATAGTTGAAATGCCACAGCATCCTCCCGCAAATAACAGCACGTCAGATAGAATTTGACTAGATACAGTACAGGTTGCATCTTCCAGCAACGTAAGCAATACTTCAGATACACAGAATCTTGTTCACGAAAATGTTATTACTTTTGACGACATCCGTGACACTCTTTTGCAGGAAAAACGAGTTATTCAAAAAACCATTTCCCACCCTGTCATTGAAGTAAAGATTGGATCATCCAAATTTTCAGCAGTAATTGATTCTGGATCACCTATGTCAGTTATAAATGAAGAGACATTCAACGAATGTAACAAAGAGAATACCTACCCTACGTTACCATTAGGCAAAACTAAAGTAAAGGGAGCAGTATCTGGTAAAGGAGTAGATGTAAAATTACAGACACACTTATCGTTTTGTATTGCAGGTCATACGTTTCACTCAAATTTTGGATTGTTCCCTTATTGACAACAGACGTTATTTTAGGTACTAATTTTCTGATACAACATGACGCAATTATTGACTTTCAAAATTCCTATTTAATGTTAAAGGATGAAAATATACAACTGGCATTAGAATTTCAGCACTCTTTATCTGCAGAAGAACAAACAATTAATCGGACAGAGGTCAATTCTGCATCGCGTTACATAGACTGTCATTCCACATTGTTCACAGATACGTACGTACACAACTATAATACTCCAGACGAAGCCGACTATGACGTTATGCAAATGATTTCTGATAAAATTAAACAGAGCAGTGCAAATACAGACGACGAACGCACGCAACTACGCAATATTCTTTTACATCAAGCTCCAGTTTTTGACAAAGTCCCTGGTACTATGTCCGGTTTTATGTATGAATTTCAAGTTAAACAGCACGACACATTTAAAGCCAAACATCATCCTATTCGGTATATTCACAGAGAACAAGTTAAGAAAGAATTGCAAACTATGCTTGACCAAGGAATTATTGAACCGGCAGTTAGTCCGTACATAAACCCGCTCCATATTGTTAAGAAAAAGGATGGTTCACTTCGCCTCGTACTTGATTCGCGTCACATCAACGACATTATTATTAATGAAACAGATCGCCCACAGACGCTAGAAGAACTTCTACAGAAATTTCATGGTACTGCTATTTATTCCACATTAGATTTGAAATCGGGATTTTGGCAAATTTAACTCCATCCGGACTGCAGAAAGTACACAGCTTTTCTCTGTTTTGGTGACTGTTATCAATTTTGTAAATTACCGATCGGTTTAACAATTTCTTCAGCAGCGTTTATTCGCTGGTTGAATACTATATTTCCGAAAGAACTTAAAGACAGAATTACAACGTATGTAGACGACATTCTTATTGCAGAAGCTAACTGGTCTGAACACAATTTGATTCTTGAACAACTGTTACAAACTTTTCGTGCACAAGGACTCACAGTTAATTTTAGCAAATCGCACTTTGGTAAAACTTCCATAAAATTTCTTGGACATGTAATTTCATGAGAAGGCATTGCGCCTGACCCGGAAAAACTTCAAGCTTTACGTGACATTACTGTTCCTACGACGAAGAAACAACTACGCAGCTTTTTGGGTTTAATTAACTTTTTCCGTAAATTTATTCATTACTCTGCTTTAGAAACCCCTAGATTATGTCAATTGACAGGTAAAAACACTATTTGGTCCTGGGATAGCCAAGCACATTCTGAATTTGTGAACCTGAAAGAAGCTTTGTTGAACGCACCACTTTTATCACATCCAGATCTTACTAGAAATTTTTCCATTGCCACCGACAGTTCTAACACCGCTTTAGGCGTGCACATTTTTCAGGAAATTGAAGAAGACGGTACTACAGTAATTAAAAACATCGCCTTTGCAAGTCGCATTCTGTCACCTGCTGAACGCAATTATTCTGTCACAGAACTTGAAACATTATGTGTTGTATGGGCATTTACGAGATTTAGGCATTTTCTTTATGGAAGACATACGACCGTTTACACAGACCATAGAGCGATACAGTTTTTACTTTCAGCAAAATTTACACACGACAGATTAAGTAGATGGAAACTTTATTTGCAGGAATTTAATTTTACAATTGTTCACATTCCCGGTACGCAAAATATTGTAGCAGATGCACTATCCCGTTCTCTTAACAACAATCAGCAAGACATCGCAACCAACTTCTGCCAAGCAAATTCTAGCGTCATGTATATTCAACAAGTTGCATTAGAAAATTTTATTTCGGCATCATTACGAGACATAGCACAAGAACAGAACAAAGACAACGTATGGAAAGAAATTAAACACCTTTGGCAAGATAGGAATAATGTTACCATTAGAAACCATTACACTGTACGCAACAACATTCTGTTTCGCCACTCTCACCCTGACAGCAACAATTGGTTACTATGCATTCCTGACGAGCTTGTTAACAAATTAATTTGGTATACTCATTTAAGTTACGCACAGTATGGAGCCAGAAAATGTTTTCTTATACTGAGACAGAACTGTTATTTTGCCAACATGGAGAAACGTATACGACGAGTTTTAGCATCATGTAAAATCTGCCAGAAAGCTAAGTCAGACACGACTACACATATTCCTCAGTTACATCCCATTGTACCCGTTAAATTGAGACACATGGCCGCTGTAGACATTTTTGGTCCGATTCCCAGAAGTAATAGAGGTTGTTGCTACATCTTTGTCGCTGTTGAACTCACTTCGAAATTTGTTACCTTCACTCCGTTACGCAAAGCTACTGCTAAATCTGTTTCGAATGCATTTGTAAAACATTTTTTATTTCATGTAGGGCATGTATCGAAATTAATTTCCGACAATGGACCGCAATTTCGATCTACTGTATGGACACGTATGTTACGAGCAAGAAACATTTCTCCGATCTATATATCCAGGTACCACGCTTCTTCGAATCCTTGTGAAAGACTAATGAAAGAAATTGGTAAACTATGTAGAATATACTGCCATAAAAAACATATTGATTGGGACACACACATACTCTCATTCCAGGATGTAATTAACTCCATACCAAATGAATCTACTATGCTATCTCCTACTGTTATATTGAAAAATGTTGAACCACCCAACAAAATTAAACAACTAGTATCTTTTCCTACATCTCGTCGACTACGCCACCATGAAATATTTGACATTGCGCTCAACAACATCAAACGTGCCGCAGAGCGCCGGAGAAGACAGGTTTGTACACGCCGTGACTTTCACGTTGGACGGAAGATATTAGAACGTACACACTATTTATCCAACAGAGGGAAGAGTAGATGCAGTAAATTTGAGCTTCTATATGCAGGTCCATACAGCATTCGCAGCATTCCTCACCCCAATGTAGTACACGTCGAAACTTTGAGAACCAGAAAAAGCAAAGGCAATCACCATGTCTCCAATATTAAACCCTTTATTGAATGAACATACTTTATGATTTATCACACTGTAATGCCATTTCCTGATTTTTATATGACCACTTATGCAATTATATTTATATGAACACTTACTGATTATCAATTTTTTTCCTGGCAAGTGCCCGGCAAGGTAAGGTTAGCAGGTCGCTTTTCTTGTTGTTATATATCAGACCGTGCACATTTTCCTTTTTTTGTGTATGTATGATTGTTTTCCTATCGAAAGTAGAATTTTTGTCTGTATGCACTATGTAATCTTTAAGATATAACAAACACCAGTTGACTTTGACATTTTTCCTTATGATATCTCAATATCTTGACTATTCTACACTTTTTGCCACTACATTATGATACTGTGTTTACATTTTTTGCACTTGAAAACTGTCTATGTTTTTGACCTAATACGTTTTCTGTCATGCTATGCTGTATGCTTAATTATTTCACTAGAAACAAGTTTTTATATAATGAGTATATGATTTAAATGCAAGATATTAATCCTTATTAATCATTTTCAGAAAGCAATAACGTGTAAAAGAAATAAATTAAACAAACCACAGTGGATTACTATGAAATTGAATTTCACCTTCGAAATGAACGAAAGAAAATGCAATACCTTGTCATGAAGAGTAAATGGATCAGAATTAACAAGCATTAACCAGAATATACTATACACATCGTATGATAGCAGTCTTAACTAATTATTTTTCTTTCAGAATACGAGGCGATTGATGCAGGCTGTTAGACAGAACTACACATCTTAGTTTTAGTGATGAAATATGCTAGAAATAAGAAACTCTATACTATGAATAGTTGTATGAAGTAAATGGTAATATGAATAATGAATAATGAAGTGTCTATTTTTGCAGATGATAATAAATGATGATGAATAGTTATATGAAGAATATGCTAATATGAATAATGAAGTTTTTCTTTGCAGATGATGATAATGATGACGTTTATATATTTACTGTTAGTTAAGAAATGCCATGTATTTATTTAAGTATTTGTTGCAGTTCGTTTTGACAGTATGTCTTATGTCGCATGGTATAATGACTGAATGTTTTGGAGAGGACAGCTAGAGTACATACATATTGAGTACACGTTTCGTTACCTGTTTATTCGAAGTGCACTACTTTTCAGCATAATATGCGTTTCTTCTTTCAGCTCAATAATCCATTTTGTATTTTTCCAGGAGAAGCTAGTCATGAAATTAATGTGCTATAAGCAGTTAGTCATTAAACCTGTTCTGGTACTGGCATTTTTTTTATTACCCATTTGTGTGTATCATCATGAATGTGATCACATATACTCTACTTGTTTCATAACCTTGCTACAGCTGACTCATGACTCATGACGTTATTAATCGTTATTTGCAGCAATAAGTCAAAAGCAAATATTTTCATGCCCCAACAACTAATTATCGATCCCAACGCAATGCATTGCTAGAAAAAAAAAATTACCAGTCCCAACTATTACCAGTATACAACCAAATAATGCTACCAGTTTAAGATATATTTCTAGTTCTAAATATAATGCAAATTTCTCAGATGTATTGAATCCATTATATCTATGTATTATTGGACCACAGACCTTGAGTAATAGTTACAGTGTGTTACATTTTAAATATGTCCTATGTCACTTGAATGATGAGTTCTGAGTAATACTGAACGATGTTTTGTAATAATGCATAAATGCTATGCCAATAATTTCTATAAATAATATTTTTGTTATACTCTATAAATGCTATGCCATTAATTAACTCTGGCTTTGAATGATGACTTCTGAATAATGCATAAAAATGATTTGTAACTGGCCAATGAGTGCCAATATTTACTGTAATCAGATGACTTATGAATAATGTTCTGTAATACTCCATACATAGTACAGAAATGTTTAGTAACTAGGCAATGAGTGCCAACAATTACTCAAATCGGTTGATAGACTAGTGTAATTCTCTATGATGACTGGCATAAGACTTAATGTCCTTCACCTTCTGACCTAATTGCCAGAAATTACTGCAATATCCGTTTGTCCTGTCCATCCTCATGATCATGGAGCACTATATTTGGTTTTTGCACTAATTCTACGTTGGTGAAAGAGTATGGATTCTACAAGAATGTGGTGTTGACACATCATGCTGTCCACCACCTTGAACGATAGAGATGTTATTATGGTCCTACTGTTTGGTGTACCTAATGTACTACCAAAATGATAACATACAATATTAATACAACATTTCAGTGTCTTGGCTACACTGATAAATACTTCAGGGAAGAGAACTTCAGATTGTCTCACTTGGTGTAGTGCTTCTGTAGAAAGATATGGATTTTCGGTGCAACCACGTGCAACCTACTGTGCTACAACCATGATGCAATCCTTCCCATTCCTTTCCTAGTTCTTGTAAAATGCTAAAGATTTTTACAGTGCGTGTGCACTTTATTTCAATTGTTAATATGATCAGTCGTCCTAAATATGCTAAAGAGTTCTACAGTGCGTGTGCACTTTATTTCACTCCATGATATGTTGTAAATATGCTAAAGACTTTTACAGTGCGTGTGCACTATATTTCATTTGTTAATATGATCAGTCGTCCTAAATATGCTAAAGAGTTCTACAGTGCGTGTGCACTTTAGTTCACTCCATGATATGTTGTAAATATGCTAAAGACTTCTACAGTGCGTGTGCACTTTATTTCATTTTTAGAGTAATCAGTTCTTGTAAAATGCTAAAGAGCTTTACAGTGCGTGTGCACTTTATTTCATTTGTTAATATGATCAGTCGTCCTAAATATGCTAAAGAGTTCTACAGTGCGTGTGCACTTTATATCACTCCATGATATGTTGTAAATATGCTAAAGACTTCTACAGTGCGTGTGGACTTTATTTCATTTTTAGGGTAATCAGTTCTTGTAAAATGCTAAAGATTTTTACAGTGCGTGTGCACTTTATTTCATTTGTTAATATGATCAGTTGTCCTAAGTATGCTAAAGACATATACAGTGCGTGTGCACTTTATGTCATTTGTTAATATGTTTTGTACTCATTGCGTATACATTTTGTCATTTCGTGATACGCTCTGTACTCAGTGCATGTGCACTCTATTTCATTTCATGTTCTGCACTTATATATATGTATATACTCTGTGAATGTAGACTTAGTTAATTAAGTAGATTATAGAAAAATTTGTTGCTCATGCCAAGTCCAATTGACTCACCATCGGTGCCAAATTTTTGTCCCCCCAGTGGAGGGTTATGTAAGAGGTCCGAGCAGATGTAATTTCGATGTATTGCTCACGCGCTACCTGCGATATGCAAGGTATAAGAGAATCGCTGACCAGAGAGCAGTGTTGACTGCAGTAGGAACTGTGCAGCTGTAGCAGTAAGTTGTTGCTAGCGAGTAGTGTGGTCTGGTGTGGGCCGGTCGTGATGCAGCGATGCCGGAGCCTGAGCATTATTGTATAAGGTAAAAAGCAGCCTCGCGCATATGTAGTATTGTTATCTCAAGTCCCATGTAAATGTTTTAAAAATGTCGTATTAATAATAATCTTTCCCATAAAAAATAACTTTTAACAACTATTCATTTCAATTTAAAGAATTTACTAATTTCGCCAATCCATGATCATCCCGATTATTGCAAAAGAAAAATCAGTTGTTTCCTTTCATAAATGACAAATCTATCGGCCAGCATTGCACAGGGCTGTGCCAGAAAAATTTATTGTAAGAGCAGATATATATGCGTTAGCCGGCGACTTCATTGAGGTAAGAATTTTTCTTTTTTATTCAGAATGATCTTTCAGGGCCATGACGCAGCACTGCTGACGTCCAAAATTTATGAGGTTAAATTCACAGTCAATTATTGAAAAGTTATAAGTGAGCGACAATTTAATTGAGAGGTTAGTTACATTGTATTATTACCAGGTTACTGAATATTTTTTTTTTGCTGGGACGTTACACTGAATGTGAACGACATAATTATATTTTTTACTGTTGAGATGTTTAGGAATTTTTCTGTTTTGAGGTTACACTAAATGAGGATATTATTCATAATATTATATTTTATTTTGTGGGGAGGTTACACGTTATTTTGTAAATTTCGTCTTGCGCAATAGCAAATTGTTCTTTGCTGATCCCGAAAGCTTTGAAATCTTAGAGGGTGCGGCGAAAAGAATAGAATACTCACAGCGCGCTAATAGAATGCGGAACGGGGGACGGCTTCTTCAGTCTTCGTTGGCTCACCTGCGGTTGGCTGTCATGTGCCCAGTCGAAATGTGGGGATTGTTTAGGACGGCAGAAAATGCTACATATCCAATGACCTCGTCTTCGATTAATTTCTAACCCGACATCCCCACCCTCCCCCATTGGTAAGCAGCCACTGACAGGAACACGCTTCCTTGCTTCTTCTATTGAACGTGTCTGCTTTCACAACGCGACGATGAAAGAGAGATATCGACTGCCTAATAGCAAGTTTCAAGGAGGTGCTGCAGGGTACAGTGGGATAGAGGGGAAGGGGGGGAGGGAGGGGCAGGGGGAGGGGGAAATAAAAGCTCTTGGGCAGAGGTTTCAAGGTCCGTCTTTGCCCTGCAGAGAACCTCACACGTGGTATGACTGTGAATTTGGATGTGGACTTTAATGCTATTTCCGGTGTGGCTGGTGAGCGTTCAGAAACGATCACAGGAAACGTATGCTCGTACGTGATACGCGAGTGCAGCACTTTGCAGCAGCAGTTGTTCCATATACGAGGGCAGTTCAATAAGTAATGCAACACATATTTTTTCTCGGCCAATTTTGGTTGAAAAAACCGGAAATTTCTTGTGGAATATTTTCAAACATTCCCGCTTCGTCTCGTATAGTTTCATTGACTTCCGACAGGTGGCAGCGCTGTACGGAGCTGTTAAAATGGCGTCTGTAACGGATGTGCGTTGCAAACAACGGGCAGTGATCGAGTTTCTTTTGGCGGAAAACCAGGGCATTTCAGATATTCATAGGCGCTTGCAGAATGTCTACGGTGATCTGGCAGTGGACAAAAGCACGGTGAGTCGTTGGGCAAAGCGTGTGTCATCATCGCCGCAAGGTCAAGCAAGACTGTCTGATCTCCCGCGTGCGGGCCGGCCGTGCACAGCTGTGACTCCTGCAATGGCGGAGCGTGCGAACACACTCGTTCGAGATGATCGATGGATCACCATCAAACAACTCAGTGCTCAACTCGACATCTCTGTTGGTAGTGCTGTCACAATTGTTCACCAGTTGGGATATTCAAAGGTTTGTTCCCGCTGGGTCCCTCGTTGTCTAATCGAACACCATAAAGAGCAAAGGAGAACCATCTGTGCGGAATTGCTTGCTCGTCATGTGGCTGAGGGTGACAATTTCTTGTCAAAGATTGTTACAGGCGATGAAACGTGGGTTCATCACTTCGAACCTGAAACAAAACGGCAATCAATGGAGTGGCGCCACACCCACTCCCCTACCAAGAAAAAGTTTAAAGCCATACCCTCAGCCGGTAAAGTCATGGTTACAGTCTTCTGGGACGCTGAAGGGGTTATTCTGTTCGATGTCCTTCCCCATGGTCAAACGATCAACTCTGAAGTGTATTGTGCTACTCCTCAGAAATTGAAGAAACTACTTCAGCGTGTTCGTAGGCACAAAAATCAGAACGAACTTCTCCTTCTTCATGACAACGCAAGACCTCACACAAGTCTTCGTACCCGAGAGGAGCTCACAAAACTTCAGTGGACTGTTCTTCCTCATGCACCCTACAGCCCCGATCTCGCACCGTCGGATTTCCATATGTTTGGCCCAATGAAGGACGCAATCCGTGGGAGGCACTACGCGGATGATGAAGAAGTTATTGATGCAGTACGACGTTGGCTCCGACATCGACCAGTGGAATGGTACCGTGCAGGCATACAGGCCCTCATTTCAAGGTGGCGTAAGGCCGTAGCATTGAATGGAGATTACGTTGAAAAATAGTGTTGTGTAGCTAAAAGATTGGGGAATAACCTGGTGTATTTCAATGCTGAATAAGACAACCCCTGTTTCAGAAATAAAATGTGTTGCATTACTTATTGAACTGCCCTCGTATCTAGCACGTTATCGACATAGTTTTTGTTCCCGAAAGCACTACCTCACCGGACAAAATATTCACCGCCCACTGAAAAGAGTGGGCTGGTCGCTTAGGCCTGCTGCACTTGGTGTAGAACAGGCGTCGCACGGGTCGTGTTACCCTCCACCTCTGACGCAAGCCATGGCAGTTCACCTCCAACTGCCCAACAGAACTTCCATCGCTGCTGGCGACTTACTTCCAGCTGCCCAACGCTACTGGCGATTAACTTCCAACAACGAGTCCGACCAGTCACAAAGTCTTTATGTGCCGATCAGTCGTGCAGAATTAGTGGAATAAGATGCGTCGATGTGGAATAGTATCAGGACGGCAGAAAGGAGCGACAGCCCGTGCCCACTCCGTAAGTAAAGTCACCCGATTACGTCATCTGGTAACGTCCTAAGTTAACCGGTGCACTCGGCTTTCAATCATCCACATGGTAAAGGAGTTTGTGTCTTCTTAAGCTTTATTTTATTGGTTGCTTTCTTTTCGTGACACGCTGCGACCGCTGCATGAGGATCTGTTTTTCCTACTAGCGTTCTCTCACAAGAGGGACCAAAGCAAAAACTTATACGAATTTTACAGTAGCAGCACAAAGAAAAAGCCTATACTGCGCAAAGACAAGAACGTAAACTATATAACACTTTTTTTTGTTGCTACAGCGGAGAAAGATGGGAAATAGTTTTGACTGTTGCTTGCCACTTTGAAAGGAAATAAGACAAAAAGAATGAAGTAAAAGGACACTATGTCGAATCAAACTATACGCGTATGACTCCATAGACTTTTTCAAGTCACAACAGTCTATGATTTGTACAGGGTGTTTCCGTAAGAGCGTCCTAAAATCTGACAGGACAATTTAAGGTAGGGAACCTTTGGTCGGGGAAGCCAGCTTAAGGAGGTAATAAGAAGAAAATCACATTACTGTGTACTTCTTTATTTACATTAGTTACAGTTCACTGCAAATACCATCATTGACACAATGAACGCACCGTTTATGCTGTATCTTACAAACTTTGCTCAAACCGAAGACAAACAATCTCAATGCAAGGATGACATCGGCGAACGAGATTCTGATGCCCCCTGACAAATATCCCTGGTGCGTTTCGAATCACATCAAAGGCAATTACAATTCTGGCAACTAATTCCATCTCCGCATCCAGTGGGGTCTCATACAGATGGGTTGGTTGGTTGGTTTGAGGAAGGAGACCAGACAGCGTGGTCATCGGTCTCATCGGATTAGGGAAGGATTGGGAAGGAAGTCGGCCGTGCCCTTTCAGAGGAACCATCCCGGCATTTGCCTGGAGTGATTTAGGGAAATCACTCTCATACAGAAGTGACTTTAAATATCCCCAGAGGAAATAATCAAGGGAATTCAGTTCAGGTTGAAACTTCTTTATTTAAATGAGTTTGTCTGTACTTAAATTGCAGAGTGACTGAGACCCACAATATCCTAGCGCAACGCAATCTGACTGCTCAAAAAAGGATAACCTGACTTCATATAATTAATTCAAAAGGATGGCCCTGACTAAAAAGGAATCCTAACAATAACCTATACCTTTCATTAAGCACTTACCTCACAAAAATCTTCATTACTCGAACTACTGCAATACACCGAGCGTCAAAACTGCTAGCTAAATAAAAGATTCTAACTACTAAAGCCACTAACTACTAACAGGCATGTGGTTAGCAAAGGAAAGATTTGGTTGCAAACCAAATAATGTATTTTTTACCCTAATAATGTGACATCCAGTTCAAACAGGAATATAAATCGTCATTGACATCCAGTACAAAGATATATAATCATGAATAATATTCGATCTCCAAGTCGAACATGTACAGATCGTTAGCCTACGCTAACACTTCAGACCTCTACCCTCCATCAATGCTAACTTCTCACATCCGACATCCATCACTGCTGGCTGTTCACCTCCAACTGCCCAACAGAACTTCCATCACTGCTGGCGACTAACTTCCAGCTGCCCAACACTACTGGCGATTAACTTCCAACAACGAGTCCGACCAGTCACAGAGTCTCTTACAAAGAAAGCGCAGTCAGAGATCCAATGCAAAGCGTTACCCAACGCTGCCAACACAGAAGCAGCCCACTTACAAGGAGACCTCGCTGGCCATGGTATAGGACCTGCCCTTCCAATCCAGCGACCAGGAAATACAGCACTGAGATGGTTGCGGACACCACACTGAAGCGAAGCGGTGCACCGTCATTTTGTACCCACATCCTCTCACGAACAGCCAAGGGTACGTTCTCCAACAGCTCAGGTGGAACTCCATGCACCTCAAGTACAGGTAGCCATTCAGAAGGCCAGGTAGAAGATGTGGCCCAATGAGATTGTCGCCTGCAATGCCGGTCCAGGTATTCACAACCAACTCCTACAGTGTGAGGGTATCCCTCAACCCACACATGGCTATTCCTGCTGTTCGAAATACCATCACGAACAAATGATAACTTCGTCAGTAAGCAGCACGATTTGCAGGAAATCTGATCGAGAAATCCACTGTTGGAGCAGCCACTGACACAATGCGATGCTTGGTGCAAAGTCAGCCACAAGCGTTGCATGGACTCACTGTGTGTGATACGGGTGTAATTGTTGTTCATGGTGTACTCGCCACACGCTAGTACGGACAGCGCCCATTTCACGTGCAGTAAGACAAGTACTTGTAGTGGGGTCCGTTGCAACACGTCCCAGCGCCTCCTCTTAAAAAGTGGGTGTGCGAGTGGTCCTCATACTACCAGGTCCCTCGTTTCTTCTTTCCAATGAATCAGTCTCTCATAGTCGTCGATCGATAGAAATAAACATTTGTCGTGACGGCCTTTTTTTTTCCTTTTTGAGTTTCGATCCCCCCCCCCCCCCCCTCCCGAAGGGGGCGGGCTGGCAGAAGCTTAATACGCCGCTCTTCAGCCTACAGAATTTGTTTTAAAAAAATGAAAATAACAAATAATAAAAGAAGGCGATAAAAGCGGTGACTTAAATGGTAAAATGGCGGAAAATTATAGAACTTAAAACATAAAACAAAGGGTTTGTGACGCTAATAAAATACACACGAAGCAGACAGGTAAAATAATAGACATACTATTAAAAAAACACGGCGACAGTCCGGTTTGTGTTCGCAAGAGATATAAAAATCAGCATGATTTTTGTTCGCAACACTTTGGAAAGACGCACAACACTGAACACTCACTTGAACACTGCACTAAAATGTTGGCACAAATATGACACACCGAGGGCAGACGGGGGGAACCTGGACAGATGATAGGAAAGAAAAGGGGGGAAGGAGAGGAAAAACTAAGTGGGGGGGAGGGGGAAGCAGCCGACGGAGGACGAGGACTCATAAGAGGGGGGGGGGGGAGCTGGGCAGACGAGAGAGGGAGAGTGGGGAAAGGCAGTGTAGTGAAGGATTATGCCTGTTAAGAAATCGTTCCCTGTACAGCCTTTCAGCAGCGAGAGCATTGCAAGGTACTTCCCCATACACTAGGTGCCAAACGAGTGAGTTCCGCGAAACTATACCGGTACTGCTCCATTATATTGTACCGAACGTCTCTGAATAGCAATGAGTATTGAATGAATGAATGAATGGGTCTGTCGTTGATTCATAGCACGTTCTGTCCTGGGACAATGTAAATACGATGCAACAGAGCCACCTTAAGGGCAAGCATAGTAAACAAAACCTGCGACATGACGTCCTAGTAGTCCTTCTTGTTTCCTTGCAGGAAATAAAGAATGCACATGTAAATAAACAGTACAGTATGTTTAAACTTGTACGCATGTTAGCTGTAAATAGCTGGAAAACAGTAATGCAAGACAAAGCGGTAGACAAGTTTACTTCCATACCTCCTGAAACTGTCTTGTCCAACCCCAGGTTCCCTACCTCAAATTATTTAGTGGAGCATTCTCTATGTCCTGTTACATTTCTGCACGCTATTATGGAAACACCCTGTATATGCAGACTAAAGCGACAAATGAAAATTTGTATCAAGGCTGAGATTCGAACCCGGGTCTCCTGCTCACTAACCACCAAGCTACCCCTGCTATTTGCCATATACAGATTTTTATTTGTCACTTCGGTCTACATACATACATCACAGAGTACCATGTACTGCCTTTTCAGTATTGTTTGGTGTGCTTGCATGTACTTATTTTATCGAGCAAAAAAACGATAACGTTTTGTGTTGTATCGAGGACACATTTCCTATTATTTCAGTGTTCAGCTGTGTGGAGTATACATCTCTGTCCAGAACATTCAGTACGAATTTAGCTTTGGTTATTTATAAACTGTGGTATATGTTACACATTCCAGTTTTTTGTAGGCAGGACAGTCCCTCACACACTCACCTTCAGACCAGAGAGCGCTCACAACACATGCAATTTTCAGGCCGACGTGTAAACAAAAACGACCACTTGTGACTAGTCTCTGGTAATCCATCAAGTGGGGCTGCTGCTGGACACGTAGTGCTTCAGTAATGATAACAAAACCAGCGGCTGTATTTACACTCCTGGAAATGGAAAAAAGAACACATTGACACCGGTGTGTCAGACCCACCATACTTGCTCCGGACACTGCGAGAGGGCTGTACAAGCAATGATCACACGCACGGCACAGCGGACACACCAGGAACCGCGGTGTTGGCCGTCGAATGGCGCTAGCTGCGCAGCATTTGTGCACCGCCGCCGTCAGTGTCAGCCAGTTTGCCGTGGCATACGGAGCTCCATCGCAGTCTTTAACACTGGTAGCATGCCGCGACAGCGTGGACGTGAACCGTATGTGCAGTTGACGGACTTTGAGCGAGGGCGTATAGTGGGCATGCGGGAGGCCGGGTGGACGTACCGCCGAATTGCTCAACACGTGGGGCGTGAGGTCTCCACAGTACATCGATGTTGTCGCCAGTGGTCGGCGGAAGGTGCACGTGCCCGTCGACCTGGGACCGGACCGCAGCGACGCACGGATGCACGCCAAGACCGTAGGATCCTACGCAGTGCCGTAGGGGACCGCACCGCCACTTCCCAGCAAATTAGGGACACTGTTGCTCCTGGGGTATCGGCGAGGACCATTCGCAACCGTCTCCATGAAGCTGGGCTACGGTCCCGCACACCGTTAGGCCGTCTTCCGCTCACGCCCCAACATCGTGCAGCCCGCTTCCAGTGGTGTCGCGACAGGCGTGAATGGAGGGACGAATGGAGACGTGTCGTCTTCAGCGATGAGAGTCGCTTCTGCCTTGGTGCCAATGATGGTCGTATGCGTGTTTGGCGCCGTGCAGGTGAGCGCCACAATCAGGACTGCATACGACCGAGGCACACAGGGCCAACACCCGGCATCATGGTGTGGGGAGCGATCTCCTACACTGGCCGTACACCACTGGTGATCGTCGAGGGGACACTGAATAGTGCACGGTACATCCAAACCGTCATCGAACCCATCGTTCTACCATTCCTAGACCGGCAAGGGAACTTGCTGTTCCAACAGGACAATGCACGTCCGCATGTATCCCGTGCCACCCAACGTGCTCTAGAAGGTGTAAGTCAACTGCCCTGGCCAGCAAGATCTCCGGATCTGTCCCCCATTGAGCATGTTTGGGACTGGATGAAGCGTCGTCTCACGCGGTCTGCACGTCCAGCACGAACGCTGGTCCAACTGAGGCGCCAGGTGGAAATGGCATGGCAAGCCGTTCCACAGGACTACATCCAGCATCTCTACGATCGTCTCCATGGGAGAATAGCAGCCTGCATTGCTGCGAAAGGTGGATATACACTGTACTAGTGCCGACATTGTGCATGGTCTGTTGCCTGTGTCTATGTGCCTGTGGTTCTGTCAGTGTGATCATGTGATGTATCTGACCCCAGGAATGTGTCAATAAAGTTTCCCCTTCCTGGGACAATGAATTCACGGTGTTCTTATTTCAATTTCCAGGAGTGTATTTGAATGTAACGTCGTTGATCCTTTTTATCACATGCTACCTGTTTCGACACCACATTGTTTCATCTACAGGACCCGAACTTAACCTGCCATCCAAAATCGTTTTCATTTGCAAAGAACAGAATGGTCCACTGCATACGATTCTGTTCACTGCACATGAAAAAGTTTATGGGTGGCAGGTTACGTTCGGGACCTCAAGATGACACCATGCGGTGTCGAAATTGGTAGCATGTGATAAAAAGGATCAACGACGTTAGATTCAAATACAGCCACTGGTTTTTTAAACCATTATTCAAGTATGAAGTTGGTAGAGCACTTGCCCGTTAAAGGCAAAGATCCGTAGTTCGCGTCTCGGTCCGGCAAACAGTTTTAATCTGCCAGGAAGTTTCATACCAGCGTACACTCCGCTGCAGAGTGAAAATTTAACTCTGGAAGCATCCTCCCGGCTGTGACTAAGCCACATCTCCGCAATATCCTTTCTTCCAGGAGTGCTAATTCTGCATGGTTCGCAGGAGAGCTTCTGTGAATTTTGGTACTGGCGGAATTGAAGCTGTCAGTCGTGCTTGGGTAGCTCAGTTGGTAGAGCACTTGCCCGCGAAAGGCAAAGGTCCGAAGTTCGAGTCTCGGTCCGGCACACAGATTTAATCAGCCATGAAGTTTCATGTGAGCGCACACTCCGCTGCAGAGTGAAAATTTCATTCTGAATTATTCAAGTACTTTTGAGTATGGGGGCCTCAATAGAGCAGCAAAACACTAGGGACGCTGCAGTAGACTCATTGAAAAGAGTAGACGACAGAGAGAAGGAAGTGTATAATGTAAAAGGCATATTAAAGATACATATAGAGCAGTTCGGAAAGAAACCAGAACAGAAGGGAATCAAAGCGTTTGAGATGTAGTGCTACAGAAGCCGCTGAAAATTAGGTGCCGGCCAGTGTGGCCAAGCGGTTAAACAGTCTGCTTTCCGCAGCGCTGCGGCGACGTCTTGTTTACGTCCCGTCCGCGCGGTCGCGAGTGCACGTAGTTGTTTACTACTTCGTCGCCGCTAGTTTAGAGTCCATCACTACCGACGCAACATGGCACATTCATACAGACAAACCACCATCAAGATCAGTTTTCAAACCGATCATGCACGACCGCGAGCTTTTGAAGTGGAACGTTTTCTACGTGACGACGTTAAAATTGACCCGCGAGACATAATTGGTATCCATCTCTCTATCACGAGCAGTGTTGTCTACGTGAAGCTAGTAAGTGACGAGGTCTGCAACAGAATCGTGAGCGCACATGCGAACGATCTTAAATTCAAACATTCTGATGGCCATATTGGGGCGGTCTCTATCGATCACGCGGGGCTTGGCCTCCGTACGATACGCGTCTTCGAACTCCCTTTCGAAGTACCACCGGACGTAGTCACCGCGGCTTTCCAGCCCTACGGCAAAGTAATCAGCCATATGGCCGAAAAATGGACCACCTTTACAACGTACCCCGTTCTTAACGGGGTACGACAGATTAAAATTGAACTGACCAAACATGTTCCGTCATATCTTGTCATCGGCGGATGTAGGGCGATCATTATGTATGACGGTCAGCCACGCACTTGCTCTGGTTGTGGCCAAGTAGGGCACGTCCGGTCGGATTGTCTCCGACGACGGCTTACTCAAATCCCGACGGGTGAATCTATGACTCCTTCTACGGTGACGACCCTTCCTCTCAATTACGCCGAAGTTACACGGGCAGCAACCTTTTCCGATGCTGACGACAGTAGTCCGATAGCCGCCCCCGATGGAGAGACCAAAATGGCTTCTGCAGTACAGGATCCGGCCTCTACAACGGCGCCCCCACCTGAAGATAGTCACCGACCGACCTTGCAAGAAGGCGTGGATGCCAGGATGGACATTGACCCACGGGTTGTGCCGACAGCGGCTTTTCTTCCAGACACCGGAGCAGCTGACGAAATCCACCCACATTCAGATACTGAAACACACGTTCGTAAACAGCGTTCCCCGCGAAAACACAAGAGACGGCGGCGTGCTCCATCGGACGAGTGTTTGCAGCGATCGTCTGACATGGACTGTGGAAATTCCGACGACGGTACCGGCGGTACAGAGGCCGCTGTAACTTCCAACTCAACAGATCACCGTGGTGACCGCTTCAGCCCCTCAGACCCCACAGCACAGCAGGATCACAAGCAGCCAACCGCTGCCGATTCCCAGCCAGCAGAGCCGATGGAGTCAGCGCCGAGTGCCGCAGCAGCCCCTAACAGCCACCAACAGCCGATAGTGTTTCATGGCGACTGGGCGGACGACTGTGAGGAACACTCCTTGCCCATCGTGTCGGACGACACGGGGGGAAATTTACCCCACCAGTGTTGATCCTTTCCCGCCGTCAGTTATAGTGACTAGACAGCCTTACCAGGGTATTGATGGCCAACACGGATGCTGTGGATAGACCTCAAACTTATCGCGTTGCAACTATAAACATCAACACTATACGGACGCGCGCTAAGTTATCCTTGCTTCAGGATATGTTGAACTCTGCTTCCATCGACATAGCCCTTCTCCAGGAAGTGTACGTCGACGACTTCCCAGGCATGTACGGTTACGATGCTTGCGTTTCTCCAGCTTCCCCAACAGGCAGCGGTGTCGCTGTACTTCTTCGGGAAGGGATAGTGGCGGACGATATCCTGTTTCTGCCTGGGGCAAGAGGAATGGCACTCACAGTCCTGGGGGTCCGCCTTATCAATATCTACGCACCTTCCGGGACGGACAAACGTCGCGAACGTTCACGATTCTTTGCGGAAGACGTCGCCCCGCTCTTCCAAGGCCGCCACGACCATCTGGTGTTTGGAGGTGACTACAATTGCGTACTGGCGCCCAGAGATCAACTCCCACGACATAATCCGTGCCCGGAACTCGGGACGCTCATTCGAGACCTGCAGATGGTGGACACTTGGGAACATCTTCACGGCGACCGACCGGGATTCACGCACTTCACAAGTCACTCTTCCAGTCGTATCGATCGGATTTATGTCTCACGCTCTCTCGCCCCTGGAACACAGGATGCGGAACTGTGGCCTGCAGCATTCTCGGACCACTCAGCTTACATTTGTGCCGTCACCCTGCGGCGGCAACAAGTGTGGAGAAGCCGCAGCCCGTGGAAATTAAACATCGCTCACCTGTCGTACCCGGATTGCCGCCAAGCCGTTGAGGATACGTGGCATTCGTGTGAAAATCGCCTCCGTGCATATCCCACAACGATCCGCTGGTGGTTGGACTGCGCCAAACCGGCACTGAGGCGAACGTTGATATCCTACGGTCGTGACCACGCTACTTGGCGAAGACATACACTCGACTTTTACTTCCGGGTCCTGCGCGACTGCGATGCTATGGCACGGTCTCCGGAACGACAAACGGCGGTCCACCGTGCTAAGGCTCAGATCCTTGCTCATATGCGACGCCACCTAGAGGGGGTAGTCATCCGCTCGAGGACGCAGGATCGGATACCGAGCGAACGCCCGTCAATGTTCCACGTCCTTCGTGAACGTAAACGACGCCAACGAGCGCTGATACGCTTCATCGACACGGAGGACGGTCATCGCCTCACCACGCAACAAGACATAAACACAGCGTTCTACAATCATTATTCCCAACTCTATTCCGCTCAGACCCCTGATCCGACAGCACTGGAGGACGTCTCTCAGACGATTTACGGCACCGTCACCCCGGCAATGGAAGCGGCCTTGATGGAAGAAATTACAGAAGAAGAAGTGATCGACGCCATTAGAAAAGGTGCTGTCAACAAGTCTCCGGGTCCTGATGGTCTCCCCTTGGAATTTTACCGGACTTTTCAATATTTATTAGCCTCCCGATGGACAGACATCTGTCGCGAACTCCTATCCCCGGACGTGCCGCTCCCTGCAGCCCTTGTGGAAGGGATGATTATACCTATTCACAAACCGTCCGGTGGCTCACGACTGCAGGACTACCGCCCGTTGACGCTATTGAACTGCGACTTTAAGATCTTTTCTCGACTGTTGGCGGCGCGGATACGCCTGACCCTACGAAATGTTATCTCACCCGATCAAACATCATTAGGAGGCGACAATAATATTCAAACAGCACTCAGTGAATATCGTGACTTGATCTCACTGGCGAGGGCATGTCGTCTGAAGGGTGCACTGGCAGCAATCGATTTTAGTCAAGCTTTCGACCGAGTGGACCACAACTATTTGGAAGCGGTCCTCCAACATATGCGGTACCCACAGCCATTCGTCACTGTCGTCATGCGACTACTCCGTGGCGCGACGTCCAAGGTGATCGTCAACGGCCGACCTTCGCAGCCCCTCACCATTTCTCGATCGATACGCCAAGGGTGCCCTCTGTCCACTTTACTTTACGCTGTGGCCATGGAACCTCTCCTCTGCGGCCTGCGCCAACGACTAACGGGTATGACGTTACGAGGCCACACTTTCCGGTGTAAAGCGTGCGCTGACGACCTGGTGATTGTCATCCGCCACGGTGACGACACCGCTAGCGCACTAAATTGGATAACGCAATATGGCATGGCCACTGGTAGTCGTATCAACGTCGCAAAATCGGTGGCGATGAACATCGGGGTCGGATTGTCTGAGAACAGTGTCACCCCCTTACAGCTCAGAGATAGTTTGAAATGTCTCGGCATTGACTTTACAGACGATATACGACGGACCGCTGCTCACAACTTTCGACGGCTTTTACGGAATGTTCGGACTGGAATAGCCAACAACCGCCTACGAGCCCTGGACATCGTCCAACGGACCCAGTATGTTAACACACATTTAGCGTCACGCATTCCGCACATCGCCCAGATATTACCTATACCGGTGATGTTAGCTCGCCGTATACTTGCGGCTTTTGGGTCCTTCGTGAGTTCAGGAATGCTTTTCAAGATCAAATATGAGACTCTCACCCTTCCCCCGGATCGGGGAGGGCTTGGCCTTTATCACGTATATGACAGAGCGGTCGCCCTATTTGTGAGCACATTAGTCAAACTATGGCACCGCCGTCCGGACAGTCTGACCAGTTTGTTAATAGAAGAACTAGCACCGCCCTCCCTGTTGCCGCCTGTGCCGATACACCACGTCCCCTCATCGCTCTTCTACATCGGTGTCTTTTACCTCGAACTCAGTTACGTTCGACTTGCCTTACCAGCGACTCAAATGGTGACGGCAAAGACGGTTTATAGGGTCCTGCAACGTGGACGACCCGATAACGTCGTGGAGAGGAAGCACCCGAACGTCAACTGGCGAGTAGTGTGGAGGACAATTCATCACGTAACACTGGACACTGACGTCACGGCGATGTGGTATATCACTGTCAACGGTAAGCAGGTGACCAGATCAAGGCTACATGCGATCCACATGGTAGACTCACCCACGTGCACGAGCTGTGGCGTTCAAGACGACGATGAACACCGTCTTAGCTGTGGCGAGTCTACGGCAGTGTGGCACTTAGTGAGGCAAATGTCAGCATATTTCCTTCGGGTAACGCCGAATCATATCGACCCCAAGACTATCTTCTTCCCGGATGAAACGTATTACCCACGCACTAAAACTAATGCAATGACGTGGCTTCGTGGACATGCAGTGCATTATTTGTTTCAAGACGGCACTAAGGACACTTTAGACTTTTGGAACTATTTGCAGGACCGACATTGCAAGATCCTCCGTAACCCTAAGTATCGCCAATATTTTTCCAATTTTTTGTGGAGCGCGTTCCACGACCCTCCACGTAGCTGGAACATCACGGGTACGAGAAGCTAAAATTACAATACGATGATAGAACACTACACGGTACAACGTGGGATCTACTTTCATCATTACGAGAAGTCATACCTGGATGATACAGCAGATGGAGAGTTTCGTTGTGAACCTTCACACTCTGTAGCAGTATTGGCCCCATTTCCTCTTTTTGTCCCCGGTGCGAAAAGGTCTTCGCAGTTTTAGTTTTCCCATCCGGTGCAAGATGTAGCACTGGTTAATGGTGGTATGGATTCCACCCTTCAGTTTTGTTTCATGGGTTCCTTCGCCCCGCACTTTGCTCTCTTTTTTTTATGCCTTTTTCTACAACTATTAGCATGGTTTTAGTTATGTGCGTCCCCAACTCGACGCAAAGAATGCACCTACTAGTTTTCAGTTACTTACCGTAAAAAAAAAAAAAATAAAAAATAAAAAAAAAATAAAAAAAAAAAATAAAAAAAAAAAAAAAAGGCGCTACAGTCTGGAACTGCGTGGCCGCTACGGTCGCAGGTTCGAATCCTGCCTCGGGCATGGATGTGTGTGATGTCCTTAGGTTAGTTAGGTTTAAGTAGTTCTAAGTTCTAGGGGACTGATGACCTTAGAAGTTAAGTCCCATAGTGCTCAGAGCCATTTGAACCATTTTTGAAAATTAGGTGGACTGATAAGAAATGTGAAGGTTCTCCGAAGAATCAGGGAAGATACGGAAAAAACTGAAAAAGGGCAAGGGCACGACGATAGCACATGTTTTAAGACATCAAGGAATAGCTTTCACGATAGCAGAAGGAACTATAGAGGATACAATCTGTACGAAAGGACAAACCCTGGAATATATCCAATATTTAATTGAGCACATTGGATGCAATTGCTATTCTGAAATACTGTGAAGACTGATGATTCAAAAAAAGAATCCTCTGTGCGCAGTTCACGTCAGCACCGTAGATTTTACCTGGAATCTTCGTGACAAATGAATGTGTATTTTAATTATGAATTTCTTTAGTAGAATGGTTTTACAGAGCGTTATAACAGTTACAGAATACATAGATCACAAGTCTGTTGCACGCAACGTCGATTCACATCACGATGATATCTGGTATACGCGATCCTTACCCACCTGGCGCTGCCACGTCGCCACTTACGTCTACATTTTGTTTTCTGTATTGTGTTCCCACGATGCCCGCGCACGACCCCGCTGTACGCCCGATTCGCCAGCTACATCATTACTTTGCGCCGTTTCCTTTTCATTTCACTTTGGACGCCGCCGTAGCTCTCGCATTCACTCTGCACTAGACTTTTTCAGCATTTGGAATTTCGAGCATATGTGAAACGACATCTTCAATTATTTTCTGCAAGGGATGTAAAATAAATAATGCAGCAAATTTTTTTATCGGCCAATATTGATTGAAGATATGCGGGATTTGTTGCAGGACATCGTGGAACATTTCCGCTTCAGTCCCTGTATTGTCATCAATTTCCGACAAATCGAGGCGCTATACGTAGCCTTAAAAATGGCGCCTGTAGAAGAAGTGCGTCCCAATGTGAGAGCCGTCTGACAAGGAGAGGCCGCCAATTGTGAAATTCAGATTCGATTCATACTGCGCATAATAAAAGCTCATGGCCAGAGGCGTAACGTGGCAAAGCACCAAGATGCACTTCTCAGCCGTTGTTGAGAAAATCGACAGTTAAAAGAAACCGTTGTGGTGAAATACTCTCTACGATTAATAATTTTCAACAGCGTCGTGGTGCAGTGGTAAGCGCTCGGGTTCGTAATCCGAAGGTCACCGGATCGAATCTCGCGCCATGCAACTTTTTTTTTGTATTTGTTTTTTGTAATTCAAATATATATATATATATATATATATATATATATATATATATATATATATTGCAAAAAACAAATACTAAAAAAAAAGTTGCATGGCGTGATATATATATATTTGAATTACAAAAAACAAATACAAAAAAAAAGTTGCATGGCGCGAGATTCGATCCGGTGACCTTCGGATTACGAACCAACAAAGTTCTATTTCACAAATGTTATTAATTGTCTTCATAATGTTAACCACGTATAGTTAACGGAAGACGTAGAAACGATATTCCGAAAAGAATACGTACAGCGTAAGTAAAACGTTCCAATTAGAATAGAGACCCCACCAACACAAATTTACTGTGGCAGGTATGAAATATAAACTTCGTTACTCGCTCGTTACACTTGAAGGACAGATGTTGAATGGGCCAAAACGAGCCGCCTTATAACAGCGTAGTTGCCTGCTAACTTCGAAAGAAGGTAGATGCGGCCCCTAGCGCAACTTATAACATCGTCGAAAATCTGTGCGGACGGGAGAGCTTTGGTACACCCTGTTAAAAAAACGGAAAAATGGAGGCGATACAATTGGAGAGCGATCCGCCTTCACCAACATGCATAAGCAATTCATTAATAGTTTATATATATATATATATATATATATATATATATATATATATATATATATATATATTACAAAAAACTAATATTAAAAAAATTGCATGGCGCGAGATTCGATCCGGCGACCTTCGAATTACGAACCCGAGCGCTTACCGTTGTGCCACGACGCTGTTGAAAACTATTCATCGTAGAGAGTATTTCACCGCAACGGTTTCTTTTAACTGCCGATTTTCTCGACAACGGCTGAGAAGTGCATCTTGGTGCTTTGCCACATTACACCTCTGGCCATGAGCTTTTACTATGCGCAGTATGAATCGAATCTGAATTTCACAATTGGCGGCCTCCCCTTGTGAGTTTCTTTTGGGGCAAATCCAGGGCGTCACAGATATTCACAGGCGTTTGGAGAATGTCTGCGGAGACCTGCCGGTGAACAAAATGACGGTGAGTCGTTGGGAGAGGACTTTGTAATCTTCACAAGAAGGTTGCACAAGTCAGTCCTATCTCCCGCGTGCCAGCTGGCCACACACAGCGGTTACCTCTGTAATGTTGGAACATGCGGACACTCTCAATCGAGGTGATCGACGGATCACGATCAAACACCGCGCTGCACAATCGGACTTCTCCGTTGGTAGTGCTGACACACTTGTCCGTTATTTGAGGTACTCAAAGTTGTGTGCCCGTTCAGTTCCTCGCCGCCTAACAGAGACCATAAAGAGCTACGAAGGAACATCTGTGCGGAACTGCTTGCGCGTTACGAGGCTGATGGTGATAAGTTTTTGACATCGTCAATGGCGATGAAACATGGGTTCATCACTTCGAAAACGGCAGTCCATGGAGTGGCGTCACACCACCTCGCAGGCCTCTGTGACCGAGCGGTTCTAGGCGCTTCAGTCTCGAACCGCGCGACCGCTACGGATGCAGGTTCGAATCCTGCCTCGGGCATGGATGTGTGTGATGTCCTTAGGTTAGTTAGGTTTAAGTAGTTCTAACTTCTAGGGGACTGATGACCTCAGATATTAAGTCCCAAAATCCAAAGTAATTTATGCTTCTCCGTGACATTGCAAGACTCACACAAATCTGCGCACTCGAGAAGAGCTCACGAAAGCTCACTGGACTGTTCTTCCTTATCTGCGTGGATATTCGGGTGGGGGGTTACTGATGCAGAAAGACTTTCGCTCCGGCATTGATCAGTAGAGTGTTGCCATGTGGGCAAACAGATCCTCCCAGTAAGGTGCCGTAAGGCTGTTGCATTGAAAGGAGATTATGTGGGTCAGTAGGGTGTGTAAGGAGGCAGAATAAATGGTCAGATTCGCACCTTACATGGTACCTTTACAAGTCGCAATGAGAAAAAAATGGTTCAAATGGCTCTGAGCACTATGGGACTTAACTTCGGAGGTCATCAGTCCCCTAGAACTTAGAACTACTTAAACCTAACTAACCTAAGGACATCACACACTGAAAGGTGGCTACACTGAGCCATCGCGCCAGAGAGTTTTGTTTCGCCGCCTCCACTGGCAGTGCTTATTGAGAAGTAGCGGAGGGCAGTGCTTGTCGAGAGGTCGTGGTGGAGAGTGCTTGTTGAGATGTGGTAGTAGCGAGTCGGTGTGGAGATGTTGTAGTAGTGAGTGCTTGTTCCATGTTTTATGCAGTTGTTTGATGGGCTATACAGCAGATGTTGTTCCAATGGAGATATTGTAATGATTAGAGTGCTTTTCGTCAATATATATGAAGGTAACAAAACTCGCTTTTTTTTCTCATTATTTCAATGTCTTGAATAATGCGTCATCACAGGTTCAGTCAACAAAGCATCTGGCTTGTGTTCTTGGATTAGAGTGTAATACTGGTTTTCTTGCGTAATTATGGTATTTCTATTTTCTTTAATTACTTCAGTATAAATGATATTTAAAATTTCTTGTGTTATTGAAGAAGAACCGTGCCAGATGCGTACGTTGAGTCATACTTCCACACACAGAACAGTTATACTTGTGCTTTGGTTTCGTAGGTTTTATAATTGCTGGGGACTTAATTAATTAATTGTGTTAACGGAAATTTCATTTCATTCTTTGTTGTTGTTCTATGCAGTCAGATTGCGTACTAAAACTAGTCAGGGCCAACCGTTTACGAGACTTCGTAATCGGACATACAGCTACTAAAAAATTAAAATTATTTTCATTTCGATATAATTAAGTCCCCATGCAACACATCCATGGCAGAGGCAGGATTCGAACCTATGACCGTATCGGTCGCGCGGTTCCGGACTGAAGCACCTAGAACCACTTGGCCACCCCGGCCGGCTGCAATGAGAAGATGAAGATGACACCTAACGTAAATTGACAGTTATGAGAACATTTGCCCATCAATATGTAATGCAAAAAGGGATGACAGTCAATCGACGGTAATTAACACACCATTCCTATAAAATGCATGTCTTTGAGCGGAAGGTAGAACAGGGAACGCTAGTCGAGTCGCTTTTAATTTTGAAAAGCCAGCTCCACAACGGCGTGGCGAAATTGCGCTGTGGGAGTTACACCGGCAACCACTTAAAGGGGTGGCAGGAAGGTGGACAGTGACCCCGGGCCAGGTGATTCAACCTGGAGGGCTGCCTGTAGCGAGGGCATCCGTACAAGAGGAGAGAAGAAGCTTTAGAAAACTGCGTTTCGAAATTCCAATGGGATACGAACAAAAGCAAGTGACGCATTTTCGTCCAGCGAGTGCAACACATGGAAAGATCAATGTATTTTAGGCGTCTAGAACGGGCACAAAAGTCCGATTGGCGGAAACTCACTAGGAAGGAGAAAACTACTGAAGTTTCGATGCAGTTTGATAGAAGGGACGTTGCGATTGGTAGAGGGTGTTTCTACAAAATAAAAGGAACGCTCCTATTGGTCGAAGAAAGCCGTGACGTGAAAAAGGAACCCAAGTGGAGGGAGGCAGTTCTGCCATGAGAGGACAAGAGAGAAATTTTGTTGGGACTCTTCTCTGAACTGGCGTCAAGTGCAGAACGGAGGGCTTAACGCTCCGTACGACGCAGAGAAGAAATTGGTGTGGACACTGCGTTCACAGCGGCTGCACTCCAGCTAGAGATTAGCTGTAGCAACATTTAGCTCCAACTGTGGAGAAACGAACCAGCCAAATTAGTTAATTGTTTTTGCGAGAACTGAGAGGGCACTATAATATGCACAGTGCTCCAACCATGTGCGTGTATTTCGCCACATAATACGACTAGGGCTGAGTACATGTTTTCTTGCATAACGAGAAACATAGGGAAAGTTTCGGCTGGAAAGTTCAGCAAAGGCCAGATTAGTTTTGTAGGAATTTCAGTGGGAGAGAGCGGCCTTGCAGACAGCAGCATGTCACAGCTTAAGGTACATACCGCGTGCAGAGGCGTAAACTTTATTGATTCACCAGCTTGCGTCCACTGTAAACTCGAGCGGCCTTGGGTAATCTTGCGCTCAAATTTGTCACTTGACTAAGCATCCACCGTAGACTTCGTTGTCATCCTAAATAATACTGAACTTTGAACCGGAATAGTACTGACCAACATCATAATGTATGTGTAGAAGCAATTTTGTAAAGAAACGTCCAATTAAACTTTCATATTATTGTGTTTAGGATTAATGTAAAGAAACTTTGAATTAAACTTTCATAATATTGTGCTTAAGGTAAATGTTCTTTCAGAGAGTTAATATTTAACATTGTTGTGTATAAACTAATTTCACTTTTTCATGGTGGCAAGATGCGTTTTCCATTGCGCTGTTTTTATGTTGGCGAGTTGAAAACTTTGTGAAAAGCTGTAATTTGGCGAGAAATATTGCGACAGTAAACTTGTCATTTCACCTCATACAGTTGTTCTCAATTCAAGAATAAGCAAGCAAAAACAAACCCCCGCAACCACACAGGTGTAGTACCCAGAAGAGTGGAGAATAATACGATGTATTAGAATCCTGAATACAGTGAATCTGCTTTCAGGAAAAAAAAAATGTGTTCAGTTACTTTTTGAACGCCCCTCGTAGTTTTTAGCGAGTCAAGTCTTATGGCATTTCGTCAGACTAGCTGCAACAAGCGTACGAGCGTACGAAGAAAAATGAAGCTACTGATGTGTGGCTTTAGGTGGTGTGACTCTGAGGCCGTACCCGCGGGTGTGGCCGACTACCGGTGTGGGCTCAGACGAGGCCAGGGAATGGAGCCTGCCAAGTGCCGACTCTCAGATTGGAACACGGCGCCACGGTCGCGGACACAGACCCGGTGGTCCAGCTGCCCCACCCCCCTTTCCTCCCCCCTCCCCTCCCCCTCTCCACCTCTTCCCGTTCCACTCGGCAGCGGCCGTGAATTCTGCCGCCGCGGTCCGTTTCATGTGCCGACACCTGCGTTTCGCGCTGCTGGCCGTTCCAGAAGCCAAAGTTTATTTTCCATCAGCGCGCCTCCACGGACGTATTTCCGAATACAACTCTCGCGCCCGCTATAATGGCCGACTTCCCAAATCTCATTTCGCGGAGTAAATGCCTCGTCCCAGTTTTATTTTTCTGAACCAGAGGAATATCCATTATGAATACCAACTCAGTAACACGAAACTAAGCGCAATAACATCTCACGCGAAATATGCTCCACTTGTCTGTACGGGAGGCAGCTGGCCAGAATGCCTGCGAGGGATGACGCGGGGAGCCTGGAAACAATTCCAGCCTCTCGCTCCCTTGCCCTTAGTTTGTGTTACTGGTCGTCCGAAAACTATTGCATTACCACCACAGGTCACTGTCAGCTTTGTTATGTTTCAATGTCCGTTGCTTAAGGTCTCCCATTTTCATTTTTCGTATTCCGTACCCCAGAACCCTTACAGGATCACTTTGTTGTCCATTCGTCTTTGTCTGCCAACTGTTCAAAACAGTTTTTCTCACGAATGGGTGAACGGACCAAGCTGAAATTTATGTCACATATTACGGTCTATGGGCCCTCGGCGATGTAAAAAAAAAAAAAAAAAAAAAAATGAAGATTCTAAGTCAATGTAATCAAAGCATACGAACGTATATGACAAATGTTTTAATAGTCGCAAGCGGCAATACTGCCCTATGTCAAATACATCTGCATCTACGTACATACTCAGTTAGCCATCAAGCTGTGTGTGGCGGAGGGCACCCTCTGTTCCACTTGCGGATGTTGTTGTTGTTGTGGTCTTCAGTCCTGAGACTGGTTTGATGCAGCTCTCCATGCTACTCTATCCTGTGCAAGCTTCTTCATCTCCCAGAACTTACTGCAACCTACATCCTTCTGAATATGCTTAGTGTATTCATCTCTTGGTCTCCCTCTACGATTTTTACCCTCCACACTGCCCTCCAATGCTAACTTTGTGATCCCCTGATGCCTCAGAACATGTCCTACCAACCGGTCCCTTCTTCTTGTTAAGTTGTGCCACAAACTCCTCTTCTCCCCAATTCAGTTCAATACCTCTTAATTAGTTATGTGATCTACCCATCTAATCTTCAGCATTCTTCTGTAGCACCACATTTCGAAAGCTTCTATTCTCTTCTTGTCCAAACTATTTATCGTCCATGTTTCACTTCCATACATGGCTACACTCCATACAAATACTTTCAGAAAAGACTTCCTGACACTTAAATCTATACTCGATGTTAACAAATTTCTCTTCTTCAGAAACGCTTTCCTTGCCATTGCCAGTCTACATTTTATATCCTCTCTACTTCCACCATCATCCGTTATTTTGCTCCCCAAATAGTAAAACTCCTTTACTACTTTAAGTGTCTCATTTCCTAATCTAATTCCCTGAGTATCACCAGACTTAATACGACTACATTGCATTATTCTCGTTTTGCTTTTGTTGATGTCCATCTTATATCCTCCTTTCAAGGCACTGTCCATTCCGTTCAACTGCTCTTCCAAGTCCTTTGCTGTCTCTGACAGAATTACAATGTCATCGGCAAACCTCAAAGTTTTTATTTTATAGCGCAAGGAAAAAACGACTGTCTGAACGCCTCAGTACGAGCTCTAATTTCCCATATCTTTGATAGTGATCACTGCGCGATTTGAAAATTGGTGGTAATAATATATGCTCTACATCCTCCGTGAGGATCGGATTTCGGAATTTAGTGAACAGCCCCTTCTGTTTAGCGCTCCGTCTATCTGCAAGTGTGTCCCACTTCAAACTTGCTATGAGATTTGTAACGCTCTCGCGATGGTTAAATGTACCAGTCACGAATCTTGCCGCTCTTCTTTGGACCTTCTCAATCTCTTGAATCATACCCAACTGGTAAGGGTCCCATACAGACGAACAAAACTCCAAGACTGGACGAACTAACGTATTGTAAGCTATTTCCTTTGTTGAAGGACTGCGTCGCTTCAGGATTCTACCAATAAACCGCAATGTAGAGTTCGCCTTACCCGTTACTTGTGTAATCTGATCATTCCATTTGAGATCATTTCGATTAGTCACACCCAGATACCTGACGGATGTTACAGCTTCTAAAGACTGGGCATTTATTTTTACCTAGCATTATGAAATTTGAGAATAAGCACGGTTTCGCAGTACAACCAAGGGAAAAGATTACGTAATTGTTAATTTGTAATTATATCACAGGAATAAAATGTTTTTGTCATTTATTGTCAGCCTGTCGGTCTCTCCGTCCGTCTGTTAAGAACCCTTTTTCTCGGCAATGAGTTTACGTATCGGTTTGAAATTTATGTGACATAGTAAGGCCTATGGTTTCTTGGAGGTATAATAAGCTTCTAAGTCATTATAATCAAAAGATACGGCCATATATCTCACAAACTTTGGCACCCGCACACTCACTCATCACCAGTGTACTTCCCATTGGTCTATAATTCTGTAATTCAGCAAGAAGAAACTTTTCACAGTAGAAGTAAAGGAAAAATTCCGAAAACGTTATTTTGCAATTATATCACACGAAAAAAAATTTTTGTCGTTTGTTATCCAACTGCCTGTCGGTGTCTCCCACTGTCAAGGCCTCTTTTTTTTCTCAGGAACGGATAGTCGTATCAAGTCGAAATTTGTATCACATACTGAGGTCTCCAGTCTTTCGGTGGTGTAAAAATGTTTAGCTTCTAAGTCAATGCAATCAAAAGATACGGTCATTTAGGTTACATACACTCCTGGAAATTGAAATAAGAACACCGTGAATTCATTGTCCCAGGAAGGGGAAACTTTATTGACACATTCCTGGGGTCAGATACATCACATGACCACACTGACAGAACCACAGGCACATAGACACAGGCAATAGAGCATGCACAATGTCGGCACTAGTACAGTGTATATCCACCTTTCGCAGCAATGCAGGCTGCTATTCTCCCATGGAGACGATCGTAGAGATGCTGGATGTAGTCCTGTGGAACGGCTTGCCATGCCATTTCCACCTGGCGCCTCAGTTGGACCAGCGTTCGTGCTGGACGTGCAGACCGCGTGAGACGACGCTTCATCCAGTCCCAAACATGCTCAATGGGGGACAGATCCGGAGATCTTGCTGGCCAGGGTAGTTGACTTACACCTTCTAGAGCACGTTGGGTGGCACGGGATACATGCGGACGTGCATTGTCCTGTTGGAACAGCAAGTTCCCTTGCCGGTCTAGGAATGGTAGAACGATGGGTTCGATGACGGTTTGGATGTACCGTGCACTATTCAGTGTCCCCTCGACGATCACCAGTAGTGTACGGCCAGTGTAGGAGATCGCTCCCCACACCATGATGCCGGGTGTTGGCCCTGTGTGCCTCGGTCGTATGCAGTCCTGATTGTGGCGCTCACCTGCACGGCGCCAAACACGCATACGACCATCATTGGCACCAAGGCAGAAGCGACTCTCATCGCTGAAGACGACACGTCTCCATTCGTCCCTCCATTCACGCCTGTCGCGACACCACTGGAGGCGGGCTGCACGATGTTGGGGCGTGAGCGGAAGACGGCCTAACGGTGTGCGGGACCGTAGCCCAGCTTCATGGAGACGGTTGCGAATGGTCCACGCCGATACCCCAGGAGCAACAGTGTCCCTAATTTGCTGGGAAGTGGCGGTGCGGTCCCCTACGGCACTGCGTAGGATCCTACGGTCTTGGCGTGCATCCGTGCGTCGCTGCGGTCCGGTCCCAGGTCGACGGGCACGTGCACCTTCCGCCGACCACTGGCGACAACATCGATGTACTGTGGAGACCTCACGCCCCACGTGTTGAGCAATTCGGCGGTACGTCCACTCGGCCTCCCGCATGCCCACAATACGCCCTCGCTCAAAGTCCGTCAACTGCACATACGGTTCACGTCCACGCTGTCGCGGCATGCTACCAGTGTTAAAGACTGCGATGGAGCTCCGTATGCCACGGCAAACTGGCTGACACTGACGGCGGCGGTGCACAAATGCTGCGCAGCTAGCGCCATTCGACGGCCAACACCGCGGTTCCTGGTGTGTCCGCTGTGCCGTGCGTGTGATCATTGCTTGTACAGCCCTCTCGCAGTGTCCGGAGTAAGTATGGTGGGTCTGACACACCGGTGTCAATGTGTTCTTTTTTCCATTTCCAGGAGTGTATTTTGATACTCGCAAACTCTCTCATTAAAACATATCGGGTATATCCCCCAAACGTAGAACCATCAAATTTGCAAGAACAAAGGCTTCACAGTGCTAGTAAGGGAAAAAACAATCAAAACAACCAGAAAATTATTAATCTGTAATTATATCACACGAAAAAAATTCTTTTGTCATTTGTTATTCGTCTTCACACTTGAAATTGAAACGTTCTCCGAAGTCTTGCCAGTATCAGTATCGATAACAGGAAAAAGTAATCGAAATCATGGATTCCCGGAATGGGTGAACAGTCTTTATACACTGAAGAGCCAAAGAAACCGGTACACCTGCCTAATACCGTGTAGCAGCACTACGTGGCATGGACTCGACTCATGTCTGAATTAGAGCTGGACGGAACTGACATCATGAATATTGCAGGGCTGTCCATAAATCCCTAAGAGTACGAGGCGGTGGAGATCTCTTCTGAACAGTACGTTGCAAGGCACCCAGACACACTCAATAGTGATCATGTCTGGGGAGTTTGGTGGCCAGCGGAAGTGTTTCAACTCATAAGAGTTTTCCTGGAGCCACTCTCTAGCAATGCTGGACTTATGGGCTGTCGCATTGTCCTGCTAGAATTACCCAAGTCCGTCGGAATGCACAGTGGACATGAATGGATGCAGGCGATCAGATAGGACGCTTACGTACGTGTTACTTGTCAGAGTCGTATCTAGACGTTTCTGGGGTCACATATCACTCCAACTGCATTACAGAGCCTCCACCAGCTTGAACATTCCCCTGCTGACACGCAGGGTCCATGGATCCATGACGTTGTCTCCATACCTGTACACGTCCATCCGTTCGATACAGTTTGAAACGAGACTCGTCCGACCATGCTACATGTTTCCATTATCAACGGTCCAATGTCGGTGTTGGCGGGCCCGGAAAAGGCGTAAAGGTTTGTGTCGTGCAGTCACCAAGTGGGCCTTCGGTTAAGAAAGCCCATTTTTGTTCTTTGGTCATCAGTCTTCTGACTGGTTTGATTCTGCCCGCCACGAATTCCTCACCTGTGCTAGACTCTTCATCTCAGAGTAGCACTTGCAACTTACGTCCTCAATTATTTTCTGAATGTCTTCCAATATCTGCTTCCTCCACTGTTTTTGCCCTCTACAGCTCCCTCTAGTACCATGGAATTCATTCCCTCGTGTCTTAGCAGATGTCCTGTCTTCCTGTCCTCCTTATCAGTGTTTTCCACATATTCCTTTCCTCTCCGATTCTGCGCAGAACCTCCTCATTCCTTACCTTATCAGTCCACCTAATTTGTAAATTTTGTCTGTAGCCCCACATCTCAAATGCTTCGATTCTTTTCTGTTCCGATTTTCCCACAGTCCATGTTTCACTACCATACAATGCTGTACTCCTGACGTACATTCTCAGAAATTTCTTCCTCAAATTAAGGCCGATATTTGATATTAGAAGACTTCTCTTGGCCAGGAATTCCCTTTTTGCCATTGCTAGTCTGCTTTTGATGTCCTCCTTGCTCCGTCCGTCATTGGTTATTTTACTGCCTAGGAGCAGAATTTCTTAACTTCGTCTACTTCGTGACCATCAATCCCAATGTTAAGTTTCCCACTGTTCTCATTTCTATTACTTCTTATTACCTTCGTCTTTCTTCGATTTACTCTCAGTCCTTACTCTGTACTCATTAGACTGTTCATTCCGTTCAGCAGATCAAGTAATTATTTTTCACTTAAGCTAGCAATGTCATCAGCGAATCGTTCCATTGATATCCTTTCAGCTTAATTCCACTCCTGAACTTTTCTTTTATTTCCATCGTTGCTTCCTCGATGTACAGATTGAACAGTAGGGCGAAGGGATACATCCTTGTCTTTACACCGTTTTTAATACGAACACTTCGTTCTTGGTCGTCCGCTCTTATTATTCCCTCTTGGCTGTTGGACATGTTTTTTATTATCCGTCTCTCCCTCTAGCTTACCTCGACTTTTTTCAGAATTTCGAACATCTTGCAGCGTTTTAAATCGTCGAACGCCTTTTCCAGGTCGACATATCCTATGAACATGTCTTGATTTTTCTTTAGTCTTGCTTCCATTATTAACCACAATGTCAAAGTTGCCTCTCTCGTGGCTTTACCTTTCCTAAAGCCAAACTGATCGTCATCCGAAAGCCCATATCGATGATGTTTCGTTGAATGGTTTGCACGTTGACACTTGTTGATGGCACAGCGTTGACATCTGGAGCAATTTGCAGAAGGGTTGCACTTGTGTCATGTTAAACGATTCTCTTCAGTCTGTTCTCGCAGGACCTTTTTCCGCCCGCAGCGATGTCAGAGATTTTTGCCGGATTCCTGATATTCACAGTACACTCGTCAAATGGTCGTACGGGAAAATCTCCACTTCATCGCTACCTGGAAGATGCTGTGACCTATCTTGATAACCTGGCAATGTAGCAGCAGTAACCGATCTGACAACTGTGCCAGACACTTGTTGTCTTATATGGGCGTTGCTGACCGCAGCGCTGTATTGTGCCTGTTTACATATCTCTGTATTTGAATACGCATGTCTATATGTCCGTCCACGTTGATCAAACACCCAATTAAGAACAATGTCCCATCTTTTGTAATGTCGAGGGAACCATCATGAATCGCGGTGACTTCAGTTTAATTATTGTCTTTGAATGAAAGTGTCATTTTTGTTCATCTCATTGTGTATTTCTTTCAGTTACCTTCTGAGCTGCCGACGGTAGAAGTCATGTGCGCATGAGGTGTGCTATATGTGTAACAGTCTTTCCATTGTGCCTGTCTGCAGCTCAACGGGTCATCTTTACAGTGAGTGCCAATCTAGCGCTAACATTGAGTATTATTTCATTTTATTCGCAGTGTAAAGTAAAAACTGAAAATCGGATTACCGTTCTGTGCTCCTTCCGCTGCGCCAACCATCGCTTGTAAACTACGCAAACATAAATGGCTCATGCGTCGCTTGACCCACGCCAAAAATACTTTCTTTTCCAGACCATTAGCCATCTGGAGCTCCCACTTGTCTCATTGTTATTTCTGGCCACGAACTGAGCATACCACAAATTTGGACGAAATCGATGATGTCGGCTTGCCGCATTCCCTTGTTAGAGTGCTCGGATTCTGGTAGTGGCCGTTAAGTGGGAATACCTCAAAGCCTCGAGGACGAAACGAAAGGAACGTTTCAAGCGATGTATCGGTGATCCCGAAGTACCGAGAGACTCAGAGAAATCTTCAGAGGATAAACTGAGGAACTGTTATATGGCGATCAGTTTCGTTTTAGAAAGGGCAGTCATTAGCTTTTCGTCATCTGATTAGCGCTGCATAGTCTCGATCTGGGGCACTGATTTCAACTCCCGGTCGCGTCGGGGTTTTTGTCCTCTCGGGAGTGGGCGTGTTGTAGTCGTCATCATTTCATCATCACCGACGCGCATGTCGCCGAAGTGCTGTCAAATAAAAAGACTTGCACCAAGCGACCGAACACCCTAGAAGGGGTCTCCCGGCCAAAAATGCCACACTCTAGTTTTCTTTTTAAGAAAGGTAAACAAGCTTCGTAATGGAAGCGAGAATAACGAAAAATCAAGACACCTTCTTAGGATTTGATGACCTAGAAAAAAGTTGAACAATTTAAAATGGTGCATGATGTTCCAGATTCTGAGAAAATGGGAAATATAGGAGTAAGCGATTTACAGCATGTATAGAAGACCCAAGAGAGAATAACAAGAATGGTAAACCAAGAACGGTATAAGACATAGGTGCAGTCTCATGCCCCTACTGTTCAATTGACACCCTGAAGGAATAGAAGACAGACACAGGAATGTGAACAAAATACAAGGTGAAAGAATTTGAACGATAAGATTCCATGACGACGTTCTTAGTGCAAGCGAGGACGAATTACTGCACCTGTTGAATGCAATGAACAGTCTAGTGCGCACAGAATACCAAGTACGATTAGACCGCAGAAAGGAAGAAGTAATGAGGAGTAACAGAAGTGAGTCTAATGATAATATCAGAATTGGGGCCATAGCATAGGTGAAGAGAAGGGAGTAAAATAACGCAGAACGGCCGAAAGAAGGATAACATAAAGAGCATGGCTTTGTCGGACAAGAGGAATCTATAGGGTGTAAGTAGGCTGTTTAGGTTTTTATATTGGTAACGCCACGTAGCGCTCTATATGAAAATCACTGGCTGTGTTGTGTACAGTCTGTGGCTGTACCACACCACGAAGATGACGTGCTACAGACGTGAAATGTAGCCGATAGGAAGAAGATGCTGTGATATGCAAATGATTAGCATTCCACAGCATTCACACAAGGTTGGCGCCGGTGGTGACACGTACAACGTGCTGACATGAGGAAAGTTTCCAACCGATTTCTCATACACAAACAGCAGTTGACCGGCGTTGCCTGGTGAAACGTTGTCGTGATGCTTCGTGTAAGGAGGAGAAATGCGTACCATCAAAAGCAGGAACTTAAATTTAAAAAAAGATAATCAATCAGACAAAAGTCTACAAATATAAGGTCTGCCTCTTGCGCTTCAGAAATGCCAGGTGGGATGTATTAAAAATATTGCAAAGGGGAAGGGGTTTGTCTGAGAGTCATCGCAGTTTAACATGGTTTATTAAAGTAAGACAGCACATTAAAAATTTGCAAAAGTAATTCTAAACTATGATCTGTCGTTGCTTGTTATTTAGCTAATCAACTCACTTATACTGTTATTACACTGAGAGCTGAGGTACACTGTGGTGATAAATGAAAAGGAAATCTGAGGCGCCAATCGACAAAGTTCATACAAGAATACACGTTTCACATACACAAGAATAGAGATAAAATGAATTTTCCCCATCACAATAAGTCAGAGGCTCAGAGGTTCATCCCTATCGCTACGACTGAATTATTGTGAACAAGAGTACTATGGAACACTTTCCGACAAAAATATTTATCTGCATCACCTTGCACATCAAACTAAGGTACGCTGGCGTGAAAAACCCGCAAATGCCGTGTATGTTCATGAGCAAGGCAAAATTATTAAGACTCATGAAAATTTCAAGAACACAAACGTAAACATTATGGGCAGAAAAAGGAATAAAATGTCACGTGGAATTAAGAATAAAACTTATTCAAGATGGTACTGACATTACACCCGATGAAATTACCACCACGTGGTATGAAAAAAGATACACAGTCTTAACATTGAAACGAAATGAAAAGTAGAAGAAATAAAACACATACATGTAAGTCTGCAGGCTGTCATGGCCGTTGTCACCAGAGTTAAAATCTTCTGGCTTGTTAGGCCGCGTCGTACATATTTCCTTCTAAAATAATCGACGTTTCGATCCAGCTGCAGGGATCTTGATTAGGATGTTTCGGTGACTACTACTACTGCTAGAACACTGTCAGAGACCAGTGTCGCGCTCTATTATAAAGGGGAGTTCTCCCGCGTTTGTGCTGGAGCACGTCGATTATTTTAAAAGGAAATATGACGCGGCCTAACAACCCAGAAGATTTTCACTTTAAAACACATACACATGAGAAAATTTCACACATACATCCCAGATAAAAGAGAAGTCTGACAACTGTATATTAAATCTGTGCTGGAGTAACGAATATTTTAGCAGGTGTTCTCCTTACACAAAGGAAGGACCGGAAAAACTTATTACATACAGGAAAATATGCTCATGACCACACTCTGAAAAACATAAGAATTCGGCTGCCGAACTTGAAAATGAACTAGCAGTCCAAACGTGTACATCAGTTAGAACAGCTAGACACCATCACACCTTAGCACACTCAACAGCGCCAAGTACTCGTACCAAACGACCAGTCTCGAGTGCCGAAAGCACGCTCTCCCTGTCACGAACTTCCCCCCAGGTAGCCGCAAGAGACCAGAGGGGTCCTTCCCGCCACCAACTTAACTACTGTCGGATGGCTACGGAAAAGGTACGAATCTCTTTCACTTGACTGAGAAAGCTACGTTGGCTACGCTGTTGCTACCACACCAGACAGCCAGATCTGTACTGCTACCATATAAGAGACAAAGTCAACGTACACATTCACTCACTCATTTATACAGATGATAAAGAGAGAAAGGTAATTTTGGAGCTCAAAATGTAGGTAACGTACATAGGATTAGGTGCTTGCTGGAAAAATTGATTCTTGTACCACATAATGGGGACAAACACGAAGTAGAAAACTAAATTACAAATAACTGCGCGCAGCATCTATCTACATCTATCTCATAGTCCGCAAGCTACCTAACGGTGTGTGGCCGAGGGTACTTCTTGTACCACTAACTGAGCCCACCACGCCTCTTCTAATTGCGAACAGCGCGTGGGAAGAATGTTTGTCGATAAGCTTCTGTATTGGCTCTAACTTCTCGAATTTTCTCCTCATGTTCATTACGGGAGACGTATGTGAGGCGGGGGGGGGGGGGGGGGAGGGGAAGCAATATGTTGTCCAACTCTTCCAGGAAAGTTCAAATGTGTGTGAATTTCTATGGGACCAAACTGCTGAGGTCATCGGTCCTAGACTTACACACTACTTAAACTAACTTACGGTAAGAACAACACACACACCCAGGCCCGAGGGAGGACTCGGACCTCCGGCGGGAGGGCCGCGCAATCCGTGACGTGGCGCCTCTAACCGCGCAACCACTCCGCGCGGCTCCAGGACAGTGCTCTCTCGAAATATCAATAATAAATCTCTCCGTCATGCACAACGCCTGCCATTGGAATTTGATGAACACCTCCGTAACGCTCTCTTGCCGTCTAAACAATCCCGTGATGAAACGTGTGGCTTTTCTTTGGATCTTCTCTATCTGTCCTATCAGTCCTATCTGGTAGGGATCCCAGACAGATGAACAATACTCAATAATTGGTCGAACAAGCGCCTTATAAGCCACTTCCTTCGTGGATGAGTTATAGCATCAGAGGAGATTTGCGGCTGGAATCAAGACTTCCTTGCAGAGAGAACTGAACACGTCACTCTTAACGGTACAAAATCGACAGATGTAAAGGTAATTTCCTTAGTACCTCTAGGAAGTGTGATAGGAACGTTACTGTTTACGATATATACGATCTAGTACAAAGCGTCAGACGCTCTCTACGGCAGTTCGCAGAATATACGGTTGTCTATAACGACGTAGCAACGCCAGAAAATAGTGACGATTTGCAGGATGACCTCCAGAGAATTGATGAATGGTGCAGGCTCTGGCAGTTGACCCCAAACGTAAATAAATTTAACATATTGCGCATATGTAGGAAAAGAAATCCACTAGTGGATAGCCACACTATCAGTGACATACCGCCGGAAACAGTAACTGCCGTAAAATATCTGGAAGTAACTATCCACAGCGGCCTTAAGTGGAATGAGTAAATAAAACAAATGGTGGGAGAAAGCAGATGCGAGACTCAGATTCACAAAAAGAAACTTACTATAACAAAAACGTGGTATTGTTCCCCAGACCCAATTAAATCCAAAAGAGGTTTGTGCTTGACCATTTTTACGTTATCTGTTCCTTGTTGCTACTGAAAGAAATCAGCCACAAGTCTGCATTAACAGCATATCAGAAAACAGTGCACATGGCAAGCAAGCTGAACAATAATATAAAAGAGTAAAAATTACCCCCTAACAATAGATATAAGGTCTCAAGTGGCGCTACTGAGTTTGGAATGTACGAAAAATATAACGAGCAGAATAAAGAAAAAAACATTAAAAACTGCTCTGCAGATTTGTCACTACGACAAACTCTTAAACAGAAATAAATTTCTCTTCTGAAGTGGACGTATCTATGATTACTTGTTGCTAGAAACTTACCAGAAACCTACGGATGAGATAAGTAAGGAAACTAGAATTCCGTGCGGGGTAACCGCGCGGGGTAGCCGCGCGGTCTAGGGGGTCTTGCCACGGTACGCGCGGCTTCCACAGTCGGTGGTTGGAGTCCTCCTTCGGGCATTGGCGTGTGTTGTCCTCCTTAGCATAAGATAGTTAAGTTACATGAAGTAGTGTGTAAGCCTAGGGACCGATGACCTCAGCAGTTTGGTCACGCTGGAACTTAACACCCTCTACCAAAGTAGAATGCAATCATCGAAACTACTTGACAGCACGAGATACAAATTAAATACACTCATGCTCATAAATTAAGGATAATTGGAGAATGTGGTGCCACACAACGTGGCACTACACAAAACTGGCGCTAATAGCATAGGCATATAGGGAACACACACGACACAGATCTGTAAGTCCGCGGTACTGGCGATAAGTTGAGAAAATCGTCCCGAAACACATGTGCTACGATACGCCACTGTTTCCTGCGCATGCACCCGAACACAAATATGGGATATGATCACCATGCACACGTACACAGGCTGCACAACGGGTCAGCATACTCTGGATCAGGTGGTCCAGCAGTTACGGAGGTATAGCCTCCCATTCTTGCACCAGTGCCTGTCGGAGCTTCTGAAGTGTCGTAGGGGTTTGAAGACGTGCAGAGATACGTCGACCGAGAGCATCCCAGACGTGCTCGATGGGGTGTGAGTCTGGAGAACAGGCAGGCCACGCCATTCGCCATATATCTTCTGTTTCAAGGTACTCCTCCACGATGGCAGTTCAGTGGGGCCGTGCGTCACCATACATCAGAGGGAAGGTGGGACCCACTGCACCCCTGAAAAGGCGGACATACTGGTGCAAAATAACGTCCCGAAACACCTGACCTGTTACAGTTCGTCTGTCAAAGACATGCAGGGGTGTACGTGCACCAGTCATAATCCAACCCACACCATCAAACCACGACCTCCATACAGGTCCCTTTCAAGGACTTTAAGGGGTTGGTATCTGGTTCCTGGTTCACGACAGATGAAAACCCGGCGAGAATCACTGTTCAGACTATACCTGGACCGTCCGTGAACATAACCTGGGACCACTGTTACAATGACCATGTACTACGTTCTTGACACCAGGCTTTACAGGCTCTCCTGTGACCAGGGGTCAGTGGAATGCACCTTGCAGATCTACAGGCGAATAAACCATGTCTGTTCAGTCGTCTGTGGATTGTGTGTCAGACAACTGTTCCAGTGGCTGCGTTAAGGTCCCGAGCAAGGCTACCTGCAGTACTCCGTTGCCGTCTGCGGGCACTGATGGTGAGATATCGGTCTTCTTATGGTTTTGTACACTGTGGACGTCCCGTACTGTAGCGTCTGGACACGTTTCCTGTCTGCTGGAATCGTTGCCATAATCTTGAGATCACACTTTGTGGCACACGGAGGACCCGTGCTACGACCTGCTGTGTTTGACCAGCCTCCAGTCACCCTAGTATTCTACCCCTCATAAGGTCATCAATATGTGTTCTTTAAGCCATTTTCAATACACAGTCACCATTAGTACGTCTGAAAGCGTCTGCACCGTACTCTGACATGCACCAAGACACCTCTGCGTATGTGGACAGCTGTCAGCGCCACCGTGCGACGACCACAGGTCAAATGCACCGCATGGTCATACCCCGAGGTGATTTAAACCCGAAAACCGCCCACCAGAGCGTTGTTTAACCATGTATCAGCAATTATCCTTAATTCATGAGCATGAGTGTAGTATGAAACGAATAACAGAGACGTTACAGGGTCCATAGTGCTAGACGGAGCTGTCATAAGGGGAAGACAGAGACTGGAATACATCCAACAAATAATCGAGGACGTAGGCTGCAAGAGCTACTTTGAGATGGAGACTTTGGTACAGGAGAAGAGTTCGTGATTAACCGCAACAAATCTGTTAGAAAACTGGTGACTCAAAAGGAAGGTGTACGTTGTGGAAATAACTTTGAAAATGTGGAATAAATGAGAGTATACCGTGGAGCTTGGTATTAACCTTCGCAGTAGCAGTACTGGAGGGGGTTCGTTGTGGCTGAGGTGGGTAGGTAGAGGCAGAGTTGTCCGGTTAGGAGGACGAGGCGGCGGACTGCAGAGCAGCGGGGTCCGTGTGACAGGCGGTTGCAGGACGCCGGTCTGCGCTGCGGTTTGGCGCAATCAAACTTATAATGAAGGGCGGAGTCATGTGGGCACCGCGGCTGTCCCGTCCGTGTCTGTGAACGGCTCGGTCACGTTCGACCTCCGGACACCGCAGCGTGGACAGTCCTTTGTGCCCGTCGACCTACGAAAAGCATTCGATGACGTAAAGCTGTGCTAGATAATAATGAATCAGAGAAGGCTCGCCTTCTTGCAAGAACACAGTTTTTGGTTTGTTTAATCCTCAAACATATTTCACCACAGTTGTGATATCTCCAGTGGCTTGTATTGTATGTTAAGCAGGGGCCTAGAAACGACGGAGAGGCTCCGTCCCGCCCCAGCCGCAGTGGTCCACACCCCCACAATGACTACCGCAGTCCACTTCACCCCTCCGCCGCCCCACACCGAACCACTCTTTCAGGGTTATTGTGCAATTCCCCCCACACCCCCAGGGAACGTCTCACACCAGACGAGTGTAACCCCTATCTTCGCGTGGTAGAGTAATGGTGGTGTACGCGTACGTGGAGAACTTGTTTGCGCAGCAATCGCCGATATAGTGTAGTTGAGGCGTAATAGGGGGAACCAGCCCGCATTCGCCGAGACAGATGGAAAACCGCCTAAAAACCATCCACAGACCGGCCGGCTCACCGGACCTCGACACAAGTCCGCCGGGCGGATTCGTGCCGGGGACCAGGCGCTCCTTCCCAATACGGAAAGCCGTGCGTTAGACCGCACGGCTAACCGGGCGGGCTTTCAGTGGCTTACTTCTTTATTGTTCGTGAAATGTATACTTACAAATTTTATGCAACTTATGAATATGTCGTCATCACATTTTTTTGTTATTTATGTTTGTGCTTGACCATTTTTACTTTATGTGTTCCTTGTTGCTACTGATGGATATCAGCCACAATTCTGTATTCACAGCATATCAGAAAACAGTACATATGGCAATAAATGATTTATTCGTTAATTATGTCTGAATTTGTTCAAGTGTATTTCCATTCTCTCTCTCTCTCTCTCTCTCTCTCTCTCTCTCTCTCTGTGTGTGTGTGTGTGTGTGTGTGTGTGCATGAGGGGAATTGATAAAATATCGTATATCGATATATCGACTTCCCAGTAAATGTCGATATGTTTCGCCTAAGAAATTTCGCACAATATATCGATATACTGGTATAGAAGTCGCAATATCAGGTGCCGATATTTTTATTTTATATTATATTTTTTCTCTCAATTTCCGATAAATATATGAAATAGTTTTTTTGAAATTTTAGTACAATAAAATTTTACTTTCACTGTTTGAAGAAGTCTTACTACTTTTTCAGCTCCCATCACGTCCAATCTTTCTCTTTGACTGTTTGAAGGAAGTATAGATGGGACAAAGAAGAAACCAGGCTGCAGTGATGGGGTGGCGGTGTAACTGGAATAAAAAGATTTCCGATGTGGAGAAATCGCACATCAGTAGCGTTAAAAAGGAATTGATAGCGCAACTAGTGTAATATTTCTTCACATCGGAATTCTTCAAAAACAGTTGCTGAAAAAGGTGACAGTAATCTAAATGACAAGATTGGTTTTTTAAGGTGGGCGGAGACGTTTGATGGGCTATGCTGACATAACCGGCGCTACCAACAGAAACTGCAAAGTTTAACTTCACCGTCCGATTTTGACACTACAACTGATGGGTCACTGGCGTCTTCAGAAATGAAAAACACGGATGTCGGCATCAAGTGTTCCAGACAAATCCGAGATGTGGCGAAACCGAACGACGGACCCATTGGACACCTTTTATTGTACCAATTAAACGCAGTTACCATTGTTAGCAAAGGGGTTATCGCCAAGCGTAAACATGCATCGTTTTCCTTTCAGTTCGTGCTCTAAAGGGTATACGCAGGTTGCTAGGTTGTTGATTTACAGAATATCAAAGAATAAATCAATACTTAAATATACAGATGTAAAACAGGTAGTATATTTTATAAAATTCTTCTCGGGTATGCAGCCGGATCATGACGTCTTCAAGACACAATATTTTATAAATTATTACGCCGGGAAAGCCTTCGTAGTCACAGGTAGTATATTTACAATGTGCATCGGATATCTTTATAGGACGGTACGTCGATATTTCCTTCTGTCGACATATCGATACTTAGTATACTACATTTTTAAATATATATATATATATATATATATATATATATATATATATATATATATCTGCTTCCCTATATTTTTTAAAATATCAACTATCTCTCTCTCTCTCTCTCTCTCTCTCTCTCTCTCTCTCTCTCTCTCTCTGTGTGTGTGTGAGAGAGAGAGAGAGAGAGAGAGAGAGAGAGAGAGAGAGAGAAGGAGAAAGAGAGATTTCATTGTGTGTTGTTCGACATTTAACTTAGATTGTTGAATAACATATGTTGCGGAATATAAGGTGAAATAAAGGCTGGGTGATACAGGTGCCTACGGTCGCACGTTCGAACCCTGCCTCGGGCATGGATGAGTGTGATGCCCTTAGTTTTGTTAGGTTTAAGTAGTTCTAAGTTCTAGGGGACTGATAACCTCCGATGTTAAGTCCCGTACAGCTCAGAGCCATTTGAGCCATTTGATTCAGCTGCCCATGCCGTGAGTTGCATGCAACCTGCAAAGCCTTCATATACCGCGTGCAAAATTTTTATATTGTCTCGCTCGCTACGCACAAACTGTTAGTTCTACAGAAAAAAAAATGAACGGGAATTTGTAGGAAATTTAATATACAGGGTGATTCAAAAAGAATACCACAACTTTAAAAATGTGTATTTAATGAAAGAAACATAATATAACCTTCTGTTATACATCATTACAAAGAGTATTTAAAAAGGTTTTTTTTCACTCAAAAACAAATTCAGAGATGTTCAATATGGCCCCCTCCAGACACTCGAGCAATATCAACCCGATACTCCAACTCGTTCCACACTCTCTGTAGCATATCAGGCGTAACAGTTTGGATAGCTGCTGTTATTTCTCGTTTCAAATCATCAATGGTGGCTGGGAGAGGTGGCCGAAACACCATATCCTTAACATAGCCCCATAAGAAAAAATCGCAGGGGGTAAGATCAGGGCTTCTTGGAGGCCAGTGATGAAGTGCTCTGTCACGGGCTGCCTGGCGGCCGATCCATCGCCTCGGGTAGTTGTGTTTCTTGTTCGAGCTGAGGGAACAGCTAATTCTCTAACATCTCCAGATGCTGTAGTCCAGTTACAGTAGCACCTTCGAAGAAAAAGGGACCAAAAACTTTATTGGCTGAAATGGCACAGAAAACGTTCACCTTAGGCGAGTCACGTTCATACTGAGTTGTTTCCCGCGGATTCTCAGTGCCCCATATACAGACATTGTGACGGTTGACTTTCCTGTTAGTGTGGAAAGTTGCTTCATCACTAAACACAATCTTTGAAACGAAAGATTCATCTGTTTCCATTTGAGCAAGGATAAAATCACAGAAATCGATTCTTTTAATCTTATCAGCTGCAGACAGTGCTTGAACCAATTTCAGACGATAAGGTTTCATAACTAACCTTTTTCGTAGGACTCTCCATACAGTTGATTGTGGAATTTGCAGCTCTCTGCTAGCTCTGCGAGTCGATTTTCCTGGGCTGCGAACAAATGCTTGCTGGATGCGTGCTACATTTTCATCACTCGTTCTCGGCCGTCCAGAACTTTTCCCTTTGCACAAACACCCATTCTCTGTAAACTGTTTATACCAACGTTTAATACATCACCTATCAGGTTTAACACCATACTTCGTTCGAAATGCACGCTGAACAACTGTCGTCGATTCACTTCTGCCGTACTCAATAACACAAAAAGCTTTCTGTTGAGCGGTCGCCATCTTAGCATCAACTGACGCTGACGCCTAGTCAACAGCGCCTCAAGCGAACAAATGTACAACTAAATGAAACTTTATAGCTCCCTTAATTCGCCGACAGATAGTGCTTAGCTCTGCCTTTTGTCGTTGCAGAGTTTTAAATTCCGAAAGTTGTGGTATTCTTTTTGAATCACCCTGTATTTAAATTTAATATATTTAAATTTAGCTCTGGGGTGTGCTGAGTGACAGTTCCTCAGAGGTGGACGAGTCGTGCTGTCCCATCGCAAGGTCCCCGCGCTCTCCCTATGTCACGTCATCAGACTTCTTTTTGTACGATTACGACAAGGATGACGTGCACAGCAGTCTATGACACTGCTACCGTTCGTGCACGACTCAATGAAACAGTCAGAAATGTCCATGCTGCAACGCTGGGCAAAACTCGAATATTGCCTGGAATTTCAGCGAGCGATGAGGGAGGTTTCCCACTGAAATTCTGGTAGAACGAAAAATCCTCGAGAGCTGCTGAAGGTTTCACAACAAATAACGATATTCTAAGAGTGGCGTTCAATAAGTAATGCAACAATTTTTTTTCTCAAAGCACATTCGTTTTATTCAGGATTCCAATACATATCATCACCCACTCTTTTGGCTACAGAACTGTATTTTTCAACGTAATCTCCGTTAAATGGGACTGCCTTGCGCCTCCTTACTGGGAGGGTCTGAGTGCCCACGTGGCACCACTCCACTGGACGATTTCGGAGCCAACGTCTTGGTGCATCGATAATTTCCACATCATTCAGGGACTGCTAACCGAGGAGTGCGTTCTTCATTGGGACTAACAGATTGAAGTTCGAAGGTGCGAGATCCAGGCTGCAGGGTGGATGAGGAAGGACAGTCTAAGTTCACTCATCCAGTAGAAGCTCAGAAAATCGTGTCAGGCCTTGCTTTGTCATGCAGAAGGAGGTTTGCATTTTTATGACGGCGAACACGCCGAAGTCGTTCTTCAGTTTCCTGACGGTAGCACACTGAACTTCAGAGTTGATTGCTGCGCCATGATGGACGACATCAAACAGAATATCCCCTTCAGAATCCCAGAAGGCAGTCGCCTGACTTTACCGGCTGAGGGAGCTGCTTTGAACTTTTTTCATCGGAGGAGAGGCCGAAACACTAAAACACAGTGCCTAATAATTTTTTCACGTAATTAGTTCTGTAACCATAATGTAACTGTGATGTAGTTTCTGTCTTGTCCGCCTCGACAGATGAGTGGTCAGCGCGGCAGAATGCCATCAAAAAAGGGCCCGGGTTCGATTCCTGGCTGGGTTAGAGTTTTTCTCTGCTCAGGGACTGGTGTTGTCCTCATCGTCATCATCTCAACCCTATCGACGCGCAAGTCGTCGAAGTGGCGTCACCTAAAACGATTTGCAACAGGCGACCGGTCTACTAGACGAGACGACATTTCATTTTATTTCATTTCATTTCTGACATAAGTATCTTTCATTATTTTATACATTTTGTCGTTTATTTAAATGTCAGAGCTTTAATTCAAACTAACAAATTAAAAATTATTATAATTATGACATAGTAAACACGCTGACCTTGTCAGAGAAGTTTGCTATGGAACAGAGCCAAAGTACACGTTGGAAGTAAGCAGTATTGTCGCCGGGTGAGTAAGCGCCGAGTCGGGCAGAAGTAGTTGGCGGAGAGGAGTTACTAGCGATAAATGGTCAAGTGCAGATGGGGTCCGCGGGAATGTGAGAAACAAACTACTAGATTTTTAATATATGGTCAGGCGTATTATATGGTTATAAACGGGCACAGAACATTGTCATCAAGGACAATCAATATGAAGAGCAATTCATGTTCAAGAAGAGTACTGTGGGCCCAAACTTGTAATGTGGAGCGACGACAACGGAAGCCTGTTGCCATACATTGTCGGCGAGTAATGCCGCACGTCGCACCAGCAGCAGCCCGGCCAGTTTCATCTTAGATTGTACAAGGCTAGCCAGTGTAGCAATTTCTCTTAACTGAATAACAGAATGATTTGTGCAGATACTGCCATAGCGTAAATGAATTTTACGCTACTGGCCATTAAAATTGCTGCACCAAGAAGAAATGCAGATGATAAACGGGTGTTCATTGGACAAATACATTATACTAGAACTGACATATGATTACATTTTCAGGCAGTTTGGATGCATAGATCCTGAGATATTAGTACCCAGAACAACAAGCTCTGGCCGTATTAACGGCCTTGATACGCCTGGGCATTGAGTTAAACAGAGCTTGGATGGCGTGAAAAGGTACAGCTGCCCATGCAGCTTCAGCACGATGCCACAGTTCATCAAGATTAGTGACTGGGGCATTGTGACGAGCCAGTTGCTCGGCCACCATTGACCAGACGTTTCCAATTGGTGAGAGAACTGGAGAATGTGCTGGCAGTAGAACATTTTCTGTATCCAGGAAGTCCCGTACAGGACCTACAACATGCGGTCGTGCATTATCCTGCTGAAATGTAGGGTTTCGCAGGGATCGAATGAAGGGTATAGCCACGGGTCGTAACAAATCTGAAATGTAACGTCCACTGTTCAAAGTGCCGTCAGTGCGAACAAGAGGTGGCCGAGACGTGTAACCAATGCCACCCCATACCATCATGCCGGGTGATGCGCCAGTATGGCGATGACGAATACACGCTTCCAATGAGCGTTCACCGCGATGTTACCAAACACGGATGCGACCATCATGATGCTGTAAACAGAACCTGGAATCATCCGAAAAAATTAGGTTTTGCCATTCGTGCACCCAGGTTCGTCGTTGAGTACACCATCGCAGGCGCTCCTGTCTGTGATGTAGCGTCAAGGGTAACCGCAGCCATGGTCTCAGAGCTGATACTCCATGTTGCTGCAAACGTCGTCGAACTGTTCGTGCAGATGGTTGATGTCTTGCAAACGTCCCCATCTGTTGACTCAGGGTTCGAGACGTGGCTGCACGATCCGTTACAGCCATGCGGATAAGATGCCTGTCATCTCGACTGCTAGTGATACGAGGCCGTTGGGATCCAGCACGCCGTTCCGTGTTACCCTCCTGAACCCACCGATTCCATATTCTACTAACCGTCATTGGATCTCGTCCAACACGAGCAGCATTGTTGCGATACGAGAAACCGCAATCGCGATAGGCTTCAATCCGACCTTTATCGAAGTCGGAAACGTGACGGTACGCATTTCTCCTCGTTACACGAGGCATCACAACAATGTTTCACCAGGCAACGCAGGTCAACTGCTGTATGTGTATGAGAAATCGGTTGAAAACTTTCCTCATGTCAGCACGTTGTAGGCGTCGCCACCGGCGCCAACCTTATGTGAATGCTCTGAAAAGCTAATCATCTGCATATCACAGGATCTTCTTCCTGTCGGTTAAATTTCACGTCTGTAGCACGTCAACTTGGTGGTGTAACAATTTTAATGGCCAGTAGTGTACCTCAACAAGGTCCTGTCCTATTACCATTATTGACTCAGAGAATACTACCAGTGAAAGAAAAGTAAAATACTGAAAATGGTGAGCTTATTTAACTTCGGTAACTTAGATAAAGAACTGCAATTTACAAAACTGAGTACTATCAAAAACTATTATTTAACAGTCGTGAACTTGTTGCTTACTAGAACAGCTAGTTAAGGAATGAAGACTAAAAATGTAATTTAAATAAATGTTGACAAAATATCACTTCATGATAATATGTTTCATGTGTGGATTGCAAATTTGCTCACATTTGCTAATTACGTAACAGTATAATGAAAATTACATATTCTTCGGCAAATGAAAGATTACGAACTTTCCGGAAATAACATGTTACAACAGAAAACAAGTAATATGAACATTTGCATTTCTAAAATCAGTAACAGCTGGCATTACAGTGAGCAACGCAAAACTATGCACTAAGCGTACTGTTTTGCAAACAATTAATTTTTAAGCGCATGTTGGCAGTACAAATTATTTTGCTGCTTTTCTGATTAATTTTAAGTCATGGTATTAACTGTGTTTTCACAACTGCGTTCGAGTCAATACTTTTGGTTCTGCTCTCGCGTGATTACAATGTAGTGATTAGTTCGTAATTACAGTCTATATACAATTAATAATCATACAATAATTTTTGCTGGTGTACGTTCTTTAGTAGTTTGCAATATGAGATTACAATACGTTCGGTTTATTTATTCCAAATTTAATTAAGTATTTCTTTTGTTTAATTTTGGTCAAAATTTCTTCCGACTGTTGTCGGGTGCTAGTGCCATTTAAAAAAATCTTAATTAACCGGAAGTGCAGGTCCGTTATATGGTGCTGTGGCGCCACTCCACGAATTTCCGTTTCGCTTCCGGTTCGAAGTGATGAACCAATGTTCCATCGCCTGTGACGATATATGACAAACAATTGTTACGATTAGCCTCCTAACAAGCAAGGAACTCCAAACAGATTGTCCCACGTTGCTCTTTATGGTCGTCTGTTAGACGGCGAGGAACCCGTTGAGTACCCCAACCGGTGGATGAGTATGTCAGCCCTACCAACAGACACAGCCAATTGTGCAGCCAGGTGTTAAATTTGATCCATCGATCATCTCGAATGAGAGTGTCCGCACGTTCCAACATCGCAGGAGACACAGCTGCGTGCGGAAGGCCGGCAAGCGGGAGATTGGACGGGGTTGCGCGGCCTTGTTGCGATGACGACAGATACCTCGCTCAACGACTCACCGTGCTTTTATTCACTGTCAGATCTCCGTATAAATTCTGCAAGTGCCTACGAATATCCCCAATGCTCTGATTCTCTGCAAAAAGGAACTCAATGACAGTTCTCTGCTTGAAACGGATCTCCATTACAGACACCGTTTTGAAGGCTACGTATAGCGCTGCCACCTACTGGAACTTCATGAAACTATAGAAGCTTGAGCCGTAGTAAAGTTGGCTTTGAAAAGCGCGTAGCGTGAAGCAGTCGCCCTCCGTTTTCTGGCGGTGGCGCCTTTGTCGCAATTGAAGGCTTCGGTGTCTCCCTCTAGCGGGAAAGGGGGAAAAGTGGGCGGTTTGCGTGGGTTTAAGAAGTGGCTGTATGGGCTCTCGTGGAGAGTTGGCAGTCGGGGCATCAAGAAGCGACTTCTCTGCCGGTGCTAGAGGGACAGCACGCAGACCGCGGCATCATCGTAGGCGACGCGAGCAGCGGCTCCGCGGTATGGGGCGTTAACTGCTCGTCGCGAAAGGAATCTTCCTGAGCGTGGGTCCGCAAGGGGCCTAAACTGCAGTTCGGCCGTATGCTGTCGACCGGCGTGGATGTTCTGAAAATCGGCGCGCTTTCCTGCGTCCGTTGAAACGGCTGACAGCGGGCGGCTCGGCAGAGCATTTGGAGGAGCTGCGTTGGTTCAGTCCTGAGAGTCGTAACGCACCAGAAGTTGAGTATTGATTGTTAACAGATTTTATGAAGCTTAAATGAATTCAATATACTTATTCTTGTTAATTATACCAGCCGTATTTTTTGGGGGGTTTCCTGCCATTCATTCTCGTCTGCCCACCCGCGGGAAGGTGGTAATATTAGAAAGGCTGGTCCGTTTGTCCCCTTTTGAGGAGGAAGGAGGGGGAGTCAGAGTAAATCTGTGGTTCGGATTGGTTCTTTCCCCTCCCAGCTTACCTACGGGTTTATTCGACTGTTAGCCTCTGCCATGTCTGTGAAAGTCTGAAGCAACAATGACTGTACTGTTCAAAATGAAAGGCACTAAGACCTGATCCATTCTCCCGCCTGCCATAACTAGTATTACTAGACTCACGTGTGAAAGGTACTCTAAGAAAGAAGAAAAATTCCTTTTGCCTCGTGGTAAGAAGTAGGCAATTGCATAACGAATTCCTATTCATCTGGAAGCTGTAACTTACGTAAATTTGTGTTTATGCATATTTGGCTATAATAAGCAAGACTGTTAATGTACGCCGTAGTGGATTTTTTATATTGTTTCTAATCAGCAAAAACTGTTGTGTGTTTTTCCAATTCAATACCTTTTAAGGTTTTTACTCATCGTGCTTATGTGTTTTACACAGGTAGTTGGTTATTAGTGTGTTTTCTTGCCATGCAAAAGTTTGCCATTTGATTACCGGTAGAAATTGTTGCCTCGAAAGGAGAATGTTGTAAAAGTTCGCAAGTCCTACCTGACGAGCGTGTGTGTAAGTTAACTGGCAGAAATTTGTTAAATTTGTTTTTTTATATATTTTGGAAATGTTAATGTTATTACCTGTGAGTGTCTCCCCGCCCGTATGCATGACTCATACGTTTTGCTTTTTCTATTTTGAGAACTTTTGTAAACAGGATTGTCCTTATATGTTGCAGACAAGTTAGATTTGCGCTATTTAATGAATGGAGTCAAATTCACTTGTAATTTAGCTGACTTGAAATATTATACAGTGTCGCGTTGTATGCGTTAAGTTGCTTGCCTGTACTTGCCTTTTACTGGCGTGAAATTTTTTATAATATAATAATTTAAAAGTCCTTTCCTGTCGTAAATTGCGACTTATTTGTGAAATGATTGTTGGTCTCTGTTTAAAAATCGTAAAGTCTTGCACCAAATTTGAATAAAGAGTGTTATTGAAAATTGTGTGTAATTTCTTGGTACCTACTTCCACTTTACATTTTGTGTGCTGATTGAGATTAATAACCTTTGGTGAACCAGTAGTAATTTTACGGCTCAAAGCTGAAACGAGTATATTCCACAACGTCCCAAACAAAATTCCGCATTTTTTCAACCGAAACTTTGTTACTGAATGCTCCGCGTATCTCTATTAATTTCCTAGTTTTGATTTTTTTTTTAACGACAATCTGAGTTTTGCACCTTGTACCGTGGCTGCTGACTGCCCCGCTTCGCTGTGGCCTATACTCACAACTCGAGCGCAAACAGAAGCGTCTGCTAAGCTACTCGTAGACAGAAAAAGAGCAGGCTGGGAAACCACAGCTACCAGCGCGGGGCTAACCACCGAGCCCAGCAGGTGAGTGTAGCGGAGCGGCACAGGGTGACGCCGCAGGGGGCATGGCCTCACCAACAGGTGGGTTATGACGCGGAGAAAAAACAAATACTCTCAGCTCAGCGCCCTCGGTTGGCTCAAGACGATGTCTTCCGTGGAGAAGTACATCGCCCTATCGCAAGGTACGAAGAGTCCTAACCCACAAGGGACTTTTGTAAATCCAAAGAACTGTTTACCCACTTAAATATCATCTGCATCTACTACATCTGTACACCGCAAACCATGTTACGATGAGTGGTAGATATTACTTTGTGTACATCTTTCACCTCCCCGACCAGCACCACCGTTTTCGAGCTCGAATGGTACGTGGGAAGAATAACCTGTTTTAAGCCTGTAAGTAGGCAGTTTAGGTTTTTATGTTGGTAACGCCACGTAGCGCTCTGTATGAAAATCGTTGACTGTGGTGTGTGCAGTCTGTGGCTGATTTGAATTGCTGGAATATTCGCTATTGTAGTGTTGGGCAGTTGGATGTGAACAGCGTGTAGCGTTGGGCAGTTGGAGGTGAGCCGCCAGCAGTGGTGGATGTGGGAAGAGAGATAGCAGAGCTTTGAGAGCGGACAATCTGGACGTGTGTACATCAAAAAACGAAATTTGTAACACTGGATGTCATGAACTGCAATTTATATTATGCCTTTTGAACTCTATTAAGGTAAATACAATGTCTGTTCTCTACCAAAATCTTTCATTTGTTATCAGTAGTTAGACCCTTCAGTAGTTAGAATCCTTTATTTAGCTGCCAGTATTGGCGTTCACTGTATTGCAGTAGTTCGAGTAACGAAGATTTTTGTGAGGTAAGTGATTCATGAAATGTATAGATTATTGTTAGTCAGGGCCATTCTTTTGTAGGGATTATTGAAATTCAGATTGCGTTGAGCTAAAAATATTGTGTGTCAGTTTAGTGATGATCAGAACAAGTAATGAGAGAAATGTCTGAGTACGTTCAGTTTTGCTCAGCTGTTTGAAAGTCAAATAACGTAAGAGATTTATCAGCACAGTCATTTATAATTTTTCTGAGGGGACGTTTCAAGCCTCCGTGTGAGATCGAGTCCAATTTTACATTCAGGACTTTATCACGAGATACATGAAGGGGGTCCCGGCCGAAGTTCGAATCCTCTCTCGGGCATGGGTGTGTGTGTTTTCCTTAGGTTAAAAAATGGTTCAAATGGCTCTGAGCACTATGGGACTTAACTTCTGAGGTCATCAGTCCCCTAGAACTTAGAACTACTTCAACCTAACTAACCTAAGGACATCACACACATCCATTACCGAGGCAGGATTCGAACCTGCGACCGTAGCGGTCACGCGGTTCCAAACTGAAGCGCCTAGAACCGCACACCCACACCTGCCGGCTGTCCTTAGGTTAGTTTAGGTTAAGTAGTGTGTAAGCTCAGGGACTGATGACCTTAGCAGTTAAGTCCCATACAGTTCCCCACAGTCGTTTAATGAACAAAGTAAGAGCATATGGACTATCAGACCAATAGTGTGATTGGATTGAAGAGGTCCTAGATAACAGAACGCAGCATGTCATTCTCAATGGAGAGAAGTCTTCCGAAGTAAGAGTGATTTCAGGTGTGCCGCAGGGGACTGTCATAGGACTGTTGCTATTCACAATATACATAAATGACCTTGTGGATGACATCGGAAGTTCACTGAGGCTTTTTTCAGATGATGCAGTGGCGTATCGAGAGGTTGTAACAATGGAAAATTGTACTGAAATGCAGGAGGATCTGCAGCGAATTGACGCATGGTTCAGGGAATGGCAATTGAATCTCAATGTAGACATGTGTAATGTGCTGCGAATACATGGAAAGATAGTTCCCTTATCATTTAGCTACAAAATAGCAGGTCAGCAACTGGAAGCAGTTAATTCCATAAATTATCTGGGAGTACGCATTAGGAGTGATTTAAAATGGAATGATCATATAAAGTTGATCGTCGGTAAAGCAGATGCCAGACTGAGATTCATTGGAAGAATCCTAAGGAAATGCAATCCGAAAACAAAGGAAGTAGGTTACAGAACGCTTGTTCGCCCACTGCTTGAATACTGTTCAGCAGTGTGGGATCCGTACCAGATAGGGTTGATAGAAGAGATAGAGAAGATCCAACGGAGAGCAGCGCGCTTCGTTACAGGATCATTTAGTAATCGCGAAAGCGTTACGGAGATGATAGATAAACTCCAGTGGAAGACTCTGCAGGAGAGACGCTCAGTAGCTCGGTACGGGCTTTTGTTAAAGTTTCGAGAACATACCTTTACCGAAGAGTCAAGCAGTATATTGCTCCCTCCTACGTATATCTCGCGAAGAGACCATGAGGATAAAATCAGAGAGATTAGAGCCCACACAGAAGCATACCGACAATCCTTCTTTCCACGAACAATACGAGACTGGAATAGAAGGGAGAACCGATAGAGGTACTCAAAGTACCCTCTGCCACACACCGTCAGGTGGCTCGCGGAGTATGGTTGTAGATGTAGATGTAGAAGATTTCACACACATTTGAACATTTTTTTACATGAAGGGGAACACACTGTACTAAGGTGCGTAGGAAGCCAAACGGGCGACTTCGACCAGGAGAAGCACCACAGAACATTTTAATTCCCATTGTCTATAATTTTACAAATAAATTGATAAAACTTTGTCAGTATGACCAGGAAGGATTCAGGATTCACACTCATAGCAGTGGAAGCTCAAAAACGTGACAAAATAATTTTTTTACATGTGATATTTCATCATTTTTTTCATTTACTATTGACTGCATTTGTTGCTGTAAGTACACTTTTCTTCATAAGTAAGAGAGATTCTTCGATGAATTTTGCAAAGCACACAAAACGTACTTACAGGTGTTTGAAACTCTAGAATTTATTTAATTTATGAAACAATGAATGAACAGTTACATTTTAAACTTCATGTTTACAAATAACTCAAATTTTATAGTTAATTATCTCAATTTTACCACTGTTTTCAATAGATTTGGAAAATTCTAGAGTTTCATACATCTATAAGTAGGTCTGCATGCTGTGTAAAATTAATCGAAGAATCTCTCCTACTTATGAAGAAAAGTGTACCTATAGCAAGAAGTGCAGCCAATAGTAAGTTAAAAAGAAATTCACTTAAAAAAGTTATTCTATTATGTTTTTGAGCTTCCACTGCTATGATTGTGAATTCTGAATCCTTCCTGGTCATGCTGGCAAAGTTTTATGAATTTATTTGTAAAAGTATAGACAGTGGAAATTAAAATGTTCTGTGGTGCCTCTCCTGCTCAAGTCGGCCCGTTTGACGTTCTAACCCCCTTGAATGAATCTCCTAGCAACATACGCTCTTGTACCTACAGCAGTGGAACACTGTCGAGTTCGTATCCCACTGCTGTCCAGGTCGTCTCCAGGTAGGTCTTCCGCCTCTAATCTCATTGACTGGAGTAGAATTGTCTTCAGTGATGAATGCCACTTCGAGCTGAGTCTCGACGAGACGACCCGGAAAGCCGTGGGATACCAACCTGACAGCCTCCCGCCACGCGATCCGACAACCAGGAATGTTGGTCTGGGGTATCATATCCTTTCACAGGAGGACGCCTTTCGCTGCCTTCCGCGGGACCCTAGCAGCAGCCGCCCGCTGTGGCCGTGCGGTTCTAGGCGCTTCAGTCCGGAACAGCGTTGCTGCTACGGTCGCAGGTTCGAATCCTGCCTCGGGCAAGGATGTGTGTGATGTCCTTAGGTTAGTCAGGTTGAAGTAGTTCTAAGTTCTAGGGGACTGGTGACCTCAGATGTTAAGTCCCATAGTGCTCAGAGCAATTTGAACCATCACTTCGCCCGTGACCACCCGCATCACATGTTCCTCAGTAGATGGGTAGGAAGGTGAGGTACTGCTGAAAGACAAGATCGTTCATCTGATTTGACTCCGTTTCTTCTTGTGTGGTCATATTAAATGTCTTGTGTACGACATACCTGTCGAGACCGAAGCAGACCTCCTGGCAAGAAATTTCGTTGCCGGTGGTATCCCTCAAACATAACTAGAGTTGTACTATATTGAATACAGCACCCTGTATATGTTTTACAGTTAACATTATTGCAGTGAATTTGAAGTTTTAAACTGTAACTCTCAACTCTGTCGTTTCTTAACCGGGTTACCTACCTGAGACTTATACATTTGTCCTTCAACATCGTTTTTGATAGCATCATCGTTACTGAAGAAACATATATGTGTAGGGTGAGTCAATGTTTGGTCTTTCATCTACACCTACATGACTACTGTGTGATTCACACTTGTTTGGCGAAGCGTTCATAGAACCACTTTCAGTCTACTTCTTGACCATTCCACTTTTAAATAGCATTTAGTAAGATGAACACCTAAATCTTTTTGTTCGGGTTCTTATTTCACTTTTTTTTTTTTTAATAATGATTGCTTTTCCCTTTGAAGGTGTGTGCGAATAAAATATTTTCGCACTTGGAACAGGAACTCGGGTGAAACTGCGCGAAAAATGTCACTGTAATGAAAAATGCCTTTTCATGATTTGCACCCCAACTCGCTTATCATATTTGTCCTGTTTCACCATAACAGAAAACGAGCTGATCTTCTTGAAACCCTTGCGCGGCACAGCTGTATGTCGACGGTATTCTACCGCCAGTTTTGTTGCCCTTCATGGCAAGCCATCCTGGGCTTTTATTTCAGCGAGATAATGCTGTCTTCGTGCTTGTCTAACCTTACCTTGACCAACAAGGTCATGGGATCTCTCCCCAATTGAGAATATTAGGAGCACTATGGCAAGCGCCCTCCGACCCCTTCGGAATGTTGTCGGTCTAAGGTGCACGATATCCCTGAGGAGGACATCCAGCAACTCCGTCAACCAATGCCAAGACCAATAACAGTTTGCATAATGGTCGGAGTTTGACCAACATGTTGCCGACTTGCTCATTTGTGAAGCTCTTTCTCTTGAATAAATCATCCAATTATTCTGAAATTTCAATCATTTGTTTATCTGTACATTTACGTCACATCTACCAATTTCCGACACATTCCGATAGTATTTCTTGTTGTCAGTCATTTTTTTGTCCATGAGTGTATCATAAGATATTTATTCTATAACGTGTTTGTGCTGATGTCTTTGATAACGTGTGAAACATGTTTTTCTTTACCAGTAGTGTAATTTTTGTCTGATTTCAGCGCAAAATATGTAGTTGCATTTTGGGGAGGGGGGAGAGGGGGGGCTGTCATCAGTCTTCTGACTGGTTGGATGTGGCTCTCACGAATTCTTGTTCTGTGCCAACCTCGTCACCTCTGAGTAGCACTTGTATCTAATGTAGTAATTATTTGTCGAATACATTCCAATGTCTTCCCCATTAGTTTTTACCTCTACAGCTCCGTCTAATACTATGGAAATTATTCCCTGATGTTTTAAGGCTTGTCCTATCGTCCAGTCCCGTTTTTTTGTCAGTATTTTCCACACGTTCTTCAACTCACCGATACTGTAGAGAACATCTTCAGTTTTTATATTACCAGTCCCCTTCATTTTCAGCATTGTTCTATAGAACCACGTCTCAAACGCTTAGATTCTCCTCGTCTGTTCCGGTTTATTCACAGTCCATGATTCACTACCGTGCTCGAAACGTACGTTGTCAGAAATTTCTGTCTGAAATTCAGGGTTATGTTTGATACTAGTAGGCCTCTCTTACCTAGGGCTTCCCCTTTATCTACGCTAGTCTACTTCTTATAAATTGCTTGCTCCGTAACTTTCCTTTCAAGATAGCAGAAGTACAACACATCGAGCACTTCGTGTCGTCCCACAATTTTGATGCAAATTCTATCGCTAACATAATTCCTGGTACTTCTGTCTGTCGTTTGTTTACTCTTAATCCATGTCCTGTGCTCTTATTGTATTCGACGTGTCTCGTAATTCTCTTTACGTAATAGGAATTGCACATTCAGCTGTATTTTTGCTTGTGCAAGAGTGACCACGCATGGGCATGGTTGGTACTTGCAGCAACTCCAGTTCTTCACAGACTTATTTCAGGATCTTCCTCTACATGTCACAAAACCTGCTGTTCCATCTCCGGTGTACGAATTGTGCAAAACCGTCAGAGGCCTGTTTTCATCGCTGCTAGTTATCCACTGTCTGTGGGTCGCTGGAATAACCTGTCGAAAAAATGGAAATGAGCGTTCGGCGTCATTGGCCGGGAGGCCCCGTACGGGGCAGGTCCGGCCACCTTGGTGCAGGTCTTATTACATTCGACGCCACATTGGGCAACCTGCGTGCCGGATGGGGATGAAATGATGATGAAGACGACACAACACCTAGTCCCTGAGAGGAAAAAATCTCCGACCCAGCCGGGAATCGAACCCGGGCCCGTAGGACCGTAATCCGTTACGCTGACCACATTTTTTTTATTAAACAATCACGTAAGGAACATAAGCACAAAAACAAAGTCACATTTCAATATATTTAGTGCCATTTTTGAGCTTATAAAACATAACAAAAATTTTAAACTGACAATAGCATCTTCAGTCGAGACAGAGACATAGAACTAAAACGCAAACATATTAAAGAGAATTACAAAGATAAGTAACTGACTGTCTTAACTAGAATTGCAGTTCTGTCAGTTGATTCAAATCCGTCCAAACTCTTCACACAAAGTCATTTGGAGCATACAGACTAATAACAAAGACACGCACAGGCAACATAAATTAAGGAAAACGTCATAATGAAGTTAATATACACGGTTGAGAAGTTGGGAGCAGTCCTGGGAAAGGCGTAACCCCTTATTCCTAGTGTATTTTGTCCGCTACATCGTCATGCATGTGATTTGTGTCCATACCGGCGTCGAGAACTACTCTATGCCTTGTTTTAAAAAAATTATGTCTAACATGTTACCAAACATCGTCCTGACATTTGGGTAACGTTTCATCTTCCAACGTGCCGTTCTCATATATGCCTCGAAACTAATGAGAGTATCTTCACTATTGTAGATGATGGTATATGTCACACACTACTCCAACAGCCACATCACGGTGTTGTTCTTGGTAGCGGGAAAATTTTTCGTGTCCGGCCAGAGCAGGATGTCAGCGCAGTGGCTGGCTGGGGTGCTGCGGGTAATCAGGTCCAGCCTCTGCTGCACCCATTTCCAGTTAATGAGATGACCGCCACAAGTGATACACTCAGCTATCGGGGCGGACAACCTGCCGAAGATTCTTCCTGATAAATGGCACGTCGCGGATGTCGTTCGGCGTACATTTCAGTGGCCTCGGCTAATACATAACAGAAAATCGTGTCGGGCATTTCCCTCGTGGTATAGTTGGCCTCCAGTACTCTGTTTACAGCCTAATGTGTTCACACTGCACGGAGTCACCAATCACATTTTGCTAAAGTACTGCGCGGACAGGTGACTGACGCAGCAGATCGTTGCACCGCTGCAGCTGCTGTCAGCGCAACCAACACAGCCCTGCATCCATTCAGACATGCACAGTGAACCATAACAGTAAGATAGCATACACTTTTACACTAACTGGTTGACGTGAGGTAGAGGGAGAAGAGGTAGGCGGAGCATCTTCGTATTTAAGCTTATGCCCGTCACTTGCTGGCACCAGTTGACATTACAGCAACTGAGAAAAGTGTTCCACCTACCATCTTCGTGCCATGGGTATAAGTCTTATTGTATTTTATTCTTATAAGCATTTTGTCATATTTTATTGTCAATCTAGTAAGGTTTCTATTACTTTCTAAATTAAATTACAGGTCTGATGATGGTCATGTGATATGACCGAAACCGGTCTCCTATGTTCTTGTAGCATACGTGGTGTGATCAAGACTGAATTTTAAAAAGAAAATTAAAAAAAAAAATTTGATCACTGTTCCATGAATGTTTATTAAAATTGGACGTAGATAATGCTGAAACTAGTAATTCAGTGTAAGACACGTGGGAACACAAATTTCGGGCAATATCCCAAAAGTGGATGACAAATGTTGGACATGTGACGTCACCGGATGTCACCGAACGTGCTACGTTTGAGCCTATAGGTCTGTCGCACCTGCTCATTCCAAGTCAACTATTGACGTCGGTGTGGCTCCCGGCAAACTGCGCGACTTTGGAGCGTGGGACTCGGGGTTCGAGTCTTGTTTCTGGCAGGCAAGATTTTATCATTGCAATTATGTGTTTACATTGAGATATGATTCATTATTTTATTTACCGGTCTGACGATTTCCGTCGATTTATTGCAAAGCACAGAGGAACAAAAATCTACCGTATTGCGTCACAAGTAAATGAGTGCACGGTTCTGAATTGCGTCACTATTAGGAAATCACCCTAAACTAAAACTAAACTCCTCCAGAACAGGCCATGAAGGCACAAAAGTACCGACCGGCAGCCGTATCACCTTCAGCCCACAGGCGTCACTCGATGCGGATAAGGAGGGGCATGTGGTCAGCACATCGTTCTCCCGGCCGTATGTCAGTTTTCGAGACCGGAGCCGCTATTTCTCAATCAAGTAGCTCCTCAGTTTGCCTCACAAGGGCTGAGTTGCCCCCGCTTGCCAACAGCGCTCGGCAGACCGGATAGTTACCCATCCAAGTCCTAGCCCAGCCCGACAACGCTTAACTTCGGTGATCTGACGGGAGCCGGTGTTACCACTGCCACCGTTGGCTAGGAAATCACCCACATTTTCTTTACTAAATAATGTCTCTACACAAAGAACGAAGGAAAAAGGAAAGAAACAAAACAAACAAGAACAGTTTTAACTTACAGCAAGGGGATCCTCCAAGAACTCTAGATAGGAATCCCTGAAGGGAAGGCGAAGTTACTTTCGAAATGAAATGATAATTAAATCGACACCTTAGCTGCAAATAGGCTTTGATATACATCATTGGGGACATATTGAAAATGTGTGCCCCGACCGGGACTCGAACCCGGGATCTCCTCCTTACATGGCAGACCCTCTATCCATCCTTTTTTTTTTATTTTGTTCGATTTTGTTGGATGCGGATGTTCCATGACACCCGTTCAAGTTCAGTGTTGAACCGTTGACTCAATTTCTTTTTTTTTTTTTTACTACAGAAGGCGGCTAACGCTGAGCTACCGTGCCGGCATCCATCTGAGCCACCGAGGGCACAGAGGAGAGTGCGCCTGCAGGAACTTATCCCTTGCTCGCTCCCCGTGAGACCCACATTCTCAGCATGTCCACACCACTACATTCGCAGTGCGCCTAATAGACGTTTTCCCATCATACTCATTACTCGTGGCAGATTAATCTGCCAAATCCCGTACGAGTTGGGGCATAGCGTGTGCATTTGCCCAAGAAGGTCAATGGCCGGGTAGCCATATTTAACTATATATGAAGGTAGTATCTGTTCCCGAAAGAACAGATACCATTGATGATCGTGCAGCGTCTCTAGAATGAAATGGTAATTGAACCGTGGATTTAATTTCATAGATTATTCTTAAAAATTTATTTTATTTACTAGCGATTCATCAAGAACATTAACAAATTTAATCACACTATGTGAGAGTGGAAGTAGTTGCCAGGGAGTAACTGATGAAATCAAAATCAAATTGCTTTTAACGAATGGGAATTTTATTCCTAAAAGCTTTTTTTTTAGAAACAGATTTAAAATTATAAACAAAAAAGCACCCTCTAAATAACAAGTTACAATTTATTCAGAGGCAGAAAGAAACAAATTTTTGACTGTATGAGCTTTCGGACTGAGAACCTTGCCCCTCCCTTTTGACACGGCCGTAGTCACGAGCGCTCACAACCTCTGAAAGACTACACAGGTGCAAATCTGCAACACACCAGATTACCTTAAAGTAAAAGTTTTAACCAATCACACAAGCACACAAACTATGCACCCCGAAGGAAGGATGGAAATGGTACAAAACACTAAAATTAAAAGATTAACTTGCCACCGAACGTGCAACTTGATTTTAACTTCTAAGAAAAGTCTTACGGTGGAAGTGTGGCAAATTTATATACTAAAATGACCATTTAAGTAAAAGCCCATGAAACGCAATCTTACATAAAATTATACAAGGTTGGGCAAACATGCTCTACAGTACACACATACCGCCTCTCAAGATGATAGGCAAGATGAAAACATATTTCAGGAATTAGGCCGTTACACTTCAAGCAATAAATTCGTTAACACACGGAAATCCGTCAAACATGACAGAGGCAGCTATCAACGAACGGCTGATAGATAGGGAGATTACCGGACAACCCGAACCGCAGGTTGCTCTAATCTGCCCCTACTCCACAAGGGAAAAACGGACCAAACAACTCATAATAACCACTTTCTCGCGGGTGGGCAAACGGAGAAGAATGGTGGGACGACCCCAAAACAAAGCGGCTGGTGACCTCACCAAGAACACAAGTAGAATTTAACAAGTAAATGAAACAACGTATCACCAATCACTTAACTTCTAATAAACTGCGATTTCTGACGGAGATCTGGCGCAGTACCCCCAAATCGCTCTGCCGAACCGTCCGCTGCCAGCCGCTTCAACGGACGCAGGAAGGCGCGCCGATCTCCCGTCTCACGGCGTCGCAGCTCGCACCGGCCAGACCGATGTCGTGGGTTGACTCCTGGTGCTCTCGTGTCGGCCGCGAAGCCACTACCCCCGGCTATACGGCGCGGCCCACTGGATTCACGTGGCGACCTCACATGCGCCGACGCTCAACACGGACAAGTCATCTTGTGTCTCAGTGCGCGACCGACCAACCGATCGATCCAACCGCCAATGACCGTCGCCTGAACAAACTCAAGCAGACTGGCGGCCTAACGCGCAGACTCAGACGCAGGAACTCAGCCCCGACCTGGCGACCGACCACTCGTTGAGTTCTCTTACTGCACCACAAATTCGGACAAAGACTAGCAAGCTGGGGACGAGAGACTGACCCAGACTGACCGACTGGCGAGTTTTTCTTTTTTTTTTTGTTTATTGATTTTCAATTCCCCCCGAAGGGGGCGGGCTGGCAGCAGCTTACTACGCTGCTCTACAGCCTACAGACTTTTTTTAAATAAAGGAAGAAGAAAGAAACAAGATAAAACAGGCGATAAAATGGTGATGTAAAGTGTAAAATGGCGTAAAAATGCGGAAAGTTAAAACAGAAAGCAAAAGGGGTTGGCAATGTAGATAAAATACACAGGAATCAGACAAGTAACATAGTAGACACACAATTAAAAAACACGGCGACAGTCTGGTTTCTGTTCACAAGAGATAAAGGCACACCCAGCAACAGTATGATGGCCGTTCGCAACAAGTCCCAAAAAACACAACACGGAACACTCACTGTAAAACACGCACTGTAGAACACTCACTGGAGAACACTGCACGAAAGTGGCAGCACAAAGATGACACTCCCGAGCCAAAGACAGATGGGGGGGGGGGACCTGCAGGAGGGGGAAAAACAAGGAGGGAGGAGAGGGAAAAAAACGAAAAGGGGGGGAACCAAGGAGGGAGAGGACTAATAAAGGGGGAGAAGGGCAGACGCGAGAGGGAATGAGAGGAGGGAAATGTAAAAGGACGCGGGGGAGAGAAGGGGGCAAAGAGAGGGGAGGTGGGGAAGAAAGAGGATGGAAGGGGGGGAGAGGGAGCCTGGGAAAAGGACAGAGGAAAGGAGGGGGAGTGAGGATCAGAGTTGATAGGAGGGATAAATGGAGGGAGAGAGGGCATCATCCGGGAGGGGGAGTTGATGGAAGCCACCTTGAGAAAGGAGATGTAGGGTGTAGAGATGGAGGGTAGGGGGGACATAACGGTGAAGACGTGGCAGGGGTCGGGGATCGGAGAGGAGAGGAGCAACCAGGGGGTGAGGGGGTTCAAGACGGCGGGAGGTGTAGAGGATGTGTTTATGTTCGAGGAATAGGAGCAGATGGGGGAAAGGAATGAGATCATAGATGATCCGCGTGGGGGACGGTAGGCGTACACGGAAGGCGAGGCGGAGTGCATGACGCTCAAGGATCTGGAGGGACTTACAGAATTTGGGGGGGGGGGCAGATATCCAGGCAGGACTGGCATAACAGAGGATGGGACGGATTAAGGATTTGTAGGTGTGGAGGATGGTAGAGGGGTGCAACCCCCATGTCCGGCCGGAGAGGAGTTTGAGGAGTCGGAGGCAGTTGTGGGCTTTGGATTGGATGGAGCGGAGATGAGGGATCCAGGTGAGGTGACAGTCAATGGTGAGGCCAAGGTAGGTGAGGGTGGGGGTGAGGCGGACAGGACGGGCGCAGACAGTAAGGGAGAAATCCAGGAGCCGGAAGGAGCGAGTGGTACGACCTACGATGATTGCCTGGGTCTTGGAAGGGTTGAGTTTCAGGAGCCACTGGTTACACCATGCAGCAAAAAGGTCAAGGTGATTCTGGAGAAGGCGTTGGGACCGTTGGAGGGTAGGAGCGAGGGCGAGGAATGCGGTGTCACCAGCATATTGCAAGAGGTGTACTGGAGGGGGGCGGGGGTTGGGGCATATCTGCCGTGTACAGGAGGTAGAGGAGAGGGGAGAGGACAGAGCCCTGGGGCACACCTGCAGAGGGTTAGAAGGTGTAGGAAGTGGCATTGTGGATGGTAACATAGGAGGGGCGGTGGGAGAGGAAGGAGGCTACCAGACGGATGTAGTTGATAGGAAGGGCGTAGGTTTGGAGTTTAAACAGGAGACCGGGATGCCAGACACGGTCGTAGGCCTTTTCGAGGTCAAGGGAGACAAAAATGGCGGAGCGACGGGAGTTAAGCTGGAGGGAGAGGAGATGAGTGAGGCGGAGGAGTTGGTCATCAGCAGAGAAGGAAGGTCGAAAGCCACATTGGGTGTTTGGGAGGAGGTGGTGTTGGCGGAGGTGGTGATGGATGCGCCGGGAAAGGATGGATTCCAAGAGCTTGCTGAACACCGATGTGAGACAGATAGTACGATAGGAAGAGGCATCAGATGGAGGCTTTGACTGGCGAGCTCGTAGCGTCCCTTAAATGCACGTGAACAGGCAACCTTTCCCCTTTCCCACCAGAGGGAGACACCAAAGCTGCGATTGCCACAGCGGCGCCACCGCCAGAAACGGAGGGCGACTGCTTCACACTACGCGCTGCGGCGCGCTCTTCAACAGCAATTTTTACCACGGCTCAATAATTAAATCGACACCTAGCTGCAAACAGGCGATTATATACATCATTGGGGACATATTTTCAACAGGTCGATTTAATTACCATTTCATTCTAGAGAAGCTGCACCGTCATCAATGGTATCCGTTCTTCCGGAAACAGATACTACCTTCATATACTCTCGAGAAAATTTAAAGAACCTGCGTTTCAAACTGAATGCCAAACGATTCTACTGTCGCCAACATACCTAGCGCGTAAAGGCCACGAAGATAAGATAGGAGAAATTAGGGCTCATACGGAGACATATAGACAGTTGTTTTTCCCTCGCTCTATTTCTGGGAGAAACAGGAGAAGAAATGACTAGTAGCGGCACAGAGAACCCTCCGCCACGCGCTGCACGGTGGCTTGCGGAGTATCTGTATCGATGTAGATCTATGTGGATGTAAAAGTACAATAACTACTTTTACAACTGATCACATGTGCAAAAAGTGTTCGAAATTTGCACAGTTTTCTTGAATGCAAGCATTGCACCGCTCAATCGTCCCTTCACGCCCAAGCCGAACCGCTGCTTGTGCGGCGTGGTATGTCATCTGGTGACGTCTCATGTTCAACATTTCTCATCCAGTTTTGGGGTATTTCCCGACACTTGTGGATCTGTGTGTCTTGTATTAAAATACTTATCACAGAATCTTATACGTCGCTTCGAGGGTTTTTAAACCTTAGTAACAATAACCTTGTATAATTTCAGTAAGTTGTGTTTTAGATTTGCCCAGTACCTCCTCCTGTACGAATATGTGCCAATTTTTTATCACTTTGCTCAGCTGAGGGTGTCATTCCTGAAGATAACGTAACAGCTGCACCCCAAAATCTATTAGGAGATACACTACTGGCCATTAAAATTGCTACGCCAAGAAGAAATGCAGATGATAAACGGGTATTCATTCGACAAATATATTATACTAGAACTGACATGTGATTACATTTTGACGCAGTTTGGGTGCATAGATCCTGAGAAATCAGTACCCAGAACAATGACCTCTGACCGTAATAACGGCCTTGATACGTCAGGGCATTGAGTCAAACAGAGCTTGGATGGCGTGAACAGGTACAGCTGCCCATGCAGCTTCAACACGATACCACAGTTCGTCAAGAGTAGTGACTGGCGTATTATGACGAGCCAGTTGCTCGGCCACCATTGACCAGACGTTTTCAGTTGGTGAGAGATCTGGAGAATGTGCTGGCCAGGGCAGGAGTCGAACATTTTCTGTACCCAGAAAGGCCCGTACAGGACCAGCAACATGCGGTCGTGCATTATCCTGTTGAAATGTAGGGATTCGCAGGGATCGAATGAAGGGTAGAGCCACGGGTCGTACCACATCTGAAATGTAACGTCCACTTTTGAAAGTGCCGTCAATGCGAACAAGAGGTGACCGAGACGTGTAACCAATGGCACCCCATACCATCACGCCGGATGATACGCCAGTATGGCGATGACGAGTACACACTTCCAATGTGCGTTCACCGCTATGTAGCCAAACACGGTTGCGACCATCGTGATGCTGTAAACCGAACCTGGATTCATGCGAAAAAATGACGTTTTGGATTCGTGCACCCAGGTTCGTCGTTGAGTACATCATCGCAGGCGCTCCTGTCTGTGATGCAGCGTCAAGGGTAACCGCAGCCATGGTCTCCAAGCTGATAGTCCATGCTGCTGCAAACGACGTCGAACTGTTCGTGCAGATGGTTGTTGTCTTGCAAACTTCCCCATCTGTTGACTCCGGGATCGAGACGTGGCTGCACGATCCGTTACAGCCATGCGGATAAGATGCCTGTCATCTCGGCTGCTAGTGATTCGAGGCCGCTGGGATCCAGCACGGCGTTCCGTATTATCCTCCTGAACCCACCGATTCCATATTCTGCTAACAGTCATTGGATCTCGACCAACGCGATGAGCAATGTCGCGATACGATAAACTGCAATCGCGATTGGAAACGTGATGGTACGCATTTCTCCTCCTTACACGAGGCATTACGACAACGTTTCACCAGGCAACGCCGGTCAACTGCTGTTGGTGTATGAGAAATCGGTTGGAAACTTTCCTCATGTCAGCACGTTGTACGTGTCGCCACCGACGCTAACCTTGTGTGAATGCTCTGAAAAGCTAATCATTTGCATATCACTGCATCTTCTTCCTGTCGGTTAAACTTCGCGTCTGTATCACGTTATCTTCATGGTGTAGCAATTTTAATGGACAATAGTGTAGATCTACGTAGATTGCCACGTAATTCATCCTCAGTTTCGCTGGCGATGTGATACAGCACCCGGGAGGAGGACACGCTAGTCTCTGGAGCGGCGCCTCGCACCAGATAGTGGGCCCCACGTAAAGTAAGCAAGCGGCGCCGGCGTCTCGTTTTTGTGCGCCTTGGGCAATGACCTCGTGGCGCAGGTAGCGGTCTGGGTTGGTCTCGAGCCCGCTGGAGCGCAGCAAGGCCGCGTGAAGCAGGTGAGCGGCAGCGGCCAGCCGAGAGGAACGGCCGGCCCGGGCGGTGGCTGCGGCCCCACAATGGCCCATCCCCTGCCGCCTCCACTGTGCACCTGCGCCCGGCTAAATATAGGAGCGCCGTGGGAACCGCCGCGAGGCGCCTAGCCGCGTCCCGGCGTCGCTTTTCTTGCTGCGCGGCGCCGCGGGCCGCGACGCGCTCCACAGCTACCGTGGCGCCGCCTCGTTATCTAAACCAGCCGAGACAACATGGGATGGACCACAGGCAGGAACATCCACGAGAGGACCTACATCGCTGATGAGCCAAAACATTATGTCCACTGCCCCACCCGGACGTTGGACGCAGCCTGGTGGCTTTGCGGGCACGTGACGCTGTAAGAAAAGTATGTAAGCGGAGCTAGTGAGTATATGGGCTGCAAATGGGGGAATCCATTGAGATACGCGACTGTGACAGATTACTGTTACGCAGAGCCTGTGAACGAGTATCTCGAAAAGAGCGAAGCCAGTCGAATGTTCACGTGCTACCGTCGTGAGCATCTACGGAAAGAGATAGAAGGGCTGCCAAAGTATCACTAGGCGTTAAATGGTTGGACGTCCACGACTGTTCACAGAACATGGGTTTAGGAGGCTTGTCTGCCTTGTAACGTAGGATAGATGCTGATCTGTGGCATCTCTGTCGAAGGAGCGGAACGCTGGTGCACGCACAAGTATTTTGGAGCACACCCTTTATCGTACATCGTTGAACGTGGAGCTCCGCAGTAGACCACCCCTACGTGTACACTTGGTGACCCAACATCGTCAATTACAAAGGCAGTTGGCACGGGACCATCGGGATTCGACAGTCGATCAGTGGAAACGTGTCGGCTTGTAACCTCCCCCTCACTTATCGACCTTAATGACAGTGAAAAATTAAACCGCGTGTACCTAATGGAAATTCGGGAAAAGCAATCGTCACCGAAGTTAATCTGTCGGTAAAGACGGAGGAAAGGGTTACATCTAAATGAAAGGAAAAATGCAAATGAAACTGGTGGAAATTAATTTTGAAAAGGGGTAAAGTTAATAAAGAAAGTAAATGTGCGGCCGTTACGTTAACAACTAACTAGCGGTAATTAGATATTTGAGATTTGGGGGAAATTACGGTCGCCAGTCCTAAGGACAATTACTATAGTAACTGAAAAAGAAAGGTTATTAACATATAATTAGCACTAGAAGCGTGACAACTGAAGGTTGACACGTGTAGTGTGAAAACTGAAAGTTTGCCAGAAGTACTAAATTTCGCTACACTCTGACTTAATTTTGCAAAAGAATTAATAAAACCGGAAAATCGAAAGTTAATTTAGTGGCTGAAGTTAATAGTGAGCTTTCTTTCTGAAGCACATCGAAATTCAGTAAAATACGGTTAGTCTTGGACTACCTCAACAATCATTTCAAAAGCTACTTGAATCTACGCAATTATGCTAACAAAACTCGCACTCTTAATTTGTGCTCGTGTAATCTAAATATTGTAGCCAGCTATGAATACTTTAACTGAACTCTGAAATTAAGGCAGTGAAATTGAATTATATTATTTTAATGCTGGCGTTTGAATTTCAACGACACTCGGGTTCATTTCGGAAAAGGAAGGGACCCTGCTTGGCAATGCAATTGGGACAATGAGCAACAAAGGTTCATGCTAAGTTGCTGTAATTTTGCGAGGCAAATGGAACAGTTTGAAAAGCTGAGGTCTGCCATACAGTTCTAAAACTTTACTTGCTTCCAGTCTTCCTTGTTGGTTGATTGAAGGTTTGAAGCCGTCGATCGAGGAGGTGGCGACAGTCACTCATTGTCGGCCGTCGCTGTTGCAGAAGCTGGATGCTGGCGCGCCTTCTTCTCGACACGGTCACCAGGCGAAACGGGCTCTTGATGCGTGCCAGCTAATGCTTCCCGTCCGCGACACCATGTCAGAAACTATCATCGCAAGTCGAGCGCAATTACATGCTGCCAAACCCCGAAAGCGCGGCAACTCGCGGGAGCTTCACACAACACACCTGCTCCACACACTTTGATTCTTCACACGACCTATCGATGTATTCGTTCGATAGTATAGTTTTCCCTAGGCCAAACCCAGCGTAAAATACAAATAATATTTACAAAACAAACCAATTATACATCGACATAAATGCATATATATATATATATATATATATATATATATATATATATATATATATATATAGTACGGCTGAAAGCAAGGGGAAACTACGGCCGTAATTTTTCCCGAGGGCATGCAGCTTTACTGTATGATTAAATGATGATGGCGTCCTCTTGGGTAAAATATTCCGGAGGTAAAATAGTCCCCCATTCGGATCTCCGGGCGGGGACTACTCAAGAGGATGTCGTTATCAGGAGAAAGAAAACTGGCGTTCTACGGATCGGAGCGTGGAATGTCAGGTCCCTTAATCGGGCAGGTAGGTTAGAAAATTTGAAAAGGGAAATGGATAGGTTAAAGTTAGATATAGTGGGAATTAGTGAAGTTCGGTGGCAGGAGGAACAAGACTTCTGGTCAGGTGACTACAGGGTTATAAACACAAAGTCAAATAGGGGTAATGCAGGAGTAGGTTTAATAATGAATAGGAAAATAGGAACGCGGGTAAGCTACTACAAACAGCTTAGTGAACGCATTATTGTGGCCAAGATAGATACGAAGCCCACACCTACTACAGTAGTACAAGTTTATATGCCAACTAGCTCTGCAGATGACGAAGAAATTGAAGAAATGTACGATGAAATAAAAGAAATTATTCAGATAGTGAAGGGAGACGAAAATTTAATAGTCATGGGTGACTGGAATTCGAGTGTAGGAAAAGGGAGAGAAGGAAACGTAGTAGGTGAATATGGATTGGGGCTAAGAAATGAAAGAGGAAGCCGCCTGGTAGAATTTTGCACAGAGCACAACCTAATCATAGCTAACACTTGGTTTAAGAATCATGATAGAAGGTTGTATACATGGAAGAACCCTGGAGATACTAAAAGGTATCAGATAGATTATATAATGGTAAGACAGAGATTTAGGAACCAGGTTTTAAATTGTAAGACATTTCCAGGGGCAGATGTGGACTCTGACCACAATCTATTGGTTATGAACTGTAGATTGAAACTGAAGAAACTGCAAAAAGGTGGGAATTTAAGGAGATGGGACCTGGATAAACTGAAAGAACCAGAGGTTGTACAGAGTTTCAGGGAGAGCATAAGGGAACAATTGACAGAAATGGGGGAAAGAAATACAGTAGAAGAAGAATGGGTAGCTTTGAGGGATGAAGTAGTGAAGGCAGCAGAGGATCAAGTAGGTAAAAAGACGAGGGCTAGTAGAAATCCTTGGGTAACAGAAGAAATATTGAATTTAATTGATGAAAGGAGAAAATATAAAAATGCAGTAAATGAAGCAGGCAAAAAGGGATACAAACGTCTCAAAAATGAGATCGACAGGAAGTGCAAAATGGCTAAGCAGGGATGGCTAGAGGATAAATGTAAGGATGTAGAGGCTTATCTCACTAGGGGTAAGATAGATACTGCCTACAGGAAAATTAAAGAGACGTTTGGAGATAAGAGAACCACTTGTATGAACATCAAGAGCTCAGATGGAAACCCAGTTCTAAGCAAAGAAGGGAAAGCAGAAAGGTGGAAGGAGTATATAGAGGGTCTATACAAGGGCGATGTACTTGAGGACAATATTATGGAAATGGAAGAGGATGTAGATGAAGATGAAATGGGAGATACGATACTGCGTGAAGAGTTTGACAGAGCACTGAAAGACCTGAGTCGAAACAAGGCCCCTGGAGTAGACAACATTCCATTGGAACTACTGACGGCCTTGGGAGAGCCAGTCCTGACAAAACTCTACCATCTGGTGAGCAAGATGTATGAAACAGGCGAAATACCCTTAGACTTCAAGAAGAATATAATAATTCCAATCCCAAAGAAAGCAGGTGTTGACAGATGTGAGAATTACCGAACAATCAGTTTAATAAGCCACAGCTGCAAAATACTAACACGAATTCTTTACAGACGAATGGAAAAACTAGTAGAAGCCGACCTCGGGGAAGATCAGTTTGGATTCCGTAGAAATACTGGAACACGTGAGGCAATACTGACCTTACGACTTATCTTAGAAGGAAGATTAAGGAAAGGCAAACCTACGTTTCTAGCATTTGTAGACTTAGAGAAAGCTTTTGACAATGTTGACTGGAATACTCTCTTTCAAATTCTAAAGGTGGCAGGGGTAAAATACAGGGAGCGAAAGGCTATTTACAATTTGTACAGAAACCAGATGGCAGTTATAAGAGTCGAGGGACATGAAAGGGAAGCAGTGGTTGGGAAGGGAGTAAGACAGGGTTGTAGCCTCTCCCCGATGTTATTCAATCTGTATATTGAGCAAGCAGTAAAGGAAACAAAAGAAAAGTTCGGAGTAGGTATTAAAATCCATGGAGAAGAAATAAAAACTTTGAGGTTCGCCGATGACATGGTAATTCTGTCAGAGACAGCAAAGGACTTGGAAGAGCAGTTGGACGGAATGGATGGTGTCTTGAAGGGAGGATATAAGATGAACATCAACAAAAGCAAAACGAGGATAATGGAATGTAGTCGAATTAAGTCGGGTGATGTTGAGGGTATTAGATTAGGAAATGAGAAACTTAAAGTAGTAAAGGAGTTTTGCTATTTGGGGAGCAAAATAACTGATGATGGTCGAAGTAGAGAGGATATAAAATGTAGACTGGCAATGGCAAGGAAAGCGTTTCTGAAGAAGAGAAATTTGTTAACATCGAGTATAGATTTAAGTGTCAGGAAGTCTTTTCTGAAAGTATTTGTATGGAGTGTAGCCATGTATGGAAGTGAAACATGGACGATAAATAGATTGGACAAGAAGAGAATAGAAGCTTTCGAAATGTGGTGCTACAGAAGAATGCTGAAGATTAGATGGGTAGATCACATAACTAATGAGGAGGTACTGAATAGGATTGGGGAGAAGAGGAGTTTGTGGCACAACTTGACCAGAAGAAGGGATCGGTTGTTAGGACATGTTCTGAGGCATCAAGGGATCACCAATTTAGTATTGGAGGGCAGCGTGGAGGGTAAAAATCGTAGGGGGAGACCAAGAGATGCATACACTAAGCAGATTCAGAAGGATGTAGGTTGCAGTAGGTACTGGGAGATGAAGAAGCTTGCACAGGATAGAGTAGCATGGAGAGCTGCATCAAACCAGTCTCAGGACTGAAGACCACAACAACAACATAAAAATAGTAAAACAATTACAATATATAAAGACACAGAAATGTCATATCTTGAGGTAACAAAACAAGGAAAAAATTATGGTACAATAGATGGAAATAGGAGGATATGCATTTCCGGCGTTACAGGCTCTTCGGCTGAATCACATTTTGTTACACCAGGCCGCTGGTCGTCTCCACAAAGACGGTCATCGAGGTGAACGACGGTTCGAAACGTGCAGCACACCGCGTACGCAGGATGGAGGGAGCAGTATTATGCTAAGGAAGACACTCCTGCGCTGGCATGGGATCTGTGATGCTGATCGAGGACACGCTGACAGCTGCGGATCACCTGCACGCTTACTTGCTTGATGTCTCCCCCGACGGCGATGTCATCTTTCAGCAATATAATTGGCGTGTAACGGAGCCAGAACCGTGCTACAGTGGCTTGGGGAGCATTATAGTGAACTCACGTTGATGTCTCGGTGGCAAAATCCTGTGGAACCCCTCTGGGTCGCTATCGGGTGTCACTATCACGTGCGCAAACCAGCGGCCCGTTATTTGCGCGAATTACGAGACCCGTGCGTAGACATCTAATGCCACATACCTCCGCAAACCTACCAACAAACTGTCGGATCCCTGATACGCAGAAATAGTAATGCCTTTCGTCCCAGAGTGGGGCAAACAAACTATTAAGCAGGTGGTCATATTGTTTTGGCTCATGAATGTACTGGGTGAATCAGCTACCCCTACCGTTGACGCTTCATGCAACCCAGGCCTTCACAAATTACGTTTTTGAAAGTAAAAGAAGGAAGACTAGCGTAAAAATAGAAAATGTAGGCAGTACATTAGACAAAGAACCAAGGAGGTTCTGAGCAGACGGCAAGAATGTACAGAATGTTTTCTGAAACCATGCTGATTACGTATCAATAGAGCGTTCCCTTCGAGGTGATTCGTAATGTTTGAATACAGTATATGCTCCAAAACCCTACTGCAAACCGAGGTCAATGATATAGGTCTGTAGTTCGATGGATTACTCCTACTACCCTTCTTAAACACTGGTGCGACCTGCGCAATTTTCCAATCTGTACCTGCAGATTGGAAAATTGCGCAGGTCGCACCAGTGTTTAAGAAGGGTAGTAGGGGTAATCCATCGAACTACAGACCTATATCATTGACGTCGGTTTGCAGTAGGGTTTTGGAGCATATACTGTATTGAAACATTATGAATCACCTCGAAGGGAACGATCTATTGATACGTAATCAGCATGGTTTCAGAGAACATCGTTCTTGTGCAACGCAGCTAGCTCTTTATTCTCACGAAGTAATGGCCGCTTTCGACAGGGGATCTCAAGTTGATTCCGTATCTCTAGATTTCCGGAAAGCTTTTGACACCGTTCCTCACAAGCGACTTCTAATCAAGCTGCGGGCCTATGGGGTATCGTCTCAATTGTGCGACTGGATTCGTGATTTCCTGTCAGGAAGGTCGCAGTTCGTAGTAATAGACGGCATCATCGAGTAAAACTGAAGTGATATCAGGTGTTCCCCAGGGAAGCGTCCTGGGAGCTCTGTTGTTCCTGATCATTATAAATGACCTGGGTGACAATCTGAGCAGTTCTCTTAGGTTGTTCGCAGATGATGCTGTAATTTACCGTCTAGTAAGGTCATCCGAAGACCAGTACCAGTTCCAAAGCGACTTAGAAAAGATTGCTGTATGGTGTGGCAGGTGGCAGTTGACGCTAAATAACGAAAAGTGTGAGGTGATCCACATGACTTCCAAAAGAAATCCGTTGGAATTCGATTACTCGATAAATAATACAATTCTCAAGGCTGTCAATTCAACTAAGTAACTGGGTGTTAAAATTACGAACAACTTCAGTTGGAAAGACCACATAGATAATATTGTGGGAAGGCGAGCCAAAGGTTGCGTTTCATTGGCAGGACACTTAGAAGATGCAACAAGTCCACTAAAGAGACAGCTTACACTACACTCGTTCGACCTCTGTTAGAATATTGCTGCGCGGTGTGGGATCCTTACCAGGTGGGATTGACGGAGGACATCGAAAGGGTGCAAAAAAGGGCAGCTCGTTTTGTATTATCACGTAATAGGGGTGAGAGTGTGGCAGATATGATACGCAAGTTGGGGTGGAAGTCATTAAAGCAAAGACGTTTTTCGTCGCGGCGCGATCTATTTACGAAATTTCATTCAGCAACTTTCTCTTCCGAATGCGAAAATATTTTGTTGAGCCCAACCTACATAGGTAGGAATGATCATCAAAATAAAATAAGAGAAATCAGAGCTCGAACAGAAAGGTTTAGGGGTTCGTTTTTCCCGCGCGCTGTTCGGGAGTGGAATGGTAGGGAGATAGTATGATTGTGGTTCGATGAACCCTCTGCCAAGCACTTAAGTGTGAATTGCGGAGTAATCACGTAGATTTAGATGTAGATGTAGATGAATGTCTCTATAAGATGAATCAAATACCAATTGGAATCAAGCTTGAAGATGAGAAATGTGTGCCGGATGATGGAAACGGATACAGCATCACAGAGGCAGAAGTAGGAAAGGCACTGAAGGAGATTAAGAATCGGAAGTCATGTGGAATCGATAACTTGCCAAGAGAAGTGTTGAAGAGTTTGAAAAACAGAGAAAATAAGGAAATGATGTACCTCTTGAGTCATGTCGGGGCTGCTGGCGTCACCTTTCGAATCCCTGGCGCTACGAGCTGGATGCGTTACGTGATGTCCCTCTGGTTTGAGGCCACTAAGATGTTTGCTCGAGGTTGTTGATGGGGACGGGGTGTGTTGTGGCGTGGCGAGTTGGGGAGTGGGAATGTAGCGAGTGAGAGGTACGCTCGGCGAGTAAGGCGAGCACTCGCACTAGGGCACGGAGTCCGGCGAGTGGTTGCTGGGCATACTTGTGGGCCGATTTGAATCCGTGGCTGCCTTCGAGTGCCGTCTTCGTGCGTAGCCTGGCCAGCCAGCTCTGGCACCTGGCACATCGACAAGAGAGTTGAAGCGTTTCGTTGTGCTGAATTCTGGGCGCCCTTTGGAAGCGGCAAGCTTCAGCTTCGATTCATGAACTTCAGTTGTTTGGAGTCTGAGGTCTTAGATGTTATTATTGAGTCCTTCGTGTTGGTATTTAGTAATTTTACTTAACTGAAGATGTCATCTTTGAAGGCCATCCTGTTTTCTATTTGGTAATTTTACTCAAATGAAGCTGTTGTTAAAGAAGGTCTACCTGTTCTCTTTTTTGGAAATTTTACTTAACTGAAGCTGTTAACATTGGAATCCTGCCTGTTCTGTATATGATAACCTTTCCTAACTGAAGCTGTTATCATTAAAGACCTGGCATTTTCCATTTGGTAATTTTCCTTAAATGAAGCTCTTATTATTGAAGACCTTCCTGTTGGTATTTGGTAATTTTACTGAACTGAAGCTGTTATTATTGAAGGCGTTTTCTATTTGGTAATTATACTTAACTGAAGCTGTCATGATTTGGCCTGCCTGTTAACTTTTGATTTAATTAAGAGCTGTTTATAATTTGGGTTAGCTGAAACTATTATCAATCAATGTCTAACTGTTTTTATTGTGCTGTTATTGAGATTTGATATCTTACGCAGTCTGTGTTGTAATCAACTGAATCTGTGATTGCCAAAGGCCTACGTGTTTCGGAGGTATTTACGTAAATAAGGTAGTAACAGAAAATGACACATGATGTTACATGAACCCTAACCAGTCGCATTACATCCCTTTATCCATAACTATCGGTTACACCTCTGTAATGAGACATATGACAAAGGGGAATGGCCTGATGAGTTTCCTGCAACGATAACGATACGATTTGACAAAAAGAGAAATACCAAAAAATCTGTAGAGGATAGAACTATCAGCCCAACTTCTCATCCAGCTAAGTATCGCTGAGAGTACTGAGTAGAGGGCTATATGTGGCAAGCTGGAGAGATGGATTGGGGAGGAACACTTCGGATTCAGTAGAGGTAAATGAACAAGAGAATCATAGCCAGGGGACGGATATATTGAGAAAGCTAAAAAAATTTTAGTTTTTTATTGATTTGGAAAACTTTCGACATAGTACAATGGAACACGCTTTTGGGATGTTTTGAAGAGGAAAGGAGTAGATTGTAAGGAGAGACGATTGGTACAGACCCTATATTTACAAGAGAAAGTAAGGAAAAGGATTGGAAATGAACTGTCTGAAGAAAACAGCATTGGAAGGGGCGTTAGATTCGTTGCCTCTCGCTTTTTGTTGTCAAGCTTATACCTGGAAGAGAGTATTGCGAAAGGCTTAGATGGAAAAAGAGGAGTGTCTATTGTTGGAAAGAGAATAGAGTGCATACGATTTGCTGATGACATGGCATTAGCGGCAGAAAGTGAGCGAATTGTAAATAAAATGCTAAAAGAATTAAATGATGCTTGTGTGAAATACGGGATGAGAATCTATACAGCAAAAACAAAGAGTATGGTGATCGGCAAAGGAAGGACATTGGCACGTATTAAGATAGGACAAGTTGTTATTAGGCAAGCATCTAAATATCTTGGAAGTACGATTACTGAAAACTTGAGATGCCATCACGAGGTGAAAACTCACATTGCTGTAGCGAAGGAGACATTCAATAGAAAGAGGAGATTATTACGTATCAAACTAGATAAAGATCTGAGGAAAAAAATTGGCAAGTGTTTTATATGGAGCGCATCACTCTATGGAGCGGAAACATGGAGACTGAGATGTGAGGATGAAAAAAAGGCTAGAAGTATTTTAGGTGTGGATGTAGTGGAGAATAGATAGGATAATCTGGATGAAAATAGTAAGTAACGCAAGAGTGTTGGGAAGTGTTGGTGAGAGAAGAAGGCCACCGCGGGATAGAAAGTAAGAAGAACTGAATGGGACATTCTACGAGATGGGAGCGCCTGCTAACAGACGCTTTGGAAGGACTAGCCTTTGGAAGGACTAGGCTGTGGGAGGAGATGGAAAGGAAGCGGGAGATACAAGATGACAGACGACATCAAGCAAAGGGGAAATCACGCAGACCTGAAGGGGATGGGAGAAGGCAGGAGAGCATGGAGAGCTACCACGTGAAATTCTGCCTTTGGGCAGAACACTGATGATGATGACGATGATAAATCCCGCGCGATATTTTCATATTTTCTTTCTCGCTACGTGCAAACTATTGATACTCCAGAAAAAATAAGCAGGGCCGTTTTGTAGGAAATTTAATGTAGTTAAATTTTGTACTGGGATACGTTTTCGCTGGAGGCCACGGTTTCCGAGTTATTCAATAAAAACGCACAACTTGACCTTGAAAAACACCACTCATCACTCGAGAGTCAGGACTTCTAGAATGTTGTTCCTGGAATTCCACCCTACCACTGTACAAAAATTTCCGACTGCGCGAACTATTTCCGATTTTCGACCTTCCTTGGTTTCTATTGAGTGAGCTATTACGCCACTAACACAGTCGCCTACTTCATTAATGTTATTAATTTAAACATGCCCACGACGGTAATGAACGAAAACCGACTTTTGTAAACGCTACGCTAAAACTAATTACGTTGACAGTTCGATCCAAACGTAATCTTACAATCACAGTAATTTCGTAGTCAGAAGACCTGACGAATACAGCGTAGTAATTGCTTATTTTATGTTTTTATAATTCACAAAACTGTTGGGTAAAATTTACACAACGTCAATGTTACAATTTATGGATGTCCATCTTATTGCATGGACGGTGGATTCCAGCTGATGGTATATATGACAAAAAGTACCATCACAGCTGCGTCTTGAGAATGTCTTTAATCTATCACACGCCTAGCTTCGGCGGCACATTACCGCCATCCTCAGGTCCTACCAATGCCAAAATATCTGATTTCCTCGGCGCATTTACTGTGGGGTACTTGTTACTGGCACACATGGGCTAATGCACGCCATTCTGCACAGGAGTCAAAGAAGTGTGATCCAAATGCAGATTGTATTTGTACCCTGAATTAAATGAGTGAAAGCTGCTAATTCTGATATTGTTAACAAGAAACGACTATAAAAATATACATATTGAGAGGCCAATGTTGGACCACGCAGGCTGATGAACGGGGGTCGACAAGAGGTTCGTGAACTTACACCACTTATTGCCCGAACCGCCCGTTTCTGAGCCAAAAATATCCCTTGAGAACTGGAAGGGTTACCTCAAAGTATAATACTACACGTCATAAGCGAATAAAAATAAGCAAAGTAGACTACTTACTACAGATAACGTTCGAATGGTAAAAGTGGCAGCACTAAGTCTTTGAACAAGATCCTGAACTTGGGCTTTCCAAGACAGTTTACTATCTATCTGAACACCTATAAATTTGAATTGTTCAGTTTCACTAATCATATGCCGTTTCTGTGAAATCAAAAGTCATATTTTATAGAGTTGTGTGTTAGAAACTGTGAAAACTGTGTCTTATCTGTGATTTAGCGTTAGCTTATTTGCTACAAGCCATACGTTCATGGCTTGAACTGCACTATTTGACACAGTGGCAACGTTGCACACAACATCCTTTACTACCAAGCTAGTGTCGTCATCAAACAGAAATATTTTAAAATCATCTGTAATACTAGACGGCATATCATTTACATAAATAAAGAACAGGAGTGGCCCCAGCACTGATCCCTGCGGCACCCCCCCCCCCCCCACTCCGTACACCTGCTCTTCCAAGTCCTCTGCTGTCTTTCACATTGTTACAATGTCATCGGCAAACGTCAATTTTTTTTTTCTCTCTGAACTTTTAATTCCATCTCCAAATTTCTCCTTGGTTCCCTTTACTGCTTGATGAATGTAGAAATAGAATGACTTAGGTGATACGCTACAGCTTTGTTTCGCTACATTCTGAACCACTGCCTCCATTTCACGTCCTTCAATTCTTAGAATTACAGTCAGGTTTTTACAAAAGTTTTACATTATACACTCCTGGAAATGGAAAAAAGAACACATTGACACCGGTGTGTCAGACCCACCATACTTGCTCCGGACACTGCGAGAGGGCTGTACAAGCAATGATCACACGCACGGCACAGCGGACACACCAGCAACCACGGTGTTGGCCGTCGAATGGCGCTAGCTGCGCAGCATTTGTGCACCGCCGCCGTCAGTGTCAGCCAGTTTGCCGTGGCATACGGAGCTCCATTGCAGTCTTTAACACTGGTAGCATGCCGCGACAGCGTGGACGTGAACCGTATGTGCAGTTGACGGACTTTGAGCGAGGGCGTGTAGTGGGCATGCGGGAGGCCGGGCGGACGTACCGCCGAATTGCTCAACACGTGGGGCGTGAGGTCTCCACAGTACATCGATGTTGTCGCCAGTGGTCGGCGGAAGGTGCACGTGCCCGTCGACCTGGGACCGGACAGCAGCGACGCACGGATGCACGCCAAGACCGTAGGATCCTACGCAGTGCCGTAGGGGACCGCACCGCCACTTCCCAGCAAATTAGGGACACTGTTGCTCCTGGGGTATCGGCGAGGACCATTCGCAACCGTCTCCATGAAGCTGGGCTACGGTCCCGCACACCGTTAGGCCGTCTTCCGCTCACGCCCCAACATCGTGCAGCCCGCCTCCAGTGGTGTCGCGACAGGCGTGAATGGAGGGACGAATGGAGACGTGTCGTCTTCAGCGATGAGAGTCGCTTCTGCCTTGGTGCCAATGATGGTCGTATGCGTGTTTGGCGCCGTGCAGGTGAGCGCCACAATCAGGACTGCATACGACCGAGGCACACAGGGCCAACACCCGGCATCATGGTGTGGGGAGCGATCTCCTACACTGGCCGTACACCACCGGTGATCGTCGAGGGGACACTGAATAGTGCACGGTACATCCAAACCGTCATCGAACCCATCGTTCTACCATTCCTAGACCGGCAAGGGAACTTGCTGTTCCAACAGGACAATGCACGTCCGCATGTACCCCGTGCCACCCAACGTGCTCTAGAAGGTGTAAGTCAACTACCCTGGCCAGCAAGATCTCCGGATCTGTCCCCCATTGAGCATGTTTGGGACTGGATGAAGCGTCGTCTCACGCGGTCTGCACGTCCAGCACGAACGCTGGTCCAACTGAGGCGCCAGGTGGAAATGGCATGGCAAGCCGTTCCACAGGACTACATCCAGCATCTCTACGATCGTCTCCATGGGAGAATAGCACCCTGTATTGCTGCGAAAGGTGGATATACACTGTACTAGTGCCGACATTGTGCATGCTCTGTTGCCTGTGTGTATGTGCCTGTGGTTCTGTCAGTGTGATCATGTGATGTATCTGACCCCAGGAATGTCTCAATAAAGTTTCGCCTTCCTGGGACAATGAATTCACTGTGTTCTTATTTCAATTTCCAGGAGTGTATTATGCTCCACACATGTTACCCTTGCTACCTCCAGAATGTGTAGGTGCTCAAAGATTCCATGTTGACATTTATCTCCTACCATTTATTACAATGAAACAATCTGCGCTGCGCCGGCCGAAGTGGCCGCGCGGTTCTGGCGCTGCAGTCTGGAACCGCGAGACCGCTACGGTCGCAGGTTCGAATCCTGCCTCGGGCATGGATGTGTGTGATGTCCTTAGGTTAGTTAGGTTTAACTAGTTCTAAGTTCTAGGGGACTAATGACCTCAGCAGTTGAGTCCCATAGTGCTCAGAGCCATTTTTGAATCTGCGCTGCCCAGAACGATGATTAGTGAATAATACATAAATTTGGACAACGGTGTCCGTGGACCGCAGCGATCTGGTGCTTGCTATACATACATTAAAACAACAGTCGAGATCGCAGTAGTATTTGTTGTAATAAACAAACGTCCTGTATGTCTCGCCGCGCGGGGTAGCCGAGCGGTCTCAGGGCGTCTCGTCACGGTCCGCACGGTTCTCTACGTCGGAGGTGCGAGTCCTCCATCGGGCATCGGTGTGTGTGTCGTCCTTAGCGTAAGTTAGTTTACGTTGGATTAAGGAGTATGTAAGCTTAGGGACCGATGACCTCAGCAGTTACCACAAATTTCAAATTTTTCCTTCATGTCTCATCTAAAGATGAATCCGAAATAGGTCGGAACTAGTTATGAAACTTAACTGACTGGAGTTATTTGGAACCAGTTACACCAGTGTCCCATCTGCAGTTACATCCGCCTTGACCATACTTTATGGTCGAACCACTCTGCATACTCGCAGCCTCTACGTATGGGGTGGGGTCGAGAGCGGGCGGGGGAGGGAATTGGAGGACCCTGGCGGATGTAAAAGTTTCGTCGTACACCATCCTGTGTGAACTGTTATAATAATCAAGGCCAGTAATTTTCCGCTCTGTCTGCTTCCAAGTGACGTGGATAAACCTCTGCCGACACGAAGAATCTGCAGTCTGTCGGCAAAGCCGAAGTTCTCCGGAAGCCATTAATAACGGGAAAACAATGGCATATCCCGCCGGCGTTAATGCGCAGTGCGCCGTTCGCAGTGCGCCGTGTTCCTGCGTGAAGCGTGCAGGCCCGCGGCCGGGCATTCCGTTTAATTTCTTTTCCTGTTTCTTTTTATTTTCGATAAGACGCCGGCACAAAGCAGCCGCTAGGGGCGCGCCCGTCGGCGGAAGCAGACGGCGGATCGGAGGGGACCCAGGAGCGCCTCCGGGAAAGCAAATTAGGGGCTACCGGCTCACGGGACGCCCGGACGTAGACGCCGCATTCCTAGCGGGCATCTCTTCTCTCTCTCTCTCTGTATGTGTGTGTGTGTGTGTGTGTGTGTGTGTGTGTGTGTGTGTAACGAGGGGTGTCAGGATGCTACGTGTCTCCTGGAGAAACTGGAGGGCACCGAGGAAAAGAAAGTGGACAAGTGCGAACAGCGCTCGCGCACTGAGGGTTCCATACAAACATAATTGTGAATATGGTCAGTACACACATCATCAGATTATTTGACTTGTCGCTCTAACGAAGTAGGTGAGTGTCAGCAATGTGTCTCGTGGTCTTATCGTGGCGTGTTTATCTTCTGCCGTTAGGTCAGACGATAGAAATGCCACTTACACGCTTAGAGTAGCGGATTGACGGTGACCAACTTTAAACAGAACTTCATTAATTTTCACACACATTTATTAAAATAATAACAAGCATAAAAATTACTTAACTTGGTTCTGGATGTTATTTACAATTGACAATCTGAAGTTCCTTTGGTATTGGTACGTTAATCTTATTCTCACATATATCTCTGCTGCTTGACAAAAGTGTCTATCCATTTATCTTCATGGCTAAGTACAGGAATATGGTAATCTTATTAGGTGCAGACTGAAACTTGACTATAGACTGGTACAGACTCGTACAGACTGTTGCAGACAAATGCAGACTGACTAATCGGAGGTCTGTACACTCGTTATAATACCTCGCGCGTTCATGTATCACTGTGCGAGTGTGATCCGCGAGGAGAAAAGGTTCTACGTAAGTAGCAATATCACTGGTTGCGTTACATATTAATACGCAGATCGGCGGGAGCAGAATTTGGTCCGTCTCTGTGGCAGCGCCATCTCGTAGTGTGGAGACGGACGAGCGTTGCGCCTGCGCTGTTGTGCTTAGCGGGGCGCGCTCTAGTGGGAAAGTTGTGTACGCGCTGACATCCTGTAAGTTGGTAAGCGTGCTACAGACAGCATGCAGAATGGCCTGTAGGTGGCATCACCACTTGCGACTTGCACCAGGGAAGAACAGCGTTCTCTTTTTCCGTAGTGAAGGTATGAAACCTATTGAAATTCATCGACGAACGAAGCTTCAGTACAGTGATGCATGTTTGTCACAGCAGCAAGTCTACCAGTGGAATAGGAAGTTCGCAAATGGTGTGACTTCAGTGGAAGATGCTCCTCGTCCAGGTCAGGCACAACGAGTTGTGACTCCACAGAACATTGCAGCATTTGAAGCCATAGTGAAGGGAAACCGACGAGTGACACTGAATGACATTGCATCATGTTTACAAATTAGTCATGGGTCAGCACACCACATTGTGCATGATGTGCTCCAGTTTCACAAAGTGTCTGCAAGATGGGTGTCACGGCAGCTGACTCCTGAAATAAGAGAACGACATGTTGATGCTTGTGAAGAATTACCGCCCGCATCTCGTGGTCGTGCGGTAGCGTTCTCGCTTCCCACGCCCGGGTTCCCGGGTTCGATTCCCGGCGGGGTCAGGGATTTTCTCTGCCTCGTGATGGCTGGGTGTTGTGTGCTGTCCTTAGGTTAGTTAGGTTTAAGTAGTTCTAAGTTCTAGGGGACTTATGACCACAGCAGTTGAGTCCCATAGTGCTCAGAGCCATTTGAACCATTTGAAGAATTACCAAGTGATTTCCATATGTTTGGACCACTCAAAGACGCAATGGGAGGAAAGAGGTTCCGTTCTGATGAAGAGGTACGCCACGCGGTGCATGAGTGGTTGCGCTAACTACCAAAAGAATTTTTATCTAAAGGAATTTATGCACTTTGTAAGCGCTGGAGGACTTGCATTAACCGTGGGGGATATTATGTTGAAAAGTGATACAGCTTTGTACCACTTCTGAACAATAAATAACATACACTCCTGGAAATGGAAAAAAGAACACATTGACATCGGTGTGTCAGACCCACCATACTTGCTCCGGACACTGCGAGAGGGCTGTACAAGCAATGATCACACGCACGGCACAGCGGACACACCAGCAACCGCGGTGTTGGCCGTCGAATGGCGCTAGCTGCGCAGCATTTGTGCACCGCCGCCGTCAGTGTCAGCCAGTTTGCCGTGGCATACGGAGCTCCATCGCAGTCTTTAACACTGGTAGCATGCCACGACAGCGTGGACGTGAACCGTATGTGCAGTTGACGGACTTTGAGCGAGGGCGTATAGTGGGCATGCGGGAGGCCGGGGGGACGTACCGCCGAATTGCTCAACACGTGGGACGTGAGGTCTCCACAGTACATCGATGTTGTCGCCAGTGGTCGGCGGAAGGTGCACGTGCCCGTCGACCTGGGACCGGACCGCAGCGACGCACGGATGCACGCCAAGACCGTAGGATCCTACGCAGTGCCGTAGGGGACCGCACCGCCACTTCCCAGCAAATTAGGGACACTGTTGCTCCTGGGGTATCGGCGAGGACCATTCGCAACCGTCTCCATGAAGCTGGGCTACGGTCCCGCACACCGTTAGGCCGTCTTCCGCTCACGCCCCAACATCGTGCAGCCCGCCTCCAGTGGTGTCGCGACAGGCGTGAATGGAGGGACGAATGGAGACGTGTCGTCTTCAGCGATGAGAGTCGCTTCTGCCTTGGTGCCAATGATGGTCGTATGCGTGTTTGGCGCCGTGCAGGTGAGCGCCACAATCAGGACTGCATACGACCGAGGCACACAGGGCCAACACCCGGCATCATGGTGTGGGGAGCGATCTCCTACACTGGCCGTACACCACTGGTGATCGTCGAGGGGACACTGAATAGTGCACGGTACATCCAAACCGTCATCGAAACCATCGTTCTACCATTCCTAGACCGGCTAGGGAACTTGCTGTTCCAACAGGACAATGCACGTCCGCATGTACCCCGTGCCACCCAACGTGCTCTAGAAGGTGTAAGTCAACTACCCTGGCCAGCAAGATCTCCGGATCTGTCCCCCATTGAGCATGTTTGGGACTGGATGAAGCGTCGTCTCACGCGGTCTGCACGTCCAGCACGAACGCTGGTCCAACTGAGGCGCCAGGTGGAAATGGCATGGCAAGCCGTTCCACAGGACTACATCCAGCATCTCTACGATCGTCTCCATGGGAGAATAGCACCCTGTATTGCTGCGAAAGGTGGATATACACTGTACTAGTGCCGACATTGTGCATGCTCTGTTGCCTGTGTGTATGTGCCTGTGGTTCTGTCAGTGTGATCATGTGATGTATCTGACCCCAGGAATGTGTCAATAAAGTTTCCCCTTCCTGGGACAATGAATTCACGGTGTTCTTATTTCAATTTCCAGGAGTGTATTTGACTCACCCTCGTGTCTGCAGTAGTTCCTCAAACTATCCTGCACATAAAAAAAGAAGCGAGCAGTATACTGAGAGAGAGAGAGAGAGAGAGAAGATTTAATAAAACATTTTTATTTAATTATTCAAACATGACTAAAACTTAAATTTTATGTTTGCATGCAGTAATGTCCGTCTGTTATGTTTATGACGGATGGTGAATGCAATGTATGTTCAAAAGGCAAAAGATAATTTTTGTTTGATGTAATTATAACAGGTTTCAGATTTTTTTACTTAACTTGTACTGCGAAACTTTGCTACTTGCCGAATTTCATAATTCGAGGTCAACGGGAAGCAACCTGCAGGTTTCGATGAGTGAGTTTTCGAGTATAAAAACATGTGACACAGACGACCGTATCTTTTTATTGCATTTACTTAGCAGCTTTCATTTGTTACACCACCAAGCAACCATAGAGCTTACTATGTGACGTAAATTTGAACTTGGTGCGCCAATTCGCTCCTGACCGACCGATAAAAAAATATTAAATATTTTTTCATGATATGTAATTACCAACCAATAATTTTAGGATTTTTTTCTGTAAGTGTACCGCGAAACCCTGCTTCTCCACAGATTTCATGGTTCTAGGTCAACAGGAAACACCCTACACTTTTTGAAGAGTGAGTTTTCAAGTGCAAAAATACATGCACAAATAGCCGTATCTTTTGACTGAAGTGCCTTAGAAGCTTAAAACTTTTACACTGGCAAGGAACCATGTATCAGAATATGTAACATAAATTTGAACCTGATACGTCTACTCGTTCCTGAGAAAAAGGTTACTAACTATTGGACAGAAAGACAGATGGACGGACGGACAATAAATCTATCCTACAAGGGTTCCGCTATCACAGACTGAGGCGTGGAACCTTAAAGCAAGTAGCTCATCGGACAAAATATCATTTCTATTTTTATTTGTTTAGCGTATGGGACTATTGTTTTGCAAGACACTCGAAGGAAAAAAGTTCAATATATAAGTTTGTAAAACTAAGATTAATTACAGCTGTCCACTCCCCAGAACATATTGTCTTCTTCTGCGGGCAGTAGCCGGCCGCGGTGGTCTCGCGGTTCTAGGCGCGCAGTCCGGAACCGTGCGACTGCTACGGTCGCAGGTTCGAATCCTGCCTCGGGCATGGATGTGTGTGATGTCTTTAGGTTAGTTAGGTTTAAGTAGTTCTAAGTTCTAGGGGACTAATGACCACAGCAGTTGAGTCCCATAGTGCTCAGAGCCATTTGAACCATTTTTTTGCGGGCAGTACGCGAACAATAGACATATACTACACTTAGACTACACCGAAACGGATATATATATCAAAAAAGTTTTGGATCAACTCGGTTCAGAGAGTTGCGGAACCTGTACAGAAAACTGGAATAGAGATCAGTGTAAACATTTCCGCCCTTTTTGTTGCTCATGAAAACCACACATTGCATGTTGTACCAACACAAGCGACACCTTCAGAGGTCGCGGTCCAGATTGCTGTACACACCGGTACCTCTAGTACCCAGTAGCACGTCCTCTTGCATTGATGCATGCCTGAATTCGTCGTGGCAGACTAACCACAAGTTCATCAAGGCACTGTTGGTCCAGATTGTCCCACTCCTCAAGGGCGATTCGGCGTAGATCCGTCAGAGTGGTTGTGCGTCACGTCGTCCATAAACAGTCCTTTACAATATGTCCCAGGCACGTTAAATAGGGCTCATGTCTGGAGAACATGGAGAACATGGAGAACATGCTGGCCACTCTAGTCGAGGGATGTCGTTATCGTCAAGGAAGTCATTCATAAGATGTGCACGATAGGGACGGGAACTGTCGCCCATGAAGACGAATGCCTCGCCAGTATGCTGCCGATATGGTTGCACTATCGATCGGAGGATGGCATTCACGTATCGTACAGCCGTTACGGCGCCTTCCATGACCACCAGCGGCGTACGTCGGCCTCACATAATGCCACCCCAAAACATCAGGGAACCTCCACCTTGCTGTATTCGCTGGACAGTGTGTCTAAGGCGTTCAGCCTGACCGGCTGCCTCCAAATACATCTTCGACGATTGTCTGGTTGAAGGCATACGCGACACTCATCGGTGAAGAGAACGTGATGCCAATCCTGAGCGATCCATTAGGCGTGTTGTTGGGCCTATCTGTACCGCGCTGCATGGTGTCATGGTTGCAAAGATGGACCTCGCCATGGACGTGGAGAGTGAAGCTGCGTATCGTGCAGCCTATTGCGGACAGTTTGAGTCGTAACACGACGTCCTGCGGCTGCACGAAAAGCATTATTCAACATGGTGGCGTTGCTGTCAGTGTTCCTCCGAGCCATAATCTGTTAAAAAAAATGGTTCAAATGGCTCTGAGCACTATGGAACTTAACATCTGAGGTCATCAGTCCCCTAGAACTTAGAACTACTTAAACCTAACTAACCTAAGGACACCACACACATCCATGCCCGAGGCAGGATTCGAACCTGCGACCGCAGCGGTCTCGCGGTTACAGACTGTAGTGCCTAGAGCCGCTTCTAGTTCTAGGGGACTGATGACCTCAGAAGTTAAGTCCCATTGTGCTCAGAGCCATTTGAACCATTTTTGAACCAATAGGATGTTTCACTCTCTCCAAGCTAGCATGCAGCCACAGATTGGGTTGGAAAGGGTGTCTTAGAGCCGTTGTATCCTCTTTTGAGGCAAGTTGACCCGCAACTGTTGTCCTCGACATGCTGAGACGCAGTCGAGCTGGGAACCAAATGCTGTGTTCGGACAAGCATTACACCAGTCGAATGAGAGGTAACCCATGACGATGCTGGAAGTCTGTGACTTACTGTTGTGCGATAAGAATTCCCTCAGTCAGTACCAGCCGTGACCTGAAGTCATACGCAGTGGCTCCCGACGCCATTATTCTAGGCGTAGCACCCCTTCGCCTCCCCAGAATATTGGAAGAATGGTACTTCTCCACACGTTTCCGCCATACTCACCGACAATGGTCGCATGCGGTGGTGCAGAACTGCTATTCACAGCAGCCGTTCGTGCATCCCACTCCAAACTCAGCAGTTTGTTTTGTGGTGTTAATAGCAGCCTACACAGACTCACTAGTCCGGCTGGTGCTAGTGTCCGAACAGTATGTTGCAGGGAGTCCATATGAAAGTCGTCATATGAAAGGCGCAAATGTGATGGGTTTACCATGTACGTACTACACAATATGGCGTCCGCCACTGGTAACTTAGTGGACAGCGCGACGGAATGTCATACCTCACGGCCTGGGTGCGATTCGCGGCTGAGTCGGAGATTTCCTCTGCTCAGGGACTGGGTGTTGTGTTGTCCTTATCACCATCATTTCATTCCCATCACCACGCAAGTCGCCGAAGTGGCGTCAACTCGAAAGACTTGCACCAGGCGAACAGTCTACCCGACGGGAGGTCCTAGCTACAAGGTATTTCCATTTACACAATATGGCGAGCCTCGCTTCTGGTGGTCAGATTTGGTGGATCGGAACCCTAACTATGAGTGTGCATGCCCTTACGTTGCCATGCATTTCAATATTGGGCCACTGTCACGTGCGACTCCCCCTCAGATCGAGATATCGCACGATTCGACCAAATAGCCCAATGGAGACCGTCAATTAAGCCCCTTTGAAACTCTGTCGGGTGCTGATAACGTTGTCTCACAGAAGTACGATTCTTCACAGTGATCACTTAAAACAGAAAGCCCCTGGTGTACCCTACCAGGCCTGTTAACAGGACTGTTAACGACACTAATGCACACTGGAGGCCGTTCTGCCTGTCGTAGAGAATGTAATTCTAATCATTTTACATACCCGCAGAGGGAGTGTACTTGTACGAAGTGACGTTGACATCCGACGATGTCTTCTGGGTGCTTCACTTTTTTTTGTTAGGAAGTGTATTTTAAGCACAAATATCGTGCTTCTTGCGAATTCTGTTTAAATTTTTTCCAAAAATGGAGGGAGGTTTCAAAACACTGGTCATTTCTGATGGGTTTATCAGGTCACGAAGATAGTAGAGAACGTCTGAAACAATTTCAACCATTAGGCATTGATTGTAAGAAAATGAAATACCTACAGCCGTCCTTATGGTCTTACTTATTGTGTAACTACCAGTTTCGGATTTCAGCCCTTAGTTGATGCAGGAGTTGTTATCACGATCCAGAAATACGCTGCTTCAATGGCCAAAATAACTGGTTAACGCAGACTATGTGTAACTGTGATGTCAGCACTTGATGGTTGGAGTGTTGATATCACAGTTTCGAATGGTCTGCGTAAAGCAGTTACGTTGGCCACTGCGTAATAACTCCTTCAGCATCAACTAAGGCCTGAGGATGCCGCACTGAAGCGCCGAAACTGGCAACTAAACAATAAATAAGATCATAAGGACAACTTTTGGTGTTTCTTATTCTTACAATAGTGAGCGGCCGTGGCCACAAAGACCACAGCTAAAAAGTATGGACATAAAAAAAAATGGGATTGAGACTGATGCTGTTAGCCGGCCGGAGTGGCCGAGCGGTTAAAGGCGCTACAGTCTGGAACCGCACGACCGCTACGGTCGCAGGTTCGAATCCTGCCTCGGGCATGGATGTGTGTGATGTCCTTAGGTTAGTTAGGTTTAAGTAGTTCTAAGTTCTAGGGGACTTATGACCACAGCAGTTGAGTCCCATAGTGCTCAGAGCCATTTGAACCATTTTTTTTATGCTTTTACCGACGAACCGGTGAACAAGATACCAGGATGGGTTTCAGGATAGAAGTCAGTTAATTACGAGCTGGAGTACGTCCTGGTGGATGGGCAGTTCGGGGTTATTGCGCTGGGGGGGGGGGGGGGGGTAGAGCTTTGTGGTTGAGTTTTGGAAGTAGTCGCGAGTCCAGCAAAGATACAGTCATACAAACATTTTAGATCCTGCGCACAAGCACAGGTCAGGGACGATAGGTATGAGAAGAGACTGAAAACTTCCGGATTTACAGCGTGGTAGTTGACGGCGAACCATCAGCTATGGCGTCTGGTATTACCAAGTCGCAGTAGACTTTACCGTTTTCCCGGACTTAACGCTGCTTGGGTTGCAGCAGCGACTAGCACACAGACGTACCTCCCCCTGCAGGGTGTCGGCTTGCTGGCTCGTACAGTGAGCGTGGTCCAAGCCGTACAGGTGAGCCAGGCCACAGACTGGAAGTCGGCGTTGCGAGAGCCCAGCGCTCATTACGGCAGGAAAGTTTTAATTACTGGCCGAGTTCCGCACTGTGAGAGCACTGCCCCATCTCGGAGAGAGTCGGTTCTACGCCCGCTGCGTACAACGCGCTGCTATAGCGGCTACCGCACGCCTACTGTGCGCTTCCTCTGTGTCCGCCACAGGTTTCTCTTCTTCATACTTGTGGCGGACAACTGTCCCAACCCACAGGCCGTCAGTTTCGTGTGTCACAGATATGAATCAACAAAATCTTCTCGGACTTTCAGTCGTGCCAGATGCTTACAACACCTGCGCTTTTTTCCAGTCGCTCGGGACTTTGCGCTGGGCAAGAGATTCGCGATAAATGAAAGCTAAGTAAGTAGCCAATGCAGTAGAGTACTCTCTGTAAAACCGAATTGGAATCCCATCAGGAACTGGCGATTTATTTACTTTCAACCCATTCAGCTGCTTCACAACCCCAGGGATGTCTATCACTATGTCCTCCATACGTGAATCTGTACGAGACTCAAACGGCGGTATGTTTGTACGATCCTCCTGCGTGAAAGATTTCGTGCTTTGACACTGGAAGTCAGTGTCCAAGTTACGTAATGTTTTAATATCAATTTTTTTGTTACGAGAGTTACTCTGTTTTTAGGAAATGAATTGATACTGACTTTTGCATCATTCTGTTTCTGACATTATCCATACTACAGCCAAAAAGTTCATTATTACGTGATTTTCGAAAAGTTGGAAAAGTTTTATTCTGATAATCTAATAAATTAATGTTCATTGTCAGTTCTTTTTCTGATTATCTCGGTTCATACAAAGGGATAGGATGGATACTGCTTGTATAATGACGGAGGAAAATTATATACCTGACAATGGTATTCAAACAATAAAATTCTAGCTACGCTGGTCAGTCTATTACAGTTCTAGTTATAAAAAGTATAGATCTTACTTCACTTCATGATGCCGTTGGCTTGTCGAGTGGCTTCAGTTAGCAGTAAATAGGGCACAGGTTGATCTTCTTGCCATACCATAGCCAATAACAAGGTCCCACAGTACTCTTGAAGTTTTGTGAATTACTCTTGCTGTATTTGTACTGTGGCCAGTAAATTCCATATGTCCACATTAAACATCCGCCGAAACAACCATTTCAGTTTTCACTGCTCAGCGCTTCGGAAACAGACTTTTTGTCTCCGCACTTTCGCATAACCACACCGGCGAATAAACGCCACCAACGACACCACCGTCTTCTCGCGACTTCTCACTGCTACTTTTTTGGCGCATAAGGCAGACTTCGCAAAACGCATAGAAAATGTATGACCATCCACAGAGTTGTGGTGTTACACTTCCCATCGCGGCAAGGTCCACGGTTCGTGAGTCACCAATGTGAATGCGTGTCTAGAAATAAACTTGTGTGTTAAACCTACTAATTACATGTGTGGCAAACGAGGGTGATGTCGCATTTAAAGAAATATATTTTATCGCAAAGTAATCAAGGTTTAAATGCTACAAATAGTTTCATTCGCTTGAAGTGGAGGTAAAACGTAACGTTAACAAAAACCGTTTTAAATTTTGTTATTTGACGATATTTCTATATTTGTCATTAGCAGTGCGTGTTTTAAAAAGAACAAGAGATAATTTAATAACTAATGGATCTAAACTAAATTTTCTAATTGGTATTCTGAGAGGGGGGAGTTAATTTAGATAGCATAGACGTTAACATCAATTCACGCGCGCTGTTTATCTCGTGTAATAATAAACTCCCTCACCTGATAGCTTACTCACTCCTAGCGTTCTGAGTTCTACAATGCACGTACACCTAAAACTCAAGATAGTAGCTACCGACTGAAACATCGCAATAAACAGGATACTAATCAAGTTTACAACGAACGGGGTTGAAGTGCTTGACAGGTAGTTCTGGCCGTTTCCTCCAACCACTACATGTGGATGCTAGGATGATTAGTTCAACACATCACGGTCAATTCTTTCCCAACTGCTCTGTAATTGTTTGCTAGCTTTTTGCTTGGCAGTCACTCCATGTAAGTGTGCAGAGGGGAGTGTTTCCACCTTGTTCCTTGTCTGTGGGGGAAAACTGCGCGACTGCTGCGGTCGCAGGTTCGAATCCTGCCTCGGGCATGGATGTGTGTGATGTCCTTAGGTTAGTTAGGTTTAAGTAGTTCTACGTTCTAGGGGACTGATGACCTCAGATGTTAAGTCCCACAGTGCTCAGAGCCATTTGAACCATTTTTTGAGTAAACAAACTATAGTTTCCCATTCTGTCATCTGCAAATGTTACAAGAATCTGGTTATAACTGGGGTCAAGAGGCAAAGGACGCATGAAAGACATTTACATTGGTGTGCAAAAATAAGGACAATAGTAACTTTCACAAGAGGTGTCACCGCCAAATATCCTAGTTAAATGAAACTTGGACGCTGCTTTGAAAGAACTACTACAGTATGGTACGGTAGGTATCTGAAAGAAATACGAAACGAAAATATCAGAAATGACTTTTTTGCTCAAAGACAAACGTTACAGTGAAGTCACTGCTATTAAGAATTGTCACCTGAACATAACATAAGGCGTGACACAGTTTTTAATGGAGTGTGTGACCACCACAGACAGCAACACATGATCTGCAACCTGTTCCGATACTGACCATAAGGCACTACCTTTCATAAAAATGAAGGCAGGGTGAATGCACCCCTGAAAAGACGCCCGTGGGGAAGAATCACTGCATCACAATGCTGTTGACTGGTGAGTATACTGTGTTGAAAGATCTGGAGGTCAGTACACCCATGCATCACCACGCCTCCCCACCCCATAATATCTGGACCACCAAAACGAAATGCTGGACATACCCTCATGTGGCAGGAGCTCGGAAAGCGTAACGCATCCAGGAAAATGACGAACATGATCGTTTTGATGGTTCAGCTGTTATGCTGTGGGACACATAATGTTGAAGTGCGTACTGACCTCCAAATCTTTCAACACAGTATACTCACTGGCCAGTCTCATTGTGACTTTGTACGTCTCCACCCTGCGCTTCTCTTTAGGAATGTGCTCTTTCCTGGTTTCATTTTTATGGATGACAATGCACGACCGCGTCCAACAGCGCAGTTGGAGGAGCCCTTGCAATGAGAGGACATTCGGCGAATGAAATGACCTGTCCATACCCTCGACTTACTCCCATCGAGCACTTGTGGAATACTTAGGGTAGACATATTGCAGAACGTCCACATCCATCAACGACCATCTAGCACTTGTGAACTGCTCATCCTGTCGTAACAACTCCTCGTTGACAGCATGGAAGCACGTTGCAGAGCATGCACTGCCATCCGTGGTGATCACACACTATATTAAGAACCTTGTCCCGTCTGTTTTAATGCCGAGGGAACCACACAAACCGCGGTGGCATCAGTGTAATTATTGTCTTTGAACAGAAGTGTCATTTCTATTCGTCTCATTCAGTATTTATTTCAGTTACCCGCGCCCTTAAGTTTTGCGAGAGAATACTAATTTACTGAATATGTATGCATATAATTTTTAGTCAGAATTAGAAAAAATACTGTGGTGTCACTGCCAGACACCACACTTGCTAGGTGGTAGCTTAAATCGGCCGCGGTCCATTAGTACATGTCGGACCCGCGTGTCGCCACTGTGTGATCGCAGACCGAGCGCCACCACACGGCAGGTCTCGAGAGACGTATGAGAACTCGCCCAGTTGTACGACGACGTTGCTAGCGACTATACTGACGAAGCCTTTGCTCTCATTTGCCGAGAGACAGTTAGAATAGCCTTCAGCTAAGTTAATGGCTACGACTTAGCAAGGCGCCAATTGTCACAGTGCATGTATCTTACGAGTCTCATTTGTATAGTCAAGAGAGATGTATCACAAGGATTGATTAAAAGTTAAGTATATTCCAAAGATACGTATTTTCTTTATAGTATTCAATACGTATCCTGTTCCAGACTTGACGCCAGTCGGCGTGTGTGTACGCGTGCCTTTCGGCTTCCTCCTCAGTGTGGCGTGACTAGCTTGTTACGCCACAACAAATACTTACATATTTATACACACATAATTCGTATTTCCCATAAAAGAAGGTAAGTCAGTGTACTGCACTACATAAATTCTGAAATAAAACAAAATGTACTTATTAAATGAAACAACAAGTTCACTGTTACCAGTCACCGTTTTTAAATTTAGTCTTAATGGTACGTGTAAGGGCTTCTTCTCTTTTCCTGTATGCTGGGAAAGGTTTTGCAATTTGATACACAGCTTTATAATGCAGAATTACAGTTGGGAAAGTTGCTTCATAGATTAGAATATGATTCCATAACCAAAAATGTCAAAGAGTACACCGAGTTCATCGTACAGAAAACGAAAACTACACAGAAGAGAAAACTAGCCAATCTTATAAAGCAACAATTACCTCCCAAACCGAACCAAAACAGCCAAAAGAAACGCACATTCTACACACCGTTCCTCAACAACACGAACATAACATTCACTGCAGAAGAAGAGCCACTACTCTGCAAAGGCTTAAAACACAATGTTCAAGCTCCGCTGGATCAAAAGAACCAAGAAAAGCTCATCACTTGTGCAACACAGACCTCGACCATCGCCTTTAAGAAGCAAACTGACAGAATATCAGCCTGCCACAAAATTAACGAAATCATTGAAAAGGAAATTGCAAAACCTTTCCCAGCATACAAGAAAAGAGAAGAAGCCCTTACACGTACCATTAAGACTAAATAACGGTGACTGGTAACAGTGAACTTGTTGTTTCATTTAATGTCAGTAACAGTCACGGTAAAGCCTAACCTAAAAATGTTCGCATTATATATATATATATACTCTTACTTCATTGAGAGCCTGTTTTCGTCGTATGCATTGCAATCTGTACGACGACTTCCCATTGATTCCACACCTTACAGTAAGCACTGTAATTGGTAGTAACCAAACCAGTTCGACCTTCTTGAAGAAGCACCGTGAGCCGTGCTCACTCCCAACTATGCGTTTTCGTGAACTTCGCTGTCCATCTGTGTTTGGTTTCCTGCCCTTGCCGCGGTTACGCCGTGGTTCTTCTTCCTTCAACGTGTGGCAGCAGTGATGTGTATCGATATTTGCGCCGTGTACCATCTTTGGTTTGGTGCATATAGTTTCCGGCAAAGGGGTCTGAGTGAATCGGTCGGTTGTTGCGGACGAGGGAAGTTCTCCTCGCGGTGCAGTCGGCTGGGGCCGCTGGCAGCTCCTGCGCAGTGTCGGAGCGTGTGTGGAGCTGTCCGATCGCTACGAGCTTCGTCGTTCGCCGACTCAGGACGTCAAAGTTGAGTGGTGGTTTCAACCACGCAAACCACTTCTATTCATGTTGTGGTGGTTCGCTTCGGTGGTTTGCTATTGGGGAGGTTTTTTTGTGAGCACCACCGAGTGGTTCTACTGCTGAGATGTAGCCGCCATGCGATGCAATTAGCTATTTTCGTCTACTACGATGTGAGTGCACCAGTGAATCTTCTGTCTTGTGGCCGTTAGTGTTCTGGTTATCTGCCCTGGGCACTGACGTAAATTCGGGCAGTGTTCTTTCGAGCGAGTTAACTATTACCGTGTTTCAAATTCAAGTGTACCAGCGGAATTTTCTGCTAGTGGCCGTTAGTGTTCCGGTTACATGCCCTGGCCACTAACGTAATTTCAGGCAGCGTCCTTTCCTCACCTGTTGTCGCTGTCCGACATGGTGTGTAATTTTGACAGCTAATACATACTCGATTGTGGATTATCACGGTTGTGGCATTGCCGGTTTGAGTTCTCATGTACTGATTGACGGGAAGCAAGTCGTTGTGTCGGTCGGTCGGTTGTTGTCCGCTGGCTGGGTTCCGACGGATCAAGTATAGCTGGGCTCACCACCTGTCTCACCTAAGTGAACGAGGGCAGACCGACCTCCCTGGAGACCTTCTGAGTGCCACCGGTGTTTATCTGTTGTCAGCTATTTTAAATTTTAGGCTTATGGATATTGTTTGTTTCTTAAAATTTTGCAAATTAATTTAAATTTATCTTTCATGCTTAAACACTGCGGCCTTCTGCCTTTAAAGATTATGGTAATATATTTTGAACTTTTGAAGTTTGATTGTGGCCCTCAGCCATTCGTATTGCCCATGGCATATGTTGTTTCTTTAAATTATTTTTTTGCTATCTTAATTGAATTTTGATTTTATTAAAGATTTCTTGTTGGCCTTCTGCCTTTGACGGTCTATGGTAATATGTTCTAAAATTTTGGAAATTAATTGTGGCACTCAGCCATTTGTATTGCACTTTGCGTATGTTGTTTTTTGAATTATTTTATTGCTATCTTAATTGGATTTTTATCTTGTTAAGATTTATTGTTGGAGGCCTTCGGCCGTGAAAGAGTTGCTAAATTATAATAAATGACAATTAGAAGCAGAAACTGACTTCAACCCCTGGCCCTTTCCACAATCCTATTACCTGTTCTGCCCAGCGGGTTTAGCGGGCGTTTCACACCGCCTTTTTTTGACTCTCGTGGGCTCGTGTTCTCCCCTGAACTGTGATTTTAAATTGCGTACTTTTTCGGTGTCGTGTTGTGTCATCTCGTATTTTTTGGCGAAATTCTCCACAGCGTCTCTCGTTTTGCTTCTATTTTTGTAGTCTTGGGATGTCACATCTAAAACACTTGGGAGGACTTGAAAATCTCCGGTCATTTTCAGTGTTGCCTCTATAGCGGGCTAGCAGAAACTGGCTCGGAAACTGTAGTGATTATAAGAAGTCGTGCAATATTGTCGCGTGTTTCCAGCTTCGACGGAGACTCTGAGATGTGCGACTTTCATGTTGTAGTGCCGTAACATACCAGAAAAATGTCGCGGGACAGCTCTGAAACTTCTCCCCGCGACTTGTGTTCCGCGACTTTGTCGCTAGGTCTGTACGCGGCTTTAAATTGCTTGCAGACGATGCCGTGCTTACCGTCTAGTACAGTCATCAGAAGAGCGAAACGAAAAGGAAAATGATTTAGTCACGGTATCTGTATGATGCATTAAGTGGCGACTGACTCTAAAAAATATAAATAGTGAGATCCTCATCAAGAGTACTAAAAAATTCCGTTGAATTTCGATTACACGAAAAATGACGCATATTTCAAGCCTGTCGATTCAGTCAAATACTGGGGGTTACAGTTACGAACAAGGTGAATGGAAACCGCCACAAAGATAATTTTGTGGGGAAGGTGAACCGAAGACTGCGTTTTATCCGTGGAATACTGCTAAACAGAATGCTTACAATACTTCTGTAGGTCCTCTTCTGTAATACTGCTATGCGGTATGGGATCCTTACCAGAAAGTACTGACGGAGGAAATCGAAACAGTTTAAAGGAGGTCAACTCGTTTTCTGTTATGGTGAAACAGTAGAGATATGATAAGCGAGTTGAGGTGCAAATCGTGAAAACAAAGGCATTTTCCCTACAGTGAGATTTTTCACGAAATTTCAACCGACTTCCTGTTCCAAGTATGACAATATTTTATTCTCACACACCTTCAAAAGGAGAAGCGATCATTAAAAAAAAAGTGAAATAAGAACCGGGACAGAAATATGTAAATGTTCATTTTTCTAAATGCTATTTAAGAAGGAAATGGTCAAGATGTAGACCGAAATTGGTTCTATGAAAGCTTCGCCGAACAAGTGTGAATCACACAGTAGTCATGTAGGTGTATATGAAAGACAAAACATTGACTCACCCTGCACATTCATATTTCTTCTCCGATGATGATGCTGTCAAGGACGATGTTGAAGGGCAAATGTATAAGTCTGAGGTAGGTAACCCAGTTAAGAAGCGACAGAGTTGAGAGTTACAGCCGAAAACTTCAAAGTCACTGCAATAATGTTAACTGTAAAACATATACGGGTGCTGTATTCAATACAGTACAACTCCAGTTATGTTTGGGGGACACCATAGGCAACGAAATTTCTTGCTAGGAGGTGTGCTTCTGTCTCGACATGTATGTCGTACACAAGACATTTAATATGACCACACAAGAAGAAACGGAGTCAAATCAGATGAACGATCTTGTCTTTCAGCAGTACCTCACCTTCCTATCTGTAACAGCTGTGATACTAAATGTGACACTTCTGTCACTAAATGTAACTGGGTTTTCTCTTTTGATGCTGTCAATTGTCAGGATGAGCATTCTAAAGTATTCTGTCAGGGTGAAAATATTAAATAAATTAACTTTTCTCTCTTAACAACATGTGGGCAGGGTGGGTTCTTCCTTGGCTCGGGTATGAGGTCGAATGAAACATCATTTGTACATAAGATACCTTTTATTGAAGATTTGTACAACTGTATCTTACTGAATGTTCTGGTTCGGAGAGCGGCAGCTGTGTCGTTTGTGAAGTCTTCTGCTGCGGCAGCGGCGGCGGCGGCGGCGGCGGCGTCTGATTACGCGTAGCGGTGTGTATCTCGTGTCGCCGTCTCGCACAGTTGACTAGAGATGGGCAAAACTGTTCTTTTCAGAGATTGGATCAGAACTGTTCACTCCCTGAAATGAATTAGCTGTTTTTCATGACTCACCACTCATTTACAAAAGAAAATAAATGAAAGGCACATTGCCCTTTAAACTTGGTTTATTCCAGTACTATACCTGTATTTTGATCTTATTTGATCCTATTTTGAAGTAACATAGATAATGAGTAAGAATTTTGTATTGTTTATTGAAATTTCCACGATATGACAAAGTTTTTGATTATTGATTTATTTTGCACTAGCGTGGTTTTTTGGGTGATCGGAAAATGTTGTAACTTGAGATTTACATTAACAATATATTTGGCTATAATGTATTAAAATTTCATTAACCTCATACAAATACATCGCAAGCCATATATTTTTCCTTTCGAAGACGCCTAAAATCGCAAAATCCGTACCAGAATAAGAAAAAAAAATATAAATTTGACTGTAAAACGAAAGTGCTGCATATAGCCTTACGCAGAATAAAACAAGGAAAATATTGGTGTATCACATTTTGCGATACGTTTATCGGTTCGCTCGTAATTAAAGCGTAAATTCGAGTGTCCATAATAAAAATCCTATAGTAAGAGTAGTCATCAGGAACCTAATCTAATCAGTTTAAACAAATAAAAATAAAATAAAAACAATTGATGTATACATAACATAATAATGTAATATACATAGCGGTATTACTATGAAGAACAATATCCAGTGGGGGCAAACTCCGATGCAGAGGCGCTGAGTCGAGCAGGTCGAGCCGCGAGCTGTATTACTGCGTGAGCTGAGACCGCAGAGACCAGAGTGACACCAGAGTCGCTTTGCTCGACGCTCTGGCTAGAGTCGAGACGGTGGGGTGAGCGTTGAGCGGGCGAGTTCCGAGGGTGGGGGGAGCTCACCCGCTCCGAGACAAAAATTAATCGTCCGCTCCCTTGCGAGCAGGTTTTTGCAAGTAGTTCCTATGTTATCCGCTAGGTGGCTCTCTGTCCTGTTGCTGGCATCAACTGCCCAGAGGGCAGGACGTGCGACTGAAACGATCGCCGACAGAGTGCGATGCGAAGTTAAGCTGCGCCAGACACTGCACAGTGCACACGGCAGACGACGCACAGAGACGGCCCGGCATATGTGAAACACAAAATCCAATGGGGCACTGCACAATGCAGGCAGCCAAGGTAGAAGCAGGACAGAGGCCGGCGCTGGCTGTGTTGTGTGGCGTGCACTGTGCTCTGACCAGCAGAGGCGCTGCTGATATGCTCCCTCTCTCTCTCTCTCTCTCTCTCTCTCTGCCTGGGAAACGTTTGGAGCTACCGTTCTTTTTTTCTGAATCACTGATTGTTCACTCCTTTGAAAGATTGAACTCTATGAATTAGTTCAAGAGCGGATCCCCCATCTCTACAGTTGACTGGAGACGCGCAGCGCGAAGTGGCCCGTTTAATTATTGCGAGCGAAGTCGTGCATCGGATGGTGATACCTTGGATGTGGCGTCCCAGTGTTTCTCTTCTCTAAGCGGCCGCGTGTGTTGTGCGTCGACCAGCGGAGCGGCGCGGCGGGGCAAGGCCAGTGTCCCGGACTCGAACCACGGACTCCCGCTTACCAGTCTTCGGCTGTCAGGTCTTCATCCCAGCTCACAGGTGACTGCTGAGGTGAGGCCGTCTCCTTCCCGTCCTCACGAGTCACCCGGGTATGTAAAAACCAGACTTCAAATACCTTTTAACTTCTGTCTTCTGGCGCCGCGGCTGCTGCTTGCTATTCCATTACAGCGGCGGACTTGGTTCGTCTGCGCATGATGCAGACTCTTCTTGCATGCCGGTCTTCAGCACCGAGACTGACTGAAAACTATTGCTATTCTTCTTTTCTTCCTTTGTCTCTCGTCTTCGTCTCCGTCTCCGTCTGTCTGGCCCACTGCGTCTCGCGTATTTATTCACTTCAGTTTACTGGAGGTGAACGACCTTACGGTCATTGCCTCTTCTGTCACGTTGAGAAGCTCCTCGAAGAATCTTCTTAACGTCGGTCATTGGCTCTTGGGATGTAGGCGAGGGCCTTTGCTCACATACGACAACTGAGAAACACGTGAGCCGTCGGGCGATGCCCTGACGGCTGAATCGACAGCGCCCGCTTATGTGGAACTTGCTGACTTCACGGTCATTGTCTCTTCTGTTCTGCTGGTCTGCCCGCTGTTTGCGATATGTAACTCTCTAAACTAAACCAAGTTTTTCATTTATATCCTAATTTCTAGTTCACTTTGATTTCACTAATTTATTTACTTAAGTACCACTCAACATGTCCATCTACTGGGGAACATATGATGCGGGTGGTCACGGGTGAAGTGAAGGTTCAAATGGCCCTAAGCACTATGGGATTTAACATCTGAGGTCATCAGTCCGCTAGACTTAGAACTACTTAAACCTAACTAACCTAAGGACATCACACACATCCATGCCCGATTCAGGATTCGAATCTGCGACCGCAGCAGCAGCGCGGTTCCGGACTGAAGCGCCTAGAGCCGCTCGGCCACAGCGGCCGGCGGGCGAAGTGAACTGAGGCTCAGTCTTGTTGCACGATCACGTGGGATAGCGTCTGACAAAGCGAGGAAACACTCTTAAGCACCCCGTACACTGGTACAGTGAAGTTGGAAGGAGCCGGATACAGCTTGTAAACAATTTGACTATGCCGAAGCACAGCTTCACAGAAAATATGTCTTGATGGCTCTCTACAGCTGTTTGTATTGTGCTTTACGGATACATGAATTATGTGGCTACTAAGAATTCCATCTCTGACGAAACACTCTCGATCTCTGAGGTAAGTAGTATTCTGACTGTACATGAGTAGATCTGAATCCAGAAGACAAAGCATTTCGCCGGAAAGTGATGTTCCATGTGCTTCCAAGCCACTTTATGTGAAAAAGGGGCTTTCCCCGGAGCGGCATTTTTCCTGTACGTCAGAAGGTTAGCCCGCAGTGTGGGAAGCAATCAAAGATATCTAGAAAGATATACGACTCACCAGGAGCAGTATTTCCAGATTCTGGGGTGGGCATCCTCAAAGCATTATTTTTAAATGGCTTTAGAATGAACACACACGGGTGTGCCAAACAGAAGGACGAAAGTAACTTTCGCGTGATGTGCCACTGACGAGTAACATAATTTTCCATTGTTTGACAAGTAACATAGCTCGATGGGAGTTGAACCACACATAGGAAGAACTACTACAGTACAGTGAAGTGACAAAAGTCATGTTGAGCCATGCTACCGCTATAGCCGTCTGTAATTTTTTTGTAAAGGTCTTATTTTGATCAAACTGCGGAGGTCATTGGTCCCTAAGCCTACACACTATTTAATCTAATTTAAACTAACTTACGCTATGGACAACACACGCACCCATGCCCGAGGGACGACTCGAACCTCCGACGGGGGGAGCTGTACGGAGCGTGACAAGTCGCCACAGACCGCGCGGCTACCCAATGCGGCCGTCTATAATTATGAAAGTGTTTCAGTGAAGGATTTTGTGCCCGAATAACTTCTCGATTATGTCCCTTAAATATATTGGATTCATGTCGGATGATTGGCCAAATCAGGCTCTACAGGCGATGTCATGTTGTTAGCAAAGGCACTCGCGTCGGTCGTCTTCTGCCACAGACCATTAACGCCAAATTTCGTCGCACATACGTTCGTGGTACGTCCCACACCTATTTCTGCGATTATTTCACGCAGTGTTGCTTGGATGGTAGAACTCACAGCTCTATGTAAAGGCCACTCCTCTCATGTACATCTACGTCTACTTCGATACTCTGCAAATCACATTTTAGTGCCTGGCAGAGGGTTCATCGAACCACTTTCACAATAATTCTCTATTATTCCAATCTTGTACAGAGCGCGTAAAAATGAACACCTACGAGTATCTTTTCTTGCGAAGTCTGATTTCACTTATTTTATTATGATGATCGTCTCTTCCTATATAAGGTCAGCATCAGCAAAATAGTTTCGCATTCGGAGGAAAAAATTGGTTGTTGAAATTTCGTAAGAAGACTGGCGCAACGAAAAACGCCTTTGTTTTAATGGCGTCCACCCCAAATCCTGTATCATGTCCTTGACGTTCCCTCCCCTGTTTCGCCATAATACAAAACGTGCTGTCCTTCTTTGAACTTTCTCGCTGTAGTTCTTTAATCCTATCTGGTAAGGATCACACATCGCGCAGCAGTATTCTAAAAGAGGACAGACAAGCGTAGTGTAGGAAGTCTCTTTGGTAGATCTGTTACATTTTCTAAGTGTCCTGCCAATAAAACACAGCCTTTGGTAAGCTTTCTACGCAACATTTTCTGTGTGTTCCTTCCGATTTATGTTGTTCATATTTGTAATTCCTAGATATTTAGCTGAATTTACCGCCTTTAGATTTGACTGATTTATCGTGTAACCGAAGTTTAACGGATTCCTTTTAGCACTCATGTGTATGGTCTTACACTTTTCGTTATCTAGGGTCAACTGCCAATTTTTGTACCATACAGATAGATCTAGAAAAGGCATATGACCGGGTTCCTAGGAGGAAGTTATTGTCTGTTCTACAAGATTATGGAATAGGAGGCAAACTTTTGCAAGCAATTAAAGGTCTTTACATGGATAGTCAGGCAGCAGTTAGAGTTGACAGTAAATTGAGTTCATGGTTCAGAGTAGTTTCAGGGGTAAGACAAGGCTGCAACCTGTCTCCACTGTTGTTCATATTATTTATGGATCATATGTTGAAAACAGTAGACTGGCTGGGTGAGATTAAGATATGTGAACACAAAATAAGCAGTCTTGCGTATGCGGATGACTTAGTTGTGATGACAGATTCGATTGAAAGTTTGCAAAGTAATATCTCAGAGCTAGATCAGAAATGTAAGGACTATGGTATGAAGATTAGCATCTCCAAAACGAAAGTAATGTCAGTGGGAAAGAAATATAAACGGATTGAGTGCCAAATAGGAGGAACAAAGTTAGAACAGGTGGACGGTTTCAAGTACTTAGGATGCATATTCTCACAGGATGGCAACATAGTGAAAGAACTGGAAGCGAGGTGTAGCAAAGCTAATGCAGTGAGCGCTCAGCTACGATCTACTCTCTTCTGCAAGAAGGAAGTCAGTACCAAGACTAAGTTATCTGTGCACCGTTCAATCTTTCGACCAACTTTGTTGTATGGGAGCGAAACCTGGGTGTATTCAGGTTACCTTATCAACAAGGTTGAGGTTACGGATATGAAAGTAGCTAGGATGATTGCAGGTACTAGTAGATGGGAACAATGGCAGGAGGGTGTCCACAATGAGGAAATCAAAGAAAAACTGGGAATGAACTCTATAGATGTAGCAGTCAGGGCGAACAGGCTTAGATGGTGGGGTCATGTTACACGCATGGGAGAAGCAAGGTTACCCAAGAGACTCGTGAATTCAGCAGTAGAGGGTAGGAGGAGTCGGGGTAGACCAAGGAGAAGGTACCTGGATTCGGTTAAGAATGATTTTGAAGTAATAGGTTTAACATCAGAAGAGGCACCAATGTTAGCACTGAATAGGGGATCATGGGGGAACTGTATAAGGGGGGCTATGCTCCAGACTGAACGCTGAAAGGCATAATCAGTCTTAAATGATGATGATGATGATGATGATGATGATGATGATACAGATATCTCTTCTAAATCGTTTTGCAGTTTGTTTTGATCTTCTGATGACTTTACTAGAAGATAAACGACTGAAACAAATTAAGATGGATACTCAGATTTTCTCCCAAATCGTTTATATAGGTCAGGAACAGGGGAACGCCAGAAATCAGATCTATTTTCTCGATGACTTTCCGACAGTTACTACGAACTGTGACCTCTCTGACAGGAAATCACGAATCCAGTAGCATAACTGAGACTGTATTCCATGAGCACGGAATTTCACTACAAGCCACTTGTGTGACACAGTGTCAAAAGCCTTCTGAAAATCTAGAAATACGGAATGAATTTGAAGTCCCTTTTCAATAGCATTACCCAACACTTCATGTGAGTAAAGAGCTTATTGTGTTCCACAAGAACGATGTAGTCTAAATCCGTGCTGACTGTGTGTCAATAGACCGTTCTCTTCGAGGTAATTCATAATGCTCGAACACAATATACGTTCCAAAATCCTGCTGTATATCGACGCTAATGATATGGGCCTGTAATTTAGTGGATTACTCGTACTGACGTTCTTGAATAGTGGAGTGACCTGTAGCACTTTCCAGTCTTTGGGTACGGATGTTTCGTCGAGCGAACGTTTGTATATGATTGTTAAGTATGGAGTTATTGAATGAGTAGACTCGGAAAGGAACTTAACTGGTATACAATCTGTACCGGAAGACTTGCTTTTGTTAAGTGATTTAAGTTGCTTCACTACTCCGAGGACATTTGCTTCTACGTTACTGATGTTGGCAGCTATTCTTGATTCGAATTCTGGAAATTTTACTTCTTCTTTTTTGGTAACGGAATGTCGGAAGGCTGTGTTTAGTAAGTCTGCTTTGGCTTTGGCCTCGCGTCGTCTGTATTGAAAAGTAATACCTGAACTTTGGTATTCTCGGCGCACTCTTGACTCTGTGGATCTCAGAATTCTGAATTCCCTAACGATCGGAATGTCGCATGCGCCTAGCTCCAACTATCATCCCGCGTTAATTCTCGTCTTGCGGCTACAATCAAGTCGGAAACCTTTTCACAGGAATCACCTGACAAGGAAACCTCCCCATCGCACCCCCCTCAGATTTAGTTATAAGTTGGCACAGTGGATAGGCCTTGAAACACCGAACACAGATCAATCGAGAAAACAGGAAGAAGTTGTGTGGAACTATGAAAAAAATAAGCAAAATATACAAACTGAGTAGTCCATGTGCAACATATACATTACCATGGATAATGCGCGGTCAGAAGCGCCGTGGTCCCGTGGTTAGCGTGAGCAGCTGCGGAACGAGAGGTCCTTGGTTCAAGTCTTCCCTCAGGTGAAAAGTTTAATTTTTTATTTTCGCAAAGTTATGATCTGTCCGTTCGTTCATTGACGTCTCTGTTCACTGAAATAAGTTTAGTGTCTGTGTTTTGCGACCGCACCGCAAAACCGTGCGATTAGTAGACGAAAGGACGTGCCTCTCCAATGGGAACCGAAAACATTTAATCGCAAGGTCTTACGATTCCTCCACAGGAAAACACGTCTGATATATTCTATAAGACACTGGTGACGGCATGTGCGTCACATGACGGGAATATGTTGTCGACCCGCCTAGCTTGTACACTTGGCGAATGGGTAAAAAGATTCTTCTACCTTGCCCGATTTAGGTTTTTCTTGTGGATGTGATAATCACTCCCAAAAAAGTGATGAAAACATAAGAGTTTGTCACATAAACTGCAACAAATGAATGCAACAGTTTCACAGTCACACAGTTTTCCCTGTGCTCTGTCAAAACCTATGTTTTTAACGTTTTCAAATTTTTCCGTGTGTAGACCGTCAAATTCTGCCTGCATATGTCCAAGCAAATCTGAACATGTCCTGGAATTTTGGAGAGCGAAGTTGATTATGTGTAAGTACCTGAACTTTCATAATTGTCTGAAAATAAAAAATTAAAATTTTCACTCGGGGGAAGACTTGAACCAAGGATCTCTCGGTCCGCAGCTACTCACGCTCACCACGGGACCACTGCGCTCCTGGGCCCACGTTATTATTGATGTTGCATGTCATACACATGGATTACTCAGTTTGTATATTTTGCTTATTTTTTCATAGTTCCACACGACTTCTTCCTGTTTTCTAGATTGATGTGTGTTCAGTGTTTCAAGGCCTATCCACTGTGCTAACTTATAACTAAATCTGAGGGGGGTGCGATGGGGAGGTTCCCTTGTGAGTAGTAACGACGGCTCCGCCAATGCGCTGCCCTTTTATACCTCGTGTATGCGATACTATCACCATCTGTACATATAGATATCGGTATCTCATATCGGTGTATAGAAGAAAAGGTAGAGGAATCAGACGAATGGAATCATACTTTTATTCAAAGATAATAATAACTACACTGCAGTCACCCCGATTTGTGGTAGTCCCCTGAACAGTAGAAAAGTCAGGACATGGTTCTTAATAAGGCGTATGATCACGACGGACGATGATGCATGCTCTGCAAACTGCTCACTTGTCGGCTGCAAAGTTGCTAACAAGGGAACATCCCCGTCGCACCCCCTTCAGATTTCGTTATAAGTTGGCACAGTGGATAGGCCTTGAAAAACTGAACGCAGATCAATCGAGAAAACAGGAAGAAGTTGTGTGGAACTATGAAAAAAATAATGAAAATATACGAACTGAGTAGTCCATGTGCAACATAGGCAACATCAAGGACAAAGTGCGTTACGGGCGCCGTGGTCCCGTGGTTAGCGTGAGCAACTGCGGAACGAAAGGTCCTTGGTTCAAGTCTTCCCTCGAATAAAAAGTTTAATTTTTTATTTTCAGACAATTAAGGCACTCACAAGTAATCAACTTCGCTTTCCAAAATTCCAGGACATGTTGAGATTTGCTTGGACATACGTAGGATTTGACGGTCTACACACGGAAAAATTTGAAAACGTTAAAAACATATGTTTTGACAGAGCACAGGGAAAACTGTGCGACTGTGAAACTGTTGCATTCATTTGTTGCAGTTTATGTGACAAATTCTTATGTTTTAATCACTTTTTTGGGAGTGATTATCACATCCACAAGAAAACCTAAATCGGGTAAGGTAGAAGAATCTTTTTACCCATTCGCCAAGTGTACAAGTTAGGTGGGTCGACAACATATTCCTGTCATGTGACACACATGCCGTCACCAGTGTCGTATAGAATATATCAGACGTGTTTTCCTGTGGAGGAATCGGTTGACCTATGACCTTGCGATTAAATGTTTTCGGTTCCCATTGGAGAGGCACGTCCTTTCGTCTACTAATCGCACGGTTTTGCAGTGCGGTCGCAAAACAGACACTAAACTTATTACAGCGAACAGAGACGTCAATGAAGGAACGGACAGATCATAATTTTGCGAAAATAAAGAAAGTACAAATTTTATTCAAGGGAAGACTTGAACCAAGGACGTGTCGTTCCACAGCTGCTCACGTTAACCACGGGACCACGGCGCTCATAACTCATATTCTCCTTGATGTTGCATATGTTGCGCATGGACTACTCGGTTTGTATATTTTGCTTATTTTTTTCGTAGTTCCACACAACTTCTCCCTGTTTCCTCGATTGATCTGTGTTCGGTTTTCAAGGCCTATCCATTGTGCGAACTTATAACTAAATCTGAGGGGGGTGCGATGGGGAGGTTCCCTTGTAAGAAGCGCTTATGGTAGGAGGTACCAAGCGTGCCACACGCGGTCGGTGGGATTTAATTCGGGAGAACGGACAGGCAAGTCCTTCGATATTCTACCGTTCCAGGAGGTCCACCAACTGCTCTATTCGATACCATCTCACACTGCCATCCACAAAAATGAAATGAGGGACGCACTTGGGAAAGGGGTACAGTGCCAGGGCCGAGTGCTCCGTGTTCAAAGATTTGGAGGTCAGTAAACCCATGCAACATTACGCGTCCCTACACCATAACGCCTAAACTGTACAAACGGTCATTTTCGAAAATATTCCGGGTTGCTCTGGTCATATGAGAGTATGTCAAGAATCACTAAGCAAACTGCTCTCATCCTACAAGAGCACACAACAGAGCCGTTTTTGGGCCAGTCCCTACGCTCTTGGAGCCATTGCAAATCTTTTGTTTCAAAGTCATTAGTATAATGCACTGCTACCTTATTAGATGCCTACATTTTTCACTGAGATTGTTTTATTGGCCCTTGTAACCTCAAAAATGGCGACATGTGGTAAATAAGTAATTGCAGAATCATCTCAAGTCTTGGTCCTTCTGTAACCGTAACTACTCTGCAATGCTTCCAGGATAAATTAAGTCGCAATTTTCAGTTGTACGCGTGAGTATAAGAAAACCTTAATGAATTATTAGACATGCGACTGAAGACGGATATGATCGTAAGTACGTTATCAAACCTACGCCGTTGTTCCCTACATATTTGTTGTACTCATTGGCTCATTACACCGATAAATATGTGCAAACTCGATTGGCTTGTACACAACGCATTCGTTTACGGTTTGACAAGTGGATGAGGATGAATCGGTTCTGTCCTCTTTTTATCATTGACTTCCGAAGTGCGTGCTGTATGCCATAGTTACTGATATCTCTCACGGAGGTTGTGATTTCACAGAGTCCCTCGTTGATAAAAAAGTTTTATTGTGGTTAACACTCTTATAGCTCAACTTAAGCCATTCGTTTAAAAAAGCGTGACAAGTACACAGCTGCTTGCTGTATCTGAACATTTTGTCGAGGAAAAGTGTGCGACCCAGTTTCTTTCTCGGCAAAGTAACGGCCGTAGAATTGCAACGTTCTGCGCAGTGGTAGCTATCCTTCTCGCGTGACCATCGCATCGTGTGCTTCCGTGTCTGCCAGACACTATGTGTGTGTGTGTGTGTGTGTGTGTGTGTGTGTGTGTTACGTCACATTCTCCGTGTTCGTCACGGTCCCATTGTGGCCACCACGGCAAGTTGTGCAAAGCGAAGAGAATGCATCAGCTTTTGCAAGAAGCGCTGCAATACGTAGAGCAAAACACTTCGAAGGGTGTAAGAGGCATGTAGATGCCTCAAGGGGATATCAAGGTTAGAAAAATAGTCAGCCAAAATCAGCGCAAAGCACGTATAAAGTAGACCATCTTTGCTGATCGTTTCGTCCCTACGAAATTGTTACACGTTTTTTTCTCGGAAACTTACGTTTGAGACCTTGGCTGCGTACAAAATGCAAGCTGCTTCTCGCAAAGAAGAAAACAGCAATAAGCCGCTGTTAATAGTGCTATTTATTTATGCAAATAACGCTGTTACCAGTTTCGAACTGATAGGTTCATTTTCAGTTGGCTGTCACGCTTGTTTTACAAGAGACGTAAACAATAATAAATGTGATATAAACGTAACAACTGTCTATAGATGACCCTGACGGTTCTAAACAGGTAACGGTTTTGTTTGTGTAAATAAATACAATTATTAACAGTGGCAGGTTGCTGTGTTCGTCTTTGCAAGAATAAAATGCTGCACCCAAAATCTTACATAAGCATTGTTTGGCTCAAATGGCTCTGAGCACTATGGGACTCAACTGCTGTGGTCATAAGTCCCCTAGAACTTAGAACTACTTAAACCTAACCAACCTAAGGACAGCACACAACACCCAGCCATCACGAGGCAGAGAAAATCCCTGACCCCACCGGGAATCGAACCCGGGAACCCGGGCGTGGGAAGCGAGAACGCTACCGCACGACCACGAGATGCGGGCCAACATTGTTTGCTTTTTAAACTTTAGTAGATGCTGTGTTTGCAGGCTAAGTTATCGGAAATCAGGGGCACCTATTATGCAGACAACTGTTGTTCATGAATGCCCAAATTTGGCGCCAGACATATGAAAACAAGCGGGAATCAAGAGGTACTAGACACGTAGCAGCAACATATTGTGTTTCGCAGAGGACACACTTTCGAGTGAAGTTTTTCAAAAAGATGTATCGTGTTTCCGCGTGTATTTTCAGAAGAGATTAGCATGCAGATGAGGACGGATACTTCAAAAACAACTGTAAGTAATCACAAAATATTGTTGCGATATATTCTCGGGCAACAAAATTATGTTTCTAGATATAGTGATTCGTTGACTCGCCAAAAAAATTGACAATATTAGCATCATTTAGTTGCAGATGGCAAGATACCGACAATGAATAATGTCAAGAGGCTCTTCCCAAATCCAATAATGTAAAAAACCATAACGACGTAAACTGTTTTTAGCCTGCTTGCATTAGAATAACTAGCACTTAAAAATGCTTGCATTTTACAGAACTGAATAAAAGTGTCCCTTAATGATGGCACTAAGATTCTCAGACATCTTTGAGAATATGTAACCCACGCCCGGGTTCCCGGGTTCGATTCCCGGCGGGGTCAGGGATTTTCTCTGCCTCGTGATGGCTGGGTGTTGTGTGCTGTCCTTAGGTTAGTTAGGTTTAAGTAGTTCTAAGTTCTAGGGGACTGATGACCATAGCTGTTAAGTCCCATAGTGCTCAGAGCCATTTGAACCATTTGAGGATATGTAAACAACAGTTGTTCGCGTAATAGGCAGACCTGAATTTACATAATCCTTCATAGTGTGTTTCCATCCTTTTGTGGCCGCTCGGGATCAGCTGAGCGGTCTCAGGCGCTGCAGTCATGGAGTGTGCGGCTGGTCCCGGCGGAGGTTCGAATCCTCCCTCGGACATGGGTGTGTGTGTGTGTTTGTCCTTAGGATAATTTAGGTTAAGTAGTGCGTAAGCTTAGGGACTGATAACCTTAGCAGTTAAGACCCATAAGATTTCACACACATTTGAACATTCTGAACATCCTTTTGTGTCGACTATTTTCACCCTCTGCTACTCCTTAAGCTTCATGTTAACTATTCTTGGCTGCTGTGGCAGATTTCACATTAATTTGGGCCTTCTTCGAGTGTTTATTTTTTCTATTTCTTTATTTAATGTTATTTATGTTATGTTAAGTAAACAAAATTTACATGTATGTAAATGTTGTTCATTTACTGGGAAGCAAAATAAAAATGGCCCGGAAAATTTTTGATGCACTTTCAGAAAGGCAATCCAGTTTGCATCATCTACCCTAGATGCAGGTAATATAAGATGGGTTGCTTAGCTTAAGGTGAATGAAAAATTTTCCGGGCCAGTTTCATTTTGTCCACCCTGTAAATGTATACCACTTACAATAGATGACATTAAAAACTAATAACTTTTGTGAAAGCTTGTTTAAAGCTTCCATAGATTGCAGCACTTCAAAGGAAACGTTTAAAAGACACTTGTACAAAGTGTGTCTATGTGGTGTGAAGTGTCATTTATGCAAATAGTGGTATGGAAAGAATAACATGTACATGTAGTGAAATTGCGAGAATATAGTACGTCTAACTGCGTCTGACTGTTAATCAGTAGATGAGCGTCCATTTTTTCCTATAAAAATTGAATATGCGATTCCATACAAATGAAACTAGTGTCCATTTGTAGTCTATATCCAGCCCGACTAAACATTCTGCCGTAAACTACACTCCTGGAAATTGAAATAAGAACACCGTGAATTCATTGTCCCAGGAAGGGGAAACTTTATTGACACATTCCTGGGGTCAGATACATCACATGATCACACTGACAGAACCACAGGCACATAGACACAGGCAACAGAGCATGCACAATGTCGGCACTAGTACAGTGTATATCCACCTTTCGCAGCAGTGCAGGCTGCTATTCTCCCATGGAGACGATCGTAGAGATGCTGGATGTAGTCCTGTGGAACGGCTTGCCATGCCATTTCCACCTGGCGCCTCAGTTGGACCAGCGTTCGTGCTGGACGTGCAGACCGCGTGAGGCGACGCTTCATCCAGTCCCAAACATGCTCAATGGGGGACAGATCCGGAGATCTTGCTGGCCAGGGTAGTTGACTTACACCTTCTAGAGCACGTTGGGTGGCACGGGATACATGCGGACGTGCATTGTCCTGTTGGAACAGCAAGTTCCCTTGCCGGTCTAGGAATGGTAGAACGATGGGTTCGATGACGGTTTGGATGTACCGTGCACTATTCAGTGTCCCCTCGACGATCACCAGTGGTGTACGGCCAGTGTAGGAGATCGCTCCCCACACCATGATGCCGGGTGTTGGCCCTGTGTGCCTCGGTCGTATGCAGTCCTGATTGTGGCGCTCACCTGCACGGCGCCAAACACGCATACGACCATCATTGGCACCAAGGTAGAAGCGACTCTCATCGCTGAAGACGACACGTCTCCATTCGTCCCTCTATTCACGCCTGTCGCGACACCACTGGAGGCGGGCTGCACGATGTTGGGGCGTGAGCGGAAGACGGCCTAACGGTGTGCGGGACCGTAGCCCAGCTTCATGGAGACGGTTGCGAATGGTCCTCGCCGATACCCCAGGAGCAACAGTGTCCCTAATTTGCTGGGAAGTGGCGGTGCGGTCCCCTACGGCACTGCGTAGGATCCTACGGTCTTGGCGTGGCCGACCACTGGCGACAACATCGATGTACTGTGGAGACCTCACGCCCCACGTGTTGAGCAATTCGGCGGTACGTCCACCCGGCCTCCCGCATGCCCACTATACGCCCTCGCTCAAAGTCCGTCAACTGCACATACGGTTCACGTCCACGCTGTCGCGGCATGCTACCAGTGTTAAAGACTGCGATGGAGCTTCGTATGCCACGGCAAACTGGCTGACACTGACGGCGGCGGTGCACAAATGCTGCGCAGCTAGCGCCATTCGACGGCCAACACCGCGGGTCCTGGTGTGTCCGCTGTGCCGTGCGTGTGATCATTGCTTGTACAGCCCTCTCGCAGTGTCCGGAGCAAGTATGGTGGGTCTGACACACCGGTGTCAATGTGTTCTTTTTTCCATTTCCAGGAGTGTATACACCATAGATTTTATGTTCAGAAACAACCAAATTACAGCAATTCGTGACTCATTTACGAGGCATTAATAATTTTAATGGCGAGTTTTATGACATTATGAACGAAAAGTCTCTGGACAAAGCGACGCGGAAGCACTGGTAGCAAGACCAGAGATGGCAGTATTCGCCTCCTCGTACGTATGACGTCACGTAGGACAAGCTTACTTGCATACATCTTTTCTCTCCACAGATACTGGTAGCAAACCCAAGCGAACAAAATAAATTCTTTCACATGTGCTTTCAGAGTGTAGCAAGCATCTGAACTAACATACACTTTAGAGGCCGATACTTTTTGTCTGGTGAAACAATCTACTTATCCAAACACATCCTCACATTATATGTACATTTGGTGTATTTACTAGACCACTGTACATTCCACATGTCGACCAAATCATCGACTTTACTCTGAATACAAATAAATAAGTACACTTTCACACACTTTAGAGGTCTAGTTTTTATTTTCAGGAGAAGGTGCCTCACAGCTCCTACATATTTCAAAAATGCCATACTGCTGCCTTGAGGTGCTGGTAAAGTACTTTATTTGTACAACCAGTTGCAGTCGCCTGACCATCGTCAATTCATAGAAGTATTCACAGCATCTTGTTAGGCCAAATACAAAATCGTTATCGTCAGGTGATAAAACCATAGGAATATAAATTACGTCGTCAATCTATAAAAACTGTTCTAGGGAGTGTTCACGTTCATGTTAAAACTATAATCGGCTTTAACGCTGTGAACAGAATAGTACCACACCAGAGGCGCCGGATGCCGACAGCTCACATTAACATAGAAAACCCTCATTTTTAGTCCGAGACAGTGTCCTTCAGATGAATTAAAAATAATTCCCAACCTCCAGTCCTGACAAAAGTTTTCAGGAGGTTTCCTTGGTTATAAGCCAATGCTGGGACTAGAAAACTCGTCCCACATATTGTCAAATGGGACTCCCCATGCCTTACTATCAGCCTGCCTAGCATTTGACTGAGAAATCACTGACTCTACATGGGTCACTATTTGAACAGCGCACGGTAACTAGAGAATGAACGCTATTTAAAAAAGTACGAGTGTATAAACTTAAAACTACGTTGTACACGTTTCCTTCCTTCAAGTAGTACGAACGCTGGCTGTAAGCCAATGATAGAGTTTCAGTAACCAGCCACAAACTCATTAATTTACAAAGAGAAATTGTTTCCTATTATGTGAATTTTAGGTGTGTACATATCATGTATTTGGATGAATTTTTACATATTCCGTGAATTCAGCTTTGCTATCGAAAAATCATAGTACCGGTACGAGTATCGTAAAAAAGGAAATTAAAGTTATAAGTCCTCCATAGAGACCTTTCTTTGTGTATTCTTTTTAGTGGTTCTTCATTTCTTACTTTATCTGTACATTTAATTTTCAACATTCTTCGATACTGCAAATATAGGGCCTACACACTGGGTGAGACCCATAACTTTTGCCACCTCAGATTATTTTTATTGCTGATATTCGGGTTTATGGGCATTAGGCTGTGGTCCAAGACATAATTCTCTGTCTAACGTTTCGTCCTCCTATGCTGGAGACATCATCAGAGGCTTTAACGACTCAGAAAGCAGTTATCGTCTAAAACAAGCTCAGCAAGCTAAACTGTTTATATGTATTCAGGCAACGGTCGGTTCGTGACGTCATCAGACTGCTGACTAAGATCGCGGAGTCGCGCCGATTTTAATGGAGCTTGTAGTGGGGAAGAGTTGACCCTGTTCCTTTTCTTTTAGTACTAGGGCCCGCAGTTTCTCTCATTTCTGTTCGTCTTCTGTTACGCTAATGTTGTTTTTCTCCTTTTGAATTTCTATGACCTATTGAACATCCCAGCACAGTAAGGATTATAGATCTTGCTAGAACCACGGAACTAGTCAGAAAATGAATTTGGTGGTTCCATGGCCCCAGTGCATGATCTGCTACTGTTGATTTGCTTAAGGCTGGTGTTAATGCTTCATTTTGTAGTTCCTATGTACACTTAACCGCAGGAGTAAAGGATTTTGTATACTCCTGCTGTGGCAAGTGGCGGGCTAAGTCCTTTCCAGAGACATATATTCACGCATCTTTCTTCTTAATTTAAATGCTGTGTCAATACCATGTTTTCTGAGTATTCTGCTGATGAGATCTGTGTCAGCTTTTACAAATAGAGGGAAAACATTCCCTTCAGTTGTTTTCCTCTTTTTCCTCAGAACCTCTAAACCTAACGGGAGTGTCGTGTCCTATTTACCTCTTTGTCAGAGTAGCCATTTATTCTGAAGGTAGTTCTTAAATGATCGATCTCGTTCTCCAAGAACTGTGATTCACAGATTCGTTTAGCCTGGTCCATCACAGATCTCTTCTTTTCTGCTGTGTATGGTGAACTTTAAGGCGTAAAGTCTACAGAAAGCCCATTCACATAGATAGATACTTTCACAGAAATTCTAGTCGTCGTTCTAAGTGATGGTACTGATCCCTCATGATACATGAAACGGGTCAGATCGCTTTTGCAGAAGCAACGAAAAAAGGTACGCAAAATTTAAAAGAACGCAAAATCCCCAAGACTGGCAAAGTTTTGCATAAGTTCTAAATATAGCGCGTGCTTCAATGCGAGATGCTTTTAATAATTTCCACAACGAAACTCTGTCTCGGAATCTGGCAGAAAACCCAAAGAGATTCTGGTCATACATAGAGCACACCAGTGGCAAGAAGCAATCGATACCTTCACTGCGCGATAACAACGGTAAAGCCACTGATGACAGTGACACTAAAGCAGATTTATTAAACACGGTTTTCCGAAACTCCTTCACCAAAGAAGACGAAGTAAATATTCCTGAATTCCAATCAAGAACAACTGCCAAGATCAGAAACGTAGAAGTACATACCCTCGGTGTACCAAAGCTGCTTGAATCACTTAATAAAGGCAAGGCCTCCGATCCAGATTGTAAACCAGCCAGGTTCCTTTCAGAGTATGCTGATACAATAACTCCATATTTAGCAATTATATACAACCGCTCGCTCATAGAAAGATCCGTACCTAAAGACTGGAAAATTGCCCGAGTCACAGGAGTAATCGGCTGAATCACAGCCCCATATCAATAACGTCGATTTGCAGTAGGGTTTTGGAACATATACTGTGTTGGAACACCATGAATTACTTCGAAGGAAACGATTTATTGACACGTAGTCAGCACGGATTCAGAAAATATGCTCTTTATACACTTGAAGTAATGAGTGCTATCGACACAGGGGATGTGAAATCGATTCCATATTTTTAGATTTACAGAAGTTTTTCTACACGGTTCCTCACAAGCGTCTTCTAACATGACAGTAGGATCCATCAAACTGTTAACTACTAACCGCGCAGTGCACTACAATAACAGGTCGTGTCGAGTTCATGTAGGGTGGCTTGCCAATGGAATACACAAACGATGAATACATCGATTTCTGGTGCTGGGTGCATCCGATAACCAAGCAGTTGCTGCTGCTCGTTCGTATGTTGCACGGCACCCTCAAAGGTGCCAGCCTGATAAAAATGTCTTCCGTCGCCTGGAGCAACGCCTTCGGGAAACCGGTGACCTTCGTCCACAACTAATGGACAGAGGTCGTCCAAGGACTAGACGTACTCCACAAACAGAGGACGCGATTCTTCGAACCTCGGCGAAATGCCCGTTACATTGCAAGCCAGTTCCAGATATCTAAGAGACTTGTTGATGAAGTTTTGCACGATGAAAATCTGAATCCATATCATTACACCTTAACACCAGCAGTCGGTAAACCGCATTCGACAGGTAGAATTTTGTGAGTGACTTTCGCACCAAGTGGAAGATAATGGATATTTTCTAAGTAAGTGATACGCACTGAGGAAACTAATTTCACTTGGGAAGGTATTTTCAACCTCCGCAACAGCCATTATTGCTCAGAAGACAACCCTATGTGGCTTTCATTCACGCTTGGGCATAAACCTGTCGGCTTGATCGTTGGAGGGGTGCTTCTGGGCCCTTATTTACTGCCAGACAAGTTGAACGCTCCCCTGTATCGTACGTTTCTTTGTGCAATATTTTGCCTGACGCATTAGGAAACGTTCCACTTGGTGTTCGGCGACAGCGATGGTTTCAGCGTGATGGTGCACCGCCACACTGTGGAATGAATGTGCGTAACTATTTAAATCAAGCTTTCCCAGGGAAGTGGACTGGTCGTGGAGGTCAAATTTTCTGGTCTCCACGTTCAACGGAACTTAATCAAAAATGGTTCAAATGGCTCTGAGCACTATGGGACTTAACATCTGCGGTCATCAGTCCCCTAGAACGTAGAACTACTTAAAACCTCACTAACCTAAGGACATCACACAAACCCATGCCCAAGGCAGGATTCGAACCTGTGACCGTAGCGGTTGCGCGGTTCCAGACTGAAGCGCCTAGAACCACTCGGCCACACCGGCCAGCGGAACTTAATCCGCTAGAGTTTTATTTGTGGGAACACGACCTATCAGCTCACCTGCATGCCACTTCGGCAATAGTGGACGCAGGTGTCTTGCGTAGCGCCCAACACAGTATGATCCAGCGAGTGGCGAAGTGTCTGCAAATGCCTGCTGGTCGCTTTGAACATTTTCTCTGAAGTGAACGTTGCTCGCCTGTGTATATCAAGGTTCTCTGAAGATAAAATAAAATTAGTGAAAAACAATACAGATCGCAATGGTTATTTTATTTAAAATGACAGGTTTCGGCCTAGTCTTAAGCCGTCTGCAGAATAGCACTGTGAAGGATGGAAATCGTTCTAGTTTCATAAAGAAGTCAGTGACTCAAAATAAAGTAATTTATAAAACAGACAGTTGACATCAGTCTACATCTACATCTACATATATACTCCGTTAACCATCAAGCGGCGAGTGACGGAGGGCACAATTCACGCCAAAGTCATATTTCCCCCCCTCTGTTCCACTCGCGGATCGCACGAGGGAAAAACGACTGTCTGAACGCCTCAGTACGAACTCTTATTTCCCTTATCTTTGGATGATGATCATTACGCGATTTGAAAGTTGTTGGTAATAATATATGCTCTACATCCTCGGTGAAGATTGCATTTCGGAATTTAGTGAGCAGCCCCTTCTGTTTAGCGCGTCGTCTATCTGCAAGTGTGTCCCACTTCAAACTTTCTATGAGATTTTTAACGCTCTCGCGATGGCTAAATGTACTAGTCACGAATCTTGCCGCTCTTCTTTGGATCTTCTCAATTTCTTGAATCAGACCCAACTGGTAAGGGTCCCATACAGGCGAACAATAAGACTGAACGAACTAACGTATTGTAAGCTATTTCCTTTGTTGAAGGACTGCATCGCTTCAGGATTCTACCAATAAACCGCAATCTAGAGTTCGCCTTACCCGTTGCTTGTGTAATCTGATCATTCCATTTGAGATCATTTCGAATAGTCACACCCAGATACTTGACTGATGTTACCGCTTCCAAAGACTGATCATTTATTTTGTACTCATACATTAATGGGGATTTTCGCCTTGTTATACGCAGTAGGTTACACTTACTAATATTGAGAGATAACTGCCAGTCATTACACCACGCATTTATTTTCTGCAAATCCTCATTGATTTGTTCACAACTGTCATGTGAGACTACTTTCCTGTAGAGTACAGCATCATCGGCAAACAGTCTAAGGCCGCTGTCAATACCATCAACCAGATCGTTTATGTAAGTCGTAAAAAGCAGAGGACCTATTACGCTACCCTGGGGCACACCTGAAGTTACTCTTGTTTCTGTTGAAGTTACCCCGTTCAGGACGACATACTGCTCCCTGTCTGTTAGAAAACTTTCTATCCAACCGCATATGTCACTGGATAGAAAGTAAGCGCGCACTTTTTGTAGCAAGCGACAGTGCGGAACTGAGTCGAACGCCTTTCAAAAGTCGAAAAATATGGCATCAACCTGGGAGCCGGTATCTAGAGCCTGTTGTATATCATGCACAAAGAGGGCCATCTGTCTCGCATGACCGCTGTTTCCTAAAACCGTGCTGGTTTCTGCAGATGAGCTTCTCAGAGTCTAGAAAGGTCATTATGTCTGAACACAAAATATGTTCCATGATTCTACAACAAATCGATGTCAATGAAATTGGCTGATAATTATGTGCATCCGATTTTCTACCCTTTTTATAGATTGCTATGACCTGGGCCTTCTTCCAGTCCCGTGGAACTTTCCACCGTTCCGATGATCTTTGGTAGATGACGGATAAGAATGGTGCTATATTTGTAGCATAGTGAATATAAATTCTTACGGGTATACCGTCTGGGCCAGATGCCTTTCTGGTGTCTAAGGATCTTAACTGTTTTACAATTACAGATACACTAAACACTATGTCAGCTATCCTTTCGTTTGTTCGATAATTGAAAGGGGGAATGGTGCTGCAGTCCTCTATCGAAAACGAAGTTTTGAAAGCTAGGTTTAGAATTTCGGCCTTCTGTTTATCATGAACAGTTACATTACCCGTACTGTCAGCGAGAGAAGGTATTGAATTATTTGTAGCGTTCATAGATTTTAGGTACGACCAAAACTTTTTGGGGTTATTTTTAGAATCTGCAGACAAAATATTGCTTTCAAATTAGTTAAAAGAATTTCTCATTGACCTTCTGGCAGCTGCTTTCCATTCACATACTTCCTGTTTGTCAACGGGGCAGTGACTACGTTTAAAACGACTGTGCAAAATTCTCTGCTTTCCCAGCAACTTCCTAATATGTTTGTTGCACCAAGGTGGATCCTTTCCCTCTTCCATACTTTTTCTAGGCACATACTTCTCTAGCACATGGTGGACAACACCTTTAAATTCCGACCAAAGATGCTCAATATCTTTGTGTCCTGCGGTGAATGCTTGGAGCTGACTATGAAGATATTCATTAATGACACTTTCATTTACTTTCCCAAACAAGAAAACTCGACGCTGTTTCTTTGTTTTTTTTTTTTTTTTTTTTTGCAACTTCCACTGACATAGAAGCCTCAACCACTTTATGGTAACTAATGCCTTCTTCTAGATTAACTTCCTCAAAAAGATCGGGTCTGTTTGTCGCCAAGATATCTAATATGTTCCCCTCTCGAGTTGGTTTGCTTACCAATTGCTCAATGTTGTATGTTGAGAGCGCTCCTAGAATAACTTCACACGAGTCTTTGCTGCCGGCCGGAGTGGCCGAGCGGTTCTAGGCGCTACAGTCTGGAACCGCACGACCGCTACGGTCGCAGGTTCGAATCCTGCCTCGGGCATGGATGTGTGTGATGTCCTTAGCTTATTTAGGTTTAAGTAGTTCTAAGTTCTGGGGACTGATGACCTCAGCAGTTAAGTCCCATAGTGCTCAGAGCCAATCTTTGCTTCTGCCCCTGTGATAGACGTGTAATTTTCCCAGTCAATGGATGCTAGATTAAAGTCTCCACCTATAACTAATGGATAATTTGGATATTTACTTCCTATGTACTCAAGACTTTCCCTGAAACGTTCTGCGACGTTTGTTGCGGATGCTGGTGGTCTATAAAAAGCATGCTAATACAATGGTCAATCCTTGTCTGATTGATAGCTTTATCCAGACTATTTCACAGTCCGACGCAGTATCGATCTCAACTGCATTTAAACAGCTTTTAACTGCAATGAACACACCACCTCTCATAGCATGTCCTATCCTTCCTAAACATTGTCCAATCCGAGTTCAAAATTTCACTGCTTTATATGTCTGGTTTCAACCAGCCTTCGGTACCTAATACAATGTTGGCATTGCTACTGTTTATTTCGGAGATTAACTCGGGGATCTTGCTACAGACACTTCGACAATTTACTAACATGAGATTAAGCATATTTAAATCCTTTGGAATGACCTGTTTAGGCGAACTAACAATTTTTACAGTTGGCACACCCACATCAGTGTCGTGAACTGGTAATTTTTCGAGCCAGCGGTTTGTTTCCCATGTTCGCTGTTCGCTACTCAGTATTGCACTATATATATCTGGTGAGGGGGAGTGTATGCTGTAGGTCGTCAACTTTAGCCAATGAGGAACGATTTACATAAATTACGTATCATTTGAAGATACAGTTTATCTAAAAGCGAATAACTGTAAAAAAGTAGTGCCTATAGGACAGAACAGATTGTTAAAAACAACGAGTAACTGTAATAATATTATTTAAAAATAGTTTCTCTTATTCCTTGTGGTACCATCCGGTGGAAATGATTTATTTAATCAGCATCGGCTATTTAATCAATATAATGTATGTATAGAATAAACAAGTGGATTTATGTAAAATAATTATCATGTATGATAAATGTCCTGTAGTTACACTGTGTTCTGAATAACACGAAATTTAGTGGAACATTGGTGCACTCTTCTGGCCTGAACTTGCTATCAACGGGCGCCGTTGCCATGGAGACGTCGTAGTAAGATGGCCAGCAAGTGCCAAAGGTATATATGTCACGGACGCATGTGTTAGCATAACGACTGAGGTCGATTGCAGCTGTCAAATATAATCAGGATGATGCCTTCTGAAGTGGCGCCAGTACAAATTTTTCTGTAAGAGGCCCATAAAAAGCTAGTCGTACTCGTAATACAGACCTGTTTTACAAAAAAACGATAGAACTTGGAAGCCAATAAACCGTTATTTGTGGTGAAATTATGCCAAAGTATAAAATCCAATCATAAAATAGCGTCTGATCATAAAACAAAATTGGCTTTCTGGTCATCTTGCTATTTTGTCAAACACTGATATTTTGATCCCGTGGCTGTGTACAAAATATGGGTTGACTCTTACACAGAAGGTTACAGCAACCAGACACTTTTTACAATGCTATTTATTTATTTAAACAGCGCCGTTACCGGTTTCGAACCGACTCGTTCATCTTCAGACGGCTACTTCACGTTTTACATTAGATTTAGCCTTTTGTTTCCCCACCTGATGAAATTTCCTTGGCGTGGTGGTGCCCTACAACCAACACAAGATGTGAGACAAGGTCTTTTAACTGTGATTGTACCTCGCAACGATTTTAAGTGATGTAAACAAATTATTATTATCAAAGGGAAGATGATTGGGTTACTTACGATGAAGAATCCGCACCATTATGTTCCAGCGCAGGTTGCTCATCGTCTTGCAGCCGTAAAAACTGTATAGCGCACTTTTTTGCCTGTATATAAGCACATAATGTAAGGCACCACTCACACACTAAGAAGTTTCATCACATGGAGGTATATATACAAAGATGGCGATATTACAACCATAATAATGCCAAAGCCTTCCGCTTTCAGAGATATTTCAATATGTACATGTATTGATGGTACAAATTTACAAACTGCTAATGTTACATTACTTACTATTCACATTGAAAGACAACATTAAAATTAAGATAAACAAATAAAGCAGTCAGTTATAAAGTCTTAATGCGGTGATATTACGTAAATATTATAGTATACATTGGAACAAAAGCAAATGGTAAGGGACAGATGTACGCAAATAAATATTACAACTATGGACATATTATGACATACATTGAAGGCATAGTAAATTGGTTGGGATGGATGTGCATATGTAAATATTACAACAGTGGACTTTTTTTTTTACTTTAAATTGGAAGGTAGGTGAATGAAACATCTTCCCTTTAATAATAATAATTTGTTTACACCACTTGAAATCGTTGTGAGGTACAATTGCAGTTAAAAAGACCTTGTCTCACATCATGTTTTGGTTGTAGGGCACCACGACCTCAAGAAAATTTCGGTAGGTGGGGAAACAAAAGGCGAAATCAAGAATGTTTTTCACTAATTTTATACAGCTTACCAGATCGCTGTTCTCCGAAAATGTTACCATAAATTTTGTCTGTGAGGATAAGCCTGTACGTCAAACGTATCGAATGAAATTATTGTTCGTAGCATAATGTGCACTGTATTGTAGCCCACATATTGCGTTTTTCGAACCTCATTGAATGCAGACGATGTTTTTGTTTTCACTGCTACTTCTTATTGGTTTATTTGTATCATGGATGAAACAAAGTGGCCGTTTACGTCTGTAAGAAGTTAACGTTATATCTTAATGTTTAAATAAAGGTAATAATAACAGAAAGAGAAGCACAAGATGCCACATTGTGGAGGTGTGAATTGGATACTATTTGATGCTTTAACTGAAAAAAAAAAGAGTTTGGCACCAACGTGACTCGAATGTCGGCAAGTCTGCATATATATTCCCCAAGGCATTGCATCGTGTCAAGCCCCAAAAGAAATGCTCCACCATTTTAGGCGTTGGCCCCTATCAAGAAAGGCCCCAGTAACAAAAAAGTCATGAATGAAACCACCTCCGTCGCACCAGCACGTCCTAGCAAAGACTGGCGATCGCTTTTGACATCAGTAGACATCAGTAGATCATCGAAGCACGTCTTTTCGAAAGTGTGTATGAGCAACCGTCGAGGGGACTGAATCTGTAAAGAAGGGACATATGTCAACTGCTCCTTGCATGGATGGTCCAACTGCGGGGGGGGGGGGGGGGGGGGGGTTAGGAAGGCGATCCGGAGAAAGTTCGAGGAATATTGTTGGTACTATGGGTTCGTGAGAACTGCGCAATGTCGGGCGTTAAGGTATTGTCAGAAATCGAGTGCTGATTTATCTCCACAACCACCAAACAGGTAGTGGACTGCTAATCCGAGTCACCGAATAGGTCTTTGCACGCGTAAAATAGCCCATGTCCTGGAAGACAATCATATTGGGGTAATGCTGTCAGGAGTCATGCGTGTAATGAACGCCAACATCTGGCGGACCATAAGCCAAACATTACTCGACTCGCCGCACATTAGCCGACGGCTATTGTCATCTTGCACGCCACACGTAGGACATAATGGTGATGGCGCCAAGTGGATCCGGTGGAGACGCGATTGGCAGACCTGCTTCACTGAGCTAATGGCACAGCTTTGGCAGAATGTAGAGTCCCTGCTACCTGTTCTTGACCGCGTTGCACGCGTTTACAGCCTTGACAGAGCCTCGTTTTTTTGACCGCATTTCTATTAAACCTATTGACGGGATTAGGTTTTGACAGATACACTTCTATCTTGAAATGGGATAAGGAATCGCATGCCGACCACCCGAGTGCATTTTTTCTTCATCCTGTATAACCAAAATAAATATTATCACCGTGCAGTTCTACATCTACATCTACATCCATACTCCGCAAGCCACCTGACGGTGTGTGGCGGAGGGTACCCTGAGTACCTCTATCGGTTCTCCCTTCTGTTCCAGTCTCGTATTGTTCGTGGAAAGAAGGATTGTCGGTATGCTTCTGTGTGGGCTCTAATCTCTCTGATTTTATCCTCATGGTCTCTTCGCGAGATATACGTAGGAGGGAGCAATATACTGCTTGACTCTTCGGTGAAGGTATGTTCTCGAAACTTTAAAAAAAGCCCGTACCGAGCTACTGAGCGTCTCTCCTGCAGAGTCTTCCACTGGAGTTTATCCATTATCTCCGTAACGCTTTCGCGATTACTAAATGATCCTGTAACGAAGCGCGCTGCTCTCCGTTTGATCTTCTCTATCTCTTTTATCAACCCTATCTGGTACGGATTCCACACTGTTGAGCAGTATTCAAGCAGTGGGTGAACAAGCGTACTGTAAACTACTTCCTTTGTTTTCGGATTGCATTTCCTTAGGATTATTCCAATGAATCTCAGTCTGGCATCTGCTTTACCGACGATCAACTTTATATGATCATTCCATTTCAAATCACTCCTAATGCGTACTCCCAGATAATTTATGGAATTAACTGCTTCCAGTTGCTGACCTGCTATTTTGTAGCTAAATGATAAGGAAACTATCTTTCTATGTATTCGCAGCACATTACACTTGTCTACATTGAGATTCAACTGCCATTCCCTGAACCATGCGTCAATTCGCTGCAGATCCTCCTGCATTTCAGTACAATTTTCCATTGTTACAACCTCTCGATACACCACAGCATCATCTGCAAAAAGCCTCAGTGAACTTCCGGTGTCATCCACAAGGTCATTTATGTATATTGTGAACAGCAACGGTCCTATGACACACCTGAAATCACTCTTACTTCTCTCCATTGAGAATGACATGCTGCGTTCTGTTATCTAGGAACTCTTCAATCCAATCACACAATTGGTCTGATAGTCCATATGCTCTTACTTTGTTCATTAAACGACTGTGGGGAACTGTATCGAACGCTTGCGGAAGTCAAGAAACACGGCATCTACCTGTGAACCCGTGTCTATGGCTCTCTGAGTCTCGTGGACGAGTAGCGCGAGCTGGGTTTCACACGACCGTCTTTTTCGAAACCCATGCTGATTCCTACAGACTAGATTTCTAGTCTCCCGAAAAGTCATTATACTCGAACATAATACGTGTTCCAAAATTCTACAACTGATCGACGTTAGAGAAATAGGTTATAGTTCTGCACATCTGTTCGACGTCCCTTCTTGAAAACGGGGATGACCTGTGCCCTTTTCCAATCCTTTGGAACGCTACGCTCTTCTAGAGACCTACGGTACACCGCTGCAAGAAGGGGGGCAAGTTCCTTCGCGTACTCTGTGTAAAATCGAACTGGTATCCCATCAGGTCCAGCGGCCTTTCCACTTTTGAACGATTTTAATTGTTTATCTATCCCTCTGTCGTCTAGTTCGATATCTACCATTTTGTCATCTGTGCGACAATCTAGAGAAGGAACTACAGTGCAGTCTACCTGTTTTTTCCCCTCATGTGACTCACACGCTGCAACACCACGGGTCAGAACCGATCTGCGATATCGTCATGTTGAACCTACCCGCTCGCTTTTCCACAGCGAAACGCGGCGGCCTTGTGGCAAGTGGAAGAGCTTCGGAGGAGCTAAAGCAGGATCTTGACAAATGGTGGGGGCAGTTCGGCGCCTCCAGAGACAAAAGAACACCCACGCTACAGGAAGCGCATTTTTGTTCCCCTCCCATCGGGAATGAGCGAGAGAGAGAGAGAGAGAGACGAAAAATAAAGGAGTAATAGTAACAGGGTGACTGTTTTCCAGATCTAGAAACGAGCCACAATTTTGAGAAACGAAAAAGGGCGACAGAAGGGGAGACCGCCCGTGTAGCCGGCTGGCGTCGTGGGGTGGGTAAGTGGCGGCCCCTCCTAATTAGCGTGTATTGTCGCGCGGCCCTCTACTTTCGGCACATATTTACCCGCGGCGTCGTCGCCTTCCTGTTGGGGAATTAGAGACGCCGTCTTCATCGCTCCGCTGCGCCCGTCTGCGGCCGGCCAGGGATTACCGGCTACTCCGCTACCTGGCTGCCTACCGCCGCTTATTGATTCCGAGCGTCGGCAGTCACACGGCGAGCGACAGAGCGTGAAATGAGGCCGGGCCAGCGCGCTCTGTTTATCTTCGGTAACCACCGCCCTCGCTCAGATTACGCGCCGGGTAATTTGGCCGGCGTGCTTAGCCCGGATCTCGGCCGCAGCGGCTTCTCCCAGGTCTGCTCGATGAGGCGTGGAGACCCGCAGCATCTCTGATTGTGCCGGTCGCTGGCTGTCCTTGCGTCCCATTACACAGAAACGTCCGGCGTCCGTTTTACTTTCGTCGTACGAAAGCCAACCGCAAGGATCGCGTGTGACGAGCAATCACGCCCGTAAAATACGTGCTCGGCGTAAGCGATACGGCTAACACTAGCAGTTACACGTAACTGAAGGAAGGAAAAGGGAATATGGCAATGACATATTTCGTGACGGATACAGGGGTCGGCAAACGATACTGAAGTTCGAAAGAGCTCGGGATCGTTCGATGTGCCGCAGAGTTCGATACTGTATCGAGTGCTGCTCGAACAGTCACGTGACGTTTGACTCACGCAGTGTAAGACCAAGTGATCGCGAGAGACTAAAAAACTAGCGCAAGAAAGTAAGGACCAACTTTTACAAGGAGGTGATAAAAGTCACGGGATACCTCCTAACATCGTGTCGGACCTGCTTCAGTCCTTGTAGTGCTGCAAGTCGACGTGGTTTGGACTCCACAAGTCACAGGAAGTCCCCTGCAGAAGTACTGAGCCATGCTGCCGCTACAGCCGTCCATAATTGCGAAAGCGTTGCTGGTGAAGGATTTTGTGCACGAAGTGACCTCTCCATTATATCCCATACATGTTCAATAGGAAAGATGTCGGGCGACCTGGGTGGCCAAACCAGTCGATCGAATTATCTAGGATGTTCATCAAACCAATAGTGAACAATTGCGGACCGGTGACATGGCGCATTGTCATCCGTAAAAGTTCCATCATTGTTTGGGAACTTGAAATTCGCGAAAGGATGCAAATTGTCTCCAAGTAGCCGAACATAACCAATTCCAGTCAACAATAGGCTCAGTTGGACAAGAGGTCCCAGTCCATTCCAAGTAAACACAGACGACACCATCATGGATCCATCACCAGATTCCACAGTGCCTTGTTGACAACTTGTGTTCATGGCTTCGTGCGGTCTGAGCCGTACTTGAACTCTACCATCCGTTCTTATCAACTGAAATCGGGACTCATCTGACTAGGTCACTGTTTTCCAGTCGTCTAGGGTCCTACCAAAATGGTCACGAGCCTACAAGAGGCCTCACGTGAAGGGAGTCGGCCACTTCGTTTCCGTGCTGAGAGCTAATGCTTCAGATTTAGTAATATCGGCACACTCTTGGCAGTCGTTAAACAATGCCATGCTGGCTCGCCCAGCTCTTGCTTTGGTGCTCTGAATCTCCTGTCGCCGGCCGGGATAGCCGAGCGGTTCTAGGCGCTACAGTCTGGAACCGCGCGACTGCTAAGGTCGCAGCTTCGAATCCTGCCTCGGGCATGGATGTGTGTGATGTCCATAGGTTAGTTAGGTTTAAGTAGTTCCAAGTACTAGGGGACTGATGACCTCATAAGTTAAGTCCCATACTGCTAAGAGCCATTTGAACCGTTTTTGAATCTCCTGTCCAACTGCTTTTACACTAATATTCGAGAATTGATGGATTGATTATCCTGCCCCGCACAGATTGCCACACGCGTTAGCACGTCGCTTCCGTCATTCAGGGAGGCCGGCCGCCCTGCTTCGAATACGTTTGGAGCACAGAGGTTAGTGCACCAATCAGTCTCGATGTTGTTGTTGGGCGGTATCCGACGTACGGCGATAAGCACGCTCTTCGATAAACTTTTTCACATGAGGTAACACTAAATGCAGAGAGATGGGGGGCACAAATTCCGTCTTTGGGGGAAGGGGTGGCGACAGGAAAGGCATGCAGCCAGCATCTACACTGATGAGTCAAAGAAACTGGTACACCTGCCTGATGTAGTGTATGACCCCCGCGAGGACGCAGAAGTGCGCAACACGACATGGCATGGAGTCGACTAATGTCTGAAGTAGTGCTGAAGGTGACTGACACCATGAATCCTGCAGGGCTGTCCATAAACCCATAAGAGTACTAGGGGGTGGAGATCTCTTCTGAACAGCAAGTTGCAAGGCATTCCACATGTGGCCAATAATGTTCATATCTGGGTGGTTTGGTGGCCAGTGAAAGTATTTAAGCTCAGAAGACTGATCCTGAAACCACTCTGTAGCAATTCTGGACCTATAGGATGTCGCATTGTCCTGCTGGAATTACCCAAGTTCGTCGGAATGCACAATGGACATGAATGGATGCAGATGATTAGAGAGGGTGCTTACGTACGTGTCACCTGTCAAGAGTCGTATCTAGCAGTACCAGGGGTCCCATATCACTCCAACTGCACACGCCCCACACTATTACAGAGCCTCCACCAGCTTGACAGTCCCCTCCTGGCATCCATGGTCCACGGATTCATGAGGTTGTCTCCTTACTCGTACACTTCCATTCACGCCATACAATTTGAAACGAGCAGGCAACATGTTTCCACTCATCAACAGTCCATTTTCGGTGTTGACGGACCCAGGCGAGGCGTAAAGATTTGTGACGTACAGTCATCAATGATACACGAGGGAGCCTTCGGCTCCGAAAGCCCATATCGGTGATCTTACGTTGAATGGTTAGCCCGCTGACACTTGTTGACGGCCCAGCATTGAAATCTGCAGCAAATTGCGAAAGGGTTGCAGTTGCACTCTTGTCACGTTTGACGCTTCTCTTTAGTCGTCGTTGGTCCCGTTCTTACAGAATCTTTTCCCAGCCTCAGCGATGTCGGAGGTTTGACGTTTTACCGGATTCCTGATATTCACAGTACAGTCGTGGAATGGTCGTGCGGAAAATTCGCCACTTCATCGCTGCCTCGGAGATACTGTTCAAATGGCTCTGAGCACTATGGGACTTAACATCTGAGGTCATCAGTCCCCTAGAACTTAGAACTACTTAAACCTAACTAACCTAAGGACATCACACACATCCATGCCCGAGGCGGGATTCGAATCTGCAACCGTAGCGGTCGCGCGGTTCCAGACTAAAGCGCCTAGAACCGCTCGGTCACATCGGCCGGCGGAGATGCTGTGTCCCATCGCTCGTGCGCCGACTATAACACCACGTTCAAACTCACTTAAATGTTCTAGACGCTACAGTCCGGAATCGCGGGACTGCTACGGTCGCAGGTTCGAATCCTGCCTCGGGCATGGATGTGTGTGATGTCCTTAGGTTAGTTAGGTTTAAGTAGTTCTAAGTTCTAGGGGACTGATGACCTAAGATGTTAAGTCCCATAGTGCTCAGAGCCGTTTTTGAACTTAAATGTTGATAACCTGCCATCGTAGCAGCAGTAACCGATCTAACAACTGAGCCAGACACTTGTCTTATATAGGCGCTACCAACCGCAGCGCCGTTCACAAATCTCTGTATTTGGATACGCATGCATGCATTAGTTTTTTTGGTGCTTCAGTGTACAACTAACATTGCCAAATCCAGAATAATATCATGTCGACCCTGTGAAGACACGAGTGGGTCTTCGAACGACGTCAACTGATGTTTGTGAGGTACTTCCTTCGCGGATGAATTACAGCCCTGATATGCAACGAACTTGTTTAAGCTATGTTAGTACACTAAAGAACTTATAGAACGGTGTTACGGCTGCCGTTAAATTAATCAAGGCTGTGGAAAACTCAGGATTGGGAGAGTAGTTATAATTGGAGATTGCATATCATCAAAGCTCCCAGCGGGTCGTAAACTGAATGACTGAGGAGAAGAAACCTCAAAAGAGCATGGTGCGATCGATTCCCGAGTACATATCGTGGACTAAGTCTCTAACCAGCAGACAGATATGTACAGAAGCGGATTAGGGTGCTGTGTCAGGGGCTCGTGTAGTAATCTCGAGAACGTTTCAGGAACACTCCCGGGGTAGACGGAACAAGTCGGGCATTGTGTAAAGTTTCAGAGAGCTTATCTTGCAAGAGAAGTCAAGCAACATATCAATTCCTTCCACAAAGATTTCGTCAAAATATCGTGTTGGTAAAACAGCAGGTATTAGAGTGATAAGGCAGCATACCAAATTTGATTCTTACCATTCACCATTCGCGAATGGAACAGTAAAGATAGAAATTTTGGAAGTGCACGCAAAAACCTGCACCGTAAAGTGTCTTTTAAGGTGAAAACGTAGATGTAGATTTCATCATCCTATAATCCCATCTGTTTTAAATACGGTATCTGCATAAATTGTAACCAGATCACGAAAGAAACACTCTGTTTGGTAATGGCTCTGATTCAAAAAGATGGAGTAAAAATCCTACTTCCTACTGAGAGCACTCTGTAGATGTTACTTTCATCTGATACTTGCCACGAGACACTTCAGCCGAGAGAAGGACTTCGATTCCAGGCTCTAAGGCAGAACAATGTTCGGTGCAGGCCAGATGACTTAGAATTTTACAGCCACTACAGCTAGCACTCTTGGGCAACGGTAATACCGTAAGTATGGTGAGCAACTGCAGTATTCGCAAACAGAGGTGTAGGATGTGCACAAAGATTTCCCAACTGATTTGAGCACTTTCATCTTTTTAATTCGAGAACATTTATGAACAATTCCGAGCTCAACATGTGCGCAAATTGGATAGTAAGTACATGGGTGTTTCTTTCTATAATTCTTTCTTTCTCCTCTGATTAACATTCGAAAAACATTGTGCGACTTCTGCGAACTTATTAGTTCCTCAAATGTTGTGTTGACTTTAACGTATTCAACTCACTCATTACCCGATATTTGCCAAAGAGTTGATATTTTAATCCCACTGCAACCTGTGTTAATACTGAAATAATGGTTCCCTGTCTTTGTGTTCTCGTGTTCACCTCAATTCTAGTGACCATTGTTTCAATCAATAGTTTCATGAATCCCATTTTTTTAACCTTTTTTGAGTTACAGTGAATACCGAGCTAGTGCCCTATTTCTGCCTCACCGAACACGATTCGCAGACACTTCATTAAACGTTCTGACAATCTCAGACGATAACGCCAAATTCAGAGAGCTGGGGTGCACAGAAACCGTCTTGGGGTTAAGCGGTGGAAACAGCAAAGGCACGCAGCCATCCTCTAGCACCTACATTCCCAAATACAGCGCCGGCCGAAGTGGCCGTGCGGTTAAAGGCGCTGCAGTCTGGAACCGCAAGACCGCTACGGTCGCAGGTTCGAATGCTGCCTCGGGCATGGATGTTTGTGATGTCCTTAGGTTAGTTAGGTTTAACTAGTTCTAAGTTCTAGGGGACCAATGACCTCAGCAGTTGAGTCCCATAGTCCTCAGAGCCATTTTGAACCAAATACAGCGTAATAGCATGCCGACGCTGTGAAGATACGGGTAAGGCTGTATGCACGTAATATGCATGTATGTGTGTTTGTATGTAATGCTTTCATGAATGCAAGGTGAATTTCATACAGTTTACATGTTTTGTAGACAGTGTAAATGATGATTTGCATGTATGGGATGTTCTGGATAATGGAGGAGGGGCATCACCTGTAAACAGACGAACAAAAATATCATTCCTAACATTAGCATTTGAAAACACTCAAAGATTCATTTTGTCCAATTTTCCGATTGCAGTCTAACCTCAAAAAGACGCAAGCGAGGCAAAAAAAATGACAAATGCAAAAATTACGGAACATATTCATGCTAACAGATGCACAAACGCACTTGAAAAAGAGAATAAATTCTCGGATGACATTGTGCTAAGCATCAAAACGTAAGTAACCGGAGCAGTTTTCATTACTTAAATCCTAAATGACACTGTTGCAGACTTCCCTGAAACATCTAATATGATGCACGAAATTAAAATACTTAACATATTAACTAATTTGTAGCGTAATTGAGCCATGCATGGCTCGTGTTCGTGCCATCTCTTATTTAACATCCTGTTTCTGCCGTACTGCCACCTCGTTATGTCAGTTCCAATTACTTGTGTCACTGAGTTGCTGCTTGCATGCCCGTGAACGGCAACAGCAGCGCTTATCGATATAAGCCCTGCCGTATTATCTTTGCAGCAATGCTGTGACTTCCCAGTCGTCGTGTGTCGTGATGTCAGTTCGAACGTGCCAGCAGTCAGTTCGGACCTGGTAGTGTTTGACGTGGCACGTGGCACAAGTTCAGTCGGGGCGCGGCAGCAGTGAAGTCCGGACCGCCATGACTCGCCCGACGGTTGCCGACACACATGATTGGAGTGCCGACGACTTTGGTTGGTCGTCGGTCGCTCGTCTTCCGGGCGACGTGTATTTGGCCGGCGATCGCTTGTGGGTTGGCTGTGTGTGCCGACTCGTGATTCGTCCCTGTTATTGTACAGTCACTGCCGTTAGCATTGTCTAGTTCTTCGCGCAAGTGTTTGTGAATCTGTGTGTAGTTTGTGTGATTTTGACTGACAAGTTATTTGAAATGTTGTCGGCGTACTGGCTCTGAGGAGTGGTTCGGTTGGCGTGGAGTAGCGAGGAATTCTTGGTGGGGCGTGGTTTGGCCGGGCCCGCTGGCGGTCTCTATGTGGTGTCGGAGTGTGTGGCGCTGTTCCCATTGCTACGAGGTCCGCGGCTCACCGACCCTGGACACGAAATTTGAGGTTTGATTTAACCTACCAGCAAGTCAAGGCTGTTCACATTGTGTCGTTTGGAGTTCGTGGTCGGCTGTTGGGATATTCCCGCGAGCAACAACGTGGTTTTCAAGTTGGAAAATTCTTGCCACCTTCCGGTGGAGTTTCACTGTATTTGGTTATTTGAATTGAAGTGCACCAGCGGAATCTTCTGCCTTGTGGCCGTTAACATTCCGGTTACCTGCCCTGGCCGTTGATGTAAATTTCAGGCAGTGTAGTTTCTCCATCGTGTTGTTGCTGTCCAGCACGGTATGTAGTTTGACATCTCTATGTATGATTGGTTGTGGGCGCCAGTATCTTCTACGTTGTTCCGTTGAACTCCCTGTTGTGCCGTGGTCGTGTGAAGTGGACGTTATGTTGTCAGTGGGTCCGTTGACTGTAGGTTGGCTGGGTTGTCGTCGGATCGTGAATGGTTGGCCCATCTGCCTGTCTCACTTAAGCCAGCGTTAGTGTTTGAATTACTGGCCGACTCTCGAACATCTGAGCCCTCTTGGGTGTACTGCCCTACTTTTTTTTAAATTTGTTCTTGTTGTTTGTACTTGTATGGCTTCTAGCTCTTAAGGCCTTCAGCTTAGTTTAAAGTAGTGTTCCAAGTAAGCCCCTTGGCATTTTAAAATTTTTAATGTTGTTGAATTTTAAGTCTTGCCGGCCGCTGGTAACCGAGCGGTTGTAGGCATTTCAGTCTGGAACCATGCGACCGCTACGGTCGCAGGTTCGGATCCTGCCTCGGGCATGGATGTGTGTAATGTCCTTAGGTTAGTTAGGTCTAAGAAGTTCTAAGTTGTAGGGGACTGATGACCTGAGATGTTAAGTCCCATAGTGCTCAGAGCCATTTGAACCATTTTTAAGTCTTGGGCCTTCAGCCGATTTTGAGTTTGAGTTCTTTTGCTCTTAAGGCCTTCAGCGTAAATTAAAGAACTGTTTCACGTAGGGCCTTTGGTATCTAAAAGAAAATTAATGTTATGGAGTTTTAAGTGCTAGGGCTTCAGCCGATTTGAATTTAACTTGTTTACTTCAGCCTTACTAAAGAACTGTTTCTGATTATGCTTGTGTTTTAAGTTATTGGCCTTCAGCCGTTTTTAAATTAAAGTGGCTTTCAGCCGTAATTAATTCCCAAAGATTAAAACTGTGTGTTCTTTTTTTAATTTTTTGTGATCTTGTAATGTTTGAAACTTCCTGGCAGATTAAAACTGTGTACCCAACCGAGACTCGAACTCGGGACCGTTGCCTTTCGCGGGAAGTGCTCTACCATGTGAGCTACCGAAGCACGACTCACGCCCGCTCCTCACAGCTTTACTTCTGCCAGTATCTCTTGCCCGCGAAAGGCAAAGGTCCCGAGTTCGAGTCTCGGTCGGGCACACAGTATTAATCTGCCAGGAAGTTTCATATCAGCGCACACTCTGCTGCAGAGTGAAAATCTCATTCTTGTAATGTTTGATCAAATAATAAAGTTGTATGTTAGAGTGTAACTGACAGCCCTTATTTTTTCCCCTTACCACAATTTATACTATCTGTCCTGTCCTGTGGGATTAGCAGGGCGTTTCAGTAATCAGTCTTAGAAGCTGTTTTATGTTGGGTAGATGGATTCTTTAAAGAATCGGGGTTAGAGAATTACTATTAAGATACTGTTGTGACATAGTTTTTCGCTAAGGACTTGCAGTCGTAACGAGATGGTGATTTAAAATCTGGAACTCCTTGTGAACGTGTGACAACCAAGCGCCGGCCGCGGTGGTCTCGCGGTTCTAGGCGCACAGTCCGGAACCGCGCGACTACTACGGTCGCAGGTTCGAATCCTGCCTCGGGTATGGATGTGTGTCATGTCCTTAGTTAGGTTTAACTAGTTCTAAGTTCTAGGGGACTGATGACCTAAGATGTTAAGTCCCATAGTGCTCAGAGCCATTTTTGACAACCAAGCGAGCCTGTAACAGTACTCTTTTTTCTTTGAACTAGGCGATCAGTAGCCGAAAGTAAAGTTAGGAGTACTGGGAAGGGGCCAAACGGAGCACGTTTGCTTTCCTGAGATGTAAAGAAGAGTGTGTATAGTAGTGGCGCATCATTTTGCAAGAGGCTTATGCGCGCCGCGCGTTGAAGACAGGAGCGGTCTTCTCGAGCGGTACCTGTTGGCAACGACCGGGGTGAGGAACTGAGGCGCAACTCAGCGCCTCTCACAACACGCGGGGCCGGTCGTAAAGCCGTCCTCGCCGCTACGCGATACGGCTCGCTACAAGCGGCGCACTGTGCCGTGTACGTCAGCTCACAGCTACCGCGAAACACTGCCGGAGTGGCCCGTCACGGGCACCACGCAGGCACTAGGCGGCTGAAAACTGGACGCTCTGAACACCGACTGGGCGAGGATTGTCCCATTTAAAGACGCGCCGCGCATGGCGCTCAAATGCATCAACTAGATGCAGCCTATGCGACGAGTGTAGTCGCGATATCTGAGCACCCTGTTGTAAGACGTGTATATTTCTATTGTCAGACCACAATTTATGAAACATGTTTGTATTTTATTAATACGATTAAGTAGAAATAATTAATATTTGTCATTTTGGAGATAATTATGGTAGCAGAGAATGTCTGCACCAGAAAGCATTGTTGGCGGGAGAGACCGCACATTGATATAATTTTAAAAAGGGCGGGAGAGACCGCGCATTGATGCATTTTGTAATGGTAGCAGGAACTGTCTGCACCAGAAAGCATTGTTGGCGGGAGAGACCGCACTTTAGCGTTCGTAGGAAGTCAGTAAGTAGTAAGCGAGAAGTGAAGCGAGTCGGTAGCAGGTCTGAAGCGAGAGGTTGAGAGGAGCGGTGTGCCTGCCAGCCACCAGCTGTGATTTACAAGAGATTATAAACGGATGTACAGAGACATCAGCCAACTACTGTCATAAGAGGAACTAATATTATTGACTTTTTTTTTTTTTTTTTTTTTTTTTTTTTTTTTTTTTTTTTTTAAGGACCTCAAGACTACTGAAAGTATGTTTGCGCAATGCTAGTTGTAATATTATTGTAAAAAGTAAGGTCCATTTGAACGTTTGTAAAATCGTTTCATTACCAGCAGTAAATATTTGAAGAAACGTTTTCAGAATATAATTAGTCTTTGCCAGCAATATTGCATTCCAAAAACCATCAACGTAAAACTTTGCAATATTTTATTGTTGTCAAGAAAAAGTTTGACTATGAATTACGTAACTTCAGTCAAATTAATTAAAGAATAACGTCAGCTTTGCTATTAAAGAATAACGTCAGCTTTGGTAATAAATACAGCCACTTATTATGACAGCCCACCAGCAGCTAATAGAGCATAGTGAAACAGGGTAAGTATATTCATGTCGCAGTTCGATGTAGCAGTCAGATGGCGATCCAGTAACAGTAAAAAACGTAAGGAACAGTTTTGGGTTATTGCAGGTAACGACTGAGGGCCACGACGACGGCACATTCTATGTTTCGTCGAAATAATCAGTACATCACTTTTAATAAGCAGCATTTAAATTTGTATGCGAAGATTGCACTTTTTATTATTGAGAAAGACAACTAATTTCAAAGGGAAGATTTCATTTGTTATTATTAAGCAAGAGATAGAAATCCTAAGGGAAGGTTTCATAGGTTATTGTAGAAGGGAAGGTTGCGTAAAAAAAAAGAGATATAGAGGAGACGGGAAGGTTTCACTGTTACAGACCGATTATAATGTGTGCTTTTTTATTATTATTGTAGCTGCAGTTTTTTTTATTTTACCTGCTGGATAACGATGTAGTACTGGGTCATATGCTTACCGGAAATCGAGAAATCCTACATCTAACTACAAAAATCTGCATCTACCCATATGTACAGTGTGCTGTTTTTTGGGTCATCAATCTCGATGAGCCCGCCACGAATTCCTCTCCTCTGCCAGCTTCTTCATCTCAGAGTAACACTAGCAACCAACGTACTCAATGATTTGCCGGATGTATTCCAATCTCTCTCTTCCTCTACAACTCCCTCTAGTACCATGGAAGTCACTCACCGATATCTTAACAGATGTCCTATCATCCTCTCACTTCTTCTTGTCCGTGTCTTATAAATTACTTTCCTCTCCGATTCTGCGCAGAACCTTCTCATTCCTTACCTTATCAGTCCCCCTAACTTTCAACATTCTCATTACTTTCGTCTTTCTTCGATTTACTCTCAGCCCATATTTTGTACTCATTTCCCTGTAATTCTCCTCCACTTTCACTCAGGATATCAGCGTCGTCATCGAATCTTATCATTGATATCCTTTCACCTTGAATTTTAAATCCACTCTTGAACCTTTCATTTCCATCATTGCTTCTTCGTGTGCAGGTTGAACAGTAGGGGTGAAAAACTACATCCCAGTTTTACACTTTTTTTGATCCGGATCTTCATTCTTGGTATTTGTGGCGTCGATAGTTACGATGCCACAACGTAGGTGCACGCTCTCATAAGTTGGCACTACGAGAGAAGACTAGCTACACCGACCACAGCGCCCTCTGGCCGACGCTGTGGAGCTCAGCGAGTGCCATCTTGATTTCGGTCCATTTGATCAAGAGCAGACGGCCTGGAAATATCGCTTCTACTACCGAGTGGGCTAGCTTGCTATTGAGACTTTGTATTAGTTACGTTCAGCTAAAGTTTGGACAGCAACGAGTATTAGCTTTGAGATTATACAGAGCGGTCAACCTATCTTCACAGGATTAGACATTGACTACGGCTTCACACGTATGTACTCATCCTAGCCAAAGTTATATATCCATTTGATATTTACTTGTGTTAAAGTTACATGCAGTACCGAAGTGCTTCACCTCCCTTGCTTCTACTCGCTTCCTTCACTCCCGACCTATATTACAGAAGCAGTTCCCAGGAGCAGACCCACGCGCCGCCTATCCAAGTGGGATACAAAAGTCTTCCACTCCTATTATTCCCTTTTGGCTCTCGTACGTATTGTATATCACCCGTCTCTCTCTATAGCTTACCCCTATTTTTCTTAGAATTTCGAACAATTTGACCATTTTACACTGTCGAACGCTTTGTCCAGGTTGACAGATCCTATGAACGTGTCTTGATTTTTCATTTGTCTCGCTTCCATCATAAAACGCAACATCAGACTAGCTTCTCTGGTGCCTTTACCTTTTCTAAAGCGAAACTGATCGTCATCTAACACATCCTCAGTTTTCTTTTCCGTTCTTCCGTATATTATTCTTGACAGCAACTTGGATGCATGACCTTTTAAGCTGATTGTGCGATAATTGGCACACTTGTCGGCTCTTGCTATATTCGGAATTGTGTGGATGATGTTTTTCCGAAAGTCGGCTCGTATACCGCCAGACACATGCATTCTACACACCAACACGAATAGTCGTTTTGTTGCCACTTTCCCCAACCATTTTAGATATTCTGATGGAATGTTATCTACCCCTTCTGGCTTATTTGATCTTAACTCTTCCAAAGGTATTCTAAATTCTGATTCTAATACTAATCCGCTATCTCTTCTAAGTCGACTTCTGTTCTTCTTCTATCACATCAGACAACCCTTGCCCCCTCGTAGAGCTCGTCAAGGCACTCTTTCCATCTATCCGCTCTCTCCTCTGCATTTAACAGCGGAATTCCCGTTGCACTCTTAATGTTAACACCCTTGCTTTTAATTTCACCGAAGGTACTATAGATCAGAATCGGAGCGAGTAAGAGCCGAATGCTGCAGGTTGCACATTTTACAAATCAAGGCGCCGCTGTTACATTAGTGCTAACTGACTGTTATATATTGCGATAAAAAAGCGCGCTGTTTCTGTATTAATGTGCCCATGGCAACTTGCGTTTAAGGTCTAACATGGAATAGTATAGCTTATCATTCATTTTTGTAATTTATTTCATTAGTTAATCACCACACTACATCTTCATCACATGTTTTCTGATGCCGTCGTTACAGGGTCGGTAACGCATCGAAAGTGAGTATAGGTCAACGCAGTTTTTATTCATTCTCTGAACAGATATTAAATATTAAAATAAATTTACAGCCGTCATCGAAAAAGAATTATCTGCGTAAATATATGTATAAACGGAACAATTGTCACTTCTGACCTGTCTTTATATTGCTGTATAATCTGCTTGACTGGAACGCTCTCTTTCAAATTCTAAAGGTAGGAGGAGTAAAATACAAGGAGGGAAAGGCTATTTACAAATTGCCCACGAACCAAAGAAAAATTTGGAGAAAGAATTAAAGTTCAGGCAGAAGAAATAAAAGCTTTGAGGTTTGCCAATGATATTGTAATTCTGTCACAAACAGCAAATGACTGGAAAGAGCAGTTGAATGGAACGGATAGTGTTTTGAAAGGTGGGTATAACACCAGCATCAGCAAAACAAAAGAAAGGATGGTTGACTGTAGTCAAATTAAATTAGGTGATACTGAGGGAAGTAGATTAGGAAATGCGACACTTAAAGCAGCAGACGCGTTTTGCTATTTGGGCAGCAAAATAACTGACGATGGCCCAAGTAGAGAGGGTATAAAGAGTAGGCCGACAATGGAAAGAAAAGCGTTTCTGAAGAAAAGAAATTTGTTTACATCGTATATACCGAAGATTTAAGTGTTACGAATCTTTTCAGAAAGTATTCGTATGAAGTGAAGCCATATAAGGAGACATCGACGGTAAACGGTTTAGACAAGAAAGGAATAAAAGCTTTTGAAATGTGGTTCTACAGAAGAATGCTGAAGAGGTGAGTAGATCACATAACTAATGAGGAGGTACTGAACAGAGTGGGGAGAAAAGAAATTTGTAGCAGAATCTGACTAGAAGAAGGGATCAGCTGATAGGACACCTCTGAGACATCTAGGGATCACCAGTTTAGTATTCGATGGAGGAAAACGTGTGTGTGTGGGGGGTGGGGGTGGGGGGGGGTGCGACGGGGGTTGTAAAATTCATAGAGGGAGACCAAGAGATGAATACAGTAAGCATATTCAGAAAGACGTTTGTTGCAGTAGTTATTCGGAGATGAAGAGGCTCGAACAGGATAGAGTAGCGTGGAGGGCTGATCAAACAAGTCTTCGGACGGAAGAAAACAAAGACGACTTGTTTCTGTCATTAGGCACATCGCACGTTTTGGGACATTTTAACTTGCACTTGAAAATGGCTGTAAGGCCAGAATCATGACGGTGCGAAATAAATGAATAGTAATTTACAGTTTGGTAGCGAAAATTTCATTCAAAACGAGTGCATAGTAGCGGGAATGTCGCGAGTCTGCGATTGTACTTGCAAACTAGTCTACTGGCTCCCCTTTCTGGGCGAGTCGAGTCCCCTAGTACCCGACAGCAGACTCAGGTGAGGAGTGGCCTGCGGCGGAGACTCAGGAGTTGAGTCCACGGGCACACGGAGACAACGAGATCGCGAGGCCCACGAGAAAGGCAGGCCGCGACAAGTACGTCACATCATGCGACACGAGGCCCACGAGAATCGGGCCTCGATGCGGCCCGCATCTCGTGGTCGTGCGGTAGCGTTCTCGCTTCCCACGCCCGGGTTCCCGGGTTCGATTCCCGGCGGGGTCAGGGATTTTCTCTGCCTCGTGATGGCTGGGTGTTGTGTGCTGTCCTTAGGTTAGTTAGGTTTAAGTAGTTCTAAGTTCTAGGGGACTTATGACCACAGCAGTTGAGTCCCATAGTGCTCAGAGCCATTTGAACCATTTGAGCCTCGATGCGACACTGTAGGTCTTACGAGTGCCAGCAACCATCTCTGGCGGGGAGCGATTAACTATTTCACGCGAGTTTAATAACTACTGACAGCATGTTTAAATACATGCAAGTTCTCTAGAGCATACGACAAAATTAAGATCTTTAGTGAGTACCTTTCATTTAAATGTTGATTTCGTGTGGACCCTGCACGGAGCCGATCATTTACGAAGTGTGGCGGACAAGCCGACTAGTGTGGCGTCACAAGTTCGTTGCAGGGTCCTTATACGAGGGTTGGAACTTTAATAATGGCAACTGTTTATTTACAGATCATACAAAATAGTTATGTGTTTCGAAGTTTTGCTGACCTTCAAGGTAGTCACCAGCATTGTGTATAACCCGTTGCCAGCGATGTGGAATACAACCTACGACCAGCTTAGAGATAGAAGTGATGACACTTTCTGTAGGACCTGATCAACATTTTGCAGGACAATGCTTAAGCAAATACAGTGCAAGCTGTTATTTATTTGTTTGACTGATGGGGCTGCTAAGTGCTATACCACCTACTGCACTCCCCTGACTTAAGTCTTCGTGATTTCAACTCGAGTTTTGAACTGAAGGAAACGCTTCACGGCATTCGCTTCAGAACTGCTACAAATTCGTCGGGCAATAGACCGCGCCGCTCGAACTGTCAACACAACTGGCACTGCTACGAGTATCCTACGACTTCCACATCGCTGGAAACGGGTTATACACAATGCTGGTGACTACTTTGAAGGTCAGTAAGACTTTTAAAACACGTATCTGTTTTGTTCAAAAAATGTTCAAATGTGTGTGAAATCTTTTAAGACTTAACTGCTAAGGTCATCAGTCCCCAAGATTACACACTACTTAACCTAAATTATGCTAAGGATAAACACACACACCCATTCCCGAGGGAGGACTCGAACCTCCGCCGGGACCAACCGCACAGCCCATGATTGCAGCGCCTTAAAAATGGTTCAAGTGGCTCTGAGTACTATGGGACTTAACATCTGAGGTCATCAGTCCCCTAGAACTTAGAACTACTGAAACCTAACTAACCTAAAGACATCACACACATCCATGCCCGAGGCAGGATTCGAACCTGCGACTGTAGCGGTCGCTCGGTTCCAGACTGAAGCGCCTACAACCGCTCAGCCACTCCGGCCTGCGCAGCGCCCTCAGACCGCTCGGCTAATAGCTCGCGGCGTTTATTTTGTACGGGCTGTAAATAAATACACTCCTGGAAATTGAAATAAGAACACCGTGAATTCATTGTCCCAGGAAGGGGAAACTTTATTGACACATTCCTGGGGTCAGATACATCACATGATCGCACTGACAGAACCACAGGCACATAGACACAGGCAACAGAGCATGCACAATGTCGGAACTAGTACAGTGTATATCCACCTTTCGCAGCAATGCAGGCTGCTATTCTCCCATGGAGACGATCGTAGAGATGCTGGATGTAGTCCTGTGGAACGGCTTGCCATGCCATTTCCACCTGGCGCCTCAGTTGGACCAGCGTTCGTGCTGGACGTGCAGACCGCGTGAGACGATGCTTCATCCAGTCCCAAACATGCTCAATGGGGGACAGATCCGGAGATCTTGCTGGCCAGGGTAGTTGACTTACACCTTCTAGAGCACGTTGGGTGGCACGGGATACATGCGGACGTGCATTGTCCTGTTGGAACAGCAAGTTCCCTTGCCGGTCTAGGAATGGTAGAACGATGGGTTCGATGACGGTTTGGATGTACCGTGCACTATTCAGTGTCCCCTCGACGATCACCAGTGGTGTACGGCCAGTGTAGGAGATCGCTCCCCACACCATGATGCCGGGTGTTGGCCCTGTGTGCCTCGGTCGTATTCAGTCCTGATTGTGGCGCTCACCTGCACGGCGCCAAACACGCATACGACCATCATTGGCACCGAGGCAGAAGCGACTCTCATCGCTGAAGACGACACGTCTCCATTCATCCCTCCATTCATGCCTGTCACGACACCACTGGAGGCGGGCTGCACGATGTTGGGGCGTGAGCGGAAGACGGCCTAACGGTGTGCGGGACCGTAGCCCAGCTTCATGGAGACGGTTGCGAACGGTCCTCGCCGATACCCCAGGAGCAACAGTGTCCCTAATGTGCTGGGAAGTGGCGGTGCGGTCCCCTACGGCACTGCGTAGGATCCTACGGTCTTGGCGTGCATCCGTGCGTCGCTGCGGTCCGGTCCCAGGTCGACGGGCACGTGCACCTTCCGCCGACCACTGGCGACAACATCGATGTACTGTGGAGACCTCACGCCCCACGTGTTGAGCAATTCGGCGGTACGTCCACCCGGCCTCCCGCATGCCCACTATACGCCCTCGCTCAAAGTCCGTCAACTGCACATACGGTTCACATCCACACTGTCGCGGCATGCTACCAGTGTTAAAGACTGCGATGGAGCTCCGTATGCCACGGCAAACTGGCTGACACTGACGGCGGCGGTGCACAAATGCTGCGCAGCTAGCGCCATTCGACGGCCAACACCGCGGTTCCTGGTGTGTCCGCTGTGCCGTGCGTGTGATCATTGCTTGTACAGCCCTCTCGCAGTGTCCGGAGCAAGTATGGTGGGTCTGACACACCGGTGTCAATGTGTTCTTTTTTCCATTTCCAGGAGTGTAGTTGCCCCTGAAATCTCGTTGGCTTCACGGTTTCGGAGATGACGTCACAGGACTCGATGGCGAGTTTAAAGCGAATGTATTGACGTCTGCTGTGTCCTTTACTCAAGCCATCACCTACCACGCGGTCTTCAGTCCCAAATAGATGTGTCAAATTGAGTACATGATATATCTGTTTGGGAAACTAACTTGGCTTTTGCTTTCGAAGGGACAGCCCGAGAACGCTAATGTGTACCGAAACCGGTAGCCAGCGGTCGAAACAAAAATTCTGCGGCTATAAACTAAAACAAATACTGTTTCCTTTTTATTATTATTAGCATGATTATCATTTGTTGGTTGGTCGATTTGGGGGAAGGGGACGAAACAGAGAGCTCATCGGTTCCATCGGATAAGGAAGGAAATCGGTCTTGCCCTTTTTAAAGGGGCCATCCCAGCATTTGCCTGAAGCGATTTAGGTAAATTACGGAAAACCTAAATCACGATGGTTGGACGTGGATCTAAACCGTCGTTCTAACGAGTACAAGTCCAGTCTGCTAACCACTTCGCCAACTCACTCGTTATCTTCTTGGAGATGTGGTCCGTCAATGCAACTAAATAAAATGAAAAGTGCAAGCGATATCTGCGATGTGTCGAATGCGGGTGAAAGAACGCTAGAAATCGGAGAGCTGGAGCATGGAAACTAACGAATACATCTCCAGGATCACATGCATGAGTTAACAGCGCTGGAAATCGCCGCTGAATATGGTTTCTTTCCCAAATACAAGTAGCGAAACGCGTATGCCAATAAACAAACTGCTTTCAATTAGTTATATAGACGGAACATGTGGTGTCACCGCCAGACACCACACTTGCTAGGTGGTAGCCTTTAAATCGGCCGCAGTCCATTAGTATACGCCGGACCCGCGTGTCGCCACTGTCAGTGATTGCAGACCGAGCGCCACCACACGGCAGGTCTAGAGAGACTTACTAGCACTCGCCGCAGTTGTACAGCCGACGTAGCTAGCTACAGTTCACTTACAAATACGCTCTCATTTGCCGAGACGATAATTAGCATAGCCTTCAGCTACATTTGCTACGACCTAGCAAGGCGCCGTATTCAATTGATATTGAGATTCTATTAATGTATCATCAAGAGCGATGTTCTACAAATGTGGATTAAAGTTAAGTATTCCAGAAGCTAAGTACTTTTCTTTATAGCATTCATTACGTATCCTGTTTCAGACCTCACGCCAGCCTGCGTGAGTTTAAGCACGTGCCTTTCGGCTTCCTCTCATTGTGTCTAGGCTGTCTTGTCTAGACACAACAGAACATACCTCCTCGAATTTAAAGCAACTAAGGGAAAGACGGAAAACAGAAAAATGGCGATAAATAAAAGACTGTTTTCCGTTCTATGCCCGTTTCGCTTACTTCTATTTGGGAAGCATCCTCATTGTCCCAAAATACGTGTTTGTTGTAAGTAGACGCAGTTTGTTGCGGAATTTCCGATAAGCATTTGGCTCGGTACCACACCTACGCTTAATACCAAAGGTACGATCACATGGGGCACCGAGCGAGATTCGTGACTGGCTTGAGGATTTTTTTGATAGAGATGTAGAAGTAACATCAGATGTGACGGCACCCACGCTGTTAATGTTGTATATTAATGACTTTGTACACAATATTAACAGTGACCTCAGACTTTTCGCAGCTGATGCAAATATCTACAAGAAAGTACTGTCTGAAAGAAGCCACACGAATATTCAGCTGGATCGACAAGATCTCAGAGTGGTGCAGAGACTGGCATCTTGCTAGAAAATGTTCAAAAATGCAATATTATGGACTTCACAGAACGAAAAACGCAGTATGAAGTCAGAAATGGAATCGGTTAACACATACAAACGCCTGAATGTAACACTTTGTAGCGATATGAAATGGAGCGATGTCATACACTCAGTCGTAGGCAAAGTAGGTGGCAGACTGAGGTTTATAGGTAGAATACTAGGGAAATGTAATCTATCTACAAAGGACACTGCTTAAAAAGTCAGTGGCGCAACCCAGCCTAGAATATTACTCAAGTCGTGGGAGCCGTGGTAAATAGGATTAACAGGGGATGTCAGGATGGACAGCATGGATGGTCACAGGTTTGTCTGAGCAGTGGGACTGTGTCACGGAGATGCTGATGAAACTGAACTGGCCGACACTTGAAACAGACGCAAACTACCCCGAGAAAAACAGTTTAGTTTCAAAAACCAGATTTAAGTTGAAACTTCCTGGCAGATTAAAACTGTGTGCGGGACGGAGACTCGAACTCGGGAACAGATTTAAGTTGGTTGGTTGATTTGGGGGAGGGGACCAAACAGCGACGTCATCGGTACCTATCGGATCAGGGACGCATGGGGAAAGAAGCCGGTCGTGCCGTTTCGAAGGAACCATCCCGGCATTGGCCTGAAGCGATTTAGCGAAATCACGGGAAACCTAAATCAGAATGGCCGGACACGGGTTTGAACCGTCGTCCTCCCGAATGCGAGTTCAGTGTGCTAACCACTGCGCCTGTTCTCTCGGTGACGTTTAAGTCATGAATCCCTTAATAACCGTTCGCGTACGGGCCGTGAGCAGAAGATTAGACTAGTTACAGAGTGCACCGAGGCGTTTAAAAATTTTTCCCCCGCGCCATACGTAAATGAAACGGTAAGGAGCCGTAATAACTGGTACAATGTCAGCTGCCCTGCACGTCTCCAAGACCGATCAAAACTTCACGGACTGCGTGACGTACGGAGGTTTTGGACGATCCTGAAAGCGTGCTTGGATAGTGCAAGTAGTTAAGGCAACCGCTCGCGACAATCGGGAAATCAGGGTTCGAGCCCCGATCCGGCGCAAATTTCTATTTGTCACAAACACCTGACGTCAATCCGGATTCGTAAAATGCGAATCCATTTCGGTAAAGGACCTGGCCTCGCCAGGTTTTCTACACACAGGACAAAATTCCCAGACCTATCTCAATGAAAAAAACTGTATTAAGGACTAACATTTCATTACTGTCTTGGTTAACGTTTAAGATAAGCGAATCCAGTACAAGAAACTCACCGCACGTATCATAAATGTAATACTTTTGAAAATATAAAAGAAAGTAGTTAACAATGTTTCTTATTAATGGCGTTAACTGCGTGTATGAACAGTTTCTCCTTTGTCGCTGAATGTGGATATCTGACGTGACAGCCGGCCGCGGTGGTCTCGCGGTTCTAGGCGCGCAGTCCGGAACCGTGCGACTGCTGCGGTCGCAGGTTCGAATCCTGCCTAGGGCATGGATGTGTGTGATGTCCTTAGGTTAGTTAGGTTTAAGTAGTTCTAAGTTCTAGGGGACTGATGACCATAGCAGTTGAGTCCCATAGTGCTCAGAGCCATTTGAACCAACCATCTGACGTGACACGGTTCCCTTTAATTCCTGAATGAATCGCTTCCGTGCAGCTTTTGACGATTTCTAAATCATAATGCTTAGCGTTTAATAATGTGTGTCAAATAGCGAACTGTTCAAGGTGTCATTAAGGTTGTAACTCCCCTGCGCCCTCTTCTACTTAACTAGGAAAAACGCCGATGATCACAACTATCAAAGAATATTTTCAATCCATAACGGTGCATTTTTGTTTTCTTGAGCAAGGTGTCCTTACATTAAAGGAAGGCTGGAACTGGCAACACATCACCTCTGTGTATTTGAACCTATTATTAATACATTTCTTCTGCATGTATCATTTGAAAAAGAGATTTCTTGACGTCTCATATCGCCCTCATCATCAGACGCTAAAAGCAACGCCCTGTTGATGTAGTCATCTTTGCCCCTCCCACGCCATCTGTATCATTTGGTTGTATTTAATGCAATTACTTCCAGTGAGAACACTTTACAATACGAATGTTCTGGGATTGCTTTTTGGTTTTTAAGGTTCCCTACCTCAGTCGGTAGAACCGGAACCCTATAGGATCACTTTGTTGTCCGTCTGTCTGTCTGTCCAACTGTTAGAAACCATTTTTCTCTGAAACGGGTAGACGGGTCAAGTTGACATTTAAGTCGCATACTAAGTATACGGTCAGTGGCGGTGTAAAAACTTAGAGCTTTTCACCCAATTCTCTCAAAAGATACGGCAATTTACGTCATTTATGTAACATATTTTGATGCTCACGAACTCACTCATCAAGACCTGTAGTATACTCGTAGGTCCAGAACCATGAAATTTGGCAAGAAGCAAGGTTTCACTGTACAAGTAAAGGAAAAAGTGTGAAAGTAGTTAATTTGTATTTATATCACACCAAAAACACTTTTCTGTTATTTTTCTTTTTGTCCCACGGTCTGCCTGTCCGTCCGTTTATTAAGTTCCAATTTATTGCACATACTACGCTCTATGGTCCTTTGGTGGTGTAACAACCGTTAGATTCTACGTCAATGCAGTCAAAAGATACGACCATTTATGTCACACATTTTGATACTCGGAAACTCACTCATTAAAATCTATAGGGTACTTCCCCTTGACGAAGAATCATGGAATTTGGCAAGAAGAAATGTTTCACAGTAAAAGTGAAGGAAAAAAATCAGAAAATTGTTAATTAATGAGTATACCGCACGAAAAGAAAATTTATTTTGTCATTTGTTATCCAGCCTCAAACTTGAAATTAAAACAATGTCCAGTTAATTTACTTTTCCTTCTCTGTGCCATGTTAATGTGTGTCCTTTTCTCTTTGATTTCCTCTCCTATTTGTTCATTAGCTTTTCTTTCAGTCCAGTATTTTTTTCTTTTGGTTCATATTCACATCTCTGTTGCCTCTTTATCTTTTCCTGTTTTCCCGAAAGCCACCCTTCATAACCGTAGCATAAAATGCTCCAAACATATCTCTTGAGGAATTTAATTCTTCGTTACATCTTATGGCTGTTAATAAAAAGCTCTTATATCTAAATGTGTTTTGTGAGTGCAGTGATCATTTTTATTAAAAACAGTCAAGTGCATAATTTCTGTACAACAGTGATAATAACAAAAAAGGAAAGCAAAATTTTGATAGAGCTACGATGTATGTCTCGCAGAAATATTACGTACACGCCATTATCCTCGTGCAGTAGTTAAGATGTAATTACGAACTAATAACGAATAGCCATAATAGAGTGTATTCGCTCACTTGGAGTCTGTATATTTCTCCTCCACCCAAAAAGGTAAAAATAAATCTCCATGTTCTGGACTGACAGGCACTATACTCCGTTTATAATAAGAATAAACCTCATGTAAACATTACACTATGTATTCTTCCGCGTTTGTTGGAACCTCATTGGACTTAATTTCATGTGGAGCGGAAGCCAAGTTGTCTCGTGTACTGTCAAGCACGATAATGACAATACGATTTATGCTGTGCATCACCCGTACGTAGACTCAACGATGATACGGGGCAACAGTTTTACCGGCGCATTTAACTTGGACAGCACTGATCCAACTAATCTCCAATATTGTGAACAGTTATACTATAGACTTAAAAAGAGACGAACCGAGAAACAACATAGCTTCGAATTTCATTTAATTTTAAAACAGAAGGAAATAATATTCGGCAAAACTCAAGCAATACTCTTCTTAGATGTACAGACGGAAAACATAATATGCTCTCGATCTTAGCTAACATCGTGCTGTAATCAAAAGCAACTGATGAAAATTCCTGACTTTAACAAGAGTAATTTTTCCGCACGAGCTATGTGTGGCGTAAAAGCGCATTGATTTCCCATATATTTAAATATTGAAGCCACTGAAGGTATTACAGTAACTCGTCTGGTAATCTCTGAACTCCTTTCATATCGGACTCCGAGGAATACGGTACATTTCAGTTCCGCCGCGCTGATAACGGGGCGATCAGCAACAGAATCCGAAGCTACCAAAAAGTCAAGACCTCTTTCATGACGTGCATTTCTGCATTTCGCCTCCGTTCGGCAGTGACGTTTGGAAGTTTAATTTCTTGTTATTTCTCGCGACAAATCCCTTAACTTGGCTCCAGATCAATTCTATTGGGTTTAGATTGCAGTGTTACGGTGACACCTGTAAAAAATGCGGCATTTGTACAGTGTGCTCGACGCCGCGAAAATTATTGTTTTCAATTTTTCTACGACGCTTATCTCTCTGGCTTGTGTGAGACCACATCTTTCCTAGAAAATAATGGAACTATTCAAATAAACAGAATTTGATTTTTCATTTTACTCCAAAAAATTTAATTCTGTTATTGTTCTGAACTTGAACAATCTTTAACAATCGTTTATAAAATATCGATAGTTAAGAATGTATATTTGCAATGAAAACTAGAATTTTGCATGCAATATGTAATCAGGAACTAGAAGACATTCATTTTTCTTAAAAATTATTGTTCAGTATGTGAAAATTAACATATATTTTATGAATTTCATATTTAAATGATTTAAGTATTCAAACCGAACAAAAAAGATTACCGATCACAATGAATTTCGAACCGCTGCCCGCCAGCATACACGATTATCATTCTACCATGCTACTGTTCACGCCACGCATGTAACTGAAATACCTTCCCTTATGTTTACTGCACAGTGTTTATCGAAAAACGCCAAAGCCGATTTTTCTCTGTAATCTCATGAAAAACATCAACAAACCATTTTTTTACTCTCCGGTGTTCCGTGCGCGCGTTTCACTACGAAGCAGAAAGCAGTGTCATCCGTTCTCACTGTACGTACGAAGAGCGAGAGAATCAGAGCACAAGCAGCGTTTACAGACACTGTGACTGCACACGATTTTTGAAATAAATATTATGTAGCTAAAGTATAATTAAGATAGACGTTAAAGGGCGCTAACACATCAGAACGTCTTAAAGGTTCTTTTACGGTGACACAGTAATAAGATATCTAATTCATAAATTGGACCTACTTCCAAGAGCATAACAACACCAGTGCACGAAAGCTACGGATGCTGACCAGTCATCGCTTTTGTGTTTGTTTACATCAGGTTTATTCTTATGATGAACGAAGTGTAGTACAATGAAGAGCGCGCTGAGAGACTTCAAGACGGTGGTGGGAGTAGCGCTGTGGCGCCAGAAGGCTAAACGGCTATTAACTTCAGCTGGCGCCTTACACCGTGGCGCCAGCCGGATCGTGCCGGCAAAATCAGGGGATTTCCACGTACAAGTTGATTGGCGCTAGACGTCTGGGCTCATTGTGAAGTGCTTGTCTCAACTACCAGGGCAATGACCTCGGACAACGACCAAGTCGCCGTGCAGGCTGGATTCGGTCCACCACTGGTAGACAAGAGCGAAAGTTTGTGATAGATCTCTACTACTGTTACGGACGAAACCTCTGGTCGGAAACCAGCTAACTGTGCTGTGAAAACCATTGGTAGAAATAGTGACAAACTTATCAAAATTTCGGACGTTGAAGTAGACGAAATTCTTCTTTGGAAGCAAACTAACGCATGACGGACGATGAGAGGAGAATATAAAAAAATACGGGCAAAAAAAGCATTCCTGACCTACAGAAGTCTACTAGTACCAAGCATTATCTTTAATTTGAGGAAGAAATTTCTGAGAGCGTCAGTTTGGAATCCAATTTTGTATGGACGTTATAACACTAACCTATAGGCCGGCCGAAGTGGCCGCGCGGTTCTGGCGCTGCAGTCTGGAACCGCGAGACCGCTACGGTCGCAGGTTCGAATCCTGCCTCGGGCATGGTTGTGTGTGATGTCCTAAGGTTAGTTAGGTTTAACTAGTTCTAAGTTCTAGGGGACTAATGACCTCAGCAGTAGAGTCCCATGGTGCTCAGAGCCCCTTTTGAACTAACCTACACTCCTGGAAATTGAAATAAGAACACCGTGAATTCATTGTCCCAGGAAGGGGAAACTTTATTGACACATTCCTGGGGTCAGATACATCACATGATCACACTGACAGAACCACAGGCATATAGACACAGGCAACAGAGCATGCACAATTTCGGCACTAGTACAGTGTATATCCACCTTTCGCAGCAATGCAGGCTGCTATTCTCCCATGGAGACGATCGTAGAGATGCTGGATGTAGTCCTGTGGAACGGCTTGCCATGCCATTTCCACCTGGCGCCTCAGTTGGACCAGCGTTCGTGCTGGACGTGCAGACCGCGTGAGACGACGCTTCATCCAGTCCCAAACATGCTCAATGGGGGACAGATCCGGAGATCTTGCTGGCCAGGGTAGTTGACTTACACCTTCTAGAGCACGTTGGGTGGCACGGGATACATGCGGACGTGCATTGTCCTGTTGGAACAGCAAGTTCCCTTGCCGGTCTAGGAATGGTAGAACGATGGGTTCGATGACGGTTTGGATGTACCGTGCACTATTCAGTGTCCCCTCGACGATCACCAGTGGTGTACGGCCAGTGTAGGAGATCGCTCCCCACACCATGATGCCGGGTGTTGGCCCTGTGTGCCTCGGTCGTATGCAGCCCTGATTGTGGCGCTCACCTGCACGGCGCCAAACACGCATACGACCATCATTGGCAGCAAGGCAGAAGCGACTCTCATCGCTGAAGACGACACGTCTCCATTCGTCCCTCCATTCACGACTGTCGCGACACCACTGGAGGCGGGCTGCACGATGTTGGGGCGTGAGCGGAAGACGGCCTAACGGTGTGCGGGACCGTAGCCCAGCTTCATGGAGACGGTTGCGAATGGTCCTCGCCGATACCCCAGGAGCAACAGTGTCCCTAATTTGCTGGGAAGTGGCGGTGCGGTCCCCTACGGCACTGCGTAGGATCCTACGGTCTTGGCGTGCATCCGTGCGTCGCTGCGGTCCGGTCCCAGGTCGACGGGCACGTGCACCTTCCGCCGACCACTGGCGACAACATCGATGTACTGTGGAGACCTCACGCCCCACGTGTTGAGCAATTCGGCGGTACGTCCACCCGGCCTCCCGCATGCCCACTATACGCCCTCGCTCAAAGTCCGTCAACTGCACATACGGTTCACGTCCACGCTGTCGCGGCATGCTACCGGTGTTAAAGACTGCGATGGAGCTCCGTATGCCACGGCAAACTGGCTGACACTGACGGCGGCGGTGCACAAATGCTGCGCAGCTAGCGCCATTCGACGGCCAACACCGCGGTTCCTGGTGTGTCCGCTGTGCCGTGCGTGTGATCATTGCTTGTACAGCCCTCTCGCAGTGTCCGGAGCAAGTATGGTGGGTCTGACACACCGGTGTCAATGTGTTCTTTTTTCCATTTCCAGGAGTGTATATTTACAGTTCTGCGACTTACGTTACAGTATTATATAATCGTCACAGTTATTGCAATCCACGTGATTTTATCCTTCTGCGGGATTTATTTACCATGATTGTGCATCTAATGGATTAAAGTAATCGGACTATGTCTATCGTTTCTTGACAGACCAATGTATCACTAGGAGTGCCACACCAACAACGATTTTTAAACCAATGTTCCTTAGACTATAGTAACTATATGTGGTAAGAATAACGAAAATTGTCGCCCGCTCAAATCGAACAAATAATTTCAAAGCAAACCTCACTAATTACAGCATTTCGAGAATGAAACTGAAACTTTCAATTCTCTCTACTTTCAAAACGCAATACGAAAATAAATTCAGACGAGAACACACTAGTAGGGTAAACTATTTATCGTCACTTTGCACTGGTCTATTGGTAAACATGGATGAAGCAGTAAACTTTGTCACAGTAACGTTCGTAAACTATGTAACTTTATGTTCTTTAATGAGCATCAATTTACCAATGATCAAAACAGTTTAAGCATATGGGGACCCAGAATCTATTATAGTGTACCATTGCACTTTTGACTGACTTTTATCATATAAAAACACATAGAGTGTAAATAATCTATTATTTTATGATAGTTAACAAACTGATGAACCACGTCGCAAGTGACACTTGGGGGCCCTGGAAATGTTACTTCTGGTCAAACTTTCATGTATTCAAACGCATAAAACTTGGTCAAGATAGTCTTTAACGCAATTTAATTGACTAATAATGCGCACACAGTATAAAGTAGGGGGATCCACAAGGTGCTGTACTCTATGACACATTCTTCAACAGACAGTTTTACTAGGAACGAACTGGTAAATTTGTAATAAAGTTCACTTATTGTAAACTTTTGTGACACCTGGAATATGAGGAAGGCCCTGACACTGCTACGGCTCACAACCTACTTTACAAAACATTTTTCAGGTTCAAATACTCATAGCTTCTTTAAGCAAAGTTAATAAAAAGTAGTATTTGGTATTAAATGGATTTAATCGCTTAGATAAACATTTGGAACTGTTTGTGGATTAGGAATAGGATCCTAACATAGTTGAAGTGATACAGGTCAGATCAGTATACCTCAGATGTGTAATTTCGATAAATACCTTTACTAAGAAACGTCACGAAAAACTGGTCCAAGCGTAGTATTACAACAGAGTTGAGCTGGTGTGGCAACGGTGCTGGGCATAATGACCCAACCGTAACTCTTCACATAACGTAGTCTGCAAAATCTCTTCTTGGCGATGGAATTATTAATCAGAGTTTACCATTATCTGTCATAAAAAAATGCCAAACTCCATCCAGCGCTCTTTCAGTAAAGTTAGCTATAATTTTGACTCGCTCTTCCCATCACTGGCTGGCCAACTGGCCACAGACTATCTTTGTCGGAAGAAGATAAGTCTGCCGCTTTAGCTTCGCAGTCTCCCACGTTTCCAATCGGCGGGTTCACCTCCCTGACATGGGAGGGAGACTTCCCTCCACCTTTTCCCGTCATTTACGATTCTAAAAGACCTAATCATGAACCAGCTGTAACACGAGAGGCGTTCAATAGGTAATGTAACATTCTTCTCTCGGACGATTTCGATTGAAAAAGACGCAGAATTTGTTGTGCCATGTCTCCGCAGTATCCTTTCTTTCAGGAGTGTAGTTCTGCAAGGTTCGCAGGAGAGCTTCTGTAAAGTTTGGAAGGTAGGAGACGAGATACTGGCAGAAGTAAAGCTGTGAGGACCGGGCGTGAGTTGTGCTTCGGTAGCTCAGATGGTAGAGCACTTGCCCGCGGAAGGCAAAGGTCCCGAGTTCGAGTCTCGGTCGGGCACACAGTTTTAATCTGCCAGGAAGTTTCATATCAGCGCACACTCCGCTGCAGAGTGAAAATCTCATTCTGGATTGTGGAGTATTCCCGCTACAGCCCCTATAGTTTCATGTAGTTCCGATAGGTGGCGGCGCTGTACGTGGCCATCAAAAGGGCGTCTGTAACGGAGGTGCGTTCGAAGCAGAGATCTGGCGGAAAACCAGAGAATTGCAGATATTCGTAGTCGCTTGCAGAATGTCTGCGGAGACCTGGCAATGAACAAAAGCACGGTGAATCGTTGGGCGAAGCGTCTGTCAATAACACAACGAGGTCGCGCTAACCCGTACGATCTATATGCCGGCCGGCTGCTAACAGCTGTCACTCCTGCAGTGTGCGGTCACTCCCATTCGAGGAGATCGACGGATCACAATCGAACACTTCGCTGCTCGAATGGCCGTATCTGTTGGTAATGATGACGCACCCGTCCATCAGCTGGGGTACTCAAAGCTGTGTGCCCGCTGGGTTCCTAGTTACCTAAGAAAGAGCAGCGATGGACTATCCCTGCGGTATTGCTTGCGCGTTACCATGCTGATCGTGAAAATGCTTTTGACGTACATCGTCACAGGCGAGAAAACATGGGTCATCACTTCGAACCGGAAACAAAACGGCAATCCATGGAATGGTGCCACACCACCTCCGCTTCGAAGAAAAAGTTCAAAGCCGCACCGTCAGCCGGTAAAGTTGTGATGGCGGTCTTCTGGGACTCTAAATGGGTTATTCTGTCTGATACCCTCCCTCATGGTGCAACGACCAGCTATGAAGTTTATTGTGTTACTATCGGGAAACTGGAGTAACGACTTCAACGTGTTCGTCGCCACAAAAATGCAAACGATCTTCTACTTCTCTGTGACAAAAAAAGTGTGTGAAATCTTATGGGACTTAACTGCTAAGGGCATCAGTCCCTAAGCTTACACACTACTTAATCTAAATTATCCCAAGGACAAAAACACACACACATGCCCGATGGAGGACTCGAACCACCGCCTAAGACCGCTCGGCTAATCCCACGCGGCTCTCCCAGACAACGCAAAGCCTCACATAAGTCTGCCCACTCGAAGTGAGCTCACAAAACTTCTTTGGATTGTTCTTCCTCATCCAGCCTAGATCTCGCACCTTCCCACTTCCATGTGTGAATGCGCACAGGTTGCCCGGACTCTTACGGGAATCGTCACCTTAACGTGCGCGAGTAATGAGTGGATGGGCAAATATCTATTAGGTACATTGCATATGTAGATTGTGGACAGTTGGGAATGTGGGTCTCACGGGAACGGGAAGCATGCAAGGGTATGTCCCTGCAGTCGCGCTATTCATCCATGTCCTCGGTGACTCAGTTGGATAGAGCGTCTGCCATGTAAGCAGGAGATCCCGGATTCGAGTCCCGGTCGGGGCACACATTTTCAGCTGTCCCCATCGAGGTACATCAACAACACCAGCCGGCCGAAGTGGCCGTGCGGTTCTAGGCGCTGCAGTCTGGAACCGCGAGACCGCTACGGGCGCAGGTTCGAATCCTGCCTCGGGCATGGATGTGTGTGATGTCCTTAGGTTAGTTAGGTTTAACTAGTTCTAAGTTCTAGGGGACTAATGACCTCAGAAGTTGAGTCCCATAGTGCTCAGAGCCATCTGAACCATTTTCAACAACATCTGTCGGCAGCTGAGGGTTTCAATTAATTATCATTTATTCCATGTGTTTGGCCAATGTAGGATGCACTCCGTGTGAAGCAGTGCGCCGATAATGGGGGTATTATTGATGCAGCAAGCCTTTGACTCTCATGTCGTCCAGTAGAGTGGTACCATGCGGGCACACAGGCCCTCCTAATAAGGTGCCGTCAGACCTTCTTATTGAACGGAGATTATATTAAAAAATACGTTTTTGTAGCCAAAGAATGGGGAATAATATTGTTATCGGAATCCAGAATAAAACCACCCAGCTTTCAGAAATAAGAACGTGTTGCTTTCCTTATTGAACGCTTCTTGTACACAGTAAATTCATACACTTAATATACAACATTGACTTCATAGTAATATTTAGTGAAATAACACAAATATGAAACATACAAAATTACGAAAAGAATAAAAAATGTATGGCCGGCTGTGGTAGCCGAGCGGTTCTAGACGCTACAGTCTGGAACCGCGCGACCGCTACGGGCGCAAGTTCGAATCCTGCCTCGGGCATGGATGTGTGTGATGTCCTTAGGTTAGTTAGGTTTAACTAGTTCTAAGTTCTAGGGGACTGATGACCTCAGAAGTTAAGTCCCATAGTTCTCAGAGCCAAAACATGTATGTGTGTGTGATATAAAGTGCTCCCAGTGCTACATCACTGATATGCAGTTTAACTTTTAACTGTGGGAAATCTGGTAAAGAAGAGAATCGATCGGTTTGTGATATGGTGCTATACAAGGATATTAAAATTTTGGTAAGAAATTAGATAAGGCAAGAAATGGGAAGGTCCTTAGTTGATTTGCAAAACAGTGACTCGAAGAAGGGATTGCTCACAAACTTCTAAAGGTATCTTGAAACACATCACCAACACGTCAACAGCTCAGAAAACAAAGGGCGGTCAAAACAAAGCTGATTTCGATTTGGCTATTGAATTGTCGATCCTTGTGTTGTGCGTCACTTGCAATGTATTCTGTAAGTCGTACTGTCAAATTACTAATGTCAGTCATATAACATATTGGGTATATTACAAAATGAACGACTGTGACAATTTTACAATAAAAATGACAGTGTGAAAGTTTTATGTTAAGAACTGCAAAGATATTTATGGGGCCTGGATGGATATATAAACTTAGTGTTATGCATTTTCTATTTTAAGAGTACTGAGTACGAGTTGGTGAGGAAATTTGAATTCTTAAACTCTGTCATTTCATTTAGAATCTCGTTTATTATCTTTTGGCCATGGATGAAAATTTCCATCTCCTCCAAGAAGTCCATTTTCCAGCTCTTTTCGTAAGCCTCCAGTACTTTAAGATTGTAATCAATTGAAACACTGTGTCCTGTTAGTTTTATGTGTTTCACTATAGTTGAACTGTTTTATCAAGTCTGAAACAGTCAATGTGTCTTTAAAATTTATTTTGAAATTTCTTTCCGCATGATCAATGTAGTATTTGTTGCAATGACTAGATATCACTTTATAGATTGCCGACTTTCTCAGTTTCTACGTTGGGTGAGAGGTGTCATGGACCAATTTCTTTCTTAAGTTGTTGTTGGTAAAAAAATAATCCTAATATCTGTGTTTTTAAACAGCTTGGCTATTTTGTCTCAAATGACTCCCAAATCATCTACTGTTACATCTTAGGTTCCTGTGTGTTGTCGGAGATCGTTGTGTTTGTTTCATTTTGTTTTTTGCTGTTGTTGTGGTGGTGTTCAGTCCGAAGACTGGTTTGATGCAGCTTTCCACGCTACTCGATCCTGTGCGAGCCTCTTCATCTCCGAATAACTACTGCAACAGACGTCCTTCTGAATCTGCAAAATCATCTCTTGGTGTCCCTTTACGATTTTTACCCCGCACACTTCCCTCAAATATTCAATTGGTGATCCCTTGATGCCTCAGAATGAGTTCTGTCAACCGTTCCCTTCTTTTGGTCAAGTTGTGCCACAAATTTCTTGTCTCCCGAGTTCTGTTCAGTACCTCCCCATTAGTTACTTCATTAAACCATCTTATCTTCAACGTTCTTCTTAGCACCACATTTCGAAAGCTTCTATTGTAATTTTTGTCTAAACTGTTTATCGTCCATGTTTCACTTCCATACATGGCTACACTCCTTGTAAATACCTACAAAAAAGACTTCCTAACACTTAAATCTATATTTGATATTAACAATTTCTCTTCTTCAGAAACGCTTCTCTTTTCATTGCCTGTCTACATTTTATATCCCCTGTACTTTGGCAGTCATCAGTTATTTTACTGGCCAAACATCAAAACTTATCTACTACTTGAAATGTCTGTATCCTAATCTAATACCGTGAGCACCACCTGATCACATTGTCCTTGTTTTGCTTTTGTTGATGTTCATCTCGTATCTTCCCCTCGAGACACTGTCCATTCTGTTCAAATGCTCTTCCAAATCCTTTGGCGTCTCTGACATATTTACAATGTCATCGGCAAACCTTAAAGTTCTTATTTCTTTTCCCTGAACTTTAGTTCCTACTCCAAATTTCTCTTTAGGTTCTTTAACTGCTTGTTCAATGAACAGATTGAATAACATCGTGGATAGGCTACAACCTCTCTCACTCACTTCTCAACCACTGCTTCCCTTTCATACCTTTCGATTCTTATAATTGCCGACTGGTTGCTGTACAAGTTGTCTATAGCCTTTCGCTCCATGTGACAGGTTGCTGTACAAGTTGTTATAGCCTTTCACTCCATGTATATTACCCCTGCTACCTTCATAAATTCAAAGAGGGTATTCCAGCCATGAGTGTCAAAAGCATTCTCTACGTCTACAAATGCTATAAATATAGGTTTGTCTTTCCTTAACCTATCTTCTAAGATAAGTCCTAGAGTCAGTATTGCCACGCGTGTTCCTACGTTTCTCCGGAATCCAAACTGATCATAAGGTCGGGTACCATCAGGTTTTCCATTCTGCAAAGAATTCGTGTTAGTATGGTGCAACCATGATTAAACCGATAGTTTGGTAATTTTCACACCTGCTTTGTTTGGAATTGTTTTTTGTTACGTATTGTGCAAATCAATGTGGCTTTGAACTGTGAGTATAGAATCGTATCATCCGAGTGGTACACGAGAGTCGCACCGATAAACTTCGCTTCGCGCAACATTCATGGCGCCGTTCCGTGTCGCTTATAATACAGTGCCAGTCAGTGTGCACCGCGTCAGGAGTTGTGTACCACTGGCGTGACTGCACTTGTGCATCCGTTAAATTCAAGCGAAAACCCACGATGGAAGAATAGAGTTTCTCTCCTTTTTATTTAAAAAATGTAACAGATCAGACCGGAAGGATTTTTTTAGACCAACAAAGAAAGAAGGTCAAGCACTCCGATCTGCGAAGGATAGATGCCCACCTCTGTCAACATGTGGCTTATACACTGAAGAGCCAAAGAAACTGGTACACCTGCCTAATATCGTGTAGGGCCACCGAGATCACGCAGAAGTGTCCCAAAACGTGGGATGGACTCGACTAATGTCTGAAGTACTGCTAGAGGGAACTGACACCATGAATCCTGCAGGGCTGTCCATAAATCCGTAAGAGTACGAGGGGTCGAGATCTCTTCTGAACAGCACGTTGAAAGGCATCCCAGATATGCTCAATAAAGTTCATGTCTGGGGAGTTTGGTGGCCAGTGGAAGTGTTTAAACTCAGAAGAATGTTCCTGGAGCCACTCTGTAGCAATTTTGGAAATATGAGGTGTCGCATTGTCTTGCTGGAATTGCCCAGTCCGTCGGAATACACAATGGACATGAATGGATGCACGTGATCAGACAGAATGCTTACGTACGTGTCGCCTGTCAGAGTCGTATCTAGACATACAGGGGTCCTATATCACTCCAACTAACACGCTCCACACTATTACAGAGCCTCCACCAGCTTGAACAGTCCCTTGCTGTCATGCAGGGTCCACGGATTCATGAGGTTGTTTCCATACTCGACCACGTCCATATGCTCGCTACAATTTGAAATGAGACTCGTCCGACCAGGCAACATGTTTCCAGTCACCAACAGTCCGAAGTCGGTGTTGATGGGCCCTGGCGAGACGTTAAGATTTGTGTCGTGCAGCCATCAAGGGTATATGAGTGGGCCTTCGGCTCTGCAGGCCCATATCGATGACGTTTCGTTGAATGGTTCTCACGTTGACACTTGTTGATGGCACAGCATTGAAATCTGCAGCAATTTGCGGAAGAGTTGCAGTTCTGTCATGCTGAACTATTCTCTTCAGTCGTCGTTGGTCCCGTTTTTGCTGGATCTTTACCCGGCCGGAGCAATGCCGGAGATTTAATGTTTTACCAGATTTGTGATAATCACGGTACACTCGTGAAATTGTCTTACGGGAAAATCCCCACTTCATCGCTACCTCGTAGATGCTGTGTCCCATCGCTCGTGTGCCGACTATAACACCACGTTCAATCTCACTCAAATCCTGATAACCTGCCACTGTAGCAGTAGTAACCGATCTAAGAACTGCGCCAGACACTTGTTGTCTTATACAGGCGTTGCCGACCGCAGTCCCGTATTCTGCCTGTTTACATATCTCTGTATTTGAATACTCTTTCCTGTACCAAATCCTTGGCGCTTCAGTATATAAAACTCCATATACGTGTGGTAAAGTTTATATTGGGGCAACCAAGAGAAGCGTGAATACACGGCTAAAGAAAGAAAAGTCTTTTTCGACTAGGGAAAATAGACAAACCGGCTGCAGCAGAGGATGCTCTTCAGCCGGGAAGTCAAGAAGTGAAGTTTTCTGAAACAAAAAATTTTATCTACGACGACGAACTATTATCGACAGCTATATAGGGAAGCCATTGAAATACATAAACATAGGGACTATTTGAATAGGAAAGTAGAGACGTACAGACCGTAGTTCTGCAGAATCATTGAGAAGACAACAATCAATAGGTAAATTTTATCTTTGACAAGGATCGCCGCTGCTTGTCACTTGTAACTCCGGCCACGCCCCTTTTTCTACATTAAATATATCGCTCTCAGACGTTCGACCCGTCAGTCGGCAAGACTCAACGGAGGAGCAGCCCCTTTGATGATGTCCAGCGCAGTTCTGGGCGAAACATTAGGAACAGATGAGTTTCGTGGATCAGAATCTTATACCCCGAAAGGTTTCTCCGTACCTACGTTTATTAGCGTTATTTGCTTGCTTGACTGCCCAGTACTCGCGCCTTTCGTGTGTGAAGCAGCCGATATATCATGAATAGGAGGCTGATGGAACCTCTTGAAGTACTCAGAAGACATGCCATCTTACAATTCCCCGTAAACGAGCAAACTTGTTTGTCAAATTCGACCTTATCTAGAGACAGACTTGTCACACAAAGCCGTACACGTACACACAGTTTGTCACTTTAACCTCACTTTGAAGCAAACGCATTCGTGAGCATTTTGACGGTACTGAGAATGCTCACAAAAAAGACAAAGCATTTCTAGCATTCACTGTGTTTAAAGAATAAGGAGATAAAGAAGAAGAAAATAAGCCGGTGGTCCAGGGACTGGCTGAAAATGAGAGAGATTTACCCAATATTGCTCTCAGAACCCGATACTTGCATCAGCTTTCTTGAAACGCACAATGAAACTTTTACTAACTTGTTAAGGTCATCGTAAAAGGGCAAACTTGTTTGTCAGATTCGCTCCTATCTAAACTTGGGTGTGTCAAATAGGTCCGTACACGTACCAACAAACTTTGTCAATTTAATCGTACTTTTCAAGCAGACGCTTTTTGTGTATGCAGTATTTTGACGTTCTTCATTCTCCGTTGGATGTCTACCGGTGTTTGTCCTTAGGCAACCAAGAAAAGAATAACGGCACGTCAGTCCTGTTTGGACTAATTTGGTAATAACGTCATCATAGTTCTCTCTTCCGATTTACCGCACGAACGACGCAAAGACACGAGTGCCACTTTTACCACTTAGCTACATGTCGGTGCTTGTATACCCGCATCTGAGTCGCGCTAGGCTGCGGCGATGTTCTGAAGCCAAAACTTTTTGATCGCCCCTTATATTCGCCCTCACACTGGAAAAGAAGACAGAAGCATGTGAAAATGTATAGTGTTTTACATGGTCCCCTAATAATAGTTCTTTAAAATACCTAACTTTGGAAAACGTTGCCCACATCGTCCGTGAAAGAACCGCAGTACTTAGATATTTTTTTTTATTTTTATTTCATTGCACTCCCGCTTGTATGTTACGCGTAGAATATTGATTTTCTACTTAACTTTTCCTGCGTAGTATATAGCTGGAAAAGGTGAGACACTGCTGCCATTTAGAAGCTGTCAGTGCTGTTTTGTTTTTATCCTTGATCGTAGTTTCCATAGTTGTGAGATAATTTTTAATGAAATTATTTTTCATTAAAAATATGCGGCGAAACATCGACACAAACAATGTCCGCCATTTTGTCAAATTTTGGCTGTGTACGTGATGATTTGCGTGTATGTGAATTTCCATATAATGCTGGAGGCACAATCCCAACTAACTTAAAAATAAAAAAAAGACGCAAGACCGGCAGGAAATCACACATGCAAACATCACCAAACATATTCATGGCACATATGTTCTTGAAAATGAGGATAAATTCTAGAAACGAGTTGTGATAAGCATTAAAAAATAAGTAACTGGTACAGTTTTCATTATTTAAATCATGAATGACACAATTGTAGGCTTTCCTGAAACATCTAATATGATGAACGAAATTAAAACACGTCAAAGACGCCGCATGTGTGACAAGCACATCAAACAGCACAGTACACGGTCTACGTAGGAGACGAGGTACTGGCGGAAGTAGAGCTGTGTTGATGGGTCGTGAGTCGTGCTTGGGTACCTCAGTCGCTAGAGCACTTGCCCACGAAAGGCAAAGGTCCCGAGTTCGAGTCTCGGTCCGGCACACAGTTTGAATGAAATGGTTCAAATGGATCTGAGCACTATAGGACTTAACATCTGAGGTCATGAGTCCCTAGAACTACTTAAACCTAACTAACCTAAGGACATCACACACATCCATGCCCGAGGCAGGATTCGAACCTGCGACCATAGCAATCGCGCGGTTCCGGACTGAAGCTCCTAGAACCGCTCAGCCACCGCGGCCGGCCAGTTTGAATCTGCCAGGAGGTTTGACACTGTCAGATATCTGGCAAACATAGTAAAATTTGACAAATTGTTTGATCGTCTACGGGTGCCTTGAAGACGCTGAGAAGCAGCTTAGCTAGCGGAGGGTGGCCATCTGGCGCACCGGATCACCTGGGGGAAGCCCCGAGCGGCAGGAAGCGCGTGGCGGGCCGGCTAGTCAGAGCCCAGGGCAGACCAGGGGTGAAACCCGACCGGCCGCCAGGAAGCACCTGGCCGATCAGCGATCAGCTGCCCGCCCACACCAGCCCAGTTCCGCTCACCGCGCCTCGCCTCCCTTCCCCCCTGTCCACGCGTCCTCTTCTGCTGAACCACCACAGATCTGCGGCCAGTGTTAAAAGCTTACCGTGCAGCAGCAGGTACCACCCAGCAAGGCCAGGGGATCGCCGGAAGGTTGGTGGTGGTTGGCAAGTAATTAACTACGATTACGTACAAACTCCGTAAGGCGTCGTACGCTTCGTGGCGGAGGGTACCTTTCCTGTACCACTCGAAAAGAGAGCGAGGGAAAATGACTGCTTACACGCCTCAGTACTAGCCCTAATTTCTCTTATTGTGTCTTTGTGGTCATAACGCACGTTGTATGTTGCTGCAGTTGAATCGTTCTGCAGTCAGCTCCAAATGTCAGTTCTCTACATTTTCTCAATAGTGCTCCGCGAAAAGAACGTCGTCTTTCCTGCAGAGATTCCCAACTTGAGTTCACAAAGCATCTCCGTAATACTCGATGGTTGACCGAACCTACTGGTAACATGCTTCGCAGCCTGCCTCTGAATTGCTTCGATGTCTTCCTTTGATATGACCTGGTGGGGCTCCCAAACAAGTAGTACTCAAGAATAAGTCGCACTGGTGTTCTATATACGGTTTCCATCAAAGACGAACCACACTTTCCTAAAATTCTCCCAGTTAATCCAAAGTCGACTTCCCGCCTTCCCTACAAACGTCCTTACGTGCGCCGCGCGGGGTAGCCACGTGGTCTTAGGCGCCTTATCACGGTTCGCGCGCCTCCCGCCGTCGGAGTTTCGAGTCCTCCTTCGGTCATGGGTGTGTGTGTTGCCCTTACCGTAAGTTAATTAAAGTTAGATTAAGTAGTCTGTAAGCCTAGGGACAGATGACCTCAGTAGTTTGATCCCATAGTACTTACCACAAGTTTCCAAGTCCTTGCATGCTCGTCCTATTTCATATCAGTTCGGAACGTTACGCCCAGAAATTTAATCTACGTGGCTGCATCAAGCAGTACACTACTGATGCTGTTTTCCTACTGATCTACATAATTTACATTTTTCTATACCTGTAGCTAACTGCCATTCATCACCAACTAGAAGAACTAATGTCTTCAAAACAAAATTAATGGTCTGAAGAAACAGCCCCACAGAATAGTATAGTTTAGAGGAGCCATATTTAATCACAAGGGGAGCCCAAAGTATAAAATAACTACTACGGATCTTATAACAAATTTATACAGTTAAAAGAAAACACATACCGAGCCGTGTCGGCTCGTATCGATTGCGTACTGTAGATCGAATCTCTGGTTCGTTTTCCCTCTGGTCGCCGGGAGGCGCCCTTGCGCCGCGTCTTGTAACTTTTCACGTAGTTCAGCAAGCTATTCGGCCGCCTAGAATTCCTACGAGGAAACGTGATGGCCAAGCTACTACAATCTTCGAAATTCAACAATAACTCACCTCAAATATTAATCCAAATCTGAATACATCGGCGATCTCAGATAAATGATGCGGATCCAAAGACACAACATTTCAATACCTTTAAGAGAGAAGTCAATATTTCACAGTGAATAAACATTTACGCAATGAACCTCTGAATTAAAAACTTTTAATCGCTTTACGCAAATTCAACAAACATTATCTCAGATGAGATCCTTGCGCTACAGCTGTCATTCCTGAAAGCTACGTATGTGTATATTTTTTATTTATTGAGTTCTGACGTCTTTTACATGTTTTTCATTATGCAAATATGTGTCAGGACATCGTGTTCTCCACATTTACACAGAAAATGAATGCAATATGAATACCTCACATGTTGTCGTACTAGTGTTTTTATTTAATGAATAGTTTACTATTTTGCCGGTAAATTTATTTAAATATTGACCCAAGTGCTGTTAAAAAACTGTGGTCAATCGCGTGTATCGGATATCACCTTTGTAAAAGAATGCCAAAAGACGCTTCTGACAAGCACGCCTAAATAATTGTTTAAAATATGTTGAACGACAGTTCGTTGCATACTTGCACAAGAATGCTCGCTTATTTATTGATGAACCAACTATTATTTCTATCTATTGTAAACGTTTGGATGTAACCGAATGTTTGTTACGTTTCTTTGATTTAAATATTGTTATAAGACATTAGTTTATGGCGGGAAAGTGGTCAAGTGAGTCAAATGATGTCCGTAGAACTTAAGAACGATGAATTTTTGGTGGGGATGGCCTTCTGCCAATGAGAGCTGGACTGTAGCGGAACACTGCTGGAATCAGGTGAAGACTGAGACTCATCGAATGAAGATCTCAAGGGAGCGATTAGGAACTTTACGTCTAGTTCTGAAAGAAGGTTCAAATGGCTCTGAGCACTATGGGACTCAACTGCTGTGGTCATTAGTCCCCTAGAACTTAGAACTACTTAAACCTAACTAACCTAAGGACATCACACACATCCATGCCCGAGGCAGGATTCGAACCTGCGGCCGTAGCTCTGAAAGAAGGCAGCTCGTCTAGAGTAACGTGCGCGATTCTGTCGTCTAGGTGACTGATTCTGCGCGGTGAATGCCCGCTACTATACTTTTACTTCTGAAGAGACTTCTATATTTCGAGAAGGCCTGAATGTGAACCAGAGTAGGCCTCTAACTTCTTCCGCTCGTGTCACGGAACTAAAGATAGGCGGAGTATAAGTTACTATTGTCTGTATCGCGTCTGTTAATTTGCGAATCACCATGTTGAACTCTGAACTATTTTGAGCTGGGGAATATTTCGTGCCATTACGAAACGGACTTATTTTTGGCGTCTCTTTGATGACTATTTACTTGGGAATTTTTCTACCGTTCTCATGACGCACTCAGCGTAACTATACTACATTTGATAAGGAGATTTCTGTCAGTATTTTAATTGAATATCCTAGGACCACTTCTCGTTAATTTGAGATGTCCTTTCCTGATTAAACGTAATTCAACATAATTCTCTGTGGACTCCTTCCACTACAGGCGTTAGAATAGAATCCTTGTTATTAAATTATTCATTTAACTTTTATTTTGTTTTTCTGTGTATTTTATTAACTCGCAATTGTAGCCAATGCATGGACTATTTAACTGTAGGATCACAGCTACAGGTTATTATTTGCAGCGAATTAGCTGCGGGGTATGAAAGCAGACGTGCGCGGCTCAACCTTTGACTACATCGAGCCATTATTTTGAAATAGAACCGTGCATGGTCCCAGTATCTGAAAACGAGGAAGGAAGTCACTTGGAGACGTGTGTTGTCACGCTCCGGTGGTCGGTTCGAAAATGGTTCAAATGGCTCTGAGCACTACGGGACTTAATATCTGAGGTCATCAGTCCCCTAGACTTAGAGCTACTTAAACCTAGAATGAGATTTTCACTCTGCAGCGGAGTGTGCGCTGATACGAAACTTCCTTTTACTTAAACCTAACTAACCTAAGGTCATCACACACATCCATGCCCGAAGCAGGACTCGAACCTGCGACCGTAGCAGCAGCGCAGTTCCGTACTGAAGTGCCTAGAACTGCTCGGCCACAGCGGCCGGCCCGGTGGTCGGTGTCTTGAATGATTCTCTCTCAGGTAACAATTGCAACGGGAACGACTTTGATTATGATTAGCTGATACCTGTGTGCTGAAAGGGTATCGATTTCCTGTTGTCAAGTCGTGTTGTGTGACCTGGTTTGGCGGCGTTAGCAGGCTCTGTTGTTACTGCTCTGCCCTATGTGATTCTTTCTTCAGTTGTGAATTTGTGTTTTCCGCCAAGTTTGGGTCCGCCGTTAGTGTGGCGTATCGCTTGTAGAGTCTGTTTGAGCCTGCGCATCTCGGTATTCTTTGAGCGCTCTGTGTCGCTTTCCTGGAAAATAAGTTAACCGTGATCCACAGGTGTGATGATTGTGGTGACAGTTTTTTACTCTTTGGTTGTGAGATACGTGCGGTAGCGGAGTAATTTTCGCCGTGGCGAACTTTCTCCGTTAATAGTGTTTCTCCTTGTCAAATGATACCAAACACTGTCTGTGCAGGTGGTGGGAATCTGACGGCGGTCGCAGGTACCACTGGTGTTGCCATGAACATCTGTGATTAACGTGCTCTTTTAATCACGTTTTAGATTCTGATTTGGCCAGATGCGGTGCCATAGAGCTATGAAATTTTCTGTGTTAGCACCCCTGGGTGTGGCAAGGCGATATTCCTCACCTGGTTCTTGGAGCCTAATTGGGTCTGCCGGCCGTCTTGTGCTGGTATCTGACCGTCATATGGTTAACAGAACCAGGATTACAGCCCGGAAGGGAAGTTCAAAATTTTTATTTAGAATCCGCTTAAAGTATGTTTGTAGCTTGTTTATATTAATATACTTATTCTTGGTTCTCGCCAGTGTTTAAACTGTACGACGGCCGCTGTGGCCGAGCAGTTCTAGGCGCTTCAGTCAGGAACCGCGCTGCTGCTGCTGTCGCAGGTTCGAATCCTGCCTCGGGCATGGATGTGTGTGATGTCCTTAGGTTAGTTAGGTTTAATTAGTTCTAAGTCTAGGGGACTGATGACCTCAGATGTTAGGTCTCATAGTGCTTAGAGCCATTTGAACCATTTAAACTGTACCATTCTTGAAATTCTTCTTTTGTTAATCATTGTTTGGCGGCTGTTGTACCTTATTCTGGACTGCTTGTTTAGCTATTTGCTAAAAATGTGTATTTGTACTATTTGACCTGTTGGAGTTTCAAGACGCTTATTTTACGAGCACCCTGATGTTGCCTAATGGGTCAGCTACTGTTTCTGCAGTCCTTGCGTGCAGTTGGACCTGCTTGACAAGGTTGAGCGCACCGGCGGCACGGTATTACCTGCCGGCATTTGCGATTCGCCGCTGCCGTTACCTTGTGTGAAGGTGTTTTTTGGTTCAGTGACTGCTGAAGTCTTCTCTTCACTCATTCGCGTAGGCCTAAATCTTTTCGGAGCTCGCGTATTTTTTTACTTTTGGGTTGAATTCCTTTCGGCGCCGTGCGCTTTCTGTACCAAGTTTTCCCTTGTCAGCCGGACCATCACTGGTCTTTGTATTTGCTTAAATTTGTCAACTCTCTCAAAGGACCGTGTTAAATATTGTTCTGTAATTTAAAATTATTCTGTTAGCTCGGAACATTTAAATTTGTTTGGACATTTTTGCCAAGTTTGTGCTAGTCGTTGTTAAATTTGACTTTTAAAAATGTTACTTTAAATTTGTCTGATCTCTTGAAGGACATTTTAAATTTTGGTCTGTAATTTAGAACCATTCTTTTAGTTTGACCATTCAAATTTGTTTAGACTTTTATCTGTTACTAAATTTGTGCTAGACGTTGTTAAATTTGCCGTTCAAAATTTTTGGTCTGTAATTTAAAACCATTCTGTTAGCGTGGAACATTTAAATTTGTTGGAACATTTTACCTGTTACTAAATTTGTGCTAACCGTTGTTACATTTGGCCTTCAAAAATTTTTGCTTTAAATTTGTCAGTTCTCTTATCCTCTTAATAGACGGTGTTAAATCTTGGATCTGTAATTTAAAACCACTGTGTTAACCTGGGACATTTAAGGTATCGTATTTGTTTAAACATTTTGCTGTCGTCGTTAAACTGGTTAAGTCATTGTGCTCCTTTGCATTTATGACATTCCAGTCACAGTTTTAAGAAATGCTGATTTCAAAAAGATTATTTAACTGTGTTATACTACTGTTGACTTTTTTTAAAAACATTGTCTAGTACATGTCAATCACTTGGCAAGTAGTGACTGATGGCATAACCTGGGGCCTAGCCTTTCCATGAATTCCTGTTAACCTGGTTTGCTGCAGCTCACACACAACTGCACTGAACTTAACTGCAAGAAACAATCCCACTATTACGGTTTTGGAGAAAGTCTTTTTCAGAACGAGGCGAAACCAAAACACACCATAAACAATTCAAAAAAACACATTACTACATTTAACTTACTAACAATAATCACGATGGCACTCCCAACAAGTCCTTAAGTGCCAGAACATACAAGAAGTCCGAAATACTGAATTTCATCTTCCGAAACTGTTTCACGGCAGAAGACCGTAATACGGTCCCTCCTTTCAATCATCATACGAATTTCTAAATGGCGTATAGTGAGGTAACTGACTTCAAAAACGGTTCAAAAGGCTCTGAGCACTATGGGACTTAACATCTGTGGTCATCAGTCCCCTAGAACTAAGAACTACGAAAACCTAACTAACCTAAGGACATCACACACATCCATGCCCGAGGCAGGATTCGAACCTGCGACCGTTGCGGTCGCGCGATTCCAGACTGAAGCGCCTAGAACCGCTCGACCACTCCGGCCGGCAAAACTGATTACAGATTAGAAAAACAACTACACCCGCTTTGTATTGGAAATGCATCAGGACCAGACGAGATACCACAAAGATTCTACAGAAACTATACGAAAGAACTTGCTCTCCTTCTAGCGGCAGTTTATCGTAGGTAGCTGGAGCAACGGAGGGTATCTAGAGACTGGAAAAAAGCGCCTGTCATCCCCATTTCCAAAAGCGTCGAAGGAATGATGCACATAATTATAGGCCTATATCGTTGACTTCAATCCGTTGTAGAATTATGTTTCATGTTCTTCTATTATGACGTATTTGAAGAACAAAAATCTCCTCTACAAAAATGAACACGGATTCCGCAAACAGAGATACCGCGAAACTCAGATCGCTCTGTTCCTCTACGAAATCCACAGCGCTGTAGCATCGGCGCTCAGACTGTTGTGTTCCTGACTTCAGGAAGGCATCTGACACTCTCCCGCACTGCTGTTTAGTGGAAAAAGTTCGATCTTCCAAGTGTTGGACCAGATTTGACACTGGATTCAAGTCTTCCTCGCAGGTAGTTCTCAACATGTCGCTCTTAATTGAACGAAATCAACAGATACAAATGCAATTTCTGGAGTACGTGGGCAAACTGTTAAGCATAATATGATGGATGCTTTCGTAACCAATCGAAGTGTTTAGTGTTTCAAGAAGCAGCACATCAAAGATTTATACCGCATACAGGAAAAGGGGAAAAACATGATCGGTTCCTGAATTTGTTACTTTTTTGCTGGAGCTGTATGTGTTTATCCATTCCGAGAAGACTGGAAGCTCTTTGAATTCCAATGGTTTATGTACACCTATTATGCATGATAATGTGTTGAGTTTTTGGTGCTTTTATATTTGTGCCCACTCTCTGAGCGTGATCTACTTTATGAGCCAGTCAAAATTACAACGCCCATTTAAGTGGACATCCTACGCCTTTCGACATTAGCAATTTCATGACCATTCGCTCAATTTCGAAAGACGTCAAAGGAAACAGCAGACAATATCTGGTGGGCCTTGTAGTTTTATCTTGCTCCCCTAGAGGCTCAAAACCATAGCGGTCTGCCTTTGCCATGGGAAGTCTATCAAATGATTTCCATGCAGCTCTGGCATCGTTACATACGCATTGTGTAGCATTACACTCCCCCTACGTGGATTAGGCGAAGTCGTGTCGATTGTAGAGCGTCGGACTGCCTTAGTACACTATCATCACACACACACAGTGAAATTTCTGTAAATGTTTCTAATAATTTGACAGAAGTCCGTCATAAATTGACTGTCTGCTCGTCATGTAAAGTGCTACTGTCTCAGCTATGTCCACAAGAAGTTCGGTTTCAGGATGAAACGAAATGAAAACAGAGACAAACATTCCAAGAATTTCACTTCAGAAAGATTTCTGAGTGATGTCTTTCTTTCTCATTAAAAATATCTAGACGTTAGGGATGTTAGAAAGGCGTGGGTGAAGGTCTGCTGTTTTCGGCGAGAAATCGTAACGAGGATCCAGATCAGAAAAGACGTTTCTGCTTTTGCTTAGCGTTGCAAATTGCAACCGTTCACTAAAAACGGAAGAGCAGCTAGAAGCGGCGTTCTCGGAAAGATTAGGACATCTATATCTCAACAGGAGTAACGAGGATAGACGTGTAACATATTACCGATTATTGTAATATTAGAACCAGGGCGGCGAAGCAACAATATCGCATCCGGTTTCCTCGGAAATGAGCGCTCAACAGAGCCGCAGTGGCTATACAGGGAGACGCGCTGCCCCTGCAGTTGAGACCAGTTCAGCAGCAGGGGACGGCAACATCGGGTGACCACAGGAACTGGTCACGTAAGTACAGACAGGTAAGTCTTGTGATTTCACAGGCTCGCCAGCGGCGGCTCTTCGCGTCTGCGGCTCTTCCCATCTGCAACTAGCACGTTTGTAAGGCTTCATGAACACCCGACAACTCGGCCGGGTCTCTACGCTACGGATTCACGAGTCTACGCTGCGCTGCCGAGTCTACGCTGCACGTCCACGAGTCCACGCTACGCTACGCATCCGAGACTCTACGCTACACGTCCAGCCTTTTTAGGATATGCGCAGGCCATGTTGCAGGTTCAGAGCTTCAGGAAGTCGAGTGAGTATACTGCGTCGACGAGAGTAGACGTACGGAGTCTACGAGCGGAGGTGCAGTGGCCAGTGGGCGTACCGAATAGAGGAGTGGCTGCCGTGCATCTGCGTCTCTTCGCATCCGTGACTCTACTACTCATTGGCGACTCTACGCATCCGTGAATGTGCTACGCATCGGCTGCTCTGCGCTGCGTGTTGGCCACACTTGGCAGCAGCGACTCTATCCACTCTACGCGGCTGCTACGCACTGTTTACCAAGCGGACGATTCCTCTACATGACAGCTGCTCATTACTGTGCCCCATACAGTGCATCGAGCTACGGACACCTGGCCACCAGTTCCGACCAGGGTTTTCGGGAGGTTTTCCTTGGTTGTAAGGCGAATGCCGGAACTGTTCACCCCCTCCCATCGATAAGGAGATAGTTCATGTAAAGATTAAATTGAGAAATAAATTTCATAAGCTTACTTTGCCTTGTCCTTCATGAATTTTGACACCAGTAAAGTAATGATTGGTATTAACCATTTACTGTACCTGAAATAATGGTGTATAGCCTTCTGCATTGTAATGAGTTTGAAAACTACACCTGATTGCCACAGTATGCGAAGAGACGTATCATAGACAGAAAAGAAGTACAAAGTTTGAGACTACACACAACTCCTCTGGGCTGATTTCTGTCTTACATTTTAAGTGCAAACAGTGTAACACTGAGGGAACTACAAAGCAACTAGGCACCTCCTCGCTCCTCGTTTTTGTGCGACTTGTTCTCAGAACACGTCTCCTGTTATTCATTCTCCGAACACTTTTCCTGCTGTTCAACGGGTCAGAGTGTATCGAAAGTCATGTGTTATCTCTGGAGTAAGTATCTGGCAGTCTGGTTGTTTCTGGTGACGAAGTACTGGACCTGAAAAAAGTTTTCCGATCTCGATCATAACGTACAAGTTACACCAAATGTTCTTATTACAAAAACTGATGAAACAGATTCTTACGGGAAATACACGTACGCACTTCTGTGTTTGCCTTGATATCCTAGTGGTTAAGCAAGGCTCTGTCCAGTTAGGTACTTCAGTGCACTGTCACCTTAGAGGCTCTTTATACATCATGTCTGGCTGAAGCATATTTTGCACCGTTGTGTCAAAGAATTTTGCTTAGATAATATCTCACGTTACTTACGACATCGATAAAGAAAAAGAGCACATACTGCGACATTTTAAACACATTCAGTACCCGGTATTGAAATGTTCAATGTTTTAAGTTACAAAACACATTGCTTGTAGGAGCCCGCCCCGTTAGCCGTGCGGTCTGACGCACTGCTTTCCGGGCGGGAAGGCGTCCCGGTCCCCGGCACGAATCCGCCCGGCGGATTTGTGTCGAGGTAGGTGTGCCGGCCAGCCTGTGGATGGTTTTAAGGCGGTTTTCCATCTGCCTCGGCAAATGCGGGCTGGTTCCCCTTATTCCGCTTCAGTAACACTATGTCGGCGATTGCTGCGCAAACACTTTCTCCACGTACGCGTACACAATATTTGCTCTACCACGCAAACTTTGGGGTTACACTCGTCTGGTGTGAGACGTTCCCAGGGGGTCCACTGGGGGCCGAACCGCACAATAACCCTGGGTTCGGTGTGGGGCGGCGGTGAGGTGAGTGGACTGCTGTAGCCTGTTGTGGGGTTGTGTACCACTGCGGGCTATGGCGGGGACGAAGCCTCTCCGTCGTCTCTAGGTCCACAGTTCAATACAATACAATACATTACTTGTATAGTGCAGGGCAAAAATTTGTCACTGTGAGACTATGAAATTATCCATCTCGAATTTTAGCGTCGCGTTAACGTCCACTGATCTTGTACTGTAACCAGCCTGCGTGTGGAATCTAGGAGTTTCTCAGACTAGTTTGAAACAATGCAGGTTTCAGTTTCCCACCGCATATAACTAGTATAGAAACAAAAATATGAATAGAAATAAGAACAGAATTTCACTATAAATAAACAGGCAGCGGCCACTTCAATCATCTGTAGTAAGTCGAAGTGACGTTACGACGATTTTCGACCATGGAGATATGTACGGCAGTTCGAAGAAACAGTGTGACAGAGTCTGGCTTTAAATGGAGAGACCATCCTCAAAAAACAGACATTTTTTTCCTCACTGTATGCTTGTTTCTCTTCGGGCAACAGTGTACCGTAGCTCTCTTGAGAAGCGTTCCTAATGAATGCAAAAAAAAAAAAAAAAAAAAAAAAAAAAAAAAAACAAAAAACAAAAAAAACCGGTTCATTCCCGTTTTCATAAAGGGTCGTCGAACAGACCCACAAATCTATATCTCTGACATCGGTTTGTTTTAGAATTTTAGAACGTGTGTTATGGTCGCTTCTTGGGAAATTTATGGGGGTTGCATATTTCCTCTGTAGAAATCAAGCCGGCCGACGTGGCTGCGCGGTTCTGGCGCTGCAGTCTGGAACCGCGAGACCGCTACGGTCGCAGGTTCGAATCCTGCCTCGGGCATGGATGTGTGTGATGTCCTTAGGTTAGTTAGGTTTAACTAGTTCTAAGTTCTAGGGGACTAATGACCTCAGCAGTTGAGTCCCATAGTGCTCAGAGCCATTTGAACCATTTTTTTGTAGAAATCAACAAGGTTTCCGAAAACAATAGTCATGTCAAACTTAGCTCACTCTGAAACTTCCTGGCAGATTAAAACTGTGTGCCCGACCGAGACTCGAACTCGGGACCTTTGCCTTTCGCGGGCAAGTGCTCTACCATCTGAGCTACCGAAGCACGACTCACGCCCGGTCCTCACAGCTTTACTTCTGCCAGCTGTGAGGACCGGGCGTGAGTCGTGCTTCGGTAGCTCAGATGGTAGAGCACTTGCCCGCGAAAGGCAAAGGTCTCGAGTTCGAGTCTCGGTCGGGCACACAGTTTTAATCTGCCAGGAAGTTTCATATCAGCGTACACTCCGCTGCAGAGTGAAAATCTCATTCTTAGCTCACTCTCTTTATTCACGAGACCCAGAAAACAGAAGATACAGCCCGCCAGCTAAGTGTCGTCTTCCTGGACTTCCGGAAGGCGTTCGTATAGTTCCGCGCTGCCACCTAATGAACGAAACACAAGCGTACGGATTATCAGACCAGCTATAAGACTGGGATGAAGAGTTTCCAGCTAACGGAACCCAACATACCATCCTGAACGGAGAGACGTTTTCAGACGTAAAAGTTCAAAATGGTTCAAATGGCTCTGAGCACTATGGGACTTAAATGCTAAGGTCATCAGTCCCCTAGAACTTAGAACTACTTAAATCTAACTAACCTAAGGACATCACACACATCCGTGCCCGAGGCAGGATACGAACCTGCGACCGTAGCGGACGCGCGATTCCAGACTGAAGCGCCTAGAACCGCTCGGCCACAACGGCCCTCAGACGTAAAAGTAACTTCGATTGAGCCCCAATGGAATATTATAGAACCATTACTTTTCGCAATATATAAAAATGACCTGGTAGATAACGTCTGAATTTCCTTGAGGATTTTAGGGAAATATACAGGAATATCTGCAGAGGAGCGAGACTTGGTTCAGGGAGTGGGAGTTCAAAATAAACAAAGGAAACATATTGCCAATACATAGAAAGATGATTGCACGATTGCACAACAATCACAGGAAGGAGTTACTTCCATAAAATATCTAAGAGTTTGCGCACTGCGCGATTTGAAGTGGGATGTCCTCGTTAAATGTATTGCAGGTAAGGCAGATGGCAGACTGAGATTCATTGGAAGAATCCTCGGCAGATGTATTCCATCAACGAAGAAAGTAGTTTACAAAATACTCGTTAGAGCAATACTTGAATTCTGCTCGTCAGTCTGGGATACGCACCAGATAGGATTGATAGAGGAAAGAGAAAAATACAAAGGCTAGGACGTTTCGTTACAGCTTCATTTAGCAAGGGTGAAAGTGTCACGCAGTTTCTCAGTCAACGACAGTGGCAGACGCTGCAAGAGAGGCGTTCTGCACCACGGTGTGGTCTACTGTTAGCTTCCCAGAGCGTACGCCCTAGAAGAGTCAACCAATGTATTTGTGGTGTGCGTACTGTAAGACCTTCGGTACACACACCATCAGATTATTTGACTTGTCGCTCTAACGAAGTAGGCGAGTGTCAGCAATATGTCTCGTGGTCTTATCGTGGCGTGTTTATCTTCTGCCGTTAGGTCAGATGATAGAAATGCCACTTGCACGCTTAGAGTAGCAGATTGACGGTGACCAACTTTAAACAGAACTAGGTCAGATGAAAAAAAGCCACTTGCACGCTTAGAGTAGCAGATTGACGGTGACCAACTTTAAACAGAACTTGATTATTTTCAAACACATTTATTAAAATAATAACAAGCATAAAAATAACTTAACTTGGTTCTGGATGCTATTTACAATTGACAATATGAAGTTCCTTTGGTCTTGGTACGTCAATCTTATTCTCACGTATCTCTGATACTTGACAAAGGGTGTATTCATTTCTCTTCATGGCTGTGTACAGGAATATGATAATCTTATTAGGCGCAGACTGAAACTTGACTATATACTGGTACAGACTAATGTAGACTGGTACAGACAGGTGCAGATAAATGCAGACTAATGCAGACTGACTAATCGGAGGTCTGTACACTCGTTATAATACCTCGCGCGTTCAGGTATCACTGCGCGAGTGTGATCCGCGAGGAGAAAAGGTTCTACGTTAGCAGCAATCTCATTGGCTGCGTTACATATTAATACGCGGATCCGCGGAAGCAGAGTTTGGTCCGTCTATAAGACAGCGCCATCTCGTAGTGCGGAGACGGACGAGCGCTGCGCCTGCGCTGTTGTGCTTAGCGGGGCGCGCTCTAGTGGGAAACTTGTGTACGCGCTGACTACGCGGAACTATGTACACAACAGTATTGATTCCTCCTACGTTTATCTCGCGAAAGGAGCATAAAATTCTAGTCCACACAGAGGCTTATCACAATCGTTCTTCTCGCGAATTATAAGCGATCGCAACAGGAACAGAGGGAGTGACGCGGGTACGCGAAACACCTTCCACAACACACTGTAAGCTGGCTTTCGGAATGCAGATGTAGAACATGTCTATGTTTTGCATACGTTTTGTAGTAAACACGTACCGCGAACGGGATTGCCTATGGTGTGTCCAGCGTCTGACACAGTTGCACTATTCCCATTGAGTGTGTATTGTGTATTGAACTGGAGACCTAGAATCGACGGAGAGGCTTCGTCCCGTCGTAGCCCTCAGTGGTTCACAACCCCACAAAAGGCCACAGCAGTTCACACAACCCACCGCCGCCTTACACCGAACCCAGGCTTATTGTGCGGTTCGGCCCCCAGTGGAACGCCCCCCCCCCTCCCCCTACCCCATCCCCGGGAACGTCTCATACCAGATCAGTGTACCCCAAATGTTTGCGTGGTAGAGTAATTATGGTGCACGCGTACGTGGAGACATTGTTTGCACTGCAATACCCGACATAGTGTAACTGAGGCGGAATAAGGGCAACCGGCCATCATTCGCTGAGGTAGATGGAAAACCGCCTAAAAACCATTCACAGACTGGCCAGCACACCGGACCTCGACACTAATCCGCCGGGCGGATTCGTGCCGGGGACCGGCACGCCTTCCGGCTCGGGAAGCAGCGCGTTAGACCCATTCTTTCCGCGGAGATACTCTCCTTACGACCAAGGTAGCAGGTTTTCTACATTACCCTCTGAACCAAAGAATTAATCCCAACATCGAGATTTTGTAAATATCGATGATCATCGACCATCCTTACAGATTGCAAAGATGTGTCTCGGCCCTCGGAGCAGACGTTAAATTAAGCCGTAGGGATCGAGAAGCGACAGCGCTAGGCAACGAACTTAACATTGCGAGGCCGTGCCGCCGTCTAGTGGGAATAGCCAAGGACGTAACCGGCAGGCAGCGACCAGACGAAGGAGTCCTTGAGCTTAGCAACGGCAAGGCGCGCAGTCACTCTCGCCCATCATCACAATTGTCGTCTCCAGCTTCTGTGGGTCCAAAGCGTTGCGTCTTTGGACCTGATCGTCGGTGAAGCATTGAACCCTGACATTTCTTTCTCTGGATTTTTTTTACACATTTAACTTCCTATTTATGAGAGCTGGACGGGCTGTTGTAGAACTAGAAAAAAATGGTTCAAATGGCTCTGAGCACTATGGGACTTAACATCTGTGGTCATCAGTCCCCTAGAACTTAGAACTACTTAAACCTAACTAACCTAAGGACATCACACACATCCATGCCCGAGGCAGGATTCGAACCTGCGACCGTAGCAGTCGCGCGGTTCCGGACTGAGCGCCTAGAACCGCTAGACCACCGCGGCCGGCTGTAGAACTAGAATCAGCGGTGAATGCATGGCAGGATGTATTGGGTTCTTGCATAAGTTAGTAGCGTTTTTCCAGAAGTTTAGTATACACAACAGGTAAAAATAAAAAAAATTAGTCATCAAGAATATATTCGCCTTACCTGTTATAACAATCTGCTAATACTGGGAAGTCTTTCGATTCCGCGACATCTACATCTACATCTACATGGATACTCTGCAATCACATTTAAGTGCCTGGCAGAGGGTTCATCGAACCACCTTCACATTTCTCTATTATTCCAATCTCGTATAGCGCGCGGGAAGAACGAAAACCTGTATCTTTCCGTACGAGCAATGATTTCCCTTATTTTATCGCGGTGATCGTTTCTCCCTATGTAGGTCAGTGTCAACAAAATATTTTTGCATTCGGAGGAGATAGCTGGTGACTGGAATTTCGTGAGAAGGTTGCACCGCAACGAAAAACGCCCTTCTTTGAATGATGTCCATCCCAAATCCTGTATGATTTCAGTGATGCTCTCTCCCCTATTTCGCGATAATACAAAACGTGCTGCCTCTCTTTGAACTTCTTCGATGTACTCCGTCATTCCTATCTGGTAAGGATCCCACACCGCGCAGCAGAATTCTAAAAGAGGACGGACAAGCGTAGTGTAGGCAGTTTCCTCAGTGGTTCTAAGTGTCCTGCCAATAAAACGCAGTCTTTCGTTAGCTTTCCCCACAACATTTTCTATGTGTTCCTTCCAATTTAAGTTGTTCACAATTGTAATATGTAGGTATTTAGTTGAATTTACGGCTTTTAGATTAGACTGCTTTATCGTGTAACCGAAGTTTAACGAGTTCCTTTTAGCACTCACATGGATGACCTCACACTCTTCGTTATTTAGAGTCAACTGCCAATTTTCGCACCATTCAGATATCTTTCATAAATCATTTTGAAATTTGTTTTTATCTTCTGATGACTTTATTAGTCAATAGACGACAGCGTCATCTGCAAAAAACCTAAGGTGGCTGCTCAGATTGTCGCCCAAATCGTTTATATAGATAAGGAACAGCAAAGGGCCTATAACACTACCTTGGGGAACGCCAGAAATCACTTCTGTTTTACTCGATGACTTTCCGTCAGTTACTACGAACTGTGACCTCTCTGACCGGAAATCATAAATCCAGTCACATAACTGAGACGATATTCCATAAGCACGCAATTTCACTACAAGCCGCTTCTGTGGTACAGTGTCAAAAGCCGTCAGAAAATACAGAAATACGGAATCGATGTGAAATCCCTTGTCAATAGCATTCAACACTCCATGCGGATAAAGAGCTAGTTGTGTTTCACAAGAACGATGTTTTCTAAACCGTTGTTGACTGTGTGTCAATAGACCGTTTTCTTCGAGGTAATTCATAATGTTTGAACACAATATATGTTCCAAAATCCTGCTGCATATCGACGTTAACGGTATGGGCCTGTAATTAAGTGGATTACTCCTACTACCTTTCTTGAATATTGGGTTGACCTGTGCAACTTTCCAGTCTTTGAGTACTGATCTTTCGTCGAGCGAACGGTTGTATATGATTGTTAAGTATCATGTGGGTTTGAGGCGAAAATTATTTGTCAAGTCATGTTCGGTGTTGATTTTCATCCGGAAAAGTAGTTTCTCAAAGGTTGTGCGATAGAGAGCCGAAAAGGTGAAAATCTGAGGGCGCAATATCAGGTGAATAAGGTAGGTGAGGAATGACTTCCCAGCCCAGCTCCTGTATAGCGTTTTTGTCAGTCTTGTAGAATACGAGCGGGCGTTGTCGTGCGGTACCAGCACTTCACGCAGTGTTCCCGGTAGTTGTTCTTGGGTCTCGTCTGTAAGACGTCTCAGTTGTTGGCAATGAATGTCACCAATAATGTTTACACGTCGAGGAAGCAGTTCATGGTACACCACTGTTTCAGCAGATGCGTAACATTACCTTTTGTGGATGCACACAGGTTCTTGAGGGGGGGGGGGGGGTGGCTGCTTTCTCTGGGCTTCACCATTCCGTTTCCTTACGTTAGCACAAAGACACCGTTCCTCGTCACCAGTAGCGTTACGGGATAGAAATGGTCGGCGTTGTTCAGGAGCCAGTTGATGACGAGCAAACAGAGATGTACATTGGCCACTCGATGATTTTTGTGATTTTAGCTTTGAGCATGCGGTACTCACACACCCGGTTGTTGAACCTTCCTCATTGCATGCAAATGTCTCACAATGGTGGTATGATTACAGTTGATCACATCTGCCAGTTCTCAGGGTACACTGTCGAGTATCATTGTGGATCAATGCATTTTAACGGTCTTCGTCAGACCCAGAAGGTCTCCCTGAACGTGGTCTATAACGTCAAAACGATCTTGCTTGAAAGGAGAAAATAATTTTCTAGCCCTGCTTTGGCTCTACCACACAGAAGGCCTACTTTTTCTCAAACCGGAATGCAGTAACTTTGTCACACATAACACACATGATGAGGCCACAGCGTCTGTCCAGACCAGTCCCCACAGCGCAAGAAAGAGTAATAAAATTAATGCTTTAATTCTGGCCACAGATTGGAACTCCCAATAAAATTCCGAGTAAATTTATATCACACAGAGACCGGTCGGTCAGTTAATTAACAAGTCGTCAATCTTAATTACTCAACTAATACTTCTAATTTTCCCAGGTCCGCAGACACTGCCGAGGTGTTGTCTACATAGAGGATTATCGATTGGAGGGGGACAGGATAATTTTGGCATTCCCCGTTTATTTAATGTAAAAAACGGCCAAGACGGCGAAATGTAATTTGGTTCTCTGGCCGTTATGTCGAATCGCCGTTGATGCCACGCGGTGGCGGAGGCGTACAAAGTTTCCCGCGTTCTAGGAATCGCCGCCAGTTCGGGCCATCCCACTCGAATGCAAGAACTCGACCACTCCAGTCGGTGAGAATAGCGGGAACGGTTACACCTGCAAATTCTGTAAGGTTGACTAGACTGGCCTATTCGTGTACCGCGGAGATGCACTGTAATTCGCTGACAGAGTTCCTAAATATTCCGGAGAGCAGCCCCCCCCCCCCCTCCCCCATTTCCGCAGTTACCGCCGTTTTGTGGCAACTGCTGCTTCCCATTACCTTATGAGCTGCCTTGTGTCAACCATCCTCAAGTTGTTCGACATGTTTACAATTACGAAGCGCTCAGCAATTACGATGGTTGCGTCTGAGCTGTCGTTACATTCGCACTACGAGATACCGACCCCGCAAATCGATGTACAGCGTGGTATGTTCTAACGTTTGACCTCTGTTAGTGTGAGCGCTTTCTTGACCCATGGCAAGCTTCTTTGTTACAGTGATTAAACCATATTGCTCTCCTTCTAGAACTGGTCTTTACACTGAAGATATTATCGTTTGTGTGAGCTTTTGTTCTTTTGGCTTGTCCTGCAGCAAGTCCGTTGCTCATTTAGCGGCTGCTTTATTGTGAGCGACACTTTAGGAAACCTATGACAGGGCTACCTCTGATTTACGTGCCCATCTCCCAACAGATGCATTGTCAGATGATACTGACTTTCATTGGTCAGCAGCTTCCCTGCTGTCTCTTTACTCAGTTCTTTACTAGGCGACGGAACACCTGCTGTCAGAAACGAAGTCTCTGCCTCGTGATGACTGGGTGTTGTGTGATGTCCTTAGGTTAGTTAGGTTTAAGTAGTTCTAAGTTCTAGGGGATCGATGACCATAGATGTTAAGTCCCATAGTGCTCAGAGCCATTTGAACCATTTTCAGAAACGAAGTCCGACCCCTGGAGAGAGGGTCAGCAGGTGAGTGATCTCATAGGGTACAGTGATAGTCGGTAAAATTAATTGAGACACTTAAGAGCCGGGGTGACACAGACGCTAGTCATAGCTACAGGTATTCATCCAATCAACCAACACACGCAATACAAAGTTTCCAGTCACTCGCGAAGTGGAAACCACAATGCAAATCAGAAATGTTTTATTTGCAACATTTAGCTACATCTTCCAGCTACTTCCCCGTATAGTAGATGCTCATCAGTACCAACTTCCCAAAACCTCCGTCACAGAAAGCAGCCGCCTGCGCTTTCTGCCTATTTCTTAAGCTGGTCTGCAGCTCGTTAACTGTGCCAAGCTGCTGTCCTCATAGCCAGCGGTTCATGTGACCAAAGATATGAGGTCAGAGGGAGCCAAGTCGAGGACGTTTTATTTGTGATCAAACATTTCGCAGTGAAAAGGCTGCAGGAGCGTCCTTGTTGCACGTGCAGTGTGCGGCCGAACATTGCTATGACGAAGGTCATGCATGTCAGTTATGCTATGTAGGTTGCATGAAATCAGGCGGAGCCCTCTGAAGAAATCGGGTGACCGCAGTTGGCGCGAGATTCTATTGCTCTGGGCGTGTACAGGTGCCCACTGTGCACTTATAACTGAAAAGTGCGACGTGCCGCGATCGACAGGCATGTTGGAGAGAACTGCACAACGCATCTGAGCTAATCTTTGTCGAATTTTCATTGTGGTTTTACTTTCGCGATGGTTTCGGAGCTTCAAATCTGTTAGAGTGTGCAATACCCATAAACTATTTTTGGTTATTATTAAAAATCTCTGAAATAACAATGACGTATCAGCCATGTAATTACAGCTACCATGAAGGTAACCAACGAGAGTGATCAGGTCTTCCGCATATTTTTTAATTTAAATCAGCTTAAAAGATACATTTGTCTACTTTCAGTGAAATGCTCATTGTTTTTCCTTTTAATAAAAGGAATTACAAAGCCCGTACTTATTCACTCCGTTCTCGGCTAATGCAAGCATCTAATTAATTTATCGTCTCTCTTCCGTCCCCAGTTGGAGCTTTGTGTGCTTCGCCAATTATCTACCAAACACATCTCTTTTTTGCTGTGGCCTTTTTGCTGTGGATTTCTTGGACTCCATAAACTCCTTTGATATGTATATTTTTTTCGCACTAACATTACATTGTCTTCAGACCACTCCATCCGTCAAGCAACTCACTCTAACAACAATGCACGAAGTAATGGATGAAAGCTTTCTGTGCTAGTTTCGTTTAGTTTATTATCCATATAAAGAACAGACCGAATGTTGCACACGAATTGGCATGAATGTAGCCCGTAATATTTTAACACAATTTCAAACGTCTAAGTGTAACTAAGCGCTACGGTGTTTAAGGGGGAAAAATCTACATGCTCATAACTTAAGGATAATTGCCACACAACGTGGCACTACACAAAACTGGCGCTAATAGCATAGGCACATAGGGAAAACACACGACACAGATCTGTAAGTCCACGGTATTGGTGATAAGTTGAGAAAACCGTCCCGAAACATATGTGCTACAAAACGCCACCGTTTCCTGCGCAAGCACCCCGACATCAATATGGGATATGATCACCATGCACACGTACACAGGCCGCACAACGGGCTGGCATACTCTGGATCAGGTGGTCGAGCAGCTGCTAGGTTATAGCCTCCCATTCTTGCACCAATGCCTGTCGGAGCTCCTGAAGTGCCCTAGGGGTCTGAAGACGTGCAGCGATATTTCGACCGAGAGCATCCCAGTAGTGCTCGATGGGGCTTAGGTCTGGAGAACAGGCAGGGCACTCCATTCGCCTGATATCTTCTGTTTCAAGGTACTCCTCCACGATGGCAGCTCGGTGGGGCCGTGCGTTATCATCCATCAGGAAGAAGGTAGGAACCACTGCATCCCTGAAAAGGCGGACATACTGGTGCAAAAACACGGCCCGATACACTTGACCTGTTACAGTTTCTGTGTCAAAGGCATGCAGGGGTGTACGTGCACCAGTCATAATACCACCCCACACCATCAAACCACGTCCTCGATGTAGCTCCCTTTCAAGGACATTAAGGGATTCGTATCTGGTTCTTGGTTCACGCCAGATGAAAACCCGGCGAGAATCACTGTTCAGATTATACCTAGACTCGTCCGTGAACATAACCTGGGACCACTGTTCCAATGACCATGTACTGTGTTCTTGACACCAGACTTTACGGGCTCTCCTGTGACCAGGGCCTTGGAATGCACCTAGCAGGTCTCCGTGTGAATAATCCATGTCTGTTCAATCGTTTGTAGATTGTGTGTCTGGAGACAACTGTTCCAGTGGCTGTGGTAAGGTACCGAGCAAGGTTACCTGCAGTGCTCCGTGGCCGTCTGCATGCGCTGATGGTGAGATATCGGTCTTCTTGTGGTGTTGTACACTGCGGACGTCCCGTAATGTAGCGCCTGGACACGTTTCCTGTCTGCTGGAATCGTTGCCATAATCTTGAGGTTATACTTTGTGGCACACGGAGGGCCCGTGCTACGACCTGGTGTGTTTGACCAGCCTCCAGTCGCCCTAGTATTCTACCCCTCATAACGTCATCAATTTGTGTTCTTTGAGCCATTTTCAACACACATCACCATTAGCACGTCTGAAAACGTCTGCACACTTACTCGCTGCACCGTACTCTGACATGCAACAACACACCTCTGCGTATGTGGCAGCTGCCAGCTTATACGTGCGACGACCGAGGGTCAAATGCACCGCATGGACATACCTCGAGGTGATTTAAACACGCAAACCGCCCACCAGAGCATTGTTTCACCATGTATCAGCATTATTCTTAATTTATAAGCATTAGTGTAGAACAGCTACATCAAAATAATAATAATATTAATAATAATAGTAATAATAATGACAATATTTAAAATAAAGTAAAATAAATGTATATGTCCTATTATTCGGCTATCTGGCGGTGTCCAAAAGGCACGCACTACTGTGTGGTTGGTTTGCTGCTTTGGGGGAGGGGACAAAACAGCGAGGTCATCGGTCCAGTCGGATTAGGGAGGTAATAATTGAAAGAAAACAGCCCTCCGTCACTATTTTAAACGATTAGTGACCGAGGGCTGTTTTCTTTCAATTATAACTACTCACGGTCTCTGAACGTGCAGCCATTTACACAATTTTTTCAAAGGAACTGAAGCGATTCAGGGAAATCGCGGGAAATCGAAATCAGGACTGCCGGTCGCGTGATTGAACCGACGTCCTCCCGAACGCGAGTGCACTGTGCTGACCGATGCGCCATCTCGCTCAGACACGCTACTGGTCTGCTACACTATGCAGCACTCGTAGATCACAAATATTGTAATTTATCATTCCGAACTGAGCTACAATACAACACTGAACTACACAATATTACACTACTGTATTTCTCACTTGTCTGGATGGTTAGCACCCCGCACACTGAGGATTCACAGGGGCAGCACCCAAGGTGTAGAGATTGGGTGATGACTAACAGGGTCTCAAGATATCCTTTCTGGTTCTCCCTGAGGGTCGGCTCACTGCTCCCGGTAGGTTGTTGTAGGTGGATGTTCTGCAATGACGCGACTCGTTGTCTGGACGTATGGTCTCTTCTTGGTTGTCTATCAACCGTGTAACCTTGCAGTTCATAAGCTAATATCTTAGCTATGAGCCTGTTCAGCTTATGCCGCAGTTCCTCATTCCTTATTACGCTACAGCCTGGTCTGTAATATTTTGTCTAATGCCACACACCCTGAAGATGCGATCCGGGTAGCCCATTGCTCCATATTCACGAGTACCTACGTTGCGCTGCCGTAGTTTTAGTAAGTAGCTGGGATATGGACATGTCCTGACAGGTCGGAAGAAAGTACTGCATTCTTATTCTTTCTTTAATGCTAGGAACCACTAGGTTCCTCTCCCATTTTCTGTCCTGTCCCACATTTCTTGCCATGCTCTATCAATGCATACCCTTGTTCCCTTATTCGATGAGACTCTTGTGCCCAGTATTTCCTTTACCTTATCATATTTGCTTTTTTTGAACCAATATTGTTCATCTCTCTTTCTTACGGCTATGTCTAGAGGTAGAAAGGCTAATATCACCAAGCAGAGCCTCATGCGCCTAACAGGTGCAGTACACTGCTCTGCGCTCGGCTTACGGCCTATGCTGTCCATAACTTTCTCGCTCTCTGAGCCCAAACCTCGACCCGTAGCCCAAAAGTACGTTGTTATTGGGCTTGGTAACAGCTGAAAACTTCTATGGCCAATTGTTGCTCTTTTGTTTAGCTGGCAGACGATTTCTACATATGCATGAAAATTTTGCTTTATGTGATGTTAATTCAAAGGTAAACACATTCTTTTTTTGAGGAGTTGGACATTTTTTTCTGATTGTGGTGTTCCTCTGTTTTGATACTGTTCCCGTTAGTAATATATACACTACAGGCTATTTAAATTGCTACACCAAGAAGAAATGCAGATGATAAACGGGTATTCATTGGACAAATATATTATACTAGAACTCACATGTGATTGCATTTTCACGCAATTTGGGTGCATAGATCCTGAGAAATCAGTACCCGGAACAACCACCTCAGGCCGTAATAACGGCCTTGATACGCCTGGGCATTGAGTGAAACTGAGCTTGCATAGCGTCTACAGGTACAGCTGCCCATGCAGCTTCAACACGATACCACAGTTCATCAAGAGTACTGACTGGCGTATTGTGACGAGCCAGTTGTTGGGCCACCATTGACCAGGCGTTTTCAATTGGTGAGAGATCTGGAGAATGTGCTGGCCAGGGCAGCAGTCGAACATTTTCTGTATCCAGAAAGGCCCGCACAGGGTTTCGCGGGGATCGAATGAAGGGTAGAGCCACGGGTCGTAACACGTCTGAAATGTAACGTCCACTGTTCAAAGTGCCGTCAATGTGAACAAGAGGTGACCGAGACGTGTAACCAATGGCACCCCATACCATCACGCCGGGTGATACGCCAGTATGGCGATGACGAATACAAGCTTCCAATGTGCGTTCACCTCGGTGTCGCCAAACACGGATGCGACCATCATGATGCTATAAACAGATTGGAATCATCCGAAAAAATGACGTTTTGCCATTCGTGCACCCAGGTTCGTCGTTGAGTACACCATCGCAGGCGCTCCTGTCTGTGATGCAACGTCAAGGGTAACCGGAGCCATGGTCTCCGAGCTGATAGCCCATGCTGTTTTGCAAACGTCCCCATCTGTTGACTCAGGGATCGAGACGTGGCTGCACGATCCGTTACAGCCATGCGGATAAGATGCCTGTCATCTCGACTGCTGGTGATGCGAAGCCATTGGGATCCATCACGGCGTTCCGAATTACCCTCCTGAACCCACCGATTCCATATTCTGCTAACAGTCATTGGATCTCGACCAACGCGAGCAGCAATGTCGCGATATGATACACCGCAATCGCTATAGGCTACAATCCGACCTTTATCAAAGTCGGAAACGTGATGGTACGCATTTTTCCTCTTTACACGAGGCATCACAACAACGTTTCACCAGGCAACGCCGGTCAGCTGCTGTTTGTGTATGAGAAATCGGTTGGAAACTTTCCTGATGTCAGCACGTTGTAGGTGTCGCCACCGGCGCCAACCTTGTGTGAATGCTCTGAAAAGCTAATTATTTGCATACCCCAGCATCTTCTTCCTGTCGCTTAAATTTCGCGTCTGTAGCACGTCATCTTCGTGGTGTAGCAATTTTAATGGCCAGTAGTGTACATTGTTTTGTGTGCCGCTATCTTTGGTTTTCTATGCACTAGTTACTTAGTCTTTCAGGATGTAGCTTACTATTTTCTTCTAATTTAGGCCTTGCATTGGCAGATACTGTAATCAGCAGATTGTCTGTATAGGCGATGCAGCCTCTAGTGTTTTTTATACTCTGAAGCTGGTTCGGTAATGGCTCTATGCCAACATCCCAGGACTCTGGACCACAAACAGAGCCCAGTGGGCAGCCTTTGGTGATGTCTTTCACCATTTTCTTTGCAGGAAATTCTAACTGCACCTACCTGTCTGCGTAATAATCTCGTAGGCTGTTAGAGAGACACCGTGGACAGTCCATGTGTTTCAGTCATTTGAACAGGGCAGGCCACCAAAAATTATCAAACACCCCAGCTATACCAATAATTATGCCTATGGCGTACTTGCCGCTTGACGTGTTCACAATATTCATTGCGTTATTGTCGCATCCTCGCTGAAATTCCCTTTCCTAAAACCGTGCCGGCCAGTGTGGCCACGCGGTTAAAGGCGCTTCAGTCTGGAACCGCGCGACCGCTACGGTCGCAGGTTCGAATCCTGCCTCGGGCATGGATGTGTGTGATGTCCTTAGGTTAGTTAGGTTTAAGTAGTTCTAAGTTCTGGGGGACTGATGACCTCAGATGTTAAGTCCCATAGTGCTCAGAGCCATTTGAAGCATTTTGAACCTAAAACCGTATCGCAGGAGGCTCATTCCTGCTGCTTATGTGTGGTCCCTCGGGAGGCGGCACTGAAGCTTTTCAAGTACTTTGCCTAGAGTATTTACCAAACAAATCGGCCTGTAAGATCTCGTTTCTCTTGGTTCTTTGTCTTCCCCTTTTCTTTAATGATATTCGAGATCTTTCATATTCTGGCCACCTGCTTTCTGTACTGCTAACGCCGGAGCGGAGAGGACGTGAACTTCCTCTGACGGTTCACTAAGATATTGTCAGCCAGCGGAACAAGGGCGAACACAAGCGAATGGAACGGAACACGATCCAGTGCCGTTAGCTCGGGCGCGCCTAACGTTTACACCAGAGAGAATTCTCGTTAGCTGTAGCACGTTCAGTTGGGCGTAAGCGGGGTTTTAGCGAGCGGCGGCGGCAGCTGGCAGATTGCGGCGGTCCAGCGGTCGCTACACACAGTAGCGTGTTTGTCGGCCCTACCTGCTCCGTGGGCGCGGTGTCGGGTTCCGCTGTCGGGCGCGCGGCGCGTGCGCAGAAGCCTGGCCGGGCCGTCTCGTAACGCGATAATGCGGACGCTGGCCCCCTCCCCCTCCCTTTCACCGGCAGCTCGCATTCACGTCGGCACGGACGCCCCACACGGTATCCCGTCACCACCTTATCCCATTCCAAGTAATTCCCGAGCTCAGCAAAGCGCATCTCTATCCCCTAAAACTCCTAAGAAAAAAAAGTTTCAGCTGCCCTCCAACGGTGCCTATCTACAGCCACAGCGCCATATGTAATCCGCAAGTGACCTTACGGTGTGTGGCGGAGGATACTTTGTGAACCAGCATCATTACCCCCTTTCCTATACCACCTGCAAATGGTCGGCGGGAAGAACGATTGTTGATAGCCTCCGTCTGAAACTCAATCTCTTGTTGTGACCGTAGAAAATTTTAATTTTTATTCTTGCTTTTGTGACCATAATAAGAGTCCAGGCTCCAAAGGTAAACTGCCAGCCGACATTAAGAAATAGTCCACCAGGACGTAGGGACAAGATAAGCGGCGGGGGCTGCCAAGTATGGCTTGTTGATCAAATAACTTAGTGTTTGACTTCCTGCCTGAGGAAGCAGCATGAATCAAACTCGCGCAATGGAAGACACAAACACCAGGGCGATAATACAGCAAGAGAGAGTGTCAGTCACGTGCGGAAAAGACTCTTGTGGAACCAAATTTAAGTTGTGTGCAGCTAGAAACAAGTGTCGTGTGGAACTGAAGGCACTCTTGCACAAGCCGACCAATTAGAAACGAGAGTGTCGCGTGGAACCATAGGCATTCTTGTGCAATCCGATCACTTAGAAATGAAAGGGTCGTGTGAAACAAATTAACTGGTGTGCACCCAAGTACATGAGAAACGAAATAAAAGGCCAGGCAGCGGAATAGCTAGAGGCAGAGATTGAGAGGCAGATTCAGAGCCAGTACCGGCAGTTTGGAGATTCCACAGCGAGACGCCAACGGGGCCGAGTAGGCCCGTAGCAGCCGATACAGCTGATAAAGACTTCAACTACGAGAAGACGGTGATAGACTCTGGTGGACACTCAGGAACTGCAGGTCAAGTAGGATTTTTAGAGTTTCATTGGAATAGTGTTGAATAGAAGCTGTCAGTCTTTGTCTCAATTACTTAGAGAGATTTCAGTGCTAACCAAGAGCAAGTGATTGCTTTGTACTTGTTTCTTATATGTACCGGCAATTAGCTTTGAAGCAGCAAGTCCGAATAAATAGACTGAATCTTACTAAGGGGTTTATGGACCAACAGCTCACATAAGTATATGTGAGAATAAACTTGATAGAAACTAACCAATCTTTTCTGCCTATTGCAATTCTGTAACCTATTTTCAGGAAACTTATTTGCTTCAAACCAAGGAGATTGTCTCCCTCTCATCTCCGATATAAAGGTTGACAGCAATTTATAACTAACACATTGTCGTTAACGTCCCGATTGCGCTACGCAGTTCGCACTTACTTCATTCTGGTATAGTGAGGCTGTGCCGGGACGCGACACTCTTATTCTACCTTCTTCGACTTTTCGCGAGATAAACGTAGCAGGAAGCAATATATGCTGCGCAAAAAAGACTTTCCACTTTTTCGAAACACCGTAATTGTCTGCCAATGCTATGTAGAAGTTAGAAACTTGGCTGAAAGGTACCTACAACCTTCTCCTGTAATGGTGGAAAAGGGTGGCGTCCTGCTACGTCACTCTCGGGGCTCGGGAACCATTCAAACGGCAAAGTGTCGACATACGCGAAAAAAAGTCTCAGCTTATAAGTTCATGTGAAGTGTCTTGTGGGTTAAGGATGTCACATTGCCGTCAAATTTCACCACAATTCCGCCGAATGCCATCGTGGCCGTGTCACGATTTGGGAAAGTCGTTACACGCCGTCTTACATTTGACGCCTTCTTTTGATGCCTCGGCGATGTAGATCAAAAACGCGACGCGGTTTTCTTATGCTTGACCAAGGAAAACATCTCAGACACACTACTCCTAGGAATCGATACGAAAAGCGCTCAGGAGTTGGAATAAGGAGTGAAATTACAATGAAATCCAGACCATTAGCTGCTTGCAGGCGTTTATAAATAATAACGGGGACAGCTGAAAATGTGTGCGACGACCGGGATTGGAACCCGGGATGTCCTACCTACATGGCAGACGCTCCATCCGACTGAGTCACCGAGGACACAGAGGATAGTGCGACTACAGGGACTTATCTCTGGCATGCTCCCAGCGAGACCCACATTTCCAACGTATTGTCCACACACTACATTTGTAGTACCCCTGTCCACTATACTCATTACCTGCGGCAGTCAATCTACCGATTCCCGTAAGAGTTTGAGCAATGTGAGTGCATCCGCACTGAAGAAGAACATGGGCCGGTAAGCCTTATCTATATGATCTCAATCTCTTACGGGAATAGGTAGATTGACTGCAGCGAGTTATGAGTATAGTGGGCAGGGGCACTACAAATGTAGTGTGTGGGCAGTAAGTTGGAAATGTAGGTCTTACTGGGAGCGTGCCAGAGATAAGTCCCTCCAGTCGACTATCCTCTGTGTCCTCGATGGCTCATTCGGTTAGAGCGTGTGCCACGTAAGCACGAGATCCCGGGTTCGAATCCCAGTCGGGGCACAAATATTCAAGTGTCCCCGTTGATATTTATCAATCCGTGTAAGCAGCTGCTGGTCTGAATTTCATTGTAATTTCATTCTTCGAGAGCTGCAAGATCATCAATGATATCTGTTCTTTTGGACATGTCCGAATGACAGATACCATCTTCATATGGAATAAGGAGCGCCAATGAAACCACCCCTCCCCTTGCGGCGTTTATTCCCACACATTTCACAGTCCGATCAGCAACACTGCTGACACGCTCGGAGGATTAAACTGCTGCAATCCCACTGAACGTAATCTGACTGCTTCAGAATGTAGCGCGACAGCAATTCTTGTTCTGATATACATGGCGGAACCACTAGGGACCGTTTAAAATCATTCGAAGAAAGCGGAACGCGATCCTAAACAGCAAAGGGTGTTTATGCTTTATCAACCCTCCTGATTCGCGCTCTCCTATGGTGTGTTCACGGAGAGGTGAAACATTGACACAAGCGTGAATAAAACGACAAAGCGTCCTCTCTAAAACCCCCCGTTTGGGAACACCTGCGTGTCGCCCATGCAGCTTTGCTCAGCGCTTTAAAAATGTAGCTGTCGCATACTTGCGCACCCATTCAGCTGCGAGTTGCCTCGCGGCTGCTCTGGCGACTGGGTGCACGCAACGCTTTCGACACCACTTAGGTGGGGCAGAATTGTGTTGATACAAGGTGCCAAAGTGTCATTATTTACCCACCTAACACTTCACACGAACTTCTGAGCTCTTGCCTTTTTTTTCACATTTGTCCACACCTTGAAACTTCCTGGAAGATTAGAATGGTTCAAATGGCTCTGAGCACTATGGGACATAACTTCTCAGGTCGTCAGTCCCCTAGAACTTAGAACTACTTAAACCTAACTACCCTAAGGACATCACACACACCCATGCCCGAGGCAGGATTCGAACCTGCGACCGTAGCGGTCGCGCGGTTCCAGACTGTAGCGCGTAGAACTGCTCGGCCACCCCGGCCGGCGCAGATTAAAACTGTGCAGCAAATGTTGGTGGAAAGTTATTATTACGGCTGATTATTTATTTCGGTCACACTTGCGATGTAATTGAAGGCATTTCCGGATTTCGCCATTAAGGATCATCTCCAGATCTTTTCAGCTAGTCACGGTATAACACGGTTATGACTGTCTCAACATTGAATTATCCATTTTCTCCCCCTCAGCATTGGTAACAACGCTTTTCGATTCGTTTCTCCACCATTTCATAGTAGTAATCACGCCCATGCATACACAGTATTCTGTATACTTACCATTTTTCAAGCGGTTGGCTACCATCCTTTGCCGCTCTTACATATTCCAGTATCATAATTACCTGTGCTTGTCAGGAAGAGCGATGTCTGTATCGATGGGACATGTATTGGCTTTATAATTCACTTATCCTATGATGTGAAGATGGCAATAAAACCTTGCCGAAACTTGTAACCTACAGGGCGATGATTATTGAACTACACGAAAAAAAAACGTAAATTAGTTACAAAATACGACTTGCACACACTTTATTGCCCGCCCAGTTAGCCGTGCGGTCTAACGCACGGTTTTCCGGAGTGGGAAGGAGCACCTGGTCCCCGGCACGAATCCGCCCGGCGGACTTGTGTCAAGGTCCGGTGATCTGGCCAGTCTGTGGATGGTTTTTAGGCGGTTTTCCATCTGCCTCGGCGAATGCGGACTGGTTCCCCTTATTCCGCCTCAGCTACACTATGTCGGTGATTGCTGCGCAAACAAGTTCTCCACGTACGCGTATACCACATTACTCTACCACGCAAACATAGGGGTTACACTCGTCTGGTGTGAGACGTTCCCTGGGGGAGGGGGGGGGGGTTCCAGCGGGGGGCGAACCGCCCAATAACCCTGAAACAGTGGTTCGGTGTGGGGCGGCGGAGGGGGTGCAGTGGACTGCGGTAGTCGTAGGCCGGGTTGTGGACCACTGTGGCTCCGGCGGGGACGGAGTCTCTCCGTTGTTTCTAGGCCCCCGGTTAACATACAATACTATACAATACACACTTCATTCAACATGGAAATATAACTACAGATATCTGGATTTAGGTTATGACATGTTCGATATTCCTGCCATCATCGGCGATGATGTGACGCAGACGAATAGCGAAATGCTGCACGACCCGCTGAAGTGTCGGAACATCGATGCTGTCGATGACCTCTGGAATGACTGTTTTCGGCAGAGCAGTGGTTTTGGAGTTATTGCTGTACACCCTGTCTTCAATAAAACCACACAGAAAGGAGTCAGATGTGTTCAGATCCAGAGAATATGGGAGCCAATCTAGACCCATGCCAGTGGCCTCTGGGTAACACAGAACCAGAATGTGGTCCCCAAAGTGCTCCTCCACGATATCAAACACTCTCCTGCTTCGATGGGGTCGAGGTCTTGCGTAAACCACATCTTGTCGAAATCAGGGTCACTTTGGATAATGGGGATGGAATGATCTGCCAAAACCTTCAAATAATTACCGTGCCATCAAGGAATATTGCACGGATTATTCTGTGACTCGACATTGCACAACACGCAGTCAACCGTTGAGTGTGAAGAGACTTCTCGATCGGGAAATGTGGATTCTCAGTCCCCCAAATGCGCCAATTTTGCTTACTGACGACTCTATCGAAATGAAAGTGGGCTTCGTCGCTAAACCAAACCGTACTGATTCCCATCAAGCCCCGCGGTCAACCGTGCAGTTTGAACGTCCCAACACAAAGCATTCACAAGTTATGACAATTTTATTTCGTGTAGTGCTACAACTGTCACCCTGCAGATATGTGTCAACTGCGATCTGGACAGTAAAACTTTGTAGAGAGGGATGAAGGCAAAGTAAAGGTAGAAGAATGAATTAATTTCTTTTTTAATTGAAGCTTATCTGTTTCTGGGTTTATTTCTCTATATTTTGACAACTGATTGCATTTTTTGGGTGACATACTCGTTTTATTTTACACAACATAAGACTGGAAAATCCCTCTACATTTCTATTAATTCTAAAAAGAAGATGACTCGCCGAGGTAGCCGCCATTGGGTTAACGTCTCCTTCCACGGATTCGGGGAGGCGAGCCTGTCCCGGATCGACGAGGGCTGGTGAGACGAACAGCTCGGACGTGGTCTGTAGACGGTTTCCACAACCAACTATGTAAATACCGGGCTGGCATCAATAACCTGTATCAGGTACACGGTACACAAACATTTAAAAAATGTTCTCACCTTCAACGTGAGATTTATTCTAGACGCAGACAGATGGGGTACACAGATTCCACCCTCGATGGTTGTGATGGATTTTCATTAAGGGCCACCAACTACGACTAATAGTGCCAGAACCCAATAAGAGTGCTGACCCTTTACGGGAACCGGAACAGGCAAACGAGGAGAAGAGGAAGAACAAGAAAGAAGAAGAATTCCAATAAGAACGTGCATTCTGCTCATGTCGAAGCCATTTACACTCCAGAGCACAACAAATCGCACAGAATAATACGTTTAGCATACCACACTAAGATGACAAAATTACACAACATAAGCCAGAGGCTATACAGTGAAAGGCAGTGACCGTCGAAATACGGTCCGCGGCCAGCATGTGGCCCGAATCAAATATTTGTGCGGCCCGCTGTTCTCAGCTGTATTTTATAATAATGTGCGCCTGAATACTAAAAGTCAACTAACACTAAAAGCTTCTTAAGAGTGTAGTTTTCCTGCTCAGTAACAAATAGAAATATTTACAGAGATGGCAAATACTTTCTTGTTCGTCTCCCAGTGCTGACAAGTGTGTGTATTTCTTGTACTGATCAGCTGCTATGTGTAAATTTCGCGAATCAACATTGCAAACACGGTCATATTTAAATGCGGTATACATTTGTAGCAAGGAATATGAAGTTAAACAAAGGCAGTTGTAGTACAGGGCAGTGCGTAGAAGAGAAATTGGAAGTCAAAGTGTTTAGTGGATATTTGAGACGCTGTCTCATATTCTATAACCCACTGAAATATAAATACACTTACAGTTATTAATCAATTAATCATACGCTCACGCAGGCAACACAACAGTTCGTCAATAAATCAGTGTGTCACAACTTTGTGGTCGCTGAGGGTGGTGTTAAACTGATACAGAGAACGCGAAGTGTTCCTATTGGTGTCGACGATCAATATTTGGGTGTCGGCGGGCAACGTATCACGCCCTTATTATAGCTAGTCTCATAAACTAATTACTGTAGGTTACCAATTACTGACAATATCGGTACATATGCAGTCAGAGGCGCCCTCCCACAATGTCAGTAATGTAAGTTGGCACCACATCTGCACATGCAAGTCACCCACTTCTCGTAAATTCTGGGAAGAGGATTTGATGAGCTCTGACGCCACGTTCAAGCGGGTTCAGATCTGGCGACTTGCGGCTCCAGCGCAATTGTCACTCGCCATTGTGTTCCTCGAATCACTCCATCACACTCCTGGCCTTGTGAAATGGCGCATTATCTTGCTGAAAAATGGTACGGCCGTCGGGAAACATGACCGTCCTGAAGGGTTGTACGTAGTTTGCAACAAGTGTACGATACTCGTTGGCCGTCATGATACGTTGCACGAGCTCCATTGGTCCCATGGATGCCAGCTTGTCTCCGTCCCGCAATACAGGTGTCAAGGAGTTGTTCCCCTGAAGACGATGGATACGCTTCCTCGGCATGATGAAGAAGGTATTGGGATTCATTTCGCTCGACGAAAGATCCGTACCCAAAGACTCGAAAGTTGCACAGGTCACACCAATGTTCAAGAAAGGTAATCTACTAAATTACAGGCCCATACCGTTAACGTCGATATGCAGCAGTATTTTGGAACATATATTGCTTTCGAACATAATGAATTACCTCGAAGAAAACGGTCTATTGACACACAGACAGATTGGGTTTAGAAAACATCGTTCCTGTGACACACAACTAGCTCTGTATTGGCATGAAGTGTTGAATGCTATGGACAAGGGATTTCAGATCGATTCCGTATTTCTGGATTTCCGGAAGGCTTTTGACACTATACCACAGAAGCGGCTTGTAGTGAAATTGCGTGCTTATGGAATATCGTCTGAGTTATGTGACTGGATTTGTGATTTCCTGTCACAGGGGTCACAGTGCGCAGTAACTGACGGAAAGTAATCGATAAAACAGAAGTGATTTCTGGCGTTCCCCAAGGTAGTATTATAGGCCCTTTGCTGTTCCTTGTCTATAAAAACGATTTGGGAGACAATCTGAACATCCGTCTTCTGTTGTTTGTAGATGACGCTGTCGTTTATCGATTAATAAAGTCATCAGAAGATCAAAACAATCTGCAAAACGGTTTAGAAAAGATATCTGAATGGTGCGAAAAGTGGCAGTTGACCCTAAATAACGAAAAGTGTGAGGTCATCCATATGAGTGCTAATAGGAACTCGTTAAACTTCAGTTGCACGATAAATTAGTCTAATCTAAAAGCCGTAAATTCAACTAAATACTTAGGTATTACAGTTACGAAGAACTTAAATTGGGAGAAACACATAGAAAATGTTTTGGGGAAGGCTAACCAAAGACTGCGTTTTATTGGCAGGACCCTTAGAAAATGTAACAGACCTACTAAGGAGACCGCCCACACTACGCTTGTCGGTCCTCTTTCAGAATACTGCTGCGCGGTGGGGGATCCCTACCAGATGGGTCTGACGGAGTACATCGAAAAAGTTCAAAGAAGAGCAGCACGTTTTGTATTATCGCGAAATAGGGCAGAGAGTGTCACAGAGCTGATACAGGATTTGGGCTGGACATCATTAAAAGATAGGCGTTTTTCGTTGTGACGGAATCTTCTCACGAAATTCCAATCACCAACTTTATCCTCCGAATGTGAAAGGAACGATCACCAAGATAAAATAAGGGAAATCAGAGCTCGTACGGAAAGATATAGGTGTTCATTCTTTCCGCGAGCTACACGAGATTGGAATAATAGAGAATTCTGAAGGTGGTTCGATGAACCCTCTTCCAGGCACTTATCTGTGATTTGCAGAGTATCCATGTAGATGTAGATATAGATGTAGATGTAGATGCAACGCTCTGCCACAGCATCAACGTCCTGGGTTGACCGTCACCTGCCCATTTCAATGTTAGTTGCTGATGTCATGTTGTTAACATTGCGCATGCCTGGATCGTCGGCTGTGGAAGCCCTTCGTTAGCAGTGTTGCGTGCACTGTGTGTTCAGACGCACCTATACTCTGCCCAGAATTAAAGTTTGATGTTAGTTCCACCGTTCAGACACACTTGTACTCTGCCCTGCATTAAATCTGTTGTTAGTTCCGCCACAGCTCGCCTTTTGTCTGTTTTACCAGTTTTCCAACCTGCGACGTCCGACATCTGTAATGGGGTGGCCGCCCAACCCCATGGTGTTTGGATCTGGTTTCACCTTGGTTTCGCTACATATTGAAGAGACTCACCACAGCACTCCTCGAACACCTGTAAAGTTGTGCAGTTTTTGCGTCATCAGAGTCTGTCCTCAACTAAGATAGATCGTGCGCCTTCCGCAGTCTAGCCAAGGACAGCACTCTCTCTGATATTACATGCACCGTGCGTGAGTCTGGCTAACCGTCATTCATCGCCAGGTGACGCTGCTAACTCCGGGACGGGTTTATATCGATAGTAGGTCGATGATCATACCATTCTGGCTGATCAATGAGTCGAGAGTCTAGGGGCCGATTAAGACGTCGACCGTTGTTAACACTGATTATGATCTTGCATACGAAACAGAAAACTACATCATCGTGACAAGAGACTGTCCGCCTTGCTGAGGGACGCTGTGCGTAAGCGTCTGAATATGCAAGTTGTTTTAGTCTTTGGGCTTTACATTTCCGCTGCAGTAAGTATCAAGCTGCTTGATGTATTCTGTGGCGGTGCATGAGTAGTCGAATTCATATGTGTTGTTGCACACAATCGGAAGACAAGAACGTCTTCGCTTTCTGGAAACAATATGTGTAAGTGTTTTGTGTGACCGAAGGGTCGAATGCAGGCGTCAATAGACTCTGACGTGTCCTACTTTCTGATGTCGTCGAGATCAGCGAAAACGACCACAGCGTGCGACCGGAAATCCCAAAGGTAAATATAGCGCCCTCCGCAAAACTGGGCTTCCGCGTGGCCACATTGTGTTTGTGCAGAGACCATACTCCACAGTCCAGTGTGCTCTAAAAACATATATCCGAAGTATACATATTTTATATTACAATGATATTTTGTCCTCGTTGCCATGCTGTGGAATGAGGTGTGTAGAACGGAGCAAAGCACATGCAACACAACAACAAACTTTTAATTCTAACACCAAGAAAATCCACTTTGTACATTGTATTAGGTCATCAAAACTGCTGATATTTCGGGATGTTTTCCATGCTCTAGAATGGCTCTTGAGTGTACACTCTTACAATATACAGATTTTCAACCTTTATATTGGAAGAGAAGTTGAACGGAATGGACAGTGTCTTGAGAGGAGGGTATAAGATGAACGTCAACAAAAGCAAAACGAGGATAATGGAATGTAGTCGAATTAAGTCGGGTGATGCTGCGGGAATTAGATTAGGAAATAAGACACTTAAAGTAGTAAAGGAGTTTTGCTATTTGGAGAGCAAAATAACTGATGATGGTCGAAGTAGAGAGGATATAAAATGTAGACTGGCAATGGCAGGGAAAGCGTTTCTGACGAAGAGAAATTTGTTAACATGGAGTATTGATTTATGTATCAGGAAGTCGTTTCTGAAAGTATTTGTATGGAGTGTACCCATGAGTGGAAGTGAAACATGGACGATAAATAGTTTGGATAAGAAGAGAATAGAAGCTTTCGAAATGTGGTGCTACAGAAGAATAGTATTGGAGAGAATAGGAGTTTGTTGCACAACTTGACTCGAAGAAGGGATCGGTTGGTAGGACATGTTCTGAGGCATCAAGGGATCACGAATTTAGTACTGGACGGCAGCGTGGAGGGTAAAAATCGTAGATAGAGACCAAGAGATGAATACACTAAGCAGATTCAGAAGGATGTAGGCTGCAGTAGGTACTGGGAGATGAAGAGGCTTGCACAGGATAGAGTAGCATGGAGAGCTGCATCAAACCAGTCTCAGGACTGAAGACCACAACAACAACGTTTATATGAAGTAAAAGTTTGTTTATGGTACTGGTTGACTGAAACAACAGGTTTTCTTACTTCTAATTATGTTCTTGTGTTTCGCGGCGAGAATGGCGCGAAGCCTGATCAGTTAAGTGTATTTGTGTGTGTGTGTTCCGATTAGGCACTCACTCACTGCTGATTTACGGAATCGTCCATCAGGCTGTGCGCTCGCCGACAGCCTTCGTTTCCCCGTAGTCTCTAGGCCTAAGATAATTGACTTTTGTATCTCAACAGTCACTTCACATAAGAAATCGACAAATGTCGCCAAGCAACAAACAACATAGTGACGTCGAAACACGAAACGTTTCGCATCCTGACTGCTTATAAAACCATATTTTCACCTGGTAGCAGAAAGTGGATTATTTTTTTCGGCATTCTTCGCAAACGCACCGATTAATGAACATACCTATAGTACCACAGAGTCATGCGGGTATACAACCCGCACTGCAGCACTTGGAACGCTGTCAGTTTAATTAAAATGAAGTGACAAAATTCGTGGGTCTGCGATATGCACATATAGAGATGGCGGTAGTATCACGTACACAAGATAGAAAAGGACAGTGCATTGGCGAAGTGCATTTCTTCTCGGATAATTCACACGAAAAGGTTTCCGACTTGATTATGGCCGCGTGATGGGTATTAAGAGACTTCGAAGGCGGAATGGTAGTTGGAGTTAGACGCATGGGGCATTCCATTTCGGAAATCGTTAGGGCATTCAATGTTCCGAGATCCGCAGTGTCAAGAGTGTGCCAAGAATGCCAGATTCAGGCATTACCTCTCACCAGGACAGCGCAGTTGCGAACGTCTTCCACTTACCGAACGAAAGCACCAGCATTTGCATAGGGTTTCCAGTGCTAACAGACGAGCAACACCGCGTGAGATAACCCCCGAAATCAAATGGCTCTGAGCACTACGGGACATAACATCTATGGTCATCAGTCCCCTAGAACTTAGAACTACTTAAACCTAACTAACCTAAGGACATCACACAACATCCAGCCATCACGAGGCAGAGAAAATCCCTGACCCCGCCGGGAATCGAACCCGGGAACCCGGGCGTGGGAAGCGAGAGCGCTACCGCACGACCACGAGATGCGGGCTAACCCCCGAAATCAATGTTGGACTGACGACGAACTTGTCCGTTAGGACAGTGCGCCGAAATGTGGCGTTGATGCCGGCTGCAGTGGCCGAGCGGCTCTAGGAGCTTCAGTCCGGAACCGCGCGACTGCTACGGCCGCGGGTTTGAATCCTGCCTCTAGCATGGATGTGTGTGATATCCTTAGGTTGGTTAGGTTTAAGTAGTTCTAAGTTCTAGGGGACTGATGACCTCAGATGTTAAGCCCCGTAGTGCTCAGAGCCATTTAAACCATTTGTGGCGTTGATGGGCTATGGCAGCAGATGACCGACGTGAGCGCCTTTGCTACCAGCACGACATCACCTGCAGCACCTCTCCTGGGCTCGTGAATATATCAGTTGGACCCTAGACGTTGGAAAACCATGGCATGGTCAGATAAGTCGCTATTTCAATTGGCAAGACCTGATGGTAGGGTTCGAATGTATTGTAGACCTCACGAAGCCATTGGCCCAAGTTGTCAACAAGGCACTGTGCAAGCTGGGGGTGGCTCCATAATGGTGAGGGCTGTGTTTAGTGGAATGAACTGGGTCCTCTGGTCCAACTGAACCATCATCTACTGGAAATGGTTATGTTTCGCTACTTGGAGACCGATTGCAGTCATTCGTGGACTTCATGATCCCATACAACGATGTAATTTTTATGGATGACAATGCTCTCTGTCACTAGGCCACAACTGTTTACGATTGGTTTCAAGAACATTCTGGACAATCCGAGCGAATGACTTGGCCACCCAGATCTCCCGGCATGAACCCCATCGAGAGGTCAGTTCGTACAGAAAATCCTGCACCGGCAACATTTTCGTAGTTATGAACGGCTATAGCGGCAGCACTTCTGCAGGGAATTTCCAACGACTTGTTGAATCCATAACACGTCGAGCTGCTGCACTACGCTGGGTAAAACGAGGTTTGACACAATATTAGGGGCTATCCCATGACTTTCGTCATCTTAGTGTTTAACCAGCCTGTGCTATGAGCACAGGTTGTCCTAAGCGTCGATAAAATGTGAAGGGATGTTTTTATTACAAGATGTTTGGCAGAACCTCCACCACTATTGTGGCTTCCTTTGATGGTCGGAAAACCCACGGCGAAAATATTTTTTGTTGACGTTTACGTCAGCGGTCGCAAGACCCACGGTCGGCGTGTCCACGACAAAGGCGTGGAGCGGCGCCACCTCTCGAGTCTCGACTGAGACCCGTATCGAGGAGACAGTCCGTCAGTGCGGCCGCAGGCGCCCTACCTGGAGCGCTGCCGCAGGGGACAAAGCTGAGCCCTGAGGAGGCGCGGCTGGCAGCTGGGCCGGCCCAGCTGCTTCCGGCACGCGCCAGCCACGCCGCTTCCGGCGGCTCGCACTCGGCACGCACGCCGCACGCACCCTCGCCTCGCCGCCTACCTGCCGGGGCGCCCTTCGCCCTTTGTCGCCGCATCTGCCCTGCGACCCTCCACACAGGCTGCGTGCAGCCCCACCGGCAGATGTAAGACGCCCAGCTCCGCCTCACCCCTGACGTACCCGACGCACTTTTCCGGTGCTTGCTTCTGGAATGCCCCTCGTGCGCTGCCCGAGTTGTTCCGGACCTTAGCTCGGGGGAAAGGTCTTGGGCAAGTAGCTGAGCCGCTACCACAGAGAAGAAGCACCTAACCCGTCGGTCCAAATACACTACCGGCCATTAAAATTGCTACACCAAGAAGAAATGCAGATGATAAACGGGTATTCACTGGACAAATATATTATACTACAACTGACATGTGATTACATTTTCACGCAATTTGGGTGCATGGATCCTGAGAAATCAGTACCCAGAACAACCACCTCTGGCCGTAATATCGGCCTTGATACGCCTGGGCATTGAGTCAAACAGAGCTTGGATGGCGTGTACAGGTACAGCTGCCCATGCAGCTTCAACACGATACCACAGTTCATCAAGGGTAGTGACTGGCGTATTGTGACGAGCCAGTTGCTCGGCCACCATTGACCAGACGTTTTCAATTGGTGAGAGATCTGGAGAATGTACTGGCCAGGGCAGCAGTCGAACATTTTCTGTATCCAGAAAGGCCCGTACAGGACCTGCAACATGCGGTCGTGCATTATCCTGCTGAAATGTAGGGTTTCGCAGGGATGAAGGGTAGAGCCAAGGATCGTAACACATCTGAAATGTAACGTCCACTGTTCAAAGTGCCGTCAATTTGAACAAGAGGTGACCAAGACTTGTAACCAATGGAACCCCATACCATCAAGCCGCGTGATACGCCAGTATGGCGATGATGAATACACGCTTCCAATCTCCGTTCACCGCGATGTGATGCGACCATGATGATGCTGTAAACAGAACCTGGATTCATCCGAAGAAATGACGTTTTGCCATTCGTACACCCAGGTTTGTCGTTGAGTACACCATTGCAGGCGCTCCTGTCTGTGATGCAGCGTCAAGGGTAACCGCAGCCATGGTCTCCGAGCTCATAGTCCATGCTGCTGTAAACGTCGTCGAACTGTTCGTTCAGATGGTTGTTGTCTTTTAAACGTCCCCATCTGTTGACTCTGGGGTCGAGAAGTGGCTGCACGATCCGTTACAGCCATGCGGATAAGATGCCTGTCATCTCGACTGCTAGTGATACGAGGCCGTTGGGATGCAGCACGGCGTTCCGTATTACCCCCCCGAACCCACCGATTCCATATTCTGCTAACAGGCATTGGATCTCAACCAACGCGAGCAGCAATGTCGCGATACGATAAACTGCAATCGCGATAGGCTACAATCCGACCTTTATCAAAGTCGGAAACGTGACGGTACGCATTTCTCCTCCTTACACGAGGGATCACAACAACGTTTCACCAGGCAACGCCGGTCAGCTGCTGTTTGTGTATGAGAAATCGGTTGGAAACATTCCTCATGTCAGCACGTTGTAGGTGTCGCCATCGGCGCAACCTTGTGTGAATGCTCTGAAAACCTAATCATTTGCAAATCACAGCATCTTCTTTCTGACGGTTAAACCTCGCGTCTGTAGCACGTCATCTTCGTGGTGTAGAAATTTTAATGGCCAGTAGTGTAATTTCGAGGCTGGATTAGTAAAAAATTAAGCAAAAGCGAAACACTGTAACAGAGATAGAAGAGCTGGGTCTTGCGGAGGAGCGCCTCTGAGGATGTCCACCGCAGTCCTGGATGAAACGTTAGGAACAGAAGAGTTTCTTGTAACACGACCTCACATCCCGAAAAGTTTACCAGCAGCTATGTCATCGGTCGCGAAAGCCTTCATTCAGAGATAGAACTGATTATTTGAGTACTAAAAACAAAGAGTCCTCGGAGAAAATGTTCAAATGTGTGTGAAATCTTATGGGACTTAACTGCTAAGGTCATCAGTCCCTAAGCTTACACACTACATAACCTAAATTATCCTAAAGACAAACACACACATCCATGCCCATGGGAGGACTAAGAAGCCAGAACACTGTGGTGATATTTGTCGACTCTAAAAGGCATACGACTCGATACACAGACAAATATTATTTAGTTACTTGAAACAGCTTCGAACTGGGGAAAAAACCACTAACAGATACCACGTCGAAAGTTCTTTGGTGAAATTCCTGATCAATTTGAAATTAAGTGAGGGTCAGGCAAGGAGGTGGATCCCCCCTAATCCTCTTCAATATCGTACCGTCGTACTGGAGAAAATAGTGAACACCTGCGAAGAGGCTCTGAATTTGGAAGGGAGAAGAGGAATACGCCGTGGAAGGGAAAGACAGAACCTGGAAATCATGTGTTGAGCTTTTGCCGACGACTTCGCTCTCTTAGCCAACAAATATGAAGACGCTCGAAAGACGCTTGGCAGTCTTCATGAAATCGCAGAAAAAACGCGTCTTCAAATCTCCTATGGAAAGACAGAACAAGTGGAGTACAGGCACAGAAGTGAGAGATGCATGGAAGTAAACCATGAGCAGATCAAGAGGACAGAGAAGTTTAAATACCTTGCCGAATGGACCACTCCAACGGTCTGGATAAAGATGGAAACACAGGAAGAGGAATGAAACTAGCCCTGGTCTACAAGCTAATACAGAACAACGAACGGGCGTTATCCTACAAGACCAAAAATCAAACACTGTAATTCGGTAGTAGAGCCTGAAGGATTGTACGCTTCGGAGTGTCTTATTGTGAATAAAAAAGGGGAGCTCCAAGAAATGTAAAGGAAAGAAAGGAAGTTCCTGAGGAAAATACTATAACCACAGAAGACTACTGATGGGGTTTGGAAGAAGGGTAAAAACGAAGAACTCTACAAGTACACTAACACGTTCACGGACACAATGAGGAAGCGGAGGTTGACATTCTATGCACACATACTAAGAACTGGTGAATGCAGACTGACCAAAAAGATCTTCAATTACATCATGGGGCTAAAAGTTACATCTAAATTGGTGTAGGAGGTGAAGGGATGCAGTGAAAATTGGAATTACACCTCAGATAGTGCAGAATAGAAGAGAGTTCAGAAGCAGAGCTAACAGTATAAAATCAAGGGAAACCACAAAACATGAGGCCCAGACGGATCATTTCCGAGGAAGAGAGAGAAAAAAACAAGCGGATGAATGATAAGTTCCTGCTAGGAGAAGAGAAGAAAAGCCAAGTAGTCTTATGTTCTTTGCGGTCCATAGTTGGCCAAATTCAGAAATTAAAAAAAAAGAAAAAAAACATTGAATATGTTGGTGATAAGGCGCATGTGTTCTACAGTTTCCCCCCCACCTCAGTACAACGCCCAGAACATTCGTACAACCATGTGAACTGCCAGAAAAGTCCTTCTTTGGTACACTGTGTGATCAAAAGTATCCGGACACCCACAAAAACATACGTTTTTTATATTAGGTACCTTGTGCTGCCACCTACTGGCAGGTACTCTGTATCAGCGACCTCAGTAGTCATTAGACATCGTGAGAGAGCAGAAAGGGGTTCTCCACGGAACTGACGGACTTAGAACGTGGTCAGGTGATTGGGTGTCACATGTCAAAAGTCTGTAGACGAGATTTCCACACTCCTGAAATCCCTAGGTCCACTGTTTCCGACGTGATAGTGAAGTGGAAACGTGAAGGGACACGTACAGCACGAAAGCGTATAGGCCGGTCTCGTTTGTTGACTAACACAGACCGCCGACAGTTGAAGTCGGTCGTAACGTGTAATAGACCATCGCACAGGAATTCCAAACTGAATCGGGATCTACTGCAAGTACTACGACAGTTAGGCGGGAGGTGAGAAAACTTGGGTTTCATGGTCGAGCGGCTACTCATAAGCCACACATCACGCCGGTAAATGCCAAACGACGCCTCGCTTGGTGTAATAAGGACCGTAAACACTGAACATTCAACAGTGAACAGTGGGAAAACGTTGTGTGGAGGGACGAATTACGGTACACAATGTGGCGATCCGATGGCAGGGTGTGGGTATGGCGAATGCCCGGTGAACATCTGCCATTAGAGCCAACAGTAAAATTCGGAGGCGGTGGCGTTATGATGCGGTCGTGTTTTTCATGGAGGGGGCTTGCACCCCATTTTGTTTTGCGTGACACTACCACAGTACAGGCCTACATTGATGTTTTAAGCGCCTTCTTGCTCCCCACTGTTGGAAGAACTATTCAGGGATGGTGACTGCATGTTTCACTACGATCGAGTACCTGTTCATAATGCACGGCCTGTGGCGGAACGATAACATCCCTGTAATGGACTGGCCTGCACAGAGTCCTGACCTGAATCCTATAGAACACATTTGGGATGTTTTGGAACACCGACTTCGTGTCAGGCCTCACCGACCGACACCGATATCTCTCCTCTGTGCAGCACTTCGTGAAGAATGGGTTGTCGTTCCCCAAGAAACCTTCCAGCACCTGACTGAACGTATGCCTGCGAGAGTGGAAGCTGTCATCAAGGCTAAGGGTGGGCCAACACCATATTGAATTCCAGCATTACCGATGGAGGGCGCCACGACCTTGTGAGTCATTTTTAGCCAAGTGTCCGGATACTTTTGATCACATAGTGTATGTTGGTAAACCCGAGAGCCACATTCGCACCTTCGAGTTTGGCGATCCATCAGAGACCCATTTTGCACTTTGCCTTTTTGTGTTATGTTCGTATTGATAGCACCAAGTCTCGTCATCCATTAAGATTTTTTTTTTTTTCAGAAAAGAGTTGCTTGCTTTCTAGTCACAGGAGAGACCGACATGTCATTGCATTTCACACTTTTTTCTTCTTCAAAACGCTCTGGAGAATGATTTGGAGACGTTCAGCTTGTTGCTCCATTGCCCCGAACGCCACGGTGGACTTGTGCAAGACGCGGTGTGCTAACAGCGAGCACATAGAATTCTCTGCGCTCGTTGGTAGCTTACCGCGTCTTGCGCATGTCCACCGCGCCGTTAGGGGTCACTGCACCAAGTTACAGCACTCGAAGATGGGCTTGTAAGAGCCCAAAACCGGTCGCGTGTTAAATAAAAGAACGTTACAACTGTAGCGGTATTTTCAACCTCTGGTACAATGCTCAGTTGCGGATGTTCCTCCTACAGGACTGTCTGTAGATCCGGAGAGTGTGGTGGCCAGGGGAATACGGTAAAATACTGCTGCTCTCCGGACCACGCACGTACGCTGCGAGCTAAGTGATACGTTGCATTGTCCTGCTGGTAGGTGCCATTGTACCGAGGAAAAAGAAACTTCATGTAGGGGTGGACATGACCTTCAAGGATAGATGCATACTTTTGTTGATCCATTATGCCTTCCAGAATAACGATATCAACCAGGGAACGCCACGAAAATATTCCCCAGACCATAACCACCCGACGGTTGCTGCACGGTGTTTGCTTCCAAACGTTTCACGCCGTAAACGCCAACGGTCATCTGTCCGATGGAGCATAAAACGTGATTCATTTGAAAAGGTCACCTGTCCCCTCTCAGTGGATGTCCACCGGCGGTAATGGCGTGCAAATTCCAGTTTTCACGCCTACTCGCTCGAACACATTTCCGCAGCTGTCATCTATGGTCCGTGGTCTACCACGGCGTAGTTTTGGATAGCGCAGTTTCGCCACGCACGGTATACCACGGTGGCAGTACCACGACGTCAGATAAATCGCTCCGTTTCCGCATTACATCAACGACTGCACTGTTTTCCGTATCCCCGCGAAACGTTTTATGTACCTTCCATTGCTAGTGTTTCCACTTGCCGTCCGTGAGTGGTTATTGCACACTGACGTGGAACGTAAGCAGTGGTCACGTTAATGTAACTCGACCGTTTGCATTCTCTTTCCGAGACATTATCCGTTTCATTACACTGCTCTTCCAAGCCTTTTTTCCTATCTGACAGAATTCGAATCTCATCGGCAAACCTCGAAGTTTTTATTTCTCTGAACTCAAGTTCCCTTTCCACTTTTGTCCATGATCTCCATTACTGATTGCCCAGCGTGTAGACCGATAAACATCAGGCATAAGCAACAACCCTGTCTCATTCCCTTCTCAACTACAGTTTCGTTTTCATCTCCTATGACTCTTATTGACTCCTGTTAGTTTGTAAATAACCTTTCGCTCCCTATGCCTGAGTAAAATTCTGCCAGCTAGCATCCCCTTTCATTCTTTTCTCCCAATCCTTGTCCTTCTACTATTTTTCCTTCTCTTCCTTTTCATACTGCCGAAATCCAGTAACTCATTACAATTAAATTTTCCTCTCCCTTAACTATCTGAATAATTTGTTTAATGTCATCATACATTCTTCTAATCTCTTCATCATCTACGGAGCTAGTTGGCACATGACCTATTGTGGTGGGTCTATTTCGTCTGCGATAATGCGTTCACTATGCCGTTCATAGTTGCTTACCCGCATTCCCTCCAGCCTAATCCTGCATTACTCCTATTTGATTTTGCATACTGACTTTATGATAAGAGCTGTTCTTCCTGCCGCCGCACTTCACTAATTCCCGCTGTATCTAACTTCAACCTATCCATTTCCCTTTTTAAATTCTCTGACGTTTCTACCTGATTAAGAGATCCAACGCTCCTCGCTCCGTGCTGTAGTATGCTAGTTTCGTTTTTCTTCATTATTATTTAATGCATCGACATTAACTGCAGAGCGTAAAACCAAGTTTAATTTCTTACAGGCTTTATAGGTGTCCGATATGACAGAATCGGCATTGTATTGCAAAAACAAATACGGTATACGAACCGACCAAGAAGATCAAAGAATATCTGAGATCGACAAAGGACAAAAGGGACCCACTCACAATGTCACGTGCCCTGTGCATGTCGAATGACCGGGCAACTCAGCAGCACCAGGGTCATGGAACATAAACGGTATTGTATGTTGAAACTGATGGAGAAGTTAGCTGTGGCGGAGCACGCACTGTGCGAAACCGATTACATAATAAAATTTTCCGACGCGCAGGTCCTCCTTGTAGTCTGGTTAAGTGAAGCCTTTGAAAGTCATAAACATGAAAATAATTTGAACAAGAAAGAAGAAAGCCTCAAAATAAAAGGATCCTGGATTCCCGCGCTGCAGCAAACGACCGTTGCAAGTAACAAGAAGAGAATCAGAGGGGTAATGACCAGGGAAAAGGCCCTCAGACGTTATCGCGCCAAGTACGTATACACAGTCAGTCCAAAGGGTTTCGAGAATAGGTACATAAAAAGTAGAGAAAAGCTGAGACAGTGGTTTTAATTCTTCTGCTGTTCTACATAGTTCTCCCACCCGAGTACATCTGTAAGCTGTATCTACATCTGTTAAGTTGCCCTCTCTATTTTGTTTCTGCCTGAAATTTAGCCCAACTTTACAGAACCTAATATGGACTGAACAGCAATTGATCTGAATGCAACTTGACTTTGTACTAAGAGCGCAACGGAAGTAAAACAATTATTTGGCTCTAACCAAAAATTTCCACTTGCCTCGCGTCTCGACAGCAAAAAAATGGTTCAAATGGTTCTGAGCACTATGGGACTTAACTTCTGAGGTCATCAGTCCCCTAGAACTTAGAACTACTTAAATCTAACTAACCTAAGGACATCATACACATCCATGCCCGAGGTATGATTCGAACCTGCAACCGTAGCGGTCGCGCGGTTCCAGACTGAAGCGCATAGAACCGCTCGGTCGCACCGGCCGGCTCTTGACATTATTGCAGACTTCTCGAAAGCACAACAGCAAACAGCAAGCAGGCAGTGACTACGCTAGATTTCTGTTTATAAATACATATTCGAACTGTTCCATGTGGTAATGCCTAATGATAAACAGTGGGATGGGAAGTGTAACTATTCCTTTGAAATACACTCCTGGAAATTGAAATAAGAACACCGTGAATTCCTTGTCCCAGGAAGGGGAAACTTTATTGACACATTCCTGGGGTCAGATACATCACATGATCACACTGACAGAACCACAGGCACATAGACAGAGGCAACAGAGCATGCACAATGTCGGCACTAGTACAGTGTATATCCACCTTTCGCAGCAATGCAGGCTGCTATTCTCCCATGGAGACGATCGTAGAGATACTGGATGTAGTCCTGTGGAACGGCTTGCCATGCCATTTCCACCTGGCGCCTCAGTTGGACCAGCGTTCGTGCTGGACGTGCAGACCGCGTGAGACGACGCTTCATCCAGTCCCAAACATGCTCAATGGGGGACAGATCCGGAGATCTTGCTGGCCAGGGTAGTTGACTTACACCTTCTAGAGCACGTTGGGTGGCACGCGATACATGCGGACGTGCATTGTCCTGTTGGAACAGCAAGTTCCCTTGCCGGTCTAGGAATGGTAGAACGATGGGTTCGATGACGGTTTGGATGTACCGTGCACTATTCAGTGTCCCCTCGACGATCACCAGTGGTGTACGGCCAGTGTAGGACATCGCTCCCCACACCATGATGCCGGGTGTTGGCCCTGTGTGCCTCGGTCGTATGCAGTCCTGATTGTGGCGCTCACCTGCACGGCGCCAAACACGCATACGACCATCATTGGCACCAAGGCAGAAGCGACTCTCATCGCTGAAGACGACACGTCTCCATTCGTCCCTCCATTCACGCCTGTCGTGACACCACTGGAGGCGGGCTGCACGATGTTGGGGCGTGAGCGGAAGACGGCCTAACGGTGTGCGGGACCGTAGCCCAGCATCATGGAGACGGTTGCGAATGGTCCTCGCCGATACCCCAGGAGCAACAGTGTCCCTAATTTGCTGGGAAGTGGCGGTGTGGTCCCCTACGGCACTGCGTAGGATCCTACGGTCTTGGCGTGCATCCGTGCGTCGCTGCGGTCCGGTCCCGGGTCGACGGGCACGTGCACCTTCCGCCGACAACATCGATGTACTGTGGAGACCTCACGCCCCACGTGTTGAGCAATTCGGCGGTACGTCAACCCGACCTCCCGCATGGCCACTATACGCCCTCGCTCAAAGTCCGTCAACTGCACATACGGTTCACGTCCACGCTGTCGCGGCATGCTACCAGTGTTAAAGACTGCGATGGAGCTCCGTATGCCACGGCAAACTGGCTGACACTGACGGCGGCGGTGCACAAATGCTGCGCAGCTAGCGCCATTCGACGGCCAACACCGCGGTTCCTGGTGTGTCCGCTGTGCCGTGCGTGTGATCATTGCTTGTACAGCCCTCTCGCAGTGTCCGGAGCAAGTATGGTGGGTCTGACACACCGGTGTCAATGTGTTCTTTTTTCCATTTCCAGGAGTGTAGATTTGAGGATGAAATGTATATTCACATAGACAGAGTAAAACTTGGCGTGATCTTCACACGTAACATGGATCTGAATAATAATATGATTAATAAAGTGAGCAATAATTTTAACAAAAAGGTACAAAGTTAACAGAGAATTTCTATAAAGATGAAACAGCTTAATCAACACGCAAATCCATGACTCAGTGAAGCTGGGTGGTCTTTGTCTCAGCTCTGTGCAAGATAACTGACTGACAATAATCATTACTAGCTGCGAAGTGCTGCAGTCTTACCTCAAAATTCTTCTCTTCAAAAATAATGACATTATTCAAAATTTATATTCCTTTCATTTTTCAATGTACCTATCGTACTCATCCTTGCTAACCTTTCTTCGCCGAACAGATACCATCATAAGTCCACACAGCACTACTAAATACGAGCATCATCTAGCACACTTCAACTAAGGATGTATCAGATTGCGCAGAGGAAAAGATTGCGGCACGACAAGACCAAAGACTGTTTAACAGTATGAGGACTTTTTAAGTAGGCTATTTAGGTTTTTATGGTAGCAACGCCACATAGCGCTCTGTATGAAAATCACTGACTGTGCTGTGTGCAGTCTGTGGCTGGTTTGCATTGTTGGAATATTTGCTACTGTAGTGTTGGGCAGTTGGATGTGAGCAGCGCGTAGCGTTGCGCAGTTGGAGGTGAGCCGCCAGCAGTGGTGGATGTGGGGAGAGAGATGGCGGAATTTTGAGAGCCGATGATCTGGACGTGTGTCCATCAGAAAGTTCGAGTAACGAAGATTTTTATGAGGTAAGTGATTCATGAAAGGTATAGGTTATTGTTAGTCAGCGCCATTTTTTCGTAGGGATTATTGAAAGTTAGAAAATCGTTGCGCTAAAAATATTGTGTGTCAGTTTATTGATCATCAGAATAAGTAAAGAGAGAAATGTCTGAGCACGTTCAGTTTTGCTCAGATGTTTGAAAATAAAATAACGTAAGGGGCTTACCAGCACAATAATTCATAAATTTTTCTAATGGGGGGTTTCAACTTCTAACACTGCAGCGCGTCAGCAATCGTGAATAATTTAATGTTTATAAAGAATCCGCCTTGATTGCAAATAGAAACCGGATGTTGACCTAGGTTTCGGCGCGGATAACCACATCTTCTTCGGAACACACTAAGTGTGCAGAATGAGATTTTCACTCTGCAGCGGAGTGTGCGCTGATATGAAACTTCCTGGAAGATTAAAACTGTGTGCCGGACCTTTTTTTTTAACGTATATAGACTTTTATTTACAAAATAACAATTTTCGTTTTACAAATACAGTTTGCATTTTACTTGTAAAGACGAGACAATCCATTCTTTGCTTTTATTTTCCTGTTGCTGTACTGTCCAGGTAATTATTTTGTTTGGTGCTTTTTTTTTCTAAATATTTTTCGAAAGTCTGTCAGTCAGAGTTCGTTATTTGTTTCTTGCACTGTTTATTGTTGCAGTTTAACTTTTCTGAGTCTTTGTACACTACATTTGTACGTGTGGCAGAATGAATTTTGAATAATCATTGATTGTACGATCTAGTTATTAACAGAGGATTATTAGTAAAAAATAATTAGTATAAAAAGTTATTTTACGGAAATTTTACTTATTACTAATTATGGTATTATTATTATTATTATTATTGTTGGCGGATTTTCCCTAAAAGGAAATCGTTAAGCTTATGACTTTGAAGGCTTGTTCTTCTTGTCCTTCCAGTACTCCTTCATTCTCTTGGAGAGGGCCTCTTTTCTCTCCTCAGACCATTCTTGTTTGGTCCGCTGTTTTAGCGCTTCTACTTTACTTCCCAATTGTCTATGTGTTTTCGGAAGGTGCTTCTGTCTGTGGTGTTTGTGGTGCCAATTGCTTGCAGGTCTTTTCGGACTCCTTCCATCCAGGGTGTCGAGACTTTAAGTGTCTTGATGTGTTCTAGAATTTTCTTGGTGAGTCTTGTTTCAGGGAGTCTATCTAAATGTCCGTAGAATTTAAGGCGCCTTTTTCTCATATCGTTCTCGATGTTCGAATATGCTTCTACTGTTGAGTTCTTCTGTAGTCTGTAGCCATCTGGTGTGGGTCTTCCTCCTAAAATTTTCCTCATGATTTTGCGTTCTTCATTTTTGATTTCTTCAATTTTGATTTTCCTGTTGAGTGCTAGTGTTTCGCTGGCATACAGTACGGCGGGTTTGATCACTGTGTTATAGTGTCTGATCTTGGTGTTTCTGGAAATGCATTGTTTGTTGTAGACGTTTCGTACCATGCCTAGTGATTTCCGTGTCTTCTGTTGTCTGTCTTCGTAAGCCAGTTTCTCTGTTCCGGTCGGCTCGATGATTTCGCCTAGGTATCTGAAGTGTGTGACCCCTTTAATTTTGCCGTACTTGGTTGTGATGTCGTCGCCTTCTCTTGTTAGGACTTGCGTTTTTTCAAAAGAGATTTGTAGGCCGACTTTCTCGGCGCATTCTTTCAGGATTTCGATCTGTGTTTTTGCTGATGTTGGGTCATAGGTCAGTATCGCTAGGTCGTCTGCGAATGCTAGGTAAGGGATTTCCAGTCTTTTCCTTCCTAATGTGACTGGTCTCCAGGTGTTTTGTCTCCTGACTTCAGCTTCCCATTCGCTCATTACTTTGTCCAGGACGATGTTGAACAATAGCGGGGATAGTCCATCTCCTTGTCTTAGGCCAGTGTGGATTTCAAAGGGGTCCGAGATTTCGCCCATGAATTTGACTTTGGATTTTGTATTGGTTAGTGTCTGTTCGATTAGTCTTCGGGTCTTTTGGTCTAGGCCTTTTTCTCTGAGGATTTGGATGAGGGACTTTCTGTCGATCGAGTCGTAAGCCTTTTTGAAGTCGACGAAAGTGCAGATGATTTTTTTGGGGCTTGTCATGTGGGATTTTATGATTGATTTCAGGTTGAAGATTTGTTCGGGGCAGGCTCTGTTGGGTCTGAAACCCGCTTGGTATTCCGAGATGGCGGGTTCCAGTTGTCCTTGCGTTCTGGTGAGAAGGCAGGTTGATAGAATTTTGTAGATGACCGGTAGCAGGGAAATTCCTCTATAATTGTTTGTGTCTGTCCTGTCACCTTTCTTGTGTAGCGGGTGAATGAGTGCGGTCTTCCAGTCGTCAGGAATGATTTCGGTTGTCCAGGTGTTCTGTATGATTTGTGTGATTTCGTTTAGCGAGTTTGGTCCTAGGTTCTTCAGCAGTTCTGCCGTTATTCCGTCTTCACCGGCTGCCTTGTTGTTTTTCAGTTTCTTTATGCAGTGGAGGATTTCTTCTTTTGTTGGTGATGGTGAGTCTTCCGGTGCGTTGGCCGGTTCTCGGGGTTCGAAGGTTGAGTTAGGTTCCGGGCAATTTAGTAATTTTGAAAAGTACTTCGCGAGCTCTTCACAGTTTTCTTTGTTGGTAAGTGCCAGTTTTCCGTCTTCTTTTCTGAAGCAGAGGTTCTGTGGTGAGTATCCTTTGACTTGGTTGGCGAACGTCCTGTAGAAATCCCGTGTGTTGAAATTTCTGAAGTCTTCTTCGATGGAGTTTAGCTGATCGTTTATGTATTTGCGTTTCTCTTGTCTTATTGTTTTCGATGTTTGTCTTCGAATTTCATAGAAGTTGTCCCGTGTTTCTTGTGTTTTGTTGCTGTTGTAGTTTGTGAAAGCTGTTCTTCGATTTTGTAGGGCGATTTCGCAGGTAGTGTTCCACCAAGGGTGCCTGGGTTTTCTAGTCAGCGGGATCAGGTCTTTGGCTGTGTTCACAATTTTTTGTTTAAAGCTGGTCCAATCTTTCGCCTCTTGTTTTTCCCAGTGTTCTGTGATGTTCGATTCTCTGATCTTTCTTGTATCAAATTTCGGTGAGGTCAATTTCTTTTTGTGTTGTCTTCTTGGTATGAGTTTGATTTTGATTCTTGTTAGGTAGTGGTCCGAATCTATGTTGGCGCCTTTTCTCACTTGGACGTCGTGGATTTCTTTCTGGTATTCATAGTAGATTGCCACGTGATCTATCTGGAATTCGCCTAGTGAGTGGACTGGTGATCGCCACGTCTTTTGTTTCTTGGGCTTTTTCATCAGGGAGGTTGACATGATTTTGAGGTTGTTTTGCTGGCAGAGTTCGATCAGTCTGGTGCCGTTTTTGTTGGTGAATTTGTGTGCAGGGAAATTTCCTACTGTTTTTCTGTAGCGTTTTTCTCTGCCGATTTGTGCGTTGAAATCGCCTAGTACAATTTTCGCGTTGTCTTGGGGTATTTTTGCCAGGGTGGTTTCGAGTTTGTCCCAGAATTTGTCTGTTTCTTCCGGTTTGTCCTTGTTGTCTGCGTTCGTGGGGGCATGTACGTTGATGAGGGTGTAGTTCTTGTTGGCGTGTTTGATTCGCATGGTCATGAGCCTGTTGTTGATCGCGTTGACTTCTTTTACTGAGTCTAGGATGTTTTTGTTTACTGCGAAGGCCATGCCGAGGAGTGCTCCTCCTTTGCCGATTTTCCTGTTGGTTCCACTCTTGAAGAATCTGTAGTTTCCGTAGTCTATTGTGTCTGAATCCGTCTATCTTGTTTCTTGTAGCGCTAGGATCGAGATCTTTTGACTGGTGAGTTCCGTTGTTAGATTGTGTAATTTTCCCGTTTGTATTAGTGTCTGTATGTTGAAGGTGCCAAAGTATGTGTGTGTTTTCTTGGGTAGTTTGCCAGAGCGCTCCGACTCGCCCTTTAGTACATCTCCAGGTCCCCCAGAATCCGAGTGCCTGGTTGCCGTCGTGCGACGGGTGGATCGTCCACCTGGGGTAATGTTGTTTTTAGGTGTACTTGCCATTATGCTTGTAATTCGTCTGGCTTGCGCCAGTTTGGTAGAACCAGGGATTTTCAGTTCCTGGAGCTCGTATCAGCCGCACCATTGGTGACAGACGCTGGCCAGAGTACCGGTGGTTCAAAATGGCTCTGAGCACTATGAGACTCAACATCTTAGGTCATAAGTCCCCTAGAACTTAGAACTACTTAAACCTAACTAACCTAAGGACATCACACACACCCATGCCCGAGGCGGGATTCGAACCCGCGACCGTAGCAGTCCCGCGGCTCCGGACTGCAGCGCCAGAACCGGAGTACCGGTGGTTACCACACAGACGTGTCTGGGCTTTTGTGTTAGTTTTCTTCGTTTCGCCGGTTTTTACTCCGGGTACTTGTCCTCGAGGATGTGATAGTTTTGGTCCGCCCCGAGTATTTGATTTCCTCGGTGCCACCCATATCTGGGAGGCTTTCCCCTATCCGCCACCTGGGGAGGCGCCCGATGGAGGATCTATCAACCTCATGGTATTATTATTATTATTATTATTATTTTGTAGATATTTTGAGTTGTGGATGTGCTGTATTCATTTTAAAATAACGTTGAGTTATTACTATCTTCTTATTAAATCTTGTGTTGGAAAACAAGGGGGGAGGCATTTTACGTTGGCTGTTGGAAACGAGACCTTAGTGGGACATGCACTAGGCATGAAATCAATTTGACATAAATATTAACGAGTGTATCAGTTGTCAGCTGTTGTTTGACGAGTAAAGTGGTATCAAAAGGGGGAACACTCGTGAGAAACTATCTTATCATATTAAACAATCCATGACAAAAGAAAAGGACATTACTATTTTAGCGAATTCTTTAACCTATTTTTTTCCGATTGAGCAAAGAGCAGTACACTAGGAAGCATTATATAGTGCAATTGCAGAGCTAGTTTAATATAGGTGGTGCGTGAGAGTAAGGAAGACTGAAAGGAGGAAACTATTCGTGGTGGAAAGACAGACATATATAAGCATGTGAATCACTAGTTTGTTGTACTGATAGAACTGTAATAGTTTTGTGGTACTCACAGTTATGCACACCTCTCGATTGCACACGATGGAGGGTAGAACACAAAAAAAAGCACAAGAACACAAAAAAAAAACGAAAAGACACTCGGAGCTATGGTTATATTGACACTATATTGGAAACTTTTACGTGTTCGATCGCTTTTCACTGTCACATTTTTTTTAAACACTTTACCACTTTAACACATGTATTACTGTTGGTGCTTTTGGGATGTGGGAGGACATCTGCGACTGCGACAAGGGCGTGGGGGGTTTGTGGCGGTGGGCGGCGGCGATGGCAACGGCGGTGGCGGACACGTCACGTGGCGGCAGACAGGGCGTCCCTGAAGGCGGCGGTCAGCGGGATCTCCAGGAAGTTGTGGAAGGTCTCACGGTATGTAGCGCGTTGTTTTGCCTTCTTGTGCTCTTCCCACAAGTCCGTGAGGAACTGCACGCTGTCTGACTGCTTTTCGGTAATGACTGCGTGTGCAGTCATGGCGAGTATCCACATCGTGGCCGTTCGTTTTGGCCTAGGGAACGGTTTCGCATCAGGGACGGTGAGAGCCGTGACTCGAACTCGGGACCTTTGCCTTTCCCGGGCAAGTGCTCTACCACTGAGCTACCCAAGCACGACTCACGCCCCGCCCTCACAGCTTTACTTCTGCCAGTACCTCGTCTCCTACCTTCCAAACTTTACAGGAGCTCTCCTGCTAAGTGTGTTCCGAAGAAGGCGTGGTTATCCGCGCCGAAACCTAGGTCAACATCCGGTTTCTATTTGCAAATCGAGGCGGATTCTTTATAATCATGTTTAACAGTGTCGTAACTTGCTCTGTCTCTGACGGCAGTGTGCGATTTGCAGGAGGGGATGGGGGGGGGGGGGGGGATTTCCACCCCTCTGCATCAGACCACCCCCACCTCTGGTTTTAGTTTATGCATCCCAACCTGGGATGTTTATTTCCCACGCACTTGAGTAAAACTTTACATATAATTTAAATTTGTGGAGCCGAATACTGAAAGTTTACTATTAATACTATTAATATGTTTGATTATTAATTTTGAAAAAGTGTTATGTAGTAGTTAAGCATTTCAAAACATTTAGAACCAAACGACAAGACAACGCACGCCACATTTCCGTAGCATGCCACAATGTTGCAAGACGTCGCCCCAGCGTAAACGAGGCTTTAGAGCCAGGTCTGTATTGTATGGTGGATGTGATGCGTTGCGTACGAAACTAAAACCTGCAATCAGATCCAAACGTCGTGGAAAACTGTGAAGAGGTGTCATCCTGCAGCAAGATAACGCTCGCCCACATTCTGCCAAACGGACAGCCGACGCAATAAAGGAGTTCAGATTCGAGGTGCTGGAACATCCACCATACAGTCCAGACCTGGCTCCAAGCGATTTTCCCATGTTTGGACCCTTAACGGAAGCACTACAGGGAACAAGATTTGAAAGTGATGAAGACGTCATTGCTGCGGTGCAAAATTGGTTACAGATGCAACCGATAAACGTATCATCTGATGAAATAAAAAAACTCGTAAAACGTCGGGAAAACTACATTGAAGTCCAGGGAGGTTACGTTGCAAAATAACGCATGTTTTCTATCATCAGAATAAATACAGCTTTTCACAAATGTGCCTTTACTTTTTTAATTCCCCTCGTATACCTGTATGTACATGATTTTGTAAATAAGCTTTACCTATAACGTACTTTTAAAGATACAACAAGGGATGGCTTTGCTGATAGTGCATACGCGTGAATAGTGAGTTTCGGCCTTAACATCTATTTATAAATGACTGTTTAACCATGGGTAACGCCACGGTCCAAGCTAGTAACATGTATAATTATACTAACTCCCTAAGACATGCCCCCCCCCCCCCCACTGGTAAAACCACAAATCGCACACTGCTCTGACGTGCGCATCGATAACGTACAAAAACCAAAATGACATGACCACGTTACAGACCTACAGCGCAACTGTCTGAAATGTCCTTCTTTGGCATGTTTTTCAACTCGTAGGTTAAATTGGCTTGAATGTCTCTTACGTTATCAGAATGCTGACCCATTCCTCTCTGAATTTCTGTAATTTTCGCTGTGTGATATACTTGCTTTGGTAACAATATGTGTCGGCATCTGTGATGACTTTTTTTTTCAGAAATGAATTGTCCGCGATTCGCATTCAATCAAGTAGCGGCAAGCATCCATGCATCGTTGTCTTTGTTCGCGAGCTAAGGTGTGCGGGACGAATATTACACATCCTTTTCTCTTCTTTGAAATATTCTGGAGAATGTCTTGAACACTTGATTTAGAGATGCTGCTCGACTGAAATTCGTGACTCAACAACGATAACACTTTAGGGACGCACACGCACTACTTAACGCTTCCTGCTCATAACCGATTGGTTGAATGTGCATCTGTTGTTTACAGTTGTTAGTTCAGGCTGCTATCGCAGTTACCGCGCTGACGTCGCTTTTACACCCGGAAAAAATCAGTCTCACAATTTTTTGGACCGACGGTGTGAAGTGGAAGCGCGGGCCCGACTCCAGTGCGTCATCAGCAACGGAACGCGAAACATCAGAAAAATCATCAAACAGGCGTCGGCCTAATTTCCCGAGACGAAAATCAACAGGCAGTAGTTCACAATTGGCTGCGGAAGTCTCAGATGGTTCAAATGGCTCTGAGCGCTATGGGACTTAACATGTGAGGTCATCAGTCCCCTAGAACTACTTAAACCTAACTAACCTAAGGACAACACACACATCCATGCCCCAGGCAGGATACGAACCTGCGACCGTAGCAGCAGCGCGGTTCCGGACTGAAGCGCCGAGAACCGCTCGGCCACAGCGGCTGGCCGCGGAAGTCTCAACAATTCTGTACATCTGAAACTGTTGGCAGCACTGCGGGAAATGACCGTATCAGCAACATGAGTATTTCGTACGTACATACGAGCTGGGAGAGGAGGATGCTTCAAGCAGTTTTTTGTGACGTCTAAGACAGTCGAATGCCTCATCTGTACTTCCAGTAGTGTTATAAAGTTGTTACTAAATTTATATAGCAGTTTAGATCTCTGCTTCATGTGTCATCTCAAGCGTTACAAGAACCCGTAAATTCTATCCTTCACGAGCAGCAATGTCTGCCTTCTTGATTGTCAACCTACCAGTTTTGTTATATTAACTTGCATTTATTTTATATGTAGCTTTCAGTATCTATTTAAATGAAATAACCTGGGATAATACCCTCCTCCAGGCATCTAGTTTAAAACGATACCACACTGCACGCCATTGGCTCTCTGTTAACCTGTAATTTCGATTGCGTACTTTATATAGTTTTAACCTATTTCATGTACTTATACCACGTTCTGTGGAAAATTACGGTTTCTGTTAATTAAATTAACGTAATGAGATACTAAAAGCGAAATTATTAAAGCGCATGGTCTGCTTCACAGGTAATCTGACATCCCAAAAATGCACGTCAGTACCAGTTCATTGCATCGCACTGTCAAAACTGATTTGCTTGCGTATCCGCCATTACAGACGTAGAAGGCAACCCACAGACCACAATATGAAATTAATCACATCCAGAACACATCTACAAAAATAATTATTAATTAATTTTAATTTGAAAATATTTTCTACAAAAAGGCACAGTATATCAACTTCTGGCCTCATTATAGCACATAATGATGTTCTACGTTTAAAAAAAAATATGGGACATATCATTTTCTGTATAAATTGACAATGCTATATTTATTTTACCTCATATACTTATCAGACATCGAAGCTGGGGAAAGACCACAGCCTCCCACAAAATTACCGACCCATCAGCCTTCTGAGCTCGTTCAGTAAGATTGTTGAGAAGGTCATTCTCAAACGCATCACTAGGCACTGCATAACAAATGACATCCTGAGACCGGAGCAATTCGGCTTCAGGAATCACCACTCCACAACACAACAACTCCTACGGGTCGTTGAACATATAACACATGGCTTCAACATAAACAAAGCTACAGGGTCAGTGTTCCTGGACATCGAAAAGGCTTTCGACCGTCTATGGCACAACGGCCTCATCCGCAAACTCAGCGACGCGGGATTCCCCGACGGGCTGCTGCGTCTAATACACTCATACCTCACAGACAGGAGTTTCAACACTGACGTGCAGGGAAAACAATCAACACGACACGGTATACACGCGGGTGTACCCCAGGGAAGCATCCTAGGGCCCCTACTGTTTAACCTCTACATAAACGATCTCCCAACCACACACAACACAATGATGGCAATCTACGCGGATGACAGCCATCCTTGTGCAAGATTGGAAACCATCAAACATTACGTCACGCCTACAGACTGCACTCAGAGTGGCCGAGCCTTGGTTGGAGAAATGGCGTGTTAGAGTAAACGTCGACAAGTGCGAAGCCGTTCTGTTCACTAGAAGACCGAAGCAAATGCGCAAACACCGCTACTGCAGACCAATAACTCTACATGCACGTCCAATACGTTTCCGCGAGAAAGTCAAATACCTCGGTGTCTGGCTGGACCGGAAATTACTCTGGGGGGACCACATACAACACATGACCAACCGAGCTAGCGCGAGGCTCAAACAGCTCTATCCTATGCTCAACAGGCGTAGCACACTGAACAGAAGGGTGTCGAGGTCCATGTACATGACACTTATCCGACCCCTGATGACGTACGCAGCTCCTGCCTGGGGATACGCTGCGCCTACACGCCTGCGCCGTCTGCAGCTCATACAAAACAAAGTACTCAAAATCATAAGCAATGCTCCACGATACACACGCATTGCGGACCTTCACCGGGAATACCGACTTGAGACTCTCACGGAGGTAATCCACAAACTCACCACAAGACTATACAGAAACTCCAGACACACGCAGAACCCGTTTATTCTGAATCTGGGAAGCTACGACCACAACCGTAGATGGAAACATAAAAGACCAAAAGACATACTTGTAAGGACATAACATCTATGGCCAAGCATACGCAAACATAACGGCACAGGCGAGCCCCTGTTAATCAGACGCCACTACTGGATATCCAGCTGAAATACACTGTCGAATAACTGGCACCACACAGGGAAGCCGTACCGTACACTGCATGCAAACAAGCTCCACACATCCCCCACACAGTGAGATGATCTATGGCCGATCTCCCACTACTGTATAACGATCTTGATTGTTCCAGGAATGTAGCAGCTGCAGCAGCTGGGACACATCGCCATCGCTTGTCACGGTAATGATGCATGATACCTATACTAACAAATCCAACCTTGCATGAGCTATCGCAGCTAGTAAGCCACTACTGCTCTTACTACCCATCCCACTGTCGCAGAGGTTTTTTTTTTCCCACGGCACGAGCCATGGCACTTTTTTCCCCTCTGCTCTTCAAATCGCTACCCTCACTCGCGTTTCGTCCACTATCTATCACTTGATGGACCGTGTTAATGCGTAGTCTTACCCAGACGCACGGACAACATCACAGCCCAGCATCCTGTGATCCACTTACTAGATAACTAACATGTTTACGGAGGTGATAGTAGAACTTTTGGTTTGGTCACCACGTTGGTGCGGGCGCGGAGGGGCCCCATCTCTATATAAAAAAAGAGCTAATTAAAATTTTATTGAAAACGGCATTCTGAAATAATAACAGGCGTAAAAGTGTTCAACTTTTCGTAGTAAGATAATATAAGTTACAGTTAGGAAATATGGTCGCTTATTGAACACGTGTGTTAAGATAGCTGTTCTGCTTTACTGAGAACATACGAAGATGCCTGATGCCAGGAGTGTTTTCTGAGTAAGGACTACAGACACCTTGAGCTGCTTTATCTCTGATATGCATCAGTGTTATTTTGGTAGCGCTGCCACGGACTGGATCTTGCAATGAAATCTTGTTTTGTAGTCAGCCGAAGTGTATAAAAGTGCTTAGTGTTAGAACACTGAAGCAAAACATAATGGATCACATTTTACTCAACCTATAACATCACTGCTGGGGAAAATTCTAAAAAGACCATTGGAAGCGCAGGTCTGTCCCTGAGAGGTGTTTTCGATGCTAATGTCACGAGTTTTATTTAATTAATGAGGTATGCATCACCTTACGCTCTGAGCGACGACTTTTTTCTATAGTCTGATAAAATTTCGAAATCTTTCATTAGTTAATGTACGAGGAACGTTCGAAAGAGATTTGTGTTGTTTCAAAAATGCCACTCACATGCCAGGCACCTCCTCTCGTAGGGCGTTGAATGCGGAATGATAGTTGGAGCTTGACGCATTGGATATTCTGTTTCGGAAATCGTTTGGGAATTCAATATTCTGAGGTCTATAATTGCAAGAATGAGCCGAGAAAACCAAATTTCAGGCATTGCCTCTTACTACGGATAACGCAGTGGCTGTCGGCCTTAACGACCGAGAGCAGCGGCGTTTGTATAGAGTTGTCAGTGCTAGCAGACAAGCAACACGGCGTGAAATAAAAGCCGAAATCATTGAGGACATACGTCGAACGTTTCCATTAGAACAGCGCGTTGAAACTTGGCGTTAACGGGCTCTGGCAGGAGACGAACGACACGAGAGTCTTTGTTAACAGCACGACATCGCCTGCAGCACCTCTACTGGGATCGCGACCATGTCGGTTGGACCCTAGACGACTGGAGAACCGTGGGCGGGTCAGATGAGTCCCGATTTCAGTTGGTAAGAGCTCACGGTATTGTTTGAGTGTGGCACAGACACCACGAAACCATGGACGTATGTTCTCAACCAGGCACTGTGCAAGCTGGTGGTTGCTCCGTAATTGTGTGACTCGTCTTTACAAGGAATGGACTGGTCCCTCTGGTGCAACTGAACCGATCATACACTGGAAATGTTATATTCGGCTAGTTGGAGACCATTTGCAGCCATTGTTGGATTTCATGTTTCCGAAGTACGATGAAGTTGTTGTTGTTGTTGTTGTGGTCTTCAGTCCTGAGACTGGTTTGATGCAGCTCTCCATGCTACTCTAGCCTGTGCAAGCTTCTTCATCTCCCAGTACCTACTGCAACCTACATCCTTCTGAATCTGCTTAGTGTATTGATCTCTTGGTCTCCCTCTACGATTTTTACCCTCCACGCTGCCCTCCAATGCTAAATTGGTGATCACTTGCTGCCTCAGAACATGTCCTACCAACCGATCCCTTCTTCTAGTCAAGTTGTGCCACAAACTTCTCTTCTCCCCAATCCTATTCAATACCTCCTAATTAGTTACGTGATCTACCCACCTTATCTTCAGCATTCTTCTGTAGCACCACATTTCGAAAGCTTCTATTCTCTTCTTGTCCAAACTGGTTATCGTCCATGTTTCACTTCCATACATGGCTACACTCCATACAAATACTTTCAGAAACGACTTCCTGACACTTAAATCTGTACTCGATGTTAACAAATTTCTCTTCTTCAGAAACGATTTCCTTGCCATTGCCAGTCTACATTTTATATACACTCTACTTCGACCATCATCAGTTATTTTACTCCCTAAATAGCAAAACTCCTTTACTACTTTAAGTGTCTCATTTCCTAATCTAATCCCCTCAGCATCACCCGATTTAATTTGACTACATTCCATTATCCTCGTTTTGCTTTTGTTGATGTTCATCTTATATCCTCCTTTCAAGACACTGTCCATTCCGTTCAACTGCTCTTCCAAGTCCTTTGCTGTCTCTGACAGAATTACAATGTCATCGGCGAACCTCAAAGTTTTTACTTCTTCTACATGAATTTTAATACCTACTCCGAACTTTTCTTTTGTTTCCTTTACTGCTTGCTCAATATACAGATTGAATAGCATCGGGGAGAGGCTACAACCCTGTCTCACTCCCTTCCCAACCACTGCTTCCCTTTCATGCCCCTCGACTCTTATAACTGCCATCTGGTTTCTGTACAAATTGTAAATAGCCTTTCGCTCCCTGTATTTTACCCCTGCCACCTTCAGAATTTGAAAGAGAGTATTCCAGTTAACATTGTCAAAAGCTTTCTCTAAGTCTACAAATGCTAGAAACGTAGGTTTGCCTTTTCTTAATCTTTCTTCTAAGATAAGTCGTAAGGTTAGTATTAGTAGTATTAGTATTAGTAGTAAGGTTAGTATTAGTATTAGTATTGAAGTTGTTATGATCGACTATACGCCATGCCAACGGGCCACAATTGTCCGCGATTGCTGTGGAGAAGATTCTGGACGTTTAGAGCGAATGATTTGGCCGTCCAGATCGCCCGAATTGAATCCCTTGAAACATTTGTGAGACGTAACCGAGAAGTCAGTTCGTGCACAAAATCCTGCACGAGCGATTATGGGTGGCTATAGAGGCAGCATGTCTGTAGGGGACTTCCAACGACTTGTTGAGTTCATGCCACGTCGAGTTGCTGCAGTACACCGGCGAAAAGGGGATCCGACACGGTGTTTGGAGGCATCCCATGGCTTTTGTCACCTCAGTGTACAGACAGGATGGAAGACGGACCGCATAGTTTTTATTAAAGCAAGGAGTCAAAACAACAGATATTCGTTAACATTTAACTCTGGTGTGTTCAGGAAGCTCCTGCACAAATGACTGACTATATCTGGATCTCTGGGTTCACTAGTGGACCGAATCTGCACGAAAGAACGTAAGTACTGGTCGTCCGTCGACATAGCGGTCTCCGGGGCAGATGGAGGTCGTGTCAATAGCAGGGTGTATCCAGACACTCTCACACGATTTAGACGCCGGATTCAGCACAGGGCGACAGGGAAACTGCTCGAAAGGTTTGCTCCTTCAGCGCGACAATGTATGTCTCCTCACCAGCAATGCAACGACTGCGAAGTTGTCATCACTGGACTCATTTTTGTGCTACACCCAACATATTCTCCGGATCTCGCAACATCCGATTATGGTTTATTCGAAAGCATGAAGGACGTCCTGCAAGGTAAGAGGTTCGGCACAACGAAGAGCTACAGGCAGCTGTCTACGAGTGGGTGAGTAGCACCCCCAAACAATGATTCCGTTACGCAGTAGTGAAATTGCCAGGAAAGTGGCAGGGAAAGTGGCAATATACTCCTTGAGGAGTATATTGAGAGAGAGCCCGTTTATAATGACTCATTTTAATTAAAAAAGTAAGGTACAAAAAACTACTATTGCAAATAATTTACGAACGCCCCTTGCATATTTACGAATGAAAATGCTAGAATGAGAGTCGAACACGAATCTTTTACTAACTAGGAGCATTTGTCTTACGTTTTCACTAAGCGAGCATTTTCGCAGGTCCACGTCAAACTTTCAGTGGCACCGACGATAGCCACATTGTACTTCACAATATGAGAAGCTAAGGTTCTTCCAAGAGGGATATAAGATGATATCACAGTAGGAACGGATATGATGAAAGATTGTGTCTTATCCTGCCTTAGTGGTATATGTCAGCTGAATTAAATTCACTGGCCTGAAATGGGAAGAACAAGGTAGGAAGGAAGACTGGACTTAACGTCCCGTCGACATCGAGGTCATTAGAGACGGAGCACAAGCTCGGGTCGCGTCAAGTATAGGGAAGGAAATCGGCTGTGCCCTTTCGAAGTAACTGTCCCGCCATTTGCCTGGAGCGATTTAGGGAAATCACGGAAAACCTAAATCTGGATGGCCGGACGCGGGTTTGAACCGTCGTCCTCCCGAACTACTGTCGGTCACTCCAGAGATGGTACGACAGTACACTTATCGATACGCGCTGCTGCTGCCACTCACGGGAAAGTAAGGTAGAAAGTTAGTAACGCCAGTAAATGGAATAAGAAAACTATAGAAGATGACAAACAATAAATGGGATAAACGCGAGCCGTGCACGGCCCAATATCCATTTACTAACTGAAATTAAAATCACATTCCAGGACGATTTCATTAACAATTTTCGGATCACTCCTGCATCGTACGAAAACTTATTAATGTCGATACGTATAGAGAAGAAATTTCGTTAATGTAGGATCAGTCGGCGTCGCTGAGAGATAAAGAGTAACATGGATACCTCTGTCGACGGACATGTCATTCGAATGCTTAAAGTTTAGTTCTGTAATATCAGCAAACGCAATTACAAAAAATTATATGGAAAACAATGAAGTACGAGGTGTTTTCAATAAGTAATGCAACAATTTTTCTGTGAAAGCAGGTTCGTCCTATCAAGGATTTCCGTACACCATATTACTACCCACTCTTTTGGCTACAATACCCTATTTTTCGACATAATATCTGCTGTGTGCGACAGCAATACGCCACCATACTCTATACCTGCATGGTAAGGCTCTACTAGTCGACATAATATCTGGTGTGTGCGACAGCAATACGCCACCATACTCTATAACTGCATGGTAAGACTCTACTAGTCGACATAATATCTGGTGTGTGCGACAGCAATACGCCACCATACTCTATAACTGCATGGTAAGACTCTACTAGTCGACATAATATCTGGTGTGTGCGACAGCAATACGCCACCATACTCTGTAACTGCATTGTAAGACCCTACTAGTCGACATAATATCTGGTGTGTGCGACAGCAATACGCCACCATACTCTATAACTGCATGGTAAGACTCTACTAGTCGACATAATATCTGGTGTGTGCAACAGCAATACGCCACCATACTCTGTAACTGCATTGTAAGACCCTACTAGTCGACATAATATCTGGTGTGTGCGACAGCAATACGCCACCATACTCTATAACTGCATGGTAAGACTCTACTAGTCGACATAATATCTGCTGTGTGCGACAGCAATACGCCACCATAATCTATAACTGCATGGTAAGACTCTACTAGTCGACATAATATCTGGTGTGTGCGACAGCAATACGCCACCATACTCTATAACTGCATGGTAAGACCCTACTAGTCGACATAATATCTGGTGTGTGCAACAGCAATACGCCACCATACTCTATAACTGCATGGTAAGACTCTACTAGTCGACATCAGTAAGCTCCCCATAATCGACGTACTGCTTCCCGCGGAGTAAATCCTCCATTGGGCCCAACAGATGGAAGTCGGAAGGATCAAATGGTTCAAATGGCTCTGAGCACTATGGGACTCAACATCTGTGGTCATACGTCCCCTAGAACTTAGAACTACTTAAACCTAACTAACCTAAGGACATCACACACATCCATGCTCGAGGCAGAAGTCGAACCTGCGACCGTAGCAGTCGCGCGGTTCCTGACTGAGCGCCTAGAACCGCTAGACCACCGCGGCCGGCGAAGTCGGAAGGTGCGAGATTTGGGTTGTAGGGTGGATGAGGCAGAACAGTCCAGTGTGGTTTTGTGAGCTCCTCTTGCGTGTGCAGACCTGGGTAAAGCATTGCGTTATGGATTTTTGTGGCGACGAACTTTCTGAAGTCGGTTCTTCAATTTCCTGAGCGTAGCAAAATACGCTGCAGGATTGGTTGTTGCACCATGAGGAGGCATCAAACAGAATAGCGCCTTCAGAACATCAGAAGACCGTTGTCATGACTTTACCGGCTGCGGCTTTGAACTTGTGGTGTGGCACCACTCCAGGGACTGCCATTTCGTTCCCGGTTAAAAGTGATGAACCCATGTTTCGTCGCCTGTGAAGATGCCCGACAAAAAATTGTCACGATGGACGTCGCACAAATAATATACTACTGGCCATTAAAATTGCTACACCACGAAGATGACGTGCTACAGACGCGAAGTTTAACCGACAGGAACAAGATGCAGTGATATGCAAATAATTAGCTTTTCAGAGGATTCACACAAGGTTGGCGCCGGTGGAGACACCTACAATGTGCTGACATGAGGAAAGTTTCCAACCGATTTCTCATACACAAACAGCAGCTCACCGGCGTTGCCTGGTGAAAAGTTGTTGTGATGCCTCGTGTAAGGAGGAGAAATGCGTACCATCACGTTTCCGACTTTGATAAAGGTCGGATTGTAGCCTATCGTGATTGCAGCTTATCGTATCGCGACATTGCTGCTAGCGTTGGTCGAGATCCAATGACTGTTTGCAGAATATGGAATCGCTGCGTTCAGGAGGGTAATACGGAACACCGTGCTGGATCCCAACGGCCCCGTATCACTCACAGTCGAGATGACAGGCATCGTATCCGCATGGCTGCACCGGATCGTGCAGCCACGTCCCGATCCCTGAGTCAACAGATATGGACGTTTGCAAAACAACAACCATCGGCACGAACAGTTCGACGACGTTTGCAGCAGCATGGACTATCAGCTCGGAGACCATGCCTGCGGTTACCCTTGACGCTGCATCACAGACAGGAGCGCCTGCGATGGTGTACTCTACGACGAACCTCGGTGCACGAATGGCAGAACGTCATTTTTTTGGATGAATCCACGTGCTGCTTACAGCATCATGATGGTCGCAACCGTGTTTGGCGACATCGCGGCGAACGCACATTGGAAGCGTGTATTCGTCATCGCCATACTGGCGTATCACCCGGCGTGATGGTATGGGGGTGCCATTGGTTACACGTCTTGGTCACCTCTTGTTGCCACTGGCGGCACTTTGAACAGTGGACGTTACATTTCAGATGTGTTACGACCCGTGGCTCTACCCTTTATTCGATCACTGCGAAACCCTACATTTCAGCAGGATAATGCACGACCGCATGTTGCAGGTCCTGTACGGGCCTTTCTGGATACAGAAAATGTTCGACTGCTGCCCTGGCCAGCACATTCTCCAGATCTCTCACCAATTGAAAACGTCCGGTCAGTGGTGGCCGAGCAACTGGCCTGTCACAATACGCCAGTCACTACTCTTGATGAACTGTGGTATCGTGTTGAGGCTGCATGGGCAGCTGTACCTGTACACGCCATCCAAGTTCTGTTTGACTCAATGCCCAGGCTTATCAAGGCCGTTATTACGGCCAGAGGTGGTTGTTCTGGGTACTGATTTCTCAGGATCGATGCACCCAAATTGCGTGAAAATGTAATCACATGTCAGTTCTAGTATAATATATTTGTCCAATGAATACCCGTTTTTCATCTGTATTTTTCTTGGTGTAGCAATTTTAATGGCCAGTAGTGTATTTGCAATAGCAGACTGTATCTCGTGCTTCCATTAACCTGTGTTATTGCAATATTAATCACTTAAAAATGTTACCTAGACGAATATATTCCTGAATGTTCATTACTCTACATTAATTATATTCTGGTGCTGGGACTTTTTTTTCGATCAGTGTGTGTTGAGGGCCACCAGTAGTGTTCCCCAGTAGTTCTAGTATTGACAATACGACAATATACCCCCTCAGACGGTCTGTAATTGACAGTTTGACAATGGTATTGAACGTGAGACGGCCCATTAATGTCTCACGAAGTTCCATTTGCGGTCGCAGCAGTAAGGTAGTCTTACCAACGTGCTACGCGCGATACAAATTACGTGACTTTCTGATCCACGGATTTAATCGGAAACGTTGCATGGGGGCTTAATAAAAGTTGAATGCAAATAATTTTAATTTTTTTTTTAGTAGCTGTTTGTCCGATTACGCAATGTCTCGTAAACGGTTGGCCCTGACTCGTATTATTACGCTATCTGACTGCATAGAACAACAACAAAGAATGAAATGGAAATTTTCATTAACACAATTAATTAATTAATTAAGTCCCCAGCAACTATAAAACCTACGAAACCAAAGCACAAGTATAACTGTTCTGTGTGTGGAAGTATGACTCAACGTACGCATCTGGCACGGTTCTTCTTCAATAACACAAGAAATTTTAAATATCATTTATACTGAATTAATTAAAGAAAATAAAAATACCATAATTACTCAAGAAAACCAGAATTACACTCTAATACAAGAACACAAGCCAGATGCTTTGTTGACTGAACCTGTAATGACGCATTATTTAAAACATGGAAATAATGAAAAATAAATCAAGTTTCGTTACCTTCATATATTGACCAAAATCACTCTAATCATTACAATATATCTCCACACCGACTCGCTATTACCACATCTCAACAAGAACTTTTCAGTATCACATCTCAGCAAGCACTCCTTACTAGCACATCTGAACACGAACTGACTACTACGAGTCCTGGACAAGCACTGACTACTACGAGTTCTCAATAATCACTGCCAGTGGAGGCGGCGGAACAATGCTCTCTAGCGATCTCTGGCGCTGTGGCTCAGTGTAGCCACCTTTCATATGCCCTTCCTCCACGGGCTAGAATTTGATGGTATTTTTGCCAGCATTGGTGGTGAAAATACCACCAAATTCGTCAAAAAAAAATTCAGACAAAAATAAAAGATAATATTAATACGTAAATATCATATAACTAGATAAAATTTTGGCTTTGCACTGACCTTTCAATAACCTATTATATAGAATACAGTAAGCAATACAAATTCTTTCATACATGTGACTTTACATAACAGTTTACACAAGTATTATGTGGCTAAACAGTTCAATCAATAGCGTCAGCAATGACGAATATGTGCAAGTAAGAGTCTCATAACTTTTCACAAACAGTAATACACAAAAAATCAGTTTATAAAAATATTCACATAAACGCTTTCCATAGCCCAAGAATAAGCAGTTGACAGTTCCAGCAGTAGCACCCAGCAATGGTCAACAGGTGCAAATACCAATAAGTAACATTTTTTCAATAGAAGCAGTCCATCAGTGGCACCCGCAATGTTGAGCAGGTGCAGACACCAACAAGTAACACCATTTCAGTAGAAGCAGTCCATTAGTGGCACCAGAAATGTTGATCAGGTGCACACAGCAACAGATGACTTCATTTCAGTAGAAGCAATCCATCAGTGGCACCCAGCAATGTTGAGTAGGTGCAGACACCAACAAGTAACACCATTTCAGTAGAAGCAGTCCATTAGTGGCACCAGCAATGTTGATCAGGTGCACACAGCAACAGGTGACTTCATTTCAGTGGAAGCACTCCATCAGTGGCACCCAGCAATGTTGAGCAGGTGCAGACAGCAACAAGTAACACCATTTCAGTAGAAGCAGTCCATTTGTGGCACCAGCAATGTTGATCAGGTGCACACAGCAACAGGTGACTTCATTTCAGTGGAAGCAATCCATCAGTGGCACCCAGCAATGTTGAGCAGGTGCAGACAGCAACAAGTAACACCATTTCAGTAGAAGCAGTCCATTAGTGGCACCAGCAATGTTGATCAGGTGCACACAGCAACAAGTCACATTTCTCAGCAGAAGCAGTTCCATAAAATTCACTAGCACTGATCTCACTGTTCATCAGAGTTTATAAGCAGAAATTAAACATGTCCTAGTGGCACCAATCATGTAGAAAAGGTACAAGTAACAGTCCATAATTTTTTTACAATCACTGATCACACAGTTCATCAGCAGAAATTAAACATGTCCTTGTGGCACCAATCATGTAGAAAAAGTGCAAGTAACAGTCCATACTATTCACCATAACTACTGAGACAGTTCAGTCATGAACAATAGTTTGAATGCACATACAATTTCTTTAACAAATTATTATCAATGCTCTTACACTAAACATACAAATCATAATAAACACACAAATGATATCAGGTAATTGTCACATTAACTATTACAGTACACAATAACAGTTAACCTATAATATTTATGGGTGTCAGTGCAAGCCACAACAAACAAGTGAAATAATATTTAGGAGATAGGTTGGGATCACTTCTCTGGGATTATAAAAGGAAAACACACAAAACACACTCACTCATCTTTCATCCACATTAGTGCTACTGTGTAATTGAATAGTGTTAACTGTGTAAATGCAATTCTGTCGAAATTTTATGTTCATTATGTGTATCAAGTAGTAGTGGCAGCAATGTATAACAGTCAATAATAGTTAGTCAACGTCATAGTCATCATGTCTAGACCAATGTTTGCCAAGCCAGATCAAATTGTACTGTTGCTGAACAACTGTCAGTGAGCCAAGATATGCAAATACTTCCTCTCTTCAAAAAAAAGTGTATACTGCTTAGTGATTTGACAAAGTGTGTGTGTAGACAATCTTCCTTCTACTTGAGTGTTCTAGTCTGCCATCTTTATCCTCCTTGTTCCATATGGACCAACAAAAAAAATATGCTCCTCATTTACTTTACCTCTTATCCACCAAAACTCCAATAATCATCAACTTAATCTCAATACTTCACTAATACCTTTTCAATACGTCGATCATCAATATCATTTATCTTACCTTTTGTCCACGAAAACTCCAATAATCATCTACTTCACCTAATCTCAATACCTCAATAATACGTCGATACATATAAACCTCAGCACCAATATCATTTCACTTCCATAACAACTCTTTCCTCTAGTCAGTCTCCTCGAACAAGTACAGACAAAATCCTAGTGCAAACTTCAATTCAGCATCCCATACAACCCGAAGACACAGTGTCCACACACAACCTCTGTGTAATCCATCTGACCCAAATTTTCTACTCATTATAAATTATAAGATACATTTTGGTTCCTTGTCCATCATTAAATAAAAGAAATGCATACATGACCTCTAACAGACCTTAGTTCGAATAACTCTCAGTAATTAAGTACGATTACGGAGTGTGAATGATCATAACATTTCACAGTGTGTACACCACTTCAAGAATCATAGCAGAAGCAAACATGTGGAGTATTTTTTGTGTCAATTGTCACTTCCTATTTCAATTGCTCACGAAAATGCAGTGTAATACTGTCAATGGTCTAAACCTAGTTTTGGTCTGTCATGTCGTTAGCTTCCTTCCTATTAGCATAAATTTATACAGCTTCCATAAAACCTCAGCTCATGTGACTTCTATGACTTTCTTTTACTAATGTCGTTCGTCGAATTATAGCAGTTCATTTTCTTATCTTAAATATATAAGGCACTGAGCGTAAGCAAAACATGCAATAGCGAGTAAATATACCAGTAGAGAACAGAATGTCAACAAGTGGATGCAGCACAATCCCTATAACAAGGCTCTGCCAAGCGAACAATCTACAATTAATACCATAGTGTAACCTAGTCTCTATGTTTGTACACAGTATATCAGCATTTCTATATACTAAATTGAAGGGTAGTTATGACAACAAAACAGAAATGTGTAAATATGCAATCCATAAGCAAGGCAGCAAATATGTTATCTATCATAATAAACAGGTCATTAGCATCATATCAGCATAAGCAAATAAATGTTTATATGTAATCTTAATAAGTAAACATGAAGGCGCAAGCAGATAAATCACAAAGTATAACTTACATATCTAACCACATCAGCACAATTAATCAGGTGACAATTATAATTTAAATAAATAAGCACAGCAGGCACATAATAGAAAAATATGACATCAGTGAAAAAGCATAGCAGCCAAGCGATGCATAATATATACAAATAACAACCCTGTTCATTAATTAATCATTGTCAAAATCAATTAATATGCGTAAGCACGTCGCTTCACTAGTAAATTCATAGAACATGAAATTAGCACAAAGTATGAATCACGTAATCGCAAGCAGCAAATTACGTCTGAAGTACGTACCTAAGTGGAATTATGTTACCTGAAAAATAAACTCAATTAACCGTTACCTTTTTTTGTTTATTACTTTCTTCTTCGAAATGACCTTCTTCCTGAAAATTTTCTCCAAAGCAAGTCGTCTTAACGTCGGACACGCACAGAATTTACCTGAAGGTCTTAAATACTTTATACAACCGTATCCTGAAAAATACTGAACGTTAATAACATAATTTATGAAGTCCTTATAGCTTTATACAGAATTTATTCGGAGAAATTAAACTGTGTATTTATTTACGTCTGTCAGTGCATTCGCACTGAGCGCTCGATCAGCTGTAGGCGCGTGACGTAGGAAGTAATTGTTTGCGGTCAACGACTGCCTTGTGCGGCGCGCAGACTGACTGTTGCTTTGAGTATGTGCCGCCGCCAAAACACAGCGCGGTACTCTTGCATTCTCCGCATGTTTACGTAGCTGTTAGTTTCTCTAAAGTATGTCATTCTACAAAAATTTTTACGTTCGATATATGATGTACTCCCTTAGAGCGCCGAGATTTAAGAGTTTCTACTTCAACAGTGTTATCATGAATAATTTTGCGAACTCTATACGGACCGTTATAAAGCAGAAAAAATTTGCGACATAAGCCTTTTCCTTTATGAGATAAACGGTGGGACTTAATTAACACCTTCTGGCCAACTGACAAGATTTTTAAACGACCAGGACGCTTAGCTGATTTCTCTCTTCTAGCAGCCGCCGATGCAATATTTTGTAGAGCCAGGTTGACAACTTCAGAATGCCGCAGTTTCTGTGAAGGCGGAAAAGGAACGATTTCAGAAATGCGATTTGTTGGTACTTTATTTTTTAATATCAATAGAGGCGGTAAAGAAGTTGAATCATTAGGAAGTTCATTCAGAATGTTTTGAAAAATATGAAGATACTGATCCCAAGTTCTGTGATTCTGATAACAATAAAGACGGCACAATTTATTGATTTCCTTCATCCATCTCTCTGAAGCATTAGATTGAGGGTGAAAAAGTGAAATAAAAATTGGTTTAATCTTACGACGCCGTAGAGTACGAAGCCAAATTTTAGAGCGAAACTGTGATCCATTATCTGATATAACCTTATCAACATGACCAACTTCTTTAAGAAAATGTTTGATGAAAGCGTTAGATACTGAACGAGCTGTTGCTTTGCGTAACGGTGTAAAACACACATATTTTGATGTCAGTTCCACTGCTACGAAAATGTACGCAAAACCATTAGTAGAACGAACCACTGGACCGAACAAATCGACTGCAGCCATCTCCTTTAATTTCGCTGGAATGATAGGAAACAACGGTGCTCTGTGAGAAACTGTTGGCGGCTTAGCCTTTTGACATAATTTGCATTTGGCAAGAACAGATCGAATACGTTTTTCCATATTACTGAAGTAGCAATTTTCTCGTAATTTATGAAAGCATTTTCTGGGACCAAAGTGCGCATAACTGAAATGTGTGTACCAAATCAATTTATTGACCCACTCATCAGGAATACAAACTAACCAAACAGAGTTGTCCGATTTCCGTTTAAAAAGAATGTCATTGCGAACTAAATAATGCTGTCTAATCGCTACGCTTTCCTTTCTCCTCCACTTCTCCTTAATGTCCTTCCAGATTGGATCCTTATTTTGCTCCTTAGCGATGTCCTGGAGCGAAGACGAAATAAAGTTCTCAAACGCAACACCTTGAATGTACATCAAACAATAATGGTTTTCTTTGCAGTCCTCTTCAGCACTTTGTTTCAAACCCATAGGTGCACGTGATAAAGCATCAGCAACAATATTTGAAGATCCCTGTATGTAAACAATACTAAAATCAAATTCCTGTAGGTACAACGCCCATCGTGACAATCTGCCATGAGTTAATTTTGTTGACATAAGAAATTCCAGAGCTCGATGATCGGTGTAAACCTTAGTATGTCTGCCAAACAAAAATGTGCGAAATTTTGTGAAAGCCCATACAACAGCCAAAGCTTCAAGTTCCGTAATCGAATAATTCTTCTCTGATTTAGAGAGAACACGGCTTCCAAAGGCAACAGTTTTCTGTACTACAACGCCGTCATCTTCTATCTCTTGGAATAAATGTGCACCTAGGCCTTTGTATGATGAGTCCGTCGCCAAACAAAAATCTTTAGATAAATCCGGATGTGAAAGAAGTGGAGCAGCAACTAAAGCATCACGAAGTTGTTCAAATTCTGATTGAGCTTCCTCATCCCAACACCAATTAGAATTTTTTCCAGATAATTCACATAAACGAGGTGTGGCCAAATTGTCCAATCTAACAAAGCGTCTAAGAAAATTACAGACACCAAGGAAACTACGAACATCACGTTTTGTGGTTGGAACAGCATAATTACGAATAGCGTCTAGTTTCTCTGGATCAGGGAGAATACCTTCTGTAGAAATAATGTGACCGAGAAATTTCACCTGAGAACGACCAAATTCTGATTTTTCCAAGTTCACTGTCATGCCAACTCGTGCAAAAATACGTAATAATGAATCCAAAATTTTGTTGTGCTCACTCCAAGACCGTTTAGCAATAAGAATGTCGTCAACATAAGAAGTAATATTGTCACGAAGATAAACAGGTAAAATTTCATTTAAACTACGAATGAATGCTGCTGAAGATACAGTAAGTCCAAACGGTAATTTCCGAAACTGGTAACAGTTACCAAAGGCTAAAAAAGCAGTATATTTTCTACAATCAGGGTGGAGTTCTATTTGCCAAAAACTTGCGCGCATATCAATCGTGGATAAAACTTTAATTCCATGGAAATGTTGAAGAAGTTCATCTAAATTTTGTGGACGGTCAGTTTCAGGAATAATAATATTATTTATCTGTCTGGAATCCAGAACCAAACGAATTGACCCATCCTTTTTAAGAACAACGTGTAATGGGCTGGTATAAGGGCTGACTGCTGGCTCAATAATGCCCTGATCTAACATGTATTGAAGTTCATTCTTAACCTTGTCTCTGTAAGCCAAAGGAATAGCGTACGTTTTCCCGCGAAATGGTGTGTGTTCTTTTACTTTAAATAAATATTGTAAGCCTTGTATAGTTCCTGTGTGATGACTAAAGACTGTAGCATGTGAAGTCAAAATATGGTGCAGCTCTTCTTTTGCAACGTCATCCGGCACTTCAGCTTTCTTAACCTTTTCATTAATTAATTCTTCGCTACTAATTATATCCTCCATCGCGTCTCTGTATCTATTGTCATTGTCATGAATAAACACACTGTCGTCATAATGCTCAACGAAAGCATCAGAAGTAAGAAACCTTAAACATTTTGTATCTGATTCAGATCTTGCTAAACACTCGAAAAATTTCAAACATTTCGGCATTCCGGCAACAGTCAAATTCACACTTCCTTCTTTAAAGTTCAAAATTGCCTTATGTGTGTTAAGAAACTCCATACCTAATATAATCTGTGTACTGAGTAATGGAACAATAATAAAATTAGCAGACAATTCGTATCCTTGACAAATGAAATTTAGGTTGGTCTGTTGTTTAACTTCCACACCTTTTCCAGAAATCGCTCCTCGAATTGTAGTTTTAGAAATAGGTAACACAGGACAGGCAATAGTTCTTTCACATATACGAAAAACTGATTCACTAATGACGTTCAATGGGCTCCCAGAATCTAAAACTGCAGTGAACTTATTCTTACCCACACATACTTCAATAACAGGATGTAAAAATGCGTCTACATTATTTTCCTTTTCGCCTAGCAAAATGTCTCTCATATCTTCCAGGCGTACGTAATGTAAAGTTGTAGTGTCATTACTTTCTGAACCGTCTATATTGCTGCCAGAAGCCGAAGCTGCTAGTCATTGTCGATTGTTTGCGTCACGTCTTTGATTATTCCCGACATTTCGCGGATCAATTTCTACTATTTCCACTTGTCTCTCTGAATTTCTGTCACGCGGAGGATGCCAATTAGGTCCTTCCTGTCTGTTAGATGCAAATTCTTGGTTGTGTCTGTTATTAAAATTTCTGTTTTCCTGTCTGTTTGCATAACTACTTCTTGTATAATTTCGACTGCCACTTCTGTAATTATTGTTGTATCTACTACCCTGGTCATTTCTGTAGTAAGAATTTCTATTATTGTATGGATAATTTCTGTCTTGATGATACCGATTACTGTTTCCGTATGATTGATCATTCCGGTAAGAATTACCGTTATTATAATTGTCTGTGTAATTTCTGTTAGAACGTCTGTTATTGTCATAAGGCTGGTATCTATTGTCCTGTCTGTTACGTCTGTCATTCTCAAAATTACCCATATAACGCCCGTTCCGATCACTATCCCTTTTCTCTGAAAATCTATCGTAATTACTGTTACTGAAAAAGTTACAAGAAGTCCCGTCGTCGTTGTCATACTCAAGTTCTTGTAACAAAGTCTTAAAAGTCTCAATGTCGTCTTTACATCTTCCGGCTAAAGCAATTTGTCTTATGGATTGTGGCAGCTTAGTTAAACAAATGCGAATTAATTCAGTCGGGCTATAAGGGTTGGAAAGGAACTGATTCTTTCGAATCATGTCTTCAAAATATTCCGCTGGCGTGCGGAACTCAGACTGTTTGAAATTACGCTGCATAATAAGACTGTGTTTGACTCTGTCTTGCGTGTTTTCGGACCAATATGCCGATAGAAATGCATGATAAAAATCATTCAGATTATTACAATCTCTAATGAGTGCGCGCATCCGCGTCGCCGGTTCGTTTTCTAAATATCCACACATAAACTCCAGTTTGTGACTTAGTGGCCAATTTGGTGGGAGTGCGTACATAAATTGATCTAACCATGCACATGGATGTATGTCATTCTTAGAATTGCGGAAGATCTTAAATTTCCGAACAGTCAAAAAGTGTTTATAGTCAAAGTTTTCGCCTCGTGGCGACAAAGACCTACCGCGTCTGTCCCAGTTTGAATGTCGATTATTGTCAAGTTCGCGCGCCTGGCGCTCTCTTGTTGCATCCCGTAAATGAAACAAATTATTTTCTTCAAACCCCTCTGGTATCTGTGATTCTAAATTTCTTTTGCCGTCTTTTCCTACGATTTCGCCTTCAATTTGTTTGACTTGCCTTTTTAATGCCTCAAATTCCCTTTTAACGCGTTCATTAAATTTTCCCTGATTTTCAACATGTTTATTTATGTTCTGGTACTCTTCGGTTTCTGAAAATGGTAATGGAGCTGTATCATCCGAATCTCTGTCCCCATGTAAACTAAGATTTGTCAATTTATCTGAAATTTCCTCAACTCTTTCCGATAAGTCACCTATTTTTTCTCTCTGTTTATTTACGTCTTCCGTAAGTGTCGCGACTCGGGTTTCAGTATTGTCACATTTAGTAATTAACTGTTCACACTGTTGCGTTAAGTTATTTATTCTGTCATTTGGTACGGATTCCTCGATTCTCTCAAATATTTCTTCCTTATCGTGTGCACTTTGTAAATTTAACTCTAAAAATTTTTGTCCTATCATGCGATCTCTTTCTTCCTGTTCTCGATCCTGTTCCCTTTGTCTAATCTCTACTGCAATTAATCTATTATTGTGAGAATTCAAAATCGGTTGTACTTCTTCTCTGATTTCTTTCTTTAATACATCTTTCATATTTTTGAAACATGTCCCTATTCGTGAGTCTAACCGTGTTTCCATTGTTCCTATCTCAGTTTTTAATTCAGATCCTAACTGTGATCCCAGTGAGTCAAACCGTGTTTCCATTGTTTCCATCTCTGTTTTAATTGTTCCTATTTGTGATCCCAACTGTGATCCCAGTGAGCTTAACCGTGATCCCATTGTTTCCATTTGTGAGTCTAACCGAGATCCCATTGTTTCCCTATCTGTTTTTAATTCAGATCGTAACTGTGATCCCAAATTTAATATTGCACTCATCAACTGCTCCATAATAGCCGGTTCGAAATTCTTTTCGCCCCTAACATTTCCCGCAAAACCAGTTTCCTTCGTCATAGCTGTAAAGCTATCTGTGTTCGATACTACTCCAGAATCTTCTGTCGTTAATCTCGGATTCTGTGAATTTTCTGATTGAGAAAAATTTTGAAATGTTTCCGGACTATTTTCTCGACTTATTACATTGTTTTCCACTTCATTGTCCATCATACTGTTTTCCTCTGTTGGCGAGTTCGCCATGTTAACAATTTCGTCATTCTCACTATCCATCATTTTTGCCTTTTTCATCGATCGCGTAATCATTTACAAAATATACAAAACTCGTCACTATATGAAAATTACACACAATGACACTTTATCATCAACAATATCATTCACACGAAATGCTTCCCTCAAACACGATTAACGAACAATAGAAGAATGACAATTACCAAATCTACTCATGCAATATAGACTACAATTACTAAACTACAAATTACAACAATACTACTGTCTACTATTTTTACAATCAGAAGATTTCCAAGGGACGATCCGAAGCAGCGGTCGCCACGTGCATGGGGGCTTAATAAAAGTTGAATGCAAATAATTTTAATTTTTTTTTAGTAGCTGTTTGTCCGATTACGCAATGTCTCGTAAACGGTTGGCCCTGACTCGTATTATTACGCTATCTGACTGCATAGAACAACAACAAAGAATGAAATGGAAATTTTCATTAACACAATTAATTAATTAATTAAGTCCCCAGCAACTATAAAACCTACGAAACCAAAGCACAAGTATAACTGTTCTGTGTGTGGAAGTATGACTCAACGTACGCATCTGGCACGGTTCTTCTTCAATAACACAAGAAATTTTAAATATCATTTATACTGAATTAATTAAAGAAAATAAAAATACCATAATTACTCAAGAAAACCAGAATTACACTCTAATACAAGAACACAAGCCAGATGCTTTGTTGACTGAACCTGTAATGACGCATTATTTAAAACATGGAAATAATGAAAAATAAATCAAGTTTCGTTACCTTCATATATTGACCAAAATCACTCTAATCATTACAATATATCTCCACACCGACTCGCTATTACCACATCTCAACAAGAACTTTTCAGTATCACATCTCAGCAAGCACTCCTTACTAGCACATCTGAACACGAACTGACTACTACGAGTCCTGGACAAGCACTGACTACTACGAGTTCTCAATAATCACTGCCAGTGGAGGCGGCGGAACAATGCTCTCTAGCGATCTCTGGCGCTGTGGCTCAGTGTAGCCACCTTTCAACGTTTGCTGGCGGACCCTGTTTAATCCCCTGCCTTGCTGCACTTACAAATCAATAGAAATCTGGGTCGCCCGTCTCGCTTTGCCTCTCGACACTGTGTTAAAGTTCTCACAACTCCAAAGTCAATAATTAAAATCCATGTAGTTACCAACGCCTTCAACTGGCTACTAACAAATGCCACCGGTAATAGGCACAATAACATAACAGGAATGAAGTTGAAAGTCAATGAGGAAAGAGTAACACAAAAACATCACACTCAAATTTGCACGAAAATTAAATTTATTGGCATGAATTAGCCACAGCCAAGTCCGTCACTTTTTTGCAACATAATTCAACTAGCTTTGACACCACGCTCTACTCTGAAGTCCCTCCCTATGCCGAACATGTCCACGGTCACTAATCCGAAATACTCTCTGGGAACAGGAAACTACTTAAGAAGTGCCTGCGCACGAGAAAGCCCTTCGGATTCTCTCTAACAAGCAGATCACAAAACAATCGGGACTTTTTGTAATTTTTTTACACTGACGGAAGTAATTAAAGTAATGAAATTTGGGGAATACGCTTGTCTTGGTAACGCATTTAAGTGATTAACATTGCAAGATCACAGGTTAATGTAAGAGCGAGATTAGCCATTGTAAATGTGAAATGGTTCAAATGGCTCTGAGCACTATGGGACTCAACTGCTGAGGTCATTAGTCCCCTAGAACTTAGAACTAGTTAAACCTAACTAACCTAAGGACATCACAAACATCCATGCCCGAGGCAGGATTCGAACCTGCGACCGTAGCGGTCTTGCGGTTCCAGACTGCAGCGCCTTTAACCGCACGGCCACTTCGGCCGGCTAAATGTGAAATGCTGGGACATTAATAACCAGTGCAACTGCCAGAATGTTGAATACAAGAATGCTAAAATTCATGCACTGTGTTTTACAGGCGCCACCTAGTCAGTCTGTGGAAGGAGTTGCATGATTGTTTGCACTTGGTCGATCAATACACGGACGTTTAATGCTGTTTGCGAATGACGCTGGAGTTTTTATCTGATGATGCCCCATATATGCTCGACTGGTGACAGATTAGGGATCGAGCAGACCAACACAGCATGTTGGCAATCTATAGAACATGTTGGGTTACAACAGCTATATGTGGGCGAGAATTATCTTCTTGGAAAACACATCCTGGAATAACGTAATAAATAGTAACAATATAAGGGGAGATGTGAATTGTAGTTTGTGTTAGAGAGGGTATTTGACCTGACCATTCGTGCAGCTCCATTGACCATAATGATGCGGTGGTGTATTTGTCAGCATATCTGTCTAATAAGCAGGAAGACCCGGGTGCGAGTCCCGACCGCAGTAAAAATTTTAATTCACTTTTTCAGCTTCCAACATTATCGTAGATAAATTAGAGACTTAAATGTCTCAGGGAAAAATTAATTTAACAGCGTGGAATGTTGTTCGTGAATAGCAGCCTATCATTTCGAATCACCAGATTGATGTACAAATCTACAGTCAGGGTGCGTGCGAGGGCTCCTGCTGTTATTTGAAATTGAAATTGCAACCCATACCATAATCCCAGGTGTAGCTCCAGTGCGTCCAGCACGCAGACAGGTTGGCTGCAGGCCCGCAGCTGGCCTCCTTCTAACCAACACACGGCCACCACTGGCACCGACCTCCACCCTGCTCTCCAGTCAGCTCTCGCTTGGCACCACTGAAGCCGCAAATGGCGGTCCTTCAGGGTCAGTGGAATACACGCCACAGGACATCCCGCTCCGAGCTGTCCTTGATGTATCCGTAACGATCCGTCGTGTCACTGTGGTATCAACTGCTGCTCAAATCGCTGTTGCAGATGCAGTACGATGCGCCAGACGAATATGCCGAAAACGACGGCCATCCCTCTTGGCAGTGCTACGTGGCTCTTCGGAGCCCGGTGTTCTTGCGACCGCACATTCTCGTGAGCCCCACTGCCAGCAGTGGCTACATTCCTGCCAAGTCTTCCTGCGATATCGCAGAAGGAACATCCAGCTTCTCGTAACCCTATTACACGTCCTCGTTCAAAGGCACTGAGGTGCTGATAATGGCGATCTTGTTGCATTAAAGGCGCTCTTGACTAACATCAACTAACTATGCCCAATCTCAACGGTAACTAAAGCTGTCGACTGTTACAGCGTGTATTTAAAGCAAACCTAATTTGCAACCTCATAGTGGCACTACTAGCGCCACTCTTAGGCGACTAGTGTTCAGTTTGTGTACATACCATCTTCCAGGTGTAGAAACACACCTACCAACTTTCGTTTATGTCCCACAACAACTTCTTGGTGTTCTGATTTCTTGTTTTCCGTCAGTGTACTTTTGGTACTTGAAAATAAGAACTACAATATCAATCGGCCAAAGCAGGTCAATGCAACTCTCAAACATTCTCGAGAAAATCGACTTTTAAGTTTTCCTATGGTCTTTCATACGTTAAATGAAGGTCGATTTTTGGTGAAGAATGATGGCTCTGTGACAGAATTCTCGTCTGCCACAAGAGGTGCTTGGATTCGATTCACAGCGGACCGTAATTTTTAAACGAAGGTGTATGTTCTACGAGCATTTCCACGAAGCGTGAAAGGTACATAAAGATGGACAAAAATCGGTGGCGCTCAAGACTGCTAATTGTTGGATCGAGTCTCGTTTCGATCGTTATTTCCTTCGTGTTTTTTCCTTCAGTTCGAATTCCTGTGTTATTTAAATATAAAATTCATGAAATATATTCCATTTAACACTCTTGTAGTTGTCTTTTTTTTTATGAAAAATGCATGTCTTCTTATTCCCAATTACATATCGCGTACAAAATCTTGTTTTCATTCTAAACATAAACTCTTAATTAGCGATCTTTTATGGAAGACAGGTGGAGAAACGCAGCGTTGCCTAGGTATTTTTTTATAGCTGTTCGTCCACGCGCATATCACAAGAGTCAGGCCTTGTGTTTAATGCTTATGACGTCATAACTCCTGAACTATGTGCTGTACATTGATAAAATACTGTACGTACAGTCAGCGGCCTATGTGGACAATGTCTACGAAAGTTATTGAGAACAGTCTTCGTAACAAACAAGTAATAAATTTAAACGTCATGCATCATGTGGCAATGTTTCACTCTTTGATTATGAACTCATATCTCCTGATCTGTTTGTCATACAATGATATCATTTTGCAATTACATTCAGTGGTATATGTGCATACTGTCTGCAAAATCTGTCGCGAATACAATTTAGTAGTAAAGAAGTAGTAATTATAATGTAATACCTCGTGCGGTACTTTTACTGCATCAACAGCGAAAAAGTAGTAAGCGATAAACATTTTTTCTGATACGAAAATGTAGACTTTCACGGCCGGAAACATCATGTCCATTATAATGAAGAACGGATATTCGTCCGCCGAAATAAAACGTGCGTTGAGGCAGCCACGCAGAAATCATACTGACGTACAGGCTACTGCAAAATCTAAGGTTTTCCTGCCGTTTGTTAAAAATGTAACGGAAAGATTAGGGAGGATCTTGACGAAGCGGAATATTACCGTAATTTACAAGCCCACCAGAAAGATACAGGAATACCTTAGGCCTGCCAAGGACGCTCGCAAACCATTGGAAAAAGCTGGAGTGTATAGGATCCCATGCAGCTGTGGTGATGTTTATGTGGGTACCACTAAAAGAACTATTTCTAAACGTTTGGAAGAGCACAAGGGAAATTTTAGAAGAGGTGAAACGGAACGATCAGCTGTTGCGGAGCATGCTTTCCAGCCAGGGAACCACAATATTCGTTTCGAGGAGACGCAAGTACTAGCGGCCATAAGCGGATATTACGAAAGGCTCTACAGGGAGGCAATCGATATCGCTAAACACCCAAATAATTTCAACCGAAAGGAGGAGGGCGTGAAATTAGACGGTATTTGGATGCCGGTGTTAAAGAAGATGTGTACCACCCGCCCACTACTGGGTGATGGCAACGGCGATCAACGGCGACGGACAGCGGCCAATTGCACTGACGTTTTCGAAACGCGTGACGTCACGCCGCGGCGCGGGAGCGCGCGGACACGGAATTTAGCGGCAGTCAGTAGCGAGCCAGTGGGTGTGTTGGACCTTCCATCGAGCTACGGACCCCCTTGAAGATGTCTCCCGCAGTCGGAGACGAAAAGTTGGGAATCACCACAGAATTCATCAACCGACCATGGCATAACAGCCCGGATAATTATAATGGAAAACATTTTTTCTTTCATCATTTTGTAGGTGTTGCCAGTAACAAAAAAATTCATAAAAGTTTGAAACGATGTGTGACGTTTGTTGCAAGTCGCTAAACACACACACACACACACACACACACACACACCAAAAATTGTAAAATTAAAGAAAAAGGAACATTACAATTTAATTTTTTCCATCATTACGGTTTTTTTGTATCATATAAATACTTTTACATACAGATTAACAGTTACAGTGGTACACACATTACACATCTTTGACGTTCCGGGTTACATACTGATTAGTTCAGCTTTTAACCACAGGAGAGTCCGGCAGCACCGTCATTGCCCACCTCGCAGAAGTCCTTCCTGCCGCTCCCAGCAGGGGTCGCCAGGCGCACCGCTTTCAGCCAACTGCGAGCGTCTTCTCGCTCACGCACACTGCTTGCTCTTCCCCTGAGAAATTTCGACGCCGCCGTGCGGCTGTCATCAGTTGCGACTCACAACAGGTACAGCAGCGACTATCACCAACTGAAGGTGTTGAGCAGTTGCAGCGATGAAATATTGTGCGATTTATGCAATACGATCCGGTGGCAAGCCCGAGAAGTGTATGTGGAACACATTTGTTGTTTCTGTGGTATTTCTTGGCATTTTGTTATCAGACTTTGTTCCTTTATGCTACTGTCTCTCAAACAGAGTTCGTTAATACTTGCTTATGCGGGTTAGTTCGTCAGTTTAACTTCATGTGGAAAAAGCTATGTTACATTTAAAGACAAAAAAAAAGGAGGCGGGACACACTGAAATGCAGTAAACAGTAGAAGTTAAATAATAATACTTATTTTTTGTCACTTATGATTAGTTTGAATAGAGTGGTATTTTCTGGCGTGTATGTTTTGTTGTTGAGAAATTGGAATAGAATGCAAAGAATTTTTTTGTTTGTTTTTTGGAATGATATGGACAAATGTTCTGAGCACTGTTATTATAGATTTTCTAGCTTACAGAGGCAGCATATTTCCTGTTTGACACCACATAGTAGTGCCTGTTTGAAAATGCAAAATTGTGACTATTTTAGAACCAAGCACTTCATGTGACAGATGAGCACGCTACCACAGAATAACACCAGTTGTCGAATGAGCGATCTTGTATTATCTATTAAACATAGTCTGAAAACTTCGGAGTTGATTTTCTTCAGAATTTTCGAGAGTTGGATCGAACTGCCCCGGCCGACAAATATTTGAGTTCTGAACTTCAGGAAGAGCCTTATAGTCCCCTTGTATCTTGGTTGATGACGAAAGGTCAGCTGCTCCCGACTTCAGAAATAGGCAACTAAAACACCATTTCCGCCCCAAGTTGTCCAGGACTTCTACACGCCATGGGGAGTCTATCCTTAATCTTCTTCCCTACGTCCACATTTCAAATGACTCCACTTTCTTGTCTAATGCTCCGGTGAGCCTCTGTGACTCAATCGATAGAGCAGGATACTGAACACGTAGCCTCTAGGTGGGCGAGTGCATTTACTTATGTCAAGGATACAAGTATCATAATTTTCTGGAAAGAACTTCTGGGCTGTTCGATACTGCGATGAATTACACACGAGTCCCAGTTATTGTTGATTTGACACACCAAATATTTACGCGATGAAAGTTTTTCGATCTTATCATTCCCAAATGCAAAAGTGTCCTGAATTTCACCATACTTCTGCAGACAACTATCCATTTTTTATTTTCTTGACATTTAAAGACAATCCCATAAAATTTCTTTCTTCAGTAGCACTGTTTAGTAGTTCTTGCAGATCTTCCAGCCTGGCTGCAAGTAAGACAAGGTCATCAGCATATCTGATGTTTTTCATGATAATTAACCTCCACTCACTGAAACTTTCCATCAACAGTATCTAGAAATCTTTTCAGAAAATGACGAGTGTTTCAAAATGAATATCGGGGTTTTAATAGAAGAGCAATTCAAACAATTTTTTTCGTACACCTGCGCGCATGCTATATAGCCTACAGACCACGGTTTACGTGTCAGCTGTGGAAACGAAATGTTGCTGCAGGAAGATTTTCTGGATAGTATCGTCTTAAGTAATGAATCGACGATTCGACTACATGTAAATGTGAAAACAAGTAATGTGCGGTAAGGGTCAACAAATTCCTATGAGATGCTACAGTTGTAACATGACTCCCCTAAATTGAATGTTTTCTGTGGCATATCCCAGCGGAAAGTTTATGGGCCTTTCTTTTTCGGCGAAGCAATTGTAACTGGCGGTTCTTTCTTCGACTCTCTAAAACTATGGCTCTTTCCGCAGTTGGTAAAACCACGTAACTTTATTTAGCACCAAGGTGGTGCGCCGCCTCACTGAAATAACTCAGCATGCGATTCGTTAAAAGGCTTCGCACGCGACCATTGGATGGGCCGCACGGGGCGGATGTCAGACCCTATTTCGCTTGGCCTCCATGATGTCATGTGATTTTTACCTTTGGGGGTTCATAAAAGATCATGAGTATGTGCCTCCGCTAGCAGGTGTTCCACCTGATTTAAGAAACAGAACTCAAGCAGCTGTTTCAACAATTACTCCACAAACAAATGGTTCAAATGGCTCTGAGCACTATGGGACTCAACTACTGAGGTCATTAGTCCCCTAGAACTTAGACTAGTTAAACCTAACTAACCTAAGGACATCACAAACATCCATGCCCGAGGCAGGATTCGAACCTGCGACCGTAGCGGTCTTGCGGTTCCAGACTGCAGCGCCTTTAACCGCACGGCCACTTCGGCCGGCACTCCACAAACACTGATCAAGATTTGGCAAGAACTCGCCTGTCGACTCGATGTGTGCCGAGTGACGCATGATGCTCACACTGAACACTTTTAAGAAAAACTGAGTTGATATTTCATTGTATTATTTACAAATGTAAGTAAAGTACGCAAAGAAAAATGAAAATCTAATAGTCTTGGGGTACTGGAACACAATTGTAGGGGAATGAGTGGAAGAAAGGGTACGGGAGAACATGGCTTGGTACTAAAAGTGAGAAAGGAGAAAGACTAATTGACTTCTGTAATAAAATTCAGCTAGTAAAAGCGAATACTCGGTTCAAGAATAACAAGAGGAGGAGGTATACTTGGAAATGGCCGGGATATACGGAAAGATTTCTGTTAGATTACATCATGGTCAGGCAGAAATTCCTAGAAAAGATACTGGATTTAAGGCATACCCAGGAGCAGATATAGACTCACATCACAATTTAATAGTGGCGAAGAGGAGGTTGACGTTTAAGAGGTTAGTCAAGAACAATCAGTACACAAAGAAGTGGGATGTGTAAGTACTAACGACTGAAGAGATATTCTTGAAGCAGTCTGAGGCTAGAGATAGTGCGATAAGGAATAGTGCAGTAGGCAGTTCAGTTAAAGAGGAATGGGTATCTCAAAAAAGAGCAATCACAAGAAAAACACAGGTGCAAATAAGGTAATTGTGAAGAAACCATGGGTAATAAAAGAAATACTTCAGTTAATCGGTGAAAGAGGGAAGCACAAAAATGTTCAGGGAAATTCATAAATATGGAAATACAAGTCGCTTAGGAACGAAATAAATACGAAATGCGAGGAAGCTAAGCCGAAATGGCTACAGGAAAAATGTTAAGAAATCGAAAAAAAAATGATTGTCGGAAAAAGTGACGCAGCGTATAAGAAAGTCAAAAAAATCTTCAGTGTGAAACATCCCCTTAGAAAAATTATGCAAGACTGTGCTTAAACTGACACACAATATTTTTTAGCGCAACGCAATCTGACTTTCAAAAATCCCTACAAAAGAATGGCCCTGACTAACATTAACCTATACGTTTCACAAATCACTTACCTCACAAAAATCTTGGTTACTCGAACTACTGCAATACAGCGAGCGCCACTACTGCCAGCTAAATAAAAGATTCAAACTACTGAAGGGTTAACTACTGATAGGCATAGTTAGCAAATGAAAGATTTTGATACAGAACAAACAATGTATTTACCTCAATAGTGTTCAAAAGTCATAATGTATACAGCAGTTCATGACATCCAGTCTTACAAATTTCAAAACTCCGCCATCTCTCTCCCCATATCCACCACTGCTGGCGGCTCACCTCCAACTGCGCAACGCTATGCGCTGTTAACATCCAGCTGCCGCTGCCCAACACTACAATGGCAGACAACAATGCAAACTAGCCACAGACTGCACACAGCACAGCCAGTGATTTTCATACAGAGCGCTACGTAACGTTGCCAATAAGAAAACATAAACAGCCTACTTACAAGTGAAATTAAAAGCAAGGCTGGCAACACTAAGAGTGCAACGAGAATTCCACTGTTACATGCAGACGAGAGGGCGGATAGGTGGAAAGAGTACGCTGATGGCCTCTATGAGGGGGAAGATTTGTCGGATGTGATAAACAGGAGTCGATTTACGAGGTAGGGGATCCAGTATTAGAACCAGAATGTGAGAGAACTTTGGAGGACTTCAAATACGGCAGAAGGGACTGATAACATTCCAATAGATTTCTAAAATCATTCGGGGAAAGTGTCAACAAAACAACTATTTACATTGCTGTAGAAGGTATGAGTCTAGCGTAATACCATCTGACTTTGAGAAAAATGTCATCCACACAATTCCGAAGACTGCAAGAGCTGACAAGTGCGAGAACTATCGCACAATCAGCTTAACAGCTCGTGCGTCGAAGTTGCTGACAAGAATAATATACACAAGAATGGAAAAGAAAATTGAGGATGTGTTAGATGGTGATCAGTTTGGCTTTAGGAAAGGTAAACGCACCAGAGAGGCAATTCTGACGTTGCTGTTGCTAATGGAAGCAAAACTAAAGAAAAACCAAGACTCTTTCATAGGATTTGTCGACCTGGAAAAAGCGTTCGGCAATGTCAACTGATGTGAGATGTTGGAAACTCTGAGAAAAATAGGGGTAAGCTATAGGGAGGACGGGTAATGTAGAATATGTACAAGAACCAGGAGGAAATAATAAGACTGGACGGAAAGAGCGAAGTGCTCAGATTAAAAAGTGTATAAGTAAGGAATGTAGTCTTTCGCCCCTCCTTTCGATTTGTACATCGAAGAAGCAATGACGAAAATAAAAGAAAGGTTCAAAAGCAGGATTAAAATTCAAGGTAAAAGGATGTTAGTCATAAGATTCGCTGATGACATTGCTAACCTTAGTGAAAGTGATGAAGAATTATAGGATCTGTTAAAAGGAATGAAAAGTCTAATGAGTGCAGAATATGGATTAAGAGTAAATCGGAAGAAGACAAAAATAATGAGAAGTAGCAGAAGTGAGAACAGCGAGAAACTTAAAATCGTAACTGCTGATTACGAAGTACACAAAGTTAAGGAATTCTACTAAGTAGGCAGCAAAATAACCCATGGCGGATGGAGCAAGGAGGATGTAAAAAGCCGATTAGCACAGACAAAAAGGGCGTTACTGACCGAGAGAATTCTAGTAGTATCAAACGTAGGCCTTAATTTGAGTACGATATTCCTGAGAATGCACGATTTGAGCACAGCATTGTACCGTAGTGACACACACACTCTGGGGAAACCGGAACAGAAGAGATTCGAAGCTTTTGAGATGTGGACTGCAGAAGAATGTTGAAAATAGGGTGGACGCATGGAGGAGAGAATCGTATGGAAAACACTGAAAAGGAGAAGAGGCAGGCTGACAGTGCAGTGCATGTGTTAAGATATCGGTACTAGAGGGAGCTGTAGAGGGCAAAAAATGTAGAGGAAGACAGAGATTGGAATACTGAACCGTGTTGCGGCTTGCGTTGGTGCTGTTTGTAGGTTTCCGCCCTCTGTTGGAGGCCAGACGGTATCGTTTGGTTGGCATGGTTGTGGTTGTTTGTCTTCTTCTCATGTTCACTGGCGCCACTCGGTTTCGCAAGCGTTGCCTGTCCGCTAGTGGCAGCAGCGGCGGTTATCGATATGTAGTAACTGTTGCCCTATCCTCGGGGCGACGTCGTTGTCTTTCCAAGTCGTGTGAGTGTGCGAGTTCGGTTGCGGACTCAGGAGGAGGCAGGTCCGCGCGGTGCGGCAACACACCGGGACCGGTGGCGGCGCGCATGGACTGCCAGATGGAAGGGCTGTGGTCACGAGGGTGCACGACCTCGTCGTAAACTGGATCCTGCAGACTTTAAGATGAGTGCCTTCCAGTTCAAGTAGAGAAATCTCCACCATTGTGACATCTCGCGATTCTCCAGTGACTTGGGTTCGTGTTGCTGCTCGTAGAGTCGCCAAGGGGAAGAGCAGCGAGTGGAGTGCTTGGGGAAGGCGGATCTGATTAGCTTTCCCCGACTTCTTATTACTATTTACTGCGTTCAGCTTTTTGCAATTTTTTTAAGTTCAACCAGAGCGGTAATTTTTCTTGCCTGATGCCCTCTAGCGCCCCAGTTACCTGCCCTGGGAGTTGGTGTATGCAACGGCAGTGTACGTTTCCTCGCCTTGCCGCTGCTGTCCGATAAGGCGTGTAGTTTTGACAGCTTTCTTGACTGTAGGCCGTTTGTGATTATTCTACTCTGGTGGTAGTGATTCCTGTCTCATTCTGGGCACTCTAAGCACAGTATTCTGGGGGCGTATTGCTGTCCACCAGTTCCGGCTTTGGCGTGTTGTTCCATTCTTGCATTTGGTTTATTGGACATCAGGTAGCATCTGCAAGATTATCGTCATTCGTTAGACTACCACTAGTCTGAGTTACCATATTGTGAAGTGAATGCAGCTCTTGGCTGCTTATCTCATCATTCACAAAAGAGTTCTGAGAGGTCGATTCCTGGAGCACCATCTATGACTGGTCCTTGTGTTTTATTATTTATTACTATACCTTGTAATGCCTATATTACAGGTAATGTATGTCTAGTTAATAGTTCCGGTCGCTTTCTGGAATAAATCTAGCAGTGTAAGGGTTGGTTCAAATGGCTCTGAGCACTATGAGACTTAACTGCTGTGGTCATCAGTCCCCTAGAACTTAGAACTACTTAAACCTAACTAACCTAAGGACATCACACACATCCATGCCCAAGGCAGGATTCGAACCTGCGACCGTAGCAGTGTAAGGGTTGTGTTATAAGGTTACCATCATCTTATTTCACCCGTTTGGTGGTCAGTTGCTTGTTTCTTTTGATTAACCTTTGTTTGTATTTGCTGTTTTACAGCAGATTTCTAAATTTTTTTATACAATTGCCGTTCCTGGCGTGTAAGGTCTTCAGCCGTGATTGTGGTCATTTGCTTTGAAAAAAGTAATTCGATATTTGTATTTTAGCAGTAAGCCTTAAAACCTTATTTACTGCCATTTTTGGCGTCTGATACCTTCTGCTGTGTTTGTGGCCACTTACTTTTGAATATTTCAGTACCTGTAAGTCGTAATTGCAGCGAGTTCTTAAACATTCTTAATTTATTGCCATTCTTGTCGTGTAAGGCCTTCAGCCGTAATCACAGTGGCTTTTTTAAAAAATATTGTCTGTATCTGTATTTTATGGTGATTTGCTAAATTGTAACGCACTGAAAACACTATTATTTGCACAGTTGTTTACTACTTCACTAATAATGTGTGGTATTTTTTTATTTACTGTTGAGTCTGGAATTACTGTTTTAGAAATAAATGTGTGTAACTCTAAAAGGCCCCGTCCACAATCGTAACCGAATCCTGCCTTCCCTTGACTACCAGGTTTCAAATACATACAGCAAATAATTGATGACGTAGTTTGTAAGCGCTACTCTGAGATGAAAAAATTGGCGCAGGACAGGAATTCGTAGAGGGTGAGAAGTGTGACGGTAAAAAAGTCTGATGGTAAAAAAAAAACCATTAACTGAAACTTCCGATCAAGAGTGCCTCGGGACATCTCTGCAGAACAGATACTGAAAAGTAATGGGGAGAGAATGCAGTCCTGGCGAGCTCCTTTTGTAATCGATACTTGTTCTGACAGCTGACGATCGACATGCACACCAGCGCTTTAGTTCCAGTAATAATTTCCAGTCAGTCGGTTGCCACAACCATCTAGCCCCGTTCACCTAACATATGCGTCAGTGTATCACGCTGAACAACCTCAAAAGCTGTTCCCCACTCGATGAAACGTCAGAGGCAGCAGAAATCCATTATAATACGACCCGACAGAGGGCGCGCTTGGAACAGCACTCCGCTTGTGCAGTACGCGGAAGCGAAGACTCGGCGGCGTCGTGTGTGGCACGGCACGTGTGTGTGGTGCACCGTGGCGCGTGGAAGCGGGGCGCTCGATAAAACAGCGGGGAGCGCCTCCGCGTCTCCGCTCGTCGCTCTGGGGGCCGCCTAAACGCCCCCATATTTCGCGGCACGCGGGCCTGCAGACCGAGGAACGATACCAGAGGCAGCTTTACGAGGAGGGCGCGCGCGAAAAATGTGCCGGGTGGGCGCGGGGAGGGGAAAGGGGGGGGGGGCGCCGCCAGCTCAGGCCTGCGCTCCTAATGATAGCCGCTACGTCACGTGACACTGCTGGGCTTCCTCAGTTACGATGCCAATGCGTGACGCACAAAATGTAGTTGCAGGGCACGTGATGACCTACGCGACGTCTCAGGTGTGAAATTCCTATGACTGTGTAGTTTAGACGAGAAATCTTCCCACTATCAAAGACGCGTGTAGGGAGAGGTATTACCAGATTAATAAGCCACGGTTACAAAATACTGATACAAATTACCTACGCAGGAATGTAATCACCAACCAATCTATCCAAAAGAAATGAACATCTATACTGTAGCGATCACAGAAACGAAAATGAGAATGAGAGGTAAAAAGTATGTGGCCGATTAATTACGCTCTATAGTGAAGTCGAACAAAATGAAAGACCAAACAAAGGTGTGGCACTACTCCTCCTTAAGATATGGAAAAAAAGAGATTAACATCAGGGTTCATGGTGACGAAGTAGATGAAGTTAAGGATTTCTTCTACCTAGGCAGTAAAATAACCAATGACTCACGGAGCAAGGAGAACATCAAAAGCAGACTAGCAAAGGCAAAAAGGGCATTCCTGACAAAGAGAAGTCTACTAATATCAAATATCGGCCTTAATTTCAGGAAGAAACTTCTGAGAATGTACGTCTGGAGTACAGCATCGTATGGTAGTGAAACATGGACTGTGGGAAAACCGGAACAGAAGAGAATCGAAGTATTTGAGATGTGGTGCTACAGACGAATGTTGAAAATCAGGTGGACTGATAAAGTAAGGAATGAGAAGGTTCTGCTCAGAATCGGAGTGGAAAGTACTATGTGGAAAACACTGACAAGAAGAAGGGACAGTATGATACATCATCTGGTAAGACATCAGGGAGCGACTTCCATGGTACTAGAGGGAGCAGTAGAGGGCTAAAACTAAAGAGGAAGACCTAGATTGGAATACATCCACAAATAATTGAGAGGTTGGGCGGGGAGGAGCGGCGGTGTGAGTCGATATTCTCTAGGTGTGACGCGTCCACGTTGGCGTTACCCAGAACTGTGGTGAAATTTGTTGTCAATGTGACATCATTAACCCACCACACACCTCAAATGAACTTCTGAACTCTGGCCACCCCGCTGTTTGAAGTGTTGCCGAGCCGAGGTTGACATCGCAGGGCGCCACGCTTTTGTGCCGTTACAGAGGAAGGTTGTAGGCACCTTTGAGCAAAATTTGAAACTGCTACGTCGCAACGGGAGACAATTAAGGCGTTTCGAAAAAGTGATCGTCTAATTATGATGCCAGTGTACGTTAGTGATCTACTGGATAATGTCGGAAGCTCCATAAGGTTGTTCGCAGGTGACGCGATCGTCTACAGGAAGGTAGCAACGGCAGAAGACTCTGCAAGAGAGACGCTCAGTAGCTCGGTACAGGCTTTTGTTGAAGTTCCGAGAACATACCTTCACCGAGAAGTCAAGCAGTATATTCCTCCCTCCTACGTATATCTCGCGAAGAGACCATGAGGATAAAATCAGAGAGATTAGAGCTCACACAGAGGCATACCGACAATACTTCTTTCCACGAACAACACGAGACTGGAACAGAAGGGAGAACCGATAGAGGTACTCAAGGTACCCTCCGTCAGGTGGCTTGCGGAGTATGGATGTAGATGTAGATGTAGATGTAGATGTAGACTAGCAAACTGCAAGATGACTTGCAAAGGATCAATTATTGGTGGAGTGATTGGTAGTTTACTCTGAACGTAAATAAATGTAACTCTATAACGTACGCCGCATAAACAGGCGATGAAGTACCTGTCTTATATCTACACTATGTGATCAAAAGTATCCGGATACCAGCAAAACCACATGTTTTTCATATTAGGTGCATTGTGCTGCCGCCTACTGCCAGGTACTCCATATCAGCGACCTCAGTAGTCATTAGACATCGCGAAAGAGCAGAATTGGGCGCTCCGCGGACTTACAGATTTCGAACGTGGTCAGGTGATTGGGTGTCACTTGTTTCATACGTCTGTACGAGAGATTTCCACATACCTAAACATCCCTAGGTCCACTGTTTCCGATGTGAGAGTGAAGTGGAAACTTGAAGGGACACGTACAACACAAAAGCGTGCAGACTGACCTCGTCTGTTGACTGACAGAGACCGCCGACATTTGAAGAGGGTCGTAATGTGTAATAGGTAGACATCTATCCAGTCCATCACACAGGAATTCCAAACTGCACCATGGTCCTCTGCAAGTACTATGACGGTTAGGCGGGAAGTGAGAAAAATTGGATTTCATGGTCGAGCGGCTGCTAGTAAGCTACACATCACGCCAGTAAATGCCAAACGACGCCTCGCTTGGTGTAAGGAGCGTAAACATTGGACGACTAAACAGTGGAAAAACGTTGTCTGGAGAGACGAATCATGGTACACAATGTGGCGATCCGATGGTAGGGTTTGGGTACGGCGAATGCCCGGTGAGCGTTATCTGCCAGCGTATGTGGTGCCAACAGTAAAATTCGGAGGCGGTGGTTTTATCGTGTGGTCGAGTTTTTCTTGGAGGGGGCTTTCACCCCTTGTTGTTTTGCGTGGCACTATCACAGCACAGGCCTACATTGATGTTTTAAGCGCCTTCTTGCTCCCCACTTAACAGCAATTCGGGGATGGCGATTGCTACTTTCAACACGATCGAGCCCTGTTCATAATGCACGGCCTGTGGCGGAGTGGTTACACGACAATAACATCCCTGTAATGGACTGACCTGCACAGAGTCCTGACCTGAATCCTATAGAACACTTTTGGGATGTTTTGGAACGCCGACTTCGTGCCAGGCCTCAGCGACCGTCATCGATACCTCTCCTCAGTGCAGCATTCCGTGAAGAATGGGCTGCCATTCCCCAAGAAACCTTCCAGCACCTGATTGAACGTATGCCTGCGAGAATGGAAGCTATCATCGAGGCTAACGCTGGGCCAACACCATATTGAATTCCGGCATTTCTGATGGAGATCGCCACGAACTTGTAAGTCATTTTCATCCAGGTGTCCGGATATTTTTGATCACATAGTGTACTTCTACATACATACGAGATACTGAATACGGTTTTTCAATATTCCTTCTCAAAATAAGACGAAGTAAATATTCAATAATCGAATCCAGAACTGTTGCCAACATGAATAACTTAGAAGTAGGTATCCTCGGTGTAGCAAAGCAGCTCAAATAGTTTATTAAAGGCAAGTCTTCCGCTCCAGACTGTATACCAGTTGTGTTCGGTTCACAGTATAGTTCATATAATACCTCAATACTTAGCAATCATATACACACACTCGCTCGGCGAAATATCCGTTACCCACAGGATGGAAACTGCACAGCTCACAACACTGAAGAAAGGAAACAGGAGTAATCCACTGGATTACAAAACCATGTCACCAACCTTGATTTGCAGCAGGATTTTGGCGCATATACCGAGATCGAAAATTACGAATTACCTCGAAAAAGAAAAAAGATCTATTAACACACAGATTCACAAAATATCATTCTTTTGCGATGTGTGACGAGGACCTCCCGTCGGGTAGACCGTTCGCCGGGTGCAAGTCTTTCGATTTGACGTCACTTCTGTGACTTGCACGTCGATGGGGATGGGATGATGGTGATTGGTACAACACAACACTCAGTCCCTGAGCGGAGAAAATCTACTCAGCCGGGAATCGAACCCGGGCCCTTAGAATTAACATTCTGTCACACTGACCACTCAGCTACAGGGGGCGGACATTTTTGTCCGATGCAGCTAGCACTTTATCCGCGTTAAGTAATGAGTGATGTCGACAGGGGATCTCTGATTCCATGTATTAGGTTTCCAGACTATGTCTGATTCCTTTACTTACAAGCGGCTTTTAATCAAATTCCAAGAAGTATCGTCTCAGTTGTGCGACTGGATTCGTATTTGGTGTTAGGCCAGAGTTCGCCGTAAATGACGGAAAGTAATTGAGTAAAAAGAAGGGACTGTTTGCAGATGTTGCTGTCATTTAATGTCTAGTAATATCATCGGAAGATCAGCACGAATTCCAAAGTGATACCTGTATTGTGGGAACAGCGGCAATTAACAGTAAATAATGGAAAGGCTTGGGGCGTCCTGATGAATACTAAAAAAGAATCAGAAAATTTCGGTTACACGGTAAATCAGAAAAATCCGAAGGCTGTCAATTCAACCAAATACCTAGGGGTAACAATTACGAAGAACTTGAATTTGAACGAGGACATAGATAATGTTGCCGGGAAGGCGAACCATAGGCTGCGTTTTATTGGCAGGACGCCTAGAGGATGCAACAAATTGGTTACCGATTTTCCACCCTCTTCTAGAATACTCCTTGGTACGCTACCTAGGTAGGATCGACGGATGCCATCTAAAAAGTTCAATGAAGGACAGTTCGTTATGTGTTATCGCGAAATATGGGAGAGAGTGTGACGGATATGATACGTGAGTTGGGGTGGAAATTATTAAAACAAAGGCGTTTTTCGACGTAGCAAGACCTTTCACGAAAATCTCCAACTCCCTCCTCCGAATGCACCCACCTGCTTAGGGAGAAAGCATTATAGTAATAAAATAAGATGATAAGATTTAAATATCCTTTCTCCTCGCGCGCTGTACGCGAGTGGAACAGTACAAAAATATTAGTGAAAGTGGTTCCATGAACCCTCTGCCAGACACTTTAGGCTCAACTGCAGAGTAGTCATGTAGATTTAGAAACAGACTGCTGTTGTCTTCTACGTAGGGCGTAACTAAATTCCCTTTACGGACCTTGAAGACAGTTTCCTTATACCAGAACAAGAAAAAGATGTCTACAAAATGTGGAAATTAAAATGCATACCTTAAGAGCTATGAACACTTATTCAACTTCGATACGGTAAAACACATCTCTCCTACTGTACCTCTGCTTTCCATTTTTTAGGAAAACGTGGTAATCAAAACAATAAAAAAAATGCCCACTACATAAGGGCTCTAAAGCGCACGTCCTGTGAACACTTCCTCATCATGGTAGCGAAGATGGGAAAGTGCTGTTGGAACACTCATTTTAGAGCCCAAGTTTGCTGGGTTTTTCTTTCTTATTTTGGTCCATACTACCTCCTCCCACGATATGGAAAGCAAAGAGCTTGCAGAAGAAGAGATGTGTTTCGCAGTATCGAAGACGAACAAGGGCTCACAGCTTGGGACAGGAGAATTTAGCGAAAACGATAAGGCAAAAAAATTATCGTTTTAGTGAAATAATGTGAAATCAGCAATTTTTATCAAGATATCGCGTAGTTTGTAATCTTTCCGTATAAAAATGCTATACATCTGAGGACAGTAGCCGGCCGTAGTGGCCGTGCGGTTCTAGGCGCTACAGTCTGGAACCGCGCGACTGCTACGGTCGCAGGTTCGAATCCTGCCTCGGGCATGGATGTGTGTGATGTCCCTAGGTTAGTTAGGTTTAAGTATTTCTGAGTTCTAGGGGCTGATGACCTCAGAAGTTAAGTCCCATGGTGCTCAGAGCCGTTTTTGAGGACAGTAATCCACTAGCATTCGTAACAGGTTGTTATTGAATGTTAAAACTTCATTTAGACTTCTTATCTCGTCAAGGTTGAGGTTCATATATAATCTTAAACTGGAATTACATTTCCTGTGTAACAAACTTTAATGTGACGACAAAAATAACACCGAAATTAACAAAAATAACATGGAATATGGCAAGAAACCAGCGTATTTGGCAAAAAATATCGAATTTTACAAAAGAAACATCTCCGAATTTGTAAAAAATAACACCCAATGTATCAAAACAACACACCAAATTTCACTAAAAAATAACACCAAATTTGGAAAGAAATAATAAAAGAATTTCGCAAGATAAAACAATTTGGAATAAAACAGAAGTGGCAAAAAATGACACAATCTGGCAGGAGATAATTTCGAATATAGCAAAAATAAACACAGGATTTGGCAAAAAAAAATAGCCCAAAATTTGGAAGACAAACACTAAACTTGGAAAAAAAACACCAAATTTTGCCATAAAATATGGCAAACAAATAACACAAAATCTATATAAAAAAACAACTGCTACCAAAATGCACTAAAAATAACGTCGCAATTGGCGAAGAAATACCACCTAATATTTCAAAAAGAACACTAAATAAGGCAACGAAGTTAGTGGATTTCTAAAAAAAAAAGAAAAGAAAAAGAGAAAAATCCACTGTATTTGGCAAAAACAACGAGTTTGGCCGAATATTATACAAGATGTGCCGAAAAGGACACTGATTTTTCAAAAAAAAAAATCACCGAATTTGGCAAATAAAACACGAATTTGGAAAAATATTAGCGAATTTGCAAAAATAGCAATGAATGTGACAAAAATTAACACCCGATGTGATAAAAAATAGAACTGGATTCGGCCCCAGAATAAAACGATTTTTACCTGTCGCTGCTCATAGCTCTTAAGGTACGTGTTTTGCAGCCCACGTTTACTAGACATTTTTTTTCTTGTTTAGGTCTAAGGGACCAGTCTTCAATGTCTGTACACATAAACTATCTGACGGATAGGGTGAGCAGAACTCTAAAACTCTGCAGCGGTGCAAAAACTACGTCAGGAAGGGGGAGGGGGGGGGGGTGAGAGGGCTCTTGCGCGAAGAATTGTACGGAAATATTTTCTAACTGTGAATGAACAATACAGAGTTCGTGTTGCTAGGAACGTGACTGAAGACTGCAGCACAGAGGCGGCCTCCTACCTCGCACCCTTCACAAAGGGCTGCGGCATCGGCAGGTGTGGCTGCGTGCCCCTGGCAGCTCTGAGCGGCCGCGGGCTGTAGGTCTCCGGTAATCCGCAGCGTGTCTGCGCGCGCACGCAACTTCCGCACACCCACGCAGGTGCGTGTCCCCGCCTACCTGTGCGTCCGGAATTCCCGTTCCCAGCGGGGGCCGGACGCGCATTCTGGCCTCGCTCTCTTTGACCGCGCCGCCTCTGGCCATCCCTCGCGTTTCTAATGACTCCCACGTCGAAGCTATGTTAAGGTCGATACACACAATGGTCGCGAACGGAACAAGTCCCATCAGATATTTGAAAAATGTCATATTACCGCGTAAGCTGACATGTAAGCTGACATATGAGGTAAAGTGCTAGGAATTTTGCATGAATTGTATATTACAGCTACAGAATGGTAATTAAAATTACTTAAATTCTCCTACTCGATACACTGTATCAAAAAAATCTCATGAGAGAAGCTTGTGGTACACAAAATGATTAAACAGAGAAAATTTCATAGAAATCTCTTGAATAGTTTCTGAGAAAATAGTACATACATTATTTTTTGAAAATAAAATTTTTAAATTCCATAACAAGCTTGTTGTTGTTGTTGTTGTTGTGGTCTTCAGACCAAAGACTGGTTTGATGCAGCTCTCCATGCTACTCTATCCTGTGCAAGCTTCTTCATCTCCCAGTACCTACTGCAACTTACATCCTTCTGAATCTGCTTACTGTATTAATCTTTTGGTCTCCCTCTACGATTTTTACCCTCCACGCTGCCTCCAATACCAAATTGGTGATCACTTGATCCCTCACAACATGTTCTGCCAACCGATCCCTCCTCCTAGTCAAGTTGTGCCACAAATTTCTCTTCTCTCCAATTCTATTCAATACCTCCTCATTAGTTATGTGATCTACCCATCTAATCTTCAGCATTCTTTTGTAGCACCACATGTCGAAAGCTTCTATTCTCTTCTTGTCCAAACTATTTACCGTCTATGTTTCACTTCCATATATGGCTACACTCCACACAAATACTTTGAGAAACGTCTTTCTGACACATAAATCTATACTCGATGTTAACAAATTTCTCTTCCTCAGAAACGCTTTCCTTGCCATTGCCAGTCTACATTTTATATCCTCTCTATTTCGACCATCATCAGTTATTTTATGGCCCAAATAGCAGAACTCATTTACTACTTTAAGTGTCTCATTAACTAATCTAAGCCGGCCGGGGTGGCCGAGCGGTTCTAGGCGCTACAGTCTGGAACCGCGCGACCGCTACGGTCGCAGGTTCGAATCCTGCCTCGGGCATGGATGTGTGTGATGTCCTTAGGTTAGTTAGGTTTAAGTAGTTCTAATTTCTGGGGGACTGATGACCTCAGAAGTTAAGTCCCATAGTGCTCAGAGCCATTTTTTGAACTAATCTAACTCCTTCATCATCACCCGACTTAACTCACGTACATCCCATTATATCCTCGTTTTGCTTTTGTTGATGTTCATCTTATATCGTCTTTTCAAGGCACTGTCAATTCCGTCCAACTGCTCTTCCAGATCCTTTGCTGTCTCTGACAGAATTACAATGTCATCGGCGAACCTCAAAGTTTTTATTTCTTCTCCATGGATTTTAATTTCTACTCTGAATTTTTCTTTTGTTTCCTTTACTGCTTGCTCATTGTACAGATTGAATAACATCGGGGATAGGCTACAACCCTGTTAAATTTATATAATCCAAGGAACTTAACAGTAAATGTGCAAATTTCATCTAAAGCCTGGTATAAAATTTCACTGCCGTATCTTCAAAATTGTGGAATTGATGCAGCCTTAAAATAGTGTGCGTTTTTCATGAAAGTCCGTCCTTAGAGTAGGTGTTCGACACGTCGTTGAGATTTACGGTGGAGTACTGCACTTTGCAGTTTTTCCGAGCGGTTCTGACATGTGTCGTAGTCGTCACATGTAAAGTGTTGGTTTGTTCATATGAAATGACTGTCTGCTTGTGAAGGTAACTGAACACAGGATAAAAAGACAGCCATTTCATATGAACAAAGCGAGTAGCAGATAAACAGCCAAAGTGAGTATTCAGAAATGGTTCAAATGGCTCTAAGCACTATGGGACTTAACATATGAGGTCATCAGTCCCCTAGACTTAGAACTACTTAAACCTAACTAACCTAAGGACATCACACACATCCATGCCCTAGGCAGGATTCGAACCTGCGACTGTAGCAGAAGCGCGGTTTCCGACTGAAGCGGCTAGAACCGCTCGGCGAAAACGGCCGGCGAAGTGAATACTCCCTCATATTATATTATCCTTCTCTTTTTGTCATAGGATGACCGCAGCGCCTTTCAAGACTTCACAGAAGAACTTTGTTATACAGTGTGCTTTAGTTAAATGTTTTTGTATTGCCATGGTTGCCTGAAGATTAGGTCTGTACCTCGGAACATGTTGCTTCATTAAATAATTTAAGTAGTCAACAAATTTTGTGACTGATAGCGGTCTCCGAGAAACATTTTCAACGTTTTATTGCTAGAGGAATGCTAAGACCAAACTTATTGCAGAAACAGGGGAAATCTCTGAGCTACGATATGTGTCATCATTTATATTATTTCTCAAGTCAACATCCCTTTTCTCAACACATACTAATCGTACAGGGATGAATAAGGTACCCCCCGAAAGATTTTTTTACTGATTTCTGAGAATGCATGCCGATTTTGCGCTAAAACTGTTTTTGGAAAATTTTAACATAAAACCAAAAGGGTACCATAAATGCCCAGCTTCATACCTATGTTTCTCGGAGTTAAGTAATTAATCACGAATAAGAGCTTCCATTTTCATATTATTACAAATATCATTTAATTTGTTTCAGAGGACTTACTAAATGGATCATCTGTATACAGCCTTGTCAGAGATAGCAGCCCTGACACTGCATTAGTACATTATCTCTGCCATCGTACAAGCTGACTGTTCTAAACAAATATATTTTCTGAAACGATAAACATATTTGTCAATGTCGCCTTGAATTGTGATTTACCTATTGCTACTACGGTCTAACGTGATTACTGCAACTGACAATATTTGTCGAGTTAAAGTCACTACTGTTTATTGACAGTCCGTGATGACTGCCCGTTGTAGAAGCCTGGACAAATATTGCGGATGCAAAACACACTTTTGGACACAAGTATGCATCGTAAATTCATTATTATTATTTCACGTCGTACGGATCATTTTAAAGATATTTTCTTTTCATTCCCACAACTTTTCTTATCCTACGGACTACACTTACTTCAAATACTGTCATTATTTAAAACTATATAATTATTGGATATAGGTTCCCCCTTTTATGCAAAATACTGTTTTTTCTTGTTACCCAGACATGTTTAGGCGCCTCTGTGCCATCATCAGTGAGTTTTATTTATTAAGAAACTGGATTTTACATTATACGGTTTTGCAGGACCATCTGCATGGCGTCCTGCACTGATAGCTTGTCATGTTTTGTTGCGAATGATCCTTCTTCTTTCGCGTTCTGTGGGCAATGGACGACGAGAGGTTTAGAATACACAACGTCGAAAACACTGCTTTTTGCGAAATAAAAAGACGTATGTACAGAGTGGCAATTATTGAACTATATGAAAATCAACGTAAACTAGTTACAAACTACGGCGTGCACACACTTTATTCAACGTGTAAACGTCAGTACAGATATTCGGATTGAGGTTATGACGTGTTAGATATGCCTGGCATCACTGGCGATGTTGCGCAGATGGATAGCGAAATTCTGCATGACCCGATGAAGTGTCGGAACGTCGATGCTATCGATGACCTCCGGAATGACTGTTTTTAGCTCAGCAATGGTTTTGGGGTTACCGCTGACACCTTGTCCTTAATATAGCCCCACAAAAAGGAGTCGCATGTGCTCAGATCTGGAGAATATGGCAGCCAATCGAGGCCCATACAGTGGCCTCTGGGTACCCCTCAGCCAGAATGCGGTCCCCAAAGTGCTCCTCCACGACATCAAACACTCTCCTGCTTCGATGGGGTCCAGCTCCGTCTTGCATGAAACACATCTTGTCGAAATCAGGGTAACTTTGGATAATGCGGATGATATGATCTTCCAAAGCCTTCACGTATTTTATTTATTTATTTACTAGTCAACCAAATTGAGGAGCAAATCTCCAAGGTCATGGAACGTGTCAGTACATGAACCTTAAAAAAGTCAGTCCATAAGTTTCGATTTGAAAACGCGTGGATTATTGCTAAGATTTTTGAATTCGAGTGGCAGCTTATTGAAAATGGATGCAGCAGTATACTGCACACCTTTTTGCACAAGAGTTAAGGAAGTCCGATCCATATGGAGGTTCGATTTCTGCAGAGTATTAACCGAGTGAAAGCTGCTTATTCTTGGGAATAAACTAATATTGGTAACAAGAAACGACAATAAGGAATACACCTATTGAGAGGCCAATGTCAAAATATCCAGACTCGTGAACAGAGGTCGACAAGGGGTTCGTGAACTAACACCACTTATTGCCCGAACCGCCCGTTTCTGAGCCAAAAATATCCTTTTAGAATGAGAAGAGTGACCCCAAAATATAATACCATACGACAATAATGAATGAAAATAAGCAAAGTAGACTAAATTTCGTGTCGAACGATCGCTCACTTCTGATACCGTTCGAGTAGTAAAAATGGCAGTATTAAGTCTTTGAACAAGATCCTGAACGTGGGCTTTCCACGACAGCTTACTATCTATCTGAACACCTAGAAATTTGAACTGTTCAGTTTCACTAATCATATGCCCGTACTGTGAAATTAAAACGTCAGGTTTTGTTGAATTGTGTGTTAGAAACTGTAAAAACTGAGTCTTACTGTGATTTAGCGATAGTTTATTTTCTACAAGACATGAACTGAGGTCATGTACTACACTATTTGAAACCGAGCCAGTGTTGCACACAACATCCTTTACTACCAAGCTAGTGTCATCAGCAAACAGAAATATTTTAGAGCTACCCGTAATACTAGAGGGCATATCATTTATATAAATAAGGAACAGGAGTGGCCCCAACACTTATCCCTGGGGCACCCCCCACTTGGCAGTACCCCACTCAGACCCCAAACCACAGGCGTTATCAACATTGTGAATAATGACATTTTGCTGCCTGTTGCTAAAGTAAGAGGTGAACCAATTGTGAGCTAGTCCCTGTATTCCGTAATGGGCCAACTTCTGGAGCAATATTTTGTGATCAACACAATCAATTGCCTTAATTAAATGAAAAAAATATGCCAAGCGCTCGAAACGTTGTAACATCCACGAGATAAATTTTAGCTACAGTGCGACGAGAGGAAATTATGCCTCTAACAATTATAATCATTATACATTCGAAATATGAAAAGATAGTAAAAACGATGATAAATTTTAATTATTTATATAATACTCTATGATTTAATTGGAAATATCGATGTGTATCATATAAAGACAATGATATGATAATTGTAAATTCCTTTTATGATCTGCGTTTGTCTTCTTTTTTTTTTTTACCTTTTGTTGGTTGGCTTTTGTAGGTTGCGGACGCACATCAAACTGAGGTCTGTTAAGAAACTGTAATTATTTGTTAATTATTACTTGAGAATAGAGTTCATTATTATAAATATGAGTGAATAATTATTTGTAACTTTAATTCCTCACTCAGTAAGCATTATCTGTGTTAATTATTTCTTTCCGCTGCAGGAGCGCAGCCATTGATGATAGCGATTTGTATCGCGTTTTTGTCTGTGTTTTCCTTAGAAACAAATCAAATGTTTGCTTGATGAAGTCTAAATAGTGCACAATACGAAAGTAGAGTTTATAGAGTTTAATAAGTATTTCAAATACTTCCCTATTTGCTCTAATAATAGAAAGTCTCTATCAATTGTCTGCCGCCATCTTAACAATTATCTTAGCGGCAAATTCAAATTACGCAACTCTGCAGACATAAATGCCGAACGTAATACAAATGTGTAAAAATAAATGTGCACCGGTGGTTCCGAACTCATTTTAATGAAAATAATTCGAATCAGATTGGTTCTTTAAAAACAGTGCTCATAGCACGATCGTTATAACAAACTTTTCTAGCTGATGTATGGAGCCGAAATCAATTACGCACGAGTTGCGAAGAATATTGTTTCAGGTAACATACGTCAGTGTTGTGCGCGGCTGATATTCGGTGGTTTCAATGATCATTTTGCTGAAGATAACTGCTTCCATCATAATCAATAGTTGTATAGAATCTGTTGTATCAACTGTGATTTAGTGACACTTACACAACTTACAGACAACACTTTAACACGACGTTAACTTGGAGTTCTTTAGCAACTTCACCAATTCTTTAGCCGGGAGAAAAATTATTTAGTAATTACTCAATGTAATAAAATAAGATTTTCATTTTCATTTACAAATTAGTTAAGTACCAAACCACTGAATAACACAGCGAACGCCACAACCTTTTGTTTAACCCATCCAGTACCTCACAGAGAAAAGAGAATATAGCATTTTCAGTTGTTAAAAGACTTCTAAAGCCGAACTGTACATTTGATAGCAAATCGGGTGATATAAAATGATCAATCATCCTTAGATTCATAGCCTTTTCAATAACTTTTGCAAACTCTGCCGGCATATAAATAGGTCTAAAATTATCTACATTATCCCTTTCTCCCTTTTTATAAAGCGGCTTTACTACTGAGTACTTTAATTGCTCAGGAAACTGGCCATTCCTAAAGGAAAAATTACAAATATGGCTAAATACAGGGCTAACATGTGCAGCACAGTACTTTAATATTCTGCTAGACACTCCATCATAACCATGAGAGTCCTTAGTCTTCAGTGATTTAATTATTGACTCAATCTCCCTCTTGTCTGTATTACAGAGGAGTATTTCAGACATCAATCTCGGAAAGGCATTTGCCAAGAAAGTTATATCATTTCCTGTAGAAACTAAATTTTTATTTAATTCACCAGCAGTGCTCAGAAAATGATTGTTAAATACTGTACATATATCTGATTTATCAGTAACAGAAATATTTTTACTGCGAACTGACTTTACATCGTCGACCTCGTTAGGAAGTCACTGTGCCATCAAGAAATATCGCACCCATTATTCCGTGATTGGACACTGCACACCACACAGTCACCCTTGGGGGTTATGATACTTCTCGATCGCGAAATGCGGATTCCAGTCCCCTAAATGCGACAGTTCTGCTTATTGACGAACCCATCCAAATGAAAGTGGGCTTCGTCGCTAAACCAAACCATGCATGCGCATATTAATTCCCATCATGCCCCGCGTCCAACCGTCCAGTTTGAACTTCCCAACACAAACCGTTCAGAAGTTATGACGATTTTATTTCATGTAGTTCAATAACTGTCACCCTGTATAAACAAGATTACATGAAGTACATAAAATATGTATGTGCAGTGCCCACAGAATGCGGAAGAAGGAACAGTCACAATAAAACATGACGAGCTATCAGTGCAGACACCATACAGATGGTCCTACAAAATCGTATGATGTAAAATCCAGTTTTTCAGTAAGCAAAACCTACTGATGGTGGCACAGAGGTGACGAAACATGTTTGGGTAACAAGAAAAAACAGTGTTTTGCATAAAAGACGGAGCCTATATCCAATACTTTTGACTGCAAACACGAAAAAAAACCAAGGGCTGCAAAAATAAAAAATGGAAACTGCAAAAATGGGAAAGATTCGCACGAGTCCCCTGGTTAGTTCGTTACACGTCCTCTAAAGACGTTTCACCTCCCTGGTATGGCGCAGAAAGCACGTTCGTCTTAAACTAAGCAGTGGTGTAGTGGTGCTGTAGCTTGAAAGCTGCCCCGCTAACAGGTTTGAACAGAGGTAATCCCGGGGCTGCTTGCGCTGACACGCCAGGGTGGACTCCCCCCTCCCATCCATCTCGCAAACCACTTAAGCCCAGCTCCGCCACCCCCTGTTCAGCAGAAGGGACGAGAACGGCGAAGGCCTCTTTCGGATTTCCCAGTAACCACCTTTACAGGTGAATGAGATTTGTGTCGACTCCGTGACAATCCCTTTACCTTTCCTTGCCCTCAAAGCACTATGTTCTGTGACTCTTGATAGCCTTGGTGGGCGAAGTACGATCTACTGGAGGAAGTCCTACTGCTGGAGCAGAAGCAGCTGGTCGACAGTTCAACTGCTCCAGCGAGTCGTCACCCCGTAACACCGGGACATCTCCCACCACGAGACGAAAGACGAGCTATGAGGAGTGACAAGGAGTTACAAATGTTGTACAAATGAACATTCAAACAGAGAAGGCATTCTCCGGTAGTCACCTGTGGCGACGACTGCCCTTGAAACCAGAATCTGCTCGGTTTCTGAAGGTTCGTTTGAGCAGTTTCCAACGGGCTCGTGAGCATGCACAGAACTGAATTCGCGTATGAAAAGTGCCTCTGGCTACTTGACGTGTGGCTGTTTCCCGTATGAGCAGTAGCAGCAAGTAGCCAGATGTTAGAAGGAAAAATTTTTGTGGCGCACCCAAGCTGCCAGATTCGCGCATGCGCAGAGCAATCTGAGTTATAGTGGGGGGATTCTCCGTGTAACCTGTGTATGTGATACGTGATATTGCTCTTCTCTCTTCATTTACAGCCCTCTCGTCAAGTGAAGAAAAAAAAAAGAAAAAAAACAGATTTCTGTGACCGGAAGTCATCAAGTACACTAATATACAATCTCATAATCATGGAAGGCGGAAACAAGTTGGTAGTTTCAATTTTCTGATTTGGTATTATTTTCATGTTATTAGCGAGCAACCATTAATTGTCTACATGAAGTTATTTTTGTCGGTTTGCTAGAGAAATTTACTTCTATTAATCTTTTCCGCCGAGGTAGTCAATTTATTCGAAAAGAAATGTTTCATTCCATACTACTGCCTAGTTTCAAGTTCGTTCAGTTTCAAGTGCACATTCTGACACTAATGGCATTACATTGTCAGATGCTGTATGCCTACGAAAATACGTAAATATTCACTTGAAGCTGACTTAGTAGGCAAATTTGGTCAGTAGTTTTGAATTAAATATTTTGTTTCAAATATAATGACAGCTTCAGCAGAATTCTACAAATCTGCTTTCGTGTTGTCTGTAGTTCAACCGTGCCTAGACGGTCAATACCGCGGTTCGATCGCGTCTGCATTGTTACTTTGTGACAGGAAGGGCTCTCAACAAGGGAAGTGTCCAGGTGTCTCAGAGTGAAACAAAGCGATGTTGTTCGGACATGGAGGAGATACAGAGAGACAGGAACTGTCGATTACATGCCTCATTCAGGCCGCCCAAGGGCTACTACTGCAGTGGATGACCGTCACCTACGGATTATGGCTCGGAGGAACCCTGACAGCAACACCACCATGTTGAATAATCATGGCGAGGTCCATCCTTGCAACCACAACACCATGCCGTGCGGTACAGATGGGCCAAACAACATGCCAAATGGACCGCTCAGGATTGGCATCACGTTCTCTTCATCGATGAGTGGCGCATATGCCTTCAACTAGACAATCGTCGGAGACGTATTTGGAGGCAACCCGGTCAGGCTGAACGTCTTGGACACACTGTCCAGCGAGAGCAGTAAGGTGGAGGTTCCCTGCTGTTTTGGGTGGCATTATGTGTGGCCGATGTACGCTACGGGTGGTCAAGGAAGGCGCCGTAACGGCTGTACGGTACGTGAATCCTATCCTCCGACCAATAGTGCAACCATATCGGCAGCATAATGGCTAGGCATTCGTCTTCATGGACGACAATTCGCGCCTCCATAGTGCACATCTTGTGAATGCCTTCCTTCAGGATAACGACATCGCTCGACTAGAGTGGCAGCGTGTTCTCCAGACAGGAACCCTATAGAACATGCCTGGGATGGATTGAAAAGGGCTGTTTATGGACGACGTGACCCACCAACCACTCTGAGGGATCTACTCCGAATCACCGCTGAGGAGTGGGACAATCTGGACCAACAGTGCCTTGATGAACTTGTGGATAGTATGCCACGACGAATACAGGCATGCATCAATGCAAGAGGACGTGCTACTGGGTATTAGAGGAGCCGGTGTGTACAGCAGTCGGAACCACCACCTCTGAAGGTCTCACTGTATTTTGGTACAACATGCAATGTGTGGTTTTTATGAGCAATAAAATTGGCGGAAATGATGTTTATGTTGTTCTCTATTCTAATTTTCTGTACAGGTTCCGGAACTCACGGAACTGAGGTGATGCAAAACTTTTTTTGATGTGTTTAGGACAAACAAGCAGAAATTTCCGAACAAAGTACGCAGAAGACATATGAGCTCTAACGAGTGACAGAACACATTCCACTTTCGCAGAACACCTAATGAACAAAAATCACAACCCTCTTAGTATCGAAAGTGATCCACACATCCTGAAACACAGCAACAGGTTACACCGAAAACTAAAAAGAGAAGAAAATTATTACATACAAAAGACTATAGTGGAGGGAAAAAACGTAATAAACGAAAACACAACACTCTGCAACAACACTCTCTTTACCGCTCTAAGATAACTGACACAGGACACAGAAAGTGTTATGTTCATAACGTAGATGTAGATGAACAGGAAAACACACATACACAATCATTCCCCATCACGCACAGGGACAAAAATAAAGAACAGAAGCCGCCAGAACTCCCGCTACAACTTTCATAACCTTTTGCAATATGCGATGCATTTCTCGAGACACACACAAACAGGAAGATGGCATAATGTTTTGGATCTCGAACAAGGTGCGAAAGTTATGTTTCTCTGTGTCTAAAGTAGCTACAAGCCATTCAACGAACGTGAGTACATGACAAAGTATGTAATAACTTAGTACACACCAAACCTGTATCCACAACACACCGCAATCCCAGTTGTGTAACGCTGACACACATAAGTTCGCGTTTTTGTATTTGTTTACTAACAGCCACTCATACAGTTGCAGATGACTTCATGTATGCCGAGAAAAACGGCAAAAAGCACAAAATGTGCCGCAAATAACGGCAACAATTGTAAAATCATGCTGTGATGTATAGTAAATACGGTATTATGAAATTATTCACAGAAACAATATCTGGAACAAAGTAGTACACATAATATAGAATCTTACTTTTGACACTTTGACTGCAATACTCTCTTTCAAGTTCTGAAGGTGGCAGGGGTCAAATACAAGGAGCGAAAGGCACAAAAGGGAAGCAGGGGTAGGGAAGGGAGTAAGACAGGATTGTAGTCTATCCCAAATGTTATTCCATGTATACACTAAGTAAGCAGTAAAGGAAACAAAAGAAAAGTTCGGAGTAGGTATTAAAATCCATGGTGAAGAAATAAAAACTTTGAGGTTTGCCGACTACGTTGTAATTCTGTCAATGACAGCAAAGGACCTGGAAGAGCAGTTGAAAGGAATGGACAGTGTCTTGAAAGGAGGATATAAGAGGAACATCTACAAAAGCAAGGCGAGGATAATGGAATGTAGTCGAAGTAAATCGGGTGATGCTGAGGGAATTAGATTAGGAAATGAGACAATTAAAGTAGTAGATGAGTTTTGCTATATAGGGCACAAAATAACTGATGATGGTAGAAGTAGAGAGGATATAAAGTGTAGACTGGCAATGGTAAGGAAAGCGTTTCTGAGGAAGAGAAATTTGTTAACATCGAGTATAGATTTGAGTGTCAGAAAGACGTTTCTGAAAGTATTTGTATGGAGTGTAGCCATGTATGGAAGTGAAACATGGACGATAAATATTTTAGACAGGAAGAGAATAGAAGCTTTCGAAATATGGTGCTACAGAAGAATGGTGAAGATTAGATGGGTAGATCACATAACTAACGAGGAGGTTCTGAATAGAATTGGGGAGAAGAGAAATTTGTGGCACAACTTGACTAGAAGAAGGGATCGGTTGGTAGGACATGTTCTGAAGCTTCAAGGGATGACCAATTTAGTATTGTAGGGCAGCGTGGAGAGTAAAAATATAGAGGGAGACCAAGATATGAATAGACTAAGCAGATTCAGAAGGATGTAGGTTGTAGTAGGTACTGGGAGATGAAGAAGCTTGCACAAGATGGAGTAGCATGGACAGCTGCATCAAACCAGTCTCTGGACTGAAGACCAAAACAACAACAACATAGAATCTTAAGCATGGCTACAGCAGCAACTGTGCTAATGTAATATCTGGAATAAAAACAGCCACCAATTGGGGAAGGTCAAAAGCCCTTGACCTAGGTTTCAAACCATATAAATGGACCTCCTTCAGAAGTGTTACTACGTTTTACATTCTGATCATGGCGTGTCACCAATATTTTAATTACGACTAAACCTTTGGCGGCACATTATGATCAGCATGTAAAACGTAGCAAGACTTTTGTAGAAGGCCCATTTATATCGGTTGAAAACTAGGTCAACAGCTTTCGACTGTTACTTTCGGCAACAGGTAGTTGTTTTTATTCCATATATTAGTGCACATATAAAAATGTTTTATAAGGATGTTATTTCTGCGTGTTTTAGAAATAAAAAAAACACTGATGATGGCCATATTCGTCGCTGAAACTAGATTGGGGGAATACATAAACAAATAACAAAATAGTTTTGGATCAAGGCGGACCCACAATCTTATATTCTTGTTTTTGTATGCAAACACGAACCACTGGAAGAGTTCCAAGATAAAATTATATCAATCAGCATATTGGAACTCAGAAGTGGTTTTCCTTCCTCTGATTTCAGCCAGTCAGTGTTCGGTGATCGCTGTCCGTCATTAGATGAGGTCTACCCTGTCTTTGTTTATGTGCGGTTGTTCCTTCGCTTTTACTCTTCAGTCACATCGCTAACAGTCGACAGTCATCTTAGGAAGCTTTGGAACGGTTGAAATATCCCTGATGGATTTGCGACTCAGGTGGCATCCAATTACTAATCTGCGTTCGAAGTCTCTTAGCTCTTCCGACCACCTCATTCTGATGTTACTGCATCTCTACCGGCAACAAAACATTCCCCCCATCCTTTTATACTTGCGGATCCGTCACTCGCGTCATCTGGTGGTCAGTTCCGCATATCGTAGAGGTGTCCGGATACTTTTGATCAGATAGTGCATATAAAAAAACTTGAAGTAGGGACTGTTCATCGTCTACCTGGAACACTTCATGCAATATCAACGAGTCACAATTGCAGTTGATAAACTCATACAAATATCTGGTTGTAACAGTTTGTAGGGATATGAAATGGAATTATCACACAGGCTCAGTTGACGAAGTGTGTGAGGACCGTACCAAATAGGACTACGAGGGTTTATGGAACGTGCACGGAGAAGGGCAGCACGAATGGTCTGATGCTTGGTAGAGAGTTACGGAGACCCTAAAAGAACTGAACTGGCAGACGTTTGTTGAAAGACGTAAACCATCCCGAGAAATTTGAAGTTATAAATAAATTAGCCTCTGGCTGCAGCGATGGTTTGCAGTTACTTTATTATGTACATTATCGATTTCGGGACTACAAGCCCCATCTTCAAGGGTTCTTTTTCACTTTAATTTTTTTTTAAATGACAATATAGTGGCGTGTATGCAACAGCATTACTCGCAAAATACGATATTTCGGTGCCTGTACTATTCCGAATTACGATGCAACACATTAAATGTCTGTGAATATAGGTAACCATCAAATGTATAATGGAATGAAGACTATGAAAATTCGTGCCGGATTGGCGCTCGAACCCGGAGGCAGGTATTCTTTGCAATAATATTTGTACTGTAATCCTACAAAACTATATTTTATAGTAAACCAAGGATACTTTAGCAAAAGTCTATCCAACTTCACTTTTGTGGTTTTAGCTTTTACATAATTAAGGTTTCACTTTCCTATTAATTGAATTTTTTTACTTAAACTTCCTACCTTAACAATTTCACTTGGAGTCGTTCATTAACAAAGCACCCAAATGTTATTCTTACTTTAACTTGTACTACTCCTTTCACTTTAGACAAAAAATCACTTTTAAACACTTGAATGAAGAATTGTTCATTTAAATCAGGATATTCGGTTTTAGTAGCACTTAGGTGAGGACCCTGTGTAAGTCCGTGATCAGGATTGAAGGTATGGTTCCAGCCACGAATTTATGTTTTTTATGTGATTATTACTGTAACAACACACAAATTAACTGATCCATGCCCATATACATTGCTTAACTGGATGTATGAAGTTAGTGAAGCAGTGGCGAAGATTGGTGGCAGGAGACATGGCTGTTAACTGTACTCACGAATCTTGATGTGCGAATGTCCTATAAAATCTCTTCTTGGCGTCGGATTTTCAACATACTAGAGCCTTTCTATTACTCGGTGAATACCAAAGAATAGCCAGATCCACATGCGAGGCAAATTCCTTTTATTGCAGCTTCCAGTTGCCTCCCTTAGCACCGTCGATGTGTACTGTGCTAAGGCTAACCATATACTGCGTATCACTCACACAAATGAGCCGCTCAGTTCGGCCGCCAAACCCACCTTTTACATCGCGCCATACCACTTTCGTTGCGGAGGGACTCCCCTACAGCGTTTACGTGTTACAAATACAAGTGCCCTAAGCATGAACCAGCTTTTAACAAACATACTCTTTTTCATAAACATATTCATATTATATGAAGGTAGTAACTGTTCTCGAAAGAACAGATACCATTGATGACCGTTCAGCTTCTCTAGAACAAATGATAATTAATTGAAACCCTCAGCTGCCGACAGGTGTTGTTGATATACCCCGATGGGGACAGCGGAAAATGTGTGCCCCGACCGGGACTCGAACCCAGGATATCCTGCTTGCATGGCAGACTCTCTATCCATCTGAGCCACCGAGGACACAGATGAATAGCAGGATTGCAGGGACTTACCCCTTGCACGCTCCCCGTGCAACATCTGTTAGGAACATTACGTATGTAGATTGTGGACAGTTGGGAATGTGGGTCTCACGGGAAGCTTGCAAAGGATAAGTCCCTGCAGTCGCCTTCTTCATCTGTGTCCTCGGTGGACAGAGCATCTGCCATGTAAGCAGGAGATCCCGGGTTCGAGGCCCGATCGGGGCACACATTTTCAGCCGTCCCCATCCAGGTATATCAACAATACCTGTTGGCAGCTGAGGGTTTCAATTAATTATCACATATTTATATAACAATAATTTAAAATCTGAACATATTCTTTTGCTTTTTTTTTCATACATACTTCACAAAATACATTTTATTGCCATACATCAAGGAGTTTAAACAACACAAAATACATACTTCATAAATTGTAGATACACAGTTACATAAAATAAACCTGCTCCTAATCGACATAAGTGTTACAAATTGCCTACGAGTAAGGCTGTTTTTTATATATATGTTGCTGTAAATTAATATTGTAAAAAAAAGAAAAAGTGAAAAGGCTAATCTGAAGATGGGTCTGGTAATCCCGGAATCGGTAATGCAATAAAGAAAGTGAAAAACAATCCTGCGGCCAGAGGCTAATTCATTTAAAACTTTCACTAATCACACGACTGCGTTCCCATCTTCCAACACGATGGAAAGTTTAAGTGTCCCGTGAAACTGTACTTTCAAGTTTGAAGAACCAACTGTAAGTGACAAATCTAGGAATATACGCCAACGACCTACGTGTCGCTCCCTTAGGGGTCGCGAAGACACCGTTAGTCTAATTACAGCGCACACAGCGGCGTTTATTTTTCCCGCGCTCAATACGTGAAGAACTGCTACAACAGAAAAACTCTCTGCCACGCACTTCACTGTTCTTTGCGGAGTATAGATGTAAAGGCAGGCTTGGAAAGGAGTCAATGTTCCTCTGGAATAAACATGGAAAGCAAACAATACGTGAACATTTTAGTTTACACGTTTTTATCGTGCATTTGGTTCGGGGATGTGGTACATGCGCGTTGGGGAACAGGCACATTTTTGTGCTCTTGTACAAGTAAGACGACATCTAACGCTCCGAAGGGGTCCGAGAAGAGCGGGTCGAAAACAGCGTGTACCACTCCCGCTCAGTCTCTAATCCTCTGGTCTTTTTTTGTCTAGGGGCATCTCAAATGTACATGGAAGGCACTTCCGTTGAATTGGTTGAAGAATGGGAGCAGCGAATGGTAACACCCTTCTCAAGACGTACTATATGACGCGGGAGCATATAAATGAATTCATATCTCAGTATAGAGTTCCATACTGCATCCAAATGCGAGGAGGACACGTGCAACACCTTGCTGAATAGGTACACGTGTGCAGCAAATTACACAGAAACGGTAATCGTTAAAGTGGTATTTCGTTTCATATTAAGGTACGCCACGTGTGCGACCGGGACTTAATCAAGAAGCTTATATTTCAGGTACATTTGTATATATAGCGCAACGTTTCATGCTAAAGCCAGTGGTGGCGTGTATCCAACCATTCTCAATTACCTCTTACTGGGAAGTGTTAGCTTCTACTGGCGTATTGTTTCGTTCGTTTCAGTTTTCGCTTACGGCCCTGTCTATTAAACAAAATTTGAACTGGGATCCACAGCCTTTACGAATTAATGAACCTATACCATTGTTTTCCTTTCATGGCTAAAATTTATTTTCCATATATTTCCATATATTTCTTTGTCATAAATAATACAATTCCACTAACAAAAAATTTAAGCTGATTGAATTTGAAAATCGAAGAACTGGGATACATTAGTCCCACGAACCTAACTAGGTCTGGGACACACGAACCATAGTTTCACGTGAAACTAGGATTTTAAAAGTTAAATTTCTGATTTTAGAATGAGTTTATAAGGAAGGAAATTGCGGCAAAATGTACGAGGATTATTTGGAAAGTAAGGAACGATCGGTTGCGAAATGGAAAATACAGTGAAAATCTAATGAAGCTTTGCACAGATGCGTTGGGCACTGTGTCTAGTACGCCCGTCGATCGCATCATGTCGTTCTTTTCAGTGAGAACGTAAAGATGGCTAGAAATTAGCGCCTCCCTCCAAGTACGAGGGCCTGGCGAACGGTTTCGCCTGAAGCTATGTAATCCACATAACATAACCGTCCTGCGGTTCGTTCTACACGATAATTCTCGGCCGCACTCTTGTAGGGGCAATGAAGATGCTCCTGCAGCGTTTTCGATGGGACGTGTTTGATCACCCACAATACAGCCCGTAATTGGCTACCCCTGAGGTTCATCTCTGCTCATATGAACCGCTGGCTATGAAGACAATATTTTGACACAGACAACGAGCTGCAGTCCAGAGTAGAAAATTGTCGAAGATCACTGGCGGCTGTCTTCTATAACGAGGGAATTGAAAAGTTGGTACAAGGCTACGATAGATGTCTAGGTCTGAGCGGCGACTGTGTAGAGAAATAGCTGGAGGGTGTAGCTAACCACTGCAAATAAAAAAGTTTTGATTTTCACTGTGGTTTCCATTTCGCGACCTATCGTTCCTTACTTTCCGAATAGCCCTCGTATAACAAATCAATACCGAAACACATTTATTCTCCTGACAATGAACATGAAATATCACACACAAGTTTTCAACATGACATTTGAAGATTACTTTGACATGCTACACACCAATGTTTTTTACATTCCGTGACGTTTTCTGGGGAACATACGCCCCACTACATACAAACTCTGTACAGACCAGCAATATTACTGAGTTTTGTAGCAGTGTTTCAAAACAACGTCTATGATGTATAAGAAAACACGGTTACTTCTGACATTCTTGGATTGGAGAAGATGGTGATTTCACGCGATTTTTATGAAACAGACGCATTATAAGCACGCCGCCACATTTGATCGCTCATAGCCTTCTATATATCCACTCATTTTTCTCCATTTTCCGAAAGCTTCTACTTACATGTTAGCACTAAACAGATATGAGATATAGAGTTTCCAACGCTAAAAACTGAACATTACTTTAGTGGGACATATGGATCCCGTGAACCACGAAAGGGTTAATAGACAAAATTTCATTGGTATGATAGCTGATTGTGGGAGATGTACTGACTTTCGTCTATCAGATTTAGAAGAAAAAATAACGTCGTAACAAAACTACTTTATACTAACGATCGACGCTAATGACCTCAGTAGTTGAGCGCCCTTAAACCCCAACTAACGATCGAGTAATTATTCAAGAAAGCGAAGGCACAGGTTCAGATGGGACTATGTAGGGTTAATCACAGCACCACAGACAAAAAAATTTCGTAAGACGTTCAGGGATATTGTCAATGTATTGCGGTAAAAAGGGACCCATGATCTTCGGTGGCTTGTCACAGGCTAACAATGTAATTATGATTTATTTGGTATTTTATTTCACTTATTCATTTATCAGATTTCTTGGGATTGCGTGAGGCAAAGTTACGTGGTCACGGAACGAGTCAGTACAAAAAAAAATGGCTCTGAGCACTATGGGACTTAACTTCTGAGGTCATCAGTCCCCTAGAACTTAGAACTACTTAAACCTAACTAACCTAAGGACATCACACACATCCATGCCCGGAGCAGGATTTGAACCTGCGACCGTAGCAGCAGCACGGTTCCGGACTGAAGCGCCTAGAACCGCTCGGCCATAACGGCCAGCTGTAAAAAAAATGGTTCAAATAGCTCTGAGCACTATGGGACTTAACAGCTGTGGTCATCAGTCCCCTAGAACTTAGAACTACTTAAACCTAACTAACCTAAGGACATCACACACATCCATGCCCGAGGCAGGATTCGAACCTGCGACCGTAGCAGTCGCGCGGTTCCGGACTGCGCGCCTAGAACCACGAGACCACCGCGGCCGGCCCAGCTGTAAAAGGTAGAACACATTGCGCACGTCAAAGATAGACGAACGTTCAAGGTTTTGACACAGCTACGATGTTGTCTGTTTGTAGCAAAACGGCGACTACACTACAAGAGAAATCACTTTGTGTGTCGGAATCTGCGCGAAATCGATCCATAGTTAAGTGGAACGTGCATTTCGTCGTCGATTCAGCAAGAAGCCGCCTCTGCACAGGCAGCTTTATGACAGCGGACGTTTATTGCGTATGAAAAGGGAAGAGCAGTGGTCGGCCACGCACTTCTAATGACACTGTCGAGCGTATACGAGATGCGTTCACACGGAGCCCTCGAAAGTCGACAAGATGGGCAGACCTGGAATTCATCTTCCTGGAACAACGGTGTGGTGTGTTCTAAAACGACGCCCACAAGTTGCAATTACTGCAGCAAATGCTTCCCGGCGACCATAAGAGAAAGTTCTCCAAGATATGGCGGAGGACACTTTTTCCCAACGACTCATCTTTTAGGACGAATCGACGTTTCATTTATGTGGTAACGTAAACAGCCGTGATGTAGGGATTCGGGGGTCACAAAATCCTGGAGTCATCGTCGAACATGAAAGGAACCTCTGTTTCTGTTTACAGAGTTTATGGACCTTTCTTTTTTGCAGAGGAAACTGTGACAGGAATGTCATACGTGGACATGCTGCAAAATTATTGTTTCGGTGCGTCTTTATACTGAGAACTTCAGCCCACGACGTTGAATTGGAAGAGGTGGAAAACAAGATGTTGTTCTTAGCTTTTAGTCTCCCATCTTAACAGATCTCAGAACTTGCGATTTTTTTGTGGGAATGCATAAAACACAGACCTTTAGTCCCACCTATGGTAGCTGCTCTTCAAGAACCGCGAAATCGAATTGCTGAACATGTCGATTCAATAAAAAGGGACCTACTGACTCTTGTGTGGAATGAAATGGACTATCGTTTCGATATTTCTCGAACAACGCTTGGGTGTATGGTACAGTGTATGTGCGAACATAAGACTTTGATCCTCCCTCTATTCAGTGACATGCGCAGTGTCTTTCTATCCTTCATAGTACGTCTGTAATAAACAACAGAATTCTGTTCTTTCATTTTCAACAACCTATACATCGTTTTTCCCATCTAGTGTCCATTGAATGGAAGCTGCAGTTTGTTCCTAAAGAGTCACTGTTGTCAACATCAGATCCCTCGAAGGAATACTGTTATTAGATAGAAGTTTTGTAGCGTTTTTGTTTTGCGTGTTGGTATTCCGGCCGCTACGGGTTTGTTTATCGATTGTCGTTTTTTATTGTGATTCACTGCTGCTATTTGAGTGTATTTACTGTCGTTTGCTCATTTATAGATCGTGAGTGGAGCTGAGGACGCTCGAAAGTAGAGTGCCAAGTGGAGAAATCGGAACATTTCCAACATATTCTTCTGTTTGAGATAAATAGAGGGGTCACATCAGAGAGGGTAGCTAGAAACATTTGTACTTTATATGGGGATAATCACATTGGACAGAGCAAGGCATAAAATGGTTTTCTCGTTTTAAGGCGGATCGTTTTGACATCAGTGTGTAACACTTTCACGCCTTTGACCATTTATTATTGTCTATATACTTGTTTTATCTTTATGTAAATTTATAAGTACACGATGTATGAATTAATTTTTTTATTTTGCTGTATAATCAATAATGTATATTATGTGAATATCGCTGAGGGAATGTTAGGGAAACGTTAGGTTTTTGTCGACGAGTAAGTATCGTTAGAGTAGCGGCGTCTATGGACGCGGGAGGATGTTACGTCAGAGCGCGCGCTACACAGAGAGAGAACTCTGGTGTGAGACTTGGTGAAGTACGAATGCATGGATGGCGTGCACTGTACTGGAGGAGTGATTGTTTAGCGGCACGTGGCAAGTGATGAGCATGGGAGGTGGAAATATTGGCTGCAGCTACATCAAGAACCTGCCGCGCCAATATCACTGCCAATAACTCCCGTGCTCGCTAATTATCATGGAAAGGAGACAGCAGCAGTATCGTCGTCAGCAACTTCGTCACGGCGAGAATGGACTGAATTAAGATTGCTGCATCACAGCTTATTGTCAACTAGTTTTGTAACGGCGTTACTTACCTTTGTGGTGTTTTGCGATTGAATAATTACCATAGTTTAATCAATACTGTTTACCCGTGATTCTCCTAAAATGATTCCCCAAGTAGGTTCCTGTCTTGTCCTATTGTTACAATAATCAGAGTACCGTTTATGAAAAAAGAAAATTGCAGTGCCAGTTAATTTTGCTTATGAACTAAATGATTCAGTTAGATTAAAGATTTGAACTTAAAGCATTCAGTAATTTGAGTCTCACTAACTTCAAATTTGAACTTTAATCTGAGGCGATCTAATTGTTGCAAATAGTAAATCAACTAATCAAATTAAAATGATTCCTGGCACTATGAACAAAAGCACTAACTAGATTTAATGAGTGAGTGCAAATATCAGTGATTATTTTAATTTGTTGTTAGTTAAAGTTCTGATTCACATTTCGACTTGCAGTCGTGCTAAAGTACAGGGTGATTCAAAAAGAATACCACAACTTTAGGAATTTAAAACTCTGCAACGACAAAAGGCAGAGCTCAGCACTATCTGTCGGCGAATTAAGGGAGCTATAAAGTTTCATTTAGTTGTACATTTGTTCGCTTGAGGCGCTGTTGACTAGGCGTCAGCGTCAGTTGATGTTAAGATGGCGACCGCTCAACAGAAAGCTTTTTGTGTTATTGAGTACGGCAGAAGTGAATCGACGACAGTTGTTCAGCGTGCATTTCGAACGAAGTATGGTGTTAAACCTCCTGATAGGTGGTGTATTAAACGTTGGTATAAACAGTTTACAGAGAATGGGTGTTTGTGCAAAGGGAAAAGTTCTGGACGGCCGAGAACGAGTGATGAAAATGTAGCACGCATCCAGCAAGCATTTGTTCGCAGCCCAGGAAAATCGACTCGCAGAGCTAGCAGAGAGCTGCAAATTCCACAATCAACTGTATGGAGAGTCCTACGAAAAAGGTTAGTTTTGAAACCTTATCGGCCGCCAGGCAGCCCGTGACAGAGCACTTCATCACTGGCCTCCAAGAAGCCCTGCTCTTACCTCCTGCGATTTTTTCTTATGGGGGTATGTTAAGGATATGGTGTTTCGGCCACCTCTCCCAGCCACCATTGATGATTTGAAACGAGAAATAACAGCAGCTATCCAAACTGTTACACCTGATATGCTACAGAGAGTGTGGAACGAGTTGGAGTATCGGGTTGATATTGCTCGAGTGTCTGGAGGGGGCCATATTGATCATCTCTGAACTTGTTTTTGAGTGAAAAAAACATTTTTAAATACTCTTTGTAATGATGTATAACAGAAGGTTATATTATGTTTCTTTCATTAAATACACATTTTTAAAGTTGTGGTATTCTTTTTGAATCACCCTGTATAATAATTACCTTTTGATTCAGTAATTATCAATTTCTACTTCCCTGTTCAGAAGTCAATAGAGTTTCTTTTAATTATTTTTTGCCATTTTCCAAAATTCATATGAAAATAGTAGACGTTATTGCCAGGTAGCGCAATTGTCACTTACAACAGTAAGTAACCAGTAATCTAAGCGCTATCTTGTATGTTTTCAAAATTTCAGCTCTATTAGTTAATGATATTTCGAGTGCAAAATATTTTCTTTCTCGCTTCATTACGTAAAAGTTTCATTTGTTTTTGATAACGTGCGTGCAGCCCTCTATTGCCGCGCGTGTTCGAGTAATTCTTGACATTGACTGTTCGGCTCATTAATTCACCTACCGAACAGAAATTTTGCCCAATTGGGCTGTCGACCGTATTTCTTTTAGGTATAATTATTTCAGTAACTCTTATTATTCTGTTCCGATCCACGTGGTACCCCTTCTCGTTGATACAGTACGTGAATGATAGCACAAACCTTTCGAACAACCATACTAAATTTTACAGAAATTAAGTAGGCGGAATAAGTTGTCCTAGAAGGCATTGTGTTGTTAACCTCCCCCTCATTTATCAACTTTATATTGAATTTTCGGAACGATAGCCTTTTCAAAATTTTATTCCAATTGTTTAGGCACATGCTTACACGGTCATATATTTCTAACAATATTTACTGTTTAGAACTGTGACGTGTTGCAGAACAAGAACAACGAACAGGTATACTGCGTGAAGTGATGCTACTCCATGACGACGCCCGCCCGCATTCTGCTAGACTGAAAAAAACGCTTTACAGTAATTGGGTGGGGAAGTCATTTCGCACCCACCTTATTCACCTGATCTTGCTCCCTCAGCTTTTCAACTTTTCCTCTCCCTGTCGAAGAGCCTGCAAGGAACTTCCTTTTCGGATGGAAATGTGCTCCGAATATGGCTCTACGTCTTAGCCTCAAAGCCACGTGATTTCTGCAGTCGCGGCATCGAAAAGTTAGCCCAGTGTTGGCAGACTTGCAAACGGCGAAGAAGAATATATTATTGTCGACAGAAGTCTCTGTTACATATATCTGCATAATTCATTAAACTTATGGAAAAACTCTACGAACTTGTGCACCAAGCTAAGATTTGTTTTATTTAATTGCAACTGGTTTCGGTGACAGAATCCACCATCTTCAGGCCCTCTCCAGCATAGAATTATCACGATTTCAGAGATCATCATTACCATATCTCCAATAAAAGGAGCACACATCATCGGTGTGTGCGGAATTGTAAACGATAAATCTGACATCGTAATTCTATCACAACAAAGAACTTGGAAAAGCTATTGTACGAAATGGTCCGAGTCTTGAAAGGAGGACAAAAATGAACATTAAAAAACCAAAGCAATCAGGTGATGCTGAGGGAATTAGATTAGGAAATTATATATTAAAAGCAGTAAAAGAGTTTTTCTATTCGGGCACTAACTAACTGGAGATAACCGAAGTGGGTATAAGACTGGAAATGGCAAGGAAAGCGTTTCTCAAGAAATCTGTTAACATCGAATATAAATACATTTGATAGGATCTCTTTTCTGAAGGTATTAGTCTGTAGTGCAGCCTTGTATGGAAGTGAAATGGGGTCGATAAGCTGTTCAGACGACAAGAGAGCTTTTGAAATGTGATGCTTCAAAAGAATGCTGACAGATCGCCTAAGTAGTGGGGCAACAAGGGCATCAACCCACTCTGCTTTGTTCCAAAATTTATTCAAGATGGCGGATCCAAGATGGCAGCAATAGTTGTGACAACGTAGCAATGACGTCATGGCGGGAAGTTCAAATTTTTTTGGGAAAATAGGTCAATTGTGCTACCTCCACTAACCTAAATCATCCGAGCATGACCTCTTCCTTGGAACTGGTGGGAAAGTTGGGCAGGAAAGAAGGTCAGCTGGGGTACCTCCACTAACCTAAGAAAATGGTGGGAAAATAGGTCACTTGGCCTACCTCCACTAACTTAAGTCATCTGACCACCATCTCTTCCTTGTAATTGGTGGGAAAAGGACTCAGCCTGTGTTGGATAGGATGGATGTAAGTCTTTATTTTGCATGCAGCGTTTATTTAAACAATTTGAGTTGCCATAGGCAGTAGCACCATCCAGTGTGTTCACCATGAGGTCCAGAGTCCAAGTGACCTAGTACACAATACTGCCACCAGAAGTCACTGTTGTTCCCATGGTGGTTTAGGGAAAAATGGCGGGAAAAGGACGGCGTCTCTGTCCAGTTGCTGGAGAGAAGAAAGAGTGTACTTTTATTTATTTTTTCAGTGTGAAATTGGAACAATTTATTTAGGGACGGTTTTCACACAGTTTATTTATCACACTGATACAAAGCACTCACCCTGACATGCTTGAGGTCACAGTAAATAGCCTACAGACCTGCAAGCTATTCATAAATCACCGAAATAAGGCAATACACTGATGTACAGACACGCAAACAACTTGTAAATTGTCCAAATAATACATGTATAACGATATTTCACTGTAAAAATACAGCAACCAGCCACTTTTTAATGCGTTTTATTTATGCCAATATGCATTTCGGGTTTGCACCCATCTTCAGCTGGCAAATTACATGGATCTTCAGTTACTACAGTAGTACAATCTCGACAGCAGTTTGGATGCTGCAGCAGGCATTCTCCTCTCCTTGTTTTTTCTTGGCTTTTCTTCTTTTTTGCAACAACACAAGCACTTTTTATCACGCATTTTACACAGGCGCACTGCGTTATCCGCCATGTTGTTGCAAAAAAGAAGAAAAGCCAAGAAAAAACAAGGAGAGGAGAATGCCTGCTGCAGCATCCAAACTGCTGTCGAGATTGTACTACTGTAATAACTGAAGATCCATGTAATTTGCCAGCTGAAGATGGGTGCAAACCCGAAATGCATATTGGCATAAATAAAACGCATTAAAAAAAACGGCTCTGAGCACTATGGGACTTAACTTCTGAGGTCGTCAGTCCCCTAGAACTTAGAACTACTTAAACCTAACTAACCTAAGGACATCAGACACATCCATGCCCTAGGGAGGATTCGAACCTGCGACCGTAGCGGTCGCGCGGTTCCAGACTGTAGCGCCTAGAACCGCTCGGCGACTCTGGCCGGCAAACGCATTAAAAAGTGGCTGGCTGCTGTATTTTTACAGTGAAATATCATTATCCACGGCCACGGAGCTCAACAGTCCAAATAAAATGGACAAATTGTTACGTGTATAATGCTCTGCAAACTCTCTCACTGATTGTAAACTTTCGAAATAATGCATTGCACAGCCTACAGCCCTGCAAACTACTCGTAAATCACCAAAATAGTGCATGTAAAACGCTCTTCTGACACACTCGCTAATTGTAAACTGTCTAAACAATGCATTGCACAGCCCACAGACCTGCAAACTACTCGAAAATTACCGAAATAACACAGACACGTTCACTGCGTGTAAAATTGGCAAAATAATGCGTGTATAACACTCTGCAAACAGACTCGCAATGCGTAAACAGGCGAAAATAATGCAGTGCAGAAACACTCGGTGCATGTAAAAACGCTTTCGAACCATCGTTAAGAAATTCAACCGCAGCATATCAGCGAACTGTTCCCTACAGACGCCCCAAAGCACTCATGCTGAGACGGCGTCAGCATGTCGGTCCAGCCTGTGAGATGCCTATGGGTTATGCGCACATGTTACTGGCGCAATGCCTTTGTACCTACGGTCCAGCGAAGACCTAACTGCTGAGCGAGAGAGATGTTTGCCTGGCGACTCACCATCGCAAGTGGAGCTAAAAGGTTGTCAGTTTTATACTGACATCACAGGTCCATGTAAATAAGAGCCAAGTGCCCCTCTGGACATGCTATAGAAATATTTTGAATGCTTCTCAGAATAATACAGGATGCATTCTTCCCAGTGATCCTAAGGGGACAGCCCATCCATTACGTATCAGCTCTTCCCAGAAATAGTAAAGTGCCACATAAATACTTATTGGTCGCTTTTGTTGTTGCTGCAGGAGCTTTTGTGGTGTCTCAGATTGTCTGCGTGGAAATTCTTGTCCTAGCAGGACCTGTTTACGAAAAAAACCCAGAATAACACACATGTTCACATGTGTGTGAAATCTTATGGGACTTAACTGCTACTTAACCTAAATTATCCCAAGGGCAAACACACACACCCACGCCCGAGGGATGATTCGAACCTCCGCCGGGACCAGCCGCACAGCCCATGACTGCAGAGCTTGAGAGCGCTCGGCTAATCCCGCGCGGCCCCAGAATAACGCCGAACGTATTCCTCCTGATGGTTCTAATGAGGCACCCCGTCCATCACGTATAACCCTTCCTCGAAATCGTAATGTCATGCTTTCAACAAACGTCTCCGAAACGGTAAACGTTTCTTGTACAGATCGCCATATTGCACTGACAGTAACACTGCAGAAGTGGTCTACAGATCGTCAGATACGTAAAGACACTTTCTCAATTACACTGCTCTGTCACTGAGGACGGAAGCTTGAGTATTACAGCTATAAATCACCATGTACCGTGTCGATGTAGTAAACATACAATTCGTATCCTGCGCCATACAAAATCGGCACTTCTGCATGATGCATATAGCTATCGACCGCCAGACTCTCGTACGTATACCGAGAAAACAGAGCATAAGCACATCCACCGTATATACTCCTCGCAACATTAGATACTTTCCGCGAGATCAGGCGGTCATCCACCGCAGCCAATGGTCACAAGTCATCCGCGCCCCCACACACACACTGACCCGACGCGTGACCAGAGCGCCCTCAGCGGACCGAGGTCACTCTCCAAACTGTTGTACAAAGACTGGGTCGGTTCCCCTCGGCACAAAGGCGTTACTGTTTCTGGTCCCGACCTGCTTGCTTGCTTGATTTCTGCACCCCTCTCCAGACTCTCTTATTATCTGCAAAGGAGACCGCTTATAAAACACTGATACGACATATTCTTGAGTACTGCTCGTGCGTTTGGGATCCATATCAGGTCGGATTGAGGGAGGACATAGAAGCAATTCAGAGGCGGGCTGCTAGATTTGTTACTGGCAGGTTTGATCATCCCGCGAGTGTTACGGAAATGCTTCAGGAACTCGGGTGGGTGTCTCTGGAGGAAAGGAGGCGTTCTTTTCGTGAATGGCTACTGAGAAAATTTAGCGAACCAGCATTTGAGGCTGACTGCAGTACAATTTTTCGCGGAAAGACCACAAAGATAAGAGAGATTAGGGCTCGTACAGAGGCATATAGGCAGTCATTTTTCCCTCGTTCTGTTTGTGAGTGGAACAAGTAGATGAGATGCTAGTTGTGGTACGAGGTACCTTCCGCCACGCACCGTATGGTGGATAGCGGAGTATGTATGTAGATGTAGATTACAAGAACATAAGTATTTTCACATGGTTTGCCTGAATATCATACCATTTTCGCGGTACTTCTCGATATCAAGCACATAGCACTATTGCTTGCATAGCAGTATCGCTTGCGCAGTATGATTCCGAAGATATAGACTGGAAATTATTTCTCTAGAAACCCAAACCTTAACGAGGTGGAGCATGCTGCAAACCACTGAGTAACTAGAAACTTACCTCGTCTGCGAAGACCTTTACGTGAAAACTCGAAAAAATAGGGGAAACCGATATTTCCACTCGCAAATGTCAATGTCGGTGGTATAACAGATTCCAAATCATCCTTATAATTTAGAAAGTCAACTAAGGTGTTTCTCATGTCTAGAGAACCAGCAAATGTGTCTTCCATCCCTCTTTCACCTGTAGATGCACACAATACACAGCACAATCGACGTTCTCTCAGCCAAAGAAAGACGGGAAATGTGCGGAAGCAGTCAACTGGACAATTTACATGGAAGGGAATAATGGTCCAGCGCAAACACACGTCCATATCGAGTCTTCTCAAATTTCCACGTGGAACTCACGAGATCACGAAGACTGTCGTAAACGTACTGAGTATTAGGTCGCTATTCAGCCGTCTAGAGGACGACACAGTTAGGTCAGGTACATTCCTGTACCCCAACAGGCCTTTCCAATAGGACAGCTTTTGCCGTTAGCCGGAAACGTGAATAATTCCCGCCACAGCGCACCGCTGCCGCGTGCCACACACACTCAGAGAGAATCGTCCTAGGAAACCGGCTACGTATGTATTTTGTCACTGTGCTTGCAATTAAATATTACGATCGCGGTCTCAATTAGACGACATTCGACAATGAGTGGAGTATCGTTTATACACCCTGCTGACGGCTGTGACTCTGGAAATAGAAATATCTGTAACATTCTTTTCTAAGTAAAATAAATCTTCCATTCCCTTTGCTATCACGTCAAATTCATACCTTCCTTATGATTGTACATAGCCAGTTTCTTTGCATATGTCGGAACACATACACATACTTTATAAGCCTGATGCTCAAGGCGAACCTATCACACATCCCTTACAACTAAGTATAATACTTCGCCATAACTGATTGCTGGCGATACGAAATAATACTGACCAAAAATTAGCGACGGGTGCACATGTCTCATTAGTTTTCTAATGTTACTTAAAATCCGTCTTGATTGCAAATTTTTTATTCATATGACCGGTTTCGGTTCATTCAGAACCATCTTCAGATCTGATATTTCAGTTACAAGAGTAACCCGTCCAAATCCAGCAACTTTCACATGTGACGTAGCATGTGACGTAGCATATTCACAGTCGGCGGGACTCACGATTATCGGAGGCATCTTAAACACTCAGTAGACAACGTAAACATGGAAGAATCAAACTGTAACGGCGTTAGTGCGAAATTGTAGGTACAGGCTTTCACGTAAAAAAAAAAAAAATATTGAGATATCTTAGCACGCCTTTTTTAATATCAAAACGGTACTTACCTAAAAAAACACGCCTCGTATAAGCCTTGTATAGTTTTTGACATGGATATCGTTAGCGATACTTGTGAGCACCTGTAGAACCAAGACCGCTTGTGACAGTAACATAGTCGTTGCGACCGTTTTTTTAACATCTGGCTGCTTGTAAGATGGTTACGTTTCTCTTTGTAAGACACTGTGATACCACTCGCAAGGAAAACTAATGATGTTTTGCAAAAACAGACATAATGTCTTATGGAACAACAGCAATCAGTGATTTTATAATGTTACTTAAAATCCGTCTTGATTGCAAATTTTTTATTCATATGACCGGTTTCGGTTCATTCAGAACCATCTTCAGATCTGATATTTCAGTTACAGGAGTAACCCGTCCAAATCCAGCAACTTTCACATGCTACGTCACACCAGAATCAAAGCAACAGTCCATGAAAGTTGAGCAAGGGCATCGTTTTGTTGCAAGACAATGCCCGTCCGCATGTGGCGAATCAGACCAAAGATCTCATCACATCTTTTCGATGGGAAACTCTAGATCATCCTCCGTACAGCCCCGATCTTGCGTCTAGTGACTACCATCTGTTCCTGACACCTGGGCTGTCAGCGTCTTCAAGACGATGACGAAGTCAAAACAATGGTGATGCAGTGGTTAACAAGTCAGGCGGCAGATTCTATGAGAAGGTTATTCAAAAGCTGGTATAGTGTTATGACAACTGCCTCAATATTGGGTACCGAAAATGTTGACGGATGTGCACAAAACCAAACGTTTAAACAGTGCATTGACTTTCCTTGAGCGGTACCACAACGACGGTGATGATTTCTTAAGTCAAATTGTTACGAGTGATGAAACGTGGGTGGCCTACGTCACACCAGAATCAAAGCAACAGTCCATGAAAGTTGAGCAAGGGCATCGTTTTGTTGCAAGACAATGCCCGTCCGCATGTGGCGAATCAGACCAAAGATCTCATCACATCTTTTCGATGGGAAACTCTAGATCATCCTCCGTACAGCCCCGATCTTGCGTCTAGTGACTACCATCTGTTCCTGACACCTGGGCTGTCAGCGTCTTCAAGACGATGACGAAGTCAAAACAATGGTGATGCAGTGGTTAACAAGTCAGGCGGCAGATTCTATGAGAAGGTTATTCAAAAGCTGGTATAGTGTTATGACAACTGCCTCAATATTGACGGAAATTATGTAGAAAAGTAGATTAAGCTACAGGATTTCGTGTAAAAATAAAATTATTGATATATCTTAGCACGTCTTTTTTTAATTTCAAAACGGTACTTACTTAAAAAACACGCCTCGTAAATGCAGGTATCGCGTTATCTCCGAATGAAGTTGTTTTTCCAGACAAATACTGCGACACTGAATATAGAGGATGACCGCCGGAGTGTATATTATGATACCAACAGTGTGGTTACACGTCGCCAATCTCTAATGCTACGCTTTCCGTTAGAAATGCTGTCTGTGCTTTGGAATCAAGTATTTCCATTCAACCACATACTTGCTTTGGATACTATAGAGAAGTCTTTTAATGATGCATCCTCAATTATTTACTGGGTGTATCCCAATCTCTGTCTTCCTCTACTGTTTTCACCCTCTACAGCTCCCACAAGTAATGTTCAAGTTATTCCCCAATGTCTTAACTGATGTTCTATCATCCTGTCCCTTCTTCTTGTCGGTGTTTCCCATGTATTCCTTTCCTCCTTATTCCTTACCTTGTAAGTCCACCTAATTTTAAACATTCCTCTGTAGCACCACATTTCAAATGGTTCGATTGTCTTCTTTTCTTGTTTTCCCACAGTCTCAAGGCTGTGCTCTAAACGTACATTCTCAGAAATTTGTTCCTCAAATTAATTTCTATGTTTGATACTATTAGACTTCCCTTGGCCATGAACGCCCTTTTTGGCTGTGCTAGTCTGCATCTTACGTCATCTCTGCTCTGTTCGTCGTGGGTTATTTTGCTGGCTAAGTAACAGTTCCTTAACTTCGTCTGCTTATTGATCACTAATTTTGATACTGACAAGGGAACATCCCCATCGCACCCCCCTCAGATTTAGTTATAAGTTGGCACAGTGGATAGGCCTTGAAAAACTGAACACAGATCGATCGAGAAAACAGGAAGAAGTTGTGTGGAACTATGAAAAAATAAGCAAAATATACAAACTGGGTCGTCCATGTGTAATATAGGCAATATTAGGGGCAGTATCAGACGAGGAGCGCCGTGGTCCCGTGTTTAGTGTGAACAGCTGCAGAACGAGAGGTCTTCAGTTCAAATCTTCCCTCGACCGAAATTTTTAACTTTTTATTTTCAGTTTATGTGAAGAACTCTTATGTTTTCATCACTTTTTTTGGAGTGATTATTACATCCACAAGAAAACCTAAATCGGGCAAGGTAGAAGAATCTTTTCACCCATTCGCCAAGTGTATTAGTTAGGTGGGTCGACAACATATTCCTGTCATGTGACGCACATGCTGTCACCAGTGTCGTATACAAAATATCAGACGTGTTTTCCTGTGGAGGAATCGGTTGACCTATGACCTTGCGATCAAATGTTTTCGGTTCCCATTGGAGAGGCACGTCCTTTCGTCAACTAATCACACGGTTTTGCGGTGCGGCCGCAAAACACAGACACTAAACTTATTACAGTGAACAGAGACGTTAATGAACGAACGGACAGATCATAACTTTGCGAAAATAAAGAAAGCAAAATTTTCAGTCGAGGGCAGATTTGAACCAAGGACCTCTCGTTCCGCAGCTGTTCACGCTAACCACGGGACCACGGCGCTCCTCGCCCCACATTGCCCTTAATGTTGCCTATCTTCCGCATGCCCGACCCAGTTTGTATATTTTGCTTATTTTTTCATAGTTCCACACAACTTCTTCCTGTTTTCTCGATTGATCTGTGTTCAGTTTTTCAAGGCCTATCCACTGTGCCAACTTTTAACTAAATCTGAGGGGGGTGCGATGGGGATGTTCCCTTGTGAGTTTCTCGCTATCCTCATTTCTGCTGCTTGTCATTTCCTTCGTATTTGTTCGACATACTCTCAGTTCACATTCTGTACTGTTCATTCCATTCAGCAGATCCTATAATTCTTCTTCACTTTCACTGAGGACAGCACTACCATCAACGAATCTTATCAGTGATATTCTTTCACCCTCAATTGCACTCCTGGACATTTCTTTTATTTCCTGCCTTGTTTCTTCGATGTAGAGATTGAACAGTAGGAGGGGGGGGGGGGGGGTGAGGACTACAGACCTCCCTTTCACTCTTTCCAACCCGAGCACTTCGTTCTTGGTCTTCCAGTCTTATTGTCCCCTCTTGGTTCTAGTACATATTGTATGCTACCCGTCTTTCCCTATAGCTTACCCCTGTTTTTCTCAGGATTTCTCACAACTGTCTCTCTGGTACCTCTATCTTTCCTAAGGCCAAATTGATCGTCATCTAACACACCCTCAATTTTTTCCATTCTACTGTATATGATTCTCGTCAGCAAATCGGATGTCTGAACTGTTAAGGGGGGTAGGACGTCAAACGGGCCGACTTGGAGCGGGAGAGACACCACAGGACATTTTAATTTCCACTGTCTATACTTTTACAAATAAATTCATAAAACTTTAACAGCATGACCAGAAAGGATTCAGAATTCATACTCATAGCAGTGGAAGCTCAAAAACGTAACAAAACACTTTTTTTTACATGTGAAATTTCATCATTTTTTCACTTACTACTGGCTGCATTTGTTGCTATAGGTACACTTTTCTTCCTAAGTAAGACAGATTCTTCGATGACTTTTGCACAACATACAAACCATAGTTACAGGTGTATGAAACTATAGAAGTTATTTAATTTATGAAAAATTGAATGAACTGTTACATTTTAAACTTCATGTTTAGAAAAAACTCAAGTTTTATAGTTTATTATCTCAATTTTTCCACAGTTTTTTAATAGATTTGGAAAATTCTAGAGTTTAATACACCTGTAACTACTGTTTGTATGCTATGAAAAATTCATCGAAGAATCTCTCTTACTTAGGAAGAAAAGTGTACCTATAGCAACAAATGCAGCCAGTAATAAGTGAAAAAATGATGACATTTCACATCTAAAAAAAGGTATTTTGCTACGTTTTTGAACTTCCACTGCGATAAGTGTGAGTCCTCAATCCTTCCTGGTCATGGTGACAAAGTTTTATGAATTTATTTGTAAAAGTATAGACAGTAGAAATTAAAATGTCCTGTGGTGACTGTCCTGCTCCAAGTCGGCCCGTTTGACGTCCTTCCCCCTTAAGCTGATTGTGCATTACTTCTCGCACTTGTCGGCTCTCGCAATGTTGAAAATTGTGTGGATGATGTTTTTCCTAAAATCTGATGGTATATCGCCAGTCTCCTACATTCTAAACGCCAACTTGAATAGCCGTTTGTTGACATTTTCTCCAATGGTTTCAGAAATACGATGGAGGGAAATGCGTGTTGGGGTAGTGGGGAGGGTGCAGGCAGGCATGTAGAAACTGTAGAGGGAGACTAAGAGATTAGTACGGCAAACAGCTTCAAATGGATTTAGATTGCGGTAGTTATTCGGAGAGCTGCATCAAACGTGTCTTTGGGCACAAGACCACATCAATCCAACTATTTGAAGCCATAATCGTTCTACTGTTTCTTTAAGAACTTCTCTTTGCTTTTGCGCTGTTTGGATGTCCTGACGGAGAGTGACTGGGTGGTTTGCTAAACTATGTTCCTAATACTGGTTCCTCCTAATTTCATCGACTCGTGAATTATGCAGATGTGTAACTCGGCCTGCAGAGGGCCTGCAGAAGTATGTGGCGTCAGCAAGGCGCAGACGCAGCATGGCTGGACCGCCGAGTCAGGGTTTGGGTGTAGTGTGTCTGTGGGGGGGGGGGGGAGGCAGGGGGGGATGGGGAGGGACCAGAGCGTCAGCTGTGCCAGATGTGGGGCCGGCCCGTTTCCGCAAATCGGGCAAAGCCCAGCCGGGCCGAGCAGATGGGCCACGCGCCAGCATCCGCACAGCCCCACACCAGAGGGCCGTACGCATCTGCCGCCGTGGCACCCGCGCCGTAATGCATTCTGATGCGGGGGGAGCTCGCGTCCCGCCTACCTCCACAACACAGTAGCGAGCCAAGTCCCACGTGCGACCCAGAACTGTTTTATTTATGCACCGTGAAACGTCAGTCCAGTTTCTTGCAAACTTTATGCAGAGGATCTGTTTCATGACGATCAGTCTCTGTTTAGAAAAGATAAAGGCAGCAGAGAGGCAGTTCTGATGTTACAGTTGATAATGGGTGCTGGACGAAAGAAAAATCAAGACGATTTCATTGGATTTGTCGACCTGGAATAGAAGAGAGAACCGATAGAGGTACTCAAAGTACCCTCCGCCACACACTGTCAGGTGGCGTGCGGAGTATGGATGTAGAGAAGAGACCATGAGGATAAAATTAGAGAGATTAGAGCTCACACAGAGGCATACCGACAATCCTTCTTTCCACGAACAATACGAGACTGGAATAGAAGGGAGAACCGATAGAGGTACTCAAGGTACCCTCCGCCACACACCGTCATGTGGCTTGCGGAGTATGGAAGTAGAAGTAGATGTAGATATAGATATTAAAGTGTTTGATAATGTCAAATGGTGCAGGAGGTTTGAAATTTTGAAAAAAATTGGAAGTAAACTACAGTATGTACAACAGCCAGTAGGGTACTATACAGAATGTACAAGAGTCAATTAGGAATAATAAGAGTGGAAAAAAGGATGTAAGACAGGGATATTGGCTCTCGCCCGTACTGTTCAATTTATACATTTCCATCTAAATGGGTACTCTGCAAATCACACGTTAAGTGCTTGGCAGACGGTTAATCGAACCATCTTCACACTCTCTATTATTCCACTCTCGAACGGCACGCATAAAAAACTAACAGCTATATCACCCCGTCCGAGCTCTGATTTCCCTTATTTTTTATGACGATCATTTCTCCCTTCGTAGATTGGTGTCAACAAAATATTTTGGCACTGAAATTTCGTGAGAATATCTTGCCGCAACAAGAGATTACCCTAAATCGCTCCTTTGGAAGGGCACAGCCGATTTCCTTTCCCATCCTTGACACAATCCGAGCCTGTGTTCCATCTTTAATGACCTCGATATTGACGGGACATTAAACCCAATCTTCCTTCCTTAGGAATTCGTGGCGTCCGCATCAAACCAGTCATGAAGACTGATGACTCAGAAAGAAGTGGAGATGCTTCAGAAATAAAATATCATTCAATTCCATTCATTCAGGTTTATAGTCTGTGTGAATACGGCGGAGCCTCTGGCGCCCCTGTAGTGTAGGGCTGTTACTGGTTTGTGCGCGAGGTCCTGTTGTGTGATATTATGCGTGTCGTCGCCTCCATGAGATAACCTGATGCTGCCCTATCCGGGCGAAACGCGTCGTTCTTAAGTTAATAACAAACGTTCTGCAACCTACGACTGATCTTTTAAATAGTATGCCTCAGTCACTTTTTGCTAATATTTATTTGCACATTGCTTCCCGTGCATTACAGTTACGTTTTCTCAGTCTGAAGTGCAATGAAAATTATTTGCTGGTTGTGCCAATGAGGTTAGGGACAGAAATTTAACTCCACACAGAAAGATACATTATTTTTTGTGTATATCTTACAAAATAGTGTGTGGTACGTGTAAAGCCCGCTGTGTAGGCCAAACTTTCAAACAAGATACAATGAACACATAAATGCTTATCACACAAACAATTATGCTAAATCATCAATAGCCGGCCACCCATCTTAGTATCGCGAATGATCTTTATATATTACACAAAATGTACATGTGACATCAAACGGACTTGTGTGAAGAACTACAAATTTTCATTCATGGCATTATGCATTGTAACTGGTTGCTAAATGATAAGCTAGAAAGCAGTGTAAGGTTCTTCCAAAATATGTCCAATATGGAATGCTTTTCTCCATTAACATAAAGATAGAGAGAGAAAATATCTGGAAATACTAAATAACCAAGACATACCAAACGATCACACTATTTAATATTTGCCATGATATAAATGTGCTTATAGAAAAAACATTTTATTTTCATTGATCTTAGCAAATAAGGTATATATATCTTAGCAGCTAAGAGTCTTTGAAATGCAAACATCTAAGCATGAAATTATTAAGCGATAGTGTGTTTATTACGTTGCTCTATGTGCCAGACACATTTTCAGCAAAAATATAGGTAAAGATACCGATGAAAAGACTTAAACGTATGACTCACTCGCAGTGTTCAACTGAGCAGAGATATTCATCCAGAAGCTGTAACACTATCTGGTGATTAATGCGGTGTTGCACATTGCAATCCTCAGTGAAAAATATGTGTTGAATCGAATTGTCTAATGAGCACACATTATGTATGGAGAGTAAAACGAAGAAAGACCAAAGTAATGAAGAGTAGCAGGAGTGACAGTATCTATAAACATAATATCAAAATTTGGAACCAAGAAGTAGATGAACTGAAAGAATTCTGCTACCATGGAAGCAAAGTGACACATGATGGTCGAAGCAAGAGGGACTTAAGAAGGAGGCTGTGTAGCCAAAGAATGCAATCCCTGCCAAAATAAGTCTGCTTCTATCAAACAGACGGAAATCTGAGGAATAAATTTCTGAGAATGTACGTTGTTAGCAAGGCATTGTGGGGATAACGGAAAAAGAAGGATATCGAAGCGTTTGAGTGGTGATGTTATAGAAGAGTGTTGAAAATCAGGTGGACTGATAAGCAATGAGGAGGTTTTCCGCAGAATCTGTGGAGAAAGGAACATAGGAAAAACACTAAGAACTGACATGGTGACAGGACATGTGGTAAGATATCAGGAAATAACTTCCATGGTACTAGGGTGACCTGCTAAAACTGTAGGGGAAGAGAGGTACTGGAATACGAGTACATCCAAGAAATAATGCAAGTGTTTCTCTGAGAGGAAGATGTTGGCGCAAGAGTTCATGGCTGGCGACGTGGAACGAGTTACCAGATCGGATTCCACCTCTCCAGAAAAGTGAAGAAGCGGTGTCGACGATTAAAAACGAAAGTAGAGGAAAGAAATTCGTTTTATTGATTTACAAAAGAAAAGCGTCTGAACAATCATTCATTCTTTGCCTGAGAATAGAAAGAGTGCTGACAATCAATTTCGACATAAAATATGACATAAGCGAAAAGTGTTTTAAAATACATGCTCGAAATTAAACGTGTATTAGAGAAAATGTGGCACTTGTGTGAAATTTTACGTATTCTAAACAGCTTTCGATGTTGGTTTAGAGACCATATAACTTAGGCAGTGATCAAACAGGTTTTCTATGATTATGTGAATGCGTGTTGTCTGTTCTTTCGGAATCCGCAGCTATGATACACATTATGTAATTGGAAGGTGGTGGCGGGTGAAAGGAAAGGAAAGAGGAGGCACTGTTGATGTCAACTGCATCAAGGCTGTAAGCGAAAGCAGCAGCGAAGAGTCAAATATGTGCCAAACCGGAATTCGAACCTAGGATCCACTGTTTACTAGGAAGTTGCGTTAACCACTGCGGCACGCATACTTGCGCAGACTGTCACGGTACGCCCCTCGGTTAACCCACATTCCCACCCACCGTTACTTATCCTCCGTCCCCGTCCATGTTCTCAGTGCTCGCTACTTCGAGATCCCCGCAGGAGGTCGGACGTAACTGTGCATCTGCACTGAAGGTGGCGGATTCATTGCACATCGAGGCGAATCAATTATTTGAATGATTGGTGTCTGTTCTTACATGTTATGTAATCGCAAGGTGGAGTGGGGAGATTGGAAAGGAAACGAAAAAAAGTTGTGGTAATGCCTTATGGGACCAAACTGCTGAGGCCATCGGTCCCTACGCTTACGCACTACTTAATCTAACTTAAACTAACTTACGCTAAGGACGACACACACAGCCATGCCCGAGGGAGGACTCGAACCTCCGACGGGTGGAGCCGCGCTGACCGTGACAAGGCGCCTAAGACCGCGCGGCTACCCCGCGTGGCCCGAAAGGAAAGGGAAGAGAGCTTTTGGTTCTTATTTTCAATAATGCAGACATAAAGTAGGACACACAAATGAACGTATTGATGTCTGCCATTATATCCCTAAGGGGTGCTATTCGGATACACTTGAAAGGTTTGAAATTTTTACTAATTTAAAAAAAAGTACCCAAATGAGTTGTTAAATGAACAAAGCAAATTCCGAAGCACGTTCTGATTTATTATGGTCTCCTCCATTTTTTTCCTTTCTGTCCTTTGTTGAGGTTCATCTTTCTGCCACCTACCACTCGTTTAGTATTAGGCTTAACAACTATTTCACACTGATATGAAACTTCCTGGCAGATTAAAACTGTGTGCCCGACCGAGACTCGAACTCGGGACCTTCGCCTTTCGCGGGCAAGTGCTCTACCATCTGAGCTACCGAAGCAAGCACGACTCACGCCCGGTACTCACAGCTTTACTTCTGCCAGTATCTCGTCTCCTACCTTCCAAACTTTACAGAAGCTCTCCTGCGAACCTTGCAGAACTGGCACTCCTGAAAGAAAGGATATAGCGGAGACATGGCTTAGCCACAGCCTGGGGGATGTTTCCAGAATGAGCATTTCACTCTGCAGCGGAGTGTGCGCTGATATGACACTTCCTGGCAGATTAAAACTGTGTGCCTGACCGAGACTCGAACTCGGAACCTTTGCCTTTCGCGGGCAAGTGCTCTCCGCTATATCCTTTCTTTCAGGAGTGCTAGTTTTGCAAGGTTCGCAGGAGAGCTTCTGTAAAGTTTGGAAGGTAGGAGACGAGATACTGGCAGAAGTAAAGCTGTGAGTACCGGGCGTGAGTCGTGCTGCGGTAGCTCAGATGGTAAAGCACTTGCCCGCGAAAGGCAAAGGTCCCGAGTTCGAGTCTCGGTCGGGCACACAGTTTTAATCTGCCAGGAAGTTTCATATCAGCGCACACTCCGCTGCAGAGTGAAATGCTCATTCTATTTCACACTGGTTGTTTAGTGTGTACTTGCGATTGCCGGTGACCGCTTTGCCTCTCGCTGATTATGTCTGCAGAGGGAGTGTCATTAACCTCTGATAGTGTTTTCGCTGTTTTTTATCTTTAAAAGGGTGCATCTCACAACCAGTTTTATACTGCGAATATTTTTAATCTTGTATTTGCAAATTGATAAGTACCAGTTTTACTCTATTTTGTTGTTCATTGTAGCTTTCTGTTTCGAAGCTGTGGTAGCAGACTATCGACGAGAGTGCCTTTGCCAAAAGCACGACATCGCCATCAGCGCCTCTCCTACGCTGCCTACGCCTGTAGATCCTCTCCTCGGCTCGTGACCATACCGTTGGATCCTAGACGACTGGAAAAGCCTGGCCTGGTCAGATGAGTCCTGACTGCAGTTGGTAAGAGCTGGTGATAGGGTTCGAGTATGGCGCAGACCCCACAGAGGCAAGGACCCAAGTGGTCGACAAGGCACTGTGCAAGCTGGTGTTGGCTCGATAATGGTGTGGCTTGTGGTCACATGGAATGGACTGGGTCATCTGGATGTTTGGCGACCCGTAGATCATTTGCAGCCATTCACGTAGGCCATTTTCCCAAAACAACGATGAAATTTTTATTCAAGGTGGTTGTGTCTGAACACATTTATGTTTTATTGAAAACAGATTTTGAAATTTCTGCCTGTTTCTCTACACAGTAGGCAGAACAGTTGTTGAGTTTTTCGGTATCAGTTTGTATGTTATGGACTTGTTAGGAATCTATTATCTAAATCTGATAAAATGGTTTAAATGGCTCTGAGCACTATGGGACTTAACTTCTGAGGTCATCAGTCCCCTAGAACTTAGAACTACTTAAACCTAACTAACCTAAGGACATCACACACATCCACGCCCGAGGCAGGTTTCGAACCTGCGTAGCGGTCGCGCGGTTCCAGACTGTAGCGCCTAGAACCGCTCGGCCACCCCGGCCGGCCTTAATCTGTTAGAACAGCCTGAGATGTACCTCCATAGAATAAAAAAAAACTAGATCTTTTTTCAATGAACAGATTTCGCTTGCCATAATTATTTTAGTAATCTGAGAGACATTTGAAAATTATTCCTTGCATATGTTAATTTAGTTAATAGATCTCTGACACTAGTGATAAACTATATATTTCATCATATGATGTTAAGCTACATCCGTGAAGTGTTTGTAATATGTGTAAACAAATGTGCACCTTGAGTGACGTAACATGTGACGACAGAAGTGGTAAACCAACGTCTGCTGCTGTTTAAAGGTTCAAAATGTTCTTCCTTGATTGTTCGGTAAGTATTTCACTGTTTTACTGCCGTTCCTCACCATATTTTCCCCAGTTGATTCATGAAATTAAAACCTTCTCGTAACAGGAACGTAAATTTTACCTCACTTAAGAGCAGAAGTAAATCATGTATTACGGCGATTTACACCTGACGGTGGATCTACAGGGTCGGAAATGCATAGGGTAATTCAATAAACACAACAAAATTGTGAGTGAAGAAGTTTTTATCCACATTTCCAGTGTACTGAATGGAGTCGCTTTCACAGACGCAAAGATAAGAAAAAAAGCAGAATCTCGCGAAATGACCTAGAGCAAAATCAGAGAAATTCGAGGCAGTACTGAATATTACCGACAGTGGTTCTTCCTGCGCACCGGTGGCGAATGGAAAACATGGGAGAAAGTGGTGGTGGCATCCTTCGCTTCTTCTTCTTCTTCCTCTATTTCTTTCTGAAACGTTTCTGCTGATGCAAGTCGTTCACAGACCTTCTCCAAACTTCTTTTTTCTCCTACAGTCTATAATATAGCATCTTCTCCCATTGCAGTCTCTCCATCTTTTTCGTGGTCTTCCAATAGGTCTTCGTCCAGGTATTTTCCATTCTACGGCTCTTCTGGGAAGTCTTTCTGGTCCCATTCATCAATCCATTTAAGCCTAGTTCTCTCCGCAGTTTCTTTTAGGGGCATGATTTGCAGGGTATTTGGTATTGTTTCATTCCTTATCCTGTCGGTTCTCGGCCTACCGAAGATCTCCCGTAGAAAACACACCTCTATTCCTTGTATTGTACTCAAATCTTTCTTTGTCCAAGTCCAACATTGTGATCCATATTTCAGAAATGGCTGATAGTGTGGCTTGTACCTCATGATATTTTCTTTGACAGGTATATTCCAATTTCTGATTATGTCCAATGTACAATAATAAAATTTCGAACTGCTTTTATTCTCTCTGAAATTTTATCCGTGATGTTTCGTTTCTTGGTTAATTTACTTCCTAGGTACTTGTGAGAGGCACCCACATGCCTTGCTCATACTGTGGCATCAAGCAGTCAGGCCTGCAAGATGAGTGGTCTGCCAAGCGAGTGGATTCATTCTTATTTATCGAGTAACATGAACTCTAGTACTCACACTTAAGTTACAAATTATCCTCCTATATGATTAATACGCAACGGAAACACGCATTTGACTATCAGTAATTTACAGAACTCTGACTGTACACTACGCACTGGCAATACCACATTTTCTTTCTTTTTTATTTAACGGCTTTTGTCAACACGTGGCCACCGCACTGAATATGAATGGCGCACACATTATAAATTCGGGACATTATGACAACATACAATTCGAAGGAAAAGTCCACCAATCTTTTTCTTTTCACTATCTTATTTATTACGATAAATTCTCTAACCTAAACACACAAATTCTATAACCTACAACAATAACACATGAGAAATTCCGCCCAGTGGGCATGGCTTTACATTGGTGAATCTCTATATTATGGTCTCGTAATTATTTAACGTTACAGTGCACTTTCTGGATAGGATGGTGGATCTTTTATTATTTCTCACACTTCGACTCTCACAATCATCATCACGAAACTATCCTCCAGACCGAGCAGTACAGAAGGAACAAGCATAACCCACTAATCTTTTGAAACTACCTTGCTTCTCTCCCATGCAAACCACACATACCCGAATTAGATGACATACACCACACTACAATATGAAATACTACACAGAGAATAGTCACAACATTATCACTTTCAGCTTTCCCACTTCAATTAATATTTATCCCAGTTTCACACGACACTGCCCCACTTCGTAATTCTACTTTCCTACTATGAACTCTGGAGATATATGCACGTCTTCCTGTGCAATGCAAGCCAAGTGGCGTTGCTGGATAGAAGGCCGACTCACCTTGCTTCTCTCTCAGAGTTTGAATCTAGCGTCACACGGGATCATATCACGCAAAGTAATATTAAGAACGTATTCATCACACACGCGAGTCCTGAACTGATACCATGGACGAGTACTTCCCTTTATCTTTTGTCTCATACACAGTTTGAGACTCACACAGTACTCACCACGTGGAAGTACTCGTCTCTAATTTCAAGTCCTGCACACGCCATTTCTTAAATATTTCAACTTACGGTACACACGCTATTTCTTAAATATTTCAACTTATTGTACACACGCTAGTAATTCAGCTTAACTCAAGCACACGGAAGTATTTCAACTTATTGCTACACGTGGTTTCACTGTGACCGTTGGTCACTTCCGAAGATTACGACAATCCCATTAATATTACCTGCCTGACATTTAATTCTCCCCACAAAAGTTCCTGAAATAGAGAAATTATTATTTCAAACTACTCTTAAATATTCCACATGCATACCATGTCTCCACTCTTTTGTCATTACGGAGCACAACTAAAAAAGGTCTTAACAGCACAAGATCCAGCGGCAGAGTGCTGAAACATGGCCGTTCTTGAGGTCCTCTCACACCTCTGTCGAAGTGGGGGAGCACCTTGCTACTGTATTGGTCAGCCACATTTCAGGCGCTCAAAGCTCAGGTAAATTTCATCTCTTTGGTCCCACCAAAGGTGGCCAAAGGATCGACTCAAAGATGATCGTATATTCACATTCTGCGGTTAGCAGACGACCATACATTCATTCATATCACAGATCTCACCAAACTGGATGTAGGGATTTACTTTGTGGGAGTGCACATGTGATCAATTAAATAAATAAATTGTCATTCTTTCCCACACTGGTATCCGGCTTTGCTGTATTAATTGAAATTGAGTTATTTTACAAAAAAAAAATGTGTTGTTCTGACAAAAATAATGAAGTATGTTGTACCTATTTTCAATGTTGGGCGGTACTGTACCCTTTCACTTGAAAGCATCCTTATTTCCAGTGCCTGCCTCTTCAATTACTCTCTGCCAGGAGTTTAGTTGTTCTGCCAGTTTCTGTTAGATTTCTTCCCAGGTCATCACATCATCTGCGTATACTACGATTTTCATATCATCTGCTATTGGCCCTTGGCGAACTTTCCTTATGATGCCCATGGCTATATTAAACCACCCGCGAGGGCACACTTCCTTGTCGAAGGTCTCCGTCTGTTGTAAACCTTTCTGATTTTTTGCGATCTATTATAATTCAGGCATTTTTTGTACATTTTTCAGAATCTCAGTGGCATTCCTTTTGACAATGTCGGTCTCTAGATCTTCTAATATCTCTTCGCTTCTAACAGCGTCATAAGCCGTCTTTAAATCCATGAATGCAACTAAGATGTGTCGCGTATTCCCCACCGCACACCCTTTTCACTTTATATGCATAATATTTTAATTAATTTTATATTGCTTATTGTTGCGAGCACGATAGATAAGATACGATTTTCACTATTAGTTTCTGCAGTTGAAAATATTTTAACGTTGTGCACATTGACCTGTTATGTGGGGATACGCACAACACTGAACGATTTCCTGCTGTGGACGTACGATCTTTAATTTGCAATCTATTTTTATATAACACTGGTCTGGCTTGTTAGATATGGAACATGGTATCGTTACTGTAACTAATTATGAAAAAAAATGCCCTTCGCTACCTTCATTTCTTGAATGCACAGAAAATTACTCTGATTACCTGTACGAAAGTTACAGTATGTTATGTTCACTAAACGTAAACGCTGCAGTGGATTTGTTTTAATATATGAAGACTATTAACTACCACGACTAACATGAGAGCGTAAAAGAAAAAAGATGAAATTTAATTGTTATGTTATAAGCCAGAACAGGTTTTGCACAGCAGTCTCTGATCACACACAAGTAAAACTTTATCACTCATGAATTATTTATGAAACTGATAACATAATATCTGCTGCGCATGTCCACCTGAAAATGACATAATAAAATCCACAATTTCACTCTGACTTCTGCAGTAAGCTGAAAGAGATAATTTTAATGTACCTTTACCTGCCCACTATTTTGCGGGAATTCTGCTTTCATTCACTATAACCTGAATCTGCCACGGCGGCGGCTCCCGCGAACGATGCACGGCTCTGCGTCATGAAAAATTCCTAACATGCTGAAAACTGCTAAGAATATGAAATGAAATCTTGGGCAAGCTAGCAATAAATTATTGCACGTAATAATTTTAAAAATTTCTATATCCAGAAAATCAACATAAATTGAAAGTACACACCTTTTACAAATATCAACCTCCAATGGCGTCTTTCTCGATCAAACGACAAACGAAGGCTACCTACGCATTCAAGCGAGCGTCACAAGCTCTTACAACTTTAACGACTACAAGAGGACAGAGAGAGTAATGTTTTAACCTCCACCATTTATAGGTAATTTAATAAGCATCTTTGTAATTATTTTTCATTATCTGCTTTGATACATACAGTCGCCGACCACAGACGTTATTTGTGAAATACAAAAAAAAAGCACTCCGTCGTCAGGCCACGAGTGGCCTACCGGGACCATCCGACCGCCATGTCATCCTCAGAGGGGGATGCGGATAGGAGGGGCGTGGGGTCAGCACACCGCTCTCCCGGCCGTTATGACGGTATTCTTGGCCGAAGCCGCTACTATTCGGTCGAGTAGTTCCTCAATTGGCATCACGAGGTGGAGTGCACCCCGAAAAATGGCAACAGCGGTTGGCGGCTGGATGGTCACCCATCCAAGTGCCGGCCACGTCCAACAGCGCTTAACTTCGGTGATCTCACGGGAACCGGTGTATCCACTGCGGCAAGGCCGTTGCCCCATTTGTGAAATATAGATATATAAATATTGCACAAACATAAAAAATGAAAAATTATTTCCTTTTATACATAATCTACAGCCATTCATACAGTAATGAAATAATAATAATACAGATAAATGTTTATTTTTATTATTTTTTTGATATTCTACCGATTTTGTAAATGTCTTGCCAGGAGACGTCACAGATGTCTTACCCAAATTCCAACCTCTTTTGTATAGCCTTCCTGGCTGGGAATTCACCAAATGTTCATCTTCCAGGTGGATATTCTTGTTTTTTTTTTTTTTTCTCTCTCTTAATTATGATCCTATCTTATTCCTGATTTTTCTGTGGAGTTATCACCCGCTACACACGGTAATTGCCTTGTAGTCTTGAAGTGAGTGCGAAGGCCACCTCCTTCCCGCGCCCTCGGACAACGAACTCTCCCCCGGCGTAACGCCGGCGCCAGGAGGACAATGCGACCCGCGACCAGTGGTAGGCGAGCCACCGGGCTGGTAGAGCGGCGCGTTCACACCGCGACGCATTGTCTCGGCGCTGACGACAATCGTAATGGGGGCCGGCGGGGACGCCTTCTTTGTTGTGCGGCCGCGCTGTTTGCACACAGAGTCGCACAATGGCTCGGCAGCCCGCCCGCGCGCTGCATGACGGGAATCCACGCCGCCACCCGCCGCTCCGCTAGTGCCTGTCCACTCGTAGGGCACGCTTCCAGGCTTAAACGGCCATTGTTCTGTTTACACTTTCATTTACACTGCAGCATCCAGTGTTTGCGGCAATGCGAGTTGAATGATTTCCAGAATGAGTCATTCTGCAGAGGAGTGTACGCTATAAAGACGTGTCCTGGCCGTTTTAACTTCATGTAACATTCACGACCTTACTCTGTAACCACTGAGATGTGCATGGCAGAGGGTACTTCCCATTGCTACAATTATTACTGCTGTTTCCCGTTACATATACGTATGGAGCGTGAGGAGAACGATTGCTTAACCGTTTAACGCATAGTGTAGCTAATCAGCTACAGACTTCATTTCTTCGATGTATTTTACACTGAGTAACATTTTGTAACAAATTCGTTATGTAGTTAAATGTATACACTCTACTGCAGCTGCTAAATGGTTCAAATGGCTCTGAGCATTATGGGACTTAACATGTGAAGTCATCAGTCTCCTAGAACTACTTAAACCTAACTAACCTAAAGACATCACACACATCCATGCCCGAGGGAGGATTCGAACCTGTGACCGTAGCGGTCTCGCGGTTTCAGACTGAAGCGCCTAGAACCGCTCGGCCACCACGGCCGACTGCAGCTGCTAGTAGTTCTTCATAGCGATCGTAAATGGCAGGATGAGTTGAACCAGTTCGACAATCAGCTATGTGGATGTGCTGCGGCACGTGTGTTTTGTCGGAAAGTAGAGACGGTATTTTGGTGTTTGTGTCCTCATTTGTAGGGCTGAAAATTATTTTTTTATTTTGAAAAAGTAAGTAGATATGGTGTAGAGAGTTAATTCGAGTGTCTTTACGATAGATTTGAAATTGGGTCTGTTTTTTTCGTTTGTAGCGATTGTCAACAATAATGCTTTGTTAATTTAATTAAAAAAATTTTCAATGTTTTTTTCGTAATTTAGGCACTATAAACTAAACGTGGTAATTTTTACAGCTTGAAATAAAAAATCATGCATAAGGGTTAAATACCTCTCTGCGTGTCGTAATTAATCTAATCTTTTCCTACCCACAGCAGTGATGTGTAGGAGGCTGTAGTATATTCTTACAGTAATTATTTAAAGCCAGTACTTTAAATTTTGTAGATAGCCTTTCTGTGGATAGTTGGTATCTTCTAATGTCTGGCAGTTCTGTTCCTTCAGTATCTTGGTGACGCTCTGCCGCGGGTATAAGCCTGTGACTTCCTGCTGCCCTTCTCTGTATATGTCCAGTAGCCCTGTTAGTCCCACACATGACCTAACCCTGTTAGTCCCACACATGAGTAACACTCTATGGCGTGTCTCACAAGTGATTTATCAACAATCTCCATAGATTGCAATTCCTCAGTACTCTATCAACCAAACTTTACCACCTGCCTTGAGCCTATGTAATCGTTCCAAAGTGTTACACCTGCATGAGATGACACATTCCAACTCTTGTTTGTTGATATTCTACTCATAGGATACTACGTGTATTTCGTTTAGTGAAGAGCACAGTTTTACATTTTTGAGCGTTAAAAGCAAGTATCGAATCTCTCTACCACTTTGAAATCTTATGCAGATCGAGCTGAATATTTGTGTGCTTTCTTTCAGACAGAGCTTCACTTTACATAACTGCCTCGTCTGGAAAAGTCTGACGTTAGTGTCAATATTGCCACAAGTTCGTTAATATGCGACATAATCAGCAAGAGACCCATCTCACTTCCCTGGGGCACACCCATATGTACTTGTACATCTGTCGATGACCCTCCATCGAAGATAACATCCTGCGAACTCCTTGCCAGGAAAAAGTCACAAATATCGCTTGATACTCCTTAGGATCTCACTTTTGTAATAAACGTGGTGTGATATTCGTCCAAATGCAGTTCTAGTTCGAGAAACAGGGCGTCTACCTGACTGACTCTATCCATGGCTTTCAAGACATCGTGTGGGAAATGTGCGAGTTGGGGTTTCACTTACTAGTTTCGGACCAGACAAGAAATCCACTGAGTTGACGAAAGTTTTCGGATAAAATCATGTCGGACCACCTTTTGTCTTGCGTGGTGCAGTAACTCGACATGGCGTGTACTCAATAAGTCGTTCGTAGTTCCCTGCAGAAATATTGAGTCACGCTGCCTTTACAGCCGTCGATAACTGCGGAAGTGTTGCCAATGCAAGAGTTTGTGCACAAACTGTTCTCTTTATAACCTCCCATAAAAGTTCTATGGGATTCAAGTCCGACCATCTGGATGACCAAATCATTCACTCGAACATTCCAGACTGTTCTTCAATCAATCGCGAACAATTGTGGCCGGGTGACATAGTGCATTCCCCTCCATAAAAAATCCATCGTTGTTTGGGAACATGACGTCCACGAGTGGCTGAAAATGGTCTGCAAGCTCAGTTGGACCAGAGGAAACATCCAATCTCTGTAAATGCAGGCCACACCATTATAGAGCCACCACCAGCTCGAACAGTGCCTTGTTGCCAACTTTGTTCCACGGCTCCGCAGGGTCTGCACGACATTCGAACCCCGCCATCAGCTCTTACGAACTGGAATTGAGACTCATCTAACCAGGCCACGGTTTTCCAGTCGTCTAGTGTCCAACTGATATTGGCACGAGCCTAGGAGAGGATCGCGCAAGCTGACGTGCTGTAAGCAAAAACACTCGCGTCGGTCGTCTGATGCCACAGCACATTAATGTCAAACTTCGTCGCAATGTTCTGATGGATACCTTCCCATACGTGCCACATTGGTTTGTGTTCTTATTTCAAGCAGTTTGACTTGTCTGTTAGCAATGACAACTCCATGCAAACGCCGCTGTTCTCAGTCGATATGTGAAGGCCATCGGCCGCTGCGTTGTCTGTGGTGACAGGTAATGTCTGAAATGTGGTATTCTCGGCACACTCTTGACACTTTGTATCTCGGCGTATTGAATTCCCTAGCGATTTCCGAAATGTAATGTCTCATGCATCTAGCTCCAACTCCCACTGCGCGTTCAAAGTCTGTTAATTCCCGTGGCCGTAATCACGTCAGCAACTTTTTAACTTTTTACATGAATCATTTAGTGCAAATGACAGATCCATCCTTGCGTACACGATACTACCGCCCTCTGTGTACTGTATGTGCATATCACTATGCCATGACTTCCGTCACATCAGTGTAAGCTCACACAGACAAAATATTATTGAACTCCTTTGAAGCAATGGTCGATTTGGAGCACTCGAGGTGACGTATACTGTAACTGGAACCAAGCAGTCCTTCAACCCTCCGCCAGCGACGCAAGTTGGTTGTATGAGATTAGTGCAGTGAGATGGGCTGATGTGGAAATGTGACAGAATGCCTAAAAGGAGTTATCTTGTTTCGGCGTGCCCATGACTACGCCCTGTATTAAGTTGCCCGAGTTGTTGGTGTATCAATACGGGCTGTCCAACATGTCTAAAAGGAATGGCGTATCCCTAACAGGCAGGGACCAGAGGCGAGTAGCACACATTGTCAGTGACTATTGCTTTCAAACCTGACAAGATTGTTATCAGTGAAAGCAGTTCCCTCTCAACCAGTCTATGTGCAAATGATTGAAAGGGAACTGGAATCGGGTATCTCGCAACGGCCATTGCTCACAGCAAATAATGCTGCACATCTTCAGTTTACCACTCAACACGAGAAATAGAGAGGGTAGCTGACTGGAGACGTGTACTATGCTCCAAAGAATCGCGATTGTGGCCATTTTTTTTTAAAAAAAATTGTTATGTAATTGTCTGTGTAGCGCATCAAATGTATTCGGTCAAAAAATAGGCCAGAGTGGAAGTGAGTTGCAGCAGAGTCAGCCAAAGGCAGGCACGAGTGTTACGCATTGCGAAGTAAAATACAGCCAACAAGCATTGTAAAGCAGAGGCAGATGGGGACAGCATAGCAACAGTCGATGCTGTAATATTCTAGTGGAAGGACAGATGCCTTTACTCATATAAACCAACATAGTCCACTCGTGTACTAAAATATTCTCTTCTCCATATCACAGCCTACACCACGAGCCAGTGACACCCTGGAATGCACCATGGGATCCACTGTTCGACTACAGGGTGGGGCAGCCTGTCCTGAGTGACGAGAGAGCCGCCGCCAGAGCAGGGAGCAGCCCGCTCGCTGGAGGGCCGACACGGACGTATGAGCAGTTGCCAGCGGGCTCGTGCGCATGCGCAGAGCTGAATTCGCGCATGAGCAGTGCCTTCCTCCCGCTTCTGGCTACTTGAAGCGTGGCTGTTGGCTGTATGAGCAGCAGCAGCAAGTAGCCAGGTGCTACCCGGAAAAATTTTTCCGGCGCGCCCAAGCTGCCAGTTTCGCGCATGCGCAGAGCAAGCTGTTATAGTTTGGGGGGGGGGGAGGGGGGTACTTCTCCACGTGACCCGTGTGAACGTTTCGTGATATTGCTGGTCTCTTCGTTTACAGCTCCCACGTCAAATGAAAACAAAACAGATTTCTGTGGCCGGGAGCCATCAAGTGAATTAATATACATTCTCATAACCATGAAAGACCAAAATAAGTTAGTAGTTTCAATTTTCTGATTTTATATTATTTCCACTTTATTAGCAATCAACCATTAATGTCTTAATGAAGCTATTTCTGTCTGTTTTGTAGGGAAATTTGCTTCTATTAATTTTTTTTCCGCTGAGGCAGTTACTTTATTTGAAACGAACTGTTTCATTCCGCACTATTGGCTACTTCATTTTCTGCGACGAATGACATTATACCAAGAACCAAACATGGCAATACAGTACTGGACCTCCAAGAAAATTGGTATTACGAAAACCACATTGAAAAGCTGAATATCAGCTACTTCAGAGTGCATCTGGACATAGAAATGTGCAATAAGAGCGGAATGAAGCATTTTAGTATGGTTTAAGAAATCCCGATGCTGCTGGTGTAGTCTCTGATGTCCTGTTCCTTTCATGACGCTGTAAGATCTCTTAATACGTACGAACATACGAACATACGTAAACATTGACTTGAAGCTGACTAAGTAGGCAAATTTGGTCAGTACTTTTGAACTAAATATTTTGTTTCAAATATAATGACAGCTGTAGCAGAATTTTACAGATCTGCCTTCTGTGAAACACTGTTTTTCGATCACAAGGCACTTGTATAGTACTTCCTCTAGGCCTGAAGTTATCTCTTAATTTGTGTTTACATCCTAAATTTATAGTATGCCTTTCTATGCTAAATTGTAGAGTGGCAGCATACCGTGTTTTACCGTTTTAACTCCCCACATGACTTTATATTTATTCCTAGAGTAGAATATAAACTGTCAGTTGTACGGTTTCCTTGCCTCACAGACAACGTTGTTAATTTTTTACACATTTTGAAATAGTCATGAAATTTATTGTCCTTTATTCTGGTGTAAGCTACACTAGAAAGTTTTTTTTTTTTTTTTTTTTTTTTTTTTTTTTTTTTTTTTTTTGCAGGACATTTGTATTCTATCCTGCTAGCTTTTTGCAGTGCTGTGTAGATGTAAACACCTGATTGGTAATGCTACATAACAATATTGCAGAGTACGAATTAAAAAAAAACCTGTCAAAGTTACCCCATAGCAAAATGCCCCGCTCATTGTGCTGTCTGTAATCTTGAGCGCCTGTTGTTTCACATGAGAGGCAACTGGACGCCTCCACCAAGATGTCCCTGATGCATTACGGCCCTCGGCTGGAATAAACAAATCTACTATCGTCTCACTTCACTCTCCACGGGTGACAGCCAATGGGCCGCCTAATACCTGTCTGTCCTTCCGCCTGTTAAGAACCCTGTTCATAGGAACGTATCAAGTTGAAACTTGCGTCACGCACTAATGTCTATAGTCCCTTGGCCACGTAGTAAATGTAAACTAAGTCAGTGCAACCATAAGATATGCCATTTACGTCACGTATTTTGATAGTCGCAAAGCCATTCATCAAAATCTATAAGATACTCCTGTTGACCTAGAAACATGAAATTTGGCAAGAAGCAAGGTTTCACAGTAGAAGGAAAGGGAAAAAGAGGAACACTGTTGATTTGTACTTATATAAGAGACAAAAAAAATTTTTTTTACTCTTGAAAACCTCGAAATTCCCAGAACTGATATCTTGCCAGTGTCGATATCGATAAAACACAAAAATAGTCGATATTATCGATTCCCAGGATTGATGAACTATTGTACACATATTTAAGTTGTTACAGAACCCTCAGAGATGCCGGCACGGTAGCTCAGCGTGTCCGGTCAGAGGGCTGCGTGCTCTCTGTAATGAAAAAAAAAACTGAGTCAAGGAATCAACGATCAACTTGAACGGATGTCTCGTGACGTCCGCCCAGACCAAACGCAACGAACTATATCGAACAAAATGGAAAAAAAAAACAAGAGAGCAAGTCCCACTCGCACTTATCCAGATTTTTATTTTTTCGTACCAGGACTTACGGTCGCTCATTCGTCGCCTTAACATTAACCAGAGTCTTTACTTCATCTTTTATGTACACGACCAATGAAGATTATAGTCGTTTTATAATGTTTCTTTTCCGCATACAAAGTCTGTTTCTACTATCGAAACTGGACAATCGGGAGCTAGGGATCAGTGACTAGTGGTCGGTTTTCGTGTACGAGGGCACGGATAAAACGTTTAAATTAATGTGTGCATGGTATCAATGTGAACTGCAGAACGACAGTGATCACTCTTTATTAAAGTGTGAACCGTAGACTTTGCAATCATTCCTGGATGAACTAAGGCAAATTTCACATGTGCACGGGATACATATCGGTCAATCACATGTGAAACAAAGCGAGTGCACGATGTCGGATTCGAATTTTACGGGAACTCTGTTTTGATGTGAATATGCGCTGAACAGTGTCGCGTAGCGCATTGGTATCACGGGGTAGGACATCGTATAAACGTACATAAACCGTAAAAACATCATTGCTGAGAGTTTCCGTTGCGTACACTCCCGAACTGCAGTCCAACGACATAAACCTCCCCATCTCGCTTGCGATAGTTCAGAAATCATCTGGAGACATTATTTTCAATGCAGAATCGTCAAAAAGTAGCATCGAGTGTGGTCATCGCCAGTCTCTCTCTGAATACTGTAGCAAGGAGATTTTTTTGAAACAGACTGTAAGAAGTATCAGGCTTTTTCTTCGAAATTATACGTGTGTCCACCTGTAATACTGTAATATTGACGGCCGGCTGGAGTGGCCGAGCGGTTCTAGGCGCTACAGTCTGGAACCGCGCAACCGATAGGGTCGCAGGTTTGAATCCTGCCTCGGGCATGGATGTGTGGGGTGTCCTTAGGTTAGTTAGGTTTAAATAGTTCTAAGTTCTAGGGGACTGATGACCTCAGCAGTTAAGTCCCATAGTGCTCAGAGCCATTTTTTTTGTAATATTGACGCACTGCAATGACCTGCCGCTTAATTTGAAAATACGTGTCACACATGCTCCCATTCATTCAGTGCATATGCCACGTTCCGCACATCCTGGTTTCTTACGTCATTAATGATTTGAACTGTGGTTCAAATGGTTCAAATGGCTCTGAGCACTATGGGAACATCTGAGGTCATCAGTCTCCTAGAACTTAGAACTACTTAAATCTAACTAACCTAAGGACATCACACACACCCATGCCCGAGGCAGGATTCGAACCTGCGACCGTACCAGCAGCGCGTTCCTGACTGAAGCGGCAAGAACCGCTCGGCCACTGCGTCCGGCATTTGAACTGTGATGTGGGTAGATTAGTAAATCACCATTATAAGGAGTTCATGGGAAGCAATAATTTTTCGATCTATCTTTTCTGACTGATCGAAACCCGCAGCGGGCGGTGCAGTCATTTCTGACAGTTGACGATCAGCTGGCTGTGGATAATGTTTGCAGTATTAGGCGAGTTTCAGGCGCGTCAGTGTTTCTTGGGCGACTGAGTGCTTATCTGGGTGCACGCATATTTATTATTCAACAACATTAATACTACATATTTCTGAGAACTACATTTAATGTCAGAGAATGACGTTTCTCTAATTTTCTCGAAACTGCTTTCTGTAGCCCTAAGTATAGTAACAGAGCGAGGATATAAGTACAGCTTAATTGAGTTCGATATGGATGCTAAATTAATTTCATACTTTTTTGCCTCGGAATCTCATACGTGGACCACCCCGTTAGCGTCCCTTCTAAAGCGCTACCCCCCCTCGACCCCCATCCCTTCACACCCACAAATTTTGAAAATGAGTTCCTATTCTCAATTTGTTTCTCAGGACACCCTCTACTACCGCCAAGAACTTGTCGGTATAGTTTTGTTCCACCCAGTACATAAACTGATGATGAATCAATATAGCCTCAACTGTCTTTTCGAAATCTACACGAGTTTGATGCTATTTGTATGGTGGTCCACGCTATAGATGTTATTTCAAGTTTCCTATTTGATTTTCTTAAGACGAGTAGAAGCAACTGGGTGAATAGTTGATAATTACTATGACAGACTGGCCGGCCGCGGTGGTCTCGCGGTTCTAGGCGCTCAGTCCGGAACCGCGAGACTGCTACGGTCGCAGGTTCGAATCCTGCCTCGGGCATGGGTGTGTGTGATGTCCTTAGGTTAGTTAGGTTTAAGTAGTTCTAGGTTCTAGGGGACTAATGACCACAGCAGTTGAGTCCCATAGTGCTCAGAGCCATTTGAACCATTTTGAACTATGACAGACTAGCCGACTGTCGAAACGTCATTTGTTAGTCTTCACTAGCAAACATCAATATATACGATTTATCGATTTAGAACTCATTTCTTATAAAAGAAATGTCTTAACGAGCAGGAAAATATGGAAGAAAATGGCTCTGAGCACTATGGGACTCAACTGCTGAGGTCATCAGTCCCCTAGAATTTAGAACTACTTAAACCTAACTAACCTAAGGACATCACACATATCCATGCCCGAGGTAGGATTCGAACCTGCGACCGTAGCGGTCGCGCGGTTCCAGACTGTAGAAAATATAGAAGAATACACAACATTTCACACCCAGCGACCATGAAAAATATTTCGCGTCAATGAGGTTACGTTACTGTATACTCAACACACATTTACTTATATAAAATCGGTTATGAGGATAATGTAACTCACAAAACTACTTATTTAAGAGACACTTACTGTTTGTATCCCCGACAGTAAAAGATGGCTGGTCTTCGTTGTCAATCAAAAATAATTTAAGAGCTGACTCACCTGGAAAGAGCAGAAAAAATGTTATTACAATACGGCTAGAAACTGGAATGTGGCATGAAATAAATCTACTACATACTAGAAAATACTGAAACAGAGTTTTATATCTTCTTTTTATTGTAGTGAATGCCTTCTTCAATACATACAGCTTTTTTTTATACAGGCGCCACCGTGATGATGTTTTAAACTTTCAAGGATGTTAGAGGACAAATGTATGAATTTGAGGTAACCGATTCTGGTCCGGAAGTGACCGAGCCGACATTTATAAGCGCATGCGTTCTGATACTTCTGTGAGTGGAATGTCTGTATCGGTATTATTATTGTTGTTAAGATATCCCTCTTATTATACATCAACGGATTTGATTCCAACATAATGGACCCCATCTCACTTTGGACTGAGGTCACGTGAATACGCGGATCAGACATTTCCTCAAAAGTGGGTAAACAGAGGAGATCCTGTTTCGTGGGCAGCACGTTCACCTGACCTCACCCCACTTGATTTCTTCTTGTGAGGCCATGTGAAAAGTCTTGTGTGCGAGACGCCATCCAAGACTAAAGAGGATCCCCTGGTAAGAATTCGCGCTGCTTGCAACACTATTCAAAGGCGGCAGAGATACTAGAACGGGCACGACCGAACTATGTGCGATGTTACTATACTTGCATTGAGGCTGTGGGACGTCATTTTTAACAACTGTTGTAAATGTAGCTGCTTGTGAAGCTTGTGCATATAAACAGAAGTCATTATTAGTGTACCGTATACCTGTCTGATGCGACTGAAGAAGGAACAAAAGTCGATAGGGAAGACATAGGGGACCAGAATTTAAAAGAGCATTGGAAGGCTTAAGACCAAATGAGGCAGAACGGGTAGATAACACTCCATCAGAATTTCTAAAATGACTGGCGGAAGTGGTAGCAAAACGGCTACTGACGTCGGTGTGTAGAATGTATGAATCTGGTGTTATACCATCCGAATTTCGGAAAAATACCATCCATACAATTCCGTAGACTGCAAGAGTTGACAAGTGTGAGAATTATCGCACGATCAGATTAACAGCTTATGCATCCAAGTTGCTGATAAGAAAAATATACAGAAGAATAAAAAGAAAATTGAAGATCAATTACCTGATGATGAGTTTCGCTTTAGGAAAAGGCACCACAGAGGCACTTCTGACGATACGGATGATAACGGAAACAAGACGAAAGAAAAATTAAGACACGTTCACAGGAGTTTTCGACCTAGAAAAAGCGTTCGACAACGTCAAATAGCGTTATGTACAAGAGCCGGGAGGGAATAATAAAAGTGGAAGATCAAGAGCGAAGTGCTGGGATTTAAAATGGTGTAAAACAGGGATTTAGTCTCTCGCCACTATTGTTCCACGTATACTGAAACTTGTACCATATTTTAAGAATGAGCTGTAGAGGGTATAAACTGTAGAAGACAGAGATTGAAATACATCTGACAAATTATTGATGAAGTTTGGTCAAGTACTACTCTAGAATGGAAAGAATCGCGCAAGACAGAAATTCGCACTGAACCCGTCGGTAGACTGAAGACTAAAAAAAAAAAAAAGAACAGTATTGATGATGTAACTACATAAATATGTGTTTCATTTCGGTAATATGTGAATAAACACTAGCTTTATTCTGATAAATTAGGAAATGCTTAATACTTAATACTCGAAATGCGTCGTGCTTAGCACAACAATAGGGCAAGTAAGAAGTGATTGACAACGAAAATCAGTTGTTGTCTATGAGAAACGTCACAAAAACAATCGTACGATTTACCACAACCTTTATATGCAACATATATAGTAGAGTTTATAATGAAATTCGATCAATGCTATACGTGCTATGAGTATCGGATGAACTGAGTCGCTGTACATTTTAAAATCACTGTAACTATGTTGTTAGCTAAGTGAAAACGTAGTCGTTCCACGTTTTAGGACTTCACGTTTATTTTATGTCTGCTAAATTTCTGCATAAGGGAAGTACGTATAAAATGAAAGAGTAAAAACTAAAGAGAGAACCACAAATGTCTAACATATAGTCATCAAGAATCATCAAATAGTAACAACTAATTTTGAACAGCTGATGTCAGAAGATTCCTAAAAAGTCTGAAGTAACGTGCAACATGAGAACAAACGCGTCTCACTCGTATAAGCTAAGGGATATGTTACAAAAATTAAAAATTAATCTTTTGTTTTTGTTGGGTGCGCCTCTTACACCAAATGAAACATTTACAGCTAGCCATCCACTTTTTGATCCGCTTTAGTTTCGAAGCAGTGGGTTCATCACGATCATTTTTGTCATATGTAATGGGTAAAGTTTGTTCATGACCTGTTGGTAACGTCCAATCTGCTGCTCTTGGTGTTCCTTTCAGAACTTTACTTGACATGTCACCAGTTGCCGAGAGCGTGGTTTCTGCCTGCTACATTGAAGAAAATGAAGTGGTTTTCGAACGATAGTGTCTATTTAAAGATTTTATCTGTGATGTCTGCATTTTTCTTGGGAATACTAAAAGCACTTTCTGGCACAAATTGTTCTCATTAATATCTGTCTTCATTAAGGCTTTCAATTATTCAAACTGATATGCTTCTTTACTCGCTGAGAGGCATCCGCTAGCTGTTTTAATGCAATGTTACTTTAGTATAACGATATATACCGTATTATCATCTTTCTGCTGTATCATCGTAAAGTATGTGTTCCCCGACCAAACGCACACAATTTCGTTCTTTTAGTCTGGCTGCAGCTAGCGTCTAAAAGTAGACAGCACAGCAATCACAACGTTCGTGACGACAACACGACGATGACACTCTATAATTTTATTTTTTATTTCAATTTTTGAATCAGGAATTTAGAATCTCGATCACGCAACATTTTGAAAAAAATTATCTTTTCCGTTCAACCGTTCTGTTATTCCAGTATTTCAGCATAAAACGGTTCATTGTTAACTTCGGTTTTATTCTTCCCTTTCTCTATGATTCACGCTGCTTTTCCCTTATATTCATTAACTGTGTGTTATCACGTTCTCCCTTCCCTTCCTCCTCCAGCCCTTTGTCTCGTCTCCATAGCTCATAACGTTAATAACCTATATTCATCTAATTTCTAATTTGGTTTGTAAGTAGGCTGTTTAGGTTTTTATGTTGGTAACGTCACGTAGCACTCTGTATGAAAATCACTGGCTGTGCTGTGTGCAGTCTGTGGCTGGTTTGCATTGTTGTCTGCCATTGTAGTGTTGGGCAGTTGGCTGTTAACAGCGTGTAGCGTTGCGCAGTTGGAGGTGAGCCGCCAGCAGTGGTGGATGTGGGGAGAGAGATGGTTCAAATGGCTCGGAGCACTATGGGACTCAACTGCTGAGGTCATTAGTCCCCTAGAACTTAGAACTAGTTAAACCTAACTAACCTAAGGACATCACAAACATCCACGCCCGAGGCAGGATTCGAACCTGCGACCGTAGCGGGGGAGAGAGATGGCGGAGTTTTGAGAGCGGATGATCTGGAGAGAGACAGTAAATTTGTAAGACTGGATTTCATGAACTGATATATATATATATTGTGACTTTTGAACACTATTAAGGTAAATACATTGTTTGTTCTGTATCAAAATCTTTCATTTGCTAACTATGCCTATCAGTAGTTAGTGCCTTCAGTAGTCTGAATCTTTTATTTAGCTGACAGTAGTGGCGCTCGCTGTATTGCAGTAGCTTGAGTAACGAAGATTTTTGTGAGGTAAGTGATTTGTGAAAGGTATAGTTAAATGTTAGTCAGGGCCATTCTTTTGTAGGGATTATTGAAAGTCAGACTGCGTTGCGCTAAAAATATTGTGTGTCAGTTTAAGCACAGTCATGTATAATTTTTCTAAGGGGACATTTCAGGTTTTTTCAGTTATGAATGTGAACTGTGTGTGTGTGTGTGTGTGTGTGTGTGTGTGTGTGTGTGTGTATGTGTGGGATGGGTGGGTGGGGGGAATCTACTATACTTTTTTAGTTGTAAATAGCATGTCTATAGAAATATATGTCAAAGAAAATATGTAGGACGCCTGATTAGAGGTAAGAGAGGGCTGATGGCCCTAATCTTAGGAGTTAAACTAATAAAACTAAAAGCATTGGAAAACGTGAAGAACCAAGTTCCACAGGAAAAGCAGTGGAGTCAACTTTTTATGCACCATATTCTTGCATTCTTTGCTATGAACATTTTCAAATACTTACCTGCTACTTTTTCTAAAGAGTTTTGAGATTCTGGGAATATGTGAAAAATAAAGATGGACCTCTGACAAGTTCTCTGTTCCATAAGGATTCGCAGTATATTAAATTCCCACAGATAGTTTCTCACCAAGTCATCTGCTAAACCGAAGTTGCAAACTGAAGTATCCAGAATATCAAACCGAGTTATTTTCCCCGCCCTCTACGAAAACTGAAACAGGGTGAAGGCTGGAGGTATTTATATATAGGGGGAATAATCGATGACTGATGTGTAGTACAGGGACTCACCGAATTCAAACGCGCTTGCAACTCCATCTCAATCATTCTTTAAAAAAGCGAAAATAGCAGGAGACGCTGTAACATTATGTGATTGCCTTATCATTTTAAATCATTCATTAATCGAGCAGTCGCTCGGCAACAGCTACAGTTAGCAAATAATGTTGCGAAAATGTAAAAGGTGAACGACCTGTGATGTAACTTGTTATTGTCGAAGCGCCGTCAGAGATGCTGTGAGTTATTGACTTTGAAAACCGCGGCGCGAAAAACGGACAGAAGAAGAACATTTTTACACATTTTGTTTAGAGGTACGAGATATTCTCGATGAACAGTTACTCATTCTTCTGTTGTCTCCTGTAATTTGTGTCGGACGCGCATGTCTTGCCGCCGTATTATTATTGTCAAAATTAATATTGTTCTAGAGTAAAGTAAATGTGTAATACTAAAAGTGCCTAGCAGTAGATTTATTGTGCGACGTGTATGTGAAAACGTCAAAGGAATTGTTTTCATTAAGAGAAGTGCCAGTCAAAACGGCATCCATGTTAAATCCTTCATTGCAGTGTAAGTTCGTCTATTAATTGCCATAAATTCAGAGTTAAATGGAACTGGTGTATGGACTATTCATTTACTACAGAATCTATGTCTCACTTCTTCATGAAATTATTTAATTTTCTATATGTTTCTGCCAAATAGAGAGTTCACAGTCACGAATTCTTTCGTCGAGTTCGGACGGAAGTTGCATGCGGTGAAGTATTTTCTCCGCGCCATGTTCTATTGGTAAATGCATGATAAACTACGGTCCCTTAGGAAATTCATGTTGAGCTATCCAAAATAATTATATTTTGAATAGGCATTTACTCTCCTCTGCAATGCAACTTCCGACTGATCAGACGATCCAACAACAAACAGCCGCACACGGTCGGCATTCGCAAATATGTTTCCGCCGCTGATTATAGCTATATGTTACAGCACAAAAGTAACATATTGTTATAATTAGAGACTACGAACGGGGACATTTATAACTGTATGTTTATGTATACACATTACGTAAACATATCGTTATAATTGGCGCCCGAACGTGGGGCCCGAATTAAAAAAAAAACTTAAAGGAATAAAAATTTATGTAAGATAGGCATTGTGGAAATATTCATAAATAATTGTAGCTAATCTTGTGCTTTTTATTTGTTACATGACATCAAACGCCATCCAATAAAATTTCCATTGAGCGAAAGAAACGAGATATTCAGAATAAATTACGGAAGAGAGATTTTTTTTTTTGGAACAGAATTTGTGCGAAAATCTAGTTGCAACGCCCAAGGCAGTCATCAGTAACGTAAGTTAAAATTTCGTTAGCCGTAGCCAAGCTTCCTTAATTTCAGCCGACATTAATCAATTTGTGACGATCTTTATTAGTTGCAGTAAAATTTGCTTTCAATTCAGTAGATTGCATTTAGTAGATTAGTAATTTCTTCAAGTACTGTTTAAATTCCATTGTTGTGTATTGCATATCATTTGTTTTTAAATGTCCGCTGCCTGTTCACGGAGCTGACCGGCTTTAGTTTTCATTTATTTTGACCAGTGTGCAGCCATACTTTCTTTACGGTCCAGAATAGTCTCTTGTTCTCGTGACGTGCAACTCCCGACATTCCGAACTTGGACGTAGCAGTGACAACCGACTCGCAACCGATAAATTACATCTCTGTCGACAGCTGACGGCCGTAGCTCAAACGAACTTCATTGACTTACTGTTTGTAAATAAGTGAGCTATGGCAGACGATAAAATGTCATCGCTAGATTCAGATGAACAGAATGAAACGAGTGAAGTGTCGCGTCGCTTACGGTCCCGCACGATAATTAGTAGGGCTGAGACACCAATTGGATCAATTGTAGAAAGTGAAGTGGGAAATCTTACGGACTTTGGTGCCTCACACCATAATGTTACCGGTACTGAACTAGACAATGCCAACATAGTTTCTGCCACTTGTAGTCGTAGCCATATACCGGTTACAAGGGAGGCAGGTGAAAGCAATTCAGGGGTAGTGACAGACGATGTATTCAAACAGCTACTGAGTCAAATAAGTCAAATGATGCAGGACGGAAATAGCCAATTGAAAGAGGAAAATCGCCAAATGGTGAATTCCATTAAAAATGATTTGAAAGAGGAAAATCGCCAAATGGTGAATTCCATTAAAAATGATTTGAAAGACGAAAATAGACAAATGTTAGCCTCACTTGAAGATGATTTGAAATACGAAAATAGACAAATGTTAGCCTCACTTGAAGATAAACTTTCTACAGTAAGCGAAGAAATAAAAACTGTTAGAGAAAACGTAGCCAAAGAAGTAGCAAAGCAAGTTAAGGATGCTGTTTCTCAAATGCGAAGTGGAATAATTATCGAACTGAATGACACTTTAGCTACCATGCAAAGCGAGACAGCTGACATCCGAAACGCAACCAAGAATCTTGATTCCACCGTAACCACGGTTAATCACAGATTATACAGAGTAACTACGCAGGTAGAAAAATTAACTGACGGAATGTCAAATTTGACTCTGGAAACGGAAACGAAAGTAAAGGAGAGGCTAGATAGTCATGAGAGAGAATTTAGAGAAAAGTATGAGAACTGGATTGCTGGAAAGGACAAATTTGTCGAAGATAAAATTAACAAAGACCTAGTAGAGACTGTGAAAGCAACCACTCTTGGTATCTTGTCAGCTCCTGGAAGCTCCGGAGATACCGTAATGTCTGAACTCGGTAGCATTAGGCGTACCCTTCAGCAAGAATTACCAAATTGGAAGCAAGAGGTAACGGAACAGCTAAATAACCTGAAGGCACAAGTGAGTAGTAGTTCCCGAATACAGAGACCGAATTATCCTAACTCTTTAGCCTCAGAGGAAGAAGATGAATTATTTCGGCAATTCCGAATACCTGTTGTATCTAATGAACACACTTCATCACCACATATTCCAGTTAGTCAACGAAACCAAGAATCTGACTCATTAGTAAAAATGATGAAGGAAGAAAGCATGATAAAGCATCGAGTTTTTTCAAACTTTTAACCCGGAAAAACGAAATATCCACCCAATTGTCTTTCTTCGTGGATTCTCCGGCATTTTTCCAAATTCGTGGACTGATAGACAGCGTATCCAATTCGTTACCGGATATATAGCTGGCGAATCGGCAATATGGGGAACAGAAATGGTTGATAAGTATCGAACATATGAGGAGTTTGAGCACTGTTTCCTCAGCAAATTTTGGAGCGAAGGTGTTCAGAAGCGCCTTCGTAAAGAAGTCTATAATGCAGAACAATTTGACCCCAGGAATAGCAGCCTGAGAATGTACTTCGAAAAATATCTTGGCAAAATTAGGTATTGGGATAACCCTATCAATAGTAAAGATGTAATTATGATTCTCAAGTCTAAATTACCCATTTCGATTCGTGAAAAGCTGATAGCCATACCAGATGATGATCCAGATACCTTTCTGTCGATATTAGATTCCCTAGACCTGATCTATGAGGACATGAGAGCTAACAAACCGCGGAATACTCCGCACAATTCTTGGCCACAACATTACGACAGTAACGGCTATGAAAAGCCAGGGAACGGTTCAAAAAATAGTAACGATTGGCAAAACGGAAATAAAGGCAATGGGTATCCGCACAAAAGGAATAGACATAATCAACACAACCGATTCAATCCCGTGTATAACACGACTGGTAACCAGTACGGCAATCAATCGTACAAGCAGAAGTTTGGAAACGGTTTCAGTCAAAAAGGTTGGCAACAGCAGAGCGGATCGCAATGGAATGCACCGTACTCGCGCAGCCAACACTCAGATTACGGGCAGCAACAAACAGCTGATAACGCCCACTCATACCAATACAACTCCGCGCCTAGTAAAAATCAAGCGCAGGGAAGGTACAGAAACACACAGTTTAACGGAAAACCACAGTGTGAAGGTGGATTTCACAGTAACAATTCCGGAAATCATAATAGTAATAAAAATCATCAGACCCCGCGAAGGCATTACAATCCCCCTGTATTTTTCGCAAACGCGGAAGACAGTAACACGTATTGGACACCAGAACAAACGCAGAAACATTTTGACACGAGGTTTGTGCATAACAGTAATTTTGTTCCTCAGTGTTCTCACAATGTCAGATTGGTCGAACTTTCTAATGATGAAGGCCAATCAAAACCACACAAGCAGGAAAACTAAGTTCAGCATCTGAAAGCTCCCTAAGCGATGCTGTGAGACAGAATGGGGCTACCACTTCGACGGAGAGACTAACCATGACGTACTTGTACTGAGATACAATGACGGGATTGACATGAGACAAGAATTATTACAAGAGAAAGAGACGACTGACGGTGATGAACCGATAGATGACCAAGTGCAAGCTATGACAAAACTTCCTATAGCCGGAATTTTGACGACTGTAATCCTAGATACAGGTGCAAATATTAATGCTATGTCCTTATGTTTCTATAAGCAAATTAGTACATTGATTGAAATTCCAACATTACCCTTCCAAGGATGTTCAAGGTCAATTCAATTCCTAAGTGTAACAACACAAGTGCTAGTTTAGACGCCAGAATAAGACAAGCTCTAACAACGTTGACCACCCAAGCCAATTTACGCAAGAAGGCGTATGACAAACATATTAATAAGGTGTTAACTTATAAAGTAGGGGAAAAGGTCTTGCTAAAAACACACTTTAAACCATCGTTGCTCTTACGCAAAAATCGAAAATGGCAAAGTCTTTTTGAGGGACCTTACGAGATCCTTCGTATACCGCATACAGGTTCTTATCTGATTTCTGATCCAGCAAATGGAAAAATAAAAGGGTTATACCATCACTCTGATCTTAAAAAGTATCATGCTACAGAATAAGTCAAAAGGAAAGCTTTATAATGGCAAGAGAAGGTTAGCCGCTAGTGACTAAGTGACAACTGATCTGACTTCGTTAAAAAAAAATGCTTAGAATAAATTACACGACAGTGAGTCTATCTTGCTATACAGCAGAGAATTTAAAATATGTTATCTTGAGCCATAATTTAAGTACAGACAAGCTGATAAATAATAAAAAACAAATTCTTGTTTAACAAAGAAAGTGATCAACTCCAAGAACTCTAGTTTTAAGATTTAGTTTTAAGGAGATAATATTTAAGAGAGAAAAATGAAATATAAAGCGAAGGATGTGCCTAACAAGCCGGCTTCTGCGATATGAAATGCTAAAGAAGTGAAAATAAAACATAGTATGTAAGAATTTTTTTTTAAGTTCAAGGAGCAATGATCCAGAAACGAAATTTATTTCCGTCAAGGACAAGGGTCGCTTGACAATTATTGGTTCCTGATCCCACTAAAAAGGAAAACAAGTAACTAGTTTCTAAGTCAGCTATGTCTAGATTAAGTTCCAATGTACATAGAAATCTGGAACAGGTTCATCTCTGCAATAAAATAACGTAATGTTCACGAAGCATCTGAGTTACTTGTAAGTACCACCATCACCAGGAAAGCGCTATCCTTCGGCTAGATAAACAAAGTAGCATTAATTGTAAATGCAATACGCAGGACAGATACATTCAAAGCCATAAGTGAAATAAATACCAAGTATAAGAGCGTAAGTGGCAAGGACAAAGCAATGATGACTTAAGGTCATATATAGAGGTCAATGCAGTGTAGCGCAAGCAGGCGTCAAGGCGAGAATAAAATGACGATGAAACCGCCGGCAAAACAAAGTAGCTAGTTTGTAATTGGAGCGCGTACGCAGACGTACGGCGCAAAGGAAAATTAATTTCTAAGTCATAAGGAACAAGGAGTTGTTTGCTAGATTTCTTCTTCTATGTACTATTATATCTATGTCTTTCTTCTGAATTTGTGTAAATATCCTAACCCGCCTAAACCCGTCCCGTAGACTTGACGTCACAGATTGAGAAATGCGGTTGACGTGGAAGGCTGGTTTGGCATACGATTTTCAAAAGGAAATGCGTGAACGAAATCGGGAAAAGCTAGTTTTGAAATGTTTTTATTTTTCCTTTTAAAGTCAATCCGAGACGGAAACCGAGATCGCGATAAGGAATTTGAATATTTTCTTGAATGGTGTTCTGTTCTCATGTGAGAGGGCGATCAAATGTGACTGATTGATCCTCACATCTAGTAAAAAGAGAATTTTTGTTGAAATGACAGTGATAACTTTAATGAATCTAATAAATAGAAAGAACGGTTGAAATGAATTAAAATAATAATAATTGCTAACAGATCGGAGAAACTAATGTATTGTGACTGTGAACTAAAAGCATAATTAGTCTTAGAGAAAGATGAGGAACAATGTAAAGCGAAATGTTAAAGATAGTTACCAACAAAGTAACAGAAATTGAAATGGACATGATAATCGAAGCTCTCAATTAGCAAGCTTCAAAGTGATAATTTCATTCACGATGAAGATTAAAAGTGTTAAACGTGCAGATAGGCCGACGGACAATGATAGTCCGGTTGTGTAACCGAAGGCGGTGATGTGATTACGTGCAGTGCATCGGAAATCAAGTGTGTTAGCTGCTTTGCAAAGTGCGAGCGCTAGCCTACCTTAAAATCTTCAAAATCGGCTGGAAAATGTGGAGACAGGGATGGTTTCAATGGAGTCTCTGTCCCTGGTAATCTTCGTCCCTCCACACCAGCTCAGCAAACCACAAAAAACCACAACACCATCGACGCAACGTGTTCACTGAACCGTGCGCGGAAAAGCTGAAGTACCGCGTGGAGGCTAGTGAGCGCCTCGAGTTGCGATTCAGCTCTAACAATCAGCCTGTGTCAACGTCCATCGACGCAACAAACGCGTTAAATTTAAAGTGATGTACTTGCACAGCACTCCCGCTGCAGTTCGACGAAACGGACTTTCCATGAAAGCCGCTCCCAAAATAAAAGACTCTTATATGAGTTCACAACATATCACATACTATGCTAATGTTATATCCTGTGGATGAAATGCGAACAGCCAAACCACACGCGAATTGTGACAAAGTCAAATTCCTATGAATCCCAAGTCCTAAAATAGATTTAAGCTTAGTTCTTAGACTAATGGGTATTTATATTTTTTTGTTACATGTAACGTGTGTACGTAACGTGCGAGTGAGACTCGCCCGCCAGAGCTGATGAAAAGTTTTCTACTCGGAGACCGCAAAGTAGCGATCCAACTTCTCAAGGCATAAGCTTCACCTGGAGAAGAATCAAATTTTATCTATCCTGTCAATACACAAACGATGAAAAAGTAAAAATTATAACAACTAGTGAGCAATGGAAAATGGACACGTGTGAGAAATTCCATGTGTGAGAAGTATATGTGTATAAAAATGGACACGTGTGAGAAATTCCATGTGTGAGAACTATGTGTGTATAAAAAGATGAATCCTATGTGTTTTCTTTCAGGAGCAAAGAGCCTATGAGCTCTGGACAATAACTTGAGGCCACAAAGATGGTCGTTATGAACTCTGTAAAACAAAAAAAAAAAAAAAAAAAGAGAGACTGTAATGAGTATAATTGTAAACTTCGTAGATTTACTGTCTTAGTTTTTAAATTTTTTGTGTATCTTTACCTTAAGAACTGACTTTGTCTATGAATGAGAGATCACCATATTTGTGTAATCCTAATAATCAAATGACAGGAATACTGTGTTTGATCAATGTGAATCTGTAAAGTACTCAATCCCATAATGTTAACGGCGACATGTGAATCTTGGTAATCTCCTTGATTTCCAAGATTCCCATGGAAGGCAATGTAACATTATGTGATTGCCTTATCATTTTAAATCATTCATTAATCGAGCAGTCGCTCGGCAACAGCTACAGTTAGCAAATAATGTTGCGAAAATGTAAAAGGTGAACGACCTGTGATGTAACTTGTTATTGTCGAAGCGCCGTCAGAGATGCTGTGAGTTATTGACTTTGAAAACCGCGGCGCGAAAAACGGACAGAAGAAGAACATTTTTACACATTTTGTTTAGAGGTACGAGATATTCTCGATGAACAGTTACTCATTCTTCTGTTGTCTCCTGTAATTTGTGTCGGACGCGCATGTCTTGCCGCCGTATTATTATTGTCAAAATTAATATTGTTCTAGAGTAAAGTAAATGTGTAATACTAAAAGTGCCTAGCAGTAGATTTATTGTGCGACGTGTATGTGAAAACGTCAAAGGAATTGTTTTCATTAAGAGAAGTGCCAGTCAAAACGGCATCCATGTTAAATCCTTCATTGCAGTGTAAGTTCGTCTATTAATTGCCATAAATTCAGAGTTAAATGGAACTGGTGTATGGACTATTCATTTACTACAGAATCTATGTCTCACTTCTTCATGAAATTATTTAATTTTCTATATGTTTCTGCCAAATAGAGAGTTCACAGTCACGAATTCTTTCGTCGAGTTCGGACGGAAGTTGCATGCGGTGAAGTATTTTCTCCGCGCCATGTTCTATTGGTAAATGCATGATAAACTACGGTCCCTTAGGAAATTCATGTTGAGCTATCCAAAATAATTATATTTTGAATAGGCATTTACTCTCCTCTGCAATGCAACTTCCGACTGATCAGACGATCCAACAACAAACAGCCGCACACGGTCGGCATTCGCAAATATGTTTCCGCCGCTGATTATAGCTATATGTTACAGCACAAAAGTAACATATTGTTATAATTAGAGACTACGAACGGGGACATTTATAACTGTATGTTTATGTATACACATTACGTAAACATATCGTTATAACGCCCAGCTTATAAGCAAAATAAAAACTGCTTGTATAAGAACGGAAAGTTTGGAACGTATCAGAACGGTAATATAAAGTTCAATAGCAACAGAGAGCTGCTATTTTACCTACTCTCGGTAAATGCGGCATATGAAAAAAAAGTTCAGTTAAATTTGTAGCGGGAGGATTGCATGGAAGTGGTGTTTGACTGCGGTTGTGCTATCTGTACTTTAATAATAAATAAATTACAATATCAGAGCACTCATGAATACCTAAGCTTTTGCGCTCAACCATTTACAATTAAAGGTTCAGTAAAATGATGACACAAGAATTCGAACAGTATTTCGCCTCAACAGTAACACAATAGTCCACACTCAAAATTAGGAAACAGTAATATACCTCAGCACTTGATCTAAAATACCTGCGTGTAACATATTTTCCAAGATTATATTAAATAGAGTAGAGACAACACTGGAAAGTAACTCAGGTGAATGTGAAGGTGGTTTTAGTTAGAAAATTTGTGGTAACGTCTTATGGGACCAAACTACTGAGGTCATCGGTCCGTAGGCTTACACACTACTTAATCGAACTTAAAGGACAACACACACACCCATGCCCGAGGGAGGACTCGAACCTCCGACGGGGGCAGCCACGCGGACCGTGACAAGGCGCTACAGACCGCGCGGCGGTGGTTTTAGGAAGCGCAGATCATCTTCTGACCATTTAATCTGAAGTCAATCATTTGCCACAGATTACTGTATTCAAAAGAAGTCTGTTGATTCCCGAAAGGCAACTTAGTCCGTTGGCACAACTACAGACAAAATAAAACCATGTGAGTGGAAGCAGGTTGATGCTACTTTCTAATTCCTTGAATACTGCACCTGAGTGGACCGCAGGAGAAGGTAAAACGCCCTCAAAATATTTACGCATAGAGTAGGAGGTATTTATGGGCAGTACTTGACTCACCGGTGCGATGCCCAAAGTTTAAACTGAGTAGTAATTTGTCGGCTGGGCTTTGATTTTCGCAAATGCGACAATGTCCTTTTTAATTCAATTTTATTCCTCTCAAATTTTAAACGTTTAATTATAAAATTTAATATATTTTATACAATGAAAATACACTCCTGGAAATTGACGTAAGAACACCGTGAATTCATTGTCCCAGGAAGGGGAAACTTTATTGACACATTCCTGGGGTCAGATACATCACATGATCACACTGACAGAACCACAGGCACATAGACACAGACAACAGAGCATGCACAATGTCGGCACTAGTACAGTGTATATCCACCTTTCGCAGCAATGCAGGCTGCTATTCTCCCATGGAGACGATCGTAGAGATGCTGGATGTAGTCCTGTGGAACGGCTTGCCATGCCATTTCCACCTGGCGCCTCAGTTGGACCAGCGTTCGTGCTGGACGTGCAGACCGCGTGAGACGACGCTTCATCCAGTCCCAAACATGCTCAATGGGGGACAGATCCGGAGATCTTGCTGGCCAGGGTAGTTGACTTACACCTTCTAGAGCACGGTGGGTGGCACGGGATACATGCGGACGTGCATTGTCCTGTTGGAACAGCAAGTTCCCTTGCCGGTCTAGGAATGGTAGAACGATGGGTTCGATGGCGGTTTGGATGTACCGTGCACTATTCAGTGTCCCCTCGACGATCACCAGTGGTGTACGGCCAGTGTAGGAGAACGCTCCCCACACCATGATGCCGGGTGTTGGCCCTGTGTGCCTCGGTCGTATGCAGTCCTGATTGTGGCGCTCACCTGCACGGCGCCAAACACGCATACGACCATCATTGGCACCAAGGCAGAAGCGACTCTCATCGCTGAAGACGACACGTCTCCATTCGTCCCTCCATTCACGCCTGTCGCAACACCACTGGAGGCGGGCTGCACGATGTTGGGGCGTGAGCGGAAGACGGCCTAACGGTGTGCGGGACCGTAGCCCAGCTTCATGGAGACGGTTGCGAATGGTCCTCGCCGATACCCCAGGAGCAACAGTGTCCCTAATTTGCTGGGAAGTGGCGGTGCGGTCCCCTACGGCACTGCGTAGGGTCCTACGGTCTTGGCGTGCATCCGTGCGTCGCTGCGGTCCGGTCCCAGGTCGACGGGCACGTGCACCTTCCGCCGACCACTGGCGACAACATCGATGTACTGTGGAGACCTCACGCCCCACGTGTTGAGCAATTCGGCGGTACGTCCACCCGGCCTCCCGCATGCCCACTATACGCCCTCGCTCAAACTCCGTCAACTGCACATACGGTTCACGTCCACGCTGTCGCGGCATGCTACCAGTGTTAAAGACTGCGATGGAGCTCCGTATGCCACGGCAAACTGGCTGACACTGACGGCGGCGGTGCACAAATGCTGCGCAGCTAGCGCCATTCGACGGCCAACACCGCGGTTCCTGGTGTGTCCGCTGTGCCGTGCGTGTGATCATTGCTTGTACAGCCCTCTCGCAGTGTCCGGAGCAAGTATGGTGGGTCTGACACACCGGTGTCAATGTGTTCTTTTTTCCATTTCCAGGAGTGTATTTTATGCAATGAAAATACATATATACAATCAGTTACGATTAGTACCCTTGTAAGTCAAAACCCTATAGGTCGCCATATTGCAGCACACTGGTAAAATTTTACATTAGCCAACACTGTCTGAGAAGCACAAAACGTAAACTGGCCAACGACTTCATTCTTCACTGCAAACTTTTCAAAATATGTGCCGTGTTTTATTTTACTTCGAAGTATCACAATAACTACGACCAACAAAAAAAAAAAAATTCGCAATCAAGCTGTGATGTCAGACTATGTCGGCCCGGGTGGCCGAGCGGTTCTAGGCGCTACAGTCTGGAACCGCGAGACCGCTACGGTCGCAGGTTCGAATCCTGCCTCAGGCATGGATGTGTGTGATGTCCTTAGGTTAGTTAGGTTTAAGTAGTTCTAAGTTCGAGGGGACTGATGACCTTAGAGGTTAAGTTGTATAGTGCTCAGAGCCATTTGAACCAATGTCAGACTATAGGCTAAGACGCTGCAAAAACAATTCTTTCCATTCTTCTTTCTTTCCTTTTCTTCTTTCCTGAAAATCAAATAAGGAATACCGCATAGTAGAGAACACACAGAAATCCGAAAGCACTGGTTTCTAAATTTTTCGCGAAAAGTAAAAGTGTTGTTGACAAAGTAACTACCGAGGCAGATGCAGCTTTGTTTCATCTATATAAAACAATATTATCTGAGACGCTGGATGGCATGAAATTTCTCTCTCCGTGTCTTGCACGACACAAGTTAACGTGGAGCGATCTGCATTCCGTGTTGCGCCGGGCGCTACGGCCTGAGAGATGCGGCGGTGACGTATCGTTGTAGTCACAGTGGAGCCAGTGAATAAGTAGCTTGCATAATGTTTCTAAACTCTCCGCCAATGGGAATTGCGTCTACGTCGTATCGCGAGTCACAGCGCTTATAGTATCGCATATCGTATCTCCGCTTGTGAACCGCTTCTTTACCTCGAGTATGGCGCAGACCTCACAAAGATAGAACTATTGATAAAATATCGATATGTGGATGTTTGAAACTTTTCCAAAAATATCGATTTATATCGACGGTACTTATTTATCCGACAAATTGAATTAGCAATGTCGCATGCAAATATTTTTATTTTATATTATATTTTTTTCATAATTTTCGGTAAATATTTGAAGCTGTTCTTTTGAAATTGTAGTATAACATAATTTTACTTTCGCTTTGTGAACGAGTCTTATTACTTTTTGTGCATTAAAAAACAATGTTTAATGCTGTTCTTCACATCGGCATTCTTCAAAAACAGTGCTGAAAATGTTGATGTAAATGACAAGGTTGGTCTTTGCGGCGAACGTAGACGTGTGAGTGGAAATTCCGACGTAATCGGCGCTCGCCGCTACCAACACAAACTGCAACGTTTAGTTTCACCATGCAATTTTGACACTACAACTGCTCGGTTACTGGCGCTGACACAAATGAAAAAGCGGGGAACTCGACATGAAATGTTCCGGACAAATCCGATATGTGACGAAACCGAACGACCGACCCATCGGACACCTTTTATTATGTCTCTTACATTCAGGTACTATGTAGCAAAGTGGTTATCACCACGTGTGAACGTGCATCTTTTTCCTCTCAGTTGTTGCTCTAAGAGGGATAATCGACTGCTAGCTTGTTGATGTACAGAATATCTAATAATAAATCAGTACATAAATATGTTGTTGTTGTTGTTGTTGGGGTCTTCAGTCCTGAGACTGGTTTGATGCAGCTCTCCATGCTACTCTATCCTGTGCAAGCTTCTTCATCTCCCAGTACCTACTGCAACCTACATCCTTCTGAATCTGCTTAGTGTATTCATCTCTTGGTCTCCCTCTACGATTTTTACCCTCCACGCTGCCCTCCAATGCTAAATTTGTGATCCCTTGATGCCTCAAAACATGTCCTACCAACCGATCCCTTCTTCTAGTCAAGTTGTGCCACAAACTTCTCTTCTCCCCAATCCTATTCAATACCTCCTCATTAGTTACATGACCTACCCACCTTATCTTCAGCATTCTTCTGTAGCACCACATTTCGAAAGCTTCTATTCTCTTCTTGTCCAAACTGGTTATCGTCCATGTTTCACTTCCATACATGGCTACACTCCATACAAATACTTGGCTTGCGAGTTACTACGAGGTTTTCGCAGCTTTAAAACTGGCGGTATATTTACGATGTGCAGCCAATATTTTTTTAGGCAGGTACGTCATACTTTTTCCATCGATACATTGGTATAATGATTTCTTCGATATATCGAGGGCCAATAATGATATTCTTTTAAATATCGAAATATCGCATTCGCTATATTTATAAAAATATCGACAGTCGTTCACGAAACCATGGACTCAGATTGTCAACAAGGGACTGTGCAAGTAGATGGGGCTCCATAATGGAGGCTGCGTGCACATGGAATGAGCTAGGTCCTCCGGTCCAACTGAACCGATCATTGACTGGAAATGGTTCTATTATGCTACTAGGAGAACATTTACAACCGTTCATACACGTCATGTTCCGAGGCAACCAGGGAGTTTTTATGGATAACAATGTGCCATGTTGCCGGGCCTAAATTTTTATGCGACTGGTTTGAAGAACGTTCTGGACAATTCGATCGGGAGATTTGGCCATCCACATCGCCCAACTTGAATTCTATCGAACATATACCGGACATATCGAGAGGTCAGTTCGGGTACGAAATCCTGCACCGGCAACTCTTTCGCAGTTGTGAACGACCATAGAGGCAGCATGGCACGTTATTTCTGCAGGGGACTTTCAACGACTTGTTGAATCCATCCTACGCCGAGTTGCTGCTCTATGTCGGGAAAAAGGAGGTCCGACACGATATTAGTAGGTATTCCATGGATTTTGTCACCGGCTGCATAAAACGCGGACAGAGGGATGCAGTTTGACGACCTCTGATCTGGAGCGTCCTAAAGTGGAATGATCAGGAAAGCCGCATGCCAGGCTGAGATTCACTGGAAGACCTTGAACGGAATGTATTTCATCCACAAAGGATGTGACTTACGAAACACTTGTTCGACAGATTTTTGGGTATTGTTCTTCGGTCACTAAATAGGATTTAACCGAAGATATAGAGCAAACAGAACAGAGAGCGCTACTTTTCGTCACGGGATTGTTTTGTAAATACATTAGCGAGATGCTCAACAAACTCTAATGCCAGTCATTACAAGAGAGGTATAGACTATCAGCGGGAGATTTGGTGTTGAAATTGCGAAAGTGTACGTTCCTTCCGGTAAGAGCCCTGACAACATATTACTGCCTTCCACATACGTCTCGTGAAATGACCACGACGAAAACGCTGCAGGAATTAGAGCTCATACAGAAGTTTGTCGACAGTCGTTCTTCCCGGTCAAAATGATGTTGGTACCCTCATGATGATGCCACACTCTATATGGTGTCTTGCAGTTAATGAAGATATGTCATTTTGGTAATACCTGTCGGTTATTTGGCTTGCGAGTTACTACGAGGTTTTCGCAAACAGCAGGCCTTTGACCAGCTGCTGGCGTACGACTGTGGGACAGCTGTTAGTGTGGGGGCTTCACGCCAGGGTGGGCGCCCCGTGCCCTACGCTGCACGCTGCTGACCACCTGTCACATCCCGGGCAGCAGCAACTGTTTCCCCACAGCTGCTCTGGCCGCACACCGCTTCCCACGCCAGCAAACTGCTCAAAATGCCACCCCACACCGGCTGTCAGTCAAACCGAGCCACTGAACAATCCAACGGAAAACGTGCTGCCAAGCTGACTAATAGTTTCCTGGACACGCCAGATGACCACGGTGCAGCGCTGCAACATATTAATGTGTCAGCTGGAGTTCACACAACACGAAAAGCCAACTGATGGGGTTTAATTCATTAGGTTACCTCGTTTGAGTAATATCACTTTTATGTATACGCTAGCAGAGTAACCGATGTTACTCAGGTATGCATTTATTTCAGTCTTCTATTAGTCCATCTCCTTCTTCCCCTGTCTGTGTCCATGTCATTCTTCACCCCCTCTCTGTCCCTCTCTTCCTCCCTCCTCTCCCTGTTCACGTCCTGTTTTCATTGTCTGTCCACCTTCTCCTCTCCCCTTTCTCTGCCCACCTCCCCCTCTTCCCATTTTCTGTCCATTTCCTGCACCCCCTCTCGCTCTGTTCATCTCTTCCTCCCCCATCTCCCTGCCTACCTCTTCCTCCTCCGGCATTTGTCCATCTCTCCGTCCACCTCCTCCTCTCCCCTCCCCCCTCTTTGTCATTTCCCCCTCCCCTTCTCTCTGTCGATCTCCTCTTCCATCTGTGCCCTCCTTCCCCTTCGCTGTATGTCCGTCTCCTCTTCCCCGTTCTCTCCCCACCCGCAATAGGACGCTGGTGATTCTTATCCCCACAGTTTTTCTTTCCAGATTGTAACAAATATGACTACCAAATTTTGTTTGAAGTCGCTCCAAGAATTAACGGTATTGGCTTTGCCCACATACGCACACATAAAATATATTTCACATGTATTTATACACATATCACAGATGTATCTCTAGCGAATTACGCCCTGCACTTTCATTTTCAAGCAGCTTAATGTTTATCTCCTGAACTATGTGAAGTACAATGACATAATTTTACGCGTACATCTAGTCGTATATGTGGCTACTGTATACGAAATGTGTTGCGAATTGAGTTAGCAGTAAAGGAGTGATAAATTAAAACATCATGCATGATGCGGCAGGGTTTCACGCGTCTCGCTGTTTATGACGTCATATCTTCTGAACTATGTGTCGTAGAGTAGCATATTTTTATAGGTCAGCGACATGCATGGATACTCTGTGCGAAAAGTGTTGCTAATAGAGTTAGTAGCAAAGAAGTAATAAAATATAACAGTCTTGCATGATGCGGTAGTTTTTCACGCACTCGGCGTTTATGACGTCATGTCTCCTGATCTATGTGTTGGTACATCAATGAAATTTTTTCTGGAGCAGTCACACTGCGAAATGTGTTGCGAGTACAGTTGGTAGTAAAGGAGTATTAAATTAACACGTTTTGCTTCGTGCGGCAGCATTACTATAACAGCGAAAATTTAGTAAGCGATAAACCTTTTCCCTTTCTTCATTCTGTGGGGGATATCAGCGAGAAAAAGTTTCGTAAAAGTTTGAAATTATGTGTTAAGTTTCTTGCAAGTCACTGAATCCTCTCATACTCCAATACTGGATGACTAAAGTTTGACTATTCGCTCATGGTTGTCTAGAGCGCTTTTTCTCTCTCACCTCCACCCCACTTTGATAGGCAGGTGGTTCTTAGTCCCACAGCGACGATTTCCAGACAGTAAGTGATACGTGTACCGAGTTTGGCTGAATCGGTTCAGTGATTTAGGAGGAGATGCACATACGTATATACTCACATCCTTTTATATACCTTAGTATGTATGGGCTCTGCAAGGAATGTGGAGATCTTCGACGTCATCACAATACATTGAAAGTGATCCGTTGCTTATACCGAGGGTTGCTACAGGCATTGCATATAACGCTATCGTGGGAATATTGTTCGGATGTCTGGCGTCTCTACCAAATAGGCATGGCAAAAGAGACGCGCTTTTAGTCATAGCACAAAGTAGGTATAGGGAACTTGAATCCTCGAAGGAAAGACGACGTAGTTCTCGTGAAACCCTGCAGGATAAGCTTAAAGAACTTGTGTTAAAAAAAAGCCGATTATACTGCCACCGACGTACACTGGCGAGACACAACAGTATTACTGCTGTCCACTACGAGATTGACGATGTTACAAAGTTTCAATTGTAATAGACTGTTGAGTATTTGACACATCTACTTTTGCTCTTGATAAAATATCGATATATCGATACATTTTCCAAAAGTACAAGGATACGTATAGGCGATGGTTTCCTCCCAATACATCGATATCAAAATAGCTGTATCGAGGGGCGATATTTCTGTTTTACACACATCAAAAAAAGGTTTGCATCACCTCAGTTCCGAGAGTTCCGAAGCCTGTACGGAAAATTGGAATAGAGATCAACATAAACATCATTTCCCTTCTTAGTATTGCTCATGGAATCACACATTGCGTGTTGTTCACCATACAGCGAGACCTTCAGAGGTGGTGGTCCACATTGCTGTACTCACCGGTACCTCTAGTACCCAGTAGCACGTCCTCTTGCATTGATGCATGTCTGTATTCGTAGTGGTATACTATCCACAAGTTCATCAAGACACTCTTGGTCCAGATTGTTCCACTCCTCAATGGCGATTCGGCGTAGATCCCTCAGAGTGGTTAGTGGGTCACGTCGTCCGTAAACAGACCCTTTCAATCTATCCCAGGCATGTTCGATACGATTCATGTCTGGAGAACACACTGGCCACTCTAGTCGAGCGACGTCGTTATCCTGAAGGAAGTCATTCACGAGATGCGCACGATGGGGGCGCGGATTGTCGTCCATAAATGCGAATGCCTGACCAATATGCTACCGATATGGCTGCACTATCGGTCGGAGGATGGCATTCACGTATCGTACAGCCGTTACGGCACCTTCATGACAACCATCGGCATACGTCGGTTCCACATAATGCCACCCCAAATCAGCAGGGAACCTCCACCTTGCAAAACTCGCTGGACAGTGTGTCTAAGGCGTTCAGCCTGACCGCATTGCCTCCAAACAAGTCTTCGACGATTGTCTGGTTGAAGGCATAATCGGCACTTATCGGCGAAGAGAACGTAATGCCAATCCTGAGCGATCCATTCGGCATGTTGTTGGGCCCATCTGTACCGCGCTGCATGGTGTCGTGGCTGCAAAGATGGACCTCGCCATGGAGTGAAGCTGCGCATCATGCAGGCTGTTGCGCACCGTTTGAGACGTAACACGACGTCGTATGGCTACACGAAAAGCATTATTCAACATGGTGGCGTTGCTGTCAGGGTTCCTACGAGCGATAATCCGTAGGTAGCGGTCATCCGCTGTAGTAGTAGCAGCCCATGAGCGGCCTGAACGGTGTCTACCTGGGCACCTGTATCTATTGCGTTCTGTTTCTCGTGGACGAACAGATCGTTGTTTTCGAAACCCATGTTGGTTCCTATTCATCAGTTTTTCGGTCTCCAGGTATGTCATAATACGCGACCGTAATACATGTTCCAAAATTCTACTACATGCCGACGTCAGAGAGATATACACACGGTCCGAACAGCCCTTGAAGGTCCAACGGTACCGACCGGCCGCCATGTCACCTCACCCTTAGGCGTCACCAAATGCGGATACGGAAGACCATGTGGTCAGCACACCGCTCTCTCGGCTGTTGTCAGCTTTCGTGACCGGTGTCACTACTTTTCAATCAATTAGCTCTATTGTTTTGTGCGTCTGTTCGACGACCCATATTCAAAAGGGGAATGACCTGTGCTTTTTTTCAGTCATTAGGAAGGCATCGCTCCTCTAGAACTCTAGCCTACACTGCTGCCTGAACACAGGCAACTTCTTTTGCATAACCTGTGTATAATCGATATCCCGTCACATTCAGTGGCCTTTGCTCTGTTGAGTGATTTCAGTTGCTCTTTTAAGCATTGGTCACTTATTTCGATATGCTTCACTCCGTCGTTTGTGTGATTATTTAAAGGAGGGACTGATGCGTTATCTTCCTCTGTGATACAGTTTTGGAAAAAGACTTAGTATTTCCGCCTTTTTTGTGTCGTCCTCTGTTTCAGTGCCATTATGGTCGCAGAGTGTCGGGACAGGTGTCTTTTATCCGTTTACTGATTTAAAGTATGACAAGAACTTCTTAGAATTTTCTGTCAAGTTGATACCTAGAAATTTACTTTTGTATTCGTTGGACTCTTTATGCTAGTTTTGGCTTCGTTTAAGGCTTGGCTACGTTTGAACTTGCAGTGAAGCTCTCTTTGCTTTCGTAGCAGCTTGCTAACATGGTTGTCGAACCATGGTGAGCCTTGCCCGCCTTTCACATTTTTTTTTTCAGAATATGCTTGTCTAAAGTGTATTGTACAATGCTCTTGAACTTTGTCCATTGATGCACAATATTATCAATACTAAAGATGACACTTTCGTGATAACCTATCAGGTAATGTGAAATCTGTCTCTTCTCGCCCTTACTAAACAGAAAGATATTCCTGCCTTTCTTTGTATTCCTATTTACAGCCATATTCAGTGATGCTGTAGCGGCCTTAGGATCATAGATTCCCTGTTATGCTGAGTCGAGAAGTTGGGGGTGTTTGTCACCAGCAGGTCCAAGAAGTTGTCTTCACGAATCGGTTCTCTGGCGAACTGCTCAAGGTAATTTTCGGCAAGACATTTAGAACCATTTTACATGATTGTCTGTCCCCGTTACCTGTCCTAACTATTTGTTACAGATTCAAATTGTGGTATTAGCTACAACTGCAGTGATACGCCCGCTAAACCCGCTGGCACAACAAGTGATTAGGACTGTGCAAATGGCCAAATAAGGTGTCCGTTAGCTTCACTCAAAATTGTAATTTATTGTAATTTAATAACCCCTTTAAACCAAAACGGCACAAAGTCGAACATTTAGAACTACGAGTTTCAAAATACAATTCTTTCACGAGGAGGAGAGGGGAGGATATTGGTGTTTAACGTCCCGTCGACAACGAGATCATTAGAGACGGAGCACGAGCTCGGATTAGGAAAGGATGGGGAAGGAAGTCGGCCGTTCCCTTTGAAAGGAACCATCCCGGCATTTGCCTGGAGTGATCTAGGGAAATCACGGAAAACCTAAATGAGGATGGCCGGACGCGGGATTGAACCGTCGTCCTCCCGAATGCGAGTCCAGTGTGCTAACCACTGCGCCACCTCGCTCGGTGATTTTTTCACGACTGTTGGCCTCCAAACAAGAAACCTTAAAAATCAACAAGATAAAAATGTAGTTAAAATAGCAAATAAAATAATTATCACAGCTAGGTGGAAAGCCTCCAGACAAAGTACATAGAACAAATATATACAAGGTGCAATACAAACGGCTGAAGGCCACAATTAAACTTCAAAATTTTAAAATATATTACCATAATCGTTTAAGGCAGAAGGTCGCAATGTTTTCGCTTAAGGGGAAATTTTGAGAATAAAGCTTTAAGCGGCTGAAGGGCCACAGTTGATTTTTCAAAAATTCAAAAATACCTTAACCTTTAAATTTTCAATGGCTGAACGCACACTAAGTGAAAAAGCAATGCAACGACAATAACTAAATTTAAGAATAAGGTTTTAAGCGGCTGAAGGCCCACAGTTTATTTCCATAAATTGATTTACATAAAACAAAATAAAATTTTTTTCTTTTGAAACATTGGTTATAATAGATTACCAACAGACCATTAAACACCCATGAAGAGAACAGTAGAGACAACGGCACTCAGACGCGTTTTGACAACTCCGGGGGGGGGGGGGGGGGGGGCTGCCCTGGAAACATAAACGTTCACTTACGTGAGACAGGTAGTGGGCCCAACTACACTTGATCCGTCGGTAACGCAACCAAGAGACTGTCACAGACCGATCGACCAAACGACTTGCTCGCCACCAATCGGTACATAAAAACTCAAAGACCGAACTCTTATGGCCGTAATTATCCACAATGATATATGTGTTAAGCTGTCAAAACTACACACCATGTTGGACAGCGACAATAGGTGAGGAAACGACGCTGCCCGAAATTACGTTAGTGGCCAGGGCAGGTAACCGGAACACTAACGGCCACAAGCCAGAAAACTCCGCTGGTACACTTGAATTTGAAATAAGGTTATATAGTTAAATATCTTCACCATTTCGCGGACCTGTCAGTAACTTCACCAGAAGGGAACACTGCCTGCATTTAGGTGAGTGGCCAGGTCAGGTAACCAGAACGCTAACGGCCACAATGCAGAAACTTTCGCTGGTGCACTTTAATTGTAGTGAACCAATATAGTTATCTCCACTGCACGGTGGCTCGATTTCACCACTACAAACAGTGTTGCTCACAGGAGAAGCTCCCCAACAGCGAACCACCGAAATGAACGACACAACATGACGGACGTGGCTTGGGTCCTTAAGACACCACTCAACTTTGAGTGCTGGGGCAGAGAGCCACGAAGCTGGTAGCGATCAGACAGCTCCACACACGCTCCGACACTGCGTAGGGACCGCCAGTGGACCCAACTGACTGCACTGCACGGAGATATCCTCCCTGGTCCGCACCAACCGACCGACTAGCCGCAGAATGCCGACAACATCTAAAATAGTCCTCAGTGGGAAATAACGCCAACTACACGCACAACCTGACAAACACTTGCACGAAGACCTGAACGATACGCAACAGTAACTAAGCACGCACGAAGACACATCGGGAGTTGATGCACACACACACACACACACACACACACACACACACACACAGCAGGCTCATGAACGATCGGCGAGCCAAAACGCGTCGTTTTAGGACGACCGACCGACGATCCACCAAGACTGTGGCCCGGCTCAAGTGATGCGTGATGGCAATGGTCGGGCGAACCATGTCGACGCAGGCCTCACCGCTGCTCCAAACCCACTGCACCAGTGCCGCATTGCAACTCTCCGACTGGCAGGACCGGACTGCGCTCCAGACACGTTTCAACTAGTGATGGGGAGCTCGTGAATGAGTCGTTTAAATGAACGCTTCACTCCAGTGAAGTGTGAACTAACCACTCAATTTCAGTGAACTGGTACTTCAAACTCTCCACAGATAGTACACTCCACACTTTTTTTCTAGTTCGTTCACTCACTCTCTTCCCCTCTCCCTCTCCCACTACATTGGCGCTACGTCACTCATTCTCCCTTCACTTCAATCCTCCCTGTACTGCCTGTCGACGAATCGCGCGGTGAAATACACGTAGAACAACAGTTGCACTTTGCTTTCATATAACCTAAATCGGCGAAGAAACCCCAAATTTCATTACTTTTACGCGATCGCGTGTTGCTAGCCATTGTATTAGCGTGAACAGACACAAAAACTGCTTTCGAATAAAATAAAGAGGGATTTTACCTGAAATCGTACCAATGACTACAGGTGACAGTTTACGTTTTGAATTTAGAGGGTTATTATTCTCAATAAAAATAAAATCTCCAGGAAAACTTCTGAATAATTACTTAACGTAGGTATATAGACTTTGTGACAGTGGTAAACATACTCATTCTATTTTGGATTAAATTTTAAAAGGAACATAAACTTGGACTGCATTTCGTTGGTAGCCCTAGTTTTCAGTCCATAAATACAACAAATAAGGTTTCACTTGGCAGATGAAGACTCTTTTTGGCGCTTCATGAGAAAATGTCGAGCAAGATTAAACGTAATACCTTATTTATATGTGACAGGCTTCTCTGTTTATCTTTCCTTTGTTCCCTTCGACCATCCTGTATTTAAATTAACTCAGACGCTGTAAGACGCAAAACGTTGCGTGCACGTTACTGCATAGTTCGGCCATCTGTTGGTAAAAATATGAAGTATTACGAAGCTTTATTGTACGAGCGAGGCGAAGCGAGCGTAGCCGCGGCTGAACGGCGAACTGCGCAACTTCGCCAGGCTTCCGTACTTCATGAATGAACTACTTCATTTGAACGCTTCACGGCAAAGAGTGAAATGAATGAAGTACTTCACGGGAATGAACGAGTTCGACCCATCTCTAGTTTCAACTGACTGGCAGACCCGAACTCGCGACCCGAACTGGCTTACGACAGACAACGATCGAGAAGTAATAGCAGTCGAGCAAAGATACTACGAGAGGGGATGTATTGATACGCGCTGCTAGCGCCGCTCACGGTCAGGCAAAGCAGCAACTCAGTGACACCAGTAATTTAAATTAACGTAGTGAGGTGGAAGTACGTTAAAAACAGGGTGTAAAATACATATTGGTGGGAACATGAGCCACGCACGGCTCATGTAGCTTATCGAGAAAGGTGACACCAGTGACCCGGCAGGAAGAAGAAGGACTCATGACTGTTTTGTTATGAGCTACAAATGCAGTAAATTGAGGAGGGTGATACCACTGACAGTTCTGTCTGCGAAGAAGAAAGGTCCGTGACTATTTTGTTAGACACGGCACAAATAACGTTAACTTTCTCGGAATCTGGAATGCGTTTTGCACTTGAATTCTCTGTCCCCTATATGTGTTTGTTGGCCGGCCGGAATGACCGAGCGGTTCTAGGTGCTTCAGTCTGGAACAGCTCGACCACTACGGTCGCAGGTTCGAATCCTGCCTCGGGCATGGATGTGTGTGATGTCCTTAGGTTATTTAGGTTTAAGTAGTTTTAAGTTCTAGGGGACTGATGACCTCAGATGTTAAGTTCCATAGTGCTCAGAGCCATTTTTTGTCTGTTTGTTGCGTCGACAGACCTTTCCCGAAAGATGAAAACTGGCTTCGTCGCTGCAGGTTAATTTACTTTGGGAAGTAGCATTTTGAAAATGATTCTTCAGAACTGCAGAAGCGCAGTTTGTCGTCTTCTCTTATGGCTTGTAGGAGCTGCAATTTTTACGGCTTAACTGTTAATAGCACATGTGGGCCTTTCCACACTTTTGGCTGAGGGGTGTGCAGTTCTGCTCTAGATAGCCAATTAGACTTCTTGGGACTTCGCAACATCACATCCCTCTCGTGGACCACTGTCTGTTCTGACGCGCCTGGTCAGCCCGAATATTTTGCACTGCACAAACAACAATCCTACTCGGATTTCTTGTATCATTTCTGTACACTGGTAGTGTCTTGTGGAAGCTGTCATGGAAAGCTCTTCCTATACTTACTTCGGACTGACTACGGATAAATCATAGCACAGAGAATGCTTTCTGTGCCTGGTTTGCCAACATTTTCAGCAACTACGATCGGTGGCGTCCCTGCCGGCCGGTCGGTTTTCCGAACTGAGCGGCGTCACATTAAAGAAAGTTGTCTCTCATGTAATGCATCATTTGTTATTTTATGTTTAGCCATTTACCTCCACCGCCTTTTTAAAAATGTTCCATGAAATTTATAATACACGTAATAATCACGTACAATCACGAATTTGGTTCGAGGAAACTGTTCCGGATTCAGCGTCTTAACTCCATTGCTTCCTGGGTCGATCTCCATTCCTTACACCTTTGGGTATACGTAGCAAAATTTTATTAGGGTATCTGTCTTGTTGCATTCCATCTACATATTGCTTCCACTTCTGCTCGTATGTGTCGATTTTTTCTATTACTGCAAACATTTTATACTAATATCTAACATCTTCATTTCATATCTTCTAGTTTACGTCCTTTATCTGATCTGAGGATTTCATTTCTATTTGATTTCTGTCTGCCTCGTTTGTTGTGTTTCTATAGCTTTCTTTTTATTTAATGTCCCTTTTGTTCAAAGGATACATTGAAATTTTGCTGGTATATTCTTCATTTCTGTATCATAAACAAAAGATATGTCGCAGACTAGGAAGTTAAATAGACCTACCTGCTCGACGATTTTGTTGTCTATCACTTTTTTTGAGCACATCTGTTGTTTTCCTCGGAATGCCATTACCTTCGTCTTTTCTAAAGATATTTTGAAATTATGATTCTGACCAGTTTGGTTTAATTTTAAAATATTCCTCTCCTGTACTAACCTCATCATCTCAGAGTAGTACCAGCAATCTACAGTATGTCCTCAGTTATTTGGTAGATGTATTTCAATCTCTGTCTTCCTTTACAGTTTTTACCGTCTATAGCGCCCTCTAATATCGTGAAAGTTATGCCTTGATGCCTTAACAGATGTCCCACCCCCTTTCTTGTTGTCAGTGTTTTTCATTTTTTCCTTACCTCGCTGATTCTGTGGAGAAGCTCCTCAGTCTTTACCTTATCAGTCCACCTACTTTTCAACATTCTTCTGTAGCACCAAATCTCAAATGCTTCGATTCTCTTCCTTTTCGGTTTTCGCACAGTCCATGTTTCACTATCATACAATGCTCTGCTCTAAACGCTGATTCTCAGAAAGTTCTTCGTCAGCATACATTATGTTATATATATATATATATATATATATATATATATATATATATATATATATATATATATATAATGTGTGTGTGTGTGTGTGTGTGTGTGGTACGTTAGTATGTCCGGCATCAGTGTGTTGGTTGCTTTTTACTCTGCATTCCCACAGTCTTCTCAAAAACATGACACAAACTTCCTAACCTGATATTTTCTGTATGCACCACCAAGTGGGCTACGCCTGTCATTATAGACTAATCATTCTGCGTCCACACGTCCACACATCCAATACCTGCTCTGTTGCCCAGCGGAAAATAAGCGTTAATTGCCCTTGCCACATATACTTGGATGTACTAACCAACCTAAAAACATAGAGTCTCAATGGTAATAATTATTAGTTTGCAAATGAGGTAAATACTCGTGTAATGTTGAACAGTACATTGTCCTCAATCAACGTTAGAAATATCAGCATTTATACCCATTACACTTTGCATAATGCTCCTTGTTCCCGGTTTTTGTTAGGAATTTAGTTTCATTGTATAAGCTTTTTAAGGCCGTGGAATTTCATTTTCTTGTAATATTACTCTGTATTTGTCGTTGGCTCTGTCGTAATATCTGTCAGTTTGGGCATTGACTTTTTGAACACCCTATAATGTAGCAACAAATGTTGAAGCGGTGTTACAGAATATTAGTGCGATATCTCCTGCTGGTCACAAATTCTTGGTCAGGTGAATTTACGTGGATGTGTAGTTTCTTTTGTGCTCCGTAACTGAGGGGAATGCGCCGGTAGCAGGCTGCAGTGTTGTATGGGTGACCGCCGCGAAGTCGGAGAGCGTCTAGGGCCTAGAGTATTTGCAATGGAAATCCGTCCGCAGTGTGTGACCGAGGGGTCCCGCCGAAGGTCGGTTGCCCACGGCGAGGCGATTAGGGGGTGGCCCGCCGCCGCGGTGCGGATTATAATTCCCGATACGCGAGCCAAGTGGTCGCGGCTATTCACGGCGGCGAGAAGAGTTGCGGCTCTGAAAGGCGCGCGGCGTGTGTGGGGCGGCCGCGGCTGTTGTCGGGGACGCTTTGTGGCGCGACGGTAATCCGCATTGTCGCAGGCTCTGACCACTGTGCGGGGGCGGGCAGGGTCGGCTACTGTGGCGCAGGCGGCGTCGGGGCTGTGTAACAATCCGCTTGTCCTCTGTGTCCTTGGCACGAGGGTCAGTCCGTGCCACGGTCACCGCGTTCCACGCCCATGAGACGCACGCGTTCCCCCTGCACGAGGTAGGACAACAAGTGTCGACAAAAGGATTAGTAATCAGTGGACTCTCTGCTCTGATAGGACGTACAATCAGTTTATAACACCTCCGACTTTTTCTCACAAACTACAGGGTGACACACGGGAGACGGATGATTTTTAATGAAATAATACTCAGCCAACTTTAAAATTAATGCTTGTTTATTTACACAAAATCAAAGCTCATTATTTGCCATTTTAGTTAACAAAGTTATTTGTGAAAAATAATATCGTCAAGGTGATGTCCATCATTTCGAATGCAGGACTCAAATCTCTTCTCAAAATCCTCCATCACACGGACTAAAATCTCTGCAGGGATGGCAGCAATTTCTTGAATGATTGCATTCTTCAACTCGTCCAGATTTCGTGGTTTGTGGTTATAGACACAGTTCTTAAGGTGCCCCCACAGAAGAAAAGTGACATACTGACAAGTCAGGAGACCTGGGAGGCTAAGGGACATTGCCAAAACGTGAGATAATCCGGCCAGGAAACATGGATCTAAGAACTGTCATTGAAGTGTTTGCGGTGTGCGATGTTGCCCCATCCTGCTGGAACCAAACGCGTTTTAAAGGGATTCGTCGTCTTCTTAGTTCCGGTTTCAAGAATGTTTCAAGCACACGAATGTAACGAACCGAATTAACAGTAACTGTGGCCCAGTTCTCTTCAACAAAATAAGGTCCAATAATGCCAACAGAGCCAAAAGTACACCACACTGTGTGTAGAGGACGCTGGTGGATAAGGTGTGGATGCTATGGAGCCCAGTAACGTAGGTTTTGCTTATTCACGGTCCCGTTTAAATGAAAATGAGCTTCATCGCTCATCAATAAAATTTCATTTTCATTCGATCCCAAAATCACCTGCATTCTGTAAGCGAAGTCTTCTCGTACAGGAAGATCAGTCTGACTAGGTTGTTGGACAGTGATCATTTTGTAGGGATGGAATTTTAATTCTTTGTGCAAAATTCGTCTAACCGATTCACGATTGATTCATAACTCACTAGCATGACGTCTAGCTGACCGTCCTGGGCTTCGCACTGCCGCTTGCCTTACCCTTTCAACATTCTCTGGTGTCGTTACTCTGCGTCTTGGGCCAGGATGCTTCTTATCCAGTATGTGTCCAGTTGATCTGAACTTTTCCACCCTTCTGAGGATTGTGTTACGGCTCGGAACACCTCCATCTCGACCGACATTAAACCGCGCACGAAACAATCGCTGCGTAGCAATAATAGACTCACGACGTAGCAAGTCCCATTGCTCCATAGTGACTGAGTAAATGAAATGGCGTCTTGTGTGGATCAGAACTATCCCCACCACGACCACCTCCCACCACGGCGCCCTCAGTGCTACGCAGTTCAAAACCGTCGGTCTACCGTGTGTCGCCCTGTACGAAGGCGTTCAATAAGGAATGCAAAACATATTACTTCTCGGCCCATTTCTGCTAAAAAAAAAAATGTGGAGTATGTTGTAGGACGTCGTGAAATATTGCCGCTTCAGCCGCAATTGTTTCATGGACTTCCGATAGGTGTCGGCGCTATATGTAGCCTTCAAATGGCGTTTGTAACGGATGTGCGTTCCATGCAGAGAGCTGTTACTGAGTTTCTTTGGACGATAGACCAGAGCGTCGCAGATATTCATAGCCACTTTTAGAATGTCTACGGAGACCTGGCAGTGAACAAAAGCACGGCGAGTCATTGGGCGAGGCGTCCGTCATCATCGCAACAAGGTCCGATCTTCTGCGTGCCGGCTGGCTGCACACAATTGTGACTCCTGCAATGTCGGAACGAACGGACACTGTCGTTCTCGCTGAACAACTGGATATCTCTGTTGGTAGTATTAACACTCTCGTTCACCAGTCGGGGTACTCAAAGATTAGTGCCCGCTGAGCCCCTCTCCGCCTGAATGTACTCATGTCAGATAGTTTTATACTGACAAAATGTAACTTCTGCAGTGTTACTTGAAAATAGCCATAAGCCGAAATTGCAATAGTAACAATAAATATTTTATACAGTCAACGGCGACTATGATGTCTTTTAAGAAAGTGGAAACAGCGTTTTGATGGAGTCATTACACAGGATGAAACATGGTTGTTTTTGTGCGAACCTGTGCGATAAAACATTTAATAGTGAGAAAGATCTTATTTCCCGTGTCAAGCGATGGTGTGAAAGTCAATCCCCAGAATTTTAACCAAGTGCATTTACACCATGGAAAGAACGTTGGGCCAGATGCGTCACAGTTGATGGGGGCTACATTGAATAGGCTCAATGTGTGGATAAATGTTCCAAGTATGTTCACAAAAAAATTCATTATCCTCCTGCAAAAAATAAGAAAATTAGAGAGGACTGTGCAAAACTTTTTGAACGCCCTTTGTACGAGGGTGAGTCAAATGAAAACCTTAAATATTTTTTAAAATATTATTTACTGTGCAAAAGTGGTACAAAGCAGTATCACCTTTCGACATAATCTCCCCCACGCTCAATGCAAGTCCTCCAGCGCTTACAAAATGCATACATTCCTATAGAAAAAAATTCTTTTGGTAGTCCGCGCAACCACTCAGGCACTTCGTTCCTCCCATTGCGTCTTTGAGTCGACCAAACATATGGAAACGACTTGGGGCAAGGTCTGGTGAGTATGGTGGATGAGGAAGACACTCAAAATGCATGTCTGTGTTTGTTTCAACTGTTGTACGTGCAGTGTGGGGACTTGCATTGTCATGTTGCAAAAAGAACGCCGACTGACAGCAATCCACGTCGCTTTGATTTGATTGCAGGCCGCAGGTGACTTTTTAGGAGATCTGCGTACGATGCACTTGTGACAGTGGTCCCTCTAGGCATGTAATGCTCCAAAATGACTCGTTTTTCGTCCCAAAAGAGAGTCAGGATAACCTCCCCTGCTGATGGTTCTGTTCGAAACTTCTTTGGTTTTGGTGCTGAGGAATGGCGCCATTCCTTGCTGGCTCTCTTCGTTTCCGGTTGGTGGAAGTGAACCCAGGTTTCAGCCCCAGCAACGATTCTTGCTAGGAAGCCATCACCTTCTCGTTCAAAGCGCCGAAGACGTTCTTCGCAAGCATCAGCAAGTCGTTCTCTCATTTCAGGAGTCAGCTGCCGTGGCACCCTCTTGCAGACACTTTGTGAAACTGGAGCAAATCATGCACAATGTGGTGTGCTGACCCATGACTAATCTGTAAACATGCTGCAATGTCATTCAGTGTCACTCGGCGGTTTTCCTTCACTATGGCTTCAACTGCTGCAATATTCTGTGGAGTCACAACTTGTTGTGCCTGACCTGGACGAGGAGCATCTTCCACTGAAGTCACACCATTTGCGAACTTCCTACTCCATTCTTAGACTTGCTGCTGTCACAAACACGCATCACCGTACTGAACCTTCATTCATTGATGAATTTCAATAAGTTTCACACCTTCACTACGCAAAAACCGAATAACAGAACGCTGTTCTTCCCTGGTGCAAGTCGCAGGTGGGGCGGCCATCTTTATACTGATGCTGCGACGGTATGTATGCATCTGCACTATGCTGCCACCCACAGGCCATACTACACGCTGTTTGTAGCACGCTTACCAACTTCCAGGATAACGGCTCGAAATTTCGATTTGTTATTACAAATTTAAGGTTTTCATTTGACTCACCCTCGTACAAAAATTAAGTCAGATACAGGTAATCGGTTGTCGCAAACGGTAGCTTAACTCACGAAGTATTTTGTGGATATACTTCTACATGTGGCACGTTTGTTTCCCGCGTAACATCTAGGCGATACTCAATTTCTCTCCACGCCTTTGCGAAGATCTATTCCGTCACCGCTCTACGGCCCCCTTATTCGTACCGTAAGACTTTGCACATGAAGGCCTGCTCCACTGAACACTTTATCCTTAAGACAACCTCACAAAAGAAAGCCAAGAGTGGTTATGTCTGATTAACGTGGTTGCTATCTAGCTGATTGAAAAGATTTCATCCAAGAACTGGCGAACAAATAACCCACAGTGTGGTGGTGCACCATCTTGCTGGAACTCTACCCATAGTTGAAACTAATGTAATTGGGGTGCAACGTGAAGTTCCAACGTGGCCAGGTCAACTGTTGGCATAATGTTAACTGAATCTTCCGTCGGTTCTTGGTAGAACAACATTATCCTGAACGAAAAGCACTAATTTGCTTTTGTTCTACAATATTAATTTATTGTATTAACTGGCCATCATCAGTGGAACAAAAGCAAAATTTACGGATGCCCATTTTATTGCATGGACGAGGGACATAAGCTAATGATATACAGGGTGGTCCATTGATCGTAACCGGTCCAAATATCTCACGAAATAAGCGCCATTCGAAAAAACTACAAAGCACGAAACTCGTCTAGCTTGAAATGGGAAACCAGATGGCGCTATGGTTGGCCCGCTAGATGGCGCTGCCGTAGGTGAAACGGATATCAACTGCGTTTTTTAAAATAGGAACCACCATTTTTTTTACATATTCGTGTAGTACGTAAAGAAATATGAATGTTTTAGTTGGACCACTTTTTTCGCTTTGTGATAGATGGCGCTGTAATAGTCACAAACATGGCTCGCAATTTTAGACGAACAGTTGGTAACAGGTAGGTTTTTTAAATTAAAATACAGAAAGTAGGTACGTTTGAACATTTTATTTAGGTTGTTACAATGTGATATATGTACCTTTGTGAACTTATCATTTCTGAGAACGCGTGCTGTTTCAGTCTGATTACCTGTAAATACCTCATTAATGCAATAAATGCTCAAAATGATGTCCGTCAATCTCAATGCATTTGGCAATACGTGTAACGACATTCCTCTCAACAGCGAGTAGTTCGCCTTCCTTAATGTTCGCACATGCATTGACAATGCGTTGACGCATGTTCAAATGGTTCAAATGGCTCTGAGCACTATGGGACTTAACATCTATGGTCATCAGTCCCCTAGAACTTAGAACTACTTAAACCTAACTAACCTAAGGACATCACACAACACCCAGACAGCTGACGCACGTTGTCAGGTGGTGTCGGTGGATCACGATGGCGAATACAACTTTCCCCACAGAAAGAAATCCGGGGACGTCAGATCCGGTGACGTGCGGGACATGGTATGGTTCTTCGACGTCCAATCCACCTGTCGTGAAATATGCTGTTCAATAACGCTCCAACCGTACTCGAGCTATGTGCCGGACATCCATCATGTTGGAAGTACATCGCCATTCTGTCATGCAGTGAAACATCTTGTAGTAACATCGGTAGAACATCACGTAGGAAATCAACATACGTTGCACCGTTTAGATTGCCATCGATAAAATGGGGGCCAGTTATCCTTCCCCCCATAACGCCGCACCATACATTAACCCGCCAAGGTCGCTGATGTTCCACTTGTCGCAGCCGTCGTGGCTTTTCCGTTGCCTAATAGTGCATATTATGCCGGTTTACGTTACGGCTGTTGGTGAATGACGCTTCGTCACTAAATAGAACGCGTGCAAGAAATCTGTCATCGTCCCGTAATTTCTCTTGTGCCCAGTGGCAGTACTGTACACGACGTTCAAAGTCGTCGCCATGCACTTCCTGGTGCATAGAAGTATGATACGGGTGCAATCGATGTTGATGTAGCATTCTCAACACCGACGTTTTTGAGATTCCTGGTTCTCGCGCAATTTGTCTGCTACTGATGTGCGGATTAGTCGCGACATCAGCTAAAACACCTGCTTGGGCATCATTTTTTGTTGCAGGTCGTGGTTGACGTTTCACATGTGGCTGAAAACTTCCTGTTTGCGACTATTACAGCGCCATCTATCACAAAGCGAAAAAAGTGGTCTAACTAAAACATTCATATTTCTTTACGTACTACACGATTATGAAATAAAAATGGGGGTTCCTATTAAAAAAACGTAGTTGATATCCGTTTGACCTATGGCAACGCCATCTAGCGGGCCAACCATAGCGCCATCTGGTTTCCCTCTGCAAGCTAGACGAGTTTCGTTCTTTGTAGTTTTTTCGTTTGACGCTTATTTCGTGAGATATTTGGCCCGGTCACTATCAATGGACCACCACAGCTGTATTTGAGAAAGTCTTTATTCTATCGCGCGACTAGTTTCGGCGACACATTACCGTCACACTCAGGCCCCACCTCTGCCAACAGAGTATTTGATTTCCTTGATGCATTTACTGTAGGATTCTTGTTACTATCAGAAGTGGACTAGTTTCATCAGGAGTCTATACTCGACACCGCATAGTCTCCAATGACAGCTAGCCGTCGTATGGTAGTAACAAGGATCCCCTAGTAAACTGACCAAGGAAATCAAATACTCTTTTTGCAGTGGTGGGGCCTCAGGATGGCGGTAATGTGCCGCCGAAACTAGTCGTGTGATAGAACAAAGACATTCTCAAGATGCAACAATGGTGGTGCTTTTTCTCATAATGGTAGGCTCAGTCTAAAAGAATTGTCCAATAATTATTTCGTGCATTAAGCCGCACCACACACTCACTTGGAGCCTGTCTCACATCTGTTATCCTCCCAGATACGGACATTATGCCTGTTTACTTTCCCGGAAATGCGAAAAGTCGCTTCTTCGGAATAACAAACGTTATTAATGGAGTAATTATATGTACGGATTCGTTCCAGCATGTTCTTAGTAAACTAAGCACGACTGGATCTGTCATCTGGCTGTAGAACTTGGAACGTCACTAAAGTGTAGCTGTTTGTTTAAAATCTTCAGCATCGTGTTCTGAGGCAGGCCCGTTTTTCTGGAAACACCACTCTTCGATTTCCGCGGACTGCGCTGAAATGCTGTACGCACGCAATCAAATGGTTCAAATGGCTCTGAGCACTATGGGACTTAACATCTGTGGTCATCAGTCCCCTAGAACTTAGAACTACTTAAACCTAACTACCCTAAGGACATCACACACATCCATGCCCAAGGCAGGATTCGAACCTGCGACCGTAGCGGTCACACGGTTCCAGACTGAATCGCCTAGAACCGCTCGGCCACACCGGCCGGCCGCACGCAATCAACAGTGTCGCCACCCACTGCAGGGCTACTGCTCCTCGCCTCGTCACCAACACTACCAGCCTCTTCAAACTTCTCATATCCTCTTTGCAATTCGGAAATCTGGCGGATCTCAACTACAGCACTCCGTAACAGCCGTTGAACTTTAACAGGTGACTGTGGTTCCCTAAACCATAAAACACATTGAGCTTTCTCCTACATAACAGAGTGACAGCAGCACCTAAATTACGCTACCTTTAGTAAGGGAGAAAGAACAGTAATCAGATGCTCACCGTGTGCAGTAATTAAAAACTTTGAGTTAAGTTACCATTTGAAAGATATCGCATATCTGTATCTGGCGTAGTTCCCTAGAAATAAATTTTTGTAATCAAGGAAAGACTTTGAACTCACTCTGTATTAGCGAAATAGCCTTTCACCAGCCACGCAGTACCGGCTAGGGTGGCTAAGAAGTCATACTCCAACGCGACTGTCACTGTACCATAGTAATAACAAAGTAATAACATTATCTTTGTCACTTTTTTTAACTCATTAATGTGTCTACTGTTTTGATGCTATTTTCCATCTTCTCCCGATTTTCATCTCTATTAAATCAAATATCCTCTGTTTTGTTTCTCATGCCTTAAGGGCAAGACAAGAATATTAATTTTAGAGATATTGATACTCGGCTGAAAGCCACACGTCAACCAAGTAACTAAAATCCAAACAGGGAAATTACTACATAACACACAAGGAACGGTGCTCAGAAGTTTCCAAGGGTAGGCCTGGGATTGTAACACTAACACCCATTTAGGTGAGACAGACAGCCTGTCCAACGACTTATTAATCTGGAGGCAACCCAATCGACAGACAGCCGACCGACCAATCAACCAGATTAGTTCCGCTCCACGCAACCAGCAAAACGACCACAGGATTTCAATACTATCGGTCGCTCCAGAGATGGTACAACAGTGCGCTTATCGATACGCGCTGCTGCTGCCACTCACGGGCACGTAAGACAGGAAGTTAGTGACGCCAGTAACTGGAATAAGAAAACGAGGCGGCACTACCGTTATAGAAGATGCCAAACAATTAATGAGACGAACCCGAGCCGTGCACGTCTCTGTTTCGTATACATTGTAGTCTTGTCCCTACAATTTTCCATTTTCTACTCCATACAGCGCCATGTTTATTCCTGGACACTGTAGCAGGTATCCCACAGACGTGTCCGTTCTTCTGGTAAGAGCTTCCATATTCTTTCTTCACCTATCCTATTTATCGCTTCTTCATTTGTTGTTTGTCCGCAGCTCGTGGTCGTGCGGTAGCGTTCTCGCTTCCCACGCCCGGGTTCCCGGGTTCGATTCCCGGCGGGGTCAGGGATTTTGTCTGCCTCGTGATGACTGGGTGTTGTGTGATGTCCTTAGGTTAGTTAGGTTTAAGTAGTTCTAAGTTCTAGGGGACTGATGACCATAGCTGTTAAGTCCCATAGTGCTCAGAACCATTTGAACCATTTGTTGTTTTATCTGTCTACTTTAACAGCGTACGATGGTATCTCATTTCAAAAGTTTCCAGTTTCTTCTTCGATGTCCCACATTTCACTTCCATACATTGGCTTGCTCCAGATGTTCTTTTTGAGGAACTACTTTCTCACTTCCATGCACACAGCTGTTACTGCAAGGACCCTCTTATTGAAGACAACTGTTTCGGCATTTTCCTTGTTTAGGCTATTGTGCTTAATCTTGCTTCCTAGACTGAGAATTTTGATTAATGAAGCGTTCGATGCAGCTTCGCCAACTCTCACCCAAAATAACTAGACCTCGCTCTACGCTGCAGATCAATAAGACATCTAAGATTTCGTATTCACACCAGCTGGCTTCGCTATCTCGCAACCAAACTGTCACCTTCCAAACTAACCTAGAACTTGGATCACGCCACAGATACGTCTGTCACCACGGCTTACAGCTGTATAGGTGACCCGATCAGGGCGGCGAGGGTGTGGCCATCTGCATTCATTTACAGATGAAATAACTGGTTAAGACTTACCGTAACAACGTATATTCTATGTAATGAATACAGAGGGCCGTTAGCCAGTTTTAGCGGGGTTTGAGACGGACCACAAGGTCTGGAGAAAGGTGCTGGAAAGGATTCACATCACTGTCAGCTGTAAGCCGGGGCCAGAGAACTCCCAGCCTCTAACCGATGCTCCAGGCGGCGACCAAAAGACAACCCGTGGCTTTGCTTATCACGCTTCCTCCTTGCTGCGTACAACAGGTGCGTAATGGACAGGTTGTCCACAGATCACGTTCTAAAACAATTTCTACTCAAGCAGTGATCCTACTTTGCACGTATGCCACAGTGAACTGTGTTTCAATATAACAAGAAAGTATTAGAAATTGAAATTTGAAATTCAGGGTGTTTCAAAAAGAATATATGTATTTCGAATGCATATATTTATTAAACTTTAAAACATAGTAATATGAAACTTTACACACATATTTACGAACCTCTCAAGTTCAGGTTACAGATGCTCAATATATCCTCAACCAGCGACACGAACAATATCACATCGATACCCAGATTCCTCCCATACTCGGGCAAGCATTTCCTTCGTCACTGATGTTAAGGCAATACGGATCCGTTCTTCAACCCTTCCAGGTTCTGTGGGAGAGGTGGTACATAAACGTTGTCTTTAACGAAACCCCACAGGAAGAAGTCAGAGGGTGTCCAATCCGGTGACCGTGGAGCCCAGATGAGACATGCTTAAGTCGCCAGCTCCTTGACGACAAATCCAACGATTCGGTAGAGTTTCATCCAGATATTCTCGCACTTGGCGGCTCCAGTGAGGGGGTGCCCCGTCTTGTGAAAAATGAAGTTGTCTTCGTGCAGCCTAGGAAAAAACCAGTTTTGTAACATAGCGGGATACTGCTGACCGTTAACAGTGCTTCCATCAAAGAAGAATCTGCCGCAAACACATGATCGGGATATCGCACAAAACAAATTGACTTTGGGCGAATCTCTTACATATTCAACGGCTGCACGTGGGTTCTGTAGGCCCTAAATTCGAGCATTCTGTTTGGTTACCTAACCACCAACATGGAAAGTCGCTTCATCACTAAACACGATTAATTGTGCGAAAGTGTTATCATTGTCAATAGAATCAAGATGGCTCTGAGCACTATAGGACTTAACATCTGAGGTCATCAGTCCCCTAGAACTTAGAACTACTTAAACCTAAGTAACCTAAGGACATCACACACATCCATGCCCGAGGCAAAATGCGAACCTGCGACCGTAGTGGTCCCGCGGTTCCAGACTGAAGCGCCTGGAGCCGCTCGGCCACACCGGCCGGCAATATAGAATCAAGAATCTCGTTACAAAATGCCACACGTTTGCGTTTGTCATCGGGACGCAGAGCTTGTAACAGGTGTAACTTGTACGGCTTCATAACCAACCGACGTCTGAAAACACGCCAAATCTTTGTTGTAGGCAGTTGTAACTCCAGACTGGCACGACGAGTTGATTTTGAAGAACAACGTTGGAAGGCAGTTTGAATTCGTGCAACATTTTCTTCGGGAACACGAGGGAGGCCAAGACTCTTTCCTTTACAAACACATCCTGTATCTAGAAACTGTCGATACCATCTGCGAATGTTCCACCCATTCGGAGGATCAATTTGGTACCTCAACCTGAAACGTCTTTGCACTGTAATCAAGGAAATGCCCTTCGCAAACTCGAGAACACAAAATGATTTCTGCTGCAGAGTAGCTATTTTAAACATATGAAGTTTACCAAGCAAAACAGAAGACAACTGACATCCAGCGGCTTTTAATATAAGCTAGACTATGTATTCGTTTCTCCAATAGCCGAGCCGAGGTGCAGCGATCGATAGTTTGGACAAAATAATACTTTGTAATACGTATATTGTTTTTGAAACACCCTGAATATATCAGACTAGCAAGACGACCTGCGAATTTCTTCCACAGGTTTGTTTCTTCACCTTTTGGTACTTCATTTCGTACTTCAAGGGTCCACTTAAGTTTTATTATTTTTTTCGATAGCACTACATGTCAAATGCTTCGAATTTATCTTGTACAGGTTTCTTATATTCTACGCTTCACTACCAAGTGTAATGGTCCAGTTACATACATTTTTCTTAAATTCCCACTAAAACATTAATTTCAGATGGAAGACTAGGATAATGAGTATCAAACTATTAGTGAGTGGTGGAAGCAGTTTGGTAAACTGGGAAAAATCATTTTATTAATAATTTTGGAAAAAAGAAAAATGGTTCAAATGGCTCTGAGCACTATGGGACTCAACTGCTGAGGTCATTAGTCCCCTAGAACTTAGAACTAGTTAAACCTAACTAACCTAAGGACATCACAAACATCCATGCCCGAGGCAGGATTCGAACCGGCGACCGTAGCGGTCTTGCGGTTCCAGACTGCAGCGCCTTTAACCGCACGGCCACTTCGGCCGGCAGGAAAAAAAAGACTTTGTTTCATGTTCACTGCTGAAAACATCAAGCTCTGCGTTCCGGGCAATGCATTACCCAAGAAATGTTTTCTGAACCCGATATTGGGAACAATGGTCGAAGAGGTATCGCATTTACGACTGCCGGTTGTTTGTAAAAAAAGTTAGACAAAATTGGATATTTTAATAGTCAGTCGATACATTGTTTTCAGTGTGGACTGACCGAATTATGATAGTGCCAAGGCTATTGCAGTTATCGTTGATATTTTTCAACGTCTGTTAGCAAGTAATTCATACGAGGCGCAGTGTTTATAACATTGCACTGAAGCCCCAAAGAAGGTCGTATAGGCATGCGTATTGAAATACAGACATATGTAAACAGGCAGAATACGGCGTTGTTGTCGGTAACGCCTATATTAGACAACAAGTGTCTGGCGCTGTTGTTAGATCGGTTACTGCTGCTACAATGACAGGTTGTCAAGAATTAAGTGAGTTTGAATATTATGTTATAGTCGGCGCATTCAACAAAACATCATCGATATGGGCTTTCGGTGCCGAAGGCCCTCTCGTGTACCTTTGATGACTGCACGGCACAAAGCTTTACGCCTCGTCCGGGCCCGTTAACGCCGACATTGGACTGTTGATGGCTGGAAACATGTTGCCTAGTCGGACGAGTCTCGTTTCAAATTGTATCGACTGGATGGACGTGTACGAGTATAGAGACAACCTACATCTACATCTACATCCATACTCCGCAAGCCACCTGACGGTGTGTGGCGGAGGGTACTTTGAGTACCTCTATCAGTCCTCCCTTCTATTCCAGTCTCGTATTGTTCGTGGAAAGAAAGATTGTCGGTATTCCTCTGTGTGGGCTCTAATCTCTCTGATTTTATCCTGATGGTCTCTTCGCGAGATATACGTAGGAGGGGGCAATATACTGCTTGACTCCTCGGTGAAGGTATGTTCTCGAAACTTCATCAAAAGCCCGTACCGAGCTACTGAGCGTCGCTCTTGCAGAATCTTCCACTGGAGTTTATCCATCATCTCCGTAACGCTTTCGCGATTACTAAATGATCCTGTAACGAAGCGCGCTGCTCTCCGTTCGATCTTCTCTATCTCTTCTATCAACCCTATCTGGTACGGATCCCACACCGGTGAACAGAATTCAGGCAGTGGGCGAACAAGTGCACTGTAACCTACTTCCTTTGTTTTCGGATTGCATTTCATTAGGATTCTTCCAATGAATCTATGGACCGTGCACGTCAGCAGCGAACAGTTCAAGCCGATGGAGGCTCTGTAATGGTGCGGGGCGTACGCACTGGGAGTGGTATGGGGCTCTGACAGGTAACGCGACTCTGATACGATTCTAACATGTGGCACGTACATAAGCATCCTCTCTGACCACTTGCATCCATCCACATCCATTGTGCATTCCGACGGACTTGGACAATTCCAGCAGTACAATGCGACACCCCACACGTCCAAAATTGCTACACGGTGGCTCCAGGAACACTCTTCTGCGTTTAAACAACTCCGCTGGCCACCAAACTCCCCAGACATGGGCATTATTGAGCATATCTGGGATGCCTTGCAACATGCTGTTCAGAAGAGATCTCCACCCCTCGTACTCTTACGGATTTTTGGACAGCCCTGCATGATTCATGGTTACTTCCCTACAGCACTACTTCAAACTTTAGTAGAGTCCATGCCACGTCGTGTTGCAACGCTTCTGCAGGCTCGCTGGTGTCCTACAGGATATTAGGCAGGTGTACCAGTTTTTTCGGCTCTTCAGTGTATTTGAAAAATATATTCTGTTTTTAAATCAGCGAACAATGGTTTACCTTTCACGGCGAATTTATATGAAAGCATGCTCGTTTATTTCCGGCAGTTTTATATAGAGCACAGTTATTAAATTGCTACGTGAAACCACGACAGACGCTGAAGGGGTACAGTACTGCCCGACATTGAAAATAGGTACAACATTCTTCGTTATTCTTGTCAGAACAACATATTTTTTGTAATAATAACTCAATTTCACTTAATACACCGAAGCCGGATACCAGTGTAGGAAAGAAGGACAATTTATTTATTTAATAGATCACATGTGCACTCCCACAAAATAAATCCCTATATCCAGTTTGGTGAGATCTGCGAAAGGAATGAATGTATGTTCGTCTGCTAACCGCAGATAGTGAATGGGCAATATATGATCATCTTTGAGACGGTCCTTTGGTCACCTTTGGTGGAACCAAAGAGATGAAATCTACCTGAGCTTTGAGCGCCTGAAATGTGGCTGACCAATACGATAACATGGTGCGCCCCCACCTCGACGGAGGTGCGAGTTGACCTGAAGAACGGCCATGTTTTCGGCACTCTGGTGCTGGATCTTGTGTTGGTAAGATCTGTTTTAGGTGTGCTCCGTAAAGACAAAAGAGTGGAGAGAATCGTATGCATGTGGAATACTTAAGAGTAGTTTGGAATAATAATTTCTCTATTTCAGGAACTTTTGTGGGGAGAATTAAATGTCAGGCAGGTAATATTAAGGGGATCGTAGTAATCTTCGGAAGTGACCAACGGTCACAGTGAAACCACCTGTAGCAATAAGTTGAAATACTTCCGAGTGCTTAAGTTAAGCTGAATTACTGGCGTGTGTACTATAAGTTGGAAATATTTAAGAAATGGCGTGTGCAGGACTTGAAATTAGAGACGAGTTCTTCCACGTGGTGAGTACTGTGTGAGTCTCAATCTGTGTATGAGACGAAGGATAAAAGAAGTACTCGTCCATCGTATCAGTTGAGGACTCGCGTGTGTGACGAATATGTTCTTAATTTTACTTTGCGTGTTATGTTTCCGTGTGACGCTGGATTCAAACTCTAATGCTCTGAGAGAGAAGCAAGGTGTGTCAGCTGTCTATCCAGCAACGCCACTTGGCTTGCATTGCACAGGATGAAGTGCACATATCCTCCAGAGTTCGTAGTAGGAAAGAAAAGTTACGAAGTGGGGCAGTGTCGTGTGAAACTGGGATGAATACTAATTGAAGTGGGAAAGCTGAAAGTGATGTGATTATAACGTTGTGACTGTTCCTTGTGTTGTATTCCATGTTGCCAGTGTGGTGTATTTCATGTAATTTAAGTACGTGTGGTTTGCATAGGAGAGTAGCAAGATAGGTGCAGAGGCAGTGGGTTATGCATGTTCCTTTTTGTACCGCTCGGTCTGGAGGAAATTTTCGTGACGATGATTGTGAGAGTCGAAGTGTGAGAAATAATAAAATATCCACCATCCTATCGAGAAAGTGCACTGTAGTGTTAGATAATTACGAGACCGTAAGATAGAGAATCACCAATGTAAAGCCATGCCCACTGGATGGAGTTTCTCATGTGCAATTGTTGTAGAAAATGTAATGGTGTGTTTAGGTTATAGAATTTATCGGAATAAAAAAGATAGTGAAAAGAAAAAGTTGGTGGCCTTTTCCTTCGAATAGTATGTTGTCATGATATCCAGAATTTATAATGTGTGCGCCATTCATATTCAGTGCGATGGCCACGTGTTGATCAAAGCCGTTGGGTAAGAAAGAAAATGTGGTATTGCCAGTGCGTAGCGAAGAGAGTTGTGTAAATTACTAATAGTCAGTCGTGCGTTATCCGTTTCCGTTGCGTAATATTCAAACAGGAGAATAATTTGTAACTTAATTGTGAGTACTAGAGGTCATGTTACTCGATAAATAAGAATGAGTCCACTCGCTTGGCAGACCACTCATCTTGCAGGCCTGACTGCTTGATGCCACAGTATGAGCAAGGCATGTGGGTGCCTCTCAACGCTTTTACCATTTTGTGTTGTTCAGTTATGTTATGAGAAGCGCCCGTAGTGTCGGAACATTTTTTAGTGCAGAGAGCAAAACCCCCACAGTTTTTTTTATTTTCAGTTCGCTGTTGCAACGCTGCCAAGCGGCTAGCTTCTATAAACACAATGCGAAACAATATATTTTTTAGGAGGTGGTTCCCCATAGCTCCTAAATATTTGAAAATTGTAATGTTGTTGCCTTGAGCTGCTGATAAAATTCTGTATTTATAGAACCGGTTTCGGTAGACTAACCATCGTCAGGTTCGTTGAAGTAATACTTCTACAGCATCGTGTTCGGCGAAATATGAAATCATTAACGTTAGATGAAAAACCCATGAATTGTATTCTGTTATCAAATGGAAATGTAAACTACATCAGCTCTGTGTCGGCTCTATGTGGTATGAATCTGTTCACAGCGGTAACGCAGTTATAATATGAATGAGTGCACCACATGGCACAGTTTTTACAAACTGACGATGTTATTTATATCACGATATGATAACAATGTCTAATTCATGGTTTTATCATCTGACGTTAATGATTTTATATTTCGATTAACATGATGCTGCCGCGCGGAGTAGCCGTTTCGGTAGACTAACCATCGTCAGGTTCGTTGAAGTAATACTTCTACAGCATCGTGTTCGGCGAAATATGAAATCATTAACGTTAGATGAAAAACCCATGAATTGTATTCTGTTATCAAATGGAAATGTAAACTACATCAGCTCTGTGTCGGCTCTATGTGGTATGAATCTGTTCACAGCGGTAACGCAGTTATAATATGAATGAGTGCACCACATGGCACAGTTTTTACAAACTGACGATGTTATTTATATCACGATATGATAACAATGTCTAATTCATGGTTTTATCATCTGACGTTAATGATTTTATATTTCGATTAACATGATGCTGCCGCGCGGAGTAGCCGTTTCGGTAGACTAACCATCGTCAGGTTCGTTGAAGTAATACTTCTACAGCATCGTGTTCGGCGAAATATGAAATCATTAACGTTAGATGAAAAACCCATGAATTGTATTCTGTTATCAAATGGAAATGTAATCTACATCAGCTCTGTGTCGGCTCTATGTGGTATGAATCTGTTCACAGCGGTAACGCAGTTATAATATGAATGAGTGCACCACATGGCACAGTTTTTACAAACTGACGATGTTATTTATATCACGATATGATAACAATGTCTAATTCATGGTTTTATCATCTGACGTTAATGATTTTATATTTCGATTAACATGATGCTGCCGCGCGGAGTAGCCGTTTCGGTAGACTAACCATCGTCAGGTTCGTTGAAGTAATACTTCTACAGGATCGTGTTCGGCGAAATATGAAATCATTAACGTTAGATGAAAAACCCATGAATTGTATTCTGTTATCAAATGGAAATGTAAACTACATCAGCTCTGTGTCGGCTCTATGTGGTATGAATCTGTTCACAGCGGTAACGCAGTTATAATATGAATGAGTGCACCACATGGCACAGTTTTTACAAACTGACGATGTTATTTATATCACGATATGATAACAATGTCTAATTCATGGTTTTGTCATCTGACGTTAATGATTTTATTTTTCGATTAACATGATGCTGCCGCGCGAAGTAGCCGTTTCGGTAGACTAACCATCGTCAGGTTCGTTGAAGTAATACTTCTACAGCATCGTGTTCGGCGAAATATGAAATCATTAACGTTAGATGAAAAACCCATGAATTGTATTCTGTTATCAAATGGAAATGTAAACTACATCAGCTCTGTGTCGGCTCTATGTGGTATGAATCTGTTCACAGCGGTAACGCAGTTATAATATGAATGAGTGCACCACATGGCACAGTTTTTACAAACTGACGATGTTATTTATATCACGATATGATAACAATGTTTAATTCATGGTTTTATCATCTGACGTTAATGATTTTATATTTCGATTAACATGATGCTGCCGCGCGGAGTAGCCGTTTCGGTAGACTAACCATCGTCAGGTTCGTTGAAGTAATACTTCTACAGCATCGTGTTCGGCGAAATATGAAATCATTAACGTTAGATGAAAAACCCATGAATTGTATTCTGTTATCAAATGGAAATGTAAACTACATCAGCTCTGTGTCGGCTCTATGTGGTATGAATCTGTTCACAGCGGTAACGCAGTTATAATATGAATGAGTGCACCACATGGCACAGTTTTTACAAACTGACGATGTTATTTATATCACGATATGATAACAATGTCTAATTCATGGTTTTATCATCTGACGTTAATGATTTTATATTTCGATTAACATGATGCTGCCGCGCGGAGTAGCCGCACGGTCTGGAGCGCCTTGTGACTGTCCGTGCGGCGCACCACGTCGGAGGTTCGAGTCCTCCCTCGGGCATGGGTGTGTGTATTGACGTGTCGTAAGTTAGTTTAAGTTGGATTAAGTGACGTGTAGGCACAGGGACCGATGACCTCAGCAGTTGGGTCCCATAAGACCTTACCGCAAATTTCCAATTTCCAAGATGATGCTGTAAATACTTTTATGAACCTCGTGATTATCAGTCGAACGAATCTGGTTGCATAAATAAAGGAGTTTATCAGCAGCTCAATGTGATAACACGACATTTTTCAAACACTGCGAAACGATTGGGTGTTGTGTACATGGAGTGGAGAAGCACATTTAAAATGCAAATTAGGTCTATTTCGGAGTTTCTTGAATAAACTGTAGCAGCTTTATTGGATTTCGCACGGGTGGAGTACTGTTGTTGTTTATCGAATGCAGAAAATTAGCACGATACAATCAACTGACGATCCAGCAGTGGTTGCTGAAAGTGAACAGTTGCTTTTTGTGGTGGATGTAATGGAACACGTGCAGTTTAAGGCATGCACATAAATACGAGGAGAGATCAAAAATACGGTGAATGAATTTTTTTTAGTAACAGCTGTTGACGGTTCAGTTAGCCTGATCCGTTGAGACAAGCACCGTCAAGCTGGAACACATTCTGCTTCATCAGTCTGTGTTCAGAGACGCTAAAGTGCGGTTGTGCCTATCGTGTCTGTCGCGCGTCATGGATTTCGAACAAAGAGTGACCATTAAGTTCTGTTTCAAGTCGCAAAAAATTGCCAAAGAAGCTCATGAAATGTTGAAATTGGTGTATGGCGATAGTGCTGTAACTCTGAAGACTGTAAGTGGTAGTGGCGATTTGAAAGCGGAAATGAATCGGTTGAAGACGAGCAAGGTTAGGAACGTCCATTAACGTCAAAAGCAGAAGAAATCATGTAAAGATTGGCATAAATTGTTCCTTCAAACAGGTGAATAACTATTCGAGGGCTTACGGGAGAGCTTCGCATCTCGTAGGCGCCCGTCCAAAACATTTTAAACTATAATTTACAAATGAGACGACTGAGTGCTAAATTTGTTGCCACACTTTTGAGTGGTGAACAGAAGGAAATATCGTGTGTCAGACTGCAGGGAGCTGAATTAACGTCTTCTTTCAGATCAGGACTTCATGTTCAAAACTGTGACTGGAGATAAAACTCGTGGCTATGGGCATGACTGTGAGGCGAAAATTCTGAGTTCCCACTGGAAAAGCAGTGAATCTCCTGAGCTAAAAATGCACGCCAATAAAAACCAAATATCAAAGCCATACTCATTGTTTTTTATTTTATTTTGAGGAGGTAGTATGATCAGAGTTCGTTCCAAGGGGAACAACTGTCAACGCCGAGAAACGTGGGCGTACTGCGGCATTTGCGAAACTATGTATGAAGAAAGACATCGGTAAGATGGACCAATGGCTTCTTTCTTCATCGCGACAACGCACTGTTACACAACTTGCTTTTGGCTCGCGGGTTTTTGGTCAGAAGAAGTGTTCCAGTCTGTCGACATTCGCCTTACTCACCAGATTTGGCACCGTGCAACCTCTGGCCTTTCCTAAAAAATTAAAAGAGTATTTAAAAGACACTATTTTGAAACCATTCCTGACGTTGAGAGGGATACGAAGAGCAGCTGAATGCAGTTCCTAAACAAGCTTTCCAGGGACTTTGGGATAAGTGCACTGCTAGCCAAGGACAGTACTTTTAAGGCGATAATCAAATTTCATGTAAGCTTATTACTTTGTTTCTAATGAAATTATTCACTGTACTTTTGATCACTCCTCGTAAGAAGAAAGTGTCGAAAATGGATTTGCTGGAGGACTAAATGTCAGAGATGGGAAAGAGAACCTTGAATATATACACTACTGGCCATTAAAATTGCTATACCACGAAGATGACGTGCTACAGACGCGAAATTTAACCGACAGGAAGAAGATGCTGTGATAAGTAAATGATTAGCTTTCAAGAGCATTCACACAAGGCTGGCGCCGGTGGCGACACCTACAACGTGCTGACATGAGGAAAGTTTCCAACCGATTTCACATATACACACAGCAGTTGACCGCCGTTGCCTGGTGAAACGTTGTTGTGATGCGTCGTGTAAGGAGGAGAAATGCGTACCATCACGTTTCCGTCTTTGATAAAGGTCGGATTGTAGTCTATCGCGATTGCGGTTTATCGTATCGCGACATTGATGCTCGCGTCGGTCGAGACCCAATGACCGTTAGTAGAATATGGAATCGGTGGGTTCAGGAGGGTAATACGGAACGCCGTTCTGGATCCCAACGGCCTCGTATCACCAGCAGTCGAGATGACAGGCATTTTATCCGCATGGCTGTAACGGATCGTGCAGCCAAGTCTCGATCCCTGAGTCAACAGATGGGGACCTTTGCAAGACAACAACCATATGCAGGAACAGTTCGACGACGTTTGCAGCAGCATTGACTATCAGCTCTGAGACCATGGCTGCGGATACCCTTGACGCTGCATCACAGACAGGAGCGCCTGCGATGGTGTACTCAACGACGAACCTGGGTGCACGAATGGCAAAACGTCATTTTTTGGGATGAATCCAGGTTTTGTTTACAGCATCATTATGGTCGCATCCGTGTTTGGCAACATCGCGGTGAACGCACATTGGAAGCTTGTATTCGTCATCGCCGTACTGACGTATCACCCGGCGTGATGGTATGGGGTGCCATTGGTTACACTTCTCGGTCACCTCTTGTTCGCATTGACGGCACTTTGAACAGTGGACGTTACATTTCAAATGTGTTACGACCCGTGGCTCTACCCTTCATTCGATCCCTGCGAAACCCTACATTTCAGCAGGATAATGCACGGCCGCATGTTGCAGGTCCTGTACGGGCCTTTCTGGATACAGAAAATGTTCGACTGCTGCCCTCGCCAGCACATTCTCCATATCTCTCACCAACTGAAAACGTCTGGTCAATGGTGGCTGAGCATCTGGCTCGTCACAATACGCCAGTCACTACTGTTGATGAACTGTGGTATCGTGTTGGAGCTGCATGGGAAGCTGTACCTGTACATGGCATCCAAGCTCTGTTTGACTCAATGCCCAGGCGTATCAAGGCCGTTATTACGGCCAGAGGTGGTTGTTCTGGGTACTGATTTCTCAGGATCTATGCACCCAATTTGCGTGAAAATGTAATCAAAAAATGGTTCAAATGGCTCTGAGCACTATGGGACTTAACATCGGAAGTCATCAGTCCGCTAGAACTTTGATCTACTTAAACCTAACAAACCTAAGGACATCACACAACACCCAGTCATAGACCAATGCATTTCGATACCTGGATAGCAGACTACATAAACATGATAGGTACAGGCAAGGCAAAGAAGCGAAGACATGGCCAAAAACCAAAAAGTAAAAGTCGTGGCTAGTTTTCACGGCATTAAAATGAGTCTGTAATCCGCAAATAAACTCTTGTAACGAACTACAGCCGGAGAAAAACATTAGAACGTACGTGCCAAGCACGCAAATTTACTCATAATAAGTTCTTTTGTTAATTATTAAATTATTAATTAATAAATGCCTGGTTACGTATTTATTCTGATTTATTGTGTCCATGTATTTGTTCCCACTCCTCTGTGCATTTCCTCCACCGCATCTCTCTGTCCACCTCCTCCACCTCGTACTCTCTATCGGTCTCCTTCTCCCTCTTTTTCCATCTTCTCCGCTTTACTTTCTCTGTTCATCTCCTTCTCTCCTCTCCCCCTGACAATCTCCACCTCTTCCCTCTCTCTGTCCATCTCCTCTTCACCACTCTCTCTGCCCATCCCTGCCTCCCTCATCTACCTACATCTACTCCTCCCCCACTTCTTTCTCCACGTAATCACCCCCACCCAATATGAGGCTGGTGGTTCTTACCCTGACAGTATTTCTTTTCTAACCATAACTAAAATGTCTACCAAATTTGGTTGAAATCCAGGGGTTCAGGATGAGCTTTTAACCCGCATATGTTCATGTCACATTTATTTTACATGTAGTTAACATATTTCACCCGTAATTGTACATACTTCGCCGGTACCTCAGTCGAATTTCTCCCTGCAGCTTCATTTTCACGCAGCTCAATGTTTTTGACTCCGAACCTCCTGAATAATGTGTCGAACAATGATATAATTTTGAGAGTATGTCCAGCGATATATGTGGCTACTCTCTGCGAAATATCTTGCGAATAGAGATAGTGGCAAATAAGTATTAAATTTAAACGTCGTACATGAAGCGGCAGATTTTCGTGCTACTCAGTGTTTACGACTTCGTATATCCTCAACTATGAGTAGTAGCGTGACATCATTTTGCTGGTACATTCAGTTTTATATGTAAATACTGTGCCGGCCGGGGTGGCCGAGAGGTTCTAGGCGCTACAGTCAGGAACCACGCGACTGCTACGGTCGCAGGTTCGAATCCTACCTCGGGCATGGATGTGTGTGATGTCCTTAGGTTAGTTATGTTTAAGTAGTTGTAAGTTCTAGGGGACTGATGACCTTAGAAGTTAAGTCACATAGTGCTCAGAGCCGTTTTTGTAAATACTGTCTGTAAAATGCATCCCGAATTCAGTTTCTAGAAAAAAAGTAATAACTTCAAACGTCATGCTTCATGTGGCAGTTTCACTGCATGAGCACCAAAAATGTAATAAGCGTAATCTTTCTTCCTTTCATCATTTTGCGGGGGTTGTCAGACAGAAAAAGTTTCGTAATGAATTGATATTATGCGTAAAGTTTGTTGTACGTCAGTAAGTGCTCTCATTCTTAAATACTAAACGAATAAAATATGGGTATTAGTCTTGGAATAAACTTTTCTCACCTCCATACCCACCCCTTTTGTAGGTAGGTAGATATAAGGTAGCTTATGTCTTAATCCAGGGTAAAAGCTACCTGCATTCTAAACACACACACACACACACACACATACACACACACACACACACACACACTCCGGCCGGAGTGGCCGAGCGGTTCTACGCGCTACAGACTGTAACCGCGCGACCGCTACGGTCGCAGGTTCGAATCCTGCCTTGGGCATGGATGTGTGTGAGGTCTGTAGGTTAGTTAGGTTTACGTAGTTCTAAGTTCTAGGGGACTGATGACCTCAGCATTTAAGTCCCATAGTGCTCAGAGCCATTTGAACCACACACACACAAATACACGTCACAAACTATCGCTTTTACAAACATTAACAGTGGGATATTAGTTTAATCACATTTTACTATTCGTACTGGGAAAATCACCGACGTGTTCAGTGTACGGGAAATATGGAAGTAAACAGAATTAAAAATAGCTCGTTCTGTTTATATAATGCCATTCTTCTGGTACTACATGATGGCCGCCTGGAACGCTAACATCGTTTCACCTGCATTTTTTCGCCCTGTAGAGTTCGCGGCTGTTTGTCGCAGATTGAGATGCACATACCTGCTACAACTCCAAATACGATTTTCATGCTGGTAACTTAAATTTCTCAGACCATTTTTATTTTATGCCCCTTACAGCGGACGTTCACCCTGCACAAACTGTAAGAACAATTGAACTTAGTGCCTGCGACAGAATAATGCTTAATAAAATTCAAAACAACGTTTCTAAGAAAGGGAACCGCCATACAAGCAGTGATGTGCTCTAGATGCAAACACCAGTACGTTTTCCTCATTCCCAAATCAACAGCTGATACCAGCGGGATATCTTTGTTTGATTGTGTTAATGTGGGAGGGTGAGTCAAATGAAACCCTTAAATTTGTAATAACAAATCGAAATTTCACGCCGTTATCCTGTAAGTTGGTAAGCGTGCTACAAAAAGCGTGCAGAATGGCCTATAGGTGGCAGCATAGTGCACACGCACACATACCGTAGCAGTATCAGCATAAAGATGGCCGCCCCACTTGTGACTTGTACCAGGGAAGAACAGCGTTCTGTATTCGGTTTTTGCGTAGTGAAGGTGTGAAACCTATTGAAATTCATCGACGAATGAAGGTTCAGTACGGTGATGCATGTTTGTCACAGCAGCAAGTCTACGAATGTAGTAGGAAGTTCGCAAATGGTGTGACTTCAGTGGAAGATGCTCCTCGTCCAGGTGAGTCACAACGAGTTGTGACTCCAAAGAACATTGCAACAGTTGAAGCCATAGTGAAGGAAAACCGCCGAGTGACACTGAATGACACTGCAGCATGTTTACAGATTAGTCATGGGTCAGCACACCACATTGTGCATGATGTGCTCCAGTTTCACAAAGTGTCTGCAAGAGCGTGCCACGGCAGCTGACTCCTGAAATGAGAGAACGACGTGTTGATGCTTGTGAAGAACTTCTTCGGCGCTTTGAACGAGAGGGTGATGGCTTTCTTGCAAGAATCGTTACTGGGGGCGAAATCTGGGTTCACTTCCACCAACCGGAAACGAAGAGCGCGATCATGGAATGGCGCCATTCCTCATCACCAAAACCAAAGAAGTTTCGAACAGAACCATCAGCAGCGAAGGTTATGCCGACTCTCTTTTGGGTCGAAAAAGGCGGCATTTTGGAGCATTACATGCCTAGAGGGACCACTGTCACCAGTGCATCATACACAGATCTCCTAAAAAGTCACCTGCGGCCTGCAATCAAATCAAAGCGACGTGAATTACTGACAGCAGGCCTCACCGACCGACATCGTTACCTCTCCTCAGTGCAGCACTCCGTGAAGAATGGGCTGCCATTCCCCAACAGCCCTTCCAGCACCTGACTGAATGTATGCCTGCGAGAATGGAAGCTGTCATCAAGGCTAAGGGTGGGCCAACACCTTACTGAATTAAAGAATTACTGATGGAGGCCGCCACGAACTTGTAAGTCATATTCAGCCAAGTGTCCGGATACTTTTGATCACATAGTGTATATGAAGCCTGCCTGCCGTTGGTTTAGCTGTGGTTGTTCCTTCGCGTTTTCTCTTTGCAGTGACATCACTAACAGTTGGTCTGGGCAACTTTAGGAGGGCTGAAGTGTCCCTGATGGTTTTTTTTATTTAAGTGAATTCCAGTGACTATTCCACTTTCTAAGTCGCTTAGCTCTTCCGACCCATTCTGCAGTAATGGCTTCTCTGTTGACAACACAACACTCCCCGCGCCATTTTATGCGGGAGGGTCCACCTCTTATGATACTTAGGTCCATAATCTACACCATTATAGACCTACATCGTTGACGTCAGTTTGTTGTAGAATTACGGAACGTGTCTTATGCTGAAGAATAATGGCGCTCTTGGAAAATCAACATCTTCTCTATAAAAATCAACATGGATTCCGCAAACAGAGATCCTGCGAAACTCAGATCGTTCTGTTCCTCCATGAGATCCACAGCGCAGTGGACAACGGCGCTCAGTTTGATGCCGTGATCCTTGTTTTCAGTAAGGCATTTGACACCATCCGTATTGCCGATTAATGAAACATTTACGAGCTTGCGTAGTATCGCAGGAGACCTTCGATTGGATTCAAGACTTTCTTGCAGATCGAACTCAATACGTCGCTCTTGACGGAACTAAATCGACAGGTGTAAAGGTAATGTCCGGAGTACCACATGGAAGTGTGATAGGAGCGATCACAAACAGCTGGAGACAGCGTCTACCTTAAAATATCTAGGCGTAACTATCCAAAGCGACCGTACGTGGAATGACCATGTAAAACAGATGGTGGGAAAAGGAGACACGAGACTCAGATTCATCGGAAGAATCTTAAGGAAATGTAACTCAGCCCCGAAAGAAGAGGCTTGTAAGGCGCTTGTTCGCCCGATTCTGGAGTATTGATCATCTATCTGGGATCCCTATCAAGTAGGACTGAGCGTTACGGAGATGCCAAACAAACTCCACTGGCAGACATTACAAGAGAGGAGTCGTGCATCACGGAAAGATTTACAACTTCGCGACAGCACTTTTCAGGAGGTGTCAGACAACATATTACTTCCCCCCCAAATACATCTCGCGTAATGACCACGAGGAGGAAATTCGAGAAATTTGAGTCAGTTCAGAGGTTTACTGACAATAATTCTTCCCATGAACTATTCGCGAGTGCAACAGGGTTGGAGGGATCAGATAGTGTTACCGAAAGTACCCTCTGCCAAACACCATTAGGTGGCTTACGGAGTATGATGTGGATGTAGATAGATGAATTCCGCGTTGCATAAGGGTGCCCGGATGCTTTTGTATCAGGTACTGCACAGCGCTAGCAATCTGCATTTAACCTCCAACCGTCTGTTTGCCATGCAGCAACAATCTCAGGAGGTAAACATTTCAAAAGTGTGAATTCCGGAAAGCCGCTCGAAAATAATTTCAGATTCCGATCAGCGTGCACGGTACTTTCACTCAGCTTATACGTATTTGGGACTCAATATTTGATAGTGTTCAGATATACTGGGCAAACTCGCTGGAGGCTAGCATCTCCGCATATCACATACTTCAATTCAAAGGTAATTAATCAGTCCGTCGGTTTGTATATAAACGTTAATTAGTGACAAACAAACATTGAGAAATCGTCGTAACATTCTTTACGTCACAATTTGACGAATGTGAGTTTTTAAAACAGCGATAATCAAATGTAGAAAGGACTTACAGAGTGATATAACCACATATTTGGTATGTCATCGTTTGTCAGTCACAGTATGCCAATGGCCATTTGAAATTTCATTACACAGTTTTTAATAAATTGAAATACTACCAATTTTTCTCTCTCTTAAACAATGAAACACTGGGAAACACATTCTAGATTAATTATAGATTTTCACAGTTGAAAAAAGTAGGAAAGTAAGTCTACAATTAAATTACTTCAGTCAGTGGCACTACGAGTACAGAAATAATAAATACATACTTTCTTTAATTAACTGGCGTTAATGACGTTCAATATTTTTGTTTCGGCCCGGAACGTACGAAGGTTGACTCTGGAACAGTTTTACAAATAAGCGTTTTTCGAAGATCACCAGTTCCGTAAATTAAGTCTGCACCTATGTTAAAACAATTCTTAACGTAAATTTCGTCCGCCCCGGTAGCTGAGAGGTCAACGCGACAGACTGTCAATCATAAGGGCCCGGGTTCGATTCACGGCTGGGTCGGAGATTTTCTCCGCTCAGGGACTGGGTGTTGTGTTGTCCTACTCAACATCATTTCATCCCCATCGACACGCAAGTCGCCGAAGCGGCTTCAAATCGAAAGACTTGCATCAGGCGAGCGGTCTACCCGACGGGACGCCCTAGTCACACGACATTATTATTATTATATACGTAAATTTCTGCTGTGGTCAAACTTCGGGAATGAACGTGAGAGAAGATGTGGGAGAGGTAGAAATAGAGGTTTGTGGATAAAAAAAGAAAAAAAAATTAATGAAGGGAGGAGAAACAAAAGGAAAAAATGTTACTGACTGAAAAACATAAAGAAGAGCACATGTCTCACCAGCGTTTACCTCACCATTTGACGGGAATAAATAGTCATTTATATTAATTTTTGAGGAGAAAAGAATGTCGGTACAAAGTGCTTCAGCAACGGTACTGGCTGTGCATAGAACGGGCAGTAGCTCGTTATAACGGTTTTCACTAGCTATAGAGAAGGACTGTGATAGTGTTTTCGTTTATGAGCAGTTAGCGTTATAATGCTAGGCAAGTGATACTTTTCATTTAGATTGTGGTAAAGACACTTAGTCCCTGACGCGGGATATTTCTCACCGAGATCCCGCTGAAATCCACATACGATGTGAAAGTCACGTATCTCGTCTGTTCACAACCATCCTAGCTGGGAGTATAAGCTACTGATATCGTCAAATACATCTTAACAGCCGCAATAGATTTTGTACTTGAAGTGGAGTGTTCGATGACCTGAAACTTCCTGAAAGATTAAAAATGTGTGTGGACCAGGACTCGAACCTGGAACTTCCTCTATTCGCGAGCAAGCGTTATACCTCCTTTTTTATTGTTGATCTAATTTTGTTCGTTATTCTTCATTCTGTTTGTTCGTGGCGGACGTCCCCATGAAGCTTGTTTAAGTTCATCTTTGATCCATTAACTCGGTTTTTATTATTATTATTACAGTGGGCAGTTAACCGTCTGACCGAATCGCCTGAACTACCCCAAACACAACTCACTATCCGCCCTCACAACATTGCCGCCACTAGTACCTTTCTCCTTCTTTCACGTTCCAAGATGCTACTCCAGGCGGGTGTAGTATTGAATGTGAGCAACGGAAAATACTGAACGCGGAAATGACGATTTGGCTCTGTCTGGCTACCCCCCGAAGGAGATCTTAGGATCTCTTCATGGTGATATTATTTCCTCCTTGTTGCTCTTTAACATGTTGTTGTTGTGGTCTTCAGTCCTGAGACTGGTTTGATGCAGCTCTCCATGCTACTCTATCCTGTGCAAGCTTCTTCATCTCCCAGTACCTACTGCAACCTACATCCTTCTGAATCTCCTTAGTGTATGCAACTCTTGGTCTCCCCCTACGATTTTTACCCTCCACGCTGTCCTCCAATACTAAATTGGTGATCCCTTGATGCCTCAGAACATGTCCTACCAACCGATCCCTTCTTCTAGTCAAGTTGTGCCACAAACTCCTCTTCTCCCCAATCCTATTCAGTACCTCCTCATTAGTTATGTGATCTACCCATCTAATCTTCAGCATTCTTCTGTACCACCACATTTCGAAAGCTTCTATTCTCTTCTTGTCCAAACTATTTATCGTCCATGTTTCACTTCCATACATGGCTACACTCCATACAAATACTTTCAGAAAAGACTTCCTGACACTTAAATCTATACTCGATGTTAACAAATTTCTCATCTTCAGAAACGCTTTCCTTGCCATTGCCAGTCTACATTTTATATCCTCTCTACTTCGACCATCATCAGTTATTTTGCTCCCCAAATAGCAAAACTCCTTTACTACTTTAAGTGTCTCATTTCCTAATCTAATACCCTCAACATCACCCGACTTAATTCGACTACATTCCATTATCCTCGTTTTGCTTTTGTTGATGTTCATCTTATATCCTCCCTTCAAGACACCATCCATTCCGTTCAACTGCTCTTCCAAGTCCTTTGCTGTCTCTGACAGAATTACAATGTCATCGGCGAACCTCAAAGTTTTTACTTCTTCTCCATGAATTTTAATACCTACTCCGAATTTTTCTTTTGTTTCCTTTACTGCTTGCTCAATATACAGATTGAATAACATCGGGGAGAGGCTACAACCCTGTCTCACTCCTTTCCCAACCACTCCTTCCCTTTCATGTCCCTCGACTCTTATAACTGCCATCTGGTTTCTGTACAAATTGTAAATAGCCTTTCGCTCCCTGTATTTTACCTCTGCCACCTTTAGAATTTGAAAGAGAGTATTCCAGTCAACATTGTCAAAAGCTTTCTCTAAGTCTACAAATGCTAGAAACGTAGGTTTGCCTTTCCTTAATCTTTCTTCTAAGGTAAGTCGTAAGGTCAGTATTGCCTCACGTGTTCCAGTATTTCTACGGAATCCAAACTGATCTTCCCCGAGGTCGGCTTCTACTAGTTTCTCCATTCGTCTGTAAAGAATTCGTGTTAGTATTTTGCAGCTGTGGCTTATTAAACTGATTGTTCGGTAATTTTCACATCTGTCAACACCTGCTTTCTTTGGGATTGGAATTATTATATCCTTCTTGAAGACTGAGGGTATTTCGCCTGTTTCATACATCTTGCTCACCAGATGGTAGAGTTTTGTCATGACTGGCTCTCCCAAGGCCGTCAGTAGTTCCAATGGAATGTTGTCTACTCCGGGGGCCTTGTTTCGACTCAGGTCTTTCAGTGCTCTGTCAAACTCTTCACGCAGTATCGTATCTCCCATTTCATCTTCATCTACATCCTCTTCCATTTCCATAATATTGTCCTCAAGTACATCGCCCTTGTATAGACCCTCTATACACTCCTTCCACCTTTCTGCTTTCCCTTCTTTGCTTAGAACTGGGTTTCCATCTGAGCTCTTGATGTTCATACAAGTGGTTCTCTTATCTCCAAAGGTCTCTTTAATTTTCCTGTAGGCAGTATCTATCTTACCCCTAGTGAGATAAGCCTGTACATCCTTACATTTGTCCTCTAGCCATCCCTGCTTAGCCATTTTGCACTTCCTGTCGATCTCATTTTTAGACGTTTGTATTCTTTTTTGCCTGCTTCATTTACTGCATTTCTATATTTTCTCCTTTCATAAATTAAATTCAATATTTCTTCTGTTACCCAAGGATTTCTACTAGCCCTCGTCGTTTTACCTACTTGATCCTCTGCTGCCTTCACTACTTCATCCCCCAAAGCTACCCATTCTTCTTCTACTGTATTTCTTTCCCCCATTCCTGTCAATTGTTCCCTTATGCTCTCCCTGAAACTCTGTACAACCTCTGGTTCTTTCAGTTTATCGCCGGCCGAAGTGGCCGTGCGGTTAAAGGCGCTGCAGTCTGGAACCGCAAGACCGCTACGGGCGCAGGTTCGAATCCTGCCTCGTGCATGGATGTTTGTGATGTCCTTAGGTTAGTTAGGTTTAACTAGTTCTACGTTCTAGGGGACTAATGACCTCAGCAGTTGAGTCCCATAGTGCTCAGAGCCATTCTTTCAGTTTATCCAGGTCCCATCTCCTTAAATTCCCACCTTTTTGCAGTTTCTTCAGTTTTAATCTACAGGTCATAACCAATAGATTGTGGTCAGAGTCCACATCTGCCCCTGGAAATGTCTTACAATTTAAAACCTGGTTCCTAAATCTCTGTCTTACCATTATATAATCTATCTGATACCTTTTAGTATCTCCAGGGTTCTTCCATGTATACAACCTTCTATCATGATTCTTAAACCAAGTGTTAGCTATGATTAAGGTGTGCTCTGTGCAAAATCCTACCAGGCGGCTTCCTCTCTCATTTCTTAGCCCCAATCCATATTCACCTACTACGTTTCCTTCTCTCCGTTTTCCTACACTCGAATTCCAGTCACCCATGACTATTAAATTTTCGTCTCTCTTCACTATCTGAATAATTTCTTTTATTTAATCATACATTTCTTCAATTTCTTCGTCATCTGCAGAGCTAGTTGGCGTATAAACTTGTACTACTGTAGTAGGTGTGGGCTTCGTATCTATCTTGGCCACAATAATGCGTTCACTATGCTGTTTGTAATAGCTTACCCGCGTTCCTATTTTCCTATTCATTATTAAACCTACTCCGGCATTACCCCTATTTGACTTTGTGTTTATAACCCTGTAGTCACCTGACCAGAAGTCTTGTTTCTCCTGCCACCGAACTTCACTAATTCCCACTATATCTAACTTTAACCTATCCATTTCCCTTTTCAAATTTTCTAACCTACCTGCCCGATTAAGGGACCTGACATTCCACGCTCCGATCCGCAGAACGCCAGTTTTCTTTCTCCTGATAGCGACATTCTCTTGAGTAGTCCCCGCCCGGAGATCCGAATGGAGGACTATTTTACCTCCGGAATATTTTACCCAAGAGGACGCCATCATCATTTAATCATACAGTAAAGCTGCATGCCCTCGGGAAAAATTACGGCCGTAGTTTCCCCTTGCTTTCAGCCGTTCGCAGTACCAGCACAGCAAGGCCGTTTTGGTTATTGTTACAAGGCCAGATCAGTCAATCATCCAGACTGTTGCCCTTGCAACTACTGAAAAGGCTACTGCCCCTCTTCAGGAACCACACGTTTGTCTGGCCTCTCAACAGATACCCCTCCGTTGTGGTTGTACCTACGGTACGGCTATCTGTATCGCTGAGGCACACAAGCCTTCCCACCAACGGCAAGGTCCATGGTTCACTAACCTAACCTAACCTAACCTAACCTAACCTAACCTAAATTACATAAATGAATGATTAAAGGAGCTAGTAAGTACAAAATGATAAATGTTCATTCTGTTTATACTTTTATTGTAGATTAAAACCCCTTTTATATATTACAAATGTTTATATATCAATGTCCAATGGACATAAAGAGACACAAATGAATTTCCTAACTAATATTACTGATCAACTGCCCAAATCTGCCCCTTTTTATGGCTACGCGACCTAATATAAATAAAGCGAAATGACTGACATCATCTATGTACCAAACACTAGAAGACAACACTTTCAAAGATGATCCACAGTGATGTGCAACCTCAGTGAAAATAAAACGTGATCACAGCTGTTTAGCTGTATAGCTCTAACAAGCCGAAGAAATTAGCAATATCACCGTATGTACTGGGTTCGGTGCGTCGGAGTGACGTTTCTCATACACGTCTGCGACGATGGACGAACTCCAGCCACAAAATAAAAAACTCTTTCAAACACTAGGATGGCAGAAGGCGGTCCTCAGACTTGTATGATCTAATGCTGTCTTCTCCTCTCTGTGTTCTACAGACAAGAAACACGAGCTCCCAGCCACAAGGACAGAATTCAGATAACGTCTCTACGTGAGTACAGACAGAGGAAGTGCTCTCAATCACTGAACGCAGCGTACTCAACGACGACTCCCTACCCGGAGGCGAAGTCCTGAATCATAACAGTCAGTGCCTAGCCGTTCTAACTATAAAATCTCCTGAGAGCAAAGACAGCAAGTCCGTCTGGACCAATTAAAGCTGATACTAAGCGGCCGTCAAACACGGGCGCTCAAAACGGAAGACCTCTTTCTCTCCACCGCTGGCTTCCCAGCAAAGCTCGGCTCCCCTCCCCCGTAACTGCAGAGTGCGAATCATATCCTCGAAACCACAGAATATTCTCCCTCTCTACAGATTGTTCCGAACGCCGACCAACCATGTTTTAGCCTTTTGTCGTCCAGCGTGGAAAGTTTGCGAGGAAATACCTATCCCCGTTAATTAGGAATTCAGCCAATGGTACGCTTCTCAGAGTAAAAATTCTCGGACATAACTCAGCCTGTGTGATTTCCAGGCAACGCTTCCTCGTTCCTCTCTGCTGCGTCCAAGATTTTCAGAGTTTCCGAAGTATTATCCGTTTATCCTTCCGGCCTAGCTACAATACCGGCCAGCAGCCACTCTCTCGTGCTTCAGCGCTCAGGTGCCCCGACCGTCCGTCTTGGGCTACTTCCCGTTTTTAGCAGGACTAACAAACCTGTATGGGTTTTTCCACCCAGGGCCTGAGTTATGCCTGCCTCTTCGTTTCCACTGGCGTTCAAACCTCTGCTAAAAAAATGCACTATGGGACTTAACATCTGAGGTCCTCAGTCTCCAAAAACTTAGAACTACTTAAACCTAACTAACCTAAGGACATCACACACATCCATGGCCGAGGCAGGATTCGAACCTGCGACCGTAGCGGTCGTGCGGTTCCAGACTGAGGCGCCTAGAACCGCTCGGCCACACTGGCCGGCCAACCTGTGCTAGTATAGGCAATCATTCATTACGCCATTTTGATAATAAAGACGATCCATCAACCTTTCATGCAATAACCGTTAACAGCTATTTACAAGATGCAGTGACAATGTCAGTCTTCTTTAAATATTCAAATATACGATATACAACCTATCAAATGATACCTAATTCCGGTTTTAAATCATGGCCAGTTATGTAGATGAGTGCCTGTAAGGTGCGAAATTGTAGCCATCTTACAACGTATTGACATTATAGAATCACAATTGCAGACTTGACCTCTAAGTGTACCGTGCCCACTTTTGAACCAATGAAGAGAGACAGCTACCGTCTAGGTCACTTCGTATGTTTGTGAAGAGCTTTGCTGCAGGTCATCCTCATGTTCATAATGTAATTACTGCAGATCGCGATTCGTCAACAAGAAGTTTCAGGTATAATCCAAGGTGTCACTGAATGTTCGCCCTGCTGACGAAATGTGATTGGATCTAGAGCTGAGTTGTACCAAAGTCGAAAGCGGTAATCTGAGCATGTAATGTAGGACAGGCAGTGTCTGTTGTTCAAGACCGAGACGCTGACAACTCATTCAACTATTGTGTAGCTACGCTGGAGTCGGTATTTACTGCGGGAATGTGCAGGTGGCAGCAAGAATGGGACTGAGCAACGTATGCTTTCACCGTGTGTGGAGTAGCGGCGATACCTCGACCATTTCCCATTGACCTTGACTTCCTGAAATAACAACCAAACAACTGTTGTTTAGCTATCATAGCAGTAACCAGCATGATTGCCTATCTTATACTCGTGAATTTATTCGTTATGAACATGTGAACCGCAGTACGCCTTTATTGCTGATCCAGTTCCTTTCCTGTATATCTTTTCAACAACGCATCACAATATACCACTAATTTAAACACGACATTATTACAAACGTACCGAAAACATGATTTTGACTCCCGTAACCCAATTACTCCACCTGCTGTAGTTGACAGTGAACAAATGGAAACACAAGGAAAATGCACACCTGTCATCCAGTCAAGCCTCTCCAGTTGAATGTTTGTCTGAGTATAGTGTACACCAATGGAGATAAGGCAGAAATGCTACTCCTCTAAGGAGAATATAAGTTAGGAGAAGACGGTTATTGTGCAGTTTCCTTGTATTTCCTTTTGTTTACTGTCAACTCCAGCGATTGGACGAACTTTCTTATGGCGGGTATCAGCACTGTGTGTGAATACAGGACAGTCAAAGTGGTTTCTCTGTTACGTTTTTAATAACGACATGTTTACGTGAATAGTACAGTGTGATGTGTTTTTCATCTTGACGGCAGGAAGTTGATTACCAAACAGAAAAATTAGGATGCTATTTAAGAAAGTTACAGGAAAGGCAATCGTGCTAAGTCATGAGATAGTGGTATGAACACATACAAATTTCGGTAGTTTTTGCGCACACAAGGTGTGAAAGGGCAATGCACTGGCGGAGCTGTTAGGTGATTCACGTGAAAAGATTTTCGACGTAATTATGGTCGCACGACAGAAATTAACAGACTTTGAACATGGAGTTATACTTGCAGCTAGACGTATGAGACATTTCATTTCGGAAGTCTTTAGGGAATTCAACAGTCCGAGATCCACTGTGTCAAGAGAGTGCCGGGAATAGCTCCCACCGCCGTGCGGTTCTAGGCGCTACAGTCTGGAGCCGAGCGACCGCTACGGTCGCAGGTTCGAATCCTGCCTCGGGCATGGATGTGTGTTGATGTGTCGACAGAAGTGCCGACACAGTGTGATTTGAGGGGACCGCTATGCACGCTATAAACACACGAAGGATGGCGTGAGGTCTGAAACAGGATACGTAATGAATGCTATAAAGAAAAGTACGTAGCTTTTGGAATACTTAACTTTAATCCATCCTTGTTGTATACATCGTTCTTAATGAGACATGCTTTATACGATAAGTATCAATTGCTATGTAAGGCTAATGGCGCCTTGCTATGTCGTAGCAATGGACTTAGCTGAAGGCTATTCTAACTATCTGCTCGGCAAAGGAGCGCGGCTTCGTCAGTGTAGTCGCTAGCAAAGTCGTCCGTACAACTGGGGCGAGTGCTAGTCAGTCTCTCGAGACCTGCCGTGTGGTGGCGCTCGGTCTGCGATCACTGACAGTGGCGACACGCGGGTCCGACATGTACTAATGGACCGCGGCCGATTTAAAGCTACCACCTAGCGAGTGTGGTGTCTGGCGCTGACACCACATGTGTGATGTCCTTAGGTTAGTTAGGTTTAATTAGTTCTAAGTTCTAGGCGACTGATGACCTCAGCAGTTAAGTCGCATAGTGCTCAGAGCCATTTGAACCAATAGCTCTCACCACCAACAACACGGCCTTCACTTAACGAGCGATAGCAGTGACATTTGTGTAGCGTTGTCAGTGCTAGCAGACAAGCAACACTGCGTGACCTAACCGCAGAAATAAATGTGGGATGAGCACAGTGCGGTGAAATTTGGTGTTAATCAGCTATGGCAGCAGACTCCTTAATGAAATTTGTCCTAAATAAATTATCTCTTTTTCCAACAAACAGCTCAGTTCATACATACAATACCAGGAACAAAAATGATCTGCACAAGGACTTAAAAGCACTTACTTTCGTTCAAAAAGGGGTCCACTACTCAAGAACACTCATCTTCAATAATTTGCCAGAAAACATAAAAAATTTTGTTACAAATAAAGATCAGTTTAAAAGGAGCCTAAAGACTTACTAGTGGCCAACTCCTTCTACTCCATTGACGAATTTTTTAATAGAAACAAATGATGTACCGTATATATTCATACTATTAGTATTGTTATTTCAGCTTAAAAAGAAAGGTGACATGTTCCACATCCACGAGGATCTCCTCAACACGGATCTATGGAACGAAAAACTAATCTAATCTAATCTAACGATCTATGCGAGTGCCTTTGCTAACGGCACGGCATCGCCTGCGGCGCTTCCCCTGGGTTCGTGACCATATTAGTTGGATCCTAGACGGCTGGAAAACTGTGGCCTGGTCAGACGAGTCCCAATTTCGGTTGGTTAGAGCTGATAGCAGGTGTGGCGCAGGCCCCTCGAAGCCATGGACCCAAGTTTTCAACAATGCTCAGCGCAAGATGGTGGTAGTTCCATAGTGGGGTGGCTGTGTTTACATGGAATGGACTGGGTTCTCTGGTCCAACTTAACCGATCGTTGATTGGAAACAGCTATTTTCGGCTACTTGGTGACCATCTGCAGCCATTCAAGGAATTTATGTTCGCAAACAAAGATGGAATTTTTATAGATGAGAATGCGCTATTTCAACTGGCCACAATTGTTCGCTACTGGTTTGAAGAACATTCTGGACGATTCGCGCAAATCATTTGGACACCCAGATAGCCCGATATGAATCCCATCGCACATTTATGGGACATAATCGAGAAGTCAGTTCTTTCACAAAATCCTGGAGCCGCAACACTTTCGCAAATAGGCACGGCTATAGAGGCAGCGTTGCTCAATATTTCTGCAGCAGTCATCCAACGACTTGTTGAATACAAAGGGGGTCGAGGTCCAACAATATATTAGGAGCCATCCCCCGACTTTTGTCATCATAATGTATGTTGTTGTTGTGGTCTTCAGTCCAGAGAATGGTTTGCTGCAGCTCCTCATGCAAACCTGTGCAAGCCTCTTCAACTCCGAATAACTACTACAACTTACATCCTTCTGGATCTGTTTAGCGTATTCATCTCTTGGTCTCCCTCTAGGATTTTTACCCACGACACTTCCCTCCAATATTAAATTGTTGATCCGTTGATGCCCCAGAACATGTCCTACCAACCGATCCCTTCTTCTAGTCAAGTTGTGCCACAAATTTCTCTTCTCCCCAGTTCTGTTCAGTACCTCCTCATTAGTTATGTGATCTACCCATCTAATCTTCAGCAATCTTCTGTAGTACCACATTTCGGAAGCTTCTATTCTCTTCTTGTCTAAACCATATATCGCCCACGTTTCACTTCCATACATGGCTACAATATATACAAATATTTTCTGAAACGACCTCCTCACACTGAAATCTACACTCTATGTTAACTTATTTCCCTTCTTCAGAAACGCTTTCCATGCCATTGCCAGTCGACATTTTATGTCCTCTGTACTTCGACCACCATAAGTTATTTTGCTCCCCAAATAGCAAAACTCATCTACTTCTTTAAGTGTCTCATTTACAAATCTAATTCACTCAGCATCACGTGATTTAATTCGACTACATTACATTATCCTCGTTTTGCTTTTGTTGATGTTCATCTTATATCCTCCTTTCAAGACACTGTCCATTCCGTTCAGCTGCTCTTCCAGGTCCTTTGCTGTCTCTGACAGATTTACAATGTCATCGGTGAACCTCAAAGTTTTTATTTCTTCGTCATGGATTTTAATTCCCATTCCAAATTTTTCTTTTGTTTCCTTTACTGCTTGCTCAATATACAGATTGAATAACATTGGCGATAGGCTACAAGCCTGTCTCACCCCCTTCTCAACCACTGCTTCCCTTTCATGCCCCTCGACTCTTATAACTGCCATCTGGTTTCTGTACAAATTATAAATAGTCTTTCACTACCTGTATTTTACACCTGCTACCTTCAGAATTTGAAAGAGAGCATTCCAGTCAACATTGTCAAAGGCTTTCTCTAAATCTGCAAATGCTAGAAACGTAGATTTGCCTTTCCTTAACCAATCTTCTAAGATATGTCATATTATCAGTATTGCCTCGCTTGTTCCAACATTTCTACGGAATCCAAACTGATCTTCCCCGAGGTCAGCTTCTATCAGTTTTTCGATTCGCCTGTAAAGAATTCATGCTAGTATTTTGCAACCGTGACTTATTAAACTGATAGTTCGGTAATTTTCACACCTGACAGTACCTTGGAAGTCTGAGGATATTTCGCCTGTCGCATACATCATGGTCACCAGATGGAAAAGTTTTGTCATGGCTGGCTCTGCCAGGGTCATCAGTAATTCTAACGCAATGTTGTCTACATCCGGGGCCTTGTTTCGACTTTCGTCTTTCAGTGCTCTGTCAAATTTTTCACGCGGTATCACATCTCCCATTTCGTCTTCATCTGGCTCCTCTTCCATTTTCATAATATTGCCCTCAAGTACGACGTCCTTGTATAGTTTCTCTATATACTCCTTCTACCTTTCTGCATTCCCTTCTTTGCTTCGGACTGGTTTTCCATCTGAGCTCTTGATATTCATACGGTTGGTTCTCTTTTCTGCAAAGGTCTCTCTAATTTTCCTGTAGGCAATATGTATCTTATGCCTTGTGATACATGCTTCTACATCCTTACATGTGTCCTCCAGCCATCTCTGTTTAGCCATTTTGCACTTCCTCTCGATCTCCTTTTTGAGACGTTTGTATTCCTTTTCACCTGCTTCATTTACTGCATTTTTATGTTTTCTCCTTTCATCAGTTACAGTCAATATCTCTTCTGTTACCCTTTGATTTCTACTAGTCCTCGTCTTCCTATCTACTTGATCATCTGCTGACACCACTATTTCATATCTCAATGATGTCCGCCCCCAGTAGCTGAGTGGTCAGCGCGACAGAATGTCAATCATAAGTGCCCGGTTTCGATTCCCGGCTGGGTCGGAGACATTGGGTCGGAGATTTTCTCCGCTCAGGGGCTGGGTGTTGTGTTGTTCTAGTCATCATCATTTCATCCACATCGACGTGCAGGTCGCCGAAGTGGCGTCAACTCGAAAGACCTGCACCCTGCGAACGGTCTACCCGACGGGAGGCCCTAGCCACACGACATCAACAAATCAATCTTTCAAAGATACCCATTTTTCTTCTACTGTATTCTTTCCTGTGTTCTTGCCGATCGTTCCCTAATGCTCTCTCTCTCTCTCTCTCTTTCTCTCTCTCTCTCTCTCTCTCTCTCTCTCTCTCTCTCCCTCAGGTTCGAATCCTGCCTCGGGCATGGATGTGTGTGATGTCCTTAGGTTAGTTGGGTTTACGTAGTTCTAAGTTCTAGGGGACTGATGATCTCAGATTTTAAGTCCCATAGTGCTCAGAGCCATTAGAACCATCTCTCTCTTAGATTACATTAGATTAGTTTTTCGTTCCATAGATCCGTGTTGAGGAGATCCTCGTGGTTGTGGAACATGCCAATTTTTTTAAAACTGAAATAACAATACTATTAGTATGAATGTATACAATACATCATTTGTTTCTATTAAAAATGGAGTAGAAGGAGTTGGCCACTAGTAAGTCTTTCACGCTCCTTTTAAACTGATCTTTATTTGTAACTAAATTTTTTATGCTTGCTGGCAAATTATTGAAGATGAGTGTTCCTGAGTAGTGGACCCCTTTTTGAACTAAAGTAAATGCTTTTAAGTCCATGTGCAGATCATTTTTGTTCCTGGTATTGTATGTATGAACTGAGCTGTTTGTTGGAATAGGAGATATATTATTTAGGACAAATTTCATTAAGGAGTAAATATACTGCGAGGCAGTAGTTAGTATACCCAATTCTTTGAAGAGGTTTCTACAGGACGTCCGTGAATTTACTCCACAAATAATACGTATTACACGCTTTTGGGCTCTGAAAACTTTTGTTTGACATAAAGAGTTACCCCAAAATATTATACCATATGACATTATGGAATGAAAGTAGGGAAAGTATGCAAGCTTTTTCATTTTTATGTCGCCTATGTCTGCTAACACTCGAATTGCAAATACAGATTTGTTAAGGCGTTTCTGCAGTTCTGTGGTGTGCTCGTCCCAACTGAATTTATTATCAAGTTGTAATCCCAGGGCCGCGCGGGATTAGCCGAGCGGTCTTGGGCGCTGCAGCCACGGACTGTGCGGCTGGTCCCGGCGGAGGTTCGAGTCCTCCCTCGGGCATAGGTGTGAGTGTTTGTCCCTAGGATAATTTAGGTTAAGTAGTGTGTAAGCTTAGGGACTGTTGACCTTAGCAGTTAAGTCCCGTAAGATATCACACACATTTGAACATTCTTTTTTGTAATCCCAGGAATTTAAGACTGTCAACCTCTTCTATCTGCTCTTCTTCATACTTTATGCATATGCTGGGTGGAAACCTCTTACAGGTTCTGAATTGCATATAGTGAGTCTTTTCGAAGGGCTTTAAAGCATTTATTAATATCCATGAAAATATCATTAGCAAATCTTTCTAGAACTACACAAGACATACTATTTAGTGCAATACTTGTGTCAACTGCAAACAAAACGAACTCTGCTTCTGGCAGTGTAACTGATGAGAGATGATTAATGTACACAAGAAAAAGCAATGGCCCTAAGATGGATCCTTGTGGGACACCACATGTAATTTCTTCCCATTCTGATGATGACTGATGACTTAATTCACTAGTCCCTTGCACTGACATCCTTTGTTTCCTGTTAGCGAGGTATGACTTGAACCATTTTGCAGCACTGCCTGTGACACCATAGAATTCTAATTTATTTAAAAGGATGTTGTCGTTCACACAATCGAATGCCTTTGGTTCTTTCAGTTTATCCAGGTCCCATTTCCTTAAATTCCTACCTGTTTGCAGTTTTTTCAGTTCTCAGTGTATACGGAATGTTCAAGAAACCTTAATCTTGCCAGGTTAACAAATAAACAAATAAATCTTTGGGGTAGCATCTACTGAAAATTAAGCCAGCTAATAAATGTTGGGGGAACATGCCTGTAAGACAGAAAGGGCACGGATGGAAAAATAGAGTTATTGTTAGGACGGTGAAGGTCAGCTTTGAAGCACCGCGGAAATGAGCTGTAAATGTGAGGGGCAGGCATTAGTAATTTTACGGGGCGTGCTTGACGCGGGGACGGTTGTCTGCGGCGCGGCGCAGCCGCCTGTGATCCCGCGCGAAAAGGCAGCTTCGAGGAGAGCGCTCGGTGGTCGAGGCGCGGTCGTGTGTCGGCCGCCGTGGGGAGGCTCGTTAGGCCAGCATTCCTGCGGCCGGCGACCGCCCGCCTCCCACCTGGAGGCCGGAGTCTGGAGCCGCCCTCTAATTCCCGGCCACCTGTAGCTGGAGCTGGAGCCGCATCCAGCGCCGCGGCCTGCTTAGTCACACCGGCAAACACACCACACGACGCCCACCACAAAAACACCGAGGTCAACACGGCAGCCGAGTCTCGGATACATATATTTACCTCCCTGCTCGTCTGCGTGCGTAACTAAATTAGATAAACCTTCCTAGCACCATGTAGAATTCGCTTCCACACCAACGTTTATAAACAAGAGTCGCCTTTGCGGCCGAGGTCGCTATGGCCGGCATTACACTATCAAACTGTCAAATAAAATCCGATAGTGCAATAAGGAGCGCTGACAAAATTAGGCCTCGGACAAATTGACTTTCATCAAATCTAACGCCTCGCCGACAGTCTAACAAATAAAGTCACTCAGTTATATGGATGTGTGGTGTCTGTTCTTTCGGGCATGTCCGAAAGAATAGACGCCACGCATTCATATAACTGATTGAATTCTTCATTGTGTGACTTAGTGTCCGTGGTTGCTTTACGATTCTTGAGGATATTTTTGTTCTGTCGTTGTAACTACAAATATGCTCGATTTTTTTCACCAGACCCGTTTCGCTTCATTGAGGTAAAGCATCATCGGTGGTCTGTAACTAAGTTGTTTACATTTTGGTTTGCTTTTAGATCGAAAAACAGTCCGTTAAGACTATGTTGGTTTGTACTTACGGTGATTTTCGCTTGATTTATCCCTTACATCGGAAAATGCCGTATGCTAGCACATCGTTATTTTTCTGCCTTAGACACTGATAATTTTGGCCTAATTTTTAGTTGTTCTTCAGCACTATGCACTTCTTATCTTTTTCACAACACACTTTTATGCACACTACTGTATTCTGTTTGTTTTTGCACTTCTAAGTATGTGTCGTGGCTTGTGTTTTGTAGTGGTGCCAGCATAACCTTTCCACTAATTTGTCTTTGATCTTCAACTATTTTTCTTATTATTAGTTTATTGTATTGTGTAATTCTATTTAATTATGTTTCTGTGTATTTATATAGTATGTAAGAGGAGAGAAGGAATACTGATAGAGGGATTTTTTTGTGTAGGGGAGGGAGCAACCGTGACGAGTGGACTTAAGTGTATAGCAGTGTGATGGAGTGTGAGTTAGAGGAAAAGGTGAGGAGCAGGAAGTGAAATGAAATTGTGATGGGGTGGGGGGACGGGTACAGGAGGTGTTGTGGGAGAGTGGGAGCGGGTGAACGATGGAAAAGGCTCTTTTCTTTTTCATGTAATTTCATCAGTTGTTTTATACAGAGTCTGGTTTGCAATATTTATTTGGTCACTGAGCAACTGTTTAGTTTGTATTAATGCTTTCTGCATGTGGAAATTTTCTTGGAAAAGGAGATGTCTGTCTATACTGTTTTTTATGATATTCATATCACACCATAGACCAAGCAATACAGAAAAAGATATGAATATCACAAAAATCAGTGTTAGACAAACAGCTACTCCGTTTCCAAGAAAATTTCCACATACAAAAAGCATTAATACAAAATAAATATTGCAAAATATCTGTACGTTACAAGATAATCGTAGGGAAAATATCCTGTGATGTATTATATAATTTCGTACCTTCCAGGGCCCATAGGAAACAAAAGAATGACAAATAAGGCGTAATTTTTTTGTTATTACCGATTTTTATGGTACTAAGAGCACATCCTATAGTATAGACTATGTTACAGATTAATATAAACATTAGCATTCACACCCATCCGATATGGAATTCAGAAGTGTCGCTTACTGGCCGCTTGGGGGCGCTGCTTATCGTTGCGGGTACAGTAACAAAAGCGAAGTTTTGGAAGTCTGTGGTAAGGTCTTATGGGACCAAACTGCTGAGGGTCATCGATCCCTAAGCTTACACTTTAATTAATCTAACTTAAACTAACTCACACTAAGGACAACACACAGACCCATGCCCGAGGGAGGACTTGAACCTCCGACGGGGGGTGGGGGGGGGGGTGGGGGGGGAGTCGCGCGAACCGTGACAAGGCGCCCTGGACCGCTCGGCTACAACACGCGGCAACAAAAACGAGATAGAGTGTCGCGACTGTTAGACTATGCCTCACCTTAGATTTGATCAAAGAAAGTGTTCGTGTTCTGTTTACTGGAAAGAGAAATGTAACCCTTGGAGCGCTGGCGTCGCTGCAGCTGTTTGATGTTTATCAGCATGACTTCGAAATATACACGGTGCGTCGCATCTGCAACGAAATTGATGGAAATGCACGAGATAGGCTGTATAACTTACGGAATAAGAAGTGAGAGCTATAAAAAAAATTGCGGAGGCTATTAGCTCTGAAGTACGGCCAGAATGTACTCCCGAAGATGTAAAGGAGAAACTCAACAACTTAAGTAGAAATAAAAATATTTCTTAATGGCTGTAGTATGTACTAAACAGTTGTTTGCCTTGGAGGGGAACTCCGCCTTATGCAAGACACCTTTGAAGTTTTGTTTTCATCTAGACATGTTTCAACATCTTTTGTGCTATCTTCATGGGCTTATTTGTTTATTGTCCTTCTGCAAAACTGTTACTGCTGTGAACCTTTAAAAAACTTTGGGTACAAAGTATTTACATTTGTAAAATGAGCGATTATTGTTAAATAGTTTACACTGGTTTGCGTACAGTACAGAGTTGAGACATCTACTGCAAAGTTGAAGTAGTCTATGTTGTTTATTTACGGTATGTCTAATGATTCTAGTTTTGCAGTATATTTGGAAATGAGGTGAACGTATGCATTTGTTTATATACCTCACGTGATGCTATTGGATGTTTATGCTGGTAGCTTTAGGTCTACTACGCAGTCTGCAGCTTGACATCTGCAAACATCAAAACGTTATCTTATTTTCCTGTTTATTATGCACTTCCGACAGAGAATTACTAGGTACTATGTTATTTAGCGTTGTTATTTATAGTTTTTGATGTTGCGCTGTTTTCACTTTGTTTGTGTCGAACTAGCACGCTTATTTCTTTCGCTTTTGCCTGCAGCATTCACTAGATTATTTATTTGCCTTCATATGTTCCGCCTTCAGTGCTTTATAAATAGCTTTACACGTTTCTGGTATTATTTTCGTCGATGTACACTGGGGTGTACGAGTGCTATAGTGTGAACTGGAGTTGCTTTTCCTGCTCCAAGAAATCACACTGTGGCGGTAAGTAGGTCTTTTGCGGATATAACATTTCTGAGGAAGGTGTTGTGATTCGTAATATGAAGAACCACTTTCTTGAACATATATTGAAGTGTATTCTCATCCATTCGCAAGTAATTTTCATACGACTTTACGTCCTCGGCTTGGAGCTCCCGTAATACATTCTGTTAGCATCTCGCCGTGAAACTCACGGCTTCACCCACGTACGTTTCCTTTTTCTATTCTTCTGCTTCTCTTCCAAATGTAAATACAATGCAGTTATACACGCAACTACAGAACACAGTAACTGGTCTTAGTCGGCCATTCGGAATGAACAATGACGTCAGAGATTTTTTTTTCAAAGAAAAAAAATTGATGACTAGATAATAGCCCTGTTTTACTACGTCAAATATGTTTGTCAAAGAAAATACAATGAATGGTTGATCATAACAATGCAGTTATACAGGCAACTACAGAACACAGTAACTGGTCTTAGTCGGCCATTCGGAATGAACAATGACGTCAGAGATTTTTGTCATCATCATCATCATCATCATAATCATCATCATGTAAGACTGATTATGCCTTTCATCGTTCAGTCTGGAGCATAGTCCCCCTTATAAAATTCCTCCATGATCCCCTATTCAGTGCTAAAATTGGTGCCTCTTCTGATGTTAAGCCTATTACTTCAAAATCATTCTTAACCGAATCCAGGTACCTTCTCCTTGGTCTACCCCGACTCCTCCTACCCTCTACTGCTGAACCCATGAGTCTCTTGGGTAACCTTGCTTCTAGTCTCTTGGGTAACCTTGCTTCTCCCATGCGTGTAACATGACCCCACCATCTAAGCCTGTTCGCCCTGACTGCTACATCTATAGAGTTCAGTCCCAGTTTTTCTTTGATTTCCTCATTGTGCACACCCTCCTGCCATTGTTCCCATCTACTAGTACCTGCAACCATCCTAGCTACTTTCATATCCGTAACCTCAACCTTGTTGATAAGGCAACCTGAATCCACCCAGCTTTCGCTCCCATACAACAAAGTTGGTCGAAAGATTGAACGGTGCACAGATAACTTAGTCTTGGTACTGACTTCCTTCTTGCAGAAGAGAGTAGATCGTAGCTGAGCGCTCACTGCATTAGCTTTGCTACACCTCGCTTCCAGTTCTTTCACTATGTTGCCGTCCTGTGAGAATATCCATCCTAAGTACTTGAAACCGTCCACCTGTTCTAACTTCGTTCCTCCTATTTGGCACTCAATCCGTTTATATCTCTTTCCCACTGACATTACTTTTGTTTTGGAGATGCTATTCTTCATACCATAGTCCTTACATTTCTGATCTAGCTCTGAAATATTACTTTGCAAACTTTCAATAGAATCTGTCATCACAACTAAGTCATCCGCATATGCGAGACTGCTTATTTTGTGTTCACTTATGTTAATCTCACCCAGCCAGTCTATTGTTTTCAACATATGATCCATAAATAATATGAACAACAGTGGAGACAGGTTGCAGCCTTGTCTTACCCCTGAAACTACTCTGAACCATGGACTTAATTTACCGTCAACTCTAACTGCTGCCTGACTATCTATGTAAAGACCTTTAATTGCTTGCAAAAGTTTCCTCCTATTCCATAATCACGTAGAACAGACAATAACTTCCTCCTAGGAACCCGGTGATCATATTCCTTTGTCAAAGGTAATAAACAGTGTAATACCAGCCTAATGCACATCTGTGGTGCTCGACTCGGAGGTAAGCCAGTTCGAACCCTGTTGGTGGACGAAATTTTCACTGCCAGCACTGGGACAGGAAGGGGAGGAAGGATGGTGTTTGTGGTGGTGGTAGTGGTGGTGGTGTGAAGTTCCTGGTTACTAGTCTTGGTACTAATGTCTTGGATTAAATACCAATCCTCTCCGCAGTGTCTCATGAAGTGAGAACATATGACATCGTAGATGGGATCCGTCCGTCGCATGGGGACGTTTAGCTACGTACCGGAGCTGAGTTTCACCCTCTCTCTTCTCTCATCTTATGTACAATTAGTTCAGAAATCCGGCATCACCCATGTATTTATTTACGAGGGCGTACCCAAAAAAACGGAATAATTTTTTTAAAGCTGTGTACTTTAAAATTGCTTACAAAACAACCTCGTCCCCATCGAAATACTCTCCATTACAACTAATACATTTGTCCCACCGGTGCTTCCACTTTTCGCAACATTTTTCGTAGTCATTTTTGGAAAAGGCTGTCAAGAGTCGATGGGCATAAAAGGGAAGGGGGTGAGACAGAGTTGTAGCCTCTCCCCGATGTTATTCAATCTATATATTGAGCAAGCAGTAAAGGAAACAAAAGAAAAATTCGGAGTAGGTATTAAAATCCACGGAGAAAAAATAAAAACTTTGAGGTTCGCCGATGACATTTTAATTCTGTCAGAGACAGCAAAGGACTTGGAAGGGCAGTTGAACGGAATGGACAGTGTCTTGAAAGGAGGATATAAGATGAACATCAACAAAAGCAAACCGAGGATAATGGAATGTAGTCGAATTAAGTCGGGTGATGCTGAGGGAATTAGATTAGGAAATGAGACACTTAAAGTAGTAAAGGAGTTTTGCTATTTGGGGAGTAAAATAACTGATGACGGTCGAAGTAGATAGGATATAAAATGTCGACTGGAAATGGCAAGGAAAGCGTTTCTGAAGAAGAGAAATTTGTTAACATCGATTATAGATTTAAGTGTCAGGAAGTCGTTTCTGAAAGTATTTGTACGGAGTGTAGCCATGTATGGAAGTGAAACATGGACGATAAATAGTTTGGACAAGAAGAGAATAGAAGCTTTCGAAATGTGGTGCTACAGAAGAATGCTGAAGATTAGATGGGTAGATCACATAACTAACGAGGAGATATTGAATAGAATTGGGGAGAAGAGAAGTTTGTGGCACAACTTGACAAGAAGAAGGGACCGGTTGGTTGGACATGTTCTGAGGCATCAAGGGATCACAAATTTAGCATTGGAGGACAGCGTGGAGGGTAAAAATCGTAGAGGGAGACCAAGAGATGAATACATTAAGCAGATTCAGAAGGATGTAGATTGCAGTAAGTACTGGGAGATGAAGAAGCTTGCACAGGATAAGGTAGCATGGAGAGCTGCATCAAACCAGTCTCAGGACTGAAGACCACAACGACAACAACAACAACAATGTCAACTCCTTCCTCGGTTTTTCCTTAACTTCTTCAACGTTATCAAATCGGTATCCTTTCATGCTGCTTTTCACGCATGGAAATAAGAAAAAGTCGCTTGGAGCCAGGTCAGGCGAGTAAGGTGCGTGGAGTAACGGAACCATGCCATTTTTAGCCAAAAACGGTCTAACAGAGATGGCTGTGCGTGCAGATGTGTTGTAGTGATGGAAGAACCAGGCTCCTGTCTGCATTTGTAGACGAACTACCTTCATGGAAGACGTAGAATTTGAATATGTCGTCGGCGTGATGTAACCGATTCCATGATCCGTTAATCCAAAACGCCTGTGCCCTCCCGAGGATTGTAACTGTCTCAGGCTGCTACGTGTCCTGTTTTACAAGGTGGTCAACGTCCGTTTTCGTCAATGAGGTGTGGACACCTAAGCCTTTACCACCGTTAGCGATATCACGGTCATTCGTCTACTTTCGAAGGACACTAAACAAAACAGCAAACAGTATCTGATGGCTGTTGCCGTTTTATAGTGCTCCTGTAAAGCCAGAAAAGCATAACAATTTTCCCTAGTCAGAGCCACATAAAACAGCAAATTTATCCATTCTGGGCACAGTAATTATACCGAATGATTTTCTTGCAGGTCTAGCGTTGTTATACACTCATCGTACCGCATTACACTCCTCCCTACACCACCTATACGAAGTCTTTTCGATGGTAGAACTTTGGACTTCATGTCCTTAATAGCCCTTCGTCATCCTACACACCAAAATTTCTATAAATAATTACAACGATCGGATAGAAATCCGTGAATTTTGTATTATCGTCTTGGATAATACTATTGGCTCACATGTGTCCACATTAGTACAGTTTCAGAATGAAATGAAATGGAATCAGAGACGAATATTCTAAGTAACGATGGGACATTTCATTTCATAAACGTTACTGACTGATTGATGTTCCTTTCAGTTTCAACCAGTAGCCTCAGACTATGAGGATTTTAGAGGGGCGTGGATGGAAGTAAGCTGTTTTCGCGGTGAAAAGTTTAGTAGCTAGTCATCATCAGAACCAAGATTCTCTCATTGCTTAGGAATTGTAAAACGTTACTCTGAAACGTCAGCTAAAAGCGACACTTTCAGAAATGTTGGGGTAGACAAAATAATAGAAAGATACATGTAATTCGTAGTGCCGATTACTATAATGTTCGTTAGGACCAGGACAACAATACCTTACACGGACGGTTTCCTCGGAAATGCACCACAACAAAGCCGCAGTGGCTATATAAGGAGACGCGCTGCACCCGAAATTCAGACCACTTCAGCAGCAAGAGAAGGCAACACGGGGCGACGGTCACTTTTTACGGCGAGAACTTCACAGCAAGAGAGGGCAACACGGGGCGACGGCCACTTTATACGGCGAGAACTTCACAGCAAGAGAGGGCAACACGGGGCGACGACCACTTTACACGGCGAGAGCTTCTCACGTAAGTATAGGTAAGTACGTCTCTCCGCAGGTGCGTCGGCGAATACTCGTCTGCGACTTCATCCCTTCTGTGGCTCTTCGCATCTGCGACACTACACGCCTGCGAGTCTACACGCCCGCACGACTGCACGCTGGCTGTGGCTGAATATAATACTCTTGCGCCTGCGACTCTACACGCCTGCGACTCTACACATCTGCACATCTCACTCCTGCGCGTCTGGGACTGTACTTCTGTGACTCCTACCTGTCTAGCGCTACATGTCCGACTTTGTGTGTCTAGGATTACACATGTGAAGTGCTTCGTGTCCGTACTCTCCACATCCGCGTCAACTCGGTTGGTACTGTACACCGCGCGACGCTTCGCATCCACGAGTCTACGGTTCGCATCCACGAGTCTACGCTGCACGTCCACGAGACTAAGCTATTCTGCGCGTCCGCTGCTCCACGCTACACGTCCAGAAGTCTACGAGTTTTCGATTTGTCTCGGTCGAGTTTAGCCCGTCACTTGTCCGCCTAGGACGGGCCACGCATCTGTATCGCATCTGTGAATCTACGCATCTGTGACTGCGTGCTACACATCGGCGTCTCTACGCTACGCGTCGGCCACACTACGCAGCGGCGACTCTGCCCCTCCAGCCACGCTACGCGCCTGCCACGCCTCTGCATGACAGCTCATCGTGGTCCCTCAGTTCCGACCAGGGTTTTCGGGAGGTTTCCCTTGGTCGTAAGGTGAATGCCGGAACTGCATACCCCCTCCCATTGATATAGAGATACTTCATGTAAATACAGAATTGAGAAATAAACGCAATAAACTCACTTTGCCTTTTCTTTAATGGATTTTGACACAAATAAGTTGGGTAATAAATGACCACAGTTTACTGTGACTTGAGACGCGAAGCTACATCTGATCACTTTGGTACACGTAAAGAGAGAGAGAGAGAGAGAGAGAGAGAGAGAGAGAGAGAGATCAGTGGATGTCACACAGACGGATGTCACACAGACGAAAGCTAACGTTTATAGTCGATGTACAAAATTCCAGCACAAAAGACTGAAACAATTTTCTATGTCCTTGGCAAATACTGGCATAGCATTGAGATACATACATCGTTGCTTGATACCCCCTCAGCGTTTTAGTTTTTTCAGTTCAGTGTTATCTCTAAGCGTCCTTGGCAAATACTGGCATAGCATTGAGATACATACATCGTTGCTTGATACCCCCTCAGCGTTTTAGTTTTTTCAGTTCAGTGTTATCTCTAAGCAATATGACAGGCTGTTTATTGCTGTACCTGAGAGTTTTCAGCCTTCAGAGCCAGTTAATGTTTCTTGTACTGCGATTCTTACAGAAATTAAACTAACATCTGTGTTTACGTTGACATGTAGAACACCTGTGTATTCGGTAGAGCTTAATGATGTGACTAACAGCATTTAGCCTTCGCAAACAAACTTGGGGCGGTTAAAAAAAACGGACTGTCAGATTAGCTACCTAAGTGGAATACCACCGCAACGCCTCTTTATTCGTTAAGTTTCGCCGAAGCCTGCTTTACATGGTTACGCCAACGAAATCTGCTTAGACAGGGTCTCCTTTTACATTCACTTAACAGCAGAAAACACGTACTGCGGCGTGTGAGATACATTCAGTACGACTGTGGCAAAATTTGTTCACTGTCGGGACCAATATTGAAATGTACAATGTTTTCAATTACAGAATCCATTGCTTCTACAGTGCATAATGAAAAAATGAGACAAGGATGTTATCCTATCTCGAATCTAGATTTAGCGTCATATGAACGACCATTGCATTTATGTGTAAGAAGCCTGAGTTCTGAAACGTAAGACTTTAGAGCTGATTTGCGATTACCACCGCTGATAACTAACAAAAAAGCTGAAATGCGGAAACATGCAGCACCTCACTAATTATAAAGAGATGGTGTCACAACGATCACTTATATTACGTCGATGTGGTTACGACGATTTCCGACACGAAGATTAATACTGCTATACGACATCTGATCGAGATTTACCCTCAAACAAGACACAATATGGCCATCAGCATACAACCGTTCTTTAAGTTCTGTTTGAAGTGTATTAATCAAGCTCAATTTTTTTCAGTTCGTCTTCTTTATTGGTCGGTCCTCAGCAATTGATCTGTGCCCTCGAACCAACCTCTAACATTCCATTCGACTTTTACTGTGGAGAAATATCTACCTGATGGAGCTCTCTTAAAGGGGAGAAAACTTTACCTTCCTTGACGGGGGGCCCTGGTTCGTTTCCTGACTGGGTTGGAGACTTTCTCCACTCAGGGACTGGGTGTTTGGGTCGTCTTCATCATCCCCCTTCCATCCTTATCGACGTGCAAGTCGCCGAAGTGGCGTCACCTCAGAAGACTTGCACCAGGCGATAAGGTCTATCCGCCGGGAGGCCCTCGTCACACGACATTTCGTTTTCACTTAACCTTCCTCATTTCGCCAGACGTTAATGAAACAGTCGCAATTTCAAATATAACAAGATTAAAAAGTGACTTAGTCAAATTTTACACAATGACTTGCACAGTTTCGCAACAACTATACATCAAGCACCAATACATGGGAGACCTCATCTTATAGTAGATTACTACAGTATTAATAATATTACACTTCCTTTATTTGAAAAAAAAAACACAGAAGAATTGGGAATGTGATCAAATCTAATTTCATGAGCAGGTCTATTGTACCAAAGGTTCATATTTTTTTTATATACCTATTAGATTTTTGCTGGGTTCGTGAATTGTGACAGAAAACTAAAATAATATTATCTCCCTAATAAAAACGGTATATTCGTAGCAACTGATCTGGTAGACTGTAATTCGCGAATGAACATTCGGTCTCACACTTTTTTTTAAAATTTCATATCTAGAAATTCTGTGAGCATAATACGCTGATACTCGAGTATGCAAACGCAACATCATTTATTCTACGAAACATATTTTGCAGTGCATGGCAGGGATGTTAGCGACTTTGTCCGATTCCAAAGTGAGGAATAAATACACTGGCTGAAAATGACTTACAAGTTCGTGGCGCCCTCCATCGGTAACGCTGGAATTCAGTATGGTGTTGGCCCACCCTTTGACTTTATGGCAGCTTCCACTCTCGCAGGCATACGTTCAATCAGGTGCTGGAAGGTTTCTTGGGGAATGGCTGCCCATTCTTAACGAAGTGCTGCATTGAGGAGAGATATTGATGTCGGTCGGTGAGGCCTGGCACGAAGTCGGCGTTATAAAACATCCCAAAGGTGTTCTACAGGATTCAGGTCAGGACTCTGTGCAGGTCAGTCCATTACAAGGATGTTATTGTCGTGTAACCACACCGCCACAGGCCGTGCATTATGAAGAGGTGTTATATCGTGCTGAAAGTTGCAATCGCCAGTTGCAATCGTCATCCCTGAATTGCTCTTCAGCAGTGGGAAGCAAGAAGGTGCTTAAAACACCAACGTGGGCGTGTGCGTGATAGTGCCTCGCGTAACAACAAGGGGGGCAAGCCCCCTGTATGAAAAACACGCTCTCACCGTAACACCACCGCCTCCGAATTTTACTGTTGGCACTACACACGCTGGCAGATGACGTTCACCAGGCATTCGCCATCCCTACACCCTGCCATCGGTACATTGTGTACCGTGATTCGTCACTCCACACAACATTTTTGCACTGTTCAATTGTCCAGTGTTTACTCTCCTTACACCAAGCGAGGAGTCGTTTGGCATTTAGCCGCGTGATATGTGGCTTATGAGCAGCCGCTCGACCATGAAATCCAAGTTATCTCACCTCCCGCCCAACTGTCATAGTACTTGCAGTGGATCCTGATGCACAATTTGAATTCCTGTGTGATGGTCTGGATAGATGTCTGCCTATTACATATTAAGACGCTTTTGTGCTGTACGTGCCCCTTCACGTTTCCACGCCACTGTCACATCGGAAACAGTGGACCTAAGGACGTTTAGGAGTGTGGAAATCTCGCGTACAGAGGTATGATACAAGTGACACCCAATCACTTGACCACGTTCGAAGTCCGTGAGTTCCGCGGAGCGCCCCATTCTGCTCTCTCACGATGCCTAATGACTACTGAGCTCGCTGATATGCAGTACCTGGCGGTAGGTGGCAGTACAATGCACCTAATATGAGAAATGTGTGTTTGTTGGGGGTGTCCGGATAGTTTTGATCACACAGTGTATCTACACGACTCTGCACCCGCCATAATCTGTCTTATTGTATCAGCATAATCTCTGTTTGAGATACGACACAGTCAGTAGTTAGTGTTTCTCGACTACTAGTTTGCAAAATTCATGTAACAGAATTCCGCGATAGCAATGTATTTTGACCTCCACAGATCCTGTTTAGTTTCCAGAATGAGATTTTCACTCTGCAGTGGAGTGTGCGCTGGTATGAAACTTCCTGGCAGATTAAAACTCTGTGGCGGACCGAGACTCGAACTCGGGACCTTTGCCTTTCGCGGACAAGTGCTCTACCAAATGAGCTACCCAAGCACGACTCACGCCCCGTCCTCACAGCTTTACTTCCGCCAGTACCTCGTCTCCTCCCTTCCAAACTTTACAGAAGCTCTCCTGCCAGCCTTGCAGGACTAGCACTCCTGAAAGAAAGGATATTGCGGAGACATGGCTTAGCCACAGCCTGGGGGATGTTTCCAGAATGAGATTTTCACTCTGCAGCGGCGTGTGCGCTGATATGAAACTTCCTGGCAGATTAAAACTGTATGCCGGGCCGAGACTCGGACTCGGGACCTTTGCCTTTCGCGGGCAAGTGGTAGAGCACTTGCCCGCGAAAGGCAAAGTTCCCGAGTTCGAGTCTCGGTCCGCCACACAATTTTAATCTTCCAGGAAGTTTCATCCTGTTTAGTTTCCAGGGCAATTCTGTTGCGTTTTCATTTGGTCTGTACTGACTTGATACGGCGCTAACAGCTTGTTTTCCGATGTCTGTTCCCACGCCTACTTGATAAGGACTCGAGACACAGGACCGGTACTCTTGAAGTGGTTGCACCAGTCTTTCGTATCCGGCTTCAGTTAAGGATGCAACGCTTCTCCCAAAAACCTTCCATTAAATCTACGTATCCTAGTCGCCTTTCCTACCACTGATTTCACATATTCCTAATATTAAAAGGTATTTAAACAGCGAGTCCAGTTCCAAACGTTGACGAATCGTGTAACCGGATACTTTGTTAAGAGCACTATGCGAAAAAAAAGTAGCATCAGTGCAGCAGAAAGAAATAGTCTAAAACGATCTTCATTCCCTTACAATCATCCACTGACAATGCATTCTTCCCTGCTGGCTATAATTAAAATGCTTCTACTTACAGAGGTCCAGTCTGGGTTATAACTGCCGTGTGACAGCGAAACGTGGTAAATATTGTAATGCGTTAATGCTGAACCGATTTATGCTGAAAAAAAGTTCCAATTTTGGCCACCAGGTACAAATCTGGCGCTTTGAATGCAAGAAAAAACAGGAATGTTTCTATATGCAATGCATTAGGAACGGGGCATGAGTAGAAAGGTCAAACAAGCGAGAGACGTACAAAAGACGTACAAAAGAGCTGCTGGCAGCAGTTCCGGTGGGATCTGGGCAACGTGTTTCTGTTTACTGGCTTTCAGATCAGACAAAGACCGAACGTGTCCCTGGTAAACGCGCTCTTTTAGATATCCCTAGAGCCAAAAGCCACATGGATTAAGATCAGGTGGTCTTGCAGGCCATGGATCTGGAAAACCTCCGGAGATAACACATTTGTGGAAGGTTGTATAAGCAGATCTTTCACTTGGCTGGCGACATGAGGTGCTGCCCAATCCTGCATGGAGGCAACGGTTTCTACACAGTGCCAGTTGCACTTCTCCAAAGCACGAATCACATGCTACACAAGATGGCCTCGATAACGTGCCGAAGTCACGGTACATTTCAAAGGCCCTCTGGCTGTATTCTGTGCAAGGTTCAAATGGTTGGTTCAAATGGCTCTGAGCACTATGGGACTCAACTGCTGTGGTCATAAGTCCCATAGAACTTAGAACTACTTAAACCTAACTAACCTAAGGACAGCACACAACACCCAGCCATCACGAGGCAGAGAAAATCCCTGACTCCGCCGGGAATCGAACCCGGGAACCCGGGCGTGGGAAGCGAGAACGCTACCGCACGACCACGAGATGCGGGCTCTGTGCAAGGAAGGACGGACCAGAATTAAGGTGTTTGTGAACCCACACCAATCAGTCACACACGGCGAGTGCATCAGCGATTCGTAAACAACACGTGGTTCAACAGTACTCAGAATTCAGCAGTTCTGTGTATTCACTACACCCTATATTGTAAAATGTACATCTTCTCTCCGCAAGCTATTGCCCGGCCACATGTCATGAACTTCGATCCGTGCCAGAAACCGAAGAGCAAATTCAGAACATTGCTGTGGATCATTAGGTTGCAGTTGCAGCACGGTCTCGATTTGTACGTCTACCAGTGTTAAATAGACAGCAAAACTTTTCCTACGTTGACCATGGAATGGACAAGTGTTGGACACTGCACTAGGACTAGCACAACCTGGAGCACGTGCTGCTTGGGCAATTACAGCAACAGAAACCTGACCAATGACTTCCACCGGGATAGGATGGCTTACTCTTCCAGGTACCACACCAAAGTCACGAGTGTTTTAGAATTTTATTATCATCTTCTTTAAACCACTTAATGACATCAGGGCTCTCCTCAGACCTGTCAGTTGGGGAACTCTCTCAATGCAGTACTGTAATAGCTGCCGTTCACATAAAACAGTTTCGCTAACAGTACACCAGCTCTGTTCTCGGTAGCAGTACGGTTCACTCACATTACGACTTGTCGTATGAAAGCGTGGATGTCATACCGTCATACACTCAAGTGTACAGCGCCAGATTTGCATCTGCTGGTAAAAACTGGAACTAATTTTTTCCGGCTTAATTCGGTTTCGCATTAAGGAGAGGTTTACTATCTTTAGCCCGAAAAAAGCATGTTTTTTGAGAATTTTTTTTCGGGATGTGTGTAGATGTCAAGGTCAAAGTTGGTCAAAATGTTTATTGATATTTTCTCTACAAACTGGATTTTTTTCGTTGGAAATGTCTAAGAGCAAAGGCGGAAGTGCCGTCAGAACGAAACAAAATTTCGATGTAGTTCTCCATGCGCAGTATGTCAGAGGTCAGCCGGCTCGTCTGAAATCAAAACTGAGTTGACGTTAGCGAAGTATATAAGATTCTTTAGTAGTTGTACCTCACTTAAGTTATTTGGACCATAAGAAACAAAATGGCGGCCAAGTAAAAATATTTGTAGTTGATGGATCGGAATAAAAGTGGTGCGACGCCTAGACAATTTAGTTAGTTTCATCGGAAACAAAGAATCATGCCAATCGGTTCAGTAGATTTGAAGTTACCATACCGCGTTATAAAAAAAACGTCATTTCGAGAAAAACACATTTGAAGTTTTGACTAGATATAAATGCAGCATTATGCAACGAACGTTCAATTTGCCATTCCGGGTCCATAAACTAGTCCTTCCTCTTCCTCACAGAGGGCTTTCTGCTCGAGCTTGGCCATCCTGCGCTGCTCCAGAGCCGCTCGTACGGCCGGTGACAAGCAGTTTTCGGCCTCTTGAATCCGGTGGTCGTCCGAATGCTTGGCGAACTGCGTCGAATAGAGTCCCAGGGTGCTGTCCATTGTTGTCATGGTCTTCAGAATTGCTGAATACCCTTCGTTGAAGCTGCTCACTGCCAGGAAAGTCGCAATCTCCACAGTCTTAGCACCAGAATGCAAATGCTTGGAGGCTAACTTCCAAACACACGTGTTCAAACTTTCATTTAAATTTTGTGTGTTTCCTCCCAAGCACCGGTACAATAACTCGTCCTCCGAAAGAAAAAAACTGTTGCATGGAAAAGACCGACTCCAGGCAGGTGCATTTTTTTGTTCAACCACGAATAACAAACATTTTCGTTCCGTATTTGGAAAAACCGTTTCAGGGGTGGATTCCAAACACTTCTATGGATCCAAAAATGCAATTAAAAAAAATCGATGTTTGGAACCAAAAGATAGTAAACCTCCCCTTAGCGCAATAGCTTGTCTACCAAGTTTCGTTTCCATACGATAATTACAGCCGACAATGGACCTTAGTGAGTAGGTGGTCTTCCATTTAATTACCCGGTATTATTTTTTTTTACGATGTGTTCCATGGGCGTAAAACTTTGTTAAAGGCTAAAACCCATTGTTCAATCAGGGCTGTCGCCAAAAATTTGAAGTGTAATACTGTTTACAGCAGGTCTAATTGAGCTGTTGCGCCACTGTTAAGTGATACAGATAGACAGATAGATAGATGCGCATCAAAGGTATTTCGGTACAACCTGTAAGGTAATGAGACCGTGGGCTGTGCATGGGGTAAACACACAGCCAGCTCTAGGTATGGCGCCAGTCTGGCGGGGATAATTTCTGGTTGGCGTGAGACCAGGGCGGTGCATTCCAGAGGCGTCTTTTCGAAACAGCCATTGCTGCGCGGGCAGGCAATGAATGTCTCCTACTGGCTACCCATCTAGACGGCGAAGATGCTCAGGCAGACAGCGTGTGGCACCGGACAATCGTGTGAAATCGCGAGTTCTAAAATTGTAATTGATTAGCAACGTGAGCGAACTGATTTAATAAATAAAAAGAAAAAAGAAGACAGGACACATAAAGACTCCTAATGAAGGGAGATGCACATCTCAAGCTAAAACTAATTTTTTTACTAAAACTAATGAAATACTATTGTATTGCGACGAGGGGAAGATGCCTAGCTTGCGGAGCGTATATAGTGATCGTGTGTTGTCTCAGTAAGAAATGTGACAGACCCCAGCCTGTGACTGGACTTCACTGTTAGCTGCATGTCGATGGATGACGAACGAATCCGAGGGACTGCACAATATGTACCGTGGAAGAACAGTGACTGTCAAGAGCGAGTAGGCTAACTGTGCAAGTATAGATATTTAGCTATAGAAATATACACGTTAAAACAAGTTTTGCATCACCTCGGTTCCGAGAGTTCCGGAACCGGTACAGAAAATGGGAATAGAAATCAACATTAACATAAATGCCACCCTTTTTATTGCTCATGAAAACCACACATTGCATGTTGTACCACCCTATAGTGAGACCTTCAGAGGTTGTGGTCCCGACTGCTGTACACACCGGTGCATGCCTGTATTCGTCGTGGCATACTATCCAAAAGTTCATCAAGGCATTGTTGGTCCAGATTGTCCCACTCCTCAACGGTGAATGGGCGTAGATCCCACAGAGTGGTTGGTGGGTCACGTCGTCAATAAACAGCCCTTTTCAATCAATCCCAGGCATGTTCGATAGGGTTCATGTCTGGAGAACATGCTGGCCACTCTAGACGAATGATGTCGTTATCCTGAAGGAAGTAATTCACAAGATGTACACTATGGAGGCGTGAACTGTCGTCCATGAAGACGAATGCCTCGCCAATGTGCTGCCGATATGGTTGCACTATCGGTCGGAGGATGGCATTAACGTATCGTACAGCCGTTACGGCGCCTTCCGTGACCACCAGCGGTGGACGTCGACCCCACATAATGCCACCCTAAAATATTAGGGAACCTCCACCTTGCTGCACTCGCTGGACGTTATGTCTAAGGCGTTGAGCCTGACCAGGTTGGATCCAAACACATCTCCGACGATTGTTTGGTTGACGGCATATGCGACAGTCATCGGTGAAGAGAACGCGATGCCAATCCTGAGCTGTCCCTTCGGCATGTTGTTGCGCCCATCTGTACCGCGCTACATGGTGTTGTGGTTGCAAAGATGGACCTCGCCATGGACGTCGAGAGTGAAGTTGCGCATCATGCAGCCTATTGCGCACAGTTTGAGTCGTAAAAAACGTCCTGTGGCTGCACGAAAAGCATTATTCAACATGGTGGCGTTGCTGTCAGGGTTCCTCTGAGCCATCATCCGTAGGTAGCGGTCATCCATTGCAGTAGTAGCCCTTGGGCGTCCTGAGCGAGACATGTCATCGACAGTTTCTTTCTCTCTGTATCTCCTCTATGTCCGAACAACATCGCTTTGGTTCACTCCGAGAAACCTGGACACTTCCCTTGTTGAGAGCCCTTCTTGGCAGAAAGTAACAATGCGGACGTGGTCGAATCGCGGTATTGACACAATACGAGCCGTGTACCTCCTTCCTGGTGGAATGACTGGAACGCAACATGTCATTCTCAATGGAGAGAAGTCTTCCGAAGTAAGAGTGATTTCAGGTGTGCCGCAGGGGAGTGTCATAGGACCGTTGCTATTCACAATATACGTAAATGACCTTGTGGATGACATCGGAAGTTCGCTGAGGCTTTTTGCAGATGATGCTGTGGTGTATCGAGAGGTTATAACAATGGAAAATTGTACTGAAATGCAGGAAGATCTGCAGCGAATTGACGCATGGTGCAGGGAATGGCAATTCAATCTCAATGTAGACAAGTGTAATGGGCTGCGAATACATAGAAAGATAGATCCCTTATCATTTAGCTACAAAATAGTACGTCAGCAGCTGGAAGCAGTTAATTCCATAAATTATCTGGGAGTACGCATTAGGAGTGATTTAAAATGGAATGATCATATAAAGTTGATCGTCGGTAAAGCAGATGCCAGACTGAGATTCATTGGAAGAATCCTAAGGAAATGCAATCCGAAAACAAAGGATGTAGGTTACAGTTCGCTTGTTCGCCCACTGTTTGAATACTGCTCAGCAGTGTGGGATCCGTACCAGATAGGGTTGATAGAAGAGATAGAGAAGATGCAACGGAGAGCAGCGCGCTTCGTTACAGGATCATTTAGTAATCGCGAAAGCGTTACGGAGATGATAGATAAACTCCAGTGGAAGACTCTGCAGGAGAGACGCTCAGTAGCTCGGTACGGGCTTTTGTTAAAGTTTCGAGAACATACCTTCACCGAAGAGTCAAGCAGTATATTGCTCCCTCCTACGTATATCTCGCGAAGAGACCATGAGGATAAAATCAGAGAGATTAGAGCCCACACAGAAGCATACCGACAATCCTTCTTTCCACGAACAATACGAGACTGGAATAGAAGGGAGAACCGATAGAAGTACTCAGGGTACCCTCCGCCACACACCGTCAGGTGGCTTGCGGAGTATGGATGTAGATGTAGATGTAGAACTGATCGGCTGTCGGACCGCCTCTGTCTAATGGGCGCTGCTCAGGCATGGTTGTTTACTCTTTCGGCGGTTTAGTGACATCTCTGAACAGTCAAAGGGACTGTGTCTGTAATCCAATATCCACAGTCAACGTCTATCATCAGGAGTACTGGGAACCGGAGTGATGGAAAACATTTTTTAATGTGTGTAGCATGTAAAAATGTGCCTGTCTCAGTATAATCGTAGCCAGAAACTTCCGTTGGTGTAATATACTCGCAAAGCACTAAAAATGCATTTTGTTTTACTGTGCCTCATTACACAATAATTATAGTAACATGTCAGTAGAAGTGCCGCTTCACTGTTTGCACTTTCGGTCTTGGATACGAAACCCGGATATGCTTTCATTCTTCTGTCGGTCATAAGACCTAGTGGCGACCCTTTTGTTCAGTAGTTAATTTGATTTTATCAGGCCATTATAATTAAAGTACAACTAACCATGGTGTTCAGTGAGAGCTGTAATTATCGTATGGCAGTGAAACTTCGTAGATATGCTAATGCATTAATGCGAAATCGATCTGAGCTGGAAAAAAAAAATTATTTCCACTTTTGGCCACTAGCTGCAAATCTGGCGCTGTACAACATCTCGTCAACGTCTCGGGTGCTCGTATTGAACATATTGTGTAGGCGGCGGTTAATAATAAAGTCAACATTATGCCTTCCTCACTTGTTTGACCTTTTCTACTCACATTTATTTCCTAATCCATTACGTATGGAAACATTCTGCATGTCTGTCTTGCATTCACAGCGCGAGGTTTGTGTTTGGAGACCAAAACTGGAACTATTTTCTCCAGCGTAAATCAGCTCTGCATTAAAGCGATAAAACATCTACCGAATTTCGCTGCCATACGATAATTACAGCCAACACTGACTTTGTGTGAGTAGCTACACTTTAATTATAGCCACTCAGTATTATATTCCAGGTTCACCAGATGAATTGTAACTGGGACATAACTAATTCGCACGCTGAGAAGATCTGGATAGTCTTTAAGGGAAGGAAAGGAGCTCTGATTGTGGAAGCGAGTACCTGTTACAACCATCTAGGGAAGTTAGTAAAGCGACAAATCGATTTCAGTATACATTTTGGCTCAGAATACGTCAAGAACCTGAATTCACTTGTAATGGTGAGCGCTAAACCGTAATGTAACATGTATGCCATCGTTAACAGTGTTAAGGATAGAGTAATTGGTAACAGAACAGGTTACGTTGCTTGCGGCACTCCTGCTGATGCACAACTGGACTGAGCATCTTTTACTTCCGATGTACCCACACTGCATACTGTTAACAACAGCATACACTTTATAGCCATGTTGAAGAAAAATCACAAATGAAGGCGGTTAATTTATAACATGAGCGGTTTAGAGCTTAAGCCTATCTTCGGGTGATTACATTCAGTCCTGCATTTGGACATTCAGTATTGGAATTCATTGTTATAAAAGGCCAGTTACGTGTTGTTGACAAATGAGATGTAAATGATAAGAGCTGAAAGTAGAGAAGAACTAAAATGTACATACACCACAATGAATTTTCACTTTGCAGCAGAGTGTGTGATTATAGGAAACTTCCTGGCAGATTAAAACTGTGCACTGAGCTTGTCTCGAACCTTTTGCGAGTGAGTGCTATACCAACTGAGCTCCGTGACAATGCCCCATGACCCGTCCTCAAAGCTTTACCTCTGCCAGTAGCTCATACACATACTTGGGCGTCCCCTGGGCGGTTGTATACCGGCTGATCCTTTCACTCCAGAAGAAACATGACAATCCTACAGAAAAGGACCTTATCAGGCCCAGCACTGACGATTATCTCTGTAAATATTGAAGGCCTGTCTGCATGCAAAGAACGTCTACTACAAGACCTCTGTCAGAAAGAGAAATGTGACGTCCTGTGTCTACAAGAAACTCACAGAGACAGCACACTCAAAAGACCCAAGATAAACGGCATGCGACTAGTAGCTGAAAGGCCACACCGACAGTATGGCAGCGCAATCTTTACCAGGCCAAACGTGCAGATCCTTTCAAGCAGTATAAACGACATCAATGATACTGCAGTGCTAACCACTGAACTTAGTGACTGCACTGTTACATCAGTGTACAAACCACCAACTGTGGACTTTTCCAGCTCCAACGTAAACAATTTTAATAAAGACAGAATTAATTTTGTAATCGGTGATTTCAACAGCCACAGTACGCAGTGGGGCTACCAAGAAGACGACGACAATGGCACGGCTGTGATCTTCTGGGCCGAGCTAAACAACCTAAAACTGATACATGACAATAAACTGCCTGCTTCCTACAACAGTGGCAGATGGGGGAGAGGTTATAACCCGGACCTCATCTTCGTTAGCCATCAAGTAACGTCCCAATGCTCAAAAGGAGTTTGCTCACCAATACCAAACACCCAGCACCGTCCAATAATGTGCCAGATCACATCTGTTGTTAAACCCCATAGCGTACCTTTTCGCCGTAGGTACAATTTTAAGAAAGCAAAATGGTCAACCTTTCAAAACCTCATGGAAGATTCTGTAAACAACCTACCACCTGAACCAAGATTCTATGACAATTTCGTGAAGGCTGTGCAGTGGTGTTCCAAGCAATCGATCCCTAGAGGATGCAGAAGCAATTATGTTGAAGGCCTTACGCCAGAATTAGAGGATCAGTTGCAGCAATACCTGACACTGTTTGACGCAAACCCTCTGTCCGCGGAAACTATCACTGCGGGCGAGCAGCTAACCGAGTCACTAGCTAAAACCAGGAGAGAGAAATGGCTGAGGACAATAGAGGAATTGGACATGAAAAGGAGCAGTCAGAAAGCCTGGACACTCCTTAAACGTCTCAACAATGACCCGACTTTCTCTCCAGGACATACTCCCGTCACAGCCGACCAAATAGCCCACCAGCTTCTCAAGAATGGGAAACCCGACACCAAAATCAGGAAGTCGGAGACCAAAATAGACAGGATTGAACACCAAGAAAATTCAACTCTGGCCACCCCTTTCACAATGGCAGATCTGGACAAAGCCATAGCGAAATGCAAGCTAAGGAAGGCCCAGGGCCTGGACGGGATTTTTGTTGAACAGATTAAACACTTTGGTCCCAACGTTAAACAATGGCTACTGAAACTGTTTAACAATTGCATGGAAACAGGTCAGATTCCCACAATCTGGAGGAAGGCTAAAGTTATTGCCATTTTAAAACCAGGCAAAAATGCTGATGACCCCAGAAATTTCCCACCCGTATCACTTCTCTGCCATATCTTTAAAATCTTTGAAAGAATACTCCAGGATCGCCTCTCTAGTGCCATAGAACCCTACCTAATCCCCCAACAAGCACGTTTCCGCCCAGGGAAAAGCAATACATCTCAGGTAATTAACCTCACGCAGCTGATTGAAGACGGCTATGAGAACCGGAAAATAACCGGTGTCGCCTTTATAGACTTGACAGCCGCATATGACACCGTCAACTTACGTCTGCTAATGAAGAAGCTGTATGGCATTACCAGGGACTTTAAATTCACATCCACAGTTAGAAGTCTGTTAGAGAACCGTAGGTTCTCTGTGGAATTCCAAGGGATGCATAGCAGGTGGCGGGCCCAGAAAAATGGTCTCCCTCAGGGCAGCGTATTGGCACCCTTACTTTTTAACATAATTATACACCATCGATCAACCACTGCCAGCTGGTACGGAAAACTATATCTACGCCGATGACCGTGCTATGGCCGTACAGGGTGACTCCTTTGAGGATGTTGAGACAAAGCTCACGGATGCGCTAGACATGCTCTGTCAGTACTACGCCGACAATCAACTCAAGCCGAACCCTAGCAAAACACAAGTCTGCGCCTTCCATCTCCGTAACAAGCAGGCATCCCGTAAGCTGCGTGTCTTCTGGAAGGACACACTCCTCGAACACTGCGTTAATCCCAAATACCTAGGAGTAACCCTAGACAGGGCTCTGACGTATAAACAGCACTGTATTAACACCAAAATGAAGGTGAGCGGCAGAAATAATATTCTTCGGAAAATAACGAACTCCTCCTGGGGCGCAAAGCCAGAGGTAGTGAGGACCACAGCACTAGCAGTTTGCTTCCCAGCAGGCGAATATGCAAGCAGTGTCTGGCACAACTCTACCCACGCTGAACAGGTCGACATTGCTCTGAACGAGACCTGCAGGCTCGTCACTGGATGTCTGAAACCGACGCCAACAGACAAGCTCTACCATCTGGCTGGGATTGCACCTCCTGCAGTGCGAAGAGAAGCGGCAGCCTATAGTGAAAGAGCGAGGGCTGAGATGGCAGAGAGCCACCCCCTCCACAAAACTCAGCTAGCCACCAAACGCTTGAAATCTAGACGCAGTTTTCTCAGAGCAACCGAAGATTTTAGCGACCAACCTGGATCTAGGGTGGAGAGATGGAAGCGGTCGGGAGAAGGGCACTGGATGGAACCAAAGGAAGAATTGGCACCAGGTTACGATGAGGACTGGGTGGTCTGGAGATCACTAAACAGGCTACGCACCAACACTGCACGGTCAAGAGATAACCTTCTGAAGTGGGGATATTCTACTACATCTAATCTCTGCGACTGTGGAGAGGTGCAGAAGACCCAGCACATGGTTAACTGCCCTGAATGTCCTTCACACTGCACTTTAGAGGATCTGATGTTGGCAACCCCAAATGCTGTCGACGTAGCCCGCTTATGGACCAAATGCCTATAACAGTTTGTTTCTGTGCACACATATTTGTATATATATTTATATATATTTTCATATGTCTGTAATTAATTTTTTTTTCTGTGTGCTATTCATTTATTTATATTCCTGTATCCTGTATTCCTGTATCCATGGTGCTTCTGACACGAATAAAAAAAAATCTGTACCTACATGCTCACATATACACTGAGGTGACAAAAGCCATGTAATACCATAGTGCAGCAGCTCGACATTGCATGCACTCAATGTCGTAGGAAGTCCCCTGCAAAAATGTTGAGCCATGCTGCCTCTATAGCTGTCGGTAGTTGCGGAAGTGGTGACAGTCCAGGATTTTGTGCACGAACTGACCTCTCGATTACGTCCCATAAATGTTCGATGGAATTCATATCAGGCGACGTCGCCAAACGATTTGCTCGAATTGTCCAGAATGTTTTTCAAACCAATCGCTAAAAATTATAGCACGGTGGCATTTCACATTGCCATTTGGGGAAATGAAGTCCATGAATGGTTGCAGATGGCCTCCAAGTTGGCGAACACAACCATTTACAGTCAATGATAAGTTCAGTTGGACCAGAGAACCCATCACATTCCATGCAAATATAGTCCACACCATTATGGAGCTGTCACCACCGTGTACAGTGTCTTGTTGTCAAGTTGGATCCATGGTTCGTGGGGTATGCGCCACACCAAACCGTACCATCAGTTCTTACCAACTGAAATCGGACTCATCTGACCAGGTGACTGTTTTCCAGTCGTCTAGGATCCAACCGATATGGTCGCGAGCCCAGGAGAGGGACTACTGTTAGCAAACGCACTCACGTTGTTCCTCTGCTGCAGTATCCTATTAATGCCTTATTTCACCTCAGTGTTCTACCAGACACGTTCGTTGTATGTCCCACATTGACTCCTGCGGCTATTCCACGTAGTGTTGCTCGTCTGTTAGCACTGACACGCAAACGGCGCTACTCTCGGTCGTTAAGTGAAGGTCGTCGGTCATTGCGTTGTCTTTATTGAAATTTGGCATTCTCAGCACTCTGTTGACAGTCTGGATCTAGGAACACTGAATTCGCTAACGATTTATGAAATGGAATGTCCCACGTTTCTACCATTAACTACCGTTCCACCTTCAATGTCTGCTGATTCCTGTCGTGCGGTCATCACGTCGGAAACCTTTTCACATGAATCACCTAAGTGCAAATTACATCTCCACCAATGTGCTGCCATTTTATACCTTGCGTGCTTGATACTACTGCCATCTGTATATGTGCGCATCCCTATCCGATGACTTTTGTCACGTCAGTATATAAGTTAAGCAACTTCTCAGCTGCAACGTTATTTCCAAAAGACAGTAGTCGTATACAGCTTATAATGCGACGTTCGTCCCCTCGTGTACTTTTCCGTGCGCTCCGACGTAAATGGTTATTCGAAGTCACTAATTGTCTGTCCTGACGAATGACATACCACTGTTAGCGAATGCACATTCGCTTGTGTTCGCTTCGGTAAGAAGGGGATTTAATAGAAAGGAAAATTCTTTCCTTCCCCTCTGATTCCCCAGAAACACCCTCGCAAGTGTACCACCGTCTGACTGGCACCTTGCGCATCCTAGGGCAGGGTTCTGCGCAGTTGATACACCGAAACACTGTCATAGCGTGAAGACTACGGCGCCGCCTTCCGAAAACAAACCGCCTCGCGCGGCGCGTCGGCGCGGTTTCCAGTATTTACGGCCTTGTCGGTAGTTTTGTGCCTGCCTGCCGCCAGCTATTGTGTGGGAGGCGGGGGCGGTCGTGTGTCGGCGCAGCCGCCGCCGCTGGCGCTCCTACCTGCCGGAGGCGGCCGGGCCGCCGTGTTCTTCACGGCTCCCGCCTCCGCGGCGCAAAAAACCGCCTAAGTATACTCCAGAAAGAAACTAATTTCATCCTGTTAGCAGGCGCATTTCGGCGCTTATAAAGAGCGCCGCGGCCAGAAGTGCTGCGTCAGGCGAGTATGTTACGCTGGTTAGGTTAGTGACACAAGGCCGGAGCGGGGGCCGTCCCACCCACACGCCTGCAACACACACAACACATTATGGACGGCCGCTGCTCGTAAGCGCGATTTGATAACGCCGCGATTCTGGGAACCACCACCCCTTCTATGCAGGCCTGAACCGTGCGTTTGACTACATTTCTTAATATGACGTTTTAATTTGAATCTTTCAACTCAGTTGTTAATAGTTGCATTACATTCGTACAATAGGCCTATTTCAACGGTTATGCCAAGTGCCCCTGCGAATATTACAGTTAGTAAATTTCATTTATTTTTGGGATATTTGTACATGGAATTACACTACTGGCCATTAAAATTGCTACACCACGAAGACGCGAAATTTAACCGACAGGAAGAAGATGCTGTGATATGCAAATCATTAGCTTTTCAGAGCATTCACACAATGTTGGCGCCGGTGGCGACACCTACGACGTGCTGGCACGAGAAAAGTTTCCAACCGATTTCTCATACACAAACAGCAGTTGACCGGCGTTGCCTGGTGAAACGCTGTTGTGATGCCTCGTGTAAGGAGGAGAAATGCGTACCATCACGTTTCCGACTTTGATAAAGGTCGGATTGTAGCCTATCGCGATTGCGGTTTATCGTATCGCGACATTGCTGATCGAGTTGGTCGAGATCCAATGACTGTTAGCAGAATATGGAATCGATGGGTTCAGGAGGGTAATACGGAACGCCGTGCTGGGTCCCAACGGCCCCGTATCACTAGCAGTTGAGATGACAGGTATCTTATCCGCATACCTGTACCGGATCGTGCAGTCACGTCTCGATCCCTCAGTCAAGAGATGGGGACGTTTGCAAGACAACAACCATCTGCACGAAAAATTCGACGACGTTTGCAGCAGCATTGACTATCAGCTCGGAGACTATGGCTGCGGTTACCCTTGACGCTGCATCACAGACAGAAGCGCCTACGATGGTGTACTCAACGACAAACCTGGGTGCACGAATGGCAAAACGTCATTTTTTCAGATGAATCCAGGTTGTGTTTACAGCATCATGATGGTCGCATCCGTGTTTGGCGACATCGCGGCGAACGCACATTGGAAGCGTGTATTCGTCATCGCCATACTGGAGTATCACCCGGCGCGATGGTATTGGATGCCATTGGTTACAGGTCTCGTCACCTCTTGTTCGCATTGACGGCACTTTGAAAAGTGGACGTTACATTACAGATGTGTTATGACCCGTGGCTCTACCCTTCATTCGAGCCCTGGGAAACCCCACATTTCAGTAGGATAATGCACGACCGCATGTTGCAGGTCCTGTACGGGCCTTTTTGGATACAGAAAATGTTCGAATGCTGCCCTGACCAGCACATTCTCGAGATCTCTCACCAACTAAAAACGTCTCGTCAATGGTGGCCGAGCATCTGGCTCGTCCCAATACGCCAGTCGCTACTCTTGATGAACTGTGGTATCGTGTTGAAGCTGCATGGGCAGCTGTACCTGTACACGCCATCCAAGCTCTGTTTGACTCAATGCCCAGGCGTATCAGGGCCGTTATTACGGCCAGAGGCTGTTGTTCTGGATACTGATGTCTCAGGATCTATGCACCCGAATAGCGTGAAAATGTAATCACATGTCAATTCTAGTATAATATATTTGTCCAATGAATACCCGTTAATCATCTGCATTTATTCTTGGTATATCAATTTTAATGCCCAGTAGTGTAATGTGCACTCGTACTTACGTGTTGAAGTACATATTGCATCACTGATTAATCCATTTGTCAATTGTCGATGTTTTTATGGCTAGTTCAATGATGTTGTATGTTTACAAATTGGCTATAGCTAGTCAGCGGTATTGTTTGTGCTGCGGATAATTTAGTTGTCTGTGTAATCTTTGGTTGCTAATTTTATATCCGATGTCATGTTCCAGAATGTCAATAAAATTTTCTAGGTAGCTTTAATGTTTGAAACCGGTCTGTTCGTTTAATATGGCGTGCGCTTAATTTTTCGTTCTTATATAAATTTTTAATTCTTCAGGCATGTTTTTGGCGAGTAATTTTGGTGTTATAAGTAGAATTTGAAGCACAGTTTCTATTTTGTTGACTTCAGGGTTTTGACGGACAAAGAGACTCGACTGATTGCTTTCACTATCTTTAGATCTCTAGTACTTTCTCTAAATCTGATGTTAAATTTCGTCTTGTTTGTCCAATGTAACATCAAAGTTAGTGAGCACACTAGAGGCAGTGATAGTCAAAAGTCGAGTTTCTCTGTGAATTTAAAAATCCGAAACTCTAAAGTCAGCAAAATTGAAACTGCTCTTCAGATCTTCCGTATAATACTAAAAGGACTCACCACGAACATGCTCAAAGAAATGAAAATTTATGTAAATATGAATAATTATCCGCAGGACATATTAAACGGACTGACCGACTTCAAACATAAATATTACCTAGACAATTTTTTGACATTGTGCAACATGAGAAACGATAAAAAAATAAACAACCAAAGAGAACAAACTCAAACAATACCGCTGACTATCTATAACCACTCTGTAAACATACTGCATCATTGAGAACTGTCAACTCCCCGTAAAAACAACAGCAATTGCCAAAAGATTTATTAGTGACGCAATATTTACGTTTCGCCTAACTAGCCGTAAGGGTACATGTACTTTTAACTCCGTATACAAACAGATTTGATGACTGGGTGTTGTGTGATGTCCTTAGGATAGTTAGGTTTAAGTAGTTCTAAGTTCTAGGGGACTGATGGCCATAGCTGTTAAGTCCCATAGAGCTCAGAGCCATTTGAACCATTTGAACAAATAGATTGAAAATAAATGAAATTTACTAACTGCAATGTTCGCAAGTGTCTTGGCAGTACTGCCGAAATATTGGTTTAAAATGTAATATTACGAAACGTTTCTTGCCGCGGGCCCAACTACGTATATATGTGTATAAATTTTTTTTAAAAAAAGCTAAAGTTTATCCACGTTGTATGGAAGTGGTTAAAGTAAGCGATTTTCCCATAAATTTATGAAATACTTTCTACTGCTTCAGTCACTTTTTTACCAATACTTATTAGCACCACACAATTTGGCAGGATGCTGCTGTCAACAGGTGCTTTACAGTTACATGTCATTAATATGAAGTGTGATGAGAATTATTTGCTGGGTGTGCCAGTGAGGGCACGTACTAAAATTTAGTCATGCACGGAAAGATTAGCTTCTTTCAGCACAAATCTTAAGCGAGGCGTATGTTTAAATCTTTTCATTTATCTGACATACAGAACACTGTAACAAACACATCATCATTACAACACTTTCGCATTGAGAAGTTTCCATTACGAGGACTCTGAACTGCTGAGACAAACATATTTCAGTTGCTAAGATAGTACAAACAATGAAAATCGTTTTATATAAGCGTATTTACATCATGGCACATATTAAATATTATGTTTATTTGGTGTTTATTGGTTATTCAGTATGTTAGATAATTTTTTCTCTCCATTTATACGTGGTGTTTCAAGAGGAATGATCAATACTCAGGGATATGAGAGAAACCATCATTCGTAGCAAAAATTTCTACTAAACATGGACTCTAAACTGCATACCTTAAAAGCTATGAACACTTGTTCATCTTCCACAGTGTGAAAGAAGTCTCGTCTACTGCAAGCTCTTTGCTTTTCATTTTTTGGGAGCAGCTATTGTGACCGAAGAAAAAAAATGTCAGGCTAAATGTGGGTTCTAGTATGCACTTCTTGATAGCTATGAGCACTTGTTCGCTAGAAGAGATATGTGTCACAGTAGCGAAAATGAACAAGTGCTCATAGCTCTTAAGGTATGCATCTTCGACCGCAAATTTGCTGGACTTTTTTTCTTGTTTTGGTCCATACTCCTATGTCTCAAAATATTGAAAACAAAGAGCTTGCAGCAGAAGAAAATTATTTCACAGCATCTAAGATGAAGTAGTGCTCATTATTATTAAAGCACGCCTTCTAGAGCCCTTGTTTACTGGACATTTTTGCTAGTAATAAATGAAATAGATGGTACTGCTTTTGCTTTGTTTATCTCTCTTTCCATCTTGTTACTACTTTCTAGGTCATAGCCACATTTTGAAGCGATCATTTCAGCCGTCAGCCAAGCTGACAGTATGGGATGCTTCATCACTAAACCTAAACTTCTCCCGAACAGGTAATGAATGCACAACGGTACCGACCGGCCGCCGTGTTATCCTCAGCCCACATGGGTCAGTTGATGGGGGTATGGAGGGGCATGCAGTCAGCACACCGCTCTCCCGGCCGAGTGTCAGTTCACGAGACCGGAGCCGCTACTTCTCAATCAAGTATCTTATCAGTTTGCCTTATTAGGGCTGAGTGCACCCCGCGTGCCGACAGCGCTCACCCCTCCAAGAGCTAGTTCAGCCCGACAGCGCTTAACTTCGGTGATCTGAACGGGAACCGGTGTTACCATTGCGGCAAGGCCGTTGGCACGCTCCACCACTGCTCATCGACAAATAAATTAAAAAATTCAGTGAAGCTGTGGTACACCCGTTTCCCAAACATACAATTTTCAATCGATGTCGCGAGCTAATGACCGCCCGATGTGCAAAGTAGTCGACGACGACCGCTCGTTAGGAACGAACTGAGCAGCCCGCGGAGGACTTCAGATCTGATACGTCACCCGGAGGTCGCGGGCAGTTAATCCCTCCATTACCCCCCTGGTGGAACGTAAATTCCAGACTGCGCCGGCGCGACCGAGACTTGGCGGTGATGAATGTTTACACGGGCGGGCCTTTAATTGCGGGCCGGCGGTAACGAAGCCCCCTGCGCTATCTCGGCGACACGCACGCCTCCGCCGGCCTCTTGTGTGGCCCGCTCCGCCGCGCTGCGCAGCTCGGCACGGCGCGTGTTGCCGCTGATGAAGACGTCGCCGTCGCAGTCGCCGTCCGGCTGACAAATCGCCGGCACGCTATGTCAAGGCCGCACCGCTGCTCTGTGTGGTCCGCGTCCCCCCCCCCCCCTCCGCCGTCGCGCCGCTAACGACTCCCGCCCCTCCGCTGCTCTCCCACCCCTCCGGCAGGTGTGGCGGCGAGGTGGCGCTGCCTGCCGTTGTCTCACGCCCTCACGCCAGCTACACGCCACCAGGCAAAGCCGATGACTAAACACCACAACAGGATGTCAGATATAGAAATGGGTTTTTCCAGTGATGATGATACAAACGTGTTTTTGATAAGTATGTCCTGCAGCGAACAAATGAGAAACTGAAAATGGAAAACGTCCTAAGCGCCAAATTTGAAAAAAAAGGGGGGGGGGGTTATCTCTGTTTGTACGTAACTGATTTGTATCCAGAAAACTGATAAGGAATTCTGATAACACACAATTTGGCTACGTTCACATGACGGATATCGGAAGCGTTTTCAACCCGGATTTTCATCCAGTAATCTGACATACAACCGATCATATGGGCGCGCGTTGCGGCGCGTTAATGCGGCGTTAATGGAGAAAATGTGCAGACGCAGACGAACGCGCTTTCACGCAGTGATACCAAGTTAGATGGCCGGCCGAAGTGGCCGTGCGGTTCAGGACGCTACAGTGTGGAGCCGAGCGACCGCTACGGTCGCAGGTTCGAATCCTGCCTCGGGCATGGATGTGTGTGATGTCCTTAGGTTAGTTAGGTTTAATTAGTTCTAAGTTCAAGGTGACTGATGACCTCAGAAGTTAAGTCGCATAGTGCTCAGAGCCATTTGAGCCAAACAAGCTAGATGGCGCGCTCGTGCTGTTCAGTTGATCGCACCTTACCGTCGTGACTAGACCAATTTTCTGTGTTTCTTTAAAGTCAGTCCCGCTATTAGACCGTCTTATTTGCAGTGTTACATTTACATGGTCATGATTTCGGCTTTAAAGTGCCATTATCAAATGTTTTAATGTTATACAGTGCCTAAGATGGCATACTGTCGTATTTAAAATACACTACACTTGAACCAAGATGGTATACTAAGTGACAAAACAAAGCAGTAGGCTTTTACCGAAATATTGACCCGTAGACAATGTGTCTAATAGTGTATTTTAAATACGACAGTATGCCATCTTAGGCACAGTACAACACTAAAACACTTGATAATGGCACCTTAATGCCGAAATCATGATAGTGTAAATGTAATACTGCAAATAAAAAACAGTCTAATGGCGGTACTGATTTAAAAATATATATATTATGAAAAAATTATTAAATTTTCTGTGTATTTCAGTTATTTTTCTCTGTTGGACGTTGCGAAAAATGAGCGAGACCGAAAATCAGAATACTGACGTCGAGCTACTATTTTTGAAGTTTACTGCCGGAATTCCATTTTTTGCTTTCGATTTAATGTGAGGGAAATGACTCAAGGGAAAAAAAATGTAGGTAGGAAAAACTGAGTCGTGCACAAGTACACTTCCGTTTATGTCATACAGTTTGCATTTTGAAGTCTACCTTAACTGACAAAATTGTTCGTAAATGTAACCCGAACGTTATTCACTGATGAAGTGGGTCATCCCTTGAGGATAGCATTTATACTTTTGAGATTTCCTTCTAAGACGTCTTCGTATTTAAATCCACATTTGTAGTATAATCGCTCCTATAATGTGTTCGGCACCATCCACACTGACGTCTCCTGGGCGATGTTGTATTGTCCACTTACTATATGCCATACCAAAAGCACACTCGACATACCTGTGTGCTAAAGGTAGCCAACAGTTAAATATCAGTTTTTCAAAAGTCAGCTACTTTCCGGCGTAGGGTCTCAATACATTTTCCATCAGCTTAAATGCTTCATCATCTGTGACCATGTAAGGAAAGGCCATGTCGCGGTTTTCGGTTAATGGTCTTGGTTTCGGTAGATTCTGAAATTTTCCAGTGAATTCTGCATGTAGAACGTTATCTAAAACTTCGTGAGTCGCTGTCTTTTCCATAAGCTCGAATTTCTACCCAGATAGAGAGATAGCAAAAATCACACAGCGCCAACATAACAAAATATAAAAGTTTATAAGTATGAGGAACTAGAATGTTCTGTATTTTGTATATGAAGTGTTTTACTAATGAGAGATCCGTTGCAATCCGAAAACATTGCTTCCCGTTGACCAGTCTGGCGTGACACTTGAAGATAGCAAAACGAAAGCCGAAATCTTAAATTTCACGTTCAAGAAATCGATCACACAGGAGAATCAATACAAACATACCGTCATTTGACCATCGGATAGACTCCGTATGGACGACATAGTAATAAGCATCTCTGGCTTAGAGAAACAACTGAAACATTTTAAAGCAAGTAAGTCACCAGGTGCGGATGAAATCCCAATCCGGTTTTAAAATGTTGAAATGTGTGTGAATTCTTAAGGGTTCAAACTGCTGAGGTCATCGGTCCCTCGACTTACACACTACTTAAACTAATTTAAACTAACTTATACTAAGAACAACACACACACCCATGCCCGACGGAGTCCTCGAACCTCCGGCGGGAGGAGCAGCGCAATCCGTGACATGGCGCCTCAAACCGCGCGGCCACTCCGTGTGGCAATCCGGTTTTACAAAGAGTACTCTCAGGCATTGGCCTCTTACCGAGCTCGCATTTATCGTGACTCTCTCACCCAGCACAAAGTGCGAAGCAACTGGAAAAAAGCGCAGTTACTCCAGTGTATAAGAAGCGTAAAAAAACTGATCCGCAAAATTACAGATCAATATCCCTAACTTCGGTTAGCTGCAGAGTCCTTGAATATAGTCTCAGTTCAAATATAATAAACTTTTTTGAGTCTGAAAACTTATGTTCATGAATCAGCATTACTTTTAGAAAGCGTCGCTCCTACGAAACTCGGCTTGCCCTTTTCTCACATGATATAATGCACAGTAAGGATGCAGGGCAACAGGCAGATTCCACATATGTGGATTTCCGGAACGCATTTGACACGGTGTCCCACTACAGGCTGTTAGAAAGGTACGAGCATATGGAATAAGCTCACAGATAATTGAGTGGCTTGAAGACTTCTTAAGTATGTTGTCCTCGACGGCGAATCTTCATCAGAGACAAGGGTATCGTCAGGAGGCCCCCCGGGAAGTGTGATACGACCACTGTCGTTCTCTATATGCATAAATGATTTTGCGGGCAGGGTGGGCAGCAATCTGCCGTTGTTTGCTGATGATGCTGTGGTGTGCAGTGAGGTGTCAAAGTTGAGTGACTGTAGGAACATACAAAACGACTTAGACCAAATTTCTAGTTGGTGTAATGAATGGCAGCTAAGTCTAAATGTGGAAAAATATAATTTAATGGGGATGAGTAAGAAGAACAAACCTGTAATGTTCGGTTACAGTATAACTAGTTCCTGCTTGACACAGTCAAGTCGTTTAAATATGTGGGCGTAACATTGCAAAGCGGTATGAAATGGAATGAGCGTGTGAGAACTGTGGCAGGGAAAACGAATAGTCGACTTCAGTTTATTGGCAGAATTTTAGCAAAGAGTGGTTCACCTGTAAAGGAGACAGCATATAGGACAGGGTCATCTTCAGATACTATCGATTTTTTTTAGATTTGGTGTTGTTAACACTAGCTGTTTGCTATTTTTCCAACAACTGATGTAAACAACACACATATACAGGGTGAGTCACCTAACGTTACCGCTGGATATATTTCGTAAACTACATCAAATACTGACGAACCGATTCCACAGACCGAACGTGAGGAGAGGGGCTAGTGTAATTGTTTAATACAAACCATACAAAAATGCACGGAAGTATGTTTTTTAACACAAACCTACGTTTTTTTTAATGGAACCACGTTAGTTTTGTTAGCACATCTGAACATATAAACAAATACGTAATCAGTGCCGTTTGTTGCATTGTAAAATGTTAATTACATCCGGAGATATTGTAACCTAAAGTTGACGCTTGAAACCTCCGACGTTCAGTTGCTCGTTGTAACAAACACGGGCCACGGTCGGTGAGCAGCATCTGCAGGGACATGTTTACAATGACGACCGTGCTTACGAGTGTGGCTGTAGTGCACAGTTGTGGTTTGGTCTAGCTGTCGCAGTGTCCGCATATAGCGCTTGCTGCTATTGTTATTCTGCATTCGTCTCCGTACGCAGACCAACTGTAGTACACCGTGTTACCAGACGTCTGTGATGTGTAGTGTTGTACGAACTGTGACCATGGTGTATTCGAACTCTGAAAAGGCGGAGGTGATACTCATCTATGGCGAGTGTCGACGAAATGCAGCTGAAGCCTGCAGGGTGTATGCAGAACGGTACCCGGACAGAGAGCTTCCAACGTGCCGCACATTGCAAAACATCTACCGCCAACTGTATGCAACAGGTATGGTCGTAGCACGCAAATGGGTCCGTAACAGGCCCGTCACAGGAGAAGCGGGTGCAGTTGGTGTGTTAGCTGCTGTTGCCATGAACCCACACATGAGTACACGGGACATTGCGAGAGCCGGTGGACTGAGTCAAAGTAGTGTCATGCGCATACTACATCGTCACCGCTTTCACCCGTTTCGTGTGTCGCTACATCAGCAATTACATGGTGATGACTTTAATCATCGAGTGCAATTCTGTCAATGGGCATTAACAGAGAATGCGTTGCAGTTCTACCTGTTTACCGATGAAGCGGATTTCACAAACCACGGGGCAGTTTAATCTACGGAACATGCATTACTGGTCCGTGGACAATCCTCGCTGGCTCAGACAGATAGAGCGACAGCGACCGTGGACTGTAAATGTATGGTGCGGAATCATTGGCAACCACCTCATTGGTCCTCACTTCATTGCAGGGGCCCAAACAGCTGCAACATACATCGCGTTTCTACAGAATGATCTGCCAACGTTGCTCGAAAATGTCCCACTGGAAACGCGTCGACGTATGTGGTATCAGCATGATGGTGCACCTGCACATTCCGCAATTAATACTAGGTTGACCCTTGATAGGATGTTCGAAGGGCGTTTCATAGGACGTGGAGGACGCATAAATTGGCCAGCCCGTTCTCCTGATCTTACACCTCTGGACTTCTTTCTGTGGGGTACGTTAAAGGAGAATGTGTACCGTGATGTGCCTACAACCCCAGAGGATATGAAACAACGTATTGTGGCAGCCTGCGGCGACATTACACCAGATGTACTGCGGCGTGTACGACATTCATTACGCCAGAGATTGCAATTGTTTGCAGCAAATGATGGCCACCACATTGAACATCTATTGGCCTGACATGTCGGGACACACTCTATTCCACTACGTAATTGAAAACTGAAACCACGTGTGTACGTGTACCTCACCCCTCATGGTAATGTACATGTGAGTCAGTGAAAAAGACTAATAAAAAGGTGTTAGCATATGGACGTAATGTGCTGTTCCAGTCTCTTCTGTACCTAAGGTCCATCACCGTTCCCCTTGGATCCCTACGTAATTCGGTGCTCTCCGATACACACGATCGAACAACGGAGGAGTGGTACTCAAGCGTCAACTTTAGGTTACAATATCTCCGGATGTAATTAACATTTTACAATGCAACAAACGGCACTGATTACGTATTTGTTTATATGTTCAGATGTGCTAACAAAACTAACGGGGTTCCATTGAAAAAAACGTAGGTTTGTGTTAAAAAACATACTTCCGTACATTTTTGTATGGTTTGTATTAATCAATTACACTAGCCCCTCTCCTCACGTTCGGTCTGTGGAATCGATTCGTCAGTATTTGATGTGGTTTACGAAATATATCCAGCGGTAATGTTAGGTGACTCACCCTGTATACCCGAAGCAGGATTCGAACCTGCGACCGTAGCAGTCACGCGGTTCCGGACTGAAGTGCCTAGAACCGCACGGTCACCGCGGCCGGCGACAATTATACACACACTACGAATATAGTGCGGGACGATAAGTTGGGAATGTGGGTCTCACGGGAGGCGTGCCAGAGATAAGTCCCTGCAGTCTCACTATCCTCTGCGTCTTCGATGGCTCAGATGGATAGAGCGTCTGCAATGTAAGCAGGAGCTGCCGGCTTCGAGTCCCGGTCAGGGCACACATTTTCAACTGTCCCCGTTCACTTATATCAACGCCTGTATGCAGCTAGGGGTATTCATTTCACTGTAAACAACAACAATAATAGTACGAACGTCTACAGCCGTCTGAAGAAGAAACTATCGCTACGAAACCTGTAACGATGGCATTTGTGTAAATAAATAGCACTATATAGAGTGGCTGGCTGCTGTTTTCGTCTCTGTATCAACTAACTTGTGTTTTGTAAACAGCCACGGTCTGAAAAATGTCATTTTTCTGCAAAACAGAAGAAATTTTCTGTTCCAAGTGTCTGTTAATACTGTGGCACTAAAATTTGTTTGTGACGAGCGAACCTGGCAATGCTTCGCAATTGCTAAATTTGTGTGGGAATTGGATGTATGTCCTGATGTCCTTCTCCCCCTGTCTCTGTCCATCTCCTCCTCTCCCTCCCCCCACACTCCATCACTTCCTCCATCGCTCAGTCGATCCGCTCCTGCCCCTATCTCCCTCCAACTCCTCCTCCTTCCTCTATTGTCCTTCTCCATGTCAATTCCCACACCCCTTCCTCCCTCTCTACTTACTGTTCCCCTCCCTTGTTGACATTGAGAGTTATTTATCGTTATAGCCTGTGGAACGTTGATTGGAGAGTAAAGTGATTTAAAATAAATGGGTAAATTGGTTGGGATCATTGGTATAAAGGATATGAGAGACATCTCGTGCTGCTGGATCTGTAGGAATAGTAGCTTCGATGACAGTATTTCGCCTCTTTTTAATCTGCAAGCGGATAGGATTACCAAGATTTGGATGATTCGGATTCCGTAGTAGTGTTCTAACCATACGCCGATAAACCATAAATACAAACAACTTTCCTGTTTCTCTTTAAAACCGGCCTCGAGGGAGAAAACAAAATAGCACATAGAGGGGTATTCAGTTTACATATACTGTATATAAAAGCAGAAAGAACTCGTATGTATATGGGAGAGAATATTATTAGTTCAAAATGGTTCAAATGGCTCTGAGCACTATGGGACTCAACATATGGGGTCATCAGTCCCCTAGAACTTAGAACTACTTAAACCTAACTAACCTAAGGACATCACACACATCCATACCCGAGGCAGGATTGGAACCTGCGACCGTAGCAGTCACGGACTGAAGTGTCTAGAACCGCACGGCCACCGCGGCCGGCGTCAATTATTAGTCTAATGGTTTAAATTCCTTGCTGTCATAGTTAAAACGGAAAAGAAAACCAAACAGCACGTAGGGCCTATATATAACATAGCTTATGTCAATTTTGTTTATTAGAACATCCTTTCAAAGTTTGAAGTAAATCAGTCAAGAGTTTTTCGTGATTTTTTGCTATCAACGTTTCCTCTAAATATAGCCTGTGTCCTTCCGAAAGTTTATTAAAGTATCGTGCAAAAGTTTGAAGTAAATCGGTAAAGAACTCTTCGGGATTTTTGTTAATAATCTTTACTCCCAAAGCATAACACCACAAATATAAAAATATGAAGCCTGTGTCTACCCGAAAGTTTATTAAAGAATCTGGTAAAAATTTGAAGCGAACTGGTAAAGAACTTTTGCTAATTTTTAATAATTGAAACATCGACTTGTCTTTATATAATAGTATAGGGTTGTTTTGACGGAGGAGGCCAGAGACCGATGTTGTCGGTCTCATCGGATTAGGGAAGGACGGGGAAGGAAGTCGGCCGTGTCCTTTCAAAGGAAGCATTCCGGCATTTGCCTGGAGCGATTTACGAAAATCATGGAAAAACTATAGCAGAATGGCCGGACGCGGGATTGAACTGTCGTCCTCACGAGTGCGAGTCCAGTGTGCCAACCACTGCGCCACCTCGCTCGATATATATACAGTAGTATAGACAAAGTAAATACAGAATTACGTTTCTAAGCAGTAGAACTGTAGTCAAGAAAAACCGTGTCTCACAGTTGTTGAATTTTGGAAATACAGAGGCAAGCGCAGCTACACAAGGAACATGCGCAATCTACTAACGGAGGTTTCTAAAACTTTCTCGGTTGTTTGACACCTAGATCAAGCCTAGGGACATACAGCAGAGCACCGAGATCACAACAGCACTTATAACGTTTTCCGTTTCCACTCTTTAAATATTTTCCTTCCTGATATTATCTTGACACCTAACCATACACATCATATACTTGAAAATATATTTTACTTACCACCTCCTCCACATTTTTCACGATAAACTTGATCCATTGTGAGTCACGTACTCTACTCAGAGCGGCGCTTCAGTAGCTGTTGTCATTCACGCAGCCTTTATGGGCAGTATTTCGATACCTAACACTACGCAGTATCCGCTGCATTCCTTTTGCACTCCGGCTGGTTGATGGGACTTAGCGAGCATCGCCTGTGCTGGCCGCTATGTAGCAGTTTTCATGGGATGATCTACGAGTGCGCGGCCGGCCTCGCGTGTGTACAGAGGTCGGTACGGTACTGGCAGGCCGTAGTGTGTGGTCGAATCCGCAGAGTGACCGGTTGCAAGGTGTGTTGATGTTTTGACGGCTGTTTGTTCAAGTGCACAAACAACCGAAATACACTTTAAGACACATACACCCAAAAAGATACACTACAAAGGAATTATCGGAATGGGACGGAAATCAGTAAACGTGATTTACTTGTACAGGCAAACAAATGATTACAATGTCACAAAAAATTGATGACATATTAAAGATAAATAAAACAAAGAGCTTCATAAATGAGTCAAGTCAATAACGCGTTGGTCCAGCTCAGGCCCTTATGCAAGCTGTTATTCGCCTTGGCGTTAATTGACAGAAATGTTGGATGTCAAATGGTTCTACGCGCTATAGGACTTAACATCTGAGGTCATCAGTCCCCTAGACTTAGAACTACTTAAACCTAACTAACCTAAGGACATCACACACATCTATGCCCGAGGCAGGATTCGAACCGGCGACCGTAGCAGCAGCGGGGTTCCGGACTGAAGCGCCTAGAACCGCTCTCCCACAGCAGCCGCCATGTTGGATGTCCTCCTGAAGGATGCCATACCAAATCCTGTCCAGTTGCAAAGTTAGATCGTCAAAATCCCGAGCTGGTTGTAGGGCCTATCCATAATGCTCCAAATGTTTTCAATCGGGGAGAGGGCGAGCGCATAGACAAGCAGCAGAAACTCTCGCTGTGTGCGGGCGGGCATTATCTTGCTGAAATTTAAGCCTGGGATGGATTGCCATCAAGGGCAACAAAACGGGACGTAGAATGTCGTCGACGTACGGCTGTGCTGTAAGGGTGTCACGGATGACAACGTGACAAACAAAGGGTTCCTGAAATGAAAAGAAAAGGCACCCCAGAAAGCACCTGCTAGTTGTCCGGCTGCCTGGAAGGTGACAGGATGTATCCCACTGCTGTCTGGGGCATCTCCAGACATGTCTTTGACTGCTGTATTGTCTTCAGTGACGAGTTTCGCTTCGAACTGAGCCCCGATGACCGTTCAAATGGTTCAAATGGCTCTGAGCACTATGGGACTTAACAGCTATGGTTATCAGTCCCCTAGAACTTAGAACTACTTACACCTAACTAACCTAAGGACATCACACAACACCCAGCCATCACGAGGCAGAGGAAATCCCTGACCCCGCCGGGAATCGAACCCGGGAACCCGGGCGTGGGAAGCGAGAACGCTACCGCACGACCACGAGATGCGGGCGTCCCGATGACCGGCGAAGGTGTGTCCGGATAGCAGTGGAGTAGCAGCCTGACTGTCACCATCCATGAGGCCCGACATCCAGGAGTGATGGTGTGGGGTGCCATTTATTTTCATAGCAGGACCGCTTTAGTTGTCACCTGCGGTACCATTACAGCACACCGGTACGTCGACGATACTCTACGCCCATTTTGTTGCCCTAGGTTTACATTTCAGCAAGATAATGCCCGCCCGCACACGGCGAGAGTTTCTACTGTTTGTTTTCGTGCTTGGCAAATCCCACCTTGTGCAGTAAGGTCGCCGGAGTCTCTCCAATTGAAAAGGTATGGAGCATACTGGGAGGGACCCTCCAACTGGCTCGTGATTTTGACGATCTAACACGCCAACTGGACAGGATTTGGCACGATATCCCTCAGGGGGACATCCAAGAATTCTATCAATCTATGCCAAGACGAATAACCGCTTATATAACGGTCAGAGATGGACCAACGCGTTATTGACTTGCTCGGTTTGTGAACCGATTTTTCTTGAACAAAACATCCAATTTTTGTGAAATTGTAATCATTTGTTTGTATCCATACATCATGTCAACCAATTTCGGTCCAGTTTGGATAATTCCGTTGTGGTGCGTCGTTATTTTGCTGTTGGGCGCCATCTGTCATTCTGCCAACAGATTTTACTCTAAGACTGTTTAAAGGCAATGTAACAACACCAGTGCACCGTTGGGAACATCACCGGCGTTTGTCTGGTGTGCTGAAGTTGGTTTGTTCTTTTCTTCTTAACGGCTCGGTTAAGCAGTTTCCTAGCGGCGTTGCGATCCCAGCTGTATAAGGATTTTCTTTCTGGTAACCGCTTGTTCCCTGGGCTGTTTGCCTTCTACAATAAGGTAGAAAAACCAGCTAGTACTAGATCCTAGGAAGAGACGACGACAAGTGCCATAACCCGATTTCGCAGAAACTTCGCGGAGAGGAAGAGGCGTCAAAACAAGCGAACACGTGTCTCGGCTTATCCGTAGATACTCAACCGTTTCTGAGAAAATGACCTTAAAAGTGTTCGTGGTAGTGTACATGTCTTCTAGCCAGTAAACACCTGAAGCGATAGGGTAGTGGTACAATGGCCAGCGGGGCAACCTCACATATTTACATCCCGTGTTCGAAATCCGATTACCATTCTTATTTTTGTTTTTCATTCACCTGTGTATGCCCTTATTACATTTACATCTACATGGATAAGATGGATAATTCTGTATTACTCGAATCTCGAGCAGCGCGAGGAAAAAACGAACACCTTTATATTTTCGGGCGAGCTCTGTTTTCCCTTATTGTAATATGATGATCGTTTTTCCCCAAGTAGGTCGGCGTCAACAAAATATTTTAGAATTTGGAGGAGAAAGTTTCTGATTGAAATGTCGTGAGAAGATTCCGCCGCAACGAAAAACGCCCTTGTTTTAATGATGTCCGTCCCAAAGCCTATATCATTTCAGTGACGCTCTCTCCTCTATTTCGCGATAGTACAAAACGTGCTCCCGTTCTTTGAAGTTTCTCGATATACTCCGCTAATCCTGTCTGATAAGGATCCCCCAGCACGCAGAAGTACTCTAAAAGAGGACGGACAAGCGTAGTGTACGCAGTCTCTTTAGTAGATCTGTTATATTTTGTAAGTGTCCTGCCAATAAAATGCAGTCTTTGGTTTACCTTTCCCACAACATTTTCTATGTGTTCTTTTCAATTTAAGGTGTTAGTAATTGTGATTCCTAGGTATTTAGTTTAATTTATGGCCTTTAGATGTGACTGATTTATTGTGTAACCGAAGTTTAACGGATTCCTTTTAGCACTTTTCGTTATTTAGGTTCAGTTGCCAATTTTTGTACCACACCGATATCTTTTCTAAATCGTATTCCATTGTGTATTGAAATAACATTGTCTTTCGTGCTCCGCTCCGGGTAGCTGATTGGCGCCGGCACGGTAGCTCAGCGTGTTCGGTCAGAGGGTTAGCTGCCCTCTGTAATAAAGAAACTGAGTTAATGGATCAACAATGAACTTAAACGGATGTCTTACGACGTCCTCCCCGAGCAGATGCAACGAACAAAAGCCGACAAAATGAAATTAAAAAAAAAAAGGTGGTCAGCGTGACAGACTGTCAATCCTAAGGGCCCGGGTTCGATTCCCGGCTGGGTCGGAGATTTTCTCCGCTCAGGGACTGGGTGTTGTGTTGTCCTAGTCATCATCATTTCATCCCCATCGACGCGCAAGTCGCCGAAGTGGCGTCAAATCGAAACACTTGCACCAGGCGAACGGTCTACCCGACTGGAGGCCCTCGTCACACATTTCATTTTTATTGCCTTTCGTCTTCCTTACTCGTCTGCTAATTGTGTGTCTTGTGAATGAATACTAAATAAATAAATGAGAAAATTATTTGAAATTTTTTTCGATCAAATTCCTGTAGCGTATTTTGAATCATAATCAATCTCAAATGCCAGTTTCCCGTAAAATGATCCGTTATTCGTGGTTTTCTGAGAAGTTATTGCCAACGCGAGAAATCTTCAGCATTGTTCTTTCCCGAATGAGATTAATTTGATGAACTGTCACTTTGAGAAACCTGACTTCGCGCTGCACTCGTGATATTCGGAATTTGTATGTTTCTAATGTTTCTATTCTAGGTATGATTCAAGGAAATTCACCAAGAATAAACGTATAAATAAAATATAACAATTAATAGAAGAATTGATATAAGAATGAAATGTAAGAATATGAGAATTTAAAAGGATTGTAACTCCTGAAAATACCATACATACATACTACACTCCTGGAAATGGAAAAAAGAACACATTGACACCGGTGTGTCAGACCCACCATACTTGCTCCGGACACTGCGAGAGGGCTGTACAAGCAATGATCACACGCACGGCACAGCGGACACACCAGGAAACGCGGTGTTGGCCGACGAATGGCGCTAGCTGCGCAGCATTTGTGCACCGCCGCCGTCAGTGTCAGCCAGTTTGCCGTGGCATACGGAGCTCCATCGCAGTCTTTAACACTGGTAGCATGCCGCGACAGCGTGGACGTGAACCGTATGTGCAGTTGACGGACTTTGAGCGAGGGCGTATAGTGGGCATGCGGGAGGCCGGGTGGACGTACCGCCGAATTGCTCAACACGTGGGGCGTGAGGTCTCCACAGTACATCGATGTTGTCGCCAGTGGTCGGCGGAAGGTGCACGTGCCCGTCGACCTGGGACCGGACCGCAGCGACGCACGGATGCACTCCAAGACCGTAGGATCCTACGCAGTGCCGTAGGGGACCGCACCGCCACTTCCCAGCAAATTAGGGACACTGTTGCTCCTGGGGTATCGGCGAGGACCATTCGCAACCGTCTCCATGAAGCTGGGCTACGGTCCCGCACACCGTTAGGCCGTCTTCCGCTCACACCCCAACATCGTGCAGCCCGCCTCCAGTGGTGTCGCGACAGGCGTGAATGGAGGGACGAATGGAGACGTGTCGTCTTCAGCGATGAGAGTCGCTTCTGCCTTGGTGCCAATGATGGTCGTATGCGTGTTTGGCGCCGTGCAGGTCAGCGCCACAATCAGGACTGCATACGACCGAGGCACACAGGGCCAACACCCGGCATCGTGGTGTGGGGAGCGATCTCCTACACTGGCCGTACACCACTGGTGATCGTCGAGGGGACACTGAATAGTGCACGGTACATCCAAACCGTCATCGAACCCATCGTTCTACCATTCCTAGACCGGCAAGGGAACTTGCTGTTCCAACAGGACAATGCACGTCCGCATGTATCCCGTGCCACCCAACGTGCTCTAGAAGGTGTAAGTCAACTACCCTGGCCAGCAAGATCTCCGGATCTGTCCCCCATTGAGCATGTTTGGGACTGGATGAAGCGTCGTCTCACGCGGTCTGCACGTCCAGCACGAACGCTGGTCCAACTGAGGCGCCAGGTGGAAATGGCATGGGAAGACGTTCCACAGGACTACATCCAGCATCTCTACGATCGTCTCCATGGGAGAATAGCAGCCTGCATTGCTGCGAAAGGTGGATATACACTGTACTAGTGCCGACATTGTGCATGCTCTGTTGCTTGTGTCTATGTGCCTGTGGTTCTGTCAGTGTGATCATGTGATGTATCTGACCCCTGGAATGTGTCAATAAAGTTTCCCCTTCCTGGGACAATGAATTCACGGTGTTCTTATTTCAATTTCCAGGAGTGTATAATAACAAAAGTATGACACTTTTCCTGAAGCCTGGTTAAATAATTTGACAATTAATGTAACTTCCTTGTATCTCCTAACTTGATAACAACATTAGTATAGTAACCTTCTACGAGCATGGGTATATAATTAAAAAATAAAATAAATAAAACCAACAATCTATTTTAGAAAACGGATTGCAAAAGTGAGTCGCTGTGACAATAGCTACTGGGCCGCAATTTCGGCTGCTAATATAGCGCGCTCAGAAGGCATCTTAAGCACGATAAAGTATCTACGGACAAGCTGATACACGTGCTGGCTTATTCCGACTCCTCCCCGGCTCAGCGAAGTTTCCGGGAAATCGGGTTGTGACTCTGTCCGTGTTCTCATCGTTAGCTGTAGCTACGGAACACGCGGGGAACGTCCTAGAAGCAAGTTAATCTTGTAGACCGTACCACGTCAATGCAAAAAGTTTCTAGACTGGATCAGTAGAAAGTAGACAAAGGTCAAGATAGTGGTTGTAATGCTTCACCTGTTCTACATAGTCTCTCCCCACGTGTATACATCGCACAAAACGTTTACACAGTCATGTGAAAATGTCAGAAAAGTCCTTCTATTGTTGTTCAACTCGAGCGTAGCATTGGCTTGAATGCTGGTTATGTCGTCAAAGCGGGGACCCTTCATCTGAATTTCTTCACTTTGCCATTTTGTGCTAGGTTCCTATTGATGACATCAAGTCTTGTCACCCTTGATGAAAAGAGAATGTTATCCGCGTTCTGCATTTCAGTCAAGTCGCTGCAGGCGTTCGGGAGTCAATGTGAAAGGGTCAGACTTTGCAGACACTTTTCTCTTCTGGAGAATGTCTTGAACACTTGATGTAGAGATGTGTTCCACGGCAATTTGTGGCACAAAAGCTTTGACACGCTGCAGTCGCACGTCCACTGCATAACACCGCCTGCTCACAACTGACTGGACGAATGCACACCTGTTGTTTAAGGTTGTTAGTTCAAGCTGTCACAGTAGTTAACGCGCTGACATCGCTTATCCGCCAGAACAAAGGCATTCTTGAAACTTTTTGGACGGCTGGTGTATTACTGTAGACTGACGTTATGCAAATCCTCTGCTTGATCAAGTAACTTTCTTATTATAACATCAGGTGTTTATTTTACATTTACTCCTTTAACAAATTTTTTATAAGATTAACAGCTGTGAAATTTTACAACCTATTTTACTCTTGTCATTTTGTATTTGCGCCTTTGATTTTTTTTAATTGTCCAATTTCACGTTGACTTCATGTATCTATATATTTTTTAAAAGTGTTATTCCAGCAACTGAAATAGTTAGATTAATATTGATTAAATTTGTTACAAGAAGAGCTGTTGCAAGTCTTTTGTACATAAAGCAGTTGGACACAAGAATACAGTTATTATAAATTACAAACGCTTGTCAAGCAATTTCTACTTGATGTTATAATAAATATCAAATGGGAACTGTCCTCGTAATATTGCAAGGCATAACTAGAGGAACCGGCAACCTCCACTTCCCAAACTCATGTCCCTACTATGTCAAAACCCATTATCAACAGTGGGACGTGAAAATCTGCAGAATTAACAGTACTTAAGTGTATACACGAGGGTAGACTGAATAGCCGAAAAATTACCGTATTTAACAGCATATGTACATTCAGTATTTCGTACAGCGGTGAACTAAATTTAATATATATCTTATCCCACATAAGACCACACGCAGTATGATGTCAACTGAAATTAGTTTTCGTTGAAGTACAGAACACATAATGGGAATGAAAAATGACAAATTATGAAAGACATAGTATGGCGATAATTTACAATTAAGAAGGAACTCAGGACAACCGAAGATAAAAGGCGGTAGGTAAATACATGATCAGGAAAATATGGCATCCTGTGTTTACGACAGTTACTTGAAAGGACCGGGAGAGCTGTCGCCGTGGTTGCGATAATAGACGCGCATGAGAAAAAAAAGTGGATTGAAATCCGCATCCGATTATCCAGGGTTAGAGTCCTGTGGATTTCCTAAATCACCTCTGACGAACGACACCACCATTCCCGAAAGAGTCCACAGCCGATTTCCTTTTCTGAACCTAAGTGAACCAGCGTCACGTCTCAATGTCGATGAGACTTAAAACTACAACCTCCCTTTTTTTCCGAAACTGAATCATCCAAGGAAATGACCAGAACTTTCTGAGTAGTTTCCAGTGATCCTTTGGCCGACCAGGCTCAAGTACCGGATACAAAACGATTTCCCTAGTTGTTAACCGTTAGCTGCCCCACATGAAAGCCTAGCCCTGAAATATCCTGAAATCCATGAAGTTCCCATCATCGTATTCTCTAAGTCAACCCTATGTGTTCGTAATAGGCGTACCGGACCTTGGACTGGTGGGGCAAAACATCTATTCTGCACTTACCCACATAGATGGATAAGATTGGAGAGGTTTGTTACAAGTGCAGTGAACACATAGTATGTTGTGGGGCGATCACTCTGTTGTGGAAATAATTCAAAAGCCAAGATCGCTTAAACACTGTTTAGTGTTTTTGATTATTTCTATTGTTACAAGTGGTTGGAGCAAAGACAATGAGTGCTAAACCTGTGTTAACTTTCCCAGATACCTAACGTCCAGACCCACTTAACCGATCATCAAGCGACACCTTATTATGGTTGTATGGCTGCTATTACTTCAAGGGGCATCGATAATTTGCAGAGTATGGCATGTCTGGTTTGTGTGATTAATTTAAAAGCTGCAGTTGACCGTACAATAAATGAAATGTGTTGCAGCTAAGCTGCACAGGCAGTGGCAAAAGGAGCAGACTTTCTACACTTTACAGAGACTCGAAGTCCCGTGACTAGATATTGTGATTTGATACTTTCTATTGACTCACAAGACTTTTTATTCAGATTTGATGCAGTTCTTCAACTTCTCTTACGTTATGTTAATCTATTCACTTCAAAAGTGCCCCCTTCACTGCAAATTTCCACCAAAAAGTAACTATTCTGGATGTCGTAGAAGGCGTTCCACAAACCTTTCACTTCTCCTGGCAATTATCTTCCATATTCTTCCCTCACCTATTCTTGTTACGACATTTTCTTTTACTGTGTTATCTGTGACTTAATTTTAAGTCTTCCACGAAATCTCTGGTTCTCAGCTGAAAAGTGGCGTCGTGTTGCCGCAACGTTTCGGCTGGTTTCGACACCTACACCTACATCTACAACCATACTCCGCGAGCCACCTGACGGTGCGTGGCGGAGGGTACTTTGAGTACCTCTATCGGTTCTCCCTTCTATTCCAGTCTCGTATTGTTCGTGGAAAGAAAGATTGTCGGTGTGCCTCTGTGTGGGCTCTAATCTCTCTGATTTTATCCTCATGGTCTCTTCGCGAGATATACATAGGAGGGAGCAATATGCTGCTTGACTCCTCAGTGAAGGTATGCCCTCGAAACTTCAACAAAAGCCCGTACCGAGCTGCTGAGCGTCTCTCCTGCAGAGTCTTCCACTGGAGTTTATCTATCATCTCCGTAACGCTTTCGCGATTACTAAATGGTCCTGTAACGAAGCGCGCTGCTCTCCGTTGGATCTTCTCTATCTCTTCTATCAATCCTATCTAGTAAGGATCCCACAATGGTGAGCAATATTCAAGCAGTGGGCGAACAAGTGTACTGTAACCTACTTCCTTTGTTTTCGGATTGCATCTCCTTAGGATTCTTCCAATGAATCTCAGTCTGGCATCTGCTTTACCGACGATCAACTTTATATGATCATTCCATTTTAAATCACTTCTAATACCAACTCCCAGATTATTTATGGAATTTACTGCTTCCGGTTGCTGACCTGCTATGTTGTAGCTGCTCTATGTATTCGCAGCACATTACACTTGTCTACATTGATATTCAATTGCCATTCCCTGCACCATGCGTCAATTCGTTGCAGATCGTCCTGCATTTCAGTGCAATTTTCCATTGTTATAACCTCTCGATATACTACAGCATCATCCACAAAAAGCCTCAGTGAACTTCCGATGTTATCCACAAGGTCATTTATGTGTATGGTGAATAGCAACGGTCCTACGACACTCCCCTGCTGCACACCTGAAATCACTCTTACTTCGGAAGACTTCTCTCCATTGAGAATGACATGCTGCGTTCTGTTATCTAGGAACTCTTCAATCCAATCACACAATTGGTCTGATAGTCCATATGCTCTTACTTTGTCATTAAACGACTGTGGGGAACTGTATCGAACGCCTTGCGGAAGTCAAGAAACACGGCATCTACCTAGGAACCGTTTTCTTCAGTGGAAGTGTCGAGTACACTTTTTTTCGTTCCTTTATGGCACATGGACCGCAGACTCCTCTGCCGATGTTGGTGGTGGGGTCGGGGGGCGGATGGATTAAAAGGAAGAGGGAGGAAGCTGAGCGTCTAGTCCAGGGGCTTCCCATCTATTTCGCCTGCTGCGTCAGAGCGTTGCTAACGCCACGTCCCTTGTGGCGTTCAGTTGGAGACCACGGTCCTGGTTGACAAGATACTTAGGTACTTGTATTTCCGCTGCCTACGTGATGACTGACTCCCAGAACCTGTTGGCGCCGCACAGCAGCATTTTCAGAAGAAGGAGAAGATTCTGTCCGTCGTTGACACTGCTCTCGATTTCACAGAGGCGGACACTCCTCACATACTCTTAACAGTACTGTGGGATAAACTATATCTGGAAAGTAACTAGCGGGTGTTAATATGGGGTGTGTCCACTATTCTCCTTTATGACATCTTCGTACAGTGAGATATCTGAATGTCTGTGGAGGAACGGAAGCCCACTCTTCCTCAAGAGCGAATTTAGAGAAGGTAGTGTTTGACGCAAGGGTCTATAGCGAAATGGACGTTGTAGCTCATCCCAAACTGCTCTAAGCCGGCCGAAGTGGCCGTGCGGTTAAAGGCGCTGCAGTCTGGAACCGCAAGACCGCTACGGTCGCAGGTTCGAATCCTGCCTCGGGCATGGATGTTTGTAATGTCCTTAGGTTAGTTAGGTTTAACTAGTTCTAAGTTCTAGGGGACTAATGACCTCAGAAGTTGAGTCCCATAGTGCTCAGAGCCAAACTGCTCTAGTCGGTTCAGGCCAGTTCATTTCAGGACTGTTATTATCCACAATCCATTGACTCACAGATGCTGCATTATGACAGAGTGCGTTATCGTGTTAATATAAACATCCATCGTCCTCTAGTGTAGGCAGCACTCCTTAGCGTAACATCACCTCCTCCATGCTTCGCGTCCGTAGCTCGTGGTCTCGCGGTCACGTTCTCGTTTCCCGAGCATGGGGTCTCGGGTTCGATTCCCGGCGGGGTCAGGGATTTTCAAAAATGGTTCAAATGGCTCTAACCACTATGGAACTTAACTGCTGAGGTCATCAGTCCCCTAGACTTAGAACTACTTAAACCTAACTAACCTAAGGACATCACACACATCCATGCCCGAGGCAGGATTCGAATCTGCGACCGTAGCAGCAGCGCGGTTCCGGATTGAAGCGCCTGGAACCGCTCTGCCACAGCGGCCGGCTCAGGGATTTCACCTGCCTCGAGATAACTGGGTGTTTGTGTTGTCCTCATCGTTGCATCATCATTCATGAAAGTGGCGAGATTGGACTGAACAAAGGTTGGGAATTTGTACGGGCGCTGATAACATCGCAGTTGAGCGCCCCACAAACCAAACATCATCATCATCATCACATCATCATCATCATCATCATCCATGCTTCGCTGTTTAGTGAACGCAGCATGCCGTATCGGCTCGCCATACTTCCGCCAAGTGGACGGAAGAATGTTTGCGATCACAGTTCTTTGATGTTGTCTTTATCATTACACACGACAACCAGACCATCTATGTCTTGACTTCAGCACAACTCGGCAACCTTGAAGATGTGCAAAGAAACAAAACCGGATTCAAAACAATAAATGCATAAGTAGCTGAGGGGGCTTTCATTAACCGATAAGATATACAGAAAACTTTTATCTTAAGCAACAGTCAGTCACTTTGTTGTTCTGACACAGGTTGGAATACAAATATTTGCAACGATGGTGCTTTATTTCGTTTCTAATCACGTATGAAGCAAATTCGTGGCACGATTATAGCTCTTTGTTGTGTGAAAGCGGTTGTTAGTGCAGCGAAAACTGTGATGCGTCAGTCTGGTAGCTTCCCCTAAACTCTGAACAGGATGCGACTCGCGGAGGATGACACTCACCTGGAGCGAGTCACTCTCGTCGCGTGTTTGAAACTGTTCTTCCGGTGCCCTTCTCGCAGCAGTCTGCACGCTGCTCGTCAGCGTCTGTCCTCGCCTCGTTAGGGCGAGTTTGCATTATGGGAGAGGCGGAAATCTCTGCTCGCGCGCCTGTCTCCGCATGATCGACAGCTCTCTGCTGCGCACACTGTAGAGACGCTACAGCCAGACACACTAAAACTCTGTGGGCACACTACATGGCCGCATATAAAAAACTTTTATTACATTGACGAAAAAAATTTTCAAAAAGAAGAACGAGTTGTGCGACATAAAGTTATATGACGATGGCATCTGTTCTTTCGGACCTGTCCATCGGTGACCATAGAGCTCTCTTAGAATGAAATGATAATTAAATCAGTACCCTAAGCTGTCGACTGACGTTGATATACATCAATGGGGGCAGTTGAAAATGTGTGCCCCGACCGGGACTCGAACACGGATCTCCTGCTTACATGCCAGACGCTCTGTCCATCTGAGCCATTGCCCGAGCTCTTACGGGACTCGGTAAGATTGTCTTCCGCGAGTAATGAGTGTAATGGGCAGGGGCACTACGAATGTAGTGTGTGGACATTAAGTTGGGAATGTGGGTCACACGGGGAGCGTGCAAGGGATAAATCCCTGCAGTCGCACTATTCTCTGTGCCCTCGGTGGCTCACATGGATAGAGCGTCTGCCATGTAAGCAAGAGATCCCGGGTTCGAGTCCCGGTTGGGGCACACATTTTCAACTGTCCCCGATATTGATGTATATCAACGCCTGTCGACAGCTTAGGGTTTTGATTTAATTATCATTTCATAAACGAAAGTTAGTAGGCGTGTTACTACATCTGGATGTCTGTTCCGATTTCACGCCAGCTGCATAAGAGTGGCGCTAGCAAATAGCCGCTGTAACGGTCGTGAGCGTTAGATCCCATTCAGATTGGACGTGGTGAGCCGTTAGTCAAGAAAGCCCTTTAAAGTGACAAAGATGCCATTATCGCACATCACTGAGTTTGAGCGATTGAAAGGGTTCAGTACCGCCCAACATTGAAAATAGGTACGAAATACTTCATTTTTGTCAGAACAACACATTTTTTGTGTAAAAATAACTCAATTTCAATTAATACAGCGAAGCCGGATACCAGTGTGGGAAAGAATGACAATTTATTTATTTAATTGATCACATGTGCACTCCCACAAAGTAAATCCCTACATCCAGTTTGGTGAGATCTGTGAAATGAACGAATGTATGGTCGTCTGCTAACCGCAGATAGTGAATGTGGATATATGATCATCTTTGAGTCGATCCTTTGGCCACCTTTGGTGGGACCAAAGACATGAAAAATTTACCAGAGCTTTGAGCGCCTGAAATGTGGTTGACCAATACGGTGGCAAGGTGCTTCCCCCACCTCGACAGAGGTGCGAGATGACCTACAGAACGGCCATGTTTCAGCACTCTGCCGCTGGATCTTCTGCCGTTAAGACCTGTTCTTGTTGTGCTCCGTAATGACGAAAGAGTGGAGGTATGATATGCATGTGGAATATTTAAGAGTAGTTTGAATTAATAATTTCTGTTTCTCAGGAACTTTTGTGGGGAGAATTAAATGTCAGGCAGGTAATATTAAGGGGATTGTAGTAATCTTCGGAAGTGACCAACGGTCACAATGAAACCACGTGTAGTTATAAGTTGAGATACTTCCGTGTGCTTAAGTTAAGCTGAATTACTAGCGTGTGTACAATAAGTTGAGATATTTAAGAAATAGCGTGTGTATCATAGTTGAAATATTTAAGAAATTACGTGTGCAGGACTTGAAATTAGAGACGAGTACTTCCACGTGGTGAGTACTGTGTGAGTCTCAATCTGTGTATGAGACAAAGGATAAAGAGAAGTACTCGTCCATGGTATCAGTTGAGGACTCGCGTGTGTGCTTAACATTAAACTACATGATATGATTCCGGGTGACGCTAGATTTAAACTCTGAGAGAGAATCAAGGTGAGTCGGCCGTCTATCCAGCAACGCCACTTGGCTTGCATTGCACAGGAAGACGTGCATTTATCTCCAGAGTTCACAGTAGGAAAGTAGAATTACAAAGTGGGGCAGTGTCGTGTGAAACTGGGATAAATATTGATTGAGGTGGGAAAGCTGAAAGTGATAATGTTGTGACTATTTAGTGTTTAGTATTTCATATTGTTGTGTGGTGTATGTCATGTAATTTGGGTATGTGTGGTTTGCATGGGGGAGTAGCAAGGTAGTTTCAAAAGATTTGTGGGTTATGCTTGTTCCTTCTGTATCGCTCGATCTGGAGGAAAGTTTCGTGATGATTGTGAGAGTCGAAGTGTGAGGTATAATGAAAGATCCACCATCCTATCCAGAAAGTGCACTGTAGCGCTAAATAAATTACGAGACCATAATATAGAGATTCACTAATTTAGCCAGGCCCACTGGGCGGAATTTCTCATGTGATATTGTTGTAGGTTATAGAATTTGTGTGTTTAGGAATAAATCAGATAGTGAAAAGAAAGAGATTGGTGGGCTTTTTCATTGAATTGTATGTTGTCATAATGTCCCGAATTTATAATGTGTGCGCCATTCATATTCAGTGGGATGGCCACGTGTTAATAAAAGCCGTTAAATAAAAGACAAAAAGAAAATGTGGTATTGCCAGTGCGTAGTGTACAGTCAGAGTTCTGTAAATCACTGATAGTCAGATATGCGTTTCCGTTGCGTATTATTCATACAGAAGGATAATTTGTAACTAAATAGTAAGATACGAGAATTCATGTTGCTCGATAAATTAAGGAAGAATCCACTCGCTTGGCAAACCACTCATCTTGCAGGCCTGACTGCTTGATGCCACAGTATGAGTAAGGCAAGTGGGTGCCTCTCATAATTTCGACCCTGCCAGGATATTTTGCTGTTAAGATTTTTTTTATGGAATGTATTGTGATAGCGCTAAGAAGTAAAATTTTTTCTGTTTGCAATTTCTTTCTGGGTTGGTGAGGATCTTTTATTTTTTTATGTAATTAATTGCTATATAGTCCAAGGCTGGAAGGCCGTGGTATAATTTTTTTTGCGTAATGTCCGTTGTAACTAGGTCGTGGTCGAAAAGCGTAGCCACCATGGAGAATAGCGATTCTGGGGAGAACGTAGCAGTGCAGCAGGAAGTAGCTGTTGACCATGGGATAATGAGCTGGGATGACAAACACTCTGAAGGGGCTGTATTGTTCAGTGGACCGCTACTGGGTGATCCTTTATGCGGTGGGCTTTGTCCACAAACGCGGGCTTTTCCCGACGACGCGAGCGAGCTGGGACTGGGTCAGGTATGCAGTGAAAGTGCAGCTACCCTTAGCGAAGCTACGGTTTCTCAGGCGAACGAGGTGAGCGCACCGAAAGTAGCAAATGACAGTGTGCTACTGCAGTTTTTACAGAGGATTGATAAAGATAATACGGAGAGAGATAGGGAGAATAAGGAAAGAGATAGGGAGAATAAGGAAAGATTGGAAGCGATGAATAGGGAGACTAAGAAAGGATTAGAAGCAATCAATAGAGATAATAAGGAGAGAGATAGGGAGAATAAGGAAAGATTTGAAGCAACTAAGGAAAGATTGGAAGCAAATAAGGAAAAATTGGAGGCAATGGATAAGGGAAATAAAGAGGCAATGAGGAAGCTACACACAATTATCGATGAGCGTCTGTCCGCAGTTAATAATCGGATAGATGAGGGGGAGAAGAATCTGGGTGCGGTGAAGCAAGTTTGCGATGCCGTGAAAGAAAAAACCAATAATTTGGAGGTACGAATAAGTGCAATAGAGAGCGATATTACAGAACAGAGGGGCGTGTGGCCGGATGAGCGAATCAAAGAGATAGTGGAGGACTTACTTGCAGATAAACCAGGGGCATTAGACAGCGTGGAAGCTCAAGTCACACAGCAGGAAATGGCGCTAAATAAACACAGGGACGAAGTTGCGGAGGTAGTGGCCAGAATGAATACGATTAGCGCAGATGTAGAAAAGATTAGTATAAGAGGCGAAACGGGCTCTGACAGTACGCAGCGAGAGGTTTATGCCGACCAGGAGGGGATACAATCACTATTACAGTTTAAAGAGGCACAATTAGAAACAAATAGGAAACATAGGGAAGAACTAGCACAGTTGCAATTAGCGTGCAGAAGCGAAGGTGAAACACCACCAGGTAGACTGCAGAGGGAGAGTGGGATAAATTCAGAAAACGAAAATAGGCAGAAAGAGGAAGACGAACTCAGAGAGTTGGAAGAACGGCTGTGTCGGATAAAACAGGTGGCAAACCCAACTGGGTATAGTCCAAGGTCGGAAAACATAAATGCGGAAGAAGAATGTAGGAGGCACTTCGTGTCGGTACAAACGTACACTTGCTTTCCGGATCCTGATAATTACCAGCATCCATGCCTGTGGCTGTCTCAATTTCAAGATTCATTACCTTCATCGTGGGGACCGCTCCTCAAAATGAAGTTTGTGTGTAACCATCTGAGGGACGAGGCTAGAGCGAAAATGCAGGAAGTTATTAAAGACTGTAGTAGCTACAAGATGTTTTGTGACAAATTTTTAAATGAATTCTGGTCGAAAAGTAAGCAGGACCAGGTTAAGCAAAGCATATTGATGATGCCAAATTGTAACGAAGGTGGTATAACAGATCCAGTGTCGTGCTATCAGGAAATGTTGAGACGAAACAGGTATTTGGATGTGGCATACGAAACTGGGGAGCTCATTAGGATCTGTATAACGAAGTTGCCAGTGAGATTGCGCAGAGATATAGTGATAGCAGGCAGAGGCTTGAACGATTCTGCGTCATTTCAGCACTTCTTACAGGAACTGGGCAATGAGAGCAACATTGTGAACGGCGACATGACTCATAGGTCAGACAGAGTTGAGGATAGGAACGGTAGAAACTATCAGAATGACAGGAGAGCATGGAATCAGAGGAATGACGGAAATGGAAGATGGCGAGGAAATAGGGGGCAGAATTCATGGGGATATCGACCAGCAAACCGGGAAAATAGAAGATGGGACAGAGATGGAAGAAGAAGGGAGAATGAAAATGATGGGCGAAGAGAGGATAGGCAGTTATTGGGTTCACGACAGAACAATCATTGTCACAATGACGGAGGGACAAGAAGGTGACTACTTGATAGACGGGTACAAACCAGGAAAATTAATGATGTAAATATTAGGTATATCGATTACGGAAGACTAAGGGAGAATCTGTTAGAGGAGGTAGGAGATGTGGGGAGTGAAGTCCACCCAATAATTAGCGTAGAAATAAATAATATAATCGTACCTTGTGTCATCGACACAGGCAGTGTAATGAGTGTTTTGAGGGAAGATGTGTTTAAGTGTTGTAGTCTTACAAAACCATGGCCAACGTTGCCATTGCAAAGGACAACAGTGAGAGGGGCAATTACAGGAAAGGGAATTGAGGTGAAGTTACAAGCGCAGGTAGACTTTGTGTGCCAGGCGAAGAGGTTTAGTACAGTGTTCATGATTGTGTCATCTCTAACTGTTGAAGGGATATTAGGCGTTAATTTTTTGAACCAATATAAAGCAGTCGTTAACATGAGAAATGGTTCGATGGAGTTGAAACGAGACTCGGAGGAAATTACGTTAAGATTCGACGATTGCTTACATGGTAAAGATAACGCACACTTAGCATTATGTCTGGCGGTAAAGTCCGGTAGACAGGCACAGAATACGGGGTTCGAACAAGAGAAGAAGGAAATTCATAAATGTTTGGAGGAGGAGATCAGGGAGAAAATCTGGCATTTACGAGGGACCACGGTCTACGGGGAATTGCAGAAAATTTTATACGAGTATAGAAAGGTATTTAAACATGCTGCGGGTACAATAAGAAATTTTGTGTATGGATTCAAGGTCAAGCCACATAAACAGTTTAGGGCCCAAGTGTACCCGATACCTGTTGTGTACAAAGAAAGAGTGGAAGCTGAGATCGAAAGCATGCTACAACAAGGGATTATCGAACCAGCATCCAGTCCGTACAACAGCCCTTTAGTTTGTGTTGAAAAAAAGGATGGGTCAATTAGATTAGTTTTGGACGCAAGAAGGATTAATAAGATAATAGAGCCAGAGACAGATCGGCCGCTGACACTTGACGAATTGCTACAAAAGTTCCACGGGATCAGAGTTCTCAGCTCAGTTGATTTGAGAATGAGTTTCTGGCAGGTGGAGTTAGACAGGGGGTGTAGAAAATACACTGCTTTCTTGTGCTACGGGAAATCGTATCAATTCCGGAAACTACCATTTGGGTTAAATGTATCATCCGCGGCATTTATCAGAGCGCTAAATACAGTCATTCCTAATGAAATAAAAGATAAGGTAACGCAGTACGTGGATGATGTCCTGATAGCCGAAAGAAACTGGGAAGACCACAATAGGACGTTAGGCATATTGCTCGGTGCACTGGAGAGACATGGGGTGACCGTGAATTTGGGAAAATCAGAATTTGGACGAAAAGAAATCGAGTTTCTAGGTCACATTGTGACGCCAGAGGGAATAAGACCAAATCCAGACAAACTCGAAGCAATCAGAGATTTTCCGGTGCCGGGAACAAAACGTCATCTACGGGGTTATTTAGGATTAATCAATTTTTACAGGAGGTTCATTAAGATTGGGGGTGCAGCGACACCCAGACTATGTCAGCTGACTGGAAAGAAAACGGTATGGAATTGGGACCCTGTCGCGCAGGAAGAATATGAGGCGTTAAAGAAGGCACTGCTATCGGCACCTCTTCTCGGGCATCCAGACCTAGGGAAAGAGTTTTGTATGGCCACGGACAGTTCCCGTAGTGGACTTGGGGTAACATTGTTCCAAGAGCAAGAGCAAGGAGGAGAAGTAATACAACAACCTATTGCATTTGCGAGCCGAGTTCTTAGCAAAGCTGAGAGAAATTACACGGTAACTGAGCTTGAAGCTTTGGCAATAGTATGGGGTTTTAGTAAGTTTAGATACTATTTGTATGGAAGGCATACTAAAATCTATACTGACCACAAGTCACTACAGTTTCTGATGTCGGCCAAACTTAACCATAGACGACTCGCTAGGTGGGCACTCTATTTACAGGAGTTTCAGTTTTCGGTCATGTATATTCCTGGGCCACAGAATATAGTGGCAGATGCGTTGTCAAGGAACCCAGTAGGTCATGGTCAATGCTTTGATGAGGAGGTAAACGAGAACAGATATGATATATTGTATATGCAGGGCGTGCCGTTCGAGAAATACATGGGGGGCGGTACTCACAAATATCGCGAAAGAGCAGGATAAAGACGCGTCATGGAGAATGGTGAAGGACAGAGTTAGAGCGAACTTAGATGCCAATATAGCACGTTTTTATACAATTCAGAACGGGGTCCTTTTCTACCGTAGAAATCCGAACACACAGGACTGGGTGTTGTGTATACCAAATGAAATAGTCAACAAGCTGATCTGGTACACTCACTTAAGTTACGGGCATTACGGGGCAAGGAAATGCTGTAAGAAGTTAAGGGAATCAGTTTATTTCATTAGTATGGAGAGGAGGATCAAGAACGTGCTTGGTAGTTGCAAATTGTGCCAGAAGGCAAAATCGTTAACTATCTCATGCAGAGCACCGCTTTTTCCGATAGTGCCAGGTAGATTGAGGGAATTCGGAGCAACAGATTTGTTTGGCCCGCTACCTAAGTCAGTGCAGGGATAGAGATATGTTTTAGTAGCAGTGGAATTGGTGTCAAAGTATGTGACTTTTACCGCATTGAAACGTGCGACGGGAAGGACAGTGGCAGCAGCGATCGTTAAAAACTTTTTTGCGAGAAGTAGGAACAGTAGAAAAGTTCATAGCTGACAATGGACCGCAATATAGATCCAGACAATAGCTAACCACACTGAAGAGAAGAAGGATAAAACCGGTGTTCATATCCCGATACCATGCTGCAAGTAACCCCAGTGAAAGAGTGGTAAAAGAACTGGGAAAATTGTGTAAGATCTATTGCCATAGGCAACACAGAAGTTGGAGTATTTTTCTCAAAGATTTTCAGGACATCCTCAATGAGCTACCACATGGAGCAACTGGTTTATCACCAATTACGGTACTAAAGAATGAACCACCACCAGACCGAGTCAGGGAGCTGGTAGATTTTCCGCGATCAGGAAAGCAGAGGCACTCAGAAATTGTCAAGGTTGCGATAGAGCGTATTAAGAAAGCAGCTAAGGATAGGCAGGAGAAGCAGAAAGGAAAGATCCGTAAGATCGAATTGGCAGTAGGAGACAAGGTTCTAATTAAAACTCATCGATTATCAAAGAAGCACAGATTCCTAACTAGCAAATTTTTTACGGTGTATAGTGGACCATTCAGAGTGAGGCGGATTGTCCATGAAAATGCTGTACTGATTGAGACGATAAAGGGAAAACAGTCTCGTGGGCTTCATCACATTTCTAACATCAAATTATGGAAAAGTTAAGGATAGATCGAAAGTAGGCAAGTTATGGTAGATAGTCAGTCTATTTACTCGTTTTTGCGGTGTGTAACGTTGTGCAGGGTCAAATCGAACATAAGAATTTTCAGGCGGGATGTCAGGAAGTGTGACGGAATAGACTGGTCGAATGAGTCATGAACAGGAGTCGACAGAGTGGTGTATGTACGTATTTTTTGTCGTATGAATAAGGATCAAGCAGAAACGACGTGATGATTAATGGGTGGATAAAGATGGTAGATAGAGAAGTGACGTGATAAATAGTAGTGGATAAAGGTGATATTTAAGGAAAGAAGCGACGTGAAGCAGTGTGATTAATAAAGAGAGATTCGATGTGATGAAACAGTGGTAAATAAAGGTGAGTAGAATTGAATAATGTGGAGATGTCTTAGATGTATGTTACAGAGAGGCCTGTGTATGCTGCAATAGAGATTGATGCCAATGGCGAAGGAAGACCAGGAAATGATGGAGTAATGGACGGACGGAGAGCCGAAATACGAATGAAGAGATGAGGACAACTGCACAATGTGAAAGGACATAAAGGGAGTATGAGACCCAGATGGTGAACGTTGTGGAATACTGACGTAGGGTGTAATATAAATGTAAAATCTAATTCTTACCGTAAAATATGCAATTTGGCAAAAAATAATATTTTTTGTTGTTGTTGAAGCCTGGTACCAGTATAACTAATCAAAACGGTACCAAGAATGTGTACAGTTATTTTGCAGGTTGAATAGTTTGTGTATTTTTTGTTCTTAGATGAAATGTCGCAATTCTAAGTTGGTGTTTAGCAGAATGATTAATGGGTAAAGCGAATGCGGAGGTAAGCCGATGGAGAGAGGTGCCAGAGTGAAAGGACGAATTCGGAGACTGGAAAGCTATCTCCGAAACAGCTTCATGTGTTATGTGGTTGAGTATAAGGGAGCAAAGGTATGGTATGTTGTCGTGAGTGTGATGGTGTTATGAGTATAAGGGAGCAAAGGTATGGTATGTTGTCGTGAGTGTGGTGGTTTTAAGGTTATCTGACTTCTATACCTATTCTGTTAGTGTATTAATGGGTTGAATGAGAAGGAAAATGTGATGTCTGGTGAGTGAGAGTCGTAGAGTAGTGTGATCAATGCGCACACTCCTGTAAAGGGGATGCTACCGATCTGTAACTAAAAACATTATTATGTATTGTTTGATTGGGATGAACCTCGATGGTACATACATGTCCTAGAAATGTTGTTATATATAATAAAATGTAAAATATATAAAAAGATACTAATTTCAGTCTGTCACAAGCACAAAGGTGCATTGTATATAAAAAGATACTAATTTCAGTCTGTCACAAGCACATAGGTGCATTGTACGTTGTAGATTTAGTCATCAATTTCTAAAATGTTTATTGTGTTAGGATTTTAAAGTAATTTACTATCTAACAACATGTGGTAGGTAATTGTGAGCTGTGTAGATTATTTCTTATTTTTTGTTAGAGCACTTTCAAGGGGTATTAATTTTCAGTCTGTCACAAGCACAAAGGTTCACTGTATATTGTGGTTTAGAATAAACTGTTTCTAATATTTTCGCTGTGATAGAATGTTAGAGTAGCCTACTATTTGATATTGTAATTATGAGCAGTATAGATTGCTTATTATTCCTTTTGTTTTATTTTACACTTTCATGTTTTGTATGAGGGACGACAGGTACAATGAATAGCACAAGTGTGGGCGGTATATAGAAAAGAGATAAATGTTAATGTTGTATGTGTAGAAAACTAGGGTGTATAATTTTATGTTTTTTAGAACAAAGATTCTTTTATTACCAATGCATCTAATAGATCATACATGTGACCAATGAGTATTTGAATAATGTAAGAATATCCTTTTGTCTGAAATGTTGCGAGATGTACGGAAGGGTCTGACTGATTGGGTGTCGTAACGCCCATACCGCTAGCGGGCCGAGCTGACGTTGCCATGGCGATGGGCGACAGAGCCGCGGCACTCCCCACTCCACTGCCGGTCGAGGTACACTCCACGCGCCCGCTACGGGAGGTCAACGGCCTGGGGCGACACGCACGTACCACTGGCCATTCATGAGTTCCGCCACCCTTACGACTGGGGAAAGTATCCCGCGGAGGCAACAGCGGGTGGTCTCTTCCGCTCAACGGCGCGCGCAGCGGCGCCTCGGCAGAATGGACGACGCGCGGCAGAGCCCGGCGGGCATTTTTTACCAGCAGCTATTAACTAGTACTGGACTGTGGAGCCGTGAAACAAGATGACTGCTCGTATGTCTCCATAAGGTGGGAAGTGAGGGACTAGTGTTTCCACGTTGTGAGTGGTGGAAAAGATTTTGTCTTTAGCAGACAGGACAATCGTTTTGTTTTGTCTTGACCACTGAACGGTGGGATCCATAAACTTTTGACAGTGACTTGTTAAGTGGGCTTTGTGAATTGTATGTGGGACACTTGGTATACTTAAAGAGGACAGTTGTCGTTTAGTGACCAATTATTGTATGTACACAAGAAACTAGAGTGGGACATTGACATTTGCGTCTGTAGTAGGAGACATTTCTTGAATTGGTGCGGGAATAAGTGCTGTTTGTTGGAACTTACGACTTTTAATTACACCATGAACTGAAAGGACAGAACCGTGGGTAATAGTAGTTGTAGGGCCATTTCTGGACGACCAGATTCGTGTGGATGGTGCGCTGAGAATGACTATGACATTTGTGTTTAATGTGAGATACAGTTTACTGTTCAGTGCGTGTTCAAAATGCCGATTTGAGTGACTTAAAGACTTTCGTCCGGGTAACCATGGGAGAGCTTTGACACCGAGACAGAGTTTCTAGGAAAACTATCAGCAACTTTTTGACCACAAGAAAATCACAGAATGAAATGTTTCCATGTGACTCGCAAGATAGGGAATAATGTATTTGTAATTGTGTAAATGATTTTTTTTATATGTTTCATTCCTGAAGGGACAGCAAGTGTAATTGTATTTCATTAACATTTGTGTTTAGAATAGTTAGTTTTTTGGTTTGTTCTGGGTTATCAAGTTCACGTACCATGTTTATTAGAAATGCTTTAATTATTAGCCAGTGGCGTAATACTAACGTAGCGGCTCTTGTAGCATTGATCAGTAAGGTTGTCACAGGGGACAAGGGTTTGCATTGCACAACAAATATCGGAATTAATTGATGCATTTTGATGTCGTGGACAGTAATGATCTTGTTGGTGTGTTGACTGAAGCCACTTATTTTATTATCACAGTGGTGATATTTCACATTAAATTGTAACGAAGGCTAGTAAAAAAAATGCAAGTTCTTGTCATCTAAATGTGTGACAACAGAGAAATAAGCAGTAGAGTAAGATAAGAGAGCTACTGGTGGATTCAAGCACTTATTGCTAAACCATTTACTGCGTGTATTGATCAAAGTTGATCGACTGACTGGCTCAGCAGCAGGTATTTGTACTGGTGGATGAGGATAAGGTTAAACTCACTGTCGAGTAGTTGTGGCAATTGCTTAGGTGATGATAGTTAATGAGGTATGACATGATGTCTTAGACGAACTATATTACGTAACCAGTATGTAACTTGTATATTTCATTGTTTTTCTTCTCAGTTTTATTTCTCTGTAGATTTGAGGTATATTTTAGAGTAATGGTATGGAGCTTAACATTCTACGTGTAACTAGTGTGCGAAATTTTTTCTTTTGCTGATTTTGTTTTGTATTTAGACATTGCCGTGTAAAGATTATTACAACGCAATTTATGAATGTCAGATTACTTGTTCTGTGTTTGGACGGTCAGCTATTTAAAATTTCATGAGTACAATTAGTATTTTTCATTTGTTTTAGAATTATTGAAGTTTGGATTACTCCTAAAAATAACGGAGATCCCAGTAACTAAGCCAATTTTTATCTCACCATTGTTTTTTTATTTCTATGATGTGATGTTTTATTTGTCATGTGGATTGTTATAAATTTGTATGTGGACGTTACTCCGGATTGTGGAGAGTACAATAATGCAACAACTGTCAATAATTTGGTAAAGTAACAACATTTGGTCGTCTATTTGAGGTCACCAGGGGCTAAGGTCTCCTCCTGGGTATTTTGATAACTTGCTACGTTTGTTCTAATACAGTTTTCTTAAAAAAATGTTCGGAACTACCCTCGCATTGCAAGGATAGTACCGTGCCATTTTTTTCTGCATGGGTAGCCGGTGGTGAAAGGGTACAGTACCGCCCAACATTGAAAATAGGTACGAAATACTTCATCATTTTTGTCAGAACAACACATTTTTTGTGTAAAAATAACTCAATTTCAATTAATACAGCGAAGCCGGATACCAGTGTGGGAAAGAATGACAATTTATTTATTTAATTGATCACATGTGCACTCCCACAAAGTAAATCCCTACATCCAGTTTGGTGAGATCTGTGAAATGAACGAATGTATGGTCGTCTGCTAACCGCAGATAGTGAATGTGGATATATGATCATCTTTGAGTCGATCCTTTGGCCACCTTTGGTGGGACCAAAGACATGAAAAATTTACCAGAGCTTTGAGCGCCTGAAATGTGGTTGACCAATACGGTGGCAAGGTGCTTCCCCCACCTCGACAGAGGTGCGAGATGACCTACAGAACGGCCATGTTTCAGCACTCTGCCGCTGGATCTTCTGCCGTTAAGACCTGTTCTTGTTGTGCTCCGTAATGACGAAAGAGTGGAGGTATGATATGCATGTGGAATATTTAAGAGTAGTTTGAATTAATAATTTCTGTTTCTCAGGAACTTTTGTGGGGAGAATTAAATGTCAGGCAGGTAATATTAAGGGGATTGTAGTAATCTTCGGAAGTGACCAACGGTCACAATGAAACCACGTGTAGTTATAAGTTGAGATACTTCCGTGTGCTTAAGTTAAGCTGAATTACTAGCGTGTGTACAATAAGTTGAGATATTTAAGAAATAGCGTGTGTATCATAGTTGAAATATTTAAGAAATTACGTGTGCAGGACTTGAAATTAGAGACGAGTACTTCTACGTGGTGAGTACTGTGTGAGTCTCAATCTGTGTATGAGACAAAGGATACAGAGAAGTACTCGTCCATGGTATCAGTTGAGGACTCGCGTGTGTGCTTAACATTGAACTACATGATATGATTCCGGGTGACGCTAGATTTAAACTCTGAGAGAGAATCAAGGTGAGTCGGCCGTCTATCCAGCAACGCCACTTGGCTTGCATTGCACAGGAAGACGTGCATTTATCTCCAGAGTTCACAGTAGGAAAGTAGAATTACAAAGTGGGGCAGTGTCGTGTGAAACTGGGATAAATATTGATTGAAGTGGGAAAGCTGAAAGTGATAATGTTGTGACTATTTAGTGTTTAGTATTTCATATTGTTGTGTGGTGTATGTCATGTAATTTGGGTATGTGTGGTTTGCATGGGGGAGTAGCAAGGTAGTTTCAAAAGATTTGTGGGTTATGCTTGTTCCTTCTGTATCGCTCGATCTGGAGGAAAGTTTCGTGATGATTGTGAGAGTCGAAGTGTGAGGTATAATAAAAGATCCACCATCCTATCCAGAAAGTGCACTGTAGCGCTAAATAAATTACGAGACCATAATATAGAGATTCACTAATTTAGCCAGGCCCACTGGGCGGAATTTCTCATGTGATATTGTTGTAGGTTATAGAATTTGTGTGTTTAGGAATAAATCAGATAGTGAAAAGAAAGAGATTGGTGGGCTTTTTCATTGAATTGTATGTTGTCATAATGTCCCGAATTTATAATGTGTGCGCCATTCATATTCAGTGGGATGGCCACGTGTTAATAAAAGCCGTTAAATAAAAGACAAAAAGAAAATGTGGTATTGCCAGTGCGTAGTGTACAGTCAGAGTTCTGTAAATCACTGATAGTCAGATATGCGTTTCCGTTGCGTATTATTCATACAGAAGGATAATTTGTAACTAAATAGTAAGATACGAGAATTCATGTTACTCGATAAATTAAGGAAGAATCCACTCGCTTGGCAAACCACTCATCTTGCAGGCCTGACTGCTTGATGCCACAGTATGAGTAAGGCAAGTGGGTGCCTCTCACGATGACTTGTAATAGGGTTACGAGAAGCTGTAAGTTTCTTCTGTGATACAGCAGAAAGACTTAGCAGTAATGTAGTCACGGTACATATTACTGGCAGATGTCGTCACGAGAAGGAACGGTCGCAAGCAGACCGGCCTCCAGATAGCCACTTCGATTTCGGCGTGTGGTTTTGTCGCATCGTACTGCATATGCAGCAGCAATCTGAGCAGCAGTTGGCACCACAGTGATACAACGAACTGATCGGTCAGTTTAAGGATAGCTCCGAGCCAGACCCCTGTAGTGTGCATTCCTTTGGACCGCAAACCACCTACATTTGCGACTTCAGTGGTGTCAAGCGAGAGCTCATTAGAGAGCAGGGTGGACGTCTGTTGTATTTTCTGATGAAAGCTAGTTCTGCTTCGGTGCCAGTGAAGGTCGTGTGTTGGCTAGAAGGAGGCCAGTTGAGGGCCTGCAACCAACGTGTATACGTCCTAGGCACACTGGACTTACACCTGGAGTTAGGGTCTGACAACTCGAGCGTCATCCACAAACAGCATTTACCGTCCCTCTATTGACTGTGACCGACAAAGTGCAAGAGACATGAAATTCCAGAATTCCATCCCACAATCTGACATCCAGAACCTGTACGACACAATGCATGCACGTTTCCATATTTGCATTCAACATTCTGGCGATTACACCGGTTATCGGTGTACCCAGCATTTTACATTTGCAATTCCTTATCTCGTGCTCACATTAACTCCTGATCTTGCAATGTCAATCACTTAAATGCGTTACCTAGACAAACGTATTCATGAAATTTCGTAATCTTACGCTTATTTTTTGGTGTTGCGATTTTTCGTTCCGTCAGTGTAGTTCATAAAAGCACTCCACAAGTGCCGAGAATTCTTCCGGGTTGTATGGCCGTGGTCCATGGAACTCTTCTATCCCTGACGTTTCGTCCAAAGCTACGTTGGACATCTTTGGAGGTGCTCTTGCCGACGAGACTCAGCACAACCAGGAGCACCTCCGAAGATGTCCAACGTAGCTTTGGACGAAACGTCAGGGATAGAAGAGTTCCATGGACCACGGCCATACAACACGGAAGAATTCTCGGCAGCTGAAACATCTGGTCGTGAAAGCCTTCATTGTATTGTCCGTCGGGACCATCGGACCGCCGTGTCATCCTCGGCTTTGGATGCGGATACGGGGGGCCTGTGGTCAGCATTCCGCTCTCCCGGTCGTTATGATGGTTTTCTTTGACCGGAGCAGCTACTGTTCAGTCGAGTAGCTCCTCAATTGGTGTTACGAGGCTGAGTGCACCACGAAAAATAGCAACAGCGCATGGCGTCTCGGTTGGGCACCCATTTAAGTGCCGGCGACGCCCAACAGCGCTTAACTTCGGTGTTCTGAAGGAAACCGGTGTATCCACTGCGGCAAGGCCACTGCCTCAGTGTAGTTCATACAAGCGTATAACATCTAATGACAGTACCTGGACATACCTGTATAATGCGGAAACGACCGCTAGATGTCACAAGAGATGGAAGTACCGGTATGAAAGGAATCAGACAGCAGAAAACCAGTAACTCTAGAAAGAATCGGGCAGGAGAGCTAAATAACTTCGAACGTAGACCAGTCATTGTACGTCAGGTGAGTAACGAAACCATCAGGGGCATTTCTACCCATCTAAAGTGGCGCTAGTCGACTGTTGGTGATGTGATTATGAGCTGGAAACAATCGCAGTTCAACTAAGACCAAGCGGCGACATGTAACGGACAGGGACTGTCGAGCTCTGTAGAGGATGGCTGTAAAAATCGCTTGAACTCAGTGGAAGAAATGACACGTCAGTTCCACAGGTCTACTAGAAGTCCAACTAGCACAGTGACTGAGGATTGGGAGTTAAAAGAATGGGATACACTGACAAGGCAGCTCCTCATAATCCACACATGTCTCTAGTCAATGCTAAGCGGCGCTTGAGGTGATGTTGTAAGTAGGCTGTTTAGGTGTTTTTTATTGGTAACGCCACCTCTCTATGAAAATCACTGGCTGTGCTGTGTGCAGTCTGTGGCTGCTTTGCATTGTTGTAATACTCGCCACTGTAGTGTTAGGCAGCTGGCTGTGAACAGCGCGTAGCGTTGCGCAGTTGGAGGTGAGCCGCCAGCAGTGGTGGATGTGGGGAGAGAGATGGCGGAGTTTTGTAATTTGTCATGAACTGCTATATATATTATGACTATTAAGGTAAATACATTGTTTGTTCTCTATTAAAATCTTTCATTTGCTAACTATCCCTATCAGTAGTTAGTGCCTTCCATAGTTTGAATCTTTTATTTAGCTGGCAGTAGTGGCGCTCTCTGTATTGCAGTAGTTCGAGTAACCAAGATTTTTGTGAGGTAAGCGATTTGTGAAATGCATAGGTTAATGTTAGTCAGGGCCATTCTTTTGTAGGGATTTCTGAAAGTCAAATTGCGTTGCGCTAAAAATATTGTGTGTCAGTTTAAGCACAATCTTGTACTATTATTTAAAGGGGACGTTTCATATGGCGACCCTGCCAGGATACCTCACTGGAATCTTCTGATTTATTTCTTGTAGTTTGTGTAATTAGTGTAGCTTTTGTTTATTACCAGCGTGTAATTATAGAGAGAATTTCCATTGTGGTTGTAGTTTTTCATTGTTGTACAGTAAAGCAGTTGTGGCATGCATGTAGATTTGCAGCAAGTATTTCGCAGCTGCGCTTGCAATTAACTAGATATTATTTTCAGTGCTATGTTAATGTGTTCCCCTATTTTTGCTCTTCAAATTGTGTTTTTCTGTGTTGTCGTGTGAAATATTGTGACAATAATGGCGTGTGAAAAACGTAACACTAGGCTCCAAAGTAAATTGAGAAATGACAGCGAAGACGAAAGCAGTGTGTTAGCGCCACCGTGTAATGAATTAACCAATGTTCAAAGTAGTAATTTGGTAGTTGTGCATAAGGAAATGGAGCGGGCGGCAAACAATGGCGTAGGCAGTGAAACAGGTAGTGAAGAGGGAAGCATTATCGATCGATCGGTCGGCAACAGCACGCCTCAGGAATACGAAATGACAGGACACAATCTTGCAAATACTGCAAATTCAGGTTTTGGGGCCTCACCGTTTTCTCAAATAAGTCAAAACACATTTTCTGCTTGTCAAAATGTGAATGCTGCCGGTGCAAATGCACTGCCGAAATGCATAGAGGAACAGATTCCAGACACTAATACATTATTACTGCAATTAATGCAGCAAATGAAACAAAATCAGAGACAAACACAGCAACAGTTAGACACAATGGAACAAAATCTTCAAAAGTTAGACACAATGGAACTAAATCTTCAAAAGTTAGACACAATGGAACTAAATCTTCAAAAGTTAGACACAATGGAACAAAATCTTCAAAAGTTAGATACAATGGACCAACAGCAGAGACAAACACAGCAACAGTTAGACGCAATGGAACAAAATCTTCAAAAGTTAGACACCACACTTGAACAAACACGTGAAGATTTAACTACTGAGTTACATAAAATCGAATCGAAATATCAAAAAGTCTGTAATGACGTAAAAACACAAATTTGTGAGCATTTCCAACCTATTTTTTCGCGTCATGAAAATGCATTACAGAATCACGAAGCAGCCATAAAAGAACTGCAAACTATTGTTCATGAAAATCACGACATCCTGCAAGCTAAAATTGACTCAGTTGCATCTACCGATTCGGTTATGCAACTTGCAAAAACTCAGGAAAACTTAAAGGACACAGTAGATACCATTTCAACACAAATGGACACTCTGACACTTGGTTCAGAAAAACACACAGAAGAAATAAAAAATGGTTCAAATGGCTCTGAGCACTATGGGACTCAACATCTGTGGTCATAAGTCCCCTAGAACTTAGAACTACTTAAACCTAACTAACCTAAGGACGTCACACACATCCATGCCCGAGGCAGGATTCGAACCTGCGACCGTAGCAGTCGCACGGTTCCTGACTGAGCGCCTAGAACCGCTAGACCACCGCGGCCGGCCCAGAAGAAATAATTTCACTAACAGATAAAGTAGCCGAACTTTCAGATCAGTTCACTAACTTATCTACAAAAGTAGATGATAATCTGAATGACACAAAACCGGTAGTCTTTAATGACACAGAAGAGAGCGAACAAATTAGGAAACTGAAACAAAATTTGAATCAAATTAATACGCAACACCAAAGAGAAATCCGGGAAGTACAAGATCAGCTGACACAGGTAATACAAGAATTACGTATTTCAGAGGACACTCGCGCTCCAACACGGGAAGAGGGACATAGAAATAAGGAAAAGCCGCAAAATAATAACACAGGGCATTTCGGAAGTTATGAAAGAAATTGGCAATGTGCACCGAATTTTGAGATGGAACCGCCGAAACGACGTAATAATGACCGACATGCGACTCGCCGACATGATGATTGTGACTATAAGTTGTTCATTACTACACGTAAATTCAAAACATTTAAGAATTCCGGCAACGACATTCATCCACAAGTGTGGCTTCATCAATTCTCTCATTGTTTTCCTCCCAACTGGTCTTAGAACACAGATTGCAATTTATGTGTGGCTATTTAGAGAATGAACCAGCTGTAAGAATGCGATCGGTCATTCACGATTGCCACAGTGAAGGAGAGTTTTACCATGCCTTCCTCTCAGCATATTGGTCTCAAGCCACACAAGACCGAGTAAAACATAGCATCATAATGATGAAACGTTTCGAACAATCTGAATTTTCCAGTCTTGTCAAATATTTTGAAGACATGTTGCACAAGAATCAGTACCTGTCAAACCCATACAGCCCCTCAGAACTCATCCGCATTTGCTTAATCAAATTACCTGAACATTTACGACATATTATTTTGGCAGGACGTTGCAAAGACGACATTGAAGCTTTTCAGGGACTCCTACAAGAATTAGTAATTGACACAGACAGTCGCCGGATGCGAAAAGAGGAAAACAATCACTACAGGTCACATCCGTCACAATTCCGTGACGACAGAAACAATAACTGGACACGACAAGTCTATTCTTACAACGCAAATCGTGACCAAAACAGACACCACCCATATGACAACCACTGGCAGAGTAATAGTAGGTACAGAGAAAGATCGCACTTCCATAGTAATGAATATGATAGAGATTACCATGGAAACAGACAATATGGGAACCAAAACACTTATTATCAAGGGAGACAGAATAACTTCAGACGCAACAGTTCGGCGCACAGTTACGATTCAGGGAGAAATTCTCCACCACGTGACGGACAAGAAAGAAACTACGGAACCTACCGACAAGACGACAGACGATATATTCGTAACGACAGACCTGAATTGCATCAGAACTGGCGGGATTTAAACAGGGCAGGGCCTTCTCGGCAAGGTGAATTTGTAGACGTTAGGTCTCCTAATCCCAATAACGACGCGCGCCAACGAAGGGACAGACAATGACTCGCACAGCAGGCAGCCACGTGCGCCCGCTGGCTCCGAGAAAAATAACATAAGACGCTAGCCTTGAGAAAAATTTTAGCATTCTTTACCGATGTATAAAACATGACAATTGCTTTTCAGTTGAAAGTCTGAGTACTATGAAGAGTAAAGGTTTACACCACATTTCACATGTAAAACCGTTTATTGAAAGATAATCTGCTTTTTAACTTTGTCTTTGCCATAAAACGTTTCACTTCACATTTCTAGTATGCTTTGTCAGACTTAAGAAACTTTTAACATGCAACAATGTTTGAAGTTAAATATCCAGTCTAGAACCTAGGGAACATTTTTAAACAGAAATTACGATTGCGTTGTTATAGTGAACAGACGACACAGTGTTGGATTTGTACATTCTTGCTTGTTAGTTGCACGATTACGTAACAACTATCAGGCTCACATACTTAGAACATATACCGGCACTGCTAATGAGATTTTCATGCAACATTTTGGTTTACTTGAAAAGACATTCTTTATTTGAAGTACTTTCTGTGGGATTAAAGATGACTTAGCACTTGGTTTCTTTGACAGCTACACAATTATATCACGACGCTACTAATGTGTGATACAATTTACATTGTTGCTTTTGCGCTGTATCTGCTTTATATCTGCACAGTTTTTTCTGAATTCTTCTGGAAAGTAAAACATGTTTTAGTAGTAACTTTTGTGGTATAGCAACAATGAGACAGCATTTTTCGTGGCACAACAATACGTTACTGTACAGTACTTTCTTCATCACGCCAATAAGCATAATAACTACGATATCTATACGCTAAGCATTTCACTTTTGTTTATCATGAGGTAAGTACATTGACTTCAGCAGAACTTTGCTTACAGTGGACGATAACTACGAGACTTCCACAGAGATTATCTTACAAGACGCACGGTTTAGCGCTACAGTACACGTATTTGAGTGATTAATTTTGTACTTAAAACATTTATTTTTAATGATATTTGAAGTACAATGATGCAAAGGTTTTCCGTGATACATTTCATTCCATTGCTGTAATCTGTAACACCTGAGGGTATAATTACATTAATCCTCAGGGGGGTACACGCTTACTTTGTGTACCATGTGTTTGGCAAGCACAAGGAGCCCTAGCTAATATGGTATTTGCTTATACAACTTTACACATCGGTACCATATTTCTCTAACACACAAATTACACAGCTATCTGATCATGTAACTGAGAGATAAACATTTTTTTTACTACATCAGTGACAGATGTTTACGTAATTACACAGTTGGATAACTTCACACTTATGAAATTGTATTTTGTCTGTACTTTGTGAACTGTTCATGTTTTTTCGGAACCATTGTGATACTATAAGAGCTTTGAATGATGTATTTGGTAAGGGAGCATGATTTTAAAGTACGTTTGAGGTAGATGACACTCTTGACATGAGCAGAGAATTTTTTTAGGTTTTGAAATTATTGGAGGAAGCTACGATGATTTTGAGAGTTGACTGAGGTATTATGATGTTATTTTTACGACGACGATGTGTATTATGCTGTTGAGGTATGTTTATGATCAATAATTTGATGCTATATGAGGAATTTGATTATGCTATGTATTTATTACGATGAAATATTGAAGTGTCGTCGCAAGATTGACGTGTCGACGAATATGTATATGTGTAATAAGGTAAGGAGTAATGAATAGTGGTTAGGGACTCTGACTTGTGAAAAAGGATGTTGGAAACCAAGAATCGTACTTTAAGGGTTATGAAATGTATGTAAATGCGTGAATGTATCACAATGTCTACGAAAATTTTTTGGACACTGTTATATCAATAGGATTTTGTTTCTACAGATTTGTAACGCAAATTCTTGACCTGTGAAATATTTTTATATGAGACTGTCATTGTAGGGGAAACTGCTGTCGTAAATATTTCGGTAAGAAAGGTAAGTGACCGTGACGTAATGCGTTGTGAGCGGCCAGGTGTGCCAGACGCCTTGAGAAAAAGCCATTAGGTGGAGAAAAAAAAAGATACCATTAACCTCGCTATTGACATTCCTTTGTAGAAAGCATCGCAAATACGACACGCTCATTACTTGGAAACATATGATTACTCGTATTTTGTGCTACTTACTGAAATCCTTATGAATTGATGGGAAATATTCGTACAACTGCACACCTGATTAGGAAAAGTGTCTTTCTACGAGAATTGAGAGAATTTCTATTGACTTACGAAATGCCACATAGCTACTGAATGATGTTTTTATGGTTTGGTTTGCGTAATTGCTTATTTCATTTGATATCTGTTTTCCAGCTGTGTTGCAGCATTAGTTTTATAAAAAAAACTTAGATGCATTTGCTAATGTGAACACTTTCTGTCAACAGATCTAATAAATAATTATTTTATGATCCACATTCTTCGAAAAAGGAGCTCTTGGAATGGAAAGAACAATAAGAAGGGACTGATAACAATAACTGCATATATAATTTTTTTCAAGTACTTGGTAATTTTTTGTAGAATTAGTTTTTGTGGTGCACCACTTTAATTACTTAGACATTAAGATGTGATTATATATTTCCCTTATCTGCATTGTTATCTTTAGTGTACTATTTTTTCTGCTTGAGCTTTGCCATGCTTAGGTATTAATTATAGCATTTGCTGCTGCTGTTTGCCATGCATAGTGCTACTAAATTTCACTTTGTATTATTCTTTTAAGCCAGTTTTACTAATGATTTATTTTTATTGTTTGCTGCACATTGCCTTATGTTAGTTGTAATATTGATGCTTGCTTTGCGAATTTGAATATTTTGTCATTGCTGTTTGTGTTAATTGTTTTGTGCTGCTGCATTGCCTCGTCCCTTAGTTTAGCATCTGAGCTCAGTAGATTTAAGTTAGCTTAAGAGAGGGTAGACTATATAAGAAACTGATTATGGACAATAGGGACAAAATGCATTGAGAAGTTATATGAAAAAGATTTGGGCCAAAATGAGTATTGTACACTGAGAAATAATTATTTTGAAAGAAATATGAATAGAATACAGGAAGCAGGTATAGATAGCACTTTTTGAAATAATGAAGAACGAAGGGAGATCTCCAAGAAGTAAAGAAAGTTTTGTTTGCAAGATAATGCAGTAAAACAAACCCTGTCCTTTCCCTTACTGTTATTACGCTGTGTTTGTGTACTCTTGTATATTTATGTTCTTCCTGTCTTTACATGTTTACCTCATAAGACTTATGTTGCAGAATTTTTCTCATACTCAGCTACATGAACTATGATGAGGAATACTGTTATCCTCAAATATAATTTGCATTAATAATATGTTATTTACTTTTCAAAGATGTTTAGACATTATTTATTCTGTTTTGTTTTAATGCTCATGTGTGAAGTTGATATTTCAAAAGTTATTCTGATCTTTTAAGTATTTACTTATGTCATAATTCCTGTAACACTGATGTATCTATTTATTTCTATTCTTTTGTAAACCCTGTTTTACTACAAATGTTATCTGTATTGTTATGTTCTTGAATGATGTATTTTGTACCTTTGTAATTGTATTCTCATGTTATAAAATTGTAATTGACACCAGTTCATCAAATTAAGTACCTTGTAAGTTACATTTCACTGCACACGTTTCTGTTGGTCATAGTATATGGACAATATGTGAGAAGTAGGGACTGTTAGTGTTTGCACGTGTGTTAATAATTCAGCAAGGGACTGGATAACAGCATTGCTGGTTCTAAGGACAATTCCAAAAACTTTTTGAGTGCACAAGTGGTGGTTTATGGACTTGCTATATTGTCCACAAGACTCTTCAATGGTGATTGTGCACCTGCACAGTCACAACAGATGGCTGCTGGCCATTTCTACAAGGACTACAGTGGGTCTACACCTTTGCTGACTCACCAGACCATTATTTCTACAAGGACTGCAGTGGGTCTGCACCTCTGGTGGCCCACCAGTACCGTAATCTCTACCAGGACTACAGTGGGTCTGCTCTGTGATGACCTACCTACCAATACTCTTCAAAACTTCGACTGACTCTGCTGTGGGTTTGCTCTGTTGTGGTCCATTACCTGTCAGCATGTCAAGAGTCAGCACTGTCTTTCCGTTGGAAGGACAACACTACTTCTTCAAGACTGCATGGAAATCCACTACTTCTGTGTGCAATTTCTTTTACTAATGAGACTTTGTAAAAAAAACTGTAATTACTATTATGATGAATGATCAGAACTATCTTTATGGACTGTGAGAAAATTTTTGCTTTTGACCAACATTGTATCAATAAGTGTGTGCATTTGATTTCTTTGTTATTGTAATTACGATTATGAAAAATTTTAACAAATATGTATTGCCCAGAGCCCAAAACAATTTGTAAAATTTTTTGTGGGGAGCATGGGGGCTATGTAAGTAGGCTGTTTAGGTTTTTTTATTAGTAACGCCACCTCTGTATGAAAATCACTGGCTGTGCTGTGTGCAGTCTGTGGCTGCTTTGCATTGTTGTAATACTCGCCATTGTAGTGTTAGGCAGCTGGCTGTGAACAGCGCGTAGCGTTGCGCAGTTGGAGGTGAGCCGCCAGCAGTGGTGGATGTGGGGAGAGAGATGGCGGAGTTTTGTAATTTGTCATGAACTGCTATATGTATTATGACTATTAAGGTAAATACATTGTTTGTTCTCTATTAAAATCTTTCATTTGCTAACTATCCCTATCAGTAGTTAGTGCCTTCCATAGTTTGAATCTTTTATTTAGCTGGCAGTAGTGGCGCTCGCTGTATTGCAGTAGTTCGAGTAACCAAGATTTTTGTGAGGTAAGCGATTTGTGAAATGCATAGGTTAATGTTAGTCAGGGCCATTCTTTTGTAGGGATTTCTGAAAGTCAGATTGCGTTGCGCTAAAAATATTGTGTGTCAGGTTAAGCACAGTCCTGTATAATTGTTCAAAAAGGGGACGTTTCAATGTAAAGAACGAAGCCACTGGACAATGGGTGACTGGAAGCGAGTGGTTTGTTGTGGTGTATGCTCTTCCGATGGAAGAGTTTGGGTTTGGCAAATACCTCGAGAAAGTTAGCTGCTATCGTCTTTAGTGTGAATAGTGAAGTGTGGAGGATGGGGGTCTCCTTACTGCGCTTAAGAAAATGCTAAATGCAGCGGGATGTGTACGCAATTTTACAACATTGTATGCTGCGTACAGTGGAGGAAGAGTTTGGTGACGATGACTGTATCAGCATGACCAGGTACCTTGTCATAAAACAGCATCAGTAAGGCAATGGTCTGTAAACAATAATATTCCTGAAATGAGCTGGCCTGAACCCACTTGAACATCTACGAGATCACTTTGCTGCAGACAGCGTCGACCATTATCTTCTCTGGTTTCGGCTCTTGAGGAAGAATGGCCTGCCACTTCTCCACCTACACCTTACTGAAGGCGTCCCAAGCAGAACACGGGACGTAATAAAGGACAAGGCTGGACACGCTCCGTATTAATATCCACTAACAGGTGTCGAATACCTTTGAACAGATCGTGCATACATATTTGATAGACTAAACTTCTGTTTTTGATCACCAACTTTCGTAAGTACCCAAAGCTTTTGCTTCTTTCAACATCTTACCTTTCTACATTATTTTGACGGAAACTTTATGTTTTCTGTTTCTCATCACTTTCGTCGTTCCTCAATCCATAATTCTTTTCTAATCTTACGATGTCTCCATCATAAGTTTTGGTTCTTCGATTGATTCAGTCAACATTACTTGATGATCTGTCTTTATTTTTCTTCTCTTTCTGTTATGCCTCTTGCTAATTCTATGCCAGTTTCGCAGCATAAATGCTGAAAAGCATTGGTGGCAATTGGCATTCTTGTCCAGCACCTCTTCCAATATAAGACATTTCTTTCACAGATATAATATACACTGAAATTGGTGGGATGGTGTAGGAGGGCTCATTGGGATGAAGATAGGGTGGAAGGGGTAACAAGTATATTGGAGTAGGTGTACGGAAGGCGAGGAGAGGGTTTTGCAACGTAAATAGTTTAGTCAATTTCTTTATTGTAATGTCATTCCTCATGTTGGTCTGGCTGGCTGTTGCAATGCAGCGGCTCTTCAAGCTTACAGGTGTTTAAACATAGAAGTGGTATTGCAAAATATTGAGGTTCAAATGGTTCAAATGGCTCTAAGCACTATGGGACCTAACATCTAAGGTCATCAGTCCCCTAGACTTACAACTGCTTAAACCTAACTAACCTAAGGACATCACACAGATCCATGCCCTAGGCAGGATTCGAACCTGCGACCGTAGCAGCAGCGCGGTTCCGGACTGAAGCGCCTAGAACCGCTCTACCGTAGCGGCCGGCCAAAATATTGAGAGGTGATAAAAGATGATCAGTAAACACTGAGTGATGCTCATTCTGCGGAACTGACTATGTAAGGTGGCTATCTTGGTGGTGATGAATTACTGAAGAAGATGCTGATGCTGATGACCGTTCTTGATTGATTACCAGTAGGTGAAGGATAGCGTAGGAAACTGACATTGAAGCTATAGAAACTGAGAAAAAAATTTTTAGGTGTGGTTTGTAACAGTTGTGATGGCGGGAAGGATCTAGCCATTTTTGGTGGTGGGAGAGGGATTTGCAGTTAGGTGCAATGGATTTTGATGTACTGCAGAAGCATGAGTGGCAAAATAGGAAATGAGAGTGGAAAAGGTTTAGGGAATATAGCGCAGTCGCATTTAAGCGGAAAACTGAGTACACTGCCAGCGTGATTTGAAGGGGCATGTGGAAATTCCCAAATGACTGGATATTTTGGAGGCCAGTGGTAATGAAGCGAATGACGTCTTCAGCGGTGGGAAGAAGACGTAGGGAGTTGTTCAGGTAGTGTCTTAATATGAAACATGGGGAGGGTAAAATCAGTTTTGGTTTGGGAAATGGAGGGGGTCGGCTTTGCTTTTGTGGGAGTAGTTGGGATGGGAGTGGCTGAAGAGGAGATAAATAACCTAGTTACAGGGCCGTTCGAGGATCTCATTTCAGTAACTTATATCTTTGATTTTAGTATCAAGAATCTCGTCACAGTGAAGCCCCGATGTTGTAGCTGCCGGCCGGGGCGGCCGAGTGGTTGTAGGCGCTCCAGTCTGGAGCAGCGCGCCCGCTACGGTCGCAGGTACGAATCCTGCCTCGGGCATAGATGTGTGTGACGTCCTTTGGTTAGTTAGGTTTAAGTAGTACTAAGTTCTAGGGGACTGATGACCTCAGAAGTTAAGTCCCATAGTGCTCAGAGCCATTTGAACCATTTGATGTTGTAGCTATAGCTTGGTAGAATTACTTCCTAATTTTGCCTGAGTTTTGCTTTTTGCGGAAGTCGAAATTCACTGAACCTCGGCTATGCCTTGGCACGGTACAGAACGAGAGGTGCCGTGGACAGGAACCTTGGTTGGGTTGCGGGGCGGAAGTGGCGGCATCTGTTGGCGGCAGCTGACAGCCACCCCACCTGTGCGACCGTTGTTCGCCCAGACAGACGCGGTCCGAACTCCGAAGGTGCTGCACCCTGCGAGCTACTAGCGTCACCAGCAGAAGTACGTATTCCTCCTGCTTCCGCCTTGTCCTGTCTGTCCTATAAGCTCACAAACTTTTCACTTCTCACTTTTGCCCGCTCTGTAAAGTAGGATAGGCGACGATCCGCGGCTGGGCTCACGAAAGAGTACAGTGCTGTTGGGCAACCGAATTACACGATGTTTTAGGTGGATTCCATGTTAGTGCACTTGTCGCTTCGTCGAGGGGAACAGTTAACATGGCACGTGACAGTGATATAATATTCTAAGTCACGTATATGATAGCGGCCAGATCTTTGAAGCACGACCCATCTACATACGCTGATGAGCTATGACATTACGATCACTGCCCACCGCGATATTTAACGTTCCCTGGCCGGCCGTTGTGGCCGAGCGGTTCTAGGCGCTTCAGTTCGGAACCGCACTGCTGCTACGGTCGCAGGTTCGAACCCTGCATCGGGTATGGATGTGTGTGATGACATTACGTTAGATAGGTTTAAGTAGTTCTAAGTCTAGGGGACCTCTGATGTTAAGTCCCATAGCGCTCAGAGCCATTTGAACCATAACGTCCCCTGAGGGCGTTGGGGGCTCGTGACTCTGTAAAGAAAGTACGCTGCTGCGCAAAACTTAAGGACGAAACGGCTAAGTAACATAGGTCGATGAAACTAGGACCGTACATAGAGAGAATTGATACAATATAGTACAGAAAGTAATTGAAAGAAATACGCAATAAGACGAACAGAAATTTCACTTTTGTTCAAAAGCAACAATTACACTGCACGTAGCCTCATTCTGTGAGAGATGGGAACACGTATTGTACACTGGAACATTGTCAAACGTGATCGTTTCGTGATCCAGTAGTTACGAGGTGAAGAGGCATAATGTTGCATAGATCGTTGAACACTGTGCACTCACCGTTGAACGTTATTCTGACATTCTACTCCTTCCGCATGTGCATCTTTTCAGTGGTCCATTTGACCCTGACTTCAATGTTATGGATGAGAATGTGCGAACGCATCGAACAGCGCACGTGGAGGAATTCTCGGAACGTGAAGACATTCGGGGAATGGATTGGCCTGACAGTTGCCCTGACTTAAATCGCATTAGGCACGTTGGGATGCGTTGGGGAGACATGCACATGCACCAACGATCATCCAACAGTTGTCAATAGCGCCGATGGCGGTACCAGTCCTTGTGGCCGGCATAGGAGAAAGTTGCAGATCAAGCATCGCCGTCCCTGGTGAGCAAACATCGTCTTAAGAACCATCTCCAGGGTGTAACGCCGGAAATGCATATCCTCCTATTTCCATCTATTGTACTGTAAATTTTTTCCTTATTTTGTTACCTGAATATATGACATTTCTGTGCCTTTATATGTTGTAATTGTTTTACTATTTGTATATATATATATTTATGCATTTATGTCGATGTATAATTGATTTGTTGTGTAAAGATTATTTGTATTTATACGCTGGGTCTGGCCTAGGGAAAACTATACTATCGAACGAATACATCGATAGGTCGTGTGGAGAACGAAAGTGTTTAGGATCTTTGGTAGTGTTAACTCTGTCGCATGGAGCGCGGGCAGAGCAGGAGAGTCTGGCTGGAGTAGCGAGTGGAGCAGGTGTGTGGTGTGAAGCTCCCGCGAGTTGCCGCGCTTTCGGGGTTTGGCAGCATGTAATTGCGCTCGACTTGCGATGATAGTTTCTGACATGGTGTCGCGGACGGGAAGCAGTAGCTGGCGCACATCAAGAGCCCGTTTCGTCTGGTGACCGTGTCGAGAAGAAGGCGCGCCAACATCCAGCTTCTGCAACGGCGACGGCCGACAATGAGTGACTGTCGCCACATCCTCGATCGACGGCTTCAAACCTTCAATCAACCAACAAGGAAGACTGGAAGCACGTAAAGTTTTAGAACTGTATGGCAGACCTCAGCTTTTCAAACTTTTAAAATTGTTGCATCACAAAATTACAGCTACTTAGCATGAACCTTTGTTGCTCATTGTCCCAATTGCATTACCAAGCAGGGTCCCTTCCTTTTCCGAAATGAACCCGAGTGTCGTTGAAATTCAAACGCCAGCATAATTCCATTTCACTGCTTTAATTTCAAAGTTCAGTTAAAGTATTCATAGCTGGCTACAATACTTAGATTACACAAGCACAAATTAAGAGTGCTAGTTTTGTTACCATATTTTATCTTACCTGTGATTGCAGCTCAGCTTGGTACGTACTAAATTTTACTATTGTTAATTGTTCAGAATCATTTAATTCAAGTTCAAAGTTAAATCTCTTATTTCTAAATTGCGTAGATTCAAGTAGCTTCTGAAATGATTGTTGAGGTAGTCCAAGACTAACCGCATTTTACTGAATTTCGATGTGCTTCAGAAAGAAAGCTCACTATTAACTTCAGTCACTAAATTAACTTTCGATTTTCCGGTTTTATTAATTCTTTTGCTAAATTAAGTGTAGCGGAATATATTACTTCTGACAAACTTTCAGTTTTCACACTACACTTGTCAACCTTCAGTTGCCACGCTTCTAGTGCTAATTATATGTGTAATTATCTTTCTTTTTCAGTTACTATAGTAATTGTCCATAGGACTGGCGACCGTAATTTCCCCCAAATCTCAAATATCTAATTACCGCTAGTTGATTGTTAACGTGACGGCCGCACATTTACTTTCTTTATTAACTTTACCCCTATTTCAAAATTAATTTCCACCAGTTTCATTAGCATTTTCCTTTCATTTAGATGTAACCCTTTCCTCCCTCTTTACCGACAAATTAACCTCGGTGACGATTGCTTTTCCCAAATTTCCATTAGGTACACGCGGTTTAATTTTTCACTGTCATTAAGGTCGATAAGTGAGGGGGAGGTTACAAGGGGACCATAATGAATTTCTGTGACTTCAACGTAAATATTCTCTACGAATAAATCACTTCTGTTCGTATCATTGCGAAGAGGACGTCCTTCATCACGTAGAAGAGAGCCCGACGATAAGTACAAGAATCAATGCCCATGCCAGGGGTTCCTGTAGTGCACATAGATCTGAGCTCATTGTCTCGACCGTGTGTGTACCGTGAATCGCGAGATTTGAAAGTGGTCCGATCTTCAAGCTTATTTTACAGCCACACGATACATGTTATTTATTCGGGGATCACCACTGTTATAATTTCGTACGACGGGTACCTACTTGTTATGGTCCTAGCAGCGCGTTTGTGAATTCGCCCTACATCTGTTTTCACGCCTACTTGATTAGTACTCCAAACGCTGAAACAGTAATCTACAATCGTTCGCAATGGCGGTTTTAACCGCTTCCATTTAACAAATACTCCGCGCTTTTCCAGTATCCTTTCCAGAAATGCTTGACCTCTGTTCACCTCCCACAATACTGACTGTACGTGTTCGCCACCTTCCGTATAGGTTCCTGGTATTACCCAAATGCTTAGACGTTGCAATGTGCGCTGTATGCTTACCAATTGTAGTGTAGTCGGATACTAATGCAGTTCTTCGTCTTTATCATAAGTGTCATCTCACATCTGTTGTTTAAAGAGAGGTGGAAATTTTGTCCACGTTTTTCTCCAAAGCGTCACGAGCTTCCGACGACGACGCTTTCCCTAAGCAGCAGCGTCATCAGCGAAAAATCTGATGGTCCTTTTTTTTCCAGTCTCATGAATTTTTTATATGCATGTTATCTTCTTTGGTTTTCTGGCCTCTTTTTCCCACAGTTGCACACGTACAAGCTGTATAGGTTGATTGCCGTCTTGAGCAACTGTAATAAAAGTCATACGCCGACCAGATGCGTTTCACTTTATTTTAAAGCTTCTTCAGTGATCACTGTAACATTGTGGTCTTTTTTTTACAATTTTGTTTGTTTTGATCATTAACAGTTCACATGCTTTACTTATTACTACAGACAGCTTTTATTCTTTTCCTTACTCACGGTTTTTGTTGTTCATTTCATTCTTCTTCGTCTTCCACAAAAAAAGCCATAAGTAAAACGGAGAACTGTTAACGACCAAAGCAAACTAAATTGTAAGAGAAAATACCATATTGTTACAGTGATCACTGAAGATGCTTTAAAATAAAGCGAAACGCGTCTGGTTTGAATAAGAATTTTATTACAGTCTCTAAAGACGGCAATTAACCTATAAAACTTGAATTCTTTATATATTGAGTACTTTAACTTTCGATATCCTATTACGCTTCCTTGGTTCACACTCGAAATTTCTTTGGTTTCTGTTGAACATTCGGAGTCCAGCATCGCGTTCTTGTTTGTATTAGCCAAATATTCTTTGAAACAATTGCATAAACTATTCTGATACCTAAAAAAAAATGGCTCTGAGCACTATGGGACTCAACTGCTGAGGTCATTAGTCCCCTAGAACTTAGAACTAGTTAAACCTAACTAACCTAAGGACATCACAAACATCCATGCCCGAGGCAGGATTCGAACCTGCGACCGTAGCGGTCTTGCGGTTCCAGACTGCAGCGCCTTTAACCGCACGGCCACTTCGGCCGGCTATTCTGATACCTATTAGACGATATTAATATGGTGTGTCTCCAACTTTCACCTTTATGGCGGCTTGAATTCTGTTACGGAAACTTTCAATGACGCATCTGATTGTAGTGGAATGGCAGACCCTTCTCTCTCAACGGACGGTACTGACGCTCGACACTGTGCTAGGAGCGAAATCGATGTTCTAACTTATCCCAGATGTGTTCCATTGGGCTCAGGTCGGGACACTGGTCAGGCTAGTCGATTACAGGAATGTTAATTTTCACGGACATTTGCCCGCAGTTGCAGTTTTTATTACAAGGAGCATTGCCAAACTGATAGAATTATCATCTTTTAACTGCTGAAACGGTACATTTCTAAACATAGGTTCCTTATCAAAACTTTATCCACTGAGTCCCTTCTACAATATCTATAAACGTTTAATAGAAACTGTTAAACACCCGTTGTATAAAAAAGTAGCAATGCTAGAAAGCTGCACCGAAATGCAGAGACTTGCGAAAGATTGGTGCAAAGTTTCGCAAGTGACCTTCTACAACAAAAATGTAAATTACTGCGAATAAATAGGCAAAAGAGAAATGACTGTACGATTAAGCGATTGTAGAGCAATAACTGCAAGCAGCTGTATCTACGTGATTACTCTGCAATTCAGATTTGAGCGCCTGGCAGGGGGTTCGTCGGACCATCTTCAAGCTTTTTCTCTAACGTGCAACTCCCCAAGAACCCGCGGGGAAGGCGAATACTTAAACCTTTCCGTGCAAGCTCTGATTTCCCTTATTTTGTTGTGATGACTATTTCTCCTTATGTTGATGGACACCAACAAAATATTTTCTTATCCGAGGAAAAAGTTGGTGATTGAAATTTCAAGAGGAGATCCTGCCGCAACGAAAAAACGCTTTTGTTTAAATGAATGCCATCCCAGTTCGTGTATCACATCCGTGGCACTACCTCCCTTATTTCGCTATAAGACAAAACAAGCTGCCCTTCTTTGAAATTTTTCAATGTCCTGTCTGATGCCGATCTCACAGGGCCTACTCCAGAAGAGAACGGACAGCCTCTTTAGTAGACCTGTAGCATTTCCTAAATATTCTGCAAATAAAGTGCTGTCTTTACTTCCCTTTCCCCACAACATTATCTACGTGATCGTTCCAAATTATTTCGCACTTGTAATCTCTAAGTATTTAGCTGAGTTCATAGCCTTTAGATTTGTTTGATTTATCGTGCAACCAAAATGTAGCGAATTCCTTTTATTACTCATTTGGATGACTTTACACTTTCCATTTTTCTGTATTCCGACATAACTGTCCTAAGAAGTATGACCATAATATAACTTAAATGTTTATGTAGCACTACCATAGTGAAACCATAGTCACAGTACATAAAATTTTTCTTTACCTGTTTCAACGAACTACATTGTCGTTTTCAAATGTAAAACATTAGTTGGAGAATATATAATGGGAATTATGACCATAAATCTGACAACAATTACGAGAAAAAATGAGACCAGGCAGTCGAGGCAATGGTGACAAAACCAAGTCACTACAAGTCATGGCCATGCTTGCCTAACTGCTAATTCCATGTTCTAATGTAGAACAGATAAAAACTACACCAGAGTAAAAATTGCCAAGAATTCTTGGCAGTTTGTCCTGCTGTGACACAATGATCGTATGGCTGATAGTCAACTGCCATTTCTCGCGTCGTACAGATATCTTCTATAAAGAATTTTGTAATTGGCTTTGATCAACCGATGACTTTACAGCTTAGGAGGACTGCTCAGATTGTCTACTAAATCGCTTATAACCCTAGACTAGCAACAGCAGAGGGCCTATAACACTTCCTTGAGGAACGCCTTCTGTTTTACACGTTGACCTTCCGTCAGTTACTACGAACTGTGACCTTTCTGACAGGAAATCACCAATTCAGTCGCGCACTGAGACGATACTCCACAGGCACACAGTTTCATTAGAAGCCGCTTGTAAGGAACGGTGTCAAAAGCCTTTTGGAAATCTATAACTATGGAATCAGTTTGACATCTCCTGTCGTCTTATTTTGTAAGAATAAAGAGCCCGCTGTGTTTCACAAGAACGATATTTTCTGAAACGGTGTTGGTTATTTGTCAATAAATCGCTTTCTTCGAGGTAATTCATAATGTAGGAACACAAAATCTTACTGCAGATCGATGTTAGGGACATGGGTCTGGGATTCTGTAATTCAGCGGATTACGCATACTTCCTTTCTTGAGTATTGGTGTGAGCTGTGCAGCTTTCAGTCTTTAGGTATGGATCTTTCGACGAGCTAGCGGTTATATATGATTGCTAAGTACGGAGCTACTGAATCAGCATACTGTGAAAGGAAGATAACTGGAGGCCTTGCCTTTACTAAGTGATTTAAGGTCCTTCGTTACACCGAGGATACCTACGTCTACGTTAGTGATGATGACAGTTGTCCTTGATTCGAATTCTGGAATATTTACTTCGTCTTGTTTGGTGAAGCAATTTCGGAAAACCGTGTTTAGTAACCCTGCTTTAGTGGCACTGCATCAGTAGCATTACCATTGCTGCACGCAGTGAAGGTATTGATTGCGTTTTGCCGCTGGAGTTCTTCATATATGACGAGAATCTCTTTGGATTTTCTGCCAGTTATCGAGTTTATCTGTGGAAAGTGTTAAAAGCATCTCACACTGTAACTGCATTAAATGTAGAGCTTCTGTAAAATTTAGCCAATGTTTGGGGTTTTAAGTACTTTTAAATTTAACATAAATTTTTCGTTGCTTCTGCAGGAGTGTTTTGGCCTGTTTTGTGTACCATGGGGGATCAGTACTATCTCTTATTAATTTATTTGGTACATGTCTCTCAATTGGCGTCGATACTATTTGTTTGGTCTATGCTTAAAGTTGTATACGAAGGAGTAAGGACTGCCTCTTTGAAAGAAGACAAGCGAATTCTTATCTGATCTTTTTTTAATAGATATATTTGCGTTTTTTTTTTGGCTGATTTGGATATTACGGTGTTCAGTCTTGCTACAAGTGTCCTGTGATAACTAATCCCTGTATCCGTCATGATGTTCCCTTTTGCCCAGGATTATTTATTGCTAAGAGCTGGGCGTGTATAGTACACACATGAGACCACATGAGACCTCTACGTGCCGGTAGTCTCTTCTATTTGAACTGAGGTAGGTGGCGTAATGGTCAGCATACAGGACTCTCATTTGGGAGATGGCGGTTCAAACCCGCGGCCGGCCATCCACATTTAGGTTTTCCGTGATTTCTCTAAATCCCTCCAGGCAAATGACGGGATGGCTCCTTTTAAAGCGCATGGCCGATTTCCTTCCACATACTCGGCACAATCCGAGCTTGTGCTCCGTCTCTAATGAGATGTCGACCTGACATTAAACCCAATCTTGAAACTTCATTCTGGAAACCCAATCTTCCTTTTTACGCTCCGAGTGGGATCCTGAAATGGTTGTTCAAACGGATTTTCTGAAGTTTTATGCCCACCACCGACTTTAAATATATATTTTCGCTAAATATCTATGGTAGATTGAAGTCACTACCAATTACGGTATAACTTATGAGTGGGGTACCTATCTAAAATCAAAGTTTTCTTCGTACTGTTCACTACTGTATCATTTGCGCTGTGGACTGTTAAAAGCATCGAATTACTAGTTTATTTCGGTTGTAAAGTATAATCTCTACCCATACTAGCTCGAAGGAACTATCTATTTCAATTTCGCTATACAGTAAACAACTTCTGACAGCAGCCACCACGAAACGTATTTAATCTATCCTTTCTGAACTTGGTTAGGTCCTTTGTAAAAATCTCGGCTGAATTTATCTCCGGGTTTAGCCAGCTTTCAGTACCTAAAATGATTTGAGCTTCATTACTTTGTATTAGTGCTGGAAGCCCTGGTTCTTTCCCAAGACAGCTATGACAGTTTACACCTACTATGCCGATTATTGCTAGGTCTACTCTCGTATTGCGTTCGCCTTGCATCCTTTTAGACTGACGCCTGCTTTGTATTTTCCCGAAACCCTGTAATCTAAAAAACCGCCCAATCGCCTCTACCCGTTTAGCCGTTTCCTGTGTGTAGTGGACACCTGACGTGTTAAGCGGAGCCTCAACTCCCGCCACCCCATGCCGCAAGTCACGCGTCTGCAGCCTTATACAGTCGCAGGGCAGTCTGAGCCTCTGGTTCAGACCCTCCATTCTCGGCTATGTGCCAAAAGTCTGCAATCAGTCCTGTCGATGGTGCTACAGATGGTGAGCTCCATCTTCATCTCGCAAGCAAGACAGGCAGTCTTTCCCACTTAAGCTAACTGCCCAAAATCAATCTCTTAAGAGCCAAAGCGACACACGTTCTTGATACCGACACGAGCCACCACCTGTAGCTGGCTGCACCCTGCGCTCTTCATGGCATCCATAACATCCCTTCCACATCTGGGATAACTCCTCCCGTTTTGCACACTGGATTCTTCCCCCTAAGGGACCCCATTATGTACCTACTGTTGGAGTTCTAACTACCAGTAATCCCATCTTCTCTGGTTGCCCAGATACAGCATGTTGACAGGCTTCCCTGAAGCTGGGCAAATAACAACTTTTAACTGAGGATGTTTATCACTGCCTGAAACCTTTTCGTCAGAGGAACCAGGGAGGCCCTTCGATCGCCCCCCTCCCCTCTCTCCCCTCACCCAGCAGGAAAGTCTTTCACTGCCTGTCATACCTTGGAATGACCTGCCACTAAACCACGGGTTAGGAGTCACCTCATTGTGGGCAGTACCCAGTGGGAGTTCCACAGTAGTGGACTGACTGGGGACGCATGGGACGTACTAGACGTCCCTCGTATCGCCCTCCTCACTCCCTCCCACCCCCCGCCCCACCCCTCGGTGATGCCACAAGTTGTGTGACGAAATACAGCACCGCCTGGTGCTGCGAGCGAAGAGTCACCAACTGCAAGACAGCACCGCCTGGTGCTATGAGTGAAGAGTCACCAACTGAGCTTGCAGCTGCACACAGCACATACAGGGTGTTTCAAAAATGACCGGTATATTTGAAACGGCAATAAAAACTAAACGAGCAGCGATAGAAATACACCGTTTGTTGCAATATGCTTGGGACAACAGTACATTTTCAGGCAGACAAACTTTCGAAATTACAGTAGTTACAATTTTCAACAACAGATGGCGCTGCGGTCTGGGAAACTCTATAGTACGATATTTTCCACATATCCACCATGCGTAGCAATAATATGGCGTAGACTCTGAATGAAATTACCCGAAACCTTTGACAACGTGTCTGGCGGAATGGCTTCACATGCAGATGAGATGTACTGCTTCAGCTGTTCAATTGTTTCTGGATTCTGGCGGTACACCTGGTCTTTCAAGTGTCCCCACAGAAAGAAGTCACAGGGGTTCATGTCTGGCGAATAGGGAGGCCAATCCACGCCGCCTCCTGTATGTTTCGGATAGCCCAAAGCAATCACACGATCATCGAAATATTCATTCAGGAAATTAAAGACGTCGGCCGTGCGATGTGGCCGGGCACCATCTTGCATAAACCACGAGGTGTTCGCAGTGTCGTCTAAGGCAGTTTGTACCGCCACAAATTCACGAAGAATGTCCAGATAGCGTGATGCAGTAATCGTTTCGGATCTGAAAAATGGGTCAATGATTCCTTTGGAAGAAATGGCGGCCCAGACCAGTACTTTTTGAGGATGCAGGGACGATGGGACTGCAACATGGGGCTTTTCGGTTCCCCATATGCGCCAGTTCTCTTTATTGACGAAGCCGTCCAGGTAAAAATAAGCTTCGTCAGTAAACCAAATGCTGCCCACATGCATATCGCCGTCATCAATCCTGTGCACTATATCGTTAGCGAATGTCTCTCGTGCAGCAATGGTAGCGGCGCTGAGGGGTTGCCGCGTTTGAATTTTGTATGGATAGAGGTGTAAACTCTGGCGCATGAGACGATACGTGGACGTTGGCGTCATTTGGACCGCAGCTGCAACACGGCGAACGGAAACCCGAGGCCGCTGTTGGATCACCTGCTGCACTAGCTGCGCGTTGCCCTCTGTGGTTGCCGTACGTGGTCGCCCTACCTTTCCAGCACGTTCATCCGTCACGTTCCCAGTCCGTTGAAATTTTTCAAACAGATCCTTTGTTGTATCGCTTTTCGGTCCTTTGGTTACATTAAACCTCCGTTGAAAACTTCGTCTTGTTGCAACAACACTGTGTTCTAGGCGGTGGAATTCCAACACCAGAAAAATCCTCTGTTCTAAGGAATAAACCATGTTGTCTACAGCACACTTGCACGTTGTGAACAGCACACGCTTACAGCAGAAAGACGACGTACAGAATGGCGCACCCACAGACTGCGTTGTCTTCTATATCTTTCACATCACTTGCAGCGCCATCTGTTGTTGAAAATTGTAACTACTGTAATTTCGAAAGTGTGTCCGCCTGAAAATGTACTGTTGTTTCAAGCATATTGCAACAAACGGTGTATTTCTATCGCTGCTCGTTTAGTTTTTATTGGCGTTTCAAATATACCGGTCATTTTTGAAACACCCTGTATATACTCTAGGAAGTTATTAAACTGCGGAGCCGGCCGAAGTGGCCGTGCGGTTAAAGGCGCTGCAGTCTGGAACCGCAAGACCGCTACGGTCGCAGGTTCGAATCCTGCCTCGGGCATGGATGTTTGTGATGTCCTTAGGTTAGTTAGGTTTAACTAGTTCTAAGTTCTAGGGGACTAATGACCTCAGCAGTTGAGTCCCATAGTGCTCAGAGCCATTTGAACCATTTTATTAAACTGCGGAAATGTGCCTGACAAATACAGAAACATGCACAAATTTTAAGAGTTTAAACTAAATAGCAAAGAGGAAATTCAAAATAAGTCGCTTCTTATGAGAAGCTGCGTCAATTCACAAACCAAACAATGTTTTTCGATGCGCTACTGCTATGAGGGAAGCTACCACTCAACAAAGCTACCACTCAACACCAGTCTAACAACTCTAAGTGGCTCATCAAGCAAAAACAAAACGCCTTTCGCGATTCATTAAAACAAATGAAATGACAACACAATAGACTAAGGCAGCGGCGGGGTGCTGAGCGATGGCGGGGTCGGCTGTGACGTCACCGTCGGAACTTCCTGCTGCACACACCCCTCGAAATCCCTGCCGTGTATTCTACTGACAGTGGGAGCTAGTGTCAAAAGTAAAGATGGCTGCCATTTGCTACATGGCAAGGGACCGTCACCATCTTGTGAAACGACCACTGTACAACCAAAGACTTGGTGGAAGGACGTTTTTAGGTATTGTTTTTAGTGCTGTACGGTAGTTTAGGCAAACTACCGTATTTGGAAGGTGTATATCAATGACAAGAGATATTTGAAGGTGTAAGTTATTATCTCCTTGAGACACTGTAAATTACTGACTCAACCACCACTGCATATTTTCTTCTACAGAATTTAGCAGCAGAAATGAAAACCTGGTAGAAATCGTCGTTGGGAAGGATGAATGTAGTTTTCGGGGAAGTGTTGAACACATAAGGAAATATTTGCCGGAAGTACCTTAAAAGAGACAAAAAAATGGAAGACCTACGCCAGTAGTTTGCAGAATGAGATTTTCACTCTGCAGCGGAGTGTGCGCTGATATGAAACTTCCTGGCAGATCAAAACTGTGTGCCGGACCGAGACTCGAACTCGGGTCCTTTGCCTTTCGCGGGCAGGTGCTCTACCAACTGAGCTACCCAAGCACGACTCACGCCCCGTCCTCACAGCTTGCCCGCGAAAGGCAAAGGTCCCGAGTTCGAGTCTCGGTCCGGCACACAGTTTTGATCTGCCAGGAAGTTCCTACGCCAGTAGCATTTGCATACGTAAGGAAAGCTTTTAGTAATGTTGACCTGAATTCCCGCTTTTAAACTCTGAAGGTTCTAGGGACAAAATATAGGGAGATAAATGTTACTTATAACTTGTATAGACACCAGACTGCAGTTGTAATAGTCGAGGAGCACGAAATGGAAGCAGTCGTTGAGAAGGGAGTGAGAGACGTTTGTAGCTTAACCCAGATATTATTCAATCCGAACACTGAGCAAGGAGTAAAAGAAACTAAAGAAATTTGTAAAGGGAATTAAAGTTCACAGAGAAGAAATGAAATGATGACACTGTAATTCTGTCAATGACAGCAAAGAAATCAGAAGTGCCGTTGAACGGAATGGATAAAGCCCTGGTAACCAGTTATAAGACGAACACCAACAAAAGTAAAACAAAGGTTATCGGTTGCATTCGAATTAAATCAGGTGATGCTGAGGGAACATGATTAGGAACTGAGACCCTGAAAGCAGTTTTGCTTTTTGGGCAACAAAGTAACTTACAATGGTCGAAGAGGAGAGGACAATGACCCGTGTAGGCTTGATACTCAGTCGATTTCCTCCCTCTAGGATCGTATTTGCCTCTAGGATCTTATTTGCCTCTTAACTTTGGACCTTGCGAGTGGCGCCATCGTAGCGATAAAAGCGCATGGTGGGAAGGCTTCGCGTTCACTGAGGTGTTTTTTTTATTTATTTATTTTTATTTTGCAAGTGTGAGCGGCTTGAGGCTTTTGATGGTGCGGGGGCCAACGGTCAACTCTGATGATGGTGGAGGGTCTGGTTTACAAGCGGTCACTGTCTGTCGAGCTTAGAAGGTTCTATTAGAGACCATCCTAGCGTGGTTTGGAGCCGACGGGTACTTGGAGCTGTTTTTGACCGGTTCGACGCTAGCAGAGGCGGCGGTCTCTTGGCGTCTTAAAGAGCGGAAGAACATCACCGTCCTGCCCAAGCTAAGTGAACTGCCACTGCCTTTGCCTCTCGCCTTTCCTCCTCCACTTTCACCTACTGGTTGGTTTTGCGTTACCTTCACGCATTATCAATCCCACTGCAATGAGGGCATTTCCTGTAACTGCTTACTGAAGGCAACTGTACTGTCTGACCCCCCCCCCCTCCTTTTAAAATAGTCGGTTTATTGCTTATGCAAAACTTGTACTTACTTTAAACGTATAAAATGTGTTTTGTAATTTATAGCAGCTGTGTATGAGATATTATCCTATTGTTTAGTGAAGTTAGCTGTCTGTTATTGTCCATTTAGCGGCCACTGATCTCGTCGAGAAATCCTACATCTTGCTACCTAATAAGGTTATTTGTCAAAACTGTTCATTGAAGGCTGCTGTCTTGCGTGCCTCTCCCTCCATTTTAAAACTAGTTGTACGCTGCTTATGAAAACCTGTGCTTGGTTTCAACGTATGAAACGATGTTTTACGATTAATGACAGCTGTACATGAGAAATATTGCTAAGTTTGCTTAGCGCATTAAGTGGTTACTGATCTCCCCCCCCCCCCCCCCCCAACAAAAACTGCACCTGTTTGTTTAATAAGATTATTTGGTGTAGCTGTTTACTGAAAGCTGCTGGCTTGCCTGTCTCCCTTTAGATCTCAGTGCTGCTACTTCTGGAAATCTGTACTTCTGATTTAAATATAACGGCAGGTGTTTTATAATTAATGGTAGCTGTAAATGAGAAATTTCCCTAAGCTTGTTCAGTGCATTTGAAAGGGTCCTGTAGCCACCTTTCATTAGTCCGGTAGCCCATTTTCACTACCATTTCTCTTTCTTTTCCTTGTTTCTCTTTTCTCTTTACTCTCATAGAGGCGTGATTGAATGAATGTGGTTGTGTGTCACGTTGCTAGACGGTGGCGTGGTCTGCTGCAGAAAGTCTGCGATTGCCGTACAGATTCAGCAGCAGTTGTACAAAATAGCCAACTCCCCTAGTGGTCAAGTAGGCAAAGAGGTTTTCGCTACTTGTGAGAAATCCACCTGCGTTAGGTTGGTGGCGGAAATGGCATCTTTGGGTTTTCCGGTCCACGCGGCTGGAGAAGAAGCGGGAAGGCAGTCTCTGCCGCCGGTACGGGAAGCGTCCACAGCTGTGCTCCAGTCGAAGAAGGGTGAGTCAGACTGACCGCGTGGCGCGTTGTTACTTGGCGAGGGGAGAGCTGTTAGCTTTTGGTCTCGCTTTTCAAATCTGGAAGATTGCTTTGCCTTGTCGCAGCAAGGAATGCAAAACTTTGGCAGATTTTTCTTTTAGCAAATTTCTGTAGCAGACTTGGATCCGCCGGAAGAGCGCCACACAAAGGTGTCGATAAGAAGTGAGAACTCGCTTCTGTATGAATGTCTGTTTACCTTCAGCTGTGCCTGCATAAGCTTTCACTTTTCTAAATATTTAGAGCTTTGCCTTCTCGTAAATTTTCCTTGCTTTATGTGTCTTTCGTCCGTGGGGAGCCAACCATGTGGTAGAACATTATAGTTGTTGGGCTACCGGCATCACTAACTGTCCGATCGCATGTTTGTTTTAGATAATGTTAACATGATTGTGTGATGTGATATTGTTGCAATTTGGGCACTATACCTAGAAATTGTGTCTCCACAACCCACGTGGGCACGCGGGTGTATTGCGAAACGTGTACCGTTTCACGAGTAATCGCGATCAGTTATCAGGCAACAGCAGTTGTATGAATGATTCACATCAATGATTTTAGGTGTAGATTATAGCGGTGAACGTATCGACGCTTTTATTCAGTGTTATCAGGAACTGTGTACATGCCTCACATCCATGTCTTACAAATAAATGATGTTATCCACAATTTTTCTTGTATTCCGAGGTTACGCTTTTGCACCTAAGCCACTCACCTCGAAGCTTTCCTGTTAGCACATCCAACGCGTTTCCTTACGCACAGGTCCAGTGATTAGTCCCCCCTTGTATTTTATAACAAATGCTTTAGATTAAGTCTTATTTTCAGGTGTGTTGCTGGGAGCTGATCTTATGCACAGCGTTCATGCATTTTCTATTTTATTTTAAATGTTTGATTGTCGTGAACAGTGCACGGGCAATACTATTAATTACATCGTATCCGCTATGAGCGACATCACAACGTATGCATTTTTGTGAGTTTTTGGTCTGTGATCAAATTAATTTATTTTCCGACTCGACCAAACCTTCGATTAGTTGTATGGTTTAGAGTCGGTGGCGACCCTAATCTTCTCACGTTAACTTCACAAGCAATAAGTATTTACATTCCCAATAATAACGTAATAACCCGTAGAAACAGGTTAGTTACACATTAAGTGGTCACTTATTTAAAGAAAGTTATTTAAACAGTATTTGTTTGATATTTTGGGACTCCAGTCCTTTTATTTGGGGACATCTCCTGAATCTTTCCACACCAGTTTCACCTAACAGATGTAAGACACAGACTGGCAACAGCAAGAAAAGCAACTCTGAAAAAAGAAATTTGTTAACATCCAACATAAACGTGTTACTAAGTCTTGGGAAATGGTCAGGAGCTTAGCCTTATATGGAAGTGAAACGTAGACGATATGCATTTCAGAGAAGAAGAAAATAGAAACAAGGCATCGTCCGTCGTTTGCTAATGGTGAGGTGGTGGGGAAGGGGGACTGGCGGATGGGGGAGAGTAAAAACTGCTGAGAGGCCGCAGCGGCGTAAATAAAGTTCAAACGGATGTATGCTGCAGTAGCTGTGAAATTGAAGACAAGAACAACAAATTTTTACAATAGTCTTCTAATTTAACTTAAGTATTTCGGGCTACTTACAACTTAATATTAGAGTGTGATATTTGTCAAAGTGCTTTAACTGGAAATAGGAAGTCACATTAAATGCTAATAAACACAATTTCATGAAATTGATTGATGTGATAATTGACTCACGGAAGTACTGAATTCTACACACTACAGACCTGAAACATTTCGATTAAATATAGACCCAACAGGAATTCAAGTCAATAAATTTAGACAACAAACTCAATTTTACCATCCCGTCAACTTGAAACAATAGACTATAATTGCAACTCCATAACTGAACGCTGGTATCTGTATACAGAAGCTGACACGTTAAATGAATTTTGTGATTACATTATTCTCCTCAAGAGCGGACCTGTTCACTGTGAAACTCATTACCGTAAATAACATTGGACATTGTGGAAGGTAAATTACGAAATTAATAGAGATCAGCGAGTCAATTTCGATGATATTTGAACGACACATTATTCATTATTAAATAAGCACACTGATAAATGAGTGCCGTGCACTTGGTGTTTAAATACAGAAATTAGGTTTCGGTAATACAGCCAGTAAAATTAGAACTTCCTATTTCTTCTTGTTTTGTTTTAGGGGAGGAGGGAGAGAGACAGTCATCAGTATTTCGACTGGGTTGTTGTGGCTCGCCGCGAATTTCTCTCCTCTTAATCTCAGAGTAGTAAATCGATCAAACATATTCAATTATTTGTTTTATATCTACCAGTCTCCGTCAGTGCAATTTTTGACATCTATGGCCTTTTCTAGTACAATGGACGTTATTCCGTTCTGTCATTCTGGACGTTCTAGTCTGCGCTTTGCATACATTCCTTTCCTCGCCGACTGTGTCGAGAATTTTCTCATTTCTTATGAATCAACTGAATTTCCAGCATGTCAGACTCTTTGATTCTCCTTTCCGTACAGTCTATGATTCACTCCCACGGAACGTTGTGCTCAAAATGGCTCTGAGCACTATGGGACTTAACACCTGTGGTCATCAGTCCCCTAGAACTTAGAACTACTTAAACCTAACTAACCTAAGGACATCACACACATCCATGCCCGAGGCAGGATTCGAACCTGCGGCCGAAGCAGTCGCGTGGTTCCGGACTGAGCGCCTAGAACCGCGAGACCACCGCGGCCGGCAACGTTGTGCTCAACTCGTACATTTTCAGATGTACACTATGTGATCAAAAGTATCCGGACACCCCCCAAAACATACGTTTATCATATTAGGTGCATTGTGCTGCCACCTACTGCCAGGTACTCCATATCAGTGACCTCAGTAGTCATTATACATCGTGAGAGAGCAGAATGAGGCACTGCGCGGAACTCACGGACTTCGAACGTGGTCAGGCGATTGGGTCTCACTAGTGTCATACGTCCGTACGCGAGATTTCCACATTCCTAAACATCCCTAGGTCTACTGTTCCCGATAGTGAAGTGGAAACATGAAGGGACACGTACAGCACAAAAGCGTACATGCCGACCTCGTCTGTTGACTGACAGACGGCGCCGACAGTTAAAGAGGGTGGTAATGTGTAATAGGCAGACATATACCCAGACCATCGCACAGGAATTAGAAACTGCATCAGGATCCACTGCAAGTACTATGATAGTTAGGCGGGAGGTGAGAAAACTTGGAATTCACGGTCGAGCGGCTGCTCATAAGCCACACACCACACCGGTAAATGCCAAACGACGCCTCGCTTGGTGAAAGGAGAGTACACATTGGACGACTGATCAGTGGAAAAACGTTGTGTGGAGTGACGAATCACGGTATGCAATGTGGCAGTCCGATGGCAGGGTGTGGGTATGTGAATGCACGGTGAACATTATCTCCCAGCTTGTGTAGCTCCAACAGTAAAATTCGGAGGCGGTGGTGTTATGGTGTGGTCGTGTTTTTCATGGAGGGGACTTGCATCCGTTGTTGTTTTGCGTGGCACTCTCATAGCACAGGCCTACATTGATGTTTGCTTCCCACTGTAGAAGAGTAATTCGAGGATGCGACTGCATCTTTCAACACGATCGAGCACATGTTCATAATGCACGGCCTATGGCGGAGTGGTTACACGACAATAACATCGCTGTAATGGTCTGGCCTGTGCAGAGTCCTGACCTGAATCCTACAGAACACCTTCGGGGTGTTTTGGAACGCCGACTTCGTGTCAGGTCTCACCGACCGACATTAATACCTCTCCTCAGTGCAGCACTCCGTGAAGAATGGGTGGCCATTCCCCAAGAAACCTTCCAGCACCTAACTGAACGTATGCCTGCGTGACTGGAAGCTGTCCTTTAGGCTCAGGGTGGGCCAACACCACACTGAATTCCACATCACCGAGAAGGGCACCACGAATTTGTAAGTCATTTTCAGCCAGGTGTCCGGATACTTTTGATCACATAGCATTGAATTAATGCCTATGTTTCACCAAATTAAGGCCTATATTTGATAGTAGCAGAGTTAATTTGGTGAGGAATGCTCTGTTTGCCCGTGCTCGATTCCTTCATGTATCCCCCTTCCTTCGTAAGTGATGTGGTACTTTGTTCACAATGTGCATCACTCCCTAACTTCGCCTAGTTCATGGTCCCCAGTTTTGATGTAAGGCGTACCGCTAATGTCATTTCTGCTACACTTCATTACTTTTCTCTTTCTTTCGTTCACTCTCAATTTACAACATTTACTGATTAGGATAGGGACCTCAGATCCTTCTAATGCTAGCATTTGCCTCAAGATCTTCCATGCCTGTTCTTCCTTCTTGCTCCTAGAACGTATTCTATATTGCCCGCGTTTCCTTGTATTTTATGCCTACTCTTCTGACAATGTCAAACAGTTTGCATCGCTTTACGTTATCGAAAGCTTTTTGATGATCCACTTACCGTCTGAAAGTGCCCTGATTTTTCTTAAGTTTTCCCCTCCGGTATCAAGAACAACGCAGAACTACCCCGCTTGTGTCTTGAATTTTCCTAAAGCCAAGGTGATCGTCAACTAACAAATCTTCAATTTCCATTTCCATCCTTCTTATCAGCAACTTGATTGCGTAATATCTGAAGTTGATAGTGCGATAGTTCTCGTGTTTACCCGCCCATATTACCCGTGGATGATATTCTTCCGAAAATTCGAACCTTTGTCTCTGGTCTCATAGGCGCTACACCCTAACTTGAATAATCGTTTGGTTACCACTGCTTCTAATCATTTTAGAAATTTCGAAAGAATGTTACCTATCCCTTCATCGTCATTCAAAGCTCTGTCAGACTCCGACTCCTATAATAGACCACGTTTTTTTTCAGGCTTCTGACTGGTTTGATGCGACCTGCCGTGAAGTCCTCTCCCGTGCTATCCTTTCCATCTCAGAGTAGCACTTGCAACCTACGTCCTGGATTATTTGCTAGATGTATGCCAATCTCTGTGTTCCTCCACATTTTTCACCCTCTACAGCTCCCTCTACTAACGTGGAAGTTATTCTCCAATGTCTTAACAAATGGCCTATCGTATTTTCCCTTCTTGTTGTCAGTGTTTCCCAAACATTCCTTTCCTCGCCGATTGTTTTGAGAACCACCTCATTGCTTTCCTTACAAGTTCACCTTATTTTCAACATTCTTCTGTAGCACCACATTCCAAACGCTTCGATTCTCTTCTGTTCCGGCTTTCCACCGCACGTGTTTCGCTACCATGCCATAGTGTGCTCCAAACGTACTTTCTCAGAAATTTCTTCGTTAAATTAAGACCTATGTTTGATATTAGTAGACTTCTCTTGGCCAGGTATGCCCTTTTTGCCAGTGCTAGTTGGCTTTTTATGTCATCTTTGCTCCGACCATCATTGGTTATTTTGTCATCTAGGTAGCAGAATTCCTTAATTTCGTCTACTTCGTGATCCCCAATTCTGTTTTAACTTTCACGCTGTTCCCATTTCTGCAATTTCAACATACGTACATAAATACATTAATCCTTGTTCAATAGATCATGAATACGACATTTTGTAATGATGTGGGAAGCGCCACTTTAACATAAGGTTTCTTTACACTAAATAGTGTTTTAATTATTTTTTTTACAGTCACTACTTCATACCTAAGAATTTATGTAATGAGTAGTAGTTGTCATTGAGAAATTCTTTTAATTTGCTTCTAAATGTTGGTTGGCTATCTGCCAGACTTTTAATACTATTTGGCAAATGACCAAAGATTTTTGTGGCAGCATAATACACCCCTTTCTCTTCCAAAGTGAGATTTAATCCAGAGTAGTGAACATCATCCTTTATCCTATAGTTGTAGCTATGCACTTCACTGTTATTTTTGAATTGGGATGGGTTATTAATGACAAATTTCATGAATATATGTATTGTGAAGGTACTGTGAATATCTCGATAAATGTCTGCAAGGTGATCTCAGGTAAGCTCCAGCAATTATTCTGATTACACGCTTTTGTGCAATGAATACATTCTCTCTTAATGACGAACTGCCCCAAAATAGGATGTCACATGAAAGCAGTGAATGAAAATAGGTATAGTAGGCTAATTTACTGATATGTTTTTTTATCACCAAAATTTGCAATAACCTTAATAGCATAAGTAGCTGAACCTAACCCTTTCAGCAGTCCATCAATGTATTTCTTCCAATTCAATTTCTCATCAATGAACACACCCAGAAATTTTGAGTATTCAGCCTTAGCAACAGACTTCTGTTCATAGTCTATATTTATCAATGGTGTTATACCATTTAGTGTACAGAATTGTATAAGCTGCTTTTTACAAAATTTAGTGAGAGTCCATTTGCAGAGGACCACTTAATAATTTTCTGAAAGACATTATTTACAATTTCTCCAGCTCATTCTTGCTTGTTGGGTGTGATTACTATACTTGAAACTTCATGAATATAGAGTGACAAGTCGTCAATATATATTAAGAACAATAAGGGACCCAAGACTGAACCCTGTGGGACACCACTCTTAATACCTCCCAGTTAGACGAATATGCTGGTTTTTGCAGACTATCTGTACTGTTAATTTCAACATTCTGCATTCTTCCAGTTAAGTAAGAATCAAACATTTGTGCACAGTCCCACTCATACCACAATGCTTAAGCTGATCATGATTCACACAATCAAAAGCCTCCGAGAAATCACAAAATATCCCAATAGGTGAGGTTCAGTTATTCAATGCATTTAATCTTTGACCAGTGAAAGCATATAAAGCCTTTTCTGTTGAAAAGCCATTCTGAAAACCAAACTGGCATTTTGTTAATACTTCATTTTTACTAAAATTTGATGCTACTCTTGAATACAGTACTTTTTGAAGAATTTTGGATAAAGCTATCAGAAGTAAGATTGGTTGGTAGTTGTTAGCATCAGACCTATCCCCTTTTTTATGCAGTGGTTTAACAATAATATATTTCAGCCTATCTGGAAAAATGCCCTGTTTCAGTGAGCTACTACATATGTGGCTGAGAATCCTACTTATTTGTTGGGGATAAGCTTTTATTACTCTGTTGGAAATGCCATCAATTCTATGTGAGCTTTACTTTTGAGTGACTTTATTATTTTCCTAATTTCAGTAGGAGAGGTGGGTTGTATTTCAATTTTATCAAATTGCATAGGTACTGCCTCTTCCATATACTGCCTTGCATTTTCTAATGAATAGCTGGATCCTATTTTCTCTACAACACTTAAAAATTATTATTGAAACTGCTTTCTACTTCTGACTGCTTGTTAACAAACTTTTCATTGTGTTTGATAGAAATAGAGTCTTCCTGTCCCCTCAGATGCCCTGTTTCCCTTTTCACAATGTTCCAAACTGTTTTAATTTTATTATCAGATGTGCTAATCTCAGATATAATGTACATACTTGTGGGCTTTTTAATAACGTTTCTGAGTGCAGTGCTGTAGTTTTTATAATGTTTCACTGTTTCAGGATCATTACTTCTCCTAGCTATAAGATACATTTCCCTTTCCTGTTTACAAGATTTTTTATCCCTTTAGTAAGCCATGACTTTTTACATGGTTTCTTACAATTTTATTTCACTGTTTTCTTAGGGAAACTGTTTTCAAATATACTCACAAAGGTATCATGAAATAGGTTAAATTTTAAATTAGTATCATTTTCCCTGTACACCTGATCCCAGTCTGTTGCAAGCTTTCCCTAAAATTTTGAATTGTTAAATTGTTAATTGAACACACTATTTTGGAGGACTGTTATGCATTACTGTATGGAGTTATATCATATACTGTAACTAGCTGTGTAGCATTATCAGACATACCATTCTTAACAAACCATTCTTAGCACAAAAATTTATCTTGGTCTGTGAAAACATTATCTATCAGTGTGCTGCTTTCCTGTACCACCCGAGTAGGAAGATCAATAACTGATGTCAAATTGAAAGAAACAAGTAATATTTCAAGATCAAGCTTTCAATGGGACTTCTAGAGAACCTGTGTTGAAATCCCTACAAACAATAATTTGCTTTCCTCTGTCTGACAGATAGCGCAACAAATAATCGAAGTTGAAAATTTCCCAATGGGGACCTGTACATGGCTGCAATTAAAAAAGTGCCATTATTTAGTTTAAGCTCACATACACATGCTTCTATATGTTGCTCTACACAAAACTTTTTAGTTTCCAAATTTTACACACTATGACAGATTTTAACATATATGGCAACTTCTCCTCTCTCCATGGTGTCTCTACTTACAAGTGTTGAAAGCTTTTATCAACCTACATTTCGATACCTGTGACTTCATGATGATCAGATAGGCATAGTACATCTATTCCACCTTCAGTTTCTAAATCTTCTAAACCGACAAGAAGATCATCTACTTTGTTTTTTAATCCCCTCATATTCTCATGCAATATATTAACATTATTTTTCACTGTGCTACTATGTGAATCTTGTGACATACCAACATTATTTTTAACTGTACTGTTATGAGGATCTTGTGATGTTTTCACATCTCTAGTACCTACCTGTCTGAGCTTCTCATTAAGCTTAATTTCAATCAATCTAGAATGACTGGACACTGATCTTAACCTAAAATTACTCCCATGAGTTTCAGTGTCTCCCCCTTAAAGATTTCGCTATCCTCCCAGCCGCTTTACTCTTCCCTTTCCTATTGAGATGCGGGCCATGTCTTGTGAAGACGCACCTACCAATACCATCAACAAGAACCAGACTATGCCTGACAAAGTAGACACCTGAAGCAGCTGATCTTGCTCCATATTGACCCTCCTGACAGAGCTGTTCAATTGGGGCCGATCATACTGCATGAAAGCAGAAACCAAGCCAATATTTGTAGGGTTCATTGCAGATGCTATTTTTACCAGGTCACACTCAATATTGTAGCCCTGATCCCTAACAATACTGTTTCCCGCTCCACCCACTACCACAACATGATCCTGCTTTGTAAAACCCTTGCACAATGATCCTACATCCTCCAGACATGCAATGGGCTTGAAAATACTTGGGACCTGGTACCTGTCACTAATTTTTCCTGCAAGATATGGCCCACACCTTTTCCATGGCTACTACCTAACAACAGAACTTTCTCTTACTTTCTACTTTTTGCAACAGTTGGTTTCCTGGAGAAAGTCTGTTGACTACTGACTACACTTACATCTACTTGAGCCTCTTCCTTCGTTGACTGAGGTAGCAAGGAAAATCTATTGTTTGTGCCAATGATGAAACTGTCTGATACTGTTTTCTTCCTGTGACCCCTGTTCCTTGCTAGCACTTCCCACCTGTCTTCACCCTCCTCCCCCCTTAACCTCATCAGTTCCTCCCTAGCACTATCCAGTTCAACTTGAACGGCTCTAATCTTCCCTTCATGTTCCGCTATTTTCCTGTCCCTTGAACATAATCTGCAATACCATGGAAGAGACCCATTTACTTCCCCGATTCCCTTGCCAATGTAACCATCTGCCAAAACAGCTGCACAGAAGCCCAGAACTGACTTTCCTACGGCAGCTCAAACACTTCTCGCTCATGGTTGTTTACAATAATTTTAGAAAATTTATCTAGGCAATGACAGTACTATTCTATTAACTACAGATTATAAGAGTTACTAAAGTTATGTGGAACACTAATATACATGTATACTATTAACTATGCAGTTAAACTAACATAAAAAGTCAAAACTTGTATACCCGAAAAATTAGGCCTAAGATCGTTTATGCGCGATACGTACTTTACGCGTTTTGAAAGGAAACAAAAGATAGAACTTAAAACCTTTAATTCCCCCAATAGATACTGCACTACTAAATATATTTGTAAAACAACCTAAATTTTTCACTTAATACTTAAAGAAATGTCTTAAGTTTTATGTAAACCAACGTCTAAAGTACGCGGAAACCGGCCCTTAGGGTTTTTGAGAAATACATTGATTACTTACTACTCTCAATACATTGTATATACTCATTAGATTGTGCATTCCATTCCACACATTCTGTAATTCTTCTACACTTTCACTGAGGGTAGCAGTGTCATCACCGAATCCTATCATTGACATCTTTTCAACTTGAATTTGAATTCCACTGTTGAACATTTCTTTTATTTCCATCACTGCTTCTTCGATGTGTAGATTGGAGCGAAACAGTAGGAACGAAAGACTACACGGTTTTTAATCCGAGCACTTCGTTCTTGGTCTTCCAGTCTAATCGTTTCCTCTTGGTTCTCGTGCATATTGTGCACTATAGCTTGTAACTCTATTATCGATATTACCTAAAACTTCTTTGTCTGCTTTTACTTCATGTGACTTCTTTATAACCATGCTCTTTGATGTAATATTTATATACACCTACGTTTACATCTACATGGATACTCTACAAATCATAATTAAGTGCTTGGCAGAGGCCACCTTCACAACAATTCTCTATTATTCCAATTTAGAACAGCGCGTGGAGAAAGCGAGCAACTATATCTTTCCGCGCATGCTCTGATTTCCCTTATTTTATTGTGATGATCGTTTCCCCCTATGCAGGTCGGCGTCAACAAATATTTCCGCATTCGGAGGAGAAAGTTGGTGATTCAAATTTCTTGAGAAGATTCCGCAGCAACGAAAAAGTTTTTCTTTTAATGATCTCCACCTCAAATCATGTATTATGTCAGTGAAACTCTTTCCCTATTTCGCAGTAATACAAAACGTGCATGTCTCCTTTGAACTTTCTCGATGAACTCTGGTAAGGATCCCTGACCGCGCAGCAGGACTCCAAAAGAGGACGGATAAGTGTGTGTTGGCAGTCTCCTTAGTAGATCTGTTACATTTTCTGTGTCCTGCCAATAAAACGGTCTTCGGCTTGCCTTCCCCACAAAATTTTCTATATGTTCTTTCCAGTTTGAGTTGTTTGTAAATGTAATTCGTAGTTATTTAGTTAAATTTACGGCCTTTATATTTGCCTGATTTATCGTGTAACCGAAGTTTAACGGATTCCTTTTAGCACTCATGGGGATGTCCTCACATTATTTAGGGACAACTGCCAATTTTCGCACCATATAGATATCTTTTCTAAATCGTTTTACAAGTTGTTGTGATCTTCTGGGTAGTTTACTAGACGATAAACACTGCATCTCCTCCAAACAATCAAAGACGTCTGTCTTACATACGAGTATATAGATAGGGAGCCACCAAAGGTCTATAACACTACCTTGGAGAACGACAGAAATCACTTCCGTTTTACTCGATGACTTTCCGTCAATTACTACGAACTGTGATCTCTCTGACAGGAAATCACGAATCCCGTCACATAAGTGAGACAATATTCCATAAGCAAGTCATTTCACTACAAGCCGCTTGTGTGATACAGTGTCGAAAGCATTCTGGAAAGCTAGAGATACGGAATCAATTTGTTATCCCTTGTCAGTAGCACTCAACACTTCGTGTTTCAAAAGAACGATGTTTTCTAAATCCGCGTTGACTGTGTTTCAATAGACCCTTTTCTTCGAGGTAATTCATAAAGTTCGAACTAAACATCTGTTCCAAAATTTTGCTGCATATCGACGTTAATGATGTGGGCCTGTAATTTAGTGGATTTTTTAAATGTTTTACTTATTATTTACGACGGTTTATGCAATTTCAATTAATCTATGGATGCAACTTGAAAAGTGAAAGAATGGAAATATTAAAACTACACTCCTGGAAATTGAAATAAGAACACCGTGAATTCATTGTCCCAGGAAGGGGAAACTTTATTGACACATTCCTGGGGTCAGATACATCACATGATCACACTGACAGAACCACAGGCACATAGACACAGGCAACAGAGCATGCACAATGTCGGCACTAGTACAGTGTATATCCACCTTTCGCAGCAATGCAGGCTGCTATTCTCCCATGGAGACGATCGTAGAGATGCTGGATGTAGTCCTGTGGAACGGCTTGCCATGCCATTTCCACCTGGCGCCTCAGTTGGACCAGCGTTCGTGCTGGACGTGCAGACCGCGTGAGACGACGCTTCATCCAGTCCCAAACATGCTCAATGGGGGACAGATCCGGAGATCTTGCTGGCCAGGGTAGTTGACTTACACCTTCTAGAGCACGTTGGGTGGCACGGGATACATGCGGACGTGCATTGTCCTGTTGGAACAGCAAGTTCCCTTGCCGGTCTAGGAATGGTAGAACGATGGGTTCGATGACGGTTTGGATGTACCGTGCACTATTCAGTGTCCCCTCGACGATAACCAGTGGTGTACGGCCAGTGTAGGAGATCGCTCCCCACACCATGATGCCGGGTGTTGGCCCTGTGTGCCTCGGTCGTATGCAGTCCTGATTGTGGCGCTCACCTGCACGGCGCCAAACATGCATACGACCATCATTGGCGCCAAGGCAGAAGCGACTCTCATCGCTGAAGACGACACGTCTCCATTCGTCCCTCCATCCACGCCTGTCGCGACACCACTGGAGGCGGGCTGCACGATGTTGGGGCGTGAGCGGAAGACGGCCTAACGGTGTGCGGGACCGTAGCCCAGCTTCATGGAGACGGTTGCGAATGGTCCTCGCCGATACCCCAGGAGCAACAGTGTCCCTAATTTGCTGGGAAGTGGCGGTGCGGTGCCCTACGGCACTGCGTAGGATCCTACGGTCTTGGCGTGCATCCGTGCGTCGCTGCGGTCCGGTCCCAGGTCGACGGGCACGTGCACCTTCCGCCGACCACTGGCGACAACATCGATGTACTGTGGAGACCTCACGCCCCACGTGTTGAGCAATTCGGCGGTACGTCCACCCGGCCTCCCGCATGCCCACTATACGCCCTCGCTCAAAGTCCGTCAACTGCACATACGGTTCACGTCCACGCTGTCGCGGCATGCTACCAGTGTTAAAGACTGCGATGGATCTCCGTATGCCACGGCAAACTGGCTGACACTGACGGCGGCGGTGCACAAATGCTGCGCAGCTAGCGCCATTCGACGGCCAACACCGCGGTTCCTGGTGTGTCCGCTGTGCCGTGCGTGTGGTCATTGCTTGTACAGCCCTCTCGCAGTGTCCGGAGCAAGTATGGTGGGTCTGACACACCGGTGTCAATGTGTTCTTTTTTCCATTTCCAGGAGTATATATATATATATATATATATATATATATATATATATATATATATATATATATAATTCCCGGCAATCAGTTGCAACAATTATGCATATAATAAGTTGTTGAAAGTCGTTTCTCGTGGAAAAACTGGCGACTTCGAACATCATTACGTTTTCCGCAAAGAAAGTTGTATTTCACAAATGTTATTAATTGTCTTCATAATGTTAACCACGTATAGTTAACGGAAGACGTGGAAACGATATTCCGAAACGAATACGTATAGCGTAAGTCAAACGTTCGAATTAGAACAGAGACCCCACGAACACAAATTTGCTGTGGCAGGTATGAAATATAAACTCCGTTACTCGCTCGTTACACTTGAAGGACAGATGTTGAATGGGCCGAAACGAGCAGCCGCATAACAGCGTAGTTGCCTGCTAATTTGTGAACCACGCTGTAAGTCATGAAAGGTAATGATTCTATGGAACTCTATTACGGTACATCCGAAATTAATTTTTCATCTGAAAATTTCTCTCTTTTAGGAATGCTTCCTTCTGTTTGCTAGGAACTCTTCAGCCCATCCACAAAATCGTGTCCGATATTCCATTCGCTCTTATACTAATCAACCAAAGAATTATGACCACTGCCCACCGCGACGCTGCATACTACCAGGCGGGCATGTCACGAGGTAAAAAGTACGTAAGCGGTGCATACACGGTCGGGATATCCCCTAGCGAAGATATGAGCTGTAAATGGGGAAATCCCCTGAGATAAGCGACTTTGACAAAGGGCAGATTATTATTATGCAGAGCTTGTAACGAGTATCTCCAAAGCGGCTAGTAGAATTTTCACGTGCTGTCATGAGCATCTACGGAAAGCGGTTGAAGGACAGTGAAATCGCCACTCGGCACTAAGTGATTGGACGTCCACGACTCTTCACAGAACGTGGGGTTCAGAGGCTTGTCTGCTCTGTAAAATAGGATAGACGGTGATCTGTGGCATCTCTGCCGAAAGAGCACAATGTTCGTAAACGCACAAATGTTTCGGAACACACCGTTCATCGTTGAACGTGGAGCTCCGCAGCAGACCACGCCTACGTGTTCACTTGTTGATCCAACGACATCAACAATTACGATTGCATTGGGCACGAGACCGTCGGGACTCGAACGTCGATCAGTGTAAACGTGTCGGCTCTTCGGGTGAATCACGTTTTTGCTACACTAAGTCCATGATTGTCTCCACAAATGCCGTCTTCGTGGTGAACGGCGGCTCGAAACACGCAGCGCGACACGGTCGCAGGCTAGTGGGAAGAGTATTATTGTATGGGAGACATTTTCAAAAAAAATGGCTCTGAGCACTATGGGACTTAACTGCTGAGGTCATCAGTCCCCGAGAACTTAGAACTACTTAAATCTAACTAAACTAAGGACATCACAAACATCCATGCCCGAGGCAGGATTCGAACCTGCGACCGTAGCGGTCGCGCGGTTCCAGACTGTAGCGCCTAGAACCACTCGGCCACTCCGGCCGGCCGGAGACATTTTCCTGTGCTTGCATGGGACCTGTGGTAGTAACCAAAAACATGCTGACAGTTGCGACCCTTGCATCCCTTCATGCTTGATGTCTTACACCACGGCGCAGTATCTTTCATCAGTGTATAATTGCCCGTCTCTCGGAGACAAAAAAACGTGCTACAGTGTCAGCCGTGCTGCGGCTCGCCTTGGTGCTGTTGTAGGTTTCATCTACATCTACATCTACATTTATACTCCGCAAGCCACCCAACGGTGTGTGGCGGAGGGCACTTTACGTGCCACTGTCATTACCTCCCTTTCCTGTTCCAGTCGCGTATGGTTCGCGGGATGAACGACTGTCTGAAAGCCTCCGTGCACGCTCTAATCTCTCTAATTTTACATTCGTGATCTCCTCGGGAGGTATAAGTAGGGGGAAGCAATATATTCGATACCTCATCCAGAAACGCACCCTCTCGAAACCTGGCGAGCAAGCTACACCGCGATGCAGAGCGCCTCTCTTGCAGAGTCTGCCTCTTGAGTTTATTAAACTTTTTGCGTCCTCTGTTGGAGGCCAGACTGTATCGTTTAGTTGACATGGTTGCGGTTGTTTGTATTCTTCTTGTGTTGACTGGCACTACTTGGTTTCGCAAGCGTTACCTGTCCGCTAGTGTCAGCAGCGGCGTTATCGGTATGTAGTAACTGTGGCCCTATCTTTGGGGTCGTCGTTGTTCTTCTGGGTCTTGTGAGTGAGCAGTTCGGTTGGGGACTGAGGAAGTGCCAAGAGGGAACTGATAGAACACGTCGGGACCGCTGGCGGCACGCATGCACTACCAGATGGAAGGGCTGTGGTTGCGAGGGTACACGACCTAGTCGCCAAACGGATCCAACAAGCTTTGAGTTGAGTGGATTTTAATCCTAGCAGTGAAACTTCCACCATTGTGTGATCTCGCGATTCTCCAGTGACTTGGGTTCGTGTTGCTGCTCGCAGTGTCGTCGAGATGAAGATCACCGAGTTGAGTGCTTGGGGAAGCGGATCTAATTTGTGTTCCTCGACTTCTTGTTACTAATTGCTGCATTATATGTGTTACTATTTGTCAAGTTCAACCAGCGGTATTTTTCATGCCTGGTGGCCGCAAACACCCCAGTTGCCTGCCCCGGGCGTTAGTGTATGTAACGGCAGTGTACGTTTCCTCACCTTGCCGCTGCTATCCGATAAGGCGTGTAGTTTTGACAATTTCCTTGATTTGTACGTCGGTTGGTGTTTCTTCTGCTCTGGTAGTAGTGGTTCCCTTCTCCTTTCTGACGCTCTAAACACAGCGTTCTGAGGACGTAGTGCTGTCCGCCGGTTCCGGCTTTGGCGTGGTGTTCCGTCGTTGCATTGGTTATCGGACGTTAGGTAGCTTCTGCAGATTATCATTAGTCATTCGTTAGACTGCCACTTGTCTGAGTTACCATCCTGTAGTTCAAATGGATCTGAGCACTTAGAACTACTTAAACCTAACTAAGCTAAGTACATCACACACACCCATCCCCGAGACAGGATTCGAACCTGCGACTGTAGCGGTCGCGCAGATCCAGACTGTAGCGCCTAGAACCGCTCGGCCACTCTGGCCGGCTCTTGTGAAGTGAATGCAACTCTTGGCTGCCTTTATCATTGCTCGTGAAAGTGTTTTTGGCCTGACCTACTCAGATGTCAATTCCTGGAGCATCGTCGTTGATTAGCTCTTGTGCTTTATTATTGTTTTATTATTTTATTACCAAGTTACCATCATTTGTGTCACCTGTGGTGATCATTTTCTTGTCCTTTTGAATCAACCTTGTTATTATATTTGCTGTTTTACTGTATGTTTCTAATTTTTTTTTTTTTGAGTATAATTGCCATTCTTGGCGTTACAGCAGTTTAAACGGTTGTGCTACCAAGTTTACCATCATTTTGTCTCACCTGTTTGGTGATCAGTTGCCTGTCTTTTAAATTAACTTTTGCTGTTGCCTTGCTGTCGACAGTATGTTTGTTAAATTTTTTTAAATAATTGCCATTCTTGGCGTTAAAGGCCTTCAGCCGTGACTGTCGCTACTTGTCTTAAAATTCTGATGTGGCAATTGTATTTTAGCAGTTAACCTTTAAGACCTTGGTGATTTGTTTTCAATATTTTGATAACTGTTATTTCTAAGTTGCAACAAGTTAAACAATTCTTAACTTATTGCCATTAAGGCCTTCAGTCGTGAAACAATTCTTAGTTTATTGCCATTAAATCCTTCAGCCATGAGTGTCGTTACTTGTCTTTACATTTTAATTTGGTAATTCTATTTTTGCAGCGAGCTTTAAGACCTTGGACACTTGTCTTTTATATTTTACTAACTGTAATTGTAAGTTGCAGCAAGTTTAATCAATTCTTAAATGATTGCCATTATTTTAATTTGTTGTTGATTTTAAATAAATTCTGTGTGATTAAAAGAATAGCCAGTCAATAGTAACTGATTACGGCCCCGTCCACAATCGTAACCGAATCCTGCCTCCCTTGACCACCAGGTCTCACAGTGGTTTCAGGAGCATTATAATGAACTCACGTTGATGTCTCGGCGCCCAAATTCGCCTGATATAAATCCTATGGAACCAATCTGGGTCTCTAAAAATGGTTCACATGGCTCTGAGCACTATGGGACTTAACATCTATGGTCATCAGTACCCTAGAACTTAGAACTACGTAAACCGAACTAACCTAAGGACAGCACACAACACCCAGCCATCACGAGGCAGAGAAAATCCCTGATCCCGCCGGGAATCGAACCCGGGAACCCGGGCGTGGGAAGCGAGAACGCTACCGCACGACCACGAGATGCGGGCAATCTGGGTCTCTAACGGACACCATCCCCTCGTACGCAGATCAGCGGACCGTTATTGTTATTTACACGAATTACATGACCTATGCGTAGACATCTAATGCGACATACTTCCACAAACCTACCAACAAACTGTCGGATCCGTAATACGTAGAATCAGCGATTTATTTCGTTCCAAAGACAGACAGACAAGCTATTAAGCAGGTGGTCATAATTTTTTGGCTCATCAGTGTATTTTATTCATCTGGAAAAAAAGACGATGTTCTTTTCGCGAGACTCTGTACGAAAAGCTTAGAAAATCGGAATTTACGGTAGACTGCAGAACTTATTACGTAATCGAGATGGAAGGGGGAGGGGGAAGGAAAGGAAAGGGAATGAACTGGTGATATCAGCTGCATCGGGACTTGGTGCGGAATCAGCGGCGACGGTGAAAATGTATGCCGGGCCGCGCCTCGAACACGGTGTCCTCTGCTTACTTGACAGTTGCGGTAACCATTGCGCCAACGTTTATCTCAAACTCGTGGACCACCTCGACACGTTCCCCGGTCGACCCACATTCCTACCTAGCACCACTATCCACAGTTCTCGTCCATGTTCCCCATGCTCGATAATTTTACGTCCCCGATAGAGATCGAACGAAATATGCATCCACATTGAAGCTTGTGGACTCATTGCCTATCGACGTGAATCTGTGATTTGAATGTGTGCTGTCTGTTCTTTTAGGCATTTCCGAAAGAACACACACCACGCATTCATATCGCAGGCTGCAGAACGATTCTACTGCCGCCAAGCACGAGGTGCATCCAGAACAGGTCGCGTCCAGAGATGGCATGTAGTCGGAGAGGAAGGCGCATGCGCAGATTAGAGAGGAGTTATGTGGGTATAATGCAGTACAGTTTCACTCTTGTGACGGCAATGACTGCCGCATAGTGCTAGGTTAAAATGGCTGCGCTGATACTGTTGATACTGTCTCTCGCAAACTGCGAGGGTCGAGCGTCGTCCGATTATTGCACGCTCAGAAGCAATCTCCAGCAAAAATCTATCACGAATTGTGCCACGTATACGGATACGGTAATTTGAGCACAGACGATGGTGCAGGAAATTCGATAAAGGACGAACCAGTATTCACATATAAGATGGTCGACCGTCCCTGGTGACACCAGAATTGATGGAAAGTGTGCGGCAAGCAGTTTTGCAAAAGTGGTGCTTCACAATTTCAGACGTCTCTCGTCGATTCCTTCAGATGCCCCGCTCGTCGTTGCACGAAATTGTCGCTCAGTGGTTTGGTTTTCATGAGGTGTGTGCAAGATGCGTGCCAAGGCAAATGAACACAAAATCAGACGTCTGGCCGCAGCACCGATATTCCTACAGCGTCACGGACAGAATGGTGATGAGTCTTTCAGCCATATTGTCACTGGTGATGAAACATTGGTGTCACATGCCATAACAGAAACAAATCAACAATTTGCACATTGGCGGCATAGTGGTTCACCTCCGAAGATCAGATTCAGACAGACAGTCTCTGGAAAAAAAAAAAAAAAGCGAAAATGGTCTGTCTTCTGCGATCGACGTGGTGTTCTCCTGTGCGAGTTTACCACGAGGGAGGACCGTAAATACTGATCGGTTTTGTCACACATTGAAAAATATAAGGAGGGAGAACCAGAACTATAAACTTGGAATGTTGAGAAGAGGCATTACGCTTGTGCGTGACAATACAGGACGTTTTACGACCATCGCCATACGAAATTTGTCGAATCAGTTTGGATGGGGAATCTTTGACCATCCACCCTACCAGCACATCTCATGAAACATTCTCTGGCGGGAAACCGTTTCCACAACGAGGGTGAGGTGCAGACTGAAGCGATTTCGTGTTTCGTGGCTCCGGACGTTGGCGGCTGACTCCTATACGGTGTTTTCCGTAAGAGCGGGCTAAAATTTAACAGGACATAGAGGTGGGGAACCTGAAGTCGGAGACGCCTGATTAAGGAGATAATAGGAATAAAATCACATTATTGTGTAGTTTTTTACTAACGGCCAGCACCCTTAATGCAAGCGTGACATCGGCGAACAGGATTCTAACGCATCCTGACAAATATTCCTGGTGTGTTTCGAATCACATCACAAAACTGGCAACTAATTCCACTCCATATCCACTGGGGTCTCACTCACAAGTGACTTTAGATATCGCCGTAGGAAATAATCAAGGGGGGAAAAAAATGGTTCAAATGGCTCTGAGCACTATGGGCCTCAACTTCAGAGGTCATTAGTCCCCTAGAACTTAGAACTAGTTAAACCTAACTAACCTAAGGACATCACACACATCCATGCCCGAGGCAGGATTCGAACCTGCGACCGTAGCGGTCCTGCGATTCCAGACTGCAGCGCCTTTAATCAAGGGGATTCAGGTCAGGTGACGTCGCAGGTCTCCTCTTGAAAATCGGGTGCACGAAAGGTCCACATGTTGCCTGGTCCCTCGTCTCTTCTTTCCAGTGAACCAATCTCCCGCATTCGTCGATCGAGAGAAATAAACACTCGTCGTGAAGGATAATGACTGTTAGGAAATCTTTCCCTGTACAGCGTTTCAGCATCGAGAGCATTGCAATGTAATTCCCCATGCACAAGGTGCACTTCAGTGATTTCTGCGAAACTGTAGTGGAACTTCTCAATCGTATCGTACTACACGTCTCTGAATGGCACGGAGTAATGAACGGGTCTGTCGTCGATCCATAGCACATTCTGTCATGGGGCAATGTAAATACGATACAACAAAGCCACCTTATGGACAAGTAAAATAAACAAAACCTGCGTCATGGCTTCCTAGTAATCCGGCTCGTTCTCCTTGTTCCTTGCAGGAAATGTAGAATATATATGTAAATAAGCAGTACGTTACGTGTAAACTTGTACGTATTTTCGATGTAAATAAGTTGGAAAACATTAATGCTAGACAAAGCGGTAGACAAGTTTACTTCCGTATCTCCTTAAGCTGGCTTTTACAACCCCAGGTTCCCCACCTCAAACTTTTCAGTGGTTCATTCTCTATGTCTCGTTACATTTTTGCACGCTCTTACGGAAACACCCTGTGTATGAGCAAGCAACTACTGGTGCACCATTACGATAAATACCTCAGAACTGGTGTTGACTATGTTGAGAAGCAGCCAGCGTTTTTATGTAAGTATTCCAATAAATATTTCTTACTTAGTGATATTTATGTTTTCTTTATCGGTCATCAGAGGTTGCTTTCTGGATGCATCTCCTACGTTTCGAATAAAAACCACGACGACAAGAGATATTAGGGGTCTTACGGAGGCACAGAGGCAGTTGTTTTTGCATCGTTCCATTTGCAAGTGAAACCGAAAGCGGACTTACTAATTATGATGGAATGCACCTCCGCTATGCATTGTGTGGTGGCTTGCGGAGTATGAACACTACTGGCCATTAAAATTGCTACACAAAGAAGAAATGCAGATGATAAACAGGTATTCATTGGACAAATATATTATACTAGAACTGACATGTGTTTACATTTTCACGCAATTTGGGTGCATAGATCCTGAGAAATCAGTACCCAGAACAACCACCTCTGGCCGTAATAACGGCCTTTGTTACGCCTGGGCATTGAGTCAAACAGAACTTGGATGGCGTGTACAGGTACAGCTGCCCATGCATGTTCCACACGATACCACGGCTCATCAAGAGTAGTGACTGGCGTATTGTGAAGAGCCAGTTGCTCGGCCACCATTGACTAGACGTTTGCAGTTGGTGAGAGATCTGGAGAATATACTGGCCAGGGCTGAAGTCGAACATTTTCTGTGTCCAGAAAGGCCCGTACAGGACCTGCAACATGCGGTAGTGCATTATCCTGCTGAAATGAAGGGTTTCGCAGGGATCGAATGAAGGGTAGAGCCACGGGTCGTAACACATCTGAAATGTAACGTCCACTGTTCAAAGTGCCGTCAATGCGAACAAGAGGTGACCGAGACGTGTAACCAATGGCACCCCATACGATCACGCAGGGTGATACACGAATACACGCTTCCAATGTGCGTTCACCGCGATGTCGCCAAACACGGATGCGACCATCATGATGCTGTAAACAGAACCTGAATTCATCCGAAAAAATGACGTTTTGCCATTCGTGCACCCAGGTTCGTCGTTGAGTACACCATCGCAGGCGCTCCCGTCTGTGATGCAGCGTCAAAGGTAACCGCAGCCATGGTCTCCAAGCTGATAGTCCATGCTGCTGGAAACGTCGTCGAACTGTTCGTGCAGATGGTTGTTGTCTTTCAAAAGTCCCCATCTGCTGACTCAGGGATTTAGATGTGGCTGCAGGATCCGTTACAGCCATGCCTGTCATCTCGACTGCTAGTGGTACGAGGCCGTTGGGATCCAGCACGGCGTTCCGTATTACCCTCCTGAACCTACCGATTCCATATTCTCTTGACAGTCACTGGATGTCGATCAACGCGAGCAGCAATGTCGCGATACGATAAACCGCAATTGCGATAGGCTACAATCCGACCTTTATCAAAGTCCGAAACGTGATAGTACGCATTTCTCCTCCTTATACGAGGCATCACAACAGTGTTTCGCTAGGCAACGCTGGTCAACTGCTGTTAGTGTATGAGAAATCGGTTGGAAACTTTCCTGATGTCAGCAAGTTGTAGGTGTCGCCACCGGCTCCAACCTTTGTGAATGCTCTGAAAAGCCAATGATTTGCATATCACAGCATCTTCTTCCTGTCGGTTAAATTTCGCGTCTGTAGCAGGTCATCTTCATGGTGTAGCAATTTTAATGGCCAGTAGTGTTATATAGATGTATATGTATACTAGGCGGCAGTGCGAAACAATATCGAACGCCTTCAAGAAGTCAAGGAAATCAGCATGAACCTGGGCACCGGTATCTACTACCTTTTGGGTCTCGTGGACGAACAGCGAGCGCGCCATTTCAACAAGATCGCTGTTTGTGTAATACACGTTGATCCTGCACGGGACACTCTGAAATTTGGTAGTTCTCGAGTTACGATAGTTTTTGGGTAATAGTTTAGTATTTGAGGTTTCTGAAAATTTTCCGGCACAAAGAATATTCCATGAAGTTTCGGGATTGCAGCCGGATAATGTTGAATTCCTGCCACGATGTTTGCGGCTGGCAGCCATTCAGCCACCTTGAGTTGCATGTTTAGCTCTGGAGATTGCTAGTTCACATAGACAACTTTATACCAAAAACTGGCGCGGAGACGCATGCGGAAAGGATGCGACTACGTGAGCAACCTCTGTCGAGTTTCACGCACTCTTCGAAAATTGCTCCATCTATGGCTCGCAGGCGCATGTGTAATGGAGATACTGCATGCACGCTCTCAGTTGGAATGCGGGCTCGCAGAATTAAAATTCAGATGTCAAATAAACACATGCAGACCTGTATTTACAGGCCTCTAGCTGCCACTACCCACCACAAACTATGGGAGACCTTCGAAATTTTATGCACCAGGCACATGATGGAGACAGCTTTGCGAAGGAGGTGGAATACCAACAATCCGTGTTCAAAAATAATGCACTTCTCCATAACTCATTAGCACAGCGTTGAGGACGAAGAAACGTGACCACTCACAAAAGCAAGAAGAGAAGAAGCAGTTCAGACCCATAGCGTTCCTCCCATATGGCGGCAATATTTCGTCGAAGTTACACACAATCTCAAGGAAACATCAGGTCACCTACAAAGACTTGTGCTCTTCTCGGTTCGGCAAAGGACGATCCGGGATTGCGGAGGGCTGGATTCTACAGAATGCCCTGCCGGTGTGTCAAAGCCTACATCGGTGAGACAACGCACACAGTGCGTGAAAGGTGCGTTGAACGTGGTCGCCACACTCTCCTTTCGCAACCCAGTAAGTCGGCCATAGCCGAGCATCGTATCTCCACATGGCATTCTAAGAATTACGCTGCACGAAAATCTTGGCCTCGACGAGATATTTGTGGGAATCAGTTATTAAGGAGTCGGTGGAAATACGTTTGGCGAAAGAGCGTACTGATCGCGTTAGCGGGTTTCATCTGAATAAGGCGTGGGAAGAACGCAAACTTTTGTTATAACAGTTTCTTTTAATCATCACTCTTCTGACTGGATGCAGCCCACCACGAATTCCTCTCCCGTGCCAACCTTCTCATATCAGAGCATCAGTTACAACTTACGTCATCAGTTATCAGCTGGATGTATTCCGCTCTCTGTCTTTCTCTACACTTTTTTCCCTCTACAGTTTCCTCTAGTACCAAGTTATTCCCTGATGTTTGACCGATGTCCTATCATGTCGTCCATTCTTCTTGTCAGTGTTTTCCATATGTTCCTTTCCTCCGCGATTGTGCGGGGAACCCCGTCATACTTTATCTTATCAGTCGCAGTAATTTTCAACATTCTTCTGTAGCACCGCGTCTCGAAGGTTTAGATTCTCTTCTGTTCCAGTTTTCGCACAATCCTTGTCTCACTACCAAACAATGCTGTGCTCCAAATTTAAATTCTCAGAAATTTCTTCCTCAAATTAAGACCTATGTTTGAAGCTAGTAGACGTGTCTTGGCGAGACATGCCCTTTTCGCCAGTGCTAGCCTCGTTTTTGTTCCGGCGTATCGACAAGCGCGGGCACGAAGACGAAGATCGCAAGAGCAAAGAAGGCGGTGAGACGACGTCAGCCAAAAGCCCGCTGACAAGGACCTCACCACGACAGGAGCGCCCTCTAGCCGAAGAGAATATAAGCGCCGCTCCTGCCAGCCTCGGCCGGACAGTATTGGGACAGTATTCGCTCAGTACTACGAGAGTACTACGATAGCAGTGACATGTGATCCATATCAGTTCGTACATGGACCTTGTATACAGCAAATGACTTAGATTGTTTGCATATCGCCCATCGCTTCCTACCCCGTTGCAAACTTAAAGTTAAGAATTGTCAAACGGTTCATATGGCTCTGAGCACTATGGGACTTAACATCTGTGGTCATCAGTCCCCTAGAACTTAGAACTACTTAAACCTAACTAACCTAAGGACATCACAGACATCCATGCCCGAGGCAGGATTCGAACCTGCGACCGTAGCATTCGCGCGGTTCCAGACTGAAGCGCCTAGAACCGGTCCACCTCACCAGTGCGCCTTAAATATTGTCAATCTTCTTATTTGTAAAAAAGATATTAATATGATTGTGCTGAATTGTTGTATAGCATTTCGAGAACACAGCATCCTTTATGCACCCAATAAGAGACGAGTGGACAAGACCCCACAGTTTTTATGTTCTTCCTCCGTTCGTCATGGGTTATTTTGCTGACTAGGTAGAAGAATTCCATAGTCCGCTTCGGGATCACCAATTCTGATGTTAACTTTCTCGCTCTTCACATTTCTGCTACATCTCATTACTTTCGCCTTCTTCGAGTTACTCTCTATCCATATTCCGAAGTCCTTAGATTGTTCATTTCATTGAGTATATCTGTAATTCTTCTAACTACAGTGAATTTTATTAAACTGACATCTGAATTTTAACTTCGTGAGCCCGCCGAAAGTGAGCTCGTGTGTACTATCACCATTATGCATGCGACTGCGCGCCATCAATGAGCAATATTCGAGGAGGGCGCGAAACTCTGCCAGGTCGCTTATCTGGAGCTAAGTCGAAACAAGGTCCCGGGAGTAGTAGACAGCATTCCATTAGAACTACTGATAGCCTTGGGAGAGCCAGTCCTGACAAAACTCCACCATCTGGTGAGCAAGATGTATGAGACAGGCGATATACTCTCAGACTTCAAGAAGAATATAATAATTCCAATCCCAAAGAAAGCGGGGGTTGACAGGTGTGAAAATTACCGAACTATCAGTTTAATAAGTCACGGCTGCAAAATACTAACGCGAATTCTTTACAGACGAATGGAAAAGCTGGTAGAAGCCGACCTCAGGGAAGATCAGTTTGGATTCCGTAGAAATGTTGGAACACGTGAGGCAATACTGACCCCACGACTTATGTTAGAAGCTAGATTAAGGAAAGGCAAAACTACGTTTCTAGCATTTGTAGACTTAGAGAAAGCTTTTGACAATGTTGACTGTGATACTCTCTTTCAAATTCTGAAGGTGGCAGGGGTAAAATACAGGGAGCGAAAGGCTATTTACAATTTGTACAGAAACCAGATGGCAGTTGTAAGAGTCGAGTGACATGAAAGGGAAGCAGTGGTTGGGAAAGGAGTGAGACAGGTTTGTAGCCTCTCCCCGATGTTATTCAATCTGTATATTGAGCAAGCAGTAAAGGAAACAAAAGAAAATTTCGGAGTAGGTATTAAAATCCATGGAGAAGAAAGAAAAACTTTGAGGTTCGCCGATGACATTGTAATTCTGTCAGAGACAGCAAAGGACTTGGAAGAGCAGTTGAACGGAATGGACAGTGTCTTGAAAGAAGGATATAAGATGAACATCAACAAAAGCAAAACGAGGATAATGGAATGCAGTCGAGTTAAGTCGGGTGATGCTGAGGGAATTAGATTAGGAAATGAGACGCTTAAAGTAGTAAAGGAGTTTTGCTATTTGGGGAGCAAAATAACTGATGATGGTCGAAGTAGAGAGGGTATAAAATGTAGACTGGCAATGGAAAGGAAAGCATTTCTGAAGAAGAGAAATTTGTTAAGCCCGAGTATAGATTTAAGTGTCAGGAAGTCGTTTCTGAAAGTATTTGTATGCAGTGTAGCCATGTATGGAAGTGAAACATGGACGATAACCAGTTTGGAGAAGAAGAGAATAGAAGCTTTCGAAATGTGATGCTACTGAAGAATGCTGAAGATTAGATGGGTTCTGAACAGAATTGGAGAGGAGTTTGTGGCACAACTTGACTAGAAGAAGGGATCGGTTGGTAGGACATGTTCTGAGGCATCAAGGGATCACCAATTTAGTATTGGAGGGCAGCGTGGAGGGTAAAAATCGTAGAGGGAGACCAAGAGACGAATACACTAAGCAGATTCAGAAGGATGTAGGCTGCAGTGAGTACTGGGAGATGAAGCAGCTTGCACAGGATAGAGTAGCATGGAGAGCTGCATCAAACCAGTCTCAGGACTGAAGACCACAACAACAACAACAGGAACTGGCAATTTCTACCCCACGATGGCTGGATGGATGTAAGCCGAAACATCGAGGCAAGAAGTCATCACTATCCGGCCGGAATCCCAAGACTTCACGGAATAGTTTCGTATTTGTCGCGGTGTGAGAGCGCCGCTCGTATATAGCTGTTGGCGCCCAGCGCGTTAGTACAGTAATGGTATCGAGGGGAGGCTTTGGCAGACATTAACATTCCGCCCGGCTGAGGCGCGTACAAAGCGGTCGCGTCGCAGCCCGGCCCAGGCGGGGGGAGGTGTCGCCGGCACGGAACGGCATTCCAGCTGGAATTCCAGCGCGGGGACGCTAGTACGACTCCCCCCTCCCCTTCTCTCCATCCCCCCCCCCTCTCTCTCTCTGCTCCCGATTAATTAGGGAGCGTGTCGGGCGTGGCGAGAGGAGCCAGCCAGAGTCAGAGCGCGCGAATGCCGCCGCCCGATAGTATCGCCCCGGGCGCCGGGTCCTGGGCGCCGACACCGCCTGTATCTGCCGGGGGTGGAGGGGGGGGGCGGCGTCTACCCGGCACCTCTGCGGTAGGCTGCCCCCTTCAGCTCTGTCCACCACGAGACACCTCGTCAGTCACAGCCGCAGAGGGTTTAACCCGAGGCATTCGCGGCATTAACACTAGCGTCGTCAGGGCTCGAGCGTTGCGCGCAGGCACAGACCCGACGGAGCTGTCAGCCCGCGGTTGCGAAACCTAGAGAGCTGTTGCAGAAAGCAAGTACTGTTTGCGTGTGTCTCTCGCGCAGTCTGAGTGTACGGTGGTAGCGTATTGCGCAGTTACATCCTTCAGCTCTAGAACATACACTACTGGCCATTAAAAGTGCTAGACCAAGAAGAAATGCAGATGATAAACGGCTATTCATTGGACAAATATATTATATTAGAACTGACATGTGATTACATTTTCACGCAATTTAGGTGCATATATCCTGAGAAATCAGTACCCAGAACAACCATCTCTGGCCGTAATAACGACCTTGATACGTCTGGGCATTGAATCAAACAGAGTTTGGATGGCGTGTACAGGTACAGCTGCCCATGCAGCTTCAACACGATACCACAGCTCATCACGAGCAGTGACTGGCGTGTTGTTAAGAGCCAGTTCCTCGGCCACCATTGACCAGGTACAGCTGCCCATGCAGCTTCAACACGATACCACAGCTCATCACAAGTAGTGACTGGCGTGTTGTGAAGAGCCAGTTCCTCGGCCACCATTGACCAGACGTTTTCAATTGGTGAGAGATCTGGGGAATGTGCTGGCCAGGGCAGCAGTCGAACATTTTCTGTATCCAGAAAGGCCCGTACAGGACCTGCAACATGCCGCCGTGCATTATCCTGCTTAAATGTAGGGTTTCGCAGGGATCGAATGAAGGGTAGAGCCACGGGTTGTAACACATCTGAAATGTAACGTCCACTGTTCAAAGTGCCGTCAATACGAACAAGAGGTGACCGAGACGTGTAACCAATGGCACCCCATACCATCACGCCGGGTGATACGCCAGTATGGCGATGACGAATACACGCTTCCAATGTGCATTCACCGCGATGTCGGCAAACACGGATGCGACCATCCCGATGCTGTAAATACAACCTGGATTCATCCGAAAAAACGACGTTTTGCCATTCGTGCATCCAGGTTCGTCGTTGAGTACACCATCGCAGGCGCTCCTGTCTGTGATGCAGCGTCAGGGGTAACCGCAGCCATGGTCTCCGAGCTGATAGTCCATGCTGCTGCAAATGTCGTCGAACTGTTCGTGCAGATGGTTGTTGTCTTGCAAACGTTCCCATCTGTTGACTCAGCGTTCGAGACGTGGCTGCACGATCTGTTACAGCCATGCGGATAAGATGCCTGTCATCTCGACTGCTAGTCATACGAGGTCGTTGGGATCCAGCACGGGGTTCCGTATTACCCTCCTGAGCCCACCGATTCCATATTCTGCTAACAGTCATTGGATCTCGACCAACGCGAGCAGCAATGTCGCGATACGATAAACCGCAATAGCGGTAGGCTACAATCCGACCTTTATCAAATCGGAAACGTGATGGTACGCATTTCTCCTCCTTACACGAGGCATCACAACGATTCACCAGGCAACGCCGGTCAACTGCTGTTTGTGTATGAGAAATGGCCACTAGTGTAGAAGTTGTACTGTTTCTTCTGGGTGGACTTGAGTTAAAAAAATGTAAACTAAATATTACGATAAATTTTATAAATAATCGACAAGTACGCCAAAGAAGAAGAGTGAGAACTACAATGGACATGTTATTCCATGGACTCTTGCGCTTATATGCATGAACTATCTTTCCTTTGTCTTTCACTTATCTTATCTACTTGGATTCGGTCCTAAGAGGACATTCTTGTGTGAAGCTCATCTTGCTGTACCAGGTGATAATGTATGTTGTACCTCAAACCCGAAAAATGTAATGGTTATTTTGCCAAAAGAATTTGTGTATGTGGTCAATCAATTGGTAGTCTGATACCTGGATTGTATTAAGTAGATATGGGCCTTAACAAAGAATTTTCATTGTCAGGCGCATCTCAGAAAAATCTTTAACATTTTTGTTTTAGCTCAGCAACGAGACGTGCCGTCGGTTAGGACAATTAACTTTATTTCAGATCCCACGAGACCAGAGGCAGCTACTAATAATTTAACAATTTTACTTAAAGATTTTCTTTATATAACGAAATAACATCCCAAGCAGAAAAGGTCTGGTCACAGGACTCCAGTTCCGTTATAGGATTTCATTTCTAGATGCTACTCTTGAAATCTTATATTTGGGCCGGCTGAAGTGGCCGTGCGGTTAAAGGCGCTGCAGTCTGGAACCGCAAGACCGCTACGGTCGCAGGTTCGAATCCTGTCTCGGGCATGGATGTTTGTGATGTCCTTAGGTTAGTTAGGTTTAACTAGTTCTAAGTTCTAGGGGACTAATGACCTCACCAGTTGAGTCCCATAGTGCTCAGAGCCATTTGAACTTATATTTGGGAATCGAGACCACGATGTTAAGTTACGTATTACAGTAGTTTACATCGAACAGACTTGGCAAATATTGTCTAGTGCAATAAGCACACGACTTCTCACGAGCCTGGAGTAATATCTGTAGTGTGGGGTAAATAAGAAAAGCCGGCCGCGGTGGTCTCGCGGTTCTAGGCGCGCAGTCCGGAACCGTGCGACTGCTACGGTCGCAGGTTCGAATCCTGCCTCGGGCATGGATGTGTGTGATGTCCTTAGGTTAGTTAGGTTTAAGTAGTTCTAAGTTCTAGGGGACTGATGACCACAGCAGTTGAGTCGCATAGTGCTCAGAGCCATTTGAAAAATTTTTTGAAATAAGAAAAGAACAGTTAATTATCGACGATTACGTATCTACCCTGAGAACTGAGCTAGTTTACTGAGTGCTTATACACGTCGGGCTAAATTAAACAACATATTACACTGTTAATAATATTCCTACATTAGTTATTTCTCTTTTATGCTCAGCCATTGCATTAACTTGTGTTTCTTTTTTATATATGTCACAGTTCATATTCATTCTATTACACTACACTGATAGCAAAGAAGAAGAGTCACAAACAATTTTTATTTTATTACATTACAAAGTGCATCCATTTTGTTTTATTACGTTAATGTCTGAAGTCGCTATTTCTCGACAGTCATGTTTAAAGCAATCGATCGGACCGACAGCTGTGAAATGAGAGACGTTTTCAAGTACTTCAATGCACTGCTATATTCTGTAAATTGAAAGTGGAAGGGAGAGAAAGGAAAGGAAAGGGAAGGAGATAATGATATTACCTGCGTTGGCACACTCCATAGCGACTCACATTCCCATCTAGTGTGACCTATCTACAGTCCTTGTTCATGCTCGCTAATTTTCGATCCCCCCTAGTGGTCGAACGTAAAGGTGTATCCTCCGGCGGCAAACTAAAACTAGCGAGCATGAAGCTCATGGACGTGCACTGCTGATAGGTCGGCGCTGGGTGATAATAGCATCGGCCGAGGAGCATGCCGAGATATTCCTCGCGTTTGCAGTAAACACTGTGTCCGGGTGGCACAGTGGTTAACGCAACTCCCTTGTAAGCAGGAGGTCCTGGGTTCGAGTCGCCGGTAAGACACACATTTTTACTCGACGCCGCTGATTCCGCGTAAAGCCCCGATGCAACTGACATCAGTAGTTGTATATGGAAGACGGAGAGGGGGAAAGGAAAGGGAAGTGAAGAGATGACTGCTGTCAGCGGCAACGGGTGAAAATGTGTACCGGACCGGGATTCGAACTAGAGGTCTCCTGCTTACTATGCAGCTGCGTCAACCACTGCGCCGTCCGGGACACAGCGTTTTCGTAACTGCGCGGACTATCGCGGCACGCTTCATGGTCGATCAGCATTTCCATCGAGCGCCAGCTATCCGCAGCCCCTGTCCATTCCCTCCATGTTCGCTACTCTGACATTCCCACAGGAGAGCGGATGTACACTCCTGGAAATGGAAAAAAGAACACATTGACACCGGTGTGTCAGACCCACCATACTTGCTCCGGGCACTGCGAGAGGGCTGTACAAGCAATGATCACACGCACGGCACAGCGGACACACCAGGAACCGCGGTGTTGGCCGTCGAATGGCGCTAGCCGCGCAGCATTTGTGCACCGCCGCCGTCAGTGTCAGCCAGTTTGCCGTGGCATACGGAGCTCCATCGCAGTCTTTAACACTGGTAGCATGCCGCGACAGCGTGGACGTGAACCGTATGTGCAGTTGACGGACTTTGAGCGAGGGCGTATAGTGGGCATGCGGGAGGCCGGGTGGACGTACCGCCGAATTGCTCAACACGTGGGGCGTGAGGTCTCCACAGTACATCGATGTTGTCGCCAGTGGTCGGCGGAAGGTGCACGTGCCCGTCGACCTGGGACCGGACCGCAGCGACGCACGGATGCACGCCAAGACCGTAGGATCCTACGCAGTGCCGTAGGGGACCGCACCGCCACTTCCCAGCAAATTAGGGACACTGTTGCTCCTGGGGTATCGGCGAGGACCATTCGCAACCGTCTCCATGAAGCTGGGCTACGGTCCCGCACACCGTTAGGCCGTCTTCCGCTCACGCCCCAACATCGTGCAGCCCGCCTCCAGTGGTGTCGCGACAGGCGTGAATGGAGGGACGAATGGAGACGTGTCGTCTTCAGCGATGAGAGTCGCTTCTGCCTTGGTGCCAATGATGGTCGTATGCGTGTTTGGCGCCGTGCAGGTGAGCGCCACAATCAGGACTGCATACGACCGAGGCACACACGGCCAACACCCGGCATCATGGTGTGGGGAGCGATCTCCTACACTGGCCGTACACCACTGGTGATCGTCGAGGGGACACTGAATAGTGCACGGTACATCCAAACCGTCATCGAACCCATCGTTCTACCATTCCTAGACCGGCAAGGGAACTTGCTGTTCCAACAGGACAATGCACGTCCGCATGTATCCCGTGCCACCCAACGTGCTCTAGAAGGTGTAAGTCAACTACCCTGGCCAGCAAGATCTCCGGATCTGTCCCCCATTGAGCATGTTTGGGACTGGATGAAGCGTCGTCTTACGCGGTCTGCACGTCCAGCACGAACGCTGGTCCAACTGAGGCGCCAGGTGGAAATGGCATGGCAAGCCGTTCCACAGGACTACATCCAGCATCTCTACGATCTTCTCCATGGGAGAATAGCAGCCTGCATTGCTGCGAAAGGTGGATATACACTGTACTAGTGCCGACATTGTGCATGCTCTGTTGCCTGTGTCTATGTGCCTGTGGTTCTGTCAGTGTGATCATGTGATGTATCTGACCCCAGGAATGTGTCACTAAAGTTTCCCCTTCCTGGGACAATGAATTCACGGTGTTCTTATTTCAATTTCCAGGAGTGTATTAAACTACGAGGGTTCGAACTTTGATAGTGGCAACTATTTATTTACAGCTCGTACAAAATAGATACGTGTTTCAAAGTTTTACTGACCTTCAAAATAGTCACCAGCATTGTGTATAACCCTTTGCCAACGATGCGGAAGTCGTACGATACTCTTAGCAGTGCCATTTGTGTTGACAGTTCGAGCGGCGCGGTCTATTGCCCGACGAATTTGTAGCAGTTCCGAAGCGAATGGCCGGCCGCGGTGGTCTCGCGGTTCTAGGCGCGCAGTCCGGAACCGTGCGACTGCTACGGTCACAGGTTCGAATCCTGCCTCGGGCATGGATGTTTGTGATGTCCTTAGGTTAGTTAGGTTTAACTAGTTCTAAGTTCTAGGGGACTAATGACCTCAGCAGTTGAGTCCCATAGTGCTCAGAGCCATTTGAACCATTTTCCGAAGCGAATGCCGTGAAGTGTTTCCTTCAGTTTAGAAATCGAGCTGAACTCACGATGGCTTAAGTCAGGGGAGTGTAGTAGGTGGTATAGCACTTAGCAGTCCTGTCAGTCAAACAAATCAGTAACAGCTTGCACTGTACGTGCTTGAGCATTGTCCTGCAAAATTATGCTCAGATCCAGCGACGGAAAAGATTGTGAAACTTTCAAGTGGCTAAACCAAGATACGTCTCAAATGAATACCAACTACCGGTGTTCCATGTAGATCGGAAAATGGAACGAGATCAATACGAGCTCCGTCAGAATTTATCACAACGATGTATCTGCGACAAAGTAGGCAGTAACATCTCTAAGCATGTTGTGATGTACAACTAGGAATTTCCGATTGCATACAAATTATTGTTTATCTTTTAATCTCAAGCACACTGGTGTTAATAAATTACCATCTTTTCACAGAGCGTAAAAGTGTCGCCACAGTCCTAATTTTGTCGTGATCATCATGAAATACGATTGTTCTTTAAAATATGTTCCAGATGGATATGGTAGAAAGACCTGCACGTGGGTTAAGTGGCTCTGAGCACTATGGGACTCAACTGCTGAGGTCATTAGTCCCCTAGAACTTAGAACTAGTTAAACCTAACTAACCTAAGGACATCACAAACATCCATGCCCGAGGCAGGATTCGAACCTGTGACCGTAGCGGTCTTGCGGTTCCAGACTGCAGCGCCTTTAACCGCACGGCCACTTCGGCCGGCGTGGGTTAAGTGATATTTATTACCTGAGGAAAATGGATTAATCTTCGAAGTGCTCTGTGTGTACGGCAGAGCACTGACAGCCGTCACTAGATGCAGAGTTTTCTCTTGCTAATAAAACACCCTGGTTTAACGCGAAATACATTGCAGTTTCGCGACTGCCACGTAAAAAAGGATTTGCGCGAAATAAATGGCACCTCCACTGGACAATGTTAGCCGTTTTTCTAACTGTGTGCTCTGATTTTTGGGATCCTGCATATCGTGGTGTCCCTGCTCAGGCTGTCGATTGTAGTAATGTTGCAAGAAATCTTTGATGCGTTCTTCATTCATCATAGATTTTCATCCATTGCTCGATGGTTGGAAAAAAATTTAGTGTCCGGTCCTCCCAAATGGGGGCCTACTGCACCATAAACAGTGTCACGTTCCTCGGTGATACTTACAACCCGTGCACTGATGCCTAAACACCCTCACTAGTTCATCTACATCGCTTCTAAGTAAAGCACCCCAGGAAAGAAATTACTATCTTCCGTTAGTACATGTGACTACATAGTCCTTTCATTTCAAATCTTGTACCTACTCCTCAATACCATTTATTCATTACCCTCTCCCTTCTCGTTATTCGCTCTGCTTGATCTAATAAAGAGTGTTTGTGTGTGTGTGTGGTAAGGTCTTATGGAACCAAACTGCTGAGGTCATCTGTCTCTATGCTTACGCACTACTTAATCTAACTTAAACTAACGCTAAGGACAACACACACCCCCACGCCCGAGGGAGGAATCGAACCTCCAACGGAGGGAGCCGCGCGGACCGTGACAATTCGCCCTAGACCGCGCGGCTGTGTATGTGTGTGTGTGTGTGTGTGTGTGTGTGTGTGTGTGTGTGCGTGCGTGCGTGCATACTTGCATGAGATCTGTGACGTCCTTTTCATCTCAGAATAGCACTTAAACCAATCATCCTCAACTCGGCCGAAGTGGCCGTGCGGTTAAAGGCGCTGCAGCCTGGAACCGCAAGACCGCTACGGTCGCAGGTTCGAATCCTGCCTCGGGCATGGATGTTTGTGATGTCCTTAGGTTAGTTAGGTTTAACTAGTTCTAAGTTCTAGGGGACTAATGACCTCAGCAGTTGAGTCCCATAGTGCTCAGAGCCATTTGAACCATTTTTGAGCCAATCATCCTCAACTGTTAATACAGTTTATTTCAGCCTCTTATTTTCCCCTGCACTTTCCCGCCTACAGCACCCTCTAACATCTATCGATGCCGCTATCTTTATTCGCTTTAAGATTTCAAGAAGAATTTAATAATCCCATTTCCATAGAAGGCAGGTACTAAAACCTCTGGCCATAACCGAATCATTAATCTAAGGAGTGATGGTTGAAACAAAAAATACTTACCCAAAAAATTTAGAGGAAAAAGACAGCACAACCCGATCTTGGGGTATTTCAGTCTGAGTTCTGGAGAAACATGGGAACACGGGAGGAAGTATTGACTTTAGAACTTATCTTAGAAGATGCTTAAAGGAAAACCTAGGTTTACAATATTTGCATATTAAAAGAAAGATTTTTGCAGTGTGTTCTGGAAGACATTCTTCGACATAATGAAGGTAGCAGGGGTAAAATACAAGGAGTGAAAGGTTATATACAGCTTATACAGAAACCAGACTGCAGTTATAGCAGTTGAAGGGCGTGAAAAGGGACCAGTGGTTGAGAATGGAGTGAGGCGGGGTTGTAAGCTATCACCGATCTACAGGGTTCAACGATAAACATTTACAACGTTCTACACTAATGTAGAGGAAGTCGATACGAACAATTTGATATAAGGCACTTACGGTCTGACAAAGCCAGGAAACAACCTTAAATTTGCTACAAAAACTACTTAATCTACAGTGAAATTTTTAATATCCTCTCGGCCTCTTACCTACCGGCTTAGTCGTGCACTTAAAAATCGTGAAATAGACATTTGTGAATTTTAATAGCTAAAAATAAACAATTAAATCGTTTTGTTTCTGTGCCGGACATAGTACGAGACGACTGTTGTTACATGGGATAAGTTTGGATCGAATTGAAAACGTAATTAAGTTTTGCATAAGGCGTTGAAAAACATTTTCTCTTATTATCCTCAAAGGAAAGGTTATATTACCAATATTAATGAAAAGCTGGCGGAGGATGCTCCTACGGAAGCGAAGCGCGGACGGTGAGCAACTCAGACAAGAGAGGGAAGAAGTTTTGAAATATGGTGAGCAACTCAGACAAGAGAGGGAAGAAATTTTGAAATATGTTGTTACAGAATAATCGTGATGATTAGAGTGAGAAACCAATGAACAGGTACTAGAACGAATTGGATAAAATATAATTTATGCGACAGCGGACAGCGTGTATAAAAAAAAACCGCACGAATACAGTGGGAAAGTTCACATGGATGTAGGTTGCAGCTGTTATTGAAATATGGAGAGGTTTGCTCTGGATACACTAGGATGGAGATTACATCGAACCACTACTACCACCACAACAACAAAATAAGAAGTCATACGCTGAAAGGAAGACTACCAGTAAGACTCCGTTTATCTTCTATTCTTCTAATTATCACTCTTACCGATGTCCACTTAATTTCACTATAGCCTCCGTTCTGATCCCTGTCTCTCTAAAGCACGTTGAGCAGCCATCAATTTTTGATTAGTTTTCCCACAAAAGTTCATGTTTCGCTGCCATAAGTCAAACCCGAAAATCCAACCTGTAAACTTTCTTTTTTAGACACAATAAAATTCCGTTTTGATAACACTGTTTAGTTCACCAACAGCACTCCACACCATTTTCAATCTTGTTTTCATTTCTTTAGCTATCCATCCAGTCATCAGCTTCAACTGCCCTAAACGCAGAAACTCGTCAGCTAGTTAATTTGACAGTTTCCTTTTCAACACGTTGTTTGTGCATTATTTTATTCTCATTATAACAGATTATCTGAGTTACTTTCGAGCTTTTTTCAATAAGGTCTTCGTTCGTTGCTGAAGTGCACTTTGTGTTATCATTTGAGTGCCAAATTTCCCACATTAACTGGCAACCCATTTAGGAGATCACGAAACAACTACCCTCAAGTGAAAGCAGTAATTACAAAGAGAGCGGTTCTGTTAAGTAGCAGAGTAGATGTGTCCTGTTTAGAAACAGGACCTGATTGATCAGTGCCGTTTGGTTATTAGTGTTATTGTCTGGGCCACCGAAGTGGTGTCCAATTTACATTACTCGCCTCTCAGGTCTCTGGCTCTGGAAAGGCTGTGACGATTTTTCGCTCAGCATTTTGAAGCCAAATGAGAATCTGTTTTAAAAACCAATAACGCCATGAAATGGCACTGAGAAGAAATACTTGCTGTCAGCCATGAACCATATGTGGTAGTTCGTAAATAATAGTTGAAAACAAATTTTAACTATACTTCAGGAAGAATCCAAACAAGTTCCACTTATTTTGTATCCTTCCTCCTAGGTAATCGATATGGCATCAAAGAACAACTCATATTATTTACATATCTTACGTCTTTGGAACAAACGTCAATGTGTGCCCAGGGACTTGGCGTCACAAAGTTTGATTCACAGGCGTCACTGAAAGAAAGAGCGGTAAGGCCTTGTTGACTGGGGGACCATGAAAGGTAGATTCAGTTGTCTGACTGGAAAGGTTCTGTTTCTTAGCGCACAACAGCTCTTTTCATTCGCAAGTGTGAGTGTTCGATCTTAAGTGATGGGTGTGTATAGTGTCGTAGTGGTGTTGGGGATAAGGAGAGGGTGAAACCCTGAGCTCGAACTAGCCTACTTGTCTGGAACAGCACCATGGTGGCCGCTGAGCATAATTGGAAATTTGTGGTAAGTACTATGGGACCAAACTGCTGAGGTCATCGGTCCCTAGGCTTACACACTACTTAATCTAACTTATACTAACTTACACTAAGGACACCACACACACACTAATGCCCTAGGGAGCACTCGAACCTCCACCGGGTGAGGGTGGGGGGGGGGAGGGGGGGAGCCGCGCGAACCGTGGCAAGGCGCCTTGGGCCGCACAGCTACTCCGCGCGGCTAGCCTTCCGAAGGACGAATCAACGGTGTTGCTTACCTTCACTCCTTGGAAAGTTGCATAAAGGTGTATTGAGTCACCGAAACTGGTTGCAATACAATAAAGTAACATCAAAACGACGGCTACAGGCGTTTCATTTAATTAAATACGCGAACGGCCGAAGTCGCTCAGACCGTCGGTCACAAGGTTGGACATAAAAAAACCTGTTGCATAAAGGTGTGGCATTAAATTGAGGACTTCGGCGTGGTTTCTGATTGTCAGGAACTGTTCGGCACGACCTATTCCCTTACGGCCAAATACTGGAGGGGAAAATTAATCCCACCTGTAGGATTCGAATTGATTACTTCAAAGTCGAGACTGCCTCTAGCGTAAGGGAATACTGTGGCTGTGATTCGGTCTAAAGTCGGAAGACACGGAAGCCGTTTAGTCACGACTGTACACTTGAATCATATCTATTAGAATGTTTTAAAAGCATGCCGATTTAAAATAAATCTGGATCTAACTAAGACTACAACCTTGTTTCACCAGTTACTTTGCACAGAATGATGGTAAATACCGCAGAAGAGACAGTATATTGAGATGTACTCTGTGTTGAAGCACTGGGAACGCTGGAGTACGGAACTTTAAACAGCGGTTGTTAGTAAGGTTTCTTGATAAATGGAAGCAATATTTCTGTCAAAATAAATTGTGGCGTCTGGAACCCTCAAACTTGGCACAATCAATTCAGGCAAGCGTTTCTGTCTTAACAGGTTGGCAGTGGCCAAACGCTTACGAACGATGCCTCGGAGTACATTTAGCATTTCTACTTCCTCGCACGACGAACATGGCTGGAACACCTTTCATCTCCGAGCAAATGCATTCACTCAAGAGAATAATGTACATCAACTACTGAGGTTCATTCTCTACAGTTCGTCTTTCTTCGCAAACCGAACTACGGTGTCTCGAAGCACTAAAGGAAATGAGCAAAATAATGAAAAATTTATCTTTTATAGATGTAATTTCGTAATGAGGTACGACATGATCTGTAAAGTTTGCAATACTCACAGCAAAAATTTGTGCAGGATAACTCTGTAACAGTAACGTAAATGCAACGTGGCCAATGTATTGCTGTACTAAAGATGCTGAGATAGGAAAGTGTACATGTCTATTCATACTCCATTAGCCCACTAGCCACCGCTAGTTGTGTAGGAAATGGTACTTCTTGTAGCACTATAATACACTTGAAGGTGTGGGGGAACAAATATTTTTTTCTCCTGTTTTCCTATTTTTTTCACTCAGCTGTATTTATTAACGTTTGATTTATATGCTACAAATTTCAGAGCCAAACACATTCATCTTCAGGAACCATGCAAACATGCACATCGCAGTTTCAATCTAAGGTGTGGTGATAGGGAGAGAGACAAAATCGTTTTATCTACGAACTAGAATGACGCACTTGCATCGACGCAGCTTTAAAGCATAATTTTTGTTCCACTTCCGTTTATTATTCTTGGCACCTTTTCTCCTCTTCCAGAAACTCTTCGTTATCTCACCGAAGTCTATACTTCATTCTTCAGCACCTATTACGACGATTTTCAAATAAAATTTATTTGTCTTAGTTACAACGTTTTCCTGATCTCTATTTTTTGAAAGTGTTTCCAAGGAGCCAGTTACTTTTAATTTTGCTCTCAGAGAGAAAGATTTAGATCTATTTTGACCATCGTAAGGTTTTTCACTCTGGTAATGTGGTCAAGTGTCTCTTCCTGAAACTGAAGACTTTTACTTATTTTAGTGTAATTTGGAGGACTCTTTTCATCCAGATTACTTTTGTTCCCAGATTCTGCTGAAATATTATCCTATTAGTTGTTTATTTCTGTTTTTATATACATTCAATTATAGGTTGTATTAATACATAACGAAGGAGAATGGTAGATTAGTGACAGAGATTGATTATGTCTGACCAGTGCTGTAATAATTTTGTTTAATGATTATCATTCTTTCTATAAGAGAATACGATAATAACAACATAAAATATAATTTTCTTACCCGCCCGTATAGTCGCGCTCCTTAGCACGCCGATTCTGGCATTCGCAGAGGCGCTTCGGCTGCGGACCGAATCCTCCCGGTGGATTAGTACCGACAAGTACCTGTGTGCCGCCTAACCTGGATGTAGTTTTCAGGCGGTTCCCCACGTCTGACGAAGTGAATACACTGCTGGTACCCACGTCCCGGCTCATTAACACGATTCGCAAATATATCGAGCACTTCATCTCAGTTCAACGTGGATAACACTATACGCAGACAGATGCGGTAAACTAATTAGCTCCCAGACGGGTAGGGGTGCAAGAGGAAAGGCATCAGGTCACTCTCTGCCACTAATATTGCCAGCCCAATAATTAACCCGGCACTACGTGAAGATATGGGATAAAGACCAGGCATAAGAGATAATTTACTAGGTCATTCATACCACCTTGCAATGCTAGACTTGAACATAATCTTTATCGGTACTCGTTACAAAAAAAACTGGGGTCTAGATAGGGTTTCTTCATGTATGGATACCTCCTAATATTGCGTCGGACCTTCCTTTGCCCGGCGTAGAGCAACAACACAACATGGCATGGCCTCAACAAGTAGTTAGCAGAACCCTGCAGAAAAATTGAGCCAGGCTGCCCCTATAGCCCTCCATAATTGCGAAAGTGTTGCCAATGTAGGATTTTGTGCACGAACTGACCACTCGATTATGTCACATAAATGTTCGGCAGGATTGAAGTCGGGCGATCTGGAGGCCCAAATGATTCGCTCGAATCCACTAGAATGTTCTTCAAACCAATGGAGAACCTGTGACCTGGTGACATGGTGCATTGTCAGGCATAAATATTATATCGTCGTTTGGTAATACGAAGTCCACACTATGTGATCAAAAGTAACCGGACACTTCCAAAAATATACGTATTTCATAACAGGTGCATTGTGCTGCCACCTACTGACAGTTACTCCATATCAGCGACCTCAATTGTCATTAGAGATCGTGAGAGAGCAGAATCGGGCGCTTCGCGGAACTCACGGACCTCGAACGTGGTCAGGTGATCGGGTGTCACTTGTGTCATACGTCTGTACGCGAGATTTTCACACTCCTAAATACCCTAGGTCCCTAGGTCCACTGTTTCCGATGTCATAGTGAAGTGGAAACGTGAAGGGACACATAGAGCACAAAAGCGTACAGGCCGACCTCGTCTGTTGACTGACAGAGACCGCCGTCAGTTGAGGAGGATCGTAATGTGTAATAGGCAGTCATCTACCCAAACTATCACAAAGAAATTCTAAACTGCATCAGGATCCACTGTAAGTACTGCAACAGTTAGGCGGGAGGAGAGAAAACTTAGATTTGTTGGTCGAGAGGCTACTCATTAGCCACACACCACGCCGGTAAGTGCCAAACGAAGCCCCGCTTGGTGTAAGGAACGTTAACATTTGACGATTGAACAGTGGAAAAACGTTGTGTGGAGTGATGACTCACGGTACACAATGTGGCTATCCGAAGGCAGGGTGTGGATATGGCGAATGCTCGGTGAACGTCATCTGCCATCGTGTGTAGTGCCAACAGTAAAATTCGGAGGTTATGGTTTGGTCGTGTTTTACATGGAGGAGGCTTGCACCCCTTGTTGTTTTGCGTGACACTATCACAGCACAGACCTACGCTGATGTTTTAAGTACCTTCTTGCTTCCCGCTGTTGAAGAGCAATTCGGAGATGGGAATTGCATCTTTCAACACGATCGAGCACCTGTTCTTAATGCACGGCCTGTGGCGGAGTGGTTACACGACAATAACATCCCTGTAATGGACTGGCCTACACAGAGTCCTGTCCTGAATCCTATAGAACACCTTTGGGATGGCTTGAAACACCGAGGCCGGCCGATGTGGACGAGCGGTTATAGGCGCTTCAGTCCGGAACCGCGCTGCTGCTACGGTTCAGGTTCGAATCCTGCCTCGTTCATGGATGTGTGTGTTGTCCTTAGGTTAGTTAGGTTTAAGTAGTTCTAAGTCTAGGGGACTGATGACCTTAGATTTTAAGTCCCATAGTGCTTAGAGCCATTTGAACCATTTTTTTTTTTTTGAAACACCGACTTCGTGCCACGTCTCACCGACCGGCATCGATACCTCTCCTCAGTGCAGCAGTACGTGAAGAATGGGCTGCCATTACCCAAGAAACCTTCCAGCACCTGACTGAATGTATGCCTAGGAGAGTGGAAGCTGTCATCAAGTCTAAGGGTGGACCAACACCATATTGAATTGCAACATTACCGACGGAGTGCGCCACGAACTTGTAAGTCATTTTCAACCAGGTGTCCGGATACTTTTGATCGTATAGTGTATACTGCGCAGTCCACTAGACCGTTAGTGGCGGAGGGTACTTCCCATCTACATTACCAGTGTACTGCTTTCTTCCATTCGCTTATTGAAAGGGAGGAAACTGGCTGTCTATATTCTTCTGTATGCAGACTAGTATCTCTTATCTTCTAACTCCTAACCCCCGCGCGACGTATACGACGGTGGCAGAATCACAGTCGCGATGTTTTCTTCAAATACATGTTCTCTATATTTACGCAATCGAATTTCGCGAGAATTACAGAGGATTTCTTCCAGCTATTTCCGGTATGTTCCCCGAGCATTCCTGTTTCAATTTCGTATTCCATATACCGATCTAATACGATCCTAGCAGCGTATGTTTGAATTCGACGTTTATTGTCATGCTTCTTGATAAGGACACCATAGACCAGTAGAATTGCCATTTAAAACGAAAGCTTCAATGCTATTATCATGCTCTGCCAAGCACCGACGGAGAATTCAGTTAATGTTGACATACCTGGTCGGACTAGTGTCCTTTACAGTTGCACTGCAGTTTCTCAGAAGCCTTCCGACAAATGTTCCATTAGCCTTCCTTAATACTAATCTTTAAGTGGTAGTCCCATTTCATATCATTTAAATATTCCCCGTAAATACTTACACGATGTGAGTGTTAAAGTTCTTCGCTATCGGATTTATATTACTACACTGAAGAGCCAAAGAAACTGGTGCATCTGCCTAATACCGTGTAGGGCTCCTGTGAGCAAGCAGAAGTGCCGCAACACGACCTGGCATGGACTCGACTAATGTCTCAAGTAGTGCTGGCGGGAACTGACACCATAAATCCTGCAGCGATGTCCGTGAATCCGTAAGAGTACAAGGGGGTGGAGGTCTCTTCTGAACAGCACGTTGTAGCGCATCCCAGATATGCTCAATAATGGTTATGTCTGGGGAGTTTGGTGGCCAGCGAAAATGTTTAAACTCAGAAGAGTGTTACTGGAACCACCTGTAGCAGTTCTGAACGTCTGGGGTGTCGCATTGTCCTGCTGGAATTGCTTAAGTCTGTCGGAATGCGCAATGGACATGAATGGATGCAGGTGATCAGACAGGATGCTTACGTATCTGTCATCTGTCAGTGTCGTATCTAGACGTATCAGGTGTCCGATATCACTCCAACTGCACAAGGCCCACACCATTACAGTGCCTCCACCAGCTCGAACAGTACCCTGCTGACATGGAGGGTCCACGGATTCCATGCGCGTACACATCCATCCGTTCGATACAATTTGAAACGAGACTCGTCCGACCGGGCAACACGTTTCCAGTCATCAACAGTTCAATGTCGGTGATGACGGGCCCAGGTGAGCCGTAAAGCTTTGTGTCGTGCGGTAATCAATGGTACACGAGTGGACCTTCGGCTCCGAAAGCCCATATCGATGATGTTTCGTTGAATGTTTCTGACACTGACACTTGTTAATGGTCCACTATTGAAATATGCAGCAATTTGCAGAAGGGTTGCACTTCTGTCACGTTGAACGATTCTCTTCAGTCGTCGTTGGTCCCGTTCTTGCAGCATCTTTTTCCGGCCGCAGATTTATTTTACCGGATTCCTGATATTCTCGGTACACTCGTGAAATGGTCGTACAGGAAAATCCCCACTTCATCGCTACCTCGGAGATGCTATGTCCCACCGCTCGTGTGCCGACTATAACACCACGTTCAGACTCAGATAAATCTTGGTATCCTACCATTGCAGCAGCAGTAACCGATCTAACAACTGTCCGCAACTCGTGGTCGTGCGGTAGCGTTCTCGCTTCCCACGTCCGGGTTCCCGGGTTCGATTCCCGGCGGGGTCAGGGATTTTCTCTGCCTCGTGATGACTGGGTGTTGTGTGATGTCCTTAGGTTAGTTAGGTTTACGTAGTTCTAAGTTCTAGGGGACTGATGACCATAGATGTTAAGTCCCATAGTGCTCAGAGCCATTTGAACCATTTGATCTAACAACTGCGCCAGACACTTGTGTTATATAGGCGTTGCCGGTCGCAGCACCGTATTCTGCCGGTTTACATATCTCTGTATTTGAATACGCATGCCTATACGAGTTTCTTTGGCGCTTCATTGTAATTCCCAATTACAGCTTTCCAAATGAACAGTACCGATAGCAGAACCACTTTACCCAAATGGTACATAATTAAATTTATGTTAGCCAAAGTTTATTAAAAACCTGGCTAGGATACAGACTTAGTCGGATTACAAATTGGAGAAACCCGTGTTTAGATCACTGCTGTAGAAAGCAGTCCATTCGAGCGCGCACTCGCATTGTCCAGGAAACCTCGTGGCCGACTGGCTTTGGGAATCCTTCCGGAGGTCAGCAACTCCTCCGTGCCGGATCCTGTTGTTCGGCAGATGTCAACATTCCTATGACGTACGGACTGGTCACGATTCGCTAATCCCGCCCCCACTCCGCCAAGTAAGCGCGCTCGACTTCACCCATTCAGCAGGCCTGTTAGGGATCTCTCATACGTCTGGACAATGCTCGCGACCATAAAAGCCTTTCAGACACTCGCTAGTGGCACAATGAAGTGTTCTGACAATGAACCGCAGTATGCTATTTGATTTCGATAGAAATAAATTTATGTGCCATTCAACCTCATATGTTCCTTATTTTCTTTCGTCTGGCATCATCTGGTCAGTGAAGCGAGAAAGCTGCGTTGAAATACCTGTCGCGTTCAATGTACGTCTGTAACTAGGCCAAACGATGCGAACATCGCTACCTTTTATTATTTACCTCATTGAGTGTGGGAAACGTCCCAAAAACCAATGCTGGAATGTCATATTGCGTGTCTACTGAATCGTGAATCAGACCCGATTCAGATCACACCAGATTCCTCGGAACAGTTACTGTACGAAAGGCGAAATGATTCCCTGATATCGTATTGTGAAGGAGCGGGATTCGAATTCCAGTCCCCACCCACCATCATTTCTGATTTCCGTTGTTCACTTCAATAATTCCAGTGCCAGTTTTTTTACCAAGTTCTTTTCAAAGTGAGATGTGTCCTGCTCTCCATTCTTCAGCAGCATCTTAATCCCATTTATCTTGAGCACGCCAAACAGGTTTTTCTCCAGAAGTAAAGTAAAAATATATCAAGCAAATGTTGTTTATCTACTAGGGCATTAACTAACACGTTTGCCTTTTTTGTAACTTTGTTCGTTACCTAGATATGGACAGCAGTCGGTCTTTCTTGAATGGAACTCTTATATTTTTCATTCTGTAATCCAGATCAGTTCAAAAACGTATGACAGTATAACATTCACATACACATGACGTAATTAAAAACGTAACACAGAACTGAAACTTCCTGGAAGATTAAAACTTTGTGCCAGACTGAGATTCGAACTCGGGTCCTGAGTTCGAGTCTCGGTCCAGGACACAGTTTTAACCTGCCAGGAATTTTCATATCAGCGCACACTCCGCTGCAGAGTGAAAATCTCGTTCAGGAACACAAAATTGACTTTGAGTCTCCTGTACTTCACTCAGCGTAGGCACCAGGGGTAAACGTAACTTATTCACTTGCTGGAGCTGATAATAAATAAATGGAAGCACAAGTAAATCTTTAGTTGAAGAATTCTGCGTAGAGTTAATCCGGACAAGGCCTCACCTTTTCGACAGCGAAGTTACTGTTCTCGCGTCTGTTGCAATGAATCAACATTTGAGCACACGACAGGTTGAAAAGGACACTGGAATTCCTAAAACCAGTGTACGCAGAATTGTAACACGCCACCAGTTCTATTCTTGTCATGTATATTAAACAAGAATTGCGTGGAAATGATTTCTAGAATCACGTACAGTTCTGTCAGCGGGTACATCAGCAAATCCTCGCCATCTAGAACTTCTGCTCCTATTTCTTTTTTCTTCTCAAGCAAAGGACAGGTTAAGACGAAGAACATGCGCTGTTGGTCCAGCGAAAACCTACGGTGGCTTAGACAGGTGGAACACACAGCATCAGTAGAGAATTAATGTTTGATGTGGAGTGCTTGGTGCAACAATTATATTGGCCCTTATTTCGTCAGCGGCAGGGCATCTGCCAATTTTCTGACTCGAATTCATCTGCGCCTTCTGGATGCAGTGCCGCTAAGAACAAGAATACTTATGTGATATCAGCAGGATGGATTGCACGTTGTGCCCTGACCGAAGGTATCCTGCCAGTTGGATTGGTCGTGGAGGACCAATAGATTAGCCAGCTCGCTATCCTGACTGGATTTGTTTCTCTGCGAAAGCATAAGAGAGGTCTATCGCCAAATTTAACAGTGCCACAGAACATGTAGCGTCACAAAAAAAATGGCTCTGAGCACTATGGGACTCAACTGCTGAGGTCATAAGTCCCCTAGAACTTAGAACTACTTAAACCTAACTAACCTAAGGACAACACACACATCCATGCCCGAGGCAGGATTCGAACCTGCGACCGTAGCGGTCGCGCGGTTCCAGACTGTAGCGCCAGAACCGCTCGGCCACCAGCGGCCGGCTGTAGCGTCACAGAGCGTCTGCTTGTAATTCAGTAGACAACATCGTAAGTAGTGACAAATTCTTTCATTCAACGCGTGTATCACCAGTATGAGCACCTTTTAATGTTCTACCTCTTTTTGTACACAGAATGGATCGCAGTGTTACAAAATGGCGTTAAAGATCCCAGTTTCTATTTCTTATTAAGTTGAATGTTGTGTTTACGTGTATATGTGCTACGTTTTTGAACAGGTATGCAGGAGAGGGAGTGGACAACAGAATAAAAACTATCGGGTGATACGAAAGACTACTGCTGTACACATCTTCGAAACCAACAAAGTTTCAAGAAATACAATCGTATTATTTTGCTTCTGGAGGTGGAGGGTATTACGTACAGTATTAGAAAGTATTCTGTTTCCATCCGCGGAATTCGTCAAGGAAAAACTAGCTGCTTGTATACTCCTGTATTTATCCTACCCTTATCATCATTACGATCCTGGGATATATACGGTTGGGGAGGACATCGGTTACCTAAATTCTTAATATATTTTAATTGTTTATACCGAGGTTTTTTTCTGTCGAACATGCCGAGGGTGATAAGAGTCTAATGAAAGTGAAAATGGATGGCGCTAGCATTGTATGTTTCCCGTCCAGTCATCGGATTTTGGAGTTTCAGTGTTTTCGAAGGGGGCACATTTTTCATCTGCTCATCCAAAAGAAGCAACGTAGGAAAGGATTTGATGTGGTGGGCATCCGCAACTGTGTAACATACTTGGCTTTCCATACTAACAGTCCCAAACGCCACTCTTATATTATTGTTTATAAGTGAGGAAGATGGCCTTCTGTAGTTTTCTCATTTTTCGGTAATTCCTAGTTGTTTTTCCCTCTTGTCTCTACACTTGTTAGCACCTTAGGAAGTGTAATTGTCTGAAACCGATCGTGCAGTTAATAAATATTTTCAAGGTAAATGAAGTGGATTCTTAGTTTACTAATGGAAGGAAGAAAAGTTCAGAAGTGGACTTAAGATTGAAGGCGAAATGATAGCAACGATAATATGAGCTGATGACAAAGCTTCCCTGCGTGAAACAGAGCGAGTATTACAGCACCTGTCGATCAGAATGAAGAGTCTTTTGAGCATGGAATGTGGACTGACAACCTCCCATTTTTATTGTTCTGATTCTAGACCAAAAAATACGTACAATTTACTCAAACGATTGTTTTCATTCGTGGTAGATGGCTCTGTAATCGACAAGTATGAAGCGTGCATGTTTTCGCAATAAAGAACTGACTCATTTGACTCTGCATTTCATTTACCATGTAAATATAAATCTTTTTACTCTAACTTACGATGTTTATGTTCGAAATTTACTTATTTGTTGTAAATTTGGTTGTACAGTACAATATGGTTAGTCGTTGTAACATCCACGAGATAAATTTTTGCTAAGGTGCAACGAGAGGAAATTATGCCTCTAAAGCTATAAACATTGTCTATTCGACATATAGAAAAACAGTGAAATAAAACAAAACGATGATAAATATTAATTATTTATATAATATTTTATGATGTAATTGGACATATCGATGTGTATCATACAAAGACAATGATAACTGTAAATTCCTTTTATGATCTGCGTTTGTCTTCCTTTGTTTTTACCTTTTTTTGGTTGGCTTTTGTAGGATGCGGACGCAAGACGCATATCAAACTGAGGTCTGTTAAGAAATTGTAATTATTTGTTAATTATTACTTGAGATTAGAGTTCATTATTATTATTAATATGAGTGAATAATTATTTCTAACTTTAATTCCTCTCTGAATAAGCATTATCTGTGTTAAATATTTCTTTCCGCTGCAAGGAGGCAGCCATTGATAATAGAGATTTGTATCGCATTTTTCTTACGAAAGTATCAAAGGTTTGCTTGATGAAAATTAGTCTAAATAGTGCACAATATAAAAGTAAATTTTAATAGGCATTAATTCAAATACTTATCCTGTTAAAAGGAAATTTGCTCTAACAATAGAAAGTCTCTGTCAATTGTCTGCCGCCATCTTAACAATTATCTCAGCGGCAAATTCAAATTACGCAACTCTGCATACATAAATGCTGAAGGTAATAAAAATGTGTAAAAATTAATGTGCACCGGTGGTCCCGAACTCATTTTAACGAAAATAATTCGAATCAGATTGGTTCTTTAAAACCAGTGCTCATAGCACGATCCATATAACAAACTTTTTCTTGCTGATGTGTGGAGCCGAAATTAATTACGCACGAGTTGCGAAGAATATTGTTTCAGGTAACATACGTCAGTGTTGTGCGCGGCTGATATTTGGTGGTTTTAATGATCATTTTGGTGAAGATAACTGTTTCCATCATAATCAGTAGTTGTATAGAATCTGTCGTATGAACTGGGGTTTAGTGACACTTACACAACTTACAGACAACACTTTCACACAACGTTAACTTGGATTTCTTTAGCAACTTGACCAAATCTTTAGCCGGGAGAAAAAGTTATTTTGTAATTACTAACTGTAATGAAATAACATTATCATATTCATTTACAAATTAGTTAAATACCAAACCACTGAATAACACAGCGAACGCGACATCGTTTCAATGTGTGGTTAGAAACTATGCTTAGCGTGATCTAGGAAATCTTGGATATACTAAAGTTCTGTTCCAATCGGGATTCTTGATATCGATGAGTCCTCTTGCCTCTCACCATTGGGGTGCTTGATTCCGATGAGACTCCTTGCCTCTCACTATAGGGTGGGGTGTTTGACTTCAGTCAGTATCCCTGGCAGGTGCGTCCCTCGCTGTCACTTCGTGGACATTTTACCTTATTACAGTGTGTAACCTCCCCCTCACTTATCGACCTTAATGACAGTGAAAAATGAAACCGCGTGCACCTAATGGGAATTTTGGAAAAGCAATCGTCACCGAAGTTAACCTGTCGGTAAAGAGGGAGGAAAGGGTTACATCTAAATGAAAGGAAAAATGCAAATGAAACTGGTGGAAATTAATTTTGAAAAGGGGTAAAGTTAATAAAGAAAGTAAATGTGCGGCCGTTACGTCAACAATTAACTAGCGGTAATTAGATATTTGAGATTTGGGGGAAATCACGGTCGCCAGTCCTAAGGACAATCACTATAGTAACTGAAAAAGAAAGGTTATTAAACATATAATTAGCACTAGAAGCGTGGCAACTGAAGGTTGACACGTGTAGTGTGAAAACTGAAAGTTTGTCAGAAGTAATAAATTTCGCTACACTCTGACTTAATTTAGCAAAAGAATTAATAAAACCGGAAAATCGAAAGTTAATTTAGTGACTGAAGTTAATAGTGAGCTTTCTTTCTGAAGCACATCGAAATCCAGTAAAATACGGTTAGTTTTGGACTACCTCAACAATCATTTCTAAAGCAACTTGACTCTACGCAATTTAGAAACAAGAGATTTAACTTTGAACTTGAATTAAATGATTCTGAATAATTAACAATAGTGAAATTTAGTACGTACCAAGCTGAGCTGCTGTCACAGGTAAGCTAAAATATGCTAACAAAACTCGCACTCTTAATTTGTGCTTGTATAATCTAACTATTGTAGCCAGCTATGAATGCTTTAACTGCACTTTGAAACTAAAGTAATGAAATGCGATGATAGTACTTTAATGCTGGCGTCTGAATTTCAACGACACTCGGGTTCATTTCGGAAAAGGAAGGGACCCTGCTTGGTAATGCAATTGGGACAATGAGCAACAAAGGTTCATGCTAAGTTGCTGTAATTTTGCGAGGCAAATGGAACAATTTGAAAAGCTGAGGTCTGCCATACAGTTCTGAAACTTTACGTGCTTTTAGTCTTCCTTGTTAGTTGATTGAAGGTTTGAAGCCGTCGATCGAGGAGGTGGCGACAGTCACTCATTGTCGGCCGTCGCTGTTGCAGAAGCTGGATGTTGGCGCGCCTTCTTCTCAACACGGTCACCAGACGAAACGGGCTCTTGATGTGCGCCAGCTAAGGCTTCCCGTCCGCGACACCATGTCAGAAACTATCATCGCAAGTCGAGCGCAATTACATGCTGCTAAACCCCGAAAGCGCGGCAACTCGCGGGAGCGTCACACCACACACCTGCTCCACTCGCTACCCCAGCCAGACTCCAACTGCCCTGCCTGCGCTCCACGCGGCAGAGTTAACACTACCAAAGATCCTACACACTTTGATTCTTCACACGACCTATCGATGTAATCGTTCGATAGCAGTTTTCCCTAGGCAAGACCCAGCGTAAAAATACAAATAATATTTACGAAACAAACCAATTATACATCGACATAAATGCATATATATATATATATATATATATATATATATATATATATATATATATATATACAAATAGTAAAACAATTACAATATATAAAGGCACAGAAATGTCATATATTCAGGTAACAAAATAAGGAAAAAAACTTACAGTGCAATAGATGGAAATAGGAGGATATGCATTTCCGGCGTTACAAGTGGTTATAGTTTATTTATTCAGTCGGTAGCTGCGTAGCGGCCAGTGTGAGAGTTGCGGCGGTTGGGTGGAAACATCCACCGAAATCAGTGATTCTGATGGCGGAGCTCAGGGGCGGCCACCAATATCAAGCATTCAGATGGTTTGGAAACTCAGCACAATCAACGCTGTAGGGAACAGGAAACTACATCACTATAAAAGTAGCTAATGTGCGAGAAGTATCACTGTCTAGCCATATCATTTATATTGTACAATCACATTAGCAACTCTCAAGTAACGTGTGAACATCACTATCAAACGTTAGGACACAAATGTTTACATGAAATGTAGACTCAATCGCGTTAGTTATTAATTGCAAAACCAGGAGCACTTGATATTTGTTGCCTACAACGTAATCTACCACGAATGGAAAACAATGTTGTGGCGTAGAATATTTTCTGGCGTAGAATCCGAATACGCAATAAAAGCGGGGGATTTCCATTTGAAAATACAAAGCTGATCGCCGCAAGGGGTAGGCCGTCTAACCGCGAGGCTTCCCCCGTCGGAAGTTTGAGTCCACCCTCGGGCATGGGTGTGTGTGTCGTCCTTAGCATAAGTTAGTTTAAGTTAGATTAAGTAGTGTGTAAGCTTAGGGACCGATAACCTCAGCAGTTTGGTCCCATAAGACCTTACCACAAATTTTCAATTTTCCAACAAAGTTGATCCCTGTCCATGCAGATGGGGTGGTTAGGAGTTGGCCAGTTGTACCACAGACAGATATCCCCTTTTCTAGTTGTAACTTTTCACCATGAACATGCGTCGTTTTCAAGATATTTCGTTGTCTGAAGTTAAAACAAGCTCCCTGTATATAACAAATAAATGAGAAAATTCGATGTAAATACTACTCTGATGTGAATCATACAGGCGGGTCGCTTCAAACCAGTCACAAGGGTGGGGAAAAAATCAATAACCTTGTGGTTTCGCTATAGTAACTGCTTTCATTTAAGGGAAAAGCCTTAGCGAGCTGTAAAATAGTTAAGTGTGTAGAATTTTCACTGACAGCGGCCAAAACTAAACGTGATTTTTTTTCCATATACCAAGCACGCGCGCGCGCACACACACACACACACACACACACACACACACACACACACACACACACACAGAGGCTTATAACATCACTGTATTTCACAGAAATATTTCTTGAATAGACTTACCATTCACGTCCTTCAAGGAAACAGATGAATTGGTCTTTGTTGTCGTATGAAGTTTATTTAATTGCAGACTCACCTGGAAAGAGCAGAAAAGTAATGCGATTTTGTAAAAACAATGCATCATCCAATAGCTGTCTGCTACAAACAACATACAAAGAACCAGACAGTTGGCAACACTATAAATAGTAAATACACACAACCAATAAACGTTTTCGTCGAAACAATCAGTGAAAATGAAGTGTTAGGTGAAAATTGGACTTCCTGGTGTACGCAGGACAGCGAGGTGCAATTCCAGGGCGACACATATGTGATAACAAGATCCTCACAAATCGTATATAAATCCAACCAGTAATTTAACCTTACGAAATCTGCACTGTAAAACGTTGTTTCTTAACAACACGAGAATAACTAAAAAGCTCTAATATAGTACTACATCTGTAAACATTATAGAACACACTTACTATTTTCAAATAACAAACATGTGTTACAGGCAAATAAAAGAAAACGAAATGCGTGTGGCACAAAAGCAAACATCATTTTAATTGATTCTTCTTCTTGTTGCGGGGTTCCGTCAGCTGTCGCCGCATGCCGCATCTCTGTCACCAAACGCCTCGGTCTCGCCATTCTTCATCATCCTCTTCTACACTTCTCCTCTCCATCACTTTTTGGATGCCACTTAGCTACACATTCCGTGGTCTTCCTCTTCTTCTCCTACCGGGACGTTGCCATGGAAGTACTCTCTTGGGCCGTCTGTCCTTTGACATGCTAAACCACTCTGTGTTTCTTCTGTTATGTCCGTAACACCATAATGAGTCTGCGTAATTTTTATTAGATTCCTCATTTCTTGTGTGGTCGACACAGGCAATTTTTCATGCTCCTCTCAAGTGAACCATTTCTAACGCTCTGTCTATTTTTATTTCTTACTGTGATTCCCTAGAATTCACTACCATAGCATGTCATTGCTTCGACGATGGATTTGTACAAATGCATTTTAACCTTTAAACTCATTTTTGACGACGAAAGTACAGGATTTAATTTTTGGACAGGCGCTCTTCCCTGCCTGATCCGTTGTTGGATATCTCTGTCACATCCTTCACCAAGTGATATGATGCTACTCAGGTACTTAAACCTTTTACATACTTTAATAAGATGTTCACTGATGTCCAAGGTACTTCTTTCTTCTCCGCAACATAGATATTCCGTCTTCTTAAATTAAATTTTCACATTCCACTTTTTATACTCGTCCAACAACTTCGGAAGCAAGTAACATATATCTTGAATGAGATTTTCACTCTGCAGCGGTGTGTGCGCTGATATGAAACTTTCTGGCAGATTAAAACTGTGTGCCGGACCGAGACTCGAACTCGGGACCTTTGCCTTTCGCGGGCAAGTGCTCTACCATCTGAGCTACCGAAGCACGACTCAGGCCCGCTACTCACAGCTTTACTTCTGCCAGTACCAGGAGAGCTTCTGTAAAGTTTGGAAGGTAGGAGACGAGGTACTGGCAGAAGTAAAGCTGTGAGTACCGGGCGTGAGTCGTGCTTCGGTAGCTCAGATGGTAGAGCACTTGCCCGCGAAAGGCAAAGGTCCCGAGTTCGAGTCTCGGTCGGGCACACAGTTTTAATCTGCCAGGAAGTTTCAACATATATCTTTTTCATCATTTGCTGCAACGACCCGATCGTCAGCATAGAAAAATTTATACGTACACTGGTCCCCTACATCAAACCCCATGCCCATGCACTTTCAACGCCATCGATCCAGTAACATTTGCGCATACATCTTAAATGGTGTAGGAGACAGGCAGCAAACTTGCTTTAGACCTTTAGTCAGAATATAACAGCAAAGTAATTAGCCAAAATAAATTGTCTTGTGGGTCACTTCAAAGCTGGTGACCTTCACCTAGAACGATTTCACTAATAAAGAAGTTCAAAGAGTCCGCTTTGCTCGCGTCGGCCTGCAGCGCATTGCCTCAGCATAGATGAGCTTCAGTGACGCCCTCTGCTACGAGGGGGGAATCGGATTGTTGCAAGAGTACTGCAAGCTTTCCCTGTCAAATGAAATCGCACACACTATCACTTTCGTCTTATTGCTTTCATAGTGTTGGAAATTCAGACTGTCCTATTAAATAATAGGCTATTCTCTTTTCTCTCCACACAGCTGTGTTTATTGTTTTTCATTGTTTGCTATCGCTTTCGTGGAAACAGTAGCTTCATCTTTTCGTATTTACCCCTTTAGCTTTTATTTGTTGCAAATCCGTCGTTCAGGACGAAGTCCCAAGTGACTGGAAAAAGCACATGTTCCTTAAAAGAACGGACCCGCAAAATTACAGACCAGTATCCTTAAGGTCGGTTTTCTGCAGAATTCTTAAGCATATTCTAAGTTCGAATGTAACATATTTGCTTGAGCGAAAAAAAGCTTCTGTCCAGAAATAAACAAGGATTTAGATAGCATCGCTCGGGCGAAACACAGTCTGCCTTTTTCTTGCACGATGTTCTCAAACCAAGGATAAATGGCTGCAGGCAGATTCCGTATTTCTGTATGTTCGGGAAGCGTTCGTCATAGTTCCCTAGTGCAGCGTTACGGAAGGTCTACGTCGTGCGGTACAGGTTTTCAGTTAGTGACTCGAAGACATTTTAAGTAACTGAAACCAGTACGTTGTTCTGGACGGCGAGCATACATCACAGACACGTGAGTTCCCCAGGGAAATGTGCCAGGACTGCTCTAGTTCTCTACATACAAAAACGATCTGCCGAATGTTTTGTGTTGGCAGAAGAGCCAACACAGTGTTACTAGAGGAGGCCGAAATGCACGCGTTTTAGCTCACGCAGGCTGGCGTGAGGAGGGAAGAACTATACTGGAACATGACAAGGAATTAGAATTCAGAAAGCGGACGTAATTAGTTTGATACTTAACTTTAATCCATTAATGATGAACGTCGCTCTTGACGGTACATGAGTCACAATATTATCTGTTCAGAAGACATAGTAACTGAATATGGCGCCTTGCTAGGTCGTAGCAAATGACGTAGCTGAAGGCTATGCTAAACTGTCGTCTCTGCAAATGAGAACGTATGTAGACAGTGAACCATCGCTAGCAAAGTCGGCTGTACAGCTGGGGCGAGTGCTAGGTAGTCTCTCTAGACTAGACCTGCCGTGTGACGGCGTTCGGTCTGCAATCACTGAAAGTGGCGACACGCGGGTCCGACGTATACTACCGGACCGCGGCCGATTTAAAGGCTACCACCTAGCAAGTGTGGTGTCTGGCGGTTACACCACAGAATGATAGCGACAATTTGCAGCTATTATAAAATACCTCGACATCCAGAAAAACTCTCTTCTCCATACATATTTAAATCTATCAGTATATATTTACACCACTGACAGCAGACTGGATGCTGCAGTTTCCCCGTGGAAAATAGGGAAAGGGGGTGTACTTACTTGAAGAAATCGACATTTATTTGCACACAGGTGCACCCCAAATGAAATCCTAAATGACCAGCCGGGTTACCAAATTAACAGCATGCTAAATGACCAGCCGAGTTACCAAACAAAGCTTTTCTAAAAATTCATTATTATAAATAGCACGCTTATTGACCAGCCAAGCTATTTGTTTATGTATGTCATTCCACCTGCGAGAAAGAAATTGTAATATTAAGGGGAGGTTTACTATCTTTGGCCCGAAAAGAGCATGTTCTCTGAGAATTTTTTTCTCTGGATGTGTTACAGATATCAATGTCAAATATCGTCAAAATGTTTATTGATATTTCCTCCAGAAACTTGAATTTTTTCGACCGGAAATGTCGAAGAGCAAAGGCGGAAGTGCCGTCGGAACGAAACAAAATTTCGATGTAGACCTCCACGTGCGGTATGTCACAGGTCAGCCGGTTCGCCTGAAATCAAAATTGAGTTGACGTTAGCAAAGTATATAAGGTTCTGTCGGAGTTGTACCCCGCTTAAGTTATTTGGACCATAGGAAACAAAATGGCGGCCATTTGAAAAAAATAGGGTTTTTTCATTGATTATTCGATTTCGTCGGCCAAGTAAAAATATTTATAGTTGATGGATCGGAATAAAAGTGGTACAACACCCAGACAATTTAGTTAGCTTCGTCGGAAACAAAGAATCATGCCAATCGGTTCAGTAGATCTGAAGTTACCATACCGCGCGATAAAAAAAACCTCACTTCGAGAAAAACGCATTTGAAGTTTTGACTACATATAAATGCACTATTATGCAACGTACGTTCAATCTGCCATTCCAGGTCCATAAACTAGTCCTTCCTCTTCCTCATAGACGGCGTTCTGCTCGATCTGGGCCATCCTGCGCTGCTCCAGAACCGCTCGTACGGCAGGTGACAAGCGGTTTTCCGCCGCTTGAATCCGGTGGTCGTCCGAATTCTTGGCGAAATGCGTCGAATAGAGTCCCAGGCTGACGTCCATCGTTGTCATAGTCTTCAGAATTGCTGAATACCCTTTGTTGAAGCTGCTCACTGCCAGTAAAGTAGCAATCTCCACAGTCTTCGCACCAGAATGCAATTGCTTGGGGGCTAACTTCCAAACACACGCGTTCAAACTGTCATTTGATTTTTGTATGTTTCCTCCCAAGCATCGGTACAATAACTCGTCCTTCGAAAGGAAAAAACTGGTTCGTGAAAAAGGTCGATTTCAGGCAGATGTTTTTTTTTGTTCAACCGCGAATAACAAACATGTCTTTTCCGTATTCGGAAAAACCGTTTCAGGGGTGGATTCCAAACACTTTTATGGGTCCAAAAATGCAGTTAAAATTCGATTTTTTGAACCAAAAGATATTAAACCTCCCCTTAATTCTTCTGTATAGAATGTACTATATTATTTCTTATTTTATAGTATACAACTCGTGAATTGTAGTAGCTAAATAAAATTATTAATCTGCAGAGGGCAGCTGCAGTAACCAATTTGCTGTCAATGCTGTAACCGTATACTGACTGGAGACTCAAATGTGTGTATAATGGAAGATGAGTTAAAGACCGAAACGCGTATCAGTTGAAATAAAAATACATAACCAAGTGCCTGGTCGCTGTATTTCTTAAAATTTAATAGCAAGATAATAGCATTTATTCTTCATAACAAAAGAAAACTACTTGGTGTCAATGTTAACCTCTTTATAACGAACTGTTTCTGTAGTGCACAATGATTCCAGTTTGGTGAGCCATTTAATAGTTTTAGTAGTAAAGTGGTTTGCAGGCACTCACAGATGCAGCTATCACAGAACTTGGTTGGGTGTGGGACTGTTGTACAGGGCGGGTTTTTTCGCCGAAATCACTTCTATTTATGCGGCAGACAGTTCACTCCATTTCCACTTGGATGCGGCGGCAGGGGCAGGGAGAGACGGGGTGGGAACTGTTGTTATTGATATCTCGCAGGATTTCTCGGCGCCGTACCCTCGGCAGGGAGGCAGCAGTCGCCATGGCAACCGCCCAGACGTCGCGACGCCCGGCGCCGGCGCCGGCGTCCGGTGCGCCACCGACTCCGCTTGGGGGCGACCGCGCACTGTCCTCCGAGGGCTGCGACGTGTAGGGGTGTGGGCCGTCTGCTGTGACTTAGCAACGGCGGGAGTGTCGGCAAACATGGCAAGTGGTACTGCAGCAGTGCTACCACGGGTAAGTCTGGACTGGCGCAGCTGGCTACTCAGTCCTGTACACGTCTTTTATACCTGCAGCCTACATCCATTTAAAAGGTTACTACATTTAAGCCTTAGCGACCTTCTACAAATTTTAACTCTCAGACTTCCCCCCATACTTTTACGTATCTTTTATTGTATTTAAACTGTTCACACTTCCACACTGATGTTAAAAGTTCTCCATTGAGGCAGCTGGTAAATAGATTATCTAGTAGCTCTAATACATCTGTGAGTGCAGAGGGAAGATCTACCGATATGCGTCCTGGTCGAGAAACTGATTGCGAAAATAAATCGATTTATCATAGCATCTTCATGTCAGTGCAGTACATGTTTACAACATCTTCAGTTATTTGTTGCGTACATTTCAGTCTCTGTCTTTACCTATGCGTTTTAACCTCGACGGCTCCGTATATATTAAAGTGGTACATGCATCCTACGTTCTCAATTATTTGTTGGGTGTATTTCAGTCTTGTCTTCCTCTACAGTCTTCAGCTCCATCTAGTACCTGATGACTTCATAGATGTCCTGTATCCTGTCCCCTCTTCTCAATCGCTTCGATTGTCTTCTGTTCCGGTTTTCCCACTGTCCATGATTGACAACGATGTTTGGCTCGAAACGTACATCCTCAGAAATTTCTTCCTCAAATTAAGGTCTGTGTTAAATACGAATATACGTCTCTTCTTTTGCAGTTTTACCGGCCGGAGTGGCCGAGCGGTTCTAGTCGCTACAGTCTGGAACCGCGCGACCGCTACGCTCGCAGGTTCGAATCCTGCCTCGGGCGTGGATGTGTGTGATGTCCTTAGAGTAGTTAGGTTTAAGTAGTTCTAAGTTCTAGGGAACTGATGATTTCAGAAGTTAAGTCCCATACTGCTCAGAGCCATTTGAACCATAGTTTTCATAGAGCCCGAAATTCACTGTCATACAATGCTGTGCTCCAAATATACATTCTCAGAAATTTCTTCCTCAAATTAAAGCCAACTGGTTTTATTTTGGTCACTCCTGAACCCTGATATCGTTTCACGCTGAATTTTTATATCATTTCTGAATCTTTTTTTTTATTTCCGTAATTGCTTCTTAGATATATGGTTGAACTCTAAGGGCGAAAGACAATATTCCTTTCTAATCAGAGTATTTCCATCTTGGTCTTCAATTATTATTATTCTCATTTGGTTATTGTAACTTACATCTGTTTTCGTGATAGTCTGGAACTTCTTGCACAAATTGTACATTGTGGAACGCTATCATATGAACGTGCGTTGATTTTTGTTACATTTTGGTTCCATTATCAAACACGTGATTGTTTTACCTTTCGTAAAGCCAAGCTGATCGTCATCTAACGTCTTCAAGTTTCTATTCCTTCCTTCCCTATGCTAGTCAGAAATTCGGACATATGAGCTATTAAGATGACTGTACGATAGTTCTCACACTTGTCTGCCCCTGCTATCTTCGAGATTGTGTGAATGACAGTTTTCCGAAAGTATGAAAGTATGTCTTATATCTTCCTCCATTATCAAATTAATTATTCATTGATACCTTACGTTGTACCCAAGCAACCTATCCTTTCATTTACTCAAATTGCGCTAAAGCGCATTCATTTCTAGTTCGACTCATACACTCTGCATCAGTTACTTGATCTGCGGATCTAATCATCAGCATTGTTATGTAGCATCACATTTCGAAAGCTTCTCTTCCCTCCTTGTCTGTACCGTTTGTTGTGCATGTTAAAAAAATTACCAGGGTGTGAGCGTACAAGGTGTGGTGGGAGATTGGGGCGGCAGTTTCCCGCCACAGAGCTCGTGGCTGGCGGTTGCTATGGGACCGTGGCGAGCGGCTAGCGTTTACGCGGCCTTAGAAAAACCCCAGTGGACGCTTGGCAGGGGTTCGTATGGCCGTGTTTGTGCGCTTGGAGAAATTTATAATCCAGAGAAAAATAGATGAAAACAGAACTAAGAGTGACACGGAGGTGCGAGTTCACATGGACAGAAAGTGTAAAGTTAAATTATGTAGACGCGCCATAAAAATATATAATAGTTTAAAAGTTATTGTTGTCTCAAAAATTGTAAATTTATAGAAGTTCAAAAGCTAATATCTAGGCAATTCTTTGGCCGATTAATATGAGCAAAGTTTTTACGGATGCGGCTAGTAGAGCTGCATCGAGCAATCACAGCCGATTTAGCATAGTGTGTACCATTTTTGAATGACACGTCGGAATATGGTATTCGAGTGAGAGAAACTGTGTTTTTGTTAACTAATTTAAAGAGAAGAAACTAGCGCCAGCATTATAAACTTTAAAAAGGTAGATGAGTAATTAAGTATATATTTTTGTTTGTTTACTTATATTTAGTATCAAAAATCCAGGAAAAGCAATATCACGCCACAAGAGCTTTATCTGTGAAAAAACGATGGCAGATATAAAAAAACCGGACCTTAAATTGTTATTGCCCGGGATATTTCCATATTTTTCAATGTATCATATGTGTTTTTGCGTTTAGTTTTAGAATATTCGTAATTATTTTTGTCAAACATTGTTTTGAGTTAGGCACTCGTTTCGAGGATGCATAGGGCGGCCATCTTTGATGACAGGGGAATTGAGTTTGAGCGACGGTGAGAGCCGGACGTGCCGCCAAGCTGGCGATAGTAATGGGTTAGTAGCCACGCTCGGGTACAAGTATGTATGCAACGACGTTCGAAAGCGATCTAGTGGAGCGCAATATAGTGGTTTAGGACAGCAGACAAGAGTGTATTTTGTGAATTGTGAACAGATTGTCGAGTGTCGTTATCGCGACATATGAATTTTATAGTGAACTCTTGTAGTATCAGTTATTAACGGCCACCCTTATGTAAGAGCCCCTCAGACTTCATTTTAAGTGTTTAGTGAATATATCGAAGAAAAATAAATTACTTGTTCAAATTATAAATCAACGTGAGTGACTCAATATTTTAAATTTCACCGTAATACCTGCCTCCATTGGTTTTTTGTATTTTATTTCACCTAAAAAATTGAGTTTACGACAGGTGTGAGCTGGCACCCTATGACGAAAAAACGTAGTCAAACATTGAGACCAGGCACATCTCTGGGCTACTCAATTAAGCTGAGTGTAACATATATATTTTCGTGCCGTAACACGTGGGGACTCGAGCCAAACTATTCAAACTGTAATTTGTAGTGCCCATTACCGTCGTAAGGGGTATTCATTATTGATTTACACTTTATTTATGGCCGTCATGGAAGGAAACAAAAGAAAAATTCGGAGTAGGTATTAAAATTCATGGAGAAAAAGTAAAAACTTTGAGGTTCGCCGATGACATTGTAATTCTGTCAGAGACAGCAAAGGACTTGGAAGAGCAGTTGAACGGAATGGACAGTGTCTTGAAAGGAGGATATAAGATGAACATCAACAAAAGCAAAACGAGGATAATGGAATGTAGTCAAATTAAATCGGGTGATGCTGAGGGGATTAGATTAGGAAATGAGACACTTAAAGTAGTAAAGGAGTTTTGCTATTTAGGGAGCAAAATAACTGATGATGGTCGAAGTAGAGAGGATATAAAATGTAGACTGGCAATGGCAAGGAAATCGTTTCTGAAGAAGAGAAATTTGTTAACATCGAGTATAGATTTAAGTGTCAGGAAGTCGTTTCTGAAAGTATTTGTATGGAGTGTAGCTATGTATGGAAGTGAAACATGGACGATAACCAGTTTGGACAAGAAGAGAATAGATGCTTTTGAAATGTGGTGCTACAGAAGAATGCTGAAGATAAGGTGGGTAGATCACGTAACTAATGAGGAGGTATTGAATAGGATTGGGGAGAAGAGAAGTTTGTGGCACAACTTGACTAGAAGAAGGGATCGGTTGGTAGGACATTTTTTGAGGCATCAAGAGATCACAAATTTAGCATTGGAGGGCAGCGTGGAGGGTAAAAATCGTAGAGGAAGACCAAGAGATGAATACACTAAGCAGATTCAGAAGGATGTAGGTTGCAGTAGGTACTGGGAGATGAAGAAGCTTGCACAGGATAGAGTAGCATGGATAGCTGTATCAAACCAGTCTCAGGACTGAAGACCACAACAACAACAACAATGGAAGGTGCGCCATTTGACGCATCAGTACAACTGCAAGTATGTAGTGCTTTGGGCTATCTAAAGGAGGCAAGACAAGCACTGAATCCCTGCACAGTACAACCTCTTCTCAAAGCTGCTGTTACTACGCTAGCGGACAACATGTGGTGTGACCACAAAGGACAGCACTGGACAAAGCGGTTTCTGTGGAGGAAGGGTGCAAACATCGCGGATATTCACAGGCGATTCGTGTCAGTGTGTGAAGAGTGTGCGCCGTCACGAAAAACCGTGTACAACGGGGAGCGTGGATGAAAAAGAGGCCGCACGTCAACAGAGAACGGAATCTGTTGCAGAAGGAAAGCCACTGTGGTAACACTAGTCAACATTTCGAGAGCGGGAAATTGCATTCAAGAGAAGAGGCGGCTACTTCATTTGCCACAATGACTCTGCTCACCTTAAGCTTGAGTTAGGTGTCCGCCAGGTTGATTCCAACATCTTTTAAGGCAGCATAAACACAACACCGTAATAACGTATGCCGTGATCTTCATGAGTGGTGAAGAGACTTGGCTTCGCTACCTTGAGCCGGAAACCAAAGCCCAGTCAATGCAATGGTAACATACAGACGGCCCCTTCCGAAGTTCAGTACAGCACCTTCAGTGGGGAAACACGATATAAGAACTACTTTTGCAAATCCCTTGTCTACAGATTTTAGTATCCCATTTTTTGATCTACTTTCCCCAGCATCATCTGCCTTAATCTGACTTCGTAGCTGTTTTGCTGGTCAAGACTATACGTTGCGTTCAGCTGGTCTGGAAGCCCTTTGGCGTCTCTGACAGAATTATAATATCATCGGCAAAACTGAATGTTTCCTTTCTTCTATGTAAACATTGATTTCCTTCCCAGGTATCTCCATAGTTTACTTTACTGCCTGCACAATGTTCAGAAACCGTCTACGTTCTACTGAGTATTTCTAAGTTCCTCTTTACAGAAGCGCCGTGTAGCTAAAGATTTGAACAGTAACAAATTCCGGAGACGGATCTTTTCCATACAAAAGGAGCAACGTGTACAATAATGTGTTACATTATCGTGAATATGCTACCCAGAAGAACAGTAGTAATTTACTGTGACATTACAGTGTATACATATATAAGAAATAAACTGACACGGTAGAAATGCACAGTGATAACGACTGCTTTAGTTTTGGGAATCAGCTTTTCGATTGTAAGGCCAGCTCAGGAGTATGTAGGGACTCAAATCACAATTTAATAATGATGAAGGGTAGGCTGAGGTTTAAAATACCCTTCTCAATGAACCAATATACAGAGATGGTGGACACTGAAGTATTGAGAAATAATGAGGTGCGCTTACATTCAGCAGGGTTATAAATATGGTGACGGAGAATGCCACAACTGGCAGTCAGTTGGAAAACGAATGGACATATCTAAAAAGAGTACTCATAAAAGGTGGATGGACAAATACAGATGTAAGGAAAGTAACTGCAAAGAAACTTTGGGTAACAGAATAAATTCTTTAATTGATTGACGAAAGCAGGATGTGCAAAAATGTTCGGGAAAGAACAAGACTAAGCAGTCTGACTCACTTAGGAGTGAAGTAAATAGAAAGTGCCAGGGAATCTAAGGTGAAACGGCGCTAGCGGAAAAGTGAAGGAATCGTAAAAGGAACATTAGGAAATACTGACAGCCATCGCCGAAATTAAAAGCAACGGTTATAACATTAAGAGCGCACAAGGAATTCCACTATTAAACTCAGAGAAGAGAGTGGGCATAGTGGGACATCCTTTGTATGGCCTCATTCTGCATTGTTGCCAAATTTATGCAAGATGGTTGATCCAAGATAGCAGCAATAGATATGGCAGCGTCACAATGATGTGATGGTAGAAGTTCAAATTTTGGCGGGAAAATAGGACAATGGGGCTACCTCCCCCCCCCCCCCCAGAAAATGGTGGGAAGTTCAAATTTTGGTGGAAACAAGGTCACAAGAGCTACCTGCACTAACCTAAGAAAATGGTAGGCAAATGGGTCACTTGTGCTACTTCCACTAACCTAAGTCATCCAACTGTCACCTCTTCCTTGGAACTGGTGAGGAAAGGACTCAGCCTGTGCTGAGCTGCTGGATAGTATGGACATAAGTCTTAATTTTGCAGGCAGTCTTTATTCAAACAATTAGAGTTGTCATATGCAATAGCCCCATCCAGCGTGATCACCATGAGGTTAGGAGTCCAACTGACCTAGTGCACAGTACTGCCACCAGAGGGCACTGTCTTCCTATGGCGGTCTGGGGAAAAATGTAAGAAAAAGGACTCACTCTGCGTCCAGCTGCTGGAGAGATGAAGGAGTGTACTGTACTTATTTTGGAACATTTCATTAGGGACGGATTTAATGTAATTTATTCATTACACTGATACAAAACACTTGACCTGGTGTGCTTGGGGTCACACTACATAGCATACAGACCTAAAAACTACTCGTAAATCACCGAAATAATGCAGCAAATAATGCAGCACACTGATGTGCAGACACGCAAACAACTCGTAAATTGTCAAAATAACGCTTGTAAAAAACGCTATCCAAACACGCTCACTGTCGAAATAATGCATTGCACAGCCTACAGACGTGTTGACAAAATAATGCAACGGACACGTTCACTAGGTGTAAAATTGGCAAAATAATGCTGTATAACGGTCTGCCAACACGCTCACAAGGCTTAAACAGCCGAAAATAACGTAGTGCACAAACATTCAATGCATGTAAAAACCACTTTAGAACTATCGTTAAGAAATTCGACTGTGATGTATCACAGGTTCAGTGCACACACGCCGACGCCACTGACCCCACACATGCGCTTTGCAGGGTCAACTGGAGCAGACCACTGGCAGAGAGACACCACTCTCATGCCGCTACCACCCTCAGCCACCAGGTGAAAGCTGCGTCTATTATCAGGTATACAGTTAGAATTCTTCGAGTGTTATACTGACGTCTCATTTCTATGTAAATACAGCCAAGTCTCCTCTGGAGACGCTATAGAAATCTTTTGCAGAGCTTCCCAGAACTGCACAGGATGTATTGTTCCTAGTGATTCTAATGGGATGTGTCTAGCTGTGCACGTGTCTACTGTGGCTGATGCATACCTTTCAGAGCCGAGCAAGAGACGTTTGCATAGCGGCACCTACATAGGCGCAGTTGTCAGTGTTATACTGATGTCACATATCTATATAAATAAGAGCCAAGTCTACCTCTCGGAAATCGTCAAGTGTTGTAGAAATAGTGAACAGTTGCTTTTGTTGTTGTTGCAAGAGCTTTTGTGATGTCTCAGCTTGTCTGCATGGAAATTCTCGCCCTACCAGGACTTATTCAGGAAAATAGCTCAGAATAACATGGAATGCATTCTTCCTGATGGTGCTAACGAGGCATCCTGTTCATCAGTGTTACCCTTCCTGGAAACCATGAAGTCTTGCTTTCAACTTATGTCTCAGAAGTGGTAAATGTTCTCACCACTAAAATCCTCCATCATGTATGTGGACACTTGGTAAAACACCATTAATCGTAAAAGCATTCTTGTTGTTTGGAAAGAGAGCACTGTCTAAGCAGAGACAGGAAAATCAGAACAATTATACAAACAGAATTCGAAGCAGTGTCCTGCAGGAGAGGAGAAGGAAGGAGTTTTCGGTGTCATACATCTGTTGGAGGTGTCCCAATGCCACAATGGCACATGAGGGACAGCATCCCACCACAGATACCTCGTCCACATCTTGCTAGAACCAGTCCATAGAGGCTCCTATGTCCCAGCACAAAGGATGTCTTCTGAATGAATGGAGCATCCTGATTGGCTCTTACTGAATTAGCCTGTCAAGTTACTGCTGCTGCCTATGTGGGAGCACCTTCTGTCATTTTTTCTACAGAGGAGACTTTCAGTGCAAAACTATTTTGGCCAGCACGCCATATTGCACTAACAGCTAAACTCTGCAAAAGTGGTCTACAGATCATCAAATACATCCCACGTACTCACCGTGCCACAATTAGTGCCAAAGTTGGAATCTGCCACTGTAAACGCCGCCCATGACTCCAGCTGCAGAAGTGCACATCAGCCAGAGAGAGGCCAGCCAGCCGTGGATGACCTCCCACCCCAGGAGGACCTCAGAGGTAGGAGTTCAAACACTATCAATACCCCCAGCACAACACTCGTCGTGTTGAATGTTCTCAAATTCCTACAGAGTATACAGCCAAGTCCTGAAGGCGACTCAGTGCAAACTGGGTATTAGTTTACTATGCACCCATCCAGAGGGAGCCATGACCCAAATTGTCCCAGACCAGAAGCTTTCTTGGACTCTCTGAACTGGTGTACAAAGGTTGGGTTGGTTCCCCTCGACACAAAGGCATTACTGTTTCTGGCCCCTATCTGCTTGCTTGCTTGCTTTCTACACCCAACTCCAGACTCTGGGATTACAAGAACAAATGTATTTTCACGTGGTTTGCCAGAATATCATGCTGGGTTTTCTCAAGACATATATGATGAAAGCTTTCAGCGGTGAGAGACGTATGTTGAAAGTAGGACTTCACGGTTTCCAGGAAGGGTAACACTGATGGATGGGGTGCCTCGTTAGCACCATCAGGAAGAATGCGTTCGGTGTTATTCTGAGATATTTTCGTGAACAGGTCCTGGTAGGCCGAGAATATCCATGCAGACAGGCTGAGACATCACAAAAGCTCATATAACAACTGCAAAAGCGACTGTTCACTATTTGCACAACACTTTACGATTTCCAAGAGGTAGACTTGGCTCTTATTTACATAGACATATGACATCAGCATAGCACTGATAGCATTTTAGCTTTGCCTCCATGGGTGAGCCACTATGCAAACATCTCTCACTTGGTGCTGGACCCACAGCTCTAAAAGTTATGCATTAGCCACAGTAGACACATGCACAGCTAGAGTATCTCTCATGTCCTGTTAAGATCACTAGGAACAATGCATCCTGTGCTATTCTGGGAAGCACTGCAAAAGATTTCTATATCGCATCCAGAGGAGACTTGGCTGTTATTTACATAGAAATGAGGCATCTGTATAACACTAGAAGAATTCTAAATCTATACCTGAAAGTAGGTGGGAGTTTCATCTGAGGGCTGAGGGCAGCGGCGGCATGAGAGCAGTGGCTCGTGCCCCAGCATTCATCTCTCCTGTGGTGGCTCACATCAGGCTGGCCCTGTAAAGTGCTTGTGATGTGTCAGCAGCGTCAGCGTGTGCACGCATTGAACCTCTGATATGTCATGGTCGAATTTCTTAACGATAGTTAGAAAGGGGTTTTTACGTGCAATGAGTGTTTGTGCACTGCATTATTTTCAGCTGTTTAAGCATTGTGAGCGAGTTGGTAGAATGTTATACAGCATAATTTGACCAATTTTATGCATAGTGAACGTGTCTTTTGCATTATCTTGTGAACATGTTTGTAGGCTAGGCAATGCATTTTTCTACAGTGAGTGTGCTTGCATAGCGTTTTCTACAGGTGTTATTTTGACAATTTACGAGTTGTCTGTGTGCCTGCACATCAGTGTATTGCATTATTTCGGTGATTTACTAGTAGTTTGCTGGTCTGTAGGCTATGCAGTGTGACCCCAAGCACACCAGGGTGATAGTTTTGTATTATTTTAATAAATAAACTACATGAAATCCGTCGTTCGTCGCTAAATAAATTGTTCCAAAATAAATAAAGTACACTCCTTCGTCTCTCCAGCACCTGGACACAGGCTGAGTCTTTTCCTGATGTTTTTCCTCAAATCGCCATGGAACAACAGCGCCCTCTGGTGGCAGTACTGTGTACTACGTCAGTTGGATTCTGGACCTCATGGTGAACACACTGGGTGGAGCTAAAGCCTAGGGCAACTCAAATTCTTTATCTAAAGACTGCCTGCAAAGTACGTATGTCCATCCTATCCAGCAGCTCAGCACAGGCTGAGTCTTTTCCGTGTCAAATGCATGGAACAGGTGGCAGTCGGATGATTTAGGTTGGTGGAGGTAGCCCAAGTGACCTATTTTCCACCAAAATTTGAACTTCCCACCCTTTTCTGGGTGAGTGAAGGGCAGGGAGTGGGGGAGGGGAGTGTAGGGGGTTAGGTTAGTGGAGGTAGACCAATTGACCTATTTTCCCGCCAAAATGTGAACTGCCGCCACCACGTCATTGTGACATTGCCACATCTATCGACACCATCTTCGATCCGCCATCTTGAACAAATTAGGCAACATTGCAGAGTGGGGCCGTACAAAGGTTGTCCCACTACTAGCAAGTTGGTAGAAAGAGTGAAATAAAGATCTCTCCGGTTGGGGGATTGTTTGACGACATGTTAGAAGATGAAGTGGGACAGATGAATTCCAGTATTAGGATAATTTAACAAAGATCTAGAAGATTTGCGACTAAATAAGGTGGAATGCATAAACAATGATACTTTGAAATTTCTATCATCCTTGGAGGAAATGGCAAACAAATGACTTTTGAATTTTGTTTGTAGAACCATTACATCTGGGGACATAGCATCACCCAATCCTGAAGGTAGCAAGGGCTGAAAAGTGCGAGAACTATTGCACAATCAGTTTAACGTGTCATACATACTAGTTGCTAACGAGAATAATATAAGGAAGGATGGAAAAGTAAATTGAGTCAGATGATGATCAGATAAAGGCGCCAATGATGCAGTTCTGACATTGTACTTGATAACGGAAGCAAGACTAAAGAAAAATCAAGACACCTTCGCGGGTTTTATAGTCCTAGAAAATGCCCTGGACAGTGCAAAATGGTGCATGATGTTCTAAACTCACAGAAAAATAGGTGTAAGCTGTAGGGAAAGCCGTACAAAAACGAAGGGGGGGGGGGTAATAAGAAAAGAAGACCAAGCACATCAGTGCTCGCTTAAAATGAATGGAAGACAGGTGTAGAGTCTTTCTCCGCTATCGTTCAATCTGGATATCGAAGGTGCAATTTCGGAAATAAAGAATGTTTCAAGGATGAGAGTATAATTCAACTGAAAGGATATCAATCGTAAGATTCGCTTATGACATTGCCATCCTCAGTGAAAGTGATAAAGAATTACAGAACTGTTGAATGCAGTAGTCTAATGAGTACAGAATAAGGATTGAGAGTAAACCGAAGAAGGGCGAAATTAATGAGACTAGCTATAAAATTAATATAAAAATCTGGGATCACAAAGTACACGAAATTATAGAGTTCTGCTGCTTTTGAAAAGAAAAAAAAACAGATAATGAGGAAGAAGGGAACTAAGAAGCAATTAGCACAGGCAAAGAGGGCGCTCCCGGTTAAAAGAAGCATCAAATATCGGCCTTGATATGAGGAAGAGATTTCTGACAATGTGTATTTGGAGCTCGGCATTGTGTAATAATGAATCATGGACAGTGGGAAAACCGGAACAGAAGAGAATCATGATGTGATGCTATAGAAGAACGCTGAAATTTTGATGGTCTGGTAAGATAAGGAATGAGAATTTTCTCCGCAGATTCAGCAAAGAATGTCACATTTGGAAAATATTGACAAGAAGAAGAGACAGGACGATACGACACGTCTTACAACACCAGGGACTTACTTCCACTGATCGAGAGGGAGCTATAGAGGGCAAAACCGTAGGAGAAGAGAGATTGGAATACATCCAACAATTAACTGACGACGTACGGTGCATGTGCTACACTGAGTTGAAGAGGTTGGCAAAGGAGTGGAAGTTGTGGTGGACCACGTCAAATCAGTCAGATGATTATAGTCTAGTAAACTGCATTTAATTAGAGATAGATTATTCCGTACCATCCTTGATCTGAATCATGCTTGTCTACCATCAATGTGATTAAGCGTGAGGCCAAGGCGATTTAACTCTGCTGTAGGAGAAGAAATGGTACTTTGGGGAGGTCCGCTAAGCACGTGAGGTTTTTCTTTTTTTTAATTTGGTAACCCCCCCCTGTCCGCTTCGTGAGACTTGGTGAGATGTGTTTAGGACTCCCTCCTCCTTCCCCTCACGTGAGATTTATCCTGTAGACAGTAAAAATACTTAAAAATGAAATTTTTAAAATTTGTTTTAAAAGTAATGAAAACACGTGATTAAAAAAATTATTTTAAAATGCCAATCATGAGTAGTGTTCGCGCGGATGGACAGACGGAGACGGATGGGCAAAAAGGCTCCACAAAAATAGTATTAACCATTTATAAGCATTCCAGATCCCTAAGAGACTGACCTCTTATTTGTATATTATATACACTGGCGTCCAAAATTAAAGCAAGAAACTGCTATTTCCCCCCTGGGTCTAATTCACGATGTAATGGTATAAACTGTCAACAGATGTCGTTACGATCGTGTCCTGCACGGAAGATGGCATTCCGATCAACGGAAAACCACGCTGCAATGACGTCAGAGCACATATCAAGCGGGGTAGTGTTTGCAGGGTAGCCCCACCTCCACAGTCGCTGTGTGCACAGTCACAGACGGCGCACTATAGGACAGAGATTACGCCTCCAGACTATCTGCTGTGGAGGGCCATATGAACAGTGGAAGCAGAAGAGTCGCAAACTGATGCGAGCCGATGGCTTAATGTGAATCGTTCTGTTGTTTCTCGGATGAAGCGACGGTTTATAGAGACCGAACTGTATGCTGGAGATCAGGACAGGGCCGACCACGTATGACATCAGAAAGAGTGGAGCATTATTTGACTGTAAGGGCACGACGGTACCGCCTTAGTACTGCACTGGAACTGTCATCTGGCGTCACAGCATCCGCTGGACATGTTGTATCGAGGCAAACGGCGTACTGAAGGCTTCAGTGGAGTGGCCTCTTTTGTTGGAGACCTGCTGTCTGTTATCTCTGATATGTCTTCACAGAAGGGAACGTCTAGAGTGGAGCCCTCAACATACCACCTGGACGGTCGAATGGTGGGCCAATGTTCTTTTCACAGATGAGCCCCGATTTGGTCTGGAGATTGATTCTCGACGGATTCCCATCTGGACGGCACGAGGAAGTCGATTTCGGGACACAAACATTGTGGAAAGAGACCGACATCGAGGAGGATCCCTAATGGTGTGGGCAGGGATTATGTTGACCATTCGAACACCTCTTCATGAAACAGTACGGGTGAAAAGATTTAACTGCTGTCAGGTGCCGTGAGAAGACCTTGGGACCTCATGCGCGGTTGTTGCGACATGCTGTGGGCTCAGACTTCGTACTGATGGACGATAATGCTCGCCCTCATAGAGTTCGGGTGGTTGATCTTTTTGGCCTGCTCGCTCTCCCGATTAGAATCTGATAGAGCATGACTGGGATGAGCTAGGGAGATGGGCTGCATCATGTCAGCAGCCATCAACCACTATCCAAGACTTGTGAGCAGCTCTGCAGGAAGAACGGTCGTTATTGCCTGAACATGAGATTGATGACATTATTCACAGCATGTCACCTCGCTGTCGGCCTGTATTTGTGCAAGAGGTCGTCAAATGGCTCTAAGCACTATGGGACTTAACATTTGAGGTCATCAGGCGCCTAGAATTAGAACTACTTAAACCTAACTAACCTAAGGACATCACATGCATCCATGCCCGAGGCAGGATTCGAACCTGTGACCGCGCCGGATTAGCCGAGCGGTCTTAGGCGCTGCAGTCATGGACTGTGCGGCTGATTCCGGCGGAGGTTCGGGCATGGGCGTGTGTGTTTGTCCTTAGGATAATTTAGGTTAAGTAGTGTGTAATCTTAGGGACTGGTGACCTTAACGGTTAAGTCTCATAAGATTTCACACACATTTGAACATTTTTTTTGGAGAAAATATCGACATTTCATAAAGAATCCTACAATGGACTGTACTATTGAAACTTCCTGGCAGATTAAAATTGTGTGCCGGACGGAGACTCGAACTCGGGACCTTTGCCTTTCCCGGGCAAGTGCACCATCTACTTTTTTTTTTCTTTTTTTTTCTCGTTGGGTTTGTTCGCTGCGGACGTCACATGACATCCACCAAAAGGTTGTTGGTTGATCCTTCCACTCAGTTTTTTAATACAGAGGCCAACCAGCTCTCTGACCAAACACGCTGAGCTACCGTGCCGGCATCCAACTGAGCTGCCCACTCACGACTCACGCCCCGTCCTCACAGCTTTACTTCTGCCAGTACCTCGTCTCCTACCTTCCAAACTTTACAGAAGGTCTCCTGCGAACCTTGCACAACTAGCATTCCTGAAAGAAAGGGTATTGCGGATACATGGCTTAGCCACAGCCTGGGGGATGTTTCTACATCTACATCTATATTCCGCAAGCCACCTGACGGTGTGTGGCGGAGGGCACTTTTGAGTACCTCTATCGTTTCTCCCTTCTATTCCAGTCTCGTATTGTTCGTGGAAAGAAAGATTGTCGGTATGGCTCTGTGTGGGCTCTAATCTCTCTGATTTTATCCTCATAGTCTCTTCGCTAGATATACGTAGGAGGGAGCAATATACTGTTTGACTCCTCGGTGAAGGTATTTCTCGAAACTTCAACAAAAGCCCGTACCGAGCTACTGAGCGTCTCCCCTGCAGATTCTTCTACTGGAGTTTATCGATCATCTCCGTAACGCTTTCGCGATTACTAAATGATCCTGTAACGAAGCGCGCTGCTCTCCGTTGTATCTTCTCTATCTCTTCTATCAACCCTATCTGGTACGGATCTCACACTGGTGAGCAGTATTCAAGCAGTGGGCGAACAGGTGTACTGTAACCTACTTCCCTTGTTTTCGGACTGCATGTCCTTAGGATTCTTCCAATGAATCTCAGTCTGGCATCTGCTTCACCGACGATCAACTTTATATGATCATTCCATTTTAAATCACTCCTAATGCGTACTCCCAGATAATTTATGGAATTAACTGCTTCCAGTTGTTGACCTGCTATATTGTAGTTAAATGATGAAGGATCTTTGTTTCTATGTATTCGCAGCACATTACACTTGTCTACATTGAGATTCAATTGCCATTCCCTGCACCATGCATCAATTCGTTGCAGATCCTCCTGCATTTCGGTACAATTTTCCATTGTTACAACCTCTCGATATACCACAGCATCATCCGCAAAAAGCCTCAGTGAACTTCCGATGTTAATTACAAGGTCATTTATGTATATTGTGAATAGCAACGGTCCTACGACACTCCCTTGCGGCACACCTGAAATCACACTTATTTCGGAAGACTTCTCTCCATTGAGAATGACAGGCTGCGTTCTGTTATGTAGGAACTCTTCAATCCAATCACACAATTGGTCTGATAGTCCATATGCTCTTACTTTCTTCATTGAACGACTGTGGGGAACTGTATCAAACGCCTTGCGGAAGTGAAGAAACACGGCTTCTACCTGGGAACCCGTGTCTATGGCCCTCTGAGTGTCGTGGACGAATAGCGCGAGCTGGGTTTCACACGATCGTCTTTTTCGGAACCCATACTGATTCCTATAGAGTAGATTTCTAGTCTCCAGAAAAGTCATTATACTAAGTGTTGTGTCGATTCCCTAAGGTCTCGACACAATGAGTGGCTAGGTGCACGCGAAACTAACGCAGACGGGCGTAAATTCTGAAACAGGAGACTGGATGAAAACTATAAAGAAAAGAAGAGAGATTTTAATATACTTAACTTTAATGTAGTCTTGTTCTTGTTGAAATACATCTCTTGCATAGTAGTAAGCAATTAGCAATGATACACATGGCGCCTTGCTAGGTAGTAGCGATGGACTAGCTGAAGGCTATTTAATCTGTCTCTCGGCAAATGAGAGGAATACTTGGTAGGTCTAGTCGCAAGCTATGTCGTCCGTACAACTGGGGCGAGGTCATGTCCGTGTCTTGTGACCTGCCATGTGGTGGCGCTAGGTTTGCGATTACATAGTGGCGACACGCGGGTCCGACATGTACTACAGGACCGCGGCCGATTTAAGTTACCACCTAGCAAGTGTGGTGTCTAGCGGTGACACCACACTAAGTCCCAGAATGAGATCTGGACCGTAGTATTGTGTTTCAGGCTCGCTGTTTCCCGTTGAACGTCAACTGTGCAGACAATCGCGGAGAATAGACTCGGCATTCCGCGGCGGGTTACGTCACGGCTGGCTCCGCGGGCACGCCTCGCGCAGGCGCAGACGGCCTGTCGTGCGCTCGTACACACAGACCGGTCCATCGCCCGGCCTACTCGCCAGTGCCGGCACGCACTCACGCGCGCCTCGCCGCGCCTCGTGACGTCACAGCGCGTGGCGCTCCCAGCGGTGAGTCACGGCCCGCATCCGGCTGCGTCGCTATCTGCCGGCCGCGGTTCGTGACCCGGCGACGCCTTATCGGGAACTCGCGCTGCCTGTCCCCCTGTTCTCGAGCGTATTCAGACAAGTACTAGTCACTGCGACTAGCCATGACATACGAGGGGCATACAATAAGTAATGCATAACGTTTTTTTCCTCTGACAGTTTCGGTTGAAAGAAGGTGGAATTCTTGTGCGACATTGTGGAATATTTCCGCTTCACCTCCTATAGCTTCACGAAGTTCCGATAGCCTTCAAAATGGCGTCTGTAAATGAGGTGCATTCCAAACAGAGAGCCGTCATTGAGTTTCTTGAGGCGGAAAACCAAACCTCCGCAGATATTCGTAGGAGTTTATAGAAGATAAACGGAGACCTGGCAGTAAAGTAAGGCACGGCAGTCGTTAAGCGAGGCGTCTGTCATAATTGCAACATGGCCGCTCAAACCTGACCGGTCTCCCGTGATCCGGCCGGCTGCACACAGCTGTGACTCTTGCAATACTGGAACGTGAGCACACTCTCATTCGAGGAGTTCAACGGATCACAATCAAACACCGGAAGTCTCTTTCGGTAGTGGTGACACACTCGTCAGCCAGCTGGGGTATTCAAAGGTGTGTGCCCGCTCGGTTTCATCGCCGCCTAACAGGAGACCATAAAGAGAAACCAAGGACGACCTGTGCGGAATTTTTTGCGCGTTACGGGAGTGATTGTCACAATTTTTTGTCGAACGTTTTGACGGGCGAACCGGTAGCAAAACGGTAACCCACAGAGCGTCGCCACAACAGCTTTCCTACAAAAAAAGTAGTTAAACCTGCACCCTTAGCCGATAATGTCATGCCGACGATCTTCTAGGACTCTGAAGGGGTTATTCTGTTTAATGCCCTCCCTCAACGACCAACGACCAACGTCGTCGAGCAGATGCGCGAAACTATAGACCTATATCTCTGACGTCGATCTGTTGTAGAATTTTAGAACATGTTTTTTGCTCGAGTATCATGTCGTTTTTGGAAACCCAGAATCTACTATGTAGGAATCAACATGGATTCCGGAAACAGCGATCGTGTGAGACCCAACTCGCGTTATTTGTTCATGAGACCCAGAAAATATTAGATACAGGCTCCCAGGTAGATGCTATTTTTCTTGACTTCCGGAAGGCGTTCGATACAGTTCCGCACTGTCGCCTGATAAAGTAAGAGCCTACGGAATATCAGACCAGCTGTGTGGCTGGATTGAAGAGTTTTTAGCAAACAGAACACAGCATGTTGTTATCAATGGAGAGACGTCTACAGACGTTAAGGTAACCTCTGGCGTGCACAGGGAAGTGTTATGGGACCATTGCTTTTCACAGTATATATAAATGACCTAGTAGATAGTGTCGGAAGTTCCATGCGGCTTTTCGCGGATGATGCTGTAGTATACAGAGAAGTTGCAGCATTAGAAAATTGTAGCGAAATGCAGGAAGATCTGCAGCGGATAGGCACTTGGTGCAGGGAGTGGCAACTGTCCCTTAACGTAGACAAATGTAATGTATTGCGAATACATAGAAAGAAGTATCCTTTATTGTATGATTATATGATAGCGGAACAAACACTGGTAGCAGTTACTTCTGTAAATTATCTGGGAGTATGCGTGCGGAACGATTTGAAGTGGAATGATCATATAAAATTAATTGTTGGTAAGGCGGGTACCAGGTTGAGATTCATTGGGAGAGTGCTTAGAAAATGTAGTCCAGCAACAAAGGAGGTGGCTTACAAAACACTCGTTCGACCTATACTTGAGTATTGCTCATCAGTGTGGGATCCGTACCAGATCGGGTTGACGGAGGAGATAGAGAAGATCCAAAGAAGAGCGGCGCGTTTCGTCACAGGGTTATTTGGTAACCGTGATAGCGTTACGGAGATGTTTAATAAACTCAAGTGGCAGACTCTGCAAGAGAGGCGCTCTGCATCGCGGTGTAGCTTGCTCGCCAGGTTTCGAGAGGGTGCGTTTCTGGATGAGGTATCGAGTATATTGCTTCCCCCTACTTATACCTCCCGAGGAGATCACGACTGTAAAATTAGAGAGATTAGAGCGCGCACGGAGGCTTTCAGACAGTCGTTCTTCCCGCGAACCATACGCGACTGGAACAGGAAAGGGAGGTAATGACAGTGGCACGTAAAGTGCCCTCCGCCACACACCGTTGGGTGGCTTGCGGAGTATGAATGTAGATGTAGATGTAGAACGTGGAAGTATATTGCAGCGGCCTTCTTCTGGATCTACACAGCCGAAACGTTGGTGATTCTCCAGCAGCAGTAGTTTTATACATTATGACGCGGTATCATATCCAGAAAACCTTTATGTCGACCGAGTGTGGCCGCGTAAGCCTACCCAATTATATTCAGAGTGTTCGTTGCCACAAAAATGCAAACTAACTTCTCCTTCTCCTTGACGACTCAAGGTCTCATATAAGTTTGCGCATCCGAGAGGGGCTCACAAAACTTAATTGGACTGTTGTTCCTCATTCACCCTACAGTCCGGATCTCGCACCGTCAGACTTCCATCCGTTTGGCCCAATGAAGGACGAACTCCAGGTGAAGCAGAACGTGGATGATATGGAGGTTCTTGATGCAATAAGACATTGGCTCCGACTTCGGCTAGTAGAGTGGCACAGTGGGGGCTCTCTCAGTAAGGTTAAGTTAGGCCGTCTTATTGAACAGAGATTATGCTCAAAAATAGAGTTTTGTGGCCAGTAGAGAGGGTAATAATATGCTGGTTTGGAATCCTGAATAAAACTAATATTATTAGAAAAAATATGTAGCATTACTTATTGAACATCCCTTGTACCTTACATCCTACTAATGGAAACGGCGTAACATCTATATCCTCTACATTTACATCCACACTCCGCAAGCCTCCTTAATGTGCTTGGTATGCTTGGTGCGACATTGAACTACCTGTAGTGTGTTTTCGCGAGGAGCGGTGAGCCAAAACATGATGACCACTTTTCACCACTAGACTGTCGTCTGGGGGCGTTGCGGGCAGCGGAACGGTAAGGGAAGTACATAAGGGGACCACAGAGGTATAGGGAATTATTGGTCGTTTCAACGCCAATTAGATCTTACTAGCGGATGGCGCCGAGAGGACAGAGTGAAACTGAAATCAGAGAAGACAATTTCGGTCTACTCTAGCACGTAAAGGCCTCTATTACATGACACGTTACGATTAAAAAACAGGAACATCTCTTGCAGCTGCGCTGGCCAATCCCTGGGGTAAAAATAGACCAACATTTTTCCTTCCACGAACATGTACAACAACTTCGAACAACAAACGCTGGCGATAGCAAAGAAGATCAACGCCCTTTTCCGGAGTAGTGATCTAAAAGTACCGAACTTAGATTATACAAAAATACAGTACTATCAAAGATGCTATTTTGTCAAACAATGACGTTTTGAGCACGTAATTGTGTACAAAATATAGGTTGACTTTTACACAGAAATTACAGTAACCAGCCACTATTTACAATGCCATTTATTTATTTAAACAGCGCCGTTACCGGTTTCGAGCCGACAGGTTCAACTTCAGACGGCTAGTTCACGTTTTACATTAGATTTGGTGTTTTGTTTCCCCATCTGACGAAACTTTCTTTTCCGGCCGGGGTGGCAGAGCGGTTCTAGGCGCTACAGTCTGGAACCGCGCGACTGCTACGGTCGCAGGTTCGAATCCTGCCTCGGGCATGGATGTGTGCGATGTCCTTAGGTTAGTTAGGTTTAAGTAGTTCTAAGTTCTAGGCGACTGATGACCTCAGAAGTTAAGTCCCATAGTGCTCAGAGCCATTTGAACCATTTTTGAAACTTCCTTGTGGTAGTGATGCCAATATAGAATCCGCCATTACGGTCCAGTGCAGGTTGCTTATCATCTTGCATCATCGAAAACTATATAATGCACTTTTTGTATATATATACACATAATCCCCCCCGATGAACCACGGACCTTGCCGTTGGTGGGGAGGCTTGCGTGCCTCAGCGATACAGATGGCCGTACCGTAGGTGCAACCACAACGGAGGGGTATCTGTTGAGAGGCCAGACAAACATGTGGTTCCTGAAGAGGGGCAGCAGCCTTTTCAGTAGTTGCAGGGGCAACAGTCTGGATGATTGACTGATCTGGCCTTGTAACATTAACCAAAACGGCCTTGCTGTGCTGGTACTGCGAACGGCTGAAAGCAAGGGGAAACTACAGCCGTAATTTTTCCCGAGGACATGCAGCTTTACTGTATGATTAAACGATGATGGCGTCCTCTTGGGTAAAATATTCCGGAGGTAAAATAGTCCCCCATTCGGATCTCCGGGAGGGGACTACTCAAGAGGACGTGGTTATCAGGAGAAATAAAACTGGCGTTCTACGGATCGGAGCGTGGAATGTCAGATCCCTTAATCGGGCAGGTAGGTTAGAAAATTTAAAAAGGGAAATAGATAGGTTAAAGTTAGATATAGTGGAAATTAGTGAAGTTCGGTGGCAGGAGGAACAAGACTTTTGGTCAGGTGATTACAGGGTTATAAATACAAAATCAAATAGGGGTAATGCAGGAGTAGGTTTCATAATGAATAAAAAAAATAGGAGTGCGGGTTAGCTACTACAAACAGCATAGTGAACGCATTATTGTGGCCAAGATAGACACAAAGCCCATGCCTACTACAGTAGTACAAGTTTATATGCCAACTAGCTCTCCAGATGATGAAGAAATTGATGAAATGTATGACGAGATAAAAGAAATTATTCAGGTAGTGAAGGGAGACGAAAATTTAATAGTCATGGATGACTGGAATTCGTCAGTAGGAAAAGGGAGAGAAGGAAACATAGTAGGTGAATATGGATTGGGGGGAAGAAATGAAAGAGGAAGCCGCCTTGTAGAATTTTGCACAGAGCATAACTTAATCATAGCTAACACTTGGTTTAAGAATCATAAAAGAATGTTGTATACCTGGAAGAATCCTGGAGATACTAAAAGGTATCAGATAGATTATATAATGGTAAGACAGAGATTTAGGAACCAGGTTTTAAATTGATATAGGAACGTCAGAGCTGTGCACACACACAGCAAACTCCCTCAGCAACAGAAACACAAAAAGTCAGACAGCAACCCAACACCACACCCACGTCGGTTACACCACAAGAAACAAACAACAACACGGCCCTATCCCCAGAGACCACGGACTGCAACCCACCACAAGCCACAGAAAATGCACCCACACACGAAAGTCGCAGCCACAGAGAAAAATGGTTCAAATGGCTCTGAGCACTATGGGACTTAACTGCTGTGGTCATCAGTCCCCTAGAACTTAGAACTACTTAAACCTAACTAACCTAAGGACATCACACACGTTCATGCCCGAGGCAGGATTCGAACCTGCGACCGTAGCGGTCACGCGGTTCCAGACTGTAGCGCCTATAACCGCACGGCCACTCCGGCCGGCGCCACAGAGAAGATGGAGGAGGAAAAACAACCGGAACAAAGGGAACACGACTACACCACAACAAGGACACGGACAACGAGACACCAACACGCAGATGCACAACTCAAACACCAACCCAACGGTCCACGGTACACACCCACTCAACACAGAGACCATGCAGGCGCCCCCAAAAACTCCACAAACAGCTGACTCACAAGCCAGATTAAACCTGACGTCAACACAGGCATCAGTGGCCGCCTACGCTATCGATAACCTACAGGCCGACATTCTCAACTCAACACCCTGAAGAATAATAGAGACACTATTCCTCGGACTCATGACCACCGAAATAGTCATGAAGATTATGGAGTGTGTCTCACAACTCTTCACACAGTACCTGTGGGTCTCGCTCATCTGGACTAACATGCAAACTGCCATCACCCCACTGTTTACACCAATTCGTAGATAACACTCCACACCAGCCCCATAACCCAAACGTTAACACAAACTCACAGATTCTGTTTTGGAATGCCAACGGGATCTTATACAAGAGAACCGAAATGGTTGCTTTCATGGAGCGTGAGGGAGTCCGAATCGCTCTTATGAACGAGACACTGCTTACGCCTCACAAACAGCTAAACATCACAGGTTACTGAATCTGTCGTACATCATACACATGACATAGAACACAATGATATCGAGCTCCCTGTACTTTACAGGTGACGGCCGTCAAGGTCAAGTTCAGCGGAGCTAACACCTCACTGGTATCGCTATACAACCCACCTGAGAACCCAGTAACAGGCAACACCAGCACTGTTCTCAACATAGCACCGCTGTTAATCGCCTCTGGAGACTTGAACGTAAAATACCCCTAGTGAAATTAAAGATTACGTACCTCGAACGGCAAGAAAATATATATATTGTACTAGGGCCGGGTGTCCCCACGTACATGCCCACACAGGCTCAGACGTGTTAGACATAGCCCTCATCAAGGGCACCACATGCACACTCACCCTTACGTTTGAAAACGGTCTGTACTCAGACAACATACCTCTAATACTTCACACGGAACATATACTATAGGACACTGATCCAAGCAGCATACTGAACTACAAGCGTGCGAATTGGACTCTGTTCAAGGAAACGTTTGATAGTCGTGTTCCTGATACAAAATTAACAACACGCAACAAATTGCTGAGGCGGTGGATGTTCTTACTACTGCTATCCAAGACGCCATAGAATTAGTAGACTGTTCTGTCTGGCGCCACTGGCTCAAGCTGGGATTCGCTGGCCCGTGAGGGGGGCGCGAAGTTTGTGGATTGGCGGTAGCGTCGCGACAAGTGGTCCGAGCGGCCGAAGCCACGAGCTGCGCAAGGAGGGCCTGAGCAGAGCGAAGATACCGGAGTACTTCACCGGGGTCAGCGTCGACTACAAGCAGCAGGCCGACATCCCGTCGGTTGGTTGACAACATTCGTATCAGACGACCACTCGTGGCCTGGCTGCCTTCGTCTACCTGGCTTTCATCGGCAGCACTCAGTAACCGCTGCGACGCACCGTTGATCCATGGAACTGCTTGCTGATGAAGGGGAATTTTTTTTGGTCATCAGTCTACTGACTGGTTTGATGCGGCCTGCCACGAATTCCTCTCCTGTGCTAACCTCTTCATCTCAGAGTAGCACTTGCAACCTACGTCCTCAATTATTTGCTTGACGTATTCCAATCTCTGTCTTCCTCTACAGTTTTTGCCCTCTACAGCTCCCTCTAGTACCATGGAAGTCATTCCCTCATGTCTTAGCAGATGTCGTATCATCCTGTCCCTTCTCCTTATCAGTGTTTTCCACATATTCCTTTCCTCTCCGATTCTGCGTAGAACCTCCTCATTCCTTACCTTATCAGTCCACTTAATTTTCAACATTCGTCTAAAACACCACATCTCAAATGCTTCGATTCTCTTCTATTCCGGTTTTCCCACAAAAAAAAAAAAAAAAAATGGCTCGGAGCACTATGGGACTCAACTGCTGTGGTCATAAGTCCCCTAGAACTTAGAACTACTTAAACCTAACTAACCTAAGGACAGGACACAACACCCAGCCATCACGAGGCAGAGAAAATCCCTGACCCCGCCGGGAATCGAACCCGGGAACCCGGGCGTGGGAAGCGAGAACGCTACCGGGTTTTCCCACAGTCCATGTTTCACTACCATACAATGCTGTACTCCAGACGTACATCCTCAGAAATTTCTTCCTCAAATTAACGCCGGTATTTGATATTAGTAGACTTCTCTTGGCCAGAAATGCCTTTTTTGCCATAGCGAGTCTGCTTTTGATGTCCTCCTTGCTCCGTCCGTCATTGGTTATTTTACTGCCTAGGTAGCAGAATTCCTTAACTTCATTGACTTCGTGACCATCAATCCTGATGTTAAGTTTCTCGCTGTTCTCATTTCTACTACTTCTCATTACCTTCGTCTTTCTCCGATTTACTCTCAAACCATACTGTGTACTCATTAGACTGTTCATTCCGTTCAGCAGATCATTTAATTCTTCTTCACTTTCACTCAGAATAGCAATGTCATCAGCGAATCGTATCATTGATATCCTTTCACCTTGTATTTTAATTCCACTCCTGAACCTTTCTTTTATTTCCATCATTGCTTCCTCGATGTACAGATTGAAGAGTAGGGGCGAAAGGTTACAGCCTTGTCTTACACCCTTCTTAATACGAGCACTTCGTTCTTGATCGTCCACTCTTATTATTCCCTCTTGGTTGTTGTACATATTGTATATGACCCGTCTCTCCCTATAGCTTACCCCTACTTTTTTCAGAATCTCGAACAGCTTGCACCATTTTATATTGTCGAACGCTTTGTCCAGGTCGACAAATCCTATGAAAGTGTCTTGATTTTTCTTTAGCCTTGCTTCCATTATTAGCCGTAACGTCAGAATTGCCTCTCTCGTCCCTTTACTTTTCCTAAAGCCAAACTGATCGTCACCTAGCGCATTCTCAATTTTCTTTTCCATTCTTCTGTATATTATTCTTGTAAGCAGCTTCGATGCATGAGCTGTTAAGCTGATTGTGCGATAATTCTCGCACTTGTCAGCTCTTGCCGTCTTCGGAATTGTGTGGATGATGCTTTTTCGAAAGTCAGATGGTATGTCGCCAGACTCATATATTCTACACACCAACGTGAATAGTCGTTTTGTTGCACTTCCCCCAATGATTTTAGAAATTCTGAGTACGATTCTGTAATTCTCGTGGTGATTTTTTTCATTGCCTACCTGCCCTTCTTATTATTTTCTGGCTTGTACCCGAACCTCAGACTTTTATTTGGTCGGCTCTTTGGTGGTAGATATAGGCAGTAGTATTGGTCTAAGATACTAGTTGTTGTTTGAAAATTTTGTGGCGCTTTTATATGGCCTTTCTTTTCTGGTTTGTACTCGTTCATTAATGTTCTAATTAATCAGCTCCTGGTCATAAATACAGCCGGAAAAATTGTAGAGGAAAGGTGCCTAATATGAGACACACTTTTGTAAACCCATTTGAAAGACCTAAAAGTAAATGCAATTTTATTTTTTAGGATGGTAATAAGATCTTGCATTATTTAATTTTATCATACAATTATCATATTTGCAATAATAAACAATCTTTCAGAGTAGTTATTAAATCTTCACAAACAAGGCATTTAGTAGAAATGAAATCAAGGTTTCCTAATATGAGACAGTAATAATATTTTGCTGTAATTATTTTATTACATAATAATGACATATGAAAATAAAATTTTTACATGTTCATTCATTTTTGTTATCCTTCACTCATTTCACACTACTTAGGTTTATATTTACGGCATCCGGGGCAAACAAAATTGTCTTCTGTGACACTGCAACCTTCGTGAGCCCAGCGATAACATTTCGTGCACTGTGCCCATTTCTCCCCGTGTTTGCCTTCAGAAAAGCGCCCAGTACAGAACAGACACTCTGCATCATCGTCATCACTGCTGTCTGAATCCCCACTGTCATCAAGATGGACATCGGATGCCGAGTCACTTGACGATTCTTCTGCTTTAGGTCTATGACTGGAAGATTTTCCACTCTTCTCCCCAAATAACTTTCTCGCTGCTTTCTTAGCTTCAGCCTCTGATTCCTTCTGTTTACATTCCTGCAGTTGCTTCACATAAGTTAGTAACGGAGCAGAGCACGAACGCGATGTGTGACCTATTTGACTAACTCCAGGTGGTTTTGCGATGTGTGGGAGAGGTCTGATGTCTGCCGGGCTGACAGCTTGACCATCACCATCAGTAGTTTCATTTTCGTTCTTGGCATCTCTTTCTTGAAGAGCGTTAGCATGGCGATGAATTGAAAATTCATGTTCCGTAAGATGTTTCTGTTGCATGGGATGAGACCTGTTTTTCTGAAGGCATTCACAGATGCTTCCGTTGTTGCTGCTCGGTTGTAAGCTGCCCCAAGTAACTTGGCTATTAATAATGGGGTGATAACACGACCTGGGTTACTTGCAAACCACGTTTCTATCTCTTGGGCATAGTAGGTTTTCCAAGGACCCATAAATCCTACGTCAAGTGGCTGCATGTTGAGTGAGGTGGCAAACATACAACATGAACACTGTTTTCATGTGTGGGAGTAATGCCCATCAAGAATCAAAATGACAGGGTTATTTGAAGATGGCTTTACATGACTCGCAAAATGATCAAACCACTGAGTAAAAATGTGAGTTGGTATCCAGCCACTTGGATTACAAGCTGATATTGATCCTGCAGGTGCACCATCCATCAAGTTTCAGAAAACATTCCAATTTCTGACCATAAAACTACTCAAAGTATTCCCTGTTTATCATAATTTAATAGAATTAAAATAAACGCAGTTGCCAAAATTTTACTACAATTAATGATGAAATATTGTTATCTCATGATAGTATTGCGTAAATTACATATAAGAAATCGTAAGAGAACGAGTTCCCCTCAATATGCGATAGGTATCGTAATATGCGACACTGTCGCATATTTGGATCCCCATACTATCGCATATTAGGAATTTCGCCATCTTACAGAAAGAATCACGTACTTGCTAACAACGTTCGACGGAAAATGAACCTAATTGTCAATAATTATAGGTAATACCGTTACAAATAACAACAATAAAAGATTGCAGTAATATCCACTCACCTCTAAGCTGAAATATTGTCTCAACACCGATGTCGCAAAAAGTCCAAACACAAGAAATTTTGTATCAACCTCTGCGTACTGTGTCCGGCTCAGCTATGGCTTCCTATTCGCTGTGTCGTCGTCTGGCACACAATAGACGTGTTTAAGAAACTCTCCACCAGAGTGTAGCCCCTAACAAGAGCACAGTTGGGGTGTCTCATATTAGGGAACTATCGCATAATAGGCACCTTTCCTCTACTAGGGCACAGGTTGCCGTTAAACAAAAGAGGGACCTTGTGGTTAGATTTAGCTGTTAACCGGTTCAGTTCTTTGACTGCAACTGCATTTCTCAGTCATTAGTTATAATCTGAGCAACCTGTTGTACTAAGCTGTTTGTTTCTGTTTCTGAAAGACCCACTCATTATTGGTGTATTTTAGTTGGATCTTGTGCTTCCGCCGAGTGAGTTCTCTTGTCATAAGTGTTCATAGATAATATTTTAAGACGTTCCTTCAGAGTGGTCCTAATAACTGACAATCAGTTTAACTTCGAAAATATTAACAGCCAACTGTCACAAGGGCTTTAGTCAAAATAAAGTTGTTGTAAGGTACGGTTTGGGTTCCAGTCGCACCACGGTTCTCTATTGAAATTAAGAGGTTGCTTTGAAGTAAGCCTTATCATTCTCATATTGTTTCCTAATCTGATTAACCTTTGAGCACAGGTGCGCGTCTTAACCTTGAACCTTTCGACATACAGCTTTCAAATTAAAAGTTAAGTCATCTGTTTTGAGTAATTGAATAACGTTTTCATGTGTTGCAGAAGGGCATTTAATAAGCGCGGTAGTAAACACCACTGTTTCACTCGATAACGGGCTGGCTGCAGGTCCGGCTGTCTTGCAGTCATTGTCATATTGTTTGCTGTTTTGCAACACAGCACTTCAGATTTCTTTTGCAAAGATTAAAAGCTTATTCAACTTGAGGTTTAAGGTCAAACAATTTTGCAAATTTGTTCATTTTGCTAAAGAAATTAAAGGTTAAATGCTTCGATTATCTGTAAAACGCAGTTTATATATTGATAAATAAACAGGTTGAGTAAAAAGAAAGTTATATTGATGGGTCCTCCCTTCAACGTTTTTCTTAATCCAGTAAGTAGCATGTATCACACGTTACTACCCCTACTGGTGACGTCAGGCCGCAACGAAATGTAATGGACCTGAACGTGGCAAGAATAATAGTTGGTACTTATCGATGGGACCATTAGAGGAGGGTGCACAGGAAACAGGTTCGGAGCCTGGTAGATGCGGTTGTGCGAAACAGTTCGTGTCCCTGATGTGCAAAAGGCGTCTTTGATAGTTGACCAATGCAAAAAAACTGTACTTCAGTTCTTGTGTTCGTAGTATGTAAGTGCAAATGTTTTGTAGAAAATCCACTTTAGCCGCTGTGTGACGATTAAGACGCCAGATACCACGCAGAGTACATTTAGCAAATAAACACGAACACTCCTCGACCCAGAATCAAACCCTCTACCTCCTGCATATTAACCCAAAACGCTGTCCACTGCACCAACTGCACAGACCTAATACAGCGTTCTAATGGAGGTAGTTACCGTGCATGTGACTATTGTGTTGCCAGACTGCCAATCTTTAACGTCAATTTACGGTCGGAAATATGCGCAGGATGAAATTTTGTGAGAGATATTCTTGCGTTGTTAGTATGTGGAAATCCGAGATGTACAACAGGACGAGATTGAAGGTAGTGACGTATCAGCGGTGTAGAACACCAGCCGAGGATCAGAGGGAGCGGATGACGAATGTCCAGGACTGCAGGACAGGGGACTTGACTGTACAAGACTGTGCGAACGAGGACAGCAAGCAACGGTTTGTCAATGCGAGGACGAAACGGCTACTGAGCCAGAAATCAGTACAGGCGAGGGCTGAAGAAAAAGAGACGAAGACTACACACACACACACACACACACACACACACACACACACGCAGAGAGAGAGAGAGACAGAGAGAGAGAGAGAGAGAGAGAGAGAACCTGGCAACCAACACAATTACTGCGAAGGAGGCCAGTGTCGACTTGTGTCCCACTCCTCATTCTGTAAGACAAAGTTTGAGCTAAAAAAAAAAAAAAAAAAAAAGTCTAAGGAGGCCTCCGAGCAACTTCCAAAGATGACAGCAAAAATACCAATTGACACAGTGGGAGATTAGCGAACGACATTTAAATATTGCCAAAACACCATCCTTTTTTCATCCACTATGAAACCAGTAAAAGAAAAAGGAAGGTGTTGATAAAGAGATTGCTTCCAGAAGCCAACGAAGAAATCAGAGAAGACATTCAGGTACTGTGATTGAAACATCACATTCCTGTTGATTTTATGAGGCAACTGGTAGAGCTTGATAGTAAAGACATCAATATAATTAAACAGGTATACTGGAATCTGAAGACCAAAACCAAGATAGAAGATTAAGTTTCAAATGAAGAGTGCTGAAGGATGTCTGATAATAAAGCAATTTGTCTCTTTCTTCAGAAGCAATATTTATAAATGCCATGCTTAATAATAACTAATGATGAACGATAAATGTTTAAATAATATCCGCTGCAACGATAAAACTGTAATGCTTGCTTGCAAAATAGCAAATATAGTTCCTTCTCGACAGGATTAATTTGGCCTCTTAAAGGGTTTGGACTTACCGTAAATTTCCTAAAAACAAAACCTATCGCCATCAGCAAGAAGAAGGTAGACAAAGGGATCTTTGGAACATACTTGAGAGGTGAGGCATGGTATTTAAAGTTTCGGCCAAGGACAACCAACAGCCTGTGGCGTCGCAACTAGTGCGTGATCGCCCATTTATCTATTAAAAGCTTTACTTCAGAATGTATGTGGGCTGTAATGTAAGCCGGTAGAGTATTATACGGTCAGTAACGGACGAGTTGTGTCCTGCAGACTGACGTCACGACCATCTGTTGCAGCTGCGCGTGTGAAAGCAGTGTAGTAGTGCTGGCAGGCCACTTACATTATACTAAACTAAAAAATATTAATAACTAATAAAGGAATAACCTGAGGAACGTCATATTTGATGTACAACCTTCTGTTGTGAAAACAAACAATATGTCAAAGTCTGAGATCAAAAATAGAAATAGTTGTATTTTGGAAGTTAGTAAAATTAAAAAAAAAAAAAAAAGTAATTTTCCGACAGTCAAGAATTTTAATAAATACAGTGATGTAATACTTCACCTTCAGTGCTATGTACGATGATCTGATAACACTTTCAGTGTTCATATGTAAATTTAAAGTTTTTACTTTCAGATAACCTCTGTGACTTTTCTATAATAATAATCTCAAGAATTCTAAGTAAATATGTGTATTGTGTGTTAGGGTGCGTGTGAATGAGAATGCATGCGTGAGAGTATGTGGGACGTTCGGCATTATTAAAAATCATTCATGTTAATTCTCTACAGGAACTGGCAAGTGTTCCAACTCTGTAATGTGGGAACGAATCCACTAGTGGTTCCCCTACTAGTGAATGTCGGATGTCCAAGTATGTGTGCTCATGTATAAGATTGCCAGAACATTCGCGACTACATAATAAATTTCCAGATATAGAGTAAAGCTTATAGTTCATTTTGTTTTGTTTATTTAATTAGAGAGTTTCGTGTTACTTAATTTGATGACGTCAGTGAGCCTAGAGAAGTGGTTGGTGCTTGCTAGATTTTGGCGCGAGCCGCGCCCTAGAAGTGAGTTCTCATTGGTCGTAAGTGCTGACAGCCAATGAGAAGCGAGACGGTTGGCCACCTAGCGAAGAGAGATAGTTTTGAGTGTGGCAGAGAGCTAGCTTTGATTGGAGGCGGTTATACTGGATGTGACTTTTCGCATTATGTGTAAGATGAAGTCTTGGGATGACTTCCGCGTTATGGTCCAGCGTTAATGGTATCTGGTAGTGACCAGAAACTGTTTACGAAAACTTTAGAGTGTTGTGATAATTCGTTCCGACGAAAATCGCGAGTGAACTTTGAATTATATAGCGTGGCGGTACTGAGTATTTTATGACGAGCGTAAACTTTTACTAAAGACAACCACTGAATATCGTGTGCAGAAGTAATTGGCTGCTCATTGACTGTGTTGCAATTTGGGAAGGTAAAAGTTCTGGCTGTTTTAGGTATGGTGATAACTGTGAGCAGAAACTTTAGTAATTTTCGTAAATGTGGACTGATGATCTTGCTTAACGGCAATAAAGATCTATTGAAGGTTTAAATTTGAACTTCATGTTTAAAGTACGAATGACATCCCCTTTCCGAATCATTTATTTAAAGTACATAGACAATTTTCTGCAAATTTTACTTATAGCGGCCTCCGGCGTGTAGCTATGAGTTTACAGTTTCCTCAACACTGCTTTTCTGTGATCTCGTAAGTAGCTGCAGTCAGGAGTTTACGTGCGAAGATCTACCGCTGAAAGGAGGTAGGTGAACAAAAATTATAAAAGAAAATGCATTGCAGCAGCAACGTATAATCCATCGCAATTGGTGCATCGCACGCACGCACGTAAGAGAATCCGTCACTGTTAATCGTGGACTTCCAGTAAAATAAGTCTGATGTTGTATGGGCCCGTAAGGAACACGAATGGTTCAAATGGCTCTGAGCACTATGGGACTTAACATCTTAGGTCATCAGCCCCCTAGAACTTAGAACTACTTAAACCTAACTAACCTAAGGACATCACAACATCCATGCCCGAGGCAGGATTCGAACCTGCGACCGTAGCAGTCCCGCGGTTCCGGACTGCAGCTCCTAGAACCGCATGACCACCGCGGCCGGCAAAGGAACACGAAATATGCTTTCACCTGACCTGTTTTCACCTTACGTCCTGTGATGATGGTCTACGGTGGAAATCGATATGTATAATAATAGACAGCTTAGTAAAGCATTTTCTCAGATACTTGAGGGTGTAACCAAAATAAATAAATAAATATGGAGCAAGATGAAGAGGTAGATACTACAATTGGCGCTGCATGGCGAACATTGAAACATTTGTTCTCGAATATTTCCCATTTTTAATGTCTGAAGTTGTTCCTTAAAATTTTATAAACAGTTACATCTACATAGATATTCCTCTAGCTAACATACGGTGCGTCACGGAAGGTACCCTGTACCACTGCTTGACATTTCCTTTGCTGTTCCACTCGCAAGTAGAGCGAGGGAAAAAGGACTATCTATATGCTTCTGTATCAACCCTAATTTCTCGTATCTTAACTTCTTGGTCTTACGCGCAATGTATGTTGGCAGTAATAGGATCGTTCTGCAGTCAGCTTTAAATGCCGGTTCCCTAAATTTCCTCAATAGTGTTTCTCAAAAAGAACCTCGCCTTCCCTCCAGGGATTCCCTTTTGATCTCCCGAAGCATCTCCGTAACACGTGTTGTTCGAACCTAAAGGTAAGAAATCTAGCAGCCCGCCTCTGAATTGCTTCGATCTCTTCCTTCTATCCGAACTGGTACGGATCCCAAACACTCGAGTATTACTCAAGAATAGGTCGCACCAGCGTCCTATATGCGGTCTCCTTTACAGGTGAGCCACATTTTCCTTCCTAAAATTCTCCTAATAAACCGAAGTCGGACATTCGCCTTCCCTACCACAGTTCTCACATGCTCGTTCCATTTCGTAAGGCTTTGCAACGTTACGCTCAGATATTTAAAGGACTTGGGTGTTTCAAGCAGGGCACTAGTAATACTGCATCTGAACGTTACAAGTTTCTTTCTCCTACTCATCCACATTAACTTACATTTTTCTTCATTTAGAGCTAGCTGTCATCCATCACTAGAAATGTTGTCTAAGACATCTTGTGTCACTCAACTTCGACACCTTAGCGTAGACAACAGTATCGTCAGCAAGCAACAGCACATTGCTGCCTATCCTGTCCGCTAAATCATTTATGTGTAAAGAGAACAACGGCACTCGTATCATACTTACCTGTGGTACCCCTGATGAAGCCCTAACGACTAATCTTTCGTCATTTTCACGTCAAGCAGCGGGAAGTATTAGAATTATTAAGCTGAAATTTATTATATTTTTACGATGCGCCTAAGATATAGCAGTGCACCTCAAACCACAATTTAACATATTTACAACTGCGTTCCACAACCCCCGGAAACGCCTTCCCTTGCGTCCCATTAGTCAGCACATAACGAGCAAATTGTGTGAAAACAAGCGTCTCGCTTTACACAGTAAATTGTATAAGCGGCCGTATAGCAAACAATGGAAATCAACAAGCGGGCAGGAAGCCAAAAATTTCTGTCTGTCGGACGCTGATTCTGCTGACGATTTTACGTCATAAACCATCCAGTTTGTTTTGTTGCGGTGTGTTAACGAATAAATATGACGCGTGTTTATCTATTTCACCAATAACTGCCGACAGTAATTTGCACGCACATTCATGCAACGTATGCAGGACATTCTGAAAAAAAAAGCCCTAGTGTATTTATTTTTATTTCCGGCAAAAGAAAATCTAAAGCGAAAACAACTGCAGCGTGTAACGAATTTTACTGGTCATTCGTTGAATGACAGTGACAGGTCCATTTTTGTTGCAATATTTGCTTATCAGCGTGGACGATACTGCAAGCATGTCAGTACGCTCCAGGCATAAGAACTGTTGTTCTGGATTTTTTGTTGGCTTTCGGGACGTTCCTATACAGCTATCTCAATACGATACGGACGCAAGGAGAACACAACCGCCAGTCCCCGTCCAGAGAAAACATCCGACGAAACCGGTAAGCGAACCCGGGACCTTTCCCTCAGCAGTCCGCCGATCTGACCGAGGCTGAATGCTCTAGATCTTGTCCTCAAACTTCTAAAAGCGTTAAGTAATGGTTAACCTCAAAAAGTTCGAAAACGTCTACGTCTAAATACTTCGCTCAGAGAATCAGGTTTCAGTGCATCTAATCTATATCTACATTCGGCAAATCAATCTGAAGTGCATGGCAAAGGGTACTGCCCGTTGTCCCATTTGGTCATTAACGTATGGAGTACGGGATTGCCTAAGAGCCTCTTTGCACGCTGCAATTAATCTGATCTCGTCTTCGCAGTAAGAGACTGCAGTATATTCGCAGATTCCTCACTTACTGTTGGATCTTGAAACTTTTTAAGCGGGTTTCCGCTTGACGCTTGAGTGTGATCTCCGTGACATTCTTCTATGGATCAAACAGACCTGTTGACCGCGCGTGTTGTCATTCTTTGCATCGTTAAATGCCCACAGATAGTCCTATCTGATGTGGGTCCCACACACATGAGCAGTATTCTAGAATGAGTGGCATGTGTATTTTCAAAGCCATCTCCTTTGTAGATTCATTTCATTTTTCCAGTAAAGTATCAGTGAACCGAGATACTTAAGACTGATACTTCGTGATCGTTCCATTCCATGTCCCTACAAATTGTTACACCCAGAATGATCCTCTTTCTGCATACAGAGGTATCACCCTGTTACGCCAACTTGGTTGAAATTATTGACCTTTCCACTTTTGCCTCGTCTTCCCAAAGATTTTCTGCTCACTGGGTATCATTATTAATTTTATTCTGTTGGTTTCGATTCTTGTGACATGGTCTTCCAGTTGTGCCCGTATTCCCTAATCTGCTCATTTAAGCTTTTCACTGCTTGCGCTTCTCTGATGTCAGCATACCTCTTCCTGTGGGATTGTGCTTGTGTTTTTTGTTTATTTCTTTTTGTTACAGTCCACGACTCACTTCCCATATCTCATTGTTGCTACTGACATAGTTTTCTAGAACTTAACGCAGCATTTCCTTTTTTACTTTACTTCTGAAGGTTCTATAGATTGTTCCGTTTATGTAATTAAAATTTCTGATTTCTTTCGTATACCCATTTTTGTCGTGAATGAGGCAGTATTCCCTAAGAAGCTGAACGAGTTTACATTTTCTATTTTCTCAACATTTATTATTTTTTGCTGCGATTTGCCTTTTGAGGTATGAAAGCCATAACTTTCCTTTCCTTTGAAGATACTAATAGAGTACATAACTTAGCTGCTATAGATAAAATGTGAGCAGCTGTTTGTACCCGCCATATAAAGTTTACTTACCCATTGCCTCAGCATATGGTCAATGCAAATGTCGAAAAGAAAAAATTTGCCCTTGTTTCAGATTTTCTATTTCCTAAGTTAACGATTTGTGTTCTTTAGGACATATTTTATACTACCTCTATGATGTGCAAATGTATTCCTCACTATCTCCCACAGTTTTTCTCTCTTTAATTTATCGAAGCCTTTCACACAATGTATAATAGTAAATGTTTTCGCTATTGAGCGTTAATGTTTGTCTCTATTGAACATTCTGTTTCTCAGTGACTTGTCTAATAGCGTATAGTCTGCGCACGATCTACCCTTCCTAAAGCCGTTTACTCGTCTAGCAGAATATTTCACAATTACTGCTAGTCCGTGTTACTATTTCAGAATATGTTTTATGTCCCATACGTAGTTCTGTTTCGTTTCTTGTAAATAGGAATCACTTTAGCTAAATTCTAGACCTCTGGAATTTTGTCATTTGTGCAGCATCTATCAATATACTGTACTTGAAAAACCTGGATTTGGTGAGGGAGATGCGTACGTATTTAATCAGTTCTGAGTTAACTCCGTTACTGCCTGGGCTTCTTCTAGTTTTCGTTTTACACATTCCATCTTCTACATCCTTTATTTCTATTCTACGAACTGTTGTCTCTTCATCTTCTTCCCGCATATCGTTTTCTTCCACATTGCAGCTTCTCCTGTCCTCTAAAATTTGTTATAGTAGTAGAGCCAGTGTGTCTTACTTATCACCTCTATTCTTGCATAATTTTTTAAATATTTTTGTTCTTCGTCATTTTATAAACAAATTCTTGTCTGCCATGTACATCATTTTCCACTTCCGAAATGGACCTCTTTCACGATTAATTTTCCAACATAGTTCTTTATCATCCTTTACAGTCCTCTTTATTTACAGCTGACCTGTTCTGTAATCAGTTCAAATATGCCCCTTTTTACTCTTCATCTATCTGCAGGATGATTCCGTAATTATGTGCGAACTTTCAGGGATGATGGAGAAGAGTAAACGTATTGAGTTAAGAGTCCCTGGTTCAGAAACAACTGAATCGAAAGCTATAAGTGAAAATCGTTCTGATACATTTGACAATGGATACCTTCTGCTTCAAGCTCTTTGCTTTCCATATTTTGAGAGGAGGTAGTACGGACCAAAACAGGAAAATATTATTTAGTAAACATGGGCTGTAGACTGCATACTTTAAGGCCTATGAGCACATGTTCATTACAGGAAGAGGGGGCGGAGAAGATTAGTGTGTAACGTTCCGTCGACAACGTGGTCATTAGAGACTGAGAACAAGCTCGGATGAAGAAGGAAAGCGGCCGTACCCTCTCGAACTATTGCCTTAAGTCCTCCCGAATGCGAACGTAGTGCGTCAACCACTGCGCTACCCCGCTGGCTTTGTTCATTAGAAGAGATGAGCTTCGCACTAGCAAACACGAACATGTGCTCGTAGTTATGAACTTTACAGCCCATGTTTACTAAACAATTTTTTCTTGTTTGGTCCATAATACCTACACCCAAAATATGGAAAGCAAAGAGGTTGCAGTAGAAGACGTTCACTGTCAGAGGCATCAGAACGATTTCCGATTTTCACTTTCGATTCATCGTTTTTGGACCAGGGTCCCTTACCCCAGATTGATGCATTCAGCCTTCTCTATCATCCCTAAAATTTTGTAACATCATCAAGGAATCAGCCTTCGTATCATAGTTGCATACGCTCTTTCTAATTTTTTCTTTCACTTCAATGTCCTAGAGCATCAACAGCTGCCTGTTCTATTACAGTTATACTATTTTTCCACTACTTCTCTAGATTTTGTCTTGCTCCTATTTTGTCACACAATTTATTCAGTCCCTGCTCGTAAAGATACCTGCCATCACTTTCCTATAGCAAATGTTTTCACATTACAAATCTTGTTCTTCGTCCATCGTGTTTTAATCCGTAACAGTGCCGTTAACATGCAATGGTCAGTATTCAGTTCAGCACCCTGTATACCTTCGCAAATGTAAATAATACAGCAGTTTTCTGATTTGCTAAAAAATAATCCATTCACGACTGCTTCTTTCTTTCAACCCACGCTGTACTGTGTATCATCTTATGTCGGAAAAATATATTCATTATTCAGAAGTCGTTAAAACATGACAAGTGTGATAGTAAGTTGCCAGTTCAATTGAAGACGTTCTTTCCATATTATGAAATGGGGCATTTGTAGCTCTAGGAGATTGCCTACACTACGCTTGTCTGTCCTCTTTTAGAATACTGCTGCGCAGTGTGGGATCCTTACCAGATGGGACTGACGGAGTACATCGAAAAAGTTCAAAGAAGGGCAGCACGTCTTGTATTATCTTGAAATATGGGAGAGAGTGTCACAGAAATGATACAGGATTTGGGATGGACATCAATAAACGAAAGTCGTTTTTCGTTGCGCCGGAATCTTCTCAAGAAATTCCAATCACCAACTTTCTCCTCCGAATGTGAAAATATTTTGTTGACACCGACCTACATAGGGAGAAACGATCACCACGATAAAAATAACGGAAATCAGAGGTCGTACGGAAAGATGTAGGTGTTCGTTCTTTCCGCGAGCTTTACGCGACTGGAATAATAGAGAATTGTAAAGGTGGTTAGATGAACCCTCTGCCAGGCACTTAAATGTGATTTGCAGAGTATCCATGTAGATGTAGATGTAGATGTAGGATTAATTTCTTCTCTAATTGTGACTGGCTCTAGTTGTCAATAACTGGTAACAATTTTGTGCATTTTGTGCACATTTAATGGAAATAGTTAAGTTTTTAACCATTTTTAGATGCCGTAAAGATCTGGAAATATCTGAGTAGCTTTTTTCAGACAGTCCTATCCTATATTGTTAGTAGCAACGAGAAATGATATCTTTATGAAAACATAAGGAAAAGAAAGGAGTGATTGAGCCCAAACAAAGATACAGCTACCCGTGCAAAGACCTGCACATCCACAGACGATAATGTTATGCAGCCAGTGGAATAGCGACGTTGTGGTGTTCTACGAATTGCTTCAACAACTGAGGTGTCTTGCAGACGCAGTCCAAGAACAATGACCAGAAAGACTGCGTGAAGTGATGCTACTCCAAGAGAATACACGCCTGCATTCTGCCAGACAACAAGAAACACTACAGAGCAATTGTTTCGGGAAATCTTACCGCAGTTATTCATCTGATATTGCGCCCTCTGATTTTCACATTTTCTGCTGTCAAAAAACCTTCAAGAAACTTCCTTTCCGGATTAACATGCGCTCCGAAAATAGCTCCACGAGTTGTTCACCTCAAAACCACGCTATTTCTGCAGTCGCGGAATCGAAAAGTGACCCCACCGTTGGCAGAGTGCTGTAAGCAGTGGAGGAGAATTTATTATTGGTGCTAAAGTCTGTGTTATGTGTATCTGTTGTGCTTATAAACTTGTGGGAAAACGCTACGTGGCCGAGCGGTTCTACGCGCTTCAGTCTGGAAACGCGCGACCGCTGCGGTCGCAGGTTCTACTCCTGCCTCGAGCTTGGATGTGTGTGATGTCCTTAGGTTAGTAGGGTTTAACTAGTTCTCAGTTCTAGGGGACTGATAGCCTCAGATGTTAAACCCCATAGTGCTCAGAGCCATTTGAACCATTTTGAAAACACTACGAACTTCAGTACCAACCCAATACATTACTTCAGTCCTTTTGCATACATTAAGATAATTACCATTATTCTCATGAGCTTTTGGAAGTTATGTAATGCAGGTAGTATAAATAATAGTTTTCCTCGAATATAAGTCTTCCAAATTTACCAAACAGGGTTTCGTGAAAACAATGTTGCCACTCTTACAAATATTACCATCTAAACTGATGAAGCATATCGGTTACGCGTATATGTTGTACTGAGCTTTTACGATATTAACAGCGGGTCTCTGAATTTTTTACATGTCTGCTGTTCGTCCGAACGTTCAACATTCAACTCCAACGGCAAAAAATATTCCAAGCTATAAAGTAATTGATACACGTAAGGAAAGCGAACTGAATAAAGAAAACGAATTAGAAGCACGATGAAAATACTTGTCTTCTACGAGGGTAATCCCAAAAGTAAGGTCTCCTATTTTTTATAAATACATAGACCTGTTTATTTCTACAATGGTTTACATCAGTTTACAGCTTGAACATTTAGCTATTTTTCGACATAATCACCATTTCTGTCGATGCATTTTGTAGACACTGTGGCAATTTCTGTACGCCCATGTCATACCAGCTGGCCGCCATGCTGTTCAGAAAGTTATGAACCTCTTCTTTCACCTCGTCGTCGGAGCTGAATCGCTGGGACCACAAATAACGCTGACAGGTACTGTGAGACTCTGAAAAAACTAAAACGGGCAATTCAGAACTGGAGAAGAGGAATGTTGAGCAAGGGCGTACACATTCTCCATGACAACGCTCGCCCACACATCACTCGGCAAACCGTTGATCTCCTGCAACAGTTTCAGTGGAAAAAAATGGCTCTGAGCACTATGGGACTTAACAGCTGTGGTCATCAGTCCTCTAGAACTTAGAACTACTTAAATCTAACTAACCTAAGGACATCACACACATCCATGCCCGAGGCAGGATGCGAACCTGCGACCGTAGCAGTCGCGCGGTTCCGGACTGCGCGCCTAGAACCGCGAGACCACCGCGGCCGGCAGTTTCAGTGGAACATAATCACCCACCCACCCACCCTATAGTCCTGACTTGGCACCCAGTGACTATCACCTGTTCCCTAGGATAAAAGAACATTTGGCCGGAAAGCGATTCAACTCCGACGACGAGGTGAAAGAAGAGGTTCATAACTTTCTGAACGGCATGGCGGAGAGCTGGTATGACATGGGCATACAAAAACTGCCACAGCGTCTACAAAAAATGCATCAAAAGAAATGGTGATTATGTCGAAAAATAGCTAAATGTTCACGCTGTAAACTGATGTAAACCATTGTAGAAATAAACTGGTCTATGTACTGATGAAAAAATAGGAGACCTTACTTTTGGGATTACCCTCGTAGTTCTGTTAAGATCGAACGTATTTGTTCTTATGTGACCTAAGACTTTCGCAGTGAATATGCTGCATGTGATATCATAGTCAGTCCATACCACTCAGCGACAATCGTTTCGTGTACAAAGGTTGGCACTAGAGGGTCTACTGTGAAAGGTCTCTGTTGGATTCCTTTCATGTTAATTTCTTAAATCTGTCGTCATTTACGGCATAAATTCCTCTTCTATATTTACTGTGGTGTTTCTGACTATCTGGGAGGAGACTGAGCCGTGAAACGTGTTACTTTAACACATAAACAAGAACGATCTGTCACACTACTACACTTTAAAACACAGTTTATATGTAATTCATGTCACACAGTCTCATACGGAACCTACATCCGCTTTCTTTTATATACTGTATATGATAAGATGCTGTCATCCCCCTTCCCTTCTGTGTGAGAGGATGAATGAGCAAATGTATTTCTAGTTGCATGCTTGAGGGTAGCGGACAAGCCTGTCTGCTAGAGAACAGTGGGACCAACGTCGGAACAGGTAGCTACGCTTTCTAAAAGCAGAGAGGTTTCTATTCTTAGTATGGTCCTGTCCGTCCTTGTCATGTTGGTATAGGAAGCTGCCTATCTGGTCACTTCCGTTCGTATCTGTGAGGCACCCTCAGGAAGGGACCAGGTCAGTCTGTACGCGGCGAGCGTCTGAAGTGGTGAGATCTCCGGCTAAGCGTGTGTCTGCTAAGTCCTTAGGACAATGGATTTCTTAAGTTCAGCCTAACTGAAAATTTAATCACCTTTATTTCAGGTTTAGTTCTAAAATATCTAATGTTGTCTTAAATTGCAACACAGTGTAATTCGAGTGTGAAGTTCAGAATATATTCCGGTAGTTGCTTTGTCACTACATTGTGAATAAAGTGGAACCACGTGTTGATCAGTAACTCTAACTAAGATCATCAATCTTAAATGCGAATGTGCGTGAGATTATAACGTCTCGTCTTGAAAATATTTTTCAATATAGCAACTTTTCTTTATGTTCAACCCACGTGGGGTGTACTTTGAGAGACCAGTGCCACGTGCTTATACAATTGTTTGACCCATCAGGTTAATTGTAAGACGATAGTAACCAGTTCGAGGTTTTTCTTTTCTAAATTGCTTTTCGATCTAATTTATTTTAAATATAAAAATTATTGTGGTGTTACACTCTTTGTGTATACCAAGTTGACCACGTGAAGCATGTGGTGTAATCATCAAAGTAGCCCTCAGCTAGTCTTTTCTGGAAGATTTCACAGAGAGTTAGTATGAATTTAGTATACCAGTGTGTGGTAATTACATGACGGACAGGATTGCGCTACGAACGTAACTTCTTTGGGTGAAAATTGAATCGGTTGGTTGTGGTTAATTTCCTCTTGCATATGTTTCAACGTTCTTCGTGTGTTATTTTATGAATGCAGTGTTGTATGCAGTCTCCCAATCTTGGCTCCATATTTGATGTGTTCCGTAAGATTACAAACTCACATTTTCACAATCCTAAATAAGGCACCAGTTTAGTTATGAATCAGGTTTAATATGCTGAAATTTCAATGATCAATGTTAAAATAAATTTCCAAATATAAACTGATTTATTTCTTTTTATTTAATATATATATATATATATATATATATATATATATATATATATATATATATATCACCGGTTGTCATATGACTATTAAAAGATTATAATTAATGTTAGTCTGGTTGGGAATTTGGTAAGCGAGACTGGATACCTGGTGAAACAGTTGCTCAGTAATGCAAGGTTAACTTCCCCAGACAGCTCACAGCTTTTAACCCACTTTTATGGTCTTGAATAGCAGCACCGCTTGCAGAATAAATTAATGCAACAACGTTACACATAACAACATTACAACTGTTGTCCAAAGCGACAGTGACCGGCGCCGCCCGACCGCCGGCCGCTTGAGTGCCATGCCCGCTGAGCTAAGGCGCGACGGATCACGTGGATAAGAGGCTACCCGAGTGCAGCTCTTGCCGAGTTCTTGCCCAACTGGTCGAGTAGCTCCAGTTATCAGCAGTCAGGGATCGCCACAGTGCAGTCGAACATAGTAGCACATCATAACTGGCCTAAAGACTTACGTTTATTTCTGTACTGTAAACAGTTAATGTGTTTAACTTATCCCAGTTTTGTCAAGGACCTGTACACTGAGGTGACAAAAGTCATGGGACAGCGACGTGCACAAGGTACAACCATCAAAAAAAGTTCCGAGAGTTCCGGAACCAGTACACAAAATTGGAACAGAGATCAACATAAACTTCATTTCCTCCCTTTTTATTGCTCACGAAAGCCACCAGAGAGCGAGTCCTTCAGAGGTGGTGGTCCAGATTGCTGTACACACCAGTACCTCTAATACACAGAAGCACGTCGTCTTGCATTGTATTTGTCGTGGCATACTATCCACAAGTTCATCAAGGCACTGTTGGTCCAGATTGTTCCACTCCTCAACGGCGATTCGGCGTAGATCTCTCAGAGTTGTTTATGGGTCACGTCGTCCATAAACAGCCCTTTTCAATCTATCCCAGGCATGTTCGATAGGGTTCATGTTTGGAGAACATGCTGGCCACTGTAGTCGAGCGATGTCGTTATCCTGAAGGAAGTCATTCACGAGACGTGCACTGTGCACGATGGGGACGCGAATTGTGGTCCGTGAAGACGAACGTCTCGCCAATATGCTGCCGATATGGTTGCACTATCCTTCAAATGATGGCATTAACATATCGTACAACCGTTACGGCGCTTTCCCGGACGACCAGCGGCGTACGTCGACCCCACATAACGCCACCCCTAAACAGCAGGGAACCTTCACCTTCCTGTACTCGCTGGATAGTGTGTCTAAGGCGTTCAGCCTGACCGGGTTGCCTCCAAACATGTCTTTGACGGTTATGTGATTGAAGGCATATGCGACACTTATCGGTGAAGAGAACGTGATGCCAATCCTGAGCGGTCCATCGGCATGCTATTGGGCCCATCTGTACCGCGCTGCATTGTGTCGTGGTTTGCAAAGAAGGACCTCGCCATGGACGTCATATGCGCATTATGCTGCCTATTGCGCACAATTTGAGTTGTAACACGATGTCCTGTTGCTGCACTAAAAGCATTTTTCAATAAGGTGGCGTTGCTGTCAGGGTTCCTCCGAGCCATAATCCGTAGGTAGCGGTCATCCACTGCAGTAATAACCCTTGGGCGCCCTGAGCGAGGCATGTCATCGACAGTTCCTGTTTCTCTGTACCTCCTCCATGTCCGAACAACATCGCTTTGGTTCACTCCGAGACGCCTGGACACTTCCCTTGCTCAGAGCCCTTCCTGGCACAAAGTAAGAATACGGACGCGATCGAACCGCGTTATTGACCGCCTAGGCTTGGTTGAACTACAGACAACACGAGCCGTGTACTTCCTTCCTGGTGGATTGACTAGAATTGATTGACTGTCGGACCCCCTCTGTCTAATAGACGCTGCTCATGCAAGGTTGTTTACATCTTTGGGCGGGTTTAGTGACTTCTCTGAACACTCAATGGGACTGTATCTGTGGTGCAATATCCGCAAATGGCCCTGAACACTATGGGACTTAACATCTGAGGTCATCAGTGCCCTAGCACTTAGAACTACTTAAACCTAACTAACCTGAGGACATCACACACATCCATGCCCGAGGCAGGATTCGAACCTGCGACCGTAGTGGTCGCACGGTTCGAGACTGAAGCGCCTAGAACCGCTCGGCCACAATATCCACAGTCAACGTCTATCTTCAGGAGTTAAGGGAACCGGGGTGATGCCAACCTTTTTTTGATGTGTGTATAAAGTGGCAGTGAATTGGCGGAATTGTCATTTCTACTTAGGTCATTCATGTGAAATGTTTCTGACGTGATTATGGCCGCACGACGGGAATTGACATACGCTGAACGCGGAATGGTAGTTGGAGCGAGATGTATGGGGCATTCCATTTCGGAAATCGTTAGGTAATTCAGTATTCTGAGATCCACAGCGTCAAGAATGTTCCGAAAATATCGAATTTCGAGCTATACCTATCACCACAGATTAAGCAATGGTCCACTTAACGACCGAGACCAGCAGCGTTTGCGTGTAGTTGTCAGTGGTAATAGAAAAGCAACCCTGCGTGAAGTAATCGAAGAAATCAATGCTGGGCGTACGACGAACGCATCCGTTAGAACAGTGCGGCGAAATTTGGCGTTAATGGGCTATGGCAGCAGACGACCGATGCGAGTGCCTTTGCTAACAGCACGACATCGCCTGCAGCACCTTTCCAGCTGTCGTGACCATGTCGGTTGGACCCTAGACGTCTGGGAAACCGTTACGTGGTCAGATGGGTCCCGATATAAGTTGGTAACAGCTGATGGTAGGATTCGAGTGTGGCGCAGACCCAACGAAGCCATGGACCCAAGTCCTTGGCAATGTGCAAGCTGGTGGTGGCTGCATAATGGCGTGGCCTGTTTACGTTGCATGGAACCGATCATTGGCTGCAAATGGTTATGTTCCGCACTTCATGGACTTCATGTTACGAAACAAGGATGGGATTTCCATGGACGACAATGTGCCTTGTCATCGGGCCACAATGGGTCGCGATTGGTTTGAAAAACATTCTGTATAATTCGAGCGCCTGATTTGGCCATTCAGATCGTCCGATATGAATCCCATCGAACTTTTATGGGACATATTCGAGAGGTCACTTCGTGCACATCATCCTGTAGTGGCAACACGTTGCAATTATTGACGGCTATAGAAACAGCATGGCTCAGTATTTCTGCAAGGAACTTCCAGCGACTAGTTGAGTCCATGCCAAGGGCGATTTCCTGCACTACGCCGGGCAAACGGATGTCCGACATGATATTAGGAGGTGTTCTATGACCCCTATCACCTCAGTGTATATGGAATTGAAAAGGACGTTCTGTAGCAAAGTTGAGTATCATACATTTCCCTCAGAGCTTGTGTTCTCTCGTTCTTTTGATGCCTCAGAACCACGCCACGTCTCGATGGGACAAGAGTACTTTTGGGTGACGGGATTTTACTCGTTCACTTCACCGATGTCATGATTCTCGGTTGTACTGCCGGTTCCGATCGTCGAAAGTCCACGATATGTCAGCGGACAACCTTTTCGCCATCACCAGTCGATGCTGACGGAATGAAGTGTCTGCAGCGCGTTCGCGTGTCACGTTTTGATTAGGGGAGCTTAGCATTGGCTCCCAAGCCTTAATCAGATGGAAGCCAGGATCCCTGTTATTTAAATTACCAATGACAAGAATTTCAATTGTTTCTTTGAAATTACGGCACCAAAATTTATAGTTAATAGCTACGACTTTCGTTGCTGGTAATTCATTTTATATTCATTTTCAATACTTTATTCTGCTCTTTGTGGGCTTTCAAAATAAAAATGAAATGTGATGATGTGGCCCTCGACTACGTACCGTCAGACTCAGAGTCGAAATATTAAAAGTTTTGGTTGGTTTCGTTGTCTAGGGGCTGGGATACGTAGTTGCCGCATTACAGGCCAAATACTGCTGAGTCTACAGTATACAATATTAATGTACACTTCAATCGAATGATCGAAGGTTTCTCGCCGCCTACCGACCTCTTCCGCGTAGTGGTGCCTGCTGTTTTTCTTCAGCCCAAGTAATGTAGATTTATGGTTCAAAATGGCTCTGAGCACTATGGGACTTAACATCTGAGGTCATCAGTCCCCTAGAACTTAGAACTACAAGCTAAGTAACCTAAGGATATCACACACAACCATGCCCGAGGCAGGATTCGAACCTGCGACCGTAGCGGTCGCGCGGTCCAGACTGAAGCGCCTAGAAGCGCTCGGCCACAACGGCCGGCTGTAGATTTATGACTGGTTACTACGGTGCTACAGTTTTATACTTGACATGGACAAACTTTGGCATGCAGTAGTTTAGTGTCACTTGCTTCTGAAGAAGGCCAAATTATTTTGGCTGAAACCTGGGTAGAGATTGGTTTCTATTTGCAACTGAGGCTGACGTGTTACATGTTCAATTATCACATTTGCTGACAGGGCCACACAATGTTAAAAATTCTTAAGGCTGCCGTTTTCTGACGATACATTGCCAGAAAACTGTATGAAATTGGTCTTCTCATCTTCTTCTTGTTCCATGTCTTCATGTTCCTTTGTAATTCCCTGACCTCATGAGTCTCAGAGCCGACGTCGTCTGTTGATTGCTGTACGCATTCTGTACCCATTCTCGTGGGAAACGTGTTCCAGGAGCCGCAATTATGTCGTCAGAGTTTAGTTAGACTGAGTTCGCCTGCTTAGCTGCGTGGTTACGTGCTTGCCTCCAATGCAGCGGGACCGGTTTCGGTTCCCGGCCGGGTTGGATATTTTCTCCGCTCGTGAACTGGGTGTTGTGTTGTCCTCATCATCATTTCATCCTCATCACCGGCACGGAAGTCGCCCAATTTGACGTCGACTGAAATAAGACTTGCACTCAGCGGCCGAAGTTCCCCGAATGGGGCCTTCCGGCCAACCATGACACATGCTCATTTCCATTTTTTTGTTAGTCTGAGACAATCTAATATATCGAACTACACAGACACTGTTAAGTATAGACAATGCGCTAATATACACTCCTGGAAATGGAAAAAAGAACACATTGACACCGGTGTGTCAGACCCACCATACTTGCTCCGGACACTGCGAGAGGGCTGTACAACCAATGATCACACGCACGGCACAGCGGACACACCAGGAACCGCGGTGTTGGCCGTCGAATGGCGCTAGCTGCGCAGCATTTGTGCACCGCCGCCGTCAGTGTCAGCCAGTTTGCCGTGGCATACGGAGCTCCATCGCAGTCTTTAACACTGGTAGCATGCCGCGACAGCGTGGACGTGAACCGTATGTGCAGTTGACGGACTTTGAGCGAGGGCGTATAGTGGGCATGCGGGAGGCCGGATGGACGTACCGCCGAACTGCTCAACACGTGGGGCGTGAGGTCTCCACAGTACATCGATGTTGTCGCCAGTGGTCGGCGGAAGGTGCACGTGCCCGTCGACCTGGGACCGGACCGCAGCGACGCACGGATGCACGCCAAGACCGTAGGATCCTACGCAGTGCCGTAGGGGACCGCACCGCCACTTCCCAGCAAATTAGGGACACTGTTGCTCCTGGGGTATCGGCGAGGACCATTCGCAACCGTCTCCATGAAGCTGGGCTACGGTCCCGCACACCGTTAGGCCGTCTTCCGCTCACGCCCCAACATCGTGCAGCCCGCCTCCAGTGGTGTCACGACAGGCGTGAATGGAGGGACGAATGGAGACGTGTCGTCTTCAGCGATGAGAGTCGCTTCTGCCTTGGTGCCAATGATGGTCGTATGCGTGTTTGGCGCCGTGCAGGTGAGCGCCACAATCAGGACTGCATACGACCGAGGCACACAGGGCCAACACCCGGCATCATGGTGTGGGGAGCGATCTCCTACACTGGCCGTACACCACTGGTGATCGTCGAGGGGACACTGAATAGTGCACGGTACATCCAAACCGTCATCGAACCCATCGTTCTACCATTCCTAGACCGGCAAGGGAACTTGCTGTTCCAACAGGACAATGCACGTCCGCATGTATCCCGTGCCACCCAACGTGCTCTAGAAGGTGTAAGTCAACTACCCTGGCCAGCAAGATCTCCGGATCTGTCCCCCATTGAGCATGTTTGGGACTGGATGAAGCGTCGTCTCACGCGGTCTGCACGTCCGGCACGAACGCTGGTCCAACTGAGGCGCCAGGTGGAAATGGCATGGCAAGCCGTTCCACAGGACTACATCCAACATCTCTACGATCGTCTCCATGGGAGAATAGCAGCCTGCATTGCTGCGAAAGGTGGATATACACTGTACTAGTGCCGACATTGTGCATGCTCTGTTGCCTGTGTCTATGTGCCTGTGGTTCTGTCAGTGTGATCATGTGATGTATCTGACCCCAGGAATGTGTCAATAAAGTTTCCCCTTCCTGGGACAATGAATTCACGGTGTTCTTATTTCAATTTCCAGGAGTGTATTTCACGAGAAATCCAAGGCATCCTGACGAAGTAAATCAAAAAGTCTCTGTCTATGGAGAAATCACATAACTGTGCGAGCAAGATGGGGAGCAGAGCCTTGGAAATAAGAGAATTTGAGTCCGTCCTGGAAGCGGGCTTGGATAGGCGAAGTGGCTAATGATACGGGGTACTTTTCCGGCTCAATATTATGTAAAAATCAACACCTATTTCTTTCAGCCACTGTTTATAATGTATATGTTTTACAGTTTTTTGTTGATATTAGGTAATGCAGCACACTTTCTAAACAAATTAGAAGTATTTTGAATTTTTTGAACCTGCTTAGGGTTATTAAAAAATTACGAAGAAATTGATGCAATTTTTTCCCCAGAATGCTTCCTCAAAGTGAGGTACCATTTAATCCAATGTTGTACATTTGAAGGAGACAAAATTTTTACCATATGTGAGTGACATGATGGCTGAGATACCAGAACTGTTTAATTCTACCTAATATGTATATTACAACGATAAAAAATATCACATCTTACATTTTAATTTTTATAATTTTTTCCTAATAAAATATTATTTTTCTATTATTTAGTTATTTCTGCAATAAGGCTTAGGTCTACTACATAAGTATGGACTATTGCAAGTTACAGAAAAAAATTACAGCAATGCTTCATAAACTTTAGGAAATAATTGTACCTGAATTCTGAAAAATACAACTTGTGGGAAATTGCGAATGAAGATATGAGTCCAATTAAACTGTGCCTCAGAACATTCCTGAAGCATAGTCTTCATCCTGCAGCATTTCTTCTTTTTCAAGCTTCCTCTTGGCATTCCTTTTAGCACTTCTTGCTTCTTTGGTAACTTGAGGAGCGAATCTTTCAGCTTCATGCACCCATTGTCTGTCACATACAAGCATTTAATCTTCCATATTAGTTCCAAATTTTATGCCTAAATTTCTCACGAGTTCCAATCTTCCTATCACTCCATCACTGAAACATATCACTGCATATAGTACACCAACTTTTAATGTATTTAGTCCTACAAAAACATTCCTGGGTTATCTTTCCCATATGCAATGGTTGAAACTTTCGTTTGTATTCTGAGTTCCCCATGAATACATTTGCTAAGAAAAACAGGGTCACTCAGGTCTCTAATTAAATGCTTGTATGTGACAGACAATGGGTGCATGAAGCTGAAAGATTCGCTCCTCAAGTTACCAAAGAAGCAAGAAGTGCTAAAAGGAATGCCAAGAGGATCAGGAAGAGAATGCTTATGATGGTATATTTGACCACTTTCTTTTGCTTTTTGGTAACCACACCAAGAATCTGCTCGTTTGGGGCAAATTCCGTGAACAGGGTGGTCATTTGCGGACAAATTATCAAAACAGGTGACCCATACAGCTTTTCTCATCGCTGTAACAACATTCAGAGGTGCAGTTCGTCTAATGGCCAGCCCATAATAACTGCCTCGGCCAGACAGAGATTTTCCATCAGATAGGAACTTTCCTTTCATTTCTCTTCGCAGCTTCCTCCTCAATCTAGCACCCATCGTCTTTTGCACATGTACACAACACTCCAGTTTTGCTACCAAAGTATCCCCGTAAACATTAAACATTAATTTTATTGAAAGCTTTTGAGTTCCCATCGCCTAGGTACTTCGTATATCTAACGTTATAGACGGGCACCGACCTCTGAAATATTTTTAGAGCTCTATCGCACTCCATACCTCCACTGTAACCATCACAATTCTTAGAACACTGATGTTCAATATGTCCTTCAGTGTTACCGTGGCAGATGCGGCAGTACCTACATAAGCACTCAACATCAACAACTTTTCCGTTCTCCAGAGAAGTAGCACTTACAACACCACTCAAGGAATGATGTCCTCGACGTTGCCATGTCCCATCAAGTGCAACAGCAATGTCCTTGGTTCTACTAATATTTACAGTTTCTTCTACTGCACGTTCCATAGATGCCTTAGACACAACCGTCAAGGCACCTAAAAGTATTTTTATATACTTTCTGAGCCTACTAGCAGGAGGAGGAGGAAGGTCCATCAAACCATAAAACGTTTGAGCAGCCTTTTTCCCTTTTCCTATTACACGCATTGCATACATTAACTTCAAATTCACATCGTATGAATTATGCACAATGTTAGAAGTGATTTTCAAGATAGATTTATTGTAGGATCTAAACAGAACAACTAATTCTGATGCTAAACCCTTCCTGCTACTTTGTTGTTCATTTATTTCCAGACAGCCTACACGATCACATTGCTTACATTTCGCCACTGCTTTTACCGAAGAAGATAAGATGCCCACATCAACAACAACAAATACACTACAAACCGCATCATTGTTAACACAAAAATCTGAATCACCAGGAGGCATGCCATGTGGGAGTTTCTTCCCTGAAGAACTGATACACAGGCTACTTTCAACAGTGTGACTTGCTTTATTTGCGAACTAGTTACCACGGAATTTCCTTTCATTGAATTTCTTGATGTGTGGAATAGTTCGTATTTATTGCACATTACAGGATATGTACTTCCACAAGTATATGTAGCACTTGGCCAACAAACATTCAGTAACACGTGAACAAACTGCTTCACCGAAACGAAAGTAAATACTAGCAAAGATAATGATTTACACACACTAGAAACCTGCACTGTTAAGCCGTGTACGACGTGAGCGACAGAAGCGTGCGACAGCTTCAGGCGAGGCGACAAAACACAACTGAAAGTGTAGTTACGGAAGTGTGTTACGTGAGCGACATCTATGTCGCTGTCTGTCTCCCACTGCAACTGGCGACGTTTGAATTCAAACGTGTTTGACTCTTGTCGCCGCAGCACGCGCGACACAGAGCGACAGCCACGTGTCTTCTCGGCAAAGCAGTGGAGCGGACGCGACGGCAGCTATGAATTACTTAACATCCGGTTTTAAGAAAACTATTCGGCGAAAAAATTTGATTCTTCTGCAACCTATAGCTTGATATCCTTACATGATAAAGTACAGAATTTATTTTCGTTATTCGGCATAGTTTCTGTGGTGGACGAAATTGAGTACATGGCTGCACGAAATTTTTAAGAATTTGCAGAGGTAAAATCACATTGTGTAGTTCATTTAAGGCCATACATTACTGTGTATGAAATGTAACCAATATATCTAAATTGTATTTAAATTGAGACCAGAATGATATCTCTTTTCATTCTTGAGATATTGGTTGTTATATCCGCGGACGGGTCGCTCGCGGCGCGTCCGAACCTTTCCCGCGCTTCTGGAATCAAGTGGTCGTAAAAGTCGTCGTATCTCATAAAAGGTTCAAGGTATCGAAAAGACGAATTTTGGAAATGACAGCACGCAGAGAGGACTATTGTATCATATGATTAACACTCGATACGTTTTTCTAAAAGCGTGAGCAGAGCGAAAACAAGACTCCCTGTAACTTACTCCATGAAGTTTTCTCCAAATTTTCATAGCCAAACAAAGGGACAGAAACAGGGGAATCAAAGTGACCAGCATGAGGTCTAGTTTGGCACGAAATTATTTAACTGCTTGAAAGTAGTCAGGGTAATTAACGAAAACTTAATTAATAAGCTGAGGAAAAATTGAAATATTTCACGAAAAGCTGCTGACAAGCTATGTAAATGAAGTGTCAAAAATTTCATCTGTTCAAGACCTAGCTATTTTGCACATAAAAAGATACATTGGTGCGGTATTTAAATGTGAAAAAGGCTTCCTTCGAATCAAGTACCTTAGGAAGGCAAACTAGGAGTCAGTAAGATCATGCCTTCTGAATAAAATCTGAAATTCAAAAATGGAGGAAATCAGTCTAATATTTTATGAAATGATTTGTGTAAAAGAAATAAGTAGATCAGGGAAACGTTCTATGTGCCTTTGAACGATGCTCGAAATCATGAACAGAAAACGAGGTGCACCAATCGTTTCCCTAATATTTTTTGTTTCATACTTTTAGACAAATCATTACACAAACCGTTTGACTTAATTTTTAAAAAAATTGGAAGTTTTTCTTTTACGGACTATTTAGAGTAATTGAAACGCTTGGCTTTAACACTGACTGCTCATAAATTACGTTCGCAACATCAAGTATCTGTAAAATTTCATGGTTCATTGTAATTTATTAGGAATTCAATGTGTGTGATATACTGGGAAAGGTGTGAAGATCAAGTTCTTTGGCAAGACCTTAAAAATATACTTAGCGATACAGTGTAAACAGTATACATAAAACTTAGTGTACAGAATCGTAACTAAATCAATAAAAATATAAGAACGGCTGGGATTCGGACCAAGGACCTTTCTCTCACACCTAAATCAAACGTTACCCTTACATCACAGCTAGCTATTGTTCACCAGTATCAATTTGTGTGTTTATGTTTTTAGCGTAGTTAGTTATGTAATAGTCATTCCTCTGCATTTATTGGTTGTTACAAGTTCTTGATCATGTAAAAAAACATTCGTATTTAATTTATTGATGAGATATCCGAGTGCTCCTCTGCTCATTCACGTGTATTCGAAGAATTTGTCTGGTGATCTTCATAGTTGACGATACTTATGAAATTCTCCATGGAGATTCCTCCCTTTGTAAATTTCATGCACAGCATTCCTTTTCGCTTTATTTTCTTAAGTAAACCTAATTCTGTAGCCTTGCTCTCCAGCTACAGTATTCTGAAGGTTAAGGACGCCGTTTCATAGAAACAGCTGGTTGGCTCGCAGTCATCCTGTAGCGAGACATGGTCGCTCGCACGCAGAACACCCAAGCTTTTCACTCGATGCTGCTGCTTGTCGCTGGAGTGTCGCGTATCGAGACATCGCTCGCTGTCGATCGCTTCTGTCGCTCACGTAGGACACGGCCTTACCAACATACGCAATGTATCATACGTATAATCGCTGAAAACAGAAAGTTCACGGTTCGTTTCGAAATAATACTGGTTTCTGTAACAGAAATAAAGAGGATGTGGCTTCATACATGACCGTAACTTTAAAATTTGGTATATATGGGTCATTTTTCACTTGAAACCCGGTACTGTACGAGTATCTATGTAATCAGGAAAGACTATAGAATTAAAAAAATCATAAAAATTTCCCATTTTTCCACCATTTATAAGTACCCTGTATCCTTAAGGCAACCGCTCTCGACAAGCGGGAAATATGAGTTCGATTCCCGGTCCGCCACAGATTTTCATATGTTTACACGTACTGTATATCTCTTCGTAATTCAATACGGCTATCGATCGTGAGCCGTGTCTTTTCGTTCGGATATGCATCCATAACTGAAGGAACATTACATCGAACTGTAAAGACATTGTTAAATAGAGGCACTGCACTAATGTAGTCAGGGCACTGTCTCGGCGAGTGTCTCAGAACCCATCTGCAATCACTGTCAAGAAGAGACAAAGTGAAAATACAATGCGATGTCAGTCAATGTTTGCCGGATTTAGGCCTATACCAGTGTTCAAAGACAGATCATTGCAAGTGGACACAGTCTTCATTCTCCAGTTAAGTGTTGTAAAACGTCTAGCGACGTTAACGTGACCACCACCTATGTTCGATGTTAACGTGCAATAACCTTTCACGTATGCCAGGTGGCAGCACTAGCAGTGGAGGGTACCTAAAGCTTTTCGGGCGGACGCAGAAGACAGTGCAGTGGTTGTGATGCGGAGAGATTTATCTGACGTTCGAAAGAGCATGATCATTGACAAAGGTGAAAGTATTTCCGAAACGACTAAGTTTGTAAACTGTTTGCGTGCCACCCTTGTTAAAGAATATTGTGCATGTCAACATGGTGCTATCCAAAACCAGCATTGGGGCAACTGTGGTACACCACGTGCCTTAGATGAAGGAGTGAATGGGGACTGCAATGATTTGTACGGGTGAATAGACGTGCTACTGTTGAACAGCTTACCGCCCAGATAAACCAAGAGGCTACCAACAACGTCTCCTCAACGACCATTCAGCGAACGTTCCTGTATATGGGATCAGCAACAGACGCCTGATTCATGAACCCACGCTGGTTGCTGCTCATCAGCAACAAAACAGGAACTTGCACGCCAGTACCGCAGCTGGATGCCCGTTGTCCACTTATTGGTGTCAGGAGGCTTTTTCATATGAATCACGTTTTATACTCCATCTGCGTGAAACGTCTGAAGCGAACATCTTGCATCAATGTCGGAAGGGCCCAGACCAGAGGACGGAGCGTCATTGCCTGGGGAATTTCTCCATGGCATTTTGGAAGACATATTGGATGAAAGCAAGTAGCATCCAGCGTTTGTGACCATGTCCATCAATAGTCGAAGTTTTTTTTTTCCCTCGATACGATATCTACCAACAGAAGAACTCAACGTGTCACACAGCTCGCAGTGAGCCTGCGCGGTTTAAAGAGCGCCAGATTTGCCATACCCCTGGAGAATAAATGTACCGGATTTAAATACAGTCCACAATCTGTGGGACCATATCGTTCTGGCTGTTCGCACCGTGGATCCTCGTCAGAGAGACCTAGCCGGCATGGCTCCACAGCCCTGTCGGTACCTTCCAGAACCTCACTGACTCTCTTCCTGCACGTCTCGCAGCGGTCCGAGCTGTAAAAATTGTTGTTCAGGATTTTGGCAGATGGTCACATTAATGTGAGTGCTTTAACAGCGACCGGAACGGTCGTGGTGTTGCCGAGAACGAAAGCGCGGTGGGACCAAACGGGAGCGGCCTGCGAACAAACAAATGAACGGGAAAGGACGGACATGAACAACGACAGACGACGGAGCAAGACCTAATCAACAACAACACGCAAATAGCAGCGGGGTCACAAGCGAAACCTCACGAATCCACCTCGTCCACTCGTGCACGAAAACCAAGTAAACACGCTGTCTGTAGGCGAGATGTCGATAGACTAACGCGAATATCAGACTGCCTGCTGAGCTTTTCCTTTATTGTATTTCAATTCCCAATCGGGGTGGGCTGGCAGCAGCATATGCGCTGCTCTTCAGCCGAAAGACATAGAACAAACAATAAAAGACATTTAAAAATAACAAAGAAGAAAACATGGTGAACATGGCAGACAATAGACTAAAAAGGGGCGACTGTAGAATGGAGATAAAAACCGTAAAAAAGTAGTGCACACAAAAAACCCGCACACTGGGATGATTAAAAGAACACAAGGCACAGTATGACTGGAGCATAAAAGTATCGACGGATGGCGTAGCACATAACAAACACAGGCAGTAACCCTAAGTACAAGGCCAGCACACAAAGTCACACCTCTCGATGCACAGGAGAAACAGCACTAAACAACACTGATGTGGCACACTGACAATGATCAGCAAGGATCTGCCAGGCGCAGGGAGATGAGGGAGAAGGGAAGAAGGGAGGGAGGGGAAGAGAGGGGGGAATGGGGGGACGCGCCAGGTAGGGATGGATGTGGGAGGGAAAGAGGCAAGGATGGGGTGCAGGGTCTCAAGGGGGGGGGGAAGGAGGAAAATCCGCTCTGGGAGAAGGAGGGGAGAGGAAAAAGGGGGCCCTAGGGAGGGGGGAACAAGGCCAGGTTATAGTTGGAAGGGAGGGTACATGTCATGGCGAAGTTCATCATCTGGGAGGGGGAGGCACTGGAAATTGCCCTGGTGAAGGAGATGGAGGGTGTGGAGGTAGAGAGAGGGAGGGATACAGCGATAGAGGCGCGGCAACAGGTGGGGAGGTGAAGAGGAAGGAGGAAACCAGGGGGTGGGGGGATCAAGCCTGCGGACAATGTAAAGGATGTGGAGATGTTGGAGGAACAGGAGGAGGTGGGGGAAGGGGATGAGTTCATGCAGGAGCTGTGTGGGGGAAGGAAGGCGGATATGGAAGGCAAGGCGGAGCGCATGGCGTTCAAGGATTTGGAGGGCCTTGTAAAAGGGGGTGAGTGCAGAGATCCAGGCAATGCTGACATAACAGAGGATAGGATGGATGAGGGATTTGTAGGTGTGGAGGACGGTGGAAGGATGCAATCTCCATGTCTGGCCAGACAGGAGTTTCAGGAGGCAGAGGCAGGAATGGGCCTTCTGCTGGATGGTCTGGAGGTGAGGGGTCCAGGTGAGGTGACGGTCGAGGGTGAGGCCAAGGTATCTCAGGGTGGGGGTGAGCTAGATGGGATGACCGTAAAGGGTGAGGTAGAAATCATGGAGACGGAAGGAGGGGGTGGTGCGGCCTATGATGATTGCCTGGGTTTTGGAGGGTTGAGACGCAGGAACCACTGGTTACACCAAGTGGTGAACTGGTTGGGTGTGCTGGGGAAGGGGAACAAGGTCACCTTGCATCGTGGAAAGGAACTGATACCACCGCCAAAGGGCGGCAGGAGAACGGCTATGGATGTTGAGGTTGGCGGCAATCACATAGGTGGAGAAGGTGCAGTCAATGTGCGAGGTGAAGTCATAAGGAAGAGGAGCAGTGGAGCAGACATAGATGGTGACACAGGTAATGGTGATGGAGGGGAAGAAGACACTGAGGATAAGGTGTTCTTTGCGGTCATTGAGGATAGGTTGTGGCCAGATGGGGATATGCTTAAGGTGGCCAATTGCGACCCCACCCTGCGCACGAGGACCATGAGCGTCGGTGCGTTGGAAGATATAGGGAGAGGTGTGGATAGAATGGTGGGGCTGGAGAAAGGTTTCGTTCGAGAGGAAGGTGTCGACCTGGTGGTGGGAAAGGGTGTGCATGAGTAGGTATTTGTTGGAGTGGAAGGAGCGAATGTTCTGGAAGAAGATGCGATACTCATGCCATGCCATGGCGGGAAGAGAAGGGGGGGGGGGGAAGAGAGGGAAGGGAAGTGGCTTAAACTAGGGTGTCGAGGTGGGGGAAGGTTGAGTGGGCTTGGTTGTGGGAATAAGTGGCAAAGGTGTTCTGGTGGAAAACGGAGTGGGCGGCAAGGGAGATTTGTTGGAAGGTGTGGGGGTGCTGAAAATGGTGAATGGAGTACAATGTTAGGGAAGTGGATGATGTCCTCAGCCGTGGGGGTGGACGGAGGGAATTCTTGGGGTGGACAGGGGGATCAATGGGACAGACAGGGACTGTAAGCTCGGGGGTGGGTGGAGGGGGTTTGGCTTTACACTTGTGGGAGTAGGTGGGATGGGGGCCATTGCAGGTGTTACAGGAAGGAGGAGCAGCGAGGTTGGGGCAGTTTTTAAGAAAGTGGGAGGCCTTGCAATGGGGACAGGTTGGGGGGGGGGGGAGTTGCAGTTGGGGGTCAGGTGATCATTGCACATGAGGCATGCTGGCAGCAGTAGGATTGGGGAGGGTATTTGGAGGATTCAACAGGGTGGCAACAGTGGTAAATCAGGATACCCTGGGTGAGGAGATGGTCAGTGGAGGGGGCAGACTCCGAGAAGACCCGCTTGAGGTAGGTGGGACCAGAGGCACTGTGGATATGGCGGGCATAGCGGATTTCGAGGTCTGGGTGGGAGTTTAGTTCTTCCAACACCTCATTCTCTGTGATCGCCGGGCTGAGCTTGGTGACGTTATAGAGATGTGGAGTCTGAGGCTGATGAGGAGTGGAAGAGGAGAGGAAGGGTGTCAGAGATGCATAGGCCAAACATACCTTGTGGGACTTTACAGAGGAGGTCCTTGTGAAAGGAGGGGGACTTGATAAGGACTGAGTCCCCGCGGGGAAAGAGTTGGGAGATAGGAGCACCCGGTAAACAGGCAAATACTTCCGTATCTCCACTGTGAGGATATGGGCATCAAGGAACTTAGGATTGGGATTTGACAGGACAAAGGTGTGGAGTGTGGGGGATGGGGTATGGGTGGCTGGAGGAGGGGTGGTGTCCATGGAGACGACAGGAGGAGGGGGAGGTGGTGTTGACTTTTGTGGGAAGTGTCGGTAATGACGCGCTTTTGGGTTTTTTTGGAGACTGGAGGCTGGGAGGAGGTGAGAGGGACGGGGAGGAGAGGGAGGTGGCGGGTGGCAGATCCCTGTGGCGTAGTGGAGGCGCTGGGAGAAGCAGCCAGTTCAGTGGTGGCGACGGTGGCTCGCCGACACGTGATGCGTGCGGGAGATGCAGATGATGAAGTGATGGGGTGGGTGAGAGAGGGGAAGCCGACCACCTGAGGGGTGGTAGCAGAGGCGGCAACAGAGGTGTACGTGAGGGCGGGGGTAGTAGTGGGAGCTGTTGAGGGTGTGGAGGTTGGAGGAAGGGTGTAGAGGTGGGCGTACACAGCATGGGAGGAGATAGGGGAATGGGTAAGTGAGGGAAGGGGAGGTGAGGTCTAAGGAGGGAGGCCAGGGGCGGCACTCCAGGAAGTGACTGTGGTAGAGGGGGAGGGGGAGGTGTAGATGACAGTGGAGGTGAGAGTGCTCATGGTGGACGAATGGCGGCGGACGGACAACAAGCGGCGGCGGTGGCTATGGACGATGGCGGTCGGACGGCGACAGACGGACAGCAGGCAGCGGCGACGACGATGGACGGCGAGCAGGCAAGGCAGGCAGGCAGGCGGATGGACAGAAGGCAACAGCAGCAGGCGACAGACAGACAGACCGACACCAAACCCAACAGCAACAGCAACTAGCGCTTCGAAGACATAGATCACACCCTGAGGATAGCCCAGGCTCTGGAATCTTGTACCTTTGAAGGAGGGACTCCAACCATCTAGATCGCCTGCTGAGTGACAGGCAGGCGCTTAAATACCTGATAGAGTACGTTGCTATTGGCCGCTGGGACCACGTGCTCCACCGTGGCGACCTCACAATATCCGTGGGTAAGGAGCGCGCGCGCAGCCACGGCTTACGGCGCGACGGCTGTAGAGACCTCTAGTGGTAATCGAGATCCGTGCCGTCTGTCGCGGATTCGAAACCCGTGGTGCTCGGTACCAGAGTGTAACAAATCACTGTATGTTGATGCTAATCTATGTTTCCAATTATTTTGTACCACAGTTTTTGCGTAACCGCATTTGTCCGTGTGGCACATCTGCACAGTTGCTGGTTGTAAGCAACTCACAAAGCAGCAGCTACTTCGGTGGTAAGAGGTTCTCTCCCTGGCACATTTATGTACTGGACGCCAAGTGCTTTTAGTGCATACAACAGTGGTCATTTTGTGTATGAATTATTTTTTTTTTATGAACTACTCCGAACTGCAGTTTGCGAGATGCGGAAAGGTAGCGATATGTTCGTAAATATTGCTTTGCGTATAAAATGATATAAAACTTTTAGACTCATTTTAGCGTTATCTGTATGTAGTTTGACTTCCCACTGTGCATGGCGTTTCAGGAGAAACAGTTAATATTCCCGTAGGTTCATAAACTGTTTAAAAACTTTTGTGGTAAAAACTTCTAAAGAATTGTAGAGTTCGAAGGTAGCTGCTAATTCTAATTTATTATGGTATCAGGGTATAACCGGTTTCGCGAGAGTGAATCACATCTTCACTTCAAATGTGGTCCAACTGCTTTAAGGTATTAAACCAGTACGCTGCCCCAATGTTCTATAAGGCACATGTTGAAAGTTTTGAAATCTTTTTAACTATAGTATAGCTTAAGCTGCGGTTGCCCACAGAGAAATCTTACATTTAAGAATGTGGTTGGATTACGTTCTAACAGCTCTACCTCTATACCAACAAAAATTGGACACACGTTGTGCAAACTATTTGTTCGAATTAATATGGACTAATTCGAATTAATATAGACAATCCATACAATATCAATTTTTGTTGGTACTCAGATAGAGCTGTTAGGCAGTAACCCAAATAAATAATCACAGAATACGTTAAGCAAAGGCAAATGATTGTTCAAAGCTGGCTTTCGTAAATTCCACCTCTGACGTTAACGTACTTTCAAATTATCTTGGAACCTCCACATTCATCTAATCAGCGATTGTGTTTGCTTTCTTTTAAGGGGACAGGACTGTTCATAACCCTAGCGATCAATACATCTTTTATGTTTACCTTGTCTGTTTGGAACTTCGCCTGTCAACCATCGCTAGAGGCAGAAATCGAAACGGGTAAGATTGTGGGCTTTGATGGGCAAGTAACGTGAAGTAATGTGCCAAGTGTCACCTGCCGAGGGAGGACTCGAACCTCCGGTGAGAGGGGTCGCGCAATCCGTGACATGGCGCCTCAAACTGCGCGGCCACTACCCTTGGCTGGTGTCACCTGTCGACTGGAATATGCAGGGGCCTCTACACATGGTGAACGTAACACATCACTTATAAACACAATACTTACATTTTGATTGAGCGCATGTCAGGCTTTAAAATTCTTTGAAATGTGTACATGTCGTCGTCGAAAGCTAAGCCTTTTCACTGTAGAAATACAATAACATCAAACGAATGCGAAGCTCTCTAGATCGTGAAAATTTAAATTAAGTGAACTCTCACCGATGTTAACGTCCTTCATATAAATCGCTATAAAACAGTGTTCTAACACACTAAAATACATTCAAGAGTTACTGTATGTGCACTTGTCAGGGATAGTCCATCTCAGCGATAACAACCGTTAGCGTCATATCAAAACATCATTCTACATCTCTTGCCAACATATAGCTCCGTTATTGAAGAAATCGTTATTAGGTACATGTGGACAGGATAGGAAAGTGTCTTTATAACAGAGTGGCATAAAAATACGTCGTTATCTCTTCTAAAGTTCTCACACTGTCTCGGGTACTCATACAGAACATGGCAATAGTAATGTTCATATTAGTTCGTTTGCGTATACATCGCAACTGATGAAAAAACATAGATGGTTCTCCCATGAAACACCCAACAAATTGAGAAAATACATGACAATACGCCACCTCGTAAATGCAGGTTTTACTCTCTGACAAGCTCAAATATAGGAAATGTAATTATGTAAAAACGTATGTATGCGCCATAATACAAATCTAAAGTGCTTCAAAGCTATAGAGAAAAATGTAAAATTAATTATACAGTATAATGATACACTGCTAAAATACATTAGATAAGACAAGATACACTCTGAAGATAAAATGAAATGCAGAGGATAAAATGAATTTACAAAAATAAATTACATGGGAGAGCGCTTGATTCTCCCTCGTTATCATGCACAAAAATTGTAATACAATGGAAAACATCGGGAACACTTTTAAGACTTGTCACATAGCATTTATAAAGATCTGGTAAAATACAAGATAGACTCCAAAAATAAATAAAATGAAGATGAAAAAATAACAAATAAATTGTGGTAGCACATATGAGTCTTCGTTGTTACTAAATAATTAATTATATAGTCACGTAGATAGCTATATGTTGTCAATAGATGTAAAATAATGTAATGATATGAACCTTACAGTTGTTGTCGCTGGAATGAGTCATCTCTGATTAGTGCACAGACTGTGTGACTTGTGCATGTATTTTCGCTCTAGCATCCTCAGTTCACATGCAAACAGGGTGTTAGAAAATTGATTAATTGCGATTTATGTGAAGACTTTTAACATTGGCAACATTCACATAATTTGCGTCATTTCACGATGTGGAGAGCTTCACGGTCGTTTGATGTTACTGTATTTCTACAGCGAAAAGGTTTCATTTTTGGCGACTACATGTGCCCATGTCGGAGGGTTTTTAAGTCTGACATGTGCTGAAGGAAAAGATAAGTGATTTGTTATTCTGTACACCTGCTGCCTACATGGCATGTTTGCGCAACTCTGCATGTAGACCCTTTGCTTTGTTGTTTTTATTCTTTTACCTTTAAAAAAGTAATCAGTTATTGATATCATCACGAGTGAAAGTGGATTCGTCAGTAAACTGTGTTAATTGGATTACTTGGCAATTTGCTGTTAGCCAACGACAAAATTCCAATCGTAAAACATTTTCTCCTTCTCGACGGTGTTTGAAACAGGTGTCAGTGATAACAATAGAGACAATGAATATGTGATGTCCGCCATAATCTTGTATGTGGAACACATTTACGTGTTGGAACTCTGCATTTGTTTGTTGAAGCACTGTGTTCTACCAGATGAATGTCTCGTACCCCATCCACACTGTTCTTGTGCACGTTTAGGTGAAATATGACTGCTGGCCACTGCACCAGCGTCACACAGTTTAGGGAAAACAGGGGTAATCGCTCTTGAATCTGTTACTGTGCTGTTAGGAAATCGTTTGCGGTATTCCCTACAAGCAGCAGCAGCATTTCCACTACAATACCCCTCTACAAATAACATATTGGCATACTTCGCATTGCTGAGATGCGCCATACTTAGACGATACAGTAGTATTAGCCAACAAATCGCAGTGACATCAAAGTTGAAAAATTAAAATACATTAAGTCAAGCACAGCGTCAAATGTGAATTTCTAAACAAAGCTGGTAATAAATAAATAAACTCATAGAACTGGAGTGCCAACACGCAAAATTAAAACCTCTCTCTACAACCAACTAATCAATAAAAATGTTTTCGAGACGGTCCGTCCTCGATTGCAGAGAATGTTGCTGTCAGACTGCTACGTATCTCTCGCCGTTAGGTGGCGAGCGCATAGCGCCGAAGCTTAAGGGAGGTAAATGCGGACCGGTGGGGCAGACAGTCGTGGTCGGGCAAGTGGCTGTGGTGATCTACCACCGAGGGGACTGCAGTGTTTTGTCAAAGCTGAGTTTACGGCAGGGACAAGGTGGTGTGAAGCCGAAATATACTTTAAAACTTGTAGCAGACAGCAGTGGAAGTCGAGCAACGATATGATGCGTTATTAAGCCGTCGTGTACGCCACAGGCTTACATGGAGAGACTCTCGGGGTGAAGAAAGTTCCTCGTTAAAGCGAGTTAAGTTGGCTGTTGTAACCGCACTGGACAGTGACCATTTTGTGGTTCGCTAAAGTGGATTACGATCCATGTTATGCGCCTTTACCTGCTGTCGCACTGGGAAGGGATAATGGGTAAGCTGTTCTATGTGGTTGAACAGAATTGAGCATTCCTTCGGCATGACACGGGTGAACATCTGCAAGTCTGCAAAATTTTGTTCATGGCCTGTGCTTCGTTTGTTTAGTGTCTTTTGCTCTGCTCTAACAGCACTGAGTTTTATTCGAATTTGGCATGTCAATGTGCTGGTTTCTTTTCTAAAAATAGGTGTTTAGTTTTCATATATATGTTTAAGTTCCTTTTAAAGCTTTCATGTGATTTCCATTTTAATGGGTTATTTTGAACGGTCCGAGTTCCTCGGAGCACTCTCTTGTTTAAGAACCTTAAATTTGCAATATAAAATGTCGTGTGACTAGGGCCTCACGTCGGGTAGACCGTTCGCCGGGTGCAAGTTCAAAATGGCTCTGAACACTATGGGACTTAACTTCTGAGGTCATCAGTCCCCTAGAACTTAGAACTACTTAAACCTAACTAAGGACATCACACACAGCCATGCCCGAGGCAGGATTCGAATCTGCGACCGTAGCGATCCGGGTGCAAGTCTTTCGATTTGACGCCACATCGGCGACTTGCGCGTCGATGGGGATGAAATGATGATGATTAGGACAACACAAAACCCAGTCCCTGAGCGGAGAAAATCTCCGACCCAGCTGGGAATCGAATCCGGGCCCTTAGGATTGACAGTCAGTCGCGCTGACCACTGCGTGTTAAGGACGGGACCGGCCCCTGCCAGTGCCGCAACAGAGTGTGGACAAAGAGTGCAGAATATCGTGCCCGCACGTTGACGAGTCCGAAGCCACCTTTTGCAGGAGGCAGTGTTAGAGTGTTGTAGCGGACTTTGAAAAGTGCCCCTGCTGACACGAAATATCCAAAGGCTGATTGGATGCGGCGGCCAAGGAGTAACGGCATTGGGAGGATCTGGGCGACGTGTACCAGTTTAGGGGCGACATACATGTTGACATAGGACACACGTTGGAGTTGGTTTAAGTTACGGTGCACTTGACCGCGGACATGGTGCCGAATCGACTGCAAAAGCCGCCGGTAAGCCAGGGCCACTGTGCGGTGTGTGGAGCTCGTAAATTCGATACCCAAGTAACGAAGGGTGGCACTGACTGGGAGTGGGGTCGGCACCATAGCCGGGAGGCCGCGCCCAATGTGCATCGTAGTAGATTTACAGACATTAAGAATGCTACCAGAAAGACGTCCATACTGGTGGATCCACTGGATGGCGTCATTGAGTTCCGTGGAGGAGTAGGTGAGAAAGAGGAGATCGTCCGCATAAGCCCTACAGTGAAAGGTGTAGTCACACAAAGTGAGGCCTTGCAGTCTAGAGGTAAGTCCAGTGATGAGGGGCTCAAGTGCAATGGCATATAGTAAAGTAGACATAGGGCATCCTTGACGCACAGAGCGACGTATAGGAATCGGTCTTACAAGCCTCCCATTGACTTGTACCATCGAAACCGCGGGAAGTAGTAACCGGCGAATGGCATCGACAAAAAGCAATGGGAACCCCATACGTGTCACCACCATGAGGAGGAATGGGTGTCGAACGCGATCAAAGGCACTCGTGAAATCGACGGACACCAGTGCTGCACGAAGGCGACAAACCGACGCCAGTGCGATGTGGTCACGACATTCTCCTAGGGCTGTTTGTAAGGTGGCCCCACAACCACGTGCAGTCTGCTCAGGGGAAAGGACCGTAGGTAAGACGGTGCGTATTCGCGCTGCTAAGAGGCGTGCATAGATTTTATAGTCTGCATTCAGTAGTGTAAGGGGGCGATATGCAGAGACATTAGACCCTCCCTTCGGTTTAGGCACAGGTAGAAGAATGCCAGTGACGAATTCAGGTGGAATTGGGAAGGACGGAGTAAAGAGTTCCTGAATCATTTCCGTCCAGCGAAGAAGCATTAATGTGGTGAACGCCCGGTAAAACTCCACTGGGAGACCATCTGGTCCGGGTGATTTGTTCTTGGCCCCTTTGTTGATCGCATCTACCACTTCTTCTGCGGTGATTGCAGACATCATGGACGTTGACTCTGCTAAGGTGAGGGTCCGATCAGGGGAAGGACGGAGATCATCAGCAATGGGCGTCGCCATCGGTTCATCATTATAAAATTGGCGATAATGTTCAGCAAAGGCAGACACCACTGCTGCCTGTGTTGTGTGGTGAACACCATCGGAGGTCGTGATGTTGGGGACGAAAAGTCGACGTCGACGACTGTGGTCGGATGCGGTATGGATTGTGGATGGGGTTTCGTCGTGGAGGAGGTCGTCGGGAACGACACCATGCAGTCGTGCACGTTGAAGAGAGAGGAGACGAGCTTTAGTACGTTGTCGTTCCCTATGGGTGTCAGGTGATGGAGGGAGCGCATCGAGCTCACGGAGGACGGCGTAGTGAAAATTTGTGATGTCTCGATGCCATTCTGCTGCTTCCTTGCCACATTGTATGAAGGCCTTTCTGATCGCAGGTTTGGCACATTTGAGCCACCAATGGAACGTGGATGTGTACTGCGGAAGGCGTCTTTCGCAAGACGCCCATATATTGGCGATACATTGTCGGCAGTGTGGATCATTAAGGAGGGAGGTATTAAGCTTCCAGTAACCTCTGCTGCGCCACGCTGACTGAGGTGGCAGAGCCAGGGAGCAAATGACGGCGCAGTGGTCCGAAAATGCAAGGGGCCATCGTTCAGCTTGGGTGACTTCATTGCCAAGGTGGGCAGAGACATAAAACCGGTCCAGTCTGCTCGTAGAATGTGCTGTATAACGGGTAAAACCGGGGGTATTGCCATGAATTTTCTCCCAAACGTCCACTAGATGAAAATCTTCGATTAAGGTGAGCAGCGCCGGGCATGGCGAATAACCAGGCACTTGGTCCTGCGGATGGAGGACACAGTTGAAATCGCCTCCCATGATAAGGCGATCATAGCGTCCAGAAAACAGGGGCGCCACGTCATGTCCGAAGAAAGTGGACCGCTGCCGACGGTTCGTGGAGCCAGACGGAGCGTAGATATTGATGCCGCGCGTGTCGAAGATGGTAACAGCCATGCCTCTTCCACAGGGAAGGATTGTCGTGTCCTTGAGTGGGATTCCTTCGCGTATGTAGAAAACCACTCCACGCCATGATTGATCACATGTGGACGTGTATGAGTCGTAGCCGTAGACTGGTGGTAGTGTGGCAACGCGTACTTCCTGAAGAAGGGCGACGTCGACGTCAGAGGCCCGAAGCATGTCACATAGGAGTTGCAGCTTGGGTGCAGTGCCGATCATGTTGATGTTCAGTGGGGCAAACCGGTACGTTTGTTTCAGTGGTGGTGGACGCGCATCTACCATCACCAAGGGAAGTAAGAGGAGGGCACCGACAGGAAGTCCCGTCCCATTAGCTGCAATGCCTCGCTTTTGATGTTAACAGGGCAGCCTTGTCCGGCGGAGGCAACTCATCCGGAGGAGGGGGCGTATCTTCCTCAATGTCGTCGGCCCATGCTCCTGTGCCGTGGGTCTGTCCAATGTCCATGGGAATTGCGTCGTGGTGAGAGAGATCTGGAGTTGTCGGCGGGGAGACAGGCGTCCCAACCGGCGCACCGATCGTTACATTGTGCGAGGCGACCTCCTTAGTGGTCCCGTCCTGCGAAACGTCTTGTTCATCGTGAAAGTTGTCCGCCGACCTCTGCGTGGAAATGCCGACTGGTTGGGTGTCGTCTTCGTCGTCGCGGGTGGCGACGCTTTGAGAGCCCGTGGGTGAACGGCGACGGCGTTTGCGCCTACGTGGCGAGCGTTGTTTGCGCAAGTGTTCCTCAGTGTCGGACGACGGCAAGGAGGAGCGTCGACCTGGTTCGAAGGCGTCGGTTGGTACAATGAAATTGGCAAACAGGTGTTGTGAAGAAGTACTGTTCTCCTCAGCGTCCGGTGCGGGAGCCTGGTCGGCGGCAAGGTTGTCAGGTGGGACGTCTGCACCGTCCGTAGGTGAATGGGACGGTGGGACGTGCCGATCGGAAGGACCGGGCGACGGACGGGACGAAACTGTAGACGTGGCAAGAGCCGCTGCGTAAGTGACCGGTAGGGCGGTCATCGTGGGTGTGACGGACGCTTCCGACAACGGGAGCTGCGCGACACGTCGTTGAATGCATTCAGACCGTAGGTGACGTTCTTTCCCGCAACCGGAACAGGTCCGAGGCTGGCCGTCGTACATTATAATGGCACGGCAGCTTCCGATACGTAGATAGGAAGGCACGTGTTTCTGCATCTCGATGCGGACCTGTCTAACACCGTTTAAAACGGGATAGGTTTGAAATTGGACCCATCGTTCGGCAACATGTTCCAGAACGTTGCCATAGGGACGGAGCGCTTCGATGACGACGTCTGCAGGTAGCGAACGGCAGTTCGAAGATCCTTATCGTCCGTGTGCCGAGACCTGCGTGATTAACGGTAACAGGTCCGACGTTGCCGTCGGAATGACAGAAGCGCAGTCCACGTTTAGCCTCTTGAAGCACCTTGTCGCACGTCGCAACGTTGATCATTTTGAAGTAGACGGTACTGCTAACTATGGACAAGTGGATACCAATTAGATCCGTTGGTGGTATTTTAACTTCATCGCGTATAAATCGTTCTACCTCCAGGGCCTTGGGTCGGGCGAAGTCGGAACAAAAGTTGAAACGTAATGTCTTCTTCCGATAGTTGTGCGCTATGGTGGTCCAGAAGGGAAAACGGCACTTAACAGCGGCCGAAGTAAACACAAACACACGGTGCGCGCCTCGCCCGCAGCGCTCTGGCGCGTGACCGCCTCGCAGCACTGCCGGCGGCAGACTGCCCACTCAGCTACCGAGGGCGGACGATTTGAAATCATTGGCCCATTATCTTATCACAGCAACCGGTCACTCACTGTTTATTATTGTATGGCTATCGCTAGAGGATATTGCCTTTTTCAAGTGACGCAACTGCTCAGTAAGTTTGCCGTGTCATTAACTGACGCAGTGTACGTTTTATTAAAAGCTGGGTTTTAAATTTTTCTTATTTTTGAAAAGATTTTATTAATTACAGTTATTGCCATTGTGTCGCGCAACCCCGAGCACGGGGTGGGTTGTAGACTTGTAAAATGTCTCTGAGCACTATGGGACTTAACATCTGAGGTCATTAGTTCCCTAGACTTAGAACTACTTAAACCTAACTAACCTAAGGACATCGCACACATCCATGCCTGAGGCAGGATTCGAACCTGCGACCGTAGCGGTCGCGCGGTTTCGGACTGAAGTGCCGAGAACCGCTCGGCCACAACGGCCGGCAGACTTGTGAAATCATTGTGTTTGGTGTTACATGTGTGCTCGTCTCTTGTTTTAAAAGTTTCTTGTACCAACCTGTAATCGGAGTGTTCATGATACAGCAGACGGTCGCTGTTGGCATAATGGGGGCCTAGGGGCGTTTTGTGGCCGTTTGTAACAGCCATTGTAATTTACAACATTTTTCTGGTTAAAGCTATTTACTTGATGTAAAAGATTGTAATACAGTGCTGTGAATTTGCTTATATTCCTATGCGCTCCTGAGTTTGTTTGTCCTGCGTCTTGTGTTCATGGTTGTAATGTTCTGTTTTGTTAATGAAAGAGAAGGACAGTTCAGTTTTATTCGAATTGCTACTACTACATTATACTTGCTGTTCTTCCTGAAACAGCATATATATATACGCGGCGTCCGTTCGTTAGAAAGGCAGATGGTACTGGGCCTATGGCTATCGTAATGTTGGCCCCCACACATGCGCCGCCTATGTGTCAGAGCTGTGACTGATGACCCGGTCAGGTGAAGCGACGCAGCATGTCAGTCGCCTAACGTGATTACCACTGTACAGCAAACGGCAGAGCCCAGAGGCAAACGAGGCTGTCTTTACCGCTGAGCAGCGGACACTTCTGCTCGGTCACGTAGGTGTGGCGCGTTGGGCTAATGAGTGGCGTTATACAACGTCCCACGTAACATTACTGACACAGGATGTTACGGTGTGAGCTGGCGAGGGAGGGAGAGCCCAATTAAAAGAATTACTGCTGAACAAGAACACATTACACTGCAGTAAACAGGTCATTTCATATGTTATCTCATAACGTTTTTAGAGTGGCGTGTACTTCCATACCGACAAATACAAGCGTTCTCACTGTTAGTAGGAAGGAGTTTGGAGACAAACAACTACACAGCGTTTCAAAATATTGCTGAAGTCACCACCAGCCATTTACATCAAAAGCTTCTTCTAGACTTTTCCATCCATTACGGTGTTCGGGTGCACACTGAGATGACCAAAGTCATAGGATATCTCCTATTACCGTGTCGGATCTCCTTCGTCCTGGCGCAGTCCCCTGCAGAAATATTGAGACATGCTTGCAGAAACCGACCTACTGATTATGTCCCACAAATGTTCGATGGGACTCATGTCTGGCGATCTGAGTCACCAAATATTCGCTCAAATCGTCCAGAATGTTCTTCAAACCAATGGCGAACAGTTGTGGTACGGTCACATGACGCATCGTTGTTTTGGAACATAAACTCCATCGTCTGCAAGTGATCGAACGTAACCATTTACAGTCAATGATCGGGTCAGTTGGTCCAAATAAACGCAGCCCACACCATTATGGAGCCACGTGCACGAGAATTTATTTTCAGACAGTAAATTGAATGCTCTCAAACTGAAAATCGGCGGGATCCATGACCGATCTTTTCATTATCGTCGTGGTTGTGAGGTTTTAATAGATGGACGTTTATAGAAGGATAAAAAACCGTGTTATATCAGTGCATATATCATGGAACTATTGACACACACTTTTGTATCCCGCCTGGAAGGCGGCGCGTGGGTCTGCTCCTGAAAACTTAAAGGTTGGACGAATGGCTCAAATGGCTCTGAGCACTATGGGACTTAACATCTATGGTCATCAGTTCCCAAGAACGTAGAACTACTTAAAGCTAACTAACCTAAGGACATCACACAACACCCAGTCATCACGAGGCAGAGAAAATCGCTGACCCCGTTGGACGAATGAAGGAAGCGAGTAGGAGCAGGTGAGGTGAAACACGTCGGTGCTGCAAGTAAGTAAAAGGGATTTACTGGTGCATGAATACATACAGCGGCATACATAACTTTGTACAGAGGAGCACGTAGGTGCGAAACCTTAGACCCGTCGTAAGTAGTGCCAAGTCTCTATTCCAGGGGAAACTGAGGCAAAGTGTCCCGTCTGCTCTTGACGAACTGGGCGAAAATCGGAGCGACGATCATAGAGCTGCACAGCGTCGGATAGAGGGCGCTGTGGCCGGCGAAGATATTCCGCCCTTGTAGCGCCAACCTAAGAACGGGCACCTACGCTGCAGCATCGTAGCTATCGATACCGTACACACACACATACACAAAATATTCAAATGTATGTGAATTCCTAAGGGATAAAACTGCTTAGGTCATCGTTCTCTAGATTTACGCATAACTCAAACTGATGCTAAGAACAACACACACACACACACACACACCTATTCCCGAGGGAGGACTCGAAAGGCCGTGCAGTCCGTAACACGACGCCCTTAACCGCGCGGCCATTCAGCTTCATGTTGACAACTTGGGTCAATGGCTTCCTAGGCTTTGCGCCGCTCTAGAAACTCTACCATCAGTTCTTACCACCTGAAACCGGCGTTGATCTGACCAGGCCACGGTTTTGCAGTCGTCTCGGGTGCAACCGATATGGTCCAGGAGAACCGCTGCAGGCGGTTTCATGCTGTTAGGGAAGGCACTCGCGTCGGTCGTCTGCTGCCCATTAACGCCACATTTCGCTGCACTATCCTAACGGATAATTTCGTCGTACGTCCCACATTGATTTCTGCGGTTATTACATTACTGGCCATTAAAATTGCTACACCACGAAGATAACGAGCTACAGACGCGAAATTTAACCGACAGGAAGAAGACGCTATGATATGCAAATGATTAGCTTTTCAGAGCGTTCACACAAGGTAAGCGCCGGTGGCGACACCTGCAACGGGCTGACATGAGGAACGTTTCCAACCGATTTCTCATACAGAAACAGCAGTTGACGGGCGTTGCCTGGTGAAACGTTGTTGTGATGCCTCGTGTAAGGAGGAGAAATGCGTACCGTTTCCGACTTTGATAAAGGTCGGATTGTAGCGTATCGCGATTGCGGTTTATCGTATCGCGACATTGCTGCTAGCGTTGGTCGAGATCCAATGACTGTTAGCAGAATATGGAATCGGTGGGTTCAGGAGGGTAATACGGAACGCCGTGCTGAATCCCAACGGCCTCGTATCACCAGCAGTCGAGATGACAGGCATCTTATCCGCATGGCTGTAACGGATCGTACAGCCACGTCTCGATCCCTGAGTCAACAGATGGGGACGTTTTAAAGACAACAACCATCTGCACAAACAGTTCGTCGACGTTTTCAGCAGCATGGACTATCAACTCGGAGACCATGGCTCCATGGCTGCGGTTACCCTTGACGCTGCATCACAGACAGGAGAGTCTGCGATGGTGTACTCAACGACGAACCTGGGTGCACGAATGGCAAAACGTCCTTTTTTCGGATGAATCCAGGTTCTGTTTACAGCATCATGATGGTCGCATCCGTGTTTGGCGACATCGCGGTGAACGCACATTGGAAGCGTGTATTCGTCATCGCCATACAGGCGTATCACCCAGCGTGATGGTATGCGGTGCCGTTGGTTACACGTGTCGATCACCTCTTGTTCGCACTGACGGCACTTTGAATAGTGGACATTAAATTTCAGATGTGTTACGACCCATGGCTCCACCCTTCATTCGATCCCTGCGAAACCCTACATTTCAGCAGAATAATGCACGACCGCATGTTGCAGGTTCTGTACGAGCCTTTCTGGATACAGAAAATGTTCGACTGCTGCCCTGGCCAGCACATTCTCCATATCTCTCACCAATTGAAAACGTCTGGTCAAAGGTGGCCGAGCAACTGGCTCGTCACAATACGCCAGTCACTACTCTTGATGAACTGTGGTACCGTGTTGAAGCTGCATGGGCAGCTGTATCTGTACACACCATCCAACCTCTGTTTGACCCAATGCCCAGGCGTATCAAGGCCGTTATTACGGCCAGAGGTGGTTGTTCTGGGTACTGATTTCTCAGGATCTATGCACCCAAATTGCGTGAAAATGTAATCACATGTCAGTTCTAGTATTATATATTTGTCCAATGAATACCCATTTATCATCTGCATTTCTTCTTGGTGTAGCAATTTTAATGGCCAGTAGTGTACATGCAGTGTTGCTTGTCTGTTAGCAACGACTACGCAAACGCCGCTGCTCTCGGTCGTTACGTGAAATTTGTTATTTTTGACACACTCTTGGTATTGTGGATCTTGAAATATTGAAATCCCTAACGATTTAACGGAATGGTCCGTGCACCTTGCTACAACTGCCATTCCACATTCAAAGTTTGTTAATTCCCATCGTGCAGCCATAACACGCCGGGAGCCTTTTCATATGAATCACCTGCGTACAAATGACAGATCTGCAAGTAAACTGCCCTTTTATGTCTTGTGTACGCGATACTAACGCAATCTATATATCTATATATCACTGTATCATCACTTTTGTCACCTCAGTGTACCTAAATCTGCGTAAATACACTCCTGGAAATTGAAATAAGAACACCGTGAATTCTTTGTCCCAGGAAGGGGAAACTTTATTGACACATTCCTGGGGTCAGATACATCACATGATCACACTGACAGAACCACAGGCACATAGACACAGGCAACAGAGCATGCACAATGTCGGCACTAGTACAGTGTATATCCACCTTTCGCAGCAATGCAGGCTGCTATTCTCCCATGGAGACGATCGTAGAGATGCTGGATGTAGTCCTGTGGAACGGCTTGCCATGCCATTTCCACCTGGCGCCTCAGTTGGACCAGCGTTCGTGCTGGACGTGCAGACCGCGTGAGACGACGCTTCATCCAGTCCCAAACATGCTCAATGGGGGACAGATCCGGAGATCTTGCTGGCCAGGGTAGTTGACTTACACCTTCTAGAGCACGTTGGGTGGCACGGGATACATGCGGACGTGCATTGTCCTGTTGGAACAGCAAGTTCCCTTGCCGGTCTAGGAATGGTAGAACGATGGGTTCGATGACGGTTTGGATGTACCGTGCACTATTCAGTGTCCCCTCGACGATCACCAGTGGTGTACGGCCAGTGTAGGAGATCGCTCCCCACACCATGATGCCGGGTGTTGGCCCTGTGTGCCTCGGTCGTATGCAGTCCTGATTGTGGCGCTCACCTGCACGGCGCCAAACACGCATACGACCATCATTGGCACCAAGGCAGAAGCGACTCTCATCGCTGAAGACTACACGTCTCCATTCGTCCCTCCATTCACGCCTGTCGCGACACCACTGGAGGCGGGCTGCACGATGTTGGGGCGTGAGCGGAAGACGGCCTAACGGTGTGCGGGACCGTAGCCCAGCTTCATGGAGACGGTTGAGAATAGTCCTCGCCGATACCCCAGGAGCAACAGTGTCCCTAATTTGCTGGGAAGTGGCGGTGCGGTCCCCTACGGCACTGCGTAGGATCCTACGGTCTTGGCGTGCATCCGTGCGTCGCTGCGGTCCGGTCCCAGGTCGACGGGCACGTGCACCTTCCACCGACCACTGGCGACAACATCGATGTACTGTGGAGACCTCACGCCCCACGTGTTGAACAATTCGGCGGTACGTCCACCCGGCCTCCCGCATGCCCACTATACGCCCTCGCTCAAAGTCCGTCAACTGCACATACGGTTCACGTCCACGCTGACGCGGCATGCTACCAGTGTTAAAGACTGCGATGGAGCTCCGTATGCCACGGCAAACTGGCTGACACTGACGGCGGCGGTGCACAAATGCTGCGCAGCTAGCGCCATTCGACGGCCAACACCGCGGTTCCTGGTGTGTCCGCTGTGCCGTGCGTGTGATCATTGCTTGTACAGCCCTCTCGCAGTGTCCGGAGCAAGTATGGTGGGTCTGACACACCGGTGTCAATGTGTTCTTTTTTCCATTTCCAGGAGTGTACTTCCAAGCCACCGTACAGAGTGTGACGGAAAGTATATGGCGGAGAGTGAATGGTGGAGGTTACCTTGTACCAAAACTAATCATACCCTTTGATGTTCCACTCTGAAACGGTGCGAGGGAAAAGCACTTGCCTCTAAACTTCCGCAAGACCCCCAACTTCGCTTATCTTCGCGATATTCGCGTTGCTTAACGCGAGATGTCCGTTGGTTTTAGCAGAATCGTTCCGATATCTTTCACAATTACTGGTTCCGAAAACATTCTCAACAGTTTTCCGCGATAATTGATATCTTCTTTCCTTCAGGGGTTCCCAGTTCACTTCACGGAGCATTTCCATAATATTTCTCTGTTGATAGACCTTCTAATAACAAATGCACTAGCATGGCTCTGAACTACTTCGAAGCCTTCCTTTAATCCGATCTAGAGTGGATCCTAAACACTCGAACAGTACTCAAAAAAGTGTGGCGCAAGTATTCTGTACGCGATCGCCTTGATAGTGAGCTACACTTTCCCAGAATCCTCCCAGTAAACCCATGTCGACCATTCGCCTTCGCTACAAACGACCTGACTTGCACGTTCCATTTCATGTCGCTTTGCCACGTTACGTCTAGATATTTAAACGACGTAACTGTGTCAGACAGCACACCACTGACATGTAGTCCAACATTACAAGATTTGTTTTTCTTACTCATCTCAGTTACGTGAACGACACACGTGGTTCACAGCAACAATGCAACAAAACATACGACTTCCACGTGATCGGTAGAGGAGCGTAAAACACTTCTTGACAATTTCCTTTATTTACGTTAGTTTTACAATCAAACAGGTGCTTGAAAGGAGCAGTGAGTTCATGGGCAAATTCAGGTACTCATTTACATAGGCGTACAAAATACGAGGGTTGGAACTTTAATAGTGGGAACTATTTATTTACAGCTCGTACAAAATAGATAAGTGTATCAAAGTTTTACTGACCTTCAAAGTAGTCACTAGCATTGTGTATAATCCGCTGCCAGCGATGTGGTTGGTTGGTTGGTTGGTTGTTTTGGGGGAAGAGACCAAACAGCGAGGTCATCGGTCTCATCGGATTAGGGAAGGACAGGAAAGGAAGTTGGCCGTGCCCTTTCAAAGGAACCATCCCGGCATTTGCCTGGAGCGATTTAGGGAAATCACGGAAAACCTAAATCAGGATGGCCGGACGCGGGATTGAACCGTCGTCCTCCCGAATGCGAGTCCAGTGTGCTAACCACTGCGCCACCTCGCTCGGTCAGCGATGTGGAAATCTTAGGATACTATTAGCAGTGCAAGTTCTGTTGACAGTTCGAGCGGCGGGGTCTATTGCCTGACGAATTTGTAGCAGTTCTGAAGCAAATGCCGTGAATTGTTTCCTTCAATTTATAAATCGAGTTGAACCCACAAGGGCTTAAGTCAGGGGAGTGCAGTAGGTGGTGTGGAACCACGCAATGCAGGAGGAATTGCCTGAAAGTTGAACATGCCAGAGAGCACGGTGTATGAAGTCCTATAAACATCCCGCATTGGTTCAAATGGCTCTGAGCACTATGGGACTTAACATCTGAGGTCAGCAGTCCCCTAGAACTTAGAACTACTTAAACCCAACCAACCTAAGGACACCACACACATCCATGCCCGTGGCAGGATTCGAACCTGCGACCGTAGCGATCGCCGGTTCCAGACTGAAGCGCCTAGAACCGCTCGGCCACACTCCTGCATTGGTATCCATACAAAATTACCCATGTTCAGAAGTTGATTCCTGCTGAGCTGCCAGCAAGACAAACGTTCGGTGTGGAATTTCTTGCTCGCATGGAAGTGAACAACGAATGACCATGGAACATGGTGTGGACTGAATAAGCCCAGTTCCATATCCTAGGACATGTCAGCAGAATTACAGAATATGAGTAACGAGATATCCGCACGCACATCAACCGGTACCTTTTCATTCAGCAAAGGTGACTGTGTGACGCAGGTTGACGGCATCGTTGAAAGTAGGGCCGTATTCCTTCGAGAAGATGAGTCCTGCGGGTTCTGCTACCTGTATCGTCAAGGGTAAACGCTAAGAGAATCTTCTGCGCACCAGCGTCATTCCAACCCTCCAACAGCGTGGATGTGTGGGTAGGAGGTGTCCCTCCTTTGCACATTACACAGCCAGTGAAGCGGCTGCTACAGAGGTATTTCGGAAATGCTAGAATTATCAGCATTCATGTCTCTATAGCGTGGCCGCCCAGATCACCTGATCTTAATCCGCGCGATCTCTGGCTGGGGGTTACCTGAAAAAGTTGTGTTCAGTGCTCCAATTATGAACCTAGCTGAACTGAAGGTACCCATTGCGCAAAGCATTCTGAACGTGATCCCCAAGACACTCCGATCTGTTGTGGATCGTACTGTTTCTCGATTTCAACTTGTGGAAGAAGACGGTGGACATCATACTGAACATATCTTGCGCCCGTCTCTCGACAATCAGAAACCGACATAATTTTGCTTTTTATGCTGTTGTTGCCCCTAGGATAATTAAAAACAGATGTCATTATGTTTTTTTGCGGTTTTTGGCCTCAGCACAATTAAAAACCGATTTTTCCCACCCCATGTTGTACGACCTTGCCGTGGGGGTGGGCTTGCCTAAGTAACAGTGCCACGTCTCTTGACTGCCGAGCTTGCACAGCAACGCACATTAAACAATATGGATGGTGCAACTCAAACCATAACCGTCGTTTAGCGATTCATCTGTCATTTGTAGCCGACCCCATTTATGTTAAGATGCTTACAACGCCAATTATTGTTAAAATTTTCGTAAAATTGTTTTCTGTTCCATGATGTTTTCCCCTGCGTCAATAATATGCTGATCAAATGGTTCAAATGGCTCTAAGCCCTATGGGACTTAACATCTGAGGTCATCAGTCCTCCAGACTTAGAACTACTTAAACCTAACCAACCTAAGGACATCACACACATCCAGGCCGCGTGGTTCCGGACTGAATATGCTGCTCAAGTTTGGCGTAATTTTGAGCTCTTTTTCTCTTTGTAGGGCGTTTTGAAACTGGAACGTTAATTATGAACACCTCGTATTTCACACACTTTCAGATGGACAACGCAACTCACATCATCCATCCCGGTTGCGGGCAATGTAATTGGGGTTAACTATCTTAAGGCGCATGACATTTTTTCGGGTCAGTTTTAGTTTGCACATGCTGTATAAAGAGCTTTAGTCGCATGTGCATTAATGAAAAAGTATTTGTATGTGAGATCTCAGAGGATACGATCACCAAACGGTTTAAAACGTGCTGTTAACATTTGTACAAACATTGCCAGCGTTGTCAGTTTACGGCGTGTTTTCCAAACCGCTAGAGGGTGTCCCAGCGACCAGCTTGACTGTGAGAACAGAGACGCTGTGTAACTCCCCGCCAATCGCAGCCTTCGCGAGAGGAAATGACAACGGCCCCCTGAGTGGCTCTGGTTCCAGAGTCCTCTTCCTGCCGCCCCTTATAACTTGCAGACTCCCAACTTTCCCCTCTGCCGGCACTTTTATGCAAAAGTTCGGTCGACTGAGAGAGATCGCCTCATGTGCTGTAAAACACCAGGGAGGGGAAGAAAACGTCCGTCTCCGAGCGGAAGAAAGACGGAGAGAGAGAGAAAGAGAGAAAGATGGGGAGGAGAGGACGAGAGATATTTCCCGCGATTCGGAACGCAGGTTTTAAAGGGGCACTGCGTGGAAGCAGGCTGTTTGGCGACCCACAACCGAATTTACTTTCGACTCGTGACTTCACTTTATCTGCCACTCTGCGATGGTAGGACCAACCCGTCTTCAGAGTGCACTTCCTCGAGGAGGCTTTCCTAGAAGTTTGTCGTAAAACTGGGGCCTGTGCTTCACTGCCTAATCATTAGCTGAAAACCGAATTTTCGTAACTCGCTGTTGTGACCGTCGCTAATGAAAGAGGACGGCTCTTCGAATTTTGTCAATATCTAGATTCACGATCATTTTCCTACTTCTATACAGATAATATTCCTTCAAAGTTTCTAAAGTCGTCTGGAGGTAGTTGAAACCGAAGAACTACTCAAGTGAGATTGTACACTCTACGAGACTGGAGACATAACACTGACTTCCAGAAAAATATCCTCTGCGCAGTGCCGAAGACGGCAATGACACTTAAGTGTGAGAACTATTACGCAATCAACTTAAGAGCTCGTCCGTCTCAGTTGCTGCCAAGAACAATATATAGAAGAACAGAGAAGAAAATTGCGGGTCTTTTAAGTAACGATTAGTTTGTCTTTCGGAAAGTGAAAGCACCAGAGAGACGGTTCTGATACTGCGAGTGGTAGCAAAACTTAATAAAGCTCTAGCAATGTTCCTAGGATTTTCCAGTAAAATGGTGCAAGTCGTAAGAAATGCCCAGGGAAATTGGTGTACAGTAGGATTATGTACAAGAACCGAGAGAGTAAAAGGAGAATGCAAGATGAAGAACGAAGCCTTCGGATTTGAGAGGGTCTAGGAAGGAGATGAATTCTTTCGTCCCTAATGCGCTCTTTAAATAAAAGAAGTAGTGACGGAAATAAATGAAGAGTTCCGGGGTGGAATTAAAATTCAATCAAAGTGAAGGCTATCAATGAAGAGATTCGTTGATTGCATTGACATACTCAGTGAAAGCGGAGAAGAATTGCAGGACCTATTAAATGGAATGAATACTGTAATAAAGGCGCACTACAGACTGAATATAAACGGAAGAGAGACGAAATTAATGAGAAGTAGCGGCATGAATTCCTCAAACAGGGAACTTGCGAGAGACAGCTATCTCTGTTTGTCCGTGGAATTCAGAGCGCCGTAAATAAGCGTCCAGGTTGACGGTGTGTTTCTCGATTTCGAGAAGGCATTAGATGCAGTGTGCACTCTCGTCTAATGAGCTCGTTTCTATGCTTAACGACAATCGGACAGTTGTGGGACTGGACTCAGGAACTGAATATTTTAGTCTTAACGGGACGAAATCTGCACATGTAAAAATAATTCCTGAAGTACCACAAGCGAGTGTTATGAACTAGTGGATAACTTTGGAAGCTCCATGAGGCTTTGGGGCGACGACGATGACTTCAGGGTGATCGCAACGCCAGAAAACCAAAGTGAAATGCATGAGAACCTGCGCACTATCGACGATTTTATCTTGCGCTGGTCGTTAATCCCGATGTAAATAAATGTAACGGGATGCACGTAAGTGAATAGATCCTTAACTGTTCGATTGCACTATAGGTCAAATTGCACTGGAAACAGATACAACAGTGAAATACCTGGCAATAACTGTCTGGAGCGACTTAAAGTGGATTGATATCATAAAAACAATAAGGAAATCGGATTGCAGATTCAGATTTATTGGAATAATATTAGGAAAACGTAATTCGTCCACGAAAGAAGCAGGTTCCAAACACACACACACACACACACACACACACACACACACACACACACACACACAAATGTTCTATCGTATCTTGAGTACTGTTCATCTGTCTGGGACTATTACCGTGGTGGATTAATTGAAGAGGTAGATAAGATACAACGAAGAGCAACATGTTTCGTCACGGTATCGAGTAGTTGGCGCCAACGCATTACGAAGATTCTAAGCAAACTACAGCGGCTACAAGAGAGAAACTGTGTATCATGGAGAGGTTTACTGAGAGCGTACGTTCCTCCCGCATATGTATCACGAAATGACCATGGCCATAAAATCAGAGAAATAATGGCCGCTTGGTTTATTCCCACTCAGAATTCTGGAGTAGAGGGGAAAAGGATAACGGTACCAGACGTTCCCTGTACCAAACGGTGTGAGGTTGATTGCGGAGTACCTATCAACATTTGGAGCACAGCATTGCATGGAAGTGAATCATTACTTTGGAGAAACGGGAAAAGAAGGAAATCTATGGGTATGATTTGTGGTGCTACAGAAGTATGTGGAAAATTATGTGCACTGATACGATAATAAAAGAGAAGATTCTCTGGAGGATGTGCAAGGAGAGAATATATTGCAAACATTGACAAGAAGAAGGGACAGGGTGATAATGTCTTAAGACATTAAGGAATAAGTTGCACAGTACTTGAGGGAGCTGTAGGAGCTCTCGCCATGTCCTTGAAGGCTCAAGGAAAGTCAAAAAAGTGGTTCAAATGGCTCTGAGCAGTATGGGACTTAAATATCTGAGGTCATCAGTCCCCTAGAACTTAAAACTACTTAAACCTAACTAACCTAAGGACATCACACACACCCACGCCCGAGACGGGACTCGATCCTGCGACCGTAGCGGTCGCGCGGTTCCACACTTAAGTGCCTAGAACCGCTCGGCCACAGCGGCCGGCTCAAGGAAAGTCGTCTTCTGCCTTACTCCGGCATGCGGATGCGGTGTGGAGGGGCATGTGCTCAGCAGATCCTTCTTCCGACCGCTTTGCCGACTTACCAGACCGTCGACTTCTCATTCATGTAACTCCTCAGTTGGCATCACGAGGCTGAGTGCACCCCGTACCTGTCCTCCCACCAGGGAAAAATCCTTTGCAGTATCGGGAATAGAACCTGGATCCTCTGCATGACAGCCATCTACGCTCACAACTGGCTTTTTTCTTTTTTCTAGGCCAGAGGTTTGGCAGCCTAAAGCCTTGACCGCCTGTTTTTCCTTCAAGTTCATCACATTCTTGAATATACCTTATCCGAAAAAAAGAAGCTAATGCCACGGCAACTTTTACCCTAAACTTAAGAAGAAGCCCAAAAAAAATCAGCACCACTTCAAGCTTAGCCCCAGTCAGTAAAGATACCATGAACGTCTTCCATACAGGAAAGGTGGGTACAAGGAAGGTATATTATATTTTTTTAGACTTATTAAAACTTTTATTATACAGAAAAGAGGACTAAATTTGACAGCCAGTGAAGAAAGAGTTGCAGAGCTACAAAAAACTTACAGACTTACATGGAACCATTACTACAAAAGAAGTATTTCCGTTAATGCCAAATTAAGACATTACAAAACAGTAGTCTTGCCAGAAGCCTTGTAGGCCTCAGAAACGACAGTAATCAGGACAAGAGCGAAAATCAAGGAAATGGAAAAGCAAGAGAGGAAAATTCTGAGAAAGATCTATGGGCCAGTTCAGAGAGAGTGGATCTGGATAAAAAGACCGATAAAAGAGCTGTACAAACAGACAGAGACAATTGCAGGCAACATCAGAAAAAGAAGGGCTAAATTCTATGAGCATTTTTATAGATGAACGAAAATAGGCTGATCAAGAAGATTTTTAACATAGTGATAAGTAATACGATGAAAACTAACTGGGCAGAGGAAACCATGGAAGACCTCTAGAAACTAGATATGTCCACAGAAGAAATAACAAACAGAGAAAAGTACAGAGAAAAAATCAGGAAACAGAAATTCGAGGAAACATCAAAAGAGAAGAAACCAGGAAAGAAGTGGACAGAAGAGAGGAAGAAGAAACACAGTGAATATATGAGAGTTTTTGGGAAGAGAAAGGAAAGAGATAGAAAAAAGTGTCATGCAAATTGTTTGTGTTTTAACGCTCTCCTAAATGTGAAATTAACGACAGTAATAATAATAATAATAATTCAAACTTTTTATTTTTTTATTTTTCTGTTAATCCATTTCGGTCACACCAGTCTACTCAGCTAATGAGGCGGACCTACCGAGATGTAGAGCATAAAAACAGTAGGGGAGATTGAAGTAAATCCAACAAATAATTGAGGCCATTGGGTGTAATTAAAGCTCTGGGATGAAGAGGTTGACACAGAAGAATTTGTGGCTGAAACGCGTCAAACTAGTCAGAACTCCGATAAGAAAGGACCTGTTTCTGAGTTGCTCATCAATGCACTGTTGCAGTTGTTACAAAACGTCCAGACTACTTCTTCTTCTTCTGAGGCTCTACAGTTCAATGTGAACCTTGGCCACTTCCCCGTCACTTACGACTCTTCAACGCTCGACCTTCCCATCCTCTACAGACTGTTTTCTGCAGGTGCTCCATGACTCCATCTATTCATTCTCGTTCGATACCTGAATTTCTATATGATATCCTTTTAGTTGTTTCCATATCGTTTACCCGTAAAACGTGTCATGCCCATCTCAGTCTGGCTGATTTCAAAATATTTGATCAAGTGAATATCCGCAGCTGAGGAAAGTATTTACACAATAAAAATCCGATGTATTTGCCAATAACTTCTTAATTTATTCCACGACCGCTTTCGAAGTATAGATCTCCGTCATCAGGTGCCACCAAAAAATTAATAGGAACATAAATGTGTGACAGTCGGTCTGGTCAGTCATGGGCGATCACACCCACGTCAAACAAATGCACTGGAGCGTAGGACCAGCAACCACAGCGTCTGCCTGCACAGTTCTACACGGAAATGACTATTACTTGACAGTACTTCTTGAATATTTTCCAACCAGCCGTGTATTTTGTTTACTGTTGGTTGATATCTACATCTACATCCATACTCCGCAAGCCACCTGACGGTGTGTGGCGGAGGGTACCTTGAGTACCTCTATCGGTTCTCCCTTCTATTCCAGTCTCGTATTGTTCGCGGAAAGAAGGATTGTCGGTATGCCTCTGTGTGGGTTCTAATCTCTCTGATTTTATCCTCGTAGTCTCTTCGCGAGATATACGTAGGAGGGAGCAATATACTGCTTGACTCCTCGGTGAAGGTATGTTCTCGAAACTTCAACAAAAGCCCGTACCGAGCTACTGAGCGTCTCTCCTGCAGAGTCTTCCACTGGAGTTTATCTATCATCTCCGTAACGCTTTCGCGATTACTAAATGATCCTGTAACGAAGCGCGCTGCTCTCCGTTGGATCTTCTCTATCTCTTCTATCAACCCTATCTGGTACGAACCCCACACTGCTGAGCAGTGTTCAAGCAGTGGGCGAACAAGCGTACTGTAACCTATTCAGTCCCATATTTCTAGTGGCCTGCTCAAGAGCTGCAAATGTTTCCTCCATTGCCCTCTGAGTTCTTCCAGCTATATCTATGTCATCGGTCATTTCCGTATCGTGCTGTCCAGGCGGGCGCCGTTGTTGCTGATCCTACGCACGCACGAATTTGTTTGACGTGGGTGTGACCCCCGAAGACTGACTGGCCCGACCGGTACACATTGATGTTCCCGTTATTTATTTGGTGGCTCCTGAAGATGAAGGTTTAGGCATCGAAACTGGTCTCGGAATAAATTAAGCAACCACTGGCAACTGAAGTGGACTTTTATTCTATAAACTGTCCAGAGTTCACTATTCTTCTAATAGGAGGAGCTTTCTATATGTAATGTATACAGCTCATGCTTGTAGCTCTCCACCAGATTCCTCTATCACACATTGGGTCAATGACTCTTGGAAGAACTTTTCTCCCAAAGGTATCTAGCATTCCAATATCCTTTCATATTAATGACCAAAAGCCGGCCGGAGTGGCCGAGCGGTTCTAGGCGCTACAATCTGGAGCCGCGTGACCGCTGCGGTCGCAGGTTCGAATCCTGCCTCGGGCATGGATGTATGTGATGTCCTTAGGTTAGTTAGGTTTTATTAGTTCTAAGTTCTAGGCGACTGATGACCTCAGAAGTTAAGTCGCTTAGTGCTCGGAGCCATTTGAACCATTTAATGACCAAATTTCCGGGCCGGCCGGGGTGGCCGAGCGGTTCTAGGCGCCACAGTCTAGAATCGCGCGACCGCTACGGTCGCAGGTTCGAATCCTGCCTCGGGCATGGATGTGTGTGATGCCCTTAGGTTAGTTAGGTTTTAAGTAGTTCTAAGATCTAGGGGACTGATGACCTCAGAAGTTAAGTACCATAGTGCTCAGAGCCATTTGAACCAGTTTGAACCAAATTTCCGAGGCGTACGTAAACCGTGGTCTCGTAAGTGTGAATAAATCATTACTCTAGTGATACGAGTTAAGACCCTTGAGGAAGATAGTATTTCAGTGTTCGAAGAGATTTGGGGATTGCAGCCGGTCTTCGTAAAATTCACTGCACGATATTTTGTCTGGATGCCTGCCAGTCGTCTTCAGGTGAGCCATCGAAGACTGACGAAGACGTTCTCTGCTCCACCTTACGTAGCGCGTGCGTCAGAGTCACGGTGACAAGAGGACCACACTGCCCTGCGGCAGCGCCTTCGATGGTGGAACTGCAAGGATCAGCTGTCTTCGGCATTGCCTCTCGCCGGGAAAATCGGAGTATGATCGCATCTTCATCTGGAGCAAATCTCGGAGATGACGGGATTTCACACATTAACCTGCTAGTGGCCGCTGTCATGGTACATCAGATTTTCCGCTGTGCGTATTTCAACGGATTCTTTTGTTATGGAGTCCCAAAAAGATGTTGCTGTACCCAAAATTGTTTTTTCATTGCAAACTTGCTGGGTTGCAGAAGGCGAGTACAACGATTATGTTCTGTACAACGTTCTTTCACTATGAGTGTTGTTTATCCTATAGAGGCCATACCATGCTTGCAAGGTATTTTGTAAATTCAGGCCTTCCGCAAAAATAAATATCCTTCACCTATCCCAGAAGGTCCGGAATCTTAGATGGTGGACGGAAAATCCCTTTCATCTGAAAACTACTAAGGATCCTTGCTATTTTTAAGGAAAAGTTTTCAACGAAGGGAAAAATCTAGGGACTTTGCTGGCGCGTTCTCCTCTTTATCCACTTCTCGGTTCTTCGTTTTAGCAGAGAATGCCCTGTTAATTTGCCGGGTGGAATATCCAGCAGAGAATGCCCTGTTAATTTGCCGGGTGGAATATCCATTGTCTCTAAACACTGTTCTTAAATGGGCAAGCTCTTTAGGTAAACTATCAACATCCGACACTGTATGTGCCTCGTGTACGAGAGTTTTAAGAACACTCAAGGTTTGGGACAAGTGGTGGCAACTTGAAGAGTGAAAGTACAAATCAGAGTTAGTGGCCTTCGATATACAAAATGTCCCAGAGTTTTTTCGGTATAAAGTAGGTTCCGTTGGCAACTATTAATCTCCGTATAATTTGATAAGACCCGCCTCCGTGGTGGAGATCGCTGCCGCACTCCTGTGTGGTAGCACTCGATTAGGAGGTAACCCGGTTCGAGTTCTGATGGTAGGCGATATTTTCGCTGCCGTTATTTGGCCAGAAAGGGAAGGACAAGTGGTTAGGTGAAGTTCCTGTTCACCAGTCTTTGCGCCAATGTCCTGGGTTAAATTCTAAATCCCTCCGATATGTCTCATGAAGCGAGCGCATCTGGCTCTCTTGATGGTTATCCGTCTATCGGATGGGTATGTTGAGCTCGGCGGCCCCCGTGGTGCTACTCGCAAGCTGGTTACGTGCTAGCTCCATAACGACACCAGCCCAAAACAGCACTGTGAAAACACTCATCAAAATCATACACACAACACAGGTACACATTTGACACTTATTAACAGGTTGGAGGAAGGCATTGACAAACCACCTCCACTAGGAGCTTGTAGGATTACTGTATCTGCTCACCTATGTTCATATCCAAAATATGGCACTATTTATTTATTAATTACACCATAGGTGTCAATTGAATAGATGACTGTCGATCTCAGGTGTTTACACTGCTGAAGTTTATTACTGGGGGTGGCATGTCCTCCTTAAGTACTTTCCCAGCAACCGTATATCTGTTTTCTATTGGCTGATATTCAGTCCAATATTCCTACTGACCTGCTCGGGTGCTACGAATGTCTCCTCCCTTTTTGCAACTACATCTATGTCACATATTCCTACATATTATCGGTGGAACAACGATCAATGCAATACTGAATAAGCAAGCGTTTTAATCTATTTTCCCTACTAGCTACGTTTCGATAGGCAGTACAGTGCTGTACAGTGGGGACTATTTTGTTATGTAATTTGGTAACTTAAAGTTTTATGCTATTTTTAGAGAAAAAAGAAAAATAAATGAAATAAATCTGTACATATGGGACACTCTTATCACTGCAGGTAGCAATTCACGTCTATGTAATGCTCAACATTTACCTTTCCTTTTAGTATTTGACACACCTACTGCTTACCAGGGGTAAGAGTCTATGTACACGTTTTTAGGTTCGCTATTACCATAGGTTTGCCGTCGTAGAGGGTAATATTTCTGAAAATTGCTCTTCCACTATTTTTCTAACTATGTAATCGAATTATTTAATCATAGAATGGCCTGAAGATGGTTCCATGTACAGAAACCGGGAACCAGTCGGCAAAGTAAATAAACTGCGACTGCAGACGAAAGCATACAATTTTTCAGTACATCTGTGTCATCAGCAAAAATGAGCACCTACACTGATTTGTAAAAGATTGTTTCTCTGTTCAGCAGGTTTTCGTCCCTCACGATCTCTTCCGAGACAACAACAAAAATGAGACACGTCAGTGCATCTCCTCGTCTTTAACCATTTTGTATGTCTAGTGGACCAACGACAATTCCTCCTGTTCTGACTCATTTTCTCACAAGTCTTAACAATTCTGCAGGAGTTCCTAGTTCAAAGAACGGTATATTTGCTCACAATCTATGCTATTATATGCTGGTTTGCATTTGATGAAAATGTGATGTGTGGCAATGTCGAGTTCAGTTGTCTTTTCTAAAATATGCCTCAGGTCGAAGATCTGATTATAGACTTCCCTGGGAGAGATGCAAACTGGTATGAGCCAATCTCTCCCTGAGCTTATAGGCAAACGAAAAAAATCGCCTTAGTCCGCTGATAGTCGCTGGGATCGGCATTCCACTTGGCATTCCCAGTCGCAGCGGCGCTGCGCGTGAGTCATATCGTCATAGGCGGGCGGTGACTGCGGTCTGCAGCGGCCGGGAGTGGCCGCTGACGCGTGGAATGCGGCTCCATCTGGCAGCCTGTCACTTTGCAACTGAGTACCATGGAGCTGCTTCTAGCTGCTTACAACGGGGTCCTCCTGTGACTCACGTAGACACACGCCCTACAATAGGAGGGGCCGATGTTGGCCACAATTACCTAGCCACAGCCGGTGTTCAAATTGGCTCTGAGCACTATGGGACTTAACTTCTAAGGTCATCAGTCCCCTAGAACTTAGAACTACTTAAACCTAACTAACCTAAGGACATCACACACATCGATGCCCGAGGCAGGAATCGAACCTACGACCAAAGCGGTCCCGCGGTTCCAGACTGTAGTGGCTAGAACCGTTCGGCCACTCCGGCCGGCCACAGCAGGTGTACCAGGTTGTTATAATTACATCTACATACATACTCCGCAATCCACCATACGGTGCGTGGCGGAGGGTACCTCGTACCACAACTAGCATCCTCTCTCCCTGTTCCACTCCCAAACAGAACGAGGGAAAAATGACTGCCTATATGCCTCTGTACGAGCCCTGATCTCTCTTATCTTATCTTTGTGGTCTTTCCGCGAAATGTAAGTTGGGGGCAGTAAAATTGTACTGCAGTCAGCCTCAAATGCTGGTTCTCTAAATTTCCTCAATAGCGATTCACGAAAAGAACGCCTCCTTTCCTCTAGAGACTTCCACCCGAGTTCCTGAAGCATTTCCGTAACACTCGCGTGATGATCAGACCTACCAGAAACAAATCTAGCAGCCCGCCTCTGAATTGCTTCTATGTCCTCCCTCAATCCGACCTGATAGGGATCCCAAACGTTCTAGCAGTACTCAAGAATAGGTCGTATTAGTGTTTTATAAGCGGTCTCCTTTATTGATGAACCACATCTTCCCAAAATTCTACCAATGAACCGAAGACGACTATCCGCGTTCCCCACAACTGTCATTACATGCTTGTCCCACTTCATATCGCTCTGCAATGGTACGCCCAAATATTTAATCGACGTGACTGTGTCATGCGCTACACTACTAATGGAGTATTCAAACATTACAGGATTCTTTTTCCTATTCATCTGCATTAATTTACATTTATCTATATTTAGAGTTAGCTGCCATTCTTTACACCAATCACAAATCCTGCCCAAGTCATCTTGTATCCTCCTACAGTCACTCAATGACGACACCTTCCCGTACACCACAGCATCATCAGCAAACAGCCGCACATTGCTATCCACCCTATCCAAAAGACATTTATGTAGATAGAGAACAACAGCGGACCTACCACAGTTCCCTGGGGCACTCCAGATGATACCCTCACCTCCGATGCACACTCACCATCGAGGACAACGTACGGGGATCTATTACTTAAGAATTACAGTGAAACTACTCACGGACGTCTAGTGTGGGCTGTAGTTTTCGTATGACAGCGAAACCTTAGCACACATTCTAATGCATTAATGCGGAACGGATTTACGCAGGAAAAATTAGTTCCATTTTTGGTCGCCGGGTGCAAATCTGGCGCTATGCACTACTTGTATAACGGTATGACATCCGAGCCGTCATTTGACAAGCGATAACGTGAGCGAAGACTTGTGTGATGACATGATAAAAGAGGAAACAGGAGTCAATACAGAAGAGATTGCGGATCCAGTATTCGAATCAGAATTGGAAAGAGCTCTGGTGGGCTTCAGATCGAATAACGCAGAAGGGATAGATAACATTCCATTATAATCTCTAAAATATATGGTGGAAGTGGCAACAAAGCATCTGCATGTACGTGATTACTCTCCTATTCACAATAAAGTGCGGTTCTAGGCGTTACAGTCTGGAACCGCGCGACCGCTACGGTCGCAGGTTCGAATCCTGCCTCGGGCATGGATGTGTGTGATGTCCTTAGGTTAGTTAGGTTTAAGTAGTTCTAAGTTCTAGGGGACTGATGACCTCAGAAGTTAAGTACCATAGTGCTCAGAGCCATTTGAATAATTTTTAAATAATAAAGTGCCTCGCAGAGGGTGCAATTAACCACCTTCAAGCTGTCTCTCTACCGTTCCACTCTCGAACGGCACGTGGACCCCACACCGCACAGAAATACTCCAGAGTAGGTCGGACAAGCATGGTGTAAGCAGTCTCTTTAGCAGACCTGTTGCACCTTCTAAGTGTTCTCTTAATGAATCGCAGTCTTTGGTTTGCTCTACCCACAACATTATCTATGTGATCGTTCCAATTTATGGTATTTGTAATAGTAATACCTAAGTATTTAGCTGAATTTGCAGCCTTCATATTTGTGTGACTTATCACATAATCGAAATTTAGCTGATTTCTTTTAGTACTCATGTGAATAACTTCACACTTTTCTTTATTCAGGGTCAATTGCCACTTTTCGCACCATACAGATATCTTATCTAAAACGACTATTCATGATGGTGTGCAGAATGTACAAGTCCGGCGATATAGCATCCGGCTTTCGGGGAAACATAATCCACAGATTTCCGAAAATTGTAAGGGCCGATAAGTGCGAGAATTATCGCACGATCATCTTAACAGCACGTTCATCCAAGTTGCTGACTAGGATAATACACAGAAAAATGGAAAAGGAAATTGAGGACCTGTTAGATGACAGGTAAAGGCACCAGAGAGGTAGTTCTGATGTATTTCATAATGGAAGGAAGACTGTAGAAAAATTAAAACCCTCTCATAGGATTTGACCATCTGCAAAAAGGATTCGAAAATGTCAGATGGTGCAAGATGTTCGAAATTCGCCGGCCGGTGTGGCCGAGCGGTTCTAGGCGCTACAGTCTCGAACTGCGCGACCAATACGGTCGCAGGTTCGAATCCTGCCTCGGGGATGAATGGGTCTGATGTCCTTAGCTTAGTTAAGTTTAAGTAGTTCTAAGTTATATGGGACTGATGACCTCAGAAGCTAAGTACCATAGTGCTCAGAGTCATTTGAACCATTTTTTTTTTGTTCGAAATTCTTAGAGATTATAGGGGTAAGGTATAGGGAGAGACGGTAATATACAATATGTACAGTAACTTGGTTCAAATGGCTCTGAGCACTATGGGACTTAATTTCTGAGGACATCAGTCCCCTAGAACTTAGAACTACTTAAACCTAACTAAGTTAAGGACATTACACACATCCATGCCCGAGGCAGGATTCGAACCTGCGACCGTAGCGATCACGCGGTTCCAGACTGTAGCGCCCAGAACCCCTCGGCCACCCTGGCTGGCGTACAGTAGCCAAAAGGAAACAATAAGACTGGAAGACCAAAAACGAAGTGCTCGGATTAAAAAGGGTGTAAGACAAGGATGTGGTCTTTCGTTCCTACTGTTGAATCTTTACATCGAAGAAGCAATGACGGGAACAAAAGTAAAGTTCAAGAGTGGGATTAAAATCCAAGGCGAAAGGAGGTCAATGTTACGATTCGCGCTGGTAACATTCCTGTCCTGAGTGAAAGTGGAGAGGAATTACAGGATTTGCTGAATGGAATGAACAGCCTAATGAGTACAGAATATGGACTGACAGCAAATCGTAGAAATACGAAAGACGAAAAGTAGCAGAAATGAGAACACCGAGAAACTTAACGTCATATTTGGAATTCAGCTAGCTAACCAGCAAAGCAACCCATATTTGACGGAACAGTGAGGACAAAAAGCAGACTAGCACTGACAAAACGGACATTCCTGGCCAAGATAAGTCATAACAAACATAGGGTTTTATTAGTGGAAGAAATTTACGAAAAGTACTTCTGGAACACAGCATTATATGTTACTGAAACATGGTGTGTGGGAAATGTACAACAGAAGAGAATCGAAGCATTTGAGATGTGGCGTCACAGAACAATCTTGAAAATTAGGCGGACTGATAAGGCAAGGAATTAGGAGGTTCTCTGGAGAATCTGCGACGAAAGGTATTAGAGAGAGCTGTAGAGGACGTAAGTTGTAACTGCTACTCTGAGATGAAAAGATTGGCACAGGAGGGGAATTTTTAGCCGGATGCATCAAACCAGTCAGAAGACTGATGACTTAAAAAAAAAATACGCGACTGAACAGTACGGCCATCGAGAAAGGAGATCGTGGTCTGTTAGTGATACTGTTTTCTGTGAACGGCAGCAATTACAGTGGTGCACCAGGAGAGTATCGCCAGCTGAAAGGTATGAGGAGAGGTCCGGTGTTATTAAATGGTTTAAAGACGATGATAATAAAACTTGAAAACGAGAGTGATCTCGGTGAGGCGCCTGGAAGAGCAACGCGTCCTATTGCCGGGGGTGTTACTGACGAGGTCGCTGTTGCTGTAACTGACCATGCAGCACGCGCCCCGGGTAGTGCTGGTGGCCGTGCAGTGCCACGAGAGTTGTCCATCAGATGATCCACAGTGCGGATAGTTTTCTGACTTTACGTAGACACTCGTATAAGATCGAGAGGGTGCAGAAATTGATACCTCACGATTCGCAGCAACGTTCTGAATTAGCTCTTCGGTTTCTGGCATGGTTCGAAGTTGATGATATTGTATGGAGTGGAAATTATGTAAGCGGCAGTTAATAACAGAATAAACATTATGCCTTACTCTCTTGATTGAACTTTTCTGCCTAATCCGTTACATATGGAAATATTTTAATACGTCTTTCTTGCATTCACAGTGCTAGGTTTGCGCCTATCGCCTGGTGGAACTAATTTTTCCAGTATAAATGCGTCTCGCATTGACTTACTTGAATATCTACCAAGTTTCGCTACCATACGATAATTACGGCCCACACTGTACATCTGTTAATTGCTGAACTTTAATTATAAACGCTTGGTACATAATGAACCCTGACTTCAGTGGCCACCTGGCACACGCCTACACAAGTATGCGATACGTAACTGTTTGTTGGCTGATCGTGTGCTTCCGGGTGTTCAGTGGTGTGGAGTTACTGTTTTCGTACTAGACGTTCCGATTCCCGATGCCCATTACGCCCAATAATACCCTTTTACTTTTGAGATATTCCGAGAAACGCACATTCAGCGTGGCCGGTGGGATGTTAATTGAGTGCTGGGCCCGAAGCCTTGTATAAATTGCAGCCGCGGTGCCCGTCTGTTAGATATTTTGATAATTTTATTTCTACAGACCCCTTAATTATGCTGTCAGACAAACTTTGCGTTTTTACCACAATATTGGTCTCATCGCATTTAATTTCATGATTACAATCGAGGCAGTGATAAGAGACAGCTGATTTGCTTGGGGTTTTCGTCAGGCTTGACGCTGATGTCCCTTGCATGTCTCGTCCACTACTGTAATTGTCTTGGCTTCCCTTAGTCTCAGCACCTTTCTGGAGAAGACTTGCAGTACGAGACCACATGCTGATATGGCAACTCCGAAATGTCAATACGAATAGGCAAGACAACAGAAAAGAGAACGACTTCGTAAATAGTATTAGTAGTATTATTCATCCGTAGGTCACTCTCACAAGGATTCTGTATGTATCTCGCCGTTGTAATTCGAGAACAACAAAAATAATGTTATTCGTTTATGCGTGCATTTATATACTTGTAAATGTAATATGCAAGGATGGGACAGGCAGTTGCCCATGGCCTTATAGAAGGAAGCATCCCGGCATTTGCCTGAAGTAGGTTAGAGTGACTACGGATTGTCTGACGAAGATTGCAAATGGTTCAAATGGCTCTAAGCACTATGGGACTCAACTGCTGAGGTCATTAGTCCCCTAGAACTTAGAACTAGTTAAACCTAACTATGCTAAGGACATCACAAACATCCATGCCCGAGGCAGGATTCGAACCGGCGACCGTAGCGGTCTTGCGATTCCAGACTGCAGCGCCTTTAACCGCACGGCCACTTCGGCCGGCCACGAAGATTGCAGCCTCCTCTCTCCCGAATACAAGAATAGTAGGTTTAAAAGGGTGTCACCGTATTCGGTTTCTCCCCACTGTACTATATTGTTTTGCGAAGAAGTTCTTCACACTGTACACACTACATATACAAAATTTTTCATAATGTAGCACTACCCGATCAGTCTGCAGACTGAGAAGCAACTGCAACCTACGTCCTCCATTATTTCCTGGATGTATTCCAACCTCTGTCTTCCTCTACAGTTCTTATCCTCTACGACTCCCTCCAGAACCATGGAAGTTATTCCCTGATGTCTCAACAATTGCCCCTTCTTCTTGTCTATTTGTTCCATATATTCCTTTCCTTGCCGAGTTTGTGGAGAACCACCTCATTCCTTATCTCAACATTCCACCTAATTTTCAAAAATCTTGTCCGCAACTCGTGGTCGTGAGGTAGCATTCTCGCTTCCCACGCCCGGGTTCCCGGGTTCGATTCCTGGCGGGGTCAGGGATTTTCTCTGCCTCGTGATGACTGGGTGTTGTGTTATGTCCTTAGGTTAGTTAGGTTTAAGTAGTCCTAAGTTCTAGGGGACTGATGACTATAGCTGTTAAGTCCCATAGTGCTCAGAGCCATTTGAACCATTTTTTCCAAAAATCTTCGCCGGCCGCTGGTGGCCGAGCGGTTCTGGGGCTACAGTCTGGAACCGCGCGACCGATACGGTCGCAGGTTCGAATCCTGCCTCGGGCATGGATGTGTGTGTTGTCCTTAGGTTGGTTAGGTTTAAGTAGTTCTAAGTTCTAGGGGACTTATGACCTCAGCAGTTGAGTCCCATAGTGCTCAGAGCCATTTCAACCATTTTGAACCAAAAATCTTCTATAGCACTACGTCTCAAACGCTTCGATTTTCTTCTGTTCCTGTTTATCCACAGTTCATGTTTCACTACCATATAATGCTGTGTTCCAAGCGTACATTCTCAGAAATTTCTTCTTCAATTTAAGGCCTATGTTTGATACTGGACTTCTTGTGGCCAGGAATGCACTTTTTGTCATAGCCCGCTTTAAAGTCATCCTTGCTCCGTGGTTATTTTTCTGCCTAGGTAGCAGGATTTCTAATAGTGCTCTATTTACAGTGGACAGCACAAGATCCTAAAGAAGATCCCAGCGGAGGGGTTGGAACGTCGATTGAAGAAATATGACGCGGCCTATCAATCGAAAAGTTTTTAATTTCACTAAACATCGGAATTCCTTAACGTCGTCCACTGATCCCCAATTCTGATGTTTAGTTTCTCTCTGTTCTCATTTCTATGACGCCTCATTACTTTCGTCTGCGATTTACACTCAATCGATCTTCTGTAGTCATTAAACTGTTCATTCTACTCAGTAGATTCCGAAATCTTCTTGACTTTCAAATAATGGTTCAAATGGCTCTAAGCACTATGGGACATAATATCTGAGGTATTCAGTCCCGTAGACTTAGAACTACTTAAATCTAACTAAGGACATCACACACATCCATGCCCGGGCAGGATTCGAACGTGCGACCGTAGCAGCAGCACGGTTCCGGACTGAAGCGCTTAGAACCGCTCGGCCACAGGGGCAGGCTCTTCTTGACTTTCACTGAGCACAGCAATGTTATAAGCGCATCTTACCATTGGTATCCTTTCATGCTGAATATTAATCAGTACCACAGCAACGCTATTTGATTTCACTTCGTACGACCCAACTTACCACTGCTAATCTGTAATGAGTGAGATGTCGAGCTCAGAAAGAGGGTAAAGTGTTAGTATTATCCATGGAATAGCTTAGGAGTAAGGTTCCTCATAATAGAAAACTAGGAAGGGATGTGTCCAACTACTGAGAAAAAGAAAAAAAAAACCAGAAGACGCTGCAGATGTACAGATAATAATAAGTTGTTGTTGTTGTGGTCTTAAGTCAGAAGTCTTGTTTGATGTAACTCTTCGCGCTAGTGCACACTGTGAAAGCCTCTTAATCTCCCCATAACTACTGTCGATTGGTGTCTGATGTGATTATGGCCGCACCACGTGAATTAACCGCGGAACGGTAGTTGAAGTTAAGTGAATGGGACATTCCATTTCGGAAATCGTTAGGGGATTCAGTATTCTGAGATCGACAATGTCAAGAATGCGTCGAGAAAAACTAATTTCAGGCATTACGTCCCAGCACGGACAACGCAGTGGTCAGCGGCTTTCACTTAACGACCGAGAACAGCGGCATTCGCGTAGAGTTGTCAATGATAATAGACAAGCAACACTGCGTGAAATTACCGCAGAAAACAACGCGAGACGTATGAGGAAAGTATCTGTTAGGACAGTCCGGCGACATTTGGAGCTAACGGGCTATGGCAGCAGACGACCAACGAGAATGCTTTTACTAACAGCCTCTCCTGGTCAATTGGCCATATCGGTTGGACCCTAGACGTCTGGAAAACCGTGACCTGATCAGGCGAGTCCCTGTTTCATTTGGTGTGATCTAACGGTAAGGTTCGTGTGTGTCATAGACCCCACGAAGCCATGGACCAAAGTCGTCAACAAGGCACTGTGCAAGCTGATGGTGGCTCCTTAATGGTGTGATCTGTGTTTACATGGAATGAACTAGATCTAGTCCAACTGAACAGATCATTGATTGGAAACATTTATGTTCAGCTTCTTGGAGACTATTTACAACCATTAATGGACTTCACTGCCCAGATAACGGTGGAATTGTTATGGATGACTGTGAAAAGTGGGACTTAAGGCAAGCAGGAAAAGGTGTGGACGGGGCCTAATCAGTTACCGTTGGTTGAACAGTAAGCACATAAACTTTATTTTAGGAAATAATTTTTTTAAAACTATCATTTAAAAAATATTGACTGTAACACAAGCCACACTGACGCTTATTAAAAAGGAATTCAAAATTATTTGTCGGCTGAAGGTCACAAGCAATACTTCAGAACAATTAGCGGCTAAAGACCTAAATACAAGTGAGGAAGACAACTACATCTTGAAAATACCAAAATAATTTTTAAAGCAATCATTAAAAAATTGACTGTAACACAAGCTGCACTGACGGCTGAAGGCCTTATTAAGAGAGAATTCAAAATGGTTTGCCTGCTGAAGGCCACGAGCAATACTTCGGAACAATTAACGGCTGAAGGCCTGAATTACAAATGAGGAAGACAATTACTCGTTAAAAATACCAAGATAATTTTTAAAACAATCATTAAAAAAACTGACTGTAACACAAACTACACTGACAGCTGAAGGCCTTATTAAGAAAGAATTCAAAATTGTGTCGGCTGAAGGCCACAAGCAATAGGAATAATTTAAACAAAAGATTATTTTTAAACAATTGACACAATCAGACCAATTAAAAAAGGGGAGTGATCCACATACATTGCTCCAAGGATCGACCTGAGCAAAGTCCCTACAGCTGCGTAAGCGGTGAAACAGGCAGCCAAGAGTTATGCTCACCTAACAGGACGGCAACTCAAACTAGGGACAGTTTAAACGCCTATCAATCCTCTTACCAAATCCACCTAACGTGTGATAACCAGTACAACGATGGAATAATTCAAGGGAGGGCGAAGTGACAGATAGCACTGCGTCTTCAGAAACCAGTGTTTAAAACATCGCAAGGCAGAAGTAACCATTACAATCAAGGCAGTCAAAGGAAACCACAATCCACACCGCAATCAAGGAGGCTGTTGAACTACATCTACATCTACATCTACATCTACATCTACATGACTACTCTGCAATTCACATTTAAGTGCTTGGCAGAGGGTTCGTCGAAACACAATCATACTATCTCTCTACCATTCCACTCCCGAACAGCGCGCGGGAAAAACGAACACCTAAACCTTTCTGTTCGAGCTCTGATTTCTCTTATTTTATTTTGATGATCATTCCTACCTACGTAGGTTGGGCTCAACAAAATATTTTCGCATTCGGAAGAGAAAGTTGGTGACCGAAATTTCGTAAATAGATCTCGCCGCGACGAAAAACGTCTTTGCTGTAATGACTTCCATCCCAATTCGCGTATCATATCTGCCACAATCTCTCCCCTACTAAGTGATAATACAAAACGAGCTGCCCTTTTTTGCACCCTTTCGATGTCCTCCGTCAATCCCACCTGGTAAGGATCCCACACCGCGCAGCAATATTCTAACAGAGGACGAACGAGTGTAGTGTAAGCTGTCTCTTTAGTGGACTTGTTGCATCTTCTAAGTGTCCTGCCAATGAAACGCAACCTTCCCCACAATATTATCTATGTGGTCTTTCCAACTGAAGTTGTTTGTAATTTTAACACCCAGGTACTTAGTTGAATTGACAGCCTTGAGAATTGTACTATTTATCGAGTAATCGAATTCCAAAGGATTTCTTTTGGAACTCATGTGGATCACCTCACACTTTTCGTTATTTAGCGTCAACTGCTACCTGCCACACCATACAGAAATCTTTTCTAAATCGCTTTGCAACTGATACTGGTCTTCGGATGACCTTACTAGACGGTAAATTACAGCATCAACAGCGAACAACCTAAGAGAACTGCTCAGATTGTCAAATGGTTCAAATGGCTCTGAGCACTATGGGACTCAACATCTGTGGTCATAAGTCCCCTAGAACTTAGAACTACTTAAACCTAACTAACCTAAGGACATCACACACATCCATGCCCGAGGCAGGATTCGAACCTGCGACCGTAGCAGTCGCGCGGTTCCTGACTGAGCGCCTAGAACCGCTAGACCACCGCGGCCGGCTCAGATTGTCACCCAGGTCATTTATATAGATCAGGAACAGCAGAGGTCCCAGGACGCTTCCCTGGGGAACACCTGATATCACTTCAGTTTTACTCATGCTGGACAGCATCGGCAAGACGAGGAAAAGTACACTGTCGCAAAAATGCGCTAACCTCCAGGGCAGATAATTGGGGCGTTAGCGGCCACTAGGCAGTAAAATACCGCTGGTTGCACTTCACCAAATAATAACACAGAATTCAAAACTAAACAGGCATTAGAAGACAGCTAATAGATTCCGCGAACTCGATTCGCTCCACTTGCTGCTTTTGTCTCACGGCGACCCTCGAGCATCAACGCATGAACAGACGGCTTGATCACAAAATAGTGGAGGTCTCACCACTGGGTCAATGCTCACTCAACTCAAACGCGCTCGGTCCGGTGGACAACGAGGTTGTGGCCCTCGCAACTACAGCCCCTCGATCCGGCAGTGCCTGCGTGCTGCCGGCGGTCCCGGCATGTCCTGGCACTGCCGGACCTGTCTGCTGCTCCGTCCGAACCGAACTACCGACACACCCGACCCTGAAAATCCTTCATGTCCTTCCAAAGATAGTATGGGTACTAGATATCGATAAACGCTGTTGCTACCACTCACGGACAGATTACGCAAGCAAACGTAGTGGCACCAGTAAACAGAAGAAGAAAACAAGACGCCACTATCCCTATTACACGATGCCAACCTACCAACGCGAGCCGCTCACGGCTCAGACTGTACGTCATGTCACTGGGCCACGGCAGTTTGCGATTGGTTCTAAGAACATTCTGGAAAATTCGAGTGACCCATTTGGCCACCCTTCGAACATTTTTACGACATAATCGATAAGTCAGTTCGTGCAAGAAGTCCTGCACCGGTCACACTTTCTCAGTTATGAACGGCTGTTGAGGCAGCATGGCTCAGCATTTCTGCAGGGTACTGCTAACGACTTGTTGAGTCCACGCCACGTCGAGATGCTGCACGACGCCAGATAAAATGAGGTCCGAGACGATGTTAGGAGGTATCCCATGACTTTTGTCACCTCACTGTAAGCACGGTAGCCGGTTAAATATCAGATTTGGTCAGTAGCCTGTAGGAACGTCTTTCGTGCAGCAACTCCCTAAGCAATGCATTCCAGTTACAGGGTGTTTCAAAAATGACCGGTATATTTGAAACGGCAATAAAAACTAAACGAGCAGCGATAGAAATACACCGTTTGTTGCAATATGCTTGGGACAACAGTACATTTTCAGGCGGACAAACTTTCGAAATTACAGTAGTTACAATTTTCAACAACAGATGGCGCTGCAATTGATGTGAAAGATATAGAAGACAACGCAGTCTGTGGGTGCGCCATTCTGTACGTCGTCTTTCTGCTGTAAGCGTGTGCTGTTCACAACGTGCAAGTGTGCTGTGGACAACATGGTTTATTCCTTAGAATAGAGGATTTTTCTGGTGTTGGAATTCCACCGCCTAGAACACAGTGTTGTTGCAACAAGACGAAGTTTTCAACGGAGGTTTAATGTAACCAAAGGACCGAAAAGCGATACAATAAACGATCTGTTTGAAAAATTGCAACGGACTGGGAACGTGACGGATGAACGTGCTGGAAAGGTAGGGCGACCGCGTACGGCAACCACAGAGGGCAACGCGCAGCTAGTGCAGCAGGTGATCCAACAGCGGCCTCGGGTTTCCGTTCGCCGTGTTGCAGCTGCGGTCCAAATGACGCCAACGTCCACGTATCGTCTCATACGCCAGCGTTTACACCTCTATCCATACAAAATTCAAACGCGGCAACCCCTCAGCGCCGCTACCATTGCTGCACGAGAGACATTCGCTAACGATATAGTGCACAGGATTGATGACGGCGATATGCATGTGGGCAGCATTTGGTTTACTGACGAAGCTTATTTTTACCTGGACGGCTTCGTCAATAAACAGAACTGGCGCATATGGGGAACCGAAAAGCCCCATGTTGCAGTCCCATCGTCCCTGCATCCTCAAAAAGTACTGGTCTGGGCCGCCATTTCTTCCAAAGGAATTATTGGCCCATTTTTCAGATCCGAAACGATTACTGCATCACGCTATCTGGACATTCTTCGTGAATTTGTGGCGGTACAAACTGCCTTAGACGACACTGCGAACACCTCGTGGTTTATGCAAGATGGTGCCCGGCCACATCGCACGGCCGACGTCTTTAATTTCCTGAATGAATATTTCGATGATCGTGTGATTGCTTTGGGCTATCCGAAACATACAGGAGGCGGCGTGGATTGGCCTCCCTATTCGCCAGACATGAACCCCTGTGACTTCTTTCTGTGGGGACACTTGAAAGACCAGGTGTACCGCCAGAATCCAGAAACAATTGAACAGCTGAAGCAGTACATCTCATCTGCATGTGAAGCCATTCCGCCAGATACGTTGTCAAAGGTTTCGGGTAATTTCATTCAGAGACTACGCCATATTATTGCTACGCATGGTGGATATGTGGAAAATATCGTACTATAGAGTTTCCCAGACCGCAGCGCCATCTGTTGTTGACAATTGTAACTACTGTAATTTCGAAAGTTTGTCTGCCTGAAAATGTACTGTTGTCCCAAGCATATTGCAACAAACGGTGTATTTCTATCGCTGCTCGTTTAGTTTTTATTGCCGTTTCAAATATACCGGTCATTTTTTAAACACCCTGTACATACTACGGCAGGTTTTATATATTGCTGATTAGTGTCTGAAATTATTACATATACGCATTACTTTTGCGTGTGTATTTGCAGATCGCTTATCGATGTTAGTACACAGATTTGTAGGGACTCTGGCTTTGTTACTTTAACGAACGGTAACTTTCTGAGCAGAACAACTGGCATCACTTTTTAAATCTTGATCGTGTGACCAAACAGTGCACCTGAGGCTAAGTATCCGAGACACATGCGGCAGCAGTCGATTTCAGCCAACAGTGTCTGCTGAAGATCCGATACCTAGCCTTTTTTAATGCCGTGGCACAACTACTTTGAGTGAAGACACCACATCAGTACAACTTACCAAATTTATGATCTTTTCCGACTCGGTGACATGCAACTGCTACCACACTCGGACTGCAGTTTAGCTCGAATGGTGTCAGTACCGCGTTCACAGCTGTAACATTTGAGGGGGGGGGGGGCTACATGTTCTAAGGTTCTTGTTTACTCACACACTAAGTTTAAAGCAGCAGATTGTCTTAGTACTTTTGCCAAAAGTAGCCTGTACCATTTTTCTGAAACGCATTATAATAAAAAATTTATACAACTAAAACTTTAATATTGAAACACATAATAACACACTAACATGATTTGTCCACATCCAATGAACTCTCAGCCTGTTCGCGACACAACGCTTCAGTGCGGTAGGACTTTAAGAATGGTATATCATAAGGGGCTTCAATTTGCAATTCCCTGCTGCAGTTCTTCCGATAAGAAGCGTGCATCCGTCCTTGGCAGCCTTATATCCGGACCGATTTTTCTTCAGTAGAAATTAACGTGCGGATAGGAATTGGTTATCAAAAAAAGCCCTTCTTATGTAGGTTGGAGACCTACTTCGCAGTATAGACTTTCTCTGTCACAATTTCTTTAAATCTCTTTTTAAATTTCTCGGCTCCAACTTCGTCTGCCACAGCTGCCTCTCCTGTCATTTTAATGCTGTGAAAGCCAAAACGGTGCTTCAAGCGATAAAAACCCACCTGAGCCGACGGAGATAGTCTTCTTCTTTCGGTAAATCTGAATACAAGCTCTTGGTATTAACTTAAACTGCAGAAGAAGAAAGGAAAAGAAAACTGAGGATGTATTAGATGACGATCAGTTTGCCTTTAGGAGAGGTAAAGGAACCCGAGAGGCAATTCTGACATCGCGGTTGAAAATGGAAGCAAGACTAAATAAAAATCAAGGATATGTCAACCTGGAAAAAGGTTTTGATTATGTCAAGTGATGCACTATGTTCGACATTCTGAGAGAAGTAGGGGTAACGTATAGGGAAAGACGGGTGATATTCACCATGTACAAGAGCCAAGAGGGGACAATAAGAGTGGAAGACCAAGCGAGAAGTGCTCGGGTTAAAAGGGGGTGTAAGACAAGGATGTAGTTTTTCGCCTCTACTATTCAATCTATACATCGAAGAAGTAATGAGGGGAAATAAAAGAAAGATTCAAGAGTGAAATTAAAATTCAAAGCGAAAGGATATCAATGATAAGATTACCTGATTACTGTGCTATCCTCAGTGAAATTGAAGAAGAATTACAGGATCTGTTAAATGGAATGAACAGTCTAATGAGTACAGAATATGGATTGAGAGTAAATCAAAGAAAGACGAAAGTAATTGAAGTAGGAGAAATGAGAACAGTGAGAAATTCAACATCGGAATTGACAGCCACGAAGTAGATGACGGTGAGGAATTCTGCTACGTAGGCAGCAAAGTAACCAGCGACGGTCGGAGCACGGTGTACATAAAAAGCAGACTAGCACTGGCAAAAAGAGGATTCCTGGCCAAGAGAAGTCTACCAGTATCAAACATAGGCGTTAATATGAGAAAGAAATTTCTAAGAATGTGCGTTTGGAGCACAGCATTATACGAGAGTGGACTGTGGGGAATCGGAAAAGAAGAGAATCGAAGCATTTGCGATGTTGTGTTACAGTACAATGCTGAAATTATGTGGACTGATAAGATATATGTAACGGCTCCATGTGAGCCGCTACATGGCTCGACATAGCAGTTTTATACTCTAAACACACCTGAATGCTCTTCTGACACTCAGTGAAGGTCAGTGTAATATTTATTATTCGGAGTTATATTTAGTATAAGTAATTATTTTAATACTATTACTCTTAATACTGTCTGCAAATGTGAATGAGAGTCGTCTGTTGCTGTATGCGCGGACTGTCTGCTGTGTGTTCTATCACTGTGTAGAGACAGTTTAACCAACCCTTGTATTGAGTGCGACTGCACTGGACCAGAGAGACATAAGCTCGCCGCGCGTTAGCAGGTCCCGTCAGGTTGGCAAATAGCTGCTGTGCGCACTCTTTGAGCCCTTCGGACCACCGTGTGTGGACGCCGGGCGAGGAGAGACGATTAGGCATTCCCTGCTTAGACTGGCGAGTACGGACGCCCTGCGTGATTGCTCTTACAGTTAGCGAATGTTGAGGCATTCATGCTCACGTTGAACTTTCCAGCAGCTTCCGTGCTAATGAAACACACTATGGTGGCTCTGAGCCCTATGGGACTTAACATCTATGGTCATCAGTCCCCTAGAACTTAGAACTACTTAAACCTAACTAACCTAAAGACATCACACAACACCCAGTCATCACGAGGCAGAGAAAATCCCTGACCCCGCCGGGAATCGAACCCGGGAACCCGGGCGTGGGAAGCGAGAACGCTACCGCACGACCACGAGACACTATGGTGTTTAGCACCTAATTTCAAACCAGTCTTCGTTCACAGCACTTAGTAGTGAAGAAGCGCTCATCGCCAAGTAATGGTTAGTTTTACTTAAACTGGTATTTTACGGTGTGAATGTGAAGTACGTGTGTAATTTGTATTTATTGTAAATTTTGTTTATTCAATGTTAATTGTGGAGAGAACTGATAACACATGGTCATCCAACCTACTTGCGTTTCTTGCTAGTGAGAAGCTACAGCTCGACATAATCACATCTCATGTTCGTGGTTAGCACGCTGGACTCGCATTCGGGAGGGCGATGGTTCAATCCCGCGTCCGGCCATCCTGTTTTAGGTTTTCCGTGATTTCCCTAAATCGCTCCAGGCAAATGCCGGGATGGTTCCTTTGATAGGGCACGGCCGACTTCCTTCCCCTTCCTTCCCTAATCCGATGAGACCGATGACCTCGCTGTTTAGACTCTTCCCCCAAACAACCCAACCCAACATCTCATGTTCGAGCTGAACCTTCTAGTTAGATTCACGCGAGTGATTTGATAATGTTCTTTCGTGTTAGCCGGAAAACCTAGGAGATTTATCTTACGTGTTTGAACGGGACTTGTTCCTGACCCGGTGACCGTTAGAACCAGTCCTCCACCCCCCCCCCCCCCCCCCAAGTGCAGTCCAATCTGGTGTGGGAAGTTTATTCTATTTTCTGATTGTATGGATGTGTAGTGTGAACGCTAGTGCGTATGTAATTCAATGAGCCGGCCGTGGTGGCCGAGCTGTTCTAGGCGCTCCAGTCTTGAACCGCGCGACCGCTACGGTAGCAGGTTCGAATGCTGCCTCGGGCATGGATGTGTGTGATGTTCTTAGGTTAGTTAGGTTTAGGTAGTTCTAAGTTCTAGGGGACTGATGACCTTAGCAGTTAAGTCCCATAGTGCTCAGAGCCATTTGAACCATTTGTAATTCACTGATTTTGAGATTATAAGCAGAGTTTTAAGTTAAGAAAAGCCATTGTAATATTATGTACCACGTGTTGGTTATATGACTGGCAGGTTGTATAAAATTACTTTTTTTATTCTGTACTGCTTATGGTGGGCCAGCATTCCATAGAATCACATTATTCAGTAAAGTGAGTGCATAATAGGTATTTTCATGTTTTCTAGGAAATAAATGTTGTTGTTACATAAAATTCTTAACTTGGTTTCTCATAGCAACAGCATATTTCCCTTATCATTTCAATTAAGTTGTTCAAAATTTAATCTATTTTTCAATAAAATGTTCAGTGTAACTAATTATGTTTATATGATCCATACATGTGTGTATTTTCATTTTTTATTAATACTCTGTATGATGGTCTTACAGCTCAATTAAATAATTAACTCTCCTTTCAACTTAAAAGTGAACCACCGAGTAGAAAATTTGTGTACTGATGTTTGCTCATGCAAACTGACATAGGCGACTTTCACAAAAGGCACAGGTGCCATTTTAAAAATTGAGAATGCCTGCCAAGGTTTTGCAGAAAGCAAGTACCATGCACTAGTATCAAACGTAGCCGTTAATTTGAGAAAGAAATTTCGGAGAATGTACATTTGGAGCACAGCATTATATGGTAGTGAACCATGGACTGTGGGGAAGGAAAAGAAGAAATGGTTCAAATGGCTCTGAGCACTATGCGACTTAACTTCTGAATGGCTCTGAGCACTATGGTACTTAACTTCTGAGGTCATCAGTCCCCTAGATCTTAGAACTACTTAAAACCTAACTAACCTAACGACATCACAAACATCCATGCCCGAGGCAGGATTCGAACCTGCGACCGTAGCGGTCTTGCGGTTCCAGACTGCAGCGCCTTTAACAGCACGGCCACTTCGGCCGGCTTAACTTCTGAGGTCATCAGTCGCCTAGAACTTAGAACTAATTAAACGTAACTAACCTAAGGATATCACACACATCCATGCCCGAGGCAGGATTCGAACCTGCGACCGTAGCGGTCGCTCGGCCCCAGACTGTAGCGCCTAGAACCGCACGGCCACTCTGTCCGGCAAGGAAAAGAAGAGAATCGAAGCATTTGAGACGTGGTGTTACAGAACAATGTTGCAAATTAGGTGGACTGATAACATAAGGAACGAGGTGGTTCTTCGGTGAATCGACGAAGAAAGGTATATAGTGAAAACACTGAAAAGATAAAGGGACAAGATGATATTACTCTTAGTACCTGTCTAGACATCACGGAATAAATTCCATGTACTAGAAGGAGCTTTAGAGAGTAAAAACTGTACTGGAAGACAGAGACTAGAATACATCCAGCAAATAATTGAGGATGTAGGTTGCAAGTACTGCTATGAGATGGAGAGGTTGGCACGGGAGAGGAATTCGTGGCAGATAAAAGAAAACATTGTACGTTGCAGGCTGTATTGTGCTTTATTGAAATCGTGCTGTTAGCTATTTTAGGCGGTGAATCATTATCAAGTGCATTTGCTATGTGATGTATTACATACTGCGTTCATCACATTCTTTTATGTCACATACAAAATACCTGAAGTCGTACTCCATCGTAACACACTCTAGTGCTGCAGCTCCAGGGCAAGATATGGTCACTCTATACACATTAGCGCAGCTGAACAATGAATAATGAACAGTTTTTTGGATGGATTCCGCATTGTCACAAACAGTTCTCACAGTGGATTCACCAAATCTCAAAGCACTATCATTGTCAACAATACGCACATATTTCCCATAGCGATCCAAAGTCCCACCTTTGTTTTTAATGAATAGGAGCTTCGTAAAGGTTCCTTTCCCTTGACAGGCACACTTCCTTTCCTTTTACCCGACAAGTGCAACTTCACAGCTCGACTGACGTGAACAGACGAGTCACGTCTCGGTAAACACGGCAGATGCGCCATGGGATGAGCTAGCGCATTACCGTATTTTACGGGCTATAAGACGCACCTTAATTTTTAAACAATTTAAAAAAATAACATTTTTACTTTTTTTAAATTGTTTAAAAATTAAGGTGCGTTTTACCTCCCCCCATGAACCATGGACCTTGCCGTTGGTGGGGAGGCTTGCGTGCCTCAGCGATACAGGTGGCCGTACCGTAGGTGCAACCACAACGGAGGGGTATCTGTTGAGAGGCCAGACAAACGTGTGGTTCCTGAAGAGGGGCAGCAGCCTTTTCAGTAGTTGCAAGGGCAACAGTCTGGATGATTGACTGATCTAGCCTTGTAACATTAACCAAAACGGCCTTGCTGTGCTGGTACTGCGAACGGCTGAAAGCAAGGGGAAACTACAGCCGTAATTTTTCCCGAGGACATGCAGCTTTACCGTATGATTAAATGATGATGGCGTCCTCTTGGGTAAAATATTCCGGAGGTAAAATAGTCCCCCATTCGGATCTCCGGGCGGGGACTACTCAAGAGGACGTCGTTATCAGGAGAAAGAAAATTGGCATTCTACGGATCGGAGCGTGGAATGTCAGATCCCTTAATCGGGCAGGTAGGTTAGAAAATTTAAAAAGGGAAATGGATAGGTTAAAGTTAGATATAGTGGGAATTAGTGAAGTTCGGTGGCAGGAGGAACAAGACTTTTGGTCAGGTGATTACAGGGTTATAAATACAAAATCAAATAGGGGTAATGCAGGAGTAGGTTTAATAATGAATAAAAAAATAGGAGTGCGGGTTAGCGACTACAAACAGCATAGTGAACGCATTATTGTGGCCAAGATAGACACAAAGCCCATGCCTACTACAGTAGTACAAGTTTATATGCCAACTAGCTCTGCAGATGATGAAGAAATTGATGAAATGTATGACGAGATAAAAGAAATTATTCAGGTAGTCAAGGGAGACGAAAATTTAATAGTCATGGGTGACTGGAATTCGTCAGTAGGAAAAGGGAGAGAAGGAAACATAGTAGGTGAATATGGACTGGGGGGAAGAAATGAAAGAGGAAGCCGCCTTGTAGAATTTTGCACTGAACATAACTTAATCGTAGCTAACACTTGGTTCAAGAATCATAAAAGAAGGTTGTATACATGGAAGAATCCTGGAGATACTAATAGGTATCAGATAGATTATATAATGGTAAGACAGAGATTTAGGAACCAGGTTTTAAATTGTAAGACATTTCCAGGGGCAGATGTGGACTCTGACCACAATCTATTGGTTATGAACTGCAGATTGAAACTGAAGAAACTGCAAAAAGGTAGGAATTTAAGGAGATGGGACCTGGATAAACTGAAAGAACCAGAGGTTGTAGAGAGTTTCAGGGAGAGCATAAGGGAACAATTGACAGGAATGGGGGAAAGAAATACAGTAGAAGAAGAATGGGTAGCTCTGAGGGATGAAGTAGTGAAGGCAGCAGAGGATCAAGTAGGTAAAAAGACGAGGGCTAATAGAAATCCTTGGGTAACAGAAGAAATATTGAATTTAATTGATGAAAGGAGAAAATATAAAAATGCAGTGAATGAAGCAGGCAAAAGGGAATACAAACGTCTCAAAAATGAGATCGACAGAAAGTGCAAAATGGCTAAGCAGGGATGGCTAGAGGACAAATGTAAGGATGTAGAGGCTTGTCTCACTAGGGGTAAGATAGATACTGCCTACAGGAAAATTAAAGAGACCTTGGAGAGAAGAGAACCACTTGTATGAATATCAAGAGCTCAGATGGCAACCCAGTTCTAAGCAAAGAAGGGAAGGCAGAAAGATGGAAGGAGTATATAGAGGGTTTATACAAGGGCGATGTACTTGAGGACAATATTATGGAAATGGAAGAGGATGTAGATGAAGATGAAATGGGAGATAAGATACTGCGTGAAGAGTTTGACAGAGCACTGAAAGACCTGAGTCGAAACAAGGCCCCGGGAGTAGACAACATTCCATTAGAACTACTGATGGCCTTGGGAGAGCCAGTCATGACAAAACTCTACCATCTGGTGAGCAAGATGTATGAGACAGGCGAAATACCCACAGACTTCAAGAAGAATATAATAATTCCAATACCAAAGAAAGCAGGTGTTGACAGATGTGAAAATTACCGAACTATCAGTTTAATAAGTCACAGCTGCAAAATACTAACGCGAATTCTTTACAGACGAATGGAAAAACTGGTAGAAGCCGACCTCGGGGAAGATCAGTTTGGATTCCGTAGAAATGTTGGAACACGTGAGGCAATACTAACCTTACGACTTATCTTAGAAGAAAGATTACGAAAAGTCAAACCTACGTTTCTAGCATTTGTAGACTTAGAGAAAGCTTTTGACAACGTTAACTGGAATACTCTCTTTCAAATTCTGAAGGTGGCAGGGGTAAAATACAGGGAGCGAAAGGCTATTTACAATTTGTACAGAAACCAGATGGCAGTTATAAGAGTCGAGGGGCATGAAAGGGAAGCAGTGGTTGGGAAAGGAGTGAGACAGGGTTGTAGCCTCTCCCCGATGTTATTCAATCTATATATTGAGCAAGCAGTAAAGGAAACAAAAGAAAAATTCGGAGTAGGTATTAAAATTCATGGAGAAGAAGTAAAAACTTTGAGGTTCGCCGATGACATTGTAATTCTGTCAGAGACAGCAAAGGACTTGGAAGAGCAGTTGAACGGAATGGACAGTGTCTTGAAAGGAGGATATAAGATGAACATCAACAAAAGCAAAACGAGGATAATGGAATGTAGTGTAATTAAATCGGGTGATGCCGAGGGGATTAGGTTAGGAAATGAGACACTTAAAGTAGTAAAGGAGTTTTGCTATTTAGGGAGTAAAATAACTGATGATGGTCGAAGTAGAGAGGATATAAAATGTAGACTGGCAATGGCAAGGAAATCGTTTCTGAAGAAGAGAAATTTTTTAACATCGAGTATAGATTTAAGTGTCAGGAAGTCATTTCTGAAAGTATTTGTATGGAGTGTGGCCATGTATGGAAGTGAAACATGGACGATAACCAGTTTAGACAAGAAGAGAATAGAAGCTTTCGAAATGTGGTGCTACAGAAGAATGCTGAAGATAAGGTGGGTAGATCACGTAACTAATGAGGAGGTATTGAATAGGATTGGGGAGAAGAGAAGTTTGTGGCACAACTTGACTAGAAGAAGGGATCGGTTGGTAGGACATGTTTTGAGGCATCAAGGGATCACAAATTTAGCATTGGAGGGCAGTGTGGAGGGTAAAAATCGTAGAGGGAGACCAAGAGATCAATACACTAAGCAGATTCAGAAGGATGTAGGTTGCAGTAGGTACTGGGAGATGAAGAAGCTTGCACAGGATAGAGTAGCATGGAGAGCTGCATCAAACCAGTCTCAGGACTGAAGACCACAACAACAACAACAACATTTTTACCATTTTTATTATTACATTGCATAGCCAGACTAAAAAACATACGAGCGTTAATTGCAGTGGCAATTTCATGGTGTCCTCCAATCCATTTCAATACGTCATCTTCTAATTTTGCCCATTTTGCATTCAGTTCTCTATTTGCATATCTTGTCTTCCTCACTTTTTCAGTTCTATTTTACTAGCGTGCCAACCGCGATTAGTTTTTTCTGTTGGTGAGAGCCATAATGCCGTTCAGATACTACACTCCTGGAAATTGAAATAAGAACACCGTGAATTCATTGTCCCAGGAAGGGGAAACTTTATTGACACATTCCTGGGGTCAGATACATCACATGATCACACTGACAGAACCACAGGCACATAGACACAGGCAACAGACCATGCACAATGTCGGCACTAGTACAGTGTATATCCACCTTTCGCAGCAATGCAGGCTGCTATTCTCCCATGGAGACGATCGTAGAGATGCTGAATGTAGTCCTGTGGGACGGCTTGCCATGCCATTTCCACCTGGTGCCTCAGTTGGACCAGCGTTCGTGCTGGACGTGCAGACCGCGTGAGACGACGCTTCATCCAGTCCCAAACATGCTCAATGGGGGACAGATCCGGAGATCTTGCTGGCCAGGGTAGTTGACTTACACCTTCTAGAGCACGTTGGGTGGCACGGGATACATGCGGACGTGCATTGTCCTGTTGGAACAGCAAGTTCCCTTGCCGGTCTAGGAATGGTAGAACGATGGGTTCGATGACGGTTTGGATGTACCGTGCACTATTCAGTGTCCCCTCGACGATCACCAGTGGTGTACGGCCAGTGTAGGAGATCGCTCCCCACACCATGATGCCGGGTGTTGGCCCTGTGTGCCTCGGTCGTATGCAGTCCTGATTGTGGCGCTCACCTGCACGGCGCCAAACACGCATACGACCATCATTGGCACCAAGGCAGAAGCGACTCTCATCGCTGAAGACGTCTCCATTCGTCCCTCCATTCACGCCTGTCGCGACACCACTGGAGGCGGGCTGCACGATGTTGGGGCGTGAGCGGAAGACGGCCTAACGGTGTGCGGGACCGTAGCCCAGCTTCATGGAGACGGTTGCGAATGGTCCTCGCCGATACCCCAGGAGCAACAGTGTCCCTAATTTGCTGGGAAGTGGCGGTGCGGTCCCCTACGGCACTGCGTAGGATCCTACGGTCTTGGCGTGCATCCGTGCGTCGCTGCGGTCCGGTCCCAGGTCGACGGGCACGTGCACCTTCCGCCGACCACTGGCGACAACATCGATGTACTGTGGAGACCTCACGCCCCACGTGTTGAGCAATTCGGCGGTACGTCCACCCGGCCTCCCGCATGCCCACTATACGCCCTCGCGCAAAGTCCGTCAACTGCACATACGGTTCACGTCGACGCTGTCGCGGCATGCTACCAGTGTTAAAGACTGCGATGGAGCTCCGTATGCCACGGCAAACTGGCTGACACTGACGGCGGCGGTGCACAAATGCTGCGCAGCTAGCGCCATTCGACGGCCAACACCGCGGTTCCTGGTGTGTCCGCTGTGCCGTGCGTGTGATCATTGCTTGTACAGCCCTCTCGCAGTGTCCGGAGCAAGTATGGTGGGTCTGACACACCGGTGTCAATGTGTTCTTTTTTCCATTTCCAGGAGTGTATGATTCAGTGTTCTTCTGCATATGCTATTACTTTCAATTTATAGCCAGTGGCATATGATAAACTTTTATTTTATTCTATTACGAAAGTACCTGCTAACAAAAATATTGTACTGTTACCGATAACACAAATCGCTTGGAGTTCAAGTTAACTGACACCGTAAACTGCAAAAACGCATCTAATCCGCAGCTCGTGGTCTAGGGGATAGCGCTGCTGCCTCTTGATCACGGGGTCTCAGGTTCGATTCCCGCCTGGGTTGGTGACTTTCTCCGCCCTGGGACTGGGTGTTTGAGTTGTCCTCATCATTTCATCATCATCATTTGCGAAAGTAGCTAAATTGTATTGTGAAAAGAAAAGGGTTGTGTACAAATTGGGACTTTGTACCTTCGCTGATGACCGCGCAGTTGAGCCCCTACAAACCAAAACATCATCATCAAACAAGGTTGTGAATGTTCGCAAATCATGTTCTTCGCATCGGTGCACTGCTGCTACCAAAAAATCAAATGGCTCTGAGCACTATGGGACTTAACATCTGAGGTCATCAGTCCCCTAGAACTTAGAACTACTTAAACCTAACTAACCTAAGGGCAGCACACACATCCATGCCCGAGGCAGGATTCGAACCTGCGACCGTAGCGGTCGCGCGGTTCCAGCCTGAAGCACCTAGAACCGGTCGGTCACCAGCGGCCGGCTTGCTGCTACCAGTTGATTCTATGTTGCTAGACAGAGATACACTGAATCGTCAAAGAAACTGGTATAGGCATGCGTATTCAAATACAAAGATATGTAAACAGGCAGAATATGACGCTTCAGTCGGCAACGCCTGTATAAGACGACAAGTGTCTGGCACAGGTGTTAGATCGGATACTGATGCTAAAATGGTAGGTTATCAAGATTTAAGTGAGTTTGAACGTGGTGTTACAGTCGGCGCAAGAGCGATGGGACACAGCATTTCCGACGTAGCGATGAAGTGGGGATTTTCCCGTAAGACCATTTCACGAGTGTACCTTGAATATCAGGAATCCGGTAAAACATCAAATCATCGACATCATTACGGCCGGAAAAAGGTTCTTGCAAGAGCGGGACCAACGACTGAAGAGAATCGTTCAACGTGCAGTCTTTCCGCTGCAGATTTCAATGTTGGGCCACCAAAAAGTGTCAGCGTGCGAACCATTCAACTTAACATCATCGATATGAGCTTTCGGAGCCGAAGTTCCACTCGTGTAACCTTGATGACTGCATAAAACAAATCTTTATGCCTCGCCTGAAGCCGTCAACAGCGACATTGGACTGTTGATGACTGGAAACGTGTTGCCTGGTCGGACGAAGCTCGTTTCAAATTGTATCGAGCGGATGGACGTGTACGGGTATGGAGACAATCTCATCAATCCATAGATCCTGCATGTTAGCAGGGTTCAGTTCAAGCTGGTGGAGGCTTTGTAATGACGTGGAGTGTGAGCGGTTGGAGTGATATGGGACACCTGATACGTCTAGATACGACTCTGACAGGTGACATACGTATCGCATCTGATCACCTGCATCCATTCATGTCCATTATGCATTCCGACGGACCTGGACAATTCAAACACGACAATGCAACACCCCACACGTCCATAATTGCTACAGGGTGGCTCCAGAAACACTCTTCTGAGTTTAAACACTTCCGCTGGCCACGGTACTCCCCAGGCATGGACATTATTGACCATATCTATGATGCCTTGCAACGTGCTGTTGAGAAGGCATCTCCAACCACTCCCCCCAGCTCCCCCATACTCTTACGGATTAATGGACAGCCCTGGAGGGTTCATGGTGTCAGTTCCGTCCAGCACTACTTCAGACATCAGTCTAGTCGTGTTGCGGCACTTCTGCGTGGTCGCGGCGGCCCTACACTATAATAGGCGGGTGTACCACTTTCTTTGCCTCTTCAGTGTATGTTTCCACAGCATCGAATATACGAGGTGTGGCTAGAAAAAAACCGGACTAGTACTGGTGAAACAATAAAACGAATGCAATAAGGCTGAAAGTCGCGTGGCCTGTCACGTGACTCTCGCTCCGCCTACTGCTCGAGTTTCATCTGCCTCCTGCACTCAGTCTGTCCGTGGCGTCTGTTTTAAGTAGTTGACGTTTTGTCTGTGCGTCGGAAAATGTTGAGTGTACAGAAAGAACAGCGTGTTAATATCAAATTTTGTTTCAAACTAGGAAAATCTGCAAGTGAAACGTTTGTAATGTTACAACAAGTGTACGGCGATGATTGTTTATCGCGAACACAAGTGTTTGAGTGGTTTAAACGATTTAAAGATGGCCGTGAAGACACCAGTGATGACACTCGCACTGGCAGACCATTGTCAGCAAAAACTGATGCAAACATTGAAAAAATCGGTAAACTTGTTCGACAAGATCGCCGTTTAACAATCAGAGCAGTGTCTGAGTTAACAGGAGTTGACAAGGAAAGTGTTAGGCAGATTCTTCATGAAAGTTTCAACACGAACAAAGTGTGTTCAAAAATGGTTCCAAAGTGTCTCACAATTGAACAGAAGGAACGCCGAAGAATGATTTGTTCTGACATCCTGGAAAACATTGAAAGTGATCCCACCTTCTTACAAAATGTTATTACTTGCGATGAATCGTGGTTTTTTACTTACGATCCCGAAACTAAACGCCAATCGATGCATTGGAAAACTCCTGGTTCTCCACGACAAAAAAAAGCACGAATGTCAAAATCGAAATTCAAGGCAATGATGATTGGTTTTTTTGACATCAAAGGGATTGTGCACATTGATTGGGTACCAGAGGGAGAAACAGTGAATCAGCATTACTACATTAGCGTCCTGGCTACCCTACGTGAGCGAGTACGGAGAAAACGGAACGATTTGTGGAGAAAAAAGTCATGGATCCTTCACCAAGACAATGCCCCAGCTCACAGTGCGTTGTCAGTGAAGACGTTTTTGGCAAAACACAACATTCCCATCTTAGATCATCCACCCTACTCACCTGATTTGGCCCCCTGTGACTTTTTTCTTTTCCCTAAAGTCAAGTCAGCTTTGAAAGGAACTAGATTTGAGACTGTTGAAGCAGTAAAAGAAAAAGCGACGGAAGTAATGTATGGACTTACCGAAAATGATCTGCAGCATTGCTATGAACAGTGGAAAATTCGTATGGAGCGGTGTAGAGACCGAGGAGGAGAGTACATTGAAGGAGATAACATGAAATTGTAAATAATTGTAAATAAACGTTTTTTCCAGCATCAGTCCGGTTTTTTTCTAGCCGCACCTCGTATGGCGATTTTTAAGAGTGGCGGGAATTTTAAAGCACACTGGACATTTTTTAAAATTTCGACTACTAGACGCACCTGAATTTTGGAGGCAATATTTCAAAGGAAAAGTGCGTCTTACAGTGCGTCCTGTTAACACCTGGTAACACTGGTCTCCTAAATAAATGGCATATATGCGAAGACGCGGATGACGAATCCGCTTGTAAAGGGATCTACCTGTACCTCCTCGTTTAAATTAAAACCTTCCCGATGTAGCTTTTGTCTGCCTATCAAACACAACGTCCTGTCTTTATGAGGACTTTTGGGGAATGGAAACGTCGTGACACTGCAGTTCGAGGTTCTGAAGCGAGATAAAACTGTCACGCGGTTATTGCAGTTCATTAGCGAGCGCAGCACGGACTGCACCTAGCCGCGCGGTAACCAGCTCAGCGCCACTTTGGGGAAGGAGGCACAACTCGTCGCGACTCTGCCACGCTCAGCTAGGCCGCTACGTAATCGGGTTTCCGCCCCTCTGACTCGCCCGCTCACCCCCTAGCCGCACCCCACTCGCGACGGCGGCGCCCAAGACCGCCCGCCCCCGCTGTCGCTCTGTCGCTCGGCCGGCGCCTTCATTATTTTCGGCCCGCTCGGCGCCGGCTGTCGGCTCCCTTTGTCTCCCCGTCCTCTTTCCGCACATCCTCAGCCTTTGTGCTCCGCAGCCAACTTGGATGCACGCAGCCGCTATATTCTGCCACAGGGGAGTGGGGGGGGGGGGAAGCTAAATTTATTTTCCTTCCATAAAGTACCGAGGGCGTCTCTGCAGTCGGAAATTGGTCTGCACAACCGCCGTGTAAAGACCAGTAGAATGGGTGGAGGGTGCGGATGGCAGAGTGGTGTGTGACTACCGCCAAGCGGAGGCAAATCAAAGCACTCCGGATAGAAGGAAAAGCCATCGACATTGGCGCCGACAGAAGGGAAGCCTCCCATCTCACGGAGTGCACTTCGAACCTTTTATCTTTTCCTTCACAAATTAAAGTATTTCCAGTGAGCGAGTATTGGCATACATTCAGTTAAAAGACATGAGTGTACAGAGCACACAAAATAAATTGTCCTCTACCCGCACAGCAGGTGACCAGAGCGGCGGTGTTGGTGATTGGGGGGGGGGGGGGGATAGTTGGCTCCGTTGTGAATGGCTACAGCGTCGCATGGGAGGTGCACCTCGACAACTGAAGAGCTCAACTCCCTAAATACATACTGCTTCTTGTGAGACATTCCGACTGGTTCGATGCGGCCCATCACGTATTCCTATCCTGTGCCAACCCTATCGTCTCAGAGTCCGCCCCCGGTAGCTGAGCAGTCAGCGCGACAGACTGTCAATCCTAAGGGCCCGGGTTCGATTCCCCGCTGGGTCGGAGATTTTTATCCGCTCAGGGACTGGGTGTTGTGTTGTCCTAATCATCATCATTTCATCCCCATCGACGCACAAGTCGCAGAAGTGGCGTCAAATCGAAAGACTAGCACCAGACGAGCGGTCTACCCGACGGGAGGCCCTCGTCACACGCCATTATTATTATAATCGTCTCAGAGCAGCACTTGCAGCTTACGTCCCCAATAATTTGCTGGATGTATCATAGTCACTGTCTTCCTCTATATTTTTGTACCATGGAAATTATTCCCTGAATTCTTAATAGATGTCCTACCGTCCTATTCCTTTTTCTAGTCGGCGTTTTCCACATATTCCTATCCTCGTCGATTCTGTGGAGAACCTAATCATTCCATACCTTAGCAGTTTACCTAATTTTCAACATTATTCTTTAACACTGCACCTCAAATGCTTTGATCCCTTCTGATCTGTTTTCCCCATAGTCTGTGTTTCACTACTGGCCGGTGAGACCGAGCGGTTCAGGCGCTTCAGTCTGAAGCCGCGTGACCGCTACGGTCGCAGGTTCGAATCCTGCCTTGGGCAAGGATGTGTGTGATGTCCTTAGGTTAGTTAGGTTTAAGTAGTTCTAAGTTCTAGGGGACTGATGATCTCAGATGTTGACTCCCATAGTGCTCAGCCATTTGAACCATTCTGTGTTTCATTACCATACAACGTTGTGCTCCAAGCATACATTCTCAGAAATTTCTTTCTGAAATTAAGGCCTATGATACTAGAAGACTTCTCTTGGCCAGGAATGCTCTTTTCGCGATTGATAGTTTGCTTTTGGTGTCCTCCTTTCTCTGTCCATCAATGATTATTTTGCTGTCTAAGTAGTAGAATTCCTTAAATTCGTGTACTTCTTGGTATCCAGGTTTGATGTTGAGTTTCTTGCCATTCTCGTTCCTGCTACATCTCATTCGCTTTGACTCATCCCTGTTTACTGTCAGTCCATATTCTATACTCATAACGCTGTTGATCCCATCCAATAGATCCTTTAATCTTCTTAAGATTTACTGGTCGAAGTGGACAGGATATAAAATGCAGACTGGCTATTTCAAGGAAAGTGTTTCTGGAAAAGAGAAATTTGTTGCTGTTGTTGTTGTTGTGGGCTTCAGTCCAGAGACTGGTTTGATGCAGCCCTCCATGCTACTCTATCCTTGCAAGCTTCTTCATTTCCAAGTACCTACTACAACATAGATCCTTCTGAATCTGCTTACTGTATTCATCTCTTGATCTCCCTCTACGATTTTTACCCTCCACGCTGCCCTCCAATACTAAACTGTTGATCCCATGATGCCTCAGAACATGCCCTATGAACTGATCCCTTCCTCTGGTCAAGTTGTGCCACAAATTTCTCTTCCCCCCAATTCTATTCAGTACCTCATCATCAGTTACGTGATCTACCCGTCTGATATTGAGCATTCTTCTGTAGCATCACATTTCGAAAGCTTCTATTCTCTTGTTGTCTAAACTATTTATCGTCCATGTTACACTTCCATACAGGGCTACACTACGTACGAATACTTTCACAAAAGACTTCATGACACTTAAGTCTACACCCGATGTTAACAGATTTCTCTTCTTCAGAAAAGCTTTCCTTGCCATTGCCAGTCTACATTTTATATCCTCTTCACTTCGACCATCATCAGGTATTTTGCTCCCCAAATAGCAAAACTCATCTACTAATTAAAGTGTCTCATTTCATAATCTAATTCGTACAGCATCACCTGATTTAATTCGACTGCATTCCATAATCTTCATTTTGCTTTTGTAGATGTTCATCTTATATCCTCCTTTCAAGACACTGTCCATTTCTTTCAACTGCTCTTTTCTTTGCTGTCTCTGACAGAATTACAATATCATCGGAAAACCTCAAAGTTTTTATTTCTTCTCCATGGATTTTAATTCCTACTTCAAATTTTTCTTTTGTTTCCTTTATTGCTTGATCAGTATACAGATTGAATAACATCGGCGATAGGCTACAATCCTGTCTCACTCCCTTCCCAACCACTTTTTCTATTTCATCCCCATCGACTCGTATAATTGGTTTCTGTACAAATTGTAAATAGCCTATAGCTCTCTGTATTTCACCCATGCCACCTTCAGAATTTGAAAGAGAGTATTTCAAACAACATTGTCAAAAGCTTTCTCATAGTCTATAAATGCTAGAAACGTAGGTTTGCATTTCCTTAGTCTATCTTCTAAGATAAGTTGTAGGGTCAGTCAGTCTGGAACCTCGCGAACGCTACGGTCGCAGGTTCGAATCCTGCCTCGGGCATAGATGTGTGTGATGTCCTTAGGCTAGTTAGGTTTAAGTAGTTCTCAGTTCTAGGGGACTGATGACCTCAGATGTTAAGTCCCATAATGCTCAGAGCCATTTGAACAATTTGTAGGGTCAGTTTGCCTCACGTGTTACAATATTTCTACGGAATCCAAACTAATGTTCCCCGAGGTTGGCTTCTACCAGTTTTTCCATTCATCTGCATAGAATTCGTGTTAGTATTTTACAACCAAGACTTATTAAACTGATTGTTCGGTAATTTTCACACCTGTCAACACCTGCTTTCTTTGGGATTGGAATTATTATATTTTTCTTGAAGTCTGAAGGTATTTTGCCTGTCTCATACATCTTGTTCACCAGGTGGAAGAGTTTTGTCATGGTCGGCTCTCCCAATGCTATCAGTAGCTCTAACGGAATGTTCTCTATTCCCGGGGCCTTGTTTCGACTTAGGTCTTTGAGTGCTCTGTCAAACTCTTCACACAACATCATATCTTCCATTTCATCTTAATCTACGTGCTCTTCCATTTCCATAATATTGCCCTCAAGTACATCGCCCTTGTATAAACGCTCTATATACTCCTTACATATGTCTGGTTTCCCTTCTCTGCTTAGAAATGTTTTCCATCTGAGCTCTTGTCCGTCCCCAGTAGGTGAAATGTCAGCTTGACGGATTATCAATCCTCTGGGTCCGGGTTCGACTCCCGGCTGGGTCGGGGAATTATCTGCGCCCAGAGACTGGGTGTTGTGTTGTCCTCACCATCATCCTCATCGACTGTAGGTCGCAGAAGTGGCGTCAAACTGGAAGATCGGCATCCGGCGAACGGTCTGCCCGACGGAAACAAAAGGAAAATTTGGAGTAGGAATTAAAGTCCATGGAGAACAAATAAAAACTTCGAGGTTTGCCGATGGCACTGCATTTCTGTCAGACAGCAAAGGATTTGGAAGAGCAATTGAACGAAATGGATACTGTCTTGAAATGAAGGTATAAGATGAAGATCAACAAAAGCAAAACGAGGATAATGGAATGTAGTCGGACTGAATCAGGTGACGCTGAAGGAAATAGATTAGGAGATGAGATACTTAAAGTAGTAGATGAGATTTGCTATTTGATAAGCGAAATAACTGATGGCAGACGAAGCAGGGAGGATATAAAATGTAGACTGGCAATGTCAAGAAAAGCATTTCTGAAAAAATATTGTTAACATCGAGTATAGATTTAAGTGTCAGAAAGTCTTTTCTGAAAGTAGTTTTACGGAGTGTAGCCATGTACGGAAGTGAAACATAAATAGTTTAGACAAGAAGAGAATAGAAGCTTTTGAAATGTGGTGCTACCGAAGACTGTTGAAGATTAGATGGGTAGATCACATAACTGATGAGAAGGTGCTGAATAGAATTGGCTAGAAGGGGAATTAGTGGCGCAACCTGATTAAAAGAAGGGATCGGTTGGTAAGACAAATTCTGAGGCATCAAGGGATCACCAATTTAATATTGGAGGGAAGCGTGGAGGGTAAGCAGTTTCGGAGATGGAGAAGCCTACACAGGATAGAGTAGCATGGGGAGCCACGTCAAACCAGTCGCTGGACTGATGACCACAACGACATCTAGAACAACAAGATTTACTGAAGACAACAATGTCAACAGCGAATCTTATTGCTAATATCCTTTCGCCCCGAATTTTAATCCTACTCTTGAACTCTTCTTTCATTTCCGTCGAGGCATCATAGATCAAACAGAAGGGGCGAAGGACTGCATTCCAGTCTAACAACATTTTTAATCCGAGCACTTCGATGTTTGTCTTCTAATCTTATTGTTCCCTTTTGGTACTTTTACATGTTGAATATCTTGTTACCTATAGCTTATACCAATTTATCTCAGAATTTCGAACATCCTGTACCACTTTACACTGTAGAACCCTTTTTGTAGGTCAATGAATTTTCTTCAACCTTTCTCCCATTACCAAGCACAACGTGTGAGCTGACTGTCGTGCCTTTACTTTACCTAAAGCCAAGCTGGTCGTTATCTAACAGATCCCCATTTTCAATTCTTCCGTACTTATTCTTGTCAGCAGCTTGGATGTGTCAACTGTTAAGCTGATTGTGTGATAAATTTCGCACTAACCTGCTCTTGCTATCTTTGGAGTTGTGTATATAATATTTTTTTCCGAAAGTCAGATGGTTCGTCGCCAGTCTCGCAGATTTTAAACACCAACTTCAGTAGTCGTTCGGTTGGCACTTTCCCCAATAATTTAATAAATTCTGATGGAATGTTATCTATTTCTTCTCCCTTTTTGATCTCAAGTCTCCCAGAGCTCTCTTAAATTCTAATACCGTATGTCATTCCTACAGCTTCCAATTTCTTCTTCTAACATGCCTTCAGACAAGTCTTCGCTGTAACAGAGACCTTCAGTGTACTCTTTCCATTTATCTGCTTTGAATTTAACAATAAAATTCCCATTGCATTCTTAATGTTATCATACTTGCTCTTAATTCCAACGAATGTTGTTTTGACTTTTCTATATGGTGAATTACACAGTCCAGATAACTTAGAATTTTCAGCCACGCACAGGCGCCAGTTGCATTCAACCGCAGCAACTGCAGCGTTCACAAATCGAATGATAGGATGTATGTAGAGTTTTCACATAGACGTCAGGCTTTTTACGTTTCTGATTCAAGCACATTGAACCTAATATAGACTCAGTTAGTGGGTGGATGCTTGTTTATTTATGTAGTTCTTTCTTTCGTCTCTGCCGGCCGCTGTGGCCGAGCGGTTCTAGGCACTTCAGTCCGGAACCGCTCTGCTGCTGCGGTCCCAGGTTCGAATCCTGCCTCGGACAAGGATGTGTGTGACGTCCTTAGGTTAGTTAGGTTTAATAAGTCTAGGGGACTGATGACCTCAGATGTTAAGTCCCATAGTGCTTAGAGCCATTTGAACCATCTTTCGTCTCTGATTAACGTTTGGCAATCACTGTGCGATTTCCGCGAATTTAATCGTTCGCCCAGATGCTTACCTGACTAACATATTCACCTCAACCTCATTACCTAACCTTTCCCAAGATTTTGTAGTTTAATTCCCTTGTAATCTGTAGTAATACTTAACGAACGTAACGAATCCATGTCCTTGTGCACTTGGGTTTTACCTGATGTGCACAGAGTTTTATAGTGACCGTTGTTTCATTCAGTACTTTGATGGAACTCCCTATTTTAATACACTGTGACTTAGAGCACCAATGTTTTGCGCACGCTGAAGCCACCGCTGTTTAATAAAGTTAATTCATTAAGTTATCCGTTGGGCAACACCTGTAATTAAATTTCCTTTATTCTATGGGGAACGAGCTGTCACCCAGTATAGCTCTCTATGGCATCCAAGGGGGTCTGACGAGGCTCAGCCGTAATCTCACAATCTTTCGGAGCGACTCGTGTCACGAGTGAGATGGCGTTGGTAGATTGGTCCCTGGAGCAGCGAATACCAATGTGAACAATGTGTGTATCGGTACATGCGTCGATGGCGTCGCCAGACTGACAGGTGGACAATGGAGGCCCGGCTGGTGGTGACGCAACAGCGCGAGGGTCGAGGACCCGCAGATTGGCGGCTCTCCACGCGGGCCGGCGCGGAGTTGGTTCCCACCGAAGTCCGCAGTCCTCCGCGGGCGAACAATGGCCTCCAGGCAGTCGCAGGCGCCGACTTTCACATGACGGTTCTGAGGGGCGGCTCGTATTGTCTGGAATAAGAGCTCCGCGGCTAACGGAAGCGAGCGGTTGCTAGAGCGGAGAGGGCGGGCTTTGGGAAGCGAGCAAGCGCTCTCCTAGTCTCACGGTCTGGCCGTCTCTTGTGGCAGCGCTGGAGAAGTCCTTACTCGGATGAAGGTGTGTCACATAATGTGTATAGGTATGGCAAAAACACGCTTTCTTTAGCGGAATTTCTTCGCTTAAAGTTCTACTAGTGAAACGTCCCCTTAGAAAAATTAATGAATTACTGTGCTGATAAACCTCTTACGTTATTTGATTTTCAAACAGCTGAGCAAAACTGAACGTACTCAGACATTTCTCTCTTTACTTATTCTGATCATCACTAAACTGACACACAATATTTTTTTTTAGCGCAACGCAATCTGACTTTCAATAATCCCTACAAAAAAATGGCCCTGACTAACAATAATCTATACCTTTCATGGATCACTTACCTCACAAAAATCTTCGTTACTCGAACTACTGCAATACAGCGTGCGCCAATACTGCCAGCTGAATAAAAGATTTGAACTACTGAAGGCACTAACTACTGACAGATATAGTTAGCAAATGAAAGATTTTGATAGAGAACAAACAATGTATTTACCTTAATAATGTTCAAAAGTCATCATATATATAAGTTCATGATATACAATATTACATATTTACTCTTTCTGATGGACACACGTCCTGATCGTCCGCTCTCAAAATTCTGCCATCTCTCTCCCCACATCCACCACTGCTGGCGGCTCACCTCCAACTGCGCAACCCTACGCACTTTTCACATCCAGCTGCCCACCACTACAATAGCGAATATTCCAACAATGTCAACCAGCCACAGACTGCACACAGCACAGTCAGTGATTTTCATACAGAGCGCTACGTGGCGTTACCAACATAAAAACCTAAACAGCCTACTTACACAAGATACGGCTTGTTGAGGGAACTTATCTGTTGTGTAATACAGGGTGAGTAGTAAGTCAGTTAACATTTGCAAGTGCACTAATCCACTGAATAACGTAGGTAGTGAGATAAAAATTGATACACATGACAGAAATTACTTTTCTTTTTTAATTGAAACCAGAAACGAATGAAAAAGCGGCCAAGAGATGGAGCTGGACAGCAATTCGTCAGTTACACCGCGTGAGAATTGTGTATAAAATAAGCTGTACTGAAAGCAGTAATCAGACCATCTCTAGCCTGTCGGATAAACACCTACTGGAAAGTAGGAATTTTATGCAGGATGGAGCTCCACCCAATATTGCTATCAGGGTTGCCAGGTTTCTTGTTGCCAGGTTTTTTCTGTACAAAATCGGGATTTTTGTTTAACAAAACCTAGTCAAAATACACATAGGCTAAAATATAAAACACAATATACCAAAGCACTGTGTTTTACCTTATTGATATTTTTGCTCACTTTTCAACCTTCTTAGTATTATCTTCCCTTCTTCCTCGTCGAGAAAACAAAAAAAAAACTACAGACACGTAGATGACTTAATCATCTTCACCATTAATTTAGCTACTAATGTAGTCATTGGCAAAGGGTTACTCCCAGCCCGCCAAATGCTCCTCATCAGGCTGAAAATTCGTTCTGGAGCAGCTCTGAAACGAGACAGACAACAGGTTTCTCAACGACGAAACAATGTCATGTACTTATCATCAGACTTCAACTTAAAAAAGTTCTCATCTTCTTCCTTGAGGAAGGTGTTTAATTCTAAACATTCTTCGAACTTCAAATCCTCGTCTACATGAAGATCATATCGATAAGTCGCTTTTATGAATTCTGAAACTGAAAACTCTATCTTGAAACTCAAATTGTTTGTCAAGACAGTCTGTACCATGCCGCAAGTAACTTTTTGAATGTTTCCACGTTTACTGACTTCAAGACGACCGAGGATGCCATACAGGAAGAAAACTGCACAACCCTGCTTACTTGTTCTTGGAGAGAATGACTAAGCAATGCCATTATCGAATTGTGGCTCGCTACTCGAAAGCAACAACTGTTGAGTCAGGTTTGCCAATTAAGCACTCTAACTCTAAAAGCAGAATTTTAAATTTAAGTAACTTTTACTAGACGGTCCCTCAATGTTAAACCTATAATTTATTGTGCAGACATTTATATGTTGCGTAACATTGTCCATTTATGTTCGATTGCGATTTTTACCTACCTCGACAAAGTTCAATCAGGAGTCGGGTTGTCTACTGGAAATTAGGGACAATCCCGGCTCAAACGGGTTGTTTGGCAGCCCTCATTGCTACACATGCGCACATCGTTTGTGAGGATCGCGTGCCAATCTGCCACGTCTGTGACGCTTGGCCTCCCAGGTGTGATTGTAGGTTGTGGGGGGTTATCTGAATGCGCAAGTCTATTGCTATCTTCCGACTTCATTAGAGATGCTAAACAACATCGGATGGCAGTTTCTCACTCTACCTACTGATATGCTGTACAGTCCTGTTCAAAATATTGTCCCTCAACTACAGGTATTCTTGGTGACTGACGGCCGACTTCTTGTGCATCATCTTTGCTAAAAATCAATTGTTAACCTAATTTTTGTTTTTGTGTCTTATGACGCCCCGTTTTTAGGTTATTTTGTGTACATTTTTTGGTTTCAGTTAAAGTCAATGTCATTTGAAGCATGTATATCAATGTATATCTCTCTAACTACATTATTCTGTGACGTATTGAATTATCAAATGTTAATACAGTTTTGGGTCAACCTGCATGTCCTCTTTTCTTCTGCTTCGATATTTAAATGAGGGCTGTTCAAAAAGGAATGACATAATTTATTAAGATCATAACTGCTCACGCTAGAATTTAGTCTTATGGTATTCTGTTACTTAAATCTGTGACACACACGCCGTACTAATTTCATTGTTGACACCGCTGGCTATCGCCTCTTGAGAGTTGGGCAACTGGAGACATATTGAGCACAGCCAACCGCAACAATGGAGGTTACGAGCGATGAGGAATATGCGGCTTTGAAATTCTGCTTTCATCTCACCTAATCTTTAGTCGAGGCTAATGCAATGTTATAGGAGACCTATGGAGAGTCTGTTCTTCCCTGCAACACAGCTCGAAGATGATGTGAATTGTTTAAGGAGGGATGAGACTGGGTTTCAATGGAAGGTGGTACCAACACTCCAGTTACATCAACACCGCTGCTGTAATTGTGAGAGACGATTGACAAATAATCTAGCAAATAGTTTCTGAAATACTGAAGATTTATTGAAGTTCGTGATCGAATGAGACGGTGGGTTCCAAGACTGGTGAATCAGGAACAGAATAATATCAGCACACATGTCTGCTCGTGGTTGAAGTTAGTGATAGAGGAAGATCCGGAGTTTCTTTCAAAAGTAAGCTTAGAGCAAACAGCAAAGCCCGGTTGGAAACCTCCTCCATCACCAACCCCCAAAAAAGCAAAAATGTCATTACCCTCACAGGGTAATGACATTCTACGTCACTCTGCTGCCATAAAGACCTTTCTCCGTGAAGTCTGGTCACAGGTCGTATGTATACACATCTGCTAGTGCGACAGATTGAGTTGTGTGTTAGTGTTGGGATTGATGACGCGCTGTTTTGCGACTTTGGACAACAGTTAAACGTCGAGAGTGTGCGCAGCCTCCGTCAATTACTGGCGGTACACTGTTTCACGCATTATCCGAGTGTCTATGCATTCGGATAGACTTTATGGCTGTTGACAGCTGCCGGCCGAAGTGGCCGCGCGGTTCTGGCGCTGCAGTCTGGAACCGCGAGACCGCTACGGTCGCAGGTTCGAATCCTGCCTCGGGCATGGATGTGTGTGATGTCCTTAGGTTAGTTAGGTTTAACTAGTTCTAAGTTCTAGGGGACTAATGACCTCAGCAGTTGAGTCCCATAGTGCTCAGAGCCATTTGAACCATTTTTTGTTGACAGCTTTAACAGCCCTACAACTACAATTATATTCCGAAAACCAATTTACGATGTGCGGCGGAGGACAGTTTTGGTACCACAATCTCTCCACCCCATTTTTGCCTGCTCTATTCACGCATGGTGCGTCGGATGAGAAACTTCCAATACGCCTGATCTCTTCACCTTGTCGTCATTTCGCTGTACATATTTCGAATGAAGTAATATGTTGCATGAGTCTTCTTGAATTTCCAGAACTTTAGCAGTAAAACTATCTCTCTTGTAGCTAAGGCCGGAGTTTGTCGAGCATCTTCATAAACTTACTAAACTCACGAGCTTATTAAACAATACTGTGAGGTAAAACTACGCTTTCCGGCAGTTTCTTTAATACTCGGATGCAACTCGACAAGATTTCCTCTACTGTGCCAACCTCTTCATTTCAGAGTAATACCGGCACCCAGTATCAACAACTGTTTGCTCCATGTATCCCAGTCTCTGCTCCCCTACAGTTTCTAACCTCTGCAGCTCCTTTAGCTATTCACTGCCGTCTCTCAACGTCTACCTTCTTCTTGTTAGTGTTTTCCATACGTTTCTCTCGATTCTGGGGAGATCCTAATTTCTTATCAGTTCGCGTCTAATTTTCGGTTTTCATAAGCATCGTCCGCACCAGATGCACCGCGCTGCCCTATGCTTGAAAAGATCGGTGTGCTCTGATTATTTTACAATTGTAGTTGATTTTATAAAGTACGGCGAGTGTTTGGTGTTGTATATTGTATCCTAGTGATAAGCTTTAGTGAATCTTTCGCCAGTCTATGTACCTGCGTAACTGATTATAAGTTAATTTGTGTGTCACTGTAGATTTTGTTATCTTGTCTGTCCAACGTGCGATTAAGATGTTGTACTGTCTGGTGGGCTAGTAATGTTGATTCAGAATTATATCAGCGCCCACTCTGTAAAGCTAGTTTTAATGGGATGAAGTAATGTTTCTTATGAATGACATGCAAATAAGGTTAAGCTGTCTACTGTATGTTCATTGGTGCCTCTTTGACTGTGGAATAAGTAATTATTTTTTCAAATTTACATTGCTTTATCAGAATTTGGCTAATTTGGAAGAGTAGTGCTTGACTAGTCTGCTTATACATACGCTATGTCATTGAAAGTATTTGGTAATAAATCAAAATTCTTGATTAAGATTCACGCTTACACTATTCCCACGCCAACTCCACTCCCACCCAAATCCGGCAGGCAACGATTTATACTGTATCCACTGAAAGGTACTGTAACCAATAGTGTCAATAGTGTAAATAAACATCAATTTATGTCTTTGGTGTTTATGCCTAATAAATTACACTTACTTACATTTGATGTCAACTGCACCAGCAGGTCTTTCTGTATTTCCTAGGATATTTATTGTTTTCTTTTTCAGCTATTATTTGTTTTTCCATCTTCAGCTTACTGCGATTAAATTAAAGAGAATTTTTACAGCAGATGCGTTTTGATTTCATTTATAAAGCACCTTCCCGTGGTTATTGGTGTTTCTCTAGATATTCTCCAAACCATTGCTTCTTCCCTACCTGCTAACAGCGGCTGACGTCGAAAGAGTTCGTTTCACATATACACTTGGCAATTTTTTGCCAGGCTGCAATATTTCTTGATCTAAATTTTGGTTTCTTATGCTTTGCTTTGGTAAATCGGACTGTAGTTGTGTGTGTTACTCACCCATTCTGTGCAGAATGACAAAGGCACAGTATAAAATACTAAAATTCAGAGCAAGATATACCCCATTGTGACAAAAACTGGCAAGTCTGAATGTGAATGAAGACTTTGGAGATCATCCGCTGCTAGCATGGAGAGAAGAAGCAGTGATCTGAAGAATATATGGAGAAACACCAATAACCACGGAAGATGCTTTACAAATATAAACGAAACGCGTCTGACGTACAAGCTCTCTGTAATTAAATTACAGTAAGCTCAAGACGGAAAAACCAATAATAACTGATTCTGAAAGCTACTGCGGAAGATAGCCGTGCAAGAAAACTTATTTTTTTTTCGTTTTGTGTATTTATTAATGGCTGTTGGATATTACCCATACGTCCAATCTGTGAATGATTTTTAACATTCAAATTTGTAACAGCCTGTATACATTGAAACGCTAGATGTAACAACAGTTACAGTTTTGCCTGAAATTAAGTCAATGATCTAAAAAAAAAAAAAAAAACTAAAATAAGGTTTGATAACACAAAGCATACTTATTAATTTACTAAGAGCTCGTTGATAATGCATTGCTGTATACATAACACGCTGCAATAGTATCGTATTTTCTATTGCCGCCAAAGAAAAGGTGGTTAACGTCTTCCTCACTACAGCTTTCTTGTGAGGAAAATGGGATCACGTTGAGTCGACAGAAATGCTTTCGAAATCTCCTGTGATTGCACCGGAATCGTGTCATTGTCACTATAAGGTTTCTGCTGTATGTGTCATTTTGGTGCCAAGCACGTGATGGGAGATTAGGTACTTACGCTGCATGAATTATGGTATGTACGAAATCGTCGGGTGGAACTTTATCATACTAGACTAAACTCGTGTACACAGCTTTCTTGCACAAAGTATCTACTTCTCATTTCCCTTTATTCAGCCGTGCGGCTTCAGCCAGAATATAATGGTAGTCTTATTTAGGCGGCAGCTCAGTTTCCTTTGCTTAAACCCACCTGTGTAAATTTGTCTTGAGGACAGCCATGCTGCTCAGCTGTCAGTTAAAATTTTGTGATTCATTGTACCTTGGGAGTATGGAATGTGCGTCTTAAGGTTCAGCGTCACTAAGATGTTATTGTAAGACATACTGATGCAATTCAGATTTGGATGAACAGCCTCGCTACAGTCTGTGCTTGCCAGCCGTTGTGGCCGAGCGGTTCTAGGCGCGTCAGTCCGCAACCGCGCGACCGCTACGTTCGCAGCTTCGAATCCTGCCTCGGGCATGGATGTGTGTGATGTCCTTAGGTTAGTTAGGTTTAAGTAGTTCTAAGTTCTAGGGGACTGATGACCTCAGCCGTTAAGTCCCATAGTGCTCAGAGCCATGTGAACCATTTTTTACAGTCTGTGCCGTCTCCTGGAAAACCTTCCAAAAATATTACTATAAACACTATAAACACAAGTGAACAATGTCAACAAAGAAGAAAACTATGCGTTTTTAAGTATGTAAGTGTTCTATCAGTGATGGAATATAATTTTGGAAAGAGAAAAACTCTCCACCTTTACGTTTTTTTAACATAATAATATTAATAATAGATATATTTCTGTGTAACAAATACTAAGTATAACAAAGGCGATAACTGTATCACTTCATGGAATTTCTACGTAATCGAGTGATAACGGATGAATAAATTGATCACACTGGTGCCAGCTCTCGAACCTACTAAACGCTTTTGTACGAGGTTGCTCCTTAACGCACGATTTTGTTGATTGTACCAAGTTTTTTTCAGAACCCTTGTAATCTCATTACATATCTCTCTCTCCATGTGAATATATTTATCGCTATTCTGTGGTCGTAATGGCGCGTTGGCAGCCATTACGTGAAATATAATTCATCACACGCTTTTCAGACTTCACCCACAAGATAACAGTAAGAAATACTTTAAATGCTCTTGCTATTGGGAAACAAATACTTTTGCAGAAAAGTTTTCATTAAATGTACACGACGAACGAAAAGATAATAAATAATACTAAGAGGCTCAGGCTTGTGTATGAGTAAATCGCTGACTGGTAAAAAAATCTTGTTTTCACTGCTGTAAATTTTATTCAGATCCCAATTAACAGAATAAGAGGTCAGTGTTTAACAAAAAAATTTACGTCAGACTGACAGTAATAGTGCAGCTAAGTAGCTGATTAAATCGCGTGTCTCTCTGCAACAATATTCATTTATCGGACATTAACTGCTATGGTTTTAAGCAAACCACGCGTGTTTTTGAGTTAGTCGTGTTTCTTGACAACATAAGTAAATTGTTAGAGCCTAACCTAGTACGTTTACTCAGAATTATTTGGCTACGTACCGACATTGACTGCTGTTAGCATATATTTTAGCTGCTACTACGAGTGTGCGAAATATACGCGACGTCACGACTTATAAATATTTTCATCCACGATTCCAAACCTAACAAACCGATACCTTTCGTAAAGAGAGAGAGAGAGAGGGAGAGAGAGAGAGAGAGAGAGAGAGAGAGAGTCGATATACACTATGTGATCAAAAGTATCCGGACACCCCCAAAATCATATTTTTTGATATTAGGTGGATTGTACTGCCACCTACTGCCAGGTACTCCATATCAGTGACCTCTGTGGTCATTAGACATTGTGAGAAAGCAGAACTCTGCGGAATTCACGTACTTCGAACGTGGTCAGGTCATTGCGTCTCGCCTGTGTCATACGTCTGTACGCGAGATTTCCACACTCCGAAACATCCCTAGGTCCACTGTTTCCGATGTGATAGTGCAGAGGAAACGTAAAGGAACACTTACAGTACAAAAGCGTACAGGCCAACCGCGTTTCTTGGCTGACAGAGACCACCGACAACTAAAGAGGGTCGTAATGTGTAACAGGCAGACATCTATCCGGACCATCACACAGGAATTCCAAACTGTATGTAGAGCCACTGCAAGTACTATGACACTTAGGCAGGAGGCGAGAAAACTTGGATTTCATGGTCGACCGGCTGTTTGTAAGCCACACATCACGCCAGTAAATGCCAAACGGCGGTGTAAGGAGCGTAAACATTGGACGACTGAACAGTGGAAAAACAATTATGGAGTGATGAATCACGCTACACAATGTGGCGATCCGATGGCTGGGTGTGGGCATGGCGAATGCCCGGTGAACGTCATCTGCCAGCGTGTGTAGTGCCAACAGTAAAATTCTGAGCCGGTGGTGTTATGGCGTGGTTGTGTTTTTCATGGAGGGGGCTTGCACCCCATGTTGTTTTGGATGACACTATCACAGCCAAACCTACATTGATGTTTTAAGCACCTTCTTGCTTCCCACTGTTGAAGAGGAATTCGGGATGGCGATTGCATGTTTCAATACGATCGAGCACCTGTTCATAATGCACTGCCTGTGGCGGAGTGGTTACATGACAATAAAATCCCTGTAATGGAATGGCGTGCACATAATCCTCAACTGAATCCTATAGAACACATTTGGTTTGTTTTGGAATGCCGACTTCGTGTCAGGCCTCACCGACCGACATCGATACTTCTCCTCAGTACAGCACTCCGTGAAGAATGGGCTGCCATTCCCCAAGAAACCTTCCAGCACCTGATTGAACGTATGCCTGCGAGAGTGGAAGCTGTCATCAAGGCTAAAGTTGGGCCAAAACTAATTGAAATCCAGCATTACCGATGGAGGGAGCCTCGAACTTGTAAGTAATTTTCAGCCAGGTTTCCTGATATTTTTGATCACGTAGTGTAAGTCTTCTGGCGGTGTGTCAGTTGTGATATAATTTCATAATCAGTTATGGATTATTGTGTAAAGTCGATTGTGACACCTAACAAGAATCTCTTTGATCCGTATCTAAATTTATATCAAGTAATTTCCAGTTTTTCTTTACGTAAGACATATTTATAACAACAGAACAACATTGCTTATTGCTTGATGTTCTTCTGAAATTATATTTTAGGATTTCTGCTGGAAATCCAATATTCGATCTTGAAACCTGTTTATCACCCCAAAATTTGCTACAATGAATTAGGGCTGTATAACATCTAAAAACCGAATAGGATAACAGGTTCCATGGGGATCTTCGTTATTTGGTTAATTCCAAAATTATATAACATATCAACAAAGGACGCTGTTACGCAGTAATAAAATTGATTTAAACGACGGTTTTGACAAGTAACATATACATTCAGCAGAAGATAGAGGACAAAGATCTTGTTTTACGCAAACGAATCAGGTGAACTAGTAATATAAAATATGAAAAATAATATTAAAATCTCCTTAAGTTCTGAAATATTACTAACTAGCAAAATTTAAGACAAGTTTTGCAGTCTGTATGAAAATTCTTTTAAGATGACACACTTAAGGCCTACAATTAAATTCTCAGTCGTTTTACATTTCGCAAAAATTTTATTTATTTTATTTTGTTAAGACGGCAGACAGGTTTATGGAAACAATAGTGAACTCAGTTCTGGTTACTACTTCATTAATACCCATTAAAGCAAATTTAATATGCGATAGAAAACTCTTTAAGTTAATACTGCTATAAATTAAACTGGCGCTAGCCTTCAGGCAGCTTAACTCTGTTATAAATACTTCGTTTTGTGACCTCACAAACCCCAAAGTGGTGAGGAGAAGGATGTCTTTAAACACATTTTAGAGAGACGACGGGAATCACTTTACAGTGAATTTAAGTCTTGGTAGGTCGTGTAGACTTCTAATACATTTAATATCTGTGAACGGCACCCAAATGTCGGCTACCAACAGTGCTTAAACATGTCCGATGTGAGGTGTTGCTCACACTGACATGGTGGAAACAGTGAACAAAGTTTACAAAAGTTTATTGACCAAGGAAAGAAACGTTGGCTTCGACAATAATAACAAAATCACAACTATAGTGTCTTACAAGGATGAAAACTCGACAATATGGTGGTACCAGAGTCTGACAAAGTAACACTATTAGGATCTTCATAGGCAAAAGCACTTCTATGGAAAATATTGCAGGCCGCTGTGGCCGAGCGGTTCTGGGCGCTTCAGTCCGGAACCGCGCTGCTGCCACGGTCGCAGGTTTGAATCCTGCCTCGGGCATGGTTGTGTGTGATGTACATAGGTTAGTGAGGTTTAAGTAGTTCTAAGTCTAGGGGACTGATGACCTCAGATATTAAGTGCCATAGTGCTTAGAGCCATTTGAACAATTTCTTGAAAAGATTCTAGGTACGATGAAGCTGTCCTGAATAATACCAGCATAGGAAGAGGAGAGTCTGTCCTGAGTATAGTCTGATTGCAAAACAAGGAGAGATACTGAATATAGAGGCGTCGGTCCGTACTGTGGACTTCGCGAGCGTCCTGAGGCGATGGAATGAGTCGTACCCTCCCGGAGGCTAGGAGAGACTATCGGAATGGGAAGAACTGACCTGTGCAGTTTTTTTTTATTCTGTATTGATTTTCAATTCCCCCCGAAGGGGGCGGGCTGGCAGCAGCTTACTACGCTGCTCTACAGCCTACAGACTTTTTTAAATAAAGGAAGAAGAAAGAAACAAAGTAAAACAGGCCATTAAATGGTGATTTAAAGTGTAAAATGGCGTAAAATTGCGGAAAGTTAAAACAGAAAGCAAAAGGGGTTGGCAATGTAGATAAAAGACACAGGAATCAGACAAGTAACATAGTAAACACACAATTAAAAAACATGGCGACAGTCTGGTTTCTGTTCGCAAGAGATAAAAGGCACACCCAGCGACAGTATGATGGCCGTTCGCAACAGGTCCCAAAAACACAACACGCACTGTAGAACACTCACTGTAGAACACTGCACGAAAGTGGCAGCACAAAGACGACACTCCCGAGCCAAAGGCAGATTGGAGGGGGGGGGGGACCTGCAGGAGGGGGAAAAACAAGGAGGGTGGAGAGGAAAAAAACGAAAAGGGGGGGGGGACCAAGGAGGGACCTGTGCAGCTCTGGCGCCGACCTTTATAGCGTCCGGCAGCGGACACTTTCGGCACTATCTTCTGGTCACGTGAGAGGTGGACGCGAGTAGTCCCCTTGGAAGTCGCGACCCCTGGTAGCGTCGCCTGGTATCCGTCCGTTACTGCGACCGGGCGAGTTTGCGACGTTGATGTGCAGGGGCCATGTAGGCTGCACGCGTGCCTGAGGTGCCCGAAGGGTTGCCGATCGCTTTTGCGAAGATCTCCGGCGTAGCACGAAGTCAGTGAGCGTCTTTTGTTTATGAAATACATGAGGGAATTTTGTGACTTATCGGTATTTACATAGAACATACACTGCCTGACCAAGAAAGTGAAGCATTCGGAGGGGGAGGAGGAAATCAAATGAAGCTTCACAGGTTTAGAGGGTATGTGGTGTTATTTCAGTGATTACAAAATAGAATAAAATTTACCAAGAAACTCAGTTATCATTATAACGTTGCACCCACTCTAGACAGGATGAGTGCACTGATCGGTTACGTAGGGTGTCACAAAGACGCTGAAGGCTGTCCGTTCTTCTTCTCAGGAAGACTGGGGCCCAAGTCCTCTAACTGGTTATTGGTATCCTGGTTACTGTGACTGGGACGCAGTTGACGTCCAAGATGGTCCCACACATCCTATTGGCGACTGATCTGAGTATTTTTCAGGCCACAGGAGTACCTTAATATCACGCAGACAGTTCGTAGGGACTAGTGTGACGTATGGACAAGCATTGTTTGGAAAATATCACCACGATATTGTTGCATAAGAGGTAGCGCATGAGGACGTAGGGCGTCCATGACCACCGTTGTGCCGTCGGAGTTCCCTCAGTCACTACCAGCCGTGACGTGAAGTCACACCCGATGGCTCACCACACCATGACGCCAGGAGCAACACAGCTGTACCTTTCCAAAGTATTGGATGAATGGTACTTCTCTGCAGGAAGCCACCATACTCGCCGACGATCGTCATCCGAGGTAGGCCAGAACCACGATTCATCATGCGATCAGAATGTGACGCCATTTATCACAAGTCCACGCTTACCAGTAACCTCACCACACCAGACGCAACCGTTCGTGTTGCGGTACTCACACCAACTTACGTATGGGGCGGTAGTTTCCTAGTCCGGCTGGTGATTGTCTTTGGCCAATGTGGCATGACGACACATAATGTTGCAAAGAGACCTTTACACGTCGTCTGAAAGCAGGCCGAGGTGCGAAGGGGTTACGATGTGCTTGGTGGGCAATACGAGACACCTCTATTGTGGTGTTCGGACGTGGTCGACCGTAACATGACCCTCATGTTCTCTCGCAGTCCAACACTGGGTCACTGTCACATCCAAATGCTCCATAAATCTGGATACTGCAAGACTCGACCAGCCTGCCAAATGGGGACCCACAATGAGGCCCCTCTCAGTCTCTCTCAGGCGCTGATAAATCTTTATCACACGAATAATATCCGTGTTCATCCCAGGGATCATTCAATGTGGGCTGGACTTTACTTTTATCGAACTCAGGCACGTGGCTGGCGATAAATACAGGCCCGAGAACATGTTTCGCTGACGTCATCAATGTAGTTTCGAAAGAAGTCAGCAAGGTAGTTTCTAAAGACGCCAAGGTCTCGTAGCTTGTCCCCTTCTTTATCCATGGGCGCGGACGGCCACTGAGAGCAGCTCCAACATTATCCCTTTACTCCGAGCTGCCTGCACCAGACCAGTCTTGCAAGTGATAGTGTATTCACAGCACTGGCAAGAGGCTAATTAATTTAATATATCCCAAATTATGCTGCCACCTGGCCGCCATACACAGCCACAGACTGCATGTGTGCTCTCTATCAAGGGCTCTCATTCCCGATCGTTATTGTTCGTAACAGTCGGGGGTACAATGTTTGTAGGAATCTATAACGTGAAAGTTGATCCCACTCCTGTAAGCGAATCCACCCAATATCTCATTACCCGAGTTTCATTGTTCTTATAGACCGAAACGCTAAAGAAACTGGTATAGGAACGCGTATTCAAACACAGAGCTATGTAAACAGGCAGAATACGGCGCTGCGGTCGGCAACGCCTATGTAAGACAACAAGAAAAAAGATGTTAAAATGTGTGTGAAACCTTATGGGACTTAACTGCTAAGGTCATCAGTCCCTAAGCTTACACACTACTTAAACTAAATTATCCTAAGGACAAACACACATACCCATGCCCGAGGGAGGACTCGAACCTCCGCCGGGACCAGCCGCACAGTCCATGACTGCAGCGCCTCTGACAAGACAACAAGAGTCTGGCGCAGTTGTTAGATCGGTTACGGCTGCTACAATGGCAGTTTATCAATATGTAAGTGAGTTTGAACGTGGTGTTGTAGTCGGCGCACTATCCCGTAGGACCATTTCACCAGTGATCGTGAATATCAGGAATCCTGTAAAACATCAAATCTCCGACATCGCTGCTGCCGGAAATAGATCCTTTAAGAACGGGGACAACGGAGACTGAAGAGAATCGTTCAGCCTGACAGAATAGCAACCCATCTGCAAATTGCTGCAGATTGCAATGCTAGGCCATCAACAAGTGTCAGCGTGCGAACTATTCAACGAAACATCGTAGATATGGTCTTTGGAGGCCGAAGGCCCACTCATGTAGCCTTGCTGACTGCACAACACAAAGCTTTATGCCTCGCCTGGGCCCATCAATACTGACATTGGACAGCTGATAAAGGGAATATGTTGCCTGCTCGGACGAGTATCGTTCCAAAATGAATCGAGCGGATGGACATGTGCGGGTATGGAGACAACCTCATGGATCCATGGACCCTGCATGTCAGCAGGGGACTGTTAAAGCTGGTGGAAGCTCTGTAACGGTGTGAGGCGTATGCAGTTGGAGTGATTGGGACCCGTGCTACGTCTAGGTACGACACTGACAGGTGACATGTACGTAAGCATCCTGTCTGATCACGTGCATCCATTCATGTCCACTGTGCATTCAGATGGCAATTCCAGCAGGATAATGCGATACTTCACACGTCTAAAATTGCTATAGAGTGGCTCCAGGAACACTTGTCTTAGTTTAAAAACTTCCGCTGACCATCAAACTCTCCAGATATGAACATTATTGAGCATATCTGGGATGCCTTGCAACGTGCTGTTCAAAAGACATCCTCGTACTCTTAGGAATTTATGGACAGCCTTGCAGGATTCATGGTATCAGTTCCCTCCAGCAGTGCTTCAGTCACTAGTCGAGTCCATGCCACATCATGTTGGGCACTTCTGTGTGATCGCGAGGGCTCTATACGATATTAGGCAGGTGTACCAGTTTCTTTGTCTCTTTTTTAAGTCTGTATACCCCAGTCAATATTTGTGTCTGGTAATACTTTAGGAATTCTCGCAATAAATCAGTCTGTGATACCAAAATCTTTGCATTATTTAGTAGTTGAATTTCACCTTTATTATCAAGGGCCTTTACCAGATACGACTGATCAGCTATTAATTTATTACAAATGGAATTATGTCGAAGGCGCAACTCTTAAATTGATCACAAATAGGGTCTATCATAATTTCCTCCATAAATTTTCTGCTGCTTGATAGGAACTGTGGTAGTTAAAGGGGGAATTGAGTGTATTAGCCAAATTAACACGGATTTCTTTAATGAATTTGGTTGACATGACCATCTCTCAATCCCGGCATCACGCAGTGTTTGTGGCCAACGATAAATACCTATCTAATCCCTTCAGTCAAATCTTTGACACTGTAGTAGATAAGATTTTAGCAAAGATCTTTGATAAAAGTTAGTACGAGGGCCTAGCTTTCATTATAGTTCGCCATTGTATTAGTGTAGCTTCACTTGCTTTAGTACATTTAGACTGTAAAATGACAAGTGTATTTGCTGCGTGGCTACCACCGCAGTGATCATTGTAAAGTACAAAGAACACGAAATTCTTCATAACACAAAGCACGCTGAATGCGGACACCGTAATAAGCAGATGTAATCTTAGAAATAGATAGATTCAACAATCAGTGGATGATGTTAGCTTGCATATAAACAGAAAGGAAAGACATGACGATGTGAAAAGCCAAGAATGTTCAAATTGTATAAGTGAAATAAATGTATTTATTTGTAGTCTAAACAACCTAACTTATCCTTCATAAATTTCTCCTTACGTGAATTATATGGTAGTTCACAGGTTTATTTAATAATACATGTATTGGTACACCATATGATTCGAATACTATATTGCAAGCTGGAATAGCTTTCGCCTGTTGCTAAAAATCTTAACTCACCACGCGATCTTTAGCAGAAACAGCTTTCGTGATTTAAATGATGAAACACTGCAATGGTTACATATTTTTCCATTACTTGCACTATGTTTTGCGAGAATTTATTCTCATGATGAAGTACAAATATTTACATAGGTATTTTATGCTGTTTCGGAAAATCAGGCGAACTGAATCATTCCTACTGAAGTAAACTATAAAAACGCAATTTCAGGGCAAGGGAGGCAGAACAACATACATACGAACACTACATGAAATACCTGTGTAAATATTTCCTCTTGATACAGAGAATAAATTGTCGAAACACGTATTAAACAAAAAAAAAAAAAGTAACTAGTGCAGTCCTTCATTATTTAAATCATGAACGACAGAGTTACAGGGTTCCGAAAAACATCTATTATGATGATTGAAATTAAGGAATGGCATTTTTTAAATGAGTATAGTGTAATAAAACATGAGAGGCGACTTTCAAGAAAGGGAAGCTGAAATGTTTGTTCGCCCATTGTCAAAGAATTTTTGTTCTTCTTTATGTCCTCGCACTGTAGCTCACGAATCAGTGGGTCCTCATTTGTGAGTAATTGAAGAAGAAAAATTTCAGAATTTTGTGTGGTACTCTACAGCGTTAAAAGCTTGCGTGCTGTAGTGTGGTTGCATGGTATAACAGACAGGCTAACAGCAAAGTATGCAGGAGGTTGTAGTTTAGAATCTCGTTTGATAGAGTATCTTTTTTCCATTTTAAATCTTTATCGAACTGATTTTCATCATCATTTTTATTCAATTAATTAAGTTAAATGTAATTTATTAACTCAATTCCTCCGTCATACAGTTTTAATGAAAATATCAACTCCTTCACTGCCTTTCATTTTTCTTTCTATCATTCATTCTCAACTTGAAATCTTTGTTCATACCTTTTTAATTAATTTTATATATTAATTTCGGTTTACTTTCTTTAGTTTAATCAACCGGTTTTGTCGTCCACATTATTGCACTCATTATATCGATTTCTCATTTTGCTTGAATTTCGTTTTACTTCTAAACCCGTCTTTCATGCAAATTTTCATCTGTGTTATTTTGTCCGTAGAGCAATAGGTATTTAGGTTATATTTTAAATCTCCGTGTGACGATTCGGTGGAAAAAATTGCCCATCTGGAAACAAAAATACACGTTTCAAATGGTTCAAATGGCTCCAAGCACTATGGGACTCAACATTTGAGGTCATCAGTCCCCTAGAGCTTAGAACTACTTAAACCTAACTAACCTAAGGACATCACACACATCCACCTGCCCGAGGCAGGATTCGAACCTGCGACCGTAGCAGCAGCGCGTTCCGGACTGAAGCTCCTACAACCGCTCGGCTACACGTTTCACACCATTGTACAATTATAAATAGAACATTTCATCTTTTGTTTTTTAAATGATTGATCGCAATTTTCAAATAATTGAATAGAATAATAGATAAATATAATTAAATTCACATTCACAAAAATTCCGACTGGCAATGGAATGATGTAAGGAAATAATAAAGAAATGAAAAAGTTAGTACTGTGATTAAAATGAAGTGACAAAGAAATAGTAACTGAATAAAAATAATGATCGAGGTAGTTTCGATAAAGATACAAAAGAAAAGTAAAAAGCTTACTCCATCTTATGAGATTCGAATCCACAACCTCCTACAAGTGAAGCTGTTCGTTGCATTAGTTCGGGATGGACGTCCCAAGGCACCGGTTCAAGTTCATCGTTGACCCATTCACTGAGTTTTTTTGTTGCAGAGGGCAGCTAACCCTCTCACCGAACACGCTGAGCTACAGTGTCGGCATTCCATAAGACCACGCAGCCAGACTATGTAAATCAACTTTTTCAACGCTATTGAGTACCACACAAAAAACTGTTTTTTTTTTTGTTTGTTTCGTCAGTTGCTCGCAAACGAGGGCCCACCAGTGTGTGATACCCGGGATTTTCAGCTGCGTCACCGTGCAGATAGTTTGACAAAAGTCGATCGCACCGCTGGGGACCTCTCCTGGTCAGGGATAGGTGACGTCACACAGCGCACCAGGGCGCGCAGCAGCCTTTGTGCAGAGGGAGTAACGACACGGACGAGGCGCTCGCTCCAGACGGCCCCCGCCAGGTGCGTGGGCGAGCGTGCGGCGTGCGGCACGCGCCTCGCGCCCTGCCTCCTTGTCTTGCCCGACACGAGCGCCGCCGGAAGCCGCCGCTGCCGCCTACGTCGCCTGGCGTCGCCCGTCTGCCGCCCAAACTCTGGCACGCGAGCTCCCACACATTCCTGGCACTGCAACCGTCGCCGCTCGGTGTGGCCGAGCGGTTCTTGGCGCTTCAGTCTGGAACCGCGCGACCGCGTTTGTCATTGACAGGAAATTAAAAACGTTGGTGCCCTTTTCGGGACTCTGACTCTGATTCTACTGGATGGAAAGCCCAAGTGCACTCCCCCCCCCCCCACCCCCCCCACAAACCCATGGATACTGTCCAGATGCAGGAGAGGAAGGTTAGGTTAGCACACTTTATTTTTTTTGGTCGGGGAACTGATGCAACGATCAGTCCTAGTTACGTAATTAATCAAAAAGTTTGGGCATAATTATACAAGCATATGCATACACAAAGACAGCATAAAATCGCGATGCAGCTCAAAAACTGATGACGCCATACAATTGATGTTATCCTCTTGGGGAAAAATTCGCAATACCATTCGAAACTAGTGACAGAGACACTCAGACTTTACCCTGCACCTTCAAGCTGGCAGGAAAAAAGGCAGGGGTTTAAGGTACTATCTTTATTCTTTTTGGAGGAAAATATGTTCAACTGTCGAGATGCTGGTGTTGGACAGAGAGGAGTCTAAAAAGTGTATTACCTGTAAGCATACAGTATCTATTGCTGTTTGACCTCAGAGTTCGCTACAGATGCCTACTCGAAAACCATCCTGCAGCCCAGGTAATTGAAGTCAATACGCGCTATCACAACTGATGGAAAAAATGCATCACAGTTCAAATTACACTTCGAAAATGTCGTGAAAGAGAAACAGCACTCGTAATGAAGACATCGTAATGCAGCAAATGTACTAGGGAAAAGACTGCAAAGGGGCCAGTAGTTAGCATTCTCCATGATGTAAATCACAAACTGCTGAAAACCGAGGCCCTCTCACCTCTCCTCACGCCTCCCCTCCCCCCTGACTCTCTCCATCCATGGGAAGGACACATGCTTCTTCAAACCTCTTGATGCTCTGCAGTGCGTCTCGCAGCCCCACTATACCTCTCTATGGTCGCTGGCCGCACCAGGCATTCCGCAACCCTCTGTGGTCGCTCGCTTATGCGGCATGCATTGAGGCGATGGTCCTAGACAACACAAAAGGGAAATTTAGTAGCACGATCCCGCCCATCCGGAGAACACTCCAGATGGTTTTTCCAAAGTTGCCTGCTTGGGAAACAGGAAGCCCCTTTCGCCTCAAGCCAGCGCAGCCTCACACCGCAGTGCCTTCAGTACAAAGTGTGACGCTGGCATCCCTCACAACGAAACTGTGATAAATGACTGCCACCCCGACCGAGGGAGAGCCGCGGTCTCCTAATGAAATCGCCCACAGCAGCCCGCCATTCTGCGCTAGACTATTGAACATCAATACGACTCCTATAGTAAAGCAACTATTAAAAAAATGTGTATATAATCGTGATGGTAATAAATGTCCTCTTTCCACGAAAATAGGCAAAGTCCATTTTCTTTTAGTTTTATGATCAAAATTGGTATAGTTTTTATGTTCAAATGCAAGATACGATTTGCATCTCATTATTTTGTGACGTCCAGCTAAGTGCACCGCCACCGATCACAAATGACCAACAGAGACATGTCCACCATGTGTAAAATCAGGAAAAAAATTCAAATATTTTGCTGCGAAAATTACCAATCTGCACAGAATGTCCTTGTTATCTTGAAACCATCATCGGAGTAAAGAAAAAACTCCGAAGAAAAAACATTTATATTGAGCAATTTCTTTCAGCTTCTTGAACAAATTACTTGACCTGAGAGCGTCTCTCACGTTCAGTGTCTATCTTTCATTCCGTTGGCTTACATGTCGGAAATAAACACATTCAGTTTATGTTCCACAGCGAGAAGCTATAATTCAAGAGGATGTAGCTGTTTTGTACACTATGACAGGTCCCATTTTACCAATGCGATGCTCTGTCATACTAGCATTTACGAAACAATCGTGAGAGCCTGTCTTGCCCTGTGTAGGTGAGAGATTGAAATTTCGTTAAACGATACCGCCACGAAAAAAAGAAACACCAGTCAAGAATCTTTCTGTGGTGCCCTAGCCATCTCTTCCACCGGCCAGGTGGCAAGTCATTGATATCAATTTGATAGGTCTGCATGGCGATTAATTTTTTTTTTCAATGGTCGTATTACACTCACCAGGTAGGTCAAATGCTATTCGGTGGAGGGAAAACGATGTTCTTTTCGAGGAGCAATATTGAGAACCGACATTTGAAACTGACCGCAGAGGGATTCTACAGCCCACACCATACATTTCGCATAAGGACTGCACTGTTAGAAACACGATCGTTGCGTCTATGTTACCGTTCCCCTGCATACAAAGCAGTCTTGAGTCTACGGGCCGGCCGGAGTGGCCGTGCGGTTCTAGGCGCTAGAGTCTGGAACCGAGGGACCGCTACGGTCGCAGGTTCGAATTCTGCCTCGGGCATGAATGTGTGTGATGTCCTTAGGTTAGTTAAGGTTAATTAGTTCTAAGTTCTAGGCAATTGATGACCTCAGAAGTTAAGTCGCATAGTGCTCAGAGCCATTGAACCATTTGAGTCTACAGGCACACACAAGAGTCGCTGATAGCGTTACGCTTTCGTGTGGAAATACTGTCTGCCATTTCGAATCAACTCTGTGCAGTCTTACAAGTACTTGTATTGGATCCTGTAAAGACGTATTTTAATGATTAAAGCCACTGGTGAATCATATTCGTGCCACTCTCATATCTCGAAACGTGTCCCCTTTTTCGAACCTATCTGCTGCAACAACACTGCAGCACTGTTTTTTAGACAGTCCCTCTGCATCTTGCTCGTGTTCGAAGTCGCTTGGACAGACAGTTGTACAGTTTCATCGCCTGCACTGCAGGATGACCAAATCCAACAGACTATCAATCACACAAGAGGGATCCCGTATTGTTCCTTCATAAGCAGTTTAATATATTGTTTTTTAGGTTGTAACACACCCACTCAGTGTACACAGCCATACGCTTCGTTTTTTCTACGATTTCAGCTGCTGCTAAACTGACATTAACACATTTCGATCCTCTGGCTCTCACAGAAAGATGAAAAACACATGGTATAAACTGTACAGCTACCACAACACAGGCTTGTAGAAATAAAACATATGGAAACTGGAAGAGTTTGCGGTATTGTAGAGCACTTCCAACAGCTATTCGAAGGTTAATCTCATCTTCCTCATCGACAAGGTAGCGGATGTCCTGGTGGTCCATTTCGAAAAGCATTGTTCCTTCATTTTGCAGTCATGTACATGATTACATTTGCGGTGTTGACCATCGCCGGTCGGTGCTGTTCACAACACGTGTGAGGTAGCGCAAATAAAACTGGATGCATTAGAGTACAGTGTTATACTACTCCACCCGACCAGAAAATAGTGCTTTTGCGCTAGGTGTTGGCAACTGTGCTACATTTACAAGCAATTTTAGAACACGGAACGAGAAGTGATGGCATGGATAGAAGTGACATAAAATCGATAAAATGTCGGAAAATACGTATGAATTGAGGGAAAATACACCGAAATGCGGGGAAATTCAGGGAGTACTTACATGTCTTTTGATTAGTGCAGAACATTTCTTATGCTACAAGGGAACGAGTGCAAGACAGCATGAGCAATACGAGAAAACGCTGAGGGAAGCACTTGGAACCGGGGAAACAGTCTTTTAAGTTTCCGTCGAGATAACTTTCCATTGTATGTCTATTGAGGTAATAGTGATAAGCACGAGTTGCCTATTGTCTTTAATACTTTACAGGAAAAAAGAGAAACATCTGCCTATAAACTTACTTGCATGTGCGTTAAGGGGTGGCAGGGAGTGGATGGAGTGATCGATTGAGGGGAGCTGTAAAGAGGTATGATTTAATGGTAGACTGATGATACCTTCTAGAGAGAGAGGGGCATGTTGCTGCTGGTCATTTGCTCATTTTTTCCGTTGTTCTGTCGTGACGTAACCAAGGTTCGACTCGCATACAACTGCGTGTTTTGTGTGTGACTTAGAGCACTGTTTACTTGCGATCATTAACAGCAAACCTCTCGGTCATCAGAGGACTTCCATCCCGTTTCGACACATTCCTCTAGGCGAACGAAGAGTTATGCAATGTATTCCATTCCCCTGCCGCACCTTGGGCTTAAAATCGAGTATTCAGTTTCATAACTACAGTGATTTTAAGTTAGCGACAGCTGTTTCTGAGGTACTACAGTCCCCTTATATACATCTGCTTGGCAGATGTCCTGTTTACGGAGTTAGTGGCAGCATGACGAGTAATTTTACATGTCAAACACCGGTGCTATGCGTTGTCGTTTTCTTTGTAAGAGGCATTCTCCATTACTAACGATGTTTTACATGGGACTGATGGGAGCATAATATAATTCTGAACTTTGGTCAGGTGTGAACAGTGGGGGCTATACAACTCTGGAAAGTTACATTGTACTTTTATCACAAGGAATCAATGTTTTAAGGGACTAGTTTTTCATTTTACAGTTTATCACCATAGTTTATCGTAGAGAACCTGCAAGGAGAATGTCCTGCTCTGGAACTATATTTCTTACATTGGGATAGTAATAGCGTTGCATTCCATACGACTAATACATCAGATGCCGCACCGATACAACATTATAGTGTGTTTTAAGTGCAGAACCTTGTATTCTTAGGAGAGCATGTGTTTCTCTCTTACCAGTACCTCCTTGGTAAAGACCCCACACACTGGAACAATACTTTCGAATTGATAGCGCAGTTGATTTACGTAAAATGCAACAAACTCCGTCTATCTGGAGCTCCATCACGCATAAAAACTACCCGTTTCTTGTTCTTAACCGTCTATTGTATCATCACAACACTTTCATATCTACTAAACACTGATAAGGGGTGCTAACCTTCTCAAAATTCGCGCATCTGGAGACATCTTGTGCTCTTGGACGGGTGCAGGACAGCGGCTACAGGTAATACACTTTTTAAAATCCTCTCTGTACAACACCAGCATCTCGTCAGTTGAACATATTTCCCACCAAAAAGAATAAATGTAGTACATTACAGCTCTGCCTTTTTCCCACCAGACGGTAACTTTAGGGTAAAGTTTGAGTGTGTCTGTCACTAGTTTCGAGTGGTATTACAAAATTTTTCCAACAGCATAACACCAGTTGTACGGCATCGTCAGTTTTTGAGTTGCATTGCGATTTTATGCCATCCTTTTGTCGCGCTATTCATATGGTTGTGTAATTAGGCTCGATCTTTGTGATTAATTACGCAACTAGGACCGATCTTTGTGTCAGTTTCTTGACCAAAATAAATAAAGTACATTAACCTAAACTTCCTCTCCAGCATCTGAACCGTTTCCATGTGTTGGTGGTGGTGGTGGTGGGGGGGGGGGGTGTCCACTTGGGCTTTCCATCCAGTAAAATCAGGCTTCGAGTCCCAGAAAGGGCGCCGCCATTTTTAATTTCCCGTCAATGCCAAATGCCTCTGGTGGTTTAATTGTGTTGGGGGGGGGGGTGCACTTTGGCTTTCTGCCCAGGAGCACCAGGGTTTGAATCCCGAAAATGGCACCGCCAATTGTAATTTCCCGCCAATTCCCGGGTGGAGGGTGGCGTGGAATGTTGGCACAGCCTTGGGACAGATAAATTCCCGCCAAAATTCTAAATTCCCGCCATTAGGGTAGGTTGGGGAAGGAGGGATGGAGAGGGGGGCGGGGGGGGAGGGGGGAGAGGCCCAGGTGCAGTCTGAGAAAAACACGTGACGTCATCCAGGGGTAGGGGTGGGCGTGGTCAGGGGCAAGGACGGGGTAGGGGTGGGCGGTGGGGGCTGATTGATTGATCAATTTAATTAACTTGCATATCAATTTGATATCAAATGTGTCCTTATAACCCCAACTCTATTCTACTGTTATTTTTGTCTGCTCTATCACCAGATCTGTCTCCAATCGAGCACATATGGGACATCATAGGACGACAACTCAAGGGTCATCCGCAGCCAGCATTAACCATCCCTGTATTGCCCGGCCAAGTTCAACAGGCATAGAACTCCATCCCACAAACTGACATCCGGCACCTTTACAAGAAAATGCATGCACGTTTGCATGCTTGCATTCAACATTCTGGCGGTACACCACTTATTAGTGAACCAGCAGTTCATATTTGCAATGACTTACACGGGGTCACATTAATCTGTGATATTGCATTGTTAATCACTTAAATATGTTATATACGAAAATTTATTCCATAAATTTCATCACTCTACATTAATTATTTTTTGGTTTTGCAATTTTTAGGCGTCAGTGTATTTAATTGTTAGTAGAATTTTCTTCATAATTGATCTACATTTAAAACTCACAGCTCTGTCCACGGAATCATCATTAGGAATAGAAACAATCTGTGCAGAGACTCGAAAATCACTTGCTTTAGTTCAGTAAGTTGTCCATTATTCAGGAATGCATCGTTTCAGCAACGTACTGCCAACTGCAATAATTTTAGCTATTAGTTTTAAGAGGAGGCTAAAGGATTTATTACTGGAAATATCCTGATTCTCTATTGATGAAGAACTTATCAGAACTTTGTGGAAGTAAGTACGGCTTCCTATGCGCGACGATGGCGCTAATTAGTCTTTGGCGCATTCTTAGCGGGACGCCTTCCGAGTGCAAGCAGCAGTCCGCTCTAGAACAGGAACATCGCTTGCTGGGAGACTATGTGCGCTAACGCGTCACCGGAATGACTGATGAGCGACAACCGAACTATTATGACACTCAGTATAGATCCGTGTTAAAGCTGCAACTAAGCGAAATTCGATTTTCTTTTGTAAAGCATTATTCATAAATTTTAGGGCCGCAGCAAGTAACAGCTAGAAACTTCAGATTATCCGGGATTGTATATTTCGACATAAAAGGAGTGGTTGTTGAATTCGTTTTATCGACCGCCGCTCCTAACGGCACACAAACCTTGATTTAGTATACCTGAAAACTGAATAAATGTGCAGCACTTTCTCCTCTAAATGAAGCAATAACATGAAATTAACAATTGGGACCAATAATCTGAGAAAGTGAAATATGGACTTTGCTAACCCAGACAACTAAAGACTAGAACTAATGGAAATGTGATGCTACACGAGGATGTTGAAAATTGTATGCATAGAGTACTAGTGAAAATACACTCAAGTGACGAAAGTCATGGGATATGCACATATAGAGATGGCTGTAGTGTCGAGTACACAAGGTCTGAAAGAGCAGTGCATTAGCGGAGCTCTCATTTGTACTCACGTGATTCGTGTGAAAACGATTCCGACGTGATTACGGCCGCACGACAGCAAGTAACAGACTTTGAACGCCGAACGGTAGTTGAAGCTAGACGCATGGAACATTGCATTTCGGAAACCGTTACGGAGTTCAGTATTCCGAGATCGACAGTGAGAAGAGTGTGCCGAGAATACTACATTTCAAGCATCACCTCTCACCATGAAATTTTTTGCAAATTTGTGGTAAGGTCTTATGGGACCAAGTGCTGAGGCCATCTGTCCCTAAGCTTACACAATACTTAATCTATCTTAAACTAACTTCCGTCAAGAACAGCACACACACCCATGCCCGAGGGAGGACTCGAACCTCCGACGGAGGGAGCCCCGCGGACCGTGAGGAGACGCTACAGACCGCGCGGCTCTCACTATGAACAACGTGCGATGTTATGTGAACCTCATTGCCCCCCCTTTCTTAAACTAATTTGTGTCTGATTTTATTCTGAGAAGCTCAGTAATGTATGTAAATGCCGTAAATGTGATCCAAAAAGTACTTGAAGTGAAGTGAAGCGCAGCTGGACAGCAACAAACTCTTTAGCGCGCAATCCCAGCAACGACAGTAGGTGTGAATCTTTGAGTATGGACTGTAAAAAAAAAGACGATTTATTTTTTTAAAAAAAAGAACTGTTAATCTGTATCTTGTGGAAAGAGGACATGTTGCTAGGCCGTCGCTCAGAACGTATCGTTACATTTCATGAAAATTGATATTTTAGTGATAAAACCGAGTAAAGTATGCGTAAGAGTTGCCAAACATTTATGTATACAAATTCTCTGGAAGTGAAGAATAGAAATAGCTTGTTTTTGGAAAAGGAGGTGAACTTCATTGTCGTCGCCGTCTATCAGTCGATAGAATTGTAAGTGTACAAAGTTCACTAAAATACAGGGAAAGAAATGCGTTCTCTATAGTTTTCATTCAATAAGTAACAACCTCTCATAATTTCTTAATTACAGTGACTGGATTATGTTCTTGTATATTACTATGGTGCTGAACTCCACTGACCAATTTTGATGTAGCAGGACATGTAGTTTGAAGGAAGTTTGTGTGCTAGGCAATCTCCTTTTCTCAAGATAAGCAGATTGCTGTTTAATCTTATTTACTTACAACAGTGGTCCCTTAGGTATGAAAAGCTACGTAAACGTGGGCTCAAAGCTATCCACAAGACGGCCAAGTAACTGACAGTGTCTTATTTTAAACCTTAAAGAACAATAACTTCCTCCAAATTGCAATACGTCACCAACTGGTGCAGAAGCTGATCATTCAAGGAGGCTGCAATCAAAATTCAGATACCAGTTGCGACTTAAAGTAAAAATCTCAATCACAAATGAATCCCTCTCTCTCTCTCCAAACACATATATAAATATTCGTATTATTAAAAAAAGGTCATTTTATAAACGCAGTGGCCGGCGGCGTTCACATAACGACTGAGAGCAGCAGCGCTTGCGTAGAGTTGTCAGTGCTAACAGACAAGCAGCACTGCATGTAATGGTCGCAGAAATCAATGTGGGACGTAAGACGAACCTATCCATTAGTACAGAGCGGCGAAATTAGACTTGAGGGACTATGACAACAGACGAACTACGCGACAGCCTTTAAGTAACAGGAGAACGTCGCCTGCATCGCCTCTCCCTGGCTTGTGACCATATCGATCGCGCTATAGACGACTGCAAAATGGTGGGCTGATCGCATGAGACACGATTTCAGGTGGTAAGAGCTGACGGTAGTTTTGGGACGTGGTGCAGACTCCCTCACGTTGTCAACAAGGCGCTGAGCAAGCTGGTGGTGGCTCTATAATGATTCGCACTGTATTTACATGGAATGGACTGGGTCCTCTGTATATTCGGATACCTGGAGACCGTATGCAGCTATTCGTAGACGTTATATCCCCAAAGAATGATGGAATTTTTAGGGACGACAATGCGCCATGTCACTGGGCCACAATTGTTCCCGATTGGTTTGAGGAACATACTGAACAATTCGAGGGAATGGTTTGGTCACTCATATCACCCGACATGAATCGAATCGAACATTTGTGGGAATTTAACCATGAAGTCTGTTCGTGCACAAAACCCTGCAATGGCAACACGGTCGCAGTTATGGGCATCCGTAGATGCAGCATGGCTCAGTATTTCTACAGAGGACTTCCAACGACTTGAGTCTATGCCGAGTTGCTGCACTACGCCGTGCACCAGGAGGCGCTATGCGGTATTAGGAGGTCTCCTATGATTTCTGTCACGTCAGTGTATGTCAGATCTGACAAATGAAGAGGTTCGAGGAAGTGTTAAAATACAGTTGTGTGGAACAGCATGCACATTTTAAAAGGTTACGGCAACATGTAGGCATGCTGTATCATTTTGTGTGTGTGTCCGCACTATAGTAGCCCAGTGTGAAAAATGGCAAGGATCACATAATCCACACCCATGTCACAATGAAATTTTTAACTTCTGACCGAGAACTGGGTGGTTACACTTAAACTGATGATGTTCCGAGAGCTGATGCGTATATCGCAGGACGCTGAAATGTACCAGTTATATTCATTAACCAGTGCCCTCACGGGGTATTCTGAAAGAGTAATGGGTACACGTAATCAGTCAGAAAATGGTGTCAGTGCAGGAAAACTAGAAGAACGATCAGACACTTGATACTGGTGGTTCTGATACGTTTATTAGGATATGGTCATCGAGCCGTGCTGCGGCTCGCGTTGGTGCTGTTTGTAGGTTTCCGCCCGCTGTTGGAGGCCAGGCCGTATACTTTAGTTGGCATGGTTGCAGTTGTTTTTCTTCTCCTCGTCTTGACTGGCGCCACTCGTTTCGCAAGCATTTCCTGTCCGCTAGTGGCAGCAGCGGTGGTTATCGATATGTAGTAACTGTTATCCTATCTTTGGGGTGACGTGGTTGTTTTTCCGTGTCGTGTGAGTGTGGTGGTTCGTTTGGGGACTCAGGAGGAGCCAGGTCCGCGCAGTGCGGGACCACGCTGGGACCGCTGGCGGCGTACATGGACTGCCAGATGGAAGGGCTGTGGTCACGAGGGTGCACGACCTCGTCGCAAACCGGATCCTGCAGGCTTTAAGATGGGTGCATTTCAATTCAAGTAGAGAAACATCCACCTCTGCGACATCTCGTGATTCTCCAATGACTTGGGTCGTGTTTCTGCTAGCAGTGTCGCTGAGGCGAAGAGCAGCGAGTGGAGTGCTCGGGGAAGGCGGATGTGATTAGCTTCCCTCGACTTCTTGTTACTATTTACTACGTTCAGCTTATTACAATTTGTTAAGTTCAACGAGCGGTATTTTTCCTGCCTCGTGGCCGCTAACGCCCCAGTTACCTGCCCTGGAGGTTAGTGTATGTAACGGCAGTGTACGTTTCCTCGCCTTGGCACTGGTGCCCGGTAAGGCGTGTAGTTTTGACAGCTTTCTTGATTGTAGGCCGGTCGGTGATTCTTCTACTCTGGTGGTAGTGATTCCTTTCTCGTTCCGGACGCTCTAAGCACAATATTCCGGGGGTGTAGTGCAGTCTGCCGGTTCCGGCATTGTCGTATTTTTGCATCTTTGCATTTGGTTCAATGGACGTCAGGTAGCCTCAGCAAGATTATCATTAGTCATTCGTTAGACTGCCACAGGTCTGAGCTACCATCTTGTGAAGTGAATGCAACTCTTGGCTGCTTATCTCATTGGTCGCGAAAGTGTTTTTTTGCCTGACACTCAGTGGTAGATTCCTGGTGCAGCGTCTGTGACTGGCCCTGGTGTTTTATTATTGTATTTGCTGTTTTATTGTATGTTTCTAAATTTTTTATATAACTGCCATTCTTGGCGCTACAGCAGGTTTAAATGATGGTGCTACCAAGTTTACCATCATTTTGTCTCACCTGTTTGGTGATCACTTGCCTGTCTTTTTAAATTAACCATTGCTATTGCATTGCTGTTTTACAGTATGTTTATTAAATTTTTTTATAATTGCCGTTCTTGGCGTTAAAGGCCTTCAGCTGTGACTATAGTTACTTGCCTTATAATTCTAATTGGGATCGCAATGGCTTGTTTTTAAAACATTTCTGCTGTGTGTGTATCTCATGCTCATTTGGAAAATTGTAACACACTGAAAGCACTATTAATTACACAGCTGTTTATTCCTTCATTAATAACGTGTGATATCTTTATTTATTGCTGAGCCTGGAATTACGTTTTAAAAATAAATGTTTGTAATTGTAAAAGGGAATCAATAGTAACTGATTATGGCCCCGTTCACAATCTTAATTGAATCCTGCCTTCCCTGACTACCAGGTTTCAGTCACAAGTTACAGCATGTGTTCAGTACAGTTTACTGATGCAGCAACGCTTTGTATCACTAACATGGAATGATCGAGAGTCACTCGCAGTATATACAGTGTAATAGGAGAAATGTGTCACTGTATGCTATCCTTCAGATCAACAACAATTCGGATACATCCCTGATGACGCGATCTTTCAAATATCTCCACAACCCCAAGTAATACGGTTTTAAGTCAGCGGATATGGAAGGCCACACATCTTTAAATTGCCTAAGTTTCTCGAAGCAAATGTTGCAACTGCAAGCGACATGTGGTGTCGCTCGATCTTGCATCAAAATAGCGACTTGGACACAGTTGGGTTCTTGCAGAGCTAGAATCTAATGTTGCACAAAGAGCTCCTTATAATGTGCAGATGTGACTGTTCGCCTTACAGGCCCGTGGGGCCTCATCTCCTTGAACAATAACAGATGGAGAATGGAAAAGCTTGTGAAACGAGGCCACAGTAACATGAACTAAGTGCAGGGGATGTTCCTGTACAACATGTGGCCTACTAGAACGCCATAAGTGACAGTTCAGTGTATTGATGGCCCTGTGCAGAGTAAAATGGGCCTTGTCTGTCCAAAGAATATTACCAGACCACATGTCATCCAGTTCCAGGTGTGCCAAGAGACGAAGGGCAAAGCCATGGCGTTGTAGCCCGTATGGGGCTTCATTTGGCGCACATTGTGAATCTTGTAGGGATACCATTGTAAAATGAACCGCAAAATCTTTTGAACTTGTAAGGTGGCGTGGTCTCCTGACCTTCACTTCTTCTTACATATTCCGTCCTCACAATCGTATTCTGCACATGAAGATGCTTCATTCGAAACCAAACTCGATGAGGTAGAGTCAATTTTGTATAAATTCATGTAAGCAATATGCAAATCTAATAAATAAATCGCAAGTGCGCACCGAGGTTGAAAAAGTCGAGGCTGGCGTACACAACATGGCGGCCACAGGAATCTTCGTTCTAAAGAGGCATCCAGCCCACTGGGAGGCCTGTCCCTTCAGAGGGGTGAGTCAACACACTTACTTCGGCCGGAGCGACAGCTCAGAGAGAGGACAGCTTTTGCCAGAGGAAGGGATAACGACCCCCATATTCGACCTAAAAGCTAATTCCACTACATTGCATGGGAGCGCCCAGAAGACGCGTTTTGACGGACCAACTATGTAGTTATGGAGTTCTCACAGGAGGACAGTATACGCTTAATGGAGACGCTACAGATCTCCGCATTGGTCGACTTAAATGAAACGACATTCTCCCATTTAAAAAGCAACGCTGATTGGCGGAATTTTTCTGATGCAAAGAGCCAGAGGAATGAGGGAAGACAGCAAATAATACACCCTTGCAACTTTTCTAGAAAAAGGGGCCATTCTGTTGTCGCTCTTGGAGCGGGAACACGTAACGAAAGCGAGTGCGCTCGTACATGTATGCAAAGAGCGAGGAACAAAGTCTCTCCTCAGTACTTCACTGGGAGAGCACCTCTATCGTTGGCGAGTCCGACTGATTATATTGAATCGTTCGTGACTAAGCATTGTTCACTGTGTTGGCCGCCACACTTATTGTGCAGTGTGAACATGGACAGAGTACTAGGTAAATGCCTGCGTGCGAATATTTAGTGGCATCTTGGTGGACTGGTTATCCGACCAGTGTACCACGCCAATAGTTAGACTAGGGGCAGATAGTAGTCCTTGACTTCATCAAGGCATAGGGAGAGTTTGATTGGTGAAGGTCAATCCAGATAGAAAGAGATAGCTGTGTTATTTGTCATAGGTGAACGACGCAGCCAGCAGTCGTCACAGCTCATAGTATTGTGCGCTACAGCGTATGCGAGCCCCATTTTTCCTCCCTAATAGTACATTACATTTATCATGCGACAGCCTTGACTGTACCTAGAAAAGTTATTCAAGTTGTCTAGGCGTGGCTCACAGCCCTTCTGCCGAGTAAATAACATTCTTAAAGAAAAGGGAGGAAAAAACCTTTCCATACTTTGTAAAATAATAGCATTCCTATCCATAATGGGCAATCTACTGTTCTGAAAAGAACCCGGAAATTTATTAATTTATAAGAAAAAGTTTCACTTGATTTCTCAGAATTTCTTTCCAATAAATAATAGTTTTCGTTCGTTTAATGTTTCTCTTACACTAACTAGCAATACTCTAGTACCCAAGTATTCCACTAGTTACGTAAGAATATAGAATATTTTTGTGTCTTTTCCTTACATCGGACGATTCCAGAAGATATTTGTTGCTGAATGTTTTTCAAGAAGTTCTTGTTGGTACATTAGGAGCGTCTGTTTGACTTCTGTAGTAGTGTGAGGTGGAAATTGTTTTGTGCAGGAGCCAAAGGGTACTTGTTGGATCAATCCATTGCGCAACTTGACAAAATGAAACCCACACACTCACAAACTGTTCACAGGGGTGAGACAACTCCCATGACACAACTCGAGCAAAAAAAAAAAAAAAAAAAAAAAAGGGTCTAAGCACTATGGGACTTAACATCTGAGGTCATCAGTCCCCTAGACTTAGAACTACTTAAACCTAACTAACCTAAGGACATCACACACGCCTATGCCCGCGGCAGGATTCGAACCTGCGACCGTAGCAGCAGCAGCGGTTCCGGACTGAAACGCCTAGAACCGCTCGGCCACAACGGCCGGCCCAACTCGAGCACTTGCCGTAGAATATGAGGCATGTGCTTCGCCGTCGGCTGTAGCTGCAGTAATTTCATAAACAACTGCCATGGGAATGGGCCACCTCCTTCTCTCTGCTGCACTACCTAATCCATCAATTTCTTCATCGTGATCATATTCTTCAGCTCATTTATTGACATGGATGCTCTTCGTAGTTGTTTTCGTCGGCGATATTCCCCCAAGAGAGAGCTGCTATTGCTGCCGTTGTGATGAAAAAATTTTAGCAGCAGGGCGTGATCTCTCTTCTCAGTAGCCATTGCGTTTTTTACGGCAGACTTCAACCTCTTTAACCCATTACACCATTAGTTACTTCACAACAAAAATTAATATGCGTCGCCAAGCGACAAGCAGTATACTAACGTCAAAAGTGGAAAAATTTCTTTTTCTGACTGCTTACAGCGCCAAATTTTCATCTGATGGCAGAAATTGGAACTACGACTAATGAACATCAATTTAACTACAACCATCCGGTATTATGAAATTTAGAAGACATGGTCATTTTTTCTATTACGTGCTGTTGTTCTTCAGCGATTATCTCTTCTGTAGTCTTTGGCTTCGTTAACACTCGAAAATCGACTGCAAACAAATGCACGTAAGTAAACCTGATAAGCGGTAGCACACACGCATCTCCATGTTTTAATATCACTTTCATTCAGTTTTACGGTTTCAGGCTATTGTACGTACCCTGTCACTCAGCAGCTACAACTCGCAAGCGGTGTGTTGTGTACCATGGCAACTCATTCATACACGTAATTCACAAACAACGTTTCAAAAGAATATGTGTGAGCTATCGCAGCTTGAAAAAAATTCGTTGATTTTTGCTACAGTCTGTAGGCTTCCATAACATTGCAGTTTTCAAATGCATACGAGTATACAAATGCGTTCTAGAGAGACATTCATTTCTAAATACGAGTGTTTCTAACAGGAAGCTTGTCGAAAGGACTCTTTGTTTATTATAAGTAGATCGCTGTTACATGCAGATACATAATGATCGCAACATCTCGGCATATCGCCAACCCTCTTTGTCCTCGAATCGAGATCTCTCAGTGCGAATGGTTAGTTGAAGCCGAAACAATTATGAGGTGACCACTTGTAGCACACATACCGGTAAAATGTTTGAACGGTAGGTAGTTACGCCTGTTTTGTATGCATTTGTTATAGATAGAAACAAGAATTGGTGCTATTTTTCTTTGTCTTGCATGCGCCGTGCAGCGAAATTAATGTGGAAAGGTGAAATTTAGTGCATAGAGGAACAGAACACACTAAACGACCAGCAATCATGCCCAGCGTCCTAAATATGGTGTGAGATAAGAGGATTAATGGGCTAACGGCCTTGCCGCAGTGGTAACATCGGTCTCCGTCAGATCACCGAAGTTAAGCGCTTTCGGGCTAGGATAGCACTTGGATGGGTGACCATCCGGTCTGCCGAGCGCTGTTGGCACGTGGGGTGCACTCAGCCCTCGTGAGGCAAACTGAGGAGCTACTTGATTGAGAAGTAGCGGCTCCGGTCTCGGAAACTGACATACGGTCGGGAGAGCGGTGTGCTCAACACATGCCCCTCCATATCACCATCCAGTGACACCTACGGTGAGGATGACACGGCGGCCGGTCAGTACCGTTGAGCCTTCATGGCCTGTTCGGGCGGAGGAGACTGTAAATTTACTGGAAAGTGACTTCAGTGAGTGTTTAGTTAACTTTAGTAAGTTATAATTTGTTATAAACTCCTCCATAGCCGGTCCCAAGCCTGGTTGAGAAAGGAGGAGGGGGAGGAGTAACACCTCGTTAAAAAAAACCTTGGTTCACCTGACCCGGGTGATAGTACCTTGTGAGGGCCCCTTGCCAGGGATACGGTGAAGACCTCAATAGCAGCGAAGGCGGAGAAGATGGGCTTCGGTACAGCGGAGCTGGCGGAAGAGGCACCTTTTCTCTTTGGGTACAAAAAGAGTGCAAGTAGCGACTGAACCCCAGAGGGGCGGCTACGACTCATGGTGAGCGGCTGACTTCAGGCTGGGCATCCCGCTGCCTATGTGGAAAGTAACGGGAAACTACCACATTACATTCCCAAGCATGGTATGTCTCTCCATGTGAAAGATTCCGGAGATAAAACTTCCCCTCATTCGGATCTCCGGGAGGGGAACACATTGAGATTAGACATATTTGAAAGGAAGAAAGGGACAGTGAAGGGAGGAAAGATACGGATTGGAACATGGAATGTGAGGACACGTCTGCAAGCAGGAAAGCTAGAGAATGCAAAACAGGAGATGAAAAGGAACAGATTAGATGCCCTCGGTTTGTGTGAAATGAGATGGGGAGAGAATGGGGAGATAGAAAGTGGAGATTATAAACTCTAGGGCAAAAGTTGAAAAATAAGGTAATGAAGGTACAATATATTGATGGAAGACAGATGATGATACGACTGAATGGTAGTTCAAAAGATTTGGTATTAATACAGGTATATACGCCAACCAGCCAGCACAGAGATGAGGAAGTGGAAGAATATTATGAGAAAATACAAGAACTCAGCGAGAAATAAAATAGAAATGCCTGCATTATCATCATGGGGGACTGGAATGCAGTGGTGTGTGAAGGAAGAGATGAAGATACAGTAGGAAAATTTGGATTAGGAATAAGAAATGAAAGAGGTGAACGACTAATTAGTTTCTGTAAAGAAAATTCATTAGTAGTGGGTAACACATTATTTTAACACCACAAAAGGAGACGTTACACATGGATATCAAATTTGAATAGGGAAAGATATCAGCTGGACTACATCCTGATACAAAAAAGGTTTAGGAACTGTTTGAAGAATGCTAAAGCTTATCCAGGAGCGGATATAAATTCAGACCACAACCTAGTGATGGGAGAAATACAGGTGAAGTCTGGAGAGGTAAAACAAAGGAAAGACTAAACATAGAAAGACTCAAAGAGGTAGGAAAGGCATCAGATTTGAGAACAGATTTATGGAAAAATGGCAAAGAGGTAGTGTTGATGAAAGTGTTAATGACAAGTGGATAAAAATGAGGGAAGGACTCATGGACTCTGCCAAAGAAGAACTAGGAATTAGAGTATCCCAAAGCAGGAAAGATTGGATAACAGAAAACATGTTGAAAAAGATGGAAGAGCGCAGAAAGTGGAAAAGTGTAGAAACTGAAGAAGGCAAAAAGAGGTACAGGAAACTGAATAATGAATTAAGAAGAGAAACTGAAGAAGCAAGAGAAAAATGGATGAAACAGAAATGCGACGAAATAGAGAAAATGGAGAGAGAAGGAAAGTATGAAATGATGTATAGACTGGCTGGTGAGATAGTTCTTGAACGTAAAAGAAAGAGGAATAATATGGAAATAGAAAGAGTGGATGGTACTTTAGCAGAAGAACCACATGAGGTTTTTAACAGATGGCAAGAATGTATTGAATGTCTGTATAAGGGAGATGAAATGCAAAGCGAAATTAAGGTTGAAGAGGAGCAATATATGCCAGAAGATGGAAAGGGTTTTACCATCTTGGAAGCAGAAGTAGAAAAGGCGCTGAAGAAGATGAAGAATAGGAAGGCATGTGGAATAGATGATTTGCCAGCAGAACTATTGAAGAGTCTGGGAAACAAAGCAAGAAAAGAAATAGTCTACCTCTGTTAATGAGATATATGACAAAGGGGAATGGTCTGAGGACTTCGCTGCAGCAGTTATGATACCAACAGAGAAAAAGAGAAAAACTAAAAAATGTGAAGAGCACCGGACCATCAGTCCAATTTCTCATTCAGCTAAAGTTTTGCTGAGAGTGTTGAATAGAAGGTTATATGGCAAAGTTAGATAGAGGGATTGCAGAGGAGCAGTTCGTATTTAGAAGAGGAAAAGGAACAAGAGATGCTATTGGCCTGCTAAGAACTATAGGGGAAAGATATATGGAAAATGGTAGAGAAATCTTTGCTGTCTTTATAGATTTAGAAAAGGCTTTTGACAGAGTTCAGTGGAACAAGCTGATTGATATCTTGAAGAGGAAAGGAGTAGATTGGAGAGAGAGACGACTGATACAGAATCTATATTTACACCAGAAAGTAAGGAGAAGGATTGGAAATGAAATGTCAGAAGGAAGCAGCATTGGACGAGGTGTTAGACAAGGTTGTTGCCTTTACCCACTGTTGTTTAACGTATACCTTGAAGAGATTATTGCGAAAAGTTTAGATGGGAAAAGAGGAATATGTATTGGTGGAAAGAGAATAGAATGTATAAGATTTGCTGATGACATGGTATTAGTGGCAGAAAGTGAGCGGACAGTGAATAACATGCTCAAAGATCTGAATGAAGCTTGTGTGGAATATGGGATGCAAATAAACACAGCAAAAACAAAGAGTATGGTTCAAAAAGTTCAAATGGCTCTGAGCACTATGGGACTTAACAGCTATGGTCATCAGTCCCCTAAAACTTAGAACTACTTAAAACTAACTAACCTAAGGACATCACACAACACCCAGTCATCACGAGGCAGAGAAAATCCCTGACCCCGCCGGGAATCGAACCCGGGAACCCGGGTGCGGGAAGCGAGAACGCTACCGCACGACCACGAGCTGCGGACAAAGAGTGTGGTCATCAGTACAAGAGGCAGACTGTCCAATATTAAAATAGGAGGAGGAGGAGATTAGTGTTTAACGTCCCGTCGACAACGAGGTCATTAGAGACGGAGCTCAAGCTCAGGTGAGGGAAGGATGGGGAAGGAAATCGGCCGTGCCCTTTCAAAGGAACCATCCCGGCATTTGCCTGAAGCGATTTAGGGAAATCACGGAAAACCTAAATCAGGATGGCCGGAGACGGGATTGAACCGTCGTCCTCCCGAATGCGAGTCCAGTGAAATAAAATAGGACAATCTACCATTAGCCAAGTAAGTCAATTTAAGTATCTCGGAAGCACAATAACTGAAGACTCGAAAACTCGAATTTCCATGGCAAAGGAGGTATTCAACAGAAAGAGGAGACTCTTATGTGGCAAATTAGATAAAGGACTAAGGAAAAGGCTTGGTAAATGTTTTGTCTGTAGTGTGGCACTATATGGGGCAGAAACATGGACACTGAGACGAGAGGATGAAAAAAAGGTTAGAAGCATTTGAGATGTGGATGTGGAGGAGAATGGAGATAATAAGCTGGATGGAAAGAGTGAGTAATGAAAGAGTATTGGAAAGGGTTGGTGAGAGAAGATGTCTGCTGAAGGTTGTAAGAGAAAGAAAAAGAACTGGTTGGGACATTCACTGAGAAGGGAGTGCTTACTATTAGATGCTTTGGAAGGATTGGTTTGTGGGAGAAGACTGAGAGGAAGAAGGAGATACAAGGTCATAGACGACATAAAGGGAAGAGGAAATTATGCAGACCTGAAGAGGATCGCAGAAGACCGGACAGCCTGGAGAACTGCCATGTGAAAACCTGCATTTCGGCAGAACGCTAATGATGATGATGATGATGAATTTGTTATATTTGGAGCTAATATCGCTTATTTCATGACCAGTTCCGACAATAGACTAGCTGTCATCTTCAGACTCTCAGATCTCCCAGAAATATACGAGGGTTGGAACTTAAATGGTGGCAACTATTTATTCACAACCGATACAAAAGAGTTACTTGATTGCACCTGTTACTGTTCTTCAAAGTAGTCACCTCGAATATCTGGAACAGTTCTGAAGCGAATGCCACGAAGTGGTTCCTTCATCTTTGGAATCTAATCAACGTCACAAGGACTTAAGATAAAGGAACCATTTCGTGGCATTCGCTTCAGAACTGTTCCAGATATTCGACAGGCAGTAGACCGGTCCATTCGCACCATCAACAGAACAGGCTCTGCTAACGGTATACAACACCTTCCACATCGCTGGCAACGAGTTCTACACAAGGTTGGTGACTACTTTGAAGGACGGTAACAGGTGTAAACATGTAACTGTATTGTATAGGCTGTGAATAAATGGTTGCCACTATTTAAATTCCAACCCTCGTAACTTCACACGAGTCTCCCTGAAGTACTGAGAACTTGCTCTGATTACAATAGTACAGCTACACAATGGTTTGTCAGGTATATAAAACTTGCTAAATAAAATATCCATAGCACCAATACTGAGCACAGGAGCAAAAAGAACTACGTAAGTAAAGACGATTCGTCGATGACAACACAGGAAGACCCAGTCTGTACCCCTTGTTGGTGCTATGGATATTTTATTTAAGAAGTTTTATATATTTAACAAACTAGTGTGGAAATATATTATTGTAACTAGAACATGTTCCCAGTATGTCGACGAGACTGACGTGTAGTTGTATTTCTGAGAGACCTGAGACAGTCGAAACTGGTGGTGAAATAAACTGTTTCACATCAAAATATCTAGTATTACAAATTACATCATTATATTCGCCCTATAACATGTGTAAACTTTAATAAGGGTCTGGTGCTGTGGAACGTACTCCGGAATTACACGAAATGTCGACAATGCAGCAGAGTGTTTTGCACAGACTGGTTCATAGTAAGCTTTAACAACAATAATCGTCCGTTAATGTAAGAGTAGACGACCACATTAACTCTGATTATTCAAATAACATATTAGTTTTCCTTTAAATTGTGGGTAATAACTTCAAGTGTATGCCTACTCATAGTGTGCATGAGGCAATTTTATTGCGGTGTAAGAACAACATTAACGATATTTGTGGGAAAAACGACGTCACATGCCGTAATTACGCACTGGTCGTAACATTATCATAGTGATAACCTGTTGGGCAACACGATACTGTTTGGTGAACTAACATTACGCCAAAACTATACCTAGTAAATAGTATGTGAATACCTACCATGTGACAGCCAGTTCGCTTACACATTGCTGTGCGATGTTCTCACGGGTAACCAGACTATTGGTGCAAACTTTCTTACCGAGGAGAAAAAAGGAAGAAAAGTCATATAGAAGAATATTACTCCCTATTGTAGCTCAAGTGGTTATAATGGATGAGGGAAATCGGGGAACGGGACAAAAAGGTTGTCTGTCAACCTCTATGACGTCGTATTTGGTAGCTGTCAGGTGCGCCGTGATGGATGTTGAAGGAATGCCGCAGCCACGTTGTTTACGTCTGGGGAAGCGATATATCAAACTCCCATCCAGGCCGCGTAATGTGTCTCGGTGGCTCCAAATTCACCCCGTCGGTTTAACTGCCATTACAATGAGATTAGGACGCGGTGCACACGATGCAGTTCTTATTGTTTCTATAGGGTTGTTTATGGAACAGACGATTCGTGAGTCAAGATACCGTTGGTATGTCATATATCAGGAACATTAGTAAGTCACCTAGGGCTCGATAGTGCGATTGTTCATGAAAAATTCCAGCGACTTGTGGGCCTTGTAAACAAAAGCTGATTCGTAATCGAAAACTACACGACTGCATTACTGTCGCCATAAAAAATGAATAGAGTAATTGTGTTTCTTGGTTCATCTAACGCAACTAAACGAAAGACTGTTTCTATTGTGCTATAAGCATTTCGCTTCTTTTTATTTGTAAGGCATCTTCAGTGGCCTGTTTTAGTATATAAATTTGTGTTATATATAATTACCGATTTTTTACAACATTGCAGTTTTTGTTATTCTTTTGTTGTTATCTGAGAAATAACTTTCGTCGCACAAGTTTCGTCATATTAAATTAATAGTTTCATAGCTCCAGCGTGCTGGGTACAGTAGGACAGCAACTCATTTTAGGCTGTGATAAAAAAGAGACAGGCAGAAATGCAACTAAAATGGATGTTTTTCAGTCAGTGACCAGTTTTGGGCTACGTCCATTCTCAAACCAACCAATGTTTGCCAAGTAAACCAACCGTCCAAAATAGCAGTAAATAAAGTGTGTACATAAGAACGTTGAGACCATAAACGTGTATATCCATATTTCCATTTTCATTGCAGCTCTGACTGTCTCTTTTTGTATCACAAAATTACTATTTACTTCGACCTGTGAGTTGCGATCTTATTAGTGCATGTATGCCGCCACGAAAATGAAGTAACGTGGTTTGTTTACCCAGGATTAACGGCGTTTTATGAACATATTTCGACTTAACAGCAAGCTTCCAGTGATTACTGTGTTTTGATTTGATTTCTTTACGCCATGCAGTGTTGTCAACTGTCGCTTTGTGCCTTTTGTTTGTTATTTGTTTGTGTTGTGGTTTCTGTAGTTGTTTAATATTCTTTTGTTTGTCGTGTGTGTGTATTTTTTGTCTTCGTTTGTTACATATCTCTGTCAGAGTCTTTGTAGCTAACATGATGAATGAGTTGTTACTTATATTTACTTGGCCATTTATTACTTTCTTGTTCATTGCAAGAGCTCTCTGTATGTGAACGTTTCCCTGTAATGTATGGAGCTTTCTGTTGTGATTACTCACCCTAACAATTTTCAAGTCCTGTTCCACATTAGATGGTTCATGTTCGTGCTTTATTAGCTATTCAGCGGATGTAGAGTGGATATTTTCATATTTACAGCTTTTTACGTATTGTTTATATCTAATTTTGAAATTTCTTCCTCTCATTCCTAGAGACACTGATTTGCAGTCTTGACATTGTAACTGGTGTGCACCAGCTCCTTGATATGTGTCTGGCTTTTATGTTAGTTAATTTCATAGATTGATTTAAACGTCTCCGTCTCGGTGTAGGGGCTATTATGGTTAGTTCTGACGTGGTTTCCCTATTCGCGTGTGCATCCATCACAGACTACAGAATTGCTGTCACGGCTCGCGGCCCCTCCCCCTCGCATGTGTGTGTGTGTGTGTGTGTGTGTGTGTGTGTGTGTGTGTGTATGTGTATGTATGTGTGTGTGTGTGTGTGTGTGTGTGTGTGTGTTGTTCTTAGCATTAGTTTTCGTTTCGATAGTGTGTACGTCTAGGGACCTCAGCAGTTTGGTCCCAGAGGAATTCACACACATTTTGTCCCGGCTCTTTAACGCCACCATCGCACATTTATTTAAACATATCCTCACATCATCGTATTTCTTACAAGCCGGAGAATATTTATTCCAGACGCATGGTGCGGTGGTGGAGAGCCCATAAGCCCCAGTTGTAGCAAACCTCTTTGTGCAGTATTTCTAGGACATCGCCTTGAATACGGCTCCTGCTTATCCTAGTTGTCTTTAACGCTTCGTCGACGATACCTTCGTCACATGGCCTCATGGACATGGAAAGTTTAAAGAGTTCCTGGAAAACAACATCCACGACCACATAAAGTCCACGATGGAAGTAGAGATGGACGGTTCCTTGCCGTTTCTGGACGTCCTTGTCCGACCGCAAGCCCAACGGGTGACTCGGTCGTCGTGTTTACGACAAGCCCACCCACACGGATCGGTATCTGCATGCCACCAGCTACCACCATCCAAAACAGAGACAGTCAGTTCAGATGAGCTTGGCACATCTAGTTGAAACCATCTCAGAACTGAGCCACTTATGTAATGTTTTCAAGGAAAACGGTTACAAAATGGTTCAAATGGCTCTGAGGACTATGGGACTTAACTTCTGAGGTCATAAGTCCCCTAGAACTTAGACCTAACTAACCGAAGGACATCTCACACACACATGCCCGAGGCAGGATTCGAACCTGCGACCGTAGCGGTCGTTAATTATATTTATTCGGAGAGTAATGAACGATAGGTGCATGGCTTCAGGCGAAATTTCTCACCAGGCCCTCGTACTTGGCGGGAGACGCTATTGTTCTAGGTATCTTTATGTGCTCCCTGTGTGCTCAGAACTAAAAAGAACTACGTAACGCGATCGACAGGCATACTAGTGACACTGCCCAAGAAACCTGTGCAAAACTTCATCGGATTTTCACTGTGGTTTCCATTTCGCGACCGATCGCTCCTTACTTTACGAAAAACCCTTGCATTTTCATAGAGTCTCCTTTCTCTTAAAATACACTGACGGAAGAAAAGTCGCAACAGCAAGAAGGTTGTGCGGCGTAGACGAAAGTTGGTAGGCGTGTTTGTGCATCTGAAACATGATGTCTATTCGAATTTAGATCCAATTACGTAAGAGTGGCGCTAGTAGCACCACTGTGAGGACGCAAAAACGTTTGCTTTAAACACGCGCTGTAACGGTCGTGAGCGTTAGTTAACTTTGAGAGTGGACGTAGTGAAAGTTAGACAAGAATGTCTTTAAGGCAGCGAAGACGCCATTATCACCACCTCACTGAGTTTGAACGAGCTCGTGTAATAGGGCTACGATAGTGCAGAGAGATCTGGCAGGAACGTAGTCACTGTACCTCATTGTTGGCAGCGGTCACGAGAATGTACCGTTGCGAGGAGACCGGGCTGCGGACTGCCACGTCGCATTACCGAGAGGGAAGATCACCGTGGTCGGCGCACGGCTCTAGTGCTTCATACTACTTCTGCAGGAGCAATCTGAGCAGCAGTTGCCACCAGTGCAACACAACGAGCTTACTTCAAGGAAGGCTCCGAGCCAGACGTCCTATAGTGTCCACTCCACTGACCTCAAACCACCGCCATTTGCGACTTCAATGGTATCAAGTTAGAGCAAACTGATCGTCATCTAACAGGTCCTCAGATTTTGTTTACATTCTTCTGTATATTGTAAGCAAGTTGAATGCATGAGCTGTTAAGCTGATTGTGCGATAATTCTCGCACTTCATATATCGTGTTAAATTCTATCCGATTGGCGTGTCAGATTGGCTCGCCACGAAGGGCAACTAAACGAGGCATGGACTACCGTCGCCAGCTGTGCTCTAAAGCTGCGGCGAATGACAATCGAAGGAGTCTTGCTAGGAAAAGAAATGGCAGCCCTGACCGTCACTCCTGGCTGACGGGTTGTTAACGGGTGAGAGTCAGCTTGTTATCCGACCGCTGTCCGGGGTGTCTGCACACAACTTTTAGCTGGTCATCGGGGCTCGATTCAAAGCAGGACTCGTTTATGAAGATGTCTCAACTCCAGTCAGTATGTGCCCGATACTACTGCAAAGGGTTTATTGGTATACAGAGATCAATAGTAGTAGCCGTGACGTCAGTTCCCTTTCTGTGAGCCATCTATTAATGGTCCTTGTGGTCAATGAATAACCAGTTGCACATCGCATCGATAATATTGATGAATCCGGTGCCCTGAGTGCTTTTCTGACGTTTGCTCTGCCCTTACGTTCTGTCGTCTCTCTAACAAGGGGAAGCCACAACGTTTGGAACGCGGATTTACTTCATATTTCGTACACTCGTAGTACTCCATTAGGTCAACAAAATGTGTAAGCAGTAGCGCGTACTTATCAAGCGTTATTGAGAAAATCGCAAGATAATTTCGGTCGTAAAATATGTACCTGTGCGTGGCCGTTTTTACCAGGAAGGGCGGGAGCCGAGTGGGTAGCGTTCAAGCCCCGTAATCGCTGGATCGAGTCCCGTTCCTCAATTTTTTTATTTTTAACATAGTCATTTTCTTTAATATTTATATTACAATTTATATAATGGGAAAAATACGTGTAATAGGATGAGCTTTAATTAAATTTACAACGTTATTTGGCAGTCTACAAATTTTTAGTATCACCAATAATATAATATTCATAACTAACGACTAGGAAACGACCAAACGCATAAAGTGATACTGAAAATGTGTGCTTGTCCGTGATTTGAGAAATCCCTTATACCTGGAAGGAGCCCGAAACTACTTGTTACCTCCAAGTTTTGACCGGCACAGACGGCTTTCGAAAGATGTACAAACCTCACGTGGTTAATTACGCAAAGAAAGTATCACAAAACTGAACAATTAAATTAACAGTCTATATGGTGATTATAATTAAGCGTTTGTTAACTGAGAGGTGCCAACGGCCTCGCCTCAGTGGTAACGCCGTCAGATCACCGAATGTAAGTGCTTTCAGACCTGGTAGCGCTTATATGGGTGACTGCTGTGGTCTGCCGAGCGTTGTTGGGAAGCGGGGGTTATTTGATTGAGAAGTAGCGGCCTGGAGAGCGGTGTCCTGAACACAGGCTCCTCCCTATCAGTAACCTGTGACGCCTTATAGCTGAGGATGACGGGACAGTCGGTCGGTACTGTTGGGCCTTCCGAGTCCTGTAGGAGGGAGAGTATTTGAGAGGGCCCCGATGAAAAGCGACTGATCGTAGGAAAATGGAACTTTGGGAAACATTACTAAGGATGAGAAATAACGAATTACTATTGGAAGAAACATTTTAATTTCCATATGAGCAAGTAACATTCGTTAACTGCATACCACGTTTACGTTTCAGGCTTTAATCGTTGCTCAATGTAACGACCAGCTGTATCCACGGCAGGAACCGCCCTGGAGATTGCTCTAATACTGTCTAAAATATTTCAGTTGTGACGTTGGTTATATCCCTTGCTGTGCTCGTCTTACATTATGAGTACAATGGCAGGATGGTATTTTTCGTAAAAACATGGAAAACATAAAGTTAAACGGCACCAGCTGCATTGAATAAATGCTGTTTCCGCATACGCAAGGTCTTTTGAGATTTTCCGTGGAAAAAAAACCTCGTTAATATTTTCACTCAGCATTTCCTCAAATATCATGATAATTGATCATGCAGTATCGTGTGTATTTTAATAGCGTCTTCACGAGAAGGAATTTATCGTTCTTTTTCGATTAAATACGAACAATTTTGAAGACACGGACAAGCAAAAATTTTCAGTATCGCTTTATGCGTTTGGTCGTTTACTAGTCGATAGTTATGAATATTATATTATTTGTGATAATATAATTTGTAGACTGTCAAATAACATTATAAATTTAATAAAAGTTCATCTGATTACACATATTTTCCCATTATATCAATTGTAATACAAATAGTAAAGAAAATGACTGTGTTAGAATTAAAAAGAAAAAAAAAACTGACGAACTAGACTCGATCCAGCGATCCAGCGATTACGGGGCTTGAACGCCAACCACTCGGCTCCCGCCGCTTCCTGGTAAAAACGGCCACGCACAGGTATACATCTGACGACCTAAATTATCTTGTGAGTTTCTCAATAACGCTTGAGAAGTAAGCGCTACTGCTTACACATTTTGTTGTCCTAATGGAGTACTACGAGTGTACGAAGTATGAAGCAAATCCGCGTTCCAAACGTCGTGGCCTCCACTTGTAAGTCGAGCAAGTCCTTTTTCACGCTGTTTTCGGCCGTGGTTCACGCCAACACCGTTGAATAGTGGTATCGCTCCTGTTCAAACGCCGATCGCTTCAACCGGCTTCTATGAACCAACTATCCTGAAATCTGCGTACATTGTACACGCGCTAGTCTGCAAGGCGTAGTTACTGTCCAACCGAGTACACGAATAGAATTCGTAAAGACTTTATGTCCTGGTATCGACATGTCCCTTTCTACTATCCTTGTCAGCTGCGCGGTGGAACTGCGCTGAAGAGTCACACATTCATCCATGGGCCACCAAAGTGTACAATTTTGCGTTTTCCATCGATAGTTATAAAAATACCAATTTGTCACCTATTTTCGCAAGTCCTTCCTGGTACGTTGTTTTTTATTAATATCTTAAAGTGTAAATTTATATTCGAAGTCACCGATGGGGTTATATCTACTTGTGCTGAATCAGTGCAGTTTTTGTCTCGGTGTGTGCAGTACCTGTGTTCCAGCACACTTTCCCGTACCTGTATTACTGTAACGAGTCATTTCTGTGATTGATGCCGCGTAATTGAATGCCTTCTCAAATTCTTATGCGTCGACCTTTCCTCGCCGGACTGTGATTTTGTCACTGTACTGACATTATGTGTCCCGCCATTGATTTAATTGTACGGTATGACTCTTTACGCAGCTGTTGTGATATTAATTTATGTTCTTTCGGGTAAGCTATATAAGAGCATAGGGCGATGTAATTCTATGCAATAAATACCGTAATAATTTCCCATGTTCCGTTGTTACTTCTTACTCAATTCCTAGCACGGCGTCCCTAAAACAAACGCTGATCACTGTTTCTGCTACGCCCGAGTTCGTGCCATAGTAGTTATTTGACCTCTTCGGTTTAGGAATTAAATAGAATCAGAATGCTGAAATATATACGTTACGGACAATGAAGCAGCCACGGGAAATGTCGTTCAAGGCCGGTTGCTAACAACAATTTTCACTTTCTAAGGGCAATAAAGTGAATTCAAATGAATTAACGAAATCTGAGGTACGAGGGCGTAGTTACTTAAAACAACATTGTCCAGCAATTCCATATTTTTTCGAGTCTCCTCGGCTAATGTGTAATAAATGTTCTTCTTCAACAACATTACATGGAGCGTCTTCAAGAAACGAAAAGGCGGCGTAATTGTAAAGAAAACCTACTTTAATATACAGGGGCTTGCTGAAAAGTAATTCCTCGAAATTTTATATGTGAAAACTCTTAAAGCTTTCGAAATAAAACAAACGTTATTAATCATCTGCATCATTATTCTTCATGTCTACCTATCTGCTTCTCAGCATAGTCACCCTCGCGACGAACACATTTCTCCCAACGAGAAACAACTTTCTTCATATCGTCACTGTAGAATGTTTGCTGACGGAGCCATAACCTCACCTCTTCTTGCACCGCTTCATCGCCATCAAAGAGAAGTCGTCGAAGGCGTTCTTTAAGTTTTTGAAACGTACGAAAACCGGAAGGGGACCAAATTGGGACTGTGTGGAGGATGACAGATGACAATGAACTCAAGGCGTCGGATTGTTGAAGGAGGCGCAGCGCTCTTATGATGTCTGGCATAGTCATGCTGAAGAAGGAGGTGCCCCACCAGTGGAGGAACTCATCGAACTCGAAAATCGATTACAGCACGCTGTTTGTCACGCACCGACATAGTTACGTAACACACCCTTAAGTTACATGCTACAATTCGGAGCTCCCTAGAACAGAGGACTGAATAATATAGACATGAAGAATAAAGATGTAGAACGTTAATGAAGCTTGTTTTATTTAAAAAGGTTTAAGAGTTTTTACATAAAAATTCGGAGGCATTACTTTTCAGTACGCATTCGTACGTATGACGTAAGATTTAAATTCTTGTTATAGAACTATACTTTCAGTTAAAAATATACTATGTTCTACAAAAACTTTGTACGAGTATACATTAGCTAGCTTAGCGCCCGCTGCTCCGCCCTCACAGGCTGTGTGGTCTGCAGTGTTGTTCACAAACTGTAACACATTATAAACTTTTCACGCCGATTAAGGTCATAGAAGCATGGTGTTTTCCAGTGTATTTATAACGAGAAAAGCGATTCTGGTAGCTATAGTCCAAGGTTTTTGTTAATCATGCCTTTTGAGTTCTCGGGTGATACTTGCATAAAATCTTGTATCCCCTTACACATATTTCTTTGCTCCTAGCCCAGAAATGGGACACCAATTTTAGTTTTACATTTTTTTAGTATAACGAAATATTTTAAGAATACTTTTCATTCCCTATTTCAGTCGGTTAAGGGATGAATTACCAAAAACAGTGAAACGCGTACTTTTTATCTGTAACAAAGAAGCTATATATCAGTTTTCAAGAGTTTATTTTTAAAAATGCCTTAACAACGAAATATTTTCATAAAAGCTTCACCCTCTATTTGACTCCTTAGGGGTTGAAAAAAAAGTGAAACACGTATTTTTTTATTTGTAATGTAAAAGTCAAATACCCATTTTTGTGAATGTAGCTTTACAGATACTTTGATGGTTCTTTAATAATGATTTATTTAAAAAAAACTTCCATCCACTATTTCACCTCTATAGGAGTTAAATTTCCAAAACTTATTTTGACCGAGAAACCAAACACCAATTTTTCTAGGTGTAGCTTCAAAATTGCTTTAGACATATTTTTAAGAAACATTTTATCCCCCATTTTACCCTGTTAGGGATAGAGCATAGAAAAATCCGTTCTTGAACGACGCAGAACATTATAAGATAAACACCCTCCACAAATTTTAAGTTTCTATCCTTAGTGGTTTGGGCTAGGCGATGACGAATCAGTGAGTCAGTCGGTTACCACAATGCCCTATAATATACAGCGATTATTCAGGGCACCTGTAAAAATCTGTTATTGTTTTAGGTACGCCTACGGATATATTAAGGCATAAGTTTTCCAGCTCAGAAATCAGCCTCTGGATTGAAAAATTATTGTAGCTGGAAGAAACACTGGAGTCGTCCAAAGGAAGAGACATAACTGTAAGAGAAGCAGCTCCGGCTAACAGTATATCAGCATTTCAGCCCCTCTGATAGGCCAATGCATAGTAGGGCGGCAAAGGTGTCACCCTCTGTAGGCCAAGCAGGAGATACGCTTTATCCGTGTGTCGTCTTGCCAGGGAACGCCTGCGGGGCAGGCAATCCACATACCACTTCTGTACCGCTTGGAGCCTCTGTGCCCCGTCGGATACAGCAGATACAGAAATACCAGTATATGCTTTTTAAATATCTCTACATCCACAGAAACGCTTGACCCATCTACACCGACTCCTCAAAGAATGAAGAACAGTGTGGCTCTGTTTACTGGGATTTAACGGCAGTAAGAAAGTCAAGCAGCCTACGGAATTAATGATTGTGACTGCTGGACATTTGGCAGCACTTGGCAGAAACAGCGTGACAACACGGTTGGGTACTCACCACGTTGACGAAGTCCTGGAAGGTGATGGCGCTGGTCTTGCGCTCCAGCGCCCTCTCCAGCAAGATGTCCCGCTTGTGCGCGTCCACCTCGGCGGCGAACTCCGGCTGGTTGAGCACCTCCACGAAGTCGTCCCACGGGATCTCGCCGAAGCCCTCGGGGTCGTACTGCCGAACAGACAAAATGCACGCAAATTACTATCTAGCATACTCACGTGGCGCTATTAAACTGTAACACCGATCAGCTCAAGATGTAGCTGGTACACGTCCGTACGTGCATCACTGAGAGTGGTCCCAATTAGTTCAAAAATGGTTCAAATGGCTCTGAACACAATGCGACTTAATTCTGAGGTCATCAGTCGCCTAGAACTTAGTATTACTTAAACCTAACTAACCTAAGGACATCACACACATCCATGCCCGAGGCAGGATTCGAACCTGCGACCGTAGCGGTCGCTCGGCTCCAGACTGTAGCGCCTAGAACCGCACGACCACTCCTGCCGGCGGTCCCAATTAGTCCCGAGAGCTTGGAATACCTGAGAATGTACTCCCTTGGCCCAAATTTCTTCGGCCTCATGTTTGACCTGCAGTACTGAGCCTACGAGGTCAAGTGGAAAGAGAAGAGATTACCAAATGAGGAAAGCAATCGTCAAACGCTCTAAGTGCCGTTTCTTTACAAAACGCGTTTTCAGTGCTCTTGTGTTCTCGGTATTCTGTTGCACAACCCTAGACGTTCACAAAGTGTCAAATACGAAACCCTCCTTTGACAACAACAGGATATAGGAAGGTGACTCTTTCAGTAGGTCAGACTTTATGCAGGAGTCTGATATGGAAAGGTTGTTAATTATGTAACATACCATTTATTTTACCCACATACGTACAAAAGCTTTCAAAATTTTCACAAATAACATGAAACTTCTATAAATCTTAAAAACAATTACAACAACCCTATGCGGTTTCGTAAAGTAAATCTTTACAATCGAGCAAAACTAAGGTAAAACAACTGAAATTTTAAATACCCTTATTTAGTTCCCGTGATAAGGCTCATAACTTTCAGTAATACATTAAACAAATGCAGCGTTGTAATTTCTGAGCCAAACAGAAGTTTCAAACATCAGTTTAACTGGAAGGGCTAACGGCACAGACTCTGTAACCAATACCAGTTTTCATAATCAAATTCACAATGAAATTTAACAGGTAATTAAAATTTAAAGTAAGCTCTCACGATAATCTACTTTGCTTGATTAACTACAGCGGGACGATTTTAAATACTCATATTCCAAACTGCAATCGTGACATAATTCAAAAACCAAAAAGTCAACTCATTCATACGTCAAACTATCCTCCCAACTCAGTGTGAAAAACAATCACATGACATCACGAGAAACTGAAACTAGAAGAACTTGATATTAAGAACACAATTAATTTCCTCACCCTCCTGGACTTGCCGCTTGTACAGTAGTGTTCTGGAGCTGCCCTGGTGCAGAACCTACGCGGAAACTGCTTCACCACCGATACCTTGCACGCCACTGCAGAACACAAACCCAGCCCAATCCTTCACATACGATGTTAAAGACCAGTGTTACATAAAACACGATGTACAAACAGAGAAACATTCAATTAATAATATGCCAATTAAGGATACTCCGACCGCTGTGGAACCGACTCCTGGGCATGGAAACTTGCTAAGATGAGCACAACTTCAAAAATGTTCAAATGTGTGTGAAATCTTATGGGACTTAACTGCTAAGGTCATCAGTCCCTAAGCTTACACACTACTTAACCTTAATTATCCTAAGGACAAACACTCACACCCATGCCCGAGGGAGGACTCGAACCTCCGCTGGGACCAGCTGCACAGTCCATGACCGCAGCGCCCAGACCGCTCGGCTAATCCCGCGCGGCTAGTACAACTTCAGTTAAGGTTGAAATGTCGACAACGTCTTTCGTTAACGGAAAATTTCAAGCCGTGACATATATTAACCCAACCATCTTAACACTTTGCCGTCCGCACGTCTCGTACAAATTTATTCGCTTGGCGTCTGCTGCGCTAATTCGGATTACTTGGCTTGTAGCCGGCCACTTGTCACCATTCCGTTGATGACAAGCTTCAAACACATTGACGTTTGTGGGCCTTAATTTTTCCGGAAATCCTCTATTTTGCCGTATCGTTCCACAAACTCGAAATTTCTTTTCAAGTAACTTCTCTGTAGGTTCTACACTGTTATAATAATTATCCACGTAAGGTGATGCCACTTTCCATAAGAAAATGTCAATAGTTCCATCACTGTTTTTGCTAAAGGTTCTCTAGCAACTTGTCTTGAGTGAGGAAATGTATCCCGTACTCGAATCACACAGCATACGAATGAATATGCCATATTTCGTAGTTTTCGACGTATTGTAAACTTTAAAATTTAACTGTCCCCTCCATGGTATCATCCCTTCATCAGTTGAGATTTTTGACTTGGATTAAACGTTTCTTTAAACTTTTTGGAAAAATAATCAATTACGAATTGCACTTTGAAAAGCCCGTCGGCATTATCCGGTTTATTGTTGTTGTCGGAAAAATGTAAAAATGATAATATTTGTCTCAATCGGCTGAGGGACATCGTTTTGCGAAATATCGGTGTGAAACTTCCTGGCAGATTAAAACTGTGTGCCTGACCGAGACTCGAACTCGGGACCTTTGCCTTTCGCGGGCAAGCGCTCTACCAACTGAGCTACCGAAGCACGACTCACGGCCGGTCTCACAGCCTTACTTCTGCCAGTACCTCATCTCCTACCTTCCCAACTTTACAGAAGCTCTCCTGCGAACCTTGCAGAACTAGCACTCCTGAATGAAAGGATATTGCGGAGACACGGCTTAGCCACAGCCTGGGGGATGTTTCCAGAATGAAATTTTCACTCTGCAGCGGAGTGTGCGCTGATATGAAACTTCCTGGCAGATTAAAACTGTGTGCCCGACCGAGACTCGAACTCGGGACCTTTGCCTTTCGCGGGCAATCGCTCTACCAACTGAGCTACCGAAGCACGACTCACGCCCGGTCTCACAGGAGACGAGATACTGGCAGAAGTAATGCTGTGAGACCGGCCGTGAGTCGTGCTTCGGTAGCTCAGTTGGTAGAGTGCTTGCCCGCGAAAGGCAAAGGTCCCGAGTTCGAGTCTCGGTCGGGCACACAGTTTTAATCTGCCAGGAAGTTTCATATCAGCGCACACTCCGCTGCAGAGTGAAAATCTCATTCTGGAAATATCGGTGTGTCTATCAACGGATTCGTTGACCAGTAATCATCGGTCCTTGCTTTTTCTACAGTTCCAGTAAGGATAGCAAGCCCAGACCATTTTCTAAGTTCGGGTGCCGTAACGTCGAAAAATGTGGCATTTTTTTAAATCCAGTTTCCTTCTATTGCAATTTTGACTGTAATACTTGTTGGTTTCGTTGCTAATATATCCAAATAGATCGTTCCAAATATATAATTCTACGATATCCACGACGCTGTGTGTATCTTTGGGACATATGTGTGGATCCGGAGATCCTTCAAATTTATTATTGGTCCTCAGTAAATCATAGTCTCTCTTCTTCGCCTGATTCATCCGAATCAGTTGGCAACTGTAGCGTTCGCCGATCTCTTCTTGGACTTATTTCACTGTCTTCCGACGATTCTGCTTGACTTTCATTTTTTTTTATATCCAATGTCTTCTTCCCAATCGGCCAAGCCATCCGGAACGTCAGACAAGACGTCGCGCATTCATCGTAAATAATCGTATCGTCTCTTTCGTCTGCCATGCACAAGTACTTATAAAAACAAAAAACTTGTTGACGTATGTAACTTATTGTTAGCTAAACAAAACACCAACAGAATGAAAAAGACACTAAAGTGCTGTCACCGGCCACTGCGTGATACTATGCTCAAGACACCACTCTGGTGTCGCCGGCCACTGAGCGATTCTTTGCACACGACACCACTGTGGTGTCACCGGACGTTGACCGCTATTCCGCGCGCGACACCACTGTGGTGTCGCCAGTCGGCAAAGTGTTAGCTAAGCCCGCGAACCTTAAAGAACAAAGTTCATCTCCTTAGCAGACACGCGTGGGCACCAGTTAATTCCGTCAGGTGGTCAAATCCCGCCACAATTTAAACGACACGTCCGCTCACCAGAAAAGGAAGTTCAGAAATCAACTCGATCACAGCAGCTCGCGTTGTACCTCTGCCAGACAGCAACATTTCCACAGGCTGGCCCATCAGTTGAGTGTATTCTGCTTCCCCTGGCGCTGTACAGATGTCACCTTTACAACTGCCACGGTGCTCAAAGTCCTCACCGTTCTCGACCAGCGTCCTCTCTCCTTCGCTCCGAGATTTCCAAGAGAGACCACAACTCAGCGATTCGCCTGCTTAAAAGCCCGCCGCTCACGTACCTCATCTGGGCCGAGCGCATACTCTTTGGACCAACGATACGCTCGCAGAAAAACCGATATCGGTGGTATTAATATCAAAATGTTTCAATCATTATTAGACAACGCGTGGTCTTTGTGTCCAGCAGTGAGTCTCTACATAGTACCAAGGGCCGTTCTCCATTTCGCCTGGGATGGTTTGAAGGGAAACATAAATATTTCTTGAGTGGGCGCAGCTTTTGGAGCTGTGACAGAGACAAAAACGAAGAAAGCTGAGGAAGGCCCATAGTCCGCAAGAATCGCACAAGATTCTTGAGTCAGCTAAAGCTATGAACCCATTCCACGTAAATTCAATGCATACAACTGACCTCTTTGATTTTAGAGATACTGGTGTTAGTGCGGGCTTGTAAGATCTCTAACTGCAATACGATCACACTCATACATATCAAACAGCTATTAGAAATTCTTATGCTGAAACAGAAGAATGGAAAATTATCAAAGACCATGGCTGATGTGTACCATGACTTACTTCATCTGAAAAACCAGCCGTGTTTATCAGTTTCAAAACGGAAACACCTGTACGATGTTGCCATTTATTCATCAACAGTAATGGGTGTTCTGGAACAAAATTTGTTTCATCTGATCACAATAATGGAGTTGTGTATTAAGCAGATTTTATGCTTGAAATTAATTTTGTTATTCTCTTGTAAAAATTTTAAAAGTTATGATAAATGACTATTCGTGGCTGTAGTTACTGGTTAAAATGTTACTTTTGTATTTCTGTACTTGTGTTATCAGGAATAAATCATGATGCCTCAGTATTAATGGCATTTGAAACAAAGATGTAGTGGACTGACAAGGCAGCCAGTCCACAGTGACGGGTAACCGAAAGGCACGCGTACACACACGCCGACTGGCGTTAAGTCTGAAACAGGATACGTGATGAAAGCTATAAAGAAAAGAACGGAGCTTCTCGTATACTTAACTTTAATTCATTGTGGTACATTTCTCTTGATAATACAAGTGAGACTCTCTCCAGATATGGTTAATGCCCTTGCTAGGTCGTAGCCATGGACTTAGCTGAAGGCTATTCTAACTGTCTCTCGGCAATTGAGAGAAAGGCTTCGTACGTGTAGTTGCTAGCAATGTCGTCCATACAAATGGGGCGAGTGCTAGTAAGTCTCTCGAGACCTGCCGTGTGGTGGCGCTCGATCTGCGATCCTGACAGTGGCGACACGCGGGTCCGACATGTACTAATGGACCACCGAGCGAGGTGGCGCAGTGGTTAGCACACTGGACTCGCATTCGGGAGGACGACGGTTCAATCCCATCTCCGGCCATCCTGATTTAGGTTTTCCGTGATTTCCCTAAATCCTTTCAGGCAAATGCCGGGATGGTTCCTTTCAAAGGGCACGGCCGATTTCCTTCCCCATCCTTCTCTAACCCGAGCTTGCGCTCCGTCTCTAATGACCTCGTTGTCGACGGGACGTTAAACACTAATCTCCTCCTCCTCCCTCCTACTAATGGACCGCGGCCGATTTAAGCTACCACCTAGCAAGTGTGGTGTCTGGCGGTGACACCACAAAAGACTTCCTTAGTGGCTCTTAGAACCAGCATGATGCCTTGTATAGTACTCAGAATGTTCTTTATAAATTACTTATTTTTTATTTGTCTCATTCTTTTATACAGTAATGATGTAAGCACCACAATTCTGTCAGATCAGAAGCCTTCCTCAATTTTTTGGATACAAATAAGTTAAGAACAGAAAAAGATACATTGTTTGTTGATTCTCAGATATGAGATCTGGCAGTTATAAAGTTTGATGTTGGGCTTGGCGACCACTCATAAAGAGCTGATAGTAGGAAATTTTCCACACGCATGGAGTATTTCACGAATAGAGCTTTCGCAGAGCTAGTTAGAGAATGGTGTGCAATACAATTGAATGGATGTTGAAGGATAGAGTCCAGAGATGTCGAGGCAGGATCAGAAGTGGCCAAGGTGGTGAACGTAATCCTATCGCCAATACAGGACTTTTTTTAGGCCTTGAGATGGTAACCCTTGGGGAAATGGCATCAAGGGACAGGAAAGGACACCAGATGCGATCTGTGTGTATGCCTGGGGGCCTCTTTCAACGTGCTGAAGAAGGTATTCCGGCGGCCATTGAGGGAACAAGGTGCAACCAACTGCAGATTGTGGCACACGTTGGATGCCTGTCATCTGGGCTCCGATGTCATACTTGGGTCATTCCAGCAACAGGCAGAGAAAGTTGAGAAGTACAGCCTTGCGCATGGAGTGTCAACGAAGCTCACAGTTTACAGCGTTGTCCCCAGGACTGATCGTGGCCCTTTGGTTCTGAGTGGAAGGGCTGAACCAGGCTACTAGGCTGTGAATTCGTGGACATGCGCCATGAGATTGAGATCTGTAGGGTCCCACAAAATGGATCAGGTGTGCACTACACGTCAGAGGCTGCTACTCAGGTAGTTGACTGTGTATGGAGCGCACTCAAGGATATTTTCAGATTAGGTGACTCTCCATGCAATCCAGATAACGACAGATGTAGGAAACCAGGAGATACCAGTGTAACCTCGAAAGAAATGCCTCTCACAGGTGAGAGTATTAAAACCCTAATGGTAACTGCCGAAGCATTAGCAACGAAGTGCCAGAGTTTGAAGCACTCCTGAAAAGCAATGAAGCTGACGTAACATTGGATACAGAAAGCTGGCTGAAATCCGAAATTGATATTAGTGGGACTTTCGGGGAAAATCTGAGTGTATGTCGAAAGGATAAGCAAATCGGAAACGTAGGTGGTGTATTTGTCGCAGTAGACAAGAAACTAAAATCCACCGAGGTAGAAATTGAAACTGCACATGAGACTGTTTGGGCAAGACCCAGTGTCAGGGGTAAACATGATATTATAATTAGATCCTTCTATCGCCCGCCACACTCATCTCCTGATGTAACCGAAAACAACGAAGAAAACCTCAGTTCACTTGTACGTATGTTCCCCAGTCATACGGTAATGATCGGTGGAGACTTTAATCACCCAACAATTAACTGGGAAAATTACAGCTTAGTTAGTGATGGCTTTGATGCGACATCCTGTGAGACTTTACTAAATGCCTTCTCTGAAAACAACCTATAACTTATAGCTAGGAACTCACCTCATCTTGAAAATATATTGGATCTAATGTCAACAAATAGACCTTACCTCTCTGAGGATGTCCTCATCGATACTAGTGTCAGTGACCACGACGCGGTTGTTGCAACAGGTCGAGTAAAAGAAGCAGAAAGATATATATGTTCAGCGAATGAGACAGGAACTGAAATTGAGGGTAGTAAAGCAAAAGCTGAAATGGTTAACTCCGTTTTCAAATGTTCCTTTATAAAAGAAAACCGCGAAGAATTACCCTAATTTAATCCTCGTACACCTGAAAAGGTGAAAGAAATAAGTATCGGTGTCAGTGGTGTTGATAAACAGCTGAAATCGTTAAAATTAAACAAAGCTCCAGGGCCCGATACTGAATTTGGTGCTGAGTTAGCTCAAGTATAATCTGTCGTAGATCCCTGGAACAAAAACAGTGCCCTGTTCTTGGAAGAAAGCGCAGGTCACACCCGTCTGCAAAAAGGATAGTAGAAATGATCCAGTATCCTCGACATTGATTTGTCGTAGACTCTTGCTCTCGAACTACTTGCAAGACGCCGCTATCCAGCTTTGCTGTGTCAATTGTGTGGATCTTGTCCTTTCATTGAAACAGACAGCTTCGAAAACTGACAAATCAGTTTGTGTTTTTACTTTACGTTAAGAACTGGAACCGGTGCGGTTCGAACGCTGGGTCGTAATTTTTAATTGATATAACGAACTTATCTTAGTACTTCACACTCTTATCATTATTGTATTGTGGAAATTGCACTAATGAATTAGCATTGTTCTAACTATTTCTGGCTGTATGATGTTCATCTTTTAGTGTTTTTATTTTACATTAAGAACTTACGTTTGCACATCGAACTACTTTTATTGTTCTACTGTAGAAATTGCAATTATGTTGACATGACACTTATGAATACCGTTGGCTGTATGGTCTTTGCTACACAAAGCCAAAATAAACAGCTGACAGCTAGAGCAAATAGGAGGCGTACCAGCGACCCATCCTCTTGAAAGTGGCCAAGGAGTACTTGGACGGAAACTCATGCCGTCTTAACCACTTGACGCGGCTTGGAGCATGATAATTTTTAATTCGACATTGCCGCTGCGATACTCTGCGTCCTTTCAAATCCAATACAAATCATTTAATTTGTGCTGTAACACACCAACAAAAAAAGTTTTGAATCACCCCGGTTCCCAGAACTCCTGAAGATAGACGTTGTGGATACTGTATCACAGACACAGTGACTGTTCAGAGATGTCACTAAACCCGCCCAAAGAAGTACACAACGACGCCTGAGCAGCGCCTATTAGACGGAGGAGGTCCGACAGCCAATCAGTTCCAGTCATTCCACCAGGAAGGAGATTCACGGCTCGTGTTGTCTGTACTTCAACCATGCCTAGACGGTCAATATCGCAGTTCGATCTCGTCCGCATTGTTTCTTTGTGCCAGGAAGGGCTCTCAACAAGGGAAGTGTCCAGGCATCTCGCAGTGAAAAAATGGTTCAAGTGGCTCTAAGCACTATGGGACTTAACATCTGAGGTCATCAGTCCCCTCTACTTAGAACTACTTAAACCTAACTAACCTAAGGACATCACACACATCCATGCCCAAGGCAGGATTCGAACCTGCGACCGTAGCAGCAGCGCGGTTCCGGTCTGAAGCGCCTAGAACTGCTCGGCCACAGCGGCCGGCTCATCTCGTAGCGAACCAGGAACTGTCGATGACATCCCTCGCTTAGGCCGTCCAAGAGCAGTGCATGACCGCTACCTACGGATTATGGCCCGGAGGAACCATGACAGCAACGCCACCATGTTGAATAATGCTTTTCGAGCAGCCAGAGGACATCGTGTTAAGACTCATACTGTGCGCAATAGGCTGCATGATGCGCAACTTCACTCACGACGTCTATGGCGAGGTCCACCTTTACATCACGGTACAGATGGGCCCAATAACATTCCGAATGGACCGGTCGGGACTGGCACCACGTTCTCTCAACCGTTGAGAGTCGCACATGCCTTGAACAAGATTACCGTCGGAGACGTGTTTGGAGGCAACTCGGTCAGGCTGAACTCCTTAGACATACTGTCCAGCGAATGCAGCAAGTTGGAGGTCCCCTGCCATTCTGGGGTGGCATTATGTGGGGCCGACATCCGACGCTGGTGGTCATGGAAGTCGTCCTAACGGCTGTACGAAACGTGAATGCCATATTCCGACCATTAGCACAATATCGGCAGCATGTTGGAGAGGCATTCGTCTTCATGGACGACAATTCGCGCTCCCATCGTGCACATCTTGTGAATGATTTCCTTCAGGAAAACGACGTCGCTCGACTAGAGTGGCCAGCATGTTCTCCAGATATGAACCCTATCGAACATGCCTGGGATAGACTGAAACGGGCTGTTTACGGAAGACGTGACCCTCCAACTACTCTGAGGGATCTACGCCGAATCGCCGTTGAGGAATGGGACAATCTGGACCAACAGTGCCTTGATGAACTTGTGGATAGTATGCCACGACGAATACATGCATGCATCAATACAAGAGGTCGTGCTACTGTGTATTAGAGGTACCGGTGTGTACAGCAACCTGAACCACCACCTCTGTAGGACTCGCTATATGCTGGTACAACATGCAATGTGTGGTTTTCATAAGCAATAAAAAGGCCGGAAATGATGTTTATGTTGATCTCTATTCCAATTTTCTGTACAGATTCTGAAACTCTCGGAACCGAGATGATGTAAAACTTTTTTTGATATGTGTATTAGCAGCAGAATAGCAAGTCATGAGAAATGCGATGATCTTCAAAATTGCAACAACGTTTCGTTCATGATGAACATGTCCACTGTACAGGAAGCGTTTATTCTCTCGGTGATAACGAGTTTATTAAAAACGGTGCGCTATCTCAGATTTGGACGGGATGAGGAGGGAAACCAGCTTTGTCCTCTTCAAAGAAACTTTGTCAGGGAAGCCAATGAACACTTTAACATGGATGACTGAACAGGAAACTGAATCCTGATCTTCCCTAACAAGAGTTTTGGTCGATTCAGTGTAGCACACCACAAATCCAATTTGTGGATTCATATTTTTTTCTCATTTTTGAAAGCCCTCAGTCTTATGTTTTAATATGGCTCGTCAGATTTCCTCTCATTTGCCATCTTGTCCATCTTTGGGTAGCACTTGCATCCAGTGTCCTCATTTAGATATTTTACAATCTCTGTCTTCCCCTATATATTTTACGCTCTACATTTCCCCTTAGTACCAGGGAAGCTATTCAAAAATGGTTCAAATGGCTCTGAGCACTATGGGACTCAACTGCTGTGGTCATAAGTCCCCTAGAACTTAGAACTACTTAAACCTAACTAACCTAAGGACAGCACACAACACCCAGCCATCACGAGGCAGAGAAAATCCCTGACCCCGCCGGGAATCGAACCCGGGAACCCGGGCGTGGGAAGCGAGAACGCTACCGCTCGACCACGAGATGCGGGCAGGGAAGCTATTCCCTGATGTTTTAACACGTGACTTATCATCTTGTCCCTTCTTCTTTTCAGCGTTTTCCACATGTTCCCGTCCTACCCTCATCCCTCATGTTATAGATCTGCCTAATTTACATAATACTTCTCTAGTAAAACATCTCGTATGCTTCGATTCTCATCTGTTTATGCTTTCCCACAGGCTATGTTAAACTACAATACAATGTTGAGCTCCAAAGTAACACCTAAGAAATTTCTGCCTCAGATTAGGGTCTATGTTTAATACTAGTAGACTTCTCTTGGTCATAAATGCTCTCTTTGCCTTGTCAATCTGCTTCATATGCCGTCTTTGCTTCGTCGTGCGTTATTTTGTGACCAGCGCATTACAATTCCTCAACTTTCTCTACTTCGTGGTCCCACAGTTTTGATGTTCAGTTCATCACTAATCTCATTTCGGCTACTTCTTATTACTTTCCGCTTTCTTCGGGTACCCCTTAACCGTATCCTGTACTCGTTACTGTTCATTCCACTCAGCAAGTCATGATAAATATTCTTCACTTTCACTGAGGATAGCAATGTTATCAACTAATCTTGATATTAATGTATTGTGATGAATTTGATGGCTACAGTAAATTATAGGTCCGAAAGGTCACTTGTGCTATCAGGTTTAAATATTGATAAATAAAACATGTTTGCATACCTCAGGAGTTATTTGGAAAACAACTGATAGAGGTCGCCCATTACTGACATCAGAAATCTTATTCATTGTTACCAACCTCTATTTGCTTGGCTTTCATAAGAATTAAAATCAATATTGGTCTACGTGAGGTGCCACAATATCAGTTCAGTCTCAAGTGACGCTTGACGTATACGCAAAATGTACTTCGAGACATCTTTGTTCCCACCAGTGCAAGGAAAATGATGTCACAAGACAAAGTATAAAAATGTGTTTAATAAGAGAACTAAGCTGCCTGTGAGCTGCTTCTATTTTCATTGACATTAGCATTAACTTACGTCTTTCGATTGCATATTAAATTGGTTTGAACTTACATTAATGTGGTACCAACCATACTTGAGTTCACTATTATTCCCTCATACCTGTCTGCAATATGAGCAAAATAAAATAAGTGAAATTTTTACGAAATTTAAAACGACTGAGAATATGCAAACTGTCTCATCTTTAAGGAATATTTGTGGTGATTCCAAAACTGCTCATAGTTTTTCCAAGCCTGTGGTATTTCCGAAGCTATGAAGAATTTAATACTCCATATTTAAGTAATATCAGTTGACTTGATGCACTTGAATTGCAGTCGTATGTGTAAAGTACGACCTAGTGACCTGCAGAATCTTCTAAGTAAATGTTATGTTTTAAGACATTTATTTAATTTAATATATATTTTACGCGACGGCATATTTGAAACAATCTTTGAATTAGCCAAATGAGTTGGCTCCTCATGAAACGTCTTATCCCACCATGGTTTTTTGTTACTATCGATCATCAGTTTATGGAAGTAAAATATGTGATGATGAATTAAACCAGTTTCAACGTTCTAGATATGCGTTTCTTACAGGAATCCTAAAGTAGTATTTCACAATGATTCTGCTGTATCAGTGGCGCAATTAACAATATTGCACTGTTGTCATAAATGTGTCTTAGATATAAAAAAAACGTAACTGAAATTATATAAACTTTTGATTAGGTTCAAAGAGTTTCTTATTGTCGTGATTGAATTTGCTTCGATAATCGATTATGTAATTATATCAGAGGCTGGCGTGCTGAACACTTTGCCGCTAGCAGGATCAGTATTTCCCTGTCTCTTAAGGAGGCAGGAAAAGTGACGACATGGTCTTTTATCCTGTTATTAAGTTTCCTGCACGAGATAAGAAATGGAGGCAAAACAACAGTCGCATTTATTGATGAACATTTCTAAAATTTGTTCGTACTTTATCTCAAATTAACCATATATTTGCTCCTACGGAATTAGATCGGATCACGTACTCATTAGTATTCGGGTGCCGACGATTTGGCGAACAGCTTCGCGGGAGAAACGCCGTGAGAAGAAGCGATCGAGACTCACTCTGGCGGAAGACTCTGAACTCCAACGATTTCGCCTCCGCAGCGGAGTCGTCATCTTCCGGCAGGTGGCGGAACTACGACGTCTGAGAGCGCGGCGCCCGCCGGTTTCCCCACGGCGGTAATGTGTTTAGCTGCGGAAGCTGTTGTTCTGCTCGTCACAATTCCCATTCATACTCGAAGTTACTTCGCGTTTAGCGTGCTCTCTCTCATCATTAGAGATCCATACATTTACTCTGGTTTTGTGCTATTCTTATTGCATCTAATTAGTCTCTAATGACCCTAATTCCTTTCTCACTACCTTGTTTCACCTAGTTTTAGTACAGTAGCCATGGCTTCCCATGGAATTGCTCGAGGGAGAAATAAACGTGTAAGAAAGACTAAATGGCATATTATAGGGATTTCATGTACATCTACATAGATACTTTGCAAGCCACCGTACGGTGGGTGACGGTGGGTACCACTATTAGTCATTCCCTTTCCTGTTCCACTCGCAATTAGAGCGAGGGAAAGACGACTGTCTATATGCCTCCTTATGAGCCGTAATCTGTCGTATCTTACCCCCGTGGTCCTTAAGTGCAGTGTATGTTGGCGGCAGTAGAATCATTCTGCAGTCAGCTTCAAATGTCGGTTCTCTAAATTTTCTCAACAGCATTTTCTCGAAAAGAACGACGCTTTCCCTTCACGGAGTCCCACTTGATTTCCCGAAGCATCTCTGTAACACTTATGTGTTGTTCGAATATATGCGTAACAAATCTAGTAGCCCGCCTCTGAACTGCTTCGATGTCTTCTTTCAATCCGATCTGGATCCAAAACACTGGGGCAGTACTTAAGAGTAGGTCGCACCAGCGTCAATATGCGGTCTCCTTTACGGGTGAGCCACACTTTCTTAAAATTCTCCCAACTAACCGAAGTCGGCCATTCGCCTTCCCTACCACGGTTCTCAAATGCTCTTTCCTTTTCATATCGCTCAACGTTACGCCCAGATATTTAAACGACTTGAGTGTGTCAAGCAGGACACTATTAATGCTGTATCGGAACATTGCAAGTTTGGTCTTCCTAGTTATCAGCATTAACTTACATTATTCCACATTCAGAGCTAGCTGCCATTCAGAAATTTTGTGTAAGACATTCTGTATCTTCCTGTACTCACTCAGCTTCGACACCTTACCGTGCACAACTTCATCAGCCAACAACGGCAGATTGCTGCGCACCCTGTTGTCCAAATTATTTATGAACATACAGAACAACGGCGGTCCTATGACACTTCCCTGCGCCACTATCGTCGATACCCTTGTCTCTGATGAACACTCGCCATTAAGGACAACATAGTGGGTTCTATTACTTAAGAAGCTCCTGAGTCACTCACATATCTGTGAACCTATTCCACATGCTCGTACCTTCGTTAACAGCCTGCAATGGGGCACCGTGTCAAATGCTTACCGGAAGTCTAGAAATTGGAATCTGCCTATTGTCCTTCATCCATAGTTCGCAGTTGTCATTTTCACTTCTTGTCGTTTTGGTACAGGAACCAGTATGCAGAATGCTATAAAGTAATAGTCGTGGTTGCAGAATTGGTTTGATTGCTTTATTTATCCATGACGCCCGCTGGTCTGGTGCAACACATCTTCACATTGATCAGTCTAATGTTGGTAAGTGGGTTTTGGGTGCCACGATTGGAGCATCGGCAAAAATAGGCTGCCTTCCTCATGCATAGTAAAATAAATCGAAGGGCCGCGCGGAGGTGTCATGTCACGGATTGCGTGGCCCCTCCCGCCGGAGGTTCGAATCCTCCCTCGGGCGTGTGTGTGTGTGTGTGTGTGTTAGAAATATTTAAACCTAACTAACCTAAGGACATCACACACATCCATGCCCGAGGCAGGATTCGAACCTGCGACCGTAGAAGTCCCGCGGTTCCGGACTGAAGCGCCTAGAACCGCAGGGCCACCGCGGCCGGCTGTAAGTCTAGGGACCGATGACCTAAGCAGTTTGGTCCCTTAGGAATTCACACACATTTGAACATTTTAAATCGAAGGAAATAAGTGCTCACGTCATGTGTTAAAAACTTCCCGTCCCTTTTAGTATAGACCAGTGGATACCAGGGGATGAGGCACCATTCTTCGTCTTATATCCAACGTATTTACCACGTGATGGACTATGTGATCCCACTTTGAATCTACTGGTGTATGCTACACGGATCTACACGGTTTTAACATATGACGTAAACACATACTTCGATTTATTGTGCGATATTTGAGGAGGGCAGTCTATTATTGACGATGGCCTAATCGTGGCGCCTGAAACCCATTTACCAACGCTATGCTGGATAATCTGAAGATGCAACGTCGTAGCCGAAACGTGCGTCATAAATAAATAAAGAAATAAAACCAGTTCTGCAACCAAGACTGTTGTTTCCACCACAAATAGCAGGCTGTTGCCAAAAGGAACAGAATTTACACAGTAGTGCGTGCATATTACAGTAGCGTCTGCTTTATGGCGTGATGATCGGGAAGAATAAGAAACCGTGTCAACATTTATGAAACTAAGTTTGGTACCAGATAACTGATAGTAGAATATGGAAACTACAGATTTTTTTTGTGTGCTGTAATAAACTACTGAGAGGGCTAGGCACCAATCAATTTTAGGCGTACAACATTGTGACAGATTGTTCCTGCCGTTTACACTTATATACTTTTTCCTGTCTTTTTCATTAATTAAAATGATATGTGTCACGCATAATATGTTAATTTGTACGTAGTCTATGTAACTGTTATACATGCTATACTTATATGTTTTCTGTTGTATGAGTCTTGTGGCTGGAGAGATTAGCATGTGTGTAAAAGCAGTGGAACGGACAGTCGAAAGAAGTTGGAATGAATAGAGAGAAAGTGAGTTTTTTCCGGACATAGAATGAATGAAAATGAGAATTTGAACAAGGTCCAAGACTGAAAGCCGGCCGGGGTGGCCGAGCGGTTCTAGGAACCGCCCGACCACTACAGTCGCAGGTTCGAATCCTGCCTCGGGCATGGATGTGTGTGATGTCCTTAGATTAGTTACGTTTAAGTAGTTCTAATTTCAAGGGGACTGATGACCTCAGAAGTTAAGTCCCATAGTGCTCAGAGCCAAGACTGAAAAATGTATATAAAGGTGGCGTAAAGAAAATGTGATTCCAAGTGATTAAATATGTTGACATTCTGCAAGTGATTTATGAGCATTGAGGAGATGAGTTCTAAGTGACAGGAGACTGTGGCTTTTTACTGAATTACGGCGAGGATCTTTTGATTACTGAACAACACATTTGTGAAGTCGTACTACATCAATTACTTTATGTGTCTCTTCCACCTTGGCTGTATTTTGATCACAGACGTTTATAGTATACAATCAGAAGATTTCGGCGATGTGTCATTTCATGTGTTTACCCATAAACTCGTAATTTTACACAGGTTGGAGTGTCGAATAAACCCCATGAAAGCAATGTTCTGTGCCACTCGTAAGAAAACCGGGTGATTCAAAGCTGTGCCCCGCGCTTTTAACCTCCATCACAGAGATGTCAAAGAAGGTGCGAAGTCTGGGTAAAATGGGATGCGAAGACTTTTACATCGTGTAACAACTCCACTGTGCCGTTGGGCAGAATTGTGGTGAAGTTTGGTGCCAACATGACGTCATTAACCCACTATACTCATCACATGAACTTCTCAGCTGCGGCCTTTTTTCGGCTCCTTGCTGTTAGAAGTCATCGAGTCCGATAATGACGTCGCAGGGCGATACGCTTTTTACCATTACAGAAGAAGGTTGCATGCACATTTGAGTCAAATTTCAAAAATAAATGTCGCGATGGGTGGGAATTACGGTGTTTCTAAAAAGTGATCCTTTAATTCTGTTGCACCTAGCATTCCGCAACTATACTGCCCCAGCAGCATACGCGGTTGCCTACCACTCAGTGCTTTAGCAGCGCAGGCGCCGTTGTGTGTTGAGGAAAACTGAACGTCTGGTGAGCGTGTTGAATGGACTGGTGCTGCAACAGTGAACGGGGAGAGAAATCTGCAGGTAGGTCATTTACGAATGAAAGAGATTCTGACGTCATACCGACAGCACTGGTATGACTGTGTGAACAATACGAGGTTCGAATCCCCAGCATGTTCAGCCTCTCATAGTACGTTACGCGTGACACCGTCATATGTATATACACTCCTGGAAATGGAAAAAAGAACACATTGACACCGGTGTGTCAGACCCACCATACTTGCTCCGGACACTGCGAGAGGGCTGTACAAGCAATGATCACACGCACGGCACAGCGGACACACCAGGACCCGCGGTGTTGGCCGTCGAATGGCGCTAGCTGCGCAGCATTTGTGCACCGCCGCCGTCAGTGTCAGCCAGTTTGCCGTGGCATACGGAGCTCCATCGCAGTCTTTAACACTGGAAGCACGCCGCGACAGCGTGGACGTGAACCGTATGTGCAGCTGACGGACTTTGAGCGAGGGCGTATAGTGGGCATGCGGGAGGCCGGGTGGACGTACCGCCGAATTGCTCAACACGTGGGGCGTGAGGTCTCCACAGTACATCGATGTTGTCGCCAGTGGTCGGCGGAAGGTGCACGTGCCCGTCGACCTGGGACCGGACCGCAGCGACGCACGGATGCACGCCAAGACCGTAGGATCCTACGCAGTGCCGTAGGGGACCGCACCGCCACTTCCCAGCAAATTAGGGACACTGTTGCTCCTGGGGTATCGGCGAGGACCATTCGCAACCGTCTCCATGAAGCTGCGCTACGGTCCCGCACACCGTTAGGCCGTCTTCCGCTCACGCCCCAACATCGTGCAGCCCGCCTCCAGTGGTGTCGCGACAGGCGTGAATGGAGGGACTAATGGAGACGTGTCGTCTTCAGCGATGAGAGTCGCTTCTGCCTTGGTGCCAATGATGGTCGTATGCGTGTTTGGCGCCGTGCAGGTGAGCGCCACAATCAGGACTGCATACGACCGAGGCACACAGGGCCAACACCCGGCATCATGGTGTGGGGAGCGATCTCCTACACTGGCCGTACACCACTGGTGATCGTCGAGGGGACACTGAATAGTGCACGGTACATCCAAACCGTCATCGAACCCATCGTTCTACCATTCCTAGACCGGCAAGGGAACTTGCTGTTCCAACAGGACAATGCACGTCCGCATGTATCCCGTGCCACCCAACGTGCTCTAGAAGGTGTAAGTCAACTACCCTGGCCAGCAAGATCTCCGGATCTGTCCCCCATTGAGCATGTTTGGGACTGGATGAAGCGTCGTCTCACGCGGTCTGCACGTCCAGCACGAACGCTGGTCCAACTGAGGCGCCAGGTGGAAATGACATGGCAAGCCGTTCCACAGGACTACATCCAGCATCTCTACGATCGTCTCCACGGGAGAATAGCAGCCTGCATTGCTGCGAAAGGTGGATATACACTGTACTAGTGCCGACATTGTGCATGCTCTGTTGCCTGTGTCTATGTGCCTGTGGTTCTGTCAGTGTGATCATGTGATGTATCTGACCCCAGGAATGTGTCAATAAAGTTTCCCCTTCCTGGGACAATGAATTCACGGTGTTCTTATTTCAATTTCCAGGAGTGTATTTATAAAAATCAGTGTATGTATGTATTTCCCGCATCTCCTCCTAAATTTGAAACAAACTTTGCACGCATGTCACTGTAGGGAAAGAAGCACTGTCGGAGTAAGAACCTTTCACAGATGTGCGGTTGAAATGGAGTGACGTAGAAGCAGGGATTCCTGGAGGAATTTCAGTCAACCAGAGATTGTGCACACCTGCAGTCACACTGTACACCGTCTCTGCTTATCGTGGAGCAACTGGTAAGCTCGAGCTGCTAATTATCAGGTGATGTTGGCCATGCCTAAAGTCAGTCTATTGGTAAAAGATTGTTTTATACTTCAACATATGTAAACTTTGTTAGTTTGATATGTAAAAAATATAATGTGATTACAAACTAGTAAATTTTATTCTGTATGAGAAACCATTCGTGATTCGCATGTGTTAGGAAAAATAATTTTATATGTAGAGTCGTAGAAATATTGTTCGTTGCACAATGCTGACGGGCTGTTTCAAGACAACAGAGTATTAAACGAAGATTTCAAGGAGAAAACATACGGACTTTGTGCAGAGATGTGGTAAGATGACGGACGTAGTACTATAGTCATGATGTCTGAGCTATTATTGTGATTTAGCTGGAGTGCGGGTGTTTCACTAAATATAGCTTGGACCGCACAGCAAGATTATAATTACAAGAGCTCAAATAATTTTTTTCAAAGTTGCAAATGTAAGCAGGTGTTGATCTGGTATGTGGGCAACATCATTGCGAATCTGAGTTTTGGAAGTTGTACAGCAGCGGGAAGCTGTAATATGAACTGCAAGTTTTGATCAATAAGGGCAATACAGTTCTGCTACTTCAAAACACTTTCTCCTAATAAATGTTCTTTCTGGGAAATAAACCTTGTCTTGTCATTTTGTTGCCGTTAACGCAGAACGTTTCAGTGCACCTACGAAAACGAATGATATTTGATGTTTTAATTTGGACAACAGGAGAGTGAACCCTAGGCTACCATAGGCTACCGTAGACTGTCATAAGTAAGCGTGGACGACGGTAATTTTCCTAGTAGCTGCGGCCAGTTGGGATCGTCGTAACTCCGTTACCTGTACATTGGGTGTGTTGCACACGTACTGGGCGTCAGCTCATCCCTCAATTTGCGTGTGCGACTGGTGTCTTACTAGATTCTCCCAGAAACCAGAAGCGGTGAACGGTCTAGAAACTGAGTGGGGATACATAAAGTGCTGTGTAACCCGTGTATCCTACGGAAAATCTTTGTATCACGTAGTTGTTCTCCTGTTGCTTACTCATAAATAAAAAGTATTTGTAGAAAAGTTGAAATCGTCAATGTTTAATGCAAGTTTTATTCGAAAATTGTCGTTTTGCAATCGATTTGTATTAAAAATAAAAAAAATACAGATTTGTCACATAGAGCTCGAAAACGCAGTTTCCTAAAAAAGAGGTAAATTTTAAAGAACACAAAACAAAAACATATCAGACATCGCTTCAATACTTCGTCGAGCTTATATAAAATGTGTTTCTGATATTCATAAGCAATTTTCCTACTTATCATTAATAACAGGAAACTAATGCCTTCGATCATGAAGAAGAACGTCCTATTGATTACAAAATAACAACAACAATAAGTTTTTTATGTTTGTGTTTGTAAACTGTACTTGATTCAGAGTAATTTCTTTTGTTACATAAAAGCGCAAAGTGTTAGACTTGATCGTCATAACTAATGGAATGCATTCAGTGAAAAAAACACCATAACTAGACAAACCAGTTGTTTACTATTCCGTTAACAGTTTCATGCAACGTAATTTTAGATCACTAAGTCTGGTGTGATTTTTGTATTCTGTTAAACTTTGTAAGAACGTATCGAACAGTAAATGACCGTTGTTTTATGGGAAACTTCAAACTATCCATTATTCTTTTGACTTGGAGGGTATACGTTGTTTTGATGGTACAGTCTGAAGGCTGCTTCCAGTTCAGGGTATTTCCACTTATCTATCTTTTTTGTGTGAGTGCTTAAGAGGTGCTATTAATGCTACACAACACATTTAAAAGTATACGCTTATGGCCGTTCATGAAGTAAATTCTATTTTCATCGACCTGACATGGTCTTCATTTTACCCGGTGTTTAGTTATTATTTGAAAATGACCCCTCATTTTCAAATCTCTTTGATTTTACTAAATTCTGCAGAAGCTATAAGAATTGGGTAGGATTATAGTGTGTTGGAGTTAATTTTCGATTAAATGTCTGTCAGAAGTTAATCGTAATAACTTAATAATTAATAACATGTTATATTATTAATCACGTGATGTATTGTGGCTGTCAGTACTTAAATACAGTAATTCATAATACCGTTGATGTAGCTAAATGGCATAGACAAGTTTAGTACCGGATTTGATGCTTCATTGCTCCTATTTAACAGTACAGCTGATTACACTTTTGAATCGTCGTTACTGGCCATTGTACCACAGGGTCATTATTAATTACGTACACGCCGTTGCGTGCATTAAATTTGTGACTGTGCTTATGAAACCACTGTAAGAGGAGCGAGAGAGTGATTAATTCCTTTTCAACAGGTTTCGTATTGTCTGTCTGTTTCCACAAGATTAATCACGGAATTTGTGTTGTGAAATGGCCTAGTTATTTGTTATCGTGATCTACTGCACTGACGTCGTCTGGAAGTGTGTGGGAAATTATTTACAGTGTTCCGTTATTACCAAATTTACTTCAGATAATTTTTGTGTTCGTTCACAATGGCTTTTTTTTCATTTTTTAAATTGCTCTGTCGTGAATTCCACTGTGAGGTTTGAAAGACACAATCCGGCCGTTGAATCTCGTCACCGACCATTACTCTTTCTATCTGATGATTTTAACAAGACTAACTCTACTTTCTACAGTCATACTGAAATGTGCACGGTTCATTAAAGTACAATTTTCCTGAACACAACGCGTAGTGTGACGTATGTATCCCACTGAAAGCCTTGTTTGCATAGCGTTTAGGAAAGTTCAGTCGAATTCACAGGTCTGTCCCGTTGCACGCTGTTGCGTTTTTCAGAGTAACATTCGCTAGTTTTCGAAATATCTCTGTATTCCAATGGGTATTACTCGCTAATATTCTAGTATATTCACTGTATTTGAAGTTGGGTGTAGACTTCTAGAGTGAACTAGCAGTACCCTGTACGTAAAAGCACGTCTTACAAGGCATATGAATCAAATAAAGGATATAAAAATACTTTGCACCAGAGGCAGCAATATAAAATAGTCGTTGTTAAGAGAGACTATGTAAAATACGACTACAGCTTATCAAGAGGACGAAACTGAAGTAGACCATGGAAATATCATTTATTCTTTTGCTGTTTATTGACTACGTCAGTTAAACTTTTTGGCTGCGTGCCGGACCGAGACCCGAAGTCAAGACGTTTGCTTTTCGCGTGCAAGTACCTACTCTATCGACAGAGCTACCCAAGCACGACTCAAGACCAGTTCTCACAGCTGTACTTCCGCCATTTCCTCATCTCCCACCATTAAAACTTCACAGAAGTTCTCCAGCGAAACTTGCGGGTCTAGCGCTCTTGGAAGAAAGTGGAATTGTTAATTATGGATCTGTAATTCAATTGTTAAAAACAAAACGCTTATAGAATCACTTTATTGTCCGCCTATCTGTCACACTGTTAAAAAACCCTTTTTCACAGGAACAGGTAGACACATCAAGTTATGCTCCCTTGGCGGTATAATAAATGGGTAACTCACTGCAATAAAAAGATACGGGAATTTATGTGCGAGGGTCACCCCAAAAGAAATGCACACTATTTTTTTTAAACTGAATTTTTTATTCTACTTGTTTCAAAGTTTTACAGTGTGTAGATACATCCTTTAGGAAAAATATTTTCATTTCTCCACATAATTTCCATCCCTCTCAGCTGCCTTACGCCATCTTGGAACCAGCGCCTGTATACTGCATGTGGGCTTAATTAAATGTAATGGAAATAATTTTAATTTTCAGTCGCTGTACTGTCCGATTACGCAAGTCTCGTAAACGGTTGGCCCTGACTGTTATTATTACGCTATCTGACTGCATAGAACAACAACAAAGAATGAAATGAAAATTTTCATTAACACAATTAATTAATTAAGTCCCCAGCAACTATAAAACCTACGAAACCAAAGCACAAGTGTAACTGTTCTGCGTGTGGAAGTATGACTCAACGTACGCATCTGGCACGGTTCTTCTTCAATAACACAAGAAATTTTAAATATCATTTATACTGAATTAATTAAAGAAAATAAAAATACCATAATTACTCAAGAAAACCAGAATTACGCTCTAATACAAGAACACAAGCCAGATGCTTTGTTGACTGAACCTGTAATGACGCATTATTTAAAACATGGATATAATGAAAAATAAATCAAGTTTCGTTACCTTCATATATTGACCAAAATCACTCTCATAATTACAATATATCTCCACACCGACTCGCTATTACAACATCTCAACAAGAATTTTTCAGTATCACATCTCAGCAAGCACATCTCAACACGAACTGACTACTACGAGCTCTCCCCAAGCACTGCCACTACATCTCAATAATCACTGCCCGTGGAGGCGGCGGAACAATGCTCTCTAGCGATCTCTGGCGCTGTGGCTCAGTGTAGCCACCTTTCATATGCCCTTCCTCCACGGCTAGAATTTGATGGTATTTTTGCCAGCATTGGTGGTGAAAATACCACCAAATTCGTCAAAAAAATACAGACAAAAATAAAAGATAATATTAATACGTAAATATCATATAATTAGATAAAATTTTGGCTTTGCACTGACCTTTCAATAACCTAATATATAAAATACAGTAAGCAATACAAATTCTTTCATACATGTGACTTTACATAACAGTTTACACAAGTATTATGTGGTTAAACAGTTCAATCAATAGCGTCAGCAATGACGAATATGTGCAGGTAAGAGTCTCATAACTTTTCACAAACAGTAATACACAAAAAATCAGTTTATACAAATATTCACATAAACGCTTTCCATAGCTCAAGAAGCAGTTGACAGTTCCAGCAGTAGCACTCAGCAATGGTCAACAGGTGCAAATACCAATAAGTAACATTTTTTCAATAGAAGCAGTCCATCAGTGGCACCCGCAATGTTGAGCAGGTGCACACAGCAACAGGTGACTTCATTTCAGTAGAAGCAATCCATCAGTGGCACCCAGCAATGTTGAGCAGGTGCAGACATCAACAGGTGACATCTTTTCAGTAGAAGCAGTCCATCAGTGGCACCCAGCAATGTTGAGCAGGTGCAGACACCAACAAGTAACACCATTTCAGTAGAAGCAGTCCATTAGTGGCACCCAGCAATGTTGATCAGGTGCACACAGCAACAGGTGACTTCATTTCAGTAGAAGCAGTCCATCAGTGGCACCCAGAAATGTTGAGTAGGTACAGACACCAACAAGTAACACCATTTCAGTAGAAGCAGTCCATTAGTGGCACCAGCAATGTTGATCAGGTGCACACAGCAACAGGTGACTTCATTTCAGTAGAAGCAATCCATCAGTGGCACCCAGCAATGTTGTGCAGGTGCAGACACCAACAAGTAACACCATTTCAGTAGAAGCAGTCCATTAGTGGCACCAGCAATGTTGATCAGGTGCACACAGCAACAAGTCACATTTCTCAGCAGAAGCAGTTCCATAAAATACACTGTCACTGATCACACTGTTCATCAGAGTTTATAAGCAGAAATTAAACATGTCCTAGTGGCACCAATATTGTAGAAAAGGTACAAGTAACAGTCCATAATTTTTTACAATCACTGATCAGACAGTTCATCAGCAGAAATTAAACAAGTCCTTGTGGCACCAATCATGTAGAAAAAGTCCAAGTAACAGTCCATACTATTCACCATAACTACTGAGACAGTTCAGTCATGAACAATAGTTTGAATGCACATACAATTTCTTTAACAAATTATTATCAATGCTCTTACACTAAACATACAAATCATAATAAACACACAAATGATATCAGGTAATTGTCACATTAACTATTACAGTACACAATAACAGTTAACCTATAATATTTATGGGTGTCAGTGCAAGCCACAACAAACAAGTGAAATAATATTTAGGAGATAGGTTGGGATCACTTCTCTGGGATTATAAACGGAAAACACACAAAACACACTCACTCATCTTTCATCCACATTAGTGCTACTGTGTAATTGAATAGTGTTAACTGTGTAAATGCAATTCTGTCAAAATTTTATGTTCATCATGTGTATGAAGTAGTAGTGGCAGCAATGTATAACAGTCAATAATAGTTAGTCAATGTCATAGTCATCATGTCAAGACCAATGTTTGCCAAGCCAGATCAAAATGTACTGTTGCTGAACAACTGTCAGTGAGCCAATATATGCAAATACTTCCTCTCTCAAAAAAAAGTATATACTGCTTAGCGATTTGACAAAGTGTGTGTGTAGGCAATCTTCTTTCTACTTGAGTGTTCTAGTCTGCCATCTTCATCCTCCTTGTTCCATATGGACCAACAAAAAAAAAAAAAATATGCTCCTCACTTACTTTACCTCTTATCCACCAAAACTCCAATACTCATCACTTAACTTCAATAATACCTCATTTACCTTACCTCTTGTCCACAAAACTCGAATAATCATCAACTTCACATAATCTCAATACCTCAATAATACGTCTATACATATAAACCTCAGCACCAATATCATTTCACTTCCATAACAACTCTTTCCTCTAGTCAGTCTCCTCGAACAAGTACAGACAAAATCCTAGTGCAACTTCAATTCAGCATCCCATGCAATCCGAAGACACAGTGTCCACACACAACCTCTGTGTAATCCATCTGACCCAAATTTTCTACTCATTATAAATTATAAGATACATTTTGGTTCCTTGTCCATCATTAAATAAAAGAAATGCATACATGACCTCTAACAGACTTAGTTCGAATAACTCTCAGTAATTAAGTACGATTACGGAGTGTGAATGATCATAATATTTCACAGTGTGTACACCACTTCAAGAACCATAGCAGAAGCAAACATGTGGAGTATTTTTTGTGTCAAGTGGCACTTCCTATTTCAATTGCTCACGGAAAACGCAGTGTAATAACTGTCAATGGTCTAAACCTAGTTTTGGTATGTCATGTCGTTAGCTTCCTTCCTATTAGCATACATTTATACAGCTTTCATAAAACCTCCAGCTCATGTGACTTCTATGAAGTTTCTTGTACTAATGTCGTTTATGTCGAATTACTGCAGTTCATTTTCTTATCTTAAAAATATAAGGCACTGAGCGTAAGCAAAACATGCAATAGCGAGTAAATATACCAGTAGAGAACAGAATGTCAACAAGTGGATGCAGCACAATTCTTACAACGAGGCTCTGCCAAGCGAACAATCTATAATTAATACCACAGTGTAACCTAAACTCTATGTTCGTACACAGTATATCAGCATTTCTATATACTAAATTGAAGAGTAGTTATGACAACAAAACAGAAATGTGTAAATATGCAATCCATACGCACAGCAGCAAACATGCCTTACACAATAAACAGGTCATTAGCATCACATCGACATAAGCAAATAAATGTTCATATGTAATCTTAATAAGTACACATGAAGGCGCAAGCAGATAAATCACAAAGTATAACTTACATATCTAACCACATCAGCACAATTAATCAGGTGACAATTATAATTTAAATAAATAAGCACAGCAGGCACATAATAGAAAAATATGACATCAGTGAAAAAGCATAGCAGCCAAGCGATGCATAATATATACAAATAACAACCCTGTTCATTAGTCAATCATTGTCAAAATCAGTTAATGTGCGCAAGCACGTCGCTTCACAAGTAAATTCATAGAACATGAAATTAGCACAAAGTATGAATCACGTAATCGCAAGCAGCAAATTACGTCTAAAGTACGTACCTAAGTGGAATTATGTTACCTGAAAAATAAACTCAATTAACCGTTACCTTTTTTTGCTTATTACTTTCTTCTTCGAAATGACATTCTTCCTGAAAATTTTCTCCAAAGCAAGTCGTCTTAACGTCGGACACGCACAGAATTTACCTGAAGGTCTTAAATACTTTATACAACCGTATCCTGAAAAATACTGAACGTTAATAACATAATTTACCAAATCACTATAGTTTTATACTGAATTTAATCCGAGAAATTAGACTGTGTATTTGTTTACGGCTGTCAGTGCATTCACACTGGGCGCTCGATCAGCTGTAGGCGCGTGACGTAGAAAGTGATTGTTTGCGGTTAACGACTGCCTTGTGCGGCGCGCAGACTGACTGTTGCTTTGAGTATGAGCCGCCGCCGGAACACAGCGCGGTACTCTTGCATTCTCCGTGTTTTTACATACAACTGTTAGTTTCTCAAGAGTATGTCATTCCACAAAAATTTTAACGTTCGATATGTGATGTATTCCCTTAGAGCGTCGAGATTTAAGAGTTTCTACTTCAACAGTGTTATCATGAATAATTTTGCGAACTCTATATGGACCGTTATAAAGCAGAAAAAATTTGCGACACAAGCCTTTTCCTTTATGAGACAAACGGTGGGACTTAATTAATACCTTTTGACCAACTGACAAGATTTTTAAACGACCAGGACGTTTAGCTGATTTCTCTCTTCTTGCAGCCGCAGACGCAATATTTCGTAGAGCCAGGTTGACAACTTCAGAATGCCGCAGTTTCCGTGAAGGCGGAAAAGGAACGATTTCAGAAATGCGATTTGTTGGTACTTTATTTTTTAATATCAATAGAGGCGGTAAATAAGTTGAGTCATTAGGAAGTTCATTCAGAATGTTTTGAAAAATATGAAGATACTGATCCCAAGTTCTGTGATTCTGATGACAATAAAGACGGCACAATTTATTGATTTCCTTCATCCATCTCTCTGAAGCATTAGACTGAGGGTGAAAAAGTGAAATGAAGATTGGTTTAATTTTCCGACGCCGTAGAGTACGAAGCCAAATTTTAGAGCGAAACTGTGATCCATTATCTGATATAACCTTATCAACATGACCAACTTCTTTAAGAAAATGTTTGACGAAAGCATTAGATACTGAACGAGCTGTTGCTTTGCGTAAAGGTGTAAAACACACATATTTTGATGTCAATTCCACTGCTACGAAAATGTACGCAAAACCATTAGTAGATCGAACCACTGGACCAAACAAATCAACTGCAGCCATGTCCTTTAATTTCGCTGGAATGATAGGAAACAACGGTGCTCTGTGAGAAATTGTTGGCGGCTTAGCCTTTTGACATAATTTGCATTTGGCAAGAACGGATCGAATACGTTTTTCCATATTACTGAAGTAGCAATTTTCTCGTAATTTATGAAAGCATTTTCTGGGACCAAAGTGCGCATAACAGAAATGTGTAAACGAGGTGTGGCCAAATCATCCAATCTAACAAAGCGTCTAAGAAAATTACAAACACCAAGGAAACTACGAACATCACGTTTTGTGGAAGGAACAGCATAATTACGAATAGCGTCTAGTTTCTCTGGATCGGGAAGAATACCTTCTGTAGAAATAATGTGACCGAGAAATTTCACCTGAGAACGACCAAATTCTGATTTTTCCAAGTTCACTGTCATGCCAACTCGTGCAAAAATACGTAATAATGAATCCAAAATTTTGTTGTACTCACTCCAAGAACGTTTAGCAATAAGAATATCGTCAACATATGAACTAATATTGTCACGAAGATAATCAGGTAAAATTTCGTTTAAACTACGAATGAATGCTGCAGAAAATATAGTAAGTCCAAACGGTAATTTCCAAAGTCACTTTTGGGTAAAACAGTCAAATCTGGTTATTCTTTACCTACTGTCTAGATAGATTGATAGTAGAAGAGTTGTTTTTATAGATGCAAAGAATAGTGAAAGAGTAGGCAGCGGTGCAGAAAACTAAAAGGGAAATAGCACCACTACAGCTCGGGGCCCTGTGATCGCTACTGCACATATTCACTTAGTGTAGTGAATCCCCTGAGGACATTAATAACTGCACATAAATTTCAGTTTGTGACTTAGTGGCAAATTTGGCGGAAGTGCGTACGTAAATTGATCTAGCCATGAACATGGATGTATGTCATTCTTAGAATTACGAAAGATCTTAAATTTCCGAACAGTCAAAAAGTGTTTATAGTCAAAGTTTTCGCCTCGTGGCGACAAAGACCTACCGCGTCTGTCCCAGTCCCAATGTTGATTATTGTCAAGTTCGCGCGCCTGGCGCTCCCTTGTTGCATCCCGTAAATGAAACAAATTATTTTCTTCGAACCCCTCTGCTATCTGTGATTCTAAATTTCTTTTACTGTCCTTTCCTACGATTTCGCCTTCAATATGTTTGACTTGCTTTCGTAATGCCTCAAATTCCTTTTTAACGCGTTCATTAGATTTTGCCGGATTTTCAACATGATTATTTATGTTCTGGTACTCTTCAGTTTCCGCAAATGGCAATGGTGCTGTATCATCTGAATCTCTATCCCCATTTAAACTAAGACTTGTCAGTTTATCTGAAATCTCCTCAACTCTTTCCGATGAGTCACCTAATTGTTCTTTCTGATTATTTACGTCTTCCGTAAATGTCGCGACTCGGTTTTCGGTATTGTCACATTTAGTAGTTAACTGTTCACACTGTTGCGTTAAATTATTTATTCTGTCATTTGGTACGGATTCCTCAATTTTCTCAAATATTTCTTCCTTATCGTGTGCGCGTTGTAAATTTAACTCTGAAAATTTTTGTACTATCACGCGATCTTTTTCTTCCCGTTCTCTGTCCTGTTCCTCTTGTCTGATTTCTGTTGAAATTAAACTATTATTGTCAGCATTCAAAATCGGTTGTACTTCTTCTCTAATTTCTTTCTTTGATTCATCTTTCGTATTTTTGAAACACGTCCCTGTTCGTGAGCCTAACTGTGTTTCCATTGTTCCCATCTCGGTTTTACTTGTTCCTATCTCTGTTTTTAATTCAGATCCTAACCGTGATCCCACTGTTTTTAATTCAGTTATAATTGTTCCTATTGTTGTTTCAAGTCTTCCCATTTTTGATCCCAAATTTAGTATAGCACCCATCAACTGCTCCATTTCCTCTGACGTTAACCACGCAATCTGAGAATTTTTCGATTGTGAAAAATTTTGAACTGTTTCCGGCCTATTTTCCCGACTTATTAAATTGTTTTCAACTCCATTATTCATCATACTGTTCCCCTGTGTTGGCGAGTTCACCATGTCAACAATTTCGTCATTCTGACTATCCATCATTTTTGCCTTTTTCATCGATCGCGTAATCATTTACAAAACATACAAAACTCGTCACTGTACGAAAATTACAGAGAATATAACACGTTATCACCAACAATACCATTCACACAGAATGCTTCCCTCAAACGCGATTAACGAACAATTGAAATAATTGCACTAAATCGTCAAACGCGTATACAAGGCAACAAAAAAAAAATAAATTTTGAAAAATACCATTAGAAGAATGCCAATTACCAAATCTACACATGCAATATAGACTACAATTACTAGACTACAAATTACTACAACAATACTACTGTCTACTATTTTTACAATCAGAAGAATTCCAAGGGACGATCCGAAGCAGCGGTCGCCACGTGCATGTGGGCTTAATTAAATGTAATGGAAATAATTTTAATTTTCAGTCGCTGTACTGTCCGATTACGCAAGTCTCGTAAACGGTTGGCCCTGACTGTTATTATTACGCTATCTGACTGCATAGAACAACAACAAAGAATGAAATGAAAATTTTCATTAACACAATTAATTAATTAAGTCCCCAGCAACTATAAAACCTACGAAACCAAAGCACAAGTGTAACTGTTCTGCGTGTGGAAGTATGACTCAACGTACGCATCTGGCACGGTTCTTCTTCAATAACACAAGAAATTTTAAATATCATTTATACTGAATTAATTAAAGAAAATAAAAATACCATAATTACTCAAGAAAACCAGAATTACGCTCTAATACAAGAACACAAGCCAGATGCTTTGTTGACTGAACCTGTAATGACGCATTATTTAAAACATGGATATAATGAAAAATAAATCAAGTTTCGTTACCTTCATATATTGACCAAAATCACTCTCATAATTACAATATATCTCCACACCGACTCGCTATTACAACATCTCAACAAGAATTTTTCAGTATCACATCTCAGCAAGCACATCTCAACACGAACTGACTACTACGAGCTCTCCCCAAGCACTGCCACTACGACATCTCAATAATCACTGCCCGTGGAGGCGGCGGAACAATGCTCTCTAGCGATCTCTGGCGCTGTGGCTCAGTGTAGCCACCTTTCAATACAAGCACGGTAAAATTCTGGACCAACCTTTTGGAGCCACTGTTTGGCAGCGTGCACAAGGGAGTCATCGTCTTCAAACCTTGTTCCACGAAGAGAGTCTTTCAGTTTCCCAAAGAGATGATAGTCACATGGAGCGAGGTCAGGACTATAAGGCGGGTGTTTCAGTGTTGTCCATCACAGTTCTGTGATCACTTCCTTGGTTTTTTGACTGACATGTGGCTGTGCATTGTCGTGCAACAGCAGGACATCCTGCTTTTGTCGATGTGGTCGAACACGACACAGTCGAGCTTGAAATTTCTTCAGTGTCGTCACTATGCATCAGAATTTATGGTGGTTCCACTTGGCATGATGTCCAAAAGCAAGAGTCCTACGGAATCGAAAAACACCGTAGCCATAACTTTTCCAGCAGAAGCTGTGGTTCTGAATTTCTTTTTCTTGGGTGAATTTGCATGATGCCACTCCATTGATAGCCTCTTCATCTCTGGTGAAAAATGATGGAGCCATGTTTCATCACCTGTCACAATTCTTCCAAGAAATTCATCTCCACCATTCTCGTACTGTTCCAAAAGTTCGCTGCATACCGTTTTTCTTGTTTCTTTGTGAGCCACTCTCAACATCCTGGGAACCCACCTGGCACAAACCTTTTTTAACGCCAACACTTTCAGTATTCTGCAAACACTTCCTTCCCCTTTCCCAACGTAGCGTGACAATTCAATCAATGTGATGCGTTTGTCAGCAGTCACCAGTTCTTTAACTCTTTGCACATTGTCTGGAGTGTGTGCAGTACGAGGCCTGCCGTTGCGAGGACAATCCTCGATATTGCCGTGCCAGCTTTCATCACGTAACCTGCTTGCTCACCGACTAACTGTACTGCGATCGACAGCAGCATCTCCATACACCTTTTTCATCCTCTTGTGGATGTTTCCCACTGTCTCGTTTTCACAGCACAGGAATTCTATGACAGAACGTTGCTTGTGACGAACGTCAAGTGTAGCAGCCATCTTGAAGACATGCTGTGACGGCGCCACTCACGAGAACAGGTTGAACTAAGTTTGAAAACAAGCGGAAGGATATATCTACACACTATAAAACTTTCACACATGCAGAATGAAAACTGTATTTTTACAAAAATAGTGTGCATTTCTTTTGGAGTGACCCTCGTATCATATTTTGATATTCGAAAACTCACTCATCAGAACATATAGGGCACATCCCGTTGACACAAAATTATGAAATTTGGCAAGAAGCAAGGTTTCACAGTACAACTAGTGGATAAATGTCCGAAAAATATTAACATTTAATTTTTTTGCTCACTTGCTATCCGCCTATCTGGCCGTGTGTAAGATCCCTTTCCTCAGCAACGGGTATACGTATCAAGTTGAAATCTGTCACTTACTAGCTTCTACGATCCCTTGACGATGTAAAAATATTAAGTCAATACAGTCAAAAGATACGGCCATTTACGTCATATATTTTGAAAATGGTGAATTCCCTCACTGAAACATAGGATACACTCCGTTGACCTAGAACCATGAAATTTGACAAGAAGCAAAAATTTAACAGTACAAGGAAACGAAAATAATACGAAAATGGTTAATTTCTAGTTATATCACACGGAAAAATTTTTCTTTTGTCATTGTTATACGATTTCAAACTTAAAATTAAACCATTCTCGGAAGTCTTGGATTTCTTGCGACCAATATCTTGTCAGTCTTAATGCAGATAACAGGCAAAATCGTCGGATTCTCGATTCCAAGGATGGATGAACTGTCCATATACATAATTAAGTTTGTACGGAACCCTGAGACCGCGACTCCTACTCGCACCTGTATTTTTTTGTTTTTTAAGTCGTCACTCTTCAGACTGGTTTGATGTGACCTGCCATGAATTCTTTTCGTATGACATCTTTGTAGCCCTTCTTGTCGCTAATTCTGTGGAGAACCTCATTTTCGATATCGTGTCACAGCACCACATCTGAATCGTTTCGATCCCCTTCTTTTCCGATATTCCCACAGCCCAAGATTCACTTCCGTACAATGCTTTCCTCCCTACTAACGTTCTCAGAAAACTGTTTCTAAAATTAAGGCCGATGACTGACACTGGCCGGAAATGTCTTCTTTGCCAGTGCTAATCTGCTTTTATGTCGCTCCTTCGGCTGTCAAGTATTACTTTCCTTCCAAGATAGCAGAATTCGTTTGCTTCGTCTGCTTCGTAGGCCCAGTTTTGATGTTAAGTTTACCTCTAATCTCATTTCTGCTACTCTCATTACTTTCGGCCTTTTCTTTTGGTTCACTTTCAGCCCATCGTATGTGCTCGGTACACTGTTCATTTCAATCAACACGTCCTGCATTTCTACCCCACTTTTACTGGGCAAATTTTGTCATTAATATTCTTTCACCCTGAAATTTTATCCCACTCAATTTTTTTATTTTTTTATTTCTGTCATTACTTCCTATGTAGGGATTGAACAGCAGGGGCGAAAGACATCGTCCCTGCCTTGTACCCTTTCTAATCGGCACACTTCGTTCTAGGTCGTCCATTCTTATTTCACATTCTTGGTTCTTGTGCATATCGTACATCACCCATCTTTACCTATAGCTTACAAGTATTTTTCTTAGAATTCAAAGCACCTTGAAACAATTTTACACAGTCGTAGACATTTTCTACGGCAACATATCCTATTAATTGTTACTTCTCAACCACTGTCTTACTTCCAAGCGAAAAATTAAAGAGAAAAACAATAACAAAATGTTATTCACACATGCGAAATTAACTTATTGAATCCTTCTTCAACCATTTCTTGAGTATTACTTGTCAGCTGGAGATTACGATTAAGACAAGAGACAGAGAGAGAGAGAGAGAGAGAGAGAGAGAGAGAGAGAGAGAGAGAAAGTAAAAAAAGGAGTTACACGTCACTGGTTCAGTTTGCAGGTGCGAAAACGTTACGGAGATGCACATCAAACTCCGAGAGCGTAAATTTCAAAAGCTCTCCCAACTTTCTACTTCTTCACACATACATGTCGAAAAAGGTTAACAACGGAAAAATCAGAGAAATTAGAGCACATACGACGGATTACGGTCAGTCATTCTTCCCAGGCCTCATTCGCGAGTGTAACTGAAACGGATAATGTGGTGTCACTGCCAGACACCACACTTGCTAGGTGGTAGCTTAAATCGGCCGCGGTCCATTAGTACATGTCGGACCCGCGTGTCGCCACTGTGTGATCGCAGACCGAGCGCCACCACACGGCAGGTCTCGAGAGACGTACGAGAACTCGCCCCAGTTGTACGACGACGTTGTTAGCGATTATACTGACGAAGCCTTTGCTCTCATTTGCCGAGAGACAGTTAGAATAGCCTTCAGCTAAGTTAATGGCTACGACTTAGCAAGGCGCCAATTGTATCAGTGCATGTATCTTACGAGTCTCATTTGTATAGTCAAGAGAGATGTACCAAAGGAAGCATTAAAAGTTAAGTATATTCCAAAGCTACGTATTTTCTTTATAGCAGTCATAACTTATCCTGTTCCAGACTTGACGCCAGTCGGCGTGTGTGTACGCGTGCCTTTCGGCTTCCTCCTCAGTGTGGCGTGACTAGCTTGTTACGCCACAACAGATACATTACAGTGGTACTAGAAATACTCTCTGCCCCACACCGTTAGGTAGATGCAAATGTAGTAGTCTACACAGATGATGTAATTATTTGTAAAGTCGTGACATATTACATTGTGTATGAAAGGAACTGCACTAACATTATGTTATTTCACACTAAAATGCTGCACGCATCGAATGGTCGCAGCTGTAATTAATATACAGTGTATCCCTGGAGGAATGGTCGATAGAAACACTTACTTGAAGCAAAAAACTTCATATGAACAAATGCTCTATTCCGAATGGTTTCTGAGATAGAACAAATTTAATATCACTCTTGTAAGAATTTCTTGAATAAGACGAAAATCAGTAAAACGAAAACTGTGGCCTCTAGCAAAAACATGTTGCAGTAGAAAATTAAATTAAATTATGTCTCCTGCAAAAGAAGATCCTTGCATTTTTCCCTAGAAATAATAGTTTGCGCGAAGAGAGCAAATAACGGAAATCTCATTCCACGCACATGCGCTGTAGCTTAGGTAGTTTTTCTACGCCAATCTGAGGCAGTTTCTGACTTGATAGACCGCAAACGTCCTATATCAAATTGTTCGTCTTGACTTACTCTACACTACTGCGGTACGTCGTAAACAATGCCATCCACTGAAAAAAACCAAACAGAAAATAACTAACAACGTACATTAATGGTGTTCCATCCCGGAAATTAATTGGAATAGGACATACATCAAACGACGTTTTCTACTTCAAATGATCGTTCCTGTCATATCCCTGAATAATGTCCATTACTCCTGCTACACACAATGAGGCGTGACATGATCACCTTCCGTGACTGCAGCGATTTAATGTTATTCGTAGAAACTGAAACAGTTTTTGATCTCATATTTCTTTGTTTCAGTTACCGGTTTCCGTCATTAACATTATCATCAGACAGAGCTGTCTCGTTAAACACAATAAAAGAAGAAAAATAACATTTTCTACCTCTTTTACCAAGTTTAAGGAGACAGGTCAAACTGATGATGATAGTAACGATAGATTTCGGTAACTGCATTAAATAAAGAAATTTGCGTTGAGAGACTGTTGTATTTTCTACGGATTCTACAATTAACAAAAACAGACTTTCGTTCACGACAGAGAAGCTACACGCAATTGACAGCGCCAGCATAAGGTTAAAGGTTTCAAAATTGTCTCTGCTGTGGTTTATGGGAACAAGATAACAGTGTAAACAGAGCAAATAGATGGGGATCGAATAAAACTAAAGACAGTGTGTGTAGACATGATTTAAAATAGAAAAAAGATTTATATTTCAGCAAGATAATGCCTATGCGCACACGGCTAGTGTTTCTACTACTTGTCTTTGTGCTTACCAAACTCTACCGTGGACAGCAAAGTCACCGGGTCGCTTCTTATTTGCGAATGTCTGGAGCATTGTCGATAGGGACCTCTTACCAGCTTGGAATTCTGACGATCTTAAGCGCCAATTGGACACAGTTTGGCCTAGTTGGTAGAGGTGGATTAACCGGATATTGACTTGCTCAATTTGTGGAGCTGTTTTTCTTGAATTAATTAGCCAATTTTCCTTGAAATGTAGTAATTTGTATGTCTTTACACCTGCATCACATCTCCTTTTTATTATTATTATTATTATTTTTTTACTGTGTATTGCATGAGCTCAAAACGCAAAATGAGATGCGGCAGTCGCGACTGCACTTATTTCATTTAATTATACGTTTGTAGAACACAACACGTAACAGACTTGCAGACGCTTTTCGACAACTGACCATGAAACAGACCGATACATATTATCTCTTCAGTATTGTCGTAAAAACCATAAGCGCAGTTTTACGAAGAAAAATATTCTGTGACGCCAAACCCGCATGGTTGCAGGCAACACATGTAGTGCATTAACAGTGCAGGCTGCATATATGGTAGGCGTAGTCTCTTACTTGGCAGAAAATTTTTCGACATATTCTCTTCGGAGTATGAAGTTCTCTCCTCCTCCCCCCCTCTCTCCCTCTCCCTCCACTCCCCTCTTTCTCTCTCTCTCTCTCTCTCTCTCTCTCTCTCTCTCTCTATCTCACACACACACACACACACACACACACACACACAATTTTCTTAAACACACACAATTTGCTTAATCTTGTGAATACTATACTTGCCTCTTCTAGAAGATATATCTGAAGACCGATGGATTGATACAGTAGATATCACATTCAATCAGGACAGTGAACCTACCCACGAAATGGTTTCGACCAAGAGAAAACAATTGGATTCAGGGTACGTATTGTTGGAACATCCACCGTATCCACGAGACCGGACTGCCTCAGGTTTCCACTTAGCGATAAAACATTTGCGGCTTTCCTCGCCATGTCAGACTACTTTTTACGTAAATATCAAAATAAATCTGATATACTTTAGAAGTGCAGGAATCTACACCTATAAGTTATGAATGCTTTTAATTGTCGAATCTATATTAGGCTTTGAGCGCAAGAGTCTTTATGTTCCCTTCGATTGCTACTTTCGGTCGGTTATGATAATCTTGAGATCGGTCTGTGAAAATAAAATGATACAAACATTGTAACTTTTTTTCCTTTAAAGATTGGAAACGCAGGAGGTATTCTGAGGTTGCCGTTCTTGGATAATTTTTTATGCTTTTTGGACCATTTTATCAGTACAGATCGGTCTGAAGATGACAGTAATTAGTCGAAGCTAGTAATGAAGTAAAATATTTTAAAAATTATGCTAATCAAAGACTGCTGCAGATTTTGCAATTTCGTGTACTGTATCTCTGTACTATTCATTGTGATCTTGTCACAGTTCATCGAAATAGCATTTGTTAGTGTTTATAATCACTTGCGTAGTCCACGGCTATAGATTCATAGGTTCAGTATTTCAAAATTATTTGGCTGGAATTTATTGGTTGTACCTCATTAATGAAAGGAAACACCCTCACATACCTCGTTGTTTTTTTTCCTTCATAAACAAACAAACGTCTCTCATTTTTGCTTTCATTTCAGCTGAACCAAACAGCATCACAAGGTGCCTACTAAAAGTTGCAAAAAACCTACTGAGTCACGGCATGCGTGTTTCGTATTTGATCTTAGCTTCAGTTCTTTCTACCTGAAGAGCTGCTACTCGAAAACACCACTAACCGCGTCATAATTTGCTTGTACAAACTAAAACTTTTCAGTAGCATATTATTTATCTGAAAACGAGGTTGGAACACGAATAAATCACAGTGCTATCACTTTTGGTAAGGTATGAATAATTATTTGATTGGAGTGGATTCTCAAGAACACAATGTGTGCAACAATGAAAAAATAAAGAACAACTTTTTTTTTCACCCTTCAGTCTTCTGACTGGTTTAATGCGGCCATCCACGAATTCCTCTCCTGTGCCAAACTTTTCATCTCAGAGTAGCACTTGCAACCTAAGTCCTCAATTATTTGCTGGGTCTATTACATTCTTTGTCTTTGTCTATAGTTTTCACCCTCTACAGCACCTTGGATATTTTGTGATGTTTTCCACATATTCCTGTTCTCGTTCTATTCTGCGAAGAACCTCCTCATTCCTTACCTTATCAGTCCATCTAATTTTAAGCATTTTTCTGTAGCACTATATCTATAATCCGTGAAATCTCTTTTCCGGTTTTCCCACAGTCCATGTTTCACTACCGTACAACGTTGTACTCCAAACGTACATTCTCAGAAATGTTTTCTTCAAAGTAAGGCCTATGTTTGATACTAGTAAACTTCTCTTGGCCGGGAGTGCCCTTTTTGTCAGTTCTAGTCTGCTTTTTATGTCTTCCTTGCTCCGTCTGTCTTGGGTTATTTTGCTGCCTAGGTAGCAGGCTTCCTTAACTTCTTCTTCATAGTGATAGACAATCCTAATGTTAAGTTTCTCGCTGATCTCATCTCTGATACTTCTCGTTACTTTCTTCTTTTTTCGATTTACCCTCAGTCCATATTCTGTACTCAGTAGATTGTTCATTCCATTCACGAGCTCTTGTAATTTTTCTTCACTTTCACTGATGATAGCAATGTCATCAGCGAACTCTATCATTGATATCCTTTCACCTTGAATTTTAATCCTGCTGTTGAACGTTTCTTTTATTTCCGTCATTGCTTCTCCGATGTGTGGAGATGCCCTGTCTTGCATCCTTTTTAATACGAGCACTTCGTTCTTGGTGTTCCACTCTTGTTGTTCCTTATTGGCTCTTGTACGTGTTATGTATTACTAGTCTTTCCCTATAGCTTACCGCGTTTTCCAGGTCGGCAAATCTGAAGAACGTTTCTTGATTTTTGCTCAGTCTTGCTCTCATTGTCAGCCGCAAAGTCAAAATTGCCTCTCTGGTGCCTTTACCTTTCCTAAAGCCAAACTAATCATCTATCATATCCTCAATTTTCTTCTCCATCCTTCTGTAAGCTATTCGTGTCAGCAACTAGGATGCACGAGTTGTTAAGCTGATTGTGCGATAATTCTCGCACTTGTCGGCTCTTGAAATCTTCAGAATTGTGTGGGTGATGTTTTTCCGAAAATCAGATGGTATGTCGGCAGACCCATACGTGCTACACACTAACGTGAATAGTCATTTTGTTGGCACTCCTTTCAACAATTTTAGAAATTCGAATGGAATGTTATCCATCTCTTCTGTCTTACTCGATCTTAAGTTTTCCAAAGCCCTTTTAAATTCGATTCTAATACTGGATCCCCTATCTCTTCTATGTCGACTCCTGTTTTTGAATGTTATCCATCTCTTCTGTCTTACTCGATCTTAAGTTTTCCAAAGCCCTTTTAAATTCGATTCTAATACTGGATCCCCTATCTCTTCTATATCGACTCCTGTTTTTTCAACACGGCACGAGACCAGTCCCCCTGATAGAAGTCTTTAATGTACTCTTTCCTCCTATCCGCTCTCCTCAACATTTAACACTGCAATTCCCATTGCACTTTTAACATCACCACCCTTGTTTTTAATTTCACCTATGGATGATTTGACTGTTCAGTATGGTGAGCCAGTCGTTCTATCATTACTTTTTTATTAACTTTAAAATCGTCATAAAAATGTGTCTTCACGTAATTTAGCTTACGTTATGTACGTAAAGATTGCGTCTGGCTTTAAAGTTCCTCTCTACTGCATGTTTATGATGTAATTAATGTTTCAATCGGGCTTTATTTGTTTTCAGATTAATTTTATTGGTTCTCACATTAATTTAAATTGACTCCATAGACTACCTTCACCGAATGTTGACACCTTGCACTGTCCACAAAAGTACAGTAACTCTGATATTTCATGTAATAAAAATAATGCAGTAATATGCAAATCTACATGTATCGTGTCAAATGGGTCGGTTTAAAGTTGTATCTCAGAACAGAGGAAAGTGTGGTACCTTGATACATTTCTCAGACCTCCACCTATAGCCAGCCCTTTAATTCAAATTTAATATATTTTCTTATTCAGCTTTTAAACTATGGTATTCACTTTCCATGTCCTGCAGTCTTTTCCTCAAATTTCAAAAATTACAACAGTTTCACCTTCCAGCTACTTCTCTGCTCAGCCACTTAGACATCTCGTAGCGTTGTACCAACTTTCCAATGCCCTCGTCATAGAAGGCAGTCTCCTCTGCTTTCCGACAATTTTCTAAGCTGGACTGCAGCTCGTTGCCTGTGCAATAATTTCTCTTCGTAGCCAGATGAAATGAAAATGAAAGGGCGCCAAGTCCGGGATGTACTGTGGGTAATCAAACACTTCCTACCGAAAACGCTGCAGGAGCATTCTCATTGCCCCTACAGAGTGCGCCCGAGATCTGTCATGACGAAGGAAACGCATGACAGTTATGTTATGCGGATTGCATGACATCAGGCGAAATCTCTCACCATGCCCTCGCACTTAGCAGGAGACATGTTCTAGGCATCTTTATATGCATGACTGTATGCTCAGAACTAAAAGCCGAGCGGTTGTGGCGCTACAGTCTGGAAACGCGCGACTACTACGGTCGCAGTTTCGAATCCTGCCTCGGGCATGGATGTGTGTGATGTCCTAAGGTTAGTTAGGTTTAATTAGTTCTAAGTTTTAGGGGATTGATGACCACAGCAGTTAAGTCGCATAGTGCTCAGAACCATTTTTTTCAGAACTAAAAACAGCGACGTAACATACTAGGGACACTGCCCAATACAGCTGTGCAAAGTTTCATCTCGTTTTCACTGTAGTTTCCATTTCACGACCGATCGCTCCTTACTTGCTGAAAAGCCCTCGTATATGCTACACTACGCCGCAGGACGCGAAACAAGAGGGCTGAAAAAGTACATGCGCATTTCGCTGCTTCGGATCACCTTTAAATTTCGTCGAATAATTTTGAATGGCCGCTAGTGGCCACAGCATGTATACGAGAGCAGTAATTGTTGTCGCACTGCCCTCCAGTCGTTTAACGGGGATGCAGCTCCTCAAGGTGCTTAGAGAAGGGTTGAAACTACGAGGGCGTCAGCAGTAGCAAACGCTTCCAACAACGTCTTCCTGCTGCTCGTTGCACTGCGAACTGTCGTTTTCGATCGCGAAGGGGTGGGAAGCAACGCCTCGAGGAAAGGGGTGGTTTCACTGACGCCCTTTATGCCACTCACTGAGGCCTATTCGTGCCAATTCTGAGCAGCAGTGTGTCTGAAATGTTTGCCTCGGCCACTAACAAAACCTTCCGGTTTCAAAGCTGGTTGTAACGGTTCTCACCTCCATAGCACAAGCTCAGAATAAGGGGTGAAATGTGGGTAAGAAGGGGTGTGACGACCTTCCGACGACCTCCCCATCGTTTGACACGCCCACGGTGGAATTGGCCATAATTGTGGTGAAATTTGGTGTCAATGTGATATCGTTAATCCACCTTACACGTCACAAGAAGATCTGAGCTGTGACCTTTCTTTCGCTTCTGTCGACACTGCGGGCTTTCAAATAACTACGCATCCTCCGTCTCAACGTTTCAAATTTTAAAAGTTTTGGCTGGTTTCGTTGTCTAGGGGCTGTGGTACGTAACTGCCGCATTACAAGCCAAATACTGCTGAGTCAACAGTTTACAATATGAATAGACACACGAATCGAATGGCCGAAGTTCCTGTCACTCGGCAGTTGCGAATTTTGAACGTAACATAGACGTTTACAGATGAAAGATTGCAATTAAATAAAATCTACAGGTACTATCTCAAAGGCTTTAAATGATGAGTGCGGTAGCAGAATTACTTTTGAGAATGCGGTATATTTCTGAAAAATACTTACTGGTGTCGATGGTCCAGCAATTAAATACACTACTGGCCATTAAAATTGCTACACCAAGAAGAAATGCAGATGATTAACGGGTATTCATTGGACAAATATATTATACTAGAACTGACATGTGATTACATTTTCACGCAATTTGGGTGCATAGATCCTAAGAAATCGGTACCCAGAACAACCACCTCTCGCCGTAATAACCCCCTTGATACACTTGAGCATTGAGTCAAACACAGCTTGGATGGCCTTGTACAGGTACAGTTGCCCATGCAGCTTCAACACGATAACACAGTTCATCAAGAGTAGTGACTGGCGTATTGTGACGAGCCAGTTGCTCGACCACCACTGACCAGACGTTTTCAATTGGTGACAGATCTGGAGAATGTGCTGGCCAGGGCAGCAGTCGAACATTTTCTGTATCCAGAAAGGCCCGTACAGGACCTACAACATGCGGTCGTGCATTATCCTGCTGAAATGTAGGGTTTCGCAGGGATCGAATTAAGGGTAGAGCCACGGGTCGTAACACATCTGAAATGTAACTTCCACTGTTCAAAGTGCCGTCAATGCGAACAACAGGTGACCGAGACGTGTAACCAATGGCACCCCGTACCATCACGCCGGGTGATACGCCAGTATGGCAATGACGAATACACGCTTTCAATGTGCGTTCACCCCGATGTCGCCAAACACGGATGCGACCATCATGATGCAGTAAACAGAACCTGGATTCATCCCCAAAAATGACGTTTTGCCATTCGTGCACCCAGGTTCGTCGTTGAGTACACCATCGCAGTCGCTCCTGTCTGTGATACGGCGTCAAGGGTAACCGCAGCCATGGCCGGCCGAAGTGGCCGTGCGGTTAAAGGCGCTGCAGTCTGGAACCGCAAGACCGCTACGGTCGCAGGTTCGAATCCTGCCTCGGGCATGGATGTTTGTGATGTCCTTAGGTTAGTTAGGTTTAACTAGTTCTAAGTTCTAGGGGACTAATGACCTCAGCAGTTGGGTCCCATAGTGCTCAGAGCCATTTGAACCATTTGTAACCGCAGCCATGGTTTCCGAGCTGATACTCCATGCTGCTGCAAACGTCGTCGAACTGTTCGTGTAGATGGTTGTTGTCTTGCAAACGTCCCCGTCTGTTGACTCCGGGATCGAGACGTGGCTGCACGATAAGTTACAGCCATGCGGATAAGATGCCTGTCATCTCGACTGCTAGTGACACGAGGCTGTTGGGATCCAGAACGGCGTTCCGTATTACGCTCCTGAACCCACCGATTCCATGTTGTACTATCAGTCATTGGATCTCGACCAACGCGAGCAGTTATGTTGCGATACGATAAACCGCAATCGCGATACGCTACAACCCGACCTTTATTAAAGTCGGAAACGTGATGGTACGCATTCTCCTCCTTACAAGAGGCATCACAACAACGTTTCACCAGCCAACGCCGGTCAAGTACTGTTTGTGTATGAGAAATCGGTTGGAAACTTTCCTCATGTCAGCACGTTGTAGGTGTCGCCACCGGCGCCAACCTTGTGTGAATGCTCTGAAACGATAATCATTTGCATATCACAGCATCTTATTCCTGTCGGTTAAATTTCGCGTGTGTCGCACGTCATCTTCGTGGTGTAGCAATTTTAATGGCCAGTAGTGTAAAATATAAATTGAATAACAGGGAAACAATAGATTCATACTGCACGTAATTAGTTATGAACAACAACGTAGTTCGCGAGACATTCACTTCTAAACGCACACTACGTCTTTACTGTAGAAACCTCGGAAATCTCACAAGTCCACAAGTCCGCACTCCGAAGTATTTCTATCTCTAGCGCCCACGCGCAAACCGCTCCACACTCCAAGTCTCTCTCGCGACCGTACGCCGCGTCTTCACGTCCGGCACCTCCACTGTTCTGTGCCGTACGCTCAGCACCCTCCACCTGAACTCGCTTCCATCCAGTCTCCGCATTCACGAGCGCTGTGATTGGCTAGAGCGCTCGCACAATGTCTTCATGCCAACGTGCGCACACAAACATAATGAAATACTGGATTTACATTTAAATAACCTGGAATTAAATAAATATTCCAACAGCTGGACCATAAACACGCTCTAACACACGTTATATACATACACATATACATAAACAAATTAAATAAACATATATCACACAACAAAAGTTAGGCCAATAGCATAATGTCTCTGTCCTTTCTAAAACACAGTAAATATTTAACCAATTACTTCATGAATAGTATGAATCGGATACAAACAAAGACATAGATGAATAAATATATTTATATGCATGCTGCTACCGTTTTTCGTGTAACTGTGGAGTACTTATGGCCGACGTGATCGATAGTAATCCGCCACTTGCAACAGTACTCTCGCGTTCTCGTCAATACGGTACCAGAACGTTTACGTTCTACCACTGTAAAGACGGAAGATCCGCGATTCGGAAAGTCAGAAATGTGCAGTAAGTAGCGGCAGGAACACTACCGCAAAAGTACGCAGCACTAACACTCCAAACCATCGACTCTCGGAGAGAGATTTTAGCCGTGTTCAACCTAATGGTAAAAATATTGAACTATTTTTCTCCGAGTCATACAGTTTGTAGGAAAAGCAGTGAGAATAATTACTTTTGGAAAGGTTTTATCAGACAGAGCCTGTCATAACAATAAACTGTTACGCTTAATAAAACGGCCGCCAGCCCTAATCGGGCACAGTGTCTACACAAAAAGATGAAATCAGTTTTCGACACTGAATAAATAACTACTTTCACTTACCACGTAATTTAAACACAACCACTTAATTTCCATTTACTACGGTTCCTTAGCAGTAAGTACTGTTAATTCCATACCTCAGTAATTATTTAAAGAAGACACATATATGTTTCAACAAGGATACAAAAAATATTAAACTTTTAGCTATCATTCATATGACCAAAAATATTATTTAACACGACTAAATTTCATTTCTTTAGGAATGTTATTTGTTAATGTTTTACTAACACCAATATTTGTCTGGCTTTCTTTGACATGGAGAAGCAACACGAACAATTACTGCTAAGATTGTTGCAGTTAAACAATTATGTTACTTTACTTTCAGAATGCTATTGAAAATTTATCCTCATGGTCACGCAAAGCGGTGGCCCTTAAACCGATACGTGCAAACTTTAGTATTTAATAATGATTTTCAGAATTTACTTCCAGAACAGTACTATTGCCATTAATTTACTATTATCCAAGCTTCAACAAACATCAGGATACTCGGAATAAATTCGTTTAGGTAAGGAGCCTACTGAGGTAGATGAAATAGGAAAATTACGGTTAAACACAAAGGTACATTTAACACTTATATTCCACTGATTGATGATGGGTGGTTCATACTGTGATACACTTCTAAATGAAGTACTTTGCCTGTTACTGATGTCGAAGGTGGCGTGAGGCGGTGCTGCGTAGTAACAATGCGCAGGTACGGCTCTTGATGTACGTAGCTCTGTCTTCCTCTTGGTGGCGACGATAAAAATAGCAAATTTGTGAGCTATTAATTTATTGCCGTACTGCGCCAATCATGTAGAACACGTCCGAGGCCAAAATCCAGTCTTGCAGGTTAATTCGGGGCCTCTAGTTCTTGACCAACGTAATGCGGGTTCACCACTTGCAGGGCAGCTACCGACTGTCTGAGCCACTTGGGCGCCAATTCTCACTCGCGCGCCCCACTACCTTTTCCATTCCACCACAGAACGGAGTTCCGTTCTATCTATGATCCCTACACCTTTTCAATTTACACTTCTGCTTACAAAAACCCTAAGTATGAACCATCTACAATTGCATGACAGCATATACATACAAAATTGACATAACTAATTACAGTTTACTTGAAATATTACATAATTATTTACAAAATATGTTTTAATAGATTTATTCCACCTACGTCAAAGAGGTTATTTTAAACAGATAAACTACACTTAACAAAAGCTTACTCTCGTTATAGAATTTGCTTAATTTTTGAAAATTATTACGGAACAAAAATATTTTAAAATACACAGATTAATGGCAGTATTATATTTACAATAGCATTATACACTTTGACCTCCAATAACTTATGTACTATTGAAGTTACATGCCTGTAACTCATACCAGTTTAGGTTTACACTAATAGATTTCTAAAGACAGGGCGATCGACAAAATGAGATGAAGCGTTTAGATTTTGGTAATACATTGCTGGGTGTTACTTGTATAATTTATCGTCAGATATTAAACTTTAAACTAATAAAGATATTGGAAATCTGATTACACCTTAAGAATCGTCGTGCAAATAATGGTAATGTACGAGGGGCGTTCAGAAAGTAAGCTCCGATCGGTCGCGAAATGGAAACGACTATGAGAATCCGATAAAGCTTTGCACAGATGTGTTGGGTAGTGTCTCTAGTATAACCCCAGTTAGCATCACGTCGCTCTTCTCATTTCTGAGCTCGCAGTGAGTGCGTAAAGATGTCAAGAAAATAGTGTCTGCCGCCAAGTACGAGGGCCTGGTGAGAAATTTCGCCTGAAGCTATGCAGCTAACATTACATAACTGTCGTGCTGTTTCTTCTTCAAGACAATTCTCAGCCGCATTCTGCAGGGGCAATGAAGATGCTCCTGCATCGTTTTCAAATGGAAATGTGAGATTACCCACAATACAGTCCGCAATTGTTTCCCCCTGAGTTTCATCTCTGGTCACATGAACCGCTGTCTTTGAAGACAACATTTTGACACAGACAACGAGGTGTAGGCCAGCGTGGAGAATTGGCGGAAAGCACTGGCGGCTGCCTTCTATGATGAGGCTATTGAAAAGTTGGTACAACGCTATGACAAAAGTCTAAGTCAGAACGGCGACTACGTAGAGAAGTAGCTGAAAGGTGTAGCTAATTGTTACAAGTAAAACATTTCTGATGTTCACTGTGGTTTCAATTTGGCAATCAATCGGAGCTTACTTTCTGAACAGGCCTCGTACATGTTGCTTTTTGAGGATCATGATTCATCTGGCTACTATTAATTTCTATACCGACTGTGAAATGTCTGCCATTATGGTTTCACAAAGTCCGCCATCTTTGACACTCCCAGCATAGATATCTCCTTCATCGACACAAAGCACCGTCCTCGTCACAGCGGAATTCCCAGCCACGCGGCTGGACCATACGCTGGGGCTACCCCTCCTGTCCGGCTATCGTTCGGGACCACGTGTTTCCTGCCGGGCCCCAGCTTTGACGAGCGCCTTGTGCGGCCGCCCCAACTCCGAACATATATTTATTTATTTATTTATTGTATTTTTTTGCATGGAGACACCAACTGGTGTCTTTTGCAAACGTCGTAGCATTTTTTTACAAGTTTAGTACAGTCATATATACATATGTGATTACATATACGTGATACAAATGTACCATTGTACCTAATAAGGCACAATATTGGGTGTTACATCGTACCTATTACAAATATTCAGATTTCACACACACACACACACACACACACACACACACACACACACACACACACACACACACACACACACACATATATATATATATATATATATATATATATATATATATATATAATAATTTATTTTAGTTTAATATTAATATTCACTTAAAGAATATAAACACTTGTCAATCAAGAAATATTTCAGTTTCACTTTGAATAAGTTCCCTTTGTGGCACCTTATAGAGCTCGGTACTCTGTACCATATTTGACCACTAATGCATGGACTATGGTCTGTTGTTTTTAATTTTGTTCTTTGTCTGTAGTAGCAGTCTTTATTTCTTGTATTATAGGCATGCATATCAGAGCACTTTGTTGCTTTGTTTTGATGTGTCACAAAAAAATATAATTAATTTGTAAAGATACAGTGATTAGACTATGAGGTATTTATGATGAACAAAGATTTCCCTGCATGAATCTCTATACCCTAATCCATGGATAATTCTGATTGCTCTTTCTGTAGGGTTAATATTCTGTTCATATGTATGTCGGCAGCACAACCCCATATCTCTATCCCGTAATTAATCTGTGCAAAAATGGTACCATAATAAATTGTTTTTAATGCCTGATGTGGGACTACTTTTGATAACTGGCTGATTAGATGTAATAAACTGCTGATTTTATTGCATAAAAATTTGATATGGTTTACCCATCTTAGATTTTCATCTAGGTTTAGATTTACACGTTGCCTCAACTCGCCCGTTACCTCACAACACTTTACTCTTTGAATCGTCGTCGTCGAGACTGAGGGTGACGTCACACGACGCCACCCTTTTCCAGACACAGAAGAATGTGGAATATTGGGTGGACTGCTAAAGTAAGGAATGAGGAGGTTCTGTGCAGAATCAAAGAGGAAAGGATTATATGGAAAACACTGACGAGAACAAAGGACAGGATTGTAGGACCTCTGTTAAGACATCATGGAATAACTTCTATAAAGTAGATGGAGCTGTACAGGGTAGAGGAAGACAGAGATTGGAATACATGCAGCAAATAATTGAGGACGTAGGTCGCAAGTGCTGCTCTGAGATGAAGAGGTTGGCACAGGAGAGAAATTCGTGGAAGCCGCATCAAACCAGTCGCAAGACTGATGACAAAAGACAAGAAAAGAAGAATTGCATCGCTACACTGAGAACATTTACTTCTAAGTTATGTTGACAGCTGTTATTGATCCGAATTATGGAATATTTGCTGGATATTCTTTGCTCAAAACATTTCGGAAAATAGTGTTTAGTAACTTGGCATTAGTTTCGCTGCCGTCGATAACATCGCCATTGTGCTATCGCGCAGTGAAAGTATAGATTGTGTCTTGCCGCTGATATACCATCATAGCTTTCCTGATCGTACAGAACTGAACGATTAATGCACTCCCAGAGCTGTTTTTCTCCTCGTGGAACTAACCTGAAAATACCCCTCTCCTCGGGTCGTGGTTCGCCGTCGTGCTAAATGGAGGAGCAGACAGCGCTGCACGCTGCAAGGAGGAGCTCCGGTTCATATTTCCCCGTCGCCGTCTTTTGGAGCGCCGGGGTGTTGTGAACGGTCCAGAGCTGGCGATATATAACTGTCGACGCTCTCGCTGCGAGACTAGTGGTCGTAAAATGTGTGGCCGCCTCTGGTCGTGCTACCGCAGGCGCCCACGCTATCGAATCTTGCGAGGAAGCAGAGCGTAGGTGAACTGGCGAACTAGACTTCCCACCAAAAATACATCGACCTGTTGTATGGAAATCAGCTTGACCTTTAAAAAAGGCAACAGTGATGCGCTTGTCAATAGAATTGTGCTTAAATCTTAAGAAGAATCAAGACAATTTGAAAATCGTTTTGGAATGGGCGGCTTTCACGAGTCTTAGAATTGCTCCAGGCCCGGTGTATGTCACTTGTTTGACTTCTTTCCGCTAGAGCGAGGTATCGTTGCCAAATCGAGATAATACAGCCCTGTCTTACCGTGAGCAGAGCACTGGTATTCTCAGGCTGATAAGAACGTTGTAAGTAGGCTGTTTAGGTTTTTATGTTGGTAATGTCACGTGTATGAAAATCGCTGACTGCGCTGTGTGCAGTCTGTGGCTGGTTGGACTCATTGTTGGAATATTTGCTTGTGTAGTGTTGGGCAGCTGGATGTGGACAGCGCGTAGCGTTGTACAGTTGGAGGTGAGCCGCCAGCAGTGGTGGATGTGGGGAGAGAGATGCCAGAGTTTTGAGCGGATGATCTGGACGTGTGTCCGACAAAAAGAAATTTGTTTAATTGGATGTCACAAAGTTTTATATATACACTCCTGGAAATTGAAATAAGAACACCGTGAATTCATTGTCCCAGGAAGGGGAAACTTTATTGACACATTCCTGGGGTCAGATACATCACATGATCACACTGACAGAACCACAGGCACATAGACACAGGCAACAGAGCATGCACAATGTCGGCACTAGTACAGTGTATATCCACCTTTCGCAGCAATGCAGGCTGCTATTCTCCCATGGAGACGATGCTGGATGTAGTCCTGTGGAACGGCTTGCCATGCCATTTCCACCTGGCGCCTCAGTTGGACCAGCGTTCGTGCTGGACGTGCAGACCGCGTGAGACGACGCTTCATCCAGTCCCAAACATGCTCAATGGGGGACAGATCCGGAGATCTTGCTGGCCAGGGTAGTTGACTTACACCTTCTAGAGCACGTTGGGTGGCACGGGATACATGCGGACGTGCATTGTCCTGTTGGAACAGCAAGTTCCCTTGCCGGTCTAGGAATGGTAGAACGATGGGTTCGATGACGGTTTGGATGTACCGTGCACTATTCAGTGTCCCCTCGACGATCACCAGTGGTGTACGGCCAGTGTAGGAGATCGCTCCCCACACCATGATGCCGGGTGTTGGCCCTGTGTGCCTCGGTCGTATGCAGTCCTGATTGTGGCGCTCACCTGCACGGCGCCAAACACGCATACGACCATCATTGGCACCAAGGCAGAAGCGACTCTCATCGCTGAAGACGACACGTCTCCATTCGTCCCTCCATTCACGCCTGTCGCGACACCACTGGAGGCGGGCTGCACGATGTTGGGGCGTGAGCGGAAGACGGCCTAACGGTGTTCGGGACCGTAGCCCAGCTTCATGGAGACGGTTTCGAATGGTCCTCGCCGATACCCCAGGAGCAACAGTGTCCCTAATTTGCTGGGAAGTGGCGGTGCGGTCCCCTACGGCACTGCGTAGGATTCTACGGTCTTGGCGTGCATCCGTGCGTCGCTGCGGTCCGGTCCCAGGTCGACGGGCACGTGCACCTTCCGCCGACCACTGGCGACAACATCGATGTACTGTGGAGACCTCACGCCCCACGTGTTGAGCAATTCGGCGGTACGTCCACCCGGCCTCCCGCATGTCCACTATACGCCGTCGCTCAAAGTCCGTCAACTGCACATACGGTTCACGTCCACGCTGTCGCGGCATGCTACCAGTGTTAAAGACTGCGATGGAGCTCCGTATGCCACGGCAAACTGGCTGACACTGACGGCGGCGGTGCACAAATGCTGCGCAGCTAGCGCCATTCGACGGCCAACACCGCGGTTCCTGGTGTGTCCGCTGTGCCGTGCGTGTTATCATTGCTTGTACAGCCCTCTCGCAGTGTCCGGAGCAAGTATGGTAGGTCTGACACACCGGTGTCAATGTGTTCTTTTTTCCATTTCCAGGAGTGTATATATATATGAACGCTGTTGAGGTAAATACATTGTTTGTTCTTTATCAAAATCTTTCATTTGCTAACGATGTCCATTAGTATTTAGTGCCTTCAGTAGTTAGAGTCTTTTATTTAGCTGGCAGCTGGCAGTATTGGCGCTCGCTGTATTGCAGTAGTTCGAGTAACGAAGAAATTTGTGAGGGAAGTGAGTCATCAAAGGTATAAGTTATTGCTAGTCAGGGTCATTCTTTTGTACGGATTATTGAAAGTCAGATTGCGTTGAGCTGTCAGTTTAGTGATGATCAGAATAAGTAAAGAGAAAACTGTCTGAGTACGTTGAGTTTTGCTCAGCTGTTTGAAAATAAAATAACGTGAGAGTTTTTCCAGCACTGTCATTCTTAATTTTTCAAAGGGGACGTTTCAACGCTAGGTGGTAGAATTTGGTTATATATCACCACAACCATTTTACAGATAATAAAAAGCCAACATTGCCTGGATGACAATCTTTTATTACCGGCTACCGATTTCAATCTTCTCCGCAGCTTATCTTCAGGTCTGGCACGGCAGAGTGCTGTTTTATCAACGGTTGGGTAAAACGGTAATTAACAGTTGTGATTCAGACAATGCGTCCACGCCCTTACCAGGCAGCGTTTGTCCTTGTGCTGAAAGTTTATGATGTCGTATCTCCTAAATCATGTGTCGTACAATAATATAATTTTATAGGTACATTTAGCGGCACATGTCGATACTGTCTGCCAAATGTGTTGCGAATGGAGTTAGTAGGAACGAAGTAATAAATTTTAAGTCATGCCAACTGCGGCAGTTTTTCACAAATCACTGTTTATGACGTCATATGTCCTGAACTGTGCGTCGTACAATGACACAATACTGTAAGTACATTCAACGTCATATGTGCATGATGCGACAGTTTTTGAGGCATCGCATTGTGTATGACGTCGTATCTCCTGGACTCTATGTCTCACAGTGATACAATTTTGCACTTACATTCAGTGGTATATATGCATACTGTCTGTGAGATGTGTTGCGAATAAAGTTAGCAGTAAAGAATCAGTAATTTATAGCGTCATGCCTAATGCGGTACTTTTACTACTTGAACACCGAAAAACTAATAAGCGATAAACATTTGTTCTTTCATAATTTTGTAGAGATTGTCAGCGAGAAAGGTTTGAAATTCTGTGCAAAGCGTTTTGCAAGTTGCTGAGTGCTCTCATTCACAAATAGTGGAACGAGGTAATTGGAGATGGGATAGAAGCTGAAATTATGGATGGATGGGAAGGGAAATCGGCCGTGCCCTGCCAAAGGAAATATTCTGGGATTTGACTGAAGCGGTTTAGAGAAATCACGGAAAATCTAAATCAGGGTGGCCGGACGCGGATTTGAACCGTCGTCCTCCCGAATACGAGCCCAGTTTGCTAATCACTGCGCCATCTAACTCGGTTCCTAACAGCGAGGTCAAGGTGCAACAGGGATACCTGTTATCTGTGTAACAAGACCAGAATCGTGCTACAGTGGTTAGTGGGGTATGATTGTGAAGTCATGTTGGTGTCTTGGCCATCAAATTCGCCTAATGTGAACCGGATGGTACGTATCTGGAACGGTTCGGGCGCCAGTTCCGAGCGCACTAAATACCGATGCTAATGTAAGAGAATTGCATGACTTGTGGGTAGATATCTGGAGTCACATGTCCCTGCCAAGGGGCCAAGGACTGTCTAAATCAGTCCACGCTGTCGTATTGCCCACATACACTTTATTAAGAAGGTGATCATGATGTTATGGCTGACTGGTGACTGTGGCCCTGTGTATATGTATGTATATATTTATGCATGCACATATTTATGTACGCAGGCACAATTACGATCTCAGGATTTGCGTTCAGGAATATCTTCCGGCCAATGTAACTACTATGATAGATTAGCACCTTCTTTTGTGTCGACCTGACTGTTGGTAACATACGTAAAGTTTGAAATATAGTCACTGCTTCCAATATAATCATAAATTCAAGCTATATGGAAACGAAAGAGAAACTGAGCGCAGTTCGATGTGGCGTCCACCTGTTGCCCTACACACAGCCAAATGATATCCTAGTTCGTCCTATACGAGGCTAAGTACATTTGGCGTAACAGAGTGAGTATCGTCTGTGATTGTTTTAAATCATTATAATCGTTGGTACGTTCACTGTACACACGTTGCTTCCCATAATTCCAGATGTAAAAGTTTAATGGCGTTACGTCCGAGGACCGTGGTGGCCGTGGCGCAAACCAACCCATCCTAGCCACCATTGGCGACATTTTGTACCTAGAAATTCCCAAACATTGTTAGCTTGTTGTGGAGGAGCGCCATCTTGTTAAGAGGTGACATCTTCTGGAAAGTGTGGCATTGCTTGCAACTGCTACAAGTCAAGATAGTTGGTCGACATCACAGTCCGCACACCAAAGAAATACGGGCCTATAAGTTTCTGATGCACCAGGTCACACCAAGCGATCCCCTTAAGGGGGGTTATGTTCATACTCAGTGTAGGCACGAGGATTTTCTGAAGCCCATGCTCTGACGTTATGGCGAGGAAAATGAGCACAAACATTGAATGTAGCCTAATCGCTATACACAAAGATCTTCATGAATCGTTCATTATAGTAGATATTATGAAGCACATCTATTAACAAATGAGAATCGATTGGGTCTATCAGTCGGTTTGATAGCGTGCAATAACTACAATTTGTAACCTGAAAAACGGAGACGTTTCTCTAAAACCTTATCAACTGTAGTCTTTTTTTAGGCCTCATTCACGAGCACACGCAAGCATCGATTTCTTGGGGCTTCTACGGTAGCTGTTCCATATAGTTTCTACACACTAGTCACTTAACGAAGGCCCACCAGAACAGTGCTAGTCCTAGAAACTGCTTATATCTTTTAACTGCTTATCCCACCGACTAACGTTGCTTCTAAGTCGTGGCTCTTCACTTTGAAAATTGATAACGGATTCGAATTTAGCAGGCCACAGAACACATTGGGATGTACCCGTGGTCTAGGGGTAGCGTCTTTGATTCACAATCAAATACGTCTTCGGTCCCGGGTTCGATCCCCGCCACTGCCTAAATTTTGATAAATAATCAGCATTGGCGGCCGAAGACTTCTGGCATAAGAAGTCAGCCTCATTCTGCCAACGGCCTTGTCAAAGAGGGCGGAGGAGGGGATAGAGGTTCAGGGCACTCTCTTGTCCTAGGGGTGGGAAATTGCCCCTAAAGGCGGAAGAATCAGAAATGATCAACGACATCACGTAACGTGTATCCACAGGGCATGTGGCCTGTAATTGAAGAAGTGTCATGATGATCTCTCCATTGGCAAAAGATTCCGGAATAGTCCCCCATTCGGATCTCCGGGAGGGGACTGCCAAGTGGGAGGTTACCATGAGAAAAAGATTGCATAATCAACGAAAGGATAACACTCTACGAGTCGGGGCGTGGAATGTCAGAAGCTTGAACGTGGTAGGGAAACTAGAAAATCTGAAAAGGGAAATGCAAAGACTCAATCTAGATATAGTAGGGGTTAGTGAAGTGAAGTGGAAAGAAGACAAGGATTTCTGGTCAGATGAGTATCGGGTAATATCAACAGCAGCAGAAAATGGTGTAACAGGTGTAGGATTCGTTATGAATAGGAAGGCAGGGCAGAGGGTGTGTTACTGTGAACAGTTCAGTGACCGGGTTGTTCTAATCAGAATCGACAGCAGACCAACACCGACAACGGTAGTTCAGGTATACATGCCGACGTCGCAAGCTGAAGATGAACAGATAGAGAAAGTGTATGAGGATATTGAAAGGGTAATGCAGTACGTAAAGGGGGACGAAAATCTAATAGTCATGGGCGACTGGAATGCAGTTGTAGGGGAAGGAATAGAAGAAAAGGTTACAGGAGAATAGGGGCTTGGGCCAAGGAATGAAAGAGGAGAAAGACTAATTGAGTTCTGTAACAAGTTTCAGCTGGTAATAGCGAATACCCTGTTCAAGAATCACAAGAGGAGGAGGTGTACTTGGAAAATACGGGAAGATTTCAATTAGATTACATCATGGTCAGACAGAGATTCCGAAATCAGATACTGGATTGTAAGGCGTACCCAGGAGCAGATATAGACTCAGATCACAACATAGTGGTGATGAAGAGTAGGCTGAAGTTCAAGACATTAGTCAGGAAGAATCAATACGCAAAGAAGTGGGATACGGAAGTACTAAGGAATGACGAGATACGGTTGAAGTTCTCTAACGCTATAGATACAACAATAAGGAATAGCGCAGTAGGCAGTACAGTTGAAGAGGAATGGACATCTCTAAAAAGGGCCATCACAGAAGTTGGGATGGAAAACATAGGTACAAAGAAGGTAGCTGCGAAGAAACCATGGGTAACAGAAGAAATACTTCAGTTGATTGATAAAAGGAGGAAGTACAAACATAGCCGGCACGGTAGCTCAGCGTGTTCGGTCAGAGGGTTTGCAGCCCTCTGTAATAAAAAAACTGAGCTAATCGATCAACAACGAACTTAAACGGATGTCTTACGATGTCCGCCCCGAGCAGATGCAACGAACAAAAGTGAACAAAATGAGAATTAAAAAAAAAAAAAAAAGAAAAAAGGGGTAGCGTCTTTGATTCACAATCAAATACGTCTTCGGTCCCGGGTTCGATCCCCGCCACTGCCTAAATTTTGATAAATAATCAGCATTGGCGGCCGAAGACTTCTGGCATAAGAAGTCAGCCTCATTCTGCCAACGGCCTTGTCAAAGAGGGCGGAGGAGGGGATAGAGGTTCAGGGCACTCTCTTGTCCTAGGGGTGGGAAATTGCCCCTAAAGGCGGAAGAATCAGCAATGATCAACGACATCACGTAACGTGTATCCACAGGGCATGTGGCCTGTAATTGAAGAAGTGTCATGATGATCTCTCCATTGGCAAAAGATTCCGGAATAGTCCCCCATTCGGATCTCCGGGAGGGGACTGCCAAGTGGGAGGTTACCATGAGAAAAAGATTGAATAATCAACGAAAGGATAACACTCTACGAGTCGGGGCGTGGAATGTCAGAAGCTTGAACGTGGTAGGGAAACTAGAAAATCTGAAAAGGGAAATGCAAAGACTCAATCTAGATATAGTAGGGGTCAGTGAAGTGAAGTGGAAAGAAGACAAGGATTTCTGGTCAGATGAGTATCGGGTAATATCAACAGCAGCAGAAAATGGTGTAACAGGTGTAGGATTCGTTATGAATAGGAAGGCAGGGCAGAGGGTGTGTTACTGTGAACAGTTCAGTGACCGGGTTGTTCTAATCAGAATCGACAGCAGACCAACACCGACAACGGTAGTTCAGGTATACATGCCGACGTCGCAAGCTGAAGATGAACAGATAGAGAAAGTGTATGAGGATATTGAAAGGGTAATGCAGTACGTAAAGGGGGACGAAAATCTAATAGTCATGGGCGACTGGAATGCAGTTGTAGGGGAAGGAATAGAAGAAAAGGTTACAGGAGAATAGGGGCTTGGGCCAAGGAATGAAAGAGGAGAAAGACTAATTGAGTTCTGTAACAAGTTTCAGCTGGTAATAGCGAATACCCTGTTCAAGAATCACAAGAGGAGGAGGTGTACTTGGAAAATACGGGAAGATTTCAATTAGATTACATCATGGTCAGACAGAGATTCCGAAATCAGATACTGGATTGTAAGGCGTACCCAGGAGCAGATATAGACTCAGATCACAATATAGTGGTGATGAAGAGTAGGCTGAAGTTCAAGACATTAGTCAGGAAGAATCAATACGCAAAGAAGTGGGATACGGAAGTACTAAGGAATGACGAGATACGGTTGAAGTTCTCTAACGCTATAGATACAACAATAAGGAATAGCGCAGTAGGCAGTACAGTTGAAGAGGAATGGACATCTCTAAAAAGGGCCATCACAGAAGTTGGGATGGAAAACACAGGTACAAAGAAGGTAGCTGCGAAGAAACCATGGGTAACAGAAGAAATACTTCAGTTGATTGATAAAAGGAGGAAGTACAAACATGTTCCGGGAAAATCAGGAATACAGAAATACAAGTCGCTGAGGGATGAAATAAATAGGAAGTGCAGGGAAGCTAAGACGAAATGGCTGCAGGAAAAATGTGAAGACATCAAAAAGATATGATTGTCGGAAGGACAGACTCAGCATACAGGAAAGTCAAAACAACCTTTGGTGACATTAAAAGCAACGGTGGTAACATTAAGAGTGCAACGGGAATTCCACTGTTAAATGCAGAGGAGAGAGCAGATAGGTGGAAAGAAGAGAGGGCCTGAAGGCCCTAATCTTGCCAGGTAAAATAAATGCATAAATAAAAAATAAATAAATAAAATATATTGAAAGCCTCTATGAGGGTGAAGATTTGTCTGATGTGATAGAAGAAGGAACAGGAGTCGATTTAGAAGAGGTAGGGGATCCAGTATTAGAATCGGAATTTAAAAGAGCTTTGGAGGACTTACGGTCAAATAAGGCAGAAGGGATAGATAACATTCCATCAGAATTTCTAAAATCATTGGGGGAAGTGGCAACAAAACGACTATTCACGTTGGTGTGTAGAATATATGAGTCTGGCGACATACCATCTGACTTTCGAAAAAGCATCATCCACACAATTCCGAAGACGGCAAGAGCTGACAAGTGCGAGAATTATCGCACAATCAGCTTAACAGCTCATGCATCGAAGCTGCTTACAAGAATAATATACAGAAGAATGGAAAAGAAAATTGAGAATGCGCTAGGTGACGATCAGTTTGTCTTTAGGAAAAGTAAAGGGACGAGAGAGGCAATTCTGACGTTACGGCTAATAATGGAAGCAAGGATAAAGAAAAATCAAGACACTTTCATAGGATTTGTCGACCTGGAAAAAGCGTTCGACAATATAAAATGGTGCAAGCTGTTCGAGATTCTGAAAAAAGTAGGGGTAAGCTATTGGGAGAGACGGGTCATATACAATATGTACAACAACCAAGAGGGAATAATAAGAGTGGACGATCAAGAACGAAGTGCTCGTATTAAGAAGGGTGTAAGACAAGGCTGTAGCCTTTCGCCCCTACTCTTCAATCTGTACATCGAGGAAGCAATGATGGAAATAAAAGAAAGGGTCAGGAGTGGAATTAAAATACAAGGTGAAAGGATATCAATGATACGATTCGCTGATGACATTGCTATCCTGAGTGAAAGTGAAGAAGAATTAAATGATCTGCTGAACGGAATGAACAGTCTAATGAGTACACAGTATGGTTTGAGAGTAAATCGGAGAAAGACGAAGGTAATGAGAAGTAGTAGAAATGAGAACAGCGAGAAACTTAACATCAGGATTGATGGTCACGAAGTCAATGAAGTTAAGGAATTCTGCTACCTAGGCAGTAAAATAACCAATGACGGACGGAGCAAGGAGGACATCAAAAGCAGACTAGCTATGGCAAAAAAGGCATTTCTGGCCAAGAGAAGTCTACTAATATCAAATACCGGCCTTAATTTGAGGAAGAAATTTCTGAGGATGTACGTGTGGAGTACAGCATTGTATGGTAGTGAAACATGGACTGTGGGAAAACCGGAACAGAAGAGAATCGAAGCATTTGAGATGTGGTGCTATAGACGAATGTTGAAAATTAAGTGGACTGATAAGGTAAGGAATGAGGAGGTTCTACGCAGAATCGGAGAGGAAAGGAATATGTGGAAAACACTGATAAAGAGAAGGGACAGGATGATAGGACATCTGCTAAGACGTGAGGGAATGACTTCCATGATACTAGAGGGAGCTGTAGAGGGCAAAAACTGTAGAGGAAGACAGAGATTGGAATACGTCAACCAAATAATTGAGGACGTAGGTTGCAAGTGCTACTCTGAGATGAAGAGGTTAGCACAGGAAAGGAATTCGTGACGGGCCGCATCAAACCAGTCAGTAGACTGATGACCAAAAAAAAAAAAAAAAAAAAAGAACACATTGAACTTTCGTGTGAACCGTCCACATCACGAACGTCGTAGCCTGATCCGCTGCTCCTACACGGTTCGTGTTGTGTTGCATTAGCACCTGTGCGAGTACGTCAGTGAACGTCTTACTATTGAAACTCTTTTCGATACTGTCCAATGCAAGTTTCAACCTATCGTTTCCTTTCTGTTAGCCACAACAAGTGTTCATAGCTGCACCATGATCTCACGGACTCACTGTGTGTTTTCGTACCTGCTGGCGAAGCGACAACCTAAACATATAACTTCATAAAAATGCACTAAACTTATGCATAGAAGTAGGCAAGAGTTGTCAGTAAGTCACCGCACACGTGATATAAAACTGGTGAACCGGAACATGTTTGTTGATTAAAGAACTTTTATAGTAAAACGTTTAGTGAAAATTAGCTTCTCACGAATAAAACACACACGACGATACATGATTTGTATCATCACCTCGTCCACTGTTCAAGAATATCGTGTCATTAATCTTTAAATCTCTATGTATAAAGAGCCATGTCGTGACTGACTGACAGACTGACTGATTCATCGCCGGCTGGGGTGGCCGAGCGGTTCAAGGCGCTACAGTCTGGAACCGCGCGACCGCTACGGTCGCAGGTTCGAATCCTGCCTCGGGCATGGATGTGTGTGATGTCCTTAGATTAGTCAGGTTTAAGTAGTTCTAAGTTCTAGGACACTGATGACCTCAGAAATTAAGTCCCATAATAGAGCCATTTGAACCATTTGACTGATTCATCATCGCCCAGCCAAACCGCTAAGGTTCTTATACAGTAGAGGACATTTAAGAAGAGATTTTTCGAAAGTCCAGCCTAAGGATGTGAATAGGGGATGAAGGATATTTTGAAAAACCGTCGCTATTAAGGCAGTTTTGAAGCTAGACCTACGAAAATTGGTATTTGGTTTCTCGATCAGAAATAAGGAAATACGTGTTTCCCATTATTGCAAATTTAACGCTATGGGAGTGCAATAGTTGGTGAAAGCATATTTGGAAAATGTATCATTAGCTATATCTATGAACTTTGCTATTCGACTTCTCGTTTACAAATAAAAAAAAATGTGTTTCAGTGTTTTTGGAAACTGAACCCCTAAGAGGTCAAATAGGGAACGACACATTTTTATTAAAATATTTTATTATGAAAACATTTTTAAAAGCTACATCTATGAAAATTTGAATTGAGCTTCTCAGAAATAAAAACATACGTGTTTTACTGTTTTTGGAAAATCGAGCCCTAAGGGTGTGAAACTGGGATGAAATTTTTTTCTGGAAATATTTCATAATGCAAGCCTTTTTGAAAATAAATCTTTGAAAATTTGTATTTAGCTTCTTTGTTAGAAATAAAACATACGCATATCATTGGTTGTGAAATTTCATCCCCTAATGGGGTGAAATAGGGGGTGAAATTATTTTTAAAGCTAAATCTTTGAAAATTTGTTTTTAGCTTCTCGGTTAGAGACGAATAAATACGTGTTTCACTGTTTTTGGAAATTCAGCCACTAACTGTGTAAAACTGGGTCAGAGTGATTCACTGGCTCATCATCGTCCAGTCAAATCGCTAAGGATAGAAACTTGTAGTTTGGAGAGGGTGTGGATCTTATACTGTAGGCATTGTTTAAGAAGTGATTGTCCGAAGAAAAGGGATGAAAGCGGTTTTGGAAATATGTCGCTATTAAGGGAATTCTTAAGCTAAAGCTACGAAAACTGGTATTTGTTTCTCAGTAAGAAAATAAAAAAATATGATTGTCAGCACTTTTGGAAATTCACCCACAGGGATAAAATAGTGTGTGAAAGTTTATTTTTTAATAAATAATTACTAGAGAACTACTAAACGATTTTAAGGTCACATCTATGAGAATTGGTATTTGACTTCTTGGTCATAAATTAAAAAATACGTGTTTCAGTGTTTCTGGAAATTCGACACCTAAGGGAATGATGGAAGAAGGAGGGGGGGGGGGGAATAGAGATTGAAAATTTTTAAGAAAATTTCGTTACATTAAACATATTTTAAAGCAAAACTTCTGGGATAGATATAAAGTAACATTTTTTAGGGAATGAAAATAGCTATACGTATCTCCACAAGAACGCAAAGGGTACGATTAAGAAAAACTTTGGACTCTTAGCTACTAGAATAGCTTTTTTTCACTACTATATTCGGAAAACACCGTGCTTATACGACTTTAATTAGCGTCAAAAGATTTCAAGGTGTTGCAAGTTATAAAAAAATAAAAATTCGATTAAATAAAACAAAACAAAAATATCTGCAGGCCATACAGTCTACTCGAGCGAAGCAGTGGGCGCAAAGTTAGTTTTTATATATAATTTGCTGACAGTGCCATATAATTCCTATTTCCTGTCCGTGAGAAACAGCTCCCTTAACGAGTGACACCTTTACTTCCATCCTTACCTCTTCCACATCTACATCTATACACAGGAAGACACTTTATGATATGTGCGGAGGCTACTTTGTGCATTACTATCCTTTCCCCTCCATTCCTGTTGCATTAGCTTTAATTTCTCTCATTTTACAGTTGTGGCTATCTCTCTAGAAGCCAGTGGACGAACGTAAGAAGTATAAATCAGTGATTCCATGTCCCAGTAGAGTGACAATGAATTTAATGAGTGGGACCGGGTCATCTGTCTTGTAACTGGTTTGATGCAGCGCACCACTAATTCCTCTCATATGTCAACATCTCAGGCTACTATATGCTCCTAGCGTTTCAATTTGTTTTTTGGGTATACGAATATTCCAATCTCTGTTTCCTCTAAAGTACCGTGGAAGAAATTCACTGATGCCTTTTTCTTTCAATGTTTTCCACATGGTCGCCGATAATGCGGAGTACTTCATCGCTCATCAGAGCATGAGATTTTCGACTGCCTTTTATAGCACCACATCTCCAACGATTCGATTCCTTTACTTTCTATTTTCCTTTATTTGCTGACTTTGCTTCATACGTATGTTCCCACAAATTTCTTCATCCTTCTCTTTTCCTTCTTCTAATGCTTCAAGGTTTATGTAATACAGCTATCCGACTACACACCTTTAAGACCATCTTTTGCTCGGCCCCGCAACGTCTCTTTTTCCTTTTTAAATTTAGTGTCGACGTTTGACACTAGTAGACTTCTTTTGACCAGGGGTGCCCCCTTACCCTCCTTGCTTGTGCTAGTCTGTTCCTTATGACCTCCTTACTTCATCCGTCATGTGTTATTTTCATTATACAATGTAGCAAAATTCCGTCATTTCGCGTACTGCGTTTCGATGTTCAGTTTATCGGTAATTTCATTTCTGCTACTTCTCATTACTTTATCTTTTTTTCGGTTTTAAACTCAGTCAATAGTGTTTGCTCGTTAGACTCTTCCATTCCGATCGTAAGTTACTCGAATCCATCCTCTTTTTCCCTCAAGATAGCATTGTCATCAGCGAATCTTATCGTTTACATCCTTCAGTCACAATTTTAAGTTACCACATCCCTGTTTTACACCCTTTCTAATCCGAACACCTCGTTTTGGGCCTTCTGTTCTTATTGTTCCTCTTGTTTCTTGTACATATCGTATATTACGCGCCTTTACTTACAGTTTACGCTTATTTCCCTGAGAATATCGAACACGTTGCCCCATTGTACATTTTCGGACGATTTCTCTATGTCGATAAAACGTATGAAAGTTGGTGGCCGCCCTCCTATCTCACTTGTTGCAAGTGTTCATGTAAAGTGATAAACACACTTTACGCCCCGAAAGTTACTTCAAAAAGTGCATGTGATGCGGTGAAACACGATCTGCTCTTTTTACTAATGGTAGGAGATGGCAAGCTCAAGCAAAGCAGAACTAAAAAGAGAAAAGTTATACGTGAGAAACACAGTTCAATACTGAATACGTGCATGAAGCTGTTGACCACATATAAAACAACCCACAGGAGTGGTAAACCGCATCTTACAGGTCTGTTTAGTGCAAGGACAAATTTCTTTCGTGTCTTACCTACTTTATCTAATAACGTATGAACATTTAGCCTGTGCGTTTAATGAAATGTTTCACAGTTACATGGTCTCAACAGCAGGAAATGTCGGAGTAACTGCATCAGTGTTGACTTACCGTATTTGCTGAAAAACGTTTATAAAACAAGAAATTCTAATAGGGAATGCATGTGGATCAAGTATAACGCCAATGCAACAGGCACACCACTACATGAAGGTACATGAGAATTCTGACATGGAGGCAAATACACGTGACTGAAATTGGTAACAGCAGTAAAAATTTACTGAAATGCAAGAGGATCTACAACGATTTGACGCATGATGCAGGAATTGCAACTGAATCTCAATGTAGCCAAGTGTAATGTGCTGCGAATACACAGAAAGAAAGATCCTTTATCATTTAGCTACAATATAGCAGGTCAGCAACTGGAAGCAGTTATTTCCATAAATTATCTGGGAGTAGGCATTAGGAGTGATTTAAAATGGAATGACCATATAAAATTAATCGTCGGTAAAGCAGATGCCAAACTGAGATTCATTGGAACAATCCTAAGGAAATGCAGTCCGAAAACAAAGGAAGAAGGTTACAGTATACCTGTTCGCCCACTGCTTGGATACTTCTCACTGGTGTGGGACCCGTACCAGATAGGGTTGATAGAAGAGATAGAGAAGATCCAACGGAGAGCAGCCCGCTTCGTTACAAGATCATTTAGTAATCGCAAAAGCGTTGCGGAGATGATAGATAAACCCCAGTGGAAGACTCTGCAAGACAGACGCTCAGTAGCTCGGTACGGGCTTTTATTGAAGTTTCGAGAACATACCTTCACCGATGAGTCAAACAGTATATTGCTCCCTCCTACATATATCTCGCGAAGAGACCATGAGGATAAAATCAGATTAGAGCCCACACAGAGGCATACCGACAATCTTTCTTTCAACGAGCAATATGAGACTGGAATAGAAGGGAGAACCGATAGAGGTACTCAAGGTAACCTCCGCCACACACCGTCAGGTGGCTTGCGGGGTATGAATGTACATGTAGATGTAAAAGGTGTGAGTTAATGAATTCGTGAAATCGACACGCAGTAGAGAGCCAGTATAATTTGTCAGAAGATCAGTTATGCAGCTTCGCCATGGTGGCGATGGATAAACATCGGGTAAGAGTATCGCAGCCCTTCCGAACATCTCAGATTCACAAGATAAATAATATTACAACTCACATGAAAACTATCGTGAGCGGAGTAAGTCACTTGAGTTTACAGGTGTTTAGTGCTGAGATCGCCGCGTTCTGAATCAAGAAAAACTATGGACAAAGACCCGACATTCTCCACGTGAAATCTGCAAACACACACACGCACACACAGGAACACACATTTAAAACTGCACCACTTTACGTAACTTGACGTCTCTCATAGTTCCCAATCGTATGAAAGCTACTGCTATGCTTGCAACTGACAGCAGTCTCACCTGGTGGTCGAACGCATTCATATTCACACCAGACAAACATATGCAAAACTTTCATAATGATGTCATGTCGTTGGAACCGTGATCTCTTTTGTTATCCATATACATTATAAAAATTGATATGCGTGTGTGTGTGTGTGTGTGTGTGTGTGTGTTCCACGCCTCTTCCTAAACCAATGGTCTGATTTCAAGCAAATTTGGTACACATATAGAGGAAAAGACAAGTAACCAGTCCCCTGGCGGAGAAAATTCCCCACCCATCCGCGAATCGAGCCCGGGACGCCGTGATCCAGAGGCAGCAACGCTAACTTTTTGACCACGAGCTGCGGACTGGTAGAAGGTGTACTATTGTTCGTTTAAAATAAGTTGAGACTTTTAATACACTCCTGGAAATTGAAATAAGAACACCGTGAATTCATTGTCCCAGGAAGGGGAAACTTTATTGACACATTCCTGGGGTCAGATACATCACATGATCACACTGACAGAACCACAGGCACATAGACACAGGCAACAGAGCATGCACAATGTCGGCACTAGTACAGTGTATATCCACCTTTCGCAGCAATGCAGGCTGCTATTCTCCCATGGAGACGATCGTAGAGATGCTGGATGTAGTCCTGTGGAACGGCTTGCCATGCCATTTCCACCTGGCGCCTCAGTTGGACCAGCGTTCGTGCCGGACGTGCAGACCGCGTGAGACGACGCTTCATCCAGTCCCAAACATGCTCAATGGGGGACAGATCCGGAGATCTTGCTGGCCAGGGTAGTTGACTTACACCTTCTAGAGCACGTTGGGTGGCACGGGATACATGCGGACGTGCATTGTCCTGTTGGAACAGCAAGTTCCCTTGCCGGTCTAGGAATGGTAGAACGATGGGTTCGATGACGGTTTGGATGTACCGTGCACTATTCAGTGTCCCCTCGACGATCACCAGTGGTGTACGGCCAGTGTAGGAGATCGCTCCCCACACCATGATGCCGGGTGTTGGCCCTGTGTGCCTCGGTCGTATGCAGGCCTGATTGTGGCGCTCACCTGCACGGCGCCAAACACGCATACGACCATCATTGGCACCAAGGCAGAAGCGACTCTCATCGCTGAAGACGACACGTCTCCATTCGTCCCTCCATTCACGCCTGTCGCGACACCACTGGAGGCGGGCTGCACGATGTTGGGGCGTGAGCGGAAGACGGCCTAACGGTGTGCGGGACCGTAGCCCAGCTTCATGGAGACGGTTGCGAATGGTCCTCGCCGATACCCCAGGAGCAACAGTGTCCCTAATTTGCTGGGAAGTGGCGGTGCGGTCCCCTACGGCACTGCGTAGGATCCTACGGTCTTGGCGTGCATCCGTGCGTCGCTGCGGTCCGGTCCCAGGTCGACGGGCACGTGCACCTTCAGCCGACCACTGGCGACAACATTGATGTGCTGTGGAGACCTCACGCCCCACGTGTTGAGCAATTCGGCGGTACGTCCACCCGGCCTCCCGCATGCCCACTATACGCCCTCGCTCAAAGTCCGTCAACTGCACATACGGTTCACGTCCACGCTGTCGCGGCATGCTACCAGTGTTAAAGACTGCGATGGAGCTCCGTATGCCACGGCAAACTGGCTGACACTGACGGCGGCGGTGCACAAATGCTGCGCAGCTAGCGCCATTCGACGGCCAACACCGCGGTTCCTGGTGTGTCCGCTGTGCCGTGCGTGTGATCATTGCTTGTACAGCCCTCTCGCAGTGTCCGGAGCAAGTATGGTGGGTCTGACACACCGGTGTCAATGTGTTCTTTTTTCCATTTCCAGGAGTGTAGTTCAGTATGGAGCGCCTGGACGGAAGCGTAGTTACCGGCATGTGCAGGGCGCGTCAGCAGAGGACTACGTTATGATGACAGGCCTACTCGATGCGGAACCCGGCACACTGCGTGAAAGCAAGCCGCGTAAACCGGACGATCTGTAATATTTCTCAAAGAAATTTAAAGAAACTATTCTCTAAAAATACTCTGACTTTCGCACATCTTATAGTTTAATTCGTAAGCCTCGTGATGAAGCGCCTATCGTTTCCTTAATGCTCATTGTTACTGTGATGTTTCGATAATAGGTAAACTACTGCAGGAAATTCTTAGTTTGTAGTGCAAGATAGGTGTCGCTATGAATTTGTGTTTGGTGCGTGCTACGTTATATATTGCTGCGTATTAGATGTAAATAATACACTGAATGTTCTTTAAACTTGGAAGGATATCGCTGTCTACTTCTAATGTCGAGAAAACGCAAAGTATGTAAAGCGCTCCGTTCGGAACTCATGCCTCTGTGAAAAACTAGAATTAAATATTCATAAATTCTTCGTCTCTTATAAATGGTTTGAGGTAACGAAACAAGACTTTGGCAAACCACAGCGCACAAAGACGAGAGTGTTTTGTCATATGGTTAATATGCGAAATTTCCATATCTACCGCGATATGAACATCAACAAAAGTAAAACGGGGATAATGGAATGTAGTCGAATTAAGTCGGGTGATGCTGAGGGAATTAGATTAGGAAATGAGACACTTCAAGTAGTAAACGAGTTTTGCTATTTGGGGAGCAAAATAACTGATGATGGTCGAAGTAGAGAGGATATAAAATGTAGACTGGCAATGGCAAGGAAAGCGTTTCTGAAGAAGAGAAATTTGGTAACATCGAGTATAGATTTAAGTGTCAGGAAGTCGTTTCTGAAAGTATTTGTATCGAGTGTAGCCATGTATGGAAGTGAAACATGGACGATAAATAGTTTGGACAAGAAGAGAATAGAAGCTTTCGAAATGTGGTGCTACAAAAGAATGCTGAAGATTAGATGGGTAGATCACATAACTAATGAAGAGGTATTGAATAGAATTGGCGAGACGAGGAGTTTGTGGCACAACTTGACAAGAAGAAGGGACCGGTTGGTAGGACATGTTCTGAGGCATCAATGGGTCACAAATTTAGCACTGAAGGGCAGCGTTGAGGGTAAAAATCGTAGAGGGAGACCAAGAGATGAATACACTAAGTAGATTCAGAAGGATGTAGGTTGCAGTAAGTACTGGGAGATGAAGAAGCTTGCACAGGATAGAGTAGCATGGAGAGCTGCATCAAACCAGTTTCAGGACTGAAGACAACAACAACAACAACAACAACAACAACAAACCGCGATATTCAAGCAACTACAATAATATATTTACTGGGGTCCGTTGATAGCAGATGAAACGAGAACAGCTGTGGGTTTTGTAACAATATAAGTGAAGAAGTTACACGTTTATTTTTATACTGAGAATGGGATGTTTCATAAACTATTAACCTGACTCGCATTCACTTGTTAGTTTAACAATACATTATTTTATCTTCTATCGCAATCTCAAATGAATTAGAATTTAGTGAGATAAATGTTTCTAAACTCTGTTGTGTTTTAACAAAAGAAGTAGGTTTTAACACGGCAACAAAAGAAGTTACGTATTCCTCAAATCTCCTCAAATACCTCCTTGGTACTGCCAACGACTCAAGACCAGCCCTGTCGTATAAAATTTGCAGTGGTTTCTTTTCTCGCAATTTCAACCTCAGTGAGTGTAAACTTCTTGTTTTTTGCCACATTACTTTTTACCTAGGCTCAAATACTCTCAGTCGGATTTAAATGAGCATGGTGCGGAGGAAGCTTGATGAAACTATGCACTTTACCGTTAGCCAGTTCGTCGACCTGGTAGCGTGAAGTACAGCAGTACAAATTCCATTAACTCCGCCTTACACGAGGCTATTCGGAAAGTAAGGAACGTAGCACGTGAAATGGAAACCACAGTGAAAATCAAAACTGTTTTATTTTGCAACAGTTAACTGCAACTTCCAGCTACTTATCTCCATAGTCACCGATCCGACTCAGACATTTGTCTTAGCGTTGTACCAACTTTCCAATACCCTCCCTATAGAAGGCAGCCGCCAGTGCTTTCCGCCAATTCTCTACGCTGGCCTACAGCTCGTTGTCTGTGCCAAAATGTTGTCTTCATAGCCAGCGGTTCATGTGAGTATAGTGAAACGCAGAGCGAGACAATTACGGGCTGTATTGTGGGTAATCAAACATTTGCAATAGAAAACGATGCAGGAGCATCTTCACTGCCCCTGCAGACTGCGGCTGAGAATTGGCTTGTAGAAGAAAACGCACGTCAGTTATCTAATGTTGGCTGCATAGCTTCAGGTAAAATTTCTCACCAGGACCTCGTACTTGGCGGGAGACGCTATTGTTCTAGGTATCTTTATGTGCTCCCTGTGTGCTCAGAACTAAAAAGAACGACGTAACGCGATCGACGAGCATACTAGAGACACTGCCCAACACACCTGTGCAAAACTTCATCGGATTTTCACTGTGGTTTCCATTTAGCGACCGATCGTTCCTTACTTTCCTAACAACCCTCGTACATACTCACGGAACATTTCTCCGTACCCAGAGCAAAATATCTGTTTTCCTACACTGCATTGTCGGAGCTTTATGCATCGCCACAGTCGTATGGCCTTTTTTTCCATTACTATTGCGGAATTTCGAGGAATGTTTGCAGCAGAACGTTATCTTCCCAGCCGATAGACTTGTTCTTGGACGGCAATTCTGGTATTCAGATGTACTGCACTGTTGTTCATGGAACGCCAACACAAAACACTTGTTCACAATATTTGACGACTACATAGCAGTTCAACGCCAGAACTGCTCGGGCCGTGGTCGGGAAATGCGGCTCGCCATTGGTTTTACCTGGACAACGGCGTCACATCCTCCTCCAGTCAAACAAACGTCAAAACTCGCAGATAATTTTAAACGCATTATGGGGTAGTCCGTGGAGTTGCGATGACCGCTGGGTGCGGATGACAACTTCTGTGTCCACGTTCTGACTTGTGTTCAGGAAGGAAACCACGTATCTTATAGGCTTGGAGAGGGCTTTCCTTTCGTTGCTCCTTTTGTAAAGACTCTAAAAAATGAATGGAATAAAAATAAAAAAGTGGAAGGATAGTGGAGTAGTAAAGCGATGAGTTAAAAAAAAGAAAAAAATAGTGGCCTAGTAATCAGCGCATCCGCCTAGTACGTAGGAGTCCCGGGTTCGAAACCTCATCCGACACAAATTTTCAATTTTCCCCATTGATTTAAATCAATGCCCTCTCGCATCCAGTGTTTGTAATTTTTTTGTGTCTTAAATCATAGTGGCTGCTGGATCACAGCAGCTGTAGATCGTCAATAGAAGATGCGATTACAGTATAGTGAAACCGGTCGTGTATGATCCTTTGATAAGTATTATCAACAGCTAACGCGGTTACCGGAAGATCTTTTAGAAGATTATAATAAAACTTTAAAAAACTACTTAATTCCTTTAAGACACCGAAAGTCGCAACCTTCTTTCTGTTGCAGCTAAAAGTTTCTGAGTTGACAGGCTGCGTCATGTTCCTCTTCAATCTGTTCTTCCACAGTCGCTTACTGGCGACACCAGAAGAGCTTGAAGATGATCCCAGGAGACGGGTGCAAACACTGATTGGGTAATAAAAATTTGAAGCGGAACATGACGCGATCTAACAACCAAGGTTATTGTACCTTCGGAGACAACGAACGTGAAAACTTGCAGATTCATTTTTGGTTCTTGGATATAAAAGACATCACAGAATCGAGAAACGCCAGTTGGGTGGGTTTCGGCTTCGTACTTCCAGTTGCAGCACCGTTTATTTGTTCCCGCGCCGTATCTATCTTTTCCGCCCGAGCTCACCCCAAAAGTTCCGATCTCTTGACGCCTTTGTAACTCGTCTGTCTCCCAAGGTATTATCTTTCTCGTTCTTCTCCCCTCACTTCTGGAGTTAATTTCAAGTTAATACAGAGAAACAGCTCCTTAATGATCTTCAGAACCTTTTAAAAGCACTGTCTGGTAGTCTTCAGGGCCGCGAAGCGTAGTTACCAAGTTTGAGACGTAACCTCAAAAATATAGGTACGTAGTTAATGTTCTATTATTTTTGTTGGTGCACGTTTGCAGTAATTGAACACTTTGAAATCACTACGCTGCAGCAATGTAGCATGCCGATAGATGTACCACAACAGAATGGCTCAGACGATCCACTTTTTATCAGTAGGTTGTGGCATCTTGTTTTGGCTCATTTGTCAGCATGCTACAGTTTCTGCGGCTCGGTGATTTCATTGTGTACAACCAGTGCAGACATGTTGTGATTTTTACTCCGAAGACTGGCTTTATTCTGCTCACCATGCTACTCTATCCTGTGCAAGATTCTTCAAGTACGAGTAACCACTTGCAACCAGCAACTTTCTGAATCTTCTTGCTGTGAATACTTATCTCCTGGTCTCCCTCTACGGTTTTTACCACCGTCCCCCACTCCACAGACACACTCCCCTCCAGTACTAAATTTCTGATCCCTTGATGTCTCAGAATGTCTTCCATCAATCGATCCGTTCTTCTACTCAGGTTGTACTAAAAATTTCTTTTCTACCCAATTTGATTTGGTACCTTATTAGTTACGTGATCTGTTCATCTAATCTTCAGCATTATTCTGCAGACATCTACTTGTCAACAAACGAAAAGTTAATTACGTTACTTATTTTTCTGGGGACGGAAGAGTGCAAAATAAAACATTACGACTACGCCTCGTACGAAACGCTAGATCGTCGTTGATGCATTGTTCTCTTAATCTACACTACTGGCCATTAAAATTGCTACACCAAGAAGAAATGCAGATGATAAACGGGTATTCGGTGGACAAATATATTGTACTAGAACTGACATGTGATTACATTTTCACCCAATTTGGGTGCATACATCCTGAGAAATCAGTACCCACAACAACCACCTCTGGCCGTAATAACGGCCTTGATACGCCTGGGCATTGAGTTAAACAGAGCTTGGATGGCGTGTACAGGTACAGCTGCCCATGCAGCTTCAACACGATACCACAGTTCATCAAGAGTAGTGACTGGCGTATTGTGACGAGCCACTTGCTCGACGTTTTCAATTGGGAGAGATCTGGAGAATGTGCTGGCCAGGACAGCAGTCGAACATTTTCTGTATCCAGAAAGACCCGTACAGGACCTGCAACATGCGGTCGTGCATTATCCTGCTGAAATATAGTGTTTTGCAGGAATCGAATTAAGGGCAGAGCCACGGGTCGTAACACATCTGAAATGTAACGTCCACTGTTGAAAGTGCCGTCAGTGCGAACAAGAGGTGACCGAGACGTGTAACCATCACGCCGGGTGATACGGCAGTATGGCGATGACGAATACACGCTTCCAATGTGCGTCCACCGCTATGTCGCCAAACACGGATGCGACCATCACGATGCTGTAAACAGAACCTGGATTCATACGAAAAAATGACGTTTTGCCATTCGTGCACCCAGGTTCGTCGTTGAGTACACCATCGCAGGCGCTCCTGTCTGTGATGCAGCATCAAGGGTAACCGCAGCCATGGTCTCCGAGCTGATAGTCGATGCTGCTGCAAACGTCGACGAACTGTTCGTGCAGATGGTTGTTGTCTTGCAAACGTCCCCACCTGTTGACTCAGGGATCGAGACGTGGCTGCACGATCCGTGCGGATAAGATGCCTGTCATCTCGACTGCTAGTGATACGAGGCCGTTGGGATCCAGCACGGCGTTCCGTATTACCCTCCTGAACCCACCGATTCCATATTCTGCTAACAGTCATTGGATCTCGATCAACGCGAGTATCAATGTCGCGATACGATAAACCACAATCGCGATAGGCTACAATCAGACCTTTATCAAAGTCGGAAACGTGATGTTACGCATTTCTCCTATTTACACGAGGCTTCACAACAACGTTTTACTAGGCAACGCCGGTCAACTGCTGTTACTGTATGAGAAATCGGTTGGAAACTTTCCTCATGTCAGCACGTTGTAGGTATCGCCACCGGTGCCAACCTTATGTGAATGCTCTGAAAAGTTAATCTTCTTCCTGTCGGTTAAATTTCGCGCCTGTAGCACGTCGTCTTCGTGGTGTAGCAATTTTAATGGCCAGTGGTGTATAAATTAGTTTGGCTCAGAAACCACATTTAAAGGGCGTTCGGAAATTCCCGTTACAGACTTCTAGGACTTGTAGAGGGGAGTGAGTACGTAATATTTTGAGAAGGGACATATGTCCGGAAACGTCATCCAACAACGCAACCGAGCGTCAAAGGTATAGTCATCGTCTTCTGTAAATGCGTGTATGGACACGGTGATTCCGTGATGATGTCACAGACTTGATGGAAGACGTGTACCGGTAGTGTTGTAGCTAAGAATGAAGAGTATGTGAGGCGGTGCGCTGCTGGCGCTAGTCTCCATAGATTCTTAACACGATCGTCTGAGTCGATTTGCGATGCCTGCTTGACTTCGTACCTGTGGCGGATGGCTATTTAACTGCGGCGCCCGCGCTCTCTGGGAGTTCAGTTCGGGTATCAGCTGTGTCAGAGACAGTCACGTGTAGCGTTGTGCCTATGTGCAGCGCGGCGAGTGGCCGAGTCGCTTCGACGAAGGAGCGTGGGCCGCTGCTGCGGCGTGTGTAGCCGTAGTAATGAAGATACGCAGCTGACGGTGATTGGAACAGATTTCCTTGTTGTGTATTGCATGTGATTCAAAGCCAGTGAACCGGATTCGTCGAAGTGTACATCGGTGGTTCTGTTCATGATAACTGAATACCCCTGTGCACTGAAAACTATCTTGGCTGTTTCAGTTACCTTTGATCTTGCTGCCTGACATGTTGACGTCATTTAATAGAGTGCTAGTGACGCACAACCAGTAGACATGAGGCCGTGTTTAATGCATACCAAGCAGCGCGTAAGAAGCATTCAGAAGCAAAAATGTTCAAATGTGTGTGAAATCTTAGGGGACATAACTGCTAAGGTCATCAGTCCCTAAGCTTACACACTACTTAACCTAAATTATCCTAATGACAAACACACACACCCATTCCCGAGGGAGAACTCGTACCTCCGCCGGGACCAGCTGCACAGTCCATGACTGCAGCGGCTAGACCGCTCGGCTAATCCCGCGCGGCGTTCAGAAGCGGCCCGAAATATTTTCCGTAATTGCTTTTCTGTTTTATTATTTTATTTGTTGTTTTAGACGTTGTCTAATCAAGTCTTAAGAGCCACTGTCACTTATGTTAAGTCTGCTTAAGATTCATGTGTGCCGCGTAGAATTAAAGGTTTATTGGTAACTATACTCCTGGAAATTGAAATAAGAACACCGTGAATTCATTGTCCCAGGAAGGGGAAACTTTATTGACACATTCCTGGGGTCAGATACATCACATGATCACACTGACAGAACCACAGGCACATAGACACAGGCAACAGAGCATGCACAATGTCGGCACTAGTACAGTGTATATCCACCTTTCGCAGCAATGCAGGCTGCTATTCTCCCATGGAGACGATCGTAGAGATGATGGATGTAGTCCTGTGGAACGGCTTGCCATGCCATTTCCACCTGGCGCCTCAGTTGGACCAGCGTTCGTGCCGGACGTGCAGACCGCGTGAGACGACGCTTCATCCAGTCCCAAACATGCTCAATGGGGGACAGATCCGGAGATCTTGCTGGCCAGGGTAGTGGACTTACACCTTCTAGAGCACGTTGGGTGGCACGGGATACATGCGGACGTGCATTGTCCTGTTGGAACAGCAAGTTCCCTTGCCGGTCTAGGAATGGTAGAACGATGGGTTCGATGACGGTTTGGATGTATCGTGCACTATTCAGTGTCGCCTCGACGATCACCAGTGGTGTACGGCCAGTGTAGGAGATCGCTCCCCACACCATGATGCCGGGTGTTGGCCCTGTGTGCCTCGGTCGTATGCAGTCCTGATTGTGGCGCTCACCTGCACGGCGCCAAACACGCATACGACCATCATTGGCACCAAGGCAGAAGCGACTCTCATCGCTGAAGACGACACGTCTCCATTCGTCCCTCCATTCACGCCTGTCGCGACACCACTGGAGGCGGGCTGCACGATGTTGGGGCGTGAGCGGAAGACGGCCTAACGGTGTGCGGGACCGTAGCCCAGCTTCATGGAGACGGTTGCGAATGGTCCTCGCCGATACCCCAGGAGCAACAGTGTCCCTAATTTGCTGGGAAGTGGCGGTGCGGTCCCCTACGGCACTGCGTAGGATCCTACGGTCTTGGCGTGCATCCGTGCGTCGCTGCGGTCCGGGCCCAGGTCGACGGGCACGTGCACCTTCCGCCGACCACTGGCAACAACATCGATGTACTGTGGAGACCTCACGCCCCACGTGTTGAGCAATTCGGCGGTACGTCCACCCGGCCTCCCGCATGCCCACTATAGCCCTCGCTCAAAGTCCGTCAACTGCACATACGGTTCACGTCCACGCTGTCGCGGCATGCTACCAGTGTTAAAGACTGCGATGGAGCTCCGTATGCCACGGCAAACTGGCTGACACTGACGGCGGCGGTGCACAAATGCTGCGCAGCTAGCGCCATTCGACGGCCAACACCGCGGTTCCTGGTGTGTCCGCTGTGCCGTGCGTGTGATCATTGCTTGTACAGCCCTCTCGCAGTGTCCGGAGCAAGTATGGTGGGTCTGACACACCGGTGTCAATGTGTTCTTTTTTCCATTTCCAGGAGTGTATTTGGGTTAATATCCTTCTGTATCTGTTGCGTCAGAATATTGACTGCCGCTGATGTGTTTATGTTTCAGATAATTGGCGGTGGTCGACGCGAGCAACCACCGATCAGGGTATCACGGTGGAAGAGTGAAAATTAAGCACCTGGTTCGGTGCCTATGGTTACGTTGTTAACGTGCGGCAATTCTGTCTTGCCGGTGGAGCTTTGTGGTTTTCCGCAAGCTTACTTGTAGATCAAAGTTGGGTATATTTTTATTTTACCTTCTGGTCATTGCATCTGCTGTACCTGTTACAACCTTTCGGTTTGCAAGCATCAAATGGTTCAAATGGCTCTGAGCACTATGGGACTTAACAGCTATGGTCATCAGTCCCCTAGAACTTAAAACTACTTAAACCTAACTAACCTAAGGACATCACACAACACCCAGTCATCACGAGGCAGAGAAAATCCCTGACCCCGCCGGGAATCGAACCCGGGAACCCGGGCGTGGGAATTGCTAGCATCCATCACCAATTTACGGTAAGGTTGAGGGGGCCCCATGTTAAGACGATTTCATATGCTATTATTATATTGAATGTATTATAATTCTGTTAAATTGTCAGAAATTTTAAGAGCGATTTTGGGAAGATCTGAGCTTATTGGACTTAAGTGGATTAATGTTCTTAACCAAATCTTGAGTCACATAAAAACCAGTTTCTATGTTAGTTGAAGCATGTTTGAGATTTCCTAATTGTGGTTTTATGACTATTGTTTTAATTAATGACAGTTGGATGAAAAAAATTTGAAAGAGCTGTATTTGTTGGTCTTAATGCGTCCCCTTAATTGCGGAAGTAGTTTTAGAGTTTTGATGTGAGTCATGTGAAAATCTGTTTCATCTAATTCATGAAGTTTGTGTGATTTAGTTCACTCAGTCATATTTGATTAATGATGCTTTAATGAACATTGTTTTAATTAATGAAATTTGTTTGAGACAATTTTCAAAAATATGTGTTGCTACTGTTAATGTTACAAGAGCAATATGTTTGTAATAAAGAAGTGTGTGGCAACTACAAACTGGTTATGTGTTTAATTTCGATGTGCCTCAAGACTCCATATCTCAGTATGAAACTTTCAAATGTGGTACCATAGATCAAAACAAGAAAAAACTGTCTGGTAAACATGGGCTGTAAAAATCCATGCTTGAGGAGCTATGAATACTTCTCAGCTTTGCTAGTGTGAAACACACATCATCTGTTGAACAAGTGCTTATAGCTCTTGAAGTATACATTTTAGAGCCGATGGTTACTGGACTATTTTTTGTTTTGGTCCACATTACAGCATCTGAAAGTTGCATACTCTGCAATCTTAGCAACAACACAACCGGTACATGTGTTTCTCTGTCAGAGCTATCAGAGAGGTTTCGCTTACACGTTTCGACTCGTTCGTTTTTGGTACAGGTAGAACTCGTAGCACGAGCCTCGAGTACAGATGGCCATTCACACGGCCAGGTAGACTTCCTAACAATCAGGCTCGTCCTTGTTTTCTTGCATTAAGTAAAGAATGTAGATGTAAATAAACTGTACAGTACGTTTAAACTCGTAAGCATGTTAGTTGTAAATAAGCTGGAAAACAGTAATGCTAGACAAAGCGATAGACATTCTTACATATCTTCTTAAGCTGGTTTCTCCGACCCCTGGTGCCCTACCTGAAATTGTTCAGTGGAGCATTCTCTACGTCCTGTTACATTTTTTCACGCTCTTACGAAAATACCCTGTCTACTCTTCAATGGTAGCGCTGTCGCTTGCTGTCTGTGAGTGTTTACTGACGTGACGTCGAACATAGGCGATGGTCAGATTAATTAAACTGAACCATATACGCGGAATCGCTGTGTCAGAGAGGAATTACTGTGGTATGTCGCGTGCGCCCTGTACCGAATATCGTCCCACACTTGCGGTTAACACGTGACGTGCTGCCATGTGCTCCCTACACACTTTTCTGTGACAGACTGCTCACACATCGTCTCGACATCAGAACCATGCGCCGAATCTTGCCACAACACTCAGACTTCATGCACAGTACCTCTTGAAATGCGGGTTTTGGCCAGCTAGTTTATTTCACACCATTCCTGTCTACCCGGTACGGAAAGTCAGCACAAAATTAGGCAAATAACGGCAGAGAATCCTACAACCATTCATTCTCCCCAAACTATAGGAGTGAATGGAACGGAAAGAAATCTTAGTACACGATTATTTGTAAGTTCCTCTGGTTTTACGGAAGATGACTGTGCGAAAACTAAAGGACATACAGAAAAAAAGAGACATATCACTGGTTAGAACATCTATCCAAAGTTTGATTCGTAATACACACCGTGCGTACTTGCAGAGCACAGCACGAGAGAGCAAGCGTGTCAGAACATATATAGAGAGCGTATACAGTGTGTCCCAAAAAATACCGAGAACTTTAAGGATATGTTGCTTACACCAAGCAAGAAAACAAGTCTACTAAATATGGACTGTAAAATGCATATCTTAAGCGAACTGTCATTTTATTAAATGATTGCAAAATACTAACAAAAATTTTTTATAGAAGAATGGAAAACCCTGTAGGAGCCAATCTCAGGGATTGGAATTCGAGAGAAATGAAGAAAAACTTGAGGCAACACTGGCACTACGGCTTATCTTAGAAGGCAGACAGACTTACAGAAAGCTGTTGACAGTGTTGACTGGAATTCTGTGTTAGAAATTCCGAAGATACCAGGGGTAACATGCAGGGAGCGAAAGGCAATTCAAAACTCATAGAGAAAGCAGACGGCAGTTATATGAAAGGGAAGCAGTCGTTGAGAAGGGAATGACACAGTGCTGTGGCCAACACCTATGTTATTCAATCTGTTAGTTGAACAACCAGTAAAGAAATCCAAACAAAAATCTGGAGTAGGAATTGAAGTTCAGGGAGAAGAAATAGAAACTCTGACGTTTGTCGATGACATTGTAATTCTGTCAAAGATAACTAAGGACTGGAAGAGCAGCTAAAAGGAATGGACAGCTTCTTGGAACGAGGATGTAAACACCAACAAAACAAAAAAAAAAAGAAAAGGATGATGGAATATAGTCGAATTAAATCAGGTGATGTCGAGAGAATTAGATTAGGAAACTAGACACGTAAAGTAGTAGATAAGTTTTTCTCTGTGGGCAACAGAATAACTGATGATGGCCAAAGAAAAGAGCGTATAAAATGTAGACTGGCAATGGCAAGGACTTCTGAAAAAGAGAAATTTATTAACATCGAATACTGATGTGTTAGGAAGCCTTTTCTGAAGGTATTTGTATGGTGTGTGGCTATGTATGGAAATGAAACATGGGCGATAAACATTTTAGACGAAAAGAGAATAGAATCTTTTGAAAGTGGTGCTACAGCAGAGCGTTAAAGATTAGTTGGTAGATCACGTAACTAATGAGGAAGCACTGAATAGAGCTGGAGAGGCAAGTAATTTGTGGCACAACTTGAGCAAAAGAAGGGATTGGGTAATAGGACACATTCTGAGACATTAAGGGATCACCAGTTTTCTATTGAAAGAAGTGTGTATGTGGGTGGGGGGGGGGGGGGTGAGGGAGGGAGGGAGAAATCGTAGAGGACGATCAAAAGATGAATAAAGTAAGTAGATTCAGAAAAATGTGTGTTGCATAGTTGTTCGGAGATGAAGAGGCTCGCACAGAATAGAGAATCACGGACAGCTGCATCAAACCAGTCTTTGGACTGAAGACCACAGCAACAAGAGCTGAGCACTTGTTCATCTTTGATACTATGAAATACACCTTATCTACTTCAGGCTCTTTGCTTCCCATATTTTGGAAGGAGGTGGCATTGACCAAACCAAGGAAAAAAGTCCTGTAAACATGAGATAGGTGTTACAAAAAGGTACCGCTAAACTTTCAGGAAACATTTCTCACACACAAATAAAGAAAAGATGTTATGTGGACATGTGTCCGGAAACGCTAAATTTCCATGTTAGAGCTCATTTTCGTTTCGTCAGTATGTTCTTCCACTTACGCTCAATGGAGCACGTTATCATGATTTCATACGGGATACTCTACCTGTGCTGCTAGAACATGTGCCTTTACAAGTACGGCACAACATGTGGTTCATGCACGATGGAGCTCCTGCACATTTCAGTCGAAGTGTTCGTACGCTTCTCAACAACAGATTCGGTGACCGACGGATTGGTAGAGGCGGACCAATTCCATGGCCTCCACGCTCTCCTGACCTCAAGCCTCTTGACTTTCATTTATGGAGGCATTCGAAAGCTCTTGTCTACGCAACCACGGTACCAAATGTAGAGACTCTTCGTGCTCGTATTGTGGACGGCTGTGATACAATACGCCATTCAGGGCTGCATCAGCGCATCAGGGATTCCATGCGACGGAGGGTGGATGCATGTATCCTCGCTAACGGAGGACATTTTGAACATTTTCTGTAACAAAGTGCTTGAAGTCACGCTGGTACGTTCTGTTGCTGTGTGTTTCCATTCCATGATAAATGCGATTTGAAGAGAAGTAATAAAATGAGCTCTAACATGGAAAGTAAGCGTTTCCGGACACATGTCCACATAACATCTTTTCTTTATTTGTGTGTGAGGAATGTTTCTTGAAAGTTTAGCGGTACCTTTTTGTAACACCATATATATATATATATATATATATATATATATATATATATATATATATATATATATATATATATGAGAGAGAGGTCAATGCACGTTAGAAAATAGTTAACATTCAGAGGCGGTCGCCATTTTTGTAATAATTCGCGAGGGAAATACTGTCGCTTGTTGACTATCACAAGATATGTATTTGATACTCATATTATAGCAGAAATTCTAGCTTATTATTTAGTACATGGCTACTATAAATTAATGAGGACTGATTTTAAGTGTGGCTTGATGCAATTATTAAAACGTTCCGGATGGAATGGAAGTGGACAATGCAACAAGAGTTTCATTTGTATTATTTTAAACGCTCTGAACCGATTTCAGAGTTTCCTTGTCGGATATTCATTGTTGAATTTAGTAGTCTCTAACCTTGGTATAGTTTTTTATACTTCCCAGCTAAGATACTTTAGATTAGGTAGTTGTGGATCTAGAAACCGGATTTTAATGCCAGAAAAATCTAAAAGACGTACTTCCGTACTGATGTTTAGAAACAATAAAGAATGAATGCATGGTAAAGCTATTTCACAGTAGCTTGTTTTCTGAGATGAAATCTCTGTTTATGTTTTTATTTGTATGACATGCACAACTGTTCTGCAACACGCTCATGGCAAACAAATCCGCCACAGTCGTAAAACATTTTTATTGAACCGAATGCTTGCACGACAAAAATCGCTATACTCTACCACTGTTTCAGAGTCTTAGCCCCATCATCAGGAGTAGATGAAATTTAACTGTATTATGACGTCATGTCTATGTCCAAACAACTAGGAGGCAGACATCTACCGTAGGTCGACTGTAATAATAGTAACCGAAATTGTGGCGGTAAAAAACACTAACTTACTATCTTTCAGTCCTGATCTGGGAAAAGGCTTCTTGTCCCAAGATTGCCACTGGAAATGCATGCAGTCGAACTCTGATGCATGTTGGCAGTTGATGGTTGGAGTGCTGACATGACAGTTAACAGATGGTCTGCGTAAACCAGTTATGCTGGTCACTGATGCAGCGTGGACCGTGATACCCCCTTGAGCATCAGTTAAGGCCTGAGAATGGCAGATTGAAGCTCCGAAACTGGTAGCTATACAAAAATAAGATCATAAGGACGCCTGTAGGCGTTTCATTTTCTTACAATAGTGAATGTAAGTCCAGGATGGACGCAGTCGGAATTGGCAAAAAATGGCTCTGAGCACTATGGGACTTAATATCTATGGTCGTCTGTCCCCTAGAACTTAGGGCTACTTAAACCTAACTAACCTAAGGACATCACACAACACCCAGTCATCACGAGGCAGAGAAAATCCCTGACCCCGCCGGGAATCGAACCCGGGAACCCGGGCGCGGGAAGCGAGAACGCTACCGCACGACCACGAGCTGCAGACTTCGGAACTGGCACTTTCAGCGATTCCCCACTTGTGTCTCAAGTCCTGGCATCTTCCGTGTTGGTGCGTATGAGATTTGCATATAAACTGAAAAGTAGTGGAGCCAGTACGGATCCTTATGGTAGTCCGTCATTTAAATTGTACACCTACCCCTACCTTGCTTATCCTTTTCCGTAGAGGATTTTCTGTGACTAAGTGGTGTACTTTTTGTCGCTGGTATCCGCAGTCGCACTTGGCACCTTTAGCGATTCCCCACTTGTGTTTCAAGTCCTGGCACCTTCCGTGCTTGGTGCGTATGAGATTTAGGGTGCTCCACAACCTCCTAGGTAGATGGAATCCAGGAGTTGCTCTTATAGGATCGACTATAAGACCTTGAGAGTCAGGACTGGCTGCGAACCACTCATGCTGCCATGCTGTTTCTCGCTGGAATCCTTCAGGAGTGAGCCGTTTGCCAAGTCTCCAGGATCGTTTCCCGGACTTAGGTCGTTGCCTTGAAGTGCCATTTCAGTCCTGGTGTGGTGGCAGCTCGGGATCTCTGGAACATTTCTCTCATTCCCTTTCCAACGCAGCATGACTAATTTTCAAAAATGGTTCAATTGGCTCCGAGCACTATGGGACTTAACTTCTGAGGTCATCAGTCCCATAGAACTTAGAACTACTTAAACCTAACTAACCTAACGACATCACACACAGCCGGCCGTAGTGGCCGTGCGGTTCTAGGCGCTGCAGTCTGGAACCGCGAGACCGCTACGGTCGCAGGTTCGAATCCTGCCTCGGGCATGGATGTGTGTGATGTCCTTAGGTTCTAGGGGCCTAATGACCTCAGAAGTTGAGTCCCATAGTGTTCAGAGCCATTTGAACCCATTTTTTGACATCACACACATCCATGCCCGAGGCACGATTCGAACCTGCGACTGTAGTGGTCACTCGGTTCCAGACTGTAGCGCCCAGAACCGCTCGGCCACCCCGGCCGGCGACTAATCTTCCGTGGTTCGATATTTGACAGAACATGTAGTCATTCTGTGGGTGTGGATTTTAGTGTGCCAGATATACTTCTCATGGCCACATTCAGCTGTGTATCAACCATATCTGTAAGAGCACTATTCAACTATATTCGGCAACAATATTCACCAGCAGAATACACAAGTAAAAGGGCGTCTGTTTTTAGAACTGGCGCCTTAGCCCCGCTACTTGTTCCAGAGAGTATGTGTAATATGTTTTTTCTGGTTCTCATTTTAGAGGCTGTTTCAGTTTGGTGTTTTCTGTATGTTAGGGAGCGATCCAGGGTCACGCCAAGATATTTTGGGAGTGAGTTATATGGCAGCAGATGATTTCTAAAAGCAGTTTGCGGTTTACAACTAGCATGAATGTCACTCAGATTGAAGGTGGATGCACTTTGCGTTTATAACCAACATGCATGTCACTCAGATGGAAGCTGGTACATTCAATTTTGTTTTGAGTCGTCAAACATTAAAAAAAACTCATCTAGAGTTCGAAAATCCTGAGCGAGAGTCGGTTTTGACGTTGTAAAATCATTAGACTGCCTCAGCAAGGATAAGTCATCAGCACAGACAAAAGTTCCTGCGTTCGTTTTTGGCAAGTCGGCAACATATGAACTGAAAAGTAGTGGGGCCAATACGGATCCTTATGGTAGTCCGTCATTTAAATTGTACACCTTGCTTACTTGGCCATTTAGGTGAACTTGAAATTTACTGTTGGACAGAAAGTTACTGAGTAGTTGTGCAAGTTTAGTGGTGACGTATTTATTCAGTTAGAACATTTTATCGCCTTCTAGTTTTACAATTATGATCCGATTTTATTCTGTCGAATCACTCTCGTTACAATAACAGTTTGCTGTCCCAGTTATCGCTCTTTACACACAACCTAATTTAATTATCCGTCTTAATTGACGCCACTCTTTATGTTGGGGGTTACGTAATCAACTCAATTATCTTTCAAATCTGACAAAATGGTACGTCAATATTGATAAATTTAAACGATTTTTAACTATCAGAAATTACATCAGCTGTACGTTTCGGACGAAGCACGGATAGATTAATACAGTAAAATAAAGTGTGTTTTAGATACGTGAGTTCTTTCCATGTTAATGTAATTTAATATTATCTATTACGGATGTGAGGTGACGGCTGTTAAGTTTTTACAGTAATAACTGGTAGCATCCAATCTTATTTTTGTTTTACACACAGTTCAACAACGCGTTTCTAGAGGCAATGCTATAATCATCATGTTGTAGAACTTAGCTCAAGAATTTAAAACACGGAAAAATCTTGCAATTGCGGCGTTTATACGATAGAATAGTCCAATGTGTTTTTTTTCTTTTTTACCTTATAACACTGTTGGTGGACTTTTTAATGTTTTAGATCTATGAGCTAGCTTTACAACCTGATGATGGGGGCACTGCCTCTCGAAACGCATTGTTGAGCTGTGCGTAGGACAGGAATACGTTTCAATGTGCATGTATCTTTAGTCGGATTTTGGTAGAGTAGTTCATATTAAACAAGCACACATTCGTAGGCAATGCACGATGATTCATTAACCTATTAGCTCCCGATTATCAGGACATCAGCAGATGGCACATTTCCGAGTGTGCTACTTTGTGAACTTTTAAGTCAGTGATTTCCAATTAGAGCTCTCTACATAAAATGCTGTCACACCCACGAATATAGGAAGGTGAAAAACTTTTTTGTTAAAAGTTATGCTAACGATTTGTAAGTTGGCAGGATTTATCCTGCGAATTATAATGTGAAAGCTCAGTATAGATACAGCGAGGGTCAGTGAAGTGAAATGGAAAGAAGATAAGAATTTCTGGTCGGACCAATGTAGGGGAATATCAATAGCGGGGAATAGGATTCAAAACGAAAATAGTGCAGAAAGTAAGCTACTTTGAACAATTCAGTCATAGGATTATTCTCATCAGATTCGACAGCAAAAAGTGCCGACGACGACAGTTCAGGTATACATGCCGGCGTCGCAAACAGACAAACGGATAAGTCAATATGTAAAGAGAGATACAAATCATGGGAGATTGGAACGCAGTTGTAGGGGAAAGAATAGAAGAAGGATTTACCAGGGAACACGAGTTAGGCAGCAGATTGAGAGAGGAGGAAGACATAGTCACAGCGATTACTTTGTTCTAGAATTACAAAAGGAGAAGGTAATGTGGAAAAAACCTGGAGACAAGGGAACATTCCAGCCGGGTTAGATCATGGCCAGAGATTCCGAAACCTGATGCTGGGTTCAAAGGTGTACCCAGGAGCAGATCTAGACTCAGATCATAATTTAGTAAAGATGAAGTAGACTGAAATTTAAGAGAATCGATAACGAAGTCCCGCGGAATGATGAGATACATTTGAATTTCGCTAAGGATGTGGATTCGGCGATAAGGAATGTCACAGTAGGCAGTTCAGTTGAAGAGGACTGGACAGCTACACTACTGGCCAATAGAATTGCTACACCACGAACACGACGTGCTACAAACGCGAAATTTAACCGACAGGAAGAAGATGCTGTGATATGCAAATGATTAGCTTTTCAGAACATTCACACAAGGTTGGCGCCGGTGGCGACACCTACAACGTGCTGACATGAGGAAAGTTTCCAGCCGATTTCTCATACACAAACAGCAGTTGACCGGCGTTGCCGGATAAAACGTTGTTGTGATGCCTCGGGTAAGGAGGAGAAATGCGCACCATCACGTTTCCGACTTTGATAAAGGTCGGATTGTAGCCTGTCGCGATTGCGGTTTATCGTATCGCGACATTGCTTCTCGCGTTGGTCGAGATCCAATGACTGTTAGCAGAATATGGAATCGGTGGGTTCAGGGGGGTAATACGGAACGCCGTGCTGGATCCCAAAGGCCTCGTATCACTAGCAGTCGAGATGACAGGCATCTTATTCGCATGGCTGTAACGGATCGTGCAGCCACGTTTCGATCCCTGAGTCAACAGATGGGGACGTTTGCAAGACAACAACCATCTGCACACACAGTTCGAGTTTGCAGCAGCATGGACTATCGGCTCGGAGACCATGGCTGCGTCACAGACAGGAGCGCCTACGATGGTATACTCAACGACGAACCTGGGTGCACGAATGGCAAAACGTCGTTTTTTTGGATGAATCCAGGTTCAGATTACAGCATCATGATGTTCGCATCCGTGTTTGGCGACATCGCGGTGAACGCACATTGGAAGCGTGTATTCGTCATCGCCATACTGGCGTATCACCCGGCGTGATGGAATGAGGTGCCATTGGTTACACGTCTCTGTCACCTCTTGTTCACACTGACGGCACTTTGAACAGTGGACGTTACATTTCAGATGTGTTACGAACCGTGGCTCTATCCCTCATTCGATCCCTGCGAAACCCTACATTTCAGAAGGATAATGCACGACCGCATGATGAAGGTCCTGTACGGGCCTTTCTGGATACAGAAAACGTTCGACTGCTGCCCTGGCCAGCACATTCTCCAGTTCTCTCACCAATTGTAAACGTCTGGTCAATGGTGGCCCAGCAACTGGCTCGTCACAATACGCCAGTCACTACTCTTGATGAACCGTGGTATCGTGTTGAAGCTGCATGGGCAGCTGTACCTGTACACGCCATCCAAGCTCTGTTTGACTCAATGCCCAGACGTATCAAGGCCGTTATTATGGGCAGACATGGTTGTTGTGGGTACTGATTTCTCAGGATCTATGCACCCAAATTGCGTGAAATGTAATCACATGTTAGTTTTAGTATAATATATTTGTCCAATGAATACCCGTTTATCATCTGCATTTCTTGTTGGTGTAGCAATTTTAATGGCCAGTAGTGTATAAAATGGGCAATCACGGATGTTCGATGGTCAGACATAGGTACAAGGAAGGTGAATCCGAGGAAAATGTGGGTAACAGAAGAAATACTTCAGTTAATCGACGGAGGAGGAAGTACAAAAATATTAAGAGAATACAGGGATACAGCAATATAAATCAGGAATGAAATAAATGGGAAGTACAGGACTGCCATGGCGAAATAGCCGCAGGAAAAATGTGGAGAAATCGAAAAATACATGACAGTCAGAAGGACTGACTCAGCATGCAGATAAGTCAAAACAACCTTCGGTGAAATTAGAAGCAAAGCCAGTAACAGTATTGGGAATTACGCCGTTAAGTGTCGAAGAGAGCGGATGGGTGGAAAGAGATTTTTCCGGCTCTCGAGGAGCAATTGGTTGCCATTCCTTCTCAGACATTCAGACACCTTACGAAAGTGTCCCCAGCAAAGTTCAAGCCATCAGAAAGAGGAAAGGTGGACACAGCCCTTATTAACTTCCGGAAAGATCTGGTCAGATAGCGTGTACACGAAGAAAAGGATAGGACCCAGGACAGAACCCTACGAAGTCATCCATCAGTGTAATTTGTAAACATAGAGACTGAAGGAACTGTCAACGCTGGTCATATCTTTTCACGAACACTCTTAAACTTTTGCAATGAGTCTAATTTTATCGCGAAATGTAGCAGAGAACACGTTATCTACGTAGAACAGCTTCGTGTAACGCGATGTACGTAAACTTCTTGCGAGCACGTAGAGGGCCGCTGGCGAACGGGGCTGGGGCAGCCGCGCGCTGTGTCCAGCAGAGAGGCTATTCAGGTAGCCATTACAGGATAAATGGCCGGCCAGATTGCCTGCGCGCCGCATTGTACGCACACGAAGCAGCTCCCAGAACGCACCGCGCGCCGCCCACGCGTACAGCACGTGTAGCCTGGTGGCTGGCGGCTCCTCTTCTAGGGCACGGCGATAGCACAACACAGCGGGGTAGGGCAAGGGCAGATAACGTGGGGCTGAGAAGCCGCCAGGGAAGGCCTCATCCCGGACAAATACGACCTGCATGCTCGCGTTATCTTCTCCAGAAATTTCTCATTTACTTCTACAGCGTAATTAAAAAAAAAAAAAAACTCATCTTTTCTCGTGCGGAGAATATTCTGTTCATTGTGCATTCTCTTGCTGTAACTGCGTTATACGTGATGAGGACTACCATTACAAACTTCAGCCATAAAAGATTAAAAAGAGGCGTGTTGAAAATAACTCTGCCAAAGTAATTTGGTACCTGATTTGATCCCAGGTGATCATCATTAGGCACATGAGTAACGTAGAACGAAGCGGAATAAATACTGTACCAAACTTCAATCATAAGTGATTTTTTCTCTTTTTTAATAAGTCATATTGAAAATACGAACAGCTGCTATGATTTGAGATCGTAGTTTACTTATATAAGACATTCTCGGTTTACCTCTCGAGTGAAATTCGCGTAAAGTCTTGGGCTTTCGACCACATCCTCCATATTTCTCTTCAGGAATAAGCGACTGTCATTGTCACTGGTCGGGGTACATCAGTCTCTCGTGCTGCCAGAGATTTTGTCTATGTAAAGAGTGGAAATGGAAAAATAGGTACAAAATCTCACATTTTCTCAGATGCCCAGCGACTGTATTCATTTCAAGTAGTAAAACGTACAGCAATCAGTTGCAAATAATGTTTATTGCATACCTAGATGTCGGCCACTGCGTGGCCACCTACAGTGCAGTAAATGTAAGTTAAAACGTTAAAACCACTTGTATATGCACATAGTCCCAACTGGACTATTCATGTCAGAGGTTGTTTCAACTCACATTTAATGCACTGACGATGCCAAGCAAAGACGGAAATCTAGACATGCAATAAACATCATTTGTGACTGACTGCTGGACCCTTTACTACTTGCAATCCCACATTTGTCAGGAAAACAAAAAGAACTATTCTCGTACATTGCTTATTTTTATCCAAAACTATTTAGAAGATACTGAAATACCACAGAATTATGCTGCCCATCTCATCACTGCAGAACATAATGAGACTCATTAGAAAATAAATAATTTATTCAAAAGAGCTGCTACGTTTCATTTGTCATAATGCAAATATATAAATACAGTAGTAATATTTTCACTAGTACAACAGTAGTTAACAAAATCCATTTCTCATTTGTTGTAAATTTTTATACGAGAGAATTCAAGAACAAGTCTCTCAGCACCATGTTTTGTTTCTTACACTACTCCATTCTTGCAATGAGATGTTGTAATGTTTCCTGTAAAACGCCCCGTTCATCACTAGGTCTTACTGTTTTGCAACTGATAAACACGACTGGTCCTTCAGAGGATTACGGCGTCGCATACATGAGCCGTGGTCTTTCCTCTTGACATTTTACCATTCTTCTATTTCTGAGTAAGAATCTTCAATAGATATTTGAGATGGGTGGGTATGAGACGCTTTGCTCGTACTGCATTTGCGAAGTCAGTTGTATGCATTAGAGTTACGTGGAATGGGTACGTTGCTTTACCTGACTCGAGCATCTAGCGTAAATATTGCGGAGCAAATGCCTCGCTTACATTTCTTCGTTTCTGTATGATCATAAAAACTATGTCACAGCTCAAAAAAGGTGTTTCCATTCATCAAAAACTTTTGTGTCATTTCTTTAAACCTGAGTAAATGAAGGAGCCCATGACGCATGGTACATGGAACTCCAGAGGGAAACATTGCTTGGCACAAAGACCATTCCCCATCTAGTACTGAATATCTGAAACGATTTGTCCGTGATTTGACACTTGGATCAGGTCCAGAGTACTGAGAACACAGCGGCACTGAAAACGCGTTTTGTGGAACAATGACCCTTAGAACGTTGTACATTTCCACTATCCACATGGCGCCTAAGCTCTGGAGCTGTTCATCGACTGCATTAATTGTATGCATCCGAACATCTGGTTCGCTGTCGAGGCAGAGAGAGAAGGAAAGCTACGTTCTTTAAATGTTTTGGTTGAACGAGAATAGGAAGGGCCGGCCAGTGTGGCCGAGCGGTTCTAGGCGCTTCAGTCTGGAACTGCGCGACCACTACGGTCGCAGGTTCGAATCCTGCCTCGGGCATGGATGTGTGTGATGTCCTTAGGTTAGTTAGGTTTAATTAGTTCTAAGTTCTAGGGGACTGATGCGCATACATAGGGGCAGAAATCCATTCCAGTACGATTATGCCATAGGTGGTAAATTATTGGAAGCGGTAACGACCGTAAAATACTTAGGAGTTACTATCCGGAGCGATCTGAAGTGGAATGATCACATAAAACAAATAGTGGGAAAAGCAGGCGCCAGGTTGAGATTCATAGGAAGAATTCTAAGAAAATGTGACTCATCGACGAAAGAAGTAGCTTACAAAACGCTTGTTCGTCCGATTCTTGAGTATTGCTCATCAGTATGGGACCCTTACCAGGTTGGATTAATAGAAGAGATAGACATGATCCAGCGAAAAGCAGCGCGATTCGTCATGGGGACATTTAGTCAGCGCGAGAGCGTTACGGAGATGCTGAACAAGCTCCAGTGGCGGACACTTCAAGAAAGGCGTTACGCAATACGGAGAGGTTTATTATCGAAATTACGAGAGAGGACATTCCGGGAAGAGATGGGCAACATATTACTACCGCCCACATATATCTCGCGTAATGATCACAACGAAAAGATCCGAGAAATTAGAGCAAATACGGAGACTTACAAGCAGTCGTTCTTCCCACGCACAATTCGTGAATGGAACAGGGAAGGGGGGATCAGATAGTGGTACAATAAGTACCCTCCGCCACACACCGTAAGGTGGCTCGCGGAGTATAGATGTAGATGTAGAGAAGTTAAGTCCCATAGTGCTCAGAGCCATTTGAACCATTTTTTTGAATAGGAAGGGCTGTTCGGGAAGTCTGTACAACACACTGATTTATACGAGAGGAGTTCAATAAGTGGTACAATACTTTTTTTCTCAGCAAATTTCGGTTGAAAAAAAGCGGAAATTATTGTGGGACATCGTGGAGTATATCCGCTTCAGTCCCTGAAGTTTAAAATTCCGATAGGTGCAGGCGCTGTACTGTACATAGCCTTCAGAACTGTGTCTTTATAAAAGACATCATATTTACGCCAGTGACTCTAACACTTACTTTATTTCACGATTGAAATTTCTGCCTTAGGCCATCCGTGAAGACTATACCGGTAAGATTCTCTACTCTTTAAAAAAATTTAAAGTTACTACGTTCACTTTTTTTCCACGCTTTGACAGTTGGTTCTACACTGTTTAGCTATCAGATTAGCTTTTTTCTTTGACTGCTTTGTTCTAATTTGTTCACTAACATAATGAATATAATCATTTAAAATTCTTATTAGATAGTCGAATTGCGACGGAGAGACACTCCTAGCTAATTGTAAATGTGCTAAGTATAACCTTTGCCCTAACCACTTTTTTCGTTTAAAACTGTCTCTAATTTGTTCTTTGAGCCACACTTTTTCACATACCTTTTTAGCTCGTTTTGCTGCCGTGTAGGTAGCTTTAATTTTCACGTTGATGTATTTTGGAATAACTTCATCATTCTTGCACATGCATCCTGTTCTCTTTAGCAGTTTTATCTTCGTTCGTTGGTAATTCAGCAACATCCCTGGCTAGGCAAGCAATTTATCAACTTTTTATAGCAATCGAAGAAAATAACTAATCTGAAAGCTAAACAACTTAGAACCAACTGTCAAAGTGTCGAAAAAAGTGAACATAGTAACTTTAAATTTTTTAAAAGAGTCGAGAATCTTACTGGTATAGTCTTCACGGATGGCCTAAGGCCGAAATTGCAATCGTGAAATAAAGTGTTACAGTCGCGGGCGTAAATATGATGTCTTTTATAAAGTTCTACATGACTGTGAATTCCAGGTATAAAAAGTTGTTAGAACTGTGTCTGTAACGGAGTTGCGTTCGAAGCACAGAGCTGTCACTGAGTTTCTTTTGGTGGAAAACGAGAGCAGTGCAGATATTCATAGACGCTTGGAGAACGTATACGGAGAACTGAGAGTGAACAAAAGCAAGATGAGTCGTTGAGCGAGGCGTCTCTCATCATCTTAACAAAGTAGCGCAAACCCGTCCCATCTCCCGCGTGACGGCCGGTCGCACACAGCCTGCTATATTGAGACGTGCGGACACTGATTCGAGGTGATCGACGAATCACAGTGAAACATCTTTCAGCTCAACTGGACGTTTCTGTTGGTAGTGCTGACGCCTTCGTCAACCAGTTGGGGTACTCAGAGGTCTGTGCCAGCCGCCCCAGAAGACAATAAAGAGCAACGAAGGACCATGTTTGCGGAATTACTTGCGAGTTACGAGGCTGATCGTAACAAGTTCTTGTCAAACATCATCACGGGCGATGAAACATGTGTTCATCGTGTCGAACCGGAAAGTAAACGGTAGTCCATGTGTAAGTAGGCTGTTTATGTTTTCTTATTGGCAACGTTACATAGCGCTCTGTATGAAAATCACTGGGTGTGCTGTGTGCAGTCTGTGGCTAGTTTGCATTGTTGTGTTGGGCAGCGGCAGCTGGATGTGAACAGCGCGTAGCGTTGCGCAGATGGAGGTGTGCCGCCAGCAGTGGTGGATGTGGGGAGAGAGATGGCGGAGTTTGGAAATTTGTAAGACTGGATATCATGATCTGTTATGTATATTATGATTTTTCAACACTATTAAGGTAAATACATTTTTTGTTCTCTACTAAAATCTTTCATTTGCTAACTATGCCTATCAGTAGTTAGTACCTTCCGTAGTTTGAATCTTTTATTTAGCTGGCAGTAGTGGCGCTCGCTGTTTTGCAGTAGTTCGAGTAACGAAGATTTTTGGTGAGGTAAGTGATTTGTGAAAGGTATAGGTTAATGTTAGTCAGGGCCATTCTTTTGTAGGGATTTTTGAAAGTCAGATTGCGTTGCGCTAAAAATATTGTGTGTCAGGTTAAGCACAATCAAGTATAAATGTTTAAAGGGGACGTTTCATACATGGAGTGGCGCCACATCACCTCTCCTGCGAAGAAAAAGTTCAAAGCCTCATCCACAGCCAGCAAATTCATGGCGACAGTCGTCTGGGACTCCGAAAAGGTTATTTTGTTTGATGTCTCCGTCATGGTGCAAGTATAAACTGTGAAATGTATTATGCTGCCCTCAGGAAATTGAAGAAACCTCACTGTTCGTAGCCACAAAAATGCAAACGAACTTCTCCCTCCACATGACAACGCAAGGCCTCACACACATCTGCACACCAGAGACCTCAGAAAACTTCATTATGCAGTTCCTTCTCATCCAGCCTACAGCCGAGATCTCGCACCATCCGATTTCAGTCTGTTTCGTCCAATGAAGAATGCACTCCCTGGGAAGCAGTAGTTGTATGATGGGGAGGTTATTGATGCACAAAGACGGCCGGCCGCTGTGGCCGAGCGGTTCTAGGCGCTTCAGAATGGAACCGCGCTGCTGCTACGGTCGCAGGTTCGAATCCTGCCTTGGGCACGGTTGTGTGTGATGTCCTTGGGTTAGTTAGGTTTAATTAGTTCTCAGTCTAGGGGACTGATGACCTCAGATGTTAAGTCCCATAGCGCTTAGAGCCATTTGAACCCATTTTGAACCACAAAGACGTTGGCTCCGAAGTCGATCAATAGAGTGATACCATGTGGGCATACAGGCCCTCTCACTAAGATGCCCGTAAGGCCATCGCACTGAAAAGAGGTTTTGTTGAGAAATAGGGTTTTGTAGTGGATTTTGTAAAAAGTGGGGAATAATATGTTGCTTTGGAATTCTGAATGAAACCAACCTATTTCGGGAACAAAGTGTGTTGCCCTTGTATCTCAGTTCACCACACCAAAAGAGAGCACTTTTAAGTAGATTAATATACAGAGCGTCCCGTTTATCTTGACCACCCTAAATAACTGTTTTTCCAGATGCAAATTACAAAATGTTTCAAGCAAATGTTCTTTAGCCGTCAGGGGGAAATCAATCAGCATCATTGCCTTCGTTGTAGCTTTGTTTTTTACAAAGGTATGAACAGCAGAATGACTTTTTTAAATGGCACCCTGTGTTTTTTATACGGTAATTTATTTTCTCTCCTAAAGAACTATACAAAAATGTATCACAGTGTACCAGTCACTGAAACACAACGTTATCAATTACATAACACAACACTCACGTTGACGCTCCCAGTGTTTAGTGGAGGTACTCGGGGTAGAAACACTTCCACGTACTGACGTTGACAGAGGACACATGTAAACATAAGTAGAATGCACACCCGTCATTCCGTCAACCATCGTCAGTTGAGGCGTTGTGTGAGTGGAATGTACAGTAGCGAAGAGAAGGTAGAAATGCTACTCATCTATGGGGAATGTAAGTTAGCAGAACAGTAATCGCAACACAGTTTTCTTATGTACGGGTACATTTAGTGCAGTAGTTTAGTCCTTTTAAATACTGTTCTGCCGAATAGGCAAACAGTAAAGGCTGTCCTTCTTACAAACTGCATCGACATAACGTTTCGTTTATTGTTGTTATCGTTGTTGTTGTTGTTGACGGTAGGCGAAATGCTACACAGGCAGCGGAACTGTGCAGAGAGCGATATACTGACAAGAACCCAACTTCCTGATGGATGTTTTTTCGTCATATTGCGACGCTTCAGAAAACTAGAAGTTTCAACCGACGACAACGGAGTCGTCGTAGCACTCGCACAGACGAAGCTGCCGAAGTTACTGTTCTCGCTTCCGTTGCTATGAATCCACGTGTGAGCACAAGACAGCTTGAACACGAGGTTGGCATTCCTAAAACCAGTGTACATCGTATTCTTACACGTCACCGGATCCATCCTTACCATGTACACCTACATCAAGAACAGCAGGGGAATGACTTCTAGAACCGTGTGGGCACAGCAGCAACCCGAACTTCTTCTCCAATGTTCTATTTACCGATGAATGTTCCTTATCAAACAAAGGCAAGGTAAATACAAGGAACATGCATTACTGGTGTTTTGTAAGAAGTGTCTACCCACACTGTGGATAGTTAGCTCTCTTATCTGAGAAGGAGTTGAGAGGAGTACCTGAGATGTATCATTACTTCATCATTCATTCTAACAGACACACACACACACACACACACACACACACACACACACAAACACACACACACAAACTATCGTTCGTCTTTCATCATTTTAAAAATAAAAGTTTTCCAGGGAGAGTCTTTCATTCTACCGTTTAATTAGGGGGTAAAGTTGGTGATAACGTGGGGGAAGGACTGGGGGGGAGGGGCAGACAGCAATGGGGGGAGGGGGTTTGGAGGGCTGGGGTACTAGCTGATGCATAATTGCCCTCAGAGGTAATGGTCTAAGGAAGGTTTGGAACCACTGGCTTACCGCAAACACATATTTAAACAAACAACTCTAATCTATTACTTGATGCATGTTTTACCACAAAAAAAACAGCATTTTGCCGTTGTTGCAATGCATGAAGTTATCAGAGTATTTGTTTATCAAACATTACTATGCCTGGCGACACACAATTAAGTTCCATTTAATAATCTGATTTTTTTTTCACTTAAATTCGGAGTAATATTTCAGTCTGTTTCAAAGTTGGTGATAACGTGGGGGAAGGAGTGGGGGGGGGGGGGGGGGGCAGACAGCAATGGGGGCAGCGGGTTTGGAGGGCTGGGGTACTAGCTGATGCATAATTGCCCTCAGAGGTAATGGTCTAAGGAAGGTTTGGAACCACTGGCTTACCGCAAACACATATTTAAAGAAACAACTCTAATCTATTACTTGATGCATGTTTTACCACAAAAAAAGCATTTTGCCGTTGTTGCAATGCATGAAGTTATCAGAGCATTTCTTTATCAAACATTACTATGCCTGGCGACACACAATTAAGTTCCATTTAATAATCTGTCTGATTTTTTTCACTTAAATTCGGAGTAATATTTCAGTCTGTTTCATAGTAAAATGTCAAATACGATGTAAAAATCCGATTTATAAATATAGCAGAGGGTAAGTAATTCAGCACACCCTTGTCATATAATTCATACTGCTGTCTCACTGCTTCAACTAAACTTCCGTCATGCATTACAGAATTTTAAAATTTAACAAAAGAAATATCGAGAGAGTTTATTACAATTAACAAAAACAACGAGTAACAAAGACTTGGAACAACAAATGGTATCAACTAAGAGAAGCACGACGAAAAGAAATTAGGAGGAAATAAGCGTCAGGGTCAGGTCACGTGATCAACAACGTATGATGACGTCAGCCGTCAAAACTTTCTTCCCGAGAAACCGTGACGTGACGTGACCTGACCTGACGTGACGTGACGGTCAATGTGGATGCCGTCTTTTAATATGCGTTGTGGAATGTTTTGACGAGACGTGACGACCAATGTGGATTGACCTTTGCATGGTTTCGGATAGCAGGTGGAGATGCGAAGGGGTTACGATGTGCTCGAACACTTATATATTTCTGTGAGAGCTATGATTTTCCTTACTTTATTGATAGTCGTTTCTCCCTATATAGGCGCCTCCCTTGAGGTGGTCAGACGTAGCCGACCTGAACCTTGACGACAACTATGCCTGCCCCCGTTCCAGTTCAGCGCACATTAGGCCCACTGTCACATATGAATGTCCCACAAATCTGGATACTGTACGATTCGTCCAGCTGAACAAATGGAGACTCGTAATGACGTCGCTTTCAAAATCCTCCAGTTGCTGACAATGTAGTCTGACTCGTGTACACGGCATTATGAGTCCGTCACTTCGACCACTCAACATCTGACGCTATTGCGCTCTTTATATGCCACAACTGTCTTGGAACCAACACTAAATACGAATAACAGTATACCCTCTTGTGGCTGTTTTCACTGCCACACAGTTGCATCTCTAAGCACGTACATTTACACGGATACTCTACAGATCATGCGCCTCGAACTGGGTTTCTCGAATCACCTTCGCAATAATTCTCTATTATTTCACTCTTGAACTGCGTGTCGGAAAATCGAACACTTATATCTTTCTGTGAGAGCTATGATTTTCCTTATTTTATTATGATAGTCGTTTCTCCCTATATAGGTCGGTGTCAACAAAAATTTTTCGCAATCGGAGGATAAAGTTGGTGACTGAAATTTCGTGAGAAGATTCTGCCGCAACGAAAACCGTCTTCGTTTTAATGAAGTCCATCCCAAATCCTGTATCATGTCACTGATACTCTCTCCCCTACTCCACGATAATACGAAACGTGCTACTCTTCTTTGAACTTTCTCGGTTTACTCCGTCAATCCTGTCTGGTAACCACGCAGCGGTACTCTAGAAGAGGGCGGACAAGCGTAGTGTAGGCAGTCTCTTTAGCAGATCCGTTACATTTTCTGTTCTGCCGATAAAAAGCAGTCTTTGGTTTGCCTTCCCCACAACATTTTCTGTGTGTTCTTTCCAATTTAAGTTGTTTGTAATTGTAATTCCTAGGTATTTAATTGAATTTACGGCCTTTAGATTTGTTCGATTTATCGTGTAACCGAAGTTCAACGGATTCCTCTTAGCACTCACGTGGATTACCTAACACTTTCTATCATTTACCGTCAGCTGCCAATTTTCGCACCATACAGATATCTTATCTAATTCTTTTTGCAATTTGTTGTGATCTTCTCATGACTTTACTCGACGATAAACGGCAGCACCATCTGGAAACAGCTAAGACGGTTGCTCAGATTGTCTCCTAAATCGCTTACATAGGTAAGGAACACAAAAGGGCCTATAACGCTACCTTGGTGAACGCCAGAAATCACTTTTTTTTAAAAAAACATCACAAATCCAGTCACATATCTGAGACGATATTCCATAAGTACGCAATTTCACAACAAGCCGCTTGTGTGGTGCAGTGTCAGAAGCCCTCTGGAAATCTACAAATACGGAATCAATCTGAAATCCCTTGTGCCGGCCCCGGTGGCCGAGCGGTTCTAGGCGCTACAGTCTGGAACCGCGTGACCGCTACGGTTGCAGGTTCGAATCCTGCCTCGGGCATGGATGTGTGTGCTGTCCTTAGGTTAGGTAGGTTTAAGTAGTTCTAAGTTCTAGGGGCCTGATGACCTCAGAAGTTAAGTCCCATAGTGCTCAGAGCCATTTTTTTTTAAATCCCTTGTCAATAGCACTCAACACTTCGTGTGAGTAAAGAACCAGTTGTATTTAAAAAGAACGATGTGTGCTAAATCCGTGTTGACTGTGTGTCAATAGACAATTCTCTTCGAAGTAATTCATAACGTTCGAACACAATATATGTTCCAAAATCGTGATACATATCGACATTAATCATATGGGCCTGTAATTTGGTACATTACTCATTTTGCTTTTCTTGACCTGTGCAACTTTCCAGTCATTGCGATTGAGTACGGATCTTTCATCTAGCAAGATACTGTATACGATTGTTAAGTATGGAGCTATTGCATCAGCATACTCTGAAAGGAACCTAATGGTATGCAGTCTGGACCGAAATACTTGCTTTTATTAAGTGATTTAAGTTGCTTCACTACTCCGAGAATATCTACGTCTAGGTTGCTCATGTTGGCAGATGTTCTTGGTTCGAATTCTGGAATACTCAGTCTTCTTTGCGAAAGACTTTCGAAAGGCTGTGTTTAGTAACTCTGCTTTAGTAGCACTGACGTCGATAGTATTTGTATTTGCATTGGTATCGTGCAAAGAAGACATTGATTGGGTCTTGCTGCTAGCATACTTCACAGACACCAGAATTTTCTGCCAGATTTCGAGACTAAGTGGGAATTATTATAAGCATCTTGCATGAATTCAGCGTTAAATTTCGAGTTTCTGTAAAAGATCGCAGATCTTGGGGATTTTGCTTTCGTTTAAATTTGGCATGCGCTTATTTCGTTGTTTCTGCAACAGTCTTATGACCCGTTTTGTGTTCCAATGGTGATCAGCTCAGTCGTACTCGCTGATGGTGCGTACTAGTAGGACGTTAAATTCATATCCGACCATGACTTCTGCTTGTCAGGGTGTGCACTACATTTTTCATTCATCTCAAAGTCAAAGTATTAGGACGAAGTGAAATATTTTAGAACGGAAATGGAAACATTTCCACCTTCACATAAAGAAAGACGTCTGTTGAATAGGAATTGCCAGGCTTGACATTACGCGTGGCGGAGAGAGTTGGGAAAGACGAGGGACCGGAGAAAAATTAAGCAGAATTCCGTGTATCAATTAGTTCCTTGGCGCTCACGACACTTTACTAGCGCCAGTTAATTTAGAATGTAGTGGATTTCGGTATACTGAAATTACATCCTCACCTGTCATCTACTATGATGGATTGCAATATGCCACTGCATCGACGATATTAGAATCAGGCGCCATGTAACCGGAAAACAGAAGATGAAAATTATGTAAGCGGAAAATCCGACGCTGGGTAGAAAAATTGCAAACGACGTCTGCTTAAAACAACGTAATATGCCGATCTCATTGATAGAGCCCCGCTAGTGAGTTTACAGGTGATGGGATGAGAATAAACTGAAATAAGCGAAAGTAACGAGGAGTAACAGAAATTAGATTAGCGGTATATTCAGCATGAAAATGGATGACTACCAAGTATATGAATCGAAGGAATGCTGCTAGCTTGGATGGAAAGTAACAACTGATGGATGAATGAAGGAGAACACTGTCAAAGGGAAAGTGTTGGAGAGCAGAATTGTTTGTGAGGGAATCACGGACCGTGTGAAAACCTGAAACGAAGAGATTGCAAGCGTTTGCGGAACTGTACTAGAGTAGGATGTTGAAAAGTAGGTGTACTGATAATAAATGAGGAGGTTCTCCGCAGATTCGGCGAGGAGAGGAACACGTGGAAATCACTGACATGGGGACCAGACGGGGTGAAAGAACATCGAGGAGCTTCCATTACACGTGAGGGAACTATACTGTGTAAAGACGGTAGAGGAAGACGAAGATTGAAATATAACTAATAAATAATTTAGGACGTTGCGCGAAGTGCTATTCTGAAATGAAGAGTTTGGCAAAGAGGAGAATTTTTGGCGAGCCTCATCAGAAGAGCGATGATCAAAAAGAAAAAAAAATCCATTTGGAAAAATGCGTGATGAACTCAGCACGGTTTCGGTCACAGACCATCCTTGCAGAGGAAAAAATATCTTTGCCTTTGAGCCGCGCGGGGTAGCCGTGCTGTCAGAGGCGCCTTGCCACGCTTCGTGCGGCTCCCCTCCCCCCCCCCCCCCCCACCGCCCCGTCGGAAGTTCGAGTCTCCCCTCGGGCATGGGTGTGTGTGTTGTCCTTAGCGTAAGTTAGTTTAAGTTAGATTAAGTAGTGTGTAAACCTAGGGAACGATGACCTCAGCAGTTTGGTCCCATAGGACCAACCATTGTACCATCTGGTTTCCCCCTTCAAGCTAGACAAGTAGACAAGATATATATACAGGGTGTTAGAAAAAGGTACGGCCAAACTTTCAGGAAACATTCCTCACACACAAATAAATAAAAGATGTTATGTAGATATGTGTCCGGAAACGCTTAATTTCCATGTTAGAGCTCATTTTAGTTTCTTCAGTATGTACTGTACTTCCTCGATTCACCGCCAGTTGGCCCAATTGAAGGAAGGTAATGTTCACTTCGGTGCTTGTGTTGACATGCGACTCATTGCTGTACAGTGCTTGCATCAAGCACAGCAGTACGTAGGATCGACGTGGTTTTGCAGTCAGTGCAATGCTTACAAATGCGGAGTTGGCAGATGCCCATTTGATGTATGGATTAGCCGTGGCGCGGTACGTTTGTATCGAGATAGATGTCCAGAACGAAGGTGTCCCGACAGGAAGACGTTCGAAGCAATTGATCGGCGTCTTAAGGAGCACGGAACATTCCAGCCTATGACTCGCGACTGGGGAAGACCTAGAACGACGAGGACACCTGCAATGGACGAGGCGATTCTTCGTGCAGCTGACGATAACCCTAATGTCTGCGTCCGAGAAGTTGCTGCTGTACAAGGTAACGTTGACCACGTCACTGTATGGAGAGTGCTACGGGAGAACCAGTTGTTTCCGTACCATGTACAGCGTGTGCAGGCACTATCAGCAGCTGATTGGCCTCCACGGGTACACTTCTGCGAATGGTTCATCCAACAATGTGTCAATCTTCATTTCAGTGCAAATGTTCGCTTTACGGATGAGGCTTCATTCCAACGTGATCAAATTGTACATTTTCACAATCGACACGTGTGGGCTGACGAGAATCCGCACGCAATTGTGCAATCACGTCATCGACACAGATTTTCTGTGAACGTTTGGGCAGGCATTGTTGGTGATGTCTCGATTGGGCCCCATGTTCTTCCACCTACACACAATGGAGCACGTTATCATGTTTTCATACGAGATATACCTGCGCTGGTAGAACATGTGCCTTTACAAGTACGACACAACATGTGGTTCGTGCACGATGGAGCTCCTGCACATTTCAGTCCAAGTGTTCGTACGCTTCTCAACAACAGATTCGGTGACCGACAAATTGGTAGAGACGGACCAATTCCGTGGCCTCCACGCTCTCCTGACCTCAACCCTCTTGACTTTAATTTATGGGGGCGTTTGAAAGCTCTTGTCTACGCAACCCCGGTACCAAATGTAGAGACTCTTCGTGCTCGTATTGTGGACGGCTGTGATACAATACGCCATTCTCCAGGGCTGCATCAGCGCATCAGGGATTCCGTGCGACGGAGGGTGGATGCACGTATCCTCGCTAACGGAGGACATTTTGAACATTTTCTGTAACGAAGTGCTTGAAGTCACGCTGGTACGTTCTGTTGCCGTGTGTTTCTATTCCATGATTAATGTGATTTGAAGAGAAGTAATAAAATGAGCTCTAACATGGAAAGTAAGCGTTTCCGGACACATGTCCACATAACATATTTTCTTTCTTTGTGTATGAGGAATGTTTCCTGAAAGTTTGGCCGTACCTTTTGTAGCACCTGTATATATATACTGGGAATAGAGAAAGTCAACCATTTTATCTTGTTATCAATACCGATACTGGCAAGATATTGGTCCCAGGAATTCCAAGGCCGTGTCTAAATCTCTACAGTAGTTCCACAGACTAATCCAAATATAGAAAAAGAAGCGAGTTGGGAACTTCAGTTTATATGTACAGACAAGATTTAATGAAATGTTTTATTGCCGGCCGGAGTGGCCATGCGATTCTAGGCGCTTCAGTCTGGAGCCGAGCGACCGCTACGGTCGCAGGGTCGAATCCTGCCTCGGGCATGGATGTGTGTGATGTCCTTAGGTTAGTTAGGTTTAATTAGTTCTAAGTGCTAGGTGATTGATGACCTCAGAAGTTAAGTCGCATAGTGCTCAGATCCATTTGAAACAAATGTTTTATTTACTTACTAAAACATGAGTACAACTTACATTTTATGTCTGCATGGAGTAATGATCGTCTGTTATGCTTTTGACGGATAACAATGCAATGTACGTTCAAATGTCAAAATATATTTTATGTGATATAATTACAATTTAACAAGTTTCATATTTTTTACTTTACTTGTACTCTGAATCCTAGCTTCTTGCATAATTCCATGATATTTTGATGGCAGAGTTTGCGAGTACCAAAATATGTGACGTAAATGACCGAATATTTCGACTGCATTGACCTGGAAACCTAAATTATTTTACACCACCAAATCACCATAGACTTCAGTATGTGGCATAAATTTGAACATGATACACCAACCTCTTACAGAGAAAAAGGGGTCTTAAGAGACCGATCGACAGAGAGACCGAAAAAAATGAAAAAAAAAGGTTTTTTTCACGTGATACACTCGTAATTACAAATTAATGATTTTCGGATTTTTTCCTCTTACTTTTACGTGAAATATTGTTTACTGCCAAATTTCATGGTTGTATGGCAACTGGAAGTTTTATTACATTGACTTAGAAGCTTACAGTTTTTTCACCAAGGGGCCATAGACCTTAATACCTAATGTAAATGTGCACTTAATACGTCTACCCGTTCCTGAGAAGAAGAGTTCTTAACAGTCGGCCAGAGAGACAGACAGAGCTATCCTACAAGGCAGTGGTCGTTAAAACTGCGGCCCGAATAAAATGTTCATGCTGCCCGCGGGTTTCCGCTTTCCTGCTTACTGACAAACACAAACACGTCAAAAGGCAGTAATATTTTTATATGTTTTTAATTGTAATTGAGAATGGTGAATTGGGCCTGAGCTAAATAAGGTTTGTTTCTTACCTCAGGGTATAGGGCTAAGTAGGACGGCCACTGTGGAGCTAGAGGATATGAGAGGGACGATATTTTACTGTTTGCCTTCTAGTACAGCTCACGGGTGTGCGCGAATCGTACCGATAAGCTACTATGGTGTAAATTTTGACACAGAAACAACAAGGATTCGTGAACGCGCATTATAGGGACCGTCAGTTTCAAATGCGGTACAAATCTGTAGCGAGGAATATGAAATTACACTACTGGCCATTAAAATTGCTATACCACGAAGATGAAGTGCTACAGACGCGAAATTTAACCGACAGGAAGAAGATGGCTCTGAGCACTATGGGACTTAACTTCTAAGGTCATCGGTCCCCTAGAACTTAGAACTACTTAAACCTAACTAACCTAAGGACATCACACACATCCATGCCGAGGCAGGATTAGAACCCGCGACCGTAGCGGTCGCGCAGTTCCAGACGGAATAAGATGCTGCGATATGCAAATGATTAGCTTTTCAGAGCATTCACACAAGGTTGATGCCGGTGGCGACACCTACAACATGCTGACATGAGGAAAGTTTCCAACCGATTTCTCCTACACAAACAGCAGTTGACCGACGTTGCCTGGTGAAACGTTGTTGTGATGCCTCGTGTAAGGTGAAGAAATGCGTACCATCACGTTTCCGACTTTGATAAAGGTCGGATCGTAGCCTATGGCGTCATTGCTGCTCGCATTGGTCGAGATCCAATGACTGTTAGCAGAATATGGAATCGGTGGGTTCAGGAGGGTAGTACGGAACGCCGTGCTGGATCCCAACGGCCTCGTATCTCTAGCAGTCGAGATGACAGACATCTTATCCGTTGGCTGTAACGGATCGTGAGGCCACGTCTCGATTTCTGAGTCAACAGATGGGGACGTTTGCAAGACAACAACCACCTGCACACACAGTTCGACGACATTTGCAGCAGCATGGACTATCAGCTCGGAGACCATGGCTGCGGTTACCCTTTACGCTGCATCACAGACAGGAGCGCCTGCGATGGTGTACTCAACGATGAACCTGGGTGTACGAATGGTAAAACGTCATTTTTTCGGATGAATCCAGATTCTGTTTACAGCATCATGATGGTCGCATCCGTGTTTGGTGACATCGCGGTGAACGAACATTGGAAGCGTGTATTCGTCATCGTCATACTGGTTTATCACCCAGCGTGATGGTATGGGTTGCCATCGGTTAGACGGCTCCGTCACCTGTTGTTCGCATTGCCGGCACTTTGAACAGTGGACGTTACATTTCAGATATGTTACGACCCGTGGCTCTACCCTTCATCCGATCCCTGCGAAACCCTGCATTTCAGCTTGATAATATACGACCGCATGTTGGGCCTTTCTGTATACAGAAAATGTTCAACTGCTTCGCTGGCCAGCACATTCTCCAGATCTCTCACTAATTGAAAACATCTGGCCAATAGTGGCAGAGCAACTGGCTCGTCACAATACGCCAGTCACTACTCTTGATGAACTGTGGTATCGTGTTAAAGCTGCATGGGCAGCTGTACCTGTACACGCCATCCAAGCTATGTTTGACTCAATGCCCAAGCGTATCAAGGCCGTTATTACGGCCAGAGGTGGTTGTTCTGGGTACTGATTTTTCAGGATCTATGCACCGAAATTGCGGGAAAATGTAATCACATGTCAGTTGTAGTATAATATATTTGTCCAATGACTACCAGTTTATCATCTGCATTTCTTCTTGGTTTAGCAATTTTTATGGTCAGTAGTGTAAATGAAGACTATTGTAATAAATTTGGACAACATTACCTATGGATTGCAGCATTGTGGTGCAATATTTAGATTACAATCAACGGTCGAGATGGCAATAATATTTGTTTGTTTACCGCTTTCGGCTTATGTAAAAGCCATCTTCAGAAGTTTTGGCACCCTATGGCTGGTGCTGGCGGCTCGTCGTCCTCCGAAACCGACTAACAGCGAGCACCAGGCCGTAGGGAGCCAAACATTCTGAAGATGGCTTTTACATAAGCCGAAACCGCTAAATAAACAAATATTATTGCCATCTCGACTGATGATTGTAACCCAACTATTATATCACAATGAAAAGAAGAAAAATGGCATTCAAAACGTTTAGTAAACACTTCTGTTCATGTCTCATGCTGGATAATGCAGTAAAATGTGAGGACAGTTACTGTTATTAATCAATTAATCAGCCGCCCACGAAGAAAACACAATACTTCGTTAGTCAATTACGGTGTCACAAATTTGTGGTCGCTGAGAGGCTCAACAATCTGAACCAGAAGACAACATTTGACACGAAGTGTTCGGTATGCCGCCGTTTAATGCCGACTTTTAACGATCAGTACTTGGGGAAGAGTTGCCAACTTATCGTTACCTTGCTGAAGCTGGTTTGGTGGGAACCCATAACATACAAATTTATGTAGAGTCCCAATTAATAACAGTATTGGTATACATACGGCCCGAGATGCCGCCCCACGCTGTCGGTATTAGTTCTTGAGCAGAAACGTTTGTCGACCACTGCTACAAGGCTACCGGTTTTACTGACTGAGAGACGTAGCCCTAAAAAAATCAAGCTATGCACTCTGACCACGTCAATAAATTATACATCATGTCGTCACATGGAGAGTCTCTTTTACAATGTGACAGAATGACATATAATTTGTTGTCGTACAGTATACAACTTCATGACGTTCGGAGTTTTTTTATTTATTTTTTATATATCACTACGAAGTTGATTGTAGATTAAATCCATCTGAAGACGGTAATTAACTGCCAAAACCGGTAACGTGAAGCTGTAGTTATTAGGCGCTCTTGGCTTAATAAATAAGGACGCCCACTTCCGTTTGGCAATATATCAGTTCTTTAAAAATGATAAAGGCAACGGCCTTGCCGCATTGGATCTACAAGATCTACATCTACATTCATACTCCGCAAGCCACCCAACGGTGTGTGGCGGAGGGCACCTTACGTGCCACTGTCATTACCTCCCTTTCCTGTTCCAGTCGCGTATGGTTCGCGGGAAGAACGACTGTCTGAAAGCCTCCGTGCGCGCTCTAATCTCTCTAATTTTACATTCGTGATCTCCTCGGGAGGTATAAGTAGGGGGAAGCAATATACTCGATACCTCATCCAGAAACGCACCCTCTCGAAACCTGGCGAGCAAGCTACACCGCGATGCAGAGCGCCTCTCTTGCAGAGTCTGCCACTTGAGTTTATTAAACATCTCCGTAACGCTATCACGGTTACCAAATAACCCTGTGACGAAACGCGCCGCTCTTCTTTGGATCTTCTCTATCTCCTCCGTCAACCCGATCTGGTACGGATCCCACACTGATGAGCAATACTCAAGTATAGGTCGAACGAGTGTTTTGTAAGCCACCTCCTTTGTTGCTGGACTACATTTTCTAAGCACTCTCCCAATGAATCTCAACCTGGTACCCGCCTTACCAACAATTAATTTTATATGATCATTCCACTTCAAATCGTTCCGCACGCATACTCCCAGATAATTTACAGAAGTAACTGCTACCAGTGTTTGTTCCGCTATCATATAATCATACAATAAAGGATCCTTCTTTCTATGTATTCGCAATACATTACATTTGTCTATGTTAAGGGACAGTTGCCACTCCCTGCACCAAGTGCCTATCCGCTGCAGATCTTCCTGCATTTCGCTACAATTTTCTAATGCTGCAACTTCTCTGTATACTACAGCATCATCCGCGAAAAGCCGCATGGAACTTCCGACACTATCTACTAGGTCATTTATATATATTGTGAAAAGCAATGGTCCCATAACACTCCCCTGTGGCACGCCAGAGGTTACCTTAACGTCTGTAGACGTCTCTCCATTGATAACAACATGCTGTGTTCTGTTTGCTAAAAACTCTTCAATCCAGCCACACAGCTGGTCTGATATTCCGTAGGCTCTTACTTTGTTTATCAGGCGACAGTGCGGAACTGTATCGGTTCCCGTCAGATCACCGAAGTTAAGCGCTGTCGGGCGTGGCCGGCACTTGGATGGGTGACCATCCGGGCCACCACGCGCTGTTGCGATTTTTCGGTGTTCACTCAGCCTCTTGATGCTGACTGAAGAGCTACTTGACCGAATTGTAGCGGCTCCGGTCAAAGAAAACCATCATAACGTCTGGTAGAGCGGTGTGCTGACCACACCCCTGTCCTATCCGCATCCTCAACTGAGGATGGCACGGCGGCCGAATGGTCCCGGTGGGCCACATGTGGCCTGATGACGGAGTGCTGAAAAATGATATTTACGGAACAAACATACAAGTTTCGTTGTACGTCTCTAAATTATGAGCATTCTGCTCCCTGTATTCTGCAAAATTACTAATGAGATTTTGCTTTGCCTACCACAGTGCTAAGTTAACTGCGTAAATTTAAGTTATGCGCAACTGCAGCAATTTTCTGATGATTTTTGTGCGATAACTTCTTTCACTAATCTGTGCTGCAGGACGTATTATCTGGTAGACGCTATTAAAGCAGAAGTGGCAACGTTTCACTTGGTCAGTTTTCCAGTAAGCCGTTAATTTATTAGCTTGTAGAAAATTTACTTCACTAGGAATACGAATTAACTTCCCAATGTTTATTTTGCGCATGGCGAATTTAATACTAGCTCCACTGATCTCTGCAGCTGTGTTAGCCAGTGAGCGGTTCCCCTACACACTGGGAACCAGACAGTTTGCGGTTCCCGTTTAATTTACCTGAACGAGGAAAGTCGGAATTAATAAGCCTTATTACGTCCTACCTGGTACGTCAGACTGCAGACGCAATCTCGTCGACTGCTCTTTCGGTTTCACAAGTTAAATTTGTTCTCGGCTTCCTGGGTCCCCATAGAGTTGTGTGTATTCCTGGCAGCTTTATGACGCAAAGTGGCAACGGAGCTCCGGAGCGCTACGAAAAATTTCTTTTGTTTAAGCTTGCCGTCCCCGCAGAGGTCCTTGACGACAACTGAATCTGTTTCAATTTACTCTTGCTTTTCTGTGACTTAGTTTTTCTCTGTTTGATTCTGAATTGCCATTTCTTAGATTTGGTCTGTTGCGCTGACATACTACCAGCTCTGGAGAAAAAGGTCTGCAAAGCATACACTTTGTAACGACATAGTATCAAGAGTACAGGTCCGTGATGTGAAATTTTCATTGCAATTCGTGTAAAAATGATAGTAACAGAAGATCTGATTTCAAGAAAATATATATTTAGTTATTTTCACCCTCAATATACTCCCCTCCACTATCCCTACAACGCTCCATGTGAATTGTTCTTTGATGGAAGGAGAGCTGGAAGGCTTCTTCTGTGAGCTCCTTGACGACACGTACCATTTCTTCTTTTACTTCTTCAACGGACTGATTTGACCTTGGGGACTATATGGACGTCACATGGTGCTATGTTAGGAGAATAAGGTGCAACACTGGGATGCTGTACTTCACTAGAAACCTTTGAACAGACATTTTACAGCCAGTGCGTTGACTTGACACAGAACCAGTTACTTGTTCGTCCATAATTTGGATTGTGTTTCTTCTCATTTTCTCACGGAGCTGAGCAAGAACCTCTAGGTATTAATGACCTCAAGATATTAATGTTGGCTAGCAGTCTGACCTTCAGGAACCCAATGAACATACACAATTCCATGAGTATCGAAAAATCAGTCATCATCGCTTTCTATACTGATTTGCTCATTCGAGTTTTCTAGCTCTCGGTGAAGTTAGGCCCTTCCATTGCATGTATTGGCGGTTACTTTCTGGATCGTTAGTGAAGATTTGTCACTCTTTCCAAGAATTTAGGATCATTTACAATGGTATTAAAAGTGTCAGTACAAAAATTTTCAGACCATCTTTTCGTTCGATCGTGACAACTTCCGTCACCAGTTTCCCACTTTTCTCTTCTTTATTTGATTATGTAAAATTTGGCTTACGCATTCTTTGTCAGTTCCTACAATTTCAGCTATCTATCGAATACCCAACCGACTGTCAGATCGAATCAGTGAGTCGTTCATTACGTCTCCTCGGGGATCTAACTCGCGTACGTGACAAAATAGTGTTCACTATAAACCTCTTTCACTAACAGTTAGGTTTCAGTAGCGCTTTTACGAATTTCATGTGAGGCATCAAGAAAATTCATTGCTCGATTATTATACAGGGTGATTCAAAAAGAATACCACAACTTTAGGAATTTAAAACTCTGCAACGACCAAAGGCAGAGCTAAGCACTATCTGTCGGCGAATTAAGGGAGCTATAAAGTTTCATTTAGTTGTACATTTGTTCGCTTGAGGCGCTGTTGACTAGGCGTCAGCGTCAGTTGATGTTTTTGGTCCCTTTTTCTTCGAAGGTACTACTGTAACTGGACTACAGTATCTGGAGATGTTAGAGAATTGGCTGTTCCCTCAGCTCGAACAAGAAGCACAACAATTCATATTTCAGCAGGATGGAGCGCCACCACATTGGCACTTATCTGTCCTGAACGTCAACTACCCGAGGCGATGGATCGGCCGCCAGGCAGCCCGTGACAGAGCACTTCATCACTGGTCTCCAAGAAGCCCTGATCTTACCCCCTGCGATTTTTTCTTATGGGGGTATGTTAAGGATATGGTGTTTCGGCCACCTCTCCCAGCCACCATTGATGATTTGAAACGAGAAATAACAGCAGCTATCCAAACTGTTACGCCTGATATGCAACAGAGAGTGTGGAACGAGTTGGAGTATCGGGTTGATATTGCTCGTGTGTCTGGAGGGGGCCATATTGAACATCTCTGAACTTGTTTTTCAGTGAAAAAAAACCCTTGACATCACTTCTTTACTAGTTTCATTATTTTATTTGGAATACCCACTCCTCTCTTGCACTCACGACATTCTGTCCCAAATGTTAATGTAATCAACACTTTGTACGCACTCGCGCATCATTGGTTGTGTTCCCTTCGATGCTACCGACTGACTAACAACGAATTAGCATCCCTTTCCCAGGCTGCGTCAAGCTGCATCGCATGTTGTGATCATGTGGACAGCACGCGGGAGTCGTCAGTAAGAAAAAATGCGCCTTTCACGTGATCGTCAGATAATTGCATACTCTTCATGACAATTCCTAGTCTTTACAGTAGTTTTGTAATCAAACAGCTACATCAAAGGAGCACTGAGACCAAGGATGACTTATATATTCATTTATATTTAAAGAACTTTATCATCTACATCTACATCTACATTTGTACTCCGGAAGCCACCCAACGGTGTGTGGCGGAGGGCACCTTACGTGCCACTGTCATTGCTTCCCTTTCCTGTTCCAGTCGCGTATGGTTCGCGGGAAGAACGACTGCCGGAAAGCTTCCGTGCGCGCTCGAATCTCTCTAATTTTACATTAGTGATCTCCTCGGGAGGTATCGGAAGGTATAAGAAGGGGAAGCAATATATTCGATATCTCATCCAGAAACGCACCCTCTCGAAACGTGGACAGCAAGCTACACCGTGATGCAGAGCGCCTCTCTTGCAGAGTCTGCCACTTGAGTTTGCTAATCATCTCCGTAACGCTATCACGCTTACGAAATAACCCTGTGACGAAACGCGCCACTCTTCTTTGGATCTTCTCTATCTCCTCTGTCAAACCGACCCGTACGTATGCCACGCTGATGAGCAATACTCAAGTATAGGTCGAACGAGTGTTTTGTAAGCCACCTCCTTTGTTGATCGACTACATTTTCTAAGGACTCTGCCAATGAATCTAAACCTGGCACCCGCCTTACCAACAATTAATTTTATGTGATCAAATGGTTCAAATGGCTCTGAGCACTATGGGACTCAACTGCTGAGGTTATTAGTCTTTATGTGATCATTCCACTTCAAATCGTTCCGTACGCATACTCCCAGATATTTTACAGAAGTAACTGCTACCAGTGTTTGTTCTGCTATCACATAATCATACAATAAAGGATCCTTCTTTCTATGTATTCGTAATACATTACATTTGTCTATGTTATGGGTCAGTTGAAACTCCCTGCACCAAGTGCCTATCCGGTGCAGATGTTCCTGCATTACGCTGCAATTTTCTAATGCTGCAACTTCTCTGTATACTACAACATCATGCGCGAAAAGCCGCATGGAACTTCCGACACTATATGGACATTCATAAAAATCTGAGGTGACATAGGAGATTTCCGAGAATGTGGTCGCCTTACAATACCTCTTAGGCTTATTAAACGCTCCTGAATTTTAAACGACTTGTAGAACAGCTAAATTTACCTTATCAATGAGACATTCCGAGTAGATTGGAGAGAGTCTTAGTATTGGCCCGCAATGTATCCCTTACAATGAGGTAGCGAACGTGCAGCAACGAAGCATAAGGGAGAAAAGCGCGCTTGGGTAGAGACAGTTGTGGACAGGTAGGTGAATGTGATGGTTTACCACCGACTAGAGTGCAGTGCTTCGTCAAAACTGAGTTTATAGCAGACACAAGGTAGTGCGATGCCGAAGTATACTTATAACTTGTAGTACACATCAGTAGAATCCGGTCAATGTTGTGACGTGTTATTAAGCCATGGTGTACAGGGCCTACATGGAAAGTCGGCGCATGGCATGAAGCAAGTTCTCGTTGCAGCGGGTCAAGTTGGCCATTGTAGCTATACTGGGGGGCAGCATTTTGGTGGCTCAGTAAAGGTGCAATACGATCAATGCTAAGTGCCTTTAATTGCTATCTCAATGAGAAGGTGTTGTGCTCTTACGGAAAGTTATTCAATGTGGTTGAACAGAATTCAGCTTTACTTCAACATGATATGGGTGAGCATCTGCGAGTGTATAAAACTTTGTTCATGGCCTGTGCATTAAGTTTGTAGGTTGATTTGGGGAGGGGACCGAACAACGAGGAAATCGGTCCCATCTGGTTAGGGAAGGATGGCGAAGGAAGTCGGTTGTGCCCTTTCAAGGGAACTGTCCTGGAATTTGCCTGAAGCGATTTAGGGAAAACACAGAAAACATTAATCAGAATAGGTGGACACGGGTTTGAATCATCATCCTCCAGAATATGGGTCCAGTGTGCTAACCTCTGTGCCACCTCGCTCGGTGCTTTAATTGTGTAATGTCTTTTGCCCAGCTCCTAACAGCACTGAGCTTTATTATCCTTACGTTAATCTAGTATATCAGTGTGCTGGTTGCTTTTCAGAAAAGATGTTTTATTTCCATCCTTGTGTAAAGCTCCTTTTAAAGGATCTTCCATTTTATCGACACACCTTAAGCAGGGAGAGTTGATCGAAAACACATTCTTGTTTAATAACGTTAAATTTGCAATCATTGTCCCATTACCTTACCACAGAAATCGTTCACAAATTGTTGTCTATTGGACGGTTATTGCTAGAGAGTGTATTATCTTTCCAACTAAAGTAACTGCTGAGTAATTTTCTGGCGCCATTAACTGACGCCATGTATATTTTATTTAAAGTTGGATTTTAAAGTTTTCTTATTTATGAAAATATTTTATTAATTTTGGTTATTGCCACTGTGTCAGAATCTCGAGCTCGGGCGTGTTGTGGCCTTGTGAAATCTTTATCTTTGTTATAACATGTTTGTTTGACTCTTGGTTTAGTGTTTTCCTGTACCGACCTGTAATCAGAGTATTCATGTTGCGGCAGGAGGCCGATGTTGGTATAATGAGATGCGTCTGGGTGTATTCTGTTGTGTAAACCCTCGTCGTCAGTTTGTAAACCCTCGTCGCCAGTTTTGTTGCTACTGTTGTGGAGGTCGAGTTTCCTCTGCTGTTACGATGTGAGTTCGTGAAACGCCTTCTGGTGCTGTACACGGCTAAGGCAATTTCTCCCTGCGTTATTACACAGCTATGCCCCAGAGTCAGGTAACGGGATATGAGAACGATGGTTCTACAACGCTCCAACAAATTAGTAACAAAGTCATACAAATGAGTTAAAAATGCTTACTTATCTTCGTGACTAGTTGAATAATGAAATCAGCAACACAGCTTGTAATACACACATCAAAAGAAGTTTTGCATCACCTCGGTCCCGAGAGTTCCGCTGTACAGAAGGCAAAATACCTGTAATTACTGGAGTGTGAGGGACGCATTTTTTAGGTTAGAGTCAGGTTACAGACACGGAGTATTAAAGAGATTAAAACAGAACAGTGCCATAATATCTGTAGCAGTACCCAAAGAAATAAAATTTTCGTGTTTCATCAGAACATTGGAGGATTGAAAAATAAGGTACATGAGCTTCTTGTATGCCTAGAAAATGGGGTAAATTCTCTTCTGTGTCTCTGAATACCATATAATCGCAGGGATGAAGAAGTTAAATTTAAAGGATTACAGATTAGCATCTTATTCATGTAGAGTCAACATGGAAAAAGAAGGAATTGCCACTTGTATAAAAACTGGACACAAAGTCAAAAATATTGAAACAAATATGTTTTTGTGTAGGTTAGATCCTTGAAGCAAATGCTTGTGAGTTGCTACTGCAATATACTTCTATAGTAATTGCAACAATCTACAGATCCCCTCAAAGTACCTTTCAGCTATTCATGAAAAATCTAGAGGCATTACTGAGCTACGTGTCAGACAAGAAGAAGCAGTTAGTGGTTTGTAGTAATTTTAATGTAGATTTCTTAAAAGACACGGATAGGAAAAATGAGCTAGAATCTTTGTTTGGTTGTTTCAGGCCAGTATATGTTGTAAATTTTCCAACTCGTGTGCACCAGGATACACAGTTAATGGAAATAACACATATAGCACCTTACAGGCTTCAGGCAGGTTCATACAAGGCAGGGAGGCTTATTGATGCGAACAGCGTACAAAGTTTTAAGAGCAGCCTAGAAGAGGTAGAATGGGATGAAGTTTACTCAGAAAATGATGCTGTTCCCAAATTCAGTTTATTCCACCGTAAATTTGTCTCAATATTTGGAAGTTGCTTTCCTGAAACGTTATCCAAAAAGGCCATTACAAAGTCAAGTAAGCCAAGGATTACTAACGGAATTAAGATATCGTGTAAGAGGAAGAGGGAAATATATGGACAGGCCAGAATAAGTTAGGATCCGACGTCACTTGCTTACTACAAAAGATACTGTAATATTTTACGGAAAGTCATTAAGAAGTCGAGAAGCTTATGTGTTCTGATAGAAATTAATAATGCGGATAATAGGATTAAAACTATATGGAATATTGTCAAACTGGAGGTGGGGGAGCCTGACAGTGCACATCATACCATAGCAATAAAGCTAAAGAATGATGTTGTGAGTGATAGTTCACAAGTTGCAAGTATTTTTAACGATTACTTTCTGAATGTAGCAACAAAAATAGGGTTAAAGGGTTCAGTTGAAGAAGCCAAAAAATATGTTAAAAATGTCATTCCCCAGGACTTCTAGGCCTCTAGAAATAGCACCAACATCCCCCACTGAAATTAAGGAAATTATAAATATACTGAAAAACAAGAGCTCATGTGGTGTTGATGGAGTCTCTAACAGAATTTTGAAGTGTTGTCCTAATTTAATAAGTGGAGTCCGTAATGATATACGTAATGCTTCGCTGGCGCAGGGAATTTTTCCACACAGATTGAAATACGCAATTGTCAAACCTCTTCATAAGAAAGGTGACAAGAGTGACTTAAATAATTATAGACAAATCTCTTTGCTGACTTCATTTCCTAAAATATTCGAAGAAGTTATGTATTCAAGAGTAGTCTCACATTTAAGTGCAAATAATGTACTCAGCGCGTCACAGCTCGGATTCCGGAAGGACTGTGGGTGCTATCTACACACTTACCCATCACATAGTACAAGCCCTAAATAACAAATTATCGCCAGTTGGTACTTTTTATGATCTTACCAAGGCGTTTGACCGGGTGGATCATGTCACACTCATAGAAAAACTCAGGTTTTATGGAATTGAAGGCTATACACACAGCTGGTTTGAATCATACTTAACGAACAGAAAGCAAGGTACCTAGCTTGCGCTTGTATGTGATGGAGACACTTAACATTTATAGTGTCATCTCTCTTGGACGCCTGCGTGTTACAGGCAACTATTAATATCACCATTCTTTGCCTTGATGTTGTAACCTGTATGCGTCCCAAGATCCGATGATGGCTGCTTTAGTTTCGCCGAAACCGGTAATCATGGACTAAAAAGAATTTCCTGCGATCTAGGCTACCTGTTTATTGTTTTACGCTTTAAAAGTTTTCACTTAAAAAATCGAGGTTTTACTTTCAGGACGACCTCGCATATTAATATTAAAAATGGACTGAAAACAGTCTCGACCGAAATAAAACATTTATTCACATTGGTTATCGGTTTCCGTCAGAATGTGACAATCTTCAGACGCTTTATACTGAAATACAACAAAGAATCGATTTAGAGGAATATCCGATAGAAACAGTAACTTGTAAAATGCATGATACACAACAAATATTGAAAGAAGAAGTTATACCCATGATGGTAGGCGATGGTGGTAAACGGAGAAAGTGTTCTGACTGCACGAACGTCAACTGCTAAGAAGAACAACGTAGTTGTTGCTTATATACCGGATGCTCCACGAATTGCATATCGAATCACGTCTGCGATATCCAGTTTGGCACGCAGGACATAAAACAGTTGCTACAATAAGGTACATATAGAATAGTTGCACGATAGCTAACAACGAATGAAGAAATAGGAACATTACATTATGTAAAAGAACTGCTACAGACAGCATTTCGTCAATATGTGAAAAAAAAACATATATAAAAGAGATAAACAATCATCGGTGGGGATTAATCGGAAACTCGCAGATCGTTTGCCAGCAAAGATAGTGATTAAGCGACACCAATGGTTGCAAGGAGACGGCGTTGTCGCATCGACATGCGCCATGTAGCAGAATACGATTTCAGAGTTGCGACAGCGACTGGATGTTAAATATGCACTGCGGTGCAGACCGACATGTAGAAATGCATGCCGGGTATTGCAGACTGCTCCTAGATCGTAGTGTCAGTGAAAAAACAGCTTGAGTGACCAACAAGATAACGAGTAAAGTGGGGTACATAGTACCTAAAGCACGGAAAAATAAGTTACATCAAAGGAAACTACGGCACAAAATATCATTGACCCATCGAGGTAGTCAAAAACAAAACAAAAAAAAGCAAAAAACGACGAGCATAAGAAATCGATGTTTGGAAGATACTGTGAACATCGGATCCGTCTACGTAGCCTCAAACGTAAAACAAAAGAATGAACAGTCAAAACTTAAAAGATACTGTGAATAGAGTTGTTTAGGCCACAAAAAAATCAATAAATTAACAATAAACATAAAGTTAAAATTGAGAAATAAAAACGAACAGGAGTGAAATAGCGTTCTTTAGGTAACGCAGAGCAAGATGATCATATTACGGCAAGGGAGGTATTACAGAGCAACTGCCAAAAATCAAACTGGGCCTATTAAAGTAGTTATGAACAAAAAGTAAAAAGCGAAGGCAGCCCAGAGTTTAGAATAAAGTGAACATAGGTTTTGTCAGCCATGAAAACATTACATACAAAGGATAAAAGAGCAATCGGAAGAACGGGCGTATTCTATAGCAAGTCTTCAAAAGATCATACAAATATTTTTCTCTGAGGTCTAATCGCTCGTTGAGTATGGAAGACGCTTTATTTCCATTGTGAGCATAAATTTCTATCTCTTCCAACGTGTCAAGTAAAAATTCTTCAGGTGCATTGTGAAGAGCGTATAAGTTATTTGTTATGGATCCTTCCGAGTGACTGTGATGTATCAGGTGTTGGCCAAATACTGTTTTATTACCAGACGTACCTCAAGTGTGTGTCTTATGACTACTTAGATGGGCCTGAGATGTATTTCGTCGTACTGACGTAACTCATATTACCGTACACCTGACACTATGTACCCCTATTTTATGGAGTTCCATGGAATATTCATGACAGTAAACAACGATGTTTACAATATCTTTTAAATATCGATTTCTTATGCATGAAATATCAGTTTCTTAGCCACTATCTTTGCTGGCATACGATCTACTAATTTTCGATCAATCCCCACAGATGGCTACCTGTGTTCTCACAACCGATTATGGTTGGTTATTTCTTTTATATATATCTTTTATCACACATTGACAAAATGCTGTCTTTAGCAGTTATTTTACATGCTGTAATGTTCCTATTTCTTCATTTGTTGTTAGCTATCGTGTAGCTATTATATATATATACCTTATTGTAACAACTGTTTTATGTCATGTGTGGCAGTCTAGCCATCATAGACGTGATTCGGTATGCAGTGGGCGGAGCATCGCGTATTTAAGCAACAAAACGTTGTTCTCCTTAGCAGTTGACGTTCGTGCAGTCGTAACACTTTCTCCGTTCACCGCCTACCACCATGGGCATAATTTCTTCTTTTGATATTTGTTATGTACCATGTATTTTATATATTACTGCTATTATCAGGCATCCCTCTAAATCCATTCTTTGTTCACACTTTAGTATGCTACGGTCGCAGGTTCGAATCCTGCCTCGGGCATGGATGTGTGTGATGTCCTTAGGTTAGCTATGTTTAAGTAGTTCTAAGTTCTAGGGGACTGATAACATCTCAGGTCATCAGTCCCATAGTGCTGAGAGCCATTTGAACCATTTTTTGAACCTTAGTATAAAGGGTCTGAAGATGGCCACATTGTGACCGAAACAGGGAACCATTCTAAATAAAAGTTTTATTATGGTTCAGACTATTTTCAATCCTTTTTAAAGTACTTTTGTAAGTAGGCTGTTTATGTTTTCTTATTGGCAACGTTACGTAGCGCTCTGTATGAAAATCACTGGCTGTGCTGTGTGCAGTCTGTGGCTAGTTTGCATTGTTGTCTGCCATTGTAGTGTTGGGCAGCGGCAGCTGGCTGTTAACAGCGCGTAGCGTTGCGCAGTTGGAGGTGAGCCGCCAGCAGTGGTGGATGTGGGGAGAGAGATGGCGGAGTTTTGAAATTTGTAATACTGGATATCATGAACTGCTATGTATATTATGATTTTTCAACACTATTAAAGTAAATACATTGTTTGTTCTCTATCAAAATCTTTCATTTGCTAACTACGCCTATCAGTAGTTAGTGCCTTCAGTAGTTTGAAACTTTTATTTAGCTGGCAGTAGTGGCGCTCGCTGTATTACAGTAGTTCGAGCAACGAAGATTTTTGTGAGGTAAGTGATTTGTGAAAGGTATAGTTTGATGTTAGTCAGGGCCATTCTTTTGTAGGGATTATTGGAAGGCAGATTGCGTTGCGCTAAAAATATTGTGTGTCAGTTTAAACACAGTCATGTAAAATTTTTCTAAGGGGACGTTTCACTTTTAGCTAGACGGCTGTTTGTCCACGCGAAATGTTCTGAAAAATTACTGCTCTCGTATATGATGAAACATAGCTGATAAAGGAGATTCATAAATTTAGGAGCAATAGGAGTTTCAAACATGTTTTTACATCGATTAAGGAATAATCATACCGGTCATTTCGATATACGTTCGCTTCAAAGAAAGACATAATACAAGAACAGATTTTTCTATTTAATTAGCCTGTACATCACGTACTACTTCCCTCTTTCAGTCCCCCCCCCCCCCCCCCCCCCCCCCAGCGCAATAGCAAAGACGACAGAACCGAGCTGATTGTCTTTGTTCGAGTTCCACGTAGCCCTACCCGACGCTTATATAGACGTACTTGAACTGTGCAGTCCGCATCTCGTGGTCGTGCGGTAGCGTTCTCGCTTCCCACGCCCGGGTTCCCGGGTTCGATTCCCGGCGGGGTCAGGGATTTTCTCTGCCTCGTGATGACTGGGTGTTGTGAGCTGTCCTTAGTTAGGTTTAAGTAGTTCTAAGTTCTATGGGACTGATGACCATAGATGTTAAGTCCCATAGTGCTCAGGGCCATTTGAACCATTTTGAACTGTGCATAGACGAATGAGTTCCTGTGATCACACGACGCTGTGGTGCATTATGCTTATTATCTGAGCCCCCATCTTATTCTGTTACTCGCTCCTGTGAACGGGAACGCATTATGCAGATATTGGGGTCACTCTCGTCCATCTAGAAAAGTTTTTACTGAGTTTAACGAAGGCGATGGTTGCCCGATATATTCGACGATGCTCTTTGGCTACACTGACTAAAGGATTCTTCTAAGAAATACCAAATTAAGATAACGTGAAGATGCCTAAATCAGGCTGAACGCGTAGTTGAAAACTAAAAAACTAAAATTGCAACCAAGACTGTTCTTAACGAAATACTGTTAAGCACTGGTTTGCTGTGTGCCACATATGGATTGGAAGAATTTTTAAAGTTTTGTGTCACTTTGTTATCTAAATTAAGCTCGAGCTCCCATTCAATGCCATTTGCCCCTGAGTTGCTGTTGTCTTTCTCTATTATTCGCTAGTCGCCTAGTTCGAAGAAAACGCCTCTACAAGGACCGAGGGACAGACATGGCGTAGGCGGAGCGAAATCACTCAGTCCCGCCGCAGTCGTACTGCCGCTCTTTATGTTTCCTTTTTCTGTGTGCCTTTTATTTCTGGAAGCGGTCGCGACTGTCAGCAGCGCTGAATCCACGCTCCGCACACCGCCTACGTCAGCACAGACGGGCTGCCGTGCGCCATTTCGAGGGCTGCCCCGCGGAGCAAAAGGCGAGCTGCACTCGTGAAACACGGCGAGGTCAGGTCGCCCGTCTGTTCAAGTCTTCGTGAGGCTTGTGTGGCAGCGGCGAGTTGGCTGCCGTCTTGTGTCAGTGGACGAGGACGCCGCCTACAGACAGTCAAATGCAGCCGACCGACGATCGTTGAGTGATCTTACATAAGGGTCTCAAATGTCTCCAATGATTTTCACCCCCCTAGATGGGCTTCACAAACAACTTAGACTTTCGAAGGACACCATTTTCACTTTGGTCTGTTAAAACTACGCTACTAGCCATTAAAATTGCTACACCAACAAGAAATGCAGATGATAAACGGGTATTCATTGGACAAATATACGAGGGCTATCCACAAAGTACATTACGTTTTGGAATTAAAAATGAATAAAGTTTTGGAAATTTTTTAAATTATATACAGATGAAAGCCACACTTAAATACTACTTTTCTACATAGTTGCCATTTAAATTAAGGCAATTATCGTAGCGATGGACGAATTTTACGACGAAGGAATTTCCAAGCTCGTCCATCGCTACGATTAGTGCCTTAATTTAAATGGCAACTATGTAGAAAAGTAGTATTTAAGTGTAGCTTTCATCTGTATATAATAAAAAAATTTCCAATACTTTATTTATTTTTAATTCCAAAACGTAATGTACTTTGTGGATAGCCCTCGTATTATACTAGAACTGACATCTGATTACATTTTCACGCAATTTGGGGGCATACATCCTGAGAAATCAGTACCCACAACAACCACCTCTGGCCGTAATAACGGCTTTGATACGCCTGGGCATTGAGTCAAACGGTGCTTGGATGGCGTGTAGAGTTACAGCTGCCCATGCAGCTTCATCACGATACCACAGTTCATCAAGAGTAGTGACTCGCTTATTGTGACGAGACAGTTGCTCGGCCACCATTGACCAGACGGATTCAATTGGTGAGAGATTTGGAGAATGTGCTGCCAAGGGCAGCAGTCGAACGTTTTCTGTATCCAGAAAGGGCCGTACAGGACCTACAACATGCGGTCGTGCGTTATCCTACTGAAATGTAGGGTTTCGCAGGGATCGAATGAAGGGTAGAGCCACGGGTCGTAACACATGTGAAATGTAACTTCCACTGTTCAAAGTGCCAAGTGCCGTCAACGCGAACAAGAGGTGACCGAGACGTGTAACAAATGACACCCCATACCATCACGCCGGGTGATACGCCAGTATGGCGATAACGAATTCACGCTTGCAATGTGCGTTCACCGCGATGTCGCCAAACACGGATGCGACCATCATGATGCTGTAAACAGAACCTGGATTCATCTGAAAAAAACGACGTTTGGCCATTTGTGCACCCAGATTCGTCGTTGACTACACTATCGCAGTCGCTCCTGTTTGTGATGCAGCGTCAAGGGTAACCGCGGCTATGGTCTCCGAGCTGATAGTCCATGCTGCTGCAAATGTCGTCGAACTGTTCGTGCAGATGGTTGTTGTCTTGCAAACGTCCCCATCTGTTGACTCAGGGATCGAGACGTGGCTGCACGATCCGTTACAGCCATGCGGATAAGATGCCTGTCATCTCGACTGCTAGTGATTTGAGGACGTTGGGATCCAGCACGGCGTTCCGTATTACCCTCCTGAACCCACCGATTCCATATTCTGCTAACAGTCATAGGATTTCGACCAACGCGAGCAGCATTGTCGCGATACGATAAACCGCAATCGCGACAGGCTACAATCCGACCTTTCCCAAAGTCGGAAACGTGATGGTACGCATTTCTCCTCCTTCGACGAGGCATCACAACAACACCAGGCAACGCCGGTCGACTGCTGTTTGTGTATGAGAAACCGGTTGGAAACTTTCTTCATGTCAGCACGTTGTAGCCACCGGCGGCAACCTTGTGTGAATGCTCTGAAAAGCTAATCATTTGCATACCACAGCATCTTCTTCCTGTCGGTTAAATTTCGCATCTGTAGCACGTCATCTTCGTGGTGTAGCAGTTTTAATGGCCAGTAGTGTATTTATTGCTGTAGCCTATTGAGAGTTTCGACCTTTGACCATTCACAAGTGAAAATTGCGGGAATTTCATGCGCTAACACATATCAAAATTTAAAAATATCAGACTCTGTATTGCGCGACCGGGCGGGTTGTAGGGGAATGTGTATGTGATGTGAATGACGAAAAAAAGTGCAATCTCTCTCATCAACTCGCCGAAAATCAAAGTTCTAAATTGTTCACAAGCTTTATATCAGCTCGGATTTCCCACGTGCTACTGCACGAAAAGATTTATCCACACGTTACGCAGCACAAGCAGTTGAATGGGCGCCAGTAAATGTGGCTGGACTTACATGTTCAGTTACGTTTGGTCTATGGGACGCCTATTCACAATCGTCGCAACGCACCCCATGTTCCACAAAAGTATTTAATGTAAATGCAGGGAGGATTTGCTATGCAGAAATCACGTATGCACTCACGTATTTTTTTAAAGTTTCACACGTTTGAGTTTATTTCTAACAAGAGCACAGAAAAAAAGTCAAAAGTCACAGGTCACAATAAATTAATTTCAGAGCCTGATCGAATTACTTAATATCTTAGAGGCGGATGAATAAACCACGATTAATTTCGTGAGTTATCTTTAGAAAACCATTAAATTTCCACAGTATATCAAACTATAAATTCCACAATGGCTACCCACTGAAACCTAATAAGTGCGGCTTGTATCACACACAACTCGTAAAGTAACAAGTTCGTCACACTCCGAAAAATATCTATGTCCGAAAGTACGATCTCTGAATAATTCACACATGCGAACTGTGGTGTCACCGCCAGACACCACACTTGCTAGGTGGTAACTTAAATCGGCCGCGGTCCTGTAGTACATGTCGGACCCGCGTGTCGCCACTGTGTGATCGCAAACCTAGCGCCACCACATGGCAGGTCACAAGACACGGACTAGACCTCGCCCCAGTTGTACGGACGACATTGCTTGCGACTAGACCTACCAAGTCTTCCTCTCATTTGCCGAGAGACAGATAGAATAGCCTTCAGCTTAGTCCATAGCTACTACCTAGCAAGGCGCCATTTGTATCAGTGCTTATAGCGTACTAATATTCAAGAGAGATGTATTCCAAGGACTCATTAAAAGTTAAGTAACAAACCTATATGTACTTTTCTTCTTATTCATTAATAAGTCTCATGTTCCAGAACTTCAAGCCCGTCTGCGTTAGTTTAGCGTGCACCTAGCTACCTCATTGTGTCTATGCTTTCTGAAATAGACACAACATTATTTGGCGACGAGTAAAAGAGTTTGTATTAATTCGTTTGTGTCATGGCTTCGCCACAATCTCCAGATGTACTGTCCGAATTTTTTCGCTTGCAGAATCAGCAGACGCAGGCGTTATTGGAAGCCCTAGGACACCTCGTCCAGGGTCAACGTGCGCTGCAAACCGATGCGGCAGCCGCCGCTTCTTCGCTACCGCTGCCACAAAACACTGTTGCACCTCCCTTTCGGCCATACGTGGCGGCCGAAGAGTCGTGGACTGAGTGGTCCCGACAATTTGCCTTTCATCTAGCAGCATACAGGATTCAAGGTAACGAGCGGCAGCCGTTTTTGCTTTCTTGTGTCGGTGTGTCTACCTACCGTGTGATAGTGAAATTGTTTCCCCGACGCGACGTAGCCACTCTGTCCTACGACGAAATTTTGTCTGCTTTAGATGCCTATTTCAAAGAAACAGTAAATGTAGGTGCAAAACGGTATACGTTCTTTCGTACAAAACGTACGGCCGGTCAGACTAATAGGGAGTGGGTAGCAACTTTGCAAGGACTTACTAGGGAGTGTGCATTTGAATGTGACTGTGGACTTCCTTATTCAGACACTATGGTGCGTGATGCTATAGCACAGAACGTTTCTGATGTTCGCATAAGGGAACAGATTTTGAAACTAGTAAATCCCTCCCTTCAACAAGTGATAGACATATTGGATAGGCAAGACACACTTGACTTTGCTCAGGCATCTTTTGAAACTTCGCCAGCAGTGTGTCACATTAACCGGCCCGCCGGCCGCGCTGCCCGGGACGCTACATGGCACTCGCGCAAGTCCGCACAGCAGCGGCAGCCTAGCTCGCAAACACGTGCGCCGCGTAAGCAAGCAACTGCAGTGAAATCATGCCCGAGGTGTGCAACTAGACATTCGCGTGAAAATTGCCCCTCACGCCAAGCTATTTGCTTTTACTGTCAAAAGAAAGGACATGTTCAAAGTGTTTGCCAGAAAAAGCTTAGATCAGACAATCACACAAATTCCAGGCCTTTTGCTTCGCGCCGGAATCGAACACAGGACACTCGGGCTCGTGGACCTTCGCCCATGGACATTCATGTAGTTCATTCCCACCCGTCCAGTGACACTTTCGCTAACAGTGACTTTGTTCGTCCCACCAAAAGTGTGCGTCGACGTCGCCGGAAATCCCGTAAAGTCGCAAGTGCTTCTGTACCTGTATCAGTTCAAATTGCACGTGACAGTCGCTCTTGTCGTCAACAGGACAATAAACTTTTTGTGGACTTAGACTTTGAAGGCAAAGTGATCCCCTTCCAGCTCGATACCGGAGCTGCAGTTTCATTGCTCAATCACGACACGTACAAACAACTGGGCGCCCCGCCGTTGCGTGCCGCAAATGTTAAGTTAACTAGTTACTCAGGACAGCATATAGCTGTGTTAGGACAGTGCAGCCTTATTGCAACATACAAGGGACAAACAAAACTTGTATCATTTTACGTTCTTCGTTCTTCTACTGCAGTGAACTTGTTTGGTTTAGATTTATTTCAATTGTTTAATTTGTCTATAGTAAATCAGGTCCTATCAGTGAATCCGACTGTGCCTTCCGCCAGTGTTTCTAGTCTTTGTGAAGAATTTGCAGACATTTTTGCACCGGGCCTTGGTTGCGCTAAGAACTATGCAGCACATTTGGAACTGAAAGACAACGCGCAACCGAAATTTTTCAGAGCACGCAAAAATCCCCACGCATTGCGTGATGAGGTCGCCAGAACATTACACGATTTAGAATCTCAAGGTGTAATTGAACGTGTGCAGGCTTCTCTCTGGGCCTCACCCTTAGTAATTTTGCCAAAACCTTCCGGAAAACTGAGACTTTGTGTGGACTTCAAGGCAACTGTGAATCCTCAACTTGTGACTGCTACTTTTCCTTTGCCCCGCCCGGAAGATCTTTTTGACAAACTGTGCCCGGGAAAATATTTTTCAAAGTTGGACCTTGTGGTGTCACCGCTAGACACCACACTTGCTAGGTGGTAACTTAAATCGGCCGCGGTCCTGTAGTACATGTCGGACCCGCGTGTCGCCACTGTGTAATCGCAATCCTAGCGCCACCACATGGCAGGTCACAAGACACGGACATGACCTCGCCCCAGTTGTACGGACGACATAGCTTGCGACCAGACCTACCAAGTCTTCCTCTCAATTGCCGAGAGACTGATAGAATAGCCTTCAGCTTATTCCATAGCTACTACCTAGCAAGGCGCCATTTGTATCAGTGCTTATAGCTTACTACTATTCAAGAGATGTATTCCAACAAAAGAATAAAGTTAAGTATATTATTCCAGCTACGTACTTTTCTTCTTATTCATTAATAAGTCTCATGTTCCAGTACTTCACGCCCGTCTGCGTTAGTTTAGCGTGCACTTTCAGCCACTTCGATCTACAAGGTGTTGGCCCAGCTGCCGACACATCACATGGCGACGAGAGAAAGTGTTTTTTCTGCTTTGGACTGATTTGTTCTTTTTCCCTTTTTGTGCTCTGATTTGCTTGTGTCATGGCTTCGCCACAATCTCCAGATGTACTGTCCGAATTTTTTCGCTTGCAGAATCAGCAGACGCAGGCGTTATTGGAAGCCCTAGGACAGCTCGTCCAGGGTCAACGTGCGCTGCAAACCGATGCGGCGGCCGCCGCTTCATCGCTACCGCAGCCGCACAACGCTGTCGCACCGCCATTTAGGCCCTTTGAGGCCACGTGCGAAACCTGGACTGAGTGGGCCAGCCAGTTCCAGTTTCACCTAGCAGCATACAGAATTCAAGGTAAAGAGCGGCAGCCGTTTTTGCTTTCTTGTGTCGGTGTGTCTACCTACCGTGTGATAGTGAAATTGTTTCCCCGACGCGACGTAGCAACTCTGTCCTACGAAGAAATTTTGTCTGCTTTAGATGCCTATTTCAAAGAAACAGTCAATGTAGTTGCAAAACGGTATACGTTCTTTCGTACAAAACGTACGGCCGGTCAGACTAATAGGGAGTGGGTTGCAACTTTGCAAGGCCTTACTAGAGACTGCGCGTTTGCCTGTGAATGTGGCCTCCCATATTCCGATACAATGGTGCGTGATGCAATAGCACAGAACGTTTCTGATGTTCGCATACGGGAACAGATTTTGAAACTCGTAAATCCCTCCCTTCAACAAGTGATAGACATATTGGATAGGCAAGACACACTTGACTTTGCTCAGGACTCATTTGAAACTTCGCCAGCAGTGTGTCACATTAATCAGCCCGCCGGGCCCGCTGCACGGGACGCTAAGCGGCCCTCGCGCCCGTCGCAGCCTCGCTCGCAAACACGTGCGCCGCGTAAGCAAGCAACTGCAGTGAAATCATGCCCGCGGTGTGCAACTAGACATTCGCGTGAAAATTGCCCCTCACGCCAAGCTATTTGCTTTTACTGTCAAAAGAAAGGACATGTTCAAAGTGTTTGCCAGAAAAAGCTTAGATCAGACAATCACAATAATTCCAGGCCTTTTGCTTCGCGCCAGAATCGAACCCAGGACAATCGGGCTCGTGGACCTTCGCCCATGGACATTCATGTAGTTCATTCCCACCCGTCCAGTGACACTTCAGCTAACAGTGACTGTGTTCGTCCCACCACAAATGTGCGTCGACGTCGCCGAAAATCACGTAAAGTCGCAAGTGCTTCTGTACCTGTATCAGTTCAAATTGCACGTGACAGTCGCTCTTGTCGTCAGCAGGACAATAAACTTTTTGTGGACTTAGACTTTAAAGGCAAAGTGATACCATTCCAGCTCGATACCGGAGCTGCAGTTTCATTGATTAATCACGACACGTACAAACAACTGGGACAACCGCCATTGCGTGCCGCAAATGTTAAGTTACATAGTTATTCAGGACAGCCGATCCCTGTCTTAGGACAGTGCAGCCTTCTTGCAACATACAAGGGACAAACAAAACTTGTATCATTTTACGTTCTTCGTTCTTCTAGTGCAGTGAACTTGTTTGGTTTAGATTTGTTTCAATTGTTTAATTTGTCTATAGTAAATCAGGTCCTATCAGTGAATCAGACTGTGCCTTCCGCCAGTGTTTCTAGTCTTTGTGAAGAATTTGCAGACATTTTTGCACCGGGCCTTGGTTGCGCTACGAACTATGCTGCACATTTGGAATTGAAAGACAACGCGCAACCGAAATTTTTCAGAGCGCGCAATGTTCCCCACGCATTGCGTGATGAGGTCGCAAGAACATTGCACGATTTAGAATCTCAAGGTGTAATTGAACGTGTGCAGGCTTCTCTCTGGGCTTCACCCTTAGTAATTTTGCCAAAACCTTCCGGAAAACTGAGACTTTGTGTGGACTTCAAGGCAACTGTGAATCCACAACTTGTGACTGCTACTTTTCCTTTGCCCCGCCCGGAAGATCTTTTTGACAAACTGTGCCCGGGAAAATATTTTTCAAAATTGGACCTAGCAGATGCGTACTTGCAGATACCTGTGGACGAAGACTCCCAGCGCGTCTTGGTGGTAAACACGCATCTTGGCTTGTATCGCTTCAAAAGACTGCCATTCGGGTGTGCATCCGCCCCTGCTTTGTTTCAGCAATATTTACAAACTGTGTGTGCGTCGGTCCCTACTGCTGCGAACTATCTGGACGATATTGTGATCTCAGGACAGACAGAAGCAGAACATTTGCAAAATCTCCGAACATTATTTCAGGTCTTGCGTCAGAATGGTCTTCGCTTGAGGAAGGACAAATGTGTTTTTTTTGCTCGGGACTTACCCTACCTGGGGCATGTCATAAATGCCCAAGGTATACATCCGAGTCCAGAGCACCTCCGTGCCATACAGGACTTACCTGCTCCGCAGAATTTGAAACAGCTACAGAGTGTGTTGGGTAAAATAAATTATTATCATAAATTTTTGCGCAATGCTTCTTCCATTTCAGCTCCGCTTCATCGCTTACGCCGTAAAGGTGTTCCGTTCGTCTGGACGACGGAATGCGAACGCGCCTTTCGCCAGTTGAAATCGGCGTTACTTTCAAATACTTGCCTTACGCCATTCGATCCCCGAAAACCCCTTTTGTTGATGGTTGATGCATCGGATTTCGGGATCGGTGCTGTGCTTGCACACAAAGATGGCTCGCATGATCGCCCTATTGCCTTTGCGTCAAAATTGCTCTCATCTGCGCAAAGAAATTATTCACAAATAGAGAAAGAAGCTTTAGCTCTCGTGTTTGGTGTTACCAAGTTCCATGACTTCTTGTATGGTCGTCACTTTACAATCATCACGGACCACAAACCTTTGACGTCGCTTTTTCATCCGAACAAGCCTGTACCTCCGCGTACAGCGCAGAAATTCATTCGCTGGTCACTTTTTCTCTCGCAGTACCGCTACGATATCTTGTATCGGTCCACTGCTAAGCACGGCAACGCTGATGCGTTGTCCCGTTTGCATGTTGCTGAGGATAAGGCATTCGATTCTTCCGAACTTGCTTGCATGTTCATTGATTCGGAAGCCGATGACGTGGTCGCATCGTTTCCGATTGATTTTCGTCGTGTAGCTACAGCCACAGCTGCTGATCCTGTCCTTGCTACTGTTTTGCGTTTTGTTGTTACGCAATGGCCCTTGTCAAAGTCACGGATCGAAGATCCTTTGGTTCGCCGTTTTTTTGCTCACAAGGAGAGACTTTTTGTACGACGTGGTGTTTTGTTGTTGCGTTCCGATAATGATCAATCCCGAGTCGTAGTCCCACGTTCGTTACAGTCCTCTGTCTTAAAGCTTCTTCACCAAGGACATTGGGGTATAGTGCGTACGAAACAACTTGCTCGTCAGCACTGTACTTGGTTCGGCATCGATGCTGCGATTACAAATATGTGCTCCTCTTGCGTGGCGTGTGCCGAACAACAATCCGCACCGCCGCGGAAATTCTTTGCATGGCCGAAAGCCACTTCCCCTTGGCAACGCTTGCACATCGATTTTGCTGGTCCATTCTGGAATGCTCGATGGTTGGTTGTGGTCGATGCTTTCAGTAATTTTCCTTTTGTTGTCCGGATGTCTTCCACGACGTCTTCTGCCACAATCCAAGCCTTGTCTGCTATCTTTTGCATTGAAGGTCTCCCGCAGACTCTTGTTTCCGACAATGGCCCACAATTCATGTCCGCAGAATTTCAGTCATTCTGCAAGGACAATGGTATTCAACATCTGACATCCGCGCCGTTTTCGCCTCAGTCAAACGGTGCCGCTGAACGATTGGTCCGGACTTTCAAGTCACAGATGTTGAAATTGCAAGAGTCTCATTCTCGGGAGGACGCTTTGTTGCTCTTTTTGTCATCGTATCGCTCTCAGCCCCGCGATGGTCGCTCGCCGGCTGAATTGCTCCATGGTCGATCTCATCGCACCCTGATGTCTTTGCTGCATCCGCCACATCAGGTTCCTGTGCAGCGGCAGACTCCTGTTTTTGCTCCTGGCGACGTTGTCTATTATCGCAACTATCGCGGTTCACAGCGTTGGCTCGCAGGGCGCATTCTTCGCTGCCTCGGCCGCGCGATGTATTTGGTTTTGGGGGCCTCTGGTGAGGTGCGTCGGCATCTCAATCAGCTGCGCCTCTGTCGTCGCCTGGGTTCTGCCGCTCCCCGTCTGCTTTCAGCGACGGAGCCGTCAGGTCAGCGCCTTGGGGACCCATCTACTGGCTCGCCTCATCCCCAGGTGTTACCGACGCTGCCTTCCATTTTGCCTCATGGCGTCGCGCCGCCGCCGCCGCAGCCGCCGCCGCCGCCGCAGCCGCCGCCGGCGCCGCCCGCAGCGGACGCTTCGCTGCCGCCGCCTGGCGCCTCCCTGGGTCACGCGCCGCCGCTCGCTTCCCGTGCCCGGCCGTCCTCCGCCATGGACCTCTTGCCCGCTCCGGACCAGATGTCGTCTTCGCCCGTCGGGTGCTCCGACCACATGGAGGTCGACCCTTCGGCCCCTCTTGTCTCCTTACGTGCGCATACACCTCATGTTGACGTGCACCCTGGACTAGGTTTGCAGGCGTTTCCTAGCTCCCCTCGGACCGAATGGTCGGGTGCGGGTGGCACAGCCTCGCCTGTTGTTAGGCTCCCCACCTCATCGCATACGTCAACATGGGGTCCTCCCCACGGCGGGCGGAAGCCTTATCTCACGACCGTTCGCCGATTTGCGGGGGAGGAATGTGGTGTCACCGCCAGACACCACACTTGCTAGGTGGTAACTTAAATCGGCCGCGGTCCTGTAGTACATGTCGGACCCGCGTGTCGCCACTGTGTGATCGCAAACCTAGCGCCACCACATGGCAGGTCACAAGACACGGACTAGACCTCGCCCCAGTTGTACGGACGACATTGCTTGCGACTAGACCTACCAAGTCTTCCTCTCATTTGCCGAGAGACAGATAGAATAGCCTTCAGCTTAGTCCATAGCTACTACCTAGCAAGGCGCCATTTGTATCAGTGCTTATAGCGTACTAATATTCAAGAGAGATGTATTCCAAGGACTCATTAAAAGTTAAGTAACAAACCTATATGTACTTTTCTTCTTATTCATTAATAAGTCTCATGTTCCAGAACTTCAAGCCCGTCTGCGTTAGTTTAGCGTGCACCTAGCTACCTCATTGTGTCTATGCTTTCTGAAATAGACACAACACGAACTTTATGCTATTTCACCGCTCCTCATATGAAACTTTCTCGTAACACAGACTGACACAGTCTGAGCACCTCGAACGGCGACCGAACGTGGACTCCCCATTCCAAATTGTCTGTGTTCACCCAAGAAAACTCTGTCAAGCACCACTCAAGCCAGTTGAACTACTGATAGGCAAAATTGCTAAAATACTTAATTTGAACCATTTATGCATACATGATACATCAAATCACATGGAAATTTTCGAAGAAATATTATGCTGTTGTCAGTTTACCTTCATCTACCATAGTTTATTTACAAACAATAATTCTTATGGTTTTCCTCCGTTTACAATCTACTTTAAGAAAACATTAAGTAATTTCCCATGTATCTAAAGTTTACAGTACTGCCACTATTTGTAATGTTTCTCTTTTTGTTTGGTAAGATAAGATGTTTTTAACTTCACGAAATCCACTTTTTGTACTATCATTTAAACAGGTGAAAAATTTCAGTATATCTACTATCACAGTCAGATACAGTTCTACTTGTATCCGTAGACACCTCGTTTATTGAAATCGGATGACGCGTTGCCGAGACATTTACCGTTTAGCTCACAATGCGGATATCGAAGGCGCGTCTTTACACGCATAATCGTCCATATCTTCCGCTTCAGATGAGCCTACTGGATGTTCAGTGACACATATGGTTCAATATTTTTTAATTATGAGGTAAGGTCTAATTTTGCACTGGGCGCGAGAAGCGGCCACGAGAAATAAGCACCCGTTGTGTTGCCCAACGGACCCGTTTTCTCGGTCACGCGGTCGCCTTAGAGGCCGGTGTAAATCCTGAGACAACCCCATGTGCGGAGCATAGTGTGAAACTGGCCCTCCAAATGCTCCTGTCAAACTGACTTCAGCTGTCAACACGAATATTACCCGATCTTAGCTGCCGCCTGTGCGTTCGCGGTCGCGTGTTTGTGACTGAATAAGTGTCTCTTCTCTTGTACAATAGGCTGTTGTGTTACGGTTGCGATGTACGGGGTTAGACAAAACTGAAGAAACAAGCACCATACCACGTTTAATATGGTGTAGAAAACCTGTTGCCATTCGAAACAGCTTCCATTCATTCTGAAATGCAGACATAATAGAAAAATGGTTTCATGAATGTGAATATAAAAATGGTTCAAATGGCTCTGAGCACTATGGGACTTAACATCTATGGTCATCAGTCCCCTAGAACTTAGAACTACTTAAACCTAACTAACCTAAGGACAGCACACAACACCCAGCCATCACGAGGCAGAGAAAATCCCTGACCCCGCCGGGAACCGAACCCGGGAACCCGGGCGTGGGAAGCGAGAACGCTACCGCACGACCACGAGATGCGGGCGAATATATATATATATATATATATATATATATATATATATATATATATATATATATATATATATATGTGTGTGTGTGTGTGTGTGTGTGTGTGTGTGTGTGTGTGTTCCACATCTACTCCTAAATCACTGGACCGATTTCAACCAAACTAGGTACACCTATACCTTATTGTTTAGTAACAACCACTATGGGGATAAGAACCAAATACCTTTCACGGTTCAGGAAATATGACGTCATACACAATGAGAAGAGTGAGAACATGTCGCATCATGCATGAAGTTTTAATATATATACATGTTTAAATTTATTACTTCTGTGCTACTAAGTCTATCCGCGATAAATTTGCAGACAGTATCCATGACACGTGGCACTTCGGGAAAGCACGTAAGGGGTGGACGGGGCCTAATCAGTTACCGTTGGTTGCACAGGAAACACATACACTTTATTTTTAAAAAACAAAACTCGCAACAATCATTTTTAAAAGATTTTACTACACCATTGGCTGAAAGCCTTATTAGAATAATTGCAAGCTATTGTCGGCTGAAGGCCACGAGCAATGTTACACAAAATCAATGGCTGAAGGCCTGATTAAGAAGGTTGAAAATTATTCGTGGGTTGAAGGCCACAAGCAATTTCAGAATACACAAGGGATGAAGGCCTGAATTACAAATAAGGTGGACAATTACACTTTAAAAATACTAAAACCCTTTCTAATAATATCAGTAACTTGTAACAAGCCATAGTGACGGCTGAAGGCCTCACTAAAACAGGATGGAAAATCATTTGTCGGCTGAGGACCACAAGCAGTGTTACAAACAATTAACGGCTGAAGGCCGGAATTACAAGTGGGGAAGGCAATAACTTGTTAAAACACTAGGGTAAATTTTAAACAATTATGACAACTCGTCCAAATAAGACGGAATGACAAACAGACAGTGCTCCCTGGATCGACCTGAGGAAGGTGACTGCAGCTGTGTGAGCTGTGAGACAGGCAGCCAAGAGTTGTACTCACGTAACAGGATGGCAACTCACACTAGGGGTAGTAGCTTAAGCGCCGACCAACCGACGAACCAATGCGCCTATCGTCCGATCACCGGTACAACGTTGGGCGGAGAGGCGGACAGCACCACGTCCTCAGAAACACACCCAAGGCCGAAGGAAACATTAGAACCAAGGTAGACCTCCCCAAAACATATGCACCGTACAATTCAAGAGGCTGTCGAACTACACGCCGTGTCGGACAGCATCAACATGACGAGGAAAGGTACACTGCCCGAAAAGTACGTGAGCCTCCAGGGCAGGTAACTGGGGCGTTAGCGGCCACAACGGAGAAAATACCGCTGGTTGCACTTCACTAATAAGAATAATACTGAATCCAAACTAACATCAACGAGCAGAAAGCGGCTAATAGCTTCCGCCAACCTGACAGTCTCCACTTGTTGCGACTGGTCTCACGGACCCTGGGAGCCGCAACATGCAAACAACAGCGAGATCTCAAACAGTGGAGGTTTCGGTACTGGACACGGTTCACTCAACTTCAAACGTCCTGGGGTCGGTCGTCGGCTACAGCCCCTCGGTCCGACAGTGCCCGCACGCCGCCAGCGGTCCCGGCCTGCCCTCGCGCTGCGGACCTCCTCTCTGCTCCGTCCCAAGCTGAACTGATATCCGTTCGCAACTACCCCACCAAATCCATTACGCAGACAGCATTAAAATAACTGCTCATTCAAAACCACAAAATACACACGGACCCGGGAAAACAATTCCACCAACAACTCACAATACTAAAACCAGTCACTGTGAAACAACAAGGACGGTCCGCAGCTCGTGGTTGTGCGGTGGCGTTCTCGCTTCCCACGCCCGGGTTCCCGTGTTCGATTCCCGGCGGGGTCAGGGATTTTCTCGTGATGACTGGGTGTTGTGTGCTGTCCTTAGGTTAGTTAGGTTTAAGTAGTTCTAAGTTCTAGGGGACTGATGACCATATATGTTAAGTCCCATAGTGCTCAGAGCCATTTGAACCATTTGAGCCAACAAGGACGAATTATAAGTCGACACAAACACAGAGAAGCCAGAAGCGGTCGGAAGACCAATTGCACGTCGTTCGCTGCGACTACCGACCGAACGACCAACCAACGGTCGTCCCCACTCAAGTCAGGCACGGGAAATATCCCAGTATAAATCGTCGACTGACAACTTATTGTCATGAGGTCACTTCGACGGACACAAACACACACAGGTGAAAGTTGCACTACTCGAATATCACGGTTCATTCAACTAAAACTTTCAGAATCCGGTCCATGACGTGGTCGTGCACTCTCGCGACCACATCCTTCCGTCGGGCAGTGCATGTGTGTCGCCAGCGGTAGGGCGAGTACTGGCTACTCGGACCTCACTGTTGCTCCGTCCCAACTCCACTCACACGACACACCACGACCCGGAAATACTAGAGACCGCTCCAAAGATGGTACCACAGTAGGCGCTATCGATAAGCGCTGCTGCTGCCACTCACGGACAGACACGGCGAGCAAACGTAGTGGCGCCAGTGAACACACTAAGAAAAGACGCCAAGCTATGAACGGCATGAACGCGAGCCGCACACGGCTCAATCCACATACGGAACAAAATTCATTTACAGAATTATATCATGGTACCACACATAATTCAAGATATGTGACGTAATAACAACTGAGATGCGTGAAAAACTGCCGATGGTTGATAAATTTTAAATTGGTTACTTCTGTGCTACTAATTCTGTTCGCAACACATTTTGCACACGATATCCACATATAAAACTGAATGTACCTGCAAAATTATATCACTGTTTGACGCGTACGACAGGAGATACGACGTCATAAACTCTGAGATGCGTATGAAACTCTGGATCATGCATGACGTTTAAATTTCTTACTTCTACTACTTACTACGAACTCTTTTCGCAACACATTTTTGAGACAGTATTCGCATGTACCAGTGACTGTACCTACACAAATATATAACTACACTGCACACAGTTGGAGAAATCTAACGTCATAAATACTGAGATGCGTGAATAGCTTCCACATCATTCAAGAAGTTTTAATAAATATATTCCTTACTATTAAGACACTGCTAAACTTGAGTCAAGCAAATCCCTGACACCTGGCAGCGTTTGTGACAGCTTTCAACTGCGAATCGCAAACGGGTGTGGGCAAAAACAATAGCCGTCTATAGAGTTGCGAAGATGCATTGCCACAGAGATGTTTACAAAAACGTGTGGTAGACATGAAAAGCAGATGCGCCCAGCGTACAGAAACTATCCGGCATCATCTCACTCCGAGTATACTGTAGGACTACATAATAAGGTTTCGTTTCTTATAGAAAATTGCCAAAATGCCAGCTAGTGGATAAACGTCTCATACGGTTTTCAAGGGACCTTATATCATTCTTCTTGCAAAATAGAAGAAAGTTCAGATAACGATGATGGACGTGGATAGCGATCACAGACTTTTTTCTCCAAGATAAAACATGGAGGCACAGATATACTGAGATCTGGTGACTGTGGTGTCACAAAACCAGTCCTGGAAGATGCGAGCTGAATGTACAGCTGCCTGTCGTCTTGGACCATCAACATTGGGGAACAACTACTGTACCACAGGATGCACCTGTTCAGCCAAAATGGTCACGATATCGTTGGCAGTCAACATTTCACTATTGGGACGTTGACTCGGCCAGAAGTTGGCAACAGTGTGAAACAAGACTCATTCGACCAAATGACTTTCTTCCACTGCTGAATAGTCCTGGTTTTATGGGTTCGGCCTGTTAATGAGCATATGCATTCTGGTGAGTGAGTTAGGAATTCCAGCACGCTTTGCAGCTCCCTTCGTGTTGTTTTGTTGCTGACAGGGTTCGCAAGTGCAGTGACTTTCGCAGCTGACGTTCTCATTTTGCGACACAATCCTCTTCAGTGACCGCCTGTCACTAGTACTGAACACGTACTTTCGTCCACTTTCTGACTTAGCGGAAGATATTCTTCCGCCTTCCCTGTACGTGGCATAAATATTCGATCATTTCTCTGGAGATGGCACAAAACACAATAGCCTCTGGGGAGTTTCTATGACACGTGACTGCTGTAAATCTCATGCTGTTACGTTTTGGCGGTTCACTTTTCCACTTAACATAGCCACATCGCTGAATCTAAACGTGAAGGGAAATTATCATCTTCCATATCCAAATGCAAACTGAGTTCACAAAATTCTACTCGCTGTTGTTTATCAGCGTGGTTAGAAACATAAACTTCGCCGTAAAACACGCAGACAACCACGTGAGGAATGGATGACTGTCGGCTTGCACGGCGAGCATACTTCAGTGAACAATGTGCAGAACAGCTGCCTTGGATAATCCCTCTGGTTTCCTTAAGGGGCTCCGGAACGCCCTATACTTGCAATGTTAAAATAACGCTTATAAATTACATCTTTCCTCACAAAGTATTTGAGGTAGGAAGTTGAACGTTTTACAGATTATTTATTGGAATATGGGCTACAACTTAACACAGGGATTTTACAAAATTTTAGTTCAGTTATTAAAGATAATTTTTTTTCAATTGTAATGAAAATTCACAACATTTTTTTGCAATTTTTTATTTATATATTCAAAAATATACAGTTTTTTGGAAAAAGGCTGTGTTAAATTATGCAGAAGGTACTGTGTAACATTTACTGAAAGTTTGAAACAAATATGTTTGGAAGATCCTTAGAAAACATGTAATTAGTATGAGAAAATAAAAGTTTTGGGAATCGAGCGACAAAGATTGGATTAACTTTTTAGTGCATTCCAGGTCCATAGGATGGATTATCTTCATCCTCTGCAAACTCCTCCTCCAGCTTCCTCTTGTTCCTCCTCCTGTTTACTCTTGCTTGTATTCCTAGACTCTTTACAGCCCTGTCTGCAGCCCGAAGGCGTTCCTTGTCTAAAGCAAGCATCGCTCGTACCATGTTAGAACCTATCTTCATTCCCATATTTCTAAATACCTTGCACCTTACAATGTTGCCATCATTGAAAGTCGCAACAGCATCGTACACACCAAAGTGAAGTGTTTCTATTCCAACAAATACAGTCTTGGGGATTCTCGACCATATAACACTATTTACACTTTCATTGGGGTTTTGAGTTTTTCCGTGAATACACTTTTTCAACAGTTCAGGTGCTGCTAAGTCTCTGAATATAGGTTTTATCACCTCCATTATTGCATGAGGCAGACTATGCTTATGAGTGTACACTTCACCAGTTAGCAATCCTTTGTTATATTTACACCAACTGTCTTCTTCTTTGGGACACAGGCTATGTTGGGGATTTTCATCGTCTTTATTGTTTACAGTAATAACACATACCCTTGGCTTTCCAACATTTCTCCTTTTCTTAAAAGCCTTCAGAGGATTTCTAATAACTTTACTTTTACTCATTATTATACTTCAACAAAACAGAGACTCAAGAAACAGAATTAATTACGAATATTTTCGAGATAACGACAGAGTAAATAAACATGAAACAATCGACAATCACACCAGCGATATATATTGAACCATCACAGGTTAGCCACAACACATACTTTATCTCACATCACTAAAATGTACCTGATCAACACGGACGTTAATAATAACACCATTTGACAGCAGTTTAACAGCGCCACAGTAGGTCACGCCCACGTAGAACACATTTCAAAAAAAATTTAAAAATAGTTGTAGTCTTCGGAATTGAATAAATTATATATCTATTAAAAGGTAATAGTCTGCAGATTCAGAAAACGCAAAAAAGTAAAAATTGAACTTTTCATGATTTTGAGCCTTTCCGGAGCCCCTTAAAGGGAGAGAAACTTACCCTTTCTTAAATGCACCAAAACCAGAAATCTCCCTCTGCCTGTTGATTTCCCCAGGGGCGTTTCTTCTTCTTTCTCCGCATATACAAAAAATCTCTTTTTCACCATATATTTCAATCATTCTGTCATCCCTCTCTTCAGAGGCAACATGATTTGGTGCCCACATGATTTGAGAGAAAATTCGTCGTGTAATACACAACAAAGTGCGCCGCAGTAGCGATGTCGTTCCCTAGAATTTGTCATATCGGGGTCCATCTTACGTGTCTACCCTGTAGGTGGACTGCCTTTTCTTTGGTATGTGTTTACCATCTGAAATAGGAGAATTAGTGTTTCACATTTTTGAACTTCGTAAATAACAAGCCACCAGAATAGACCCATCACATTTAGGTCAAAACAGCACCACGAGTGAATCTCTATTTTCGATGTTGACCACACTGCACTACGAAGAAAATGAGGGAATGAAGCACTGCCATGAGAAACATGCAGTACAAAATACGTAACCGTTAAACTGGAAATTAAACTTTCCGCTGCATAAGTTGTACAACAGAAAAGTTTACTTTACGAAAATGCCCTAAAGAGTACCAACCTAGTTTCAGAAAGTATTTTTACCCAGGAGAACAAAGATTTGTGTGGCACAAGCAAGCGTTCCGTGTTAACCACAAGCTGCAACATTCGACATGAGCGAAAATTAGAGGGAAGCGTAAGAAAACAAACACACTATGGTTAAAACTTATTTTTTCGTCACAAACAATCCCTATATCGAAATAACCTTGAGTTACCCAAGTTCCATAACAGTTTCTATATGTATAGGTTAATGTTATTTCAAACCTCTTGTTGTTAACTTTCTCTCAAAAATGCATGGCCTTAATGATATTTGCGAACTCAAAACACATCTTTCGAACGCCAAAAATGTATAGAGAGTTACTTTTTCTGTTATTCAGAAGTTATGTTTACTTTTATTCGTTTCGCAGTAATAATCAACTTTCTGACATCCATTTTTTTCCTCGAGGTCTGTGGTTAACTTTTGACAAAACGAGCCGTTTTCTGAAACGCAGTTTGGGGCGCCGTCGCTCGCGACTGGAAGCAACTCTGTAACTCGCACACAGACCACCGCTCCAGCAGGACATGGAGTTTAATGTTTTAACGAGTTGTCTGATGCGGCAGTCTAAATTTCCGGACATGCAGTTACCAAAATGACATTACAGTGATGATGTAGCATAATCGAATTTTCTCTCCTTCCACATTTAACATGTGTCTGGGACAGCTTGCCATATTAAGGTAAGTAATAGTAATTTTTGTTATAAGCATACTTTCTAAGGAGTTACAAAGTTACTCGGTTTATAATGTGAGCGAAGATAAATATGCTAAACAACGGCTAGCAGTAAATTTTGTTTAGTCTCTGTATGACTAGTAGTGTGGGTCTCTCTGTCTCTATTTCTGTCTCTTTTGTTTGGTAACTGGATCTTTCTTACAACTAGATATGGTTCTTTTGACACCAATTGCGGAAACACCTTAGATATATGAAGGGATCATTGGGATGATGATGTAAGTGAGTTTTGCTCATTTTGAGAAATTGAACGTACTGTGAATCATTGTGCGAGAAATTCAGGAAAGCCTAATAGCGGTATGTATATGGATATTGACCCTAATAAACGACAACACAAATTCAGTATTGTCATAATAATATTATCACTGTAATTATTATAAATTTGATTATAAATTCTATGAACTTTACTTTTAACTAAAATTTCACTTTGTATTAACAATACTTGAGCAGAATTAAATGTAGTAATATTAAAATTATCAAAGTAATTATTATAAATGCATGAATTTCACTTTGATTTAACAATAATTGAGCATAATTAAGTGTAGTAATATTATCATCATAATTGTGTATAAACTGCATGAATTTCAGTTTGAATCAAAACAAAAATACAAACACCACCTTTGTCCTCAAAAGTAGCTTTCAGAGAATGAAAAACACACACACAAACACACACACTCACACACACAAACACACACACACACACACACACACACAAACGCACACACACCACATGGTGAATATGAAGGATGGAATGTAACACGTTCAACAACTCCTTTCTCTTCAAACTACTCATTGGTCGTATTTCACCGCTAGTGGTTCATTTTTTATACTGTTGAGTTGGACTTGAGTCCTTTCTTTCCTTTTTGTATGTACGACGTGAAACATTCAATATTAGCATTCAAAGTTGTAATGTATTTCCGTAGGTTCAGATCGTCTGCAGTGCAACCACTGCCGGCCGCTGGTGGCCGAGCGGTTCTGGCGCTACAGTCTGGAACCGCGCGACCGCTACGGTCGCAGGTTCGAATCCTGCCTCGGGCGTGGATGTGTGTGTTGTCCTTAGGTTAGTTAGGTTTAAGTAGTTCTAAGTTCTAGGGAACTTATGACCTCAGCAGTTGAGTCCCATAGTGCTCAGAGCCATTTGAACCATTTTTTTGCAACCACTGAACTTGTAGCCGAGTTACTGGGCATCTCAATTCATTAGTTTTGCGCTCAACTACTGCCTTCTACAAAGCTAACGTAGGTAAAAATTCTTCTTTTTTCATCTGTGGTGCTGTAGACGGCTGCTTCCTTCGTGACTAAGCAATGACTTTATACCAGTCTGACAGTGTGTAGATAGTTCTTCCTTTTACTTGGAACTCCCAGAGTGAAAATCAGCACCGTTTGCCAGATTTGAGTGCCCACTTGTCATTAAACTATGGCCAAGAACATATATTTAACGTAGTAGATTTCTCACCGTTTCAAACAGGACGGTGCCATTTTAAAATTTGTGTTTTATCCAGTGCAGGCATTAATGTACATTGTTATGTGTTTTGTTGTACTAGCCACTTTTAAGTGTTTCACTATATATGATGAAATTTCCTGTGATCCTCTCGGAGCTATAGTTTCGTCCCATACATACATGACAGCAGAGTCAGTTCTGACTGCTGAAAGCAGAGCAGTGATCCCCTTCAATTTACATATAAAGTTCTGAGGTCGTGACAGCCAGACTATAACAATATAAACTGCGTTTATAATATGCTACTGAACACTTTAACTTTGAAACGCTACGAACTTTTGCACCAACCTAATATCATGATTTCTTATATCTGTAGCATATGCAAATGAACAGAAAACATCAACGACTTCTTTCGCCTACAAATAAGGGCATAATTCCTGAATCGTCTAAATAATCATACTAAATTTGGGACTACTGCTCCACTAAATAAGAGTGTAAAATATGACACATTTTCACGTATAAAGGGAGGGAGATCTTATATAAGAAAACTGTATTCAGTCCTTTACTCTGAGATATTTGTTAACGAGAAAGCTGGTAGAAATATCCCTAGAACATAGATCACACTCATGTTTAAATATGAAACCTAGATCGTTGTCTGTGAGTAAGTAGCAATGTTGCAGTAAAAGTATTTTAAGTACTCACTTGAAAGAAACAAACACACAAAAAGATTTAAATAAATGCCCGTAAAAAGTCACTACTTTTAGCGATGTAGTGTTTCTAAAAAGGGGCTCTGAGCACTATGGGACTGAACAGCTGTGGTCATCAGTCCCCTAGAACCTAGAACTACTTAATCCTAACTAACCTAAGGACATCACACACATCCATGCCCGAGGCAGGATTCGAACCTGTAGTGTTTCTCACACAGTTACTCATTCGAATGATATTTAAAGCTGTTAACAAAATAACAGTTCAAAATGGTTCATATGGTTCTGAGCACTATGGGACTTAATATCTGAGGTCATTAGTCCCCTAGAACTTAGAACTACTTAAACCTAACTAACCTAAGGACATAACACACATCCATACCCGAGGCAGGAGATTCGAACCTGCGACCGTAGCGGTCGCGCGGTTCCAGACTGAAGCTCCTAGAACCGCTCGGCCACACCGGCCGGCAAAATGACAGTAGAACGAAATTAATTAATATTTCTCTGAGAAGAAGATCTCCTTGCTAGTCACTGAATCAGGCAAGATCTGAATGTAATTAATCTGTATTTTTGCATTAATTAGCGTTCAGAAACTTCCTCTGTTGTATTCTGTCTTTTTTTTGAGATTTATTAATTACGTGTTCTATTTCTTCAGGATTTCTGGTTCTTCGACGTTTTCCAATGCATAAAAGAAAAATTTTCCGAGTCGTTGAAAGGTTCTGGTGGCTTCAACACAGATTAATGTCAAGTGAAAATCTGTGGTTCCAGAGAGCATTTTATGTCTCCAACAAGTATGATGTATGTACGCAGACTGAAGCGACAAATGAAAATTTGTGTCAAGGCAGGGATTCAAATATGTATCTCCTGCTCACTAAGCTGATGCACTAACCACACCACCACCTTGAGACAGTGGGTTTGCACAACTGTGCGGACTACCCTAGCACGTCTCTCTCCTACATGCAATGTTGTTCAGGTTTAGGGGCAATACCAAAATGCTTTTGTACAAGCTTTCATTCATCACTTCAGTGTGCATATATCTGTCACAAATTAATCAACTGCAGATTCTTTATTTTTGCAAACATAATTATTTTATTTCGTTTTCTGTAATATACTGGGCTTTAGGGATATAGGCCGCCAGGTAGCCGAGAGCGCTAATGCGCTGCTTCCTGGACTCGGGAAGGCGCGCCGACCCCGGATCGAATCCACCCGGCGGATTAACGACGAGGGCCGGTTGCCGGACAGCCTGCGTGTAGTTTTTAGGCGGTTTTCCACATCCCCCTAGGTCAATACCGGGCTGGTCCTCACGTTCCGCCTCAGTTACACGACTCGCAGACATTTGAAGCACGTTCGCACTATTTCCTGAATTACACTTGATGCAGACAGATTAGGGTACACTGATTCCATCCCAAGGGGCCAACTGGGGGGGGGGGGGGAGGGTACGTTGTGGCTGCAGCAAGGGCATCCGCATCGGGAAGAAGACTGAGCGTTAGGGATATACGTGCAGCTATTGTGACCGTTCGTATCTTATTATCTACCAACCTCAGTGGGTTAGTTGTTTTCTATGTATCTAACAGTCTTGCCACAGATTGCCTCAAACATGTCACTAATTCACTACCTGATGTTCTCTGCACGGTCGTAACTGCACCAGTACGTGGACGACACTTGTCAGTATAGAGTAACTATTTTGTGTCCATGCATCCACAATTCATCAGCTGGCCTGCTGCCCAGGACAAAATAAACCTTAGTAGCTTGCTCTTGCCACATATCCTTAGAGCACAAACCAACCTAAAAACATACTATTCGCAATAGCTACTATTATTAGACCGAAAATGAAGTAAATACTAGTGTAAGTTATTCAGTACATTGTCCTCAGTCACCCATAAAATCTCTGCAGTTACACCTGTAATACCCCATTGATAACATTCACTCTCTATTTTTCTTTTCATGCACAACTTCATATACAGTTCCTGTTTAATTTTTGTGTGCCTTCGCCCTAAGACTGCAAGTAATGAACAACTAATTTTCCAGTTGTAATTACTAGGCTAACAGCAAAAATAAAACAGAAATAAAAATTGGTCGTCAGCGATATTTATTTTTCAGTCTGTTTTCATTGCCTGTTAGAATCGTTAAACGAAAGACTGACATTTTTATGATTATATCAGTATTTTATTTTAAAACAATGTCTGTTTGACGGATAAAAAAACGCCAAAACGAGCTCAATTCTACGTTAAATAAGTGCGTCTTTGATTCATAAACAAAACGTCTTCGGTCCGGGTTCGAATCCCGCCGCTGCTTAAATTTTGATTAATAATCAGCATTGGCGGCCGAATACTTCCGGCATAAGAAGTTACCCTCATTCTGCCAACGGCCTTGTCCAAGAGGGCGGAGGAGCGAACAGAGGTACTGGTCACTTACTTTTTCTAGGGGTGGGAAACTGCCCCTGAAGGCGGAAGAATCAGCAAAGATCAACGGCATGAAGATGCAGAAGGCAATGGAAACCACCGCATTAAACACATGTAACGTGTATCCACAGGACATGTGGCCTGTAATTGAAGAAGTGTCATGATGATCTCTCCTTTAGCAAAAGATTCTGGAATAGTCCCCCATTCGGATCTCCGGGAGGGTACTGCCAAGGGGGCGCTAACCATGAGAAAAAGAAACGAAATCAGTTCTACTTGACGGGACGTGGAATGGAAATTTGTGGTAAGGTCTTATGGGACCAAACTGCTAAGGTCATCGGTTCCTATGCTTACGCACTACTTAATCTAACACACACCCATGGCCAAGGGAGGACTCGAACCTTCGACGGAGGGAGCCGCGGCGGCTGTGATAAGACGCCCTCAGACGGCGCGGCTACCCCGCGCGGCTGGCATGGAATGTCAGAAGCTCGAAAGTGCTAGGGAAACTAGAAAATCTGAAAATGGAAATGCAAAGGCTCAATCTGGATATAGCAGAGGTCAGTGAAGTGAAGTGGAAGGAGGACAAGGATTTCTGGTCAGATGAGTATAGGGTAATATCAACAGCAGCAGAAAATGGTATAACGGGAGTAGGATTCGTTATGAATAGGAAGATAGTGCAATGAGTGTGTTACTGTGAATAGTTCAGTGATAGGGTTATTTTTATCAGAATCGACAGCAAACCAACACCGACAACGATAGTTTACGTACACATGCCGACGACGCAAGCTGAAGAGACAGAGAAAGTGTATGAGGACATTGAAAGGGTAATACAGTATATAAAGGGAGATGAAAATCTAATAGTCATGGGGGACTGCAATGCAGTCGTAGGGGACGGAGTAGATGAAAAGGTTACAGGAGAATATGGGCTCGGGACGAGGAATGAGAGAGGATAAAGATTAATTGAATTCTGTAATAAGCTTCAGATAGTAATTGCGAATACTCTGTTCAGGACTCACCAGAGGCGGAGGTAGGTACACTTGGAAAACGCCGGGTGATACGGGAAGATTTCAGTTAGATTACATCATGTTCAGACAGAGATTCCGAAATCAGATACTGGATTGTAAGGCGTACCCAGGAGCAGATATAGACTCAGATCACAATATAGTAGTGATGAAGAGTAGGCTGAAGTTCAAGACATTAGTCAGGAAGAATCAATACGCAAAGAAGTGGGATACGGAAATACTAAGCAATGACGAGATACGCTTGAAGTTCTCTAAAGCTGTAGATACAGCAATAAGGAATAAGTAGGCAGTACAATTGAAGAGGAATGGACTTCCCTAAAAGGGGCGGTAACAGAAGTTGTGAAAGAAAACATAGGCACAAAGAAGGTAACCACGAAGAAACCATGGGTAACAGAAGAAATACTTCAGTTGATCGATGAAAGGAGGAAGTACAAAAATGTTTCGGGAGACTCAGGAATACAGAAATACAAGTCACTGGGGAATGAAATATATAGGAAGCGCAGGGAAGTTAAGACGAAATGGCTGCAGGAAAAATGTGAAGAAATCGAAAAAGAAATGATTGTCGGTATGACTGACTCAGCGTACAGGAAAGTCCTAACAACCTTCGGTGAAATTAAAAGCAAGGGTGATAACATTAAGAGTGCTACGGGAATTCCACTGTTAAATGCAGACGAGAGAGCGGATAGGTGGAAAGAATACGTTGGAGGCCTCTATGAGGGGGACATTTGTCTGATGTGATAGAAGAGCCAACAGAAGTCGATTTAGAAGAGATAGGGGACACGGTATTAGAATCAGAATTTAAAAGAGCTTTGGAGGACTTAAGATGAAATAAGGCAGAAGGGATAGATAACATTCCATCAGAGTTTCTAAAATCGTTCGGGGAAGTGGTAACGAAACGACTATTCACGTTGGTGTGTAGAACGTACGCGTATGAGTCAGATGAAATACCATCTGACTTTCGAAAAAACATCATCCACACAATTCAGAAGACGGCAAGAGCTGACAAGGGCGGGAATTATCGCACAATCAGCTTAATAGCTCATGCGTCCAAGTTGCTGACAAGAATAATATACAGAAGAATGGAAAAGAAAATTTAGTATGCGATAAATGACGATCAATGACTTTAGGAAAGGTAAAGGCACGAGAGAGGCAATTCTGACGTTGCGGTTAATAATGGAAGCAAGATTAACGAAACATCAAGACACATTCATAGGATTTGTCGATCAGGAAAAAGCGTTCGACAATGTAAAATGGTGCAAGATGTTCGAAATTCTGAGAAAAATAGGGATAAGCTACAGGGAGAGACGGGTCATATACAATATGTACAACAGGCAAGAGAGAATAATAAGACGACCAAGAACGAAGTGCTCATATTAAAAAGGGTGTAAGACAAAGACGTAGTCTTTCGCCCCTACTGTTCAATCTGTATATCGAGGAGGCAATGATGGAAATAAAAGAAAGGTTCAGGAGTGGAATTAAAATTCAAGGTGAAAGGATATCAATGATACGAATCGCTGATGACATTGCTATCCTGAGTGGAAGTGAAGAAGAATCACATGATCTGCTGAATGGAATAAACAGTCCAATGAGTACAGAATATGGATTGAGAGTAAATCGAAGAAAGACGAAGGTAATGTAGTAGAAATGAGAACAGCGAGAAACGTAATATCAGGATCGATGGTCACGAAGTAGATGAAGTTAAGGAATTCTGCTACCTAGGCAGTAAAATGACGAGTGACGCACGGAGCAAGAAAAGCAGACTAGCAATGACAAAAAGGGCATTCCTTGCTAAGCGAAGTCTACTCATATCAAATACCGGTCTTAATTTGAGGAAGAAATTTCTGAGTACGTACGTCTGGAGTACAGCATCGTAAGATTGAAACATGGACTATGGGAAAACCGGAACGGAAGAGAATCGAAGCATTTGAGATGTGGTGCTACAGACGAATGTTGAAAATTAGGTGGACTGATAAGGTAAGGAATGAGGAGGTTCTGTGCAGAATCGGAGAGGAAAGGAATATGTGGAAAACATTGATAAGGAGAAGGGACAGTATGATGGGACATCTGTTAAGACATGGGGGAATGACTTCCATGGTACTAGAGGAAGCTGTAGAAGGCAAAAACTGTAGAGGAAGACAGAGATTGGAATACATCCACCAGATAACTGAGGACGTAGATTGCAAGTGCTACTCTGAGATGAAGAGGTTAGCACAGGAGAGGAATTTGTGACAGGCCGTATCAAACCAGTCAGAAGACTGATGGGAGTAAAAATCACATAAGCCAATGCCTGGAACTAAAACGTGACACCAAGGGCTGGAAGATACTTGATATTCATGATGATGAGGTCTCATACTCCGAGGACCATAGGGGACGATGCGGGAGACCCGCACCGCCGTACTAGGCAAGGTCCTAGCAGAGGTGGTTTCCCATTGCCCTCTTCCGACCGTAATGGGGAGAGGAAAAATTCCTGACCCCGCCGGGAATCGAACCCGTGACCCCATGCGCGGGAAGCGACTACGCTACCGCAAAACTACGATGTGAGGACGTGATATTCAGCTTTTTTGGAATTACCTAATGTTATTTTAGCAGGAAAAGACAGGAAACAGAGTAAAGAAAATTACTTTATAGTGATGACTGAGGACAACGTGTGGAACAGTATTTACTTCATTTGCAGACTACTGGTCATATGTTTTTAGGTTGGCTAGTATGTGTTACTTATTTTATTTATTTACACGTCAAGTTCGGTAGGACCAAATTGAGGAGAAAATCTCCAAGGTCATGGAACGTGTCAGTACATGAAATTACAACATAAAAATAATAACAGATAAAAATAAATGTTTATGAACCCGAAAAAAGTCAGTCTATAAGTTTAAGTAAACGCATTCAACAATACAACAAGAATCAGCCTAATTTTTCAAGGAACTCCTCGACAGAACAGAAGGAGTGAGCCATGAGGAAACTCTTCAGTTTCGATTTGAAAGCGCGTGGATTACTGCTAAGATTTTTGAATTCGAGTGGCTGCTTATTGAAAATGGATGCAGCAGTATACTGCACACTTTTTTGCACAAGAGTTAAGGAAGTCCGATCGAAATGCAGGTTTGATTTCTGCCGAGTATTAACCGAGAAAGCTGCTTATTCTTGGAAATAAGCTAATATTATTACCAAGAAACGACAATAATGAATTTATATATATTGAAAGGCCATTGTCAAAATACCGAGACTCGTGAACAGGGGTCGACAAGAGGTTCGTGAACTTACACCACTTATTGCCCGAAGCGCCCGTTTCTGAGCCAAAGATATCCTTTTAGAATGGGAAGAGTTACCCCAAAATATAATACCATACGACATAATTGAATGAAAATAAGCAAAGTAGACTAATTTTCGTGTCGAACGATCACTTTCACGTCTCTCTGAAAAAAAAAACTATTGCTGTTGCTGACTGCCCTTTCGTTAATTGTTGCTTTTATAAAAATTGTTTTTGCTCCTTCTGGTTTATTTAATTATTTTTAATTATTATTGGCGTAACAACGCATATATGGAAAGAGTGACGTGAAATTCTTTTAACAATGCTGTGCTTTTAATTGCTTTATCATCGTTACCCTTTTTTAGCAAAATAAAATGATGGAAGTATTATTGTTCTGAATCTGGCCTACAATTTAAAGAACGATTTTTAGTAACTGCAACTCATGCTAAGTATCAATATATCTTTCCTACTTCATAATTATTCAAAGTTGAAATTAATGTCCTATGATCACTGATGTTACAGTTCGTACGATCGTTCACAAATACAAGTTTGCAGTGGATTTTATTTCTTACTAAATGCTATTTCATACCACGGCTAGCCCAAGAACATGAGACTCTCATTAAAGAAAATTACGTATTCACTATAAAATTTAGCCAGATCAGAACGGAGCACAGCAAGTTTCCTATCAGATTCTTTAGGTACATAAAATTATTTGCACTGAAAATTATATCCTATCAGCAGCCCGCGTCAACCTGCAACACATCATAAAATCTGCTGATCTTCACTGCCAGCCTGGGAGCTAAAAGAAATAATATTATTTTTTACTATTATTTTACCGCTTCCTTGCGGTATACTCGACTATATTGTAAGTCGTTTAAATACGCCGCGGCAGCGGCTCTTCTTTCTCCACACAGCTCAGCTCCACAGATAATATTTTTATATGGCTGAAAAATATCTTAACAGGATGGGATAATAGGCAGGCACACTTTAACATTTAAGTAATACAAGTTTTCATTTAAACAACTCTATTTAAACATTTAAATATCTTAATAATTACAGACCTGTGTACATTCACGCGCAATGGCGTCCAATTCACAATCTCGACAAAAGAAAGCTATCTTCGCGCTCTCGACAATAACAGGAGATCTTTCTCTCACAGCTTTCAGATTAAGAAGACAAAGACATTGTTTTACATCATGCCTTATATACAAATTCATTTGGTGATCTTTGTACAACATTTATCTTCTGTGTCGGTCTTATTACTCGCCGACACAGACGTTCTCAAAAATAAAAAATAAAGAAAATAATACATAATTTTACATAATGACACAATATGACACATCTAATATTTTAATTATTACATAATATATTGTCTTTGTTTATTACAAGACGTTACACTGCCCCCTGGCAGCATTTGACTAACGATGAAAATGTTCGGCAATATGCTGCCACTAACGTCTGTCTTGTTTATGGTTTATTACTTTGGTTGGAACATTCACTTTACACTACTCAGTTCTTTTCCACGGTAGGTTTAATTACACTTCGTATACTGTTCTTACACTTTGCGAGGTGACCGTCAACCTAGTCCCAGGGTCATTACATTTATTTGGCTCCCCCATTCGGGCTACGTGCGATCAGAAAACCTGGGAAAACTGCGCCGGAGCCATGGTCATCTCACGAAAAGTTTAGACTCTATTCAATGTCCACATATAACAAAGGCTATTTGTGATAGCATGCTACACTTTTAGTCTCTTTGTTATCAATATACTACTTGTATTCTGGATTGTTATGAAAGTCACTTATTACACATTTTTACAATAGTATAATGAACCGTCTTTGCACTTACTCGCGACAGTTGGTTTAAAATGTCTAGCATTCGTGCGAGTACCTTTCATTAACATGACGCAAACATATTAGATCGATACATCACTAAATCCATGAATATTGTGAGTTCGTGTTGGATAACCACAAAAAAAATGTTTATCACGTCATTGCGTGTCCATTAAACACCATTCATGTTAGCACATTATACATATAGTTAATAGTTCATTTGAATGACAACAATGTGGTATGGAGCTGGCGGCGCGAAGCAATTGTTGAGTAGCGTCGTCTGGAACGCCGCGTACCGACGGCCGCTGGGTTCGACGACCGGCTCTCAATAACAGTGAGGTCGTGCTAGCGTGGCGTCCAAGCAGTCGCGAACCGCGCTGAACCATTCGCTGTTGTCGGCGAGTGGCAGTGGTTTACCGCAACCGGCTGGATGGCGGCACGGCACTCGTCTCTGCTTCTCCGCATGGCTCCCCGTCGTGGCGCATGAAACAAACATTCCACAACGGTGTACTGTCTTTAAGGACACAGATTACTAGCTGTGGAAGAAGAGGCAATTTGTTAAAAGCGTTTATTGTTCAGTAAGCCGTCGCTTCACTGGTATGCACAGGATGTTTTGTCGTGATAACAGGTTTTTTGTGGCATCGTGACACTGGTATTCAGAGTTCGTCACACGCACATTGTACTACACGTTTTCACTCACTTCCACGGTTGATACACTGCCAGAGCGTCTTTCAACACGCGAAAATGGTTCGTTACACTCATACCACATGTCTCCGTTGAGCGATGTTTGTGTAAATCGTCTCCGAACGGATCAATAACTACTGTTTTTATACACTGTCTATTGTTCGTTGAGCGCTGCACTAGGACAGTCTATCACTCAACACTAGATTTATCGACGTATATATTGGTGCAGATACAACAGTCATTTTCTGTCCCTACTACACACAATATTCCGTCCTGTCCTTAAGTGTTTATGCACACAGTTTATTTTTTAACACCTTTTAACTGTTCTTTGCATAGTCACTCTGATTTACATAGCATTTATTTGTTTTCACTTTATCACAACATACTCTTCATATTGTTGCTAGGCGTATTTGGCCCTTTGTAATTTTTTTTTTTTTTTTTTTTTTTTAACGGTGTGTGAATTTTTTTTTTTTTTTTTTATACATATTTTTTTTTTCTTAGTGTAGCTTGCCTGATTATCACCCATCTATCAAACAGATTTTACCATGTGCATGACAGCTTGACTCGGGCATATTGTTCAATAAATACTTCGTTCAGCAATAACATTTTTTTTAATGATTTTTCCTATATGACTACAGTGTAGGTTCTGCATTGTCTGACTTAACTCGCGTATCGCGTAATGAATATTCAAGGTCGTGTACCAAGTACACAGGCTTCAATTGAAGCATTGCTACATACAGAACGGAGTTTCCACGGAACGGGCTCGTTTTTAATTAGGTTCTGCTCCAGTGTCGTTCTCAAATCACTACTGGCAGCCAACATCACATTACATCATTGTTGCATATTGCAAAGTCAATGTCTGGCTAGTAAAGACTCTCTCTCTCAGGGTTTCTTATCCTAATACAATTACAGCAATTCCCTTACTCTATAAGGTTGCATCATTGATTGCACTTACACACTACACATAGAAAATGGTTCAAGAAATTAATCCTTTATACAACAAGAAAATTGTTCATTTTTTAATAAGCACATAATATCTTAATGACTAATTGTCTGTAAACAAAATCTGTCCTGTGTAAGCTATTGCTCACTTTCTGATTCCACTTCCTCCCAACTTCATTACACACAAATTTCTTTCTAAATACTAACACACTTATATTCTAAAACACAATTAAAATCTTTTTACACCTATTACTCTTTATATATTATGTGTCACTGAATAAATAACTTCACGTCTTCTGAATCTCTTTAGCTACGAATTCCCTCCTCGACCAAGGGATGGAGTAGGTTGCGCGACAGTATGTATTATGGGGTATCACCTCTATGTGATAGTGGTACCCTTTGACTATTCCTGGACGGTCGGTAAATACCATAGTATATTCCGATAGCAGCTGCGTCAACTGTTGCTTTTGCGTATCATTTAAACCTTCCGATTCGTGCACTTTAGTCTGAAATGCCTCAACATTTGTTTCGAAATTTTGATCCTCTAAATTCGGGTAATAGAGGTCTGTTGCATGTGAAAAATCATCGATGTGTAGTACTCAAGGGTTCCTACCTTTGATATCGATTCGATTACAGTACGGCACAAGTACCTCCTTCGATTTCATCATAGATAATTCAATCCTTCTACCCCTATTAATTATGCTTAGTTTCCCCACGGAGAGGTCGATCAATGCGTCCCTCTCACGGAGAAAATCTACTCCCAGAATGCAGGCCACCTTCAATCCTTTAACCACGAGGAACGAGCTCACTATGGCTTCGCCCTCCTTATAAATCTCCACCTGCACCTGGTACTTAACTGATTGGCTCTGTGCACTAATGGCTCCAGACACCTTACAATTATTGACCGGGAAGGTCGGAATACTATGTCCCTTTCCCAGTGCTTTAAATAGCTCCATACTCATCACACTTACTGAGGCACCTGTGTCGATAATTATGTTTACTGCAACATCATTGATTCTAGCTTCAATAATAGCTTGCACATTTTCGTTATTATCCTTCTTACATTCGTGCGGTTCGTTCAGCAGATCTTTATCCATACTAACACCTTCGTTGTATCGCAGCATGCGTATCCCAGGTCTACTACTGTTATTACTCGAGTTGCTCTCACTCCATCCCTCGGCCGTCGATGGAGAGCATATCGAGGCCGATTCTAGTTTGTTGGATTAGTTACTTGGGAGGTACTTGGACGGCTATTGTCCGCGACCTCCACTATATGTACGTTCTGATCTGTAGGCCGCCACGGCTGCGCAATAGGCGCGTTTTGCGGTGGTGGTCTATTGTTGTCATACCGGTCACTAGCCTGTCGCTCTGGGCTTCTACACTGATTCTGTTGCCAATTTCGATTACTATCATTATAATTACTCTGCCACTGACCTCGCGCATTTTTCCAGCGGTTGGTCCCTGACATTCCGGATTCGTATCTGTCGTCAAATCGACGCTTTTTGTTATAATTTGGTTGTCCATACCCGTTTTGGCCTCTACCGTTACTACCATTTTGCGATTGTTCTTGTCGCTTGCTACCACCCCCACCATTTCTATGGTTGTGGTTCTGTGCACTACTGTTTCTGTCGTGATTACATCCTGACCCATTATTCCGCAAATGGTCGCACGCCGATTTTACATCTTCCTGTATCAAATCTATGGAATCTAGGACCGACAGGAAGTTTTCCATGTCGCTTTCTGGTACATGTATTAACTTCTCCTTGATCTGAATTGGTAAATGGGATTTGAGTAGTCTTATTATGTCTCTCGGTGATATAGGCTCGTCCCAGTAGCGTGTTTTGTTTATATATTTTTCAAAGTACCGCCTCAAATTCCCAAGACGGGGTGAGTACGGTTCGGGATTATATACCTCTTTTCTTAGTCGCTCTTGTATACACGGCGACCAATATTTCGATAAAAATGCCCTTTCAAACTGTTCGTATGTCTTGCAGCTGTCTGCTACTTCTGTAGCCCACAGTGCTGCGTCACCTTGAATGTACGACATTACGTATTGGATTTTCTGTGTTTCGTTCCATACACTGGGTAAGATATTTTTAAAGCTTTTTATAAATACCACTGGGTGTACTGATTTCCTTTCAGTAGTAAATGTTTGAAATTGTCTATTTTTAATTAAACTTTCTTCCACTAATATTTTTGAACTACATGGGTTCGCTGCTGGGACATATGCTGTGTGCTCCGAACCGGAGCTACAGCTCTTCGCATTATCGACTACAGATTCCCCATTGTTGTATCGCATATAAGCTTGTGCGTTGCCAAAACCATGGGCTGTTGGCGACAGAGGTTCCTGTTCCACTTGTTTCCTGCTTTGTGCTAAACCCTTCTCCAGATCGGATATCCGTTTGTTAACATTCACTTGCCACTGCGGAATATCCTCACTGAGTATTTGTTTAATGGTTTGCACATCGTTCTGTACCTGACTATTTACGGCGGTACTGAACGATTCTGAATCTCTATTTGCTATTGCTACTTCTACTTTAGAATTAATATTCGTGTCAATCTCAGTCTCCTTCACTTCTAGCCATGAGTTAAATTCTGTTTCAATTTTATTTGCCTGTACATTCCACTTCTGCTCTACAAGCTGTGTGGAATCTATTTCTAGCTTTTCTACTCTGTTGGCTAAGACACCTATTTCATCTACCATGTTAGTGTTTGCTACTTGCAGGTGGGTGACCTGTTCAGTCAGCTCCTGCACGGCCTTAGGTATCGACTCGTAATTCTTTTTCATATCTGCTATCTCTTTTTTCATATTTTCTAACGATTGCACAAGTTGCTGGTCCCGCTCGGCTTGCTGGCGATCTCGCTCGGCTTGCTGGCGATCTCGCTCGGCTTGCTGGGCAAGTAAATTTTCTTCTAGCCTGCGATCTCGCTCAGCTTGCTGACGATCTCGTTCAGCTTGCTGGCGATCTCGCTCGGCTTGCTGTTGCGCAAATTTTGCCTGGTAATTTAGCACACGCTCTAATATAGCCTGAATTGCATACCCACCAGGCAGATTACCACTCTCTGGTTCCTGCTTTTCTGGTGGTGGTACAATTTCTTTATCAACATCGACTTGATGACTAGTGGGCGGTGGCACTACTTCCTGTGGCCCTGCCCCCACATTTTCGCCAGTTATATCTTCAAAGAGAGTACTAGTACTACTTGAGGCACCCGGTTCCACATTTCCTTCACTAGCTAATTGTTGTTCTTCAGCATCCATATTGCTTGGACGTTGACTACGCAACTTAACCATATTCCTAAATTGCTTACTAAAACACAAAATCTAACAGTTTTTCCCCTTGCACACAAAATACATCACTTTATATACACTACACTGCACACTAAAAATTACTATCTACATCAACTTTGTCCTGTCACAATTACTAACATCAAACTACGTACAATATACACACCACTAGCGATATGAGATTACTTCACTGGAGCTCAACTTCTACAAACAGGACAACTACACTGTAGTCTTACCTTTAGTTTCTATTATCTCGGGGTTCGGCTGCCCCCGGATTACGTAGTCGTTAGAGCTTCTCAGTACAATCAGGATCGTCTTCTCAAACTCGCTTGCAGTAGTACGTTTTGTCATGAAAGAGTGTTTGAACATTCATTAATACATAGCATAGATCATGATATACATACATTTAACACTAAATACATATACATATACACCTACATAACAATAGACACTGAAAGAAAATACATAAAATTTTATAATTGTGGCCACTGCAAATTCGGGCCCCGCGTTTTTGGGCGACAGTTTCACGTCTCTCTTAAAAAAAACTACTATAGCTGTTGCCGACTGCCCTTTCGTTAATTGTTGCTTTTATAAAAATTGTTTTTGCTCCTTCTGGTTTATTTAATTATTTTTAATTATTATTGGCGTAACAACGCATATATGGAAAGAGTGACGTGAAATTCTTTTAACAATGCTGTGCTTTTAATTGCTTTATCATCGTTACCCTTTTTTAGCAAAATAAAATGATGGAAGTATTATTGTTCTGAATCTGGCCTACAATTTAAAGAACGATTTTTAGTAACTGCAACTCATGCTAAGTATCAATATATCTTTCCTACTTCATAATTATTCAAAGTTGAAATTAATGTCCTATGATCACTGATGTTACAGTTCGTACGATCGTTCACAAATACAAGTTTGCAGTGGATTTTATTTCTTACTAAATGCTATTTCATACCACGGCTAGCCCAAGAACATGAGACTCTCATTAAAGAAAATTACGTATTCACTATAAAATTTAGCCAGATCAGAACGGAGCACAGCAAGTTTCCTATCAGATTCTTTAGGTACATAAAATTATTTGCACTGAAAATTATATCCTATCAGCAGCCCGCGTCAACCTGCAACACATCATAAAATCTGCTGATCTTCACTGCCAGCCTGGGAGCTAAAAGAAATAATATTATTTTTTACTATTATTTTACCGCTTCCTTGCGGTATACTCGACTATATTGTAAGTCGTTTAAATACGCCGCGGCAGCGGCTCTTCTTTCTCCACACAGCTCAGCTCCACAGATAATATTTTTATATGGCTGAAAAATATCTTAACAGGATGGGATAATAGGCAGGCACACTTTAACATTTAAGTAATACAAGTTTTCATTTAAACAACTCTATTTAAACATTTAAATATCTTAATAATTACAGACCTGTGTACATTCACGCGCAATGGCGTCCAATTCACAATCTCGACAAAAGAAAGCTATCTTCGCGCTCTCGACAATAACAGGAGATCTTTCTCTCACAGCTTTCAGATTAAGAAGACAAAGACATTGTTTTACATCATGCCTTATATACAAATTCATTTGGTGATCTTTGTACAACATTTATCTTCTGTGTCGGTCTTATTACTCGCCGACACAGACGTTCTCAAAAATAAAAAATAAAGAAAATAATACATAATTTTACATAATGACACAATATGACACATCTAATATTTTAATTATTACATAATATATTGTCTTTGTTTATTACAAGACGTTACATCACTCACTTCTGATACCGTTCGAATAGTAAAAATGGCAGACGAGAATATAGCATTTGCAGATGTTAAACGTCTTCTAAAGGCGAACTGTGCACTTCATAGCAAATCGTGTGATACAAAATGATCAATTATCCTTATATACACAGCATTTTCAATAACTTTTGCAAACACTGATGGCATATAAGTAGGTCTAAAATTATCTACATTATCCCTTTCTCCCTTTTTATAAAGCGGCTTTACTACTGAGTAGACTACTTTAATCGCTCGGGAAACTGACCATTTCTAAAGGAAAAATTACAAATATGGGTAAATACTGGGCTAACATGTGCAGCACAGTAGTTTTATATTCTGCTAGACACTCCATCATAACCATGAGAGTCCTTAGTCTTTAGTGATTTAATTATTGACTCAATCTCGCTCTTGTCTGTATCACAGAGGAGTGTTTCAGACATCAATCTCGGAAAGACATTTGCCAAGAAAGTTATATGACTTCCTGTAGAAACGAAATTTTTATTTAATTCACCAGCAATGCTCAGAAAATGATTGTTAAATTTTGTACATATATCTGATTTATCACTAACAGAAATATTTTTACTGCGAACTGACTTTATATCGTCGACCTTGTGTTGCTGACTATATGGTTTTAATTTTATCCTGTGAATTATTTATTCTATTTGCATACCACATACTCTTTTCCTTACCAATAACATTTTTAAGCACCTTACAATACTGTTTTAATGGGCTACTGTAGGTTGATTGTGAGTACTTCTAACATTTTGATATAATTCCCGCTTTGTTCTACAAGATATCCTTATCCCACTAGTCAGCCACCCGGGCTGCCTATTACTGCTAGCACCCCGTTTAGAACTTTCTAATGGAAAGCAACTCTCAAAGAGCATGAGAAATGTGTTAAGGAAAGCACTGTATTTATATCATCTATGTTATCGGCACAAGTAAGTCATTAAAGTCAATTTTTCTCTGAGCAGCAAGTCAGGTATTGACGTGTTGATGCATGGAGGCAAATGGATAGTACACTGACAGGTGTAATCCATTTCGCGATGCAGTTGACGGCTGCACAGAAAACACCAGGTAGTAAATTAAGTGATAGGAAGAACAGTGTTAGACATAGAGAAAAAACTACTTATACACGAAAGTTGGTTGATATTAAGGTTCCTATACCCCTGCATATAGACGAGCCAAATATTACGATCAATGGCCGCCAAGAGATAGAATACTGTCTGATGGAGCTGCGGCCACAAGACGCTTTAAGGAAACTATATAAATGGAGCAGAGACGAATGGAAAACATTCTAGCTATTATAGTGGACGCGAACAGGAAACTCCACTGAATAACCCTTTGACAAGGGGTTTATTGTTATGACTCAGCTCCTCCGTGCAAGAATCACATAAATGGGAAAACTGGTCGGCTGTTCGTCATCTGTTGTCGTGAGTTGAAGGGTAGTGAAAACACGAGTAGGGAACAATGTGTTGGACGTCCATGCTACATCACAGAGCATGGAGATTGGAGGCTTGCTCGCTTTGCAAAGCAGGACGGCCAGCGATCTGTGGCAGATATGACTGCAGGGCACATCGCTGGCACAGGCAGCACACCGTTCACTGCACGTCACTCTACATTTCACTCCGCAGCGGAAAACCCACAACTGTTCCCACGTTGACGTGACGACATCCTCTGTTACGACGGCACAGGGTCAATGAGTTTTGATCGTGTATTGCAGTATGTTTCTTTCATCTTAACTGCAGATATCTACAGCAGCCAAAAGTCACAATAAATAAAGAAATTTATAAGCGATGTGGATGGTTTTATAGAAAAAATATCCACAGTGGTGTGGACTCATGCAGGAAATTCACTTCCTTTATTAATAATAGTCTTCGATCACCAGTGTCTACAGTCTGTAACGGGTATAAGTGCAGGTACTTTTACATGTGGTGCCTTACTTTGTACACACACACCAGTGTCGTAGTTCTTTTTTTCTCTGCGTCGAAGAGTCTTCCGCCACACACAAAACAGAGATTACTATTTGATGTTTTCTGCAAGGCTGTAACTGCACCACTAAGTGGACTACGGCTATCGGTATAGAATAACTATTTTGTGTCCACACTTTAACACCTGGCCTGCTGCCCACCGGAAAGTAAACATTACCGGCTTGCTCTCGCCACAAATACTTTGCGGTACTTCCCAATCGAGAAATTTGGAAATTTGTGGTAAGTTTCTGTGGGAGAAAACTGCTGAGGTCATCGGTCCCTTGGCTTACACACTGCTTAATCTAACTTAAAGTAACTTACGCTAAGGACAACACACACACCCATGCTCGAGGTAGGACTCGAACCTCCGATGGGGGGAGGCGCGCAAGCCGTGGCAAGGCGTCTGAGACCGCGCGGCTATCACTACCATTCTGTGATAGCAGTGCACCTAGAATGCCTTCGTGAGGAACACCTCGCTCAGCGGCGAGACGGGGAGCCGCGGCTCTAGGGATTGGCTGCCCCAGGGAGTTTCCGGTCACCGCGGCTGACGTGCCCAATATTAGAAGCGCGTCCGTTTGTTATTCTGTCCGCAGCGCCCGCTCCGAGCGGAACTAGTCCGCCGCGGGACGTTGGCAGCACTGAAATGTCAGCGAAGGCGGCGCCAGCGGCGGTTGAAGCCGGAACTGTGTCGCGTCCGCTCGTCCGGCGTTCCAAAATTCTCCCGCATGCTGAATATCTGGCCGACGTTTGTCTGCGGTTGCCGTCATCGTACCGGAATCTATACGTACAGGGTCTTTTAAAATTCTAGCAGTGAACTTGGAGTGCATTTACTTCACCCTTCTATAACCTTCTTTCCTTTTGGAATTCTCGTCATTCAGTATTCTAATTGCAGATGAACAAGCGAAGTGAATTCTTCCTGAAAAGTGTGTTTTAAAATATCAAATGAGAGACGGCTGACGTTTACAGTGGGAGACCAAAATGGATTTCGAAAGAAAAGCCTTGTGTAAACTACATTCTCATTAACACTGAAATGACCGAAAAAGCAACAAAGTTAAATCTGCCAACACACTGTTTATTTACTGACACCAAAAAAATCGATAGGGTTAATAAAGACGTCCGATATTTTATCAGTGTGAAACACAATGACACTTATGTCAACCTGTAACTGCCAATGTTAATCTCAAGCAATACTGTCCTTCCGGGTTGTGAGTTAACGAGTATTTTGCTCTCATGTAAGTATGTGGCCGAATGAGTCAGCCCTCAGGAATTGTGAAACGAACCCTGTCGTCCAGGACCGTGTGCTACAAAGAGCGCAGATTTGCCACGAGATGGGGACATTCACAGACGTCTATTGTGCTGGTTCAAAAAATGGTTCAAATGGCTCTGAGCACTATGGGACTCAACTGCTGTGGTCATCAGTCCCCTAGAACTTAGAACTACTTAACCCTAACTAACCTAAGGACATCACACACATCCATGCCCGAGGCAGGATTCGAACCTGCGACCGTAGCAGTCGCACGGTTCCGGACTGCGCGCCTAGAACCGCGAGACCACCGCGGCCGGCTATTGTGCTGAATGAGGCCTACACACTGTAGTGTGCCAATGAGACAGACGAGAAGCCACGTCGTAGGGACACCCCATAGAAACTGTTTGTGTCCAAGGAGGTGTAGCAGTGTTAAATATGGCGGACCTAAGATCGGCCATTAAGGGAAACATTATGAAAACTATTTCATTCCATAGTAATTCAGGGATTTATGAAAACTATTTCATTCTATAGTAATTCAGAGAATGAAGCCACAGAAATTTTAATCTACCATCCTTCATAAATTTTCATGGTGATGCCAATAAAACTTGAATATTGATCATATCTATAATAGTTTAGGATTTACTGTTAAAGTGAAATTAACAAGTTTTGTAACAAAGACCTGAATGCTAAAATCTGAACGCTTTGGTCGGTCTTAACGATCAACACTTCATATAGAAGCGCATCATTAAAATGAGAAATGTTCTAAATATTAACTCTGTAACTTTATTTGCTTAAAAGATACAGTGAATTTAAATTATCAGTATTTTCAGTTAAGCATCAGATCAACATTTCCTCCAAACAAAACACTTTGAACGATGACAGCATGACACCTTATTGAATCATTAGGTATTGGAATATTTATCGTAAAGTTCAGTGCATAACAATTACTTTTGTTATTTGTTTATTTATCAGAAAGCACATTGGTGCAAGGCTACTGGGCGTGACATTCAAAAGTTAAGAAGGATATTGTATTGGTTTTATATAAAAGAATTTAACGTTTATTATGCAATGGATATTACTGTTACTTTATTTATATAGTGAAAGGGGTCAAGCTTTGATTATTTAAATATTCCAAAACGTAAAATAATGTAGAATAAGCTGTAGTCAATCATATGGACGGCTTCAGGAAAGGGAACTGCGCTAGTCAGTTGAGCGAGGATATTCGGCACGCGGGAAACGCGGCCGGATACGGGCAGAGGGACATTGCTGGTCTAGACACAAAAGGGACAGTTCGGACTGAGACGCGAAAGCTGACGGTTGGTCTTTAGGTAGCTAGGAAGTGAAACTACTTGGAAAACTTCGCGTTTTGTTGCATCGTGGGACTTAAGTCTCTGAGCGGTGAGCAGCCGCGCGCTTGGTGTGAACTCGAATTTTTCGAGTAGTTAACGAGGTGGAGTATTGGACTTGTAATTCGCTATGAGATTGTGAATGATCGAATTGTGTCAAATGGATATGTGCTCGAATATAACAGCAATTCTAAATACGACCACTTTCGCTATTAGTTTGCTTTCTGAATAAATATTATTCTAACCAAATCGCAACTGTGCGGCCTACATCATTTATTATTATTATTATTATGTAGTATTCTGCCTAGTGGCAGGTCCATGTCTTCGTACGGAGAATTTCTGATTCCACTGTTCCCTGTCTTCAGCTTCTTCCTTCAGTCTGTTGTATCTCCTTCGATCTTTCATGTCGTCCAGACGTTGAATTCTTCTTCTTCCTCGTCCTGCCTTTCCTCTGAGTTTCCCTTCGATGACATCATGTATGAGTTCCTCGTGTCTAAGTACATGTCCAATCCAGTTGGCCTGTCTCTGAAGAATTGTACGCAGAATACTTCTCTCCTACTCTTCGCAGTACATCGTCATTTTTTATGCGATCTGTCCACTTGATCTTTTCCATTCTCCTCCAGCACCACATTTCAAAACTCTCTAAGTATTTTTTCTCCTTCTTTCTCATGGTCCATGTCCCTGCTCCATACAGTGCAATGCTCCAAATGTAGCACTTTATCAGTTTTTTTTTCTCAATGCCTAACTCAAATTGCTGGTCAGCAGAGTCCTCTTCTTGTTGAAAGCAGCGTTGGCCGTGGCGATTGTTGCTCGGATTTCGTTGGTGCAGTGGGTATCCTTTGTGATAAAACTTCCCAGGTACTTGAACAGATTCGCATTTTCCAGTTCCCGGTTGTCAACAGTTATCTTCAAGTGTTTCTCAAGTTTTGATATGCGCATCACTTTTGATTTTTCGATCTTGATTTCCATGCCGTATTTTCTTCCCTTTTTCACCAAATCGTTCATCATGTGTTGCAGCTGTCTCTGATTTTTGGCGAGCACTACCAGGTCGTCTGCATACTTGATGGTGTTGAAGTTTCCGCATCCTTTCAAGTATTTATGGGTAGTTAACTGGATTCCCGATATTATTATTACTGATACTCTATGTTATATTAACTTTGTTTCATACAGTTTCGCAAACTTGCCGTCAGCCAGACAATTTAACCAAAGAGTCACAAGTTTCTAATTTAGAGCGTGTAACGCGACACGTGCGGTTCAACCCCTAGACGAGTTTGAGCCAAGACATTTCGAAGAAGAGGAATCGCTTGTGAGTCCGAACATCTTTCTGATGTTCGCTCGCTAGTTGTTATTGTACAAGCATCAAGTATCCTTATATATAAAAAGCTTAATCAGTTCACTTATATCAAACACATGCGCTGTTTCCATATTTTATTTATTGAGACATTCGTCGATACAGAGGTTCCTCTGCAAGATGACAATACCCGTACAGTTGGAACTTATTACAATGAGTGTTATACAAATACTCAACACTGCCTTTTCATGATCCTTTTCCGGGTAAGCTGATCTCGTATATTCTATTCTTCCATACCAAATGTAAACTTTTTTCCCTGAAGGCATTGATCGCACAGTGGGGGAAACGTACCAACAGTTATGGTGATTACTTTTAAAATAACAAACTGTTTACTTAGTTTTCTTTCCATCTGTCACGTTTTCGTAAATGTGCTCCTTATTTATTGGTGGTATAGGAGTTGTGACAATTTTGACCCTGAATCGTGGATCAAAGCAATGCCGGTGGCCCTTACGTAGATTTTTTTGAGTGTTGCTGCGCAGATATTAATCTCGGTGCTTAGATTGCTGTATAAGGTCGTGCAAGAGGCATGTGACAATAACAAGTAAAATCGAGAGCATTACTTATGGTCTCTGATAAGTGTGTGACCTGCAATGAAACGTAAGCGACTTTCTAACATTTATGGCCTCGTTGGGTTATTAACATTACATACTGTGCTTTGCGGTTGCGGTTTCTCTCAAACATCGTAATGCTTTCAATGTTACAAAGTTGGGTAACTTTGACGAATAATGTTATTTTCTTTACATTCAACTGTTCCGTGGCATAAGGTTTGATCATACATTGTTTGTTTTTCGTTATTACTCGCTCTTTTATCAACTTTTTATATACTTTTATGTTTATATTCCATATTTTTATTTCGTTGATGTGACGATGCTTAATGTCACTTGTGAAAGCATATACTGCTTGCACCAGATATTTCATATATTAAATGTTGCATCTTTGTAGTGGCACTGTTTACGTAATAGAGATTGTCCTACCCATTCCTGATAGTTCCCCTTATCACCTTGTCCGCTTGGGTGCGTACTTGATTTACTAATTAATGTCATTTTTTTGCTTTCGTATTTTAACTCTTTGTATGATTTCTGAACTGTAAGTTGCTTGTTGTTGCCCCCAGTATACCGCTACCCCCCCCCCCCCCCAAATTCGTCTACTGTCATTCTTTCACCCCTTTCACCGGTGGCCCTAGAATGAACGACATCATGCACACTACCCTTTTCAGTACACAGTAAGAGATATTATACACAGTTTAGCGTATAGGTATTTTGTCTGTTCCTATTCATTAACAAATTACCAGTACTAACTTGTTATCAAGTTGTTCATCTATTTCTGTGGACGCTAGTAACGCCACTGCAGCCATACAGCCACTCTCTTTGGTGGCACATTTTGGTATCTAGGATTTGAAAAGGCGATTGTCCATCGGCATGTGATGCCACAGTTTGTATTCTGCTCATGAGTTCGTATTTCGTTTGGCAGATACGCTGTAGATGAGCTGCGCCCCAAATACGCATTTTTAATTTTTTGAGCAACAAGTGACCAGTTGATTTCAAGCGATCCATTTAGCAGTGATTTAAATAGTACTCCTAATTCATTGGTGTCTTAATAAAATCACTATTTTTTGTAAGAAATAATCTTGGTTTTATTTTTAAGTAATTTCAGTGTCTCCACTTTACAATATCATCATCACAGAACTTCTGACGCTATGAGCCAGATCATTTATGTAGGGTAACTTTTCAACGCATGGGAAACGTTGCAGATAACTTGCAGACAATAGCTGCTCTTCTATGTTTTTTTGTTTCTAGAACGGTTTAGTTAGCAAATTAACGTCAAAGTTTTTCGCTTGTAGGAAAGCTTGTATGTGGAGCCGGCTGTATGTTGGAATAAGCAGGCTCTCGGCAGAGTTGCTGGTTCATATTAACGATAGGCGGTGGTTTCGCATAATTTTCAAACAGTTCTGCCACCCAAACCAAAAGAGCAGTGAATGTTGGGCTCCATAAGGTTCCCTTTCTGTGCAGCTACCGTGGAATATAAAACTATAAAGAATGTAGCAACCAGTAGCGGAAACATAATTTATTTATCTTGTTGCAAATCGATTTCGACTGATATCAGTCATCATCGGTGCTAAAACAAATACAAAAGACAGGGCATAAACAATAACTGCTTTAACAAACGAAAAAATTGACAATAAAACATTTGTTTTAGCACCGATGATGACTGATATCAGTCGATATCGATTTGCAACAACATAAATAAATTATGTTTCCGCGACTGGTTTCTACATTCCTTATAATTTCAAAAGAGCAGTGTTCGCAGAGCTACGACCGTTTCTCACTTGGTCCACTGTTGAAACATTTGCGGCGAATATGCTTAATTTTCACCATAGGCTCCTAACCTTTCTTGCACTACCGCCCAAATTTCGAAAAAAAATTTGACCACCTCCTTTTCGGTAAAAGCTGCACAGAACTCTGTTCTTGAACTCAATAATCTAACTCGAAATTTTCCAGCTTTTTAGGGTCACAGCACATGTATCCCTACAGGCTGTCGACGGTGTTTCTCTTGGTTGATGGGTATTATATACACTGCTAGAAAAAAAAAAAGTGGAGCGCCCAGAAGATGAGGAGGAAACGGAATGTACTTCAGAGCTTCAAAAAGTGATTACAAAATCGTGTCAAATTTACGAAGAACTTGGCAGTATGAGTCCACTCATCAGTATGATATTGCATGCACTAATTCTGTTGGAAAGCGCGTGATGCAGCCGTTGCATCTTCCCCTGAGGCAAGCTGGCCCACACAGTTGTAGCTGGTCCTTTGTATTCTGGATACTAACAATGGGGTGGACTTGATTTCTGAGCTGGTTCTGCATATGTTCTATCGGGGATGGATCTAGGGATCCTGCTGGCAGCTGGAGTATCTCAGCTTCACGCAGACTGCTTATAGAGACAGGAAACACGTGTGGATGAGCATCGTCCTTCTGAAAAATGGCACCACGACAACGTCGCGTGAGAGGTAGCAAATGAGGATGCAAGATGTCTGTGATGTACCATTGAGTATCCTCAAACACTGCCACCTTCGACCTGAATCATATGATGGCTCCTCACACCATGGTGCCTGGAGTAACAATTTGAAAGAGAGTATTCCAGTCAACATTGTCAAAAACTTTCTCTAAGTCTACAAATGCTAGAAACGTAGGTTGCCTTTCCTTAATCTTTCTTCTAAGATAAGTCGTAAGGTCAGTATTGCCTCACGTGTTCCAGTGTTTCTACGGAATCCAAACTGATCTTCCCCGAGGTTGGCTTCTACTAGTTTTTCCATTCGTCTGTAAAGAATTCGTGTTAGTATTTTGCTGCTGTGACTTATTAAACTGATAGTTCTGTAAATTTCACATCTGTCAACACCTGCTTTCTTTGGGATTGGAATTATTATATTCTTCTTGAAGTCTGAGGGTATTTCGCCTGTTTCATACATCTTGCCCACCAGATGGTAGAGTTTTGTCAGGACTGGCTCTCCCAAGGCCGTCAGTAGTTCCAATGGAATGTTGTCTACTCCGGGGGCCTTGTTTCGACTCAGGTCTTTCAGTGCTCTGTCAAACTCTTCACGCAGTATCATATCTCCCATTTCATCTTCATCTACATCCTCTTCCATTTCCATAAAATTGTCCTCAAGTACATCGCCCTTGTATAGACCCTCTATATACTCCTTCCACCTTTCTGCTTTATAATATGCTACTGAACACTTTAACTTTGAAACGCTACGAACTTTTGCACCAACCTAATATCATGATTTCTTATATGTGTAGCATATGCAAATGAACAGAAAACGTCAACGACTTCTTCCGCCTACAAATAAGGGCATAATTCCTGAATCGTCTAAATAATCTTACTAAATTTGGGACTACTGCTCCACTAAATAAGAGTGTACAATATGACACATTTTCACGTATAAAGGGAAGGAGATTTTATATAAGAAAACTGTATTCAGTCCTTTACTCTGAGATATTTGTTAACGAGAAAGCTGGTAGAAATATCCCTAGAACATACATCACACTCATGTCTAAATATGAAACCTAGATCGTTGTCTGTGAGTAAGTAGCAATGTCGCAGTAAAAGTATTTTAAGTTCTCACTTGAAGGAAACAAACACACAAAAAGATTTAAATAAATGCCCGTAAAAAGTCACTACTTTTAGCGATGTAGTGTTTCTCACACAGTTACTCATTCGAATGATATTTAAAGCTGGTTAGTCAAAATAACAGTTCAAAATGGTTCATATGGTTCTGAGCACTATGGGACTTAATATCTGGGGTCATCAGTCCCCTAGAACTTAGAACTACTTAAACCTAACCAACCTAAGGACATAACACACATCCATACCCGAGGCAGGAGATTCGAACCTGCGACCGTAGCGGTCGCGCGGTTCCAGACTGAAGCTCCTAGAACCGCTCGGCCACACCGGCCGGCAAAATGACAGTAGAACGAAATTAATTAATATTTCTCTGAGAAAAAGAACTCCTTGCTAGTCACTGAATGAGGCAAGATCTGAATGTAATTAATCTGTATTTTTGCATTAATTAGCGTTCAGAAACTTCCTCTTTTTTATTCTGTATTTTCATGATCATTTTCCGGGTAAGCTGATCTCGTATATTCTATTCTTCCATACCAAATGTAAACTTTTTTCCATGAAGGCATTGATCGTTTTATCTCACAGTGGGGGAAACGTACCAACAGTTATGGTGACTACTTTTAAAATAACAAACTGTTTACTTAGTTTTCTTTCCATCTGTCACGTTTTCGTAAATGTGCTCCTTATTTATTGGTGGTATAGGAGTTGTGACAATTTTGACCCTGAATCGTGGATCAAAGCAATGCCGGTGGCCCTTACGTAGATTTTTTTGAGTGTTGCTGCGCAGATATTAATCTCGGTGCTTAGATTGCTGTATAAGGTCGTGCAAGAGGCATGTGACAATAACAAGTAAAATCGAGAGCATTACTTATGGTCTCTGATAAGTGTGTGACCTGCAATGAAACGTAAGCGACTTTCTAACATTTATGGCCTCGTTGGGTTATTAACATTACATACTGTGCTTTGCGGTTGCGGTTTCTCTCAAACATCGTAATGCTTTCAATGTTACAAAGTTGGGTAACTTTGACGAATAATGTTATTTTCTTTACATTCAACTGTTCCGTGGCATAAGGTTTGATCATACATTGTTTGTTTTTCGTTATTACTCGCTCTTTTATCAACTTTTTATATACTTTTATGTTTATATTCCATATTTTTATTTCGTTGATGTGACGATGCTTAATGTCACTTGTGAAAGCATATACTGCTTGCACCAGATATTTCATATATTAAATGTTGCATCTTTGTAGTGGCACTGTTTACGTAATAGAGATTGTCCTACCCATTCCTGATAGTTCCCCTTATCACCTTGTCCGCTTGGGTGCGTACTTGATTTACTAATTAATGTCATTTTTTTGCTTTCGTATTTTATCTCTTTGTATGATTTCTGAACTGTAATTTGCTTGTTGTTGCCCCCAGTATACCGCTACCCCCCCCCCCCCCCCCAAATTCGTCTACTGTCATTCTTTCACCCCTTTCACCGGTGGCCCTAGAATGAACGACATCATGCACACTACCCTTTTCAGTACACAGTAAGAGATATTATACACAGTTTAGCGTATAGGTATTTTGTCTGTTCCTATTCATTAACAAATTACCAGTACTAACTTGTTATCAAGTTGTTCATCTATTTCTGTGGACGCTAGTAACGCCACTGCAGCCATACAGCCACTCTCTTTGGTGGCACATTTTGGTATCTAGGATTTGAAAAGGCGATTGTCCATCGGCATGTGATGCCACAGTTTGTATTCTGCTCATGAGTTCGTATTTCGTTTGGCAGATACGCTGTAGATGAGCTGCGCCCCAAATACGCATTTTTAATTTTTTGAGCAACAAGTGACCAGTTGATTTCAAGCGATCCATTTAGCAGTGATTTAAATAGTACTCCTAATTCATTGGTGTCTTAATAAAATCACTATTTTTTGTAAGAAATAATCTTGGTTTTATTTTTAAGTAATTTCAGTGTCTCCACTTTACAATATCATCATCACAGAACTTCTGACGCTATGAGCCAGATCATTTATGTAGGGTAACTTTTCAACGCATGGGAAACGTTGCAGATAACTTGCAGACAATAGCTGCTCTTCTATGTTTTTTTGTTTCTAGAACGGTTTAGTTAGCAAATTAACGTCAAAGTTTTTCGCTTGTAGGAAAGCTTGTATGTGGAGCCGGCTGTATGTTGGAATAAGCAGGCTCTCGGCAGAGTTGCTGGTTCATATTAACGATAGGCGGTGGTTTCGCATAATTTTCAAACAGTTCTGCCACCCAAACCAAAAGAGCAGTGAATGTTGGGCTCCATAAGGTTCCCTTTCTGTGCAGCTACCGTGGAATATAAAACTATAAAGAATGTAGCAACCAGTAGCGGAAACATAATTTATTTATCTTGTTGCAAATCGATTTCGACTGATATCAGTCATCATCGGTGCTAAAACAAATACAAAAGACAGGGCATAAACAATAACTGCTTTAACAAACGAAAAAATTGACAATAAAACATTTGTTTTAGCACCGATGATGACTGATATCAGTCGATATCGATTTGCAACAACATAAATAAATTATGTTTCCGCGACTGGTTTCTACATTCCTTATAATTTCAAAAGAGCAGTGTTCGCAGAGCTACGACCGTTTCTCACTTGGTCCACTGTTGAAACATTTGCGGCGAATATGCTTAATTTTCACCATAGGCTCCTAACCTTTCTTGCACTACCGCCCAAATTTCGAAAAAAAATTTGACCACCTCCTTTTCGGTAAAAGCTGCACAGAACTCTGTTCTTGAACTCAATAATCTAACTCGAAATTTTCCAGCTTTTTAGGGTCACAGCACATGTATCCCTACAGGCTGTCGACGGTGTTTCTCTTGGTTGATGGGTATTATATACACTGCTAGAAAAAAAAAAAGTGGAGCGCCCAGAAGATGAGGAGGAAACGGAATGTACTTCAGAGCTTCAAAAAGTGATTACAAAATCGTGTCAAATTTACGAAGAACTTGGCAGTATGAGTCCACTCATCAGTATGATATTGCATGCACTAATTCTGTTGGAAAGCGCGTGATGCAGCCGTTGCATCTTCCCCTGAGGCAAGCTGGCCCACACAGTTGTAGCTGGTCCTTTGTATTCTGGATACTAACAATGGGGTGGACTTGATTTCTGAGCTGGTTCTGCATATGTTCTATCGGGGATGGATCTAGGGATCCTGCTGGCAGCTGGAGTATCTCAGCTTCACGCAGACTGCTTATAGAGACAGGAAACACGTGTGGATGAGCATCGTCCTTCTGAAAAATGGCACCACGACAACGTCGCGTGAGAGGTAGCAAATGAGGATGCAAGATGTCTGTGATGTACCATTGAGTATCCTCAAACACTGCCACCTTCGACCTGAATCATATGATGGCTCCTCACACCATGGTGCCTGGAGTAACAATTTGAAAGAGAGTATTCCAGTCAACATTGTCAAAAACTTTCTCTAAGTCTACAAATGCTAGAAACGTAGGTTGCCTTTCCTTAATCTTTCTTCTAAGATAAGTCGTAAGGTCAGTATTGCCTCACGTGTTCCAGTGTTTCTACGGAATCCAAACTGATCTTCCCCGAGGTTGGCTTCTACTAGTTTTTCCATTCGTCTGTAAAGAATTCGTGTTAGTATTTTGCTGCTGTGACTTATTAAACTGATAGTTCTGTAAATTTCACATCTGTCAACACCTGCTTTCTTTGGGATTGGAATTATTATATTCTTCTTGAAGTCTGAGGGTATTTCGCCTGTTTCATACATCTTGCCCACCAGATGGTAGAGTTTTGTCAGGACTGGCTCTCCCAAGGCCGTCAGTAGTTCCAATGGAATGTTGTCTACTCCGGGGGCCTTGTTTCGACTCAGGTCTTTCAGTGCTCTGTCAAACTCTTCACGCAGTATCATATCTCCCATTTCATCTTCATCTACATCCTCTTCCATTTCCATAAAATTGTCCTCAAGTACATCGCCCTTGTATAGACCCTCTATATACTCCTTCCACCTTTCTGCTTTATAATATGCTACTGAACACTTTAACTTTGAAACGCTACGAACTTTTGCACCAACCTAATATCATGATTTCTTATATGTGTAGCATATGCAAATGAACAGAAAACGTCAACGACTTCTTCCGCCTACAAATAAGGGCATAATTCCTGAATCGTCTAAATAATCTTACTAAATTTGGGACTACTGCTCCACTAAATAAGAGTGTACAATATGACACATTTTCACGTATAAAGGGAAGGAGATTTTATATAAGAAAACTGTATTCAGTCCTTTACTCTGAGATATTTGTTAACGAGAAAGCTGGTAGAAATATCCCTAGAACATACATCACACTCATGTCTAAATATGAAACCTAGATCGTTGTCTGTGAGTAAGTAGCAATGTCGCAGTAAAAGTATTTTAAGTTCTCACTTGAAGGAAACAAACACACAAAAAGATTTAAATAAATGCCCGTAAAAAGTCACTACTTTTAGCGATGTAGTGTTTCTCACACAGTTACTCATTCGAATGATATTTAAAGCTGGTTAGTCAAAATAACAGTTCAAAATGGTTCATATGGTTCTGAGCACTATGGGACTTAATATCTGGGGTCATCAGTCCCCTAGAACTTAGAACTACTTAAACCTAACCAACCTAAGGACATAACACACATCCATACCCGAGGCAGGAGATTCGAACCTGCGACCGTAGCGGTCGCGCGGTTCCAGACTGAAGCTCCTAGAACCGCTCGGCCACACCGGCCGGCAAAATGACAGTAGAACGAAATTAATTAATATTTCTCTGAGAAAAAGAACTCCTTGCTAGTCACTGAATGAGGCAAGATCTGAATGTAATTAATCTGTATTTTTGCATTAATTAGCGTTCAGAAACTTCCTCTTTTTTATTCTGTATTTTCATGATCATTTTCCGGGTAAGCTGATCTCGTATATTCTATTCTTCCATACCAAATGTAAACTTTTTTCCATGAAGGCATTGATCGTTTTATCTCACAGTGGGGGAAACGTACCAACAGTTATGGTGACTACTTTTAAAATAACAAACTGTTTACTTAGTTTTCTTTCCATCTGTCACGTTTTCGTAAATGTGCTCCTTATTTATTGGTGGTATAGGAGTTGTGACAATTTTGACCCTGAATCGTGGATCAAAGCAATGCCGGTGGCCCTTACGTAGATTTTTTTGAGTGTTGCTGCGCAGATATTAATCTCGGTGCTTAGATTGCTGTATAAGGTCGTGCAAGAGGCATGTGACAATAACAAGTAAAATCGAGAGCATTACTTATGGTCTCTGATAAGTGTGTGACCTGCAATGAAACGTAAGCGACTTTCTAACATTTATGGCCTCGTTGGGTTATTAACATTACATACTGTGCTTTGCGGTTGCGGTTTCTCTCAAACATCGTAATGCTTTCAATGTTACAAAGTTGGGTAACTTTGACGAATAATGTTATTTTCTTTACATTCAACTGTTCCGTGGCATAAGGTTTGATCATACATTGTTTGTTTTTCGTTATTACTCGCTCTTTTATCAACTTTTTATATACTTTTATGTTTATATTCCATATTTTTATTTCGTTGATGTGACGATGCTTAATGTCACTTGTGAAAGCATATACTGCTTGCACCAGATATTTCATATATTAAATGTTGCATCTTTGTAGTGGCACTGTTTACGTAATAGAGATTGTCCTACCCATTCCTGATAGTTCCCCTTATCACCTTGTCCGCTTGGGTGCGTACTTGATTTACTAATTAATGTCATTTTTTTGCTTTCGTATTTTATCTCTTTGTATGATTTCTGAACTGTAATTTGCTTGTTGTTGCCCCCAGTATACCGCTACCCCCCCCCCCCCAAATTCGTCTACTGTCATTCTTTCACCCCTTTCACCGGTGGCCCTAGAATGAACGACATCATGCACACTACCCTTTTCAGTACACAGTAAGAGATATTATACACAGTTTAGCGTATAGGTATTTTGTCTGTTCCTATTCATTAACAAATTACCAGTACTAACTTGTTATCAAGTTGTTCATCTATTTCTGTGGACGCTAGTAACGCCACTGCAGCCATACAGCCACTCTCTTTGGTGGCACATTTTGGTATCTAGGATTTGAAAAGGCGATTGTCCATCGGCATGTGATGCCACAGTTTGTATTCTGCTCATGAGTTCGTATTTCGTTTGGCAGATACGCTGTAGATGAGCTGCGCCCCAAATACGCATTTTTAATTTTTTGAGCAACAAGTGACCAGTTGATTTCAAGCGATCCATTTAGCAGTGATTTAAATAGTACTCCTAATTCATTGGTGTCTTAATAAAATCACTATTTTTTGTAAGAAATAATCTTGGTTTTATTTTTAAGTAATTTCAGTGTCTCCACTTTACAATATCATCATCACAGAACTTCTGACGCTATGAGCCAGATCATTTATGTAGGGTAACTTTTCAACGCATGGGAAACGTTGCAGATAACTTGCAGACAATAGCTGCTCTTCTATGTTTTTTTGTTTCTAGAACGGTTTAGTTAGCAAATTAACGTCAAAGTTTTTCGCTTGTAGGAAAGCTTGTATGTGGAGCCGGCTGTATGTTGGAATAAGCAGGCTCTCGGCAGAGTTGCTGGTTCATATTAACGATAGGCGGTGGTTTCGCATAATTTTCAAACAGTTCTGCCACCCAAACCAAAAGAGCAGTGAATGTTGGGCTCCATAAGGTTCCCTTTCTGTGCAGCTACCGTGGAATATAAAACTATAAAGAATGTAGCAACCAGTAGCGGAAACATAATTTATTTATCTTGTTGCAAATCGATTTCGACTGATATCAGTCATCATCGGTGCTAAAACAAATACAAAAGACAGGGCATAAACAATAACTGCTTTAACAAACGAAAAAATTGACAATAAAACATTTGTTTTAGCACCGATGATGACTGATATCAGTCGATATCGATTTGCAACAACATAAATAAATTATGTTTCCGCGACTGGTTTCTACATTCCTTATAATTTCAAAAGAGCAGTGTTCGCAGAGCTACGACCGTTTCTCACTTGGTCCACTGTTGAAACATTTGCGGCGAATATGCTTAATTTTCACCATAGGCTCCTAACCTTTCTTGCACTACCGCCCAAATTTCGAAAAAAAATTTGACCACCTCCTTTTCGGTAAAAGCTGCACAGAACTCTGTTCTTGAACTCAATAATCTAACTCGAAATTTTCCAGCTTTTTAGGGTCACAGCACATGTATCCCTACAGGCTGTCGACGGTGTTTCTCTTGGTTGATGGGTATTATATACACTGCTAGAAAAAAAAAAAAGTGGAGCGCCCAGAAGATGAGGAGGAAACGGAATGTACTTCAGAGCTTCAAAAAGTGATTACAAAATCGTGTCAAATTTACGAAGAACTTGGCAGTATGAGTCCACTCATCAGTATGATATTGCATGCACTAATTCTGTTGGAAAGCGCGTGATGCAGCCGTTGCATCTTCCCCTGAGGCAAGCTGGCCTACACAGTTGTAGCTGGTCCTTTGTATTCTGGATACTAACAATGGGGTGGACTTGATTTCTGAGCTGGTTCTGCATATGTTCTATCGGGGATGGATCTAGGGATCCTGCTGGCAGCTGGAGTATCTCAGCTTCACGCAGACTGCTTATAGAGACAGGTAACACGTGTGGATGAGCATCGTCCTTCTGAAAAATGGCACCACGACAACGTCGCGTGAGAGGTAGCAAATGAGGATGCAAGATGTCTGTGATGTACCATTGAGTATCCTCAAACACTGCCAGCTTCGACCTGAATCATATGATGGCTCCTCACACCATGGTGCCTGGAGTAACAACACCAGGCCTTTCTCAAACATAGAATGGGACCTCATCGACGATGGTCATCTGGGCTAGAGCAGGAGCGCGGTTCACCACTGATCACAGTGCGACGCCATTCATCAGGAGTCCTTGCTACCGGGTCACGGCACCACTACAAACGCAGCCGTTTGTGTAGTGTTAATGGCGGCGTATGAGGCGTGGGGGCGGGGGGGGGGGGGGCGGAATTCCCAAATTCCCTAGTCTGGATGCTGCTAGTCTCCAACCAGTGGTGTGGGATGACACAGAATGTCGTAGGGAGTCCATTACGTGTTCCTGAATGGCAGGTTCCAGATGTACAGTAGGTGCGCTTGGTGCACAACACGGCGATCTCCCCTTTGTGTTGGTCACATGTGGTCGACCGGAACCTTGACGATCAGTGTCTGCGCTAACGTTCCTATACAGTCCAACACAGGGCCACTGTCACATCCGAATGCTCCACAAAATTTGGTACTGAACTTTCTATGAGCCGGCCGAATTTAGACCTACAACAGATTCATTTAGAACTCTGTAAGGTGTTGATAACGCTATCCCACACGAGTACGCGGTATCTCAGTCTCCTTCACGGAGATCTCTCAATATCCACCGCTGTTCACGCCCCTTATGTTCCTGGCCACAGTTGGCAACAAGACTAAACACGAACTGCAACCGAGCGAGGTGGCGCAGTAGTTAGACACTGGACTCGCATTCGGGACGACGGTTCAATCCCGCCTCCGGCCATCCAGATTTAGGTTTTCCGTGATTTCCCTAAATCGCTCCAGGCAAATGCCGGGATGGTTCCTTTGAAAGGGCACGGCCGACTTCCGTCCCCGTCCCTCCCTAATCCGATGAGACCGATGTCCTCGCTGTCTGGTCTATTTCCCCAAACAACCCAACCCCACGAACTGCACTAATGTACTTTGGTGGCCCTTCTACCTGACACAGAGAATACCAACACTAATCATTTACATACCCGCCGATGGTGTCTACGTGTACGAAGTTACACTATCCTACCGTGTCTTCTGGAGCGCTCCACTTTTTTGCTCAGGCAGTTTATTTTATCCTGTACATTTATCTACGAACTGGAAAGCCATTTCTGTGCTTTTATTTTGATGCGGCTAACTTGGTGAGGTGTCAATGGTCTTGTCGCAGTGTTAACACCGGTTCCCGCCAGATCATCGAAGTTAACCACAGTCAGGCTTGGCTAGCCCTTGGCTGGGTCACCGTCTGGGTCTGCCGAGTGGTGTTGGCAAGCGGGGTGCACTCAGCACTTTGAGGCCAATTGAGGAGCTACTTGATTGAGAAGTAGCGACACCGGTCACGAAAACTGACAATGGCCACAAGACTGGTGCGCTGACTACATGCCCCTCTCTATCCACATCTGCTGATGTCTAAGGGCTGAGGATGACACGGCGGCCGGTCAGAACTGTTGGGCCTTCAAGGCCCATTCGAACGGTATTTGTTTTTAATTTCGTAGACTACACCATCACCTTAGTGGTCGCTTTCTAGGGAAAACTGGTAATAAGCTGCACACAGCTGGCAACAGACAATGAATAAATTAGTTGAAGTAGTTTCAGTAGTTAGAATAGGTCCGCTAATGGTTTTTTAAGCACTGTTTCCCTGCCGATAGATCGTTACGGGGATAATGTGTACGTTTGAGTTTCGCAGTGAACTACGTCATTCACGCCGTATTTATTTCACCTGGAGTTATTTTTGCCTTTAAGTCCTCATTTACATCTAACAGGCAAGCTTAGGGAGTTGACATCGCAATGTGCACAGTACATGAACTGTATCAAATAACAGCAATGAACATATGATAATGTCTTAATGTCAGTCATACTAACATTACGTGCAATATTTCGCTCGTCCATCTTCTATGGGAAGTGGGATAACGGCTGATCGGTATTTAAGGACTGACAGTAACTCCTTCAGCTGTGTGTTAACTTCCTTTATTCAGTGCAACTGGTGTCGATGATAGATTAGACCATAGGGAGGCCCAGCGTACATAAATGTGACGACAACATTAGTCATCCAAGAAACACAAAAAACCATTGTTATTGTAAATGCTTCAAAATACTCTTTCCTTAATAAATAATACGACAGCTCAAATCAGTTAAGCACATTATGAATTAAACGAAGAAAATCATACACAAACCGTAATTTGTTTTATGTAGTAACCAACTTAACTGTATACCTTTAACGGCTACAAATAACAAAAATTCTGGGAACAAAATTAGCTGTAAATCTCAAAGGGCTACAAAATAGGTCTGTTGCTTAAAAAGAGTAGGTAGTCAATGAGTAAGTCAACCTTCAAGAGTATGTGCCAACAGCAATTGTGACTTGAAAGTGACTAAAAAACAGGACTGTTGCTCTCTGAGAGCAGCAAATCATATGCATTTAGTACATCAGCCACCATGAACATGCACAAAGTATCTCACCCTCAATACACGCACCGTGGCAGTCACAAGTTAATCCAGAAATGCACTGATTGTCTACGGATTTCCATTATCCGTGTCTGATATTGGTACAGGTGGTAAAATGATTCTTGGTAACAAGCACGAAAATATAACCCCAACATCAACGTGGCATGTGAAACTCTTAAAGGCTGGCCTCCAGTCCATAGCAAACCATACACATTCTCTGCTCAACACTGCAATGAAGCTTGCAGTCACCAACAAATAGGATCACAAAACAAAGTACCTTTATAAAAAACCTTACAATATTATCGGTAAGACCTGACCAATACTGACATTTTCCTCACAAGGAATGCAGACAGTCAGTGCATTTTTGGATGAACTTTGTTGCGGTACTTCTATCGATGGTGAGATATTTTGTACATATTCGTGTTGACTGACTAATGTACTCAATATATACGATCTGCTACTCTCACCGGCCAATATTCCTGTTTTTTAGCCATTTTAACTTCACAGTTACTGTTAGTACGTATTCTAGAAGGTAGATTTAGTCAATAACTGGCTACTCTTATTAAGCAACTGGCATGTTTTGAAGCCGTTTGAAGTGTGCAGTTAATTTTATTACTGAACAGAACAAGTTACGATTTATGTACTATTTTCTTCGAGTAGTTCATAATGTCCTTAAGTGATTCGAGGTAACATGTTGCTTATTGGGGAAAAGTATTTGGCAACATTTATTGTAACTTTTTTTCGTGTTATTTGAATGACTAATGTTGTTGTCACATGGATGTACGTGGGGCCTGCAGACGGTCTAATGTATCAATGAAACAGGCTGCATTCAATAAATAACATTAATGTCATTAATGAAGAGGAAAGCTGGTATTATATTACAGAAATACTTGTTAACATTGTTGTCATCTGATCACAATATTCGTTTCTCTCACTCAACGTGCCCTGAACCGAGGAAAACAATGTTCTTGGTAATACGCCTTACACTAAATGTTTTTGATAGGAAGAAGCTGGTGCATGCCGGGAAGTTACGGCGATGACTACAGGTAAAGATTTAGCCTTCTACTGAATTCAGTGTGGTTTTGGCTCGGTCTGGATAGTTTAATCCAGAATCCTATGGCTGGAATGGAGGGGATCGAGAAAGATGTACTGTTATGCGGCCCGTATCTGATTTTTTACTACAAGTAAATGATAAGCATTTTGAGAGGGGACGCACTGAGGACATTAGTTTCCATTATTTAAAATCTAACAAGGAATCCTTTGAGTGCGAAGTCGCAAAAGGCCAGTGCTGTTTGCGGCATTCGATGCCCCACAAATTGTCAACCACGCAACACAATATTGGCTGCGTAAGACAACAGGGGGCTGGTATAGAGGTATCCAATGGTGAGCACAGCATGAAGCTAGGGAGCGTATTTGAACTGCTTAGTCGACGAGTAATTCACAACAGGCCTACAAAAATGGTTCAAATGGCTCTGAGCACTATGGGAATTAACATCTGATGTCATCAGTCCCCTAGAACTTAGAACTACTTAAACCTAACTAACCTAAGGACATCACACACATCCATGCCCGAGGCAGGATTCGAACCTGCGACCGTAGCGGTCGCGCGGTTCCAGACTGCAGCGCCTAGAACTGCTCGGCCACCTCGGCCGGCCACCAGTCCTACAGTCTACAAAGCAGAGCAACGGAAAGGATAAACAAAACAAACATTGCATTATATCTAGAACAACAGTTGCCAAAGTTGACGTTTCGTCAGAAAGGAGCACAAGGAATTTCGCAGAGTGAGAAAGAAGTGGCAGATGAAATATTAGCGTTTCTGTAAGGTGAGTCAATGGAGCGTGTCGTGTTGTATACGCTCGACTGCACATGCAACAGCAACATAATAAGGAGTACAATGATGACGATAGTGCCAACAAGTGAAAGTGGGCTTCAAACAGGTGTAGTTCATCATCCTAGTCGGACAGGGAGCTACAAATCCTGTCTGCAGTGAAATGTAGTAAAAAACTCGCGTTTTCGCGTTTCAAGGATGCTTGATGGAATTTACAGAATGTACATGATAGTGACCTACTACATCACGCATATCAAACTGCGAGCCACATAGATTATAGTGATTTCAAGGGAAGCGGGGGATGGTTGCATAACTTCAGACAGTGCTACGGAATTGGAAGACGTAAGATAACGAAATTTCAAACAAAGCATCAACTTGATAATGCATAGCAAACGCCAGAATCGGCCCGAAAACTTCTAGATGAGATAAACAAACTTATCCTATAGCTCCGTAAGGAATTTGTTTTCAACTCAGTTGGGGTTTCAAATTCAAATGGCTCTGAGCACTATGGAGTTCAACTGCTGAGGTCATTAGTCCCCTAGAACTTAGAACTAGTTAAACCTAACTAACCTAAGGACATCACAAACATCCATGCCCGAGGCAGGATTCGAACCTGCGACCGTAGCGGTCTTGCGGTTCCAGACTGCAGCGCCTTTAACCGCACGGCCACTTCGGCCGGCTAGTTGGGGTTTGAAGAGGAAATGCATATGAACGGAACCCTGGAAATCTGAGGTACCAAGAGAGTTGTATGAGGATCAGCTAACATAAATACCTTGACGCATTCTAATACAATAACGCCAACTGTTGATCTGGATGGTAAATTGGTTGAAAAGATTTTTACTGTGCTGCGAGAAATTGGACGTGCTCTGTTCCCTACGATTCTTTCTCGTGTGCTTTGATCTTGCAAGAGAATATTTACGTCACAGCAAGCAAGGGTGGGATAATGACTGTAAGAGAACTACAACCATGGTATGATCACTGCCTTTGGCCAATAGCTGGTCAAAATAACTTGCTTTTGCTTGATTCCTGGTCTTCGTATAGAAATCGTTCTCCTTTTGAGCAAACGATCCCTCCTGAGTAGTGTGTGACGTTTGCAAGTCAACCATAGGACGAATTCAGCCTCTAGATGCTTTTTTTCCGTGCTTATAAAACATATTATCGGACTATTTGCTGCTACGCCTTAAAGAATAGCCAGTTTCATGATAAGCTCCACGACGGACTGTTTTGCTATCGGTTACATACCACCACCCTGTTCCACCAATATGATTCTGTTGGGTTGGGTTGTTTTTGGGGAAGGAGACCAGACAGCGAGGACATCGGTCTCATCGGATTAGGCAAGGACGAGGAAGGAAGTCGGCCGTGCCCTTTGAAAGGAACCATCCCGGCATTTGCCTGGAGCGATTTAGGAAAATCACGGGAAAACCTAAATCACGATGGCCGGACACGGGATTGAACCGTCGTCCTCCCGAATGCGAGTCCAGTGTCTAACCACTGCGCCACCTCGCTCGGTTCTATGATTCTGTGCGCAGTCATTAAGAGTGGGAACGTAGGTGAACGTCCTACGTGGTTTGTAATTCCCTAGGAGTTCGCCTTCGATCTTGATGGTGCGAACCTATGCGGTCACTGTGGCGCGCCATTTTACATTCAGTGCTCATGGTCCAAGTTAATTGTTTGTTTCGAATATTTCTTGAACGTCTACGATGTCCGTTGTGTGAAGTGTATGTAACATATACGAGTACATCCCACAGAACTTTGTTGTATGTACTTTACGGACTCTCATTTTCTGTCGCCCTACTGATGCTCATGATGAGTCATTAGCAGCTAATATTTTTCCCGTCACAATTGTTAACACAACACATTCAGATGAGCTTTACTAAAGATCGAAGTTTTGTCCACGCACTCAAGGGTTTCCTTGTAATTATTCCAGAAAATACAAGTTTAGAGCAGTCACTAATTGTGCCTCCAGCTTCCTGTAGAAAAAAAAAAACGTACGTATGCTTCATGTGCCTCGTTTTTTTTTTTTTAAAAAAAAACTTAACTTTGCGTTGAAACTGATATTTATTTTCTTGTGGAGACTGTGAATTCGTGCCCATTTTGTGAACCCCTGACATATGTGCGTTTTTGACCAACTGCATTTTTCACATTTTCTTTCATTTAGATAGTATATGAGTTAGCAGAGTCAGATGGGATATGCTGTATAATACTCCCTTCTCAGAGGCTCGAAGCAACTTTTTCGTCTGAAGATTTTTTCCATTAAGAATGGGAGCAACTCGTGGTGTTGTGGTTGTCGTGCTGTCCCTCGATGACAGGGTCCTGGGTACGATTCTTGGCCGGATCGAGGATTTCCTCCGTTCGGGCCTGTATATATGTATTGTTCTTATCAACGTCGACGCTCCGGTCTCCGAAGTGGCGTCAAATAAAAAGTCTTGCACCAGGACCAGGCGGCCGAAATCCCCAGAACGAGATCCCCGGTCAAATATAGCATACCCACATTTCGTTTCCGTTAAAAATGACAGACATGCTGTATTCTGCTGGAACGGAACAGTTCAGTCACAACGCTGATCTGATATTTCGTGCACTCGCATTTCATTCATTAGTACCAGGTTCTCATTCAAATGAACAAATAACAGCCCTAAGTTTGGAATTGTTTATGAGACAGTGAAAAGACATACAAAAGATCCGTTTGGTGGTTATGCTTGATGATACTTTCAACTTCATTTTAGATTTTCAATACAAAACAGTCGATACCACATTAAATTTATGGGAGCTTATATCTAACCACACTGAAGTAAACTTAAATTTAACGATATGGCCTAACTCTAACTTAGATATTTGTTATCTTTTTTCACTCTTTATGGTTTTACAAAAAATAGTCAGTATTAACAAATTTCATATATCATAGGTATAAGCTCCCAAGAAAAGTGTTTACTTTTCGGGGGTCAAAGGCAGAAGTTAATAGGTTGAATCGTTTTTATTTTATGCTGCACGCAGTTTAGAAAAATCGTGTCTCGAGAAAAACCTGGTATTGTAATGTAGTACCAGGTAAATGTAAATTGATGTCTCTGAATACAAATGTGAAGTTACATTTTAAAAATTCTGAATGGATAATCCAATGTGACGGACCATGTTATTTATTGACCAGTTGTGACCAAAATTTGACCAAAAAAAGTGTTTTCATTACTTATGATTAGTCTGCAGTTCCAGAAACGTCTGTCAACCCTTCCTGTAACTCGACTTGTTCCTGGAGAGCAATTTTCTCGTTCATCTTGGAGAGAAAAGCCGATGTGCCTGAGCTGAATGAGCGGCGTTCGGTAGCCTGCACACGTTTTTCGTAAGCTTTTTCGGCGAAAATATTTGCATGCATACTGCAGTATAAATCTTTCGAATACGGACTGTAGAAACCTTTGTAACGAATGGATTAAAAAACCACGTCCTCCCAACATTCTATGCACATATACCTTTCAAAAAATGTAATAAAAATTGAATTTTCGGCCATTTTGAATGAGAATCTGGCCGTAAGAGATTGCAACTGTATCGAATGCCTCCCAGAGCTTTTATATGCATTAATGGTTCAGTTTGCATAAAAACTACATGATGTTATATATCTTTGATGTCGCTGAACACAAATCTGAAGTTAGATTTGCAAAATTCAAAATGGCTAATCCAATTTGGCGGACCATAAATTATCTTAGTATCTATAAATTAACACACCTTCAACTTGGGTCAACATCTAGGTCTAAAGTAGTGTCGGTCTGTTCTAAGCTCGTCGTTCAGACGGAAATGACCTGCGTATTTTTTGGGAGACAAGGAACACTTCGTTCCTCCAGCGATCTAAGGCATACTGCTACTAGAAGAGGAGCACGTTTTTTCGCATATTCCATCTGGAATTGCGTGGGTATCCCACCGGGTCGAATCGCCTATCCTATTGGGCCATTTCAGTTTATGTTCTATTAACCGGTCACACCATTTTGGCTTTCGTGCGACGATTGGAAGCAGAAACCGTGATACGATTTTCTCAGTGAATTACAGTGTAAAAAATGATCGTATTTCGTTTCTCGATAGCATGTCTGACGTTTTCAGTTAATTTTAGTAATGCAGCTGCTACACTAATGGTGTCTGAGGGGTCTCATTGACATTTATCACTTATTTTGTAAGTTTTAAGGTAGTTCGTGAACTGTGCATGTAGAACATACTCTGAATATTTAGACACTGGCGGTAATGTGCTGACAGACCTGTAGACACACGGATTTAAAAATCAGAGGAAAAGAATATGAAATACAGTTGTCTTATAAGTACTAAATTTATGGTTTAAACTAGATAGCCACTTGCAAGCAGTGAAGGTACGCCAACCTTTTTGTTGCGCAGAACTGTAAATGGAGATCGTGTATCTGGCGAAGCAAATTTTCTTGGTTCGTGGTAGTATCGTATTTATCTGTGCGACGGGGCTTGTTTCACATGTTACTGCTAACGTACGAGTCCGTATTTCAAGCGTGGCGCTGTTACCGCATTCTTTTGCATCCCGCCTTGAATGCGGAGGTAATTTATCACACGCCGTGTTTCATACACACTTATGTATATTTCACCGCCGTGTGCTGTAGACGTTTTAGACCTCTCGCAATCTATTATAACACTCTTGGAAAGAGAATAAACAATGTTGGTATTCTCCTCTTCTTGTAGGTTACATCATGATCCCGATGATGTTTGCAGGTGCGTGTTTGTGGTAAGTACGAAGCAAATCGTATTCAGACTATCACAAACTGCTGGCTAATCAGCCTGACTGATTTCGGGCCGTAACTGTGAACACAACGCTAAATTATGTCAGTCAGAAATGAATAAAACGTCGTGTAATCTTGTAACCACACAATTCGTTTCTTTGAAGCTACTCAACTTGGTCCACATTTCGAGACAACGAAGTTCTTGGAGGCAAACCTATAACTGGATGCCTTAGTCGAATAAAGGTTGGAGAACAAATTTCACGGATTAAACAACAAGTTTACCTTCACCAGACGCTGTTCATTTACATCCACAACGCGTTACTTGTGGTACTGTGACCTGTGGTCACAGGCTCCTTTCTCTGTTGTAGCAGATCATATTTAGACTGTCATGAGAGTTACCCCATGTCGTAACACAATAGCCACATATGTCATACTGTACGGAAGCAGCCTACTCACTTCGTAGTAAATTCACATCAGTCTTTCCATTGTGTGCCAGCCAGTCCGCTGTAACTAGCCCTGGCGTCATAAATGTTGCGCAATACTTTTAAAATCAAGTAAATAACCCGAAACGGTTCTAGCATGTAAGGAGTAATACTAAATTAATATGTGTTGAATATCAGTTCGATAACTTTATCCATTTTCGAAATTTGGACGTTTTTCTGTAAAAATCATTGGCGCAACAGAAAAGAGCTAGAGACTTAAAAATTTATATTTAGATTCCTTTTCCATAATAATTTAATAGAAACAGTACTTTGGATCTCACAAATTAAGATTTTAGTTGAAATTCATAATTTTCTGGTTTTTGTCTTAAAAATTAAGGAAGCAAGATAGATTGGCTCTGAGCACTATGGGACTCAACTGCTGAGGTCATAAGTCCCCTAGAACTTAGAACTACTTAAACCTAACTAACCTAAGGACAACACACACATCCATGCCCGAGGCAGGATTCGAACCTGCGACCGTAGCGGTCGCGCGGTTCCAGACTGTAGCGCCAGAACCGCTCGGCCACCAGCGGCCGGCGAAGCAAGATAGATTAAGTAGGTTAATAAATAAGGCTATGATGTTTATATTTAAGTAGAATGGAGATCCGCTATAACCATAAATATGTGAGAAGTTTCATTTGAATAACTATAAAACTATAGCGATAGCGTATCTCCAAAGGGCAAGTTCAGAGCTCGTCTACTGCGTGCAGTGTAATTAAATTAATTCTCTCGCCCAAAATATTTAACTTAGCCACGTCAAACTTTTATTATGATTACTTACCTGTGTGCTGAATGCACATTTAAATTGAGAGCTTCATCGGCCATCAGCAAAAGAAGCTATGATTTATTCAATAACTTAATGTGGTGCATTACTAGCCCAGCGGCTAGTAGGGAGAGCCGATTTGATCAGGCGTTCCCTTAGCCGTCCGCACCGCGGCTTTATATATAAGAACACTGCACGAGGAAGCAAGGCCCCAGTTCCCTCCAGACGCTGAATAGCACACCACCTGTGTCGGGAGTCGCGTCGCGTCGGTATCATTGCTATAAACAGCTTCGGATGCCGTATTAAGTTACTCGGGATATGCGTAACCATGAAATCATTTTCGAGAGAAGTGTTAATTCTGGGATGATTTTAATTATCTATCTTCAGTTTGAGTATGTCGTATTTTCACATGCCGTCGCGGGACAGACATTCTACCATTATTTAGCATGGCGTTTGATGAACATTATCATCAAATTATGATGAGCATTCATTTAAATATTTAATTTGGACAGTTATAGTCGCATCAGCGCATTAGACTCTGAACACTTCTGGCAGTTGGATTGTGTGGATTCCTTTTTTTTTTTTTGATCTGTGACTTTCAGAATATACTGAACAATTTTTAGAAAATCGTTTTTTGATTATGAATCCCAGACAATCTCCTAATTTCTCAGAGCTATAAGCTGCAGCTATAAGTGTGTTTCTCAGATGACGTGGGCACTAGGAATTCTAATTACAGGCTTCACGTTTTGCTAATCACTTTCTGGTTGCCAATATTGTAGTTAGAGAGCCAGTGTTGAGAACGGCAAAAGACAGCATAAATAATAGGAACATTTATATAAACAATAATTCCACCGCCGCCCCACAATACTAACACATGGAAATACACCTGATGAGGGTTTAAGCCTTCGAAACGCATCGTGGATATAAATAAATAGTGGCTAGTAACAGTAAACTTGTTCTTTACTTCGAGATCTGTGAGAGTCACGGTAAAACCTAACATGAAGTGTTCGAGTTTCAAAAAGAAAACTTCAGACGAGCAGTCGTAAAGTTTTAATCATTAACTCAAAAACGGAAGTTACGGTCTTTTTTTTTCGCTTTTCAGGTATATGTCTGAAATCCCTGAACACATCGAAATCCGTCTCTGCAGTGCCGTACACTTGACTACAGTAACCGAAACAAAGTGGTGTAATTCATTTATAAAGTGGAGTTTCGTACGGTAATATGCTTTGTGTAGGAATTTTTATCTCGAATATCGCTGACGCCAGTAGTCACTTGACGACCAAAACAAGACGACAGATAGGGAAGAGCGTCACCACAATTTACTAGTTAGTAACCCTGAAGAGGACCACTGCAAAGACGGTCGGACCGTCGGTGATATAGCTTAATTTAGTTGTTTTAATGTTTTCTAAAAAACGCGCTCCAACATCCAAAACGATTTTATTCAAAATGGCTCTAGCCTTAGAAGCCAACGAATTTAACTCTTAGGCATGTTTTCTCAGATTCTGAAGCTGTAGTGAAACTATATGGTACGTGTGTTGACTTCGGGTGTACAAGGCAGATTATGTTCGTACAACACTATATCTTTGAATCTTGCCGCTAAAGACATGATATTTTAGTTGTCCTGCAGCAGATAGCATAATCACAGAAGAGTTCCAAAATTGCATCTGATATCGAGTGGTATATATAACAGATACATGTCACTAAAATCTTCACTGGTGGAAAAATTTCGCCAATTGAAATCCATCAACAATGGTGAAAAGGTTGTGCACAACACTAACGCCTCTTTCGAACCCGATCAGCCCACATAAAGAACAGCGACTCCATCAACTCACCCGTGAAGTAACCTTGATCATATTTAGCACCACAGCGGACACTAATGTTGATGATAAACTAAACCACCATCGCTGCATTATTACACATTTATTGTGTCACGATCGGTTTCGTTCGTAGAACATGATCAGGTTGCCGAGATGATCGGAGAGACGCGACCGAGGAATTGTGTTCACAGCTGAATGTCGGCTGTAATGCCGTAGACAAGATGGTAAGCAGCTTTGGTTACCGTACTGTGTGTGCGGCATGGGTTTTGCAGACGATTAAATAAGACGAGAAAGGTGTCGGGACTATACAGCAATATGAGCTGAAATCCAAAAGAGAGATCATGAAGTGGTGGCATGTGAATTCTACAACAAAGAAGTAGTTTCAGACAGCTGTCTGCAGGCAAAGCGCTACGTACAATGCTCTACGACAGTGCGAGCTAACATCGCAAAGATGTTCGGGGTCACATGCTGTTCCCCTTCGTCGAAATGTCTTGGCTCAAACTCGTCTAGGGGTTGAACCGCGCCGGCCGGTGTGGCCGAGCGGTTCTAGGCTCTTCAGTCTGGAACAGCGAGACCGCTACGGTCGCAGTTTCGAATCCTGCCTCGGGCATGGATGTGTGTGATGTCCTTAGGTTAGTTACGGTTAAGTAGTTCTAAGTTCTAGGGGACTGATGACCTCAGATGTTAAGTCCCATAGTGCTCAGAGCCATTTGAACCATTTTTTGGTTGAACCGCACGTGTCGCATTACACACTCTAAATTAGACAGTTGTGATCCTTTGGTTAAATTGTCTGTCTAATGGCAAGTTTGCGAAATACAAAGTTAATATACCACATGATAACAGTAACGATAATATCGGGAACAAAATTAACTACCCATAAATGATATAGGCCACACAGTTGCGATTTGGTTAGAATAATGTTTATTCAGAAAGCAAACTAATAGTGGAAGTGGTCGTATTTAGAATTACTATTACACTCGAGCGCATATCCTTGTGACACAGTTCGATCATGCACAATCTGATCGTGGATTACAAGTTCGATACGCTAACTCGATAGCTATGCGAAAAGTTGTAGTTCACACCATGCGAGCTGCTGCTCACCGCTCCGAGACTAAGTCTCGCGATACCACACAACGCATTTGCTAAGTCGTTTCACTTCCTAGCTGGCTAAAGACCGACTGTCCGCTTTCGCTTCTCAATCAGAACTGTACCCTTTGGTGTCTCCAGGCGAACTGTCCGCTTTCGTGTCTTCATCCGAACTGTCCCTTTGGTGTCTCGACCAGAACTGCCCTCTGCCCGTCTCCGACCGCGTTTCCCACGCCCACAACATCTTCGCTAAACTGACTAGCGCAGTTCCCTTCCCTGAATCCGTCCATCTGATTGGCTACAGCTTATTCTACATTACTTTACATTTTAACAAATTTAAATAATCAAAGTTTGACCACTTTAACGTTCGAAATAAAGTAACAGTAATATCCACTACATAATAAACGTTAAATCCTTTTACAATAAACCTATAGAGTTTCCTTCTTAACTTTGATTGTCACGGCCAGTAGCCTTGCACCAATGTGTTTTCTGATAAATAAAGAACAAAAGTAACTATTATGCACTATACAACAACTATACTATTACCTAATGATTCAATAAGGTGTCATGCTGTCATCGTTAAATGTGTTTTGTGTGGAGGAAATGATATTGTAATGCTTAACTGAAAATACTGATAATTTAAATGTATTATATATCCTTTAAAGAATTGAGTTACAGACTTGATATTTACAACGTTTGTCATTTTAATGTTGCGCTTCTATATGTAATGTCGATCGTTAAGATCGACCAAAACGTTCAGATTTTAGCATTCACGACTTTGTTACGAAGCTTGTTAATTTCACTTTAACAGTAAATGCTAAACTATTATAGATATGTTTAATATTCAAGAATTTATTGGGTTCACTATGAAAATTTATGAAGGATGGCAGATTACAATTATTGTGGATTGATTCCCCGCATTACTAAAGAATTAAATAGTTTTCATAAATGTTTCCCTTTATGGCCGATCTTAGGTCCGCCATATTTAACACTGCTTCGTCTGCTCGGCCAAAAACCGATTCTACTGGGTTTCCCTATGACGTAGGTTCTCATCTGTCTCGCTCGCCACTACAGAGCTTAGGCCTCAATAACAATAGACGCCTGTGAGTTTCCCCATCTCGTGGTGAACCTGCGCCCTTTGTGGCATCCGGTCCTCGACGACAAGGTTCGTTTCACAATTCCTGTAGGCTGACTCTTTCGACCATGTATTTAAATGAGAGCGCAATGCTTGTCAACTCACAACAGACAGGGTGTAGATGTTTAGGATGTATTGGAACTTACCCACCTGTCAGTTCATAACGCAGTGTGTCGACACCGATTATGCTGAGAAAAATCTAAATTTCTAGTCAGGCTAGAGAAATCTGTAGATTTACCTTTGGGGCTATAGAAGACGATGCCGTCACAGGTGTAAGGCGGTGGTTAGGCTCAGATGGCTCATATTTTTAAGAGCGCGCATGTCCGATCAAGCATCAAAATCACGAAAATTGCTGCTTTCGACGGAAGACTTAAGTGCTCTGAATACGGCGGGAACTTAGCGGTATTAGCGCACAGCCGTAATTAACTGTTCCCTACACTGTTTAAGAGCAGGTCTGCGGCGTCTTGCTGAAAGTCTCTGAAATTTCAACAAATGAGGACCAGGTCAAAAATATTGATTTAGCAGGCACGCTGGATCGTCTATACTTCAATAAAAGTTTATTGTGTCAAATAAAAATTCAAGTAATTACGCGTTCGTTTGAGACAACGGAGCAGAAGAGGTGGACAGCAAAGCAGACACGATTCATTCTGTTGTAAACCGAAACCACTTCAAAAGTCGGTCTAACAGGTTAATCAACGAGCCGTTAATTGTTCCCCAATAACATCAAATGTCCGTCCCTATAGCTTCTATGCAGATCATTAATGCAGGCAATACGTAGCTTAAGCTGCTACTCAACACTCCACTGCAACTCCGCCAAACTGAACCACCGGCCATTTCTATTACAGATCGGAGCTCCCACGACAGCTGACACTCCCCCCCCCCCCCATGCCGCCATTATCTTGCCCCCTAGCCTCCTATTCTTATACGGACACACCTCCCTGGCCTCTGACATTGCAGATAGACTTCAGAATGTGCCTCACAAGTAAGATATAAATAATTTAAGCCGGCTGCTGTGACCGAGCGGTTCTAGGCGCTTTAGTCTGGAACCGCGCAACCGCTACGGTCGCAGGTTCGAATCCTGCCTCGTGCATGGATGTGTGTGATGTCCTTAGGTTAAAGTAGTTCTAAGTTCTAGGGGACTGATGACATCAGATGTTGAGTTCGATAGTGCTCAGAGCCAAATTATTTAAATGTTTCATTATATATGACGATAGTATCTGTTCCCGAAAGAACAGTTACCGTGGATGACCATGCAGCTTTTGCTAGAAATGAAATGATAATTAAATGGACACCCTAGCTGCAAACAGGCGTTGATGTACTTCATTGGGGACATGTTGAAAATGTGTGCCCCGACCAGGACTCGAACCCGGGATCTCCTGCTTACATGGAAGACGCTCTATCCATCTGAGCCACCGCGGGCACAGAAGATAGTGCGTCTGCAGGGACTTATCCCTTGCACGCTCCCCGTGAGATCCACATTCCCAACATGTCCAGACCACTATATTCGTAGTGCGCCTAATAGATGTTTGCCTATCATACTCATTACTCGTGGTAGATTAATCTACCAAGTCCCGTACGAGTTCGGGCATAGCGTGTGCGTTCGCACAAGAAGGTCAATGGCCGGGAAGCCATATTTTAACTATATATGACGGTAGTATCTGTTCCCGAAAGAACAGTTACCGTGGATGACCATACAGCTTTTGCTAGAAATGAAATGATAATTAAATGGACACCCTAGCTGCAAACAGGCGTTGATGTACTTCATTGGGGACATTAGGCGCACTACGAATGTAGTGGTGTGGACATGTTGGGAATGTGGATCTCACGGGGAGCGTGCAAGGGATAAGTCCCTGCAGACGCACTGTCTTCTGTGCCCGTGGTGGCTCAGATGGATAGAGCGTCTGCCATGTAAGCAGGAGATCCCGGGTTCGAGTCCCGGTCGGGACACACATTTTCAACATGTCCCCAATGAAGTACACCAACGCCTGTTTGCAGCTAGGGTGTCCATTTAATTATAAATGTTTCATGTTTCGTTATTGTAATATATGACATTGCATGTGTTCTAATGAAACAAGAAAATTAAGCCTAAGTGATTGATTCTACGGTAATTGGTACCCTTATACATACTATTAATTACTGTTCTTAAATGTCATAATTTCTTATGGAAAAGAAACGTACATAAATGACAAGACACTAATAAGCGAAAACTTGCCTGTTGGCTTCTGTCTAGGTGTTTTCAGCCGACGTTTGTTTGGTAATTTTTGTGTCGTTTCGCCATCACTAGTTGCTGGCTTTGTCAAAGCTTCACCCTCCATTACTGGTGGAGGATTGGAATCGAGCTCGCGACCGCAGACTGTATGCACCTGGCGTGCCAACGTACAAGGGCTTTCCCTTTGTCATTACCGCTGGAGTTCTCCTCTTGCTACTTGTAACGGTAGTTCACTGCAGCACCGCAATCCAGGATCTGTTCACCCACAAGCTTTCTTGTTAGTTATTGTTGTATTTGTGGATTTCTACAATTTCCTTGAACAAGCAGGTGTGATAGCTCTTCTTTACAGAAAGAACATTCGTGTCGGCGAATTTATTATGTGGTCTGCCTCACACAGCGCTTGCTTCGGATGGACCTACTTCTCCATCTGTCCCAGCCTGCAGTGCCGCTTATGTTGGTGATCTTGATGTTGATTGATCGTCCAGTCATTCCAACACAGACTTTTCACATGGACATGGTATAAGGTGTATTGCCGACTTTGCAAGTGGATTCCTTTTCTCCTTTTGACTTCTTTCGTGTAAATCTCGCCACTAGATATACAAGAAAAAAAAAACTGGAGGACTAAGAAGGAGTTGTGTGACTTAAACGAAAGTTGGTAAGCTTGTTTTTACATCTGAAAAATGGTGCCTATCCAAAAGTTGCGCCAGTCGCATAAGACTGGCGTTAGTAGCGTGACTAGGAGGCTGCAAATCAGGTTTGCTTTAAATACACGCTGTAATAGTCGCGAGCGTTACTTACCTTTGAGATGGGACGTGATGGGCTGATATTAGTCAAGAATGCCTTTAAGGCGACAAAGCCGCCTTTATAAACATCTCAGTATGAAAGAGGTCTTGGAATAGGGCTACGAGGAGCTGGAAGTCCCTTTTGCGATAATGCGGGAAGACTTGGCAGGAATGTGGCCACTGAACGCCACACACCGTCAGGTGGCTTGCGGAGTATGGATGTAGATGTAGAATGTACAGTCGCAAGAAGACCAGCCTCTGGACGGCAAGGTGACACTACCGAGAGAGAAGACCACGGTGTTCGGCGTGTGACTCTGTCGCATCGTACTGCTTCTGGGTTGGGTAGGGTTCTTTGGAGAAGGAGACCAGACAGCGCGGTCATCGGTCTAATCGGGTTAGGGAAGGACGGGGAAGGAAGTCGGCCGTGCCCTATCAAAGGAATACTGCTTCTGCAGCAGCATTTTGAGCAGCAGTAGGCACCATAGAGACCCAACGAACTGTTACAAATCAAATGAATAATGTAGAAGTAAATATACTAGGAGTAATGAAGCAACTTAAATCACTTAATAAAAACAAGTCTTCTGGTGCAGACTGTATACCAATTAGGTTCCTTTCGGAGTATGCTGATGCTTTAGCTCCGTACATAACAATCGTATAAAACCGTTCGCTCGACGAAAGATCCGTACCCAAAGACTGGAAAGTTGCACAGGTTCAAATGGCTCTTAGCACTATGGGACTTAACATCGGAGGTCATCAGTCCCCTAGAACTTAGAACTACTTAAACCTAACTAACCTAAGGACATCACACACATCCATGCCCGAGGCAGGATTCGAACCTGCGACCGTAGCGGTCGCGCGGTTCCAGACTGAAGCGCCTATCACCGCTCGGCCATTCCGGCCGGCAGTTGCACAGGTCACACCAATATTCAAGAAAGATAGTAAAGAGTAATCCACTAAATTACACGCCCATTTCATTAACGTCGATATGCAGCAGGATTTTAGGACATATTTTGTGTTCTACCCTTATGAATTACCTTGAAGAAAACGGTCTATTGACACACAGTCAACATGGGTTTAGAAAACATCTTTCTTGCGAAACACAACTAGATCTTTATTCGCATGATGTTTTGGGTGCTATTGACAAGGGATTTCAGATCGAATCTGTATTTCTGGATTTCCAGAAGGCTTCTGACACTGTATCACACAAGTGGCTTGTAGTGAAATTGCGTGCTTATGAAATATCGTCTCAATTATGAGACTGGATTTGTGATTTCGTGTCAACGAGGTCACAGTTCGTAGTAACTGATGGAAAGTCATCGAGTAAAACAGAAGTGATTTCTGGCGTTAGCCAAGGTAATGTTACAGGCCCTTTGCTGTTCCTTATCTATATAAACGATTTGGGAGACTATCTGAACAGCCTTTTTAGGTTGTTTGCAGATGACGCTGTCGTTTATCGACTAATAAAGTCATCAGAAGATCAAAACAAATTGCAAAACGATTTAGAAAAGATATCTGAATGGTGCGAAAATTGGCAGTTGACCCTAAATAACTAAAAGTTTGAGGTCATCCACATGAGTGCTAAAAGGAATCCGTTATACTTCGGTTACACGATAAGTCAGTCAAATCTAAAAGCCGTAAATTCAACTAAATATCTGGGAATTACAATTACGAACAACTTCAATTTGACGGAACTCATAGAAAATGTTGTAGGGAATGCTAACCAAAGACTGCGTTTTATTGGTAGGACACTTAGAAAATGAAACAGATCTACTAAGGAGACTGCCTACACTACGCTTGTCCGTCCTCTTATAGAATACAGCTGCGCGGTGTGGAATCCTTACCAGATAGGACTCACGGAGTCCATCGACAAAGTTCAAAGAAGGGCAGCACGTTTTGTATTATCGCGAAATTTGGAAGAGAGTGTCACTGAAATGATGCAGGATTTGGGCTGGAGATAATTAAAAGTAAGGCGTTTTCCTTTTCACGAAATTCCAATCACCAAGTTTCTCCTCCGAATGCGAAAATATTTTGTTGACACCGATCTGCATAGGAAGAAACGATCACCATGATAAAAAAGGGAAATCATAGCTCGTACGGAAAGATATAGGTGTTCGTTCTTTCAGCGTGATATACGAGATTGGAATAACAGAGAATTGTGAAGGTGGTTCGATAAACCCTCTGCCAGGCATTTAAATGTGATTTGCAGAATATCCATGTAGACGTAGTTACTTCAAGGGCATCTCCGCGCCAGACTCCATGTAGCACGCTTAGCACTGATCCCAAATCACCGCTATTTGCGACTTCGGTGGGTCAAGCGAGAGCTCTTTGGAGGGCATGGTGGAAGTCTATTATTTTCTGATGAAAGCTGGTTCTGCTTCGTCGGTGCCAATGATGATCGTGTGTTAGCTAGAAGGAGGCCAGTTGAGGACCTGCAACCAAATTGTCTGCGTGCAACACGCTGGTCCTACACTTGGAGTGATGGTCTCGGGTGCGATTTCTTATGACAGCACGAGCGCTCTCGTGAGTGTCTCATGCAGCCTGAGTGCGAAGTTGTACGTCAGTCTGGTGATTCCAGCTGTTGTGCTGCCATTCATGAACAGCATTCCGGGGTGTGGGGGGTGGGGCGGGTGGGGGGTGTTTTCCAACAGGATAACGCTCGCGCACACACCGCTGTTGTTACAGTGTGTCGACATGTTGCCTTGGCTTGCTCGATCTCCAGATCTGTCTCCAATTGAGAACATATGGTACACCATCGCACGAGAACTACAGCGTCAGCCACGAACAGCATTAACCGTCCCTGTATTGACCGAACAGGTGCAACAGGCATGGAACTCCATCCCACAAACTGGCATACGGCACCTGTACAAGAAAATGCATGCACGTTGCATGATTGCATACATCACGTTGGCTGTTACACCGGTTATGATGCGTCAGCGTTTCACATTTGCAATGACTTATCTCACGCTGACATTGACATATGATCTTGCAATGTTAATCACATAAATACAGGGTGGTCAGAAAATGTGTGAAATGCTTGTAGGGATGTTACAGGGCAGATTGTACTGAGACATACATGTTAAGAAAGAAATTCGATACGTTGCTCCGTTTCCGAGTTATTTAGCATAGAATTTAGCTAATCGGGGCGTCGCGCTCTCGCATTCAAGCGGCCTGCCAGGGGCCGTGTTGCCCAACGAGTACTTCGTCTCGTTAGATGAAACTTGAATTTACGCGCGCGACGATCTGATTGGCTAACTTCAATGCTAAATAACTCGGAAACGGCGCAACATATCGAATTTCTTTCTTAAAATTTATGTCCCAGTACAACCTGCCCTGTAACATCCCTACAAGCATTTCAGACATTTTCTGACCACCCTGTATATTACCTAGGAAAATGTATTCCCCAAACTTCGTTATCATACATTAATTATTTTTGGTGCTGGGATTTTTTTTTCCGTCAGTGTATTTAATGTGGAATGGCACCTTCTACGAACAACTGGAAGCCATCGTCACGGGTGGTCAACTTAGTGCAGTGGTGGCCAACTTCTTCGACAAACATTTCGAAGCATATGCACTCGGCTTCTTGTAAACGTAAGGTGGTAAGGTGTGGTACCGATACGTCGACGATACCTAGTTGTGTGGAGCTATGGGGAGGAACAGTTCGGTGACTTCTAGAAAAGAACCAAAAGTGAGCCTTTTTTGATGCGCTGGTCACGAGGAACGGTGAAAACCTGAGTCACATCGTGTGTCGAAAACCGACACACATAGACCGATAACTGAACAAACTACACAATCACCACCCTAAACTAGAAAAGAGGCATGTTAATACCCTCGTAACGCGACCAAGACGAATATGTGAGCCGCAGCATCTCAGACGCGAGATGCAACACCTGGAAAGCGTTCTCAGAACCAATTACGTAAGACGTATCACAGAATCAAACAATCGGCGAAGTTACACATCGGTAAAAGAGACGCCAAGTACGGCCTGTGTGCCCTACATTCCCAAAGTGACGGACAGAACCTTCCGTATATTGCGTGGACATGCCGTAAAGAATATTTATAAACCATCAAAGAAATAAAAGAGTGTCACATCGGCAAAGGAGAGAAGGGACAAACCTGCAATGTCTGAAATATACAGTATGCCACGTACATGTGGAAAAGTCTCTGTTGGACTGAGTGGACGATCAATCGAGACCAGTATGACGGAACATAAGCGGCATTGCAGGCTGGGCCAGGTGGGGAAATCGGCCTTAGCGGAGTACATAATAAAATTGGCCGACTCGGAAGTCCTTGCTATAGAGAAGAGCTATCACACCCAATTGTTCAGGGAAGCAATAGAAGCACACAGACGTGACAATAGCTTCAACAATAAAGAAGAAAATCTCAAGGCGAAAGGCTCTTATTTTCGTGCTGCAGCGAACTACCGTTGCAGGTGTAAGACGTGTATATTTCTATTGTATATTGTCAAACCACAATTTATGAAAGATGTTTATATTTTATTAATAGGATTAAGTAGGAATAATTAATATTTGTCATGTTGGAAATAATTGTGGTAGCAGGGAATGTCTGCACAAAAGTGTTGTAGGCAAGAGAGACCGCACACTGATATAATTTTAAAAAGGGCGGGAGAGACAGCGATTGGATACATTTTAAGAAAAGAGCGGGAAAGACCGCGCATTGATACATTTTGTAATGGTAGCAGGGATTGCACCAGAAAGCATTGTTGGCAGGAGAGACCGCACTTTAGCGTTCATAGGAAGTCAGTAGTAAGCGAGAAGTGAAGCGAGTCGGTAGCAGGTCTGAAGCGAGAGGTTGAGAGGAGCAGTGTGCCTGCCAGCCACTAGCTATGATTTACAAGAGATTATAAACGGATGTTCAGAGACATCAACTAGCTATTATCATTAAGAGGAAGTAATATCATTGCGTTATTTTCTTTGCGGAACTCAAGACTACTGAAGGTATGTTTGCGTAATGCTAGTTGTAAGATTATGACCAACAGTAAATACTTGAAGCGTTTTCAGAATATAATTAATTTTTGCCAGCAATGTTGCATTACTGATTATGATCCATCCCAAAAACCATCAACGTAAAACTTTGCAAAATTTTTATTGTTGTCAAGAAAAAGTGTAACTATGAATTACGTAACTTCGGTCAAATTAATTAAAGAATAACGTCAGCTTTGCTATTAAAGAATAACGTCAGCTTTGGTAATAAATACAGCCACTTATTATGACAGCCCACCAGCAGTTAATAGAGTATAGTAAACCAGAGGAAGTATATTCATGTCGCAGTTCGATGTAGCAGTCAGATGGCGATCCAGTAACAGTAAAAAAGGTAAGGAACAGTTTTGGGTTATTGCAGATAACGAATGAGGGCCACGACGACGACACATTCTATGTTTCGTCGAAATAATCAGGAAATTACTTTTAATAAGCAGCAATTAAATTTGTACGCGAAGATTGAGAAAGAATAAATTTCAAAGGGAAGATTTCATTTGTTATTATTAAACAAGAGATAGAAATGCTAAGGGAATGTTTCATAGGTTATTGTAGAAGGGAAGGTCGCGTAAAAAACAAAAGAGATACAGAGGAGACGGCAAGGTTTCACAGGCAGCGAGGAGAGAACTGTAGCGGAAACGACCACGGAAAAGCCATTGGACGATGGCGAGCAGGCACGTACACTGAAGAGCCAGAACAGTACGACCACCGACCTACTATCGATCTAAACCTGTTCAGGCGACAGCAGCGTCACCTGGCGAGGTATGACTGTTAGTGAGGCACGCGCACGGTGCATGTACAGGGTGTTTCAAAAATGACCGGTATATTTGAAACGGCAATAAAAACTAAACGAGCAGCGATAGAAATACACCGTTTGTTGCAATATGCTCGGGACAACAGTACATTTTCAGGCAGACAAACTTTCGAAATTACAGTAGTTACAATTTTCAACAACAGATGGCGGCGATGCGGCCTGGGAAACTCTATAGTACGATATTTTCCACATATCCACCATGCGTAGCAATAATATGGCGTAGTCTCTGAATGAAATTACCCGAAACCTTTGACAACGTGTCTGGCGGAATGGCTTCACATGCAGATGAGATGTACTGCTTCAGCTGTTCAATTGTTTCTGGATTCTGGCGGTACACCTGGTCTTTCAAGTGTCCCCACAGAAAGAAGTCACAGGGGTTCATGTCTGGCGAATAGGGAGGCCAATCCACGCCGCCTCCTGTATGTTTCGGATAGCCCAAAGCAATCACACGATCATCGAAATATTCATTCAGGAAATTAAAGACGTCGGCCGTGCGATGTGGCCGGGCACCATCTTGCATAAACCACGAGGTGTTCGCAGTGTCGTCTAAGGCAGTTTGTACCGCCACACATTCACGGAGAATGTCCAGAAAGCGTGATGCAGTAATCGTTTCGGATCTGAAAAATGGGCCAATGATTCCTTTGGATGAAATGGCGGCCCAGACCGGTACTTTTTGAGGATGCAGGGACGATGGGACTGCAACATGGGGCTTTTCGGTTCCCCATATGCGCCAGTTCTGTTTATTGACGAAGCCGTCCAGGTAAAAATAAGCTTCGTCAGTAAACCAAATGCTGCCCACATGCATATCGCCGTCATCAATCCTGTACACTATATCGTTAGCGAATGTCTCTCGTGCAGCAATGGTAGCGGCGCTGAGGGGTTGCCGCGTTTGAATTTTGTGTGGATAGAGGTGTAAACTCTGGCGCACGAGACGATACGTGGACGTTGGCGTCATTTGGACCGCAGCTGCAACACGGCGAACGGAAACCCGAGGCCGCTGTTGGATCACCTGCTGCACTAGCTGCGCGTTGCCCTCTGTGGTTGCCGTACGCAGTCGCCCTACCTTTCCAGCACGTTCATCCGTCACGTTCCCAGTCCGTTGAAATTTTTCAAACAGATCCTTTATTGTATCGCTTTTCGGTCCTTTGGTTACATTAAACCTCCGTTGAAAACTTTGTCTTGTTGCAACAACACTGTGTTCTAGGCGGTGGAATTCCAACACCAGAAAAATCCTCTGTTCTAAGGAATAAACCATGTTGTCTACAGCAGACGTGCACGTTGTGAACAGCACACGCTTACAGCAGAAAGACGACGTACAGAATGGCGCACCCACAGACTGCGTTGTCTTCTATATCTTTCACATCACTTCCAGCGCCATGTGTTGTTGAAAATTGTAACTACTGTAATTTCGAAAGTTTGTCGGCCTGAAAATGTACTGTTGTCCCAAGCATATTGCAACAAACGGTGTATTTCTATCGCTGCTCGTTTAGTTTTTATTGCCGTTTCAAATATACCGGTCATTTTTGAAACACCCTGTATTATCAGTGACCGTACTGTTCGTGTAGGATAGGAAAGGATCAAGATCTATCTGAGTCTCACCGAGGACAGATTGTGATGGCGCGGAGGCTCGGCTCCAGCATTTCAGAAACTTCACGACTTGCCGGGTGTTCGAGGAATACCGTGGTGAGTGATTTCAACAAGTGGCCAAACCAGGGTGAAACCACGTCCAGACGTCATAGGATTGGGCGGCCACCCCTCATTACAGATGTCGGACGTTGTAGGCTGGGCAGACTGGTGAAATAGGAGAGACGGCGAACTGTGGTGGAACTAACACCAGACTTCAATGTTGGGCCGAGTAAAAGTGTGTTTAAGGACACAGTGCACCGAAAACTCCCAACGATGGGCCTCCGCAGCCGACGACGCATGCATGTGACAATGTTAACACCACGACATCGGCAGCTACGACTGAAATGGGCACATAGCAATCGGCAATGGACGTTGCACAGTGGCAGAGCAATGCATGGTCTGATAAATCCTTCTTCATTTTGCCAAAGAGAGGGCGTGAATCCGCCTTCTTCCTGCTGGGGCACAGCTCCTTGACAACTGCACTGCTGGACAGAGGAGCTGCCGGCAGCTCCGTTATACTCTGAGGAACATTCACGTGAGCGCCCATGGGTCCAGCAGAGCTCGTGCAAGGCAACATTACGCCCAAGGACTGGTTGCACGCCCCGTGCACCCCTTCATGACGTTTACGTTTCTGGACGGCAGTGGCCTTTTTCAACAAGAAAATGCGCCATGTAACGAGGCCAGGGGTTCATAGAATGAAGGCTTTCACGGCAGGTGTTGTCATCACTTAACACTTGCAGTTCACCGATTGTCCTCGGAGGATGCCTCCCGCAGTCGAAGGCGAAACGTCAGGGGAGAGTCTTATGTATGGACCACGGCATCTCAGCCCGGAAGTGTTAAGTGATGAAGGCCAGGAGTGTGATGTAGTGGTTCGAGGCACACAGTGGCGATTTCTAATTTATGTGCTAGCCCCCAGCTCGCCAGATCTGAGCCCGATCGAACACATCTGGGATGTGACTTAACTTGGCGTCAGAGCTCATCGGCCCCCTCCCCGGAATTCCGCAGTCGAAGGCGAAACGTCAGGGGAGAGTCTTATGTATGGACCACGGCATCTCAGCCCGGAAGTGTTAAGTGATGAAGGCCAGGAGTGTGATGTAGTGGTTCGAGGCACACAGTGGCGATTTCTAATTTATGTGCTAGCCCCCAGCTCGCCAGATCTGAGCCCGATCGAACACATCTGGGATGTGACTTAACTTGGCGTCAGAGCTCATCGGCCCCCTCCCCGGAATTCCGCAGTCGAAGGCGAAACGTCAGGGGAGAGTCTTATGTATGGACCACGGCATCTCAGCCCGGAAGTGTTAAGTGATGAAGGCCAGGAGTGTGATGTAGTGGTTCGAGGCACACAGTGGCGATTTCTAATTTATGTGCTAGCCCCCAGCTCGCCAGATCTGAGCCCGATCGAACACATCTGGGATGTGACTTAACTTGGCGTCAGAGCTCATCGGCCCCCTCCCCGGAATTCCGCAGTCGAAGGCGAAACGTCAGGGGAGAGTCTTATGTATGGACCACGGCATCTCAGCCCGGAAGTGTTAAGTGATGAAGGCCAGGAGTGTGATGTAGTGGTTCGAGGCACACAGTGGCGATTTCTAATTTATGTGCTAGCCCCCAGCTCGCCAGATCTGAGCCCGATCGAACACATCTGGGATGTGACTTAACTTGGCGTCAGAGCTCATCGGCCCCCTCCCCGGAATTCCGCAGTCGAAGGCGAAACGTCAGGGGAGAGTCTTATGTATGGACCACGGCATCTCAGCCCGGAAGTGTTAAGTGATGAAGGCCAGGAGTGTGATGTAGTGGTTCGAGGCACACAGTGGCGATTTCTAATTTATGTGCTGGCCCCCAGCTCGCCAGATCTGAGCCCGATCGAACACATCCGGGATGTGACTTAACTTGGCGTCAGAGCTCATCGGCCCCCTCCCCGGAATTTACCTGAAATGGGTGAAATGTGTGTACAACTCCTTCCAGCGACCTACGAAGGCCTCACTGCTTCCACGCCACGACGCGTCGCCGCTGTTATCCATGTCAAAGGTGGACATGCCGGCTATTGCGTATGTGATAATAATGTTCTGACTGGTCAGTGTATAATCTGCGGTTACGAGCTCGTCTCCAACCCACCACGAGCAGTGGAGGGTGAAGCTATGACAATGCCAGCCACTCGTGCTGGCGAAACGTCACAAAAATCATCAAACAATCGTGGGGCGAGGAACCCGCGACAGAAGCCAACGGCAATTTATCAACTAGTGACCACGAAGGTCTTAACAACTTTATTCTAATAAAAATTCGATATTCTTCCGAAGGAAAATTGTCGGAATGTCCTGCAACATTCGATGTTATTTACATTTCCATCTGATTAGAAACCGAAGCATGAAATAAATATTTGGGCCTTTACTTTTGAACTTGTGGCGACTTCGGATGTGCGTTTAGGCAGCAAGCTAGACGACAGCTTAAATTCACAAACATTTCGCTGTTTATTTTCTAGTATACGCAGAGGTAACGCAGAGACAAATACTCCACATGTTATAACCAATGGCACTTCGGGCAGGTACAGTTCTTCTGGTAACGACAGGTGTAACCCGGGACCTTGGACTCGGAACCCAGAACCCGGAACCTGGAACCTGATACCAGTTCAGGTTGCTTATCCTACCACTTTAGGAGAAGTAAAAATTTTATTTCTAATATTCTGCGTAATTACTGACTGAACTTAAAAATTTAAAATGCTGTCGTAATCGTTTTATTAATCCCATGTTAAAATTTTGACACAGTAAGACAAATATTAAAGTTAGAAATTGTGTTTGTCTTGACGCAGCGTAACTGAGGCCGGAAAGATACACGGGCTTTATTCACTCAGTATTTGAGAGCTTCCAACAAACTTTTCACACAATTTCAAACTTTTAAGAAACTTTTTGTCTCTAACGTCCCACAAAAGGATGAAAGGAAAGAAGTTTATCGCTTACTACATTTTCGCCTATCTCGCAGAAGAACTTCACTGTCAAACATGACGATTTAATTTATTGCTTTTTTATTAGTCATTCCATTGGCAGCACAGTTCGCACACAGAGTCTACATACGTCATTGAATATACCTGTTAAATTACAACATTGTACGACAAGTAGTTCAAGAGACACAACATCATAAACATTGAGATGCGAGAAAAACTTGTTTTTGTTTCAAATTAAGCGGAAATTATCTGTACTATATTCATTCAGCTTGTCATAATGATAGCACAAATAGACTTCTAACAAACTTTAAGCATAATTACAAACATTTTCTAAAGTTTTCTCTCGCTTACACGCTTAACGTCAAATATTGAACACATTAACTAATTTGTAAAGTAATCAGGCACTTAAAGTGGTTTTATAGAAAAGTATTCGATTCTTTAAAGAATAGGGTGTTAATTCTATTCTCCTAATTTGTCTATTTAATTGTATTACAATTAATCATCAATTTACCTACATAAATATGTGTCACCTGAATCCTCGGATCTGATACACTACTGGCCATTAAATTTGCTACACCACGAAGATGACGTGCTACAGACGTGAAATTTAACCGATAGGAAGAAGATGCTGTGATATGCAAAAGATTAGATTTTCAGAGCATTCACACAAGGTTGGCGCCGGTGGCGACACCTACAAGTAAACAGTAGAACCTAAAAAAAAAAACGAAGCATTCCACTACTACCGGACGAAAGAATATAACACAGACACCCGCCGTAATCGGAAAAATGGATAATATTTACCAATTTTGCAACGGAAAAAATTCAGGAGAGAAACAGCAGAATTCCTTTGGAGGAACTGAAAAATTCGATCACCACCACTGAAAGCACCACCGCAGGAATTTTTACGTTACACGGCCAGGGGCACTCCAGAATCAATACGCTTTATTCAAAATATAAAAGCGTACAACGCCTGCCGGCCGCGGTGGTCTAGCGGATCTGGCGCTGCAGTCCGGAGCCGCGGGACTGCTACGGTCGCGGGTTCGAACCCCTCCTCGGGCATGGGTGTGTGTGATGTCCTTAGGTTAGTTAGGTTTAAGTAGTTCTAAGTTCTAGGGGACTTATGACCTAAGATGTTGAGTCCCATAGTTCTCAGAGCCATTTGAACCAATCATACAACGCCTGCTTCCAAATGACTTCTTTCGGTGTCACTTCAATCAACACAAATCGAGATGAAATTGATTACGTTTTCTCCATCCAAGGACAAATCTGTCATAATATGGGATCTTTATTACGACTACTCACCAAGGACCAAAAGTTTCTGCAAGTATATTTGATCGGATATGAAGAAAGAGAAATTGATCAATGATGCAGAAATATCAGTGGATTGAGACGGGAAGTAGGCCAAGGTGTACAGAGGATCTTGCACAAATACAATCAGCAAGGACAAAATTTAAAATATTGCGACATCAATCCCAAAGACACCTGTTTCTCTCACGGTCAGCTATAGTACTATACTCTCGAGTAGGAAATTCGAAAAATTTGTACGAATGTACCTTGGATACAAAATGAAAATACTGTTTATAAACAAATATTGTAAATAGTTATAATATGTTTTCAATAATTTTTTACCTCTTATATTTTAAAGTATATCCTTCTATTCCAACTGCCACACCATTTCATATCAACTCACTGAACCAAGCCGGGTGCCCGAGCTAGTTGGTTAATATGTGGAAGAAAGGGTAAAGCGGAAATCTTTCTATATTTAACTCTGTTATTTTGCTCCCTGTGTCTGCTGCAGTTTCCACGAAAATAAACGGGTGGCATCAGTTTCGGAACGACTGTCGTATAGCCTGTCGGGGAACGCCAGGAAAGAGTCTGCAGTGCTCCACGCAAGGGATTTGTCTCCAGTGACGCAGTGACGCATGTCTGGAAGGTACTGCTCTCTATTGGCTTTGAGGGCAAGCGAATTCGCCGACTCGTTGGCTTCGAAGCCGTAGCAAGGCCTTAATCCCCTTTCTCGGTTACATGCCACCGAGTCGGACCTTCCATTCATGTCGCTGGCTTTCTCGTCCGAGGGAGCTTGAACCGTGTTGGCCGCAACGTTCCTCCGCATCCGAGGAGGATAATGCGCCTTTCTGTCATTATTACTTCTACTACTTTTTCACTCTCCAGCTGTCAGCTGCCAGTGGTAAAGAACTCCGCTACCTAGCTTTAGGGCTTTAAGCACAATTTCAAAGAGTAAGAATTCTCTGTAGTTATTATTCACCTTCGAAAGATATGATGGTGCTTTGATGGTATTGTTAGACTTGAGGCACGTTAATGTAAGTGGATGGTGGCCTGATGTGAGCAGGCTTTCCTCTCTGGGTTTCTTCTTACGAAGAAAAGAAACACTTCTGGACGGGTGAGATACCTGTGAAATTCTATAGAGATATTGCAAAAGAATTCGCACCGGACTTCTAGAAACAGTTTGTTGTACGTTACTGGAGAACGAATAGTACCATCCGAAAGGAAAAACGAAGTGTAAGTCATTCCAGTTTTTTAAGATGGATCATCAGAGAGCTACACGTAACTGAGCAGTTCGGGAGATGTAATGATAAGCACCAAAATGGGAGTACTGAAGTTTTCAGTTGATCTACAAATATAAATACTTTCATTCTAACATCTGTTTTGTTCTCGATGCCTTTAAAACATCTATATGCTTCCATACGCACATAAAAAGACGAGAAACAGACTACAATATGTGAAATAATAAAAAATAAACATATTAATGTAGTGGAGATATCATTATGTTACTCTAAAAACAAAATATGATAGATAATCGTATGAATACATTTACTCAGAGTAACTAGAAGACTTAACTGTATAGCTCGATGCTTGAAGGTACTTTCTCATCATAGAGCGTCCATTGTCCAGACGTTGGTTTTAGTGACAATAAAATCTACGATAAACAAGAGGTATGTAATCTAAGAGGGACAGAACGTCAGAAATTTTCTTCTTTTCGATGAGTCTGAGTGCGTCGTATTTTAATCGAAGAGCAAGAACTGGGTTTAGCCTCCGACGTTCCCTGAAATTTACCTTGCAACAGATGTCATGACATAGTGTCTCTCAGATAAAAAAAAAGATGATGGATATTCATCCTTTAGGTTGGCAGCCAGAGGCATTCTGAGCGTCAGAGTCACTAATCTCCCAGAATGTTTTGAATGTTTGCCTGACACTGCTTTCATGTTTTCTCAAAACACTTAAGAAGACAGCGGCAGTTAGGCCTTACAACCTCTTTATCTGCATTTTTCGCAGAACGAAATACACATCCTTAGCCTGTATTTCACATCTTCTGCTTAAATATTCATCGTGGAGAGCTTCTCAACCTCTTCCGAGGAGATCTCTTTGCGTATTGCTCTGCTGCTTCATGAAAGGCCAACTCCTAGTCCTTCGCAGGTTACCTGAATACTAACAAAGATTATTACTATTATTATTTAACGTGTGGGAAATCTTACTGCTAAGGTCATCAGTCCCTAAGCGTACACACTACTTAATCTAAATTATCCTAAAGACAAACACACACACACCCATGCCCGAGGGAGGACTCGAACCTCTGCCGGGACCAGCCGCACAGTCCATGACAGCAGCGCGTTAGACCGCTCGGCTAATATTATTATTGTTACAATTATTATTATTATTATTATTGTACTAATAAAAATGAATAAATGTGCGTATATGAAGCCTTCCCCCATGAACCATGGACCTTGCCGTTGGTGGGGAGGCTTGCGTGCCTCAGCGATACAGATGGCCGTACCGTAGGTGCAACCACAACGGAGGGGTATCTGTTGAGAGGCCACACAAACATGTGGTTCCTGAAGAGGGGCAGCAGCCTTTTCAGTAGTTGCAGGGGCAACAATCTGGATGATTGACTGATCTGGCCTTGTAACATTAACCAAAACGGCCTTGCTGTGCTGATACTGCGAACGGCTGAAAGCAAGGGGAAACTACAGCCGTAATTTTTCCCGAGGACATGCAGCTTTACTGTATGATTAAATGATGATGGCGTCCTCTTGGGTAAAATATTCCGGAGGTAAAATAGTCCCCCATTCGGATCTCCGGGCGGGGACTACTCAAGAGAACGTCGTTATCAGAAGAAAGAAAACTGGCATTCTACGGATCGGAGCGTGGAATGTCAGATCCCTTAATCGGGCAGGTAGGTTAGAAAATTTAAAAAGGGAAATGGATAGGTTAAAGTTAGATATAGTGGGAATTAGTGAAGTTCGGTGGCAGAAGGGACAAGACTTTTGGTCAGGTGATTACAGGGTTATAAATACAAAATCAAATAGGGGTAATGCGGGAGTAGGTTTAATAATGAATAAAAAAAAATAGGAGTGCGGGTTAGCTACTACAAACAGTTTAGTGAACGCATTATTGTGGCCAAGATAGACACAAAGCCCATGCCTAATACAGTAGTACAAGTTTATATGCCAACTAGCTCTGCAGATGATGAAGAAATTGATGAAATGTATGACGAGATAAAAGAAATTATTCAGGTAGTGAAGGGAGACGAAAATTTAATAGTCATGGGTGACTGGAATTCGTCAGTAGGAAAAGGGAGAGAAGGAAACATAGTAGGTGAATATGGATTGGGGGGAAGAAATCAAAGAGGAAGCCGCCTTGTAGAATTTTGCACAGAGCAGAACTTAATCATAGCTAACACTTGCTTCAAGAATCATAAAAGAAGGTTGTATACCTGGAAGAATCCTGGAGATACTAATAGGTATCAGATAGATTATATAATGGTAAGACAGAGATTTAGGAACCAGGTTTTAAATTGTAAGACATTTCCAGGGGCAGATGTGGATTCTGACCACAATCTATTGGTTATGAACTGCAGATTGAAACTGCAGAAACTGCAAAAAGGTGGGAATTTAAGGAGATGGGACCTGGATAAACTGAAAGAACCAGAGGTTGTAGAGAGTTTCAGGGAGAGCATAAGGGAACAATTGACAGGAATGGGGGAAAGAAATACAGTAGAAGAAGAATGGGTAGCTCTGAGGGATGAAGTAGTGAAGGCAGCAGAGGATCAAGTAGGTAAAAAGACGAGGGCTAATAGAAATCCTTGGGTAACAGAAGAAATATTGAATTTAATTGATGAAAGGAGAAAATATAAAAATGCAGTAAATGAAGCAGGCCAAAGGGAATACAAACGTCTCAAAAATGAGATCGACAGAAAGTGCAAAATGGCTAAGCAGGGATGGCTAGAGGACAAATGTAAGGATGTAGAGGCTTGTCTCACTAGGGGTAAGATAGATACTGCCTACAGGAAAATTAAAGAGACCTTTGGAGAGAAGAGAACCACTTGTATGAATATCAAGAGCTCAGATGGCAACCCAGTTCTAAGCAAAGAAGGGAAGGCAGAAAGGTGGAAGGAATATGTAGAGGGTTTATACAAGGGCGATGTACTTGAGGACAGTATTATGGAAGTGGAAGAGGATGTAGATGAAGATGAAATGGGAGATAAGATACTGCGTGAAGAGTTTGACAGAGCACTGAAAGACCTGAGTCGAAACAAGGCCCCGGGAGTAGACAACATTCCATTAGAACTACTGATGGCCTTGGGAGAGCCAGTCATGACAAAACTCTACCGTCTGGTGAGCAAGATGTATGAGACTGGTGAAATACCCACAGACTTCAAGAAGAATATAATAATTCCAATACCAAAGAAAGCAGGTGTTGACATATGTGAAAATTACCGAACTATCAGTTTAATAAGTCACAGCTGCAAAATACTAACGCGAATTCTTTATAGACGAATGGAAAAACTGGTAGAAGCGGACCTCGGGGAAGATCAGTTTGGATTCCGTAGAAATGTTGGAACACGTGAGGCAATACTAACCTTACGACTTATCTTAGAAGAAAGATTAAGAAAAGGCAAACCTACGTTTCTAGCATTTGTAGACTTAGAGAAAGCTTTTGACAACGTTAACTGGAATACTCTCTTTCAAATTCTGAAGGTAGCAGGGGTAAAATACAGGGAGCGAAAGGCTATTTACAATTTGTACAGAAACCAGATGGCAGTTATAAGAGTCGAGGGGCATGAAAGGGAAGCAGTGGTTGGGAAAGGAGTGAGACAGGGTTGTAGCCTCTCCCCGATGTTATTCAATCTGTATATTGAGCAAGCAGTAAAGGAAACAAAAGAAAAATTCGGAGTAGGTATTAAAATTCATGGAGAAGAAATAAAAACTTTGAGGTTCGCCGATGACATTGTAATTCTGTCAGACACAGCAAAGGACTTGGAAGAGCAGTTGAACGGAATGGACAGTGTCTTGAAAGGAGGATATAAGATGAACATCAACAAAAGCAAAACGAGGATAATGGAATGTAGTCAAATTAAGTCGGGTGATGCTGAGGGGATTAGATTAGGAAATGAGACACTTACAGTAGTAAAGGAGTTTTGCTATTTAGGGAGTAAAATAACTGATGATGGTCGAAGTAGAGAGGATATAAAATGTAGACTGGCAATGGCAAGGAAATCGTTTCTGAAGAAGAGAAATTTGTTAACATCGAGTATAGATTTAAGTGTCAGGAAGTCGTTTCTGAAAGTATTTGTATGGAGTGTAGCCATGTATGGAAGTGAAACATGGACGATAACCAGTTTGGACAAGAAGAGAATAGAAGCTTTCGAAATGTGGTACTACAGAAGAATGCTGAAGATAAGGTGGGTAGATCACGTAACTAACGAGGAGGTATTGAATAGGATTGGGGAGAAGAGAAGTTTGTGGCACAACTTGACTAGAAGAAGGGATCGGTTGGTAGGACATGTTTTGAGGCATCAAGGGATCACAAATTTAGCATTGGAGGGCAGCGTGGAGGGTAAAAATCGTAGAGGGAGACCAAGAGATCAATACACTAAGCAGATTCAGAAGGATGTAGGTTGCAGTAGGTACTGGGAGATGAAGAAGCTTGCACAGGATAGAGTAGCATGGAGAGCTGCATCAAACCAGTCTCAGGACTGAAGACCACAACAACAACAACAACAATGTAAGTGGATGGTGGCCTGATGGTTCAAATGGCTCTGAGCACTATGGGACTCAACTGCTGAGGTCATTAGTCCCCTAGAACTTAGAACTAGTTAAACCTAAATTACCTAAGGACATCACAAACATCCATGCCCGAGGCAGGATTCGAACCTGCGACCGTAGCGGCCTTGCGGTTCCAGACTGCAGCGCCTTTAACCGCACGGCCACTACGGCCGGCGGTGGCCTGATGTGAGCTGGCTTTCCTCTCTGGGTTTCTTCTTACGAAGAAAAGAAACACTTCTGGACGGGTGAGATACCTGTGAAATTCTATAGAGATATTGCAAAAGAATTCGCACCGGACTTCTAGAAACAGTTTGTTGTACGTTACTGGAGAACGAATAGTACCATCCGAAAGGAAAAACGAAGTGTAAGTCATTCCAGTTTTTTAAGATGGATCATCAGAGAGCTACACGTAACTGAGCAGTTCGGGAGATGTAATGATAAGCACCAAAATGGGAGTACTGAAGTTTTCAGTTGATCTACAAATATAAATACTTTCATTCTAACATCTGTTTTGTTCTGGATGCCTTTAAAACATCTATATGCTTCCATACGCACATAAAAAAACGAGAAACAGACTACAATATGTGAAATAATAAAAAATAAACATATTAGTGTAGTGGAGATATCATTATGTTACTCTAAAAACAAAATATGATAGATAGTCGTATGAATACATTTACTCAGAGTAACTAGAAGACTTAACTGTATAGCTCGATGCTTGAAGGTACTTTCTCATCATAGATGCGTCCATTGTCCAGACGTAGGTTTTAGTGACAATAAAATCTACGATAAACAAGAGGTATGTAATCTAAGAGGGACAGAACGTCAGAAATTTTCTTCTTTTCGATGAGTCTGAGTGCGTCGTATTTTAATCGAAGAGCAAGAACTGGGTTTAGCCTCCGATGTTCCCTGAAATTTACCTTGCAACAGATGTCATGACATAGTGTCTCTCAGATAAAAAAAAAAGATGATGGATATTCATCCTTTAGGTTGGCAGCCAGAGGCATTCTGAGCGTCAGAGTCACTAATCTCCCAGAATGTTTTGAATGTTTGCCTGACACTGCTTTCATGTTTTCTCAAAACATTTAAGAAGACAGCGGCAGTTAGGCCTTACAACCTCTTTATCTGCATTTTTCGCAGAACGAAATACACATCCTTAGCCTGTATTTCACATCTTCTGCTTAAACATTCGTCGTGGAGAGCCTCTCAACCTCTTCCGAGGAGATCTCTTTGCCTATTCCTCTGCTGCTTCATGAAAGGCCAACTCCTAGTCCTTCGCAGGTTACCTGAATACTAACAAAGATTATTACTATTATTATTTAACGTGTGGGAAATCTTACTGCTAAGGTCATCAGTCCCTAAGCGTACACACTACTTAATCTAAATTATCCTAAAGACAAACACACACACACACCCATGCCCGAGGGAGGACTCGAACCTCTGCCGGGACCAGCCTCACAGTCCATGACAGCAGCGCGTTAGACCGCTCGGCTAATATTATTATTGTTACAATTATTATTATTATTATTATTGTACTAATAAAAATGAATAAATGTGCGTATATGAAGCCTTCAACAGCAGCTGTTGAATAATAATCTCATATTTCATGCATTTCGGGAACATAATGGTATGCATACGCACTTACCATTATGTTCGTGAAACACACTAAGTACAACGGATTTGGAAAATTACATACCTCTGAGTCATCTGAGTCATTGAGAATATGCTCAGAATCCTGGTCGGGGCCGGTGTGGCCGTGCGGTTGAAGGCGCTTCAGTCAGGAACCGCGTGACCGCTACGGTCGCAGGTTCGAATCCTGCCTCGGGCATGGATGTGTGTGATGTCCTTACGTTTAATTAGTTCTAAGTTCTAGGCGACTGATGACCTCAGAAGTTAAGTCGCATAGTGCTCAGAGCCATTTGAACCAATCCTGGTCGGAGATATCTGGATTAATAATAACATCGTCGTTTTCGTAACTCGACAAATGTGGTTATAATCTCGGTAAACGAACACGGGTCCCTCCAAGCAGCAGCCATTTTACCTCTCGCTTTCCTTACACGTGGCAGTGGCATCCACTGGTATACGCCAGTTTACCACGAAGCATCACCCTGACATTTGTTGACTGAAATTACAAGTTTTTGTTGGTGTGTTATATTCTGCTAGTCATATGTAGCGCCTATTGCCCTATAACTCAAAATACACGGCAGTAGCGCTTGCCGTTGTGTTCCCTCGATCTTCTCAATTACGGATCTACGAGCTAGCCGCAATGGCTTCGCAAGGATAGCGCTGATTATTGAGGGCAGGACGTTTAGTCTGGCGTTGCGTAGTATTAAACATACAAACTGTCCTCGTGAGGCAGTCTATTTGTCAAAATCTTAGAAGAATCCGGACAATTATTCCTGAGATTAGTTTTCACATACATACAGAAAAACAGGGCAGAGGACTTTAATTCTAGTTCAGTCAATTTGCACTATATATAAAAATTAATTCAGTGCCGAATGCACCCCCACATATGGGAAAGAAGTTCAATGTTCCAATAAAGTTGACCAGTGAGAGTTCCAAGATTTGGAGGTAAGTATTCACATCCAACATTGAGGTACGTCCCATCTTAACACTAGGACCAGAAAACGATCATGTTCAACATTGCTCAACATGCTCATATATATATATATATATATATATATATATATATATATATATATATATATATTTCCTGAATGAATAACGCGTTCCCGTATTTCAGTATACTTCTTTTGAGTCATCTGTTTCCTGATTGGTTTGATGCAGCCTGCCATGCAGTCCTCTCCTGTGCCTACCTCTTCATGTCAGAGTAGCACTTGCAACCTACTTCCTCAATTATTTGCTGGATGTATTCCAATCTTCGTCTTCCTTTACAGTTTTTACCCTCCACTGCTCCCTCTAATACCATGGAAGTTATTCCCTGATGTCTTTACATATGTCCTATAATCCTATCCCTTCTTCTTGTTAGTGTTTTCCTCATATTCCTTTCCTCTCTGATTCTGCGCAGCACCTTTCCTTAACATTCCACCTAATTTTCAACGTTTGTCTGTAGCATCGCATTTCTAATTCTTAGATTCTCTTCTGTTTTTTTTTCCACAGTCCATGTTTCACTACCATACAGTTCTGTGCTCCAGACGTACATTCTCAGAAATTTCTTCCTCAAATTAAGGCCTATGTTTCATACTAGCAGACCTCTATTGGCCAGGAATGCCCTTTCCGCCAGTACTAGCCTGGTTTTGATGGCCTCCTTGCTCCGTCCATCATTGGTATATTGTTTCCTAGGTAGTAGAATTCCTTAACTTCATCTACTTCGTGACCATAAATTCTCATGTTAAGTTTCTCGCTGTTCTCATTTCTGCTAGTTCTCATTACTTTCGTCTTTCTTCGGTTTACTCTGAGTCCGTATTCTGTACTCATTTGACTCTTTATTCAAATCAGCAGATCGTGTAATTCTTCTTCACTTTCATCAGGACAGGAATCATTGATATCCTTTCGCCTTGAATTGTAATCCCGTTCCTCAATCTTTCTTTATTTCCATGATTACTTCTTCGTTATACAGATTGAATAGTAGGGGGGGAAAGACTAAATTGCTGTCTCACAGCCTTTTTAAACCGAGGACTTCGTTCTTGGTCGCCCACTCTTATTATTCCCTCTTGGCTGTTTTACATATTGTATATTACCCGTCTCTCCCTACAGCTTACCCCTACTTTTCTCGGAATTTCGAAGAACTTGCACCATCTTACATTGTCGAACGCTTTTCCAGGTCGACAAATCCTATGAACGTGCTTGATTTTTCTTTAGTCTTGCTTCCATTATCAACCGCATCGTCAGAACTGCCTCTCTAGTGCCTTTACATTTCCTAAAGCCAAACTGACCGTTAGCTAACAAATCTTCAATTTGCTTTTCCAGTCTTCTGCACATTATCCTTATCAGCAACTTGGATGCATGAGCTGTTAAGTTGATTGTGAGATAATTCTCGCACTTGTCAGCTCTTGCTCTTCTAAATTATGTGGATGATATTTTTCCGAAAGCCAGATGGTATGTCAGCAGACTCACACATTCTACACACCAATATGAACAGACGTGTTGGTGCCAATACCCCCCCCCCTCTCCACCAATGATTTTAAAAATTGTAATGGAATATTATCTATCCCTTCTGCCTTATTTGATATTAAGTTCTCCAAAGCTCTCATAATTTCTAATACTGGATCCCCGTTCTCTTCTAAATTGAGTTCTGTTTCTTCTTCTATCTTATCAGACAAATCTTCTCCATCATAGAGGCCTTCAATGTACTCTTTCCACCTATCCGCTCTATCGACTGCATTTAACAGTGGAATTCCCGTTGCAGTTTTAATGTTACCACCGTTTTTTTCATTTCACCGAAAGTTGTTTTGACTTTCCCGTATACTGAGTTAGTCCTTCCGACAATCATTTCATTTTCGATTTCTTCAGATTTTTCATGCGGCCAATTAGTCTTAGCTTCCCTGCATTTCCTATATATTTCGTTCCTCAGCGTGTTGTGTTTCTGTATTCCTGAATTTCCGAGACATTTTTATACTTCGTTCTTTCATCGATCAATTGAAGTATTTTTTCTGTTACCCATGATTTCTTCGTAGTTGCCGTCTTTGTGCCTATGTTTTTCATTCCAACTTTTTAGAGATGTCCATTCCTCTTTAACTGTACATCCTACTGAGCTACCCCTTATTGCTGTATCTATAGCCTCAGAGAACTTGCTGTATCTATAGCCTCAGAGAACTTCAAGCCCCTCCCCTCATTCCTTAGCACTTCCGTACCCCATTTCTTTGCTTATAGATTCTTCCTCACTAATCACGTAAACTTCAGCCTACTCTTCATCCCTACTACATTGTGATCTGAGTTTATATGTGCTCCTGGGTGCGCCTTACAATCCAATATCTGATTTCGGAATCTCTGTCTGACGATGATGCAATCTAACTGAAATCTTGCCGTATCACCCCGCCTTTTCCAAGTATACCTCCTTATCTTGTGGTTCTTGAACAGAGTGTTCGCTATTCCTGGTTGAAATTTATTACAGACTCAATTAGTCTCTCTTCGCTCTCATTCCATGTCCCATGCTAATATTCTCCTGTGACCTTCTCTTCTGCTCCTTCCCATACAACTGCATTACAGTCCCCTATCACTATTCAGTTTTCATATTCCTTTACGTACTGTACTACCCTTTCAATATCCTCATATTCTTTCTCTATCTCTTCACCTTCAGCTTGCACGTCGGGATGTGTCAGGGTGGGTGCAAAGTATTGATAAAATTAACGTTTGTGATAGAATGTCAGGATACAAAGGAGAGACTAGTATTATGAGTAAAAAATTAAACAAATTCAACACCGACGTCCAGTTTCGACAAAATGTTTAACATGATTGGCAAGATTGTGCTATTTGTACTAGTTTTACCTATTAACAGCTGGCAACGAAAGCAAAGCATAGTTACCAATAACAATTTACAACTTAAAATGAGTACTTGTAGGTTTCTCCTTTAATGTAATCCTCTTCCCACAAAACGTCACTACGTAATGAGCGACCCACGCAAGCACTTCTCGCCACCATTGTGGTGAAACAAACGATGTATCATTTGAGAGACGAACGAGTGTGCCGAGACTTGGCCCAGTTAAGTTACTGCAAGCGCCACGTCATCATAACGTGCCTTTGCGCAGCATACAAAGTACTGCGCCATAATCTAAAAATGAAATTAAAAACTGAAATAGCTTTTCTTAACTTTGTCAGTATATGATTCAGTACATTAATGTTAAAATTGTTACAAAAAAATGGCTCTGAGCACTATGGGACTCAACTGCTGAGGTCATTAGTCCCCTAGAACTTAGAACTAGTTAAACCTAACTAACCTAAGGACAGCACACACATCCATGCCCGAGGCAGGATTCGAACCTGCGACCGTAGCGGTCTTCGCGGTTCCAGACTGCAGCGCTAGAACCGCGCGGCCACTTCGGCCGGCTAAAATTGTTACATCTCAGCATGAGCAGATGAAGACGTTTCACTAAATACATTGTTTTTAGAAAGAAATAAGTGGCGCTAAATAAGGCAGTTAATCTAAAAATTATTCCGAATTTACAAATGTAAGTCACAAGCAAACGTGACAAGCGTCAACTTGATCGTAGCAATATTTTGATCAAAATCTGCATTTTGACGAAAAATTGAAGGCGTTAAATATTAGATTCAGGAAGACGAAAATTCGTGTGTAGCCTCAGGCTGATATATAAACTACTTCAAACACTTTTCAAGTAATTTACTAAAAACTAAATTCGGAACAGAAATATCCTTATTCTTGAAAGATTAAGTATCATTTGTACTTATGATAAAATGTTATAATTATAGCACTTGATTACGTTCATTAGATAATGTAGCTGTATCAAGTTTCAAGACGTTAGTGTAGATAACAGTCAATACAAGAACTCTTAAAGAAGTAGTTCAGAGGTCGTGTTCTACTGTTGGTTCCATTCTAAAAATTCTAGCCAACGATGTTTAAATGCAATCGAGCTGAAGCTTTTTCTGTAAGTGACGCTAACTTAGGTTCATGCGTATAAAATTTACACTTTGCACTGAGCTGTCTCACTGTCTGCGTCAGTCAAACGCCGTCATACGAACTGCCTCGGATGACTTCAGAGCTAGGCATCTTCAAACGTGTTCGGTAAAAGTAGGAAGTGAACTTGCGAGGACTGTGTACCATCCTGGATCAGTTAGATTTCACGGAAGTAACTGTTTGTGTGCCGCCCGTAATGTTGACAAAACAGCGTGGAAAGTGGTTAGATTATTTTCCACTTTAGCGGCGAGCAATTAACATTAATGATTAAAAGTCGGGACAATAGGCCAAATTACTTGGAACTTATTGTAGAGGTCGCCTCTGAACAGATAATATTGCTGTTTATGACGCGGACGCTATTATTATTATCAGGAATATAGTTATGTTTCTGTGCGTGAACTTTTACTGAATGCATTAATCAGTTAGAATTTAAAACTTTTATTTATAGTCATAGTTACTTATACCGCTGATTAAACAGCTAGTAGGAACATTTCGTTTCAGTGCACACAAGAATAATGTGGACTTTCAGACTGGAAATTATGGTTAGTATATTCTCCATCGCTTTCTAGCTGACCGCAAAAATAGTTTTCATGCTCTTGTAAGTACGGAGACGAGTATTCATTTAATTAAAATCCACCCGCCGCGCCGGCCGGTGTGGCCGAGCGGTTCTAGGCGCGGTTCTAGGAGCGACCGCTACGGTCGCAGGTTCGAATCCTGCCTCGGGCATGGATGTGTGTGATGTCCTTAGGTTAGTTAGGTTTAAGTAGTTCTAAGTTCTAGGGGACTGATGACCTCAGATGTTAAGTCCCATAGTGCTCAGAACCATTTGAACCACCCGCCGCTCCACACCATGTAGCAGATAAAACAGAGCAACGGATCACGGCACACCTTTTCACAAAAATTGTGGGGTTCATTGCTCCAGAATAAATTCTGCATGACGCAGATTCTCTCGCTGATATTTCCTTTCTTTGTCAGATTAGGTCATACAGAAATAGAACCATCGCGAAAGCAGTATAAAAAAGACATTTAAGAGGCATAAACATTAATAGATGGTTCTTATACCTACATAGTAATCTTTTTTTTAAAAAAAGTCTTATGGGATTTAATTGCTAAGGTCATCAGTCACTAAGCTTACACACTACTTAACCTAAATTATCCTAAGGACAAACACACACACTCACATGCTCGAGGGAGGACTCGAACCTCCGGGACCAGCCGCACAGTCCATGTGTGCAGCGCGAAGACCGCTCGGCTAATCCCGCGCGGCTGTAATTATTCAAAAGTAATGCAATTCCACCAACCGCAATAACAATTTAATGTTGCAGAAATGCAGTCGTAATGTAGCGTGAAAATAAAAAGGCAGTTTGAGCCGATTACATTGACCTGGACGTCGTAGTTTCTTTTATTTCGGGTGGTGTGTTTTTGTCAAGCGTAACACACCGTTGCACAGCTACGTGAACCGTGTGGCGAGCGGTTTCCTTCACTCCCCTTCGACATTCGCCAGCGCAATATGATCTTATCCTCTCCCGGGGTGGGACAGTTTGCGTACTGGCGGCGAGCCATTTATCACGTTTATCACGGAGTAATCAATTAGAGGGACCGCCGCGACCGGAATAAGCGATGCGGCTGTGCGCGGGGAGCCGATGGATTTACGTGGAGGCCAGAATATCTGCAGCGAGGTGAGGCGGGACGTGACGCTGGAAACGTTAAACACATTCCCTCCCCGCTCGCCGCAGCCCGCTAATGCAGCGCCGTCGTGAATGGAAAGCGGAACAGCGCTTCAGATGCTCGCGTTCCTCTCACCAGAGGCACGATTCCTGTTTGCTGCATGTGAGATTTTATTTACAAAATGTGGCTGGTGCTTCTCGAGATGATGATATTAACTGGAAATATGATGAAAGGCTTGATCTGCCGATGTTGAATCTCAGCTGCGGTCCTTTTGTTCTCCCGACCACTAACGGCACCACGCCGAGCTGTGGTTTTAGTATTAGCATAGACAGCAAAAACAGACAACAGGTGGAAGCCAAAGACCAAGGAAAAACGAACAGATCGGGTAAAATGTTGCATATATTATAGCAGAAGTACACGTTAAATGAGAGATATCCTATTTTCAAGTGAGTAATCGTTACAGCACACAAATTAAGAACAGGAATTGGCGAAAACTAGCCTTGGTACAGGTCAAGACAAAAGAACAGTTAAAGAGAAAACAAATAACCGACATTATGATGACTGGTCCAACCTCTGAATTTAGAGAGAGTGTGCCGAGAGATACGGTGAACTGTTGGTATTCACTGAGGTGACAGAAGTCATGGGATACTATCTAATATCATGTCGGATCTCCTTTTTTCGCCGGAGTAGTGCAGCAACTCGACGTGGCATGGACGCAACAAGTCGTTGGAAATCCCCGGCAAAAATATTACGTAATTGCGATGGTGTTCCCGGTGCAGGAATCTGTGGATACATATACAATACTGGCCATTAACATTGCTACACCACGAAGATGACGTGCTACAAACGCGAAATTTAACCGACAGGAAGAAGATGCTGTGATGTGCAAATGATTAGCTTTTCACAGCATTCACACAAGGTTGGCGCCGGTGGCGACACCTACAACATGCTGACATAAGGAAAGTTACCAACCGATTTCTCATACACAAACAGCAGTTGACCGGCGTTGCCTGGTGAAACGTTGTTGTGATACCTCGTCTAAGGAGGAGAAATGCGTACCACCACGTTTCCGACTTTGATAAAGGTCAGATTGTAGCGTATCGCGATTGCGGTGTATCGTATCGCGACATTGCTGCTCGCGTTGGTCGAGATCCAAACACTGTTAGCAGAATATGGAATCGGTGGGTTCAGGAGGGTAATACGGAACGCCGTGCTGGATCCCAATGGCCTCGTATCACTAGCAGTCGAGATGACGGTCATCTTATCCGCATGGCTGTAACGGATCGTGGAGCCACGTCCCGATCCCTGAGTCAACAGATGGGGACGTTTGCAAGACAACAACCACCTGCACGAACAGTTCGACGACGTTTGCAGCAGCATGGACTATCAGCTCGGAGACCGTGGCTGCGGTTACCCCTGACGCTGCATCACAGACAGGACCGCCTGCGATGGTGTACTCAACGACGAATCTGGGTGCACGAATGGCAAAACGTCATTTTTTCGGATGAATCCAGGTTCTGTTTACAGCATCATGGTGGTCGCATCCGTGTTTGGCGACATCGCGGTGAACGCACATTGGAAGCGTGTATTCGTCATCGCCATACTGGCGTATCACTCGGCGTGGTGGTATGGGGTGTCATTGGTTACACGTCTCGGTCACCTCTTATTCGCATTGACTGCACTTTGAACAGTGGACGTTACATTTCAGATGTGTTACGACCCGTGGCTCTACCCTTCATTCGATCCCTGCGAAACCCTCCATTTCAGCAGGATAATGCACGACCGCATGTTGCAGGTCGTGTACGGGCCTTTCTGGATACAGAAAATGTTCGACTGCTGCCTGGCCAGCACATTCTCCAGATCTCTCAGCAATTCAAAACGTCTGGTCAATGGTGGCCGAGCAACTGGCTCGTCACAATACGCTAGTCACTGCTCCTCATGAACTGCGGTATCGTGTTGAAGCTGAATGGGCAGCTGTACCTATACACGCCATCCAAGCTCTGTTTGAAAGGCCGTTATTACGGCCAGAGGTGGTTGTTCTGGGTACTGATTTCTCAGGATCTATGCACCCAAATTGCGTGAAAATGTAATCACATGTCAGTTCTAGTATAATGTATTTGTTCAATGAATACCCGTTTATCATCTGCATTTCTTGTTGGTGTTGCAATTTTAATGGCCAGTAGTATAATTGATCCTGGGCGGCGAATGGCCATTGCCATACTCTAACTTATGTTGGGCATTTACACTTAGAGAGGTCTGAATGTGCTGCAGTGAGGGAATCTAACTTTTTTCCGATTATGCTACGGAACTGAGGACAGTCAGAGTATAAATGGTTCTAGGGTAGGACAAACTTTATTGTCTGTAATATAACATACAGTCACCATTTATCTTTGTTTTACAATTTCCATTACCAACTTTAGCCCATATAAACAGATACTCATCGGCATTTACTTTCTTCTTCCTTCTAGTACTCAACACAAATGGCATACTGGGAACAAGTGTACCATATGGAACTTTTGCTAAGAGTCCTGTTGTCTCTGCTATACTCCATGTCTTCCATGTAAGAATATTTGCATCTGGGAAAGCTTCAAGGCCACCATAATCACAATGATTGCCCCATACTACAGCAAGTGTGAGCCATGTACTACCTCCAAACACGGCTTGTGCATCACATGTAAAGTTCAAACGGAGTCCACGAAATACATTTGGACCTCCAATTAATTGTTGTTTATTGAACTGTCCAGAAAGATCAATGTCTATCGCCTTCAAAGCACGATACACAGGAACGCTGCGCCGCCGAGTGTTAATTTGTGAATCATCATATTGATTTCTGAACTGTTTTGAGCTAGTGAATGTTTCGTCTGTTGCGATTATTAAATGGCCTTAGTATTCATGTACCTTTGACGTAACTTGATTGCCTTTGATAAGGGTATTTCTGTCCATATTTTAATTGAATATCGTAGGACCACTTCGCCTTTATTTGAGATGTCCTTTCATGAATAAACATTATTCAATATAATTTTCTGTCGTCTACATCAATTACAGACTTTAGAATAGAACGATTTTTATTAAATTATTTATTTACCTTTTATTTTATATTTATATGTATTTTATTAACTCGCAATTCTAGCCAGTGCACAGACTATTTGAGTGCAGGATCACGGCTACAGGTTATAAAAAAAATTTGCACGGAATTAACTGTGGATCACGGAAGCTGATGTGCGCAGCTCAACCCTATTACCCACATCAAGATATTCTTTTTAAACAGAAACGTGCATAGCCCAAGTACCTAAAGAATGAATAATTAAAATAAAGAGGCAGCTGGTTTGCTCGCATGGGATGCTGTTTAGGAAGAGCAACTACCGAGCAGTAACCATTAGGCTCCGTCGCATCCATAGTCCATGACTCACTTTCATGCAATGCTGTATTCCAGACGTACAATCTCAGAATTTTTTCCTCAAATTAAGCCTATGATACTATTTTTCTGCCATGTATGCCTTTTTGTACCTATGCTAGCTTACTTTTTATATCCTTCTTCCGTCAAGTGTTGTTTAGCTCCCAAGTCCCCTGAATTGTGATGGTGAGTTTCTTACTAATCTCATTTTTGCTACTTAGTCTTTCTTGGATCTACTCTTAATTGATATTCTGAGCTCAGTAGACAGTTCACTCCATTGAGTAGGTCCTGTACTTGCTGAGCAGCAATACCAGCAGCAAATCTCATGATTGATATCCTTTCACACTGAGTTTTAAGTCCACTCCTGAACCCCTGATGTACAGATTGAACAGTAGGGGAATAAAACTACATCCCTGTCGCTCACCTTTTTTAATCCAAGCACTGCGCTCTTGGTCTACCATTCTTATTTCTCCCTCTTGGTTCTTGTACATGCCGTATATTTCCCACCTTTTCGTATAGCTTAAACCTATTTTTCTGAGTATTTTGAACAATTTGCATTATTTTATATTATCGAACACTTTTTATGAGTCAGTAGTTCATATGAACATGTCTTGATTTTTCTTAAGTCTTGCTTCCGTTATCGTGCGGAAAGTCAAAGTCTCTGTGGTATACCTTTCCTAAAGTCAAACGGATAGTGACCTATAAGGTTCTTAATTTTATTTCCCATTCTTCAAATGGTTCAAATGGCTCTGAGCGCTATACGACTTAACATCTGTGGTCATCAGTCCCCTAGAACTTAGAACTACTTAAACCTAACTAACCTAAGTTCGTCAAACATATCCACGCCCGAGGCAGGATTCGAACCTGCGACCGTAGCAGTCGCGTGGTTCCGGACTGAGCGCCTAGAACTGCTCGGCCACCGTGGCCGGCTCCCATTCTTCTCTATTTTATTTTCTTTCAGTGTCTTGGATGCATAAGGTGTTAAAGCAGATTCTGCATTAAATGTCGGAGTTACCCATTCTTGGTATATACTGAATTGTCTGGTTAATCTTTTTTCCAAAGTCTGGTGGTGTATTTCCAGGCTCATAGACTCTACACACCAACCTCAACAACCTTTGGTTACCATTTGACACAATGATTTTAGAATTTCCACAGGATGTTATCTATGCCATTTGCCATATTTGATCGGCTCTTCCAAACCTGTGTCAGACTCTGACTGTAACAGTGATCTACGTCTTCCAGATCGACTTTCATTTCTTCTTCTAACACTTTAAGAAGTTCAAAATTTCGAAAGTTGAACGTATGCAGTGATTATGAGTCACAGTAGTTGTTTCTGAACGCTAGATGCAGCCCAGTCCGGGCACAACATTCCCGCATATAAAAAATCTGCAGCTCTTGGGCACCATACCCCGCACACTGCATCGACACCATGAGATTCTGAGGCCAACCTAAATAGAGTTCCGTCTGCCATTGTTCCATTTGTCCCAAAGTAGTAACTAACGTCCAAGAAAGTGAGCCTCGGATTGTTTTGAAACTTAAGCCATAATACCGTAAATGTTAGTGTGTAACATATATATGTTACATTATTTTCAACAAATCAGCATAAATTATTAATTAATTTTTTAAAAGGCAGCTATTGATTACCTAAGGTCCAAAGCATATTTTTCGGAAATAAAAATAAAAAGAACTGTAATGCACTTTGACCCTTTCTTTCGCACTGCATTAGAGCACGAAGTTGGATTTATGCACATTCTTTATCTCCCCCAGACAAATCTGAAGATGATCGCCAAAGATCGAACTTAGGAATAAGAGTGAATAAAGGGAAACTCAAAAATGAACAAAGTGATTACAAACGGCTACGAGTAATGCGCATGGTAAGAATTATCGGTAATTTAAAACAAAGTCCAAAATTTCGATCGTTGCACAAGTGCAGTGAATCGGAATCCGGTGCATGCGCAGATGAAGCATAAGTGAAGTGATCCGTGTCATAAGTGAAGATGGGGAACACGTGCAGAAGACATTCTTCGAGCTAACATTTAACAGTTGTCATTCTGTCATCACAGTGTAGAGAAGATTTCATCAGCGATATAATCAAGCACCTGCAAATGCCGACAACATTCGCAGATAGCATCGCCAGTTTGAAGAACAGGACATACATGTGAAGGAAAAAATACCAGGCATTCAAGTGAAACAGCGTCAAACTAAAGGATTTATCTTTTGCATGAACATAGTCCTCGAAAATCGACGTAGGAAGCCAGAAGGGATCTACAAACGCCAGAAACAAACGGTTTTCCCTGCTATCGAATCTAATCTGAAAGTGAATCCGTATATCAGTGAACGGCGGTTAGTATCGACCGTCAGGGAGTATGGACCACTTGGTGTTTTTTCGGGTTCGCATTTAGAAAGCCATCGCATACAGTGCTTGGATAAAGCGCTGACATCACTCCACCATTTGGTGGGGCTTGAGTGATGTAGTTGTTGTGTCTGCCACAGATAAATTGCAATTATTTCTGAGCGTCGGAGTTGGTGTACGGCATACTATTCAACATCCGTCTACACTGCTGAAGGTTAGAAGTAATCTTTTCATACCGGCGTTAATATTTAGGTAGTGTAATTTAGATTGTATTGTAATAATGACATCCCGCTAACTCAAGTCGGCTTCTATTCCCGCCACGTTTTAATGTGCGATGCCAGTCGGGTAGCACGCGCCATACGTAAGTCGGGTGACCTGCTTCATATTGTTGTTGTTGTGGTCTTCAGTCCTGAGACTGGTTTGATGCAGCTCTCCATGCTACTCCATCCTGTGCAAGCTTCTTCATCTCCCAGTACCTACAGCAACCTACATCCTTCTGAATCTGCTTAGCGTATTCATCTCTTGGTCTCCCCCTACGATTTTTACCCTCCACGCTGCCCTCCAATACTAAATTGGTGATCCCTTGATGCCTCAGAACATGTCCTACCAACCGGTCCCTTCTTCTGGTCAAGTTGTGCCACAAACTCCTCTTCTATCCAATCCTATTCAGTACCTCCTCATTAGTTATGTGATCTACCCATCTAATCTTCAGCATTCTTCTGTAGCACCACATTTCGAAAGCTTCTATTCTCTTCTTGTCCAAACTATTTACCGTCCATGTTTCACTTCCATACATGGTTACACTCCACACAAATACTTTCAGAAATGACTTCCTGACACTTAAATCTATACTCGATGTTAACAAATTTCTCTACTTCAGAAACGATTTCATTGCCATTGCCAGTCTACATTTTATATCCTCTCTACTTCGACCATCATCAGTTATTTTGCTCCCCAAATAGCAAAAATCATTTACTACTTTAAGTGTCTCATTTCCTAATCTAATACCCTCAACATCACACGACTTCATTCGACTACATTCCATTATCCTCGTTTTGCTTTTGTTGATGTTCATCTTATATCCTCCCTTCAAGACACCATCCATTCCGTTCAACTGCTCTTCCAAGTCCTTTGCTGTGTCTGACAGAATTACAATGTCATCGGCGAACCTCAAAGTTTTTATTTCTTCTCCATGGATTTTAATACCTACTCCGAATTTTCCTTTTGTTTCCTTTACTGCTTGCTCAATATACAGATTGAATAACATCGGGGAGAGGCTACAACCCTGTCTCACTCGTTTCCCAACCACTGCTTCCCTTTCATGCCCCTCGATTCTTATAACTGCCATCTGGTTTCTGTACAAATTGTAAATAGCCTTTCGCTCCCTGTATTTTACCCCTGCCACCTTTAGAATTTGAAAGAGAGTATTCCAGTCAACATTGTCAAAAGCTTTCTCTAAGTCCACAAATGCTAGAAACGTAGGTTTGCCTTTCCTTAATCTTTCTTCTAAGATAAGTCGTAAGGTCAGTATTGCCTCACGTGTTCCAGTATTTCTACGGAATCCAAACTGATCTTCCCCGAGGTCGGCTTCTACTAGTTTTTCCATTCGTCTGTAAAGAATTCGTGTTAGTATTTTGCAGCTGTGGCTTATTAAACTGATTGTTCGGTAATTCTCACATCTGTCAACACCTGCTTTCTTTGGGATTGGAATTATTATATTCTTCTTGAAGTCTGAGGGTATTTCGCCTGTTTCATACATCTTGCCCACCAGATGGTAGAGTTTTGTCAGGACTGGCTCTCCCAAGGCCGTCAGTAGTTCCAATGGAATGTTGTCTACTCCGGGGGCCTTGTTTCGACTCAGGTCTTTCAGTGCTCTGTCAAACTCTTCACGCAGTATCGTATCTGCTTCATGTAAGTAGATCTTTTTGTTTTTGTTTTTGTTTGTAGGGCACAATGCCAAGCCTCAATGAAAAGCCTGTCGGTGTGGTTCCTAAAAGGGGGGGGGGGGGGAGGGGCGGTATTCAGAGACTACGATGAAGCTTGCTGTTCTAAGTGTTTCCGAAGGCGAAATAATCGAAATGGTTGCTGTCTATCATGTTAATGTTTCTGGAACTACACTGAGATTAAAATCAGTTGCGGGGAACCAGTAGAAATCTCTGAGACCTCCTATGCGCTTTTTCAAACGAACACTGTTTCTGGGGAATTTATTGAAGAAAACTGCACCCAATTTGAAAGACGTGAGGGCTGTTCACATGATCTTTGTGCATAAATTGAGGATGCATTGTATTGCAATGAAAACAGTTTTTTTTTTTTACTTTCAACTTTGCAAATTAGACAGATGTTCCTTAGCTAACTAGTAACGTGCCCACAAACCAAAATACCATATTCCAAAATGGAATTTACGTTCTGTTCCTTTTAATATTTATAGCACTGTACTTTTCTGTGGTACATTCCTATGGGACCAAATTGCTAAGATCATCGGTCCCTAAGTTTACACACTACTTAATCTAACTTAGACTAACTTAAACTAAGGACAACACACACAGATATGTTAGACATTTCAGGATTTAATCTAGCTTCCTACTTCTGCAGAGTAGATATGGATGGAGGAGGAGTTGCCAAATTTATTAAAAACTGTCATAAATTCAAGAACATTGACATTAATAAATTCTGTTTACAGCAGCATGTAGAAGCATGTGCAACAGAAGTAGAGTTTCATAACAGATCCTATATAATAGTAACTATTTACCGAGCACCTGCAGGACATTATAATCTACTCATAAATCATCTACAAGCTCTTTTGGGTTATTTAACAGGAAGAAACAAAGAAATTTTGATTGCTGGTGACTATAATACAGATTTGCTAATGCAATCTTCCAGTAAACATTTACTGCAGATAGTAATGTTGTCTTTCAATCTAACTCACACTGTAAACTTTCCAACTAGGATCACTAAATCCTCAAGGACAGCCATGGATAACATTGTGATAGACAAATCAAAGGAACAAAATCATATCATAAAACCTGTAATAAATGGACTATCATATCATGACATGCAGCTCCTTGTTTTAGATGTAAATTCTAAGCAGATTATCAAAACTGCTAAATCTGAGTACAGGAGAGTAGTCAATCAACCAAAAATGGAGTGTTTTAGGAAACTGCTCAAAGATATGAACTGGAGAGATGTAACACATTCATGAACAATGTCAGTACCATGTCTGAAAACTGTTTTCCTCTGAAAGTTACTAACATTAAACAGAAGTCTATAATAAAACCATGGATTACACAAGGAATAAAGATTTCCTTTAAGACACAAAGGAAAATGTATCTGTCGACTAACAATAGCTCCAATGCTGATGATTTAGCTAAATGCAAGGAATACTGTAAAATATACTACAAGAAGAAGATAGCATGTCAGGGAACATAATAAAAACAATATGGGATATAGTGAAAGAGGAGACTGGTAGAACCAGAAAGGAACAGGAGCAAATAGCATTAAGGGTAGATGACACATTAGTAACCGATGGGCATAATGTGGCAAATCTATTTAACAAGTGCTTTATATCCGTTACTGATAGAATGGGATTGTCAGGGTCAGTAAATAATGCCGTTGAATATCTGAAACTAGCTTTTACAAATAGCTTCAGGTACATGAATATGTCACTCACTTCACCAAAAGAAATAACTTCCATAATAAAATCTTTAAAAGCAAAGCACTCTAGTGGTTACGATGAAATATCTACAAAGTTCATTAGGGCTTGTTCTTGTGAGTTTAGTACAATTCTAAGATACTTGTGTAACCAGTCAATTATAACTGGGACACTTCCTGACGGCTGAAATATGCAGATGCTAAGCCTCTGTTCAAGAAAGTGGATAGAGAGATACCATTGAACTACAGACCGATTTCACTTTTGCCAGCATTCTCAAAAATTTTAGAGAAGGTAATGTACAGGCAGCTTCTCAACCATCTGACAACAAGTAACATATTATCAAGAACACAGTTTGGATTTCAGAACGGTTCTGATATCGAGAAGGCTATTTACACATACAGTGAAAATGTACTTAAGTCATTAAATAACAAATTAGAAGCAGCAGGTATTTTCTGTGATTTGTCAAAGGCATTTGATTGTGTGAACCACAACATCCTTTTAAATAAATTACAATTTTATGGTGTCACAGGCAGTGCTGAAAAATGGTTCAAGTCATACCTCGCTAACAGGAAACAAAGGGTGTCAGTGCAAGGGACTAGTGAATTAAGTCATCAGTCATCATCAGAATGGGAAGAAATTACATGTGGTGTCCCACAAGGATCCATCTTAGGGCCATTGCTTTTTCTTGTGTACATTAATGATCTCTCATCAGTTACAATGCCAGAAGCAGAGTTCGTTTTGTTTGCAGATGACACACGTATTGCAATAAATAGTATGTCGAGTGTAGTTCTAGAAAGATCTGCTAATGATATTTTCGTAGATATTAATAAATGGTTTAAAGCCAACTCACTGACATTAAACTTCGAAAAGACTAACTATATGCAATTCAGAACCTGTAAGTGGTTTCCACCCAGCATATGCATAAAATATGAAGAAGAGCAGACAGAAGAGGTTGACAGTCTTAAATTCCTGGGATTACAACTTGATAATAAATTCCGTTGGGAGGAGCAAACCACAGAACTGCAGAAACGCCTTAACAAATCTGTATTTGCAATTCGAGTGTTAGCAGACATAGGCGACATAAAAATGAAAAAGCTTGCATACTTTGCCTACTTTCATTCCATAATGTCATATGCTATAATATTTTGGGGTAACTCTTCAAGTCAAACAAAAGTTCTCAGAGTCCAAAAGCGTGTAATACGTATTATTTGTGGCGTAAATTCACGGACGTCCTGTAGAAACCTCTTCAAAGAACTGGGTATACTAACTACTGCCTCCCAGTATATTTACTCCTTAATGAAATTTGTCCTAAATAATATATCTCTTTTTCCAGCAAACAGCTCAGTTCATACATACAATACCAGGAACCAAAATGATCTGCACAAGGACTTAAAAGCACTTACTTTAGTTCAAAAAGTGGTCCACTACTCAGGAACACTCATCTTCAATAAGTTGTCAGCAATCATAAAAAATTTAGTTACAAATAAAGATCAGTTTAAAAGGAGCCTGAAAGACTTAGTAGTGGCCAACTCATTCTACTCCAGTGACGAATTTTTTAGTAGAAACAAATTATGTATTGTATATACTCATACTATTAGTATTGTTATTTCAGCTAAAATAAATACGTGTTCCACATCCACGAGGATCTCCTCAGCACGGATCTATGGAACGAAAAACTAATCTAATCACACACACACACACACACACACACACACACACACACATACATACACACACACACATACATACACACACACGCGCGCGCGCGCGCCCGAGGGAGGACTCGAACCGTGACAAGGCGCCTCAGACCACGAGGCTCTGTACTTTTCCTACATATACATATTACCCTACACCTTTATTAATACTTTAGAATTGTAAGTCTTATAAAATCTTTTCTTGCTGTCGATCGTTTTGGTTAAAGTTTTTTTCAGCATTTGCACCAAAATAAATGTTCAAATAAACGGATTATGTAGTTGTGCCTCATTTTAGCACAACGACAAAGTTTTATAACAATTTTTGCTCATGTGGCCGCCGTCCGCCTAATCCAGTTTTTCCAGGTATTGAAACAGGAAGCCGCGCGGGATTGCAGCGCGGTCTTGGGCGTCTTGTCATGGTCCGCGCGGCTCCCTCGTCGGAGGTTCGAGTCCTCCCTCGGGCATGGGTGTGTGTGTGTGTCATCCTTAGCGTAAGTTAGTTTAAGTTAGATTAAGCAGTGTGTAAGCCTAGGGACTGATGACCTATGCAGTTTGGACCCATAAGATCTTACCACAAATTTGCAATTTGATACAGGAAGACTTAATTAAACATGCGAAATAGTCTACACTAGTGCTAGAAGCCATAGAGGAAGAAGCATTTGCTGCACCTCTCATTTTCAGCTATGAGACACCCTTCCACGTGAGCTGCAACACCTTAATGATGTGTCTCTTTTGATGAAGACAATTCCGGAACTGCAAATGCGCTCTTGCATCGGTGACCCCACGTGTCCTGCAAAATGTATCGCGTGAAATGGGTTATCGTTCAGACATTGTACCTGTGCCCCAACGGAGTCATATTGAACACCTATGAAGCATATAAAAAATCTGAACTCTCCCTTACATTCTCTTTAGTTGTTCTCGACGGATCACTATGCAATGAATAATTATAGCCTTTGTAATAACTACGGTCATTCTGGACAGCCCTGTATACAGAATCTTTGTGATCAAATACTTACACAAACTTCAAATATTGAATCATTGTACCTTTTATTGTGGCCATGAACCATTTAATTAAATAACTAGCTGACAAACACGACATTGCCCGGGTATTCATTTTGCCAGTTTTCTATAAACGAAAACAGAGAATGAACTGTCTTTATGAGCCGGCCGGAGTGGTCGAGCGGTTCTAGGCGCTACAGTCTGGAACCGAGCGACCGCTACGGTCGCAGGTTCCAATCCTGCATCGAGCATGGATATGTGTGATGTCTTTAGGTTAGTTAGGTTTAAGCAGTTCTAAGTTCTATGGGACTGATGACCTCAGAAGTTAAGTCCCGTAGTGCTCAGAGCCATTTGAACCATTTGTCTTTATGATGAAGTATCGAAAAAATTCATTTCCGTTTATTCGTGGAAACACCTTTGAAAATATGAAACAGTCGGAAAAGAAAAGTGCACAATGCACAAATGTGTTAATACAGTATCCAAATTAAGGAACATGATACCGGACAGTGTCTGTATTCTGAGCACAGCTGTTTCGTTTGTCTACAACGTGAGTTTGTAAACGTCTCTACGCAACGCCTGTTCATTACTCTGTAGACGGCTATAATCTTGACCTACAACCGTTCGAGCTTCACAATTGAAAGCTGTCAAAAGCGCTTTCAGATGTCAGGGATTTTCTTAAGTTGACTCGATTATAGGACTGTTTTAGTAGTAAAGTATACGTAAGACTTCTTACATGACGCACCAGTTTTTCACGTATCTCAGTGTTATGTGTTGTACAATGATATGTTTGTGTAGGTATATTCAGCAGCAGGTGTCAATACGGTCAAAGTAATATGTTGCCAATAGATTTAGTAGCAATAAAAGCGATAAATTAAAACGTATGCATAATGTGGCATTTCTTTCACAGAGCTCAGAGTTTATGACGTTATATCTCCTGATCTATATGTCATACAGTGATATAATTTTGTAGGTAAATTCAGCGGCAAATGTGAATACTGTCTGCAAAATTTGTTAGGAATAGAGCTAGTGAAAAAGAAGTAATAGATTTAAACGTCGTACAAAGTGGGGCAATTTTTTCGCATCTCAGTGTTTATGAGATCATATCTCTTGATCAGTGTTTGGTACCGTTTCTACTTTGGTTGGTGCATTCAGTGGCATATGTGGATACTACCTCAGAAAGTTATTGCGATACAGTTAGTGGCACAGAAGTAATACGTTGAAACGTCTTCGTGACGCAGAAATTTTTCACATATCGCATCTCATATCTCGTGAAATATGTCCACCTGCTCAGCCGGATGGTAACGTGCTTGCCCACCATGTAGCGGGCTCTGGTTCGATTCCCGGTTGGGTGTTGTGGACTGGGTGTTGTGTTGTCCTCATCGTCACCATCTAATCATCACCGGCGCGCTAGTCGCCTAGGGTGGCGTCACGTGAAATACGACTTGCACCCGGTGGCCGAACTTCCCCGGACGGTCAACAATGCCAACCGATAATTTCATTTTATTTCCTGAACTATAATAGCCAGGCAGTTTTTACCCCCACAGAGGTTGTTGCCTGACAGTAAGGGATATGTATACGAGGTTTGGTTGATTCGGTGCTACGGTTTAGGAGGAGTTGTGAAACACACACACACACACACTTACACACACACAGAGAAACACACATTTATCCATTTTTATAATATGTGTCAGTTAACTTATGGAGGTCCAATAAGAGAAAAGTCTGAAGGACATACAAAAAAAAGCTGTCAGAATTTGAGTGAGAGAGGCTTAAATACAGGTAAATTCGAGATGGTACGTCCGAAAATAAATAAAAATTATTCCGTTCCATTATGGCAGGGTGCTACAGCAACCCATTTCGAATTATTTTACAGTAAAAACCGTCTTGGTTGTGAAATTATTTAATAACAATGACGCTTTTCCCCTTTTGGGGGTTATGTATCCAGCTACTTTTACACAATCTGCACAAGCTGATGATACACCAAAGGGTGAAACGCGTCATTGATATTAAATAATTTGGCAGCGACAACTGTTTTTATTCTGAAATCAAAAGAATGTAAATACGTTTTCGTCTGAAAATGACCAGAAGAACAGCAAGAGAAACAGAAAGCCAAGTGGAACAAACATGCACGCATTATTTCATCTGTCCGACAGGTGACGGATAAGCGAAAAAGCGGCACAGAGGCCGAGCGGAACAGAAAGGTCATCGGCCACGGGCCGCCTTTGTGAAACATGTCCGTTGTTACCGGGATGGGGAGAGAGAGAGCCACTTTCGCGGGCGGCAGACCTGAAGCGGCGTTCTCTGCCGGACCGAACCGCACACTAGCCGCTACAAAGGGCAGCACACAGGACTTCCACACATATTCAGCGACGTAAAATTCGCGTCGAAACGATAATTCTTGTCCCCATGACGTAGAACAGTGAGATATCTTAATTGGCGAAATACTTCGCCGTTAAAACAACAGCTGCAGCAAAATACACTACTGGCCATTAATATTGCTACAACAAGAAGAAATGCAGATGATAAACGGGAATTCATTGGACAAATATATTATACTAGAACTGACATGTGATTACATTTTCACGCAATTTGGGTGCATAGATTCTGAGAAATCAGCACCCAGAACAACCACCTCTGGCCGTGATAACGGCCTTGATACTCCTGGGCACTGAGTCAATCACAGCTTGGATGGCGTGTACAGGTACAGCTGCCCATGCAGCTTCAACACGATACCACAGTTCATCAAGAGTACTGACTGCCGTATTGTGACGAGCCAGTTCCTTCGCCACCATTGACCAGACGTTTTCATTTGGTGAGAGGTCTGGAGAATGTGCTGGCCAGGGCAGCAATCGTACATTTTCTGTATCCAGAAAGGCCCATACAGTACCTGCAATATGCGGTCGTGCATTATCCTGCTGAAATGTAGGGTTTCGCAGGGATCGAATGAAGGTTAGAGCCACGGGTCGTAACACATCTGAAATGTAACGTCCACTGTTCAAAGTGCCGTCAATGCGGACAAGAGGTGACCGAGACGTGTAACCAATGACACCCCATACATCACCCCAGGTGATACGCCAGTATGGCGATGACGAATACACGCTTCCAATGTGCGTTCACCGCGATGTCGCAAAACACGGATTGCGACCATCATGAAGCTGTAAACAGAACCTGGATTCATCCGAAAAAATGACGTTTTGCCATTCGTGCACCCAGGTTCGTCATTGAGTACACCATCGCAGACGCTCCTGTCTGTGATGCAGCGTCAAGGGTAACCGCTGACACTGTCTCCGAGCTGATAGTCCATATTGCTGCAAACGTCGTCGAACTGTTCGTGAAGATGGTTGTTGTCTTGCAAACGTCCCCATCTGTTGACTCAAGGGTCGAGACGTGTCTGCACGAACCGTTACAGCCATGCGGACAAGATGCCTGTCATCTCGACTGCAAGTGATACGAGGCCGTTGGGATCCAGCACGGCGTTCCGTATTACCGTCCTGAACCTACTGATTCCGTATTCTGCTAACAGTCATTGTATCTCGACCAACGCGAGCAGCAATGTCGCGATACGATAAACCGCAATCGCGATAGGCTACAATCTGACCTTTATCAAAGTCGGAAACGTGACGGTGCGCATTTCTCCTCCTTACACGAGGCATCACAACAACGTTTCACCAGGCAACGCCGTTCAACTGCTGTTTGTGTCTGAGAAATCGATTGGAAACTTTCTTCATGTCAGCACGTTGTAGGTGTCGCTACCGGCGCCAACCTTGTGTGAATGCTCTGAAAAGCTAATCATTTGCATATCACACTATCTTCTTCCTGTCGGCGAAATTTCGCGTTTCTAGCACGTCAGTTTCATGGAATAGCAATTTTAATGGCCAGTGGTGTAGTTTCAAGAAATAGTTCTCGGATAAGACGTCGAATATCGTTGAGAAATACTCATAATTTTGTATTTCAATACCTACGCAATTGACTAACATCTTCAGGTGTGAGGAACCACTTCTGAGCCACGCGGAGTGGCCACGCGGTCTTGAGCACCATATCACGGATTGCTCGGCCCCTCCCGCCGGAGGTTCGAGTCTTTCCTCGTGCATGTGTGTGTGTGTGTGTGTGTGTGTGTGTGTGTGTCTGTGTGTGTGTGTCTGTGTGTGTGTGTGTGTGTGTGTGTGTGTGTGTTGTTCCTAGCGTAAGTTAGTTTAAGTTACTTTAAGTAGTGTGTAAGTCTAGGGACCGATGCCCTCAGCAGTTTGGCCCCTTAGGAATTCACACACATACACACACCATTTCTGAGCTGTGACTTAAGTCACTTTTTTGTATATTTATTACCTTTCGAGAAGTGCCCATACAGCCACCTGAAGATGAGTATGTCATTTATGACAATACGAACCCAAGGACAGCATAACAGGCAGTCCTCGAGCGGAAAAAATCTGGGCTTGAGAACTGACCCCGCGCCCCTTAGCTTAGTAATTCGCCGCTCTGGTCTGTCCGCCTCGACAGCTGAGTGACGCCGGAACGGTAGCTCAGCGTGTTCGATGAGGGGGCTGACTGCCCTCTGCAATAAAAACGCTCAGTAAAGGAATCAACGATAAACTTGAATGGATACCATGTGACGTGCGGCCAGACCAAAAGCAACGAACAGTAACGAACAAAATAAAGAGAGAGAAAAAAGTGGTAAGCGCGGCAGAATGCCATGCGAGGGTTTGGGGTTCGATTTCCGACCGGGTCGGGGATTTTCTCCTCTCGTGGACTGGGTGTTGCGTTGTCTTTATCATCATTTCATGCTCATCGACACGTAAGTCACCGAAGTGGTGTCAGCTCCTAGCCACAAGACATTTCATGTCATTGCCAGGCTGAGTAGGAAACGCACAGGAGCCAACGCGTCAAATTCGGTGGCCAGTAGCCAGGATTTCCTGATCGGTAGTGGGTAGGATGTCTATGCCACCTGTCTGACGATGAACCAAGGACTTCGACGGTCGAGCAAAGACTGTCGTTCCCATTGTGCGCTGCCATTGCAAACCAGCCCTTCCCCGTCCCCTCTGCAATCTGTGTTTGCAGAGTTCCACACCCTCACTGCCTCCCCGCCGCTATCATCCGAACACTTTAAGTCGCCACCGAAGCGTAAACCTTTGTATGACGGGTAGATTCCCTTTATTGCCACTGTGAATAATATTGCCAGCGCTAAATGCCGTGCTGTGCTAACAAAGGAAACTCCATAACGCACCCCCGTCATATTTGTTGGTAACATGACCCAGTGGATAGTCCGCCGAAAACTGAACACAGACCAAGCATGAAGACAGGAAGAAGGTGTACTGAACTGTGAAAAAGGAAGCAAAGTAGAAACAGTGAACGGTCCATGATCAAGATGTGCAACGTTGAGCGCCTCGGCAGAGCTACAGTTTAGTGGTTATGTGGTCACGGTGTTGAAGTGCAAAGCGCGAGATCCGTATTCAAATCTCCATCCTGACGGATTTTTGTTTTTCTTGACAAAATTACGTACTGTCCGTCCGGTCACTGACGACTCAGTTCGCTATACTCAAATTCGTGTCTGTGTCGTGGTATAACATCCGTTTGCAACAGCGAGGTGTAAGGAAGGGACCTATAATGAAATTTGATCCCTCACAACTACTCTACTAACAAACGAAAGGAAGTGACTCTCGAATGGGAACCGCAAACGTTTGATGAAAAGGCGGCAAATCAACCGAAGCCTCTACCGGTAAACACGTCTTGTGTGCCATACACGACATTGGTTACAGTATGTATGTCATATCATAGAAGTCTCTTATCGACGCGACTAGCTTGTACCCCCGGTGAGTGAGTGAGATAGCTATGCCTCCTTGCCCGATTCAGGTATTGATATGAATGCGAATGTCATAAAAAAAGATGAACATATAATAGTTTGCCACATAAAAAGCAACAAATGAATGCAACAGTTTCATAGTCACACAGTTATCCTTGTGCTCTACATTTTCTTTTGGCGTTATTGAAGTTTTACACATGTACATCCTCAAAAGCTAAATATGTCCAAGCAAATCTGAACACGTCCTGGAATTGTGGAGAGCGAAGTTGATAGTGTGTGAGAGCTTGGACTTTGCTAATAGACACACGATCACGTAAACAATACTACTCTTTGTATCTGCGAAGCTTTGCAAAATCGTAAAGTACACCGAAGTTTCTCACTTCTCTAAAGCCAAACACATATATCGTCTGCACAGGAGTTGTACAACATGGAAGAATGGTGATTGCATCTAGTCCCACATCAAAATTGTACAATGCGTGTTACTTCTGTCCTCTCCAGCTGTCAAGGGTAAAGCAAAATCATTGTTCGCCCAAGAAGGCAGATATGTTAGCGACCGGACGGAAAATCCATAATTTTGTGGAAAAAATGAAAAAAATAGTAATATTAATAATGAAACACCCGGGTACGAGAGAAATCTGAACACGGATCTCCCGCTTTGTAATCCAACACCGTGACCACATAACCATGACGCCGTGGCTCTTCCAATTCACTTGATGTTGCACATCTTAGGCTTCGACCGTTCGCTATTTCTGTTTTGCTTCTTTTTTCGCAGTTCATTTTTGATCTGTGTTCAGTTTTTTACTGGCTATCCACTGGGCCATGTTACTACTAAATCTGAGGTCGGTGGAATGGGGGAGGGTCTTTGTTTGTAGAGCTGCGGATTTCCATCGATTTCTTAGTCTCTTCCAGTACGAATACTTCGACGACAGAATATTGGTACTCTTGTAGCCCATATTGTGTCCCGTGTTCTGACAATGCTCGGCCGCTTCAGATTCCTCTGGTTGGTCCAAGCGTGCGACAAGTTTGTTCAGTGTATGACTCGCGCAGCTATAAGAAAGCTTATACATTCCGAGCCTCCCCTCTGACAATTAGGAAATCTTAACTCGGCAGCGTGTCCGTCATACTTGTAAGTGTCGGTCAGTGAGTCGGTCAGTTATACCGATGAAATAATATGTGGATTTCACCACGATATCCGACGTCTGCCCGAGAACAATTTCTGCAACTAGTCCGTCGGCACAGTCTCAAGCAACACAAACTAGTTTGATCTTGATAAACCCGATGCACGTAGCGAATGCGCTTGAAATGTGAAAATATATCAAAAATAAAAATTTTTCTGCAAAAGTAATAGACCAACTTATAGAACGTAGAAGCTTAATTCAGTTTAATTATATGCATGTTTCTTGGATCATACTAGTGATCTCTGGCAATGGCACGGATAGTCAGATTCATGTTCAGACATTCTTCTATAATGCAGAAGGAGTTGTTTAGCAGATGAGGTTTCAGTTTGAGTTTTATGTTAATCTTACTATATTTATTTTCTTACGTCGCTGGATCAGTGGTCAGAGATTTTTATGGTTGAGTATTTCACTCCTTTCTGTGGCACACTAAGGTTAAGTGAGGGTAGTGTAAGGCATTTCTTCTTCTACACTCATGCTCATAAATTAAGGATAATTGCAGAATGTGGTGCCACACAACATTGCACTACACAAAACGGGCGCTAATAGCATAGGCACATAGGGAACACACACGACACAGATCTGTAAATCCACGTTCTTGGTGATAAGTTGAGAAAACCGTCCCGAAACGAGTATGCTAAAAAACGCCACTGTTTCCTGCTCATGTACCCCAACATTAATATGGGATATGATCACCACGCACACGTACACACGCCGCACAACAGGTCAGCATACTCTGGATCAGGTGGTCGAGCAGCTGCTGGGGTATAGCCACCCACTCTTGCACCAGTGCCTGTCAAAGCTCCTGAAGTGTCAGAGGGGTTTGAAGACGTGCAGTGATACGTCGACCGAGAGCATCCCAGACGTGTTCGATGGAGTTTAGGTCTGGAGAACAGGCAGGCCACTCCATTCACCTGATATCTTCTGTTTCAAGTTACACCTTTACGACGACAGCTCGGTGGGGCCGTGCATTATCATCCATCAGGAGGAAGGTGGGACCCACTGCACCCCTGAAAAGGCACACATACTGGTGCAAAATGACGTCCCGATACACCTGATCTGTTACAGTTCCTCTGTCAAAGACATGCAGGAATGTACGTGCACAAATCATAACCCCCACCCCATACACCATCAAACCACGACCTCCACACAGATCCCTTTCATGGACATTAAGCGGTTGGTATTTGGTTCCTGGTTCACGCCAGATGAAAACCCTGCGAGAATCACTGTTCAGACTATACGTGGACTCGTCTGTGAACATAATCTGGGACTAATGTTCCAATGACCATGTACTGTGTTGTTGACACCAGGCTTTACGGCCTCTCCTGTGGCCAGGGGTCAGTGGAATGCACCTTGCAGGTCTCCGGGCGAATAAACCATGTCTGTTCAGTCTTCTGTAGACTGTGTGTCTGGAGACAACTGTTCCAGTGACTGCGGCAAGGTCTCGAGCAAGGCTACCTGCAGTACTCCGTGGCCGTCTGCGGGCACTGATGGTGAGATATCGGTCTTCTTGTGGTGTTGTACACTGCGGACGTTCCGTACTGTAGCGCCTGGACACGTTTCCTGTCTGCTGGAATCGTTGCCATAATCTTGAGATCACACTTTGTGGCACACGGAGGGCCTGTGCTACGACCTGGTGTGTTTGAACAGCCTCCAGTCGCCCTAGTATTCTGCTCCTCATAACGTCATCGGTACGTGTTCTTTGAGCCATTTTCAACACACAATTAGCACGTCTGAAAACGTCTGCGCACTTACTCGCTGCACCGTACTCTGACAGTACCAGCACACCTCTACGTATGTGGACTGCTGCCAGCGCCACCGTACGACGACCGCAGGTCAAATGCACCGCATGGTCATACCTCGAGGTGATTTAAACCCTCAAACCATACACAAGCGCCTTCTTTCACCATGTATCATCATTATCCTTAATTTATGAGCATCAGTGTAGTTTTATCTTTATGAATGTTACAGCGCTTTTAGAATTGTGATTGATTCTTGGTAATGAACTTGAGGTTGTAAATATACTGTGACGTTTTTGTAACTGTGCCCACCTGTTTAAAGGATTATGTACAAGAGGTTCTACACTGGACGCCACACTAAAATCGCTTCCATTTCTTAAGTCTGATTTTATCCGAAACCCAGAAGTTGCAGAGTCTTATCAATATAAACATCTAAATCCTTACAACAATCTGGTCTTTTCTTCTTCTTCTTCTTCTTTCGTTTTGGCCATCTTAGGACCACGTTAATTCGCTTCAGCTTCGCTTCTTCTGGTCTTTCTTCTTTCCCAGTATCCTTTCATTCTCTTACTTTGCAAACTTCTCCGTTTTTCTGTCCAAGATGATTCTATTCTGGAGTCTCGTTCTGTTCTCGAAAGCTTTAAAGGCCGAATTTTTTATTTAAAAACCTCCATATTGTATACCTCTGGTTCCTGTATTTTCATTTCTTTTCAGACCTCTGTATCTCTTGGACCCTTCGTACTTTGGTTTTCTTGTTCCTCAGAAATTGTGCGATTCACTGTGTTAACCTTCCCTGGTCCATTCTGAGGATACGTCCGAAGAACATGCACCTTCTTTTCCTGATGAGGTCAGAAATTTTTTCTATCTTGGTATACAGTTCCTGGTTGGCTCGGTTCCTAAGCTGACCATCTTCTGTTCTTCGAGGTCCTAATATTCTCCTGAGAACCTTTTGTTCTATCAGTTCTAGCCTCTTGATCACTCTGGTTCTTGCTAAGTTTAGAGTTTCTGCTGCATATAGAGATTCAGGGCGGATCACTGTTTGGTAGTGTTTAAATTTTGCATTTATCGAAATATTCTTATTAATGTAGGCGTATTCCACCCAGTCCTTTCATTCCTTGTCACCACTCTCTGATCACCCTATTGAGGAGACAGTTAAAGAGCAAAGGGGAGAGTCTGTCTCCCTGTCTCACCCCGGTTTTAATCTTAAAGGCCTGCGGCAGCTTTCCTTTGAACTTGATCTTGGATGTTGTGTTGCTTATAGTCCCTTTGACCAGTTCATTGGATTTTCTATCCAAACTCATCTCCCCTAAAATTTGGAACAGTGTGTGTCTGCCTACAGAATCATAGGCTTTCTCTGAGTCTATGAATATCAGCACGAACTTTTTCCTCCACTGTTTTTGATAAATGATTGTCAGTTTTAGATTCAGGATCTGTTCTGCGCATGGCTCCTATCTGAAGCCTCCTTGGTACTCATAAATTTGTGGATTTAGCTGTTCTTCCACTCTATTTAGCAGTGATTTTGAGAATACCTTATAGGTCACAGGTATTAAAGAAATTCCCCTGTAGTTCCTAGGTTCCGTCTTATAGACTTACTTGTGTATAGGATGTATTAGTGGCGATGTCCAACCTTCTGGAAGCTGCTCTTCTTTCCAGATTTTTCCTATGATTTGTATTAGTTCTATGATCACATTCTCGTTCGCATACTTTAAGGGTTCTGCGATGATTCCAGCTTCCCCAGGTGCTTTGTTATTTTTCAAGGTTCCTATAATGTTCTTAACCTCTTCTGTAGTTGGTGGTTCCGAGTCCGGATTTGGTTCTTTCTCATTGTAATTCACTGCCTCGGATGGCACTTCACAATTCAGGAGGTCTTCAAAGTACTCCGTCAAGATCTGACTGTTTTCCATGTCTCCATACACCGTCTTTCATTCTTTAGTCTTAACCCCTGAGGTTTGGAGGATCATATCTACTTAAACTGGTCTTGAATGTTCTTTAGAAGCTCGCGTGTTGCTCTTCCGCAAGTCGTCTTCTATTTGAGTTAAACGTTCATTCAGATATTTCCTCTTGAGATTTCTGATAGTTTTAGCAGTGGTTTTCCTTACTTATTGGAAGTTCTTTAGATTTTCTGGTGTTTTATCAGAGCACCAATCAACCCACACTTTCCGACGCTTTTCGATTGCTATATCTCCTACCGTCCACCATGCATGTTTCTTCCTCTTCTCAAGGCGAACTGTTTGCTCTGCGCTGTCAATCAGTGCATCATTCAACTGTTCCCAACCTTGATAGTTCTTCTTCTAATTCAAGCTCGCCTTAAAATCTTGACTAGTTCTAAATTTCTCTGTATCATACTTCACAATACGGTTATTGTTTTTAGTCTGATGGGCTCTTGGTAGAATTTTTATTTTTATTATGGATAGAAAGTGCTGTGAGCCTAAATTTGTGCCCCTGAGGACTCTGACATTTTGGTTTCCTTCTCTGCATGTCGTTATCAGGAGAAAGAAAACTGGCATTCTACGGATCGGAGCGTGGAATGTCAGATCCCTTAATCGGGCAGGTAGGTTAGAAAATTTAAAAAGGGAAATGGATAGGTTAAAGTTAGATATAGGGGGAATTAGTGAAGTTCGGTGGCAGGAGGAACAAGACTTTTGGTCAGGTGATTACAGGGTTATAAATACAAAATCAAATAGGGGTAATGCAGGAGTAGGTTTAATAATGAATAAAAAAATAGGAGTGCGGGTTAGCTACTACAAACAGCATAGTGAACGCATTATTGTGGCCAAGATAGACACAAAGTCCATGCCTACTACTGTAGTACAAGTTTATATGCCAACTAGCTCTGCAGATGATGAAGAAATTGATGAAATGTATGACGAGATAAAAGAAATTATTCAGGTAGTGAAGGGAGACGAAAATTTAATAGTCATGGGTGACTGGAATTCGTCAGTAGGAAAAGGGAGAGAAGGAAACATAGTAGGTGAATATGGATTGGGGGGAAGAAATGAAAGAGGAAGCCGCCTTGTAGAATTTTGCACAGAGCATAACTTAATCATAGCTAACACTTGTTTCAAGAATCATAAAAGAAGGTTGTATACCTGGAAGAATCCTGAAGATACTAAAAGGTATCAGATAGATTATATAATGGTAAGACAGAGATTTAGGAACCAGGTTTTAAATTGTAAGACATTTCCAGGGGCAGATGTGGATTCTGACCACAATCTATTGGTTATGAACTGCAGATTGAAACTGAAGAAACTGCAAAAAGGTGGGAATTTAAGGAGATGGGACCTGGATAAACTGAAAGAACCAGAGGTTGTAGAGAGTTTTAGGGAGAGCATAAGGGAACAACTGACAGGAATGGGGGAAAGAAATACAGTAGAAGAAGAATGGGTAGCTCTGAGGGATGAAGTAGTGAAGGCAGCAGAGGATCAAGTAGGTAAAAAGAAGAGGGCTAATAGAAATCCTTGGGTAACAGAAGAAATATTGAATTTAATTGATGAAAGGAGAAAATATAAAAATGCAGTAAATGAAGCAGGCAAAAAGGAATACAAACGTCTCAAAAATGAGATCGACAGGAAGTGCAAAATGGCTAAGCAGGGATGGCTAGAGGACAAATGTAAGGATGTAGAGGCTTGTCTCACTAGGGGTAAGATAGATACTGCCTACAGGAAAATTAAAGAGACCTTTGGAGAGAAGAGAACTACTTGTATGAATATCAAGAGCTCAGATGGCAACCCAGTTCTAAGCAAAGAAGGGAAGGCAGAAAGGTGGAAGGAGTATATACTTTATACAAGGGCGATGTACTTGAGGAGAATATTATGGAAATGGAAGAGGATGTAGATGAAGATGAAATGGGAGATAAGATACTGCGTGAAGAGTTTGACAGAGCACTGAAAGACCAGAGTCGAAACAAGGCCCCGGGAGTAGAAAACATTCCATTAGAGCTACTGATGGCCTTGGGAGAGCCAGTCATGACAAAACTCTACCATCTGGTGAGCAAGATGGATGAGACAGGCGAAATACCCTCAGACTTCAAGAAGAATATAATAATTCCAATCCCAAAGAAAGCAGGTGTTGCCAGATGTGAAAATTACCGAACTATCAGTTTAATAAGTCACAGCTGCAAAATACTAACGCGAATTCTTTACAGACGAATGGAAAAACTGGTAGAAGCGGACCTCGGGGAAGATCAGTTTGGATTCCGTAGAAATGTTGGAACACGTGAGGCAATACTAACCTTACGACTTATCTTAGAAGAAAGATTAAGAAAAGGCAAACATACATTTCTAGCATTTGTAGACTTAGAGAAAGCTTTTGACAACGTTAACTGGAATACTCTCTTTCAAATTCTGAAGGTGGCAGGGGTAAAATACAAGGAGCGAAAGGCTATTTACAATTTGTACAGAAACCAGATGGCAGTTATAAGAGCCGAGGGGCATGAAAGGGAAGCAGTGGTTGGGAAAGGAGTGAGACAGGGTTGTAGCCTCTCCCCGATGATATTCAATCTGTATATTGAGCAAGCAGTAAAGGAAACAAAAGAAAAATTCGGAGTAGGTATTAAAATTCATGGAGAAGAAGTAAAAACTTTGAGGTTCGCTGATGACATTGTAATTCTGTCAGAGACAGCAAAGGACTTGGAAGAGCAGTTGAACGGAATGGACAGTGTCTTGAAAGGAGGATATAAGATGAACATCAACAAAAGCAAAACGAGGATAATGGAATGTAGTCAGATTAAATCGGGTGATGCTGAGGGGATTAGATTAGGAAATGAGACACTTAAAGTAGTAAAGGAATTTTGCTATTTAGGGAGTAAAATAACTGATGATGGTCGAAGTAGAGAGGATATAAAATGTAGACTGGCAATGGCAATGAAATCGTGTCTGAAGAAGAGAAATTTGTTAACATCTAGTATAGATTTAAGTGTCAGGAAGTCGTTTCTGAAAGTATTTGTATGGAGTGTAGCCATGTATGGAAGTGAGACATGGACGATAACCAGTTTGGACAAGAAGAGAATAGAAGCTTTCGAAATGTGGTGCTACAGAAGAATGCTGAAGATAAGGTGGGTAGATCACGTAACTAATGAGGAGGTATTGAATAGGATTGGGGAGAAGAGAAGTTTGTGGCACAACTTGACTAGAAGAAGGGACCGGTTGGTAGGACATGTTTTGAGGCATCAAGGGATCACAAATTTAGCATTGGAGGGCAGCGTGGAGGGTAAAAATCGTAGAGGGAGACCAAGAGATGAATACACTAAGCAGATTCAGAAGGATGTAGGTTGCAATAGGTACTGGGAAATGAAGAAGCTTGCACAGGATAGAGTAGCATGGAGAGCTGCATCAAACCAGTCTCAGGACTGAAGACCACAACAACAACAACTCTGCATGTTTTGATATCGATAAATGATCAAGTTGAAACTCTCCTAGATATCCATGTTTTCTGTTTTCTTGGAAGGCCTTTAAACGCCGTTGATTTCACTATCAGGTCAAAGGTCTCATAAATTTCCACTTGTCGTTTTTCATTCCGATTAGTCCTGTTGTGGGCTGGATAGTCCTCAGTTATGTTTCTAAACTTAGTCTCTTTCCCTAGCTGAGCATTGAAGTCTCCAAGTAGTATGATAACATTCTTAGGTGGAATCTTGGATAGCGTTTCCTCAACGTCTTCCCAAAATTCTTCTACCTTCTCTGGGTCGGTTCTATTAGTCTCATTTGTGGGAGCATGTACATTGACCATAGTATAAATCAGATTTGCCCATATAAAGGTAAGTGTGGAGCTGAAGTCAGTGATGGTTCCCAGGATTTATTTATTGATTATAACGTCTGTGCCCAGTTGAGGTACATTCTTCATTACTCTCTTGCCAGGTTTTCCCTAATTGATTTATCCTCATCCATAACTTCGAATAGTGAAGTCAAGCTTTGTGCAGTACAGCATATTGTTTAGTTCAAGTCCATTTGCAAGGAATCAAGTGCTGACTTTTAAGATTTTTTCATTGTTGTAGGCGTTGTAGTTTCTCCATTATGCTTGCTACCACTTTCATCGTCAGCAAAGAGATTCTAGCTTCTTGGATATATGATGGAACATCATTTACATATGGCAAGGACAAGTGCGGATCCAGTGTCAACCCCTGTGTTATACCTATAGTGATTATTCCCCTCTCTAAAGATGCTCTATCATAGTGAATATTCCCTTATTTTCTTAATGGGACATTCTGTATTTTTAATGAGGTATAATGAAATACAGTTACCGGTAAAATCTCCACACCATAATATTTGAATTTCTCTAAGAGAATAGTGTATACGCAAATGCTTTTACCAGATCACAAAAATTACTAGTTGATATTATTTTCTCATTGGTAAGACGCAATCAAAAAGTTTCCGTCTGATGTTGTTGCTGCAGCGTACATGCAACGCAGCGCATTTCCGATGCGGGTACATGAGCATCGACATGTAGGCAAGGTATTATTGTGGCATTCGTGTCTTTCCGACGTGCATGCAGTAAATTCGGGATCGTGAACTGTGGCAACGTTATTACGAAACGCGTCCAAACAGGACCAACATTTTGTTATTCCTCCCTTGGGCGGCCGGCCGAGGTGGCCGAGCAGTTCTAGGCGCTACAGCCTGGAACCGCGCGACCGCTACGGTCGCAGGTTCGAATCCTGCCTCGGGCATGGATCTGTGTGATGTCCTTAGGTTAGTTAGGTTTAAATAGTTCTAAGTTCTAGGGGACTGATGACCTAAAAAGTTAAGTCCCATAGTGCTCAGAGCCATTTCATCCATTTTTTCCCTTGGGTGTCGAAGAGCAAACATCGTTAGACTTCCATCGGAGACTGGATAATGTGTTTGGGGCAGTATGTCTGTCCAAAACCACAGTTGTGGAATGGTTTGCCAAGTTCAGTGGTGGTTGAGATTCGACACAAAGCGCCAGTCGATCTGGAAGCCCAGCATCCATTACGCCCACCTAGGTAGGAGACACTCGAGCACCCGCCTTATAGACTTGATCTCTCCCTATATGGTTATGATTCTTTCGGTCCTTTCAAAAAGGCCTTCAAGGGTGGACACTTCCTGTCGGACGAGATGTGTAGCAGGCAGTTGCGGAATTCTTCACGGAACAGGACGCAGTGTTTTACCAAACGGGTATCTTCCACCTGGCGCGTCGGTAGGACGATTGCCTCATTGCTCGCATTCACACCCGCAGACGAGGTTCTGGGCGTCTACGCAGCACAGACACCCGCGAGGATCGTCATATTGTAAGGCTAGCGGAAGTAGGTTGTTCAGCTACCACAGCACAGATAAGAGGGCTTGTGAACCCAGACACGAATTGTTGCGAACCGGTTATTAGCAGTGGGACTACTGGCACGCACAACTCTGTCCCGTCTTCCACTCACGCCACGGCTCGACTGATGCCCTCAGAGGATAACTTGGAAGATGGAATGGCGCGCCTTGGTCTTCAGCAATGAAAGCAGATTCTGTCTGCACGCCAGTGATGATCGTTTGATCCAAGACATACCGGCCCCAACCCAGACCTTACGGTCTGGGCTGCAATTACCTACAGCTGTCGTTCACCTTTGGGATTTCTGGAGGGGACGTTAACACCCTCTCGGTACGTGCAGAATGTTGTTAGACCCGTTCTCTTGTCGTTCTTGCAGCAGGAGGGTGATGTGTTGTTCTAGTAGGATAATGCTCGCCCACACACTGGCCTTGAAACTCAACGTCCTCTGCAAGAAGTTCAGCAAGTTCCCTGGCATCTCCAAACTTGTCTCCAATCGAGCACGCGATGGATTTGAGTCGTGCGGCTCTTCAACCGACAACTCTTACAGAACAGGTCGAGCATTCGTGGCATAACGCATCCCAGGACAGTATTCGCCATTTGTACGATCAACTGGATGCGAGAATCAGTGCCTGCATTGCCACCAGAAGGGGCTAAATCGTGAACTAATATGGGTGTTTCGGCACGGGTACCTCGTACCTCAGATATGGTTGTGCTGTTGATCTGTAGATGTAAACATTTCATGTACTCCACGTACAATGTTGCATCAATAGATCTTGAGTGAATTGGAAACCTCTAAAAGGGTGTACTAATTCTTTTTCCGGCAGTGTATGTAGCACAGCATCGAAAGAATAGAATTATGGACTGAGGGAAAACTAGAAAAAAAATAGAATGAAAGCATCTGAAATGTGTTGTTACAGGAAGGTGCTGAAAATTAAGTCGACTAATAAGAAGTAAGAAAGTTTTCTGCAGGATCGGCGAGGAAAGGAATATCTATGGCAAACATGTAGAAGATAGTATAAAGTCATACGGTATGTGTTAAGACACCAGGAAGGGAACCGTACCAAGCAGAAACTGTAGGGACAGCAGGGGATTGGAATATATTCTACAAATATGACGAGGTGGCACGCCGTGTATAACCATTCAACAGAAAATGTTGATCCCCATTCTTCTTTCCCGAAAATAAGGCCTTGCACTGTATCCCCGCAATTTATCATCACTGTATTTTTATAAAGATTTTATGCAAAACGAACTGGTCATTTAGCCTATGGTGTGTGTGTGTGTGTGTGTGTGTTGTAACATACGCCTCTCACTTGTATCTTGAAAGTCCGCTTCCTTTTTCTCGCCCATCTTAAGTGACAAATGGCTTGTCCCAATGGGAGCTGCCATGTGTGCTAACACGGCTCTGTCTTAAAGTCGTAAAGAAAAACACCTACCCAGCTTACTTTATCTCTGTTGGATACGAGCAGAAGCCCGTATATTGTGACCAAAGTGGTCACAACATGATGTGAGGTAGGTCATAACCTCGATATTCGATGTGAAACCTTCAATTATGGATAAAGGGATGTATGCTTAAGGTTAGGGCCCTGTACCATCATGGGTCATTTCCTGTTACTACATCACTGACATAAATACCTCTGAAATAGGTAGGCCTTTGGCAATCACAATTTCAGTTAATTACAATATAGATTGACTAAGATATCGCCGGCCGTGTGGCCGAGCGGTTCTAGGCCCTACAGTATGGAACCGCGCGACCGCTACGGTCGCAGGTTCGAGTCCTGCCTCGGGCATGGATGTGTGTGATGTCCTTAGGTTAGTTAGGTTTAAGTAGTTCTAAGTTCTAGGGGACTGATGACCTCAGAAGTTAAGTCCCATAGTGCTCAGAGCCATTTGAACCATTTGACTAAGATATCAGATATCAATAATAGAGCAATAAAACAGATAGGTCTTGATTAACAAGAGTTTCAGCTAATCCAAATTATGAAACAGCTCTTAGTTTAATTAAAAATGTGTCAGGCAGGCCTTCCATACTCGAAAGATTAATCATTTGATAATACATATGCAGTTTAATAAATAATATCCAAACTTGGCTTTTGTTGTCATATGTTTCCACCTTAAAACACTTAAGCACAAGTGAATTCCAATTTCAATCAATTCATTCTCGTCGACGATAACTACCCCAAAATAACAATTTACATCACATCTAACAGATAATGAACCTCTGGTCACCAATCATCACAGGACAACAACGCATAATTACTAGTGCACAATGCACCACTTTAACAGTAGACCATTACGTGCTATGCTACCTGTACGTCAAATCACCTCGCGCAGAAGAGCTTAAATACCTTAGCACGCCTTAAGATAGATACATTCTGAAGTAAGCTTGCTTAACAGCGCTAAATCTGCATAGACGCCACTTATGCTAGGTTCGTACTCAATACACTATCCTAAGGGAGCGTGGTGCTCTCACATCTAACTTACAATTGGGGGGGCAGTGAAGGGGCAGCCCTATTGGGCGCAAGAAGATTTCTTACACTCGTGTTTTAAATTTAATTAAACACAACACCGGCAAAAAGTATTAAAAGGCCACGCCAATTGCTCTTTATCAAAATACAAATCATCAGTTCTTTCCTCACGCTGAATGTGGCAAACACGCTTCCTGGTATATTTCACAAACATATGGCGTGTAATTATTTCACAGGCACTACCACTAATGCCGCAACCCTCCGCTTTTATCGTCGTGGCGCCGGAAAAAACAAGTCTAAACAAGGATATCAAATACGATCTTTCACGACCAGCACACACACACACATAAAATCACTAATGACGTTCCGTCATAGGAGTGTAAAACGTTACTGTAGGACACATATCAGTTGGTTCAAATGGCTCTGAGCGCTATGGGACTTAACTTCTCAAGTCATCAGTCCCCTAGAACTTAGAACTATTTAAACCCAACTAACCTAAGGACATCACACACATCCATGCCCGAGGCAGGATTCGAACCTGCGACCGTAGCGGTCGCGCGGTTCCAGACTGTAGCGCCTAGAACCGCTCGGCCAGTCCGGGCGGCACATATCAATTATCTCAGCATAAATGAATGGTCTCCATTCAGTAAGAGGGTATATGTCTTTTAATCAATGACTCGCACACTGTTTTAACATGCTCCGATCAAACGGACAATTCAACAAATCTTGCGGAATCCACAGTGCAAAAGCTGCGGAGCAACCATGTGACCACGGAAACCAGCCATTACTACCTGCCAGGCTACGCACGAAGACGGTGCTCGAATTCAGCCACGGATTCAAATATGGCCAGCAATCACTCGCCGTGCCCAAGCGCTTGCTTTAGTGCTCCCCGGGTGGACCTCTCACAGCGTCCTCCTCGCTCCGTTACCACTTTGCAACTCGCCACGCCAAAGACGCCCCGAGCCCATCAACAAGCTCGAGCAAAGATCTTAGTGGCCTCAAACCAGAGGGACGCCACACGACATATCGAGCGAGTGGCGCCGGGAATTGGAAAGGCGACGCCAGCTACTCCGCCACGGCGCACGATGTAACTTTTGTTGATACTTCTTTTGGAATCAATTGTTATTCTGGAAGATTTATAGTTAAAGAAGTCTCATACACAGTTAGTTAAGATTCATGAGTTGGAGTCTGTACACATCTGGAAGATGAAGGTGGGAAGGCCAAAACAGTGCACCTACATGTATTTTTAATTATTCGGGTTCCGTGGGACCATGCGTGCTAAAGCTGCTACTTCGTCAAGGAACTAGTCAGTAGACAGCTTACAAATTGCTGATTTGAAAATTTACAAAAAAGGCATTAAAGAATTATCTTTCATTTTGATGAAATGTGTGCGTCAACTGATATACTACTGTTGTGAAGAACAACTATTTCTTCTTCTTATTTGGAAATTGATTCCAAACAACTTTATTTGACGATATTCATTTGTTACGATCGATTTCTAATGGTGGCTTCATCATCAGGCACATTTCGTGACAATCAAGTTTCTGCACGCCTGCAAGGTATATATATATATATATATATATATATATATATATATATATATATATATATATACGTAATTATGGACCACTCTCACGTACAGCTTCACCTTAAATGTCAACGTCAACTAAAAGGCCAAATCGAAGACTGATTAACATGGATAGTTATATACAACATAACCTGGACCTACACACAGTGAGGTGATTCCACGAAGATGTGGTAGTGATGGAGAAGGGTAAATGTATAAATCTGAAGTAAGGTACCCTGGTCCAGAAACGACTGAGTCGAAAGTTATAAGCGAAACTCGTTCTGATACCTCTGACAGTGGAATACAACTACCGATACTCTTGTTGCTAGAATATTAAGGTAGGTAATTTTCAGAGTTGATGGTATGGACCAAAACAGGAAAAAAATGTCTACTTAACATGTTGTGTAAAAGGCATACCTTACGAACTATGAGTGGGTTCCATATTTTGGGTTCCATATTTTTGAAGGAAATAGTATGGACCAAAACAAGAAAAAAATTTCCAGTAAATATGTGCTCTAAAACACGTACCGTAAGAGCTGCGGGTCCTTGTTCCGTAAGAGAGATGTGTTTCACAGCAGTGTAGATGAACAACTGCTCACAGCTCTTAAGGTATGCATTTTAAAGCCCACGTTTACTGGAATTTTTTTCTTGTTTTGGTCCATACTACAACCTCTGAAAGTTGCCTGCCCTAAAGTCTTAGCAACAGCGATACCGGTATGTGCGTTCCACAGTCACAGGCATCAGAAGGATTTTCACTTGTAACTTCCAATTCGGTCGTTTCTGGACGAGAGTCCTTGCCTCAAATTAATACGTTACTCTTCTCAATCACCCATGAAAGTTTGTAACATGATAACGGAATCACCGTGAATATGTGCGGAGCCAACTCCAGATGTGTATCACTATCCATCATAATCAGTGCTTGCCTTGGCAATTTGGTTGATGTTGCCAGTTGAGGTGAAGCTGTGCGTGTTAGTCTTCCATAATAATGCAGATAAATGCTTTGCAGGTGTGCAGGTTATGGTATGTGCCTGATGGTGAAGTCATTACAGGTTTGAAGTCGTTGGTAATAAATAAAAATCACGAAATACAGTTGTCTGGAATTTGTTTCCAAATAAGTAGTAGAAGTAGTTATTCGAAGCAACGATTAAAGAACTAATAAAACTGAAAAACTAGAAAGTATGTGAATAAATAACACATTGCAGAGAAAAGTTCTCAACTTCTGCTAGGGGAATATAAGAAGTGTGTCACAAGGAAACCTTTCAACTTGGATGTGAATACTTGGGGTTTATCACTCAACTTTTTTAGGTTCCACTGGAAGCCTTCTGAAAACGAAACCAGCTGAACATTGCAGTCCTTCCTATACAGCGCTTAAGGGAGTGTTATCTCTGAATGAATGTTGCAGTTTCTTCTGAACGGTCAATAATGGCAACAACAAATCGCATGATGGGGTGTACGTGCAGGGATGGCAGAATTAGAATTGTGAGACAACTGAAAAATTGGAAATTCGCGATCTGACACCGCAGATTAGAACAACCACTCGTTTCTGCGTTAAGAATGCTTTTGTTAAGAACACAGAATAGCTCCAAAATACAACGTCCGAGACAACAAATTGAAAAGAAGCAAAGTAAACATGAGTTCGTGTTTGTTAGAGACAGTAGGGATGGGGGGGGGGGGGGGGTGTCACTGTTACAGTGAAGTAAATCATCAAAATGTATGAATATTTCCTCAAAACAGAAAGGAATCAAAGACATTAGCCGCCAGTGGGCATAGATTTACATTAATGGGGAAAGTTGAAAATTTGTACCTGACTGGAATTCGAACCACAATCTCTTGCTTACTAGGCAGACGCACTGACCAGTACACCATCCGGGAAAAGTGGTGAACAGAACTGCACAGACTATGCTAGGACATCTCCCATCAGAACCCATTTCTCACCCACATGCTATTGATGTAGTGCCCCGTGACCATTGTCTTCATTACTCGCAGAATTTCGCCGATTACCTTAAGAAGTCGAGCTTGGTGTGCACCTGCACTGAAGGGATAATGGGCTGCAGTCGTCTGAATTAGTTCCCCATTGACATCAATGCCTACGGGCAGCTAATGTCTTTAATTCCTTTGTGTCTTTATTCTTAGAGGCTTCGGGATCAAAATGGTGTCTGTTCTTTCAGACAGGTCAGAAAGAACAGTTACCACATAGACATGATGTCCCGAAAAACACCTACAAACCTTTGGGACAGGTTCGTTATACAGAAACAAGTAAAAACTATCTAGTAAACATAGGCTGTGAAATTCATACCTTATGAGGTATTAGCACTTGTTCATCTTCGACACTATGAAACAGATGTCTACTGCTGCATGCCCTTTGCTTCTCACAATTTGGGGGGAGGATGTACTGGCCAAAACAAAAATAAATCTAGTAAACAAAGGTTCAAAGTGCACACTTGAAGAGCTATAAGCACTTGTTCATCGCTGCTAGTGTGCCCTTGTCTCCTACTGAACAAGTTTTCATAGCTCTTAAGTTATGCATTTTAGAGCCTATGTCCAATAGATTTTTTGTCTTATTTTTGTCCATACTATTAGCAGTAGAAGAGAAGTGTCTCATAGAATCGAAGATGAAAAAATGCTCATATCTCTAAACGTACGCGCCTTAGAGGCCTTGTTTACTAGGAATTTTTCCTCGTTTCGGTGTAGTTTCAGTTTTTAAGGGGGCTACCTCCCCTACCCCCACCTCCCCCCTCTAAAAAAACTTCGTTCAGTCAAGCAGACTCCCACTACGTTCGTTCTTCCCTCTGCCTCTTCCGACTAGAATCTACCAACCTTTGCCATCTTCATATCGACCATACTAGGTTGACTCATGGTTTCATGCTCCGCAATGAGTCTCCCCACCTTTGTAGCTGGAGAGACCTCCTCACGGTTTGCTGGACTGCCCTCTGTTTTTTTACATTTTGCACCTGACACCCATCCACTTTCCTCGTCTCGGGAGTTAGCGGACGACCCTCGCTTGGTTACGTCTTTCCTCGGTTATCTTCGAGAAAGTGATTTGTTCAAATGGTTCAAATCGCTCTAATCACTATGGGACTTAACATCTGAAGTTATCATTCCCCTAGACTTAGAACTACTTAAACCTTGTAATGTTGATGCACTAATTTGTTCTGTAAGCGTTGCTGATATTCAAGACAATAAAAGCAGGTTAAAAGCTGTGAGCTATCTGGGGAAGTTAACCTTGCATTACTGAGTAACTGTTTCACCAGGTATCCAGTCTAGCTTACCAAATTACCAACCAGACTAACATTAATTATAATCTTACGATAACCAGTGATATATATATATATATATATATATATATATATATATATATAAAAGAAATAAATCAGTTTATATTTGGACATTTATTTTAACATTGATCATTGTTCCGTTAAAATTTCAGCGTATTAAACTTGATTCATAACTAAACTGGTGCCTAATTTAGGATTGTGAAAATGTGAGTTTGTAATCTTACGGAACACATCTCACGCACATTCGCATTTAAGATTGATGATCTTAGAGTTACGGATCATCCACACGTGGTTCCACTTTACTCACAAAGTAGTGACAAAGCAACTACTGCAAGATATTCTGAACTTCACACTCGAATTACACTGCATTGCAATTTAGGATAACATTAGATATTTTAGATCTAAACCTGAAATAAAGGTGATTAAAATTTTCAGTTAGGCTGAACTTAAGAAATCCATTGTCCTAGGGACTTAGCTGAGATGCGCTTAGCCAGAGATGTTACCACTTCAGGCGTTCGCCGCGGACAGACTTCCGTGGGCCCCTATTAAGGTTGCTTCACAGATACAAACGGAAGTGACCAGAGAGACAGCTTCCTATACCAACATGACAAGGGACGGACAGGACCATACTAAGAATAGAAACCTCTTTGCCTTTAGAAAGCGTAGGTACCTGTTCCGGCGTTGGTCCTACTGTTTGCTAGCAGACAGGCTTGTCTGCTACCATCAAGCATGCAACTAGAAATACATTTGCTCATTCATCCTTTCATACAGAAGGGAAGAGGGATGACAGTATCTTATCATATACAGTAAATAAAAGAAAGCGGATGTAGGTTCCGTATGAGACTGTGTGACATAAATTACATATAAACTGTGTTTTAAAGTGTACTAGTGTGACAGATCGTTCTTGATTATGTGTAAAAATAACACGTTCCACTGCTCAGTCTCCTCCCAGATAGTCAGAAACACCACAGTAAATTTAGAAGTGGAATGTATGCCGTAAATGACAACAGTTTTAAAAAATTAACATGAAAGGAATCCAACAGAGACCTTTCAACCTTACTATCCTAAGGACATCACACACATCCATGCCCGAGGCAGGATTCGAACCTGCGACCGTAGCAGCCGCACGGCGACGGACTGAAGCGCCTAGAACCGCTCGACCACAGCGGCCGGCAAAGTGGTTTGTCCTCCCAGGTTTAAGTACCTGTATTTCTCTCAGGAATTGGAGTCCCTCGCTTAGCGTTGACGCTCGTTATGGACGTCTTGGCCTTGTCACGATACCGGGTAGGTTTCCACCCCCTTTTCCCCACGTTTCCTCTGGTCTTTTGTGCCGTTTTGTTTCCTCTTTTCTTGTGTTTCTTCCCCTGATGTTGTTCCCGTTATGTCGTGGTCATGACATAGGGTGGGAATCGAGAATGTTGGGCGGCGGTGCTGATACCGCAAAGCGAGTAGCGTCTCTGGGGCGCTCCTAATCTAGCCGTCACCCCCCCCCCCCCCCCCCGTTCCTTTTTCCTTTTTTTGCCCGTTTTCCCTTTCACTTGACTGTAATGTACTGTTTGTGTTTTTCCTTCCTGGTTTCTGCCACCTTTCGTCATGGGACCTACGTCCTCGATGTTTGGTCCCCTCCGCAATCAAACAACCAACCAGTTCTTAAATATCAGCTACGGATCCGCTAATAAAAGTCTCGTTTATTAGTAAATGGCGAAGATAACGAAAGAAACCTTTTACAGGTATCTGAAATAAGTTTTAATAACTAAGACTTCCCCTCGAGTGCACTTAGGCAGTAGGTACTCAGGCGTGAAGCCCGCCCGCGGTGCAGTCGCAGCGGGCGGCGAGCCGAGTCGCTGCAGCCGTTAACGCCGGCGGCCGCGCACAATAGCACGATGCTGCGCCAACTTTAATTATTTTCCGCCTCCGGGGGGCGGCAGCCGCGGGGCGGTACGGTGTGGCGGGGGCGGCGGAGCGCGGCGCCGGGGGCTAATGCGCTAATTTATTGGCGGGGTGCGCGCTTCTTGCGGCGGGGGCCAACTTAGCGCCAACTCAATCTGCGGTGCAACTCGGGCGCGCCTCAAAGGGGGCGGCCAATCTGCCGCCGGCGTCCCCCACTCCCTCCACTCCACTCTCCCCCTTCCCCCCATCGCCTCTCTGTATACCTGCTGAGAGCGCCGCCCGCGAAAGCAGTCACATTTATAAGCCGCCGGAGCGCCTCGCGCCGACAAAAAGGTCCCGTAGCTACTTGCGATCTTCCAGCTGGAGTGGGCCCGCCCGCTGGAATCTGGTTCTCTGCGTTCATCAAAGGATACGGCCCCGCGACTTCGTTCCCGTTGCCATCAGCAAGTAAAACGGTTGCTTATCCCGGAACCATACTTCTCAGTCTTCCCTCTTATCATCTGGAGTTCATTCCTTTTTTCTTTCCTTCCTTCTCGTACGAGCACGATTCAACTGTTCGATAAATGCTCCTCGATTTTCTTGCAGCATCAGCTTTGTTTGTGTACTCTGGGTTTCAACGATGCTCTACTCTGTCGCCGTCCTCAAGAGCTAACCCTCCTCTGCTACCGTGGTTTCAGATCACACATATACTACTGCTGGGTCGGATCAGACCTAGGCGTATATTGAGCCACGTGTTAACCCTTTCGTGAGCCGTGGGAAACATGCTTCCCACTACAATGAACTCGCTCCTAGTCCCGTGGGATTCACAGTTCCCACCTTTGTACGGTGCTACCACCTAGTGAACAGTATAGGGTACTACTTCCAATCGGAAGTTCCCGCTGTTTTTGCTGTTCCTTCGCGCAGAGACATTGTATAGCTGAGTGTTCCTCTGTAGAGGAGCCTTTCAGTGCTGTTTACGTGACATTTTGTGATTTTTTTCCTCAAACCTATAGCAATTACCCAAATTTATGAAGGAAATCGTAAAATTGGAACGAGGAGAATTCCAGATTGAAACAAAAGAAACCATTTCTGTAATAAAATGGATGGATAACCGTCCACTTTCCTGTCCTCAGTTCATGACCCATGAGAAACAGCCACAGTGAAAAGTAAAAACAAGGATGGTACTAGTACAGAGATTTCTTGTCCTGAAATTGTGGCAGAATACAACAAAATAATTGGTGGTGTCGATAAGTTTGGTCAATTACGAGAAAGGTATGCTACTGGCAGACGTTCTGTAAAATGGTGGACGTTGCTGCAGTGAACAGTTTTATCCTGTGGAAAATAAGTGGAAGAGAAAGTGGACAGCATGATCAGCACACATACAGGATCTATCTAACCAGACAATTGATCACTGGCTTCTCATCCCAAAAAAGGCGTGGACAAAAACCTGTCCTTCTGGCAAAAAGGGATAAAGTACCTGAAGATTTTCGTCATGTGGCTGTAGAGGAGCATCAACCCATTTTAGGAGAAACCTACTGGACGTACCGACATTGTAGTACCACAAATGCGGAAAAGAGCACTCGCTGTGTTTGTACATATTGTCAAATACCACTTTGCATAGACCCATGTTTCAGAAAATTTCATGGCAAGTAATTGTGAACAATCACTGTAACAAGAGAAGTAAATTTATCAAATAAATATGACATATATTGAAATAGTTGTTTTTGTCATTTAACTCCAAGGAAGGGCAGTGGGAACAATACTTCCCAACCATGTTGTGTGACCTCACTTTCACAGTTGGAGCAAATTTGATATTCTGTATGATAAATATACCTATCTGCTAACTAGTATCTGCTCTCCATTCATTAAAAAAAATTGCTCAATAATTTTGCCCACGAAAGGGTTAAACAAAACAGCCCCTATAGCATGTGGAAAATGTATAACAATGAAAACTAATGATACTATAGGATGAAGAACACAAATTAGACTGGAACGTAATCAAATATGTTATGTGCGTGTAAGTTGTGACCTCAGTCTGGTAAATTCAGTCGTTACAGCTTCAGATAGTCTGGTAAATTCAGCCCTTACAGTTGCAGAGCCGACAGTAGTGGTCGAGCGGTTCTAGGCGCTTCAGTCTGAAACTGCGTGACTGCTACGGTTACAGATTCGAATCCTGCTTCGGGCATGGATGTGTGTGATGTCCATAGGTTAGTTAGGTTTAGGTAGTTCTAAGTTCTAGGAGACGGATGACCTCAGATATTAAGTCACATAGTGCTCAGAGCCGTTTGAACCATTTGAACAGTTGCAGACTGAAAATACCCATACATCAACATGCTACAAAATACACGATTCTAACGTCACATAATAAATCATACAATTCAACAAACACAACAACAAAAAACTGACCAGAAAAGACAAGAAAATAATTGTAAACATTCTTCAGCGTAGATCGAGGAACAGTCGGGGCAAATTTTATGTTCCCCACACATCTATTTCCCACAGGAAGTACAATACGAATTTATTTTCCTGTAGATGATGCAGAAGTCGCAACGTCTCCGTTTTTTGGTCGTACTGGCGGCCGAAGAAGTAGCAGGTCTTGTCAGCTTTTTATCCAGTTGTTCTCCTATATTCACTCTCAAATACCTCTTCTCCATCCACTGAGAAGCTAACGCAGTGGCTAAGTTTTTGAGAAACCACGAACGGATTGTGTCGGGATATGACTCCATGTTCATGTTCCATGTCTAAAGAACCAGGCTGGTTACCCGAGCGATATCGAAGATACCATGAAAGCAGTGCATCGGCCAGCGATTGCTTTTTCTCTTCGTGGATGAAGAATGGCACAATTTGTCTAACACGTCGACTCCTCCTCTGGTCATGTTGTAAAATCGAATTATTTCTGGTAATTTCGGGACACTGTCTACCTACCCATCGAAATGCGTTGATGATACCAGGACAAGGTTTTTATTTTTCTTGGGAGCGTATGCTACGAGCGTTTTTCATCATCATAAGCAAATGTAGAGGTCGAGACAGGGGCGTTGGCTTGTTTTTTTTTTTTTTTTTTTTGCAGAGTTCCGACGTATGCTAGTCCCCCCCTCCTTTTTTTATTTTTTTTTCAGCTCTTCAACCTGCTCAGTCGATGAAACCAATTATCAGCGGTGATATTCGGACCACTGCCACTAAGTGGTTCGGTAATTTTCACAACATATTGCGTTGGTAAGGACAAATCGTCCTTTTTTGTTTCTTTACCCACGTACGGTATTCCGCCGCAGAAATAAAAACATTTCCCATCAGTAAGCGATATTATTTTTAGGCCGTACTTATCCGGTTTGGACGAGAGAAAGGACAGTGTCCTCGGAAGCCTTGTAGAGTCTCATCGACGGTAACGAATTGCTTGGGAGCAAAACATCGGGAGCAGTTGGAGTTGAAGAGATCCCAAGTCTCTCGAAAGGCAGCATACATGTCCGTTTGTTTACGTTCTTCTCTTATGTTTTTTTCGTCAAAGCGGCAATGTTGCAGAAGGACTGGAATCGTGAGAGAGACATAGCGGAGCGAAAAATCGGAGGCTCGTACATTTTCGAAAACATTTCAGCTGCATTTAATGTCGATTTTTCAAAGCGCCGCTTATAAACACGAGGCCGATAAACTCTCTAAGTTTAACGTCATTTGTGTGGCCAGTGAACGAATATTCTTTATTGTAATTGCAGCGTACGCGATCTGTCTCTTCATATGTGTGCATGACAACAGTATGTATCATTTCATCAGTGATGAAAAGTGAAATCAATTCCAGGATATCAGTTTTTCCAACACCCTCTCCTCTTGGTCCAGGGTTCCCTTTGGGGACACTTATAGGCGGACCTCTGGCGAACATAGAACGAATAGATTTGTTCATTCAAATACTTTCTCCATCTTTTCCGAACTCAAATTGACGGTCGGCTGCATTACATGCGTGTTCGTGATTTGATCTGCTTTCGATATCATCATCCACATCAAAGTCATCTGAAACCTGTACGTTGGGCAGGGTTTCATCTTCATTTTCAGACGCGACATCGTTGTCATTTTCAGATGCAACATCGTCAAAGTCGTCATCATCTTCGAGGCATTGCTTTCGGAAGTCTCCCAAAATCTCTTCAGGGGTGGAAAAAATTGTGCTGAATGCCATTTTTCTGAAATCATAAATGAACGACTTTACAGTAGATATTACACACACAAACAAAAATCCAGTAAAGACGTAACATTGTCGAAAACAAATACATTAATAGATCATACGTACCACGGTGGTGTGGCATCCGGCCTGATATGTTTGTACTGTTACTGGGTTAGATCCGACCATAGAGGGGTTAAGTGAAGAAGTGTACGTTCGTTATCGATGTGATTGGGTCAACGGCTTCCCCACGACTGACGAAGAGGTGCCCTTGGACGGCAGCTTGCAGTGCCCTCAAGGTTAGCCGTGGTGAGAAATATAACTTTGAACTGGGTGGCGTACGACCCACCGTCGTAGAGGAGGGTTAACTATCCTACACAGTGGTCAAAATAAAATACTGTTCGGCAAAATACACTCCTGGAAATGGAAAAAAGAACACATTGACACCGGTGTGTCAGACCCACCATACTTGCTCCGGACACTGCGAGAGGGCTGTACAAGCAATGATCACACGCACGGCACAGCGGACACACCAGGAACCGCGGTGTTGGCCGTCGAATGGCACTAGCTGCGCAGCATTTGTGCACCGCCGCCGTCAGTGTCAGCCAGTTTGCCGTGGCATACGGAGCTCCATCGCAGTCTTTAACACTGGTAGCATGCCGCGACAGCGTGGACGTGAACCGTATGTGCAGTTGACGGACTTTGAGCGAGGGCGTATAGTGGGCATGCGGGAGGCCGGGTGGACGTACCGCCGAATTGCTCAACACGTGGGGCGTGAGGTCTCCACAGTACATCGATGTTGTCGCCAGTGGTCGGCGGAAGGTGCACGTGCCCGTCGACCTGGGACCGGACCGCAGCGACGCACGGATGCACGCCAAGACCGTAGGATCCTACGCAGTGCCGTAGGGGACCGCACCGCCACTTCCCAGCAAATTAGGGACACTGTTGCTCCTGGGGTATCGGCGAGGACCATCCGCAACCGTCTCCATGAAGCTGGGCTACGGTCCCGCACACCTTTAGGCCGTCTTCCGCTCACGCCCCAACATCGTGCAGCCCGCCTCCAGTGGTGTCGCGACAGGCGTGAATGGAGGGACGAATGGAGACGTGTCGTCTTCAGCGATGAGAGTCGCTTCTGCCTTGGTGCCAATGATGGGCGTATGCGTGTTTGGCGCCGTGCAGGTGAGCGCCACAAGCAGGACAGCATACGACCAAGGCACACAGGGCCAACACCCGGCATCATGGTGTGGGGAGCGATCTCCTACACTGGCCGTACACCACTGGTGATCGTCGAGGGGACACTGAATAGTGCACGGTACATCCAAACCGTCATCGAACCCATCGTTCTACCATTCCTAGACCGGCAAGGGAACTTGCTGTTCCAACAGGACAATGCACGTCCGCATGTATCCCGTGCCACCCAACGTGCTCTAGAAGGTGTAAGTCAACTACCCTGGCCAGCAAGATCTCCGGATCTGTCCCCCATTGAGCATGTTTGGGACTGGATGAAGCGTCGTCTCACGCGGTCTGCACGTCCAGCACGAACGCTGGTCCAACTGAGGCGCCAGGTGGAAATGGCATGGCAAGCCGTTCCACAGGACTACATCCAGCATCTCTACGATCGTCTCCATGGGAGAATAGCAGCCTGCATTGCTGCGAAAGGTGGATATACACTGTACTAGTGCCGACATTGTGCATGCTCTGTTGCCTGTGTCTATGTGCCTGTGGTTCTGTCAGTGTGATCATGTGATGTATCTGACCCCAGGAATGTGTCAATAAAGTTTCCCCTTCCTGGGACAATGAATTCACGGTGTTCTTATTTCAATTTCCAGGAGTGTATTTTATACACCTTATGATAGGCAACCCAACTCGCATCATCCACACATGGGGCAGATGATGTAAGTCGGGGTTGTCTACCTTATGGAGCATGAAATATTTTCCCGTACAGTGTTCTAGTTTGACCACAGACCGTGTGGTAGCTTCGTGTTCGGTTACGAATTATGTCACAGGGACGCTACGAAATTACAGAACATTCATACACTGCTGAAAAAAAATTGCTGAATCGGCAAGCACTGTGTCCAATGGCGTCAGTGTATAATACGTCCATACTGAGGGGCTATAGTCTTTGTGATTCATTCGTCACGATCATCGGCGATAAATGGAGCTCAGGAGCTGTTTTGACTCCTCGAGGAATAATTGTGCTGAATTTTGAGATGAACAGTGTTTGCAGTATTCATTCTTGGGTACAACCATGACCCACCAACTTGTACATACTCCTGCTGAACAGATTCCGCCATTTGACTGGGGTCGTATTGTGGGTCTGCAGGTAACTGAACGGAGGCATCGACGGACTGCTTCACATGTTGGCCACAATGTATCGGTGGTATATCGCTGATTTCATCAGTGATCTGTGTTACATTCCCATAAGTTTTGGAGGTCCGCCTTCTGTGTTCAGTTGTGGAAGACCGAACATCATCCAGGCTGAGTGAGGTGCCGCAGTGTTTAGCACACTGGACTCATATTCAGGAGGATGGCGGTTCAAACCCGCGATCTGATTTAGGTTTTCTGTGATTTTCCTAAAGAGCTTCAGGCAAATGCTGGGACGGTTCCTTTGAAAGAGCACGGTCGACTGCCCTTCCCATCCTTCCCTAATCCGACGGGATCGATGACCTCACTGTTTGGCTCCTACCCACCTCAACCAACCAACCAACTAACCAACCAACATCATCCAGTCACGAAATCCGGGCACACTTTGCACCTACTGTGTGATCAGGGACCGTTGGGAAGCGTCCTGCGTCAAGCTACCACTAACACCACAACACTGTGAAGCATAGATAATCCAGTATCGTGAAAGATTCGACTGGAGGGTGGAATGGTGCTCTTCACTGATGAGAGCAGATACTGCCTTTATACGAGTGATGGACGTACACGTGTATGGCCTACTCCTAGTGAACAGCCTAGTCCAGAGTGAATTCCCCACTACACACAGATCCCATCGCAGGTCTCGTGGTGTGTAAGTATCCAGTGCCCGCTATATTGCACAGGCTGTTATCGACGTGCTGCTGCCATTTCTTCGACAGGAAAGTGTTGTGCTTTTCCAGCAGGAGAATGAACGTCCACATACGGCTGGTGGTGTAGAACAACTGTCCTGGCTAGCTAGATGACCATATCTGTCGCCAGTTAAACACGTATTGGATGTGTTGAAGCAGAAACTTACTCGATCTCCAGGGCCTGCAACAGCCATCGATGAACTGCAACAAAAGGCGCAAGAAGCTTGGGACATTCTATCGTAGGCACCTTTATGATCTATTTGTAAAAAAAAAAAAAAAGGTCTTCTCTTGCTGCACTGTATTTTATTCTCCCAGTCGCATTTCGCTTTTTTTTCACTTTAGGGCATCATCAGTGGGTTCTATAATGATGCAGTTATAATACACTTTTGTTTTGACATCTATTATTCGAAGGTTATAATATACACTCCTGGAAATTGAAATAAGAACACCGTGAATTCATTGTCCCAGGAAGGGGAAACTTTATTAACACATTCCTGGGGTCAGATACATCACATGATCACACTGACAGAATCACAGGCACATAGACACAGGCAACAGAGCATGCACAATGTCGGCACTAGTACAGTGTATATCCACCTTTCGCAGCAATGCAGGCTGCTATTCTCCCATGGAGACGATCGTAGAGATGCTGGATGTAGTCCTGTGGAACGGCTTGCCATGCCATTTCCACCTGGCGCCTCAGTTGGACCAGCGTTCGTGCTGGACGTGCAGACCGCGTGAGACGACGCTTCATCCAGTCCCAAACATGCTCAATGGGGGACAGATCCGGAGATCTTGCTGGCCAGGGTAGTTGACTTACACCTTCTAGAGCACGTTGGGTGGCACGGGATACATGCGGACGTGCATTGTCCTGTTGGAACAGCAAGTTCCCTTGCCGGTCTAGGAATGGTAGAACGATGGGTTCGATGACGGTTTGGATGTACCGTGCACTATTCAGTGTCCCCTCGACGATCACCAGTGGTGTACGGCCAGTGTAGGAGATCGCTCCCCACACCATGATGCCGGGTGTTGGCCCTGTGTGCCTTGGTCGTATGCTGTCCTGCTTGTGGCGCTCACCTGCACGGCGCCAAACACGCATACGCCCATCATTGGCACCAAGGCAGAAGCGACTCTCATCGCTGAAGACGACACGTCTCCATTCGTCCCTCCATTCACGCCTGTCGCGACACCACTGGAGGCGGGCTGCACGATGTTGGGGCGTGAGCGGAAGACGGCCTAAAGGTGTGCGGGACCGTAGCCCAGCTTCATGGAGACGGTTGCGGATGGTCCTCGCCGATACCCCAGGAGCAACAGTGTCCCTAATTTGCTGGGAAGTGGCGGTGCGGTCCCCTACGGCACTGCGTAGGATCCTACGGTCTTGGCGTGCATCCGTGCGTCGCTGCGGTCCGGTCCCAGGTCGACGGGCACGTGCACCTTCCGCCGACCACTGGCGACAACATCGATGTACTGTGGAGACCTCACGCCCCACGTGTTGAGCAATTCGGCGGTACGTCCACCCGGCCTCCCGCATGCCCACTATACGCCCTCGCTCAAAGTCCGTCAACTGCACATACGGTTCACGTCCACGCTGTCGCGGCATGCTACCAGTGTTAAAGACTGCGATGGAGCTCCGTATGCCACGGCAAACTGGCTGACACTGACGGCGGCGGTGCACAAATGCTGCGCAGCTAGCGCCATTCGACGGCCAACACCGCGGTTCCTGGTGTGTCCGCTGTGCCGTGCGTGTGATCATTGCTTGTACAGCCCTCTCGCAGTGTCCGGAGCAAGTATGGTGGGTCTGACACACCGGTGTCAATGTGTTCTTTTTTCCATTTCCAGGAGTGTAGTTCACTTTTCGTTGCAGCAAGAGAAGGCGTTCTTTACTTACAAAAAAAAATCTGTGCTTTCTGCGGAGAATGGCCAAGCAGAAAAAGCTTTATGATCTTTTGCATGCGAGAATACACGCCTGCGTTGAAGATGGAGGGGAGTTCACTGTGTATTGACGTGACTGTTCGGGAGACCTTTACTGTGAGATGTGTGATTTATTTGGTGTGCATCTGTTATCATATACTTCTACAAGGATGGGCTATCTGTCACCTATCAATAAAACGACCTCGTCTTTGAAGGTGTTGCACTTTTTCCGACAGTGTATGTTACCATACATTGTATCGACATATGTGATGAACTTCCAAGAGGCTATTCCAGGCGGGTGTAAAATGAATGTGCGCAACGGAAAATACTGAACGCGAAAATCAAAATTTGGCCCTGTCTGAGTATCCCCTGAATCAGATCTTAGGATCTCTTAGTTGTGATATTATTTCCTCCTGCTTTCTCTTTATCAGTTAAATTACAACCTAAACATGAATGAATGATTTAGGGACCTAGTAGCTACCAAATGATAAATGTTGTTGCTGCTTATACATTTATTATAGATTAAAACCCCTTTATATTACAAATGTTTATATTTCCTAATAATACCGATCAATTGTCCAAATCAGTCCCTTGTTATGGCTGCGCGAACTAATATAAATAACATGAGATGACCAACATCATCTCGGTACCAAATACTAGAAGACACTACTTTCAAGGATGATTTACAGTGGTGTGCAACCTCAGTGGAAATAAAAGTTACGTGATCACAGCTGTTTAGCCTTATAGCCCTAATAAGCCGAAGCAATTACCAATATCACCATATGTACTGCGTATGGTGCGTCGGAGTGATGGTTCTCGTACATGTCTGAGACTATGAAAGAACTCCAGCCACAAAATAAAATCTTTCAAACACTAGGATGGCAGAAGGTGGTCCTCTTTGATAGTATACTCTAATGCTGTTTTCTCCTAGCTGTGGTCTACAGACACGAAACATGAACTCCCAGCCAAAAGGACGGAATACAGATAACGTCTCTACATGAGTATAGACAGAAGTAGTGCTCTCAAACGCTGCGTACTCAACGACGACTCCCTACCCAGAGGCGAAGTCCTGAATCGCAACAGTACAGTGCCTAACCGTTCTAACTATAAAATCTCCTGAGATCAAAGACATCAAGTCCGTCTGTACCAACGAGCGCTGATACTGAGCAACCGTCAAACAAGGGCGTTCTAAACGGAAGATCTCTTTCTCTCACTGCTGGCTTCCCAGCAAAGCTCGGCTCAAAAAATGGTTCAAATGGCTCTGAGCACTATGGGACTTAACTTCTGAGGTCATCAGTCCCCTAGAACTTAGAACTTAAACCTAACTAACCTAAGGACATCACACACACCCATGCCCTAGGCAGGATTCGAACCTGCGACCGTAGCGGTCGCGCGGTTCCACACTGTAGCGCCTAGAACCGCTCGGCCACATCGGCCGGAGAGCTCGGCTCACCTCCCTCATAACTGCAGAAGCCGAATCATATTATCGAAACCACGGAATATTCTACAGCTTTTTCCGAACGCCGATCAACCATATTTTAGTCTTTTGTGGTCCAGCGCGGAAAGTTTTCGAGGAAATACTTATCCCCTTTAATTATGAATACATACAATGGTACGCTTCTCAGATTAAAATACTCAGAAATAGCCCATCCTGCGTGATTTCCGAGGTAACGCTTCCTCGTTCCCCTCTGCTGCATCCAAGATTTTCAGAGTTTCCAAAGTATTATTCGGTTATCCTTCCGGCCCCTGCTACAGTACAGGCCGGCCGCCGCTGCATTGTGCTTAAGCCCTCAGGTGCCTCGACCGTCCGTCTTGGCTACTTCCTGTGTCAAGCAGGACCAACACACCTGCGCGGACTTTCCCACCCAGGGCTTGAGTTACGCCTGCCGTTTCATTTCCACTGGCGTTACAACCTCTACTGGTACAGGCAATCATTCATTACGAAATTTTGATAATAAAGAAAATCCATCAACTTTCATGCAATAAGCGTTAACAACTATTTATAAGTTGCACATGACAGTGTCAGGCTTCTTTAAATATTGATATATACGATATACAACATACCAAATGATACCTGATTCCGGTTGTAAATCACGGCAAAGTATGTAGATGAGTGCTTGTAATGTGCGAAATTATAGCCACATTACAAAATAACACGAGAAGCGATCCTGTTTGCGTTAGATCGTAGATAAATTACCTTATGTGTCCGTAACCTTTCAGGGTCTAGCACCGTTTCCTTGCATCACTAAAGGCATTCCTGCCCTGCTGTTTATACCTGTTGTACATTATAATCTCAAAGGTTTCTTGGGTGACCAAATCCCAGTCGAAGTTAGAAGCATTAAGCGCTGAATGGAGGCACCATTGTCCTCTGCTGTGTACCTTGATAGTAGAAACATCCCTATACTTGTCAACTATAGCTGTCAATAAGATAGCGAATACCTTAGACAATGGGAAAACGTAGGTGTTCTGTGGTAAGCTCCGTTAAGGATTTTTTTAAATTTTTTGAGTGGGAGTGGGGGGGCCGGGGTGTTGGGGGGCGGGGGGGGAGGGGGGGGGAGACTGGATCCAAACTATTGAAAGTAAAACAAATCGGCCTTGTGTGGAATCATACCATATAGTACACACAGTATAAAACATACAGTACAGTAAATGAATAATTAATTGATTGAAAGTATGGCTTGTCTAAAAAGGTATGCTTGGTAAAAGTTAAAATCCAAAGACCCTGTCATTCCACAGAATACTTTCTGAACGTAATGCTTTTTACTTCCTATGTAGTGGTATTTTGTATTCCTTAGAAAGTTGTACGTTTTGGGGCTCATTATATGACGTCATTATAAAATTGTTTAGGGATGCTATCTGTATCGTTTTAAATGATTGGTCATTTTGGGGGTAATTGTGTGTGGTTATTGTAAAATTGTAATCATGTGGCTTACCTCCTGATTGCGTATTCACTTTAATACTTGGGTTTTCGTGCTGTTCAGTAAAAACTGGTTATTTGTGAAATGTTGTTACGCACACCTCTCGAACCTTGCCTCACTATTCCCTCTACCCTCACAAATACGTTATGTGTAAGTAGCCAACTCTATAACTTATCTTTAACTGGAATGTAATCAAAATGTGTGAATAAATTTTTATAAAAATTAATCGAATATTGAACTAAATCTGTGTGTAAATAAACAATCACAAACATTCTGCGCATGAATGTTACTCCTCCACATATATACAAATTTCGATAAATCGATATTTTACCTACGATGGGTCAGCAACTACATCACTCAATTTATCAATAAACTGACTTATAAATAAATCAGAAAATACAGCTACTCTGCATGGCATCCAGGTTCCAATCGCGAAACAATACAAAACTGTGGAAGAGATATTTGATGTCGCACAAATGTTGCGATGTAATCATAACAATAGTACATAAAAAAGGTACCGCTAACTGTTGCTATGGACCTTTATTTAATTGATGAACCTGCAATTCAATAATGTGAACCACCATCCACTTGGAGGTGAGTCTGCAAAAGCCTATGTTTATATAAATGACAAGTCAACTTTTTCTTATCTCTGAAGTCTTAAGTTTCAAAGCCGATATTTTTCATTTGAAAACTTCTTTACGTGTAAGCGTCCACATACTAGAATCTGACCAAACACAATGCAAAAATGCAAATTTTCCCTTTAGGAGAAAACAGGAACTTCTCAGCAAAACTGACGAACGTAGTCTAGCGAGAGCACAAAGCACCCACAAATGACATGTTTCACTGCCTGTTCCAGAAATTACGCAAATTCTCGAGTAAATTGAGCAAGTCGCACGTAGGACTATATATTTAAATTAAAATGTCCTAATAATAACATGTTCTTTGGTTTTACAGCATAGATGTAATTTACACGAACATTATCGTTACACAAGCTATAGTGTCCAGAAAGTATCTTTTTTTATAGAGAGTTGCTAGAATAAATTATAATAGAGCGGGGTACGCATGCCTGGCGGGCATGGGTGATAATACATCGACGTTCCTAAAAGCGGATCGATGAGCAAACAAAAGCTGCTCTCACATAACACGGGGAGAGTTTACGTGTTGCATGTGGGGTAAAACTGTGCACTGCGTGATCCTCTAATCTCTCAAGAGACAATGTTGAAAAGAATATGCTTGTGAACCACAAGCAGACCCAGGTACCCTGGTTTCTGCAACAGAAACAATTCCTTAGCCTAGAAGAAAATATCGACGGAAAGGACAGAAGAAGAGCAAGAAGTCAGAAATAGTATCAAATAGTATCCGGGACTCCATTTAACAAAGATCTCGAACATAGTTAGGGGAATGAGAGAGAAAGAAACACACAGAGGAAAACTGTGATTCTGGTTCAAAAAAAAAAGACAACAAATCTACAGAGTTTGTATCGTCTAGCAATAATGAGAAACGTAATAATCCACTAACAGAATACTGGATTTACTAACTAAAGTACGGGGAGCAGGGCATCAATCATACTCTTGTTCTTTTATGTTCGATGTACATCAGTTGTGACCTCTGTTATAAATCAGCATTTTCTCTAATTGGAATCTTTTCGTCTGATTTCGTATTTTTTATTCTGTTTTGTCCATAAGTCACAGAATTGTTCATTAAATCAAATTTTATACTAACAGTAACTGTTATATCCTAAGGCACAAGTACGTAATACTAATGTATACTCAAAATTAAATAAAAAATGAATAGCATGTATATCTTTTTAATTTTAATAATAATATACAAATTTAACCCTCTAGAAACGTGCTCTTGCCTCACGGTACGCGTTTTTACTACTTTTTTTCCCTTCAAAGAGCGCGTTGCAGACTAAATTTGGCATACCCTTTTCGAATTATATAACAGCAAAAAGTCAAACGAAATGTCAGTTTAAAAGTTGCTGTAATTCGTCAGGTCCCTTCAGTGTAACGCTAATTAAACCTCAAGTGCGCAAAATTGCTCCATGAGTGTTCATTTTTCAGAAATATGCTTTCCGGATTTTAATAAAAAAATGTATCTTTTTTTTATTTCCATTGTGGTTGCGATGTTCACCCAGTCGTGCTGAGCGTAGGTACCTAACGTAAAACGCTTTTTTAATTCTGCTGTATTTTTATTCAACTCATTTTTAGATTACGGCAGCAGGAACAATCAACTAACTGAGACGTACAGTTTGTACGAGACAGATGAAGATCTTTGTGCCGAATACGTCTGATATGCAAATGAATCGTTTTCAGATCATGATTATGTGTTGTTTCCGTAAACTAACTGAAATTTGACAAACGTTCCGACACTTTGAACCACTGAGTTACATGAATCGTAAATATGTAACAAGAAAAGGGAAACACTGCATCAGCAGCTTTTACGTTGGCAAGCATCTTATCAACACTGTGTTGAATCTGCACTGTATCTTTGTTCCAAACTGATTTCTGATTCACTCTTCAGCAGGAGTGTGTAGAGATGCGGAGCAGAGTAACCGCGGCACGTACAAAGCACATGCGTATTCTTACACTGTATTTAACTCACTCACACTCGCAAACTATCCAGTGTCCATAGATGGAACTGGCATCAATGTGTTCTGGAAGAGCTATACTATGTTTTCATTTTAGTTTTATTTGTGATAAAAGATTTTTCAGGTAATACACTCCTGGAAATGGAAAAAAGAACACATTGACACCGGTGTGTCAGACCCACCATACTTGCTCCGGACACTGCGAGAGGGCTGTACAAGCAATGTTCACACGCACGGCACAGCGGACACACCAGGAACCGCGGTGTTGGCCGTCGAATGGCGCTAGCTGCGCAGCATTTGTGCACCGCCGCCGTCAGTGTCAGCCAGTTTGCCGTGGCATACGGAGCTCCATCGCAGTCTTTAACACTGGTAGCATGCCGCGACAGCGTGGACGTGAACCGTATGTGCAGTTGACGGACTTTGAGCGAGGGCGTATAGTGGGCATGCGGGAGGCCGGGTGGACGTACCGCCGAATTGCTCAACACGTGGGGCGTGAGGTCTCCACAGTACATCGATGTTGTCGCCAGTGGTCGGCGGAAGGTGCACGTGCCCGTCGACCTGGGACCGGACCGCAGCGACGCACGGATGCACGCCAAGACCGTAGGATCCTACGCAGTGCCGTAGGGGACCGCACCGCCACTTCCCAGCAAATTAGGGACACTGTTGCTCCTGGGGTATCGGCGAGGACCATTCGCAACCGTCTCCATGAAGCTGGGCTACGGTCCCGCACACCGTTAGGCCGTCTTCCGCTCACGCCCCAACATCGTGCAGCCCGCCTCCAGTGGTGTCGCGACAGGCGTGAATGGAGGGACGAATGGAGACGTGTCGTCTTCAGCGATGAGAGTCGCTTCTGCCTTGGTGCCAATGATGGTCGTATGCGTGTTTGGCGCCGTGCAGGTGAGCGCCACAATCAGGACTGCATACGACCGAGGCACACAGGGCCAACACCCGGCATCATGGTGTGGGGAGCGATCTCCTACACTGGCCGTACACCACTGGTGATCGTCGAGGGGACACTGTATAGTGCACGGTACATCCAAACCGTCATCGAACCCATCGTTCTACCATTCCTAGACCGGCAAGGGAACTTGCTGTTCCAACAGGACAATGCACGTCCGCATGTATCCCGTGCCACCCAACGTGCTCTAGAAGGTGTAAGTCAACTACCCTGGCCAGCAAGATCTCCGGATCTGTCCCCCATTGAGCATGTTTAGGACTGGATGAAGCGTCGTCTCACGCGGTCTGCACGTCCAGCACGTACGCTGGTCCAACTGAGGCGCCAGGTGGAAATGGCATGGCAAGCCGTTCCACAGGACTACATCCAGCATCTCTACGATCGTCTCCATGGGAGAATAGCAGCCTGCATTGCTGCGAAAGGTGGATATACACTGTACTAGTGCCGACATTGTGCATGCTCTGTTGCCTGTGTGTATGTGCCTGTGGTTCTGTCAGTGTGATCATGTGATGTATCTGACCCCAGGAGTGTGTCAATAAAGTTTCCCCTTCCTGGGACAATGAATTCACGGTGTTCTTATTTCAATTTCCAGGAGTGTATATCTGACGTTAATGGAAACGGATTTTGCTATGATATTTCCGAATTTTCGACAAAGGAGGAAACTTTTTTGGTAACTAAGATAAGTGACATACTGTACAACCGAAATCTGATATCGGTACTTTCATTTATTCCAAATTGAAACTTCGTAAGAAATCTCTAACAGGAGATACTTTTGATTAAATGTGCTAATGCTACACTGACGCTTCAAGAGCCTCATCCGTTTGGTTTCATTAAGAGGAACAGATCGCTAGGTTTTTAGTTAATCTACTAGTACGTTTTATGATCAGAAACCACTATATCCTCTGTCTTTATCAACAGCTTAGGCTAGAGATACACTGAGGTGACAAAATCGTGGTTGGCTTCAAGAGCCTCACCTGTTTGGTTTCAGTATGAGGAACAGATCTCTAGGTTTATAATTAACCTACAATTAAGTTTCATGTTTTTTTTTCCTTTATTGAATTTCGATTCCCCCCGAAGGGGGGCGGGCTGGCAGCAGCTTAGTATGCCGCTCTTCAGCCTACAGACTCTGTTGAAGAGAATAAATAATAAAAACAGGCGATAAAATCGAAGAATTAAATAGTAACATGGGGAAAAAATCGTGTAACTTAAAACATAGAACAGAGGGACGATGATGCTAATAAAATACATACGAAGCAGACAGGTAAAACAATAGACAGACAATTAAAAAACATGGCGACAGTCTGGTTTCTGTTCCCAAAAGACAGAAAATTCACACCCAGCGACAGCACGGTTTCTGTTCGCAACACGAGAAAGACGAACAACACTGAACATTCACTGGAACACTGCACTAAAAAGTTAGCAGATGTGACATACCACAGCCGAGAGCAGGTGGGGGGAAACTGGACAGATGATGGGAAAATAAAAAAATGGGGGAAGGAGAGGAAAAGAGAGAGGGGGGAGGCGGGAAAGGATCCAATGGAGGATGAGGCCCCATAAGAGGGGTGGGGGGTGCTGGCCAGACGCGAGAGGGTGTGGGGAAGGCAGAGGAGGGGAATACAAAAAGACTCAGGGGGGGGGGAAGGGAGGTAGGGAGAGGTTTGGTGGGGAGAAAACAGGATGGAAGGGAGGGAGGGGGAGCGCAGGGAAAGGACAGAGGAAAGGAGGGGGGGTGAGGATCACAGTTGATAGGAGGGATAGAAGGAGGGAGAGGGGGCACCATCCGGGAGGGGGACTGGATGGAAGCCACCTTGGGAAAGGAGATGAAGGGTGTAGAGATGGAGGGTAGGAGGGACACAACAGTGAAGGTGTGGCAGGATGCGGGAGAGGAGAGGAGCAACCAGGGGGTGAGGGGGATCAAGGCGGCGGGAGGTGTACAGTATGCGGATATGTTCAAGGAATAGGAGCAAATGGGGGAAAGGAATGAGGTCATAGAGGATCCGCATGGGGGATGGGAGGCAGAGTGCATGACGCTCAAGGATCTGGAGGGACTTATAGAATTTGGCGGGGGGGGGGGGGCAGATATCCAGGTGGGACTGGCATAACAGAGGATGGGACGGATTAAGGATTTGTAGGTGTGGAGGATGGTAGAGGGGTGCAACCCCCATGTCCGGCCAGAGAGGAGTTTGAGGAGTCGGAGGCAGTTGTGGGCTTTGGATTGGATGGAGCGGAGATGAGGGATCTGGGTGATGGTCAATGGTGAGGCCAAGGTAGGTGAGGGTGGGGGTGAGGCGGACAGGACAGGTGCAGACGGTAAGGGAGAAATCCAAGAGCCGGAAGGAGCGAGTGGTACGACCCACGATGATTGCCTGGGTCTTGGAAGGATTGATTTTCAGGAGCCACTGGTTACACCATGCGGCAAAAAGGTCAAGGTGATTCTGGAGAAGGCGTTGGGACCGTTGGAGGGTAGGAGCGAGGGCGAGGTGTCATCGGCATATTGCAAGAGATGTACTGGAAGGGGGGGGGGGGGTTCGGGGCATATCTGCCGTGTACAGGAGGTAGAGGAGAGGGGAGAGGACAGAGCCCTGGGGCACACCTGCAGAGGGGTAGAAGGTGTGGGAATTGGCATTATGGATGGTAATATAGGAAGGGCAGCGGGAGAGGAAGGAGGCCATCAGACGGATGTAGTTGACAGGAAGGGCGGAGTTTTATGATTAGAAACCAGTATATCCTCTTGTCTTTATCAACAGCTTAGGCCAAAGATACACTGAGGAGACAAAAGTCGTCGGGTTGGCGATATAAACATAGACAGTGCACATATATAGATGGCGGTAGTATCGCGTACACAAGGTATAAAAGGGCATTGCCTCGACGGAACTGTCATTTGTACTCAGGTTGTTCATGTGAAAAGGTTTTTGAAAGTGGTCATCGCAGCACCATGGAAATTAAAAGACTCTGAACGCGAAATGAAAGGCAGCTAGATCTAAATGCAGATGAATGTACGTTAATGTGGATGGGTAGTAAGGACAAACCTGTAATGTTCGGACACGGTATTACCAGTGTCCTGCTTGAAATAGTAAAGTTTAAATATCTGGGTGTAACGTTGCAAAGCTGTATGAAATGAAACGTGTATGTGAGAACTGTGTTAGGGAGGGCGAACGTTCGTCTTCGGTTTGTTGGGAGAATTTTAGGAAAGTGTTGACATTTAAAGAAGACCGCATATCGGACGCTGGCGCGACTTATTCTTCAGTATTGCTCGAGTGTTTGGGATACGTTCCTGGTCGGATGAAGGAGGACATCGAAGCAATTCAGAAGTGGGCTGCTAGATTTGTTTCCGGTAGGTGCGATCAACAAGTAGGTGTTACGGAGACGCTTCGGGAACTCAAATGGGAATTCCAGAAGGGAAGGGGACGTTCTGTTCGAGGAACACTATTGAGAAACTTTAGAGAATCAGCATTTGGAACTGACTGCCGAACGATTCTACTGCCGCCAACACACATTGCGCTTAAGGACCGAGAAGATGAAGATACGTGAAAATAGGGCCATATAGACAGTCGTTTTCCCGTGGCTCTATTTGCGAGTGGAACAGGGGAGGGAATGACTAGTAGTGGTACTCGTTACTTTCCGTCACGCACTGGACGGTGCCTTGCAGAGTATCTATATGGATGTACACCACTGGCCATTAAAATTGCTACACCAAGAAGATGACGTGCTACAGACGCGAAAGACAGGAATAAGACGCTGTCATATTTTATTTATTTATTTTTTTATTTATTGATTTATTTAACCTGGCAAGATTAGGGCCATCAGGCCCTCTCTTACATCTAACCAGGCATTCTACTTATTTTACATTCATATGTTTTAGTAGGCATGTTAAACTACATCTAGTACAAAAAGTGAAATAAACAATTTGAAAGGTACACCTGGAAAAATACATACATATAGAGTTTATATTCTTAGATCACAAGTACTGTTATAATTAGACATTATTGAACAGACAGATTTGAGATAGGAGTGCTGGCAGCAGGGAGTATGAGGGAGACTCATGGTGAAGGGAGGAGAAGAATAGAGAGACATGATGAAACATAATTAAGGAAATATAAAGGAGAAGAATATTGCATGGCTAATAGAGATAGATGAAGAGGAAGGCATCTCAGGAGCAACATAGGAGACGCTAGCTTTGCTATTTGACAAATGAGGGGATTGTCCTTGTACATTAATTTTGTGGAGAACTTTATAAGGATGATAGTAGGAAATGCTTCAACTTCTTCTTAAAAGCAGCAGGAGATTGAATTTTGCGCAAGGTAAGGGGCAGTTTGTTCCAGAGGCGGACAGCGGCAACTGAGAAGGAGTTTGCAAAAGTTTTTGTTTTGTGAGTGGGCACAGTTAGGATACCAAATAAGAGTGACCTCGTGTTTCGATTATGATGACATGACAGGTTTTTAATCTCTGAAGCAAGGTACTGGGGTGTTTGCGCCTCGAGGAGTCGGTGGAGTAGACATAGAGTGTGGTAGTCGCGCAATTTGTCCGGCCGCAGCCACCCTAGCTGGGAGTATGAAGCACTAACATGATCGTATCGGCGAATGTTGCAGGTGTAACGCACACAGGCATTCATGGTTAGCTCTAGCCGTCTTTTGTTTTCACTACTCGTGCCTTGTTGAATCACATCACAATAGTGGAGGTTCGGTAGAACGAGTGCTTGGACGAGCTGGCGTTTCAAGTCCTGTGGAAATATGTTCCGAAACTTTTTGAGAGCATAGAGACAAGCAGACGTCTTTCGGCACACTGCGACTGTATTCTCCGCCCAGTTGAGATGCTCATCCAAAGTTACACCCAAGTTCTTCACTGTTTTCTGATATGGTATTGGAGTACCGTCGAGCAGAATAGGAGGTAGCCGTTCGCGGAAATCTGAACTTATTAATTTCTGATGGGCTATTAAGATTACTTGCGTCTTTTTTGCATTTAGTTTAAGCCCCAGGTTTTTCGCCCATGTCACTACTGAAGACAGATCATCATTCATCTGAGCGATTGCAGTGTTTACATCTTCAGGTCTGACGCTTAGGTAGAGCTGGAGGTCGTCGGCATAGAAATGATATTTACAGGAGGACAGAACCGATGAAATATCGTTGACATATAAAGAAAACAAAAGTGGTCCTAAGACTGATCCTTGTGGCACTCCCGAGGAAACATGTTTCCAGGAAGATTTTTCATTTACGCAGACAACACATTGCTGTCTGTCTTTTAAGTAGCTTTCAAACCATCTCATTGCACTTTCAGAGAAATTAAGCTGTTGCATTTTTCTGAGCATTATGTCAAAGTTAACAGTGTCAAAAGCTTTGCTGAAGTCCAGTAGCGTCAATATTGTTGCCTTTCGATTGTCGATGGCATATTTCAGGTCATCAGTTACTTTAATTAGAGCAGTGTTTGTGCTGTGATGTTTACGGAAACCGGATTGAAATTTGTCATATAGGCTGAATTCATGCAAGTGTTCAGTGATTTGGTCATGAACAATATATTCAAGTGCTTTGGAAACAGCAGGCAGTATGCTAATTGGTCGGTAATCACTAGGCAGTTGCGGGTTTTCGATCTTAGGGATGGGTCGAATTAGGCTTCTTTTCCATGCAGTGGGATATATTCCGTTCACGAGGGAAAAATTAAATATGTCAGTTAAGACAGGCACTAAGATATCGGCAACATTCTTAATCATGGTTATACCGATACTGTCGTTGCCTATTGCATCAGAAGAGATTCTCATTATTGCTTTTCTTGCCGTATTTGTTGTTACATGTTTTAGATGGAAGGTATCGTTGTTAGTTATCCTGTTTAGGGATTCTTGTGGACGGTAATTATCAGCTGTGCTGGTATTCAGAGGTGCAGAGAAGAATTCATTTAATTCGTTAGCTGACACATGAAAAGTGGTTTCCGATTTTGCCTTTCTGACCCCCAGGCTACGGAGATTCTTCCATAGAGTCGTGGGCGTCAGATCGCTGCATACAAGGGAGCAAGCGTGCCTGATTTTAGCATTGCGAATGCATTGTTTCACTCTGTTCCGTAGCTTTCTATATTCTTCGAAACGCTCGGGTTTCGGATCTGCCTTGAAACGCCTGTGGGCAGCATCCCTATTAGTCATCATTTGACGTAATTCAGCTGTCAGCCATGGAGCAGGAGATTTTCTTACACGGATTGTGCGCACAGGTGCATGTTTGTCATAGAGGGCAGTGAGTTTATCACCAAGTTCATTAATTTTGCCGTCGATTGTGGGTTTTCTGATTATTTGATGCCATGAGATTTCTGAGCAATCGGCTGTTAGAGCGTCAAGGTCAATACGTTTCATGTTCCTACAAGTTATGTAACGCGATTTGATCCTTGGGGGCTGCACAGAGTAGGCCAGGAATATTACATCATGTGCTGAGAGCCCAGGGGCCGATGTTTGACCAACATCTCTTACTTTGTCAGTCTGTTTCGTTGCGATTACGTCTATAAGAGTATGACTGTGCGCCGTATGGTGTGTAGGTTGTAATGGAAGAATGTTCATGCTATTGCAACTAAACAGTCTTCTTAGGTTTATTGCGGAGGGAGTGTCTCTTAGCAGGTCTATGTTCAAGTCACCCATTACGATGACATGTTCGTATTGACACTGAAGTGAATGTAATTCCGACTGGAAGGAACTCATTGAGTTTATTTTTGGCGGCTTGTACACGACGCCAGTCAAGAATTTCCGACTTTGTATGTTTATCTCAATGAACATGAATTCAGCCTCTTTTTCTTCAGCAGGATTTGACGTAGATAAGACTTTCGCTTTGAGATCTGTTCGTATATACGCGCCGACGCCGCCACCTCGCTTTTTTGATCTTTCTGCCCTAAGAAATGTGTACCCTGGGAGATGAATAGATGCAGATGATATGTGTGGTTTCAACCACGTTTCGGATAAGAGGATTACGTGGTAGTTTAGTTGGTTGAAGAGGAGGCTAAGTTCTTCGTAATGTGCAGGTAAAGACTGGATATTGCAGTGAGCTGCTAAAAGCTCTGACGCGTTCCGCTGGGCAGCCTGAACTAGGGTGGCAGACTGGTTTGTCCCTTTGTTAGGCACTACCTGCCGCGAGGGGCACTGGCCGCTGCTTCCGCCAAGTGACATAACACAGGGGTGTCCGAGATTTTGCGCGCCCTGTGTGTGACACCGCGAGTGCCGAAAGAAAGGCGACTGCTAGAGATTTCCTGAGGTTGCGGGAGTATAGAAAATGGATTAGTGGTATTCGGTGCAAGGAGAATATGACCAAAATAGTGACGGCTGTGTGTCACTGTGTATCCTCTGTCGTACGAGGAGAAATGTAATTAGCGTATTTGAAACAGCTTAGGGTGGAAATAAGGGAAAAGGGAGTGATTTAAGAGGCCGATGCTGCCAGCAGAGAAAAGTAAGCTTAATAATTAATAGATTATCGTAGGAAGCTAGAATTAAATTGAAATTTACTAAAGTGATGCTGGTAGTGATTATCGTAGGAAGCTACAATTAGATTGAAATTTGCTAATGTGATACTGATAGTGATTTTTGTTATGAACAATTTAAACCGAAGGGATGGGTGATTAATGAACTAAAGGAGAAACTAATAATTGCAATAGAACTAATTCAGAACGGAAGAGAATAAACTGAGAAAATGAAAAAAGTATTAGCAGTAACTAAAATTAAGTAATGTTTAGAGCTACAGACACAAAAAAATAGTGAAAAGTTAATACAGTTACAAAAACAATTAGTTGAAGGTACAAATATGGGTATAATTAAAAAATTAATAAAATTACAAGACTATATCTGAGTATAGGGCTGTTACAATTTGCAAATGGTGTTAAGTTTGCACTTTTGGCTCGAGTAGCTTCACTTAATACTATTCAGTTCTGTCATGTTTGTGACTGTCTTCTTTCCAGCTGCTGTCTTAATGATTACTCTGCCATCCTGTGTCCACACATTCTGAAGACCGAAATGGGATATGGCACTGTTTAAAATCTTTAGCCGTTCGTGTGTCAGATCTTCCCTTATTGTAAGCCCTGTCCTTGCTAACTTCCTCTTCTGGGTAAAGATCTCTGCCCTTTTTCGGTACGAGATAAATTTAATTATTATGGGACGAGGTTTGGTGGCACCTGGTAGTTTTCGTCCCACCCGATGGCTCCTGTCAATGTCTGCCTTGGTCACTTCTACGCCTAATTTTTCACGCGCAACCTGTATAAGCAGGTTGTCCGTGTCTTCTTCTTTATTTTCTACTACTCCAAACAGTCGTAGACTATTTCGCCTTTGGTACTGTTCTAGTTCGTCAGTTGCGGCAGATAGTTTCACTTCCAACTCTCGCGCCTTTTTCTCGTATTCAGACACAGACTTTTTTAGTGCTGTAATTTCGGCAGTATTGGCCTCAACAGTTTCACGCATTTTGGCCAATACTGCTGCCGTTACAGTAGCTGATATAGTGCCTGCTATCAGATCGAGATTGTTTCTATCGCGAAGCGCAGCGTTTACCTCAGAGCGGACCAGCTCCGCTATGCCGGGAGCCGCGGCCGCACCTTCCGCCAAGAGCGGGCCCGCCGCACCTGCTGCTTCCCCGCTGCTGGACGCGCTGCTATTGACTCTTCTGTTTACCATTTTCTCGAAGATATTGGCGGAGCACAGAAAAAAAAATAGCACTACTGCACAGAACACTGTTGTTTACACGATTTCCACTTGTACTAGACAATACCACCTGCGAGAACACCTTCGAATTCGACTAAATTTCGCGAGCCGAACTTAACACGTGTTACACTGCAGCCGCCATGTATAAGTTCGAGTCAAATGCAAATGATTAGCTTTTTAGAGCATTCACACAAGGTTGGCGCCGGTGGCGACGAATAAAACGTGCTGACATGAGGAAAGTTTCCAACCGATTTCTCATACATAAACAGCAGTTTACCGGCATTGCCTGGTGCAATGCCTCGTGTAAGGAGAAGAAATGCGTACCATCACGTTTCTGACTTTGATAAATGTCGGATTGTAGCCTATCGCGATTGCGGTTTATCGTATCGCGACATTGCTGCCCGCGTTGGTCTAGATCCAATGACTGTTAGCAGAATATTGAATCAGTGGATTCAGGAGGGTAATATGGAACGCCGTGCTGCATCCCAACGGCCTCGTATCACTAGCATCATCTCGGATGACAGGCATCTTATCCGCATGGCTGTAACGGATCGTGCAGCACGTCTCGATCCCTGAGTCAACAGATGGGGACGTTTGCAAGACAACAACCATCTGCACGATCAGTTCGACGAAGTTTGCACCAGCATGGACTATCAGCTGGGAGAACGACGAACCTGGGTGCACGAATGGCAAAACGTCATTTTTTCTGATGAATCCAGGTTCTGTTTACAGCTTCATGATGGTCGCAATCCGTGTTTTGCGACATCGCGGTGAACGCACATTGGAAGCGTGTATTCGTCATCGCCATACTGGCGTATCACCCGGCGTGATAGTATGGGGTGCCATTGGTTACACGTCTCGGTCACCTCTAGTTCACATTGACAGCATTTTGAACAGTGGACGTTACATTTCAGATGTTTTACGACCCGTGCCTCTACCCTTCATTCGATCCTTGCGAAACCCTACATTTAAGCAGGATAAGCACGACCGCATATTGCAGATCCTGTACTGGCCTTTCTGGATACGGAAAATGTCCGACTGCTGCTCTGGCCAGTACATTCTCCAGATCTGTCACCAACTGATGTCTGGTCAATGGTGGCCGAGCAACTGGCTCGTCACAATACGCCAGTCACTACTCTTGACGAACTGTGGTATCGTGTTGAAGCTGCATGGGCAGATGTACCTGTACACGCCATCCAAGCTCTGTTTGACTCTATGCCCAGGCGTATCAAGGCCGTTATTACGGCCAGAGGTGGTTGTTCTGGGTACTGATTTCTCAGGATCTATGCACCCAAATTGCGTGAACATGTATTCACATGTGAGTTCTAGTATAATATATTTGTCCAATGAATACCCTTTTATCACCTGCATTTCTTCTTGGTGTAGCAATTTTAATGGCCAGTAGTGTAGATGTAAATTGTAGTTGGAGCTAGGCTCATGGGATATTCCATTTCACAAATGTTTTGGGAATTCAGTATTCCGAGATCACTGTATGAAGTGTGTGCTGACAGTACCTTTCACCACGGACAACGCGGTAGCCGACAGCGTTCACTTAACGACAATGAGCAGCGGCATTTGCGTAGATTTGTTAGTCCTCACAGAAAAGTAACACCGCGTGAAATAAGTGCAGAAATCAATGTGCGACGTGCGACGAACCTATCCGTTAAGGCAGTGAGGGGAAATTTAGAGCTAGTGAGCTATGATAGCTGACGACCGGCGCGAGTGCCTTTGTAACAGTACGACATCGCCAGCTGCGCCTCTGCTGGGCTTGTGACCATCGGTTGGACCCTAGACGACTGTTATACCGTAGCCTGGTCAGATGAGTGCCTATGTCCGTTGGTAAGGGCTGATGATCGTGTTCGAGTGAGGCGCAGACTCCACGAAGTCATGGACCCAAGTTGTCAACAAGGCACTAACCAAGCTGGTGCTGGCTCCGTATGTTGTGCGCTGTTTTTACATGGAATGAACTGGATCCTACGGTCCAACTGAACTGATCATTGACTGGAAATGGTTGTCTTCGGCTACTTGAGCACCATTTGCAGCATTTCAAGTACTTCATGTCCCCCCAACGACGATGGAATTTTTATGGAGGACAGTTCCCGATTCCACCGGGCCCAAGGATTGGTATGAAGAATATTCTGGATAATTTGAGCGAATGATTTGACCACCTACATTACTCGACATAAATCCCATCGAAAATTTATGAGACATAATCGACAGGGCAATTCGTGCAAAAAATCCTGCATCGGCAATAGTTTTGCAACTATTGACGCCTCAGTATTTCTGCTGAGGGACTTCCAACGACTTGTTGATCGATATGAAGTCGAGCTGTTGTACTACACCGAGAAAAAGGAGGTCCGACACGAAATTAGGAGATTTAGGAGATATCCCAGTTCTTCTTTCACCTCAACGTCCGTCCAGGCTGTATGGAATGGTTGATAACGATGTACCATTGTACACAGCTGTTGAGGCTTCCGTCGTCTTTGGATTACTGCGCGTCGGCTTTGGTATCGAGATCTTCAGCCACCGTTTGTTTCGTGATTTTTTCTGACGTTTAGAAAGCACGAATGTCTGCCATTTCCTTTCCATACCTGGTGACAGACTGGAGCGAGACCCCGGCCGGAAATTATATGTTCAAATGATTCAAATGGCTCTGAGCACTGTGGGACTTAACTTCTGAGGGCATCAGTCCCCTAGAACTTTACTTAAACCTAACTAACCTAAGGACATGACACACATCCATGCGGTCGCGCGGTCCCAGACTGTAGCGCCTAGAACCTCTCGGCCACCCCGGCCGGCTTATATGTTCCTGTCGCGAGAGCGCCTAAGGACCTTTTCCCATTCGTTACCGTTGTGGTTCTCCCCTCCTTATCTGGAACTGTCGTTCGCTGCAGGACTGGAATCCACGACCCGCTGGCCTCGAGGCCTTCTTCTTTTCAGTTGAAAATATGGTCATGTTTGTGCATTTCTGCGGCTTCCCTGAACAACCGGATGCTGTAGTTCTTCTCCACAGTCAGAACTAGCCTATTTTATTACATGCGTCAGTCTCATATGCGGCGTGCTCCCACACGGCCGATCTTTTTCGCATGTTCCAATCTGCAATAACATTCAAATTCAATGATCTTGGTGCTGAAAGATCATTCGGTCATTCAAACATTGCCTTCCCATGGTAATAATTCAAGAGCTCATTCGAAGTGTAAATGGTTGCGTATACATACTTGACCTCTTAGCAACAAATAATCCTGATCATATAAGGAGCATCATGACAGACACAAGAGTTAGTGACCACAAGGTCGTAGCTAAACTGAATATCGTAACATCCAACCTACAAAAAATAAAAGCGAAATACACCTGTTTAAAAAAGCAGGTAAAAATTCGCTTGACACCTTCCTAAGAGACAGTCTGCACTCCTTCCAGTCTGGCTATTTAAGCGTAAACCAGATGTTGTTAAATTCAGAGAAATGGTATCGGCGGCAGTTGAGAGTTATATACCAAATAAATTAAGAAGAGATAGTACTGATCCCTCTTGGTAGACAAAACATGTCAAAACATTATTGCATAAGCAACGAAAAAGGCATGCCAAATTTAAAAGAACGCAAAATTCTCAAGATTGGTAAAGTTTTACAGAGGATCTAAATTTAGAGCGAACTTCAATACGAGATGGCTTTAATAGTTGCCACAACGAAACTCTGTCTCGAAATCTGGCAGAAAACCCAAAGAGATTCTGGTCGTATGTAAAGTTCACCAGCGGCAAGACGCAATCAATTCCTTCACTCCGTGATAACAATGGCAATATTATTGACGACAATGCCACTAAAGCAGAGTTGCTAAACAGGGTTTTCCGAAACTCCTTCAAAACAGAAGACGAAGAAAATACTCCAGAATTCGAATCAAGGGCAACTGACGGCTTGGGTAACATAGAAGTTGATATCCTTCGTGTAGTGAAGCAGCTTAGAGCACTTAAGAACTGCAAGGCTTCCGGTCCAGGTTGTATAGCAGTCTGGTTTCTTTCAGAGTATCCTGATACAATAACCGAGCGATGTGGGGCAGTGGTTGGCACACTGGATTCGCATTTGAAAGGACGACGGTTCAAACCCGCGTCCGGCCATCCAGATTTCGGTTTTACGTGTTTTCCCTAAATCGCTCCAGGAAAATTCCGGGCTGGAAAGGACACGGCCGATTTCCTTCCTCATCCTTGGCACAATCCGAGGCTGTGCTCCGTGTCTAACGACCTCAGAGTCGACGGGACGTTAAACTGTTCTTCCTTCCTTCTGATACAATAGTTCTATACTTAGCAATCATATACAAGCACACCCTCTTATACAGATCCGTACCCAATGACGGAAAGTTGCACAGGTCACATCAATACCCAATAACGGAAATAAGAGTAATTCGTTGAATTATAGACTCATACCACAAATAACGATTTGCAGTAGAATTTTTAAACATATACTGTGCTCGAACATTATGAATCACCTCGAAGGAAACTATTTATTGACAAATAGCCAGCACGGATTCAGAAATTATCGTTCTGTGAAACACAACCAGCTCTTTATTTTCAAGAAGTAATGAGTGCTATCGACTGGGGACATCAAAGTGATTCCATATTTTTACATTTCCATAAGAATTTTGACACTGTTCCTCACAAGCGACTTCTAATTAAATTGCGTTCCTACGGAGTATCGTGTCATTTGTGTGACTGGATTCGTGATTTGCTCCCAGAAAGGTCACAGTTCGTAATACGAGGGTTGTCCAGAAAGTAAGTTCCGATCGTCGCGAAATGGACGCTACAGTGAAAACCAGATACGTTTTATTCACAACAATTAGGTACACCTTCCACCTACGTCTCTACACAGTCGCCTCTCCAACTTCGAGTGTTGTCATAGTGTTGTATCAACTTTCCAATATCCTCGTCATAGAAAGCAGCTGCCTGTGCTTTCAGCCAGTTTTCTGCACTTGTCTGCAGGTCGTTGTATGTGAAGAAAGTTTGTCTTCATAGTCAGCGGTTCTTGTGAGCAGAGATAAGACTCAGGGGAAGCCAATTACGGACTGTACTGTGGGTGATCAAACACTTCTCATCGGAAACGCTGCAGGAGCGACTTCATTGCCCCTGCAGTGTGAGGCAGAGAATTGGCACGAAGAAGGAACTGCTCGACAGTTGTGTGATGTGGGCTGCATGACACAGGCGAAAACTCTAACCACGCCCTCATACTTGGCGGGAGACGCTATTCCCTACGCAACTTTACGTGCTCACTGCTTACTCAAAACTGAAAAGAGTGACGCGACACTATCGACGTGCATACTAGAGACACTGCGTAACACATCTGTGCAAACCTTTACCGAATTTTCTCAGTGGTTTCCATTTCGCGACCGATCGGAACTTACTCTCTGGACAACCCTCGTAATTGTAGGGAAGCCATCGAGTAAAACAGAAGTAACATCTGGCGTTCCCTAAGTAAGTTTTATAGGCCCTCTGTTGTTCTTGATCTACGTAAACGGTAGAGGAGAGAATTTGAGCAGTCCTCTTAGTTTACAGATGAATCTGTCATTTACCGTGATGTAAAGTCATCAGATGATCAAAATGTTTTATATATATGAAGACAGTATCTGTTCTCGAAAGAACAGAATACTGTTGATGACCGTGCAGCTTTTCCCTGGAATAAATGATGACTAACTGAAACCCTCAGCTGCCGACATGTGTTGTTGATATACCTCGATGTGGCAAATGTCTATAAGGTACATTACATATGTAGAACTGTGTACAGTTGGGAATGTGAGTCTCACGGGAAGCGTGCAAGGGATAAGTCCCTGCAGTCGCGCTATTCATCTGTGTCCTCGGTGGCTCAGATGGATAGAGCGTCTGCCATGTAAGCAGGAGATCCCGGGTTCGAGTGCCGGTCGAGGCACAAATTTTCAGCTGTCCACATCGAGGTACATCAACAACACATGTCGCCAGCTGAGGGTTTCAGTTAGTCATCAAAATGTTTTAGATATCTGTATGGGCAAGAAGTGACAATTGACCCTAAATAATGAAAAGAATCCTCTAGTTTCAGTTACACTAGAAATCGCACAAATCTAAATGCACTAATCTCAACTAAATACTTAAAGAATTACGAATAACTTAAACTGCAACGGCAACATAGATAATGTTATGCGGAAGCACATATTGGCAGAACCCTTAGAATTTGTAACAGGTCTATGAAAGAAACCGCTTGCACTAAGCTTGTCTACACTCTTGTGGAGTATTGCTGTGCTCTGTTGGATCCGCATCAGAGTTCAAAGAAGGGCAGCTCGTTTTGTATTATCACGAAATAGGGGAGAGAGTGCCACTGATGTGATACACGAATTGAGGTGGCAGTTATTAAAGCAAAGGCGTTTTCCACTACGGGAGGACTTTCTCATAAAATTTCAATCACCGACTATCACCTCAGAGTGTGAATATACACTCCTGGAAATTGAAATAAGAACACCGTGAATTCATTGTCCCAGGAAGGGGAAACTTTATTGACACATTCCTGGGGTCAGATACATCACATGATCACACTGACAGAACCACAGGCACATAGACACAGGCAACAGAGCATGCACAATGTCGGCACTAGTACAGTGTATATCCACCTTTCGCAGCAATGCAGGCTGCTATTCTCCCATGGAGACGATCGTAGAGATGCTGGATGTAGTCCTGTGGAACGGCTTGCCATGCCTTTTCCACCTGGCGCCTCAGTTGGACCAGCGTTCGTGCTGGACGTGCAGACCGCGTGAGACAACGCTTCATCCAGTACCAAACATGCTCAATGGGGGACAGATCCGGAGATCTTGCTGGCCAGAGTAGTTGACTTACACCTTCTAGAGCACGTTGGGTGGCACGGGATACATGCGGACGTGCATTGTCCTGTTGGAACAGCAAGTTCCCCTGCCGGTCTAGGAATGGTAGAACGATGGGTTCGATGACGGTTTGGATGTACCGTGCACTATTCAGTGTCCCCTCGACGATCACCAGTGGTGTACGGCCAGTGTAGGAGATCGCTCCCCACACCATGATGCCGGGTGTTGGCCCTGTGTGCCTCGGTCGTATGCAGGCCTGATTGTGGCGCTCACCTGCACGGCGCCAAACACGCATACGACCATCATTGGCACCAAGGCAGAAGCGACTCTCATCGCTGAAGACGACACGTCTCCATTCGTCCCTCCATTCACGCCTGTCGCGACACCACTGGAGGCGGGCTGCACGATGTTGGGGCGTGAGCGGAAGACGGCCTAACGGTGTGCGGGACCGTAGCCCAGCTTCATGGAGACGGTTGCGAATGGTCCTCGCCGATACCCCAGGAGCAACAGTGTCCCTAATTTGCTGGGAAGTGGTGGTGCGGTCCCCTACGGCACTGCTTAGGATCCTACGGTCTTGGCGTGCATCCGTGCGTCGCTGCGGTCCGGTCCCAGGTCGACGGGCACGTGCACCTTCCGCCGACCACTGGCGACAACATCGATGTACTGTGGAGACCTCACGCCCCACGTGTTGAGCAATTCGGCGGTACGTCCACCCGGCCTCCCGCATGCCCACCATACGCCCTCGCTCAAAGTCCGTCAACTGCACATACGGTTCACGTCCACGCTGTCGCGGCATGCTACCAGTGTTAAAGACTGCGATGGAGCTCCGTATGCCACGGCAAACTGGCTGACACTGACGGCGGCGGTGCACAAATGCTGCGCAGCTAGCGCCATTCTACGGCCAACACCGCGGTTCCTGGTATGTCCGCTGTGCCGTGCGTGTGATCATTGCTTGTACAGCCCTCTCGCAGTGTCCGGAGCAAGTATGGTGGGTCTGACACACCGGTGTCAATGTGTTCTTTTTTCCATTTCCAGGAGTGTATTTTGTTGGCGGCCAACTACATACTAGGGAATGCTCATCATTAGAAAATAAGAGACATCGTAGCCCGCATGGAGGTACGACGTTCAAGACTGGAACGGGTGATTAGTAGCTTAAAGATGTGTCAATGAATCCTCTGCCAGGCACTCACATGTGCATTGCGGAGTAATCGTATGCAGATGTTGATATTGTGAGAGAGTCCCTTTCGTCCTTTTTCCGGTGTGAGTCGGTCTTTGATCGTCTTGGCAGTTTGTAAATAGCCCTTAGGCCGTGTCTACGCAATATACGGCTGATTTCGTCTGTCACTCTGGTGATGCGTCCCAGAAAGGACGTACTGAACATTTCGTCGTGACAATTCGTTTTGTACACTTTATGAGTGTATTAATCATCCTCTTTTCTGGCTCGAATAATAATTTGAAAGTGTATGTGTATGTGTGTGTGTGTGTGTGTGTGTGTGTGTGTGTGTGTATGTGTGTGTGTGTGTCGCTTTTCTGTACACGCTATGGCACAAGTTATCACCATTCGTCGTAGGCAGTATATGCAGAAATTATAGCTTTTGATCCCTTTCTACCTCCATAGTAGATTTAATGTTGCTATGGAGAATGTTCAGATTTCTTAGGATGTAACTGACCTGTTCACTGTTAGCTCCACACAACGGCGGTGTTGTCAACATATCTTTACCAGATCAAGATTTGCAGCGTGCCAAGTCCAGCACGTGTCTTTCTTAACATTCTATGAAGAAACTGGCCTCCATCGGACTAAGTGGATTACCTATGGCAATGGCTTCTAGCTGTTCGTAGAAAGCGCCACCCACATAAAGTACCTCGTGGTCGGTACATAAATGAAACAGTTGATGTTACCCTGTGGAAAAATGGAACCAACATGTTCCAGAGTGTCACTAAGTGGCACTTTGACAAACAAAGAAAGAATGTACAGGCTGACCAGGAAGTCGTTTTGTCCACGTTTCAGTTTCTTAAGCTTTTAAGTGAAATTTACTGAGTCCTTTGTGTATAGGTTGGACTTCTCCACGTGTAGCTGAAGTAGGGAAGTTGATGAGCCAGCAGTGCTTGTGATCGGTGTTGACGTTACACCATCTTTATAGCATTCTGTAAGACCTACAGTTGGGATGGTAGGGCTTCTGTCTTACACAGGTCCCTCTGTGTGTCCGCCTAGAAAGAAGCACTGATTAACAAGTTCGCGTACCAAGTGCCTCAAATCAGCGCTCGGTAAGTGTATTGTCGAATGTCCTAAGTCACCTATGTTCTGCTCTTGATCTTTGAGCTTCAGAACAATGGTCCCATTTCCCTTGTCGGCAGCCAGAACCACCTTGATATCGTAAGTATTAATGATTTTGATGCCTCTTACATATAAATCTCCGAAAAGTAAACGTACCAAAAACGAGCCAAACAGCAGTCTGCCATCTTAGTTTTGATTTACATTTTGAACGTTTTCCTGTCTATTTTTAGTGAATTATTAAATATTTCCGAGAATCAGTTTCGTTCACGAGGTGCTAAATCGAATGTCGCGGTTATTGAAAATACATGAAAAATAGGAACTTGAACCCAGATATGCTGCATAGCACCATCTGTTACGTTAACGACTTCTGTTCCTCCGACCTCCCCTTATAGCGTTTCTTTTGTCTCCCTGTGGTTGCCTTCACAGCCCAGCTTTTCCACTAGTGGATTATTCGCGGTAGATGATGGTGAAATTATTGCAGTTTAATATGAAACTGCACTGAGGTGACATAGTCATGGGATAGCGATATGAAACCATACAGATCGCAGTACAACCGCATGCACAGTGTATAAAAGGGCAGTGCCTTGAGGGAGCTGTCATTTTTACTCGGGTGATTCATGTGAAAAGATTTCCGAAATGATATCGCCGCATGAAAGGAATTAACAGACTTTGCACGCGGAATGGTAGCTGCAGCAGGCATTAGCTCTCACCACGGACAAGCAGTGGCCGATGGCCTTCACTTAACGGTAGAGAACGGCGGCGTTTGCATAGGGTTGTCAGTGCTAAAAGACAAGCAAAGCTGCATGAAATAACCGCAGAAATCAATGTGGGACGTACGACGAACATATCGGCTAGGACAGTGCGGAGAAGTTTGGTGTGAAAGGACATGGCAGCAGACGAATGGCGCAAGTGCTTTTGCTAACAGCACGACATAGCCTGCGCTCCTCTCCTGAGTTTTCGTGACCGTATCGGTTGAACACAAGACGACCACAACTGCTCGCGAGTGGTTTGAAGAACATTCTTATAATTCGACCTGCATGCATGTCCGAAGGAACTTCGCATCGTAATTCAGAATAACAGAGGCACTGAAATACCGTATTTGTGTACTCAATCTGACGTGTGTGTAGGCCGGCGTCACATCGCCCTTGCCTAGAGGAAGTTTTTGTTGGTTTGTTCTCTGGAGGCGGTGTTCCCTGCTCGCGCCATGCTGTCTGTCGAGTTTCCCGAACCGGCCGGAGTGGACGTGCGGTTCTAGGCGCTGCAGTCTGGAACCGCGCGACCGCTCCGGTCGCAGGTTCAAATCCTGCATCGGGCATGGATGTGTGTGATGTCCTTAGGTTAGTTAGGTTTAATTAGTTCTAAGTTCTAGGCGACTGATGACCTCAGAAGTTAAGTCGCATAGTGCTCAGAGCCATTTGAGTTTCCCGAGAGCATTCCTCGTCGAAGTATCGTTAGTTTCAGCTTTTACAAGAATATGCGTCATGTGCAACCGGGCTCTCTAGAAATTAACCACTGATCGGTTGATACGATTTGAGTTACATCCGATGAAGTAGATACTGATTATAAGGCGCTGCAGTCATGGACCGTGCGGCTGGTCCCGGCGTAGGTTCGAGTCCTCCCTCGGGCATGGGTGTGTGTGTTTGTCCTTAGGATAATTTATGTAGTGTGTAAGCTTAGGGACTGATGACCTTGGCAGTTAAGTCCTATAAGAGTTCACACACACACAGATACTGATTATTTTGATTCTGATTTGTATGCATTTTTTGTGAAGTACGAGTATCAAGATCCCTTGCAAGTAGACAGGCTTTTCTCTCTCTGATTGGTTCTTAGGTGATGTTTACACATCGTGTTGAGTCCAGTCCTTCTTGCAAATTGGCAATCATGTATTTTCCGATTAGATTTTGCAATCTTCCGTCCTAAGCGGACGATTCATTTCATTTTGGAATCGCTCAGCATATCCAGCCGGAGCGCTGGCGTGCTCAACATCGCTTGCAGTGTTGCAGTGGTATCCGAACCGCATGAATCTGTTTTTAAAGGAATGTTTCTTCACACCTAAAAGTTTGTGATTATCGGATTCATGTTACATATGCAGCCCAAGAAGTGCACTGCTTCCTTTGTAACGAACGTGGCCTTCTCAGATTTAGTTGCCCGCGTCGTTTTACGGTTTTAAAGTCGTCCTCTGAAAAACGTCGTCCTTTGACATTAGCTGAACTAGTGTCTCCGCAATCTGCTGTCAGTACTTCTCCAGCCTTAGGGGACGCTGGAAGACTTCCCTGATTTTACTTCCCTTCATGGGAGTGTTGTTACGGCAGTTCTCCATGAGGAGTTTTTGGTAGCTTTTCACCGTGGTGAGGTATCTGACGTTGTAGCTCTATCGACTTCGCGCAAATCGTCCTGTTTGGGAGGATTTCCCAAAGGATTTTATGTTCGGTTTTGGCCTCTGACAGGAGATACCTAACATCTATGGTGAATGAAGTGATGCATAGGGTACACACCCCGGTCTCCTTTAAGGTTGGAAAAATTGTTTTAATTCCCAAAAAGAAGGGACGTCTGTCTTTTGATCAGGTCCGACCAATAACGCTACTGAATTTTGATTATAAAATCGTAGCAATGGCGATGAATAGCCGCTTGTCGGTTTTTTTTGGTGACATTGTCGCCCGGGTCTTACACTCACGAGGTCCCATTGCTGAATGTCGTGATCTTATCGCGATTGCTTCCAGTGTTCTTGTGTAGGGAGCTCTACTTTTTATTGATTTTAATCATGCGTTTGACCGAGTTAGTCATGATTTTCTGTTGCGGATGTAGTCAGCTGTAGGTTTTAATGATGCCTCACGATGGATCTTCAGGTCTCTAATTATTGGTATTCAGGCGTCTACTGATGTGAATGGTCGTCTCACTCTCCCTATAGAGCTGTGTAGTGGTTCCTGCAGGGGAGTCCCCTTTCTGTGTCGTTATTCGTGCTATTTCTGGGCCCTTAATGCTGCCCATACCTGCTCGATTGCGAGGCTGGTCGGTATTTGGAAGAAGGTTCATCGTACGCGCCTATATCGATGACTTTATGGTACTTTTTCGCACTCGTGATGACACAGCAGTCTTCAAAGATGTTTTGGATGCGTTTTGTCGTTTCATAGGAGCGCAGATATACGACCGGACGTGTCAGTTACACAATTTGCGGGGATATGACGCGCCTCAGATCGCCCGCAATCGATCATTGGGCGTTATAATTGATATTTATCCGATGAAGATGTCTGCGTTAAGTCGGAAGTGCGTCATTGATAGGGTTCAAGGAGCGATCCTTGGACACGAGCGTCGCTCCGTCTCGTTACTTCACAAGATTCGGTCCTTGAAAACTTCCGACTTCAATTGGCTCTTGATTGATTGTTGCCCAAATTGTTCTCCTACCTGAGACGATGTCCCGAACGCTACAACAACTATCGGGCAAGTTTATCTGGCGAAACTTTATTTTTCGAGTGCGCTACAAGGTCATGGCGAGACCCTGGCTGATGGGAGGTTTAGGCATCTGTGATGTTCGGGCCAAGGCTTCCGCATTATTTCTTCGACGCACTGTTTTAACGTGTCTTCGCTTAGCCCAGTCACCTACATCTCGCCTTTTTGCCCGTCTCCAAACTGCGAGCTTAACCCCTCCAGAAGATATTGGTAGGATACATAGTAAATTAAAGCATTTTCATGAATTTTTTCTTGATGTGAATTATTTGGGGGTTGATATTCTTTCCCAGTCGCATCTGTCAGAAACGTGATATGTCGATGGACGTTTGCAAATTGCGTTTCCTCTGTTGCCAGAGACAGACTGGAAGGTTGTTTGGTCAAATGCCAGCCGACGTATTATTCCGATGGAAATGGCCACCTCATGGTACCAAGTCGTTCATGCTCTTCTCCCCAGTAACGTTCGACTATTTTTGCATTGTTCTTAGTGAGACAATGCCACAATGGATACACCGGTTCCCGTGAGATCACCGAAGTTAACCTCTGTCAGGCGTGGTCGGCACTTGGATGGGTGACCATCCAGTCCGCCATGCGCTGTTGCCATTTTTCGGGGTGCACTCGGCCTCGTGATGCCAATTGAGGAGCTACTCGACCGAATAGTAGCGGCTTCGGTGAAGAGGGAGAGCGGTGTACAGACCCCACGCCCCTCCTATCCGCATCCTCCACTGAGGATGACGCGGCGGTCGGATTGTCCCGGTAGGCCACTCGTGGTCTGAAGACGGAGTGCTTAGTGAGACAGACCGATGCAGTAGCTGCCATGAAACGGATACATTATGTCATCGGTTGGTCGCCTGCAGACAAAGACATTGGAGTTGACTCCGCCGACAATTGGCCTTTCTTGCAAGGACGACGGAAGAGGCAATCTAGAGTGAGATCTTCCTGCGTCCCTATTCAACCTTCGGTCCCAGGACGAAGAACAGTATCTTTATGTGGCTTGTTGGGCATTATGTTCATTACGTGGTGGGGAGTGGGTACGATCGAAAGCCTTGTGCCTTTTACGGTATGGTTACTGCCCACTGGACATGGCAAAGGATGCCACGCTATCGTGAGCTTTTTGCGAATATGCTATATCTGGTACTTAATCGTCAAGGAGTTGGATGAAGAGTGGAGTTCCTTTTCTGTTCCTATGTTTCATTCTTGTTAAGTTGCTTTTGGTGAACTTGAAAAAAAAAAGTAAGAAAAGAAGAGGTGTTAACTGATACACTTGGTATTTTCGTCATGGTCCATTTCATTTTTGTGGTCCTGTTTGTCTTCTTTTTTTGTTGAATTAATAAAGAAAGACACAAAAATTGTTGCAGGCCACGACTGGAATGATTAAAATTTTGTATTTTTGGGAATCCGCAGCCTCCAGATGTTTAATATATGTAAAAATGGACAGTAGTAGGCTGTAATGCGATGTTTATTTAGTCTTGCGATTATGTAATTTCGACTAAGCGTCATTACTAAGTATATTTATAACATCTGTATTTCATGTCATTTTCAAATCACTCTCAGTTACAAATAAAAAGTAGCGATATTCCGTCATTTTACGAATACAGATGTTACAAATATGCTTGACAATGACTCTTAGACGAAATTAACTAATTGCACGATTAAATAAATAGCGCAATACAGCCTGCTATGGACCGTGTCTACTTTTTGTAGTATTAAGACCTAATTTGTTTCTTTTCCTTTAGAGTAGCAAGTTGTAAGGAGTCAACAAAAATAAATAAATAAGAAATAAGGATAAAAAATAAAAAAGGGCCAAGTGTGGGAGCCTAATTAAAAAAAAAAAGAAGCTGACGTTGCTGAGTCTCAGTCACTGGGACGCGGGTTCGATTTTCGGTTCGATGGGGTATTTTCTCCGGTCGCGACTGGGTGTTTGAGTTTTGTCTACATCATCATCATCAATGCGCAAGAGCTTTGCACCAGGTGGACCAACAATGCCATACGCACACTTTATTTTTCCGTCCACCCTCGTATGTGGAGTCGACCATTTGGATGTAGGTGAACAACCGACTCTGTCGAATAGCATACCAATTTTTTTTACAGGGCTGAGAACGGAATACGGCAGAGTACCGCGGGTACAGAGGCGGAGGGGAAATAACGATTTGCGAGAACCAGCTCCGGTCGATGGGCGCACGTTATGCGGTGTCGAGTGCAGAGCCGTGTCGGAGAGCGAACGCTGGGCTCTAAAGAATGAACCGCGCCTCGAGTGGATGAAATAATGGCGCCGAGGCGGGACCGCGATTTACGGGAACAGACGCCGGTAGGAGGAGCGCCCTCAGAGCTTTGATCCGTTTAATTGAGCCCTGGGAGAGCCAGCGTCTTGGTTAGGCGCCCAGCTGGCCTCACCCTCCCCCCCCCCCCCTCCCTCGCATCTATCGACCGTGCTGCGATGATCCTCACCACCTTCGCCTTACTCGCCACTGCGTCTCAAGGGCTCGCTAGTGCAGATTTACTCTTACATAGCCGAGAGGCCCACTTCGCGGAACACCGCTTTTTGTCATCCGAGTACGTCTTCCAGTAACACAGTGCTCTTCATTTCACTGAAAGGTGAGTGGCCGAGGTTTAGTATTGTTACTACGTTTTTCGTGGCGCTCACATTTATTTTCCTTTGTCAGAAGATGTGTTGGAAGAATAAATGTGTGTGCTATTATTAATCTGGAGATGCTAGAAGGCATCAGATAGATTATATAATGGTATGACAGAGATTCAGGAACCAGGTTTTAAATTGTAGGACGTTTTCAGGGGCAGATGTGGACTCTGGCCACAATCTATTGGTTATGAACTGTAGATTGAAACTGAATAAACTGCAAAAAGGTGGGAATTTAACGAGATGGGACCTGGATAAACTGACTAAACCAGAGGTTGTACAGAGTTTCAGGGAGAGCATAAGGGAACAATTGACAGGAATGGGGGAAAGAAATACAGTAGAAGAAGAATGGATGGCTCTGACGGATGAAGTAGTGAAGGCAGCAGAGGATCAAGTAGGTAAAAAGACAAGGGCTAGTAGAAATCCTTGGGTACCAGAAGAAATATTGAATTTAATTGATGAAAGCAGAAAATATAAAAACGCAGTAAATGAAGCAGGCAAAAAGGAATACAAACGTCTCAAAAATGAGATCGACAGAAGTGCAAAATGGCTAAGCAGGGATGGCTAGAGGACAAATGTAACGATGTAGAGGCTTATCTCACTAGGGGTAAGATAGATACTGCCTACAGGAAAATTAAAGAGACCTTTGGAGAGAAGAGAACCACTTGCATGAATATCAAGAGCTCACATGGAAAACCAGTTCCAAGCAAAGAAGGGAAAGCTGGTGAGCAAGATGTTTGAGACAGGCGAAATCCCCTCAGTCTTCAAGAAGAATATAATAATTCGAATCCCAAAGAAAGCAGGTGTTGACAGATGTGAAAATTACCGAACTATCAGTTTAATAAGTCACAGCTGCCAAATACTAACGCGATTTCTTTACATACGAATGCAAAAACTGGTAGAAGCCGACCTCCGGAAGATCAGTTTGTATTCCGTAGAAATGTTGGAACACGTGAGGCAATATTGACCCTACGACTTCTCTTAGAAAATAGATTAAGGAAAGGCAAACCTACGTTTCTAGCATTTGTAGACTTAGAGAAAGCTTTTGACAATGTTGACTGGAATACTCTCTTTCAAATTCTAAAGGTGGCAGGGGTAAAATACAGGGAACGAAAAGCTATCTGCAATTTGTACAGAAACCATATGGCAGTTATAAGAGTCGAGGGGCATGAAAGGGAAGCAACGGTTGGGAAGGGAATGAGACAGGATTGTATAGTCTCCCGATGTTATTCAATCTGTATATTGAGCAAGCAGCAAAGGATACAAAAGAAAAATTCGGAGTAGGTATTAAAATCCATGGAGAAGAAATAAAAACTTTGAGGTTCTCTGATAACAGCAAAGGACTTGGAAGAGGAGTTGAACGGAATGGACAGTGTCTTGAAAGGAGGATATAAGATGAACATCAACAAAAGCAAAACGAGGATAATGGAATGTAGTCGAATTAAGTCGGGTGATGCTGAGGGAATTAGATTAGGAAATGAGACACTTGCAGTAGTAAAGGAGTTTTGCTATTTTGGGAGCAAAATAACTGATGATGGTCGAAGTAGAGAGGATATAAAATGTACACTGGCAATGGCAAGGAAAGCGTTTCTGAAGAAGAGAAATTCGTTAACATCGAGTATAGATTTAAGTACCAGGATGACGTTTCTGAAAATATTTGTATGGAGTGTAGCCATGTATGGAAGTGAAACATGGTCGATAACTAGTTTGGACAAGAAGATAATAGAAGCTTTCGAAATGTGGTGCTACAGAAGAATGCTGAAAATTAGATGGGTAGATCACACAACTAATGGGGAGATATTGAATAGAATTGGGGAGAAGAGGAGTTTGTGGCACAACTTGACAAGAAGAAGGGACCGGTTTTGTAGGACATGTTCTGAAGCATCAAAGGATCACAAATTTAGCATTGGAGGGCATCGTGGAGGGTAAAAATCGTAGAGGGAGACCAAGAGATGAATACACTAAGCAGATTCAGAAGGATGTAGGTTGCGGTAAGTATTGGGAGATGAAGAAGCTTGCACAGGATAGAGTAGCTTGTAGAGCTGCATCAAACCAGTCTGAGGACTGAAGACCACAACACAACAACAATTATTAATCTAATAAAATACGGCGGATAGTTATGAAGTTTTATTTAGCACCTTGAAAAAAGTGGTAAAGAAATGAGTTTTTGGAACTGCGGTGACGCAGCGTGATCCGCTAAGTTCCATTCACCTGGTGCTGGATTTCTTCTTACACACGCACGCTTATTTGAAGATACTGGAATGCATTTCTCGGCCGCAAAAAGCCATAGAAAAAAAACTGGACGCGCCGTACTGTCAAGCAGCACTAAAATTGTCTTGGCAGTGGAAGGAAGTAGTTAAATGAAAGTATTTGCGGGTGTAAAATTTCACTCTATTACGATGAGCTTGCGTACACTAATTATTACCAAGCCTTACTCTAAAATGTACACAGTCTGAAAAGTTCTCATGCACATCTGATTCTTAATCATAGCCAGTTTATGGTAATTTTTCACCGAAAGTTTATAAACGGGTTGTTTCTCTTAGAATTGCTCACTCAAACGTTGCTAGTGTTAGTCTCACGGAACGAAATCAAGTTCGAGAATAAGCAACAGGACACGCGATAATTAATGATTTGAATGTCACTAAAAGATCTGAATTTCGCTCCGTGCTTTAAATCGAACTCTCTTCCACACTTCATGGCACTTCTCAAACATTTTAGCACCGAAGTCTCACAAAATTAATAATTTTCATAGGACCACTATGAATGAGATCCAAGCCACGACTCTACTCTTTCCTCTAAACAAAAATAGTTTCTAGTTCGCAAAAAACAAGCGAATATGCTAATTTCTGGTTGGCAGAGAGATATCACAGCCAACAGGAAAGCAATATCAAGCCCGCTCCATCCCGCGCAAATGTACAGAAGCATTCAAAATTCGTCACTGAATCAGGACAGTAAATTTTCGCAAATACATTTAGAAAACCCAAAAATATAAAATTATATCCCTATTAACAAATCTACTTTACCCAAATCATAATCTCATTTCTCCAGTACTATAAACCTATGAAACAGTTTATAATAAATTCTCCTGTACGAATGACTAACACTTTTTTTGTGGCAGTTTACTAATACACAGCGCCACTTGTTCAGATCCGGTCCAACTGTCTCGGTGGACAAGTGAGATGAGACTCAAAGCAACAGTTGAATAACAGCCGAGCATAGCACGTTGAAGGTGTGGCGGTGGAACTTTTAGGTTCCGTGCCACCCTCCGACGGTGCAAGTACAGTGGAGGGGTGCAGGAATGCACCAACTCTATGGTCAAAGAAAAAAGTGGCTAAACGAGAACATGCCACTACTAGTGACTGTACGGAAACAGACAGAAAAACGTGGTCGTATTGTGATTAACACACTCGTCTTTCTCGAACATAACTCACGTGACTTGTTACTTCAATGTATAGTATAAAAACGTTACATAAAACAGTATTTCTCATTAAGGTTCATTCACGCTCATACGTAAGCACTATAATAGTAGTAATTAACGAATAGAAAATCGTAAATAAAATTAACAGTTCTTTCTTTCTTTTTTTTCTTTCTCGGGCCTGTGTCCCTTTCCAACGCGGGGTCGGCTTTGCTATGACGCATTTGTCAGTGTTAATGGCAGAGGGTGGCCGGATGCCCTTCTGGCCGCTACCTGGAACGCCCTGGGACGGAAGTAGTGTACCCCAGCTGTCTGCGTCTAGTGTAAGTCCTGAAAGAGTGCGAACGTTTTCAAATGTCTGTGAGTCGTGTAACTGAGGCGGACTTGGGGAACAGCCCGGTATTCACCTATCGGGATGTGGAAAAACGCCTAAAAACCACATCCAGGCTGGCCGGCATACCGGTCCTCGTCGTCAATCCGCCGGGCGGATTCGATCCGGGCCCGGCGCGCCTACCCCAGTCCAGGAAGCAGCGCATTAGCGCTCTCGGCTACCCTGGCGGGTCGGATATATAATTAACAATACTTTGGCTGAATCTGTAACAGTGTCCGGCAGCTAGTGGCATCTATCATGTGGCATAGAAACTACAGCCACTCGAGTCATCTGACACCACCTGTCTATTGCGAGATTCACACTCCATGTCCGTTCGCAGATCTCCCATCTCAATAGGGGCGATGTAGAGGCACTAAGTCTTAAAACTTCCTGTCAGATTAAAGCTACGCGCAGAATCCAGATTTGAAAGGTGGACCTTCGCATTTCGCCAACAGTTGCTCTACCAAATGAGGTAGTTAAGCATATCTCACGACCAGTCCTCAGAGCTTTGCAGCGGATCCTGACTCCGCGTTAGGTAGCTCAGTTGGTAAAGCATCTGCCCCGACATGCAAAGGTCCCGAATTCGAGTGGCGGTTAGGGCACACAAACCGCTGTAGACTGGCTTTAATTTATTTGTGTGTGTAATCATGCCCATGTAAGATCGGTGTATAACTTAAACATAAACTTGATAGAATTGGAAAAAAAGTCAACCAGTTGCACAATTAAAGGCTTATTATCTCCTTACCATGGTTTGGAGAAATATAAATTTGTGTTCTTCAGAAGGAAAGTGGACTCGTAAAATCTCATATTGTCATAAATTTTGAAGCCACAAGGCTCTTGTCTAGTTATAAACAACAAGAAATAACAAATTTTACAACTTAATTAGATTTCATCGTAGCAGGAGATAGTTCCAAAACGAAGCAAAATTTGTTTTCTTACCAACCAGGTAGTAGTAATTGTTTTGCAACCTAACAAACATTAACCCACGCGGCACCTTAACGAACAACACTAGCCTAGGTTGGATCAGCATGGAATAAATAAACCGAATTTTCCAAAGGAGTGATGTTCACGCTGTTAATACACTACTGGCCATTAAAATTGCTACACCAAGAAGAAATGCAGATCATAAACGGGTATTCATTGGACAAATATATTATACCAAAACTGACATGTAATTACATTTTTACGCAATTTGGGTGCGTAGATCCTGAGAAATCAGTACCCAGAACAACCACCTCTGGCCGTAATAACGGCATTGATACGCCTGGGTATTGAGCAAAACAGAGCTTGGATGGAGTGTACAGGTACAGCTGCCTATCCAGCCTCAACACGATACCACAGTTCATCAAGAGTACTGACTGGCGTATTGTGACGAGCCAGTTTCTCGGTCACCATTGACCAGACGTTTTCAATTGGTGAGAGATCTGTAGAATGTGCTGGCTAGGACAGCAGTCGAACATTTTCAGTATTCAGTAAGGCCCGTACAGGACCTGCAACATGCGGTCGTGCATTATCCTGCTGAAATGAAGGGTAAGGTTTCGCAGAGATCGAATGAAGGGTAGAGCCACGGGTCGTAACACATCTGAAATGTAACGTCCACTGTTCAAAGTGCCGTCAATGCGAACAAGAGGTGATTGAGACATGTAACCAATGGCACCCCATACCATCACGCCGGGTGATACGCCAGTATGGCGATGACGAATACACGCTTCCAATGTGCGGTTACCGCGATGTAGCCGAACACGGATGCGACTATCATGATGCTGTAAACTGAACCTGGATTCATCCGAAAAAATGACGTTTTTCCATTCGTGCATCCACGTTCGTCGTTGAGTACACCATCGCAGGCACTCCTGTCTGTGATGCAGCGTCAAGGGTAACTGCAGCCATGGTCTCCGAGCTGATAGTCCATGCTGCTGCAAACGTCGTCGAACTGTTCGTGCAGATGGTTGTTGTCTTGAAAGGTCCCCATCTGTTGACTCAGGGATCGAGATGTGGCTACACGATCCGTTACAGCCATGCGGATAAGATGCGTGTCATCTCGACTGGCCGTTGGGATCCAGCACGGCGTTCCGTATTTCCGTCCTGAACCTACTGATTCAGTATTCTGCTAACAGTCATTGTATCTCGACCAACGCGAGCAGCAATGTCTCGATACGATAAACCGCAATCGCGGTAGGCTAGAATCCGATCTTTATCAAAGTCGGAAACGTGATGATACGCATTTCTCCTCTTTACACGAGGCATCACAAGAATGTTTCACCAGGCAACGCCGGTCAACTGCTGTTTGTGTATGAGAAATAGGTTGGAAACTTTCCTCATGCCTGCATGTTGTAGGTGTCGCCAGCGGCGCCAACCTTGTGTGAATGCTCTGAAAAGCTAATCATTTGCATATCACAGCATCTTCTCCCTGTCAGTTAAATTTCGCGTCTGTAGCACGTCATCTTCGTGGTGTAGCAATTTTAATGGCCAGTAGTGTACTAATAAGGGTAGCATAACACGTGAAAGGGTACACTACCGCCCAACATTGAAAATAGGTACGAAATTCTTGTCAGAACAACACATTTTTTGTGTAAAAGTAACTCAATTTCAATTAATACAGCGAAGCCGGATACCAGTGTGGGAAAGAATGACAATTTATTTATTTAATTGATCACATGTGCACTCCCTCAAAATAAATCCCTACATCCAGTTTGGTGAGATCTGTGAAATGAATAAATGTATGGTCGTTTGCTAACCACAGATAGTGAATGGGAAAATATGATCATCTTTGAGTCGATCCTTTGGCTACCTTTGGTGAGACCAAAGAGATGAAAATTTTACCAGAGCTTTGGGCGTCTGAAATGTGGCTGACCAATAAGGTAGCAAGGTGCTTCTCCCACTTCGAGAGAGGTGCGAGAGAACCGGAAGACGGCCATGTTTCAGACTCGGCACTCTGGCGCTGAACCTTCTGCTGTAAAGACCTGTTTTTTTGTTGTGCTCCGTAATGAAAGTGTGGAGGCATGGTATGGATGTGGAATATTTAAGAGTAGTTAGAACTAATCATTTCTCTTTCCCAGGAACTTTTGTGGGGAAAATTACAAAGTGAGGCAGGTAATGTTAAGGGGATTGTAGTAAACCAACGGTCACAATGAGCCCACGTGTAGTTATAAGTTGAGATACTAGCGTGTGTACAATAAGCTGAAATATTTAAGAATTAATAGCGTGTGTACAATAAGCTGAAATAGTTAAGAAATAGCGTGTGTATCATAAGTTGAAGTATTTAAGAAATATCATTCCGTGTGACACTAAATTTAAACTCTGAGAGAGAATCAAGGTGAGTTGGCCGTTTTTCCAGCAACGCCACTTGGCTTGCATTGCACAGGAAGACGTGCGTTTATCTCCAGAGTTCACAGTAGGAAAGTAGAATTATAAAGTGGGGCAGTGTCGTGTGAAACTGGGATAGATATTGATTGAAGTGGGAAAGCGGAAAGTGATGATGTTGTAACAGTTCTCTGTGTTGTATTTCATATTGTTGTGTTGTATATGTCATGTAATTTGGGTATGTGTGTTTTGCATGGGGGTAGCAAGGTAGTTTCGAAAGATTTGTGGGTATGCCTGTTCCTTCTGTATCGCTCGATCTGGAGGAAAGTTTCATGAGGATGATTGTGAGAGGGGAAGTGTGAGGTATAATAAAAGATCCACCATCCGATCCAGGGAGTGCACTGTTGCGGTAAATAGATTACGAGACCATAGTATAGAGATCCACTAACGTAAAGCCATGCCCACTGGGCGGAATTTCTCATGTGATTTTGTTGTAGGTTGTAGAATTTGTGTGTTTAGGAATAAATCAGATAGTGAATAGAAAGAGATTGGTGGCCTTTTTCATTAAATTGTATGTTGTCATAATGTCCCGAATTTATATAAAAGCCGTTAAATCAAAGACAAAAAGTAAATGTGGTATTGCCAGTGCGTAGTGTGCAGTCAGAGTTCTATAAATCACTGATAGTCAGATGCGTGTTTCCGTAGCGTATTATTCATGCAGGAGGATAATTTGTAACTAAATAGTAAGATACGAGAATTCATGTTGTTCGATAAATTAAGGAAGAATCCACTCGCTTGGCAAACCACTCATCTTGCAGGCCTGACTGCTTGATGCCACAGTATGAGAAAGGCAAGTGGGTGCCTCTCATAATTTCGACCCTGCCAGGATTATTGCTGTTAAGATTTTTTTTATTTTTTGATGGAATATATTGTGATAGCGCTAAGAAGTAAATTTTTTTTTTGTTTGCAATTTCTTTCTGGATTGGTGAGGATCTTTTATTTTTTTTAATTGCTATATCGTACAAGGCTGGAAGATCGTGGTATAATTTTTTTTGCGTAATGTCCGTAGTAACTAGGTCACAGTCTAAAAGTGTAGTCACCATGGAGAATAGCGATTCTGGCGTGAACGTAGCAGTGCAGCAGGAAGTAGCTGTTGACCATGTGTTAACGAGCGAGAAAGACAAACACTCGGAAGGGGTTGAATTGTTCACTGGACCGCTCCTGGGTGATCCTTTATGCGGCGGGCTTTGTCCACAAACGTGGGCCTTTCCCGACAACGCGGGCGAGCCGAGATTAGGACAGGTATGCAGTGAAAGTGCAGCTACTCATAGCGAGGCTACGGTTTCACAGGCGAACGAGGTGAGCGCGTCGAAAGTTGCAAATGACGATATGATGCTACAGTTGTTACAGAGTTTGGTGAGAGATAATAAGGAGAGAGATAGGAAGAATGAGGAGAGAGATAGGGAGAATAAGGAAAGATTAGATAGAGATAATGAGGAGAGAGATAGGAGGAATGAGGAGAGAGATAGGGAGAATAAGGAAAGATCTGAAGCAACTAACGAAAGATTAGAAGCAATGAATAGAGATGTTAACGAAAGATTAGATAGAGATAATAAGGAGAGAGATAGGGAGAATAAGGAACGATTTGAAGCAACTAAGGAAAAATTGGAAGGAAATAAGGAAAAATTGGAGGCAATGGATAAGGGAAATAAAGAGGCAATGAAGAAGCTACACACAGTTATCGATGAGCGTCTGTCCGCAGTTAACAATCGGATAGATGATGGGGAGAAGAATCTGGGTGCGGTGAAGCAAGTATGTGATGCCGTGAAAGAAAAAGCCGATAATCTGGAGGTACGAATAAGTGCAATAGAGAGCGATATTACAGAACGTAGGGACGTGTTGCCGGATGAGCGAATCAAAGAGATAGTGGAGGACTTACTTGCAGATAAACAAGGGGAATTAGACAGCGTGGAAGCTCAAGTCACCCGACAGGAAGTGGCACTAAATAAACACAGGGAAGAAGTTGCGGAGGTAGTGGTCAGAATGAATACGATTAGCGCAGATGTAGAAAAGATCAGTATGAGAGGCGAAACAGGCTCTGACAGTACGCAGCGAGAGGTTTATGCCGACCAGGAGGAGATACAATCACTATTTCAGTTTAAAGAGGCACAATTAGAAACAAATAGGAAACATAGGGAAGAACTAGCACAGTTGCAATTAGCGTCCAGAAGCGAAGGTGAAACACCACCAGGTAGACTGCAGAGGGAGAGTGAGATAAATTCAAAAAACGAAAATAGGCAGAAAGAGGAAGACGAACTCAGAGAGTTAGAAGAACGGTTGTGTCGGATAAAACAGGTGGCAAACCCAACTGGGTATAGCACAAGGTCGGAAAACATAGATGCGGAAGAAGAATGTAGGAGGCACTTCGTGTCGGTACAAAAGTACACTTGTTTTCCGGATCCTGATAATTACCAACATCCATGCCTGTGGCTGTCTCAATTTCAAGATTCATTACCTTCATCGTGGGGACCGCTCCTCAAAATGAAGTTTGTGTGTAACCATTTGAGGGACGAGGCTAGAGCGAAAATGCAGGAAGTTATTAAAGACTGTAGTAGCTACAAGATGTTTTGTGACAAATTTTTAAATGAATTCTGGTCGAAAAGTAAGCAGGACCAGGTTAAGCAAAGCATATTGATGATGCCAAATTGTAACGAAGGTGGTATAAGAGATCCAGTGTCGTGCTATCAGGAAATGCTGAGACGAAACAGGTATTTGGATGTGCCATACGAAACTGGGGAGCTCATTAGGATCTGTATAACGAAGTTGCCAGTGAGATTGCGCAGAGATATAGTGATAGCAGGCAGAGGCTTGAACGATTCTGCGTCATTTCAGCACTTCTTACAGGAACTGGGTAATGAGAGCAACATTGTGAACGGCGACATGACTCATAGGTCAGACAGAGTTGAGGATAGGAACAGTAGAAACTATCAGAATGACAGGAGAGCATGGAATCAGAGGAATGACGGAAATGGAAGATGGCGAGGAAATAGGGGGCAGAATTCATGGGGATATCGACCGGCAAACCGGGAAAATAGAAGATGGGACAGAGATGGAAGAAGAAGGGAAAATGAAAATGATGGGCGAAGAGAGGATAGGCAGTTATTGGGTTCACGACAGGACAATCATTGTCACAATGACGGAGGGACAAGAAGGTGACTACTTGATAGACGGGTACAAACCAGGACTATTAATGATGTAAATATTAGGTATATCGATTACGGAAAACTAAGGGAGAATCTGTTAGAGGAGGTAGGAGATGCGGGGAGTGAAGTCCACCCAATAATTAGCGTAGAAATAAATAATATAATCGTACCTTGTGTCATCGACACAGGCAGTGTAATGAGTGTTTTGAGGGAAGATGTGTTCAAGTGTTGTAGTCTTACAAAACCATGGCCAACGTTGCCATTGCAAAGTTCAACAGTGAGAGGGGCAATTACAGGAAAGGGAATTGAGGTGAAGTTACAAGCGCAGGTAGACTTCGTGTGCCAGGCGGAGAGGTTTAGTACAGTGTTCATGATTGTGTCATCTCTAACTGTTGAAGGGATATTAGGCGTTAATTTTTTGAACCAATATAAAGCAGTCGTTAACATGAGAAATGGTTCGATGGAGTTGAAACGAGATTCGGAGGAAATTACATTAAGATTCGACGATTGCTTACATGGTAAAGATAACGCACACTTAGCGTTATGTCTGGCGGTAAAGTCCGGTAAACAGGCACAGAATACGGGGTTCGAACAAGAGAAGAAGGAAATTCATAAATGTTTGGAGGAGGAGATCAGGGAGAAAATCTGGCATTTACGAGGGACCACGGTCTACGGGGAATTGCAGAAAATTTTATACGAGAATAGAAAGGTATTTAAACATGCTGCGGGTACAATAAGAAATTTTGTGTATAGATTCAAGGTCAAACCACATAAACAGTTTAGGGCCCAAGTGTACCCGATACCTGTTGTGTACAAAGAAAGAGTGGAAGCTGAGATCTAAAGCATGCTACAACAAGGGATTATCGAACCAGCATCCAGTCCGTACAACAGTCCTTTAGTTTGTGTTGAAAAAAAGGATGGGTCAATTAGATTAGTTTTGGACGCAAGAAGGATTAATAAGATAATAGAGACAGAGACAGATCGGCCGCTGACACTTGACGAATTGCTACAAAAGTTGCACGGGATCAGAGTTCTCAGCTCAGTTGATTTGAGAATGAGTTTCTGGCAGGTGGAGTTAGACACGGGGTGTAGAAAATACACTGCTTTCTTGTGCTACGGGAAATCGTATCAGTTCCGGAAACTACCATTTGGGTTAAATGTATCATCCGCGGCATTTATCAGAGCGCTAAATACTGTCATTCCTAATGAAATAAAAGACAAGGTAACACAGTACGTGGATGATGTCCTGATAGCCGAAAGAAACTGGGAAGACCACAATAGAACGTTAGGCATATTGCTCGGTGCACTGGAGAGACATGGGGTGACCGTGAATTTGGGAAAGTCAGAATTTGGACGAAAAGAAATCGAGTTTCTAGGTCACATTGTGACACCAGAGGGAATAAGACCAAATCCAGACAAACTCGAAGCAATCAGAGATTTTCCGGTGCCAAGAACAAAACGTCAGCTACGGGGTTATTTAGGATTAATCAATTTTTACAGGAGGTTCATTAAGATTGGGGGTACAGCGACACCCAGACTATGTCAGCTGACTGGAAAGAAAACGGTATGGAATTGGGACCCTGTCGCGCAGGAAGAGTATGAGGCGTTAAAGAAAGCACTGCTATCGGCACCTCTTCTCGGGCATCCAGACCTAGGGAAAGAGTTTTGTATGGCCACGGACAGTTCCCGTAGTGGACTTGGGGTAACATTGTTCCAAGAGCAAGAGCAAGGAGGAGAAGTGATACAACAACCTATTGCATTTGCGAGCCGAGTGCTTAGCAAAGCTGAGAGAAATTACACGGTAACTGAGCTTGAAGCTTTGGCAATAGTATGGGGTTTTAGTAAGTTTAGATACTATTTGTATGGAAGGCATACTAAAATCTATACTGACCACAAGTCACTACAGTTTCTGATGTCGGCCAAACTTAACCATAGACGACTCGCTAGGTGGGCACTCTATTTACAGGAGTTTCAGTTTTCGGTCATGTATATTCCTGGGCCACAGAATATAGTGGCAGATGCGTTGTCAAGGAACCCAGTAGGTCATGGTCAATGCTTTGATGAGGAGGTAAACGAGAACAGATATGATATATTGTATATGCAGGGCGTGCCGTTCGAGAAATACATAGGGACGGTACTCACAAATATCGCGAAAGAGCAGGATAAAGACGCGTCATGGAGAATGGTGAAGGACAGAGTTAGAGCGAACTTGGATGCCAATATAGCACGATTTTATACAATTCAGAACGGGGTCCTTTTCTTCCGTAGAAATCCGAACACACAAGACTGGGTGTTGTGTATACCAAATGAAATAGTCAACAAGTTGATCTGGTACACGCACCTAAGTTACGGGCATTACGGGGCAAGGAAATGCTGTAAGAAGTTAAGGGAATCAGTTTATTTCATTAGTATGGAGAGGAGGATCAAGAATGTGCTTGGTAGTTGCAAATTGTGCCAGAAGGCAAAATCGTTAACTATCTCATGCAAAGCACCGCTTTTTCCGATAGTGCCAGGTAGATTGAGGGAATTCGGAGCAACAGATTTGTTTGGCCCGCTACCTAGGTCAGTGCAGGGATATAGATATGTTTTAGTAGCAGTGGAATTGGTGTCAAAGTATGTGACTTTTACCGCATTGAAACGTGCGACGGGAAGGACAGTAGCAGCAGCGATCGTTAAAAACTTTTTGCGAGAAGTAGGGACTGTAGAAAAGTTCATTGCTGACAATGGACCGCAATATAGATCCAGACAATGGCTAACCACACTGAAGAGAAGAAGGATAAAACCGGTGTTCATATCCCGATACCATGCTGCAAGTAACCCCAGTGAAAGAGTAGTAAAAGAACTGGGAAAATTGTGTAAGATCTATTGCCATAGGCAACACAGAAGTTGGAGTATTTTTCTCAAAGATTTTCAGGACATCCTCAATGAGCTACCACATGGAGCAACTGGTTTATCACCAATTACGGTGCTAAAGAATGAACCACCACCAGATCGAGTCAGGGAGCTGGTAGATTTTCCGCGATCAGGAAAGCAGAGGCACACAGAAATTGTTAAGGTTGCGATAGAGCGAATTAAGAAAGCAGCTAAGGATAGGCAGGAGAAGCAGAAAGGAAAGATCCGTAAGATCGAATTGGCAGTAGGAGACAAGGTTCTAATAAAAACTCATCGATTATCAAAGAAGCACAGATTTCTAACTAGCAAATTCTTTACGGTGTACAGTGGACCATTCAGAGTGAGGCGGATTGTCCATGAAAATGCTGTACTGATTGAGACGATCAAAGGAAAACAATCTCGAGGGCTTCATCACATTTCTAATATCAAATTATGGAAAAATTAAGGATAGATCTAAAGTAGGCGATTTATGGTAGATAGTCAGTGTATTTATTTGTGGTATGTAACGTTGTGCAGGGTCAGATCGAACATAAGAATTTTCAGGCGGGATGTCAGGAAGTGTGACGGAATAGACTGGTCAAATGAGTCATGAACAGGAATCGACAGAGTGGTGTATGTACGTATTTTTGTCGTATGAATAAGGATCAAGCAGAAACGACGTGATGATTAATGAGTGAATAAAGATGGTAGATAGAGAAGCGACGTGATAAATAGTAGTGGATAAAGGTGGTATATGAGGAGAAGCGACGTGAAGCAAGGTGATTAATAAAGAGAGATTCGACGTGATGATACAGTGGTAAATAAAGGTGAGTAGAATTAATAATGTGGATATGTCTTAGATGTATGTTACAGAGAGGCCTGTGTATGCTGCAATAGAGATTGATGCCAATGGCGAAGGAAGACCAGGAAATGATGGAGTAATGGACGGACGGAGAGCCGAAATACGAATGAAGAGATGAGGACAACTGCACAATGTGAAAGGACGTAAAGGGAGTATGAGACCCAGATGGTGAACGTTGTGGAACACTGACGTAAGATGTAATATAAGTGTAGATCTAATTCTTACCATAAAATATGCTATTTTGCAAAAATAATATTTTTTGTTGTTGTTGAAGCCGGGTACCAGTATAACTAATTAAAACGGTACCAAGAATGTGTACAGTTATTTTTGCAGGTTGATTAATTTGTGTATTTTTGTTCTTAGATGAAATGTCGCGATTCTAAGTTGATATTTAGCATAAAGTGAATGCAGAGGAAAGCCGATGGAGAGAGGTGCCAGAGTGAAAGGACGAATTCGGAGACTGGAATGCTATCTCCGAAACAGCTTCATGTGTTATGTGGTTGAGTATAAGGGAGCAAAGGTATGGTATGTTGTCGTGAGTGTGGTGGTGTTAAGGTTAGCTGACTTCTAGACCTATTCTGTTAGTGTATTAATGGATTGAATGAGAGGGAAAATGTGATGTCTGGTGAGTGAGAGTCGTAGAGTAGTGTGATCAATGCGCACACTCCTGTAAAGGGGATGCTACCGATCTGTAACTAAAACATTATTATGTATTGTTTGATTGGGATGAACCTCGATGGCAGGTCAGGATCTGACATCATGTGGATGGTTCATACATGTCCTAGAAATGTTGTTATATATAATAAAAAAAAGGTAAAATATATAGAAAGATACTAATTTCAGTCAGTCACAAGCACAAAGGTGCATTGTATGTTGTAGATTTAGAGTCATCAGTTTCTAAAATGTTTGTTGTGTTAGGATGTTAAAGTAGTTTACTATTTAATAACATGTGGTAGGTAATTGTGAGCCTTGTGGATTATTCTTATTTTTTGTTAGAGCACTTTCAAGGGGTATTAATTTCAGTCTGTCACAAGCACAAAAGTTCATTGTATATTGTAGTTTTAGAATAAACAGTTTCGAACACTTTCACTGTGATAGGATGATAGAGTAGCCTACTATTTGATATTATAATTATGAGCAGTATAGATTGTTTGTTATTCCTTTTGTTTTTTTCTTTACACTTTCATGTTTTGTATGAGGGACGACAGGTACAATGAATAGCACGAGTGTGGGCTGTCTATAGAAGAGAGATAAATGTTGATGTTGTATGTGTAGAAAACTAGGGTGTATAATTTTAATGTAAGAATTTCCTTTTGTCTGTAATGTTGCGAGATGCACGGAAGATCTGGCTAATTGGGTGTCGTAACGCCCATACCGCTAACGGGCCGAGCTGACGTCGCCATGGCGACAGGCGACACAGCCGCGGCACTCCCCACTCCACTGTCGGACGAGGTACACTCCACGTGCCCACTACAGCAGGTCAACGGCCTGGGGCGACACGCACGTATCACTGGCCATTCATGAGTTCCGCCACCCTTACGACTGGGGAAGGTATCCCGCGGAGGCAACAGCGGGTGGTTTCTTCTGCTCAACGGCGCGCGCAGCGCGCGCAGCGGCGCTACTGCAGAATGGACGAGGCGCGGCAGAGCCCGGCGAGCATTTGTTACCAGCAACTATTAACTAGTACTGGACTGTGGAGCCGTGAAACAAGATGACTGCGACTTTCTATAAGGTGGAAAGTGAAGGACTGGTGATTCCACGTTGTGAGTGGTGGAAAAGATTTTGTCTGTAGCAGACAGGACGATTGTTTTGTTTTGTCTTGACCACTGAATGGTGGGATCCATAAACTTTTGACAGTGACTTGTTAAGTGTGCTTTGTGAATTGCATGTGGGACACTTGGTATACTTAGAGGACAGTTGTCGTATGGTGAACAATTATTGTATGAAGGCAAGAAACTAGAGTGGGACACTGACATTTGCGTCTGTAGTAGGAGACATTTCTTGAATTGGCGCGGGAATAAGTGCTGTTTGTTGAAACTTACGACTTTTAATTACACCATGAACTGAAAGGACAGAACCGTGGGTAATAGTAGTTGTAGGGCCATTTTTTGGACGAACAGATTCGTGTGGATGGTACTCTGAGAGTGACTATGACATTTGTGTTTAATGAGAGGTACAGTTTACTGTTCAGTGCGTGTTAAAAATGCCGAATTGAGTGACTCAAAGACTTTCGTCCGGGTAACCATGGGAGAGCTTTGACACCGAGACAGTGGTTCTAGGAAAACTATCAGCAACCTTTTGACCCCAAGAAAATCACAGAATGAAATGTTTCCGTGTGACTCGCAAGATAGGGAATAATGTATTTGTAATTGTGTAAATGTTTTTTTATATGTTTCATTCCTGAAGGGACAGCAAGCGTAATTGTATTTTATTAATATTTGTGTTTAGAATAGTTAGTGTTTTTTTTTTGTTTGTTCTGCGTTATCAAGTTCACGTAGCATGTTTATTAGAATATTTGGTACAATGATGCTTTAATTATAAGCCAGTGGCGTAATACTAACGTAGCGGTTCATGTAGCATTGATCAGTAAGATTGTCACAGGGGACAAGAGTTTGCATTGCACAACAAATATCGGAATTAACTGATGTATTTTGATGTCGTGCATAGTAATAATCTTGTTGGTGTTTTGACTGAAGCCACTTATTTTTATTATCACAGTGGTGATATTTCACATTAAAGTGTAACGAAGGCTAGTCGAAATGCAAGTTCTTGTCGTCTATATGTGTGACAACAGAGAAATGAACAGTAGAGTAAGATAAGAGAGCTACTGGTAGATTCAAGCACTTATTGCTAACTATTTATTGCGAGTATTGATCAAAGTTGATGGACTGACTAGCTCAGCAGCAGGTATTTGTACTGATGGATATAGGATAAGGTTAAACTAACTGTCGAGTAGCTGTGGCAATTGTTTAGGTGATGATAGTTAATGAGGTATGACATGATGTCTTAGACGAACTATATTACGTAACCAGTATGTAACTTGTGGTATATTTCATTGTTTTTCTTCTCAGTTTTTATTTCTCTGTAGGTTTGAGGTATATTTTAGAGTAATGGTATGGAGCCTGACATTCTACGTGTAACTAGTGTACGAATTTTTTTTCTTTTGTTGATTTTGTTTTGTATTTAGACTTTGCTGTGTAAGGGTTTTTACAGCGCAATTTATGAATGTCAGATTACTTGCTCTGTGTTTGGACGGTGAGCTATTTAAAATTTCATGAGTACAATTAGTATTTTTTTTAGAATTATTGAAATTTGGATTACTCATAAAAATAACGAAGATCCCAGTAACTAAAGCAAATTTTTATCTCAATATTATTTTTTCATTTCTATGATGTGATGTTTTATTTGTCATGTGGATTGTTATATATTTGTATGTGTACGTTACTCCGGATTGTGGAGAGTACAATAATGCAACAACTGTCAATAATTTGGTCGTCTATTTGAGGTCACCAGGGGCTAAGGTCTCCTCCTGGTTATTTTGATGATTTGCTACGTTTATTTTAATACAGTTTTTTTTAAAAAAATGTTCGGAACTACCCTCGCATTGCAAGGATAGTACCGTGCCATTTTTTTCTGCATGGGTAGCCGGTGGTGAAAGGGTACAGTACCGCCCAACATTGAAAATAGGTACGAAATTCTTGTCAGAACAACACATTTTTTGTGTAAAAGTAACTCAATTTCAATTAATACAGCGAAGCCGGATACCAGTGTGGGAAAGAATGACAATTTATTTATTTAATTGATCACATGTGCACTCCCTCAAAATAAATCCCTACATCCAGTTTGGTGAGATCTGTGAAATGAATAAATGTATGGTCGTTTGCTAACCACAGATAGTGAATGGGAAAATATGATCATCTTTGAGTCGATCCTTTGGCTACCTTTGGTGAGACCAAAGAGATGAAAATTTTACCAGAGCTTTGGGCGTCTGAAATGTGGCTGACCAATAAGGTAGCAAGGTGCTTCTCCCACTTCGAGAGAGGTGCGAGAGAACCGGAAGACGGCCATGTTTCAGACTCGGCACTCTGGCGCTGAACCTTCTGCTGTAAAGACCTGTTTTTTTGTTGTGCTCCGTAATGAAAGTGTGGAGGCATGGTATGGATGTGGAATATTTAAGAGTAGTTAGAACTAATCATTTCTCTTTCCCAGGAACTTTTGTGGGGAAAATTACAAAGTGAGGCAGGTAATGTTAAGGGGATTGTAGTAAACCAACGGTCACAATGAGCCCACGTGTAGTTATAAGTTGAGATACTAGCGTGTGTACAATAAGCTGAAATATTTAAGAATTAATAGCGTGTGTACAATAAGCTGAAATAGTTAAGAAATAGCGTGTGTATCATAAGTTGAAGTATTTAAGAAATATCATTCCGTGTGACACTAAATTTAAACTCTGAGAGAGAATCAAGGTGAGTCGGCCGTTTTTCCAGCAACGCCACTTGGCTTGCATTGCACAGGAAGACGTGCGTTTATCTCCAGAGTTCACAGTAGGAAAGTAGAATTACAAAGTGGGGCAGTGTCGTGTGAAACTGGGATAGATATTGATTGAAGTGGGAAAGCGGAAAGTGATGATGTTGTAACAGGTCTCTGTGTTGTATTTCATATTGTTGTGTTGTATATGTCATGTAATTTGGGTATGTGTGTTTTGCATGGGGGTAGCAAGGTAGTTTCGAAAGATTTGTGGGTATGCCTGTTCCTTCTGTATCGCTCGATCTGGAGGAAAGTTTCGTGAGGATGATTGTGAGAGGGGAAGTGTGAGGTATAATAAAAGATCCACCATCCGATCCAGGGAGTGCACTGTTGCGGTAAATAGATTACGAGACCATAGTATAGAGATCCACTAACGTAAAGCCATGCCCACTGGGCGGAATTTCTCATGTGATTTTGTTGTAGGTTGTAGAATTTGTGTGTTTAGGAATAAATCAGATAGTGAATAGAAAGAGATTGGTGGCCTTTTTCATTAAATTGTATGTTGTCATAATGTCCCGAATTTATATAAAAGCCGTTAAATCAAAGACAAAAAGTAAATGTGGTATTGCCAGTGCGTAGTGTGCAGTCAGAGTTCTATAAATCACTGATAGTCAGATGCGTGTTTCCGTAGCGTATTATTCATGCAGGAGGATAATTTGTAACTAAATAGTAAGATACGAGAATTCATGTTGCTCGATAAATTAAGGAAGAATCCACTCGCTTGGCAAACCACTCATCTTGCAGGCCTGACTGCTTGATGCCACAGTATGAGAAAGGCAAGTGGGTGCCTCTCACACGGAGATGCCGGAGTTGAAGCTGAATGTCAAGTCATCTTTCCCGGCTGGCGTTCGTGAAAGGACAAATACATCTGTTGTTTTACGTCTTCTTTTTGTTCTCTTCCTAAATTATCCCATAGATTTATGATTCCCTACTTCTAAATTAAGGCATTTTTCTTCGGCAAAAAGTGTAATTGCTGCAAGTAAATGAAAGATAATTCCAATGAGCAGCCAAAAGAAGCAGACAAAAGAACTCCACGTAGCCCTACCTCCACATGATGCTGCATGGGTAGGAGGGCCCGCAGCCCCAACTGCGTAGCATGATTCTGCTGCGTCGGTACTGTCTAAGAGGTCTGCATAAAATAATATGGCAGTCGCTAGTAGTTTGAAAGAATGTGATGAAACGGATGGGTGGAGTTTGTATGATCGAACGAATGGCGTCGCCATGGGGTGCCACTGCTGGTTGTCACCAATAACGGCAACTTTATTCGTGAAGGATTTTGTAATATCGACCACTATAGCATGAGTTTCTTAGAAGTAGATACCTTAGGGGTTGCGAAGCAACTCAAATCGCTTGATACGGGCAAGTCTTCAGGTCCAGATTGTATACCGATTAGGTTCCTTTCAGATTACGCTGATACAATAGCTCCCTACTTAGCAATCATATACAACCACTCGCTCACCGATAGATCTGTACCTACAGATTGGAAAATTGCGCTGGTCGCACCAGTGATTAAGCAAGGTAGTAGGAGTAATCCATCGAACTACAGACCTATATCATTGACGTCGGTTTGCAGTAGGGTTTTGGAGCATATACTGTATTCAAACATTATGAATCACCTCGAAGGGAACGATTTATTGATAAGCAATCAGCATGGTTTCAGAAAACATCGTTCTTGTGCAACGCAGCTAGCTCTTTATTCGCACTAAGTAATGGCCGCTTTCGACAGGGGATCTCAAGTTGATTCCGTATCTCTAGATTTCCGGAAAGCTTTTGACACCGTTCCTCACAAGCGACTTCTAATCAAGCTGCGGGCCTATGGGGTATCGTCTCAATTGTGCGACTGGATTCGTGATTTCCTGTCAGGAAGATCGCAGTTCATAGTAATAGACGGCAAATCATCGAGTAAAACTGAAGTGATATCAGGTGTTCCCCAGGGAAGCGTCCTGGGACCTCTGCTGTTCCTGATCTATATAAATGACCTGGGTGACAATCTGAGCAGTTCTCTTAGGTTGTTCGCAGATGATGCTGTAATTTACCGTCTAGTAAGGTCATCCGAAGACTAGTATCAGTTGCAAAGCGATTTAAAAAAGATTGCTGTATGGTGTGGCAGGTGGAAGTTGACGCTAAATAACGAGAAGTGTGAGGTGATCCACATGAGTTTCAAAAGAAATCCGTTGCAATTCGATTACTCGATAAATAGTACAATTATCAAGGCTGTCAATTCAACTAAGTACCTGGGTGTTAAAATTACGAACAACTTCAGTTGGAAAGACCACATAGATAATATTGTAGGGAAGGCGAGCCAAAGGTTGCGTTTCATTGGCAGGACACTTAGAAGATGCAACAAGTCCACTAAAGAGACAGCTTACACTACACTCGTTCGTCCTCTGTTAGAATATTGCTGCGCGGTGTGGGATCCTTACCAGGTGGGATTGACGGAGGACGTCGAAAGGGTGCAAAAATGGGCAGCTCGTTTTGTATTATCACGTAATAGGGGTGAGAGTGTGGCAGATACGATACGCGAGTTGGGATGGAAGTCATTAAAGCAAAGACGTTTTTCGTCGCGGCGAGATCTAATTACGAAATTTCAGTCACCAACTTTCTCTTCCGAATGCGAAAATATGTTGTTGAGCCCAACCTACATAGGTAGGAGTGATCATCAAAATAAAATAAGAGAAATCAGAGCTCGAACAGAAAGGTTTAGGTGTTCGTTTTTCCCGCGCGCTGTTCGGGAGTGGAATGGTAGAGAGATAGTATGATTGTGGTTCGATGAACCCTCTGCCAAGCACTTAAATCTGAATTGCAGAGTAATCATGTAGATGTAGATGTATATTTTATTCAGAACAATATTCACGATGGCATTTAGTGTGCAATTTGAGCGAACATTCTCGTGACATTAATAAAAAAGAACTCCTTCGAAACTTTAATAATAATAATTAATTATTGTCAAAGTTATAATTAAATTTTCTGTGAAAATTATGTCTCAGACAATACTCATGGAAAAAGATAATGGAAATCTTCATCTTTTGTTATCTATGATTCTTCTAGAATAATTTTTCTTCTTGTTCGAGCTGTTGTAATGATCGGACGCGATTGATGTCCTGTACCACTGAGGTCGGTAAAAAACTGTATCATGTTGCTAAGTAATATTTAAAAAATAGAGTTGCAGTGTCATTGAAATCAATACGTGTGTTTGAACTTTTATTTTAGTATGATTCTCGTCCCATATAAAGGTTATGTTTTCTGTTCAGCTACAATGAAGCGCGGCCATTAGCGCCATTGACCTACAGCGCGGAAAATTGGTAAAGTGCTGAATAATGAGTGATTAACATGGAGAAACACTTTTAAATGTTAAAGCCTATAGTTAAGGTACAAAAAATATTATTTGTTGAGAGTGAAACATCGCCTGAACCAGAAGTGATAAGTGACTGTATTATGTTGGCCGCTATCTTAGAGAAATATTGCAGCGGCAGTTTTAAATAAAACTACTAAGGACACAAGCATCTTGATGGTCAATTTTCATGATAATAATGTGTAATGGTGGCCCATAACCCACCCAAAAATTATAAATTCGACTTAGATTATGAATAATCTTTAAATATGGTGCAAACAGTATCTCACATTGTGAAACTGTTCTGTGCTAATGTATGAACCCTGATTATTTCGTAAGAACTATTAGGAAATATTGTTTGACAAGAAAGAATACATTAGTGTTGTGCGCGTGTGTTATTTTGTGTAAAAATAGTTCATTTTGTTTAAGGAAAAACGTTGCCACATTGAATAACAGTTCGCTAAAGTGTGTGAGATCACTCTTGTGAAAAAATTTAGTCCTATTTACACTGCTCGACAGACAACATTGGTACACGTTCTCAGGTGGAGATTTCTGTAGTGTTGGCAGAAGAGCCAACACCGTGTTACAAGAGGAAGCCGAAATGCACGTGTTTTAGCTGACGCAGGCTGGCGTGAGGAGGGAAGAACTATACTGACGTGAGGTCTGGAACATGACAAGGAATTAGAATTTAGAAAGCGGACATAGCTAGTTTGATACTTAACTTTAATCCATTAATGATGAACGTCGCTCTTGACGGTACATGAGACAATATTATCTGTTCAGAAGACATAGTAACTGAATATGGCGCCTTGCTAGGTCGTAGCAAATGACGTAGCTGAAGGCTATGCCAAACTGTCGTCTCTGCAAATGAGAGCGTATGTAGTCAGTGAACCATCGCTAGCAAAGTCGGCTGTACAACTGGGGCGAGTGCTAGAGAGTCTCTCTAGACTAGACCTGCCGTGTGGCGGCGCTCGGTCTGCAATCACTGATAGTGGCGACACGCGGGTCCGACGTATACTAACGGACCGCGGCCGATTTAAAGACTACCACCTAGCAAGTGTGGTGTCTGGCGGTGACACCACAATTTCTTTGACATGATAACTATCTTTAGCCAGGAGAGGCAGCGATTAAATGAAACCCCATGTCGCGCTAATCGTAATTGATTGGTTTTGTTGTAGTCCTGCCCACGATTGTAAAATAACGCAATCATAACCGCAAGCCACAATTTCGTACAGGAAGCTCTGGAAAAAGCTGCTCTGAAGTGAACATGCTTTTTCAGATATGTCGATGACACACTCTTGTTGCCCGCATCTCGTGGTCGTGCGGTAGCGTTCTCGCTTCCCACGCCCGGGTTCCCGGGTTCGATTCCCGGCGGGGTCAGGGATTTTCTCTGCCTCGTGATGGCTGGGTGTTGTGTGCTGTCCTTGGGTTAGTTAGGTTTAAGTAGTTCTAAGTTCTAGGGGACTGATGACCATAGATGTTAAGTCCCATAGTGCTCCGAGCCATTTGAACCATTTTGAACACACTCTTGTTGTGGCCACACGATAGTGAAAGGCTTCAGGAACTTCTCAAACATCTGCTCCCCTGCATCAAATTCGCTTGAGGGTGGAAAATAATGGCGGACTCCTCTTTTGGGACGTCCTAGCCAAGTGCAAAGCGGAAGACACTATGGGCCGCAGTGTGTACAGAAAAGTGGGGTGAGCACACCGCTCTCCCGGTCGTTGACGGTTTCCCTGACCTGGAGCCACTGGCGTTTGGTAAACTGGCTGCTCAGTTGTCATCACGAGATTAAGTGCACCCCGTTCGAGTCCTCCCACTAAGAAAAAAAACCACCAACAGTGATTTATAGCTTGTAACATTATGGATATCTGCAGATTCACTAAAACTTTCTAGTTCACAATATTTCGACAGATAACATTTGTAGACACCCTATAGACAAGAAACGTAGGATGGATTTTACGGCTTTTTAAAATCATCTTCAATATGGACTTACAACCAAATTTGCAATCATACAGTTATCAAGAAAACATAAATTTTTGAACGCACAAAATGGATATTACATGTTAACAAATCTCTGAGACTGACATCATAGAAATAGCCATGTTAATTTCAGTAACGAACCGAAAGAGGAAAATTATAAATTCTCTAAGAATGTTAAATAATTAATTAAATTACCTTTTCGAACATTATGTCTCATCTGAAAACGTAGGAAACAGAGACACTGAAATGCTTCGTAATTTTTGTCAGTTTTACCCCAAACAGAAAATAGCCAATTTTGAAATACAGTCAGTTCCACAAGAAAGTGTACGCCGTTATCTCTATGAAATAAAAGACAGTATTATAAATAGGTGTTTACGTGAAAATGCATGTTATTACTGACTGCACAATTACCTAATAGTTAATCCAGCTGCCGCCATTACTGATTTTAGCTTGGCACCTTAGCCCTCTCTCCGGTAAATCATCCAACCTATAAATATCGTTTGACCCACTTCGCAACAAGTGTCTTTGACTTTATAAGAATTTTAGCAGCAGCTTCATATGAAAACTTTGGTCCCTTCGGATGATTTACAAGGAACACTGCCTCTTGACGCTTCAAATACATTCCAGTCATTGTAAACTGCAACCGACAAAAGAAACCATTCAACTCCCACACTGTTCATCTTTACACTGTGCATTACCAGAGAGGTCGCTGCGGAATTCACATTCAAAATTATGGCATAGTCTTTCTTGTGGAACTGACAGTCTGAAAACTGCGCCATAATTTTAAATTCAAATACATAGCTGATTCTCAAAACTATTCACACCAAAATGAATTTATTTGTTAATCTTGGTAGGGAACATAAAACAGACGTAATCTATTCGTAGAAAAACAAAACTGCAAAACTCCTGTTTGACAATCAGAGTGGAAAACATGCCGAAGTCATTTAAGTATACCATTGTCAACACAATATAAACATCATATTCTCGTAAAGAATTACCAATAGTTACTGTAAGCATTATTCTAAACCTATAAATTTTGCATTTTTCTGGTTTTTGTAAGGAAATTAAAGCGTCTCAAAAGCTTGTAAACAAATATCAAAGTAACAACTCCGGTCTGAGCATGGAGGTTTTACGAAGTCCTTGATGTCTCGATGCAGATGACGCACTTCGTTGTCAGTGATTGTAGGAACTGGACGTGTTTTGTGTGTCGCTCTAAAAACTGTTGCCATCACTAATACATGTGAACAGTAGTAAAAGTATAATCCAAATTTGGAAATAAACCAAATAGTGGAAAATGACTTCATGGCCAAGACTTTTTATAAAAGACAAAACTCTTACCAGTACCTGTTTTTATAAACTTGCACAAGAAACAGGAGCAGCAGCCTGGGAGACATCTTCCAAAACTTCAACAATACCAGAAAGCTAAGTACAAATTAATTCAGCGACGCCTTCTTCACTTTGTCCAAATTTTAGGGTGGAAGACTACTGGAATCTGGCTATACCCAAAAGGTAATAGCACAATTGAATGAAGTGACGTTAGAAGCTCCAGCTGCCATCACCCTTCACAGCCTGAGGGAGTGCTACTTACATTGGTCAACAGGGCCCTTGTAATATCGGACGACGGAAGCCTACTAAGGGAGCCCAGCTACCTTAAGGACGCATTCGCGAGGAGACAAGTCCGACATGCTTTCAGACTGAAGTAAACAGAACACGAGGAGGAAAATAAGACAATGGCATTTCTACTGTACACCGACAAAATATCCCACAAAATCGGCAGAATCTTGGCTCAACGTAACATTATAAGCCTTTTCCGTCGATTTCCGCAACCGCGTGCAATATTAGCTATGGTTCCATATTCCATGAAAATGCGATAAGGCATGTCAGACAGACTGTGCGGATAGCCAAAGAAAGGTGCCAAGAGCACCGGAGACGCACAGAATTTAAGCAATCAACCAAATCTGCGGTTGCAGTACAGTACATGAATACAGGCACTGAATGAAATATGGACTAACCGAATTTCTAAGACCGACTTCGTCGTTTTGGAATTGTCTTCTAAAGGAGACTATTGAAGTACGACTGGGATAGTACCGGATCAAGAGGGTTTATTCTCAGTAAAGCGTGGGACTCAGCGCTCAGGCAACTGAAGTCATAACTTCAAATGAGAGCGATTTCCACGCCCAACGTGGGTCCACGGAAGCACAGAGGGACCGGAGATCGCGTCCAGAATTCGGTGATCGTATTCGCCCACAGTTTCACCTAAAGCGGCATGCGACCGGATAGTGAGGGAAGGTATTTTCACTCTATCGTAGCAACTACAAGACAATGCGTGCTTATTTTCACCAGACGTTTTTCGCTTTGTTGAGGTAAAGCATCATCAGTGGTCTATAATTAAAGATATTTACAGATTGATTAGTTTTTAAGATCGAAAAACAGTTCGTTAACAATATGTTGCTTTTTACTTACGGCGATTTCCGCTTGGTTTCTCGCCCATATCGGGAAATGCCGTCTGTTAGCACATCTTTGGTGTTTTTCTTCATTAGACACTGATACTTGAGGTCAAATATTTTGTTTCTCTGCAGAGCTATGCATTTCTTGTGTTTTACACAGCACACTTTTCCTCAACCACTGTTTTCTGCTTATTGTTATACTTTTAGACGCCCGGCAAGTTGTCTAGCAGTTTTTTTTTTTTCAACATCAGCTCATTCTGCACACGACACACAAGTTTCTCCTTTCTCCTTTGAGCTGTCAAAGTTTTAAAGTTTTCTTCATCCCTCCTGTCACCCCCACCCCCCTCCCCATATCCTCCTTACATGGCAGCCAGAGAACTTTTTCTATTCATCAGATGAAGAAACCATTACGTGACAGTCATTTCCAGGATGACTAGGAGATTTTCGATGTGGAACCTATAAAGAGCAGCCAAAACGAGGACGTCTTCACTTTGCGTTGAAGGGTGAATATGTAAAGACAGAATAACACTAAGCATGACTTTTTCGAATTGATACACAAAATTTTATAACAACCTCTCGTAATTATTAGTAATATGCTGTACAAAACAACAGGAGAATGACACATTGAAACACGTCGACTATCTCCACCGACTTATTTCATATATGCGGAAGTACGAGACATGCCGGTGGTATGGCTGTCAACTGTCGACGCTCATTGTACTCCTCATCAATGACTGAGTTAATTAACATAATTAAAAAAGAACTGAGGAAGTATAAAGCTATCTAGTTCAAATGGCTCTGAGCACTATGGGACTCAACATCTTAGGTCATAAGTCCCCTAGAACTTAGAACTACTTAAACCTAACTAACCCAAGGACATCACACACACCCATGCCCGAGGCAGGACTCGAACCTGCGACCGCAGCAGTCCCGCGGTTCCGGACTGCAGCGCCAGAACCGCTAGACCACCGCGGCCGGCATAAAGCTATCTAGCTGAGAAGAAATTTTCTTAGAATAACAGTGGTGAAAACCGCAAGGAGATCAGAGTAACGGTTCAAGCGATATTTACCTTTTCATTCAGTTGATAGATCTTAATTCGCAAGTGCAGTAACCGAGACGTCTCCTCAAAGGGCGCAGAGTGGGGCAGTGCGAGCTGAGAAATGCAATTCATCAGTACTCTGGGGCAGACAACGCTTCTGGAAGTTTCGAAGGCGGGCGGATGGATAGGAAGTGGCCCTAAACTATAAATTATGGGTCGTTTGCAGCTGTTTCCGAACGGTTGGACGAATATAGAGTAATATAAAAAGTCAAAGACAAAGTAAGGCCTGATAATGTGACGGATTATAATATAATGACGGGAAAAAAATCGCAGCACCAAGAAGGAGTTGTGCGACATAAACGAAAGTTACTAGGCGTCTTTCTACAGTTGAAAGATGATGTCTATGAAAATATCGCACATTTCGCATGAGAGTGGCGCTAGTAGCGCTACTACGAGTATGCAAATTAAGTTTGCTTTAAATGCACACTGGTAACGGTTGTGAGCTTTAGTTACCTCTGAGATTGGATGTGGTGAGTTGCTGTTAGTCAAGAATACATTTAAGGCGACAAAAACGCCATTGTCAACACCTCACTGAGTTTGAACGAGATCATTTAACAGAGCAACGGTGGTCACGAAAATGTGCGGTCGCAACACGTCGTACCGCATCTACAGCAACAATTTGAGCACCAGTTGGTACCACAGTGACACAACGAACTGTTGCAAATCTGTTACTTCACGGACAGCTGTAAGCTAGACTGCATTCCACTGACTCCAAACCACCTTTTGTGGCTTCAGTGGTGTCAGGCGAGAGCTCACTGGATTTCAGGGTGAAGATCTATTGTGTTTTCTAATGAAAGCCGGTTCTGCCTCGGTGGCAGTGGTTCTGGTTAGAAGGAGGGCATTTGAGGGTCTGCAACCAACCTTACACGCTGGACCAACACCTTGAGTTATGCTCTGGGGTACGATTTCGTATGACACCAGGAGCCCCCCCCCCCCTCCCCCGTAGTTATACCACGCAGAGCAAATTTGCTCATCAATCTGGTGATTCGAACTATTGTGCTACCATTCATGAACAGCACAGGCTCTGAGCACTATGGGACTTAACATCTATGGTCATCAGTCCCCTAGAACTTAGAACTACTTGAACCTAACTAACCTAAGGACATCACACACAACACCCAGCCATCACGAGGCAGAGAAAATCCCTGACCTGAACAGCATTCAACGGGGTGTTTTCCAGCAACATAAAGCTGGCCTACGTACCTCTGTTGTAACCCAACATGCTTACAGAGTGTCGACATGTTGTCTTGGCCTCCTCTATCGCCAGATCTCTCTCCTTTCGAGCGCATAACGGACATCATCAGAGGAGAACTCTAGCGTCATCCACTTACAGCATTAACCGTCCCTGTACTGACGGACTAAGTGCAACAGGCATGGAACTCTATCCCACAAACTGAAAACAGGCATCTGTCTAAGACATTGCGTTCACGTTTGCATGCTTGCATTGAACATTCTGACGGTTGCATCTGTCGTTATTGTACCAGCATTTAGCATTTGCAATGGCTTATTTCGCCTTTACATTACTCTGTCATCCTGCAATGTTTATCACTTACATATGTTACCTAGACAAATGTATTCCCGAAATTTTATTATTCTACATTAATTATTTTTTGTGTTGCATTCCTTCTTCCGTCAATGTGCTTACGAGAGAGGTAAAATTCTGGCAGATATCACTCTGCAAAGATTTTACTGGAAGATGTTGTAATATCAAAAACATTCACAATTATTAAAGCTGGTAACGTGACGTCATTTTCGCCGTGGACGGAAGGACGTGCCACTGTTCAGCAGAGCGGAACTGGGTTCTGAAACGAGCAGACGTATCTCGAGACAGCTCCGTACTTATGGCAAAACAAGCTTTGTGTCTCCACACACTAAAAAAAAAAAAAAAAAATCGAGAAATTGTAATCGATGATCAGAATCTGGAAGAGTTTCAGCACTTTAATTATTTAGGGAGTTATATTAAACAAAGATAAGGATGCAGATATTAAATTACAGTTGCATCAGGGTGTATACGACGCTATCAGCAGAACATTAAGAAATATACGAAGAGAATATACGAAGAGACACAAAAATGAAATTTTGTGAGGTGATGGCTGTACCTGTTCTACTGCCTGGCAACGAAACCTTGGTTATGAAGAGGCGGCTGAAGTTTTTAGGAGCAGTGGAAGACTACAGTAAATCGGACAGGATTCATATTGAAACATTAGACAAGAATTGAATTTTCTTGCAGTAAATGTCAAAATGGAAGAAAGAAGAAAACAAAGAAAATGGGAAAATATCCTCAACGAACTGAAGAAGAAAGGATTCTAGAGATAGCCTTACAATAAAAATCCAAAGGAAATAAGGACTTAGGACGGCCGGTTACAAGATGGAACTGAGGCCAGAACAGGTTGATAGGTCCAATCTGTGAAAGGCAGAAGAAGAAGATTCAGACCACTTCCTGCTGTCTGAGATTTGGTGATGTTATGTTAGTGAAGACGGTAAGCTAGGAAATGGGTAATTATTTTATCGTGCCAGTGGGAGTTGTTTTTGTCTTCTGCAGCTGCACAGTAAACTAGGTTACAGGACTGCTTGTAGCTAGTTCGCATGGGAGCACACAGCAGGATACACAAGTGATCTTTATGGTGAGTGAACGCGTCTGCATGTGAGCCTTACGCTGATACTACCAGCTTTCACAGGTATTGATTCCAACTGCTGGGCAGTTTAAAGCTGTGGGCCTTACTGGAACTCGATTCCGGGATTTTTGCCTTTCGCGTGCAAGTGTTCCACCCACTGAGCTATCCAAGCGCGATTCACACACACACACACACACACACACACACACACACACACACACACACACACACATACACCTTTTACAGCTTCACTATCACCAGTACTTGTCCTACCTTCCAAACTTGACTGTTCCCCATACACTTTGCGAGACTAGCACTACTGGAAGAAAGAATATTGCGGAGAAACTATTCACGAGGCTGCGGCTACGCAGTATTCTTTCTTTCCAAGAGTGTTAGTCAAGTAAGGTACACAGGAGAACTTCTCTGAAGTTTTGGATATTGTTACATTTCTGACACTTGGAGCCATAAAGTTTGTGAAAGTGAAATTTTCAGATGCCAGCTGCCTACGGAAATTGCATTAAATTCAGCGGTGATATGTGAAAATTTGTGCCGGACTGCACTCGAACCCGAGAAATGATTCTTTGTTCCACGTATCACACGTCAGTTGGGCTACAGTTACAGTAACTGATACATGACGTCATAAAATAGATTGTGGTAGGAATGGCAGATGCTATTTTCCGATTACAGCAATTGTGAGAGACTTCGCCAACTGGATCGACTTTTGTTCCTGCTGTATTAGAAGATGGAGGGATTACCCTCTGGCTAGCGAACTAAAACTCATATTTTCATTTATTATTACTAAATTGACATTCATATCGTGATTATAAAAATATGAGGGAACCACTTAATACTGTTCTCTCATTACATAATCAAACATCATTTTATTATTGTGCCAAATGTGCCATTATCTGACCTAGGTTTCTGGGTTAGCAATACTTCCAGCTATCTTGTGTGCAGAAACTCTCAGCGTTTATCTGGCGGAACGCATGGAGTGCAAAGAGAAAAAACAGTCTCTTGAGCGACCAGAGGGCACAGTACAGTAACATGAATGTGTGATGTCCGTTCTTTCAGACATGTCCGACAGAACAGGGACCAAGCGGAATTCGCATCTTTGGTACATGTAATCTAAATTGAAGGTGAAAGGGGGGGGGGGGGGCGAAAGAAAGGAAAGGGAAGGAACTGATGATATCAGCTGCCTGCATCGGGACTTGATGCGGAATCAGCGACGACGAGTGGAAATGTGTGCCCCGTCGGGAGTCGAACCTGGGATCTTCTGCTTGCTACGCAGTTCATTAACCACTGCACCACCCGTATACAATGTTCCTGACAAATGCGCGAACTATCTTTGCAGACTTCTCGGCCGACTCACGTTGTTACCTAGCGCCACCATTACCATCAGTTCCCATGCATGTCGTGCGTTCATGCTAATTTCACATTCCCATCGGAGGTCGAACGTAAATGTGCATCTGCACTGATGGTTGTGGATTTATCGCCCATCGAGAAGTATCAGTTATGTCCGAAAGAATACACAACACACATTCATATAACAGATACTCCACGATGACATTGCTTTCCTTAGTGAAATTGAAGAAAAATTGCAGGATCTGCTGAATGGAATGAACAGCCCAATGAGTACAGAATATGGACTGAAAGTAAATCGAAGACAGACGAAAGTAGTGGGAAGTAGCAAAACTGAGAACAGCGAAAAACTTAACATCTAAGCTGGTATAAATTGGTATAAAGTTAAAGAATTCTGCTACCTAGGCAGCAAAATAACCCGTGATGTACAGAGCAAGATGGATGTAACAAGCAGCCTAGCACAGGCAGGAAGGGCATTCCTGGTCAATAGAAGTTCGATGGTATGAAACACAGCCCTTAATTTAAGGAATAAATTTCTGAGAATGTACGTTTGAAGGGCAGTATTATATGGTAGAGAAACATGGACTGTGGGAAAACCGGAACGGAAGAGAATCGAAACCTCTGAGATGTGGTGCCACAGAAAAAATGTTGAAAATTAGTTGGACTATTCAGGTAAGGAATGAGGAGGTTCTCTACAGAATCGACGAGGAAGGCGAAGAAAGGAAAATGTGGAAAACCATGACGAGAAGAAGCGGCAGTATGACAGGTCAGGCGTTAAGACATCAGGGAACAGAGTGCATGATAATGGAGGGAGCTGTACAGGGTAAAAGCTGTATAGGAAGACAGAGATTGGCATACATCCAGCAAAAACTGTGGACGTAGGTTGCAAATGCTACTCTGAGGTGGAATAGTTGGCACAGGAGAGGAATTCGTATCGGTCCGCATCGAATCAGTCAGAGGACTGATAAAAAAAAACAGCCCATTCAGGAGCATTAATTACATGAATGCATGGTGTCGGTTCTTTCGGACACGTCCGAACGTAAATTTGCATACGCGCTGATGGTTCTGGCTTCATAGCTAAACGAGGCGTATCAGTTACGTCTCGAAAGAACAGACACCACGCATTCATTTAATCGATATGCCTCGATGGACTATGAATCAGTGACCATTGTTTAGCTTAGACCTTCAGTGGGAATCTAAAATTAGCGAGCACAGAGTACGTGGACAGGGACTGCGGGTAAATGGTGGAGCTAGGTCGAAGTGTGAGTCAGTCGAGGAACATGACGAGATAGTCCACGCTTTTGCGAGTAACACAGTGTCCGTGTGGTGCAGTGGTTAACGCAAGTGCGTAGTAAGCCGGGGATCCAGTTCTCGAGTCCCACCCCAACACATATTTTCACTCGTCGCCACTGACTTCGTATAAAGTCTCGATCGATCTGATGTCATCAGATCCTTCAATTTCCTTTCTATTTCTCCCCCATTTAGCTTCAATTTACATAATAGGCATGGTGCTGGTGGAAGACGGAAGCGTCGCTGCAAGTCAAGAGTTGCTCTTCTTTGTTGTCGCCGTACGTACCGCAGTGAGTGTGCGCTGGCTCTCCTGAGCTGTTTTGAGCCGTTGAAACCTTTTTTTACTGTGTCAGTGTTTTTGCTACGTCGGACATACTGTGGCCATTGGACAAACGTTGTTTATATGGTTAGCTCTGCTAGCGACCTTGCTCTTCTGAACAAGTACTGTAAACCGCTTCTTGCTAAATCGGTATTTTCCGGCCGGTATCCGTGAACAGTGGAACTCCAGACTGTCTCTGAACGGAGCACATTAAGCTGGATGTCAGTGGTGGGTTATGTTGATGTATACCATACAGACTCCTTCTGCTGGCGTGTGATAAAGCGGGCAGTCGATTGCCTAGACGTTTCTGTAGATTCTGATTACTGGTTCTTTGTGAGTGGATGTGGTTAACAGAAGTAGCACATTTTAAGTAGCATACGTTTGTTAACAGAATAAGAACAGGTGGTTGTCTTCTTTTAATGCTGAATAGTTTCAAGTTTAGTCTTGAGTACTTTCTCGTATCCCTATCTGCTGAGGAAGACTGATATTCAAACACCATGACACACATTATGGGAGAATGCAACGGCTGCCGGTCATTTAATACACAATTCTAGTTCACACACATTCAGATTTTGCTCTTGTTGTTTTCACCGACTTGCGTCTCCTGAATGACGTTTCTTGATAGTGTGTAATTACATTAAATTGGAATTAATTTGATTTTAGGGTAAACAATTCACTGTCATTTCAATGGATTAGGTTTGCATATCTTTTAAATATCTCATTTTTAAACTCACTACGAATAGGAAGTGTATTGTTTGGACTTGTCTGTGTTCGTTTTATTACGGTATACTGTTGTTGTTGTGGTCTTCAGTCCTGAGACAGGTTTGATGCAGCTGTCCATGCTACTCTATCCTCTGCAAGCTTCTTCATCTCCCAGTACCTACTGCAACCTACATCCTTCTGAATCTGTTTAGTGTATTCATCTCTTGGTCTCCCTCTACGATTTTTACCCTCCACGCTGCTATCCAATACTAAATTGGTGATCCCTTGATGCCTCAGAACATGTCCTACCAACTGATCCCTTCTTCTAGTGAAGTTGTGCCGCAAACTTCTCTTCTCCCCAATCCTATTCAATACCTCCTCATTAGTTATGTGATCTACCCATCTAATCTTCAGCAATCTTCTGTAGCACCACATTTCGAAAGCTTCTATTCTCTTCTTGGCCAAACTAGTTATCGTCCATGTTTCACTTCCATACATGGCTACACTCCATACAAATACTTTCAGAAACGACTTCCTGACACTTAAGTCTATGCTCGATGTTAACAAATTTCTCTTCTTCAGAAACGCTTTCCTTGCCATTGCCAGTCTACATTTTATATCCTCTCTACTTCGACCATCATCAGTTATTTTGCTCCCCAAATAGCAAAACTCCTTTACTACTTTAAGTGTCTCATTTCCTAATCTCTCAGCATCACCCGACTTAATTCGACTACATTCCATTATCCTCGTTTTGCTTTTGTTGATGTTCATCTTATACCCTCCATTCATGACACTGTCCATTCCGTTCAACTGCTCTTCCAAGTCCTTTGCTGTCTCTGACAGAATTACAATGTCATCGGAGAAGCTCAAAGTTTTTATTTCTTCTCCATGGATTTTAATACCTACTCCGAATTTTTCTTTTGTTTCCTTCACTGCTTGCTCCATATACAGATTGAATAACATCGGGGAGAGGCTACAACCCTATCTCACTCCCTTCCCAACCACTGCTTCCCTTTCATGCTCCTCGACTCTTATAACTGCCATCTGGTTTCTGTACAAATTGTTAATAGCCTTTCGCTCCCTGTATTTTACCCCTGCCACCTTCAGAATTTGAAAGAGAGTATTCCAGTCACCATTGTCAAAAGCTTTCTCTAAGTCTACAAATGCTAGAAACGTAGGTTTGCCTTTCCTTTATCTAGCTTCTAAGATAAGTCGTAGGGTCAGTATTGCCTCACGTGTTCCAATATTTCTACGGAATCCAAACTGATCTTGCCCGAGGTCAGCTTCTACCAGTTTTTCCATTCGTCTGTAAAGAATTCGGTTAATATTTTGCATACGTGACTTATTAAACTGATAGTTCGGTAATTTTCACATCTGCCAACACCTGCTTTCTTTGGGATTCGACTTATTATATTCTTCTTGACGTCTGAGGGTATTTCGCCTGTCTCATACATCTTGCTCACCAGATGGTAGAGTTTTGTCAGGACTGGCTCTCCCAAGGCCGTCAGTAATTCTATTGGAATGTTGTCTACTCCTGGGGTCTCGTTTCGACTCAGGTCTTTCAGTGCTCTGTCAAACTCTTCACGCAGTATCGTATCTCCCATTTCATCTTCATCTACATCCTCTTCCATTTCCATAATATTGTCCTCAAGTACATCTCCCTTGTATAGACCCTCTATATACTCCTTCCACCTTTCAGCGTTCCCTTCTTTCTTAGAACTGAGTTTCCATCTGAGCTCTTGATATTCATACAAGTGGTTCTCTTTTCTCCAAAGGTCTCTTTAATTTTCCTGTTGGCAGTATCTGTCTTACCCCTAGTGAGGTAAGCCTCTATATCCTTACATCTGTCCTCTAGCCATCCCTGCTTAGGCATTTTGCATTTTCTGTCGATCTCATTTTTGAGACGTCTATATTCCTTTTTGCCTGCTTCATTTACTGCATTTTTATATTTTCTCCTTTCATCAATTAAATTCAATATTTCTTCTGTTACCCAAGGATTTCTACTAGCCCTCGTCTTTTTACCAACTAGATCCTCTGCTGCCTTCACTACTTCATCCCTCAGAGCTACCCATTCTTCTTCTACTGTATTTCTTTCCCCCATTCCTGTCAATTGTTGCCTTATGCTCTCCCTGAAGCTCTGTACAATCTCTGGTTCTTTCAGTTTATCCAGGTCCCATCTCCTTAAATTCCCGCCTTTTTGCAGTTTCTTCAGTTTTAATCTACAGTTCATAATCAATAGATTGTGGTCAGAGTCCACATCTGCCGCTGGAAATGTCTTACAATTTAGAACCTGGTTCCTAAATCTCTGTCTTACCATTATATAATCTATCTGAAACCTGTCAGTATCTCCAGGCTTCTTCCATGTATACAATCTTCTTTTATGATTCTTGAACCAAGTGTTAGCTATGATTAAGTTGTGCTCTGTGCAGAATTCTATCAGGCGACTTCCTCTTTGATTTCTTAGCCCCAATCCATATTCACGTACTACGTTTCCTTCTCTCCCTTTTCCTACTACCGAATTCCAGTCACCCATTACTATTAAATTTTCGTCTCCCTTGACTATCTGAATAATTTCTTTTATTTCATCATACATTTCTTCAATTTCTTCGTCATCTGCAGAGCTAGTTGGCATATAAACTTGTACTACTGTAGTGGGTGTGGGCTTCGTTTCTATGTTGGCCACAATAACGCGTTCACTATGCTGTTTGTAGTAGCTCACCCGCACTCATATTTTTTATTCATTATTAAACCGACTCCTGCATTACCCCTATTTGATTTTGTATTTATAACCCTGTATTCGCCTGACCAAAAGTCTTGTTCCTCCTGCCAGCGAACTTCGCTAATTCCTACTATATCTAACTTTAACCTATCCATTTCCCTTTTTAAATTTTCTAACCTACCTGCTCGATTAAGGGATCTGACATTCTACGCTCCGATCCGTAGAACGCCAGTTTTCTTTCTCCTGGTAATGACGTCCTCCTGAGTAGTCCCCGCCCGGAGATCCGAATGGAGGACTATTTTATCTCCGGAATATTTCACCTAAGAGGACGCCATCATCATTTAATCAACAGTAAAGCTGCATGTCCTCGGGAAAAATTACGGCTGTAGTTTCCCCTTGCTTTCAGCTGTTCGCAGTACCAGCACAGCAACGCCGTTTTGGTTAGTGTTACAAGGCCAGATCAGTCAATCATCAAGACTGTTGCCCCTGCAACTACTGAAAAGGCTGCTGCCCCTCTTCAGGAACCACACGTTTGTCTGGCCTCTCAACAGACACCCCTCCGTTGTGGTTGCACCTACGGTACGGCCATCTGTATCGCTGAGGCACGCAAGCCTCCCCACCAACAGCAAGGTCCATGGCTTTTTTGTGGAAGGGGGGGGGGGTACGGTATACTAAAGCCATTTAAATGTTGTTGGATCTGTGTTTTATTATACGAACTCAGTTATTTGAGCGGCTTGTTTATTGAAATAAATCTGTATTTTCTGCTCAAATGGTCAATAAATGTATAACTCTTGTACTTCCAACCCGAGCTCTGTCAATCGATTCCACCCTTAATGCAAAGGGCCATACTGCATGTAACATTATCAACTTTCATATAATACTCGAGTAACATGGAAGAGCCGAATCACTTCGTGTGCCATCGGCTTCACATCAAATGGACGACTAGCGAAGTGGTTAGCGCAAAACACTTCAGCCGTCTTTGTAGGGACCGACCATTTTGGTTGGATGGATTGCAACGTGCGCTTAACAACGCGACTCTGCGAGGAATGCAGAGTACAGCTGAGTTTAGGAAAGAAAAATTCAGTTTGTGAAATGTTAGCAGTACTTGCTCATCACTTTCAAAAACGGAGAGAAACGTGTTCTGACCTATAAGAATGACTAGTAACTATGTGTTTGATTTCTGCAGGTGCACCTGATACTACACCATATTATGGTACAGCTTCAAATTCTTTTCTGTAGAAGTGTAAACAAAAAAGAATTGGTGTCATTTCAGCCTTAGCCTACTTCTTGATGGTTCCATTACAGCCTCATAGCATAAGCAAGGGATTCAAGATCACCTGCTACATCTGTGCTGGAGCGATGACATCAGTTGAAAACGCCAAGTTGGTGTTAATTTTAGAAATTTTGTTTTATTTTATTTATTTATTTATTTATTTTTGTTTTCACGTGGCAAGACAAAACTATGCTTCTTACACGTCTAGCTACACCAGCACAAACAGAGGCAGTTAAACGCAATCTGTGGTAACACAGGGAAGGTAACTGCAATGGGATTCGCTCTCACCAGTCACTCTATTACTTTTATTTGCGCAGAACTTGGTGTGACAATCATCGTAAGATACGAGAGGAGGTGCTAGCGGAAGTGAAGTTGTGAAGGCGTCTCGTTAGTTGTCCTTGCGTAGCACAATCGGTAGAACACATGTCCGCGAATGGCAAAGGTCTCAGGATCGGGACACGCAGTTTCAATAAGCAAGAAAATTAGAAACCAGCGCACAGTTCGCTGCAAAGTGAAATTTTATTCTATATTGTTCTAGTTTTAATTTGTTTTCTGGTATTTTCAAGATGTTTCGTAAATGACAGAGAGCAATCAAGTACTAATCTCATGTTCACTTATGATAACGTGCATGGAATGTATCAACGTCCCAATTTCTGAACCGAAAATTGCAATTTTTTTATTAAACTATGTTGTTTAACAAATTAGTTCAGTTGCTTTTCTTTAATGAAATTGTTAAGGAACGGTATTCCCGGTGCAGAAACGAAATGGTTAAATTATGTGATTTGGCGAGCAACGCTCCAAGGACCCCTTTAAACGTACCCAATGGTGATACTTATATGGATATTACTGCCATTAATTAAGTTAATAAAAAGTTGTGTATGACTAGGTGGTGGTATCACAGCTGTCGTATACACGTAGTATTGACCACAATCGGTCATATTGAAGGATTATGTGGTAGTACCTATATTCTGTAAAGGGGTAGTGACTTGGAGATCGTCATTCCGGTTACTACACGTACATGCTATTGACCAATGAATTTATTATCCACTATTTAAATCAAGTGTTGAAACCGTTCTTAAATCTAGAACGTGCATACCGAATATCGGTTGTTATATGCCGGTCAATAGTTTTTAAGTGTGTTGACTGGAGCGATGTTCGCCAAGTCACACTTTAGCTTTAAGCATATTTCCGCTCTCATTCCCTAAGTTCAATGACCGTGGTCACCAGGCCCGAATTATGATGCCAGTGGTCCAAACACAGTATTTACAGTATGTGTGTGGATCACCTCCATGGAGGCAAATTGAGTACCCCATTGCCGCCACATTTCCACTACTTTAGTGTTTTCTGCAACTCATAACCAAAAAGTCGCCAAGAAGCTCAATCAGGCACGTGTATAAGTTTCTGACTTGATTCTAGACCATTTCAGGTCAAATATACTAATCTTGAATAATGACCATCTATTTCGTATGGCCCGTATTGCCGGATGTTACAGATTAGATATAGACTTGTTTCTAAGTTCAATCATGTCCATTTGAGTGCTAAGTCAACAAGATGTTCATACGTTGTAGCCATAGCTAAGCAAGTGCTTAACAATTACGTCTTAAAAACTTCTTGACCTAGTCGTAATAATGAAGATGTTGGCTTTATATTATTATTCCCACTCGTAAGTTCTTCTTAGGTGATAAAACTTCGTGCTTAAGCACAAAAATTTTCCTAGATAGGTCATACCTTGTAAGCACATGTCTTCCTCATATCATAACAAATGAATAGTTTATAAATGCTAAGACAGTCGACCTAATTACGTTCTGCACAGGTTAAAATATACGCCCTTTTTCTCAGCTATACCTTTTATTTCACATTACTAGTAAATTCAAGGTCAGGAGTTAAGTTCACGTCTTGTCCCGACAAGTAACTATCATACCCTATCATACCCTCCGCAATATCCTTTCTTCCAGGAGTGCTAGTTCTGCAAGGTTCGCAGGAGAGCTTCTGTGAAGTTTGGAAGGTAAGAGACGTGGTACTGGCGGAATTAAAGCTGTGAGGACGGGGCGTGAGTCGTGCTTGGGTAGCTCAGTCGGTAGAGCACTTGCCCGCGAAAGGCAAAAGTCCCGAGTTCGAGTCTCGGTCGGGCACACAGTTTTAATCTGCCAGGAAGTTTCACGGTAGTTACTGTTATTCTGAAGAACGTTTGGTTATCCCGACTGAAACCTAGGTAAATTGTAGGCAAACAGTGCAACTGAGGCTGTTAATTATTAAAATTATAATTAAAATTTGTAAAATCTGTGTAATATATGCAAAAAAATTTATCTATGTTCTTATATTTCATTTCTGTGTGAACAGTTATCGATTATGTGGATTCTGTCCAAAAGAAATAATCATTTTGCATTTTTATGTTCGTATAATATTGTGTATGTCAATTTTGCAAATCACGTCTGTAGTCGGCGAGTGTGGAAACCGACGCAGACAATTATAATTAAAAATATAACAAAGATATATATTAGCATATTAAGTTGCTTATAAATAGTGGAGGCTTAGGCATTACTGTCTCTGACTTCTCGTAGCCGTGAATGTTGTAAGAGCCAGTGACGCTCTTTCGAGCGCCTAGTTCGCTTTCATTTGTTTTTTGACCGAGAAAGACGCCATTGGGCACTGATGTATAAAACACGCGTGTACTTTGAATTTTAAGTTAATTCTGAATATAGTAATTGTTAGAAATACTTGTAATAATGTGTAGCTAGCTTGTCCAGTATTTCATCCCACATTTTTAGACCTTTTTCAGCGAATTTAGCATTTTTTTGTGACGCAGTGCTGCGCCACGACCGTGGGAGCCCCTGCCGCGGCAAATTCAAACTATAATTGAATGAAAGCAGTTTTCCCGCAACTAAACGGACAGGTAATTGTAAATTAAAATTACTTCTTTCAGTTTCCCGGAAACCACAGAGGAGAATTACAGGTTTTATTATGTCATTTTCAGATGAGCATGGGCAACTGCTGGTGCAATATTAGTGACGTAAATAATTTACGTAAATCAGAGAGTTAAAACTTTACTTGTGTAAAGTCAGCCGTGGCATTCAATAGTGTTCAAACATTAAAAAAAATCCACTGCAGCTTTTATGTTTGGCAAACATTGCATACTGCAACTTCCACGCGTGTAATAAGAGTAATTTCCAGTGCATTTCAGAGACTAAAGTAGAGAAAGACATGTTTAATTTCGTAATCAGTTACGTATCTAAATTAATCACAACATATAAAATTAAGTACGAACATACAATTTAATAAATAGGACCTCTATTCATTTACAGACAACCGTAACAAAAATATTTCATAAAAATATCTTATAGTTTCAAGAGTCATTGAATCAATGTTTCAGGTCTACTGAAATATGCACTGAGGTGACAAAAGTCATGGGATGGCCATGTGCACTGTTATATGTTCCCGTGCACTATGTTATTTATCTGCTTGGTGGTAATAAAATCATGGATTGAACTTTTATGGTCTTTCACACTTTAAAAAAATAGGTAATGTACGCCTGAAAAATTCTCATTTATGGAAAATACGAAACATTTTTTGACGTAATTGGCTACACACTTCTGAACCTGCAATGAAAATAATTTTACCAATTTATTGTGTTTCATTTCTAACAAGCCAGATCAGAGTTATGAGAACATAGTTTTGCAAATTAAAGCTAAATTAAATATCATGCATTCACAGCAGGAAATCTTTTAGTGTTGTGCGTATCCCCACACAATAGATCAGAGTGCACAAAGTTAAAATTTCAACTACAAACACCAGTAGTGAGAACTGCATTTTATCTTTTGTGTTTGCAACGATAATCAACATTTGGTTTACTTAAGGTGCTATGCAATATGAACTGTATCATAGCCAAAGACCATAAAAGTTCAATCCATGATTTTATTACCACCAAGCAAATAAATAACATTCTTTTACATCCAATCAAACTATAAAATCAAAGTGCACGGGAACATATAACAGTGCACATGGCCATCCCATGACTTTTGTCACCTCAGTGCATATTTCAGTAGACTCTTGAAACTATAAGATATTTTTAAGAAATATTTTTGTTACGGTTGTCTGTAAATGAATAGAGGTCCTACTTATTAAATTGTATGTTCGTACTTAATTTTATATGTTGTGATTAATTTGGATACGTTACATACTATCATAATTGTCTTACCTGACTTTTGCCCTAAAAAAGACAGATTTTGTTGTCGTTACTAAGCAAATTAAATTCTTGCATGCATAGAATTGTAGTAGCAAAACCAAATGACGTATGAAGAAATAATCATCGAAACAGTCTTCAATAAATCATTAACCTTTATCACACTTTAAAAATTAGGTAATGTACGCCTGAAAAATTCTCATTTATGGAAAATACGAAACATTTTTTGACGTAATTGGCTACACACTTCTGAACCTGCAATGAAAATAATTTTACCAATTTATTGTCATAGGCTAAAGGAAAGTTACTGATTTCTTCATATTTGCCATATTTCTGGCAGAGAGCACTTTACTTTTAACTATGAAGTTCATTTCAGTCAATGAACACACAAATTGTTTACTAGCTCTACCAGTTGCGACTAACTATTCACTATCAACAGGCCGCGTAATATTGATGTTACTAGCCTCATGACGCATCCACAGGCCAAGAAATATTTACTGGCTCGGCTGTTGCTAGCAGGAACCTGATGATGCACCTATTGGCCAAGAATAATTTTTGGACTAGCGATAGTAAGAGCCCCATGACACAACTTTTAACGAAGAAGCTTTTATGTGCAGTTGATAGCAGTAGCCTTATGACACAGTCACCAGCGAAGAAATGTTTACGAGCTGTTGATAGTGGGAGCTTTATGAAGCAGCCATTGACGAAAAAGTGTTTATACGCTACTGATAGTAACTAATCAGTCGTAACCGGTATAGATATTCATATGAGCCTTCACTGCAATAATCTTTATAGAAGCTCCCTGTATCTATGTATCTATAAGAATTGTTATGAATTTTTGAAAGCTCTTGATTACAGCAATGTGTTTGTAACTGGTTATTATGACTAATTTGCTTTGTGACACACAACTGAAATACTTCACAAATTAGCTGCACACCAGTCTCTCATGCTTATTTTGTAATTAACTTAGAGTCCTTGGAAGGAGCTGAAAGTGTATCACAAGTGCTTTCGAAAACTGTGTAGCACAGCACATACCTGGAGCAGTTTCATACTACATCAGAAAATGCTTTTTTGTTGTCTATTAGCAAAATAATATTGAAAATTTTGCGTATATCGGACATTTATAACACTAATCTTTTGCTTTCAGGAGAAGGGAATTATATCAGTCAACGCGCAGAGAAGAGACTGAACGTGACTTCTTTTTTAAATGTTGTGTAAAACGGCACTTTTTTTTCTTTTGAAACCTGTGTATATGGGCAAATTCAATGACGTGTGACACACTTGGTCCGGACAGGACCTGAAATTAGCACGTTGCGAAACGAGAGTGTATGTATGCGTGAGTCTGTGTGTGTGTGTGTGTGTTTGTGTTTGTGTTTTCCTTTGTCAGCGTGCTCGGTTTAGGGAGGGGATGACCACTGCTTTTTGTCGGCATGTTTAGCATGAAAGGGTGGGAAGTTCTGCAAACATTCAAATGAAATACCAGCGTGAAAGCAGCGCTTCCGGTTCTCTCTCTCTCTCTCTCTCTCTCTCTCTCTCGCTCTCCGTCTCCCCCCCCCCCCCCTCTCTCTCTCTCTCTGTGCGTGTGTGGCCTCGCTGAGTGAAACATGCTTGTAGCTACGCACCTCGCGGCCGCTGCAGAATCCGCACTCACCTTGTCGAACAGCTGTCGCCATTTCTGGAACAGAAAACGCAAAAGGATTTGCGTGAGTCCTTTGGCCGACCACAATACAAATGCTGCTCAGCACAACAGAAATTTAATCAATTGTTTCGCAGTTTTGCGAGCAAGTTGTTTTGGTTTCTCTCTTGAAGCAGTCGCAACGCAATTTGCAATTACTACAGCTTTGGCAGCACGAGCCACGAGCGAGGCACGGGGCAAACATACAGTGTGCGTAGAAACGATAAGTTACATATTCGTGGCGCTTGCACAAAATGCATTCATCTTAAATAAAGAGGGTACTCTGATTAGTCTAAAAAAACTCATATTATGAAACTTAAAACAAAAAATGTCCCGCTGGTACCAGAATTAGACGTACAAAAAGAGAAAGGCTAATGTAGTATATTACAGAGTGCAGCTGCATAACGAGAAAATGTATAAATGCACAGATAATCCAAACAATAATCTCAATTAGAAATGTAACAATAATCCCCTGAGTACAGTATGCGCAGTTTGCGCTTCGTTTTACGAAAAGCTAGTCTTTCATGTATCTCAGTGTTTATGACATCATAATTCCTGAACACAAGCTTTCGCGGCCGAACTCCATTTCGATAAAATTCTTCTGTATGAGTGCGTCATGATACAAAACAACTGACGTTACTTGTATTACTCAAGCAGCCACTATCATGGTGACTCCTTGATGGTTTGTAACGGTAACTTTATATAGAGGAGAGACTGTGTCACGTTGGCGATGTTATCGGGTAGCTAATTTACGAATTACAACGCAGTCGCAGCAGAAATTCACAGAGGTTCGAGAAGGAATTTTTATGTTTAGTCCAGTAACAGACAACAATATTTTATAGCAGGTAATTAATTTCGGCCAGTGATGAACATCTTCAGGTACGAATACAAGCAGTTTTCCAATCATATTTTAGTAAAATATAAGAAATTAACTTTTACAGATAGTTTATTTTTAGACGTGTGATGAGGTGGGGCTTTACAGCTGTCAAATAACTGTGAAATTTTACTGTAGGTGACCATCAGCTGTTTATTTTTCTGCGTACATCATAATTGTTCGCTTCAAATGCTATAATTACAAGCTGGTTACGCTTTTCTTCAGCTTGATAATGGTCAGCTGATCGAAGCCAATGATCATCTACAATGAAGTTTCACAGTAGTGTGTTTATCTCTTCACACATATTAATGAAGTACCCTTTTTTTATTATATCTAGTGGTATAAACTTCTATTTTAACACAAACACAATTATTTTACCAATTTTAAAAGTTAAGGCAAAAGTGTCTTCTTGCTCCAGTGCAGGGTCAGGAGGATTTTGATCACAGGACAAGATGATAAAAGTTCAATATTTTTTATTCTTCCAAAGTATAAGTCAGTACATTGATTAGACATTGATTTGTATTTTTAACGGTATTTAATGAAAGGATTATTGCGCTGAAAATTAACGGAATTGTAGATCAGTATTTTTTATGAACGAAAGTGACCTGAAAATTTTCATCCTCCGAAATTTGGGCAGTCTTCATCCCATGTGTGTAGCAGTAACGTACTATCCAGTCTTCTGGTGGAGGGTCAACGTAGGCTTCATCATATGTATGACACTCGACAGTACCTTCCCTGGAGCTTTTTCTTTGTTGTTTTTAATTTTTCAGTTCCACATCGTGGCCTCCTTACCAGCCAGCATAGGCTTTTATAGGTGAGCATACTAAAATACTTATACTTTACGTAATGTAACTTAACCGTTTATCGACGCATGGTCTTTGTTTACGCATTGACTTAAATTCGAAAACACTTCGACATCGTTTCGACTTGGGAGCAGCATTTGTTGAAGATCTTGGTTCTTCCTTATGCCTCCACTGATAGTCATTAGGTGATCCGTAACGACTTTCACTGGGTTGGTCGCTGGCGTCTGCAGTCGGAGCAGGACAATTTTCAGTTTCGATGTGATCCATAAGAACAAAACGATCTGTGGTTTTTGCCACTACAGTATTATGCTCATTATACACAATGGGATCATAAGGTCAGATCTCCCTTTCTTTGAACCTGTTAACTGCATTACTGACAGCAGATGCACTGAAATAAGCAGTGCTTAATAGATGACGAGTTCGTCAACGTGTCCCAGTCGGCACTGTTAAAAAGTCTTTGTTTTTTGGGGGATAATTAACACAAATGAGACACGAATAAATAGTGGCTGAGGAATGCGCATTGTATTTTTATTGATTTATAACTACGAATAACGAAATACCTTACCAGTTTTTGCAACAGCGTTCATGTTGAGTGTTTTGAAAATTACAACACGTCAAGCAACATACACGACATTTACTTAAAGCGGACTATGCTGACGGCATTGTACTATCCAGTTTTCTGGTGGAAGGTCAACGTGTAGCTCATCGTACCTTCTCTGGAGGTTTTTATAAGTCGTTTTAAATTTTCCTGTCCTACATTGTGTGCATCTTTATGGGCCAACATCTGCTTTTATAGGGAAACGTACTAGCACTCTTGCGCTTTAAGTAATGGACTTATGCTTTTATTCACGCAAGACTTCGACAGCGTTTGGGCTTGAAAGCAGCATTTGTTGAACATCTTGGTTCTTCATTATGAACTACCTGGTGGTCATCAGGAGATTCATTTTGAGTTTCATTGGGTTGATCTTCGGGCCTGCAGCCTGAGCAGCAGAATTTTCAGGGTTGCCACGGTCCATACCAATGGCACAATCTGTGGTTTTTGCCGCAGCACTGTTATGCTCGTCAAACACAAAGCCATGTGAAATAAGCAGTGCTCAATAGAGGAAGAATTCGTTATATCACAACAGGCATATCAATATTTCTTACATTTCTAAACATGCACTTATATTATTTTTCATTAATGACTGGTCAAATCTAGTATTATATAAATGTTGTGAAATAGTTATCGAATAAGCATCCGCTGCAACAGAAAAATTAATGAGATTTACTGAGACAATGTAATGTGTACACTGGCAATGTCAGAGATTCGGCATTGTGTAACTTTTTTGGGATCGATGAGTGGTGGAGTGTAGAGAAAGAAATATAGATATGGTGGAACTCTGAGAGGGAATGGACCGCAAGAGTTGGTGAACCGGGCATAGCGGTGACGAAAGCAGCAAGTACTTGCATTTACGAGTTGCAATGCAGGATACAAGGGATATTGTTTGTTGCCTACTAACTATGAGGCTCCGAGAGGCATAGAAAAAGAGTACTGATGAGAAGCAGCAATCATTTGGCCACTGCAATCATCAAAAACATTAGCATCAGGAAGCGGGCTGTAGTATTTTGAAAAGATGGAAGTGTTGCGGTCGAGCTACTAAATGGTTCAAATGGCTCTGATCACTATGCAACTTAACTTCTGCGGTCATCAGTCGCCTAGAACGTAGAACTAATTAAACCTAACTAACCTAAGGACATCACACACATCCATGCCCGAGGCAGGATTCGAACCTGCGACCGTAGCGGTCTCTCGGTTCCAGACTGTAGCGCCCAGAACCGCACGGCCACTCCGGCCGCCGGTCGAGCTACTACTTCGCTTCTGCTGCAGTAAGAATGGCACGATCAGACCACTACAGTCTTTCAGCAGTTTGAAACGCTTACCAGTGTTTTGAATAATATGAACAATATACGTTTTATACGAAATGTAGGCAGGGGTAATCGTTTTCAAAACTCACTTTTGTCTGTAACACAATCGAAGCCCTTTCCGTTCTGTATTTCGAGTAGCTGAAAAAGTGAGAGTATACAGTGTTTAAGACTGTAACAGTAGTATCAATGACGACCGCCGGCCGGAGTGGCCGAGCGGTTCTAGGCGCTACAGTCTGGAACCGCTCGACCGCTACGGTCGCAGGTTGGAATCCTGCTTCGGGCATGGATGTGTGAGATCCTTAGGTTAGTTAGTTTTAAGTAGTTCTAAGCTCTAGGGGACTGATGACCTCAGATGTTAAGTCCCACAGTACGCAGAGCCATTTGAACCATTTTTTTTTTTCAGTGATGACCATTATTGTATTCAGTGAACACTCTATTTTAAATTCGACGCTTGCGCGTGTTTGTGCTCACCTTAGAAACGGCCATGTCCGCTGCTGAATAGTCGGAGAAATTACGGCATGCTAGAACCTATAGCGCTTGAGAATGTCATGTGACCGAGCGAGGTGGCGCAGTGGTTAGCACACTGGACTCGCATTCGGGAGGACGACGGTTCAATCCCGTCTCCAGACATCCTGATTTAGGTTTTCCGTGATTTCCCTAAATCGTTTCAGGCAAATGCCGGGATGGTTCCTTTGAAAGGGCACGGCCGATTTCCTTCCCATTCCTTTCCTAACCCGAGCTTGTGCTCCGTCTCTAATGACCTCGTTGTCGACGGGACGTTAAAAAACACTAACCTAACCTAATGTCATGTGAGCCCGAATTTGGCCAGTAGTGAGAAAGTAAATAGAATAAATACGTGTAAGCAACAGCCGAGATGGAAGCATTATTTTCTCCTCCAACAAGCGTACTCGTACAGCTGAGGTACCCCACACGAAAAACAGGATCGACATCTACAGTCGGTCCTAAGTTTGAAACTTTAGGTTGTGTTTACGTAATCAAACTAATTAATCCAAATTTGAATAGTAACAACTACCGAAGTTTAGAAGTTAATATTTAGAAGACCTTTTGGAAAAATAATTTCTTTCTTGTAGTTAGCGTTAATCCTGTCTAACACAGGCTCTACTGTACTCAATATCTGGCGAATTATTTTGCGGCTCACTCTGAAGATGGCTGAACGTTTTACAGCCGAAATATTAGAAGAAGAAGGAGATTTCTTGCGGCTGCACACCCGAAACTTAATGGAACACTATTTTTATTTAGTTTTGTGGCAGGATTCCCTTCTTTTGTCCGCAGTCGTCAGTTGGAGGAAAGTAATGAGCGCCACATTCTGTACATTGCTTAAACTCTGTTTTGTGTATCACCATATTTTAGCTGCTTGAGTGTCTTGTTTTCTGAGACGGTAATTGGACATCATCCCAGATTTTGCCTAACGAGCATGAAAAACTGCCTAAACCTACAATGAGGCAGCTGCACCACGCACAGTCATTATGTTAATCTGCCGTACGGATTCGATCTGGGTTCGGCTCACCTCCACTCCTCGAAAGCTAGTGCGCAGCCCATTATGTTACACGAGCACGGACCCCCCTGACTCACTAGCTAGTGTGCAGCACATTACGTCACACGAGCAGCTGCCTCCCTGTCTCAATAGGTAGCGCACAACATGTTATGTTATACGAGGAGGTACTTCCCTGTCTTGTTAGTTACTGCAGAACACAATACGTTATGTGAGCAGGTACTTCCCTGCACTTCTAGCTAGTATACAGTGAATTACATTATAAGAGCAGGTACCTCCCTGTCTCGCTATCTGGTGAACACCACATTACATGGTATAAGCAGGCGGCTCCCTATCCCGCTAGCTAGTGCACAGTACAGTCCGTTGTACGAGCAGCTACGTCCCTATCATGCTAGATACTGTGCAGCATGTTATACAAACAGCTACCATACAGCGCGTTATGGCATACGAGAATTTACCTCCCTGTCTCATTAGCTAGTGCACAGCATGTTACATTATCCGAGCAGGCTCCTGCTAGTTAGCGCACAGCACGTTACGCTATATCACCAGGTATCTCCCTCTCCGGCTAGCTAATGAGCTGCACGTTACATTATATGAGCAGGCACTTCCCTGTCCTGCTAACTAGTGCACAGCTTGTTACGTTATACGCTAGCTGGGGCGCAGCATGTTACGTTATACGAGCAGGTACCCCCTGTCTCACTAGGTAATGTGCAGCACGTTATTTTATACAAGCAGGTACCTCCCTGTCCCAGTAGGTAGTGAAAGGCGCTTTATTAAATTATCCGATCAGGTACCTCCCTCACTAGCTAGTGGACAACGCCTTACATTATAAGAGCAGGTACCTCCTTATTTTGCTAGCTAGAGTGCAGAGGATTACATTGTATGAACAGGTACCTACGGCAAAGAATATAATTTGGGAAATTTCCGTAATTTAATGTTATCCATTACGGATGTGAGTTAACGGATGTTAAGTTCTTAGAGTAATAACTGGTAGCATTAATCGTATTTCTAACCTACAGACAGCTCAACGACGCCTTTCGAAGGACAATGTTCTCATCGTCAGGGTTGTAAACCTTAGCTCATGAAGTTATAACACCAAAATATTTACCAACAATAATAACTGCGGCGTTTATCAGATAAAATAGAATAACAGCACAGTGGACTGTAGGGCCTCATCTTACATTAAAATCGTCGATGTCAGGCAACGGCCGTTCCATCCCGTACGGCACATTACATCAGACACCTGGGCTCTAAAAGAGTCAAACGGACGCTTCTGCAGAAATCCGGAGATCTTGTGATCCGGCATGCCAGCGGTGTTGTAGTGTAACTGCAGCTGTTGGCCCAAGCATAACGCTACCTAATTTCCTCATTTTCGAAGCCTACGATCGTCACCCTCCAGCTACTCCATTAAAGGGGTATTACAAATTTACAATGATGTATCTGCCCTACAATGATTCTACACTACTGGCCATTAAAATTGCTACACCACGAAGATGGCATGCTACAGACGCGATATTTAACCGACTGGAAGAAGATGCTGTGATATGCAAATGATTAGCTTTTTCACATAAGGTTGGCGCCGGTGGCGACACCTACAACGTGCTAATGTGAGGAAAGTTTACAAGCGATTTCTCATACACAAACAGCAGTTGACCGGCGTTGCCTGGTGAAACGTGTTCTGATCCCTCGTGAAAGGAGGAAAAATGCGTACCACCACGTTTCCGACTGATAAAGGTCGGATTGTAGCTTATCGCGATTGCGGTTTATCGTATGGCGACATTGCTGCTCGCGTTGGTCGAGATCCAATGAATGTTAGCAGAATATGGAATCGGTGGGTTCAGGAGGGTAACACAGAACGCCGTGCTGGATCCCAACGGCCTCGTATCACTAGCAGTCGAGATGACAGGTATCTTATCCGCATGGCTGTAACGGATCGTGCAGCCACGTCTCGATCCCTGAGTCAACAGATGGGGACGTTTGCAAGACAACAACCATCTGCATGAACAGTTCGACGACGTTTGCAGCAGGATGGACTATCAGTTGGGAGACCATGACTGCGGTTACCCTTGACGCTGCATCACAGACAGGAGCGCCCGCGATGGTTTACTGAACGAAGAACCTGGGTGTACGAATGGCAAAATGTCATTTTTTCGGATGAATCCAGGTTCTGTTTACAGCATGATGATGGTCGCATCCGTGTTTGGCGACATCGCGGTGAACGCACATTGGAAGCCTGTATTCGTCATCGCCATACTGGCGTATCACCCGGAGTTATGGGATGCCATTGGTTACACGTCTCGGTCACCCCTTGTTCGCACTGACGGCACTTTGAACAGTGGACGTTACATTTCAGATGTGTTACGACCCGTGGCTATACCCTTGATTCGATCAGCGCGAAACGCTACATTTCAGCAGGATAATGCACGACAGCATGTTGCAGGTCCTGTACGGGTCTTTCTGGATACAGAAAATGTTCGACTGCTGTCCTGGCAAGCACATTCTCCAGATCTCTCACCAATTGAAAACGTCTGGTCAATGGTGGCCGAGCAACTGGCTCGTCACAATACACCAGCCACTACTCTGGATGAACTTTGGTATCGTGTTGAAGCTGCATGGGCAGCTGTACCTGTACACGCCACCCAAGATCTGTTTGACTCACTGCCCAGGCGTATCAAGGCCGTTATTACGGCCAGAGGTGGTTGTTCTGGGTACTGATTTTTCAGGATCTATGCACCCAAACTGCGTGAAAATGTAATCACTTATCAGTTCTAGTATAATATGTTTGTCCAATGAATACCCGTTTTTCATCTTCGTTTCTTCTTGGTGTAGCAATTTTAATAGCCAGTAGTGCACAAAGCCGCTAAGAAAGGTGATTTAGTTGTCTTTCACTTACGCGTTCAGAATATTGCCCTGTTTTTTTCATGAATGGCGATCTCCGATAATTCTAGCAAGTCGAGTATACTGCCGTTCGTTTCTATGTGGAGCCCACATCAGATCAGTAGGCCGCGGCCTGTTGTTGTGTGCAGTGCGAGATGGAAAGGCCACTGACACGATGTTGACGATTTTAATGTGAGATGAGGACCCATACTCCAATGTGCTTTTATTCGTCTAGGACAGAAAAACTTTCCAGCGTTACCAATTAAGTGCAAACATTTCAGTAATTTCTTTTTTATTTTAGATTAATTAATCTTTGTGCGTATAGTGATTGTATCGATGGCTTACCTATCGTATTCCAACACTGCAATAGCGTTTCGTTGGTTATATAAGGATATTTCTATTTCAGTTACTGAAATATAAAAAAAATATTTAATCATAATCCTAACTAACCAGTCTGATTTCAACTTTATAATTACGATTTCCGTGAGTCTTCACTCAGACAGTGTAATTGATGGTCATTCTGTTGCTTAGTTATATGCTTTCCCACGTGGTTCTGTTCAAAATTGCGGCATTATTAGACACACGTAACCAAGTTAATGAAATCTAACAAAGTAGGAAGGTTACAAAGTCTAGTGCAAAAGTACTAATTGGTAGTTGTTAACGTTACTGCAAGAACAATATTCTATATATCAGTTGAAAGGCCACCCTGAAAACCGTTGGTATACGGAAAACGGAGTTGGCGGAAATGGAGCGTATCAGCAGAAACCGACCGTCCAAATTGACGTCCCGTATATAAATCCGGTGACGTATAAATGAAATGCCCCGTCGGCTTGACAGCCTGGACAATCATCGTGTCAACACCGCTCTCGTGCAGCGGCGCGAATTAGCGCCCGTGACGTCACGAATAACGGTCGCCCATTCTCCCGCTTTAATGGCGAGAAATCGACTGCCTGGAGCTGTCCACCGCGACATTATTACGTGAGCCCGCCTGTGAGAGCGCGGGAGTCACGAAATAAAAAGACTCCTGGTTTCAGCTAGAGCACACGGAGATCACGCAGTCGAGGAGAGAAGCGCTTTTTCTCTTTCAATATTTTTAAAACTGAGATTCGCTCTCATTGGGCATCGTAGCCGCTTCTGTCTCGTAGTATGAGAACGTAAGAAAAATTTTAAAAAGCAAAGCTCGAATTTCCCGGGAATCTGTTTATTCAGGTTTATACTGGAAATGCCGGTATTCCTCTTTCGCTTTAGGATACGTAACTGGAGGATCCATTTTTTTTTCCTTTTTAAATTTTCTCTCGCAGAAAGCTGGATAACACCGTCATCTCGCTCTTTTCAGTGAGAGTGTTTTTACGCATCGTTTTTACTTCTGTTATCTAGTGTACTTCTTATTAATTTTATCATGGCTGGGGTTCAGAATCACGAAAAACTTTCTCAGTGATATCATAGGCAGCATTGACTGTAGGAACTGTTTATTTTCGGTATTGAAATTTCACACTTCAGGCCATTATCAAAAGAGTGTGTTTTAGCATATTTCAAACTTCACATGTCTTCGGACATGTGCAGATGTTATCGTGGTGTCTGAGCCTTTTAACAGTGTTACCATTTCCAGCATGAATCTCAACAAACGACTGGCCTTGTACACTGTTTACGTGTGAACTCGGGACCTTTGCCTTCCGCGGGCTGCACCGTATATAACCATAAATAATATTAGTTTATGTGCACTCACGACAATTAAAGTCATACGTTGTCGAAAGCAGTCAAAAACATGCCGCAGAAAATATTTGAAATTGTGTAAAGCTGTTACGGCCAAATATAATTTGAAGTTTAAAATCAATGGTACAATAACGAAAAATACTTCAAACATGAAGCCAGCTGCCATGCTTTTGAACCTTCCATATGTCCCATGTTTTTCACATTCTTTGCACTGCATTCTGCTACACAAATACAATACAGAAGTCAACAGAGAAAAACGTTGATGGGATAAAAAGAAGAGTTACGGTTTTCAGTAAGAATTCATTTGCCTTAATACAACTTATTACAAGGAAATTAAAAGAAAACCAGTTATCAAAGAACTCATCGTTCAATTTTGAAGGCGTTCGATGATATCGTTAGTCAGCTCCAAGGAAGTCTCGACTCAGGACCTGCAGTGATATATTTCTACATTAATTGTAAATGACATCAGTAGATAATTTCAGGATTTAGAAACTCAATTTCAGTAGTATTTCAGTTTGTATATTACATTTTGTTTTCAGCAAAATTATGCAAAAGTAAGAAGAACGAGTTACTCATGTCATTTCCCAAACCTTTATTTGGAGTTCTGCTGTAATGTTTTTAATTGTTACTGAAGAACAAATGTAGGATTTTTCTGAAAAACAGTGACTGGTAACAGTAAACTTGATTCATTTAATGTCAATAACAGGCACGGTAAAGCCTAACCTAAATATTTGCATTTAAAGGTTTCCTGAAAGCTTTAAACTATCAGTCACATAAATGAAAAATATTAGTTCTTTTTCTATATTCATTCAGAACTGTTTAAAATAGCGTGAAATACAGGTACAGTGACCTAGAATTGAAAAGGGAAAGTGAGTTTAGTCCATTTATCTTAGTAAATGAAAGGTGGTTGGTCAGTCATGAGAAACTACTTCATTCCAGTGAGTGAGTGGTTCAGATTTGATCCCTGAAGGAACTGTTTCGGCCATCTCTAGTCAGGCATCAAATGTGTCCACGAAAAGAACAGCTCCCAGAAAACAGCACTGGGTCCATGGTCACTGGCCGCAGTGCTTCAGTGACAGTCAGTGTGAGATGTGGAGGGCTGTGGTTTAGGCCGAGGCTGCCAGATTGGGCTGGGCTTCGAGATGGGTGAACAATGGTAGTGAATTCCTGGAGTGACATGGAAGAAAATCTCGTGGATCCAAGGGCTTCAAGAGGCTGGTGTGGCGGATGGTACCATACTTGACGACGATCAGAATGGACGGAGCTGCCATATAGCCAACAATCTGGTGAGGAGGTTACATTTTTTCCAGGTCAGATCCACAACCTTGCCATGGAGATGAGGGAACAGCTTCAGCAGATTCTATGGAGAACTACTTGAATGCTTGTACAGTTAACGGTGGCATCCTGGTGGCATGGTGTCTGAAATGAGTGCAACGTTTTGTGTGTGAATAGGCAGTAGGTGCGAACACTTGTAAATAAATTCCTACATGGAAGTTTGAGAGTGCTGTGCGTATGGCACAGAGGCGAATGACAGTGTTGGTTGTGTCAGTGAGCAGGTCTGAATGGTGAGTAATTCTGTGGGTTTGATTAAGCTAATGCTGTAAAGGTTTCTTGTTTTTCAGTATAACAACGAATAAGATAATTTCAGTGGTGTTCAGAATTGCTTCAGCACTAATTTCTTGAATGTAAACTAGCTATTCACTCATGGCCTTAATTGTCAATGTATGTATACGGATAACTATTTATTTGGACATAAGCATGGGTAGGTTGCTAGTGTCTATTAGTAGATGGTGTCCTTGTTGCTGGTGTTGGTAGTTACAGTAGAACAAGGTGAAGTTAGAGGGTAAATATTTGATCGGAAATAAATTGTTATTGGGCTTCGCAATTTTTCGGTTATCTTATTTAATGATGGCAGTATGTCCAATGCTGCGAGCTGTTGTATTATTACCTAGTCTCCCTTATTTTCTAGTTTTGTATTGTTCTGTTTTTGTTAAGGATACTTTGTTTTTGAATGTTCTGGTACTTGTTAAGTTTTCGAACAACAGAGGAGAATTATATTGTTTTTTCTGAAAGTGATTTCGGTTTCGTTACTTAAATTTTTTTATGTTATATGAATTATTATCCCGCCTCTGCACAACGCTAGCCTGAATTCCACTCCACGTATACTCCACGCTAGAATTCCTTTTGTGTTATACTTATTACTTTTTGCTTTATTCGCATGTTAATTTCAACCATTTAAGCTCCATATCTTCGTCCCGAACCTTACTTGATATTCACCACTCTGATACTCTATAATTTATTTCCTGTTACTGTTGCTCATTAAAAATATTTTCCTACATTTCTTTACATATGTAGCAGTACTTGTAATCATTGATGCTACAACAGACTTATGGCCACTGATTCACTCATCTGCGTTAACTTATTCGAAAAGTTCGGTTCTAAGACGCTGTCTAAGAAGAAGTCCTCACGAATCTGTTCTCTAAATGACCGCTACAGGCATTTCTCGGAAAAAAAACGTTCTGAACAAAATACACAATTCTCGGCCTCAGGCACCAGTAATTGTATGGCTCTCCCTTTCTCCAGCTGGAAAATTGAAGTTTTCACCTTTTACAATAGCATGACCGGGAAATTTACACGCTAATGTTTTCCCAGTACTGTCTGATGCGGTCTGCCACTATAAATGAGACAGGTGGTCTATAAAAGCATACAGTTACCATATTTGATCTACTTTCGTGCTTGTCTTTACTCAGATTAGTTCACATTAGGAATCTGATGTACAATTAACAGATCCTATCGTGTTATCTATGGCAATAAATACGGCGCCAGAAATGGTGTCTAGGCTAGCCTTGTGATATTATGCACTCTGAAGTTGCCAGATTCATTGCCGACAATCCTTGCAACAACTGACCAAAACGAGGTGTGAGGTGGCAGATAGGAAGGTCGGAATGATGAAGTGTGTTTGCTCAAGAGTGCCTTCACCCAAAAATTTAATTTTCTTGCACCTAGAAGGGAAACTAAATAGACTACACACAGTCAAGACTTGTGTTATATTAATAAGATAATGAATTTGTGAAAGTTTATACTTAATAATATGTATACTGTATTTATCCTCTTAAAATACATTAAAATAAGTTTATTTTTACATTACAGATATATTTAATTTCCTTTCCTGTTTAAGAGGATGAGATAAATTAGCAACCTTGCAAAGCAAAGTCGACAGTCTTCGCTACAGTGAAACCTGTGTCTATAACTATTGTTCTAAGGTTTGTCGCAAGAAAATGTTAATCGCACTTATTTTATTGTTCTCAGACCAGCTGGAGGTAATTTGATAGCAATGTTTGTACACAAGAGCGCTGCATATATTGTAGCAATCAATTATTTAGTGGACAGCTGCAATATAATATTCAGAGAAGAATAAAATAGATAATTTGATTGGTAAACGGGAGAACTTTTCCGAGTTTGTCTGTGGATAATGTAGATTTAGATTCTAGACTATGAGCTGGTTGATTATTAACACAGTTCTTAACAGTAGTTTCACTTTGTACACGTATGTCCTCATTGACACCAATAGAAATAAATTTTCAGTTTTAAATTGCAATAAACCTTAAGTGGTAATTGTAATCAAGCATTTATTATTACTTCCATTTTCATTCAATAAAATGAGAAATTTAAATATAATCTTCTTGCAAAGCGCATAATAAAGTAACACTGACGTGTTAGTATAATCTGCTGAAAGGCGGGGAAACCAGAAATTCTGAATTTTCTTTAAAAAAAAAATGCCTTCTTAATTCATTTATGGTGAGCAAACAGTGAAGAGGTGATTTTCTTAATTAGGACTGAGAGGGTTGTTTTGATTAAAGGACAAACTCATAAAAGGTATGAAACGAAACACGGTATTAATCTGGTGAAGGTAAAGAAACTACATTTAGTCTTTACAAAGCTACGAGAGAAGTACACGTGTTGTTGCGGTAAGAAATAATAATGGCTTCTGAACTGTGAGATGAAGCGACTTTAAATAAAATCAAGTTTGACGAACGTCGCAAATAAAATCTTAAATTAGAAACAATTTGAGAAAACTGTTGAAGGGCGAAGTTATTGAATCCCCAGCTGAAACAAATATGGTAGACAATATTTAAAGAACCGTAGGTGCGAGTTTTTGTGATTGGTTACATTTCAAGAAAGCACTAACCGTAATTAGCATTTTATTTATTTTTTAACTCTGGATGTCCTAAGATCGATTGCAACACAGGTGACATAGTTCGTCCTGCTTATTATTATTATTATTGTATTATTACTATAAAAACAGCAAGCCACGACATAATAATGTTTCTAGTTGCTTCATTGATGTGTGAAGAATGCGTGTGTGTGTATGTGCGTGCGGGTGTGTGTGTGTGTGTGTGTGTGTGTGTGTGTGTGTGTGAATGCAAAGCTGTAGCTACTGGGTTACCTCTGCAATCTGGGTGATTTCGCAATCCCCGCATTTTGAAGAGAACTGAATTTCTTCGACAATATCCAGATTTAACTGCTGTTCATTGGCAACTTAAAAAAAAAAAACTTCTTGTGAAGCTGTAGATAACTGATTTCACGAATTGGTGTTGAACTTCGTTCCACATAGCCATAATGCGGACTTTCAGGCTCACAATTGTTGCGAGTACGAGCAGAAACTGTGATCTTTCTGTCAGTGCATTTGAGAGCAGAAGAGTAGATGGCAGTTTCATTATGGGTTTTAGCCAGCAGTTCGTAAACAGTGTTCAGCGAACAGAAGCGACCACAAACACGACGTTTATGTGGGCAGCTTACATTTGAGCGAGCAGTAACTCTCCGATTGTGCTCATTACGGCAGATTGCAGCTTTAGAAGTGGACCGGGAATTCAAACGTATCGCATGTTGCGTGGTTTTGCGGAAACAAAGGATTTTTGGTTGCTGAATTAATGAGTTCTTGCGTGGAACCTCAAGCGCCGGGCGCTGAAAGGTTATATCCTTCATACATGTATTCTGTTAGAATACTAATTATTACTTTATTACATTTTAAGTGTGTGTTATTGTCTTTCAGTGTACATAAAGTAGCGTCAATTGAGACAAATGTGGCTGTTGTGGGTTGATGTTTCACTGGGATGACTGTAACAGGGAAGCCAATAAAGTATCAGATGAGGCTGTGGAACAGGGAAGAAAGATTTGTGCCCCTAAGGGAGAATTAAGAATGACGTAATTTTGAATTACATAGGTTGAGGAGGGAAAGACTTCAAATTCCAGTTAGTAATTAGTTTGACTTGTTACCTCAAACAGAATAGCCTCAAGGAGGTTTTGGCCAAAGTAGAGTGCAGCACACTCATAGGAACAACTTTAAGGCAAGGTCGTTAGAAAAATTGCTAGGTAGCAGTGACAGGAGGTGAGTAGGCCAAATGCTACAGTGAAACCCAGGTGTGGAATATCAGGCCACACGCATAGTGCCAAGATCAGCCAGGTGATGGAGAACTAGGAGCTTTGTGAGAAGATTTTGATGTAGATTCTGTGATAACAGGAGGAGCATGAAATATCCGAGATAGAATCTCTTTTTTATGTCATTTTTCGAAGGACGAAAGTGAGAACCAAGTCTGCATGGTCATGGGATTAGTCAATACATGGAATTATAACAAAAGATTAATAATAGATAAAATGAAACATATACGAATCCTACACATACGACAAGCCAAAAGTGTAAGTACACATAACCAAGAACGTAACAAAGGAATTAGCTTATTTTTTTATTTTTCCTGAAGTTCTTCGAAAGGACAGGAGTGGGAGATGAGGAAACTTCTCAGCTGAGACTTCAGAGTGTATGAATTACTGCTAAGATTTCTGAGTTCTTGTGGCGTGGATGCAGCAGAATACTGCACGCCTTTCTGTACATGGATCAAGGAGGTGCATTCCTAACGGAGATTAGATTTCTGTCTAGTATCCGTGGGAATAAGCTGATATTGTTAACAACAAACGTCATTAAAGAAGGTATGTATTGAAAGGGCAATGTCAGAATTCCCAGACCCCTAAACAGGGGTCGCCAATTGGTTCGTGAACTTACACCAAATATTGCTCGAACCGCCCATTTCTAAGTAAAAAATACCCTTTCTGAATCACCAGACTTACCCCAGAAAATAATACCATGCATCATATGCGAATGAAAAGAAGCAAAGTTGACTACTTTTCGTGCTGGACTGTCACTTATTTCAGATACTGTTCTGATGATAAATAAAGGAGAATTCAGTTTTTGAACAAGATCCTGAACAAGGGCTTTCCACGACAGTCTATTATCTGAACGATAAGAAATTTGAACTGTTCAGTCTCACCATCCGTACGTCCATTCCGTGTAATCAAAATGTAAGGTTTTGTTGAATTGTGTGTTCGATACTATAAAAACTATTTTGCATTAACTTGTCTTCTACAAGCTATGAACTTATGTCTTGAACTGCATTATTTGATAATGTGTCAAAATTGTATGCAACGTCCTTCACTACGATGCTGGTGTCATCAGCAAAGAGATATTTTAGAATCAGCTGCAATACTAGAAGGCATATCATTTACATCAATAAGAAACTGTAGCGACCCCAGCACCGACCTATAGGGAAAAGAAATTAGATAAGTAAGTAAGCGATGAATAACGATGGGAATTAAAATCTGATGTAAGAGGAAGAGGGAAATTTATATAAGCGCCAGACTAAGTCAAGATTCAGCGTTACTTGCATCCTACAAAACGCACTGCAATATTTTAAAGAAAGTCAAGAGGATGTGCATCTTGACGACAGTTAATAATGGGAATAATAATATTAAAACTATATGTGATTTTGTCGAAGGGGACACAGGACAGCCAGTCAGCGCGTAAGATACCACAACATTGAAACTAAATGACAATTTTATAACTGATAGTGCACAAGTTGTGCGTACTTTCAACCTTCACTTTCTAAATGTAAAAGCCAAAACAGGATGGAATAGTGCAGTTGACGAACCAATATAATATTAAAAAATTCATTCCACGAAACTTTAGGCAACTAGAAGCAGAACCAATGTCCACCAATGAAATTAATATAACTATAAAATTCTAAAAAACAAAAGCTCATATGGTGCTGATGCAATGTCAAACAGAATTCTGATTAGTTGACTCCAACTTAATAACTGTTGTCCTTAGTAACATAACTGCAATGCATCGCTGGGAGAGGTTTTTTTTCGGAAAGATAAAAATATACAATTGTTAAACATATTATTAAGAAAGGTGACATGAAAGACTTAAATAATTATACTTACTAACATCTTTCTCCGAAATATTCGAAAAAGTAATGTATACAAGAGTAGTTTCACATTTAAAGAAACAATTTACATAGCACATCACAGTTTGGAACCTGAAGGTTACTTAAATAAGAATGCAGTTTATACATTCACTCAGTAAAAATTACAAGCCTTTAATACTAAAATATGGCTAGTTGGCACTTATGCGATCTTTCCGAACCATTCGATTATGTAGATCATGTTACACTTTTAGGGAAACATCGATGGCTCTAAACATAACTGATTTCAATCATATTTAAAAAACACAATGAAAAACGTTGCGCTGAATAATTCAAACAATGAAGGAAGGATAGAAAGATTTAGTGACTGGGGAGTAACGACGAAGGGGAGTCAAACAAGGTCCAGTTTCGAGTCAACTCCTATTCCTTATATATGTGAATGGCCTTCCACTTCACATTCAGCAGCGGAACTGGTACTTTTTGGAGACAATGTTTCTGTTCTAATTAATGCCATTAGAGAGAAAGCAATAGAAGAGATTGTTAACGGTGTTTTTCAAACGATTGTTAACTGATTCTCTGAAAATGGACTCTCCCCAAATAAAAAAAAAGAAGACGAATCAGTATGCAGCCAAATTTTTGGCTGTACATAAAGATGAAAACTTGAGCTGGAAGAAGTATATTTCTGAGGTTCTCAAACAATTAAGTCCACCTACTCTTGCTCTTCGTATTCTTGGAAACAAACGAAAAAAATTCCTGACATATTGTGCGTATTTTCACTCAATAATGTCTTACGGAATAATTTTCTGAGATAAAGCATCACTTAGAAAGACAGTATTGATGGAAAGCAAGCAGTCATCTTGTAGTTAACTCTTAAAGGAGGCAGGCATTTTAACGGCGCTATCGCAGTACATACATTCGCTAATGAAATTCGTGACAAATAAGCTATCACAAACCGAGAAGAACACTGTAAGAAAGAATGATCCACTTACCCATTATTAAAACTATCAGGACCTCAGATCAACATGCAACAACACCACGTTCAAACTCACTTAAATCTCGATAACCTGCCATAGTAGCAGCAGTAAACGACCTAACAACTGCGTCAGACGCTTGTTGTCTTACATAGGCGTTGCCGACCGAAACGAAATATTCTGCCCGTTTACATATCTGTGTATTTGAATACGCCGGCTATACCAGTTTCTTTGGCGCTTGAGTGTGGTGAACCGTATTTGAACAGCAGCGTTGCGAACATACGCAACAAATTCTGTTTGTAAGCCGTTCGGCAATCTGCGAGCATAATGGACGACAGTGACGTAGATGTGATTACAAGCCGGCTGCAGCGGCTCAGCGGTTCTACGCTCTTCAGTCCGGAACGGCGCGACTGCTACGGTCGCAGGTTCGAATCCTGCCTCGGGCATGGATGTGTGTGATGTCCTTAGGTTAGTTAGGTTCAAGTAGTTCTAAGTTCTAGGGGACTGGTGACCTCCGATTTTAAGTCCCATAGTGCTCAGAGCCATTTCAACCATTTGTGATTATAATTTCTTTGCTATGTGAGCAAGAAGTCTATAAATTTACGCATGGGAACGTTGTTGACCTTGAAAAAAACAGCGATGTGGGAATCTTTTCGTGATCAGATTTAGCAACACAGCTGGAAACAAAGACACTACTGGCCATTAAAATTGCTACACCACGAAGATGACGTGCTACAGGCGCGAAATTGAACCGACAGGAAGAAGATGCTGTGATATGCAAATGATTAGCTTTTCAGAGCATTCACACAAGGTTGGCAACACCTACAACGTGCTGACATGAGGAGAGTTTCCAACCGATTTCTCATACACAAACAGCAGTTGACCGGTGTTGCCTGGTGAAACGTTGCTGTGATGCCTCGTGTAAGGAGGAGAAATGCGTACCATCACGTTTCCGACTTTGATAAACGTCGGATTGTAGCCTATCGCGATTGCGGTTTATCGTATCGCGACACTGCTGCTCGCGTTAGTCTAGATCCAATGACTGTTAGCGGAATATGGAATCGGTGGGTTCAGGAGCGTAATACACAACCCCGTGCTGGATCCCAACGGCCTCGTATCACTAGCAGTCGATATGACAGGCATCTTATCCGCTTGGCTATAACGGATCGTGCAGCCACGTCTCGGTCCCTGAGTCAACAGATGGGGACGTTTGCAAGCCAACAACTATCTGCATGAACAGTTCGACGACTTTGCAGCAGCATGGCCTATCAGCTCGGAGAACATGGCTGCGGTTACCCTTGACGCTGCATCACAAACACACGAGCGCTTGCGATGGTGTACTCAACGTCGAACGTGGGTGCACGAATGGAAAAACGTCATTTTTTGGGATGAATCCAGGTTCTGTTTACAGCATCATGATAGTCGCATCCGTGTTTGGCGACATCGCGGTGAACGCACATTGGAAGCGTGTATTCGTCATCGCCATACTGATGTATCACCCGGCGTGATGGTATGGGGTGCCATTGGTTATACGTCTCGGTCACCTCTTGTTTGCACTGACGGCACTTTGAACAGTGGACGTCACATTTCAGATGTGTTAGACCCGTGACTCTACCCGTCATTCGATCCCTGCGAAACCCTAGATTTCAGCAGGATAATGGTTCAAATGGTTTAAATGGCTCTGAGCACTGTGGGACTTAACAGCTATGGTCATCAGTCCCCTAGAACTTAGAACTACTTAAACCTAACTAACCTAAGGACAGCACACAACACCCAGCCATTACGAGGCAGAGAAAATCCCTGACCCCGCCGGGAATCGAACCCGGAAACCCGGCGTGGGAAGCGAGAACGCTACCGCACGACCACGAGCTGCGGACAGCAGGATAATGCATGACCTCTTGTTGCAGGTCCTGTACGGTCATTTCTGGATACAGAAAATGTTCGACTGCTGCCCTGGGCAGCACATTCTCCAGATCTCTCACCAATTGAAAACGTCTGGATGGTGTCCGAGAAACTGGCTCGTCACAATACGCCAATCACTACTCTTGATGAACTGTGGTATCGTGTTGAAGCTGCGTGGGCAGCTGTACCTGTACACGCCATCCAAGCTCTGTTTGATTCAATGCCCAGTCGTATCAAGGCCGTTATTACGACCAGATGTGGTTGTTCTGGGTACTGATTTCTCAGGATCTATGCAACTAAATTGCGTGAAAATGTAATCACATGTCAGTTCTAGTACAATATATTTGTCCAATGAATACCCGTTTAACATCCACATTTCTTCTTGGTGTAACAATTTTAATGATCAGTAGTGTACTTTTAATCTACCATGCCCAAAAGAATTTCCTCGCACGAGAGTTCGACTGCAATTGTTGGAGACGCTTTCCCGTTAAAAAGCTACTTGATGGGACCTTATCCTGATTCACAGTTAGATGACCAATGGAAAAAGGTATACTGCTACAGACATAACAGAGCTCGAAGAGTTTCAGAAAACTCTTTTGGAACATTGTACCATAAATTTAATATTTATTATCGTGTGATTTGTCTCAGTCCGCAACAAGGTGGGAACGTGATTCTTGCTTGTGTCTTGCACTATTTTCTTATATACGATATAGTGTTGTTTGAGACTTAAGAGTTACGATTACGAGACATTCCTGTTATAGGAGGCAATTTTATAAATAACACTTTACAGATACGGGATCGATTCATAGATTATTTTAATTCCCCGGAATGTATTTTAGTCCGACAAAACGAATTGGTAAACAGGGGATGGCGTCGAAGAGCAAACAAGTAGTAAAGAATGTAATAATAAGCTTGTAGTCACAAAAAATAAAGACCGAAAAATCCGTTACAAAAAGAAAATTAAATGTAATTCGCAGGAATTCGTATGTTATGTTTACTCCCATTTCCCTGGCAATTTCTTTCCAAATGTTGCTGCTTCTGGTACTATTCATATAATGTTCATTTTGAAGGTCATGTAACTGTGCATATCGTCTTATAATACCAATTAGCTTTCCGCGTCTTCTGCCATTTTTGTGAACAAACTTTCGTTTCGTACGTTAAAAGAGCTACGATTTGAATGGCGTCACACTTGCTATACCGCACTAGCGGGACTGGAACTATGCGATGGCGCACGGCGGGTCATACACTAAGCAGACAAAATGTAATGTCGGAGCGATCTGCACCAATACAGACGACGGTAGTATAGCGTACACTGAACATTAAACGGCAGTGCATTGGCAGAGCTGCCGTTGTACTCAGACGACTCATGTGGAAAGTTTCCCGACGTGATTATGGTAGCAAGACGGGAATTAACAGACTTTTAACGCGGAAAGGTAGTTGAAGGTAGACACATGAGCCGTTCCAATTAGAAAACCGTTCAACACTCCGAGATCCAGTGTGTAAGTAGGCTGTTTGGGTTTTTTTATTGGTAACGCCACCTCTGTATGAAAATCACTGGCTGTGCTGTGTGCAGTCTGTAGCTGCTTTGCATTGTTGTAATACTCGCCATTGTAGTGTTAGGCAGCTGGCTGTGAACAGCGCGTAGCGTTGCTCAGTTGGAGGTGAGCCGCCAGCAGTGGTGGATGTGGGGAGAGAGATGGCGGAGTTTTGTAATTTGTCATGAACTGCTATATATATTATGACTATTAAGGTAAATACAGTGTTTGTTCTCTATTAATATCTTTCATTTGCTAACTATCCCTATCAGTAGTTAGTGCCTTCCATAGTTTGAATCTTTTATTTAGCTGGCAGTAGTGGCGCTTGCTGTATTGCAGTAGCTTGAGTAGCGAAGATTTTTGTGAGGTAAGTGATTTGTGAAAGGTATAGTTTAATGTTAGTCAGGGCCCATTCTTTTGTAGGGATTATTGAAAGTCAGATTGCGTTGCGCTTGTGTGTCAGTTTAAGCAGAGTCTTGTATAATTATTCTAAGGAGATGTTTCAAGTGTTGAGAGTGAATGAGAGAATCAAATTTCAATCATTACCTCATGCCACGGACAACAGCAGTGGCCGACAGCTTTCACTTAACGACCGAAATCAACGGCATTTGCGAAGAGTCAGTGCTTACAGACAAGCAATTCTAAGAGAAATAATCGTAGAAATCGATGTGGGACGCATGAAGAACGTATCTGTTAGGACAGTGCGGTGAAATTTGGCGTTATTGGGTTATGGTAGTAGAAGACCGACGCGAGGTCCTTTGCTAAAACTGTGACATTTCCTACAGCGCCTATCCTGGGCTCATGACCATGTCGTTTGGACCCTAGACGACTGGAAAACCGTGGCCTTGTCAGATGAGTCGCGATTTCAACTGGTAAGAGGTGTTCGAAGAGTTCGAGTGTGGCACAGATCCCACGAAGCCATGGGCCCAAGTTGTCAACAAGACACTGTGCAAGTTGTTGGTGCTTCCATAATGGTGTTGGCTGGGTTACATGGAATGGACTGGGTACTCTGATCCAGCTGAACCGATAATTGCTTGGAAATGGTTATGTTCGGCTACCTGGAGACCATTTCCAGCTATTCGCCTTCTTCATGTTCCCAAAAAAACGGTTACATGACGCCGGGACACAATTGTAATTGTCTGGTTTGATGAACATTCTGGACAATTCGAGAAAATGGTTCGATGACCCAGATCACCTGACACGAATCCCTTTGAACACTTTTGAGACATAATGGAGAGGTCAGTTCTTGTACAAAATCCTGTATCGGCAGCACTTCCACAATTATGGACGGCTGCATGGCTCAATATGTGTGCAGGCGACTTCCAGCGACTTGAGTCCATGCCACGTCGAGTTGCTGCACTACGCCAGGCTAAAGGAGGTTGTTGTGACTGATAATTCGCAATTTTTCACAAACATAACTTTTACTGAGGTAAGTTCACAAGGTTGATGACTGAACAACAAACGAAAAGGTAACAATAACGATGCCAGTAAAAGTCTCCTAATTGAGGCAAACAAAAGTTCACTTCTAATTTTCCACAATGTTTCGTGGTAACACACACACACTAGTAAGAGTCCAATTCAGAGACGAAGACGTAATCTTCAGCAGTCGAAGTACAAGAGGTCGGCATCCGTAGTGAACTGAACTTTGGGGCTGGTTCTAGCCCCTAAATAGCTGTCTCCAGCCAATAATGTTTTGGCATAGTGATACTTCCTGCATGCTATGGCTCGAGCTCCCCTTGCAGGAAGTAGTGCTCGGAATATCTGTTTCCATTGTATGTAAATAGGTCGGTGTTTACCATGGTGCTTTTGGTACGCCTTGGATATAGACAACGCCGTCCTCTGTGGTGTAATATGGGTTGCCGGCCCTCAGGGGCTACCTTGGCTCCGGCATAACAAGGATACGACAAGATATTAGTAATTATGCCATGACTTCTGTTACTCTAGCGTAGTTGGTCAACTTCGCCTCGTATTGCTGGACCAAGCAGTCCTGCTGCCTTGTAGTGCGTTCTGTCTCATACGATTTCATATAAACGTATTTGGTGACATCGTGCTCCGCCACTCTGCTGCAGCGCATATCCACTCACTGCGGTCTTACCTTTACCAGTGCACTTCAAGGCAATAGCGTGGACGTAAAGTTTTAGCGTGTTAATCTGCCAGAAAGGTTTTTTATTCTTCCAGAGCGCAGTTCTGCTTCGAGATGAAATACTCTTTTTGGAACGTTGCCACTGCGCGTTTGCTGTATTGATTTACAGAGGACGGAGTGTTTTTGCTGATCGGCGTTTACTCAAATAACGCTTGATTTCGGCCAATGCCGCCTAGTGGCAGGCACAAACAGAGCAGGTGATTTAGTTGGCTAGCGGGTTGTTTTAGACCGCCGTGGCGCCCTGTTCGCAGCTGCGCCCGCTGCCTTGTAATCATACGGGCACAGCGCCCGTCCTGTAATCACACCGGAACAGACGCAAACAGCCGCCGCACGCCGTGTTTTCCAGGCGCCTCACCTGGAACAAGCCCTCTGCTGGTGTACATTCGGTCGCGCCGTGCGTCCGTGCAATGTTGTGGCACTCACTACTTGTTGACACAGTCTCAACATCAGCTTTCTTTGCCCTTGCCGAGCACACAACGTCGAGTGGCTTTATTGCGACAACCTATTAAATGTGACGCTGTTAGCGCGAAGCCATACATTCACGCCTACTTACGTAACTCCGCAAGCAACTGTACAGTGTGTGGTGTAACGACGCAGTCCATTTAAAACGTTAGCACACTTTCGAAACGGACAGAAATTCAAATGGTTCAGATGGCTCTGAGCACTATGGGACGTAACATCTGAGGTCATCAGTCCCCTAGAACTTAGAACCACGTAAACCTAACAAACCTAAGGACATCACACACATACATGCGCGAGGCAGGATTCGAACCTGCGACCGTAGCAGTCGCGCGGTTCCGGACTGAAGTGCCTAGAACCGCTCGGCCACCGAGGCCGGCGACAGAAATTCAGGACGTTAATACACAATACAATTTTCTTTCTCTTATTTGTCAGTTCTTTAAATAATTCGGTCTCCAGTACCTTAATAGAAACGCCAATGTTCTATAAACATGACAAGTAGTACCTTGCGCTAGTGATGTGGGAAACTACACTGATGGAAAAAAATAGCAACACCAGAAAATAATTGATGTACAGTTATAAAATTTCGGGAATACCTTTTTCTAGGTAACATATCTGAGCAGTTAACGTTGCAAGATCACAGGTTAGTGTAAGCACGAGAAAGACATTGGAAATGTGAAATACTGATACATTAATAACCGGTGCAACTGACAAAATGTTGAATGCAAGCATGGAAATGTAGATGCATTGTGTTGTGCAAGTGCCGGATGTCAGTTTGTGGGATGGAGTCAGTGCCTGGAACAGTTGGCGGGTCAATAAGGGGACCGTTAATGCTGTGTGTGGATGATGCTCGAATTGGCGCCCAATGCTATCCCATATGTACTCGATTGAAGAGAGATCTCGTGATTGAAAAGTCCAGTTGTCGACAATTTGTAGCTGGCCGCAGTGGCCGAGCGGTTCTAGGCGCGTCAGTCTGGAACCGCGTTACCGCTACGGTCGCAGGTTCGAGTCCTGCTTCGCGCATGGATGTGTCTGATGTCTTTAGGTTAGTTAGGTTTAAGTAGTTCTAAGTTCTAGGGGACTGATGACTTCTGATGTTAAGTCCCATAGTGCTCAGAGCCCTTTGAACCATTTTTGACAATCTGTAGACAATGTTGGGCTAAAAGACAGGTATGTGGCCGAGTGTTATCCTGTTGGGAGACACCCCGTGGAATGCTGTTCACGAATGGCAGCACAACAGGTCGAATCACCAGACTGACGTACAAATTTGCCGTCAGGGTGCGTAGCATAACCACGAGAGTGTTCCTACCGTCATACAAAATCGCAATCCGGTCCATAACTCCAGTTGTAGGTCCGGTGTGTCTACCACGCAGACAAGTGGATTACGGGCCCTCAGCTGTTCTCTTCGTAACCAACACATCGCCATCATTAACACTGACGCAGAACCAACTATCATCAGAAAACATAACAGACCTCCACGCTGCCCTCCAGTGAGCTCCTGCTTGACACCATTGAAATCGAAAATGGCGTCTGTGAGTGGCCATTACACGTTGCCGTCGAGCAAAGGTCAATTAATGTGGATGGTACGCGTAGTTATTACAGAGAGAGACAGTGGAATTAACGCTACAGGGCGTCTGGTTCGGAGCTGTCCTTGAAGTAACAGATTTGTAACAATTGGTTGTGTCTCTGTGGTGCCAACTGCTGCTGAAGTTGCTGCTGCGGTTCTAGTACGATGGGCCGGAGCCATGTGCCGAACACGACGATCTCCCCTGTCGGCAGTGCAACGTGGCCGTCCTGTCTTCTTGAGGCCGTACATTCTCGTGACCACCGCTGCCAACAGCCATATACAGTGGTTACATTCCTGCCAGATCATTCTGTAATATAGCAGAAGGAACATCCAGTTCCTGGTATCTCTGTTACACGACCTCGTTCAAACTCAGTGAGGTGCTGATAATGACGTCATTATCGCCTTCCGAACATTCTTGACTAACATCAAGTCACCATGTCGAGTGTCCGCCCCCGGTAGCTGATAAAAAAAAAAAGTTGTCAGGGGGCTGATGACCTTAGATGTTAAGTCCCATAGTGCCCAGAGCCATTTGAACAATTTTGAAACTTCTATAAATGCTCCGCTGGAAAGCAATGGGCTGCTGCTCCCTTGAATACTCGAAATTTACGAAAGGGAAATAGGGTTTCAAATCCAGAAATACAAAAAATTGTCACCCTTTAGAGAACTGACTTTTTAAATAATGTCCTTCAGCAGTAAGAGTGTATAACTAACAATATTAGTCGAAAACAAACTCTTTTTTTATGGTGGTGTTGCTCTGTATTGCTGAAAATGGACAATACATTTACTCTCAGATCGAAATGAATAATTCAATTAGTAAAACTATTGTAAACCTGAGGGTTTGTTTGAACAGTACAGTGTTTACCGCAAGGGACTCTTGAATGTGGCACGAAAAATTTGGAAATTTGTGGTAAGTTCCTGTATGACCAAACTGCCGTGGTCATCGGTCCCTAGGCTTATACAATGCTTAATCTAACTTAAACCTACTTACGCTAAGGACAAAACACACACCCATGCTCGAGAGAGGACTCGAACCTCCGACAGGGGGAGCCGCGCGAACCGTAGCAAGTCGCCTTTGACCACGCGGCTACCTCGGGCGGCGATGTGGTATGCTCTTGGCTTCCCTGTCCTTTGGAACCCAGCGAGGTGGCGCAGTGGTTAGCACACTGGACTCGCATTTGGCCATCCTGATTTAGGTGTGCCATGAATTCCCTAAATCGCTTCATACAAATGCCGGGAGGGTTACTTTGAAAGGGTACGGCCGATTTTCTTCCCCATCCTTCCTTAAATTGATGGGACTGATGACGTCGCTGTTTGGTCCCCTCCTCCAAATCCACCATCGCAATGTCCTTTGAACTGACTTACAATCAAGTTACCGTGGGACCTACACTTTGTAACACTACAATACAATTGTGATATTTTTTTCTCCAATATTTTGTGAAAATATTATATAATTTTATACCAGTAAAAGCAGTGAGTTTTCTGTGATTTCGAACTTTCACCTGCAGGTAATTAATATGTTTTTTATATTTAATATGGATTATGTAAAACTAATTTTAAAGTACATTTGTAATTTAATGTAACTTATCGATACAGCAGAATAGTGCCAGCAGGTGAACGTTAAGGAAATTTAGATGTTCTTATACACTTGTAATTGAGTAAAGCGTAATGGTAGCAACAACGCCTCTGGGCGTTGCCTTGTTACGTCAGAGTGCACGCGCTTGGAGCTCCTGCGCCAACCATGATACAAAGTGGACGTGTGTATGTCGTGTAAAACGAGAAGTTTCCCTTTTACGAGGCACTGTGGAGCGACGCACGTGAGTAGAGGAATTAAGCTCCGAGTAACATGAAGAGCCTGCGTCATAAACGTTTGCAACTAACCAGCGTGTTCTCGTACTTACTAGAGCTAATGGTGCGTTGTCGCAGATGCCGACACGCCGGCGTGTTAGCAGCATGTACAACCTATAAGACTAGCTTAGAACCTTTTCAAGGTGTAACTAGTGAATTTCAGTGGAATTTATTGAAAGTTAAATAATAATGCTAATTGTGTGAAATTCTAACTTCGCGATCTCGTCATTATCCTCAGTTATTGCTATGTAGACTAGACTCCTGTCCCATTTCTGTTTTGACTAAACGGAGTGCCATTAATCTGTCTATGGAAGAGTACCATTAAAAAATCCTGTTAGTTTTATTTTGTCGGAATCCATAGATATTATAAAAGTGAGTGTGTGTGTGTGTGTGTGTTTGTGCATGTGCGCGTGTTTGTGTATGTATGTGTATGTGTGTTCCACATCTCCTCCTAAACCGCTTGACTGATTTCAACCAAACTGGGTACACGTATACCTTATTGTCATGCGACAATCACCGTAGGGTAAGATCCACCTGCCTATCAAAGGGGTGGGGGTGAAAAAGCAGCGTACCCCTCGACGCGTGAGTTCTCAGACTTCATTAATCCAATATTTGAAAATGAGAGCACTTAGTGATTTACAACAAACTTATATACAGTTTCAAAACTTTTCAAAGAATATTCTCGTTGACATCCCTTACAAAATGATGAAAGGAAAAAATATTTATCGCTTAGCACTTCTCCTCAGTTCATGCAGTAAGAGAACCGCATGAGGAATGACATTACAGTCTATTACAGCAGATTCCCGCTAATCCGAACCCCGGTAATCCGAACGTTCGGTTAATCCGAACATGAAAAATGTAGTCTAAGTATGGAAAACTGTGCGGTAAACTGCTGTACATACACACTATTTTAATTTACACAGTACAGTAAACATGTATTAGAAAAATTGGCAAGAAAACATTACGTTTAAACAATACATAACAATGAAAGAAAAGCTGTCAAACTTACTAAAATACAGCAGACATTTATCCCTGCTTTTTAGATGAAAAAACTCAGACATTGTTTATTGGCGTAATGAAGACAGTTTGTTATACGACGCATAGTTGCACCATTGTTTTATAAACATCAAATAAGCAGGTGTAGCAGTGGGCTGTTGATCCAAACAACGTAGCGCGAGGTCAAGGGCTCCTGCTGCGTCACAGTGTGGCACCAGCTTTCAGGCTCCTTGTCAGTCCTCTTCTTCCTGGTCTTGAGTCACAGCAGCAACTAAATATGCGTCACTAAGGTTCTCCACACATGACCCATCCTCTGCCATCCACTCATCTACGTCTCCTTCACTATCTTCTTCACATACAGGGATTGTCTGTATCATTTGCAGTAGATTTCCTTCTTTATTTTCGACTATGTTGCCCTGAAATTCAAGAGATGTCCACAGTTTTCTCCACGATTTTCTCAGAGTATTTTCTGAAATATTCTGCCATGCCTCAGCGGCCCAATAAGCAACATCCTTCACACTGGTCTTCTTTATTTTGTCCAATAAAGGAAATCTATTATCTTGCATCAGCATTCTTAAAGATTGTTTACTGTAAATCAGTTTTAATGTTTGCAGTACGCGCTCGTCCATCGACTGTAGAAGTGGTGCAATATTCGTCGGCAAAAACTTCGCCACAATTTCTCCATCACGTAATTCCTCAGTGCTGGGGTGAGATGGCGCGTTATCAGTCAAAAGGATTGCACGGGGACACAAATGATTTGCCTTAGAAAACCGTCCAGCAGAGGGAACACACTGGCCGTCAAACCATTCTTTGAACGGCTTACCATCCATCCATGCTCTTTTCTGGTTGCGATAATATAAAAGCAGGGACTTAATGTTGCAGTTTTTAAATGCCCTGGGCCTAGCAGTTTTGCCGATAAGCATTAAAGGCAGCTTGTGATTACCAGCAGCGTTGCTACACGTTAATAAAGTCACACGATCTTTGCACATTTTCAAACCAGGAGCATGGTCTTCTGCTTTTGATGCCAGGCTTTTTGTTGGCAATGCTCTAAAATTAAGGCGTCTCGTCAGCGCTATACATTTTTTTGGGAGAGTACTCTCTTGTCATTTTTCCAGACTCACCCAAGTATTCCTTCGCTGCATCACGGTCAGAAGACAGCTTCTCTCCAGTAACTGTTAGCTGACGGATTCCATGACGTTTTTTGAATCTGTCCAACCAACCCGTACTCGCACTAAAGGACTCATCACCATTCATTAACTTGTTCAGGTAAACAGCCTTCTCCTGAACCAGTGAACCACTCAGAGGAGTTCCCCTTTCTCTTTCCTGCGTAAACCAAAGGAGAATCTCGTGATGACTGGGTGTTGTGTGATGTCCTTAGGTTAGTTAGGTTTAAGTAGTTCTAAGATCTAGGGAACTGATGACCATAGATGTTAAGTCCCATAGTGCTCAGAGCCATTTGAACCATTTGAACCAAAGGAGAAGAGCTTCATCAACTTAATCGTACTGGGACTGTTTCAAAGTCTGCCGAATTTCGAGTGTTTTTCCCGAAGACGTTGCACGGGACTGTTCAAGATTCACTCGGTTCTTCTTCCAATCACACATGGTTGCTTTGCCAACACCCAGCTCCTTTGCCAGTTTAGACACATTCTCACGATTGTCCATCCGCTTCGAAGCATTCAGTTTTTCTTCGAGAGTTAAGTTTCTATGTTTCCGTTTACTCATGACGAAAATACGTACACCACTACACCTGAACGAATACAACAGTTACGCGTGCCAGCGATCGATAGCTAATATAACCAAGCGCTTTGCGAGCTAACTGGCAGTGCACTGACCTGTCTCAACAATGCACAACAACAAGCGCAGGGAGTGAGAGTGAGCCATTGTTCTCACACTTGTTCCCATTTCTTACCATCGTGTACCTACTTATCTGCTTGGTATACTTCATTCTAGAAACTCGTCACCGTAATTCCAGCTAATACGAACAAATCGGAAATCCGAACAATGCCAGTTAGTTCGGATTAACGGGACTCTAGTATATTTCTTTACTAGTAACAGTATTCGCGACATATTTTACAGACAGTATGCGCATGTAGCACTGAATCTAAGTGCAAAATTGTATCATTTTAGAAAACGTAGTTCAGGAGACATGACATCGTAATGAGATGCGTGAAAAACTGATACATCATGTTTCATGTTTAAATTCATTACTTTCTTCTAACTAATTCTATTTGTAATAAATTTCCTTCACAGTGTCCACATATGCCGCTGAATATATACCTACAATATTGTAACTCTGTACGACACATAGCTGAGGAGATAATTCAGCGAGATGCGCGAAAAGCTATTGCATCGTGCGTGATGTTTAAATTTATTACTTCGTTTCTGTTAGCTCCATTAGCAACACATTTTGCAGACAGCATACACATACGCCACAGAGTGCTCTAACAAAATTGTATCCGTTTACGAAACATAGCTCAGGAGGTATGACGCCTCTAAAAATCAAGCTCAAGGCCACAAGTTCAGTGGTACTTGGGCAACGTCGAATTTCTCCGCTAGTATGGTCCAAATTATTCACTAATGACGCCTGACAAGGGAACCTCCCCATCGCACCCCCCTCATATTTAGTTATAAGTTGGCACAGGGATAGGCCTTGAAAAACTGAACACAGATCAATCGAGAAAACAGGAAGAAGTTGTGTGGAACTATGAAAAAAGTAAGCAAAATATACAAACTGAGTAGTCCATGCGCAAGGTAGGCAACATCAAGGAGAATGTGAGCTTACGAGCGCCGTGGTCCAGTGGTTAGTGTGAGCAGCTGCGGAACGAGAGGTCCTTGGTTCAATTCTTCTCCCGAGTGAAAAGTTTAATTTTTTATTTACAGACAATCATCAAAGTTCAGGCACTCACACATAATCAACTTCGCTCTCCAAAACTCCAGGACATGTTCAGATTTGCTTGGACATATGCAGGATTTGACGGTCTACACACGGAAACATTTGAAAACGTAAAAAAGATATGTTATGACAGAGAACAGCGAAAACTGTGCGACTGTGAAACTGTTGCATTCATTTGTTGCAGTTTATGTGACAAACTCTTATGTTTTCATCACCTTTTTGGGAGTGATTATCACATCCACAAGAAAACCTAAATCGGGCAATTTACCCATTCGCCAGGTGTGCAAGTTAGGTGGGTTGACAACATACTCTTGTCATGTGACGCACATGCCGTCACCATTGTCGTATAGAATATATCAGACGTATTTTCCTGTGGAGGAATCGGTTGACCTATGACCTTGCGATCAAATGTTTTCGGTTCCTATTGGAGAGGCACGTCCTTTCGTCTACTAATCGCACGGTTTTGCGGTGCGGTCGCAAAACACAGACACTAAATTTATTACAGTGAACCGAGACGTCAATGAATGAACGGACAGATCGTAACTTTGTGAAAATAAAGAAAGCAAAATTTTCACCCGAGGAAAGACTCGAACCAAGAACCTCTCGCACCGCAGCTGCTGACTCTAACCACGGGACCACGGCGCTCCTCGCTTCACATTGTCCTTGATGTTGCCTGTCTTGCGCATGGACTACTCAGTTTGTATATTTCGCTTATTTTTTCATAGTTCCACACAACTTCTTCCTGTATTCTCGATTGATCTGTGTTCAGTTTTTCAAGGCCTATTCACTGTGTCAATTTATAACTAAATCTGATGGGGGTGCGATGGGGAGGTTCCCTTGTGAGTACGCTAGACCAAGTGTTCAGCTTAACTGTCAGCGTTATTACATATAATCAATACAGTTTAAATGAAAGTAAATAATAAAGTAAAGGTAAAATAAATAAATTGAAATCCATGCTTTTTGAACTTTGCATTTTATGTCATGTTTGGAGAAAGTGTTTTATATTTGCGTTGAAGGTTCGTATTTCAGCAATGAAGTTGCAATGAATAATAATTAGTATTATTAATTCATTGAAATACTTCCAGAATATGTAAGCTAGTGGAATTCTATGATTTCTAAGTTGACTCTTACACAGAAGATTACAGCAACCAACCACTTTTTACAATGCTGTTTATTTATTTAAACAGCGCCGTAACCGATTTCGAACCGATAGGTTCATCTTCAGACGGCTAGTGTTTTGTTCCCCCACACCTGCACGGAACTTCCTTGGGGTGGTGATGCCCTACGACCAAAACAAGACGTGAGAGAACGTCTTTTTAATTATAATTGTGCCTCACGACGATTTTTATACAAATAATTATTATTAAATGGAAGATGCTTCAGTTAGTTACAATGAAGAATCTGCGCCATTACATTTCAGTGCAGGATGCTTATCATTTTGCAACGTCCAAAATGGTACAATGCACACACACACACACACACACACACACACACACACACACACACACACACACATATATATATATATATATATATATATATATATATATATATATATATATATATATATATATATATATATATATATAATGTAACGCACCGCTAAAACACTTAGAAGTTTCATCACACAGAGGTATGCATACAAAGATGGTGATATTACAACCATAACAATGACAAAGACCGCCCCTCTCAGAGATATTTCGTTATGTACATGTATGTGACAGTAGAAATTTACAAATTACTAATGTTACATTAAATACTATTTACATTGAAAGAGAACTGATTAAACTTAGGATAAACATATAAAGCAGTCAGTTGCAAAGTGTTACTTCAGTGATATTACGTAAATATTATGGTATACATTGGAAAAAAAGTAAATGATAAGAAATGTGCACATATAAATATTACAAAAGTGGACTTTTATATTTTTAATTTTTACTTTAAATTTGCAAGCAGGTGAATGAAATTTTGAAGAAATGCTGCATTGGCTAACTCGGTTTGTTCATTGAGGAGCTTTTGTGGTGATGTGCTTTTATGCATATTTTTTAATCTCCTCAGGAAAATTCATAAGGCTACCTTTCTCAGTATGGTGCAATACTTGTACACGGTCTTCAGTGTTCTTTATTCCATGGCTATTGGTAGTTGTGTGCATGGCAAATGTGGATTTTTAAATATTGTTCAAACATATGGCATCTATATGCTCTTTGAATTGTGTCTCAATCCTTCTTCCAGTTTGTCCTATATGGTAAGAGGGACAACTTTGACAGCTGAGTTTGTTTATGTCAGATTTTTTTGTATGGGGGCTGTTATTTTTTAAATTGTGAACTGCTAACTGATGGAGTTTGTTGTTTGTGTGAAAGCTTATTTTAAAGTTTGTGTTTTTAAACATGTTTCTTATTTTATAGTCTATGCTTCCTAAGAAACACCAGTTTCATGAAAGTACTATTAACTCAACTAATATAAGTCTTACAAATTATTAACTTGCTCTCATAAACAAAGGTCTAAAGCATAACACAGAGCCCAGACTTAACATCAATAACTTGAAAAGCCTTATTGCACCTACTAAACTTGCATGTGATGCTGCTAAATTAAATTCCAGGGAAATCATTGCCCTAGCCTTCAAAGCCAAAAAATAATAAGAAGACGCCTCAATAACAACAGTTAGACACAGTGATGTAAATGTTCTAAACTTATTCAGTTCCAAACTTTCTAAGAACAAAGCTTTAATACTCAAAGCTGAAAAACGTAATTGCTCAATGATAATGTATGAAAAAGACTATGTCGACAAAACGATGCAGTTCTTCAATAGTAACAATATAACTGAATTAGATTTTGATTCTACCTCTAAATTTCAAGGCAAAATTTAGAAAACACTTAAGAATTTTAACTTCCTCTTAATAATTGCTCTGCTTAATACCTAATATACTGTTGAAAACAAATTCTCCATTAACACCACATATGAAATCATTGACAAAATTAAAGATGTTTACATTCCATGACAGCCAGATTTGAATAACTTTACATAGTAAACCTTTATACTAACATCCTCATAGAGGACACCATACACATAATCAGAAACAATCTACTCAAACATAAGAAAGTAAGTGTGGTAGAGATCTGTGAGTTCATTGAGCTACTCACCCTGCTTCTGTAATACATTTACTTCAGTTTTAATAACAAAGTATACAGACTGAAAGATTGGTTGGCAATGGGTAGGAGCCTAGCTGGGATGTTAGCAGATATTTACGTAAATCACATAGAGCAGACATTTTCTGAAGCTACCAGCCACGTCAACAGCAAAATCAACTACTACAAAAGATACGTTGATGATACAATTATACTTTTTGATGGCACCAATGAGGAAACAGACATATTAGCAACAAAACTGAGTAGTACGCACAATAACATTAAATTCACCTTTGAACATGAGACCAACAACAGTATCAGTTTCCTAGATGTAAAAATCACCAACAAAAACCAGGAACATCATTTTGAGATTTATAAAAAACCAATATCCTCTGATGTATGTATCAGCAGCTCATCTTGTCATCCAAACCAACATATGATGGCATATTTTAGATCCACACTCAACCACCTACACAAAATTCCTCTTGAACCAGTTAAAAAAGAACAACACATCAGTATTATTAAAACCATAGCCTGAAACAATGGATACAGCCCTCTCATGATAGAAAAACTATCACAAAAAGTCCAAAAACCATAAGCCCAACAAAACTGAGCACCAGACAACCATGCAACTTACACAAGACACAGCAGAAAAGAGTAGGAAATATGTTGCACTAAATTTCTTAGGAAGCATATTATATAAAACAAGCAACCTATTTAAAAACACAAACATTAAAAAAAGCTTTCACACAAACAACAAACTCCATCAGTTAGCAGTTCACAATTTAAAAAATAACAGCCCCCATACAAAAAAATCTGACATAAACAAACTCAGCTGTCAAAGTTGTCCCTCTTACCATATAGGACAAACTGGAAGCAGGATTGAGACACAATTCAAAGAGCATATAGATGCCGTATGTTTGAACAATATTTAAAAATCCACGTTTGCCATGCACACAACTACCAATAGCCATGGAATAAAGAACACTGAAGACCGTGTACAAGTATTGCACCATACTGAGAAAGGTAGCCTTATGAATTTTCCTGAGGAGATTAAAATATATGCATAAAAGCAGATCACCACAAAAGCTCCTCACTGAACAAACCGAGTTAGCCAATGCAGCATTTCTTCAAAATTTCATTCACCTGCTTGCAAATTTAAGGTAAAAATTAAAAATAAAAAAGTCCACTTTTGTAATATTTATATGTGCACATTTCTTATCATTTACTTTTTTTCCAATGTATACCATAATATTTACGTAATATCACTGCAGTAACACTATGCAACTGGCTGCTTTATATGTTTATCCTAAGTTTAATCAGTTCTCTTTCAATGTAAATAGTAAGTAACGTAAAATTAGTAATTTGTAAATTTCTACTGTCACATACATGTACATAAAGAAATATCTCTGAGACTGGCGGTCTTTGTCATTGTTATGGTTGTAATATCGCCATCTTTGTATGCATACCTCCATGTGATGATGCTTGTAAGTGTTTTAGTGGTGCGTTAAATCTTGTGCACGTTTATATACACAACAAATGTGCATTATACAATTTTGGATGTTGCAAGATGATAAGCGTCCTGCACTGCAACGTAATGGCGCGGATTCTTCATTCTAAGTAACCGAAACATCTTCCATTTAATAATAATCATGTGTATACACCATTTAAAATCGTCGTGAGGCACAATTATAATTAAAAAGACGTTCTCTCACGTCTTGTTTTGGTTTAGGGCATCACCATCCCACGGAAGTTTCGTCAGGTGGGGAAACAAAACACAAAATATAATTTAAAATGTGAACTAACCGTCTGAAGATGAAGCTATCGGTTCGAAACCGGTAACGGCGCTGTTTAAATTAATAAATAGCATTGTTAAAAGTGGTTGGTTGCTGTAACCTTCTGTGTAAGAGTCACTTTATATTTTTCACACAGGCACGGGCTCAATATGTCAGTTTTTCACAAAACAGCTTCTGTAATTTATATTTGAGCAGTAAATACCCGTTTAGGTAAACTTTACTAAGAGGAAATGCATTTTTTACTACGATAGATTTCATTTCTGTAATGAGGATGTACACATTTTTCGACACTGTTACATTTCTTTTGGTTACTGGTTTAAAACAACAGCTAATATTTTTCTTTGTTACTTCGTATTGTGTTTTGTGTTCGTTTCGCGCGAGAACAATTTTATCAGCACAGGTTTCCTCAGACAAGATACATTATAATTACTGTTCTGAAAAGCAAATTGTTAGCCGCGCGGTCTGAGGCATCTTGACACGGCCTCCCTCGTGCATGGATGTGTGTGTTGTCTTTAGTTTAAGTTAGATTTATCAGTATATAAGCCTAGGGACCAATGTCCTCAGCAGTTTGGTCCCATAGGAACTTACCACAAATTCAAATAAAACCAACTTGTTAATGAACAGAGTTTGTCCACCTTACTGGCAACCATAATCTCACTTCTTTTTCGCGGTACCTTTTCGTTGCCTTTCTTCCGTGGAATTTGATTTACTGTACGACGACAGTTCAAAATTTACGAAAGAAGACATTGGAGTACGTTATTTGCAAAAATTAGTTGTTATACCCTTTCCCTGACTAAACTCTTACTACTTCGGAAACGATTGTCTTAATTATTTGATGCGATAAGGCTCACGCGGTCACGTCATTTTTGCATAACCGATTAGAGATGGCGAAGGTTAGTAGTTTAATGTTGAACCTTTGATCATTTCTGCATTTTACGTATCAACAAGTCGCTGCCAGAGGTAAAGGGAGCGGTAAGCGACAGAAAGCGTACTAGAATCGACCTAGAGTCGAAACACGGAGTTTTGAATTTGAGCTACCAGTCACTTCAAAATATTAAAAAAGTCATTCACGATTCTCATCACTGTGATGAACACAACGGAAAGAATTTGTTCTTTATACTGTATTTCATTGTTATATCGCTCAAACAGCAGCTTATGGTGTTGGTGAGTTCAGGTTAATGAATAAATTAATCCTTAAGTGAAATCGAGTAATGCTGTTTACTAATCTGCTGTTTCGTTGTGATAATGCTGGTGGCAGTTAATCATTTTTATGCTTTCAGAGTGAACAGAAGCAGAAAAGTACAGTGACTACATACTAAAAAATAAGTAAGAGTGATATTACCAGATGTTATTTCCCTCGTCGTCGCCCATGTTTTTTTTTATGACGAATGGAGCTATTTTAATCAACATGCGAAGTCAATTAGCGTAATAACAAAGCCGGAATACTAATGGGGATTTGTTGAATACACGCGGAAGGTAATCCTGATGCTTTAAAATCAAACTTCACTATGTTTTATACCTCAATGAGCCGGATGAGCTACTCAGATTTTTAGTTGGATAAGGAACTCGCTGTTAGTAGATTTTCTGGTGCTAAAATTGATAACTAAGGTAAAATTATGAGTGGAACAACATTTTGTGTCTTTTTTCCTATGCAAGCTTCTAACAACTGATAACCCCTTTTTTGTGATAGGTAACATATTAGTCTCTATTTTGTTCCACAAATATCTGAAGATCTTCATGTTAAGTTGTAAACAACCATAAGTATGGTGCCCTGCAATAATGGGAACTTATGCTGTTACATCTGTATTGGTCATCGTAGAATTCATTGTCTCTATAGTTGTGTTTTTGATGTTATTTTGTACGTACATAGCAGTAAACGTCTCTACAACCGCTTTTCCAAGCGCATTACGTAATATATTTCTGTTGTCTTGGCCTATAAATGAACAAATTTAAAAATTTTCTGAGGACGGTGTATTTACCCGACCACTAGATATGTATCTTAAATCACATTGTAACATTTCCTTAGGTTATGCCCGCTATCACATACGTCAGTTGCTCCCTATTACAAGGTACTTGTTAATAAGTTTTATTTATTAGAAGTCTTCATTTTATTCAAGAAGATGTTCCAAGATTTCATAAGCTCGTATTTTGTTTACTGCGGTACGATTGTCTTCCGCCAGAGAACTAAAGCCTCCTGTCATCCATATTATGCTGATAAACTGTACAAAAAGTTCAACTTTAATCAATTTAAATTAACTTTAGATACTTTGGTTGCTGCGTTAATTGAAAGGAAGTAACACAGATACGATCCCTATATTTTCTACTGATAATTACGCACCTTAATTAAGCTCGAAGAATCGTAAATGCTTATTTGCTGTCTCGTGTTACAACTCAAGCCGTTTGTCCAGATATTAATAATACATCATGATAATGTGGTTGCTGTTAGGTCAGCAAACGTAAACGCTTATTTGCTCTCCCATGCTGCTGCCCAAGCAGTCTGACCAAATATTAATAATACGTCATGATAATGTGGTTCCAGTCAGGTCAACAAGTGCTTTATTGACCGAGCAAAGTGACCTCTGAAGAAAGTTCACGATTTATTCCTTTACCAGCAAATACAATCTAACAAACAATTTCGTAACTCAGGACATGAAGGAATATAAAAATTAATTTCCTTTTTTTTTATCTTAGTATTAACCAACTAGGACCTGGCAAAAGCCTGAGCTTTGTTGTTTCCTATTTTCTTTCAGTACTCCCTCACCTTCTTCCAGTGCTATTTGTCATTACTCCTGATCATGTTTCTCCAATTTTGTTACTTCTTCTACCTTAAAAGCCTCTAAACTTAGTATTTTAACCTTAAAACATTTCTTTTTTATTTTTGTTTCTTTGATGTTGTTACGTTCTCTCTATACCTTTCCTTATTTCAAAAATTCATGTTTTTGTTACTTTCTTTTTCAGAAATACAGGAATATTTGTTTCGCTAATCTTTTCTTCTTCGTTCTGTAGAGGTGTCCAAAGACGGTTAACCTTTTAACCTTCGCATTGCCGTTAATTCTGATATTTTCTGTATTATAGCCGATTTTCCCTTTTATTCTCATTTTGCACTCTGTCCCCGCGACCAAGGGGGGGATTTCTATCGTCGAGGAACTGAAAGTTTGAATGAAAATTCCGGCCGTTGTTTATATAGACTTAGTTCAAATGGCTCTAAGCAGTATGAGACTTAACATCTGAGGTCATCAGTCCCCTAGACTTAGAACTACATAAACCTAACTAACCTAAGGACATTACACACATCCATTCCCGAGACAGGATTCAAAACTGTGACCTTAGCAGCTGCGCAGACTGAGTATAGACTTAGTCATTGTGTTAAAAATTGTCGGGTTTCTGTATCACTGTGAAGTGTAATACAGCGTTCAATGAAAGTTTGTTGACCAGTAATAATAACGTGTAACTTACATTAGAGTTTCTCTCGCAGTTGCCTTTGATAGCACTTTCGGATTTAGTGAGTTTTTTCTTTATTTTTTTACATTATAAGTACACAGTAAAGAAGCCAGTCAATTAGGAAACACAGCAGCAATATTTACTCTGTACCTTTGAGACGTGAAATAAACACAGAGTACCGACAAGTGTTTTCGATACCAATTTCCTCATTAAGGTCAGAATGGTCCTAAATTCTTCCCATTGTTGTAAAAGTTGGTATCTGCCGCAAAAAAGAGAGCTTCATCGCGTTTTGTTGCGCTCTGCTGTTGATACTTCCCAATATCACACGTAATTTTGTTTTTCAGTAAATGCTGCAGAAACGGTGCTGTTGTGTGGTGTAGTATTTCACAGCAGAATTGCCGGAAAGAATTCTAAAACTCATAACCACGAACGCCGACGAACCATACCTCTCCTGAGCCGTAAAAGAAGATGGGGGTGGAGGCATTCACTGCAGAGATCTCATGTACTGATGTCGGTACGTTCGGGTCGAAACGGCGTTTGAGGCAAGAAGCGTATTTTTGCAGCTTTAGCCTAGATGTGGGTCCCTCAGTTCGTGTCCATACGGCTGCCGGGCATTTCAAAACGGCAAGCGTTTCTTACGGCGGCGATAGGACAGACCGTCACAGATAAGCCGACTAACGCAGCTGTAAGCTTCAGCTTGTGGTGGGCGTTCCGCGTAAAGAAGCTGACCCTTGCCGGCTATTTGTAGCACACAGCCATAACAGCAAAGGCACATGGTGCTTCGTAGATAACGCTCTGCAACTTCAGAGGCCGCTGTATTCACTTCCTTCGTGTGAACCGCTGGAAACGATGTAGCTTCCATAGCTCCAGCACCTCATGCTTTCCGCCCAGCTACACATTATCTGATCAAAAATATCCGAACAGCTATTAGTAGCCATTAACGGGAGGTAGGATGTCAAACGGGCCGACTTGGAGCAGGAAAGGCCCACAGGACATTTTAATTTTCACTGTCTGCACTTTTACAAATAAATTCATAAAACCGGGAAGGAGATTCAGGGTTTACACTGATAGCAGTAGACGTACAAAAACATAATAAAATAATTTTTTTACAAGTGAAATTTCATAATTTTTTTCACTTATTACTGGCTGCATTTAATGCTGTCGATACACTTTTCTTTATAAGAGAGATTCTTCGATGAATTTTGCACAACATAGGAACCATACTTCAGGGCGTATGAAAATCTAGAATTTATTTAATTTATAAAAAAAAAATTGAATGAGCTGCGACGTTTTAAACTTCGTGTTTTCAACAAATTCAAGTACTGTAGTTGATTATCTCAATTTTTACATCAGTTTTTAACAGATTTGGAAAATTCTAGAGTTTTTCATTAACGAGTTTGTGTTTAATAAACATACCAAAATAAGTCACAGCTGCAAAATACTAACGCGAATTCTTTACAGACGAATGGAAAAACTGGTAGAAGCGGACCTCGGGGAAGATCAGTTTGGATTCCGTAGAAATGTTGGAACACGTGAGGCAATACTAACCTTACGACTTATCTTAGAAGAAAGATTAAGAAAAGGCAAACCTGCGTTTCTAGCATTTGTAGACTTAGAGAAAGCTTTTGACAACGTTAACTGGAATACTCTCTTTCAAATTCTGAAGGTGGCAGGGGTAAAATACAGGGAGCGAAAGGCTATTTACAATTTGTACAGAAACCAGATGGCAGTTATAAGAGTCGAGGGGCATGAAGGGGAAGCAGTGGTTGGGAAAGGAATGAGACAGGGCTCTAGCCTCTCCCCGATGTTATTCAATCTGTATATTAAGCAAGCAGTAAAGGAAACAAAAGAAAAATTCGGAGTAGGTATTAAAATTCATGGAGAAGAAGTAAAAACTTTGAGGTTCGCCGATGACATTGTAATTCTGTCAGAGACAGCAAAGGACTTGGAAGAGCAGTTGAACGGAATGGACAGTGTCTTGAAAGGAGGATATAAGATGAACATCAACAAAAGCAAAACGAGGATAATGGACTGTAGTCAAATTAAATCGGGTGATGCTGAGGGGATTAGATTAGGAAATGAGACACTTAAAGTAGTAAAGGAGTTTTGCTATTTAGGGAGTAAAATAACTGATGATGGTCGAAGTAGAGAGGATATAAAATGTAGACTGGCAAAGGTAAGGAAATCGTTTCTGAAGAAGAGAAATTTGTTAACATCGAGTATAGATTTAAGTGTCAGGAAGTCGTTTCTGAAAGTATTTGTATGGAGTGTAGCCATGTATGGAAGTGAAACATGGGCGATAACCAGTTTGGACAAGAAGAGAATAGAAGCTTTCGAAATGTGGTGCTACAGAAGAATGCTGAAGATAAGGTGGGTAAATCACGTAACTAATGAGGAGGTATTAAATAGGATTGGGGAGAAGAAAAGTTTGTGGCACAACTTGACTAGAAGAAGGGATCGGTTGGTAGGACATGTTTTGAGGCATCAAGGGATCACAAATTTAGCATTGGAGGGCAGTGTGGAGGGTAAAAATCGTAGAGGGAGACCAAGAGATCAATACACTAAGCAGATTCAGAAGGATGTAGGTTGCAGTAGGTACTGGGAGATGAAGAAACTTGCACAGGATAGAGTAGCATGGAGAGCTGCATCAAACCAGTCTCAGGACTGAAGACCACAACAACAACAACAACAACAAACCAAAATTGAAAGCAATAAGATATTTATTTTGGATGTTACATGTATGTAAGTACAAAAATTTGTGTTTTACGGAAAATGGCCGTTAAGATTTCTGCTTGTATTTGGCATTCTTTTAGAACTGTCCAGCACCATAAGCAGGTTTTTTTTTCATTTTATGAATCAGTTTTCTTAGTTTCCACTTTCCAATGATGCACTCTTCTTGATTTTATCACCTCCAAGAATGATTTATCTGCTTTCAGTACACGATCTCGGTCTATCACATACAAAGCTTTGGTGCAGTTCATTATAGACCTAATTCATATTTTCTCTAAAACATATTTTCTGCTTTGCACACCATCTTTAAAACATGAAAATGCATCATAAACACCAATACCTAGTGCATTTCTTCCCACAAAAATGGTTTTCAGCAATCTTTCCCATACACATTGGTTAAAACTTTCATATGGGTTTTGGGAGCCAGCATGAACACATTTCTTCAATAAGTTTTCATTTGTAAGGTCCCTGAATATAGGTTTGACGGCTTCCATTACAACAGTTGGTATATAATTCCTGTGATGATATTCTTCACCACCATCTCCGAGGGGTTGCAGTCTTGAGCCGATGGTGCAACATTTGTTGTAGCACCCTTTACTGTGCATCTGTTGCCCTGGTGACATTGTTTACGATTGAAGCAACAAGTTCTAGGCATATCGTGCGATATTATGCCAGAGCGAACACTGAACAACACATCCAAAGAAAATCGATTCGAAATTCACAACACCACACTGCAAACCTTGCAAAACAGAGAACAAACAAAATCAACAATCAAGACAATGCACGTCGATAGCACCAGAGAAAGTATCGATATCAATAGTCGCTTGTTTTACGTATGACAATCTCTGGCGCAAATATAAACGTTCGAATTCTACAGAGCGAAACACACGTATCACAGAAGAATGCTGTGCAAAGGGGTGTGGCGCTGCATCTTGGTACACTTAAGACCAAATAACGTGCCTTATAATCTCTCAAATACATGTGTCTTACATATCAGACTATTCATTCAGGAAGATATGCGCTACAAAACAGGCATATTTTTGAAAAATCGAATGTTTTAAAATTTCTGACGTCCTACCCCCCTTAATATGGGTCTCTGTCGATCCATCGTGGATACTGGACAACAGCCGGTCAAGTATTTACCAAAGAAAAATTACCAAACAGCCGTATGTTTTCGGAAGTTACTTTACTTATATGACCAATTTTGGCATTAATGAGATGTCTAAACTGGTAATCTAAACAAAAAAAAAGCTTCTGATAACACACGGATGTTTGGCGATTTTTCTTTGGTAAATTAATAGGGGTTGTCCGCCATCCGCCTTTATGACTGCTTGAAGTTCCGTGGGGATCCTTTCAATGACCTGTCTGAATGTCTGTGGAGGAAAATCAGCCCATTTTTTTGTTTAGATTACCAGTTTCGGCATCTCATTAATGCCAAAATTGGTCGTATAAGTAAAGTAACTTCTGAAAACGTACGGCTGTTTGGTAATTTTTCTTTGGTAAATACTTGACCGGCTGCTGTCCAGTATCCACGATGGATCGACAGAGACCCATATTAAGAGGGTGGGGGGGTGGTAGGACGTCATAAATGTTTGGACGCTGGACATTGGACCAAAGTCGACCTTCTCTAACTCTTCCAAAAGTTATTCCATTGCAGCTGTGAGGAGCTGTTCGGACACTGTATGCTATTATTTATTAACTCTTTACGCTCATTGTCCTAGCTAGAATAGTAAGATTTCTGCAGTGACGAATTTAGAGTAATTTGTAACGATGGTGAGAAAAGCATGGAGTAACAGTTTGCGAAGAGGTGCATTAGTCATACAATTTTTGCAGCACTTACCATCTCAGTACATGATGATAAAAATGAAAAGTACACTTGTTGCCTTGGTAATAATTCAGACATATTTCCCAACATCGGTTCGTAACTTGAAGATACTGAAGAACTATTAAATTTGACTAAAGAAATAGATAATAATGCAATAATGGGTAATGTTAATGCATTAGTAGCACATAAGACAGTAGGGAATTTTGACTTTGGGGAACCAACTGAGTAATAGAACAGTGATAGTGTTACGTGTGGATGTGGACGACGCAATTAGATTAACAACGCATCTGGATTGACGGAGCTGGCACTGAGTCTAGCGGCGCTGCCGGCATCGCGAGAAGCCAGTTTCGCCTCACCGCAGTCGTCCGCCGGAGCAACCAGAGCCGCGCCTGCAGTTGCGGGCCACACAGCAGCCATCGAAGTGCCGTCTGCAGTTCAACGCACCACGTCGCATCAGTAATCCCGGTACGCCGCGCCGGCAACGCTTATGTCGTGCAGAAGGAACTAAGTTAAGTGAAAAGCTGCTAAAAATTTTACTAACCTGCACTAGAAGACTGTCGGCGATGGAACCGCCAGAAGAAACTGAGGTTAAACTTAAATCAGAACCCATGTCTGTTGAGGGAACTGTAAATCCAGACAACGGTTCAAGTGTAAATATGCATGAAAATAGTAATGTTAAAGTGAAATATGAAGTATTGTCTCCTGACAGTAGTGTGAAAAGGGGCAATGTTTCAATAATAGAGACCCCTGTAGTAAAGCAGAAATCAGAAATTGTTAATTTATTGGATAATAGTTTATCTGATGAGTTAAAAACGAAACAGTCATCAGAGGTGGTAGAGTTTAAGAAGGATAAGTTAGATATGACTGATCAATCAGATGTTTCATTTCGTTTTGATGATTCTGGTATTGGAGCTAGTTTTTCGTCGCCTGAGTGTGATAAAAAACCAGCTAGTGAGCAACCCAAAGATACTGGGGCTATTGATTTAAATGTTATATTACAAGCAATAGCTACCAGTAATGCTGAATTAAAGTATGAGATTGTGGCCAGCCAAACTAATTTTAATAAACGATTGGAGGTAATGGACAATACCTTCAAGGCAGGTTGCAATAAGTTGAAAGAGGATCTGGACAGTTTGAATTATAAAATTGATTACAATCATGAGGATATTATGAAAAAGGCTGCTCAACAATTTTCTGAAATGTATAAAACAGTAAAATCCGAAGTTGCTGAGGTTCGCAAAGACTTCCAAATGGAAGATGCGAAGCTGGAGCACAAGTTAACAGAAAAGATCGAGGCGGAATCTGAACTGTGCTCAGATAGGTTTAAAGATGTTAATATAAAAGTAAACGTATGTCAAGCAGAAGTAGACGCAATCAAAACTGATACTACTCATATTGTGCAAAGAGTAGATAATGTTGAAATGACAGTAGAAAATATTATTACTAACATTGCTAACATTGAGAGTAAAGTAGCTTCAGTAACTTCTTGTAATAGTAGTACGCAACAAATTGTAGCTGCAAACGCCGCTTTTATCGGGTGTCGGCAGTTTTTGCGGTTCGATCCAGATAAAAATACCCACCCACTAGATTTTTGGAACGATTTTGAAGATGTAATTCCACCAACTTGGTCTGAACGAGAGAAAATCTCATTTACTAGAAGCCATTTAGCAGGTGATGCCATGCGTTGGTCAGCTAATGTCATGTTGAAGTGTAAAACATTAGCGGAATTTAAAACAGCTTTCATTAATGAGTATTGGTCTAGCAATAAGCAAAAAGAAGTGTTGAGAGAATTTTGGAGTGGAAAACGCTTCAATGCAGGCAAGGAATCTTTTAAAGAGTTTGCTAGGTCATGGATCACACGTTTGTCACATTTGGCCGAAAAGCTAAAACCTAAAATGATAATACTAGGTCTTGAAGCCAAACTGCCATGGTGTTGGCAAACTAGAATTATATCTGCCCCTAGAGACGTTTCATTGAGTATTTGGAACATGTAGAGCGTGTTTCTGCCAATGAGGAGCAAGCATGTAATAACAGAAATGGTAATAACACTAGTAGTAATTTTAAGAACGAACAGAATGGCAATGTAAACATCAGAACAGTAGGTGTTCGCCATACTAAGAGAGGTAGGAATTGGAGAAATAATTATCAGATCCAACAATGGCATCCAAATGATAGTAATTTTGTTCCGAACAAAATTATGCAGGTAAACAACGGTGCGAAAAGCAATACTGTGCAGGTTAACTATAATGGAAATAAAGGAAACAGTAGTAGGCCGAGGCAGGAAAACTAGTTCCCGTCTATGAGGACACTGGCGCTCACCAGGCGGTTACTTTTCCTAAGCCAGTAATTACAGTAATTAGTAAGACAGATCAGAATACTCAGACTGAACATGTGGATGAAGGGTCGGTAGCATCTGAGGATACAGCAGAAATATTAGATCATTCACAGTAGTTAATAAATACCGTGTTAGAGACGCTTTCTAAGTGGGAAGAGAAAGAGAAGGCGCAGCAGTGTAACGGTAGGGAAGAGCTACAAAATATTGAATTGTCAGGTGAAGAAGCAGAAGAAATTCATGCTTATATTTACGATGAGGATGATGTACTCTTATCTAAAGTGCCTGTGCAGGATGTTGATAATGTACTAATAGATTTAGGACAGGAGGTAAGTGAGAATGTAGAGGATAGCCTGTTGGGGGTCGATGAACCCAGTAGCTGTGACCAGATTTCACTTGATAAGGATGTTGTTGTTGTTGTGGTCTTCAGTCCTGAGACTGGTTTGATGCAGGTCTCCACGCTACCCTATCCTGTGCAAGCTTCTTCATCTCCCAGTACTTACTGCAACCCACTACCATCTGAATCTGCTTAGTGTATTCATCTCTTGGTCTCCCTCTACGATTTTTACCCTCCACGCTGCCCTCCAATGCTAAATTTGTGATCCCTTGATGCCTCAGAACATGTCCTACTAACCGGTCCCTTCTTTTTGTCAAGTTGTGCCACATACTCCTCTTCTCCCCAATTCTGTTCAATACTTCATCATTAGTTATGTTATCTACCCATCTAATCTTCAGCATTCTTCTGTAGCACCACATTTCGAAAGCTTCTATTCTCTTCTTGTCCAAACTAGTTATCGTCCATGTTTCACTTCCATACATGGCTACACTCCATACAAATACTTTCAGAAAGGACTTCCTGACACCTAAATCTATACTCAATGTTAGCAAATTTCTCTTCTTCAGAAACGCTTTCTTTGCCATTGCCAGTCTACATTTTATATCTTCTTTACTTCTACCATCATCAGTTATTTTGCTCCCCAAAAAACAAAACTCCTTTACTACTTTAAGTGTCTCATTTCCTAATCTAATTCCCTTAGCATCACCCGACTTAATTCGACTACATTCCATTATCCTCGTTTTGCTTTTGTTGATGTTCATCTTATATCCTCCTTTCAAGACACTGTCCATTCCGTTCAACTGCTCTTCCAAGTCCTTTGCTGTCTCTGACAGAATTACAATGTCATCGGCGAACCTCAAAGTTTTTACTTCTTCTCCATGAATTTTAATACCTACTCCGAATTTTTCTTTTGTTTCCTTTACTGCTTGCTCAATATACAGATTGAATAACATTACTCCTGCATTACCCCTATTTGATTTTGTGTTTATAACCCTGTATTCACCTGACCAAAAGTCTTGTTCCTCCTGCCACCGAACTTCACTAATTCCCACTATATCTAACTTTAACCTATCCATTTCCCTTTTTAAATTTTCTAAGCTACCTGCCCGGTTAAGGGATCTGACATTCCACGCTCCGATCCGTAGAACGCCAGTTTTCTTTTTCCTGATAATAACATCCTCTTGAGTAGTCCCCGCCCGGAGATCCGAATGGGGGACTATTTTACCTCCGGAATATTGTACCCAAGAGGACGCTATCATCATTTATCCATACAGTAAAGCTCCATGCCCTCGGGAAAAATTACGGCAATAGTTTCCCCTTGCTTCCCCATGAACCATGGACCTTGCCGTTGGTGGGGAGGCTTGCGTGCCTCCGCGATACAGATGGCCGTACCGTAGGTGCAATCACAACGGAGGGGTATCTGTTGAGAGGCCAGACAAACGTGTGGTTCCTGAAGAGGGGCAGCAGCCTTTTCAGTAGTTGCAGGGGCAACAGTCTGGATGATTGACTGACCTGGTCTTGCAACATTAACCAAAACGGCCTTGCTGTGCAGGTACTGCGAACGGCTGAAAGCAAGGGGAAACTTGAGAAGGAACCCGACGATAATAGTGAAAGTGGATTAGCTGTAACTAGTGTTATGCCCGGTCTGGAGGCGAAGAATCGCTCAGACTACAGTAATTTGTGTAATGTTCAGCAAATTAAATGTAATGAAGTCGTGCGGTTTTTCGATTTGAAATTAATAGACCGACTGGAAAAGGCAGCTGAAAATGTAATTCAGGAAACCCCTACACACTTTGACCTAATTGTAATGAAGACAGATGTCGATCACTTTAGTTGGAGACAAATCCAAAAGGAACTATTGGATGAGTTTGAGGAACCACCTGTACAACCTAGAATAAGCCACCCTATAATAATAGTGAATACGTTGGGTATCAATGTACGTTGTCTCTTAGACAGTGGAAGTGAGGTGAGTGCGATATCTCAGACCTTCTTTGATGCATTACCTGGTAAAGACAAGCTTACAGTAATGAGGGTATCAGGACTAAGATTAATTGGTGCTACTGGCAAGGTATCAAAAACGGTAAAACAAGATGCTTTGCTGCCCTTTAACGTTAATGGTAACTTAACTGATCATCCATGCTTAATTGTAAATAATCTCAGTATTGAGGTTTTAATTGGCATAGATTTCTTGTCAAAATATCAGAGTGTTGTTGACTTTGAAAGAAGCCAGTTAAAATTGGTCTTGCCGATAACCGGAGTAATTACGGTACCTTTTATTGATAAACATGTAGTAACTAGTGATGAAACTTGGGAGCAGCCTATACGAGTTCTGAAAAATAGGAGATATTGGGACGAAGGTGTTAATCTTAGTAAAAGTAAGCTAAACATAGAAGAAGAAGAAGCAATTATTTTGGACAAAACAGAAGCTAAATTGCAGGAAATCGATAAAATTTCAGCTAATCAGAAGGAAGAACTGACACGGTTTTAAAAAGGCATCATAAGGTATTTTCAAATCGACCTGGCGTGGTCAAAGGTTATGAATGTCAATTAAAAGGTGAAACCTGCCCAAGTGTTTTTCAGGAAGCCTTACCAAATACATGTAGCTAGGAAGGAGGCGGTTCGAAAGGAGATACAGAGAATGCTAGAGTGGGGTGTGATTGAAAAAGCGGTCAATGAGTACAATAATCCTCTTGTTGTTGTACCAAAAAGAGACGGGAGTGTCAGATTGGTCTTGGGGACGCTTGTTGGTTGAATGAAATAGTGGTTAAGGAAAGTGATAGACCGCAGAACATGGACGAGTTATTGCAAAAGTTCCGGGGAGTAAAATTCTTAACTTCTATGGACATCACGTGTGGATATTGGAATTTGCCACTGGCGGAAAGTTCAAGGAAGTACACAGCTTTCTTGTACGAAGGAGTTTGTTACCAATACCGTGTGGTACCTTTCGCACTTAATATCTCTGTTTGTGCCTTCGTACGTGTGATATGCCATGTTTTAGGACCAGCCTTAAGTAATAAAATCACAGTCTACGTAGATGATCTGTTAATAGCAACTCCTACCTGGGAAGAACACATAGTTTTATTAGAGGAAGTGTTAGAGGCTATTGAGAGAGGTGGCATGAAGCTAAAGATTGAAAAGACAGAGTGCGTTAAAGAGGAAATAGGTTTATTTGGATATATGATAAGTGGAAAAGGTATTCTGCCTGACCCAGGCAAGCTAGCAGTCATTGAAAAATTTGAGGCTCCCAGAAACAAGAAGCAGTTGAGATCGATGTTCGGTCTTTTCGGCTTCTATAGGCGTTTTGTTAGTGACCAGGCGCCCTGTCTCCACCTCCTTCTGAAAAAGAATACCCCTTGGGTTTGGATAGCAGAATGTCAACAGGCGTTCGAGGTGCTTAAACAATCTTTAATTAATAGTCCTATTTTACATCATCCAGATTTTGAAAAACCATTCTGTATGTCTGTTGATGCTAGTGGATATGGGATAGCTATGGAGGTATTCCAAGTAGAAATAGAGAACGAACAAGAAGTGCAGAAGACTGTAGTTTTCGCAAGTCGATCTTTACAGGCAGCAGAGAGAAATTATGTCATCTCAGAATTGGAAGCACTGGCAATTTTATTTGGGGTACAGAAATTTGAGCAGTATCTATTAGGTCACAAGATTATTGTTTACAGTGACCATAAGGCGTTGACCTTTTTAAAGACCTGTAAGTCAATAAAAATTATACGATTATTACAAACAAATTATTTGAAGTTGTTCTTAGAAGAAGGTAGACATGGGAGGCACCAGACCAAAGACAATTTCATTTAGATTATATACCAACATTAGTCCAAAGACAATTTCATTTACATTATATACTAATGAAGCAAAGGTATAGGAATCAGGCAAAATCATGTCACAGCTATCCAGGTCCAGTGACTACATACTAATGTTCGCCAAATGCAAGAACAGATTCAAAAGAACGAGAGATCAGTCAAAAAGTAATGGTGGAGAAGGACTGAAAGAAGAAGCAATAACGACAGCTTTTTAAGAAAGAATCAATGAAATAGTTATTGTAAGGGATGAGCCACTGCAGTAGAATAACATCAAGATGGGAACAACTGAAGTAAAAAAAAAAGTTTTAGGGGGGAAAGAAACTGGGACCCAGAAAATCTTGGATGATAGAAGAAATACTGAATCTTATTCAAGAAAGGAATATGTTTAGGAAACAAAACAATATAAATGAGTACAAAAAACTATAAATCACATCGCAAACAAGTGCAGAATAGAAAAAGGGAAATGGACTAACAGCATTATTGAATTGATAGAAGAATATTCGAAAAATGGAAAACAAGACGAAGTTTATAAGAAAATCTGAGCCTTTCAGTACAAACCCAGAACGAAAGCTGTAGTAGTTAAAAAATAAAGAGGGAATAACACTAGTAAACAATGATCAGATATGTGCTTCATGGAAAGAATACATAGGAGAACTGTATGATGATAAGGACTTCAATAATGAAAGTAATCTAATTGAAGACATTAAGTGTGTGAAAGAGAAATGCGAGGTCCTCAAATCATGAGACATTAATTTAAACATGCCACTCAGAGTCTCAAAGAAGGATAACCAAACTGGTGTTGATCACATTCCTGCAAAGTTGCTGCAAAATTTAAGCAATAGCATGAAAGGTCAATTATTCAGAGAAATAAATGGCTTCTACGAAGGAGAAAACATGCGAGAAGGCTTCACACAATGCTGAACCATTACCGTACCTAAATAGGAAAATGAGTTGTCTGCGGCAACTATAGAAGACTGTCAATATTATCAAATGCACCAAAATACTCATTAATACAATTAAATTCAGGATAAAAGGAAAAGTACACAAGTATATTGTGTGGGGCGAGAGGTGGAATAGTTGTGTTATTAAATGTTCGTATTATTTATGCTGTTTGCCATTCTCAACACTGGCTCTCTAACTACAATATTGGCAACCAGAAAGTGATTAGCAAAACGTGAAACCTGTAATTAGAATTCCTAGTGCCCACTTCATCTGAGAAATACATTTATAGCTACTGCTTATAGCTCTGAGGAATTAGGAGATTGTCTGGGATTCATAATCAAAAACCGTTTTCTCTAAAATGTTCACTATATTCTGAAAGTCACAGACCAAAAAGAATCCACACAATCCAACTACCAGAGCAGTTCAGAGTCTAATGCTCTGATGCAACTATAACTATTCAAATTAAATGTTTAAGTGAATGCTCGCCATAACTTGATGATAATGTTCATCAAACGCCACGCTAAATAATGGTAGAATGTCTTTACCGCGGCGGCACGTGAAAATACGACATACGCAAACTGAAGATAGATCATTAAAGACATCCCAGAGTTAACACTTCACTCGACAACGATTTCATGGTTATGCGTGTCCCGAGTAACTTATTACGGCATCCGAGTCTGTTTATAGCAATGATACCGACGCGCCGCGACTCCCGGCACAGTTGGTGCGCTAATCAGCGTCCGGAGAGAACTGAGGCCTTTTTCCTCGCGCAGCGTTCTTACATATAAAGCCGTGGTGCGGACGGCTAAGCGAACGCCAGATCAAATCCGCTCTCCCGACTAGCCGCTGGGCTAGTAATGCACCACTTTAAGTTATCGAATAAATCATTGCTTCCTTTGCTGATGGCCGATGAAGCTCTCAATTTAAATGTGCAATCAGCACCCAGGTAAGTAATCATAATAAAAGTCTGACGTGGCTAAGTCAAATATTTTGGGCGAGAGAATTAATTTAATTTAACTACACGCAGTAGACGAGCTCTGAACATGCTCTTTGGAGATACGCTATAGCTACAGTTTTATAGTTGTTCAGTTGAAACTTCTCATATCTCTATGATTATAGCGGATCTCCCTTCTACTTTAATTTAAACATCCTAGCCTTATTTATTCGCCTACTTAATCTATCTTGCTTCCTTAATTTCTAAGATAAAAACCAGAAAATCATGAATTTCAACTAAAATTTTAATTTGTGAGATCCAGAATACTGTTTCTACTAAATTATTACGCAAAAGGAATCTAAATATAAATTTTTAAGTTTCTAGCTCTTTTCTGTTGCGCCAATGATTTTTACAGAAAAACATCCAGATTTCGAAAATGGTTGAACTTATTGAACTGATATTCAACACATATCGATTTAGTATTACTCCTGACATGCTAGAAACGTTTCAGGTTATTTACTTGATTTTTAAAGTATTGCGCAACATTTATGACGTCAGAGCTAGTTACTGCGGACTAGGCTGGCACACAATGGAAAGACTGATGTGAATTTTATACGGCGTGAGTAGGCTGCTTCCCTACAATTGGAGAAAACTAGTTTGGATTTAGAGAAGCAATTTTGGCATAGTGAGTAGGTGGAGAGAAGGATGGATGTGAAAAGAAGAACATATCTTACCATCGTTGACTTGGAACAAGATTTTGACAATGTGAACCAGGAGCTACTCTTTCGTACAATGAAAAAAATAGGACTTGACTGGAAGAACCGTAAAATGATTAACCGACTGTAGCAGAACCAAAGCACAGAAATAAACATCAATAAGGCACAGGAAGTGGCCATGATTAGAAAAGGAGGACGCTATTTAGATGAAGGACGTTAAAAAGGGAACAAAAGCCAACGATGAAATGATACATTGTATTAGATATGTTGATAACATTGTAATAGTCGGAGACTCCGAAAAAGAAATGAACAGAATGTTGCAAATCTTATCAGATACTTTTAAACAATGGAAATCAAAAGTGAACAAACGGCAACAAAAATAATAGTAGCACGGGAAAATATTGGAGAAACTGAAACCAATATAAAAACTGATGACATCTGAATTGATCAGGGAAAACAGTTTTGTTATATCGGTAGTATAACTGAGAACAATAGACGCTTAATGGAAGTGAACAGCAGAATTGCATTGGCAAAACAGGAATTTATGACTAAGATAAAACAGTTTAACTAGCATACATATGAATTTAAATGCCAGAAAATTCTTTGTAAAATAATTTATGTAGCGTTGACTGCTCCATGAAAGTGAAAGATGTAAATGCATGACGAGGTATCTTGGTACAGGCATGAGGAAAGAGGTACCTCTTAAGACTACACAACGTGGTACCTTAGCCTGCTCTTATGTATGGTGCTGGAAACTGAACCGGATCCTAACATAATGAGACGAACCAAGAACTGAAGCAGCTGAGATGAGGTTTCTGAGGTCGCTTCTTGGACTAATGCTACGCGACAGAGTTCGGTGTGAAGGTATAAGACAACAATTAGCCTTAAAAACAATAATGACAGAAGAGATTAGACGCTGTATGATACCGACCACATCGAAAGTTGAGCGCCTGCCATGGAAAACATTAGATTTCAACCAAACGGGATAGAGGACAGACGATGAAGAGATGGAGACAACAGTTCTGTTAAATTTCTTTGGTTTCGGAACGGGACAACCCCCACTCTTTGAAATGGAAGGAGATCTTTTAGCTAGCCAAAGATATTGATAATCTATTTTCACCTTGACGAGTACTCTACAGATTATGCAGACCGTCAGAGCCATCACAGCTTCAGAGCTACAAAATATTTCTACTGTCTCCACGAGAACTACTACACTGGTTCCAAAATGGAGTTTAGTACTATTTTTAAAACCACGATTGATTCCTTTTATCAGTCGTTTGCAACTGCTCACCAATATGAAAATGGATTGTTATATTTAACATTTTAAGAGATATTCGAAATAAAAAGTTCACGAAATCTCTCTGAATGGGCATTGGAAGGAAAAAGATGTGAACAATGTGCTGTGAACTGGTTTCATATTTCGCAGATTGAGGTAAAAAAGTAAACACCATTCACAGATTAAGTCTTGGTCTTGTTCCGACTGCTGCCCACAAAGCAGTACGATCTGTGATCATAGGACATAGGCAGCGTGTCGCCAATCTCTCCAGCCGTTATTGTCAGCAGGTGGATCCTGACGGTGCGGCAACTTTATTCGAGTAACTCCTCATCTGGTCACAAGAAACTGAACTGCTCCCATTCTACATCTCCCTGCCACAGGAAAACCCGAAGAGGTACCGGGAATCGCAGAAGAATCATTCCACACCGAAGGAAGCAATGCTAACCATTCGGCTATGGAGGTGGTCAGGTCATTGAGAAATAGAACCAAAATCCTTCGGAAAGTTTCAGTCTCAGCTATTTATTGTTGATAACACACTGCGGTACAAAATTTCACCGAATTTACAGCAGAAATAGCGACCCATTTTCCCGAGGATTCTTACTCCTTTGTTTCGTCAGAGAAACGTCAACAGTGAAGAGATTTGAGTAACACCTACAATTTCTTGTTGCCATATTAAAATTAGCCTCTTTTGCTAATATATAAAGATTCCAAAAATTAACCTCACTGACGGTCTAATGCAGTTGAATTACGACGGAACCCTGGTACAGTGTATTTTTAAACTACCAACTAAAGGCAAGACAGGTCAGTAGTTTATGTAGCAGCTCATTTTCGGTGTAGAAATAAACGTACATTTCTTTTACTTAAGCTGTTGTAAGACTCATAGCAATTTCGCTTCACCAACTACCGATTGCTCTTAAACAATTGAAATATTTCATTCAAAAATCGGTACTTACTTTACATCGAGTAGATAAGGAAGTTTCACTTATTAACCTTGAGGCAATTAAATTATTCCATTAAAAATCAGTAGTTGCTTGTATATTGCAGTAGATAAGAAAGTTTCCTTTATTAAGCATATGGCAAAATATACTCCTCTCTGCTTGCTATCGTTTGCCAAAACCTCGTTTCGATATTGTAAACGGCTCATGAGGTACAAAGAATGTTATGAATACTCCATTGACGCTCAGGCATCCGTATTCAAGTAAAGAGATTGTAAACTGGCAGAATACGGCGCTGCGATCGGCAACGCCTATATAAGACAACAAGTGTCTGATGCAGTTGTTAGATCGGTTACTGCTGCAGTTTATCAAGATTTAAGTGAGTTTAGACGTGGTGATGAAAAGTCAGCGCACGACCCATGGGACACAGCATTAACGAGGTACTGATGAATCGGGGATTTTCGCGTACGACTATTATTCGATTATGCCGTGAATATGAGGAATCCGGTAAAACATATAATCTCCGACATCGCTGCAGACGGAAAAGGATCCTGCAAGAACGGGACCAACGATGGCTGAAGAGAATCGTTCAACGTGACAGAAGAGCAACCATTTCGCAAATTGCCGCAGATTTCAGTGCTGGGCCATCAGCAAAGTGTGAGCCTGTGAACCATTCAACGAAACATCATCGATATGGACTTTCGGCCGTACGCCCATTCGTGTACCCTTGATCACTGTGCGACACAAAGCTTTACGCCTCGCATGGACCCTTCAACACCGACTTTGGACTGTTGATGGCTGGAAACATGTTATCTGGTCGGACGAGTCTCGTTTCGAATTCTATAGAGCGAATGGACGTGTTCGGGTAAGGAGACAACCTCACGAATCCATGGACCCTGCACGTCAGCAGACATGTAGGCAAAGTACTGTTAAAGCTGGTGGAGGCTCTGTAATGGTGTGGGGCGTGTGCAGTTGGAGTAATGTGGGACACCTGATACGTCTAGATACGACTGTGAAGGAGCATCCTATCTGATCACCTGCACCCATTTAAGTCCACTGTGCATTCCGAAGGACTTGGGCAATTCCAGCAGGACAATGCGACACCCTACACTTCCAGAACTGCTACAGAGTGCCTCCAGGAACACTCTTCTGGGTTTAGCTGGCCACCAAACTCTCCAGACACGAACATTATTGAGCATATGTGGGACGCCTTGCGACGTGCTGCTCAGAAGAGATCTCCACCCCTTCGTGCTCTTAGGGATTAATGGACAGCCCTGCAGGATTCATGGTGTCAACTCGCCCCAGCACTACTTCAGACTGTAGTCGAGTCCATGCCGCGTCGTGTTGCGGGACTTCGGCATGCTCACGGGGGTTCTACACGATATTTGGTAGGGGTGCCAGTCTCTTTCGCTCTTCACTATATATCTTTGATGTCATAACGTGCCGATATTTTACTACTAACTTGTCGCGAGCTTTCGGATCTTTCGGAGCCGAGCGCACCTTTTCTCTGAGGAAGCGTTGGCTTGGTGTATAGCGGCAACATTGTCCGCGCGCTACTGATCACGTGCTCTCTTGATGTGTGCAGTGGAGTCGGTGTTGGGCTCTCTGCCGGTGCCGTCGCTTGCAGCCACGTCTAGGGTAAGTAGTAGGAAGAATGTGGTAGAAAATAGAATTGATAGATGAAAGTCTTACGTCAGGCTATAAACGAAAAGTATTTCAGTAATTCGATTACTTTGCAGGAGGTCACGCCGGATTAATTGAGGGATAATGGTTAATACAATGTCTTGTTCGAGAATCAGTAATTGTCGTTGTTAAACATATTGTTAGTAAAACGTAAATGAAAAGTCTTCCGTGATCAGTGATTACTTGTTTAAATAACGTGGAAACGCAAAGTAACAATGGTTACTTTAGAGTGAATGTGAAACAAACATACCTATTAAACGAGAGTGATTGACCTCAAGCATTGTTAGGAGAGAGTGTTACCTATTAAAGGGACAAAAAAAAAGTTGACTTGTACTGTTATTATTTCAAAGTGACATTTTGCTTTTTTAACTGAATGACTTTAATATTTGAAACGTGTCAGAGACACTTATTCGTATTAGGCTCGTGGTTAGATTTATTTCGTAATGTACTGCGTTACGTAAATCTCCCACACTTGAGTGCTGGAGTCTGATAGCTGCACAAATTAGTCTAAATAAAACTGAGAAAGAGACTAAGAGCTTTACATCTGGCGATGCATGAAAGGAAGACTGCTCTTCGGTGAACAACAGTGATTTGAAATACAGTTAACTGTGGGCAATACGGCTACGAGTCTAGGAGTGGGGGGAGTAACGGTGCGTTATCGCCATGTGTGAAGGGGAAATCTGCCCCATCTTGAATTGCAAAGCTTCGAGATTTAAAGAAGAATTCTACGTCATCTTGGACTGCGGTGGTTCTAGACGACCTTGTTGAAGAGAAGGGAGCGGCGCACTTTGCAGCATCACACCACAGCACAGAAACCAACAGTCGCAGAAATGGATGTAAGTGTTGCAATAATGCCAACTGCACATAATTTGAAATTGCTGCTGTAATTGAAACTTTTCAGTTATTTGGCACGTGACGAATTTTTCGCGGAGAAAATTAGGTAGGCTGGAGTTCTATGCTTCTGACTTTCAAGTGTAGAAATGTTGTCAGAAAAGGAGAAAACACCAGCTGACAGTATTATAGAGGAGTGTGGAATAGTGCAGGGACCAAAGATTCCGGTTTTGAGGGCGTGAGTAACAGAACTAATGGCGGAGTAAACTGGGATTTTACTCGCATCACAGATAAGAAAACTTGAATAATTAGCGAGGATCGCGCTTAGAAGTAAAACCGAACACCAGTTACCTACATACAGCAGCCACACGGATATGATGGAGCTACTCAACACGGTAATGGAAAATAAGAGGAAAACGCAAATGAATGCAGGTAAATTCAAGAGAAAACCCAGCAGATATCTAGGAAAGAATTCAAATAAACTGAGGAAAAACAGAAAAAATCCAAGAATAGACCGCAAATGAAGCCGCAGAAGAAGTCGCAAAGGAATTAAAAAAGGAGATAAGAGGATTAAAAGAAAGTCAAGAAAAAACCATGAAGAAAATAAAATAATTTAAAGAAAGTCAAGAAAAATGAATTAAAGATTTTAGAAAGACGTAAGAAAAGTAATTGAGAAGCACAAAAGGAGGAATATAACAGAATGGCGAAGATATTAGAAAGGAGACAAAAAGAGAAATACACAGACATATGCGAAGATACACTAGATATGCCTATCCTTACAGACTGTTCGCTAACTGTGGAGCCCCAATTAGAGGCAAATTTAGACACTGCCTTATTTATTGAAATATCCAATTCTGACCTGCACATGTCAAGCAGAATGCCAGCTAATATTATCTTAGATGACGAAACGCCTAGTACATGCACTAACGGTGACAGTAGGAGCGAACGTAATGCAACTCTTTTTTTCGGCAAGTGCCTGTTGAAAAAAATTTGTAATTTGTTGTGGGACATTGTGAAATATTCCTGCTTCAGGACCTACAGTTTCATGAAGTTTCGATCGGAGGCGCCATTGTACGTAACCTTCAAAATTGTATCTGCATCAGAGTTGCGTTCCCGCTTTTCGCGGGAAATCGGAGCATCACAGATATTCATAGGCGTTCGCAGAATGTCTAGAGAGACCTGGCAGTGAACAAAAGCACGGTGAGTCTGTCATCATCGCAACAAGATCGCGCGAACCTGTCCGATGTGTGGGCCGACCGCACACAGCTGTGAATCGTGCAATGTTGGAAATTGAAGAATCGACTTCAGCGTGTTCGTCGCCACAAGAATGCAAACGAACTGTACTGTATATACCGTCTAAGGTGGATCATCAATGAATGGAACGTGCCAATCTAACGTAAACTGATGGGCTAATGTACATTTTTCTGGATATTATGCTTCTTAAGACTTAACAATCATTTGTCGGCGCTACATATACGATCATGGCCATGTGAAAACGGTGCCCCCTTATTGTGAACGTTTTGTTTCTGACAACCTTTGCATAGCGTGCTACATTTTATTTAACAATATGACAACTTGGCATGAGGTTCAACTCACAGTAAACACGTTTCGCGACAATAATTTTTGAAGTCCAGAAGATGACACCAAAGTATGAAAACAGCTTGTCGAAAATAAAGAAGTATTTATGCGATCTTCGATATAGAAAGTTCTGGACTGTTATTCCTCACCCTTTCTGTAGCCCGTATCTCGCACCTTCCGACTTCCGTGTATTTGGCCCAACGAAAGATGCACTTCGTGGGAAGCTGCAAGTGGATGATCGGGAGGTCATTGATGCAGCAAGACTTTGCGACTTCGACCAGTAGTGACGCTGGTACACTGATCCTCCTAGTAAGGTGGCTTAAGGCAATTACCCTGAACGTGGATTATGTTTTTAAAAAAAAGGTTCTGTACCCAAATGAGTGGAGAAAAATATGGTGTATTGGGATCCTGAATAAAACCAACCTGCTTCATTGTACTCGATCGGATGCTAAAATTTTTGGTAAGGATTAAAATGTGTTGTCAGTGATGAAGAGTGTAATCGGAAACAGAAGGACCAAGCAGATAATATGATTACAAATGATGACAATACCCTGCAGGATGTACAGTCTCAACACAGATGCAGATGAATTGTCAGTAGATAAGGAATGTGCTTTGAATCGGAATATTCAAACAGATTGCACGAAGATTATCATAATAGAAAAGACAGAGCAACTGTTGTGGAACGAAAACAAGAAAAGAGAAAAGACAGAGTTTGTGATATCAGTAGAAACTTGAAGATATGTTGTCTGGGAAGAAAGAAGAGGAAAGTTTGTTGTATGGTGTCGTTGAGAAAATGTCCTTGTATAAATGCCGGCCTAGAAGCACGAAAGATGAGAGTTTAAATTTTATTTCCAACTATCCATCCCACCAGAATTATGACGAAATGTACACAGAAATTTTGCGAAATAATTACAAAGAAGTCAGTATTTTGAAGTACATGGTGGTGTGCCTGGCGCAATAACTGGAGAAAGAGAGCAGGCGCGACAAAGATTCGCTCAGAGCAGAACAGAGAAGAAGCAGCGGAAGTCAAGAGCGAACTCTAGCAAAGGGAACAAGAGAAGGCTCAATTACCATCACAAGATTACTACGACTTACTGGCTTACAGAGAGAAACACAGAAAAAGGCGGAATGAGACAGGAATGATCGGTCCATGTCAAACCAGTCTGCGCGAACTGGCACGAAGCTGCAGGAGCAGAAATGAAGAGATAAACAGTCGTCTGATCACTTACAAGGACGTTAATATTGCGCGGTGGAAGAGGTGAAGAGAAAGAAGATATGTCCAGCTATGCGTTGTGCGTGCTGTACGGCCGTACCTCGTCTCCTATATTCCAAACTTCACAGAAGCTCTCCAGCAAATCTTGCAAGACTTGCACTCCTGGAAGAATGGATATTTCGAAGACATTGGTTAGCCACAACCGGGGGGATGTTTCTAGAATGAAATTTTTGCTCTGCATTGGGATGTGCAATGATATGGAACTTCCTGACAGACTTTCCGGCGAAAGGCAACGGTTCAGAGTTCGAGTCTCAACCTGGCACACAGTTTTAATCTGCCAGGAAGTTTTTCATCAGCGTACTCTCCGCTGCGGAGAGAAAATTTCATTCTGGCACCTGTCAAATATTTATACGCAGTGATACATTTTGGACAATTTCATATAGTGTGTGTAAAAACTGTATCTGTGCTTGTCAAGCAGCAATGTAGACAGTCGTTACAATTAACAGTGAAGTTTTCCATCTTTTAGCATTTGTAATTACAACACTTACAAAAGATGTAGTGTCATGTGGAGCGCGAGTTTAGATTTATCGAGCGTACAGACACTGAGCCACGCTAATTGTTTCTATGTTCGTTGCATTCTGACATCATGAAAAGGGGTTCCAGGCATGTAAATACCACATTACCTCGCATCGTCCACATCTTACAATATGGGGAATACATGTACGGCCTGGTAACCCTCACCCACGCTGCTTCCATTTGTGGAGGATGCTTCACAGTTGCTATGTTTACATCTCGTCCGAGCCGCCAGAGGCCACTGACGTTTGTTCGCACAGCCGCTGCCTATACACTGCCGACATCCCGCCCGCCCACACAGCCGCCAATCAGCGACTGCTCCCTGCGCTGCCAGCACCAAAACAACGGTGCCGTGACGCGAGAAACGGAGAGTTTCGGCCGCGCTGCCGGCTGCTCTGCGAGAATCAACGCTTGCCGCAGCTGTCTGGCGCCATCAATCAGCTGCTACGTCAATTTGTCTTTGAATGTGTGCGTTGCTGACAGTGATGTGTGGCATACTAAAACGCCAAATACGCTTGTGTTCATGAGCATCTTGTTTCGGGACAATGTCCTCCAATTCGTATTATTAGCATTCTTTACGTTTTTCGACTGCAAATATAGCGTTTTCTGCCTGTTTTATGTTACTAAACAAAAATAAACTTTTTTCTATTTCTTTATGTTATGCTCACTAATATTTTTGAACTACTATTTCTACTATACATGTTGATGACATGTAGTTTACTCTTGAGATATATATTTTTTATTTTTGTCTCTAGGTCTATAGATGTGGTCAGTATTTTACTACGTAGAAAATATTCTTGTGCTTTATTTTGTTTCTTCTATTAATGCAACCAGAGTAAATTAGCTTGATTACCGCATGAGTAATAATATTTTCTTGACTGCTATATGAGTAGCAGTAATACAGGGTGTTACAAAAAGGTACGGCCAAACTTTCAGGGATCATTCCTCACACACAAATAAAGAAAAGATGTTATGTGGACATGTGTCCGGAAACGCTTAATTTCCATGTTAGAGCTCATTTTAGTTTCGTCAGTATGTACTGTACTTCCTCGATTCACCGCCAGTTGGCCCAATTGAAGGAAGGTAATGTTGACTTCGGTGCTTGTGTTGACATGCGACTCATTGCTCTACAGTACTAGCATCAAGCACATCAGTACGTAGCATCATCAGGTTAGTGTTCATCACGAACGTGGTTTTGTAGTCAGTGCAATGTTTATAAATGCGGAGTTGGCAGATGCGCATTTGATGTATGGATTAGCACGGGGCAATAGCCGTGGCGCGGTACGTTTGTATCGAGACAGATTTCCAGAACGAAGGTGTCCCGACAGGAAGACGTTCGAAGCAACTGATCGGCGTCTTAGGGAGCACGGAACATTCCAGCCTGTGACTCGCGACTGGGGAAGACCTAGAACGACGAGGACACCTGCAATGGACGAGGCAATTCTTCGTGCAGTTGACGATAACCCTAATGTCAGCGTCAGAGAAGTTGCTGCTGTACAAGGTAACGTTGACCACGTCAGTGTATGGAGAGTGCTACGGGAGAACCAGTTGTTTCCGTACCATGTACAGCGTGTGCAGGCACTATCAGCAGCTGATTGGCCTCCACGGGTACACTTCTGCGAATAGTTCATCCAACAATGTGTCAATCCTCATTTCAGTGCAAATGTTCGCTTTACGGATGAGGCTTCATTCCAACGTGATCAAATTGTAAATTTTCACAATCAACATGTGTGGGCTGACGAGAATCCGCACGCAATTGTGCAATCACGTCATCAACACAGATTTTCTGTGAACGTTTTGGGCAGGCATTGTTGGTGATGTCTTGATTGGGCCCCATGTTCTTCCACCCACGCTCAATGGAGCACGCTATCATGATTTCATACTGGATACTCTACCTGTGCTGGTAGAACATGTGCCTTTACAAGTACGACACAACATGTGGTTCATGCACGATGGAGCTCCTGCACATTTCAGTCGAAGCGTTCGTACGCTTCTCAACAACAGATTCGGTGACCGATGGATTGGTAGAGGCGGACCAATTCCATGGCCTCCACGCTCTCCTGACCTCAACCCTCTTGACTTTCATTTATGGGGGCATTTGAAAGCTCTTGTCTACGTAACCCCGGTACCAAATGTAGAGTCTTTTCGTGCTCGTATTGTGGACGGCTGTGATACAATACGCCATTCTCCAGGGCTGCATCAACGCATCAGGGATTTCATGCGACGGAGGGTGTATCCCCGCTAACGGAGGACATTTTGAACATTTCCTGTAACAAAATATTTGAAGTCACGCTGGTACGTTCTGTTGCTGTGTGTTTCCATTCCATGATTAATGTGATTTGAAGAGAAGTAATAAAATGAGCTGTAACATGGAAAGTAAGCGTTTCCGGACACATGTCCACATAACATATTTTCTTTCTTTGTGTGTGAGGAATGTTTCCTGAAAGTTTGGCCGTACCATTTTGTAACACCCTGTATGTATTGTATGTATGTAATAATATTCTTTGTTCATAAGCTGATCAATGTTTGAACTCAAGAGGCCATTGAGATACCATAATTTTTAATGTTATGGAAGTATATTGTTACAGTGTGTTATACAGTCATGAGAAGTATTTTCAGTGATGTGATGATCTGCTAATGATTCCTTTGTTCCTGTGTAACCTGTGCAATTAGATTATGTAGATTTATATGAATGTGCATTACAGCACTATGATTAGGATGTGCTGTATGCTGTAAGGGAATTCTGATATTGTTATTCTACTTTATCTAGTTATATGTTAAATTTAATTTCTGTGCATGTTCGTTGCCTGCTTATCACAAACACAAAGAAAAATGTAAAAATTTTAACTATCATTATAAGGATGAGAGAGTGTGAAATGTATGTGGTGTTTCTGTTCTATTACAGTAATGACTCAGGAGGTAATCATTGGTGTGTTGTTCATCGCTTATTTGTTTTTGTGGGGATCTTGTTGCTGGGTTACAATTTCTGTGATATTTCAATTTTTTATTTGGGTTTTCAAAAAATCCTTTCTCGCATTTTTGGAAAAAATTCAACTGGAAGGATGAAAAAAGTACTGCTGTCTTTGATGTCATAACGTATAGATATTATACTCCTTGGTTATCGCAATACCGAGTGGTCGTACACAGCCGTGCCGAGGAAAAATACTAGGAAGAATGTGGTAGAAAGTGGAATTAATCGCTGAAAGTGTTACGTCGGATTCCAGAAGAAAAGCGTTTCAGTAATTCATTTTTTTTTTTTGGGGGGGGGGGGGGAACGGCGTGCTTGATTAATTAAGAGATTTACTGTTGGTACAGTGTCATGTTTGAGAGTTAATAATTGTCGTGGAGAAACATATTGATAGCAGAACATAAAATAAATGGCTTCTGTGATCAGTGATTATCTGTTTAATTAATGTGGAAATGCAAAGTAGCAATGGTTATTTTAGTGTAAATGTGAAACGAACGTAACTGTCAAGCAGACTGGATGAGCTCAGATATTGTTAGGGAAGTGTGTTTCGTACTACAGAGGCCATAAAACAAAGTAATTTGAGTTTTATTTTTATTATGTCAAAGCGACATTTTCCGTTCTTTAACTGGATAACTCTAATATTTGAAACGAGCAAGAGACACGTTTTCGTATTAGACACATGGCTAGGTTTACTTCGTAACGAAGAGTGTTCCCTATGTAAAACTCCCATACTTGAGCCCAATAGCCTGACAGCTGCACAAATTAGTCTAAAATAAAACTGAGAAGAGACTTCAATAAGGACAGAGGAGCTTTACAGTCTCCTAGTCTTCTTCCAAGCATAAAGAATAATTCGGTGTGTTATTTACATTTTTCTGTGCAACAATGTATGGCCTAATATGCACCAAACGGAAACGCATAGACACCTATTTTTCATTGCAAACTGTGCAATGGTTCTCTTAATTTCGAAATATCACGCTAACTATGGTCATTAACGACATAATAGGCAGGTCGTTATGAAGCTGACGAATGAGGCAATGGGATACGAGAGAATTTTTCCCCCTAATAGTTTTGTTTAAAATTGTTTGAGAAATATTGCAGAGCAGTTGGTGGGCGCATGACTTTCTGCTTTGTCCCACAGGTTAACAAGCATTCTCTGTGAGAGCACACCTTCCAGGCAGCGACGTTAAATGTCAACAAGATACCCGACTCAGCAGTGCAGGTAGCATTCAGACAACTCTATTAGGGGAATATACTGAGGATATGACAGGAAAGCCAAAGCTTCTTGCAGGTGAGCAGGCTAGCAGTCGAGCGAGCCCGCTTAGGCTCTAATCTCTATAAATCTCTAATAAATCGACTCCTGTTTCTTCTTCTATAACATCAGTCAGCAATTAAGCTCACAGCGACACTGCGTGAAACATCGTCTTTACTGGCCCTAGGCAGGAACGATTGAAACAAGCAGCGTTTTTTCATTTTTATTTATTTATTTTTTGAATTATCAGGCTTCTGACTGGTCTGATGCGGCCCACCATCTATTACACTCCTGTATCAACCTCTTCATTGCTGAGTAGCACTTGCAACCTACGTCCTCAATTATTAACTGAATGTATTCCTATCTCTGTCTCCCTCTACATTTTTTTTCTTCTACAGCTCCCTCTAGTAGCATGGATGTCATGTCCTATCATCCTGTCACTTCTTCTTATCAGTGTTTTCCACATATTCCTTTCCTCTCCGACTCTGCGCAGAACCTCCTCATTCGTCACCTTATCAGTCCATCTAATTTTCAACATTCGTCTATAGCACCACATCTCAAATGCTTAGATTCTCTTCTGTTCCGGTTTTCCGACAGTTCTTGTATCACGACCACACAATGCTGTGCTGCAAACGTACATTCTCAGACATTTCTTCCTTAAATTAAGGCCTATGTTTGATACAGGTATTTTCTTGGCCAGAAATGCCCTTTTTACCATTGCTATCCTGCTCTTGAGGTCTTCTTTGCTCCGTTCGCCATTGGTTATTTTGTTGCCTAAGTAGCTGAACTCTTTATCTTCAACTGCTTCGCGACCATCAGTCCTGAAGTTTCTCGCTGTTCTCATGTCTGCTACTTCCCTTTACTGTCGTCTTTCGTTCCATTCAGCATATCATGTAATTCTTCTTCACTTCCACTCAGGATAGCAATGTCATCAGCGAATCGTATCATTGATATCCTTTCACCTTGAATTTTAATTCCACTCCTGATCCTTTGTTTTATTTCCATCATTGCTTCTTCAATGTACAGACTGAACAGTAGGGGCGAAAGACTACATCCCTGTCTTACACCCTTTTTAATCCGAGCACTTCGTTCTTGGTCGCCCGCTGTAATTATTCCCTCTTGGCTCTTGTACATGTTCTGTATTACCCGTCTCTCCCTATACCGTATCCCTATTTACTCAGTTTCGAACATCTTGCACCATTTTACATTGTCGAACGCCTTTTTCAGGTCGGCAGATCCAATGAAAGTGTCTTGATTTTTCTTCAGTCTTGCTTCCATTATCAACCGCAACGTCGTTATTGCTTCTCTGTTCCCTTTACCTTACCTAAAGACAAACTTATCATAATCTAACACATCTTCAGTTTTCATTTACATTCTTCTGTGTGTTATTCTTGTACGCAACATGGATGCCTGAGCTGTTAAGCTGATTGTGTGATAGTTCTTCATTTGTCAGCTCTTGCAGTCTTCGGAACAGTGTGGATGATATTTTTCCGAAAGTCAGATTGTGTGTTGCCAGACTCATACATTTTACACACCAACGTGGATGGTCGTCACATCCCACAATGACTTTAGAAATTCTGATGAAATTTTATGTAGCCCTTCTGCCTTAATTGACCGTAAGTCGTCCAGAGTTCTCTTAAATTCTGATTCTAATACTGGAACCCATATTTCTAGTAAATCGATTCCTGCTTCTTCTTCTACCATATCAGACAAATCTTCCCCCTCACGAGGCATTCTATGTTCCCTTTCCACCTATCCGAAATCTCCTCTGCATTTAACACTGGAATCCCACTGCACTCTTAATGTTTGCACACTTCATTTTTGTTTCGCTGAAGGTTGATTGGACTTTCCTATATGCTGACTCAGGCCTTTCGACAATGGTTTCTTTCCGATTTCTTTCCGCTTTTCATGCAGCCTTTTCGTTTTAGCTTCATTGCACTTCCTGTTTATTTCATCCCTCACTGAGTTGTGTTTCTGTACTCCTGAATTTCCCTGATCATTTTTGTACTTCCTTCTTTCGTCGATCAACTAAAGAATATCTTCTGTTGCCTATGGCTTCTTCGCAGTTACCTTCCGGACGCTGATGACCGCGCAGCTGAGCGCCCCACAACCCAAACATCATCATCATCGTCATCGCAGTTACCTTCTTTGTACCTATGTTTTTCTTTCATGCATCTGTGAGTCCTCTCTTTGGAGATGTCCATCCCTCTTCAACTGAACTACATACTGGATTATTCTTTATTGTTTTATCTACCGCTTTAGAGAACTTCAAGCGAATCTCGTCATTCCTTTGTGCTTACGTATCCCACTTCTTTGTGTATTTATTCTTTCTGTCTAATCTCTTGAACTTCAGCCTAATCCTCATCACTGCTGCATCATGAGTCTATATCTGTTCAAATGGTTCAAATGGCTCTGAGCACTATGCGACTTAACTTCAAGGCCATCAGTCGCCTAGAACTTAGAACTAATTAAACCTAAATAACCTACGGACATCACACACATCCATGCCCGAAGCAGGATTCGAACCTGCGACCGTAGCGGTCACTCGGCTCCAGACTCTAGAACCGCACGGCCACTCCGACCGGCTATATCTGTTCCTGGGCACGCTTTACAATCTAGTATCTGATTTCGGAATCTTTATCTGACCATGATGTAATCCAACTGAATCCTTCCCATATCACCCGGCCTTTTCCAAGTTTGTGATTCTTGAACAGAGTATTCGTTATTACTGTCTGAAATTTGTTGCAGAACTCAGTTAGTATTTCTCCTCTCTCATTCCTTGTCCTAAGCCCATATTTCCCTGTAACCTTTTCTTCTACTCCTTCCCCTACAATTGCATACCAGTTGAAGTACTGGCAGAAGTGCCAACACCGTGTTGCTAGAGGAGGCCGAAATGCACGCGTTTAATTACACGCTGACTGGCGTGAGGTCTGGAACAGGACAATGTCTTGAGAATTGCAAATAAAGTACGTAGATGATGTAATACTTAACTTTAATCCATAATTGGTGTACATCGCTCTTGACGGTACAGGGTTTATAATAAGCTCAATATAACTGGTAATGGCGCCTTGCTAGGTCGTAGCAAATGACGTAGCTGAGGGCTATGCTAACTATCGTCTCGGCAAATGAGAGCGTATTTGTCAGTGAACCCCTGCTATGAACGTCGGCTGTACAACTGGGGTGAGTGCAAGTACGTCTCTCTAGACCTGCCGTGTGGCGGCGCTCGGTCTGCGATCACTGACAGTGGCGACACGCGGGTCCGACGTATACTAACGGACCGCGGCCGATTTAAAGGCTACCACCTAGCAAGTGTGGTGTCTGGCGGTGACACCACACCAGTCCCCCATGACTATTAGATTTTCATCTCCCTTTACGTACTGTATTACCCTTTAAATATCCTCGTACGTTTTCTCTATCTCTTCAACTTGAGCTTACGTCGTCGGCATATATACCTGAACTATCGTTGTCGGTGATGGTTTGCCTTCATTTCTGTTAAGAACAGCTCTCACTGAACTGTTCACAGTAACACACTTTATGCTCTACCTTCCTGTTCATAACGAATCCTACTCCAGTTATACCATTTTCTGCTGCTATTGGCATTACCCTAACCCATCTGCTGTGAGTTAACGAGCATTGGGCTCTCATTTAAAAATATGGCCGAAACAGTCATCCTACAGGTAGTATGAAACAAACTCTGTCGGCCAGGACCGTGTGCCACAAAGGGCGCAGATTCACCAGGAGATGGGGAAACTCACAGCGTCTATTGTCTATTGAGGCCTGAGCGCTGTAGTGTGTGAGTGAGACAGATGAGAACCTACGTCATAGGGATATCCAGTGGAAGCCGTTTGGTTCAAATGGCTCTGAGCACTATGGGACTTGACATCTGAGGTCATCAGTCCCCTAGAACTTAGAACTAATTAAACCTAAGTAACCTAAGGACATCACACACATCCATGCCCGAGGCAGGATTCGAACCTGCGACCGTAGTAGTCGCGGCGTTCCAGAACTGAAGCGCCTAGAACCGCTCGGCCACAGCGGCTGGCAGAAGTCGTTTGTGGCCAAGGAGATGTAGCAATGTTAAATACGGCGGACCTAAGATTGGTCATGGAAGGAAACATTTATGAAAACTATTTAATTCTGTAGTAATGCAGGGAATCAAGCCACAGTAATTTTAATGTGCCATCCTACATAAATTTTCATGGTGTTCCCAATAAAACTTGAATACTGATCAGATCTATAATAGTTTAGGATATACTGTTACAGTGAAATTCACAAGTTTTGTAACAAAGACCTGAATGCTAAAATCTGAACGTTTTAGTCGATCTTAACGATCAACATTTCAGATAGAAGCGCATCATTAAAATGACAGACGTTGTAAATAACCACTCTGTAACTTTATTTGTTTAAAATACATAGCAAATTTAAATTATTAGTATTTACAGTTAAGCATCAGATCATCATTTACTCTACATCAGAACACATTGAACTATGACAGCAAGAAATCTTTTTGAATTATTAGGTAGAATATTTGTTGTAAAGTTTAGTGGATAATAGTTACTTTTGTTCTATACTTATTTATCAGAAAGCACATTGGTGCAAGGCTACTGGCCATGGGATTCAAAGCTAAAAAAGGAAATTGTATTGCTTTTATGTAAAAGAATTTAACGTTTATTATGTAATGGATATTATTGTTACTTGGTTTAGAACGTGAAAGTGGTCAAGCTTTGACTATTTAAAAGTGTTAAAATGTAAAATAAGCTGTAACCAATCAGATAACCAGCTTCAGAAAAGGGAACTGCCCTAGTCAGTTGAGCGAGGATATTCGGCGTGCGGGAAACGCGGCAGGGGACGGGCAGCGGGAGTGCTGGTCTAGACACCAAAGGGGACAGTTGGGATTGAGGTGCGAAAGCGGACAGTCGGACTTCTGATAGCTAGGAAGCGAAACGACTTAGAAAATTTCGCTTTGTGTGGTATCGCGGGACTTAGTCTCTGAGCGGTGAGCAGCCGCGCGCCTGGTGTAAACTCCAACTTTTCGCATAGTTGACGAGGTGGAGTATTGGACTTGTAATCCGTGATGAGATTGTGAATGATCGAACTGTGTCAAATGGATATGCGCTCGGGTGTAACAGTAACTCTAAATATGACCACTTTCGCTATTAGTTTTCCTTCTGAATAAACATTATTCTAACCAAATCGCAACTGTGTGGCCTGCATCACTTATGGGTCGTTAATTTGCTTCCCGATATTATTATTACAGTTATTACATGTTATATTAACTTTGTATTTCGCAGACTTGCCATCAGCCAGACAATTTAACCAAAGGTTCACAAGTGTCTAATTTAGGGCGTGTAATGCGACACCTGCGGTTCATCCTCTAGACGAGTTTGAACCAAGACATTTCGACGAAGAAGAACCGCATGTGAGCCCGAACATCTACCCAGAAATCTTTGTCTTGCTTCCATTTCACTTCACTGACCCCTACTGCATCTAGACTGAGACTTTGCATTTCTCTTTTCAAATTTTCTAGCTTCTCTAGCACGTTCAAACTTCTGTCATTCCACGCCCCGACTGGCAGAACGTTATCCTTTCGTTAGTTATTCAATCTTTTTCTCATGGTCACCTCCCACTTTGCAGTCCCCTCCCAGAGATCCGAATGGGGGATTACTCCGGAATCTTTTTCAAATGGAGAGATCATCATGACACTTCCTCAGTTACAAGCCACATGTGCTGTGGATACACGTTACGTGTCTATAATGCAGTCGTTGCATTCTGCATTATCATGCCATTGATCATTGCTGTCTTCCGCCTTCAGGGGCAGTTTCCCACCCAAAGAACACGAGAGAGCCCTGAAAATGAGGGCTCCTCCGCCCTCTTTGACAAAGCTGTTGGCAGAATGACATTTTATGCCGGAAGCCTTCGGCCGCCAACGCTGATTATTAATCAAAATTTAAATGGTGTCGGGTTACGAATCCGGGACCGAAAAAGTTTTGCCTCGTGATGAGTGGGTGTTGTGTGATGTCCTTAGGTTAGTTAGGTTTAAGTAGTTCCAAGTTCTAGGGGACTGATGACCACAGATGTTAAGTCCCATAGTGCTCAGAGCCATTTGAACTATTTTGAAGAAGTTTTGATTACTAGTCAAACACCCTACTCCTTTTTCTTATTTTGTTCGGCAATATTCGTTGCGTTTTATCCGGGCGGACGTCGAAGGACGTCCGTTCAAGTTGATCGTTGATTCCTTTACTCAGTTGTTTTATTACAGCGGGCCAGCGCCTCCCTGACCGAACACGCTGAGCTACCGTGCCGGCGATAAATGGACTTTACGAGGATTCGAACCATAGCTATTCGGTGGGTGCTAGTTTGATGTTCCAGCAGTCAACTCAGTGAGCTACGACGGCTGGAACACTCCTAGACCACTGGTGCAATTCAGTTTTATATCATATAAAATATCATTCTGCTATAAGGCCTCAGTATTACATCCTGGAGTATATATACTTTATAGACCTACTCTTTATTCAGAGTAGCAAAAGTTTCTGCTGCTTCCACTCGGCAAAAGTGCCTGTTTGACATTTTACAAGCTAGTGATCAGTCCCGATATCAGAATTTCTGAATGCTCTTCTATCTTTTACTTGACATGTTATTTTGTTCCCCACGCGCCTATATCAGAGGAAGTAATTAGAACAGTTAGCTACTAAGGACACTTTTTGAAAAAGAAGGGATAAATATTTGAAATTGGAAAAGTGGCAGTAGGACTTGCACATTGAACGCTTCCGTTCAAACTTTATGTATATACGTAGGTCACCCATTGCGGGAATCGAGAGTCTCGACAAATTTTGCTTGTTATCGATATCGATACTGACGTGATATCGATCCCGAAAATTTCAGGTTATGTATATGAAGAGAGAAAACGTAATAACATATTTTTTATTTACTTTCTAAAACATGACTGCAACTTACATTTTATCTTTGCATGCAGTAATATTTTTCTGTTATGCATTTGACGGATGGTGAATACAATGTAAATCCAATGCCAAAAATACATTTTTTCGATATAATTACAGTTTAACAATTTTCGGATTTTATTCTGTTACTTGAAATATAAAACCTCGCTTTTTGTCGAATTTAGTAGTTCTAGGTCCAGCGGAAGTACCCTTTAGGTTTTGATAAATGAATTTCCGATCATCAAAATATGTGACATGAATGACCATATCTTTTAATTACATGGCCTTATAAACTTAATTTTTTTACACCAACAAGGAGCCGTAGACCTTAGTATGTGACTTAAATTTCAACTTGATGTGTCTACCTGTTGCTGAGGAAAAGGGGTCTTAACAGACGGATAGACAGACAGACAGACAATCGGATAAAAATTGACGACAAAATATTTTTTTCGTGTGCTACAAGTACAAAGCAACAGTTTTCGGTTTTTTTCCTTTACTCGTACACTGAGACGTTGCTTCTTATCTGTTATATGGAAGTCAATCTTTGGAATTAAACACAAGATAAGAAAAACAAATACAGGAAGTAGAAGTTAGGTTTCTTAGAGTAGTTAAGGAATGTAAAAGAAAATTTAAATACGAAAATATTCGAGAAGAGTTGAAAATTTGAGTGCGAAAGAAAAACTGGATGAAAACAAGTAGAAATGGAATAAACGTCAAGAAGGAATGGATCCAGAGAGACCATCAACTCAGGTACAGAACTTTAAACCGAAAAAGAAGTATACCCCTGCAGACCGAAAATAGGAAACCCTACCAAGCCACAACTGGCGTAAAGCAGAAAGTGCACAAGAAAAGAAGAAGAAATTATTCTTCTTCTAAGTTACGGTAAAGTGATGTACTAAAAGCTACCATAAGAACGTTCTTATTATCGTATTAAACCATTTTATATTTGTTAATTTTTGTGTGTTACACGCGGGAACGAGAGCACATTACATTTGGGAGAGGGAAATCCTAGAAGCCAACCCTGGGTCAATACCAGCAAACCGGTTTGGTTTTGAGAACTCTGTTCAGCTCCACTTTATTCTACGTATCAATCTGAAGCTGCAAATCCTACCTGTATGCGTACCACCATTCAATTCCCGTTTCCCTTTTCAACTGAAAGAACTATATCCTGAGAGAATACAATCGCAAGGTTTTGTGAAGTTCTAGGACGACTTCCACTAAATTCCACCAGATTTCGGAAGAGAATCACATGGTAACACGCCCTCGCCCCCTCCCCCCTCCCCCCTCCTACCTCGACCCCCTACCTGCACCCCGCACACCACCCCTCCCCGCTATATCCACCAAAACTTTCGTCAACAATTATTACTTCTCTATAATATCAGCCGCCGTCAGCTGCTGACGAATATTTGTTTAATCACCTGTATAGCTGGCATGTGGCTGTTTTTAATCCGTCCACCGTGTATTTTGCGCTGCTGGGTGCGTTCATGTGTAACTGCATTAATAACGCCAGCAGCTAACTGTGGCATTAGCAAGCCCCATTACTTCGGAAAGATTTAACATTTGTCGTTTGATATTGGTGGACGAATACAATCCCCATCGTAAAACACGAATTGAGGAAATAAAGCGTGTAATTTTTTTAGCATACAGTAGCCTTTTTGAAAACCGAAGAATAATTATAGAGGATTTATCTGATTTGCAAGCGGTCTGCCAGTATAATAGCAAAGAATTGCAGTTCTGTATACAAAGTTTATCTTGGATAGTCGTTAGTTAGCATCAGGAGATAGTGGGGCGGTAGAAGGTATAGTGTTATATATATAGTGCTGAAGATATAATGATGTTTTGTGTGTAACTTGGCGACAGAATCAGAGATTGATTGAATTATAGTAACAAGTGACTAAATACCTGACATTCTTTGGACATGGAGCAGCAGATTAATTTAGTTGAGATTGATAGGAAGCAACATTATCATTTCCGCGCGTTTTCACGACAGCGATGCAGTTATACCCGGATCGACACTAAGGGACCAAAAGATTTACTGACTATAAAAGAAATCAACACTAGACAATTGAAAAAGATTGTTTCAGAAATGATAGGAAAACGATAATGTTTCTGCTGCCTCAATGCTGCGTTCGATCCATCTGTGCGATCGTAATTTCTGGACATAAACTGATACAAAATGATTACATTCAAGTAATGAGGCGATGGAGATACTTAAGGATAATTTGTCTAAATAAGCACACTTCATATATAACACACGTTTTTTAATGCTACATACCTTTTTGTATTACAGTTACAATAGCTAGTGCTTATTAATAAAAGCTTTGCACGTCACAGGCAATACTTGAGATTAATGTCCTCTTGATGGTGTCTGCTCGTAATTAATTACATAAAACTATATTTTTTCTGACTGAGAAGGCAATTAGTACATTTACAGAATATTTTGCACAAATTATAAAATACAGATTGCGGAACGCAGCAAGTCCGCGTCCGCCTTTCATGGAATAGAAACAGTAAAAGATGAAGCTCTCAAGGCCTCATTTGTCCTGAAAAATCAGAATTCTTTTTATATCATTAATCGATACGTGTACATAGAGATTTACAGCCGCCGTGCAGGAGCGGCAAATTCTGTTGCTGCTTGGCGACGGTTAATTTCTTTTACATTACAGTTGTTTCATAACTTCAAGTCATCAGGCGTTTACTATTGAGCGTATAATAATGTTTGTGAGGCGAAAATTACCAATGTTACAAAGGAATACTGAACTGTCCGGGTGGCTTTTCTTTATTTCCAAATGACCGGTTTCGAGGCAGAACACTTATAACAAGAGTTATCTGTCCAACATGGAGCTGAAAGTTCGCTGTCATAACTTCTAGTTCCGTTTTCGATAGGTTACTCTGTAACTGTAACAAGTGACCTGTGTGAGGGTAGCTTTGGTGTAAGTTGCGATAGCGGACTCTCCCTGATGACGAATACGCATACTTTTGATATAGAAAAAAAAGTGGTGAGCAGATCTTTCATGCATTCTTCCTGGCGGCATGACAAAGGATCATTATTACAATACTGCAATTTTCTGCTGTTTCAGGAGCCATGTGGCTCTGCTGCTAACGCAACGACTTCCCAGCGTTTAAAATTAGAGGAAAGCACTCGTAATTTTTATAAGGTACCCAAAATAGGTTAGTGGTATAATACAAAACAGTTAGTAAATTTAAGAACACATAGAGATTTTAAACTCGGTGTTACACATACAATCACAAACTAATAAATTCCTTTATATTCTTTCATGTGTGGTTCATAGTAAATGAGATTTTTGGAATATTATTTAATACTTATTATTTAATTTACCTCAAACAACTTATTCTTAAGAATTAGGATACGACAGATGTCTCCTGCACGTATTGGACTTACAAGAATATGACAGATGAGGTACATGGCAAAACGTCGAGAACAACGGGTTCTCCATGCGTATCGACTCTTCAAATAACTATGGGGAAGCAATGGTTTTAGATATGTTGACAACAGATTTGTTTCCAAAATAAAATTTTCACTCTGAAGTGGAGTCTGGGCTGATATGACACTTCCTGGGAGATTAAAACTATGTGCCGGACCGAGACTCAAGCTCGGGACCTTTGCCTTTCGTGCAAAACGTTTTGCTGTTTTGCAGACGAGAAGTTGTAGATTATGTAACAGAATAGCTACCAAAATAAATATCCAATAGTATCATGTGAGGTGTGTAAACTAATGCATATATCTACTCATTTGTCTGTTAGCTATAAACAGAACTTTGACATAATGTTATAAACAACACATAGTGGATCAGGTCGTTCATAAATATCTCAAATGTGAACTATGAATAAATGATGTAGAATATTTTACAACAATTATTCATTCACAATTGAAAATATTATGTACCAAAAGTTCGCTAAATGTTAATGTGTAACAACAATTTTAAAGTTAGAAAATAAGAAAAAAAATCACTTAAGATAGCACAAAAGTGTTGAAACATGTCAGGGTGAAACAAAACAGAAAAAAAGGTGTCTTGCATGTGGCGGAATTCCTCTTCCCACACCTTAATTCATTTGAACATCTCATATGAATGCTTGTATTTCGCGACAGTGAATAACATTTTCAAATGAATAACATTTTGAAAGAGTGTACCGGCAGTGTGCCGCGTGTAGGTAGATATCTTAAATAAATGCGGCCGACTCATTAAAAGTACTTTGAATAAATTGCACAAAATATTGCAGGGAATCCAACACTTGTTCTCGGGTTGTAGGTGCGGATGTGAATGGCTTATGATAAGCTTGGGGCACAATATAACGATCCTCCCCTGTGATGGTCAGACGCGGTCGGCAGGGACTTCGATGGATAGTACGCCTAACCCTAACGTTCCCATGTCATGCCGCCGTCTTACCGAATGTGCCACAAATCAGTATACTGGACGATTCGACCAACCGACGAAATGGAGACCCACAATGTGGCCTCATTCAAATTCTGTTACCGAGGGACATGGTGCAGTGGTTAGCACGCTGGACATGCATTCGGGAGGACTACGTTTCACCTCCGTGTCCGGCCATCCAGATTTCGCATTATCTGTAATTTTCCTCAAATCGCTTAAGGCAAATGCCGAGATGGTTCCATTGGAAGGGCACGTCCGATACTCTTCTCCTTCTTCTTTTGGATCATCAGTCTTCTGACTGGTTTGATGCGGCCCGCCACGAATTCTCCTCCTGTGCCAACTTCTCCATCTCAGAACAACGTCTCTAACCTACGACCTCAGTTATTTGCAGGATGTATTCCAAACTCTCTCTTCCTCTACAATTTTTGCCCTCTACAGTTCTCTCTAGTACCATGGAAGTCATTCCCTGATGTCTTAACAGATGTCCTATCATCCTGTCCCTTCTCCTTATCAGAGGTTTCCACATATTCCTTTCCTCTCCCATTCTGCGCAGAACCTCCTCATTCCTTACCTTATCAGTCCACCTAACTTTCAATATCGCCTGTGGTACCACATCTCAAATGCTTCGATTCTCTTCTGTTCAGGTTTTCCCATAGTCCATGTTTTACTACCATACAATGCTGTACTCCAGACGTACGTACTCTGAAATTTCTTCCTCAAATTAAGGGCTACGTCTGATGCTAGTAGACCTCTCTTGGGCAGGAATTTTTTTGCCATTGCTTGTCTGCTTTTGATGTCCTCCTTCCTCCGTCCGCCATTGGTTATTTTACTGCCTAGGTAGCAGAATTCCTTAACTTCATCTACTTCGTGACCATCAATCCTGATATTAAGTTTCTCGCTGTTCTCATTTCTACTACTTCTCATTACTTCCGTCTTTCTTCGATTTACTCTCAGTCCATATTCTGTACTCATTAGATTGTTCATTCCATTCAGCATGCCATGTAATTGTTCTTCACTTCCACTCAGGATAGCCATGTTATTGGTGAATCGTATCATTGATATCCTTTCACCTTGAATTTTATTGCCACTCTTCAACCATTTTTTATTTGCATCATTGCTTCTTTGATGTACAGATTCAACAGTAGGGGAGAAAGATTACGCCCTTTTTAATCCGCTCACTTCGTTCTTGGTCGTCCACTCTTATTATTCCCTCTTGGCTCTTCTATATATTGTATATTACCCGTCTCTCCCTATAGCTTACTCCTATTTTCCTCAGAATTTCGAAGATATTGCACCATTTTACATTGTCGAAAGCTGTTTCCAGGTCTACAAATCCTATGAACGTCTCTCGATTTTGCTTTAGCCTTGCTTCCATTATCAACCGCAATGTCAAAATTGCCTCTCTCGTGCCTTTACCTTTTCTAAAGCTAAACTGATCGTCATCTAGTACATCCTCAATTTTCTTTTCCATTATTCTGTATATTATTCTTGCAAACCACTCGGATGGTGGCATTTGTCAGCTCTTGCAGTCATCGGAATTGTATGGATGATATTTTTGCGAAAGTCAGATGCTATGTCGCCAGAGTCATACACTCTACACACAAATTTTAGAAATTCTGAGGGAATGATTCCTATCCGTTCTGCCTTATTTGATCTTAACTCCTCCAAAGCTCTTTCAAATTCTGATTCAAATACTGCTTCCCTTATCTCTTCTAAATCGACTCCTGTTTCCTCTTCTGTCATATAAGACAATTTTTCCCCCTCATAGAGGCTTTCAGTGTATTTTTTCCACCTATCCGCTCTTTCCCCCGCATTTAGCAGTGGAATTCCCGCTGCACTCTTAATGTTACCACCCTTGCTTTTAACGTCACCTGTGTTGTTGTTGTGGTCTTCAGTCCTGAGACTGGTTTGATGCAGCTCTCCATGCCACCCTATCCTGTGCAAGCTTATTCATCTCCCAGTATCTACTACAACCTACATCCTTCTGAATCTGCTAAATGTATTCATCTCTTGTCTCCCTCTACGATTTTTACGCTCCACGCTGCCCTCCAATACAAAATTGGTGATCCCTTGATGCCTCAGAACATGTCTTACCAACCGATCCCTTCTTCTAGTCAAGCTGTGCCACAAATTTCTCTTCTTCTCAGTTCTATTCAATACTTCCTCATTAGTTAAGTGATCGACCCATCTAATCTTCAGCCTTCTTCTGTAGCACCACATTTCGAATGCTTCTATTCTCTTTTTGTCTAAACTATTTATTGTCCACGTTTTATTTTCATACATGGCTACACTCCAGACAAATACTTTCAGAAAAGAGTTCCTGACAGTTAAATCTATACTCGATGTTAACAATTTTTTCTTCTTCAAAAACGCTTTCCTTGCTATTGCCAATCTACATTTTATATCCTCTCTACTTCGATCATCATCCGTTATTTTGCTCCCAAAACAGCAATACCCACTTACTACTTTAAGTGTCTCATTTCCTAATCTAATTCCCTCAGCATCACCCGAGTTAACTCGACTACATTCCACTATCATCGTTTTGCTTTTGTTGATGTTGATCTTATATCCTCCTTTCAAGACACTGTACATTCCGTTCAACTGCTCTTCCAAGTCCTTTGCCGTCTCTGACTGAATTACAATGTTATCGGTGAACTTCAAAGTTTCTATTTCTTCTCCATGGATTTGAATACCTAGTCCGAATTTTTCTTTTGTTTCCTTTACTGCTTGCTCAATATACAGATTGAATAACATCGGGGAGAGGCTACAACCCTGTCTCACTCCCTTCTCAGCCACTGCTTCGCTTTGATGCCCCTCGTCTCTTGTAACTGCCATCTGCTTTCTGTACAAATTGTACATAGCCTTTCGCTCCCTGTATTTTACCCCTGCCACCTTCAGAATTTGAAAGAGAATATTCCAGTAAACATGATAGAAGCTTTCTCTAAGTCAACAAATGTTAGAAATGTAGGTTTGCCTTTTTTTAATCTATCTTCTAAGATAAGTCGTAGGGTCGGTATTGCCTCACGTGTTCCAACATTTCCGTGGAATCCAAATTTATCTTCCCCGAGGTCGGCTTTTACCAGCTTTTCCATTCATCTGTAAAGAATTCGTGTTAGTATTTTGCAGCCGTGACTTATTAAACTGATAGTTCGGTAATTTTCACATCTGTCAACACTTGCTTTCTTTGATATTGGAATTATTATACAACGTCACCTCTATCCTTCGGCAATTCGAGCTTGTGCTTCGTCTCTATGACCTCGTTGTCGACGGAACGTTAAATACTAGGATCTTCCTTCTCCTCCTCCGATTCTGTCAAATGCTGATGACGCTATCTGATATAAATAGGCAGCATCTCTGTGTTCCTCACAGCGATCCTTCGATATCTCACGGTGGTCGTGTCCCTTATGTAACCTACCTGGCTTGGTAATAACGCTAAACACGAACTATACTAATGCGCTCTGGTGGCCTTTCTGCCAGTCACAGGGAATTGCAGTTCTAATCACTTACATGCCTGCCGATGGTATGTCCGTGTACGAAGATACACTGACATCCAACCGTGTCTTCTGGGTGCTTCATTTCTTTTGCCAGACAGTCTGTAAGCAGAACTAGAGGGAGGAGGCTGCGCGACTTGAGGCACAGCCGATGAACTGGAGGGCCATCCATCAGCCGCTCTGGCAAGGCGCTCCGAGTTGCACCGCCAGCGACTTAAGCTGTGTCGCAGTCCGCCTTACGAACAGCTCAACGCCAGTCCGGCTACGGACTCAGCTCAGAAACGGGAGTAGCGTCGCCTTCCCTGGTGAACCGCTGCCTCCTCAGGCCGTCGCAACCACTGTGCGAAGGCATCCACGGATCCAGGGGAGGGTAAGGGGACTGTCAAATAACATTTTAATAAAAGCGTTTATATTTTTAATCTACGTATTTCCACGTTTTGCGATAATTTTCAGAATATAAGGTACCATGAAAACAGTCTAGAAATCGCAAAAAATTCTATAACATTACGTACAAGCTATGTTAAATACGATAATATTCAGTTGCTGACCATATAAAAAGCGTCATCCTCAGATGAGGATGCGGACAGGACGGGCTTGTGGTCAGCACACCGCTCTCCCGGTCGTTACAATGGTTTTCTTTGACAGGAGCCGCTAACTCCAGTAGCTCCTAAATTTGGCATCACGAGGCTGAGTGCACCCCGAAAAATGGCAACAGCGCATGGCGGCCTTGATGGTCACCCATCCAAGTGCCGACCACGCCTGACAGCGCTTAACTTCGGTGATCTCACGGGAACCGGTGTATCCACTGCGACAAGGCCGTTGCCGCTGACCATATAAACTTGTGAATATTTCATTTCTTTTCGCTTTTTTTCCCTTTTTTCTTTCCTTCTTTCTTTCGTTCTTTCTTTCCTTTGCTGTTCTTTTCTTTGCTGTTCTCTTCTTTGCTGTTCTCTTCTTTGCTGTTCTTTTCCTTTCTTTTCTTTTCTTTTCTTTTCTTTTCAGTAGTGTCAGTAATTTTCACGTTATTAAAAATGAGAATTGTTTTAATTCTTGCCCATTTTTATTTCAAATACTTTCCCGTTTGGTGTCAACTGCAATAGTTAAAGGTTGATTCCCCAGTCTTGCATGAAAACCTCCAAGTGATGCCATTAAGTCATTTCCTTTTGCAAAATACACCTACATGGCAACTCTGTGCCTGGAAAAGGGTTCATTGAACTACCTTCCCACTAATTCTCTGTTAATCCATTCTCTAACAGTGCACGGAGAGAACGAACGCCTGTATCTTTTCGTGCGAGTTCTGACTTCCCTTACGTTATTATGATGACCGTTCCTCCCTATGTAACTCGCCGTCAACCAAACATTTCCGCACTCGGAGGAAAAAGTTGGTGATTTCAATTTCGTGAGAAGATGCCGCCGCAACGGAAAACACTTCATTTTCTCTTTTTTTAAGATGTCCACCCCAAACCCTGTATCATGTCCATCACACTCGCTTCACTGTTTTGTTATAATACAAAACGAACTCCCCTGCTTTGTGCTTTTACGATGTACTCCGTTAACTTAAGCAACCACCACCACCATTCAAAGCTAAGAAAGAAATGGCAAAATTTGACTGTCTTCCATTCCTTGGCGAAGTGTCATATAAGCTTTCAAATCTTTTCATACCGCACAACATAAAAATATCCTTCCACATTGACAATAAACTACAAAATAAAATTCTTCACAATAATAAATCCACTAGAGATTGGCATAAAAATACTGGTACACACAAACTCACATTCTTCTGTTCTTGCTTCTGCATAGGTCAAACAGGGAGAAATTGAGCAAACCACTACAAAGACCATACGGATGCACTTCACCGTAAACTTAAATAAATCCAGCTCTGCATCACATATTGCTCACCATGAACACTCTGTTGCTGATATCAGGGACACTCCTTCGGTGCTACACATCGCTGAGAAGGGAAGACAGTTGGACGCCCTTGAACACTTAGAGATTTACAAACTGAAATCTTTTCAAAAAATCCTCAATGAACAAACTAAACGAACGCAGAACTTTTTCTTCCAGAATTACCAAGACATCCTAGCTCCAAAAATAAAAAAAAATGACAATAACAACACATTATCATCTTTCTGCATAAATTTTGTTCTCCTTGAATTGTAACAACTATGGTATTTTGTAACTTATAAAATAATTTTTAATTGCACATTTATGTACCTTTTCTATAACTTTTAACCCAGGTTATATTTGTATTAACAATATAAAAACACTCTCGCAGCTAACAAAATTTCCTTAAACGTAATACACTGAAGAGTCAAAGAAACTGGTACACTTGCCTAATATCGTGTAGGACCTCTTCGAGCACGCAGAAGTGTCGCAGCACGACGTGACATGGACTCGACTGATGTCTGAAGTAGTGCTTCAGGGAACTGACTCCATGAATCCTGCAGGGCTGACCATAAATCCGCAAGAGTATGAAGGGATGGAGATCTCTTCTGAGCAGCACGTTGCAAGGCATGATCAATAATGTTCACGTCTGATGAGATTAGTAGTCAGCGGAATTATTTAAACTCAAAAGAGTGTTCCTGAAGCCACTCTGTAGCAATTCTGGACGTATGGGGTGTCGCATTGTCCTGCTGGAATTGCCCAAGTCCGTCGGAATGCACAACGGGCGTACGTGACACCTATCAGAATCGTATCTAGACATACCAGGGGTACACACCGCACCATCCATGTATTCATGAGGTTGTCTCCATACCCGTACACGCACATCTGCTCGATATAATTTGAAGCGAGACTCGTCCGACTAGGCAACATGTTTCCAGTCATCAACGGTTCAATGTCGGTGACGGGTCCAGGTGGGGTGTAAAGCTTTGTGTCGTGCAGTCATCTAGAGTACAAGAGTGGTCCTTCCACTCCGAAAGCCCATATCGATGGTGTTTCGTTGAATGGTTCGCACCTTGACACTTGTTGGTGGCCCAGCATTGAAATCTGCAGCAATTTGCGGTTGGGTTGCACTTCTGTCACGTTGCACGATTCTCTTCAGTCACCGTTGGTCCCGTTCTTGCAGGATCTTTTTCCTGCCGCAGCAATGTCGCAGGTTTGGTGTTTTACCGGATTCCTGATATTCACGGTGCACACGTAAAGTGGTCGTACGGCAAAATCCCCAATTCATCGCTACCTAGGAGATGTTGTGTCCATCACTCGTGCGCCTGCTACACCGCCAAGTTCAAACCCACTTAAATCTTGATAACCTGCTATAGTAGCAGCAGTAACCGATCTATCAACTGCACCAGAAACTTGTTGTCTTATACAGGCGTTACCGACCGCAGTGCCGTATTCTGCCTGTTTACATAATTCTGTATTTGAATACGCATACCTATACCAGTTTCTTTGGCGCTTCGGTGTAACTATGCTAGTAATATTTGTACTGTAATACAATGTATCTCATGCCAAAAACCATGATGTAGTAAAGTGTAATACGTGTCATATCCACATTCTTTGTAAAAACATCCAGTTTCTGTGAATCGGTGTAATACCAAGTGCCGCTAAATGGTTCAAATGGCTCTGAGCAATATGGGACTTAATATCTGAGGTCATCAGTCCCCTAGAACTTAGAACTACTTAAACCTAACTAACCTAAGGACATCACACACATCCATGCCCCAGGCGGTTCCAGATTGAAGAGCCTAGAACCGCTCGGTCACAGCGGCCGGCTGCCGCTAAATACTGTGTATTTGTGTATATAGTTTGATAACGTGTATTACAGAAACAGATATGACATGGATACCACGAGGCAGTGAGTGTACGTACATAAAACATAGCAAACTATCGATTTAATAAATGTTTCAACAGCGATTATTAAATTTCCCTCATTTCTTCCAGCAGCATCATCACGGCATCTACAGTTGGTCCACAGCATGATGTTCTTGTAACACCTCCATCTGGTGACGTGCCTACAGTTGCTAGAAAACATGTTTACGGTAGAAAAAATCATATCAAAAAACTAAAACAGAAACTGGTTGCCTATTTATTACCAGATAAATCGCCAGTTCCTCGTTTATTTTTGGTGGAATTTGCTTATGAACTAATTGCTCGAAATCTGAAAATTATTTCCAGCAATTAGCGACTACAGTAATTTTCACAGAATGCGTCTAGCACAATTTAGGGTTATGTTTTATGCGCCGGCCGAAATGGCCGTGCGGTTAAAGGCGCTGCAGTCTGGAACCGCGAGACCGCTATGGTCGCAGGTTCGAATCCTGCCTCGGGCATGGATGTTTGTGATGTCCTTAGGTTAGTTAGGTTTAACTAGTTCTAAGTTCTAGGGGACTAATGACCTCAGCAGTTGAGTCCCATAGTGCTCAGAGCCATTTGAGCCATTTTTCATGCTTACGTCCGGGTTTAAACATGTATTTTCGCCAAAATATCGAGGTAAATTGAAGTCACTACCATCCGTAATTCTATGTGTTGGGTACGTTTTTGAAATTAGACTAAAGTTTTCGTTGAATCTTTCAGCAACTGTGTCATCTGAGTTTGGAGTGGTAGTGGATCCAGTTATTATTTTATTCCGGTTGCCAAGAACGACCTTTAACGGTACTAACTCATAGGAACTCTCTACTTCAATTACGCTACACGGTAAAACTACTAATGGCATTTTTTTTGTTTTGTTTTGTGTTCCTTCTCCTTCTGATGGTGCACATATTGCGATTATTGTCAAGTAACCTCTGTTGTGCTTTAATCTTATAGGTATTATTCGTCTACTGAAAATGAAATGATCGTATGGCATTGTTGGCCGGGAGGCCCCATGTGGGGAAGTTCGGGCACCGTATTGCAAGTCCTTTTTGGTTGACGCCACTTCGGCGACTTGCTAGTCAATGATGATGAAATGAAGATGAAAGACACACAACACCCAGTCATCACGAGGCAGAGAAAATCCCTGACCTCGCCGGGAATCGAACCCGGGACCCCGTGCGCGGGAAGCGAGAACGCTACCGCAAGACCACGAGCTGCGGACATTCGTCTACTAATTAAAGTATATGAGTGTTTTGAATACTGAAGATATTGGTGAAGAGTGGGAGAATATAAGCCGTAGTGTTCAGAAGCTAATTTATGAAGCATTGGACACAAGAATTAAAAGCTGTAATATAAGGAGATTGAGCCGTGCGTGTGTCATGTTCCCGCCATCATCGATTTTACACCCTGTTTTTAACGTACTTCCACCTCACTACGCTAATTTAAATTATTACTGTCACTGAGTTGCTGCTTTGCCTGACCGTGACCGGCGCTAGCACCGCGCATCGATATATCCCCTTCCGTAGTAACTTTGCTCGACTGCTATTACTCCCTGGTCGTGGTCTGTCGTAAGAAGGTGCGGGTCGCGAGTTCAGGCTGGCAGTCAGTTGGGACGCGACTGGAGCGCAGTCCAGACCTGCCAGTCGGGGAGTTGTAATGCGGCAGTAGTGCAGTCGGGTTGGAGCTGTGAGGTCTGCGTCGACTTGGCTCGCCCCACCATTACCGCCACGCATCACTTGAGCCGGGCTACTGTCTTGGTGGATCGTCGGTCGGTCGTCCTACCGTACGACGTGTTTTGGCTCGCGAATCCTTAATGAGTCGGCTGTGTGTGTGTGAGCACCGACTCCCGATTTGTCTTCGTGTGTGCTTAGTTACTGTTCGGTATCGTTCAGGTCTTCGTGCAAGTGTTTGTCAAGTTGTGTGTGTATTGGGCGTGATTTCCTTTGACAAGTTATTTTAAATGTTGTCGGCATACTGGCTCTGAGAGGTCGGTCGTCTCATCGGGCGACGTGTAACTGGTTCTCTGAGCGCTTCTGGGCCCCTTCAATTACCATTTTGTGGAACTTGGGCCGGTCCTTTCCTGGTCCAAGGTTTCACTTAGGCTGTGGGCGTGTTTCCTATGCATGGTTGGGTCCGAGCCAGTATTTCCGCCGTCGTGTGTCTGGAAGTGAGTGGGAGACGCACCAGCAGTGCAGTCGCGACGGAGCAGCAGTCGCGGACGGACCAGCGGGCAGTCGGTCGGTTGCTGCGGACCAGGGAAGATATCTCCGCGCGGTGCAGTCGCTGGGTCCGCTGGCGGTCCCTGCGCTATGTTGGAGCGTGTGTGGAGCTGTCTGATCGCTACGAGCTTCGTGGTTCACCCACCCAGGACGTAAAGTGGAGTAGTGGTTTCAAGTATCCAAGCCACATCCATTCGTGTTGTGTGGTTCGTTTCGGTGGTTTGCTGTTGGGGAGGTTTTCCTGTGAGCAACACAGAGTGTTTCTATTGCTGAAATTTAGCCGCTATGCGGTGGAATTAACTATACTGGTTGACTACAATTCAAGTGCACCAGCGGAATTTTCTGCCTTGTCGCCGTTAGTGTTCTGATTACCTGACCTGGCTACTAACGTAATTTCAGGCAGCGTCCTTTCCTCACCTGTTGTCGCTGTCCAACACGGTGTGTGACAGATAATACATATTTCATTGTGAATAATCACGTTCATAACCTTTGTGTTTGAGTTTTCATGTACCGATTGGTGGCAAGCAAGTCGTTTTGTCGGTCGTCCGTGTCTGTCCCTTGGTTGGGTTACCGACGGTTCAATTGTAGTTGGGCTCACTACCTGTCTCACCCAAGTGAACGAGAGCAGACCGACCCCCCTTGAGGCTTCTGAGTGCCATTGTCTTTACTGTCTTTCTCACCAGTGTTTAATTGTCTGTTTATAATCTATTAGAGCCAATGATAAAACATTCTTGGTTTTACTGTGTTTTATGTAAGGAACTTTGAATTCCGGCAAGTGGATATTTGCTGAGAGGTTATTGCCATTGTGTTGTCTTTTCTTTTTATCTGGTTTCAGCTACTTAAAGGGGTTGTGGTTATATTTTTTAATTTTGGAAAAAAATTATGGGCTTGCTTCTGTAGTTGCGGGGCTTCCCCACATCTTTTACGTTTAACGCAATGCTCCCTGCCCGCATCTCGTGGTCGTGCGGTAGCGTTCTCGCTTCCCACGCCCGCGTTCCCGGGTTCGATTCCCGGCGGGGTCAGGGATTTTCTCTGCCTTGTGATGGCTGTGTGTTGTGTGCTGTCCTTAGATTAGTTAGGTTTAAGTAGTTCTAAGTTCTAGGGGACTGATGACCATAGATGTTAAGTCTCATAGTGCTCAGAGCCATTTGAACCAATGTTCCCTAACTATGGACCAAGTCACTTACGGTACATTACATAACAATTATTCCATTAGTTATTTAAATCCACAATCATAATTTAAACAAAATCGTTCAAAAATTCACATAACTGAAATATGTATACAAAGTAAAAGAATTTCCACGATAGATACAACATTCTATAAGCAATACTGCAAATTGACATAGAAATTTCGATACTGATACAAAATAGGTCGAAAATAGATGGTACTGCTCTCTCATAATATTACGATCCAGCCCTTTAAGTTTTGTGTGTTATGGCTACCAGCTAATGATAGGTCGATTGGTTGGCTGATATGGGGGAGGGGACCAAACAGCGAGGACATCGGGCCCGTCGCATTAGGAAAGAATTAGGAAGGAAGTCGGCCCTGCAGTTTCAAGGGAATCATCCCGCCGTTTGTCTGAAATGATTTAGTAAAATCACGGAAAACCTAAATCAGGATGGCCGGACGCGAATTTGAACTGCTGTCCTCCCGAATGCGCTAATGGTAGGACCTCAGCGAGCTGTTATTTACATTTATTCCTGGAAGAATTTACAGCTCCCTTTGAGTAACACTCTTTTACACCGCACGTGTTTGGCGAGGCTTATTTCCTAGGGCGTATGACCTTACTGGAAAGGTCCTATAAGTGCAATCGCGGTTGAACAATAACTTTCAGTTGCCGTGTAATCCAGTGAGACATTTGTGTTCTGTGTTTGTTGACAACACCAACTAAGTTACCGGGTGAGCGTTCCGTGCCTGCGGCTTCTTGCCGCGTGTTTCTGGCTTGCATGCGGCAGAGTCGACGGCTCTCGACCATTTCCTAGCGCGGCTTGCTATTTGTTTGCAGTCGACTGTCTGTGCTCAAGTTGAGTACCTTACGTTATTTGAGTTATACTGCAAATGAAAGTTTTCTGTGGGTCGAGAGGCCTTTATCTGATTAACTGGCTTTGCAAAGGGAATTTTCCCTTCCATGTTATTGTTCCGTGTAATACAAACGGGAACCTTGTTTTAAATTTTATTTTAAATTATTTGGTGCAACTCCTTTGGATAAGCCGTAAAGGTGGATTGTTGTGTCTTGTTAAATAGTTAATATTTATCTTTCGGCGGCCTGCCTAATGTATTGGTTTAGCGCTGGTTTGCAGAAATTTATGCAGAGCTGTTGTTTGCTGGTTTATTTAACTTTTTTGTTCGGATGTAGCATCTGGTGATACCATTATCATGGCATACAAATATTATTTCGACGTCAAGAAGATGTGTAACAAGGCGAAGCCAACATTATTGGTATGACTGCATCGCCGCCAGGTTAATAGCCACTGCAAATTACACCACCAGTACCATCAGCCTTCCACTAAATTGTTTATATTTGGCACTCTGTAAAGGGAACAGGCATTTGTGAAATTTGGTTGATTTTATAATAATAATTGTGATGTAGCTAAAAACTCTATCTTAACACCCGCTCCGGCCGCTGTGGCCGAGCGGTTCTAGGCGCTTCAGTCTGGAACAGCGCTGCTGCTACGGTCGCAGGTTCGAATCCTGCCTCGGGCATGGATGTGTGTGCTGCCCTTAGGTTAGTTAGGGTTAAGTAGTTCTATGTCTAGGGGACTGATGACCTCAGATGTTAAGTACCGTAGTTCTTAGAGCCATTTGAACCATAAAGAGTAAAATAACAGAGTCCTGCAGCACGTCTCAATGAAAACAAACACGAACATCTGTCCAAACAGCTTGCGGAGTGGCAAATCGGTGCACAGAGCTTAACAATTAGCTGCACACAACATAAGCGAACCAGACCTTTGCCTTCTCTCCAGTCCTGGGGAAGAAGAGTGAACGAAAATTCGGAAATAGACGTCGTCCCGATCCGCACCGCATGTCTGTTGCTAAACGCACGAACGCTGGCCCCAGCTGCACATTGGGCGAAGACTACATGTAAACTATATGAAGATGGTATCTGTTTTTTCGGACATGTCCGAAAGAACAGATACCATCCTCATATACACTCCTGGAAATGGAAAAAAGAACACATTGACACCGGTGTGTCAGACCCACCATACTTGCTCCGGACACTGCGAGAGGGCTGTACAAGCAATGATCACACGCACGGCACAGCGGACACACCAGGAACCGCGGTGTTGGCCGTCGAATGGCGCTAGCTGCGCAGCATTTGTGCACCGCCGCCGTCAGTGTCAGCCAGTTTGCCGTGGCATACGGAGCTCCATCGCAGTCTTTAACACTGGTAGCATGCCGCGACAGCGTGGACGTGAACCGTATGTGCAGTTGACGGACTTTGAGCGAGGGCGTATAGTGGGCATGCGGGAGGCCGGGTGGACGTACCGCCGAATTGCTCAACACGTGGGGCGTGAGGTCTCCACAGTACATCGATGTTGTCGCCAGTGGTCGGCGGAAGGTGCACGTGCCCGTCGACCTGGGACCGGACCGCAGCGACGCACGGATGCACGCCAAGACCGTAGGATCCTACGCAGTGCCGTAGGGGACCGCACCGCCACTTCCCAGCAAATTAGGGACACTGTTGCTCCTGGGGTATCGGCGAGGACCATTCGCAACCGTCTCCATGAAGCTGGGCTACGGTCCCGCACACCGTTAGGCCGTCTTCCGCTCACTCCCCAACATCGTGCAGCCCGCCTCCAGTGGTGTCGCGACAGGCGTGAATGGAGGGACGAATGGAGACGTGTCGTCTTCAGCGATGAGAGTCGCTTCTGCCTTGGTGCCAATGATGGCCGTGTGCGTGTTTGGCGCCGTGCAGGTGAGCGCCACAATCAGGACTGCATATGACCGAGGCACACAGGGCCAACACCCGGCATCATGGTGTGGGGAGCGATCTCCTACACTGGCCGTACACCACTGGTGATCGTCGAGGGGACACTGAATAGTGCACGGTACATCCAAACCGTCATCGAACCCATCGTTCTACCATTCCTAGACCGGCAAGGGAACTTGCTGTTCCAACAGGACAATGCACGTCCGCATGTATCCCGTGCCACCCAACGTGCTCTAGAAGGTGTAAGTCAACTACCCTGGCCAGCAAGATCTCCGGATCTGTCCCCCATTGAGCATGTTTGGGACTGGATGAAGCGTCGTCTCACGCGGTCTGCACGTCCAGCACGAACGCTGGTCCAACTGAGGCGCCAGGTGGAAATGGCATGGCAAGCCGTTCCACAGGACTACATCCAGCATCTCTACGATCGTCTCCATGGGAGAATAGCAGCCTGCATTGCTGCGAAAGGTGGATATACACTGTACTAGTGCCGACATTGTGCATGCTCTGTTGCCTGTGTCTATGTGCCTGTGGTTCTGTCAGTGTGATCATGTGATGTATCTGACCCCAGGAATGTGTCAATAAAGTTTCCCCTTCCTGGGACAATGAATTCACGGTGTTCTTATTTCAATTTCCAGGAGTGTAATTAAGGCTACCAGGCCATTGACCTTCTTCTTCTAGGCTGGATGCTCACGTATTGCCCGAACTCTTAAGGGACTCGGTAAGATTGTCTGCCGCTAGCAATGAGTGTTATGTGCAGGGTCACTACGAATGTAGCTTGTGGACATTAAGTTGGGAATGTGGGTCTCACGGGGAACGTGCAAGGCAGTCGCTCAATCCTATGTGCCCTCGGTGGCTCAGATGGATAGAGCGTCTCCCATGTAAGCAGAAGATCCCGGGTTCGAGTCCCGGTCGGGGCACACATTTTCGACTGTCTCCGTTGATGTATATCAACGCCTGTCGACAGCTTAGGGTCTCGATTTAATTATCATTTCATACATATAAAATGTCTACACTGAGCTGTTCGAAGGCCTCTCTCGAAGCCGCTCTAGCGGCCGCCGTACAAGATTAACCGGGCCAGAGATAACAGCACAAGGGAGTAACAGGCGCCATCTGGTGTGACGCCAGCTGCAAACTGTCGGTGGTGGGAAGGTGAAACGAGCCGCCACGGACCACTGTGTCCTCATGTTTCATCTCTCATGCGACAGTATCGTCGTGTAATTTTTCAACAGTACAACGCTTTCCCGTGCAGGCAACGTGTCTCTATGTACAGTCTGCGTGACGCTGAGGTACTCCAGTGGCCAACGAGATCCCCACATCTGTCCACGACAGAACGTCTGTGACACCAGCTCGGAGGTCTACGCCTTGACTGTGCCAATAGCCAGAGTGTCAACGGCCAGTTCCAACGGCTGAGGGCCAGCTAACCTCATGAGACGATACTCCTCGCCAGCAAATCAGTACAGAGGGAGCACAACGCCCAACTGGTAAGTGGCTCCTAGTGTCAAGCTCTTTGTAAATGTATTTGAATTTTGTAATCACTGCAACAATATCACTTATCCTCTCAGCTCTTGAAGTGCTTTTCGTTTCTCACTTCTGAGAATACAACCTGTCAACCAGCTTTCTATCACACAGTAAATTTATTACTAAGCAAATGTGGTTATACAGAAAAATGACAAATACATTTATGTTCAGGAAAAACAGAACGAATAGAGATAGCACGTTGATATTCACAGGCCATGTTCTGCAGAAATTATTAGCATATGAACCTTGTCGGCCCGCGGGTTCAGTGTCAACATCGAAATCCAGTAAAATGTGCCTGCGGCTGTATACCGAAGGTAATGGACCAGTGTGACTTGAGCAGACGTGCAGGATGCCTGGCAGACGCAAGCGCGAACCGTACGGTGAAATCAGTGAGTTTGAAGGGGGACGTATTATTGTCGTGAGAGAATGTAATGCATCCATCAGGGAAATTGCTGCTCGTGTGCGACGAAGTGTTTCAGCAGTGCAACGGGTGTGTACAGAATGGTTCACGGAAAGCCGCAGAACACGACGAGATGGGTCAGGTCGCACCACCCAGGCCACCTTTCGGGAAGACCGACACCTCATTCAAATAGCATGGCAGTACAGATCTGCATCCTCCCCGGCTCTGGCGCAACAGTGGAGCAGTGCAACACATCGTGCACTACCAGGGGCGACAGTCCCTCACCGTTTATTACGGTATGGGTTACGTGCTCGTCGTCCACTTCTCCACCTACCTTTGACCAATGTGCAGAAACGTGCTGGACGGCAAGGGTGTATGGAACGTCACTGGGGATAGCAATGGCATCAGGTAATGTTTTCGGACGAATCCATGTTCTGTTTGTTTGAAAATGATGGCCGCATTTTTGGTTCGCCGCAGCCACGGGGAGCGGCATCACAGTGACTGCATTCGCACAGGACATAAAGCGCCAACTCGAGGCCTTATGGTGTAGAGTGCTATTGGGTACAACCGAAAATCACAGTTGGTGCGTGTCCAGGGCACTGTGACCACTGTCATCTACACTCATGCTCATAAATTAATGCCGATATATGGTGAAACAACGCTCTGGTCGGCGGTTTGCGGGTTTAAATCACCTCGGGATATGACCACGCGGTGCATTTGACCTGCGGTCGTCGCACGGTGACGCTGGCAGGACACCACATACGCAAAGGGGTGTTGGTGAATGTCAGAGTACGGTGCAGCGAGTAAGTGTGCAGACGTTTTCAGACGTGCTAATGGTGACTGTGTGTTGAAAATGGCTCAAAGAACACATACCGATGACGTTATCAGGGGTAGAATACTAGGGCGATTGGAGGCTGGTCAAACACAGCAGGTCGTAGCACGGGCCCTCCGTGTGCCACAAAGTGTGATCTCAAGATTATGGTAACTATTCCAGCAGACATGAAACGTGTCCAGGCGCTTCAGCACGGGACGTCGACAGTGTACAACACCACAAGAAGACCGATATCTCACCATCAGTGTCCGCAGACGGCCCCGGAATACTGCAGGTAGCCTTCCTCGGGACCTTACGGCAGCCATTGGAACAGTTGTCTCCAGACACGCAGTCTACAGACGACTGAACAGACATGCTTTATTCGCGCGGAGACTTGCAAGGTGCATTCCACTGACCCCTGGTGACAGGAGATCCCGTAAAGCCTAGTGTCAAGAACACAGTACATGGTCATTGGAACAGTGGCCCCAGGTTATGTTCACGGACGAGTCCAGGTATAGTCTGAACAGTGATTCTCACTGGGTTTTCATCTGGCGTGAACTAGGAACCAGATACCAACCCCTTAATGTCCTTGAAAGGGACCTGTATGAAGGTCGTGGTTTGATGGTGTGGGGTGGGATGATGATTGTTGCACGTACACTCCTGCATGTCTTTGACAGAGGAACTGTAACAGGTCAGGTGTATCGGGACGTCATTTTGCACTAGTATGTCCACCTTTTCAGGGTTGCAGTGGGTCCAACCTTCCTCCTGATGGATGATAATGCACGGCCCCACCTAGCTGGCATCGTGGAGGAGTACCTTGAAACAGAAGATATCAGGCGAATGGAGTGGCCTGCCTGTTCTCCTGACCTAAACCCCACCAAGCATGTCTGGGATGCTCTCCGTCGACGTATCGCTGCACGTATCCATACCCCTAGGACACTTGAGGAGCTCCGACAGGCACTGGTGTAAGAATGGAAGGCTTTACCCCAGCAGCTGCTCGACCTGATCCAGAGTATGCCAACCCGTTATGTGGCCTGTGTACGTGTGCGTGGTGATCATATCCCATACTGATGTAGGCGTGCTTGCGCAGGAAACAGTGGGGTTTTGTAGCACGTATGTTTCGGGACGGTTTTCTCAACTTATCACCAACACCGTGGATATACAGATCGGTGTCGTGTGTGTTCCCTATGTGCCTATGCTATTAGCGCCAGTTTTGTGTAGTGCCACGTTGTGTGTCACCAAATCATGCAGTTATCCTTAATTTATGAGCATGAGTGTACGGCAATGACATCCAGCGACACGTAACCATACCCTTTGGGGTGTTGACCCCAGACGCCATTTTTAAGCAAGACAATGCAAAGTCACATGTTGTTGCACGAACACGTGCCTTGTTGGTGTCACAGGATGTCAGTCAGCCTTTTGCGTGGGCCGCCAGATCACGAGATTTGTCGTCAACTGAATATGTGTGGGATACTGTGAAATGACGTGTGCAGCACTGTGAACCAGTGCCAACCACCACAGATGAACTCTGGAGCCAGGTGAAGGCAGCATGGATGGCTATACGACAGATCGCCATTCGTGCCTTATACGCGTCGGTGCCATCACGGATGTAACAAGTTATCAGGGCCCAAGGCGGACACATGCTGAACCGAGGTGCCCGCATCTCGTGGTCGTGCGGTAGCGTTCTCGCTTCCCACGCCCGGGTTCCCGGGTTCGATTCCCGGCGGGGCAGGGATTTTCTCTGCCTCGTGATGGCTGGGTGTTGTGTGCTGTCCTTAGGTTAGTTAGGTTTAAGTAGTTCTAAGTTCTAGGGGACTGATGACCATAGATGTTAAGTCCCATAGTGCTCAGAGCCATTTGAATCATTTTTTTGAACCGAGGTGACTGAAATGCTACTGATGTCTGAAGAACGCTGAGGATCACATTAATGTGAATATGAACGTCCTATATGTAGTCTTTCAAGGAGTCCTGTATTTTCTAAATTTAGTGTAGCCTATATAATTTTCGATGTAGCTCTCACAGCGTGTCATGAATCCTTCCAGTGCTTCAAAAATGCATGGATACTTCGCGAGGACACCATTTCTTCTTGTAATGCAGCCATCCCTGCCACACGGAATTCATCTTTTCATCGCTTCCGCAATGATTTGCCTCCTAGCGCATCTTTGATCCGTCCGAATACATGAAAGTTACTTGGCGCAAAGTCTGGTAGGTAATATGGATGTTCGTGACATTCGAATCTCGTGTCCTGTATTGTTTCTACTGTCGAACGGGCAGTATTGGGACGAGCATTGTCATTTGCACCAAAAATCACCTACAGTCAGACGTTCTCGTCTTTTACTCCTGATTAAAGGGCGCGAATATGACTTGAGCAATGATTCCTGGCTTTCGGACTCGTATCAGATAGTTTTGTAACGATATCTTTGCTGTTTGGATTACTTTGTCATGAAATGCCTGGAACACTGTTCGGGTTGTAACTATTTCGACAGTCCTGGAAAACTATGAAGTTAATAAATTTCATTTATTTTTTACATGATTTCGTATTATGGGAGGCACGGGGTTGTTTCTGCGGGGACGGCTACAGTGGTGCACTAGGGGAGACAGTGGACTCGCATTCGGAAGGGTTACGGTTCGAACCGCGATTTTGCAATCTAGATTTTCCTTTTCTGTGGTTTCACTAAATCTATTAATACGAATTTCGGAACTACTGTTTTGTCAATGACACGGCAGCTTTTCTCGATCTTCCATAATCTGCTTAGGCTTGTGCTTCTTCAATAACCTTGTCATCGGCGGAACCTTACGTCCTAAACTCACTTTCTTCAAAAAAATGGTTAAAATGGCTCTGAGCACTATGGTACTTAGCATCTGAGGTCATCAGTCCCCTAGAACTTAGAACTACTTAAACCTAACTAACCTAAGGACATCACACACATCCATGCCCGAGGCAGGATTCGAACCTGTGACCGTAGCGGACGCGCGGTTCCAGACTGAAGCGCCTAGAACTGCTCGGCCACTTCGGCCGGCACTTTCTTCGAAGAACTGGTCGATTCGCATCGTTGAACTTCGATTTTCGTTTCTACTTTCTTGTGACAGAAAGAATGAAAATAATAGGAAAATAAAGTACCATGCCGGGGATAGGAACAGATGTGTATGTTCTAGTTAAAGTTAGCACATTTTTCAATATAAATTCGCGGCAACATAAGAACGAAATTTATGGTTCATGATCTTTTCTGACGTGAAAACTGCAACCAACAATCTTTCGTAGCCCGTTAATTACAGTAATACTTGTATCACGATCTCAGGAACAACATCTGTTCTTCAGAACATGGATATGAAACCTCTTGGAATATTGAAACTGTGTGTCGGACCTGACTGAGACCCAGAACCTTGTCTTTCACAGGTAAGTTTTGTTACCAAATTAGCTCATGGCTCACGAGACGCCGTAACACTTTCATTTCTACCAGTATTTCTTTCCTGATTTTCAAACTTATTCAGAATACCGTTATGCTTATTCTGTTCTTGAGGATTAATGTCAGAATGCTGTCCCAGGTTTACGTTACTTGCTGTAAAGAGGAAAACTCTGTACCGCGCTCTGCTGCGATGTTATGCTCAGATTTTCAACAGCGTATTTTCCCACGCTTGGTGCTGAAAACAACAGGAAGTTGTTCTGGCTTCAGATGCTCGTCTTTCGTTTGTAGCAGGAGATATTAGCCACTATACACTTACTATACGCAATACTTCTGGACTATGGAGAGGCGGTTTTGGCAGTTCTGTCTCAAGCTGTTTGCTTTATGGGGTGGTCTACATTGATTTCATCGCTATTCGCCCGCCTTAGAAACAAACGAAATGAATCAGCATACAGTACCTGACGGTCCTCTTCAACGCCTTCTCGACCTATACAGATTTAATGACCATTCGCCCACTTTCGAAACACACTGAAAGAATCAGCAGACAGTATCTGGTTGTCATCTTCATTTTATGGTACTCCCGTAGAGCCGCAAATCCATAACGATAATGATCTACCTCTGTCAAAGTTACATAAAACGTCAAATTCTCCGCACAGGAAGTCTATCGAATGATTTCCTTACAGTTCTGACGTTTTCATATACTCATCACACAGCGTTATATTCGATGCTTTGGACTTCATGATCTGTCTTAGTACCATATCACCATGTCACAACATCACATACCGAAATTTCTGTTCCCAACGTTTTGATAGAAATTCGTGAACGTAATGACTGTGTGGTCTTCATGTAAAGTTCTATTAAGTCAAATATGGCCACACTAGTAAAGGTCAAGAGTGAAACGAAATGGAATCAAAGACGGACATTCTGACTAACGATGGGACTTTTCATTTCATGGATATTACTAATCGACTGACGTTGCTCTCGGTTCCAACCAGAAGACTAAGACGATAAGAATTTTAGAAGGAAGTGGATAAAAGTACGCTGTTTTCGGCATGAAAATCCTGGTAACTGCGGAAAAATCATAATGAAAATCGAGACTGGAAAATACCTCCCTGTCGTGCTTAGGGGTTTCAAAAACTGAAACGTCAGCTAAAAGCGCAATTCTCAGGCATGTTAAGATAGGTGTGTATTAACAAAAATTACTAAGATGCTGGCAATACGCGTATCGCCGATTACTATAATGTTAACGGGGACTAGAACAACAATACCGTACACGGCCGGTTTCCTCGGAAATGCAGCTCAACAAAGCCGCGGTTGTTATATAAGGAGACGCGCCGTCCCCGAAATCCAGACGACTTCAGCAGCAGGAGAGAGCAACACGGGGCGACGGCAGCTTTGCACAGCGAGAGCTTCTAACGTAAGTATAGGTAAGTACGTCTGTCCACAGTAAGTATAGGTAAGTACGTCTGTCCACAGGTGCATCGGCGAATACTCGTCTACGACTCTTCCCTTTTGTGGCTCTCCACATCTGCTACTATATACGACTGCGACTCTACACGCCTGCACGACTACACGCAGGCAGTGGCTACACAACTATGACTTACATGTCTGGGGCTGTATGTCTGCGATTATTTGGAGCTACATGTCTATGACTTTGTGTGCCTAGGATTACATATCTGGAAGTGCTACGTGTCCGTATTGTTCACACCAAGAAGTCTACTCTGCTGGGACTGTACACTTGGCGAACCCGAGTCTACGCTTCGCATCCGCGGGTCTACGCTGCGCATCCACGAGTCTATGCTTCCACGAGTCTACACTTCGCATCCACGAGTCTACACTTCACATCCACGAGTCTACGCTTCGCAACTTCGAGTCTACGCTTCGCATCCCCGAATCTACTCTTTGCATCCGCGAATCTACGCTTCGCATCCCCGAATCTACGCTTCGCATCCACGAGACTACGCTTCGCATCCACGATTCTGCGCTGCACGTCCACGAGACTACGGCACGCTACACTACGCGCCTGCGACTCTACGCTACACGTCCAGAAGTCTACGCTGTGCGTCCACGAGTTTGCGATTTGTCTCGGCCGAGTTAAGCTCTGGCTTGGCCCGTCACTGGTCCTCCTAGGACAGGCCGCGCCACGCGTCGGCCTGACGGGCCCTGTATCCTGCTGAGGCCTGCCGACCTTTTAAGGTTTTGTTGCCGGCCTTTTCAGGCCGTGCGCAGGTCATGTTGCAGGTTCAGAGCTTCGGGAAGTCGAGGCCGCAGACGAGTGGGCGTACGGCGTGGACAAGTGGGCGCACGGAGTCTGCGAGCGGACCTGGAGCGTCGAGGCGACGTAACGGCGTGGACGACTGGCTGCCACGCATCTGCGACTCTAGGCACCCGTGACTCGGCTTCGCATCGGCGCCTCTTCGCTACACGTCTGCCTCACTACGCAGGAGCAACTCTGCCCACTCCACGCCGTCTACGCGTCTGCCACGCACCGCTGATCCCGAGGACGACGCCTCTGCATGACAGCTCATCGTGGTCCCTCAGTTCCGACCAGGGTTTTCGGGAGGTTTCCCTTGGTTGTAAGGCGAATGCCGGAACTGTTCACCTCCTCCCATCGATATAGACACAACTCATGTAAAGAAGAAAGTGAGAAATAAAAGCAATAAGCTTACTTTATCTTGTTTTCAATTAATTTTGACACGAATGAACTGAGTAATGAATAACAGTAGCGAAGTCTTGGGCCTGAACCAGGAAGCTTCATATGACTGCTGTAGTATGCAGAGAAAGAAATCAGTGGACATCTTGCAGACAGAAAGAAAACATGTGTGGCTCATGTACAAAGTTCTGGCAAATTAGATTGGTTCACTGGCTGATTTGTGTAATGCAGAAAACTACGATTTTCTCACGCAAGTTTAGAAAAATTTGGAACTAGTTTGTGAATTCTACCTCAGATTACTAATACAAAAGCTAAAACGTTTCACTGTTCATAACATAATGTAGTCACAGCTATCAGCTGCAGTAAGTCCATATGGTTACGACGAATTTCGACCTCGAAGATATGTAGAGCCATACAGAGCTCTCGCCCGATCGACATTTCCTTTAAATACAGAGATTATCTTCAAATACGACGCACTGATGCCATCAGCATAGAACTATTCTTTTATTTTTGGTTAAAGTGAATTAATTACAGTAAAAGTTCTATAGTCGCTCGGGTCGATTTAATTCGTTGATCAAGATCTTCAGCCACTGATCAATGTCCTAGACCATACGGCTAATACAGCACATTCCCGGCAAGGAATCAATTCTGATTCGAGTTTTATTGTGGAGAATTCCAGTAGCGAAACACTTATGCGCTACACCACCGTCAGCGAACAATCTTGTGTGTGGTCAAAAAAATGGCTCTGAGCACTATAGAACTTAACATCTGAGGTCGTCAGTCCCCTAGAACTACTTAAACCTAACTAACCTAAGGACATCACACACATCCATGCCCAAGGCAGGATTCGAACCAGCGATCGTAGCGGTCGCGCGGTTCCAGCCTGAAGCGCCTAGAACCGCTCGACTACAACGGCCGGCGCTTGTGTGTGCTGTGGATACTATCTTTCAAATGGCAGTGCTTGACATACTGTAACTGCATTCAGGAGGATGATGGCTAAAGTCTCTTGCCGGTCATCGAGATTTATGTTCCCTATGGTTTCTCTAAATAGTTCAACAAATACTGGGCTGGTTCCTTTCAGAAGGACTCAGCTGATTTCAGTCAGCAAACTGACCTTGTTCTCATATCTAATGGCCTCATCGTCTCCTGAATGTTAACCTTACTCTTTCTTCCTTTTCCCTCACTACCAATATCATTAACGTAATCGTCAGTGCACCCCAAAAGAACACACTTTGTAATGTAATACGACGTTGCTTCGCAACATTCTGAGTGAGTGCAGGTACTCTCAAAAGTCCGGGTGGGCTAGTGAGGACTGAAGACCAGAAGCAGACTATGCAGCTGTAGCCTTCAGCTGCTGCTGAAGTCACTTGGCGCACACTTGGCGACTGCCAGGACCCAGAGGGGGCCAGCATTTTACATTGCGAAACCTCCTACTTGCTGCCTCTCATATAGGGTGGCCAAGATAAAACGCGTGGAAAATGTTTTACTGACCTTACGGTAGGCTACCCAACTTGCATGATATGCAACTGGGGCACATGACCTACACTTGGTTACCTATCTTAAGGTGCATGAGATATTTTGCTCATCCTGTATCATACGATAAGACGTTCAGACGAAGCAACTGAATATGCTGAGAATACCTAGTGTCTGATGAGATACGTTTTGCTATTCTTGTATTCAGATTACCATACTACAACATAGCTTACTGACCGCACTAAGCATTTGCCATCGCCTCCAAATAGCACACTGCTCCTTTTGGAGCACTGTAGACGTTGTGGAAGTCGGGCAAGGCAGTCCTGTAACTCTCCTCTGATGACAGTGAGGTCCCGGGTGTGTGGCAGACGCTTGTATAGAAGCAATGCAGTAAGGTGGAGCGCCGGGTGGCCGAGCGGTTGTAGGCACTTCAGTCCGGAGCCGCGCTGCTGCTACGGTCGCAGGTTCGAATCCTGCCTCGGTCATGGATGTGTGTGATGTCCTTAGGTTAGTTAGGTTTAAGTAGTTCTAAGTCTAGGGGACTGATGACCTCAGATGTTGTCCCATAGTGCTTAGAGCCATTTGAACCATTTTTAAGGCAGGGCGACGTGAAGATTATGACGGTGGCAGAAAGCAACTGTCGTGTTTGTACGTGCCCATGGCTACGTCATGAATGAAGTTGCTCGTTGGGGCATCAACGTGGAGTGTCCAACTTGTCTACAATGACCTGCATTCTACTAGCAGCCATGTAACGCAGCATAAGAACAGTATTAGCTGAAAGACGTAACAGTCACGGATTGGGAATGAGTGTCTCGCCTTCTCAGTGAGAGAAATCAGACAAAAACTGCTGCTGTAGGTCCATCTTAATCAGTTGCTGAGAGAAAAATACGAAGAAATCAGCATGAATTGGATATTTCGTGTCGGATATTCACAGCGACACACAAAGTTGTATGTCTTCGACGCACCAACCAAGAGAAAGAAGGAAAAGTAACTGATTGGGTTATCCAGTGTGAAAAAAAAGTCTGGAATTATTTAAAAAGACAAATGAAACGTAGCAATCAACATTCCTGCAGTCTGTTGGTTCTGCGGGATCGAATCATCAAAGACTGACTTCAGCTGCATACGGAATATCTGAAGATAGTACTGGACTCTGTTCCTCGCCAAGTAGAGAGCAGTATAAAGGCTATGACCGCTGTTACGAGGTATCAACGTGATGTCTCCTGTTTTTCTTTCTGTTGTGCTTTTGTTCTAGTAATACATGACGACAAATGAGAATAAATGTGATCCAGTTAACCTCCAAAAGCCGAATTCTACTGTTGAGCTGTCGTAGTCGGTTTCCATGATATTTGCCACAGTGCGTGGTGGCTAACGCATTCTATGAACAAGAAGGCGTTGTGCAACTTGCGAGTTCTCCACACTCACGGTCCGCCTGCTTATCTGGGTGGTTACGTGCTTGCCTCCCGTGCAGCGGGCCCGGGTTTGATTCCCGGCCGGGTTGAGGATTTTCTCCGCTCGTGGACTGGGTGTTGTGTTGTCCTCATCATCATTTCATCCTCATCACCGGCAAGCAAGTCGACCAATGTGGTGTCGACTGAAATAAGACTTTCACTCGGCGGCCGAACTTCCCCGGATGGGACCTCCCGGCCAACGGTGCCATACGCTTTTTTTTTTTTTTCCACGCTCATTCACTGCTTGTCTGGTGACGTATCGCCACTGCGTCAAAGTCTTCTTACATCGCGTTGGCCTGGTCCCCGACGCGCTAAATGCCTTCCACGTGCTAGGGTACAAGTAATGCCCAGCGTTTCTCCTCGACATCTTTGGGTTGACCTTCAGCTCCTGCACTTACCCACATCAGTACTCGTTGATTATTAGTAGCTAACGTCATAGGCTTCATTGGTTGCATAAAGTGCTTTTTTTAAATCTAAATACAGGTAGTCGAGGTACTTGACAAGAGCACCTTTAACTACAAAAAATAAAGAAATCTGTACTTATTATTAAAATTAATGTTTGTATGTGTTTATGTTTGTTTGTATGTTCCACATCGCCTGCTAAACCACAGGACCGATTTCAGCTAGAATTGTTACACTCATCACCTACTATTTGGAAAAAATCGCTGTGGTAGTAAGGATCACCTATCGTCAAGGATATATAGGGGTGAAAAAGAAGTTTAGCCGACGCTCGATTACCCCGTATCTGAGAACAAGAGCACTAAGTGACTTCCAACAAACTTAAAACATAATTACAAACCTCTGCGAAACTTTTTCTCATTGACAACCCGGACAAAATGATGAAAAGAAAAGATGTTTATCGCTTACTAAATTTTCTCTGTTTTTGCAGCAAAGTCGCAGCATCAAGCATGACATTTTAATTTATTACTTCTTTACTAGTCATTGTATTTGCGACACATTTTGCAGATAGTAATCGCGTACGCCACTGAGCGTACCTGAAAACTGTATCATTATAAACATTGAGATATGTAAAGAAACGTCCACATCATGCATGACATTTGAATTTATTGCTTCTTTTGCTGCTGACTCTATTCGCAGCACTTTTCGCAGACAATATGCACACATTCCGTTGAATGTACGGCACGAATTTCAGCCGATATGTCATAAACACAAAAATGCGTCAAAAAGTGCCGCATCATGCATGAAGTTTTAATTTATTAAGTTTTTGCTACTATCGCTATACGCAACGCATTTCCTAGGCACTATTAAAATATCACATTTAATAAAATATTCCTGGATATAAAAAAATTTAAAATGAAATCCCTTCGACCACTTTTAAGGTGAAATCCCTTCGACCACGGCCTAACAGCCCGGAATATTTTATTCATTGTGACAATTCCGGCCGTGAAAGTTCACATTTTACAGTATTCAGATATACCAGTGAACGTACCTGCAGAAGTATATCACTGTACGACTCACTGTTCAGGAGATATGGCGTCATAGAGATTAAGCTGCGTGTAAATGGAACTGCAGGGCGGCGATACGTGCGTTTCCGGGGAAATCCGTGGGTAAAATCGCCTTTCTAAACCCTTGGATCGATTTCTACCAAACTTAGTACATTCATTACTTACTATCCGGAAAGAAATACTATGCGTTTTTTCCGTTCGGGAGTGTAACGGTAGAGACACAGCTTGAAGGTGGTTCATTGAACCCTCTGACAGGCACTTTATTGTGAATAGCAGAGTAATCACGTAGATGTAGATGTGGGGTTAAGAATCACCATCCTGCTACTGGTGTGGGGATCATAACACAGAGAGAGAACAGGACGTCAAATCAAACACGTTTCAGGCGTCTAGTTTCCAAACTTATTTTATTTGGCTGCCGGTTCCGACCATTTACTACGCCATCTTCAGGCTCTTGACCGATGTGTAGGGAGATTCCACCTCGGTTCTGGTCAAAACAGGGCCCAGCATTACTGATATGGGGATCGCTATAGCAAGCAGAAACTACTTTGGAAACTAGACGGCTGAAAGATGTTCGATTAGACATCCTGTATCGAACAGCTGAATCCTGCAACCATCTCTGAGAAGGTGGACATACAGAGGTGGAGAAAGAATGTGGGCATATAGGGGGCAGGAGCAGAAGGAAACAGATAGGATGGAGGAGGGGGTGGGCAGAGAGAGGGGAGAAGAAAAAGGACCGAGAGAGGGGAGAGTTTGAGGTAGACCGAGAGAAGGAAGAGGAGGGGATTGACTTAAACGGGTGAGCAGGTGAGCTTACGTGGAAAAGGAGATGGACTTATTGGGGGAAATGAGGTGACGGACAGAAAGGGGAAGGAGCAGATGGACAGATGGGGAGGAGCAGACGGACAGAGAGAGTGTAACACCATAGCTCTAATGCTCTACTCATCTATTTTGCTTTTTTCTTTCATTTAATATTACATCGTTAAGAACCTGTAAATGTTTTTGATTGAATAGATAACACAAAATTGTATACTCTTTTCTTTGTTAAAACTTTGATGTCGTAGTTTGTTTCAATGCGAAGTAGTGTATCTGTACTGTAAGTACTTTGTCCCATTTGGAGGGAACAAAACTTATTGTATATAATTGTAATTTTGTGTGATTAATTTTTTGTAGACATGTTAATATGTGCAAAGGTTCTGTCTTATTTAATGTATTTGTTTGCTGTTATGTAAACTGCTGATCCTCACTTAGGGCTCTTAGTTATTCTGTATGTAAAAGGTGTAGGGGTTCCCCTCGGGAACGGAACAGCGCAATGCGCGCAAAATGTGGTTGGCATAGGTGGAAAAGGTGGAACTGATAGTCAGTCGGGGACGAGCCAGCAGTCAGAGATGAGCTACGAGTCTGTGCACTGCCGTGTAAAAGTTGCATAGTGCTGGTTTCGACAGAGGCTTTTCTGTTATTTTCCAATGCCCCGGATGGATGGATAAATAGCTGGGCTATTCTGGAATTTGTATCTATCATCGCCACCAAGAAATGAGAGAGTCCAGCAATTCTGTCTGCAATTCCACCTACCAACATGCAGTTGCCACCACATTGCGCAATCATTGCAACGTTATATTGTAAGGATGTACAGTGAAGGATCAGCTTAATGGATGTGTTATTGTGGTGAAATATAAGGTAATGTGTATCTGAATTTATGTACGTACCTTGATTTTTCTCCTCATCATAACACCTCTCAGGGTCCTCTCCGTTTGAACTAAAGTGATTACCGAGTGTCCTTACTGAAAGTACGTTAAAAATCCAGTTTTCTAATTAATGCCCCTTGAACATAGTAAAGTGAAAGTTAAAGTTAATGTGGCAATAGAGTGAGTAAAGTAAATATTATTTGCTCAAAATTACTTTCCTATTAAAACTGCTATTTAAAGTGCTGTTGCTAACTTCAATATTAAAAGTTCTTAAGACTGAGACTTATAAGGCAAATGATCACATTATTGTCTGTAATAAATCCTAAAAGGTGAGTCAGTTCTTGCAATTTGGTCAGTATTGTGTTTCGCTGTAGTAAAAGTGAGAAAGCTGCAGCTGTGAAACTCTATATATTCATGTTTGCTAAGTGTTTGTGTATTAGAAGTGCATGTTAATATTAATATTATAAAGACCATTCACTTTATGTAAGCCTGAAAGTAATAGGGTGTTTCGGTATCTCTTATAATTTAGCAAATAGTCTGTGCTGCTCCAGTTGTTAGCTTCAATCTTAAAGCATATGTGTATCAGAGTTCATTGCACTCGCGTGTGGCCAAGTCTAGGTTGTGTTTGTCCGTTATAGTTACTTATACCTACTTTCTTAAACGAGAATGTTAATCATTCTCTTGCCTAGTTAGGCTGGCGGCCGTTTTCCTTATCCGTTGAACAGTGCAGATAGGCAAAATTTTGTTTGGTACTGTTCAAATATTTACGTAATTCTAACTTTCATTTCCGATAAGCCACCTCCGTTAGGGACAACACGGTCAACATAACAAAATTCCTCTCAGAGGGTAACACTGCTCTGTTGCTTCGTACCATAATTGCTTTTACAAAATAGTTTTATGTCACAACCTGTTTCTAGCATTGAGGTTATGGTATAACAGTAGCAGACGGGAGTGTTATAAGAGGGGCAACGAGAAGATAGACAGCGAGGAGGGCAGGAGGAGATGGAAAGAGAGTGGAAGGGGGAGGGGGGCAGGAGATGGACAGAGTAGAAGGAGGTGATGTGATGACAGAAGACTGAAGATTTGAATAAATGCACACCGGGCAACGCCGATTACTCAGCTAGTACGAAACTAACAATTTATGCAATCGAATTTGATGTAGCGTATTTCGGTAAATATACTGATGAATCGAAACCTGACCAATGCCCACCGCGATACTGAATACAATACTTTGGCGTTGCGAGCACTTGACTCGGAGAAGGAAGCATGCAAGTGGAGCACAGAGGAATGGGGAATCACAGTAACGACGACAGGGGTCACAAAAGGGGAAATACACTGACATAAGCTATTTTAACGAAGGGTAGACTATTATGGCCCTGTGCCTGGAGACGATCACCCATGAAATGGCGAAGAGGATCGGATTTTCGTGTGTTACTGCTGTCGTGAACATCTATGAAAAGTAGTTGAAGGACGGTGAAATCATGAGTAGGCGACAAGATGTTGGAAGTCCACGCCCCACTGCAGAATCTCGAGTTCGGATGCTTAAGCTCTGTAGAAAATGACAGGTGATAATGTGTAGCAAATTTGACGACAGAGTGCAACGCTGCAGCAGGTACAAATGTTTCGAACCACGCTGCCCAGAGCACATCGATATACAAGGGCTCGCATAAATATAGAAACAGCGCGAGAGATGCATTCTTCAACATAAACCCAAATTCTAGGCAGTTTCTGCTGTTATCTTTGACCACAAACGGCACCTGTGCAATGTTATGTGTAGTTGTGAGCGCACTATGTCGGATACTGAATTCGAATGTGGGCTAATTGTTGGTGTTCCTGTGACGGATGCTTCTGTAACCAAGATAATCGAAGTGATCGGTGTTTCAAGAGGCAGTGTATCGAAGATTTATATTCGGTACAAAGAACGCGGGAAAATACAGTCCGCTAAGTCACAAGGCGGACGAAATTTTCTGTTGAGTGATCGTGACAGAAGACGGTTACGACGAAAAAATTAGAGGGCAAAAGTCACGACAGGAATGTCGCACTCCCGAAATCTGTCAGAACCAAAACAACACGGAGGGAGCTCCAGAAACTGGGAACTGCGGCGCGAGCTGGTATTCCAAAATCATTCGTCAGTGATGCAAACGACAGTAACAGGGAAACGTACTGCCGTAGCCACAAAACCTGCACTGCGGAGCAGTGGAAGAAAATCATTGGTCGGATGAGTCCCATTTCACGCTGTTTCCAACTTTGTGGTCGAGTTTACGCCTCAAGAATGAAAATTGGCCAGGATTCGGTGATGATTTGGACAGCCATGTCGTGGTATTCCTTGGGCCCCATCGATACTCCGCAACGACGCATTGCTGCCAAGGATAATGTGATCATTTTGGCAAATCAAGTTCATATCGTGTTACAATGTTTGTTCCGCAATCGTGAAGCTCGGTTACAGGACGACGGGATCCCTGTTCGCTCTGCCCGCTTCGACCAGGACTGGTTTTATGAGCACCAGAACGAATTTTCGCGTCTCTCCTGTCCACCACAGTCACCAGATCTCAATATTATTGAATCTTTGTGGTCTACTTTGGAGAGAAGGGCGCGTGAGGAGGAGGAGGAGGAGGGGGAGGAGATTAGCGTTTAACGTCCAGTCGAGAACGAGGTCATAAGAGACGGAGAACAAGCTCGGATTAGGGAACGATGAGGAAGGAAATCGGCCTTGCCCTTTCAAAGGAACCATCCCGGCATTTGCCTGGTAAGTGAGGAGACAGCCTCAGTGGATAGCTAGACGCTATGAGTAAAGACCTAAGACACGTTCACTGTACTCCGTTGCCTTTAGGAGTTAGTTACTCTCCAATGTAGAAGTATTAAATATGCACGCCCATTTCTTTCCCTTGTGCTAAATTTATGAATCTTTGTGTGATGTGTGACTACTTTCTGTTCAGTCCACGAGTCAGATCGCGTTTTCAAAATGTTTCTCTGGGGCATTGGAATCATAGATTCTGCTTATCTTGAAATTACCACGGCTTGTTTACAGCTACTTTTGGGAGCACGCTTTACTTGCTAAACACACACATGCTTTTCAGTGTCTTCCACGACGGTGGGGGTGCCTTCCTGCTGCATAACTGTCCGCGTCATGAGGTCAGAATCGTGCTGAGCAGGTCTGCTTCACGAGCATGTTAGTGAACTCACGTCGATATCAGAGATTCGCCTGATCGAAATCCGATGGAACTGAGAGACTTGTACATAGGTAGATATCCACCGCTACATACCTCCGGGAAACCTGCCAAGGACTTGTCGAATCCAAACCACACAGAACTGCCGCTGTATTGCGTTAAATGGGTGGAGAAACACGCGTTTAAGTGGGTGGTCGTAATGTTTTGGCCCATCGGTGTGTATGCTCCCATGAAGTGGGTGCCGGAACATCCTTATAACAAGTATACATCAGAAACATCACCCTAATTTAAACTTAAATTACAGGTACAAAACCTACATCAAAACAACCGCACAATACATGGTAAGAGTCGGTACAACAGTTATGTACAGGTAGCAAGTGAACTAAAAATTACCGCGAATAAGAAGGAAATAAACCTCAGAACATATATTTAACAATGAAATTCGCCAACAGCTGTTAAATACTTGACCAGCCGCTGGCTCATGTGCAATACTTGACCGGCCGCTGGCTCATGTCTAAAGTGAATCAACAGAGACTCCAAACATATATGTGGTGTGTTGTGCTTCCTACGTTTCCAGATTTGTATCCTCGTTATTACCGGTTTGTTAGGATTTTGTTCCAAGTGCACATTCTATGTTGGTTGTAGGTAACACCTACGCTGCACTTCTCATAAGGATGCGTCCACATCCACTGTACTTGTGGAATCGTGAGTAGGAAAATTGTTGAAACGTAGCTTCAGTAGCACGCTGCCACTTGGCTGACCACCAGAGAAAATTTCACCATATAGTTAAACGTCTCGATATGAGAACGTTGATGGAGCATTCATTCCGACATCCGTAGCATACATAAACGAGAGAATATACAGGCTACAGTGAGACAGAATTTATGCTGGGCCCAATGGAACTTTTTCGACGTCCATAAAATGTGCTTAAGTGTGCTGCATAATATGTTACACAACCCAACAGTTAAGGGATAACTTTTTCGAAACCCCTTAATTCCTACCCATTGCGACGCTAAAATTTGAAATTTTTCTCAGAGGTGCGTACAACCTTCCTCTGTAACGGTGCAAAAAAAAAAAATGGCTCTGAGCACTATGGGACTTAACATCTATGGTCATCAGTCCCTATAACTTGAGAACTACTTAAACCTAACTAACCTAAAGACATCACACACACATCCATGCCCGAGGCAGGATTCGAACCTGCGACCGTTGCGGTCACGCGGTTCCAGACTGAAGCGTCCAGAACCGCACGGCCACACCGGCCGGCACGGTGCAAAAACATGGCACCGTGTGACGGCGCCGCAGGGGGTAGCCGCGCGGTCTCAGGCGCCTTGCCATGGTTCGCGCTGATTCCCACGTCAGAGGCTCGAGTCCTCCCTTCGGCATGGGTGTGTATTTTGTCCTCAGCGTAAGTTAGATGAACCAGTGTGTAAACCTAGGGACCGATGCCCTCAGCAGTTTGGTACCATAGGAACTTACCACAACCACCTGTGGCATCACCCTCGGGCTCGATGACGCTTCAAACCGCAAGGTGTCGACACAACTCATAAGTTCATGTGACGCGTAAGGTGGCTTAATGATGTCACATTGGCACCGAATTTCACTACATTTGTCCCCCGAGCAACCGTGGACATTTCAAATGACTCTAAGGTCGTCACACCCTCTTTTATCCACATTAAACCCCTTCTTTTGACACTTTTGTGATGGAGGTCAGAACCATGACGACCGGCGTTGAAAACACACTTTATTCTTATCAGTGGCCGAGGAAAAATTTCCAGACACACAGACGCTCAAAACTAACACGAAAAGGCCGCATGCGGTAGCGTAAAGGCATCGATGAAACCATCCCTTTCACTGGGGCGTTGATTCCCACATATTTCGCGGCTGAAATCTACAGTTCGTAGTGCTTTGAGCAACAGGAAGGCATTCTCCAAAACCTTTGGCACTGCTGGCACCCTCAGGCATTTCAAGGCATTTCATCCCTTCTCTAAGAATATTGTGGGTTGCGTCCCCACCGTACGCGATCGCATTCGTTTGGAGCGCAGCGCGACCGCTATTTGCGCTCGCGTGTGCAGCTTGGAATCACCTTTCAAAACCATTTGACGAAATCTGAAAGTGATAAAAAGTAGCTAAGGGTGCTTATGCTTCTTCAGATCTCCTATTATGTGTCAGCCTATGGCGCGATCATTGCGCAATGCGACATTGACACATGCGTGAATAAAACGGCAGGGGGTCTCTCTAAAATCTGCCAGTTCTGCGAAACCCTCAGTGGCATCCTCCCACGTTTGTTAAGAATTTTAGAAATACACCTATACAGACAGAACCCGTGTCGACGACCGAGGCGCCTGCAGACCGGCAACCCCTTTGACACTCCCCGATTCCAGATGGCCTGCTATCGGCAACAAGAGCAGCATTGTAATGGTGAGAGAACAGTAGCATAGCCAGCCTGCCTGCAGACGCGTGCTACTCTCGTCATTGGGCACTGGGCACTGTGGTGAAATTTGGTGTCAGTGTGACATCATTAATTCACCTCATGTCGACACCTTGCTGTTTGAAGCGTCATCGATCCCGAGGGTGACGTCATAGGGCACCACACGTTTGTACCGTTACAGAGGAATGTAGTATGGACCTTTGAGCCAAATTTCAAACTTAAACGTTGCAATGGGTAGGGAAGGGGGAGGGGGTGTTTCGATCACATGATACATTAATTCTGTTGCGCAGTTTCTATACAGATGTTGACGGTTTCTACAGTAGTTTCAATTTAATATAAAAAATAAAAATTGGTTGTTTTGTGTTTTGTGTGTTACATAAGCAAAGCAGAGATCGGGCAAAGAGATGGCAGCTGTTGTTCGCAAGGTACGGGAATTTCACGTCACAGGATTAAATTTTCGCTGGGTCGACGGCCGCATTTGTCGCGAGAGGTAGTGAGAGTCTACGTAACATCCGCTGCGGCGACTATAATAAGAGAGAGAGAAAAAAAAGAATCAATTTATAAAATTTTAAAGTTAATGTTCATGCTGTGTTCATTTCTGACTTACACGCGATTGCTTGAATATATAGGTTGAGTTACTTAATGTTTTATTACGTGGCAGTCACTTGTATATTGCTATACGCAATTAATTTAAGTGGCGAAGATAAATGGTTTGTCGTCGTGTACTACATTTTATTTAGAACGCTGTCCCTGAAAAGGTAGAGGAGAGTGTTGCATCTTGAGGACAGAGTACACATTGTGTTTCTTTCTCGCCACTTCAATTTAGTGATTGATTATAGAATAAGCTGAAGGAATGCACACTAGCAACCACCCAAAATTAGATTTCGGCGTTTTCACTGTTTTGTGCAGCATTTGTAAATATTCTACACATTTAATTGCTTTGCGGTGTATTAAAGTTATTTGGAAGATAACGTTAATTTTTCAGCTATTAAATTTAGTGGTGAGTAAAATTCTGTATTTTTTTCAACGTGTAGCTTGTTGAGTCATACTTACTCAGTCGTGCACCACGTTGTACCTTGAAAGGGAAGGTGGCCTTCTGCCACGGAACATGTGCTATTTGCAAATTAACTACGTTTCTTACATACCTTAACAATTTTATTTCTCTTGAATCGGAAATCTGTGTTAAACTGAAATAAGAGAATTGATTAAACTTTTATTACAGGGCTGGTTGCAGGCGAAACTGCCCTGCTTCAAAATCATCGCTATTCCTGAATCTAACTTAAAAAAGGAAATACGACATAAAGTCACTGCAGTACATTGATTTATGGTCTGGCAGTATTACGACAAGGTGAATTTGGGATAGATTATTTTGATATTTTTGAAACGGAAGGACCTTAAATTTATACGAAGGCTATGCGGAAAGTATAGATTTAAGTGTCAGGAAGTCTTTTCTGAAAGTATTTGTATGGAGTGTAGCCATGTATGGAAGTGAAACATGGACGATAAATAGTTTGGACAAGAAGAGAATAGAAGCTTTCGAAATGTGGTGCTACAGAAGGACGCTGAAGATTAGATGGGTAGATCACATAACTAATGAGGAGGTACTGAATAGGATTGGGGAGAAGAGGAGTTTGTGGCACAACTTGACCAGAAGAAGGGATCGGTTGGTAGGACATGTTCTGAGGCATCAAGGGATCACCAATTTAGTATTGGAGGGCAGCGTGGAGGGTAAAAATCGTAGGGGGAGACCAAGAGATGCATACACTAAGCAGATTCAGAAGGATGTAGGTTGCAGTAGGTACTGGGAGTTGAAGAAGCTTGCACAGGATAGAGTAGCATGGAGAGCTGCATCAAACCAGTCTCAGGACTGAAGACCACAACAACAACAACAACAACATGCGGAAAGTAAGGTCCGATCGGGTGCGAAATGAAAAGCGCAATGAAAATAAGAGGAAGCTTTGCACGCATTTGTTGGGAAGTGTCTCTGGTACATCCTTCTACAGCCTGACCTAGCTCTTTTCAGTTCTGAGTGCATAATATGCACGTAAATATGCCTACAAAATAGTGTTTCCCGCCAAGTATGAGGGCGTGGTGAGAGATTTCGCCTGATGTCATGCAGTCCACTTAAAAATACCGTTACGCGTTTTCTTCTGGAGGAAAATTCTCGGCCGCTTTCTGCATTGGCAATGAAGTTACTCCTGCAGCGTTTTTGATGGGAAGTGTTTGATAATCCAAAATACAAACCGTTATTGGTTCCCTCCGATTTTCACCTTTGCCCACATGAACCGCTGGGGTACTGTTTCTCCTGGGTGGACGTGAACGTGAAATGTATAGTTACATGGTTTTACGATAATTTTTGTATGAGTAACTTGCGAGTCTTACCAAGGAACAATATATTATGCTACAATGTATGCCTATTCCATCGAATTCAGATTCTGTGTTTGACCTCTTTTGTCATTACTATTTTTCTTCTTGGCTTATGATCTGCACGTGAACCGTAAGGAGCGTTTAACGAAGGTTCATCTTGCTGTATCATCCAAATTAAGTTGTTAAAAAAACGGAAAATAGAGTTGTTTGTGACTTAAAAATTGTTTCCGTGTTGAAATCATTTGTAATCCTAAACCTTGCTTGTCTAGAGTAGACATGGGCCTTAACAGAAATTCTTCATTGTTAGGCACCATCTTAAAAAATAATTAAGAACTTTCTTTTAGCTCATCGTCGAGACATGCCGCCGGTTAGAAAACTAAACCCTTCTTTCAGATTCTACGAGCCTGGCGGTCGATGCAAATAATTTAATAAGATTCACGTTCCGATTTTCTCAAAGTTGCGAGATAACATCCCAGGCAGGAAGGCCTGGTCACAGGACCCTAGTTCTGGTATAAGATTTTATTTCCAATAGCTACCCTTGTTATCTTAGATTGGGAATCAAGACGAAACCTCCAGCTGAGGATGGGGATAGGAGGGGAGTGTGGTCAGCACACCGCTCTCCCGGTCGTTATGATGGTTTTCTTTGACCGGAGCTGCTACTATTCGGTCGAGTAGCTCCTCGATTGGCATCACGGGGCTGAGTGCACCCCGAAAAATGGCAACAGTGCATGGCGGACCGGATGGTCACCCATCCAAGTGCCGGCCACGACCGACAGCGCTTAACTTCGGTGATCTGACGGGAACCGGTGTATCCACTGCGGGGAGGCCGCTGCCATAGTAAAGGAAAAGAGTCACAAATATTTTTATTTTATTACATTACTCTGGTTACGAAGACAACATTCTGGCACAGACAACGAGCTGTAAACCAGTGCAGAGAGTTCGCAGGCAATGCCTTCTATTACGAGGGTATTGGAAAGTTGGTACAACACTACGACAAGTGTCTAAGTCGGAGGGGTGACTATATAGAGAAATAGCTGGAAAGTCTAGCTGTCACAATTAAACATTTTTGATTTTCACACTAATTTCCATTTCCCCATCGATAGGACTTTACTGTTCGAATAGCCTTCGTATTTCAGTGAAAAGTACAATATTTAATTATGTGGAAAATGGTCACAGTGCGAACGAATCTAAATTGAATTTATTTGAAAATAATTAATCTGTTTTTCTAAAGTAATACAAACTGCAATACAGCGGCAGTATAACTTGGCTTGTTGTGTAAGCAACAACTGCATTACAAGCAATTATACACAAAATTTTTCTAGGCGCTACAGTCTGGAACCGCACGACCGCTACGGTAGCAGGTTCGAATCCTGCCTCGGGCATGGACGTGTGTTATGTCCTTAGGTTTAAGTAGTTCTAAGTTCTAGGGAACTGATGACCTCAGAAGTTAAGTCCCATAGTGCTCAGAGCCACACGAAATTTAGGTAAACAACGCTTCCATACGACAGCGCTTCTGTTCCCTCTGATAAACCAAGAACCTGCAAAACAATAAACCACTGATAAATGTAAAGAAGTTGTGTGTGCACGTAACTATATACTATCTTATCGACAAAGGAATTTAAAGATGCATTTTCAGTCGAAACTACACTCCTGGAAATGGAAAAAAGAACAAATTGACACCGGTGTGTCAGACCCACCATACTTGCTCCGGACACTGCGAGAGGGCTGTACAAGCAATGATCACACGCACGGCACAGCGGACACACCAGGAACCGCGGTGTTGGCCGTCGAATGGCGCTAGCTGCGCAGCATTTGTGCACCGCCGCCGTCAGTGTCAGCCAGTTTGCCGTGGCATACGGAGCTCCATCGCAGTCTTTAACACTGGTAGCATGCCGCGACAGCGTGGACGTGAACCGAATGTGCAGTTGACGGACTTTGAGCGAGGGCGTATAGTGGGCATGCGGGAGGCCGGGTGGACGTACCGCCGAATTGCTCAACACGTGGGGCGTGAGGTCTCCACAGTACATCGATGTTGTCGCCAGTGGTCAGCGGAAGGTGCACGTGCCCGTCGACCTGGGACCGGACCGCAGCGACGCACGGATGCACGCCAAGACCGTAGGATCCTACGCAGTGCCGTAGGGGACCGCACCGCCACTTCCCAGCAAATTAGGGACACTGTTGCTCCTGGGGTATCGGCGAGGACCATTCGCAACCGTCTCCATGAAGCTGGGCTACGGTCCCGCACACCGTTAGGCCGTCTTCCGCTCACGCCCCAACATCGTGCAGCCCGCCTCCAGTGGTGTCGCGACAGGCGTGAATGGAGGGACGAATGGAGACGTGTCGTCTTCAGCGATGAGAGTCGCTTCTGCCTTGGTGCCAATGATGGTCGTATGCGTGTTTGGCGCCGTGCAGGTGAGCGCCACAATCAGGACTGCATACGACCGAGGCACACAGGGCCAACACCCGGCATCATGGTGTGGGGAGCGATCTCCTACACTGGCCGTACATCACTGGTGATCGTCGAGGGGACACTGAATAGTGCACGGTACATCCAAACCGTCATCGAACCCATCGTTCTACCATTCCTAGACCGGCAAGGGAACTTGCTGTTCCAACAGGACAATGCACGTCCGCATGTATCCCGTGCCACCCAACGTGCTCTAGATGGTGTAAGTCAACTACCCTGGCCAGCAAGATCTCCGGATCTGTCCCCCATTGAGCATGTTTGGGACTGGATGAAGCGTCGTCTCACGCGGTCTGCACGTCCAGCACGAACGCTGGTCCAACTGAGGCGCCAGGTGGAAATGGCATGGCAAGCCGTTCCACAGGACTACATCCAGCATCTCTACGATCGTCTCCATGGGAGAATAGCAGCCTGCATTGCTGCGAAAGGTGGATATACACTGTACTAGTGCCGACATTGTGCATGCTCTGTTGCCTGTGTCTATGTGCCTGTGGTTCTGTCAGTGTGATCATGTGATGTATCTGACCCCAGGAATGTGTCAATAAAGTTTCCCCTTCCTGGGACAATGAATTCACGGTGTTCTTATTTCAATTTCCAGGAGTTTAATTAACGCCACATCTTATGTCACACACACACACTCACACACACACTTTAAAACACATCCCGCTTTATGTGGTGGGGAAGGGATGGAGGCATTTAGCACGTCCAAGCGCCTGCACAAACTCCCGGCAGCTGTACCAGAAAGTCGGACGCTGAGTTTCGCGAAGGCAGAAAGCCGCTTAGCAGCTGAACAATGCTCGTCACTCTGAGGGAGGCCGACGGGAGAGAGGATGTCTCGAGGCGGAAAACCCTACTGACAGAAGGAAAATAAGCTGGGAGGTAGCTTTGAGGCCGCACACTCTTACTCGGGTTTCCCTGTTCCGCAGAAGATACAGCCTTCTAGCACAACTGCAGGTATTATTCGCTAAGAAAAGGTCGTTTGTGTACAGGCCTCATCCGGCTATCTGACGAGAGTCAGCCATTCATTTTGTCTATACTCTGTAGTTCCCTAGCGTAGCCCGTAATACGGATCTCTTTAGCTAGAAATTGGTAACGTACACAAAAATGGTTAAATTCGTAACATTTACGTCGTATGGCACTTGTATTTCTTGGGTCCTCGGTCGACAAGCATCGATTTATAGAAGTGATACTTCGAAGGGACTGACTGTTACATAAATTAAATGCTGTATTCGTTACTATTGGCCAATTTCATGCAACCATTCAGTTCCAGGCGAAAATGTGTGTATGTACGTGAGCTGGAAGCAAATTCCGAAGCACGCTCCAAATTTATTACCATCTTGACTGCATTAGACTGGGTTTTCACCTTCATCTCCGAATTATTTTTTATTTTTGGCACAACATATGATCTGCCAGTAGCTAATACATGTGATGCTAGGTAGGCCTACAATTGAAAGATGACCATTTGGTTGAAACTGGCCTATAGTGATGAATAAAGCTTCTCATTAAAGTATGGTTCCTTTTAATCGTATGACACTGTTGACAGGGGAACGAAATGTGCTAGATTCAGCAGCCTCACTTGAAATTTTTCTTTTCCTTGCGCGCAATGCAACCCTCGCTTCAGTAACTGGGAGTGTTGTCTTATATGTATCTCTTGACTGTAGGTGGCCGCAATGAGTGAGAGTAAATGGTATTGTAATGTTTATGTAGCTGCTGATTATGAGAGAGGAGGGAGAGGGACAAAATCTCGTTTTCAGTCATAGAGGGAGAATATATTGTAGCAGAGCGGCTACACGGCATTGGCAATAAAGCGAACTCAACAGTCCTCTACCAAGTCCTACCTAGGATAGCAGTAGGTGAGCAACACCGACAAAATAATAATCAAATTTTAATTTCCAAACGATCTCTATGAGATAGTAGACAAAAACATGATATACATGAGCACTTAATAGTTTCATTAACCTAAAAATTAAATAAAAACAAATTGCGCAACGCACGAGTTTTGAAATCCATATGCATACGATTTTAGAAATAGTTTATCTTGATCGTAAGCATCATGTGGTTTAACTAAACTAACTCCGTCCGAACAGGTCTTGGTAGACCCAACGGTACCGACTGGCCGCCGTGTCATCCTCAGTCCACAGGCGTCACTGGATGCGGATATGGAGGGTCATTTGCTCAGCACACCGCTCTCCCGGCCGTATGTCAGTTTACGACACCGGAGCCACTACTTCTCAATCAAATAGCTCCTCAGTTTGCCTCACAAGGGTTGAGTGCACTGCGCTTGCCAACAGCGCCCGGCAAACCGGATGGTCACCCATCCAGGTGCTAGCCCAGCCCGACAGCGCTTAACTTCGGTGGTCTGACGGAAACCGGTGTTACTACTGTGGCGAGGCTGTTGGAATCATGTGGTTTACTTAACTTAAATTTGAAATAAATGAAGACAGACTGCGTCGAACAAACAGAACCATTCTTGAATTTACGTTTTATTACTGTACGACTTATTCTTACCGCTTTTGTGGCGTGTACATGACCGACGAGGTACGAACTAGTGGGCACCACTTCATTCTACCCACCTGCATAGGAACTGGGATGATAAGTAAAAAAGGTCGATGAATTTCTTAATAATAACATCCAGTACTCTGTAATGGATGGCAGGCGTCCAACAGGAACGAGAATACAACGTCGAGCATGCCCCAAGGAAGCGGAACTGGACGGCTGAATTTTCAGTATGCACACAAAGGTTTTATCAGATAGTATCAGATGCATTTCCAGGCGGTGTTTTCTGCAATGAAGTATCGTCAGGTGATTTTAAAGATATGTAGAACGAGTTAGGTAATATTTCCAGTCAAAATAATGAAAACTCTTTTCAGTTATGGAAAGGAAGCTCCGCCATTCTGGCCACAAATGGACCAATGGTGCCCAATCGACCGCCGTGTCGTCCAACGGCCAATCGTGTCACTTGGATGCGGTATGGAGGCAAGGTTGGTTAGTACACCGCTGTTACGGCCGTTGTCGGGTGGGGTCGCAGACCTGGAGCCGGTGTTACACGGTCAAGTAGCTCCTCAACTGACTTTACGAAGCTGAGTCGAACCCTCCCCAGTTTTCTCACGAAGGAAATCTTCCAGGCAGTACCGCCAATCGAATAATCGATACGGCTCCTCTGCATGGCGCTGACCACTTCTCTACGGGGGCAGATTCCTTAAAAATGGACAAAAGTAAAAGAACGTGCACACACTAGAGAAAGAACACCACAGTACCCAATTAGAATATTAGTTGTAAACTTCCTCTGCCTGTCTTGTTATTCAAACACTTGCGCTGATAATAATGAGCGTATGGCATCGGTGGCCGGGAGACCCCTCGCGGGGTGGTTCAGCCGCCGCTCCACAAGTTCTTTAACGCCACTACGGCGACTTGCGAGTGAATGAGGATGAAATAATGATGAAAGACACACAACAACCAGTTATCTTGAGGCAGAGAAAATCCCTGACCCCGCCGGGAATCGAACCCGGGACCCCGTGCGCGGGAAGCGAGAACGCTACCGCAAGACCACGAGCCGCGGACAACACTTTCGCTAATATTTCTGTAACAAGATTACTCTTATTATTTTGAGTTATGAGATATGCAATCCTACTTACCCTTGTTCTCATAATTGCTGTCTTTTTCAAACATTTGCAGACGCTTCAAATTAAAACCGCCGTCTTTCCGAGCGCGTCTGAATCATATGGAACACTAATACTAAGTTCGAGTCCCGGTCGGGGCACACATTTTCAACATGTCCCCAACGAAGTGTATCAACGCCTGCTTGCAGCTAGGGTGTTCATTTAATTATCATTTCAATTTAATACTAAGACATCTGCATATTACTTCACCACTGAGTAGGCGATAAATCCAGTTCGTCGCTATCGGATAGAGTCTGACCAAATTGAAATGAAATATTACAAAATTATCCCCTCGACAATGTTCATTAACCTCAATGAAATCTATTTAGTAATAAATTGGGGCCGGCCGGATTGGCCTAGCGATTCTAGGCGCTACAGTCCGGAACCGCGCGACCGCTACGGTCGCAGGTTCGAATCCTGCCTCGGGCATGGATGTGTGTGATGTCCTTAGGTTAGTTAGGTTTAATTAGTTCTAAGTTCTAGGGGACTGATGACCTCAGCAGTTAAGTCCCATAGTGCTCAGAGCCATTTTTTTGAACCAATAAATTGGGATAGCACAAAAAAGAAAAGGCCAATGAACAGTTTCAGTGCTCATATCACTGAAATCAAAATGCTATACCGATAGTAATTTCATCGATAAAGCACAGTCTCATCGTAGTTAAACCAGTACAGAACAGAAAAAAATGACTTAGACATGTGTATCAGTACATACATACTCCACTGGCACGCTATGATACTGGAAATCATGTAACGAAACTTAATCATGAGAGTGCCAATAATTTCGACTTCGAGGTTTCAACGTCTTCAGATTACGTAACGAGAAAACAATTAAGTCATGCTGCCACAGCGTGATACGGTATTTCAGACAATGTAAAAGAGTTAATTAATAGAATGAATGGTGCTGATTTGTTCTGATTACAAAAGTTAAAATTAAATTAGTAACAAAAAAAGCAAATTTTATCAACTGAACACACAGGAACAGAATAATTCTTTCGTTCTTTCTTTTGCTACTGCCTTTATCCCCCATTGTCTGCAGGATCGGCAGGATTAAGTATGGATTTGGAATGGTTAATTGTAAGGGGTGGCCGGATGCCCTTCCTGCCGCCACCCCCCAGGACGGAAGTAGTGTACCCCAGCTGTCTGCGTCTAGTGTAAGTCATGAAATAGTGTGAATGTGTTTCAAATGTCTGCGAGTCGTGTAACTGAGGCGGGACGTGGGGACTAGCCCGGTATTCACCTGGTAGGATGTGGAAAACCGCCTAAAAACCACATCCAGGCTGGCCGGCACACCGGCCGTCGTCGTTAATCCGCCGGGCGAATTCGATCCGGGGCCGCCGCTCCTACCCGAGTCCAGGAAGCAGCGCGTTAGCGCTCGCGGCTACCCTGGCAGGTACACAGGAACAGAATAATGTTTCTTGAAAAATAAAACACTCGATCTGCGCTGTTAACAGAAATATTAATATATTATCTCAATTACGTTTGAAACTACTGGAGTGGAGTAGACTGGTACAAACCAATTTACAGTGATCAGCCAGAACATTATGACCTCCTACCTGTTAGCCGGTATGTCCACCTTTACGCGGATGATAGCGGCGACGCGTTGTGGCAGGGAAGCAACGGGGCATTGGTGGGTCGTTGGAGGGAGCTGGCACCACATCTGCACACACAGGTCACTTAATTCCCATAAATTCCGGGAAGGGGTGCGATGTACTCTGGCGCCACGTTCAATCACAGTCCAGATTTTTTCGATCGGATCCAGATCAGGGGGGGGGGGGGGCAGCACATCCATTTCAAATCGCTATTGTGCTCCTCTAACCACTATATCAAACACCTGACCTTGTGACATGGCGCATTATCTTGCTGAAAAGTGCCACTGACGTCTGCAAACATGATCGTCATCAAGGGGTGTACGTCGTCTGTGACCAGTGTACGATACTCCTCGGCCATCATGGTGCCTTGAAGGAGCTCCACTGGACCCAGGAATGTTCTTGAGAGCAAACTGGTGCCGCCGTCTGCTTGTCTCCGTCCCGCAATGCAGGTGTTAAGGACCTGGTCCCCTGGAAGACGATGGATTCGCGCTTCCAACGGCATGAAGAGGAAAGTATCAGCATCCATCAAACCATGGAACGCTCTGCCACTGCGCCAACGCCCAGTGGCAACGATTACATGCCCATTTCAGTCGTAGTTGCCGACGTCGTGGTATTAACATTGGTTCATGCATTGATCGTCGGCTGCGGAGATCCATCGTTAGGATTGTACGGTACACTGTGTATTCTGACAGCCTTGCACTCCGCCCAGCATTGAAGTCTGATGTCATATCCGCCACAGTTCGCCACCTGTCCTGTTTTACCCGTCAGTCCCGCCTACGACGTCCGACATCTGTAATGAAGAGTGGTCACCCTCGTCCTCTCTCCGTTACACACCTGCTCCATTTTCTCTTCCCTGTGGTCCCTCCCCCTTTTTCCTTTGAAACTTATAGACCCCATTACCAGATAACCCTCTCTCCTTGTCCCCCGCCTATCGCACCACCACTTCTTACCAGTCCTCATTCCTCATCACCACCACTCTCTTATCTCCCTCCATACCCACCTTTCTTTTCATTAACGATTTACCACCCCAGAGGAAGTCGTTTTCCAGTTTTAGTGAAAATGTACAGTGCTCCGTTTTTAATGGTTAATGTCTCTTCTGTAGAGTTGTTTTTCATGTGTTTTTCAAGTGTGTAGCAAAAATGTTTCAAATAGTTCTGAGCACTATGGGACTTAACATCTGTGGTCATCAGTCCCCTAGAACTTAGAACTACTTAGACCTAACGAACCTAAGGACATCACACACATACCATGCCCGAGGCAGGATTCGAACCTGCGACCGTAGCAGTCGCGCGGTTCCGAACTGCGTGCCTAGAACCGCTAGACCACCGCGGCCGGCTCAAGTGTGTAGCGTTGTTCAAGTGTTTTTCATATGTTTTTAACTGTACTGTCTACCCACATTTTTACTAGCGTTTTTAAACTATTCGTGAAGGCAGTATTATTTATTACGTTCTCCCATTAACAACACAAAACCTTTTAAAATATTTTTCAATTCAATAAACTTTACCAACAGCCGTTTACTTTAGTTTATTTTACTTCGAACGCAAGCAGATCCGGCAGTTCATTTTGTGATCTTCAGGTCCCATGCACTTTTTTCTAATTAACAAGCCGGTCCATGTGGCCGGGCGGTTCTAGGCGCTTCAGTCTGGATCCGCGCGACCGCTAAGGTTGCATGTTCGAATCGTGCCTCGGGCATGGATGTGTGTGACATCCTTAGGTTAGTTAGGTTTAAGTAGTTCTAAGTTCAAGGAGACTGATGACCTTAAATGTTAAGTCCCATAGTGCTCAGAGCCATTTGAACCATTTTTCTAATTAACGAGCTTATCTTATAGCACCATAAAACTGGATATCGTGAACCCCAATCGTTGTGCAACTGATTCATACCAAAGCCTGACACCAACTTAAGAGTTGTTTCGTGTTTGGCATTCAGGTTAGAGAATAATGTCTTTCGGCTGAAGAGCGGTTTGGTTGTGCCGCTGCCGGCCTACGCTCCTACCCAGCACCTCCCACATGAAGAGAGGTGAAAGGGGGATGAAATAATAGTAAAGGGAAAAAAAACCTCGACAGTCAGTGTACGTTCCAGGCTCAATGCCGGTCGCTTCTGCAGCCCAACGGACGGAGTCCTCTTGCTTTCGCCATAAGCGTCGACCGTTCGACACTCGCTGGACTTACGTAGGCTGCTCCAGACTGGTACGTTTCACTGGACCTGCATCTTGACGCTCGAGAAACTCACAGCCTCGTCCGACCCTCTCGCTAATCACCAACTACGGCTTCATGGAACTTATCATGGTGTGCACCTTCTAGGCAACTTCAAGAAGTGACTTTTCAATTTACAGTCAAGTAATGTGGACTCTCGTCCACAGAAACTGTTGGTAGTTAATAAAAAATAGTTGTTCTTACTACCTGCCCCTTTCAGTCGTCGCCTAGGTAAGCCTCGTCCACGGACAGAAGAGCTTACTGTTTTATTTCCCTTAACCCGACTGATATCTGCAGGTCTGGAGGCGGTACAAAAATCTTTGACCCGTTTAGGTACTTCACTTTACAGCACATGAAGGGGTTGCTTCGAACCACTGTTAACCATTGTATGTCTCACGCTGTTCTCGAATGAAGATAGGGGAAAATGACTGCTCTAATGTCTCTGACCTTAGACTTGTGTTTGTTCGGGAGGTGCTGGTAAATTGTGGAACACTAATCCTAGTTTCTCTTCACAAGAAATGTTATCTAAATTTACTATTAGATTATGGTCTCTCGTTCGATACTCAATGGATACAGCGACATTGTTGCACGTCCACACGAAATACCGGTTCTCTAAATGTACCCAAAAGGGTTTCGCGAGAATAACGACACCAAGATTCCCGTTTAGATTTCCCTAGCACCTCTGTTGCAGTTTCGCGTGGGCTACGCCAACGTGTTAAATCCTACCGCCACCACTGAATTCAGTACCTCTTGTCAGGTCTAGTGGACAAGATCTCGAAGCACTTTAGCACTGCTAAGAAGCTGGTGGTAGTAGCGTCTTGGATGCAGTTTCATTCACAAATGTTCAGCCATTTTCTAGCACATCCTGAACAAATACATGTTTCCCATTCCAGTTCCATGCCCTTGGGGCCCAAGGGGCGGTGTGGATAAAGTGAGGTGGATTCACAGAATTGGTAGGATAGACATATGTCGAGGCATAGTTCGAGATCCTTGAGAGGCTGAAGGTTGAAATTTCCTTGGGAGAGAACGTGGAGGGTGCGAAGGTTGGTGGGGTGTGTAGGAATCTATGCGGCAGCACACCAGGATTGGAAATGAAAGTGGACACAATAGGATTGTTGGTGTCGAATTTGCGAATGGCGTAGGTTATTCGGAGGTGTTCAGTGTGAGTGGGAAGAGGTGGGAATTTGATGAGTTGGTAAAGTATCCTTGTGGGAGTTGGTAAGCGGATGTGGAAAGCGAGGTGAAAAGTGGGGCATCTGAGGATCTGGAGGAATTTATAGAACTTGGGTGGGGTGAATGTCCAAGCAACATTTGTATAGCAAAGGATGGGGTGGAGCAGGGCTCTGTAAGTATGAAGGACAGTGGAGGGGAGTAGTCCCCATGTCCCGACAGTAGGTAGTTTCAGCTTATTGTGGCCTTTCTATTGAATGGTTAGTACGTGATGTTTCCATGTTGGCCGCCGAGTATACGAGTAGCGGCCTAAATACCCTCAGCGGATGAATGCTGGGGCAGTGTTACGTGGGTATGTGGTCTTGAAGAACCAAAATGGTGCCTGCGGCTGCGGCGCTGTTGACTATGACATGCGCTCCCAGATATTGGCGCAAATCGCGCCCCCTGACGCTGTGGCAGCTGTATGAATCTTGGAGGACAACAGCTCGGCGAGTTGTGTTGACGTTCGGTGTTTATGTGCGATCTGTGAAGTCACTAACAGCAGCGGCCGCTCCTCACCCGTGGTACACTTCTGTAAGTGTGGCGGCCGAGTTGCAGGGGCTCAGTTCGGCTACTAGTTGTTGTTGTTGTTCTGGTCTTCAATCCAGAGACTGGTTTGATGCAGCTCTCCATGCTACCCTATCCTGTGCAAGCTTATTCATCTCCCAGTACTTACTGCAACCTACATCCTTCCGAATCTGTTTAGTGTATTCACCTCTTGGTCTCCCTCTGCGATTTTTACCCGCCACGCTGCCCTCCAATACTAAATTGGTGATCCCTTGACGCCTCAGAACAAGTCCTGCCAACCGATCCCTTCTTCTAGTCAAGGTGTGCTACAAATTTCTCTTCTCCCCCATTTCTGTTCAATACCTCCTCATTACTTATGTGATCTACCCATCTAATCTTCAACATTCTTCTGTAGCACCACATTTCGAAAGCTTCTATTCTCTTCTTGCCCAAACTATTTATCGTACACATTTCACTTCCATACATGGCTACACTCCACATAATTACTTCAGAAACGACTTCCTGACACTTCAATCTATACTCGATGTTAACAAATTTCTCTTCTACAGAAATGCTTTCCTTGCCATTGCCAGTCCACATTTCATATCCTAACTACTTCGACCATCATCAGCAGTTTTTTCCCCAAATAGCAAAACTCATTTTCTACTTTAAGCGTATCATTTCCTAATCTAATTCCTTCAGCATCACCCTATTTAATTCGACTACATTCCATTACTCTCGTTTTGCTTTTGTTGATGTTCATCTTATATCCTCCTTTCAAGACACTGTCCATTCCGTTCAGCTGCTCTTCCAGGTCCTTTGCTGTCTCTGACAGAATTACAATGTCATAGGCGACCCTCAAAGTTTTTGTTTCTTCTCCATGAATTTTAATACCTACTCCGACTTTTTCTTTTGTTTCCTTTACTGCTTGCTCAATATACAGATTAAGTAACATCAGGGATAGGCTACATCTCTGTCTCACTCCCCTCCCAACCACTGCTTCCCTTCCATGGCCCTCAACTCTTATAACTGCCATCTGGTTTCTGTACAAATTGTAACTAGCCTTTCGCTCCCTGTATTTTACCCCTGCCACCTTCAGAATTTGAAAGAGAGTATTCCAGTCAACAATGTGTAAAGCTCTCTCTAAGTCCACAAATGCTAGAAACTTAGGTTCGCCTTTCCTCAATCTATTTTCTAAGATAAGTCGTAGGGTCAGTATTGCCTCACATGTTCCAGTATTTCTACGGAATCCAAACTGATCTTCCCTGAGGTCGGCTTCTACCAGTTTTTCCGTTAGTCTGTAAAGAATTCGTGTTAGTAATTTGCAGCTGTGGCTTATTAAACTGATAGTTCGGTAATTTTCACATCTGTCAACACCTGCTTCCTTTGGGATTGGAATTATTATATTCTTCTTTAAGTCTGTGAGTATTTCACCTGTCTTATACATCTTGCTCACCAGATGGTAGAGTGTTGTCTTCCAAGGCTATCAGTAGTTCTAATGGAAAGTTGTTTACTCCTGGGGCCTTGTTTCGACTTAGGTCTTTCAGTGCTCTGTCAGATTCTTCACGCAGTATCATATCTCACATTTCATCTTCATCTACATCCTCTTCTATATCCATAATATTGTCCTGAAGAACATCGCCCTTGTATAGACCCTCTATATACTCCTTCCACCTTTCTGCTTGCCCTTCTTTGCTTAGAACTTGGTTTCCATCTGAGCTCTTGATGTTTATGCAAATGGTTCTCTTTCCGCCAAAGGTCTCTTTAAATTTCCTGTAGGCAGTATCTATCTTACCCCTACTTATGTACGCCTCTACATCCTTACATTTGTCCTCTGGCAATCTGTGCTTAGCCATTTTGCACTTCCTGTCGACCTTCTTTTTGAGACGTTTGTATTCCTTTTTGCCTTCTTCATTTACTGCATTTTTGTATTTTCTCCTTTCATCAATTAAATTCAACATCTGTTGTGTTACCCAAGGATTTTCTACTAGCCTTCGTCTTTTTTCCTACTTGATCCCCTGCTGCTTTCACTATTTCATCTTTCAAAGCTACCCATTCTGCATCTACTGTATTTCTTTCTCCCATTCTTGTCAATCGTTCCCTAATGCTCTCCCTGAAACTCTCTACAACCTCTGGTTCTGTCAGTTTATCCAGGTTCCATCTCCTTAAATTCCCACCTTTTTGCAGTTTCTTCAGTTTTAATCTACAGTTCATAACCAATAGATTGTGGTCAGAGTCCACATCTGCCCTGGTTCCTAAATCTCTGTCTTACCATTATATAATCTGTCTGAAACCTTCCAGTATCTCCAGGCTTCTTCCATGTATGCAGCCTTCTTTCATGATTCTTGAACCAAGTGTTAGCTATGATTAAGTTACACTTTCTGTAAAATTCTACCAGGCAGCTTCCTCTTTCATTCCCTACCCCCATTCCGTATTCACCTACTACCTTTCCTTCTCTTCCTTTTCCTACTTTCGAATTCCAGTCACCCATGACTATTAAATTTTCATCTCCCTTCACTATCTGAATAATTTCTTTTACCTCATGATACATTTCATCAATATCTTCGTCATCTGCAGAGCTATTTGGCATATAAACTTGTACTACTGTGGCAGGCGTGGGCTTCGTATCTATCTTGGCCACAATAATGACTTCACTATGCTGTTTGTAGTAGCTTACCCGCATTCCTATTTTTTATTCATTATTAAACCTACTCCTGCGTTACCCCTATTTGATTTTGTATTTATAACCCTGTATTCACCTGACCAAAAGTCTTGTTCCTCCTGTCATTGAACTTCACTAATTCCCACTTTATCCAACTTTAACCTAGCCATTTCCCTTTTTAAATTTTCTAACCTACCTGTCCGATTAAGGGATCGGACATTCCACTCTCCGATCCGTAGAACGCCAGTTTTCTTTCTTCTGATAACAACGTCCTCCTGAGTAGTCCCTGCCCGTAGATCCGAATGAGGGACTGTTACCTCCGGAATGTTTTACCCAAGAGGACGCCTCATCATTTAACTATACAATAAAGCTGCATGCTCTTGGGAAAAATTATGGCTGTAGTTTCCCCTTGCTTTCAGCCATTCGCAGCACCAGCACAGCAGGGCCGTTTTGGTTAGTGTTACCAAGGCCAGATCAGTCAATCATCCCGAATTTTGCCCCTGCAACTACTGAAAAGGCTGCTGCCCCTCTTCAGAAACCACACGTTTGTCTAGCCTCTCAACAGATACCCCTCCGTTGTGGTTGCACCTACGGCACGGCTATCTGTATCGCTGAGGCACGGAAGCCTCCCCACCAACGGCTAGGTCCACATTTCATGGGGGGGGGGGGGGCTCGGCTACTTAATATCAACAAATTATGGGCAGTCTGTTCGATTGTGCACGTCTTTCCACGACTGTGAAATGAAAATATAATGCAGAGTAACATTCAATACAGCGTTGGTCGACCACTTACACTGTAAAATGTTGGTTTCTCCTAGTTTTGATGTCCACACGGTGGAGGACACCTTGCTACGAGGAGATACCCTGTGACTGGCACAGAATTTTTATCTGGTCTCTGGCTTTCTCAGTTGCGTTCATGCCAGTATCTCGGCTACAGGGCAGTCCATACTGTTGATTCCTGCTTCCTGGAGGAAGATGTTCATGAGACAGGCGCAGTGAGCTCGTGCAGTATAGTTTTGAAAGGCAAAATGTTGACTGTAGGCTGGAGGATCCTGTCTCACTTCAGCACAGCCCGCAAATCATCCTCGAAAACGATGCGACGCATCCAACGTGGTACTGTCCAAAACACCAGCTGCCCACCTCCCTGCAGCACCTATAGTAGGTCTGAATGCCTGAGACGTGAACTGGTAACATCAGGCATCAAACAAATAGAATATTTATCAATCTAATGAACCAGACGTCAATTTAAGAGACTTCCATTCTTTCCGTTGTCTCCCCTCGCTGACCACCCAATTTGCCCCCCCCCCCCCCCCCCCAGCGTAACCTCAATTTGTACTGTCCATGATGGAGGTTTGAATGCCGGCTTGACCATATGAAGATGGTTACGTACCATTCGAGTCGATAGAGCCCTCCTAGTGGCAAAACAAACCATAATGTGCAATGTTGCGTAATTTTCTTCGAGGAACCTACGAGCCATGATTTATGAGTAGCAGGTACAAGTTGGTGTTGTTGACTGCAGAAACCATTACGAGGCAGATTTACAATAGAGCTTGATAGCCAATTAAAACTGCGTGAGGGGCTGCAACTCGAAACCATAATGTTAACTTTCAGGTGCAGTGTTGTTCCTGGGCTACCCAGACATGACTCTCGACCAGCCCTCTTGGCTGCGTTTTCACCAGTATTACTCCTCCACTTTTTCAACTTTACAGAAGCGCTCCTACTTACGTTGCGGGACTATCAGTACTGGAGAAGAGGGTGTTGCGGATAAATGTCTTAATCACAACTTAAGGGACTGTTTCCAAAAAGTTTGATTCATTTTGTAAAGAGTCCCTTAGACTGTGCCTAAGTCATACCATCGCAGTACCCCTTGCTAGAATTCCAATGACAAGGAAACTCCAAGACGACAACATAATAGAGAGTGGATAGATTGACCTGCGGAAAGGATTTGTGAATAAATTGCATGAAATCAGCGGAAGGAATCACTCGTGAGTTCCAAAGTACTATCACCAGACCAGCTAGCACAATGACTGGGCGCAGGGAACTGAAAACAATGGCGTGCAATGGTCGAGTAGATCGCTTGAGATGCTGTAAAACTCGCCGCCACTGGGTAGTGGATGACGAAACGAGTGATTTGGAGTGACGAATCAAGATGTATCCAGTGGCAATCCGATGGAAGCATTTGCGTTTGGTAAATGCCTTGAGTACGTCGCCTGACACCATGTGTAGTGCCAACAGGTGGTGTGGGGCGGCGGGTGGAAAAATTTGTATTGCTGTATATTTGTATGTTGCCGTTCTCAACTCAGGCTCTCTAACTACAATGTTGGCAACCGGAAAATGATTAGCGAAAACGTGATGCCTGCAGTTAAAGTTCACTGTGCCCACTCTGATGGAGAATAAAAGTTACTGATTATTGAAGTTCATTACTCTGAGGATGATGTCTGGGATTCATAGAAAATGCAGTTTACTATAACAATTTTCACTATATTCTGAAAACGATAAAGCGTAAAATTCCAGACAAATGATTACCCATATCAGCTATTGTACTATCAGAGCTGTTCAGAGTCTATTGCGCGGACCCTATTATCCCTAGATAACGAAACTGTTCAAAAATCATTATCGATGTAAATGTTCAAAGTGAATGATCGCCAAAATTTGATGTTAATACTCTTCAAACGTCACGCTAGTAATGGTAAAAGGTCTGTCCTAAAGCGACGCGTGAAAATACGACATATGCAAACTGAGACTAAATCACCGGATTCGATCCGTAATGAACACTTTACCCCAAACCGAACTCACTGTTAAGTGCATACCGAGTTACATAATACGGCATCCGAGGCTGTTCCTGGCAACTGCACAAACACGATGTGGCTTCCGACATGGAGTGCGCACTGATACGAATCTAGAAGAGAACTGGGGCCTGAATCAAGGTCGCAGCGCTCTTATTTACACTCCTGGAAATGGAAAAAAGAACACATTGACACCGGTGTGTCAGACCCACCATACTTGCTCCGGACACTGCGAGAGGGCTGTACAAGCAATGATCACACGCACGGCACAGCGGACACACCAGGAACCGCGGTGTTGGCCGTCGAATGGCGCTAGCTGCGCAGCATTTGTGCACCGCAGCCGTCAGTGTCAGCCAGTTTGCCGTGGCATACGGAGCTCCATCGCAGTCTTTAACACTGGTAGCATGCCGCGACAGCGTGGACGTGAACCGTATGTGCAGTTGACGGACTTTGAGCGAGGGCGTATAGTGGGCATGCGGGAGGCCGGGTGGACGTACCGCCGAATTGCTCAACACGTGGGGCGTGAGGTCTCCACAGTACATCGATGTTGTCGCCAGTGGTCGGCGGAAGGTGCACGTGCCCGTCGACCTGGGACCGGACCGCAGCGACGCACGGATGCACGCCAAGACCGTAGGATCCTACGCAGTGCCGTAGGGGACCGCACCGCCACTTCCCAGCAAATTAGGGACACTGTTGCTCCTGGGGTATCGGCGAGGACCATTCGCAACGGTTTCCATGAAGCTGGGCTACGGTCCCGCACACCGTTAGGCCGTCTTCCGCTCACGCCCCAACATCGTGCAGCCCGCCTCCAGTGGTGTCGCAACAGGCGTGAATGGAGGGACGAATGGAGACGTGTCGTCTTCAGCGATGAGAGTCGCTTCTGCCTTGGTGCCAATGATGGTCGTATGCGTGTTTGGCGCCGTGCAGGTGAGCGCCACAATCAGGACTGCATACGACCGAGGCACACAGGGCCAACACCCGGCGTCATGGTGTGGGGAGCGATCTCCTACACTGGCCGTACACCACTGGTGATCGTCGAGGGGACACTGAATAGTGCACGGTACATCCAAACCGTCATCGAACCCAGCGTTCTACCATTCCTAGACCGGCAAGGGAACTTGCTGTTCCAACAGGACAATGTACGTCCGCATGTATCCCGTGGCACCCAACGTGCTCTAGAAGGTGTAAGTCAACTACCCTGGCCAGCAAGATCTCCGGATCTGTCCCCCATTGAGCATGTTTGGGACTGGATGAAGCGTCGTCTCACGCGGTCTGCACGTCCAGCACGAACGCTGGTCCAACTGAGGCGCCAGGTGGAAATGGCATGGCAAGCCGTTCCACAGGACTACATCCAGCATCTCTACGATCGTCTCCATGGGAGAATAGCAGCCTGCATTGCTGCGAAAGGTGGATATACACTGTACTAGTGCCGACATTGTGCATGCTCTGTTGCCTGTGTCTATGTGCCTGTGGTTCTGTCAGTGTGATCATGTGATGTGTCTGACCCCAGGAATGTGTCAATAAAGTTTCCCCTTCCTGGGACAATGAAATCACGGTGTTCTTATTTCAATTTCCAGGAGTGTATATAGCCAATGTGCGGACCGCCGAAGGCGCAGCCGACAACATTTGCCTTACTGAAGAGCCACCGGGCCTAGCAGCACTCCACTTCAAGTTACTAAATAATTAATTGCTTCATTCGCTGAAGGGCAATGAAGTTCTAGATTTAATTGTGCAATCAGCACACAGGTAAGTATCTACAATAAAATTCTAATGTGGCTAGGTTAAATACTTTTGGCAAGATAATCATTTTAGTTGTACTGCACGCAACAGATGAGCTCTGAACTTGCCCTTTGGAGAGACGCTACGGCTATAGTTTTATAGCCACCTTTTTGACACTTCTCACACCTTTGTTATTATAGCGTATCTCCGTTCTACATAAACCTAAACATCCTAGCTTTATCAAATCACTTACTTAATCTATCTTGCTTCCGAACTTTTAGGACACAAAAACAGAAAATCATGAATTTCAACCAAAATTTTACTTTGTGAGATCCAGCATGCTTTTTCCATTAAATTACAATGAAAAAGGAATCTGAATATAAATTTTAAAGACTGTATGTTTCAGCTTGTCAACAGAACCCGCGATAAAGCAGAATCTGAGAAGCAGTCGGCTGCGGACGGTACAAACTGGCATGCCTAGAATCCCGACCTCAACCTAATGAAACAGCTCTTGGACGAGTTAAATGGTCGACTTCGCACCAGACGCCAGGGTTCAACATCACTACATTCACTGGTTTCGGACTTGAGGAATAATGGACCGCCGTTCCGTCACAGATATCCAAATATTTTGTTGAAAGTGTCTGCAGCAAAGCCGTCATAAAGCGGAGGGTGTACAGGGTCCATACTAATGACAACAGATATGTGTCACGACACTTTTGATCAGGTAGTGTAGTTGGAAACGGCAATGGTTGGAGAAGTTTACAGGAGACATCTATCTAGCACTGCATGTTAACGTTTGTTGAAGAAGAAGAAGAAGAAGAAGAAGAAAGTGTGAGCTCCATGTGAAATACCAGAAAACTGACAGGTCAGTATGCACCAGTATATTTAAATAGGAAAATACGTGGCCTATTCATCAATTAGCCTCCGACTAGTTATTAAAAAAATAGATTATTTTGGCATAGAATCTATACTTACATGTTGACATCACTTCTCCATGTACTCTAGACCCAAATTCGAACATTCATCTACCATATCAGCTTCTTTATCCCTTCATCACAGGGTTGTATCACCTAGTCCTTCAGCCAGTTATTGAGTTCATGTTGGAGCTCATATCTTCAGAGTTCATGCACTGTACCCATGCCTCGTCCCCCAGACATTTTTCAGTAATTAGGCTCCCTCTCCATGGTAGCACCGAAGGAATGTTAAGGCTGAACCCATACTTTCAGTTTTGTGAACATTGGTTAGACATTTTGGTACCCATCATGCAAGTAAGGTAGATTCAGCCAAACCCTCTGGGACAGCCAGGCTCTGTTGGTCAACCACGGACAGGGGATGTTGGCTGGTTACGTAAATGTCAATGAAATTCACCAACAGTCGTGTAACTTACATCTACATCTGCATACATACTCCGCAAGCCACCTGACGGTGTGTGGCGGAGGGTACCTTGAGTACCTCTATCGGTTCTCCCTTCTATTCCAGTCTCGTATCGTTCGTGGAAAGAAAGATTGTCGGTATGCCCCTGCGTGGGCTCTAATATCTCTGATTTTATCCTCATGGTCTCCTCGCGAATATACGTAGGAGGGAGCAATATACTGCTTGACTCCTCGGTGAAGGTACGTTCTCGAAACTTTAACAAAATTCTGTACCGAGCTACTGAACGTCTCTCTTGCAGAGTCTTCCACTGGAGTTTATCTATCATCTGCGCAACGCTTTCGCGATTACTAAATGATCCTGTAGCGAAGCGCGCTGCTCTCCGTTGGATCTTATCTATCTCTTCTATCAACCCTATCTGGTACGGATCCCACACCGGTGAGCAGTATTCAAGCAGTGGGTGAATATTTTATTTTGAAGGCTACTAGTTTCAAAATTTCACTATGCCATCTTCAGAACCCATAAGCATTCCTCCAAATAAACTGGAATGTCACATAGGGCCATACATCTCTGAATGTCGTGAATTCAATCTTTACATTAGTGTTTCATTCGAAGACTTGCTATTGAATTCACGACATCCAGAGATCTATGGCTCTATACGACATTTTCGTTTATTTGGAGAGATGTGTATGAGGCCTGAAGATGGCATAATGAAATGATGAAACTGATAGCCTTCAAAATGAAATAAAATAACATCTTAAGTTACACGGCTGTTGGTGCATTTTGTTGACATTGACAATCTCTGGGACAGTGTTGTATTTTACGTCAAACCTGAGGCACATTTTCAGAAAGGTATAACAGTTTTGAACCACCTCTCACACGCACAGTTTTGTCAACAAGTTGCACAAGTTAATCAGTCACATCCGAATGTCCTTGACCACCTGCATCATCAACATCTGTGCTACCAACCTTGAATTTTCTGCACCGCTCTCTCACAACACCATCACTCACAAACCCATCCTCATAAACACGATACAATCAACGATGAATCACACGGCACTGATTCCTTCTGCTTTCAGGAAGCGAGTGACAGAATGCACCATGCAACTGGTGGGAAACGGTAGAACAACTTCCGTTCAATTCCTTGTTGCTCACACACTAACGACTGCATCGACGATATGACTAACATAACATGATCTTCAAAATCTCCTTTGCCAAACAAGCAAGGGCCATGAACTTACAAAGGTTTGTTTAATGTTAATAGCCAATAGGAGGTTAATTTGTGAGTTGAACTCTTATTAATCGAGAGAGAGAGAGAGAGAGAGAGAGAGAGAGAGAGAGAGAGAGAGAGAGATAGGGGCAAATAGCGTTTAATTTATTGTCAGCATTTAAAAAGATTGCATGTACGGCGGCAGCGTAATTTTAAAGCAGTACGGAATATTCACAGCACCGAGGGAGGCGCACAATATTGTTCAGCGAGCCACTCTGTCTGCATACCATTACGTCCTCCGTGATATTTATCACAGGAAATTTTCCAACAGCCAAGACAGTACTGGTAACGGAGCTGGCGTAGGAATATCGAGTTTGCATTTTAGCAGCCGCTTCCAGACGGCAATATTCGCCTCGGTTCCCCCGCCAGCTCCTGCCTCATACATTTCTTGCTTCTCCGGGTAAAACTGTGCCAAATGTTTTTCTTCAATAGACCTGGTTGCAGTATAAGAGAGCGGAAGAGTCGCCATCACCAGAACATTGGACTCGTGTTCCAGCGCGTATGGTTTGAAATCCCATCCTGATTTAAGGATCCCAAGAAATGCCTCGAATATGTCTCGCTATTGTTTTACTGTCTTCATTCGAAAAAGAGGTTAATGCAGCTGTTAATATGGTCTATCCTGTGAAAACCTCTCACACTCTGCACAAATATTACAACTTCCATATATCTGAACCTGTTTAGTCAATCTTTAGGCTCTCTGTACAATTTCTGCGCCCCAGACTTCACCCCCCCCCCCTCCCGCCCCAGTACCAGATCAATGACTTATTGGTGTCTTAAGATATTTCTATTTATAAGATTCTACAATCCATCCTTTTAGTCACGGCATATTAATTAATTACTTATTTAATTCGTTTACAGTGTGCCTTGAAACTTCATTACTTCTCATTCTCGTTGTAAGTACACTGCTGGCCATTAAAATTGCTACATCATGAAGATAACGTGCTACAGACGCGCAATTTAGCCGACAGGAAGAAGATGCTGTGATATGCAAATAATTAGCTTTTCAGAGCATTCACACAGGGTTGGCGCCGGTGGCGACAACTACAACGTGCTGACATGAGGAAAGTTTCCAACCGATTTCTCATACACAAACAGCAGTTGACCGGCGTTGCCTGGTGAAACGTTGTTGTGATGCCTCGTGTAAGGAGGAGAAATGCGTACCATCACGTTTCCGACTTTGATAAAGGTCGGATTGTAGCCTATCGCGATTGCGGTTTATCGTATCGCGACATTGCTGCTCACATTGGTCGAGATCCAATGACTGTTAACAGAATATGGAATCGGTGGGTTCAGGAGGGTAATACGGAACGCCGTGCTGGATCCCAACGGCCTCGTATCACTAGCAGTCGGGATGACAGGCGTCTTATCCGCTTGGCTCTAACGGATCCTGCAGCCACGTCTCGATCCATGACTCAACAGATGGGGACGTTTCCAAGACAACAACCGTCTGCACGAACAGTTCGACGACGTTTGCAGCAGCATGGGCTCATGGGCTATCAGCTCGGAGACCATTCTTGCGGTTACCCTTGACGCTGCATCACAGACAGGAGCGCCTGTGATGGTGTACTCAACGACGAAGCTGGGTGCACGAATGGCAAAACGTCATTTTTTCGGATGAATCCAGGTTCTGTTTACAGCATCATGATATTCGCATCCGTGTTTGGCGACATCGCGGTGAACGCGCATTGGAAGCGTGTATTCGTCATCGCCATAATGGCGTATCACCCGGCGTGATGGTATGGGGTGCTATTGGGTACACGTCTCGATCACCTCTTGTTCGCATTGACGGCACTTTGAACAGTGGACGTTACATTTCAGATGTGCTACGACCCGTGGCTATACCCTTCATTCGATCCCTGCGAAACCCTACGTTTCAGCAGGATAATGCACGACCGCATGTTGCAGGTCCTGTACGGGCCTTTCTGGATACAGGAAATGTTCGACTGTTACCCTGACCAGCACATTCTCCAGATCTCTCACCAACGTTAGGTCAATAGTGGCTGAGCAACTGGCTCGTTACAATACGCCAGTCACTACTCTTGATAAACTGTGGTATAGTGTTGAAGCTGCATGGGCAGCTGTACCTGTACACGCCATCCAAGCTCTGTTTGCCCAGGCGTATCAAGACCGTTATTACGGCCAGAGGTGGTTGTTCTGGGTACTGATTTCTCAGGATCTATGCACCCAAATTGCGTGAAAATGTAATAACATGGCAGTTCTAGTATAATATATCTGTCCAATGAATACCCGTTTATCATCTGCATTTCTTCTTGAGGTAGCAATATTAATGGCCAGTAGCGTAGTATTGTCATTACATCACATTGTCAGATCACTTTCACTAAAACTATCTTCAGTCATTTATCTCCCACGCACCTCTTTTCGCCTACAGGTTCCGTCGCTAGCTATCTACAGAATCAATATTTCCCACAGTTCGACACAAAATACGTCTTGTGCTAAGTCTTTTTCAACACAAGACAAGTTGTGAAGTGTACATGTTGTACAGATGGAACTTACAACGGGAGATATTTTTCACTGAGCACCCGGAAAAATTGATTTGAAGACAGCCAATGCGAAAATCGGTGATAATTGGAAAGTGCGTATGCGATCAATGGCTGAAATTAATTCTAGTAAAAGTGCCACCATGATCGCTGGCTCTCAGTGTGACAATATATCGGCTTCTGGAAACACTGTCAGAGCGCTGCAGTTTTGAGTGATTTTGTACTGCTGCGTTTAAGAGCAGTGTTTCAACATAAAATTATTTGGTGATTCTAGAATTAAATTTAGTGGAAGACAGCCATCCACACGAGGCATGGAAAAACCCAATGTGGTGCCAACGACATATAAGAATTCCAGAAACTCTACTTCTCTGGATCGGTTGTAACCTATGTTTCTCCAGGCGAATGCGAAGCCTTGCCTAGAATAATTCACGATGCGTTTCTTTCTCAGTCCCTGTTATTGTGGTTTTTGTTGTTATGGTCTTCAGTCCAAAGATTGGTTTGGTAAAACTCTCCACTCCATTTTAGCGTGCAACGATCTCTTCATGTCGGAAAAACTACTGCAACCTACATCCACCTGAACCTTCTTACTGTATTTATACCTAGATGTCCCTCTACAGTTATCAGCCCCTCACACTTCTCTCGCTCTTGAAGTGTATTACTTTATGCCTCAGTATATGTCCTGCCAACCAATCCCTTCTTTTAGCCAAGTTGTGTCATAATTTGTTTCTTCACGAGTATTGATTAACTAACTTCTCATTAGTTATTCTATTTGCTCATTTAGTCATCAGCAATCTTCTGTAGCACCAAAATTCAAAAGCTATTATTCTGTTCTTGTCTGGACTGTTTACTGTCCACAGTTTATTTCCGCGATAGGGTACAACTCCACAGACACCTACAGAACGGACTTCCTAACACTTAAACTAACTTTTTATGTCAACAAACATCTTTTTATCAGAAATGCTTTTCTCTGTATATTCTTTCTACCTCGGCCACCATCAGTTATTTTGCAGCCCAAGTCTCATAACTCATCTACTACTTTATTATCTCATTTTCCAATTCCCTCTGGAATTTTAATTCGATTACTTTCCAATATCTTTATTTTACTTTTGTTTATGTTCATCATACAATTTCTTTTCAAGACACTATCCATTCTGCTCAACCGCTCTTCCAAGTTGTTTGCCGTCTCTGACATAAGTGCAGTGTCATCGGCCAATCTCAGAGTTTTTATTACTTCTTAAGTAAGCTCTTTGAAAAACTCTAATTAGCCATTCGCTTTTAAAGACCCAGGGAAATCATGTCGCAAGAGTACACAGAGGTTCAGGGCACCCTCTAGTCCTTTGGTGAGAAACTGCCCTAAAAATGTGGAAGAATCAGTTATGATCAACGGCATCACGATGCAGAAAGCATTGGAAGCCACTGAGTTAGAGACCCATAATGTTTATCCAGAGGACTTGTGGCCTGTAAAAAAAAAGGTCAGGATGATTTCTCCGTTGGCGAAAGACTCCGGACTAGTCCCCCTTTCGGATCTCCGGTAGGGGACTGCCAAAGGAAATGTGACCATGAGAAGAAGACTGAATAACGTTCTGCGAGTTAGAGTGTGGAATGTCAGAAGTTTGAATGTAGTATGGAAGGCAGAAAATCAGAAGAGGGAAATTCTAATGTCGAATCTACATATAGTGGGCCTCAGTGAAGTGAAATGAAAAGAAGACAAGGGATTCTGGTCAGACGAGTATAGAGGATTATCAAAGCAGCAGGAAACGATATAACGGGAGCAGGACTCATCATGAATAGGAAAATAGAAGATATACAGAAAGTATACGAGGATATTGAGCGTAATAATACAGTACATAAAGGGAGATGAAAAATTAATAGTCATGAGGGATTGGACTGCTGTTGTAGGGGAAGGAGTAGAAGAAAGGGTTAAGGGAGAATATAAGCTTGGTAATAGGAATGAGAGACAGAAAGCCTAATTGGTACTAACAAACATTCTGTTCAAGAATCACAAGAGGATTAGATGTGCTTGGAAAGCTCGGAAAATACGGCAAGATTTCAGTCAGATTACCTCATGGTCAGGAAGGGATTCCGAAACAATATATTGGATTGCAGAACGTACTAAGGAGCAGATATATGCTCAGACCACAACTTAATAATAATGAAGAGTAGGCTGAAGTATAACAGCCTATTTAGGAATAATCAATACACAAGTGGAATACGGAAGTACTAAGGAATGAAGAGATACGCTTGAAGTTCAATGAAGCTAAAGACGCTGCCGTAAATAATTGCTCAGTATGCAGTTCAATTGAAGAAGAATGGACCTCTCTAAAAAGGTGTATCACAGAAGTTGAAGAGAAAAACGTAGGATGGTAACTGAGAAGAAACCGTGGGTAACAGGAGATGATCGACGAAAGAAGGAAGTGCAAAAGATCGAAGGAAATTCAGGAATGCAGAAGTAAAAGTCACTTAGGAATTAAATAAATAGGAAATGGAGAAAGAAGCTAAGGCAAAATGGCTGCATGAAACATTTAGAAATCGAAAAAGAAATGATTGCGTCGGACGGACTGGCTCAGCATACGGAAAGTCAAAAGAACCTTCGGTGAAATTAAAAGCGAGGGTGGCAACACTAAGAGTGCATTGGGAACTCCAGTGGTAAACGCAGAGGAGAGAGCGGATGGAGGAAAGAGTACACTGGAGGCCTCTGTCAGGGCGAAGACTTGTATGATGATGTGATAGGCGTAGAAACAGGAGGTGATGGGGAACAGATAGTATATCTAGTATCAGAATCAGTATTGAGGAGAACTCTGGGAGACAAAATCAGAATATGCACAGCGATAGATAACTCTTCAGTTTCTCAAATCATTTTGGTAACTGACAACAACATGGCTGTTCATATTGGTATGTATAATGTACGAGTCTGGCGATATACCATCATCCATACAGTTCCGACGACTGTAAGAGCCGAGAAGTGTGACAATTATCGCACAGTCAGTTTCTGCCAAGGATAATATACAGAGGAACAGAAAAGAAAGATGAGGATGATGACGGTCAGTTTGGCTTTAGCAAAGATAAAGGCACCAGAGAGATCTCATGTTGCGGCTGATAATGGAAACAAGACTGCACAAAAATCGACACACATTCATTCGATTTGTCGACCTGGAAAAGCGTTCGACAATGTAAAGAGGTGCAAGCGTGCGAAATTCTAAGAAAAAGATGGGGGTAAGGCGTAGGGAAAGACTGGTAATATACGATATGTATAAAAACAAGAGAGAACAGTAAGTATGGATGACCAAAAGCGAAGTGCAAAGATTAGAAAGGGTGTAAGGCAGGAGCGTAATTCCGCCCCTGTTGTTCAATCTGTACATCGAAGAAGCAATGGGAAAATAGGCACTCCTCTCCAATAGAAGTCTACTAGTAACAAACTTAGGCTTTAATTTGAGGAAGAAATACATCATGCTCATAAATTAAGGATAATTGCAGAATATGGAGACACACAACGTGGCACTACACAAAACTGGCGCTAATAGCATAGGCACATAGGGAACTCACACGACACAGATCTGTAAGTCCACGGTATTGGTGATAAGTTGAGAAAACAGTCCCGAAACACATGTGCTACAAAACGCAGCTGTTTCCTGCGCATGTACTCCGACATCAGTATGGGATATGATCACGATGCACAAGTACACAGGCCGCACAACGGGTTGGCATACTCTGGACCAGGTGGTCGAGCAGCTGCTGGGGTATAGCCTCCCATTCTTGCACCAGTGCCTGTCGGAGCTCCTGAAGTATCGTAGGGGTTTGAAGACGAGCAGCGATACATCGGCCGAGAGCATCCCAGACGTGCTCGATGGGGTTTGGTCTGGAGAACAGGCAGGCCACTCCGTTCACCTGATATCTTCTGTTTCAGTGTACTTCTCCATGACGGCAGCTCGGTGGGGCCGTGCGTTATCATCCATCAGGAGGAAGGTGGGACCCACTGCACCCCTGAAATGGCGGACATACTGGTGCAAACTGACGTACCGATACACCTGACCTGTTACAGTTCCTCTGTCGAAGACATGCAGGAGTGTACGTGCACCAATCGTCATCCCACCCCACACCATCAAGCCACGACCTCCATCAGATCCCTTTCAAGGACATTAAGGGGTTCGTATCTGGTTACTGGTTCACACCAGATGAAAACCCGGTGAGAATGACTGTTCAGACTATACCTTGACTCGTCTGTGAACATAACCTGCGACCACTGTTCCAATGACCATGTACTGTGTTTTTGATACCAGGCTTTACGGGCTCTCTTGTGACTAGGGGTCAGTGGAATGCACCTTCCAGGTCTCCGGGCGAATAAACCATGTCTGTTCTGTCGTCTGTAGACCGTGTTTCTGAAGACAACTGTCCCAGTGACTGCGGTAAGGTCCCGAGCAAGGCTACCTGCAGTAATCCGTGGCCGTCTTCGGGCACTGATGGTGAGATATCGGTCTTCTTGTGGTGTTGTACACTGAGGACGTCCCGTACTGTAGCACCTGGACACGTTTCCTGTCTGTTGGAATCGTTGCCATAATCGTGATATCACATTTTATGGCACACGGAGGGCCCGTGCTACAACTTCTGTGTTTGACCACCCTCCAGTCGGCCTAGTATTCTGCCCCTCATAACGTCATCAATATGTGTTCTTTGAGCCATTTTCAACACACAGTCACCATTAGCACGTCTGAAAACGTTTACACACTTACTCACTACACTGTACTCTGACATGCACCAGCCGGCCGTGGTGGCCAAGCGGTTAAAGGCGCTACAGTCTGGAACCGCACGGCTGCTTCGGTCGCAGGTTCGAATCCTGCCTCGGGCCTGGATGTGCGTGATGTTCTTAGGTTAGTTAGGTTTAATTAGTTCTAAGTTCTAGGCGACTCATGACCGCAGAAGTTAATTCGCATAGTGCTGAGAGCCATTTGAACCATTTTGACATGCACCAACACACCTCTGCGTATGTGGATTGCTGCCGGCACCACCGTGCGACGACCGCAGGTCAAATGCACCGCATGGTCATACCCCGAGGTGACTTAAACCCGCAGATCGCACACCAGAGCGTTGGTTCACCAGGTATCAGCATTATCCTTAAATCCTTAATGTGTGAGCATGAGTGTATTTGAGAATGGCCGTTTGGAGCAGAGTAGTGAGACAAGGACTTTGGGAAAACTGGAACAGAAGAGAAGAGAAGCATTTGGGATGTGGTGCTACGGAAGAATGTTGAAAATTACGTGCACCGATAGGGTAACAAATGAGAAGGTTCTCTGCAGAATTGGGAAGGAAAGTAATATTTGGAAAATACTTGCAAAAAGAAGTTATGATAGGACATCTGTTAAGACATCAGGAAATAACTTCCGTGATAACAGAGAGGGGTGTTAAGATAAGAGCTGTGGGGGAAGATAGAGATTGGGATCCATCCAGCCGGCCGGTGTGGCCGTGCGGTTCTAGGCGCTACAGTCTGGAGCCGCGTGACAGCTACGGTCGCAGTTTCGAATCCTGCCTCGGGCATGGATGTGTGTGATGTCCTTAGGTTAGTTAGGTTAAAGTAGTTCTAAGTTCTAGGGGACTGATGACCATAAATGTTAAGTTCCATAGTGCTCAGAGCCATTTGAACCATTTGATCCATCCAGCAAATAATTGAAGACGTAGGTTTGAGAGTGCTTCTCTCAGATGAGGAGGTTGGTACAGGAGAGGTATTCGAGGCGCCAAAAAAAGAAAAGAAAGAAAGAAAGGGAAATTATGGAACCTGAATACGAGTTCAGTGTCTTACCATTGCCGTCAGATGAGGAGAGGAGAGAGGTACCTAGGAACACTGTCGCCGATGATCATGTTTGTGGTCCAAATGTTATAGTTCAGGGAAATGTAATGCTGCTTGGGTCTTCTGACCTCCAAATCTTTCAGCATGGTAGACTCACGGGTTAATATTATTGTGAAACCATATTCCTTCTCCATGTGTGTGTTCTGAGTGGTGAATCCGGCCCTCACTTCATTTTTATGGATGACGAAGCGCGACAGAATCGAACTGTGCAGATGGAGGAACTCTAGGAGCGAGGGAGATATTCGGCCTGCCCGTTACCCCGACTCAAATCCCAGCGGCAACAAGTGGGAATGCGTTGGGGAGACTTCGTGTGGCATGTCCAAGTGTCATCCAGCATTTATCAACCGCGCTGGTGGAGGAATCGAAAGCCGTACCACACCCTACCAATCTTGTGGCCAGAACGGAAGCACACTGCAGAGAACGCATTGTCGTCTGTGGTGATCACACACCCCATTAAGAACTATGACCCGCCTTTTTTAATGTCATGCCGGCCGGAGTGGCCGAGCGGTTCTAGGCGCTTCAGTCTGAAACCGCGCGACCGCTACGGTCGCAGGTTCGAATCCTGCCTCGGGCATGGATGTGTGTGATGTCCTTAGGTTGGTTAGGTTTAAGCCATTCTAAGTTCTAGGGGACTGATGACCTCAGATGTTAAGTCCCACAGTGCTGAGAGCCATTTTAATGTCATAAATCGTTGCGACTTCTGTCTAATTGATGTCTTTGAATGAAAGTGTTATTTGTGTTTGTCTCACTGCGTATTTGTTTCAGCTATGTCATGTACTATATTGTAGCAGTTATTTCCATGTGTGGTCCAAATTTCATCGAGCTATGTTACTTGCCATTTACACATCAGGCGAAAGTAACTTTTGTCCTTACATTTTGAACACCAGTGTTGAAGGACAAACGACTTTCACTAGTAACTATTAGTTTTTTCTACTACGTTCTCACTGGTGAAAGTTTATTTAACTTCATCCCATGTCTATGTAGCTCATGGGCCACAGAAGGAAATTTATAATTCATCAATGCTTTTTCACATTAGTATTAAATAGATTTCATCAAAGAAGTCTGATTTTTTTTTGTTGGTGCTTGTTCGGAGTGGTATGGTCTTGATTCAATATGTAAATTGGTTGCGAACATTAAATAACAACATATCACATATACAATTGTCTTAATAGAGCATGCATTACTACCACCAATTGTAATATCATATATAAGCAATAGAGCTTTAATCTGATCTAATTTTTGTTAGTGGTTTGAGAACTTGTTGCGCTTAATATACGAGTAATGCTGCATGTTGTATGTGCGCTGCTGTAATAAATTATTGAATAATGTTTCTGTGTAAATGGGTTCTTCTAACGATGAGGCTGGTAGTCCCAAGTCGATTATGTAATAAAGAAATTAGAAACAATCCTTACATCCAGAGGCTGAATTACTTATATATGCAAAATTTAGCCTATCCATTAGTTAGCCTCAGTTATGTCAAGAAATTAATAGGCAATACGATTAAGTTGAAACTCAAAGTCAAGTCGTTTCTGCTACTGTTACTCTATATAAGAATTATTTCTGAATGTTGAATAACATTATTTTGTGTGTGTGTGTGTGTGTGTGCGTGTGTGTGTGTGTGTGTGTGTGTGTGTGTGTGTGGATGAACACCATCTAAAACAATAACACTACTTACAAAAATGTAAAAAATAGTTTCAGATTAACGTAAAACACAGGCGTGTAAATGGTCAGGATGTTGACATATTTTCACTGAGCAAGTGCAGTATAATTGAAACTAACTCTCTCTGCACCTTAGTACAATGGTGGCCGTTGGACCATAGGAATTACTTTGGTACAAGGAAGGAGTCGGTGCTGTCATAAGCGGAGGGGTGCATTGTCAGTTCAAGATGCAAGTTGGCAATGTCCCGTTCGTAACGAACCGCACCGAAATTCGCCACGTCTGATTAAGGAAAGGCATCGATAACCTGAATCAGAATGAGTGGACGCGAATTCACTACGAGCCTGGTGGATTAAAAGCTGCGTATTTTCGACGAAATCAAAATAGTTTAGTAATGTACAGTTCTTTGCATAGTGACACGATTTGAAACAGAGTAGAAGGTTCCGAGACGCAGAAGAAGATAAATAAAATTGACAGCGACCTCGAAAAGGCAGCCGTCCACCATCCTGTTGTGGCGAGACCAATGAAACCAAAAATCACGCTTGTCGAGTAGAAGTTCCAATCCCGTACATTACGTTGACCATTCTGCCGCCAACTTCACAAAGTTTCAGTTAAAGTGATATAGAAATAAACGAACTAATTCTTTAAACTTCCGTGTTACAAATTAGGAAGAGGCTGCTAGAGATGGTGTGCAGACAGAAACCAAGCGCTCAGACCCTAAGAGGGATGGTTTACTGGCTGGAGTCAGACATCTGATCCCCGGTCAGTAAATTGGTGGAATTTGCTGTGATACCTGTCCTGTGTGCATAGAGCGTTGCGCGAAATTGCCCAGTAACGAGGCCTCTGCCGCAGTTAATGGCTTCCTAGTAGTGCGCGTGGGTAGCATAGCAGGGGCATCACAGGGCACGTATCAGAGACGAGCCGGCGCAATATCATATACACTGAACGACGACCAATAAGACGAACTTGCAGGAGCCGTAATAATGGCAAGTACAGAGTGGATGAGGCAATATAATATACTTTCCAGATGCCCACACTGGGAAAACGATTTATATAGTGGTAGAGTTCTTTTGCTATCCAAATCCAGAAAGTATAAGACCAGATTAAATAATGTGTGGTATTTACAATCAATGAAAGTAACTACGGATAATATTACTGCTTTTTGCGCAAAAAATAACTTTTTCCAACTGGCCGCTGTGGCCGAGAGGTTCTAGGCGTTTCAGTCTGGAACCGCGCGACCACTACGGTCGCAGGTTCGAATCCTGCCTCGGGCATGGATGTGTGTGATGTCCTTAGGTTAGTTAGGTTTAAGTACGAGGGCTATTCCGAAAGTAAGGTCCGATAGGTCGCGAAATGGAAACCACGGTAAAAATCAAAAATGTTTTATTTGCAACAGTTAGATACACCTTGCAGCTACTTATCTCCATAGTCGCCGACCCGACTTAGACGTGTATCGTAGCGTTGTACCAACTTTCCCATACCCTCGCTATAGAAGGCAGCCGCCAGTGCTCTCCGCCAATTCTCTACGCTGGCCTACGGCTCGTTGTCTTGTGCCGAAATGTTGTCTCCATAACCAGCGGTTCATGTGACCTGAGCTGAAACTCAGAGGGAGACAATTACGGGCTGTATTGTGGGTAATCTCACATTTCCATTTGAAAACGATGCAGGAGCATCTTCATTGCCCCTGCAGAATGCGGCTGAGAATTGTCTTGAAGACGAAACAGCACGACAGTTATGTAATGTTAGCTGCATAGCTTCAGGGGAAATTTCTCACCAGGCCCCCGTACTTGGCGGCAGACACTATTTTCTAGACATCTTTACGCACTCACTGCGAGCTCAGAAATGAGAAGAGCGACGTGATGCTAACTGGGGTTATACTAGAGACACTACCCAACACATCTGTGCAAAGCTTTATCGGATTTTCATAGTCGTTTCCATTTCGTGACCGATCGGACCTTACTTTCGGAATAGCCCTCGTACTTCTAAGTTCTATGGGACTGATGACCTCCGCTGTTAAGTCCCGTATTGCTCTGATCCATTTGAACCATTTTTGAACTTTTTTTCACCATAGCTAATTTGATGGTGTTACCCGTTACAACATTTAGAAGTGCGATACATCTTTTAAATCAGGTTCTGGCTTGTTAGGCGTACCCAGGAGCTGATATAGACTGAGAAAACTGTTTAGTTATGGTGAAGAGTAGACTGAAATTGAGGAGCATCATCCTGAAGAATCAGCGTAGGAAGAAGTGGGATAATAAGTACTGAGGAATGAAGAGAAGCGTTTAAAGTTCTCAAAGGTCGTATCTACTGCGATACTGAATGCCAATGTAGGCAGTTGAGGCGAAGGGGAACGGTTGTATCTAAAAATGACACAGAAGTCGGACGGACAGAGGTAGGTTAGTGAAAGAAAGACGTACTGAAATGTTCAGTGAAAGACAATAATAGAGCAGTACAACACACTTAGGACCGTTATCCAGTTACGCTCCCTACCGGGTCCAGCATGCAGCTGAGTTGTTCCACGCCACTCAGAAACCGTTCATCACCTGGTAAGGACATGGTTCAAAAATGGTTCAAATGGCTCTGAGCACTATGGGACTTAACATCTTTGGTCATCAGTCCCCTAGAACAGAGACTACTTAAACCTAACTAACCTAAGGACATCACACACATCCATGCCCAAGGCAGGATTCGAACCTGCGATGGTAGCGGTCACGCGGTTCCAGACTGAAGCGCCTAGAACCGCACGGCCGGTTAAGGACATGCGCTTAAGCAGTCAAAATGGCTCTGAGCACTATGGGACTCAACTGCTGTGGTTATCAGTACCCTAGAACGTAGAACTACGTAAACCTAACTAACCTAAGGACATCACACACAGCCATGCCCGAGGCAGGATTCGAACCTGCGATCGTAGCAGTCGCACGGTTCCGGACTGCGCGCCTAGAACCGCGAGACCACCGCGGCCGGCTTAAGCAGTCCCCTCGTAGTCCGTCTACCAGTAATCCGTTTGTCTCCGAGAAACAGTAAGTCATTCTGGAAAAAGAGCCTGAGAGTTTTCATTTTTATAATGGTCAAAGTGGATTTAGTATCGGAGTATGGATCCAAAAGCATGATGTTTGAACTCCTGTCTAAGGCATTCGCGTCTAATAATCCGATATCTAGTAAAAAATTGTGGTATTCGAACCAACCTTCAGGTTGACAGCTTCACCTTTATTATTAAAAAAAAATTCTGTGATGGAAATTATTTTGAGACTGTATTTTGTAAAGGCTAACAGAAATTAGTTTGCTGTGGTTCTAAACAGAACGTTTTATGCAACTAAGACATTATGATGTACGCTATTCACATTCCTGTAGCTACACATAATCCCTTTATTTATTCCAATAATTAATTTGCAAATTCCACATTCAAGCGTAGAATCAAGTTTAACTCACCAATGTGGGGCCTTACACATACTGAGTCTATTACTATGTAATTGGGATCCAAGATGGGCCTTACCTAACGAATCTACGACTATTACCCAAGCAGATTTGTGAAGTGTTGTGACGGATGTATCAAATAAGCGACTACCGACAATCCACCAATGATTAGCCCTCATTCGAAGCCTGTTCAGTTCGGTACCACGATAGACGAAGACAACGCCACAATATCCACAGACGAATTGGCAGCTGAGACACTTCCATACGTGTGGTAGTAGTACCGGAAGACAGACGATGATATTATGTTACGTAAAGGTCAGAAAATAACGGATTAACTTATAAACTTTGGTGTTAACACTATTTTGTCCAACCCCTTAGTCGCCGCATAATTCCTTGAGTATTCAATTTTTCTAGTTGTACTATCAGTAATTCAGATTAAAGACAATGTGAGATACTAAGCAAGTAGTTGAACATTATTTTTATTAACAAAGACACTTTAGAACAAACTGTACTAACGTAACCTTCCTATTTTTCGAAAAACGATCACCGGCGATATTTTGAAATATTCTTTCTCCAGTGAGGCCCTGACTCAATGACACTGTTGATAGCATAGTGTGATGTAAGGAGGCTGTTGTGCTCCGGATCTCGACGTGTTCGTCTGGGGAGTTCTAAGTCCATCCATTATTATGCATTGATACCTCATGTAGGTACTCTTACACGTTTAGTGAATTGAACATACGCTTCAATACCACAGTTGGCATTAAATACGACATAATATGCATATTATATGTAGTGTCGGCAGACTTGCCAACACTACGCACACTAATTGAAAGAGGCGGCCAAGACGCACGCGCTAACTCACGAAGGATGGAGTGAGGTCTGAAACAGGATACGTAATGAATGTTATAAAGAAAAGTACGTAGCTCCTTGAATACTTAACTTTTAATACATCCTTGTATACATCGTTCTTGATGAGACATCTGGAGATTGTGGCGATACAAGTGAGACTCTTTAGATACAAGCTATCTAAGGCTAATGGCGCCTTGCTAGGTCGTAGACATGGACTTAGCTGAAGGCTATTCTAACTGTCTCTCGGCAAATGAGAGAAAGGCTTCGTCAGTGTAGTCGCTAGCAATGTCGTCGTACAACTGGGGCGAGTGCTAGTCCGTCTCTCGAGACCTGCCGTGTGGTGGCGCTCGGTCTGCGATCCTGACAGTGGCGACACGCGGGTCCGACAAGTACTAATGGACCGCGGCCGATTTAAGCTACCACCTAGCAAGTGTGGTGTCTGGCGGTGACACCACATTATATATAAAAGAAACTCAACAGAATAATAAAAAATGACAAACGAGGGCCGGCCGCAGTGGCCGAGCAGTTCTAGGCGCTTCAGTCTGGAACTGCGCGACCGCTACGGTCGCAGTTTGGAATCCTGCCTCGGGCATGGATGTGTGCGATGTCCTTAGGTTACTTAGGTTTAAGTAGTTCTAAGTTCTAGGGGACTGATGACCTCAGAAGTCAAGTCCCATAGTGCTCAGAGCCACTTGAACCATTTGACAAACGAGGACGTGGAGAAAGCAAGTCAACATGGCCACAATGCAATAAACAAATACAACATAATAATGATCTTTTCTATTTCGTACTGAGCTGAAAATTTGTAAGTAGTCTGTTTATGTGTTTGTGTGTTGGCAGCGCTATGTAGCGCTCAGTATCAAATCTCTGACTGCGCTGTGCGCAGTCTGTAAGAGACTCTCTGTGGTTAGTCGGACTAACAGTTGGAGGTGAACAGCCAGCAGTGATGGAAGTTGGGTGTGAGTAGTCATCAGTGATGGAGGTTAGAGGTTAATAATTAGCAGTGTTGGAGGTTTTCAGTATTAGCGCGAGCGGACGATCTGAAGGTGTCCGACTTGGAGATTGAATATTAGTCATGATTATATAGTTTTTGGAATTCGATGTCATGCACGATTATATAATTTTTGAACTGGTTGTCGCATTATTAAGGTAAAAAATATATTATTTGCTTTTCAACAAAATCTTTCCTTTGCTAACCATATGATTATTAGTAGTTACAGCCTACAGTAGTTAGAATCTTTTATTTAGCTGGCTGTATTGGCGCTTGCTGTATTGCAGTAGTTGGGGTAATGAAGATTTTTGTGAGGTAAGTGACTTATATAATGTATTTGAAGTCAGGTTATCTATTTTGAAGCAGTTAGATCCACTTATCCCTGAATATTGTGAATAATTAATGAATAGGAAAAGCTTGAGTTCTGTTTGTCAGGGCAAATTCTGTAGGTCAGTGTTGTAATGATAAAGACCAGCAAAGTGACACTTGCATTCAGTCTCACTCAGCAGTTTCAGAATCAAATAATGTGGAAGTTTCACCGTCTCAGTGATCTCAGTTCAAGTAAAAGATTAATTAAATTAAGAAGTTTCAAAGTCCCATTCAGTGACACTCACAGATTGCCAAAACACACAAAAGACGCAATAAGAGATATTCAGATGCCTAATAATTCATCTCACCAGGCCGAGCAGTGACCCAAATGGATAGTCGTGAGCGATAGTATGCCGCCTCCAGGACTCGAGAAGAAGCACCGGCTCCGGATGGAATTCTTTCGGGGGAGTAGCGTACACTCTCATTCGGGAGGAGGACGGTTTAAAACCCACGTCCAGCCATTCAGATGTAGGTTTTCTGTGATGTTCCTAAATTTCTCCAGGCAAATGCCAGTATGGTTCCTCTGAAAGGGCACGACCGATTTCCTTCCCCATCCTTGACAAAATCCGAGCCTTTGCTCCATGTGTAACGACCTCGATATCGGCGGGACGTTAAACCCAATTAGAATGTCAAACCAAACACCTTTCAGCCGTCTAATTTCCAAACTGTTATTTTATCGGTCTACCAGTTTCCTCGATATATTACGCCATTTTCAGGCCCCCTGATAGACGTGTAGGAAGATTACAACCTCGGTTCCCGTCGAAATACGGACCAGCAATCAAAGACTGGTATCTTCAGAAATCTACAGGTACCAGTCCCAGAATGCTGGTCTCTATTTTGACCGGAACCGATGTTGGACGCTTCCTAGACGTCAAGCAGCGGGCCTGAAGATAGCGTAATATATCGACGAAACTGGTAGCTCAATAAAATAACAGTTTGATGACTGAAAGGTATTTGATTTGATTTTCTTTACTGAACAGCCGAATCCCGCACCATTTCTGAAAAGATGTTACTATTAAGATCAGTCTTGATCACAAATTTATTTATTCTGGTAACCGGTTTCGACCACGCCTGTGGTCATCTTCAGACCAAAATGCTGTATGAGCAGGAGCCTCCTTCCGGTGGTACCAGAAGGAGGCTCCTGCTCATACAACATTTTGGTCTGAAGATGACCACAGGCGTGGTCGAAACCGGTTACCAGAATAAATAAATTTGTGATCAAGACTGATCTTAATAGTAACTGTTAGTAACAACATTGATCACTGTCTGTTCCCACGATGTACTAAAAAGTAATAAAAAAGATGGATATAAAGAGACTTAAACCCAATCTTCCGTCCTGTACGGGATTTTATGTCCTGTATATCAACACTGCAGGAGTCATAGCTGTGGGCGACTAACCGACACGTGGGAGATCGGACAGGTTTTCGCGACCTTGTTGCGATGATGACAGACGCCTCGCCCAACGGCTCGCCATCGTTTTGTTCACTGCCGGGTGTCCGTAGACATTCTGCAAGCTCCTTTGAATATCTGTGATGCTCTGGTTTTCCAAAATGGTTCAAATGGCTCTGAGCACTATGGGACTCAACTTCTGATGTCATCAGTCCCCTAGAACTTAGAACTACTTAAACCTAACCAACCTAAGGACATCACACACATCTATGCCCGAGGCAGGATTAGAACCTGCGACCGTAGCGGTCGCGCGGTTCCAGACTGTAGCGCCTAGAACCGCTCGGCCACCCCGGCCGGCTCTGGTTTCCCAGCAAAAGAATCTCAATGACAGTCTCTGCTTGTAACCCATCTCCAGTACAGACGCCATTTTGAAGACTACTTAACAGCCGCGCCACCGATCGGTCGTTCATGAAGCCATACGGGCTGAAGCGAAAATATTCCACGATGTTCCACAAAAAATTCAACATTTTTCACTGTTGCATTACTTAGTGAACGTCCGTCGTACATACAGAAGCGGTGAAACTTCGAGACTTTAAAGACAGGCGTGGCCGTGTGGGCAATCTGTTTCGACAGCTGAAAAGGGGGCGCCGAAAACGCGTCAGTCACAGGCTAGTAAATCTCATCGTGAGAGACTTGACGTTGGCTGCTGACCTCAGCAGACGATAATTTCAGGCTCTGCTAGTGACGGAAAAAGCGAGGCCACGAAACAACACGGCTAGCAGTAGGGCAGAAAGTCACCTCATGCGTTCTTCACGCTGGGTAAAACCCGGCCGGTTGGGTTGGAGTCCCGTGATGGGCTCAATACCGCCAAGTTGGAAACTGGACGGCTCAAAAATTACTTCATGGCTGCAAAATTCGTAAATGCTAAATAAATTTAGTTGGAGATGGGGCGAGTACACCATGTTAATGAGAAAACGGAGACGAGAACAAGCGTTTAAACTGCCTGCGCGTACTCCCATTGTAACTTTTGTTCCACAAGATGCAAGGGTTATAAACAGCTGTGAACTTAAAAGTTAACTCCTAAACACCCTAAGCTATTTCAACGAACCAAGCAGCCACAGAAAACGCTTGTGGGGCTCTACCGAAACGTACTTCCAGATTGCTTGATTCATCTCTACCTCTAAACCGCTGTCCCGAAAACCGGTAACCAGTTGCAGGTTGTCTATTTAACGGCTTCTAGGGGCAACAAATATTAATTTTTCGGTATTTCGCGTAATTATTGACCCAATTTAAAAATATAAAAATCCTGTCATTATCTTACATTAAGAGCTTCAATGTAACACAATAAGACAAGTGTGACAGTTAGGAACCGTGTGGTTCTCTTGTGGCAGCGTAACTCACGACGCGCAAATACTCGGACTTCTGTCACCCACTATCTGAGAATGTGATCACTTAGCGACTTCTAGAAAACTTCGCAAATTATTTCAAACGTTTATGAAACTATATCTCGCTGATAGTTCCACAAAATGATGAAAGGGAAAAACAGTTTATCTTGTTTTATACACCTTAGAGACTGAACACATATGAAGTCAAGATAGCATATGAAATATTTATTTGGATGGATTTATGGTTTCAGCTAACAATCTAGCCATCTCCAGATCAAAAACACTCTTGATTCGACTTCGCACATCGTAAAAAATCTTTCTTAAAATAACAATATCCGTACATGAGATAGCTAAAAACAGCTTTTCATCGTTAGTGGCTGGTGTAATTGCGGAGTGTTATAGCGTTAAAAACTTAGTAACCGCCACGATCAGTATTTACACCCTCACCAATGAGAGAATCTGCAAAGAATAACGAGGTCCCGTCTAACATCATAGCGCCATCGTTCGTGCCGCTCCAGACGGCTGGTCAACGAGACAGCTTGAAACATCTGTTTACTTTAAAAATGAGTTAATGTATTATGTATTAGGTTAAGCTTGTAAACGAGAAAACGGTTAGAAAATATTTGAAATTAAGCTTAAGTTTACTGGAACTAGCTAACTGCTTTCATTATGGAACACTGTATTAATAACGTCTGCGTAATTCGTTCTCCATTTCAAACAAAAGCAAGTTTTTGACGCATCTCAATATTTATAACATCATATCTCCTTAACTAGATGACGAACAATAAAGAAACAATGCAGGTACATTCAGTGATATACTTAGATACTGTCTTCAAAGTGTGTTGCCAGTAGAGATAGTAATGAGGAACTACTAAATTAAAAGGTCTTGCCACATGCTGAAGTTTTACTGCATGTCATTTGATGGCGCTGTAAGCACAGCATTAGTAGTAGAGAAGTAATAACATCAGAATGGGTCAGTATGCAGTGCTCATTGACTTCGAGTATCGACTAGTCACTGGACAACAAAGGCATCATGGGCGTTTCAAGCGTACTACAGCTGCCTAAATCGACTTTCGGTGATGTGACTGTGAAGTGGAAACACGTAGGAAGAATCACAGTTAAACCAAGACCATGGAGACCTCATGTACTGATAACAAGGACAGTCGAGTACTGCGGAGGGTGGTTGTAAAATGTGAGGTAAGTTTAGAGTTGGCAGTCACGGCTCGGGCCGCTCGGCAAGCCGGGGCTCGTCAGCGACCGCGTGGTGCCGTTAGCCAGAGCAAGAGGGGTAGCCCCAGCGCGTGGTCTAGGCCGACCATGTGGCTGGGGATTCCATGTTAAAGGTGTGTCGCGGAATGGGCTTTGTGTCGATGAAGGAGATTTATATGCCGCGAAGTGCCAAAGATGGCGGACTTTGTGAAACCGTAATGGCAGACATTACACAGCTCGTGTGGAAATCAATAACAGCGATAGGAATCATGATACCTTAAAAATAAACCTGTTCATTACCATTATTTGCACGACGATTCTGATGGTGTTATCAGATTTTCAATATCTTCATTAGTTTAAAGTTTAGTATCTGACTGTAAATTATACAAGTAGCACCCAGCAACGAATTTCCAAAATCTAAACGGTTCATCCGATTTTGTCGATCGACGTGTCTTTAGAAAGCTATTAGTGTAAACCTAAATTGGTATAAATTACAGGCATGTAACTTGAATAAGGTACATGAGTTATTGGAGGTCAAAGTGGCCGATTACTATCGATCGCGTCAGGCCACAAGTATTCCACTGTTACACGAAAAAGCAGTAGCAGCATGGTTATAAATATATCTATTCATCAATATCTTTGTTTGTATCCGATATGTACTATTTATGAAGAAATTGGTCAAATATTTTCTGTTTTTAAAAAGCACAGAGACATTAGGCTACATACCTATTTTGTTTCTATTCCTTTGATATATGTTTATTTAATTTGTTTATGTATTTAATAATGTGCGTTAGAGCGTGTTTATGGTCCAGCCGTAGGAATATTTATATAATTTCAAGTTATTTAAATGTAAATCCAGTATTTCGAATGTGTTTCATTATGTTATGAGTGTGTGTTGGCTCGGAGACAGGGCGGGAGCGCTCTAGCAAATCATAGCGATCGTTTCCAAAAAGAACACGTGGAGAGACGTATGGAGGTGGGGGAGGAGGATCGTTTCCGGAGAGGACACGAGGCAGTTGTGAACAGTACGGGAGAGGACACGGGAGTGCTGGACGAGGAGGCGTGACGGACAGTCGTGTGACAGACATGGAGAGTGTGGAGCGGTTTGCGCGTGGTCGGGAGAGAGAGAAATATTTCGGAGTGCCGACTTATGAGCTTGTGAGATCTCCCTGATTTCTCCAGTGAAGACGTAGTATGCGTTTAGAAGTGTATATCTCGCGATCTATGTGGTCGCTCATAACTAATTACGTGCAGTAGGAATCTATTGGCTTGGTTCAAATGGCTCTGAGCACTATGGGACTCAACTGCTGAGGTCATTAGTCCCCTAGAACTTAGAACTAGTTAAACCTAACTAACCTAAGGACATCACAAACATCCATGCCCGAGGCAGGATTCGAACCTGCGACCGTAGCGGTCTTGCGGTTCCAGACTGCAGCGCCTGTAACCGCACGGCCACTTCGGCCGGCAGGAATCTATTGTTTCCCTGCTATTCAACTTTTAATTTATTTAATTGCTGGACCATCGACGCCAATAAGTGTTTTACAGAAATATACCGCATTCTCAAAAATACTTCTACTATCGTACTCATCATTTAAATTTGTTAAGATAGTACCTGCAGATTTTATTTAATGGCTATCTTCCATTTACAAATGTTACATTCAAAATTCGCAGTTGCCGAGTGATAGGAACCTTCGAAAATTCGATTCATGTGTGTACTCGTATTCATATTGTATACTGTAGACTCAGCAGTATTTGACTTGTAATGCGGCAACTACGTATGCCAGCCCACAGGTAACGAAATCAGCCAGAACTTTTAATATTTCAGCTCTGAGTCTGACGGTACTTAGTTGAGGGGCCACACACACACACACACACACACACACACACACACACACACACACACATCACACCTCATTTTATTTGAAAGCCCGCAAAAAGAATGTGGGAACGCAGAGGAAGGAGTCACTCATGAGTTCCAAATTACTACCAGCAGTTTATCTGGCACAGTGACCATACATATCAAATTAAAAGGAATGGGGTATAATCGTCGAGTAACTCCTCATAAACCACTCATTACTGGAGTCAGTCGCAAGTGACACTGAGGTGGCATAAAGAGCAACGCCGTTGGACCGTGGATGACTAGAAGTGAGTGGTCCGGAGCGATGAATCACACTATAAAAATGGTTCAAATGGCTCTGAGCACTATGGGACTTAACACCTATGGTCATCAGTCCCCTAGAACTTAGAACTACTTAAACCTAACTAACCTAAGGACATCACACAACACCCAGTCATCACGAGGCAGAGAAAATCTCTGACCCCGCCGGGAATCACACTGTATCCCGTGGCAACATGAAGGAAGGATTTGGGTTTAGCGAATACATGGAGAACTTAACCTGCCAACAGGGAAGTGCGGAGGAGATGGTGTTACAGTACGGGGTTGTTTTTCGTGGTTTGCACTGTCCTAACGGATATGTTCGTCACACGTCACACATTAATTTCTGAGTTATTTCAGGCGGTGTTGCTTGTCTGTTAGCACTGATAACTCAACGAAAACACCGCTGCTGTCGGTTGTTAGGTGAACGCCATTGGGCACTGAGTTGGCCGTGGTGAGAGGTAATGCCTAAAATTTGGTATTCCCGGCACACTCTTGACACTGTGGACCTCAGAACATTGAATTCCCTAACGATTTCCGAAATCGAATGTCCCATACGTCTAGCTCCATCTACCATTCCCCGTTCAAAGCCTTTTAATTCCCGTCGTACAGCCATAATCACGTAACCTTTTCTGATGAGTCACCTGGATTAGGGCAGCTCCTCCAATGTAATGCCCTTTTATATCTTGTGTAAAGTGTTGCTAACCTGTGCTGCCATCTATTTTTACTACAGCTGTTGCCTTAAAATGTTTGACTCTATGACGAAACTTTTCAGTTGCCGTGTGCAAGCAACTACTTCGGTGGCGGGCGTTTGTCTTCCAACCACATATGTGTTTTTGATGCCAAGTGCATTGGTGAACGCAACAGATATGCTTTCAACTTGAGATTTTGGTGTTCCTGTAGCAGAGCTGTGGGCAGAACAGCGTGCAATAACAGAGAGCGTGTCCCGTTCTGGTTGTGCGGCGACAGCGCTGCTTGCCGGAACTCCCGAGCCGCTGTGTGTATCGGTGGTGAATGCGGGCTATGGGCACGGGGCGCCATATATCGCCGGGCTTTGGCGCCCATAGAAACACCGCAGGTCGTGCGTCATCCTCACTCCTCTCATAACTGTACACAGCCTGCCGTTCATCAACCTCTTCCCGGTATCAATTCACCATGGCCGCTTGTCATCTGCGTCTGAATAATTATACGGCCATTGTCCATACTGAGAAGATTTAATATTGGCGCCATTAGAGACTAGCTCAGTTGGAAGATGTGGCAAGGATTCACCGTGAATAATAAACCTGGCATGCCGGCCGAAGTGGCCGAGCGGCTCTAGGCGCTTCAGTCTGGAACCGCGCGACCGCTACGGTTGCAAGTTCGAATCCTGCCTCGGGCATGGATGTGTGTGATGTCCTTAGGTTAGTTAGGTTTAAGTAGTTCTCTAAGTTCTAGATGACCTTAGAAGTTAAGTCCCATAGTGCTCAGAAGCATTTGAATAAACCTGGCATAGATCTCAAGTGTCGGGCTCTGTAGAAACTTTGTTCAAGGTGAGCCGAGTAGTTTTTAACAATTATGAACTCACCAGTACGTACAGGGTAATTACGAAGTCTATGAAAGATTTTAAAATATCGGAATATGTACATGACTTATCATGATATTAGAAATGATACAGCAAGTGAAAGTCAGTCTCATAACTCCTTTTTTTCTTTTTCTTTACATGGTGCCCGCAACTCGCTTTTGGAAAACCGCCGGCAGGGGCACCTCCGTTCTTAATTGCTCAAAATGGTGGCGAACCAGGCAGAGAAAGCCCGTTGTCAGTCGGTAAAGAGCGTGTAAGGAGCTTTCCGTGGCAAGTTTCACAAGATAACACCAATTTACAGCAGCATAATAATAAAAGAAGTTGGTGCAGGAATATTGCTTGCGCGGACGAATAGGTCTGTCAGAATAGACAGTGGATCGTGTGAGGGACGTGATGTCCCACAAAGTCTACCAATCATGCAACTACCGATTTCAGCACCACTCAGCCACCAGTGCGAAAAATCCTTCGTAAATGATTAAGAGTGAAGGAGTTCTTGTAAGCCATAAGCCAAGACGACTACTTGCGAAATTTGAAGTTCTGTATTGATATGTAGAACCATTTTGAAAATAAAGACTTCGCAAGCAAATTAATCTTCAGTGACGGCCATTAAAATTGCTACACCACGAAGACGACGTGCTACAGACGCGAAATTTAACCAACAGGAAGAAGATGCTGTGATATGCAAATTATTAGCTTTTCAGAGCATTCACACAAGGTTGGCGCCGGTGGTGACACCTACAACGTCCTCACATGAGGAAGGTTTCCAACCGATTTCTAATACACAAACAGCAGCTGACCGGCGTTGCCTGGTGAAACGTTGTTGTGACGCCTCGTGTAAGGAGGAGAAATGCGTACCATCACGTTTCCGACTTTGATGAAGGTCGGATTGTAGGCTATCGCGGTTGCGGTTTATCGCATCGCGACATTGCTGCTCGTGTTGGTAGAGATCCAATGACTGTTAGTAGAATATGGAATCGGTGGGTTCAGGAGGGTAATACGGAACGCCGTGCTGGATCCCAACGGCCTCGTATCACTAGCAGTCGAGATAACAGGCATCATGTCCACATGGCTGTAACGGATCGTGCAGCCACGTCACGATCCCTGAGTCAACAGATGGGGACTTTTGCAATACAACAATCATCTGCACGAATAGTTCGACGACAATTGCAGCAGCATGGACTATCAGCTCGGAGACCGTGGCTGCGGTTGCCCTTGACGCTGCATCACAGACAGGAGCGCCGGCGATGGTGTACTGAACGACGAACCTGGGTGCACGAATGGCAAAACGTCATTTTTTCGGATGAATCCAGATTCTGTTTACAGCATCATGATGGTCGCATCCGTGTTTGGCGACATCGCGGTGAGCGCACATTGGAAGCGTGTATTCGTCATAGCGTATCAACCGTCGTGATGGTATGGGGTGCCATTTGTTACACGTCTCGGTCACCTCTTGTTCGCGCTGACGGCACTTTGAACAGTGGACGTTACATTTCGGATGTGTTACGACCCGTTGCTCTTCCCTTCATTCAATCCCTGCGAAACCCTACATTTCAGCAGGATAGTGCACGACCGAATGTTGCAGGTCCTGTGCGGTCCTTTCTGGATACAGAAAATGTTCGACTGCTGCCCTGGCCAGCGCATTCTCCAGATCTCTCACCAAGTGAAAATGTCTGGTCAATGGTGGCCGAGCAACTGGCTGGTCACAATACGCCAGTCACTACTCTTGATGAACTGTGGTATCGTGTTGTAGCTGCATGGGCAGCTGTACCTGTACACTCCATCCAAGCTCTGATTGACTCAATGCTCAGGTGTATCAAGGCTGTTATTACGGCAGAGGTGGTTGTTCTGGGTACTGATTTCTCAGGATCTATGCACCCAAATAGCGTGAAAATGTAATCACATGTCAGTTCTATTATAATATATTTGTCCAATGAATACCCGTTTATCATCTGCATTTGTTCTTGGTGTAGCAGTTTTAATGGCCAGTAGTGTACTTAGAAGTGGACAATATTGTTTGACAAATTAATAAACACTTTGTTAGATAAAAACTCACTCCCATTACTTTTTTTCACACGCCTCGTGTGGTCAAAGTTTCATCGAGGTTCTTTACTTAGCAGTGACACGTCATGCGAAAGGTACTTTCGTTCGTACTTTTTGCACATCGGTGTAATTACCTGGCTGATAATCAGGGAACACTTCTTGGGCCGTAAACTGCTCGCATCAACACCTGTAAAGGTCATCAGATAGAGTCACAGTGGGACCAAAGAGAGAGAGAGAGAGAGAGAGAAAGAGAGAGACAAAGCCGCCAGAGGTTGCGCAGGACAGAAGCGCTGAGTCCTGGCGGTAAACAAGAGGCCAGGGGTCCCTCTTTGTGCTGTGTCGCGGTGGGCTGGGCTGCAACTTCCAAGACCGGCCAATTTCTGATCTCCGCGTCTTTTGTGTCGCAGCGTCGCTGTGACGTCAGCAGCCGCTGCTTGGCCGGCGACACCGCCGCGCCGCCATTAGCGAGAATTAATGCTCTCCGCGGAACGATCTGCAAATAATCGCATTAGCCAAAAAGTTGGCACCACTCCGTCCCAGTCAAAGATCTCTCTAATTATGTTTGCCCGCCGCTCGGAAAGGCAATTTGTAAACATCTCCTGAGTCTTTGGCCGCGTCCTGTTGGATTCTGTATTCCCGCCTAATTTCTTTGGCAAGCGGAATTGAGAACTGTTGCTGGAGAAGGAAGGAGATACGTAAGGAATGTTTTACGAAGAGAAACGGAGAAAGTTTAGGGTTTGGTAACGTTAACTGAGTTTTCTGTCAGTGCTTGTCAGAACATGATGACAGTAATAAATAGGAAATGCTTTCAACTGATCTGCAAAATTGTGTTTATGTGGTCATGAACCGGCTTTCGGTTTCTTAGGATCTTCAGGTGGCACTTGAAGTTGCAAACTTAAATAACTTGCGACTTAAATATATTTTATTTGTGCAGAAGATACAAAAATGATGACAAGTAGAGTCATTTCATAGGAATGTATATTATTTTTATGTCACGCTGAAACATTAAAATCTAACTAAGACAGGAAAATTAAAGTTTTTAGGGTTCTGTACCCCAGTAGGTGAAAACGGAACCCTCGTCGGATCATTTTACTGTCCTTCTTTCTGTCTGTCCGTGTGGTCAGACCTCTTTTTCACAGGAATGGATAAAGGCGTGAAGTAGAAATTTATGTCAGCTACTAAGGTTTTCGGTACCTTGGCGTTGTAAAAAGTTTAAACTTTTATGTCAATGAAGCCAAAGATACGACCATTTATGTCATATATTTTGCTACTCGTAAACTCACTCATCAAAACCTGTAGATGAATTATCTGTACCACATGACATCATTCTCTCATTGGTCCACCCGTCCTTAATAGCGCTGCCCCTGCCGTACTTGAACCCCCAGCGTTTCGTTCTTATAACTGAGCAATCCGTGAAACACGCTTGTCTATTATCTTACGGCTACTTAAGTTGCAACTGCGAAACTAGGGATTCAGAGTCGTATAATGAACTTAATTGATGGAAATACAAGGAAGTTCTACGTTATTTCTGTACATTTATTATGGAGAACCTTTCTTCCATAGTTCTGATCACTACAAGCTGGTAAAAGTTAGAAATCTTCATTACTGCCAATGTTTGCTATCTAACAGTACCGCAATTGTGTTATAAAAGGTTTAATTTTTTATCAGATCCATTGTTACAACTAAGAACTACATTTGAACACGAACCTCTCTGTTTTAGACTTTCACGAAATCTATTTTTTTTTATTTTGTGTGCAATTTCTACCACAACAGATGATACATAAAAAGAGAGGAGTTTTAATTCAGTTCGATTTCTTCATTTGAGAGTCTACGGATTAGCTTCCTGTGTAGTTCTGATGATGAGTATGGTGATACTGTATATTTTACAGAAGCAAGATGGCTCGGTCGAGGTCAGATGCTCAAATGATTTTATATCATAATTAATGAAAACTAATCGATCATTATATAAAAAGCAAAATCTGTGCCAAACTTGACGATGTTAACTGGGTGGCAGATATAGTATTTTTGGTAGATTTGACTGCTGATTTAGGTAACTTAAAACATAATTTTTCAATGTAGAAAGTCCTTATCAGTACAATATTTCAAACAATAAACACCCTCCAAATGAAACTGATATTATGGCAAACAGAACTCAACCAAAGGGTTTTCTTCATTTCAACACGTTAGCCGAACATCATCTTAATGACGTGATGAAATACGCAGCTGTACTTTTCGGTTTGATGGAAGAATCTGAAAATCGACCTCAGGTTTTTCAAAAAGGATCAACATTTTTTTATTTATGCGACACCTTCAACAAACAATATAGATCGCTGCCGAAAGATATTCAGATGGAATGCCTGAATTTTCAGTCTGACATCCAACTAAAAGAAAAACTTCACTATATATGTTTGTTGGACATTTAGAAGTTATAACGGCCTACAGACAAACATTCCATGTTGCACAGTAATGTGTTATAGGTGTCATGTAAGTTCGGAAGCACGTACGTGTCTGAACGGTTATTCTCAAAAGTAAAGCACACGATGAGTAAAAATTGAAATAAAATGTCAGACGAACACCATGAGGATACCCTGAGTGTTGTAACCACTTCGATCGAACCTGATATTGATACTTTAATTTCTCAAATTCAAATGTCACGTTAATACTATCATTATACACTGAAGCACCAAAGAAACTGCTATAGGCATGCGTATTCAAATACAGAGATATGAAAACAGGCAGAATACGGCGTTGCAGTCGGAAACGTTCATATAAGACAAGTGTCTGCTGCAGTTGTTAGAACCGTTACTGCTACTACAACAGCAGGTTATCAAAATTTATGTGAGTTAGAATGTGGTGTTGAAGTCGGCTTACGAGCGATGGGACACAGTATCTCCGAGGTAGGGATAAAGTGGGGATTTTCCCGAACGACCATTTCACGAGTGTACTGTGAATATCAGGAATCCGGTACAACATCAAATCTCAGAGATGGCTGCGGCTGGAAAAGGATCTTCCAAGGATGGGACCAACGACAGCTAAAGAGATTCGTTCATCGTGACAGAAGAGCAACCCTTCCGCATATTGCACCAGATTTCAACGCTGGGTCATCAACAAGTGTCAGCGTGCGATTCGTTCAACGAAACATCATAGATATGGTCTTTCCGAGCCGAAGGTCGACTCGTGTATCCTTGACGACTGCATGACACCAAGTTTTACGTCTCGCCTGACCCATCAACACCGACATTTGACTGTTGATGATTGTGAACATGTTGCCTGGTCGGACGAGTCTCGTTCCAAATTGTGTGAAGCGGATGGACGTGTACGGGTATGGAGGCAACCCCACGAATCCATGGATCCTGCATGTCAGCAGGAGACTGTTCAAGCTGGTGGAGGCCCTGTAACGGTGTGGAGCGAGTGCAGGTGGACCGACTGGGACCCCTGGTACGTCTAGATACGACTCTGACAGGTGGCACCTGCGTAAACATCCTGTCTGATGACCTGCATCCATTCATGTCGATTGTGCATTCCAGCAGGACAATGCGACAGTCCACCAGTCCATAATTGCTACAAATGGTTCCAGGAACATTCTTTTAAGTTTGAACACTTCCTCTGGCCATCAGACTCCCCAGACATGAATATTATTGAGGATATCTGAGATGCCTTGCAACGTATTGTTCAGAAGAGATATCCACCTTCTCGTACTCTTACGGATTCATGGTGTCACTTCCCTCAGTTCCTTCCAGGACTACTTCAGACATTAGTCGAAGCCATGCCACGTCGTGTTGCGGCACTTCTGCGTGCTCGCGGGGGCACTACATGGTATTAGACAGGTGTACCTGCCTAATATATACACTCCTGGAAATTGAAATAAGAACACCGTGAATTCATTGTCCCAGGAAGGGGAAACTTTATTGACCCATTCCTGGGGTCAGATACATCACATGATCACACTGACAGAACCACAGGCACATAGACACAGGCAACAGAGCATGCACAATGTCGGCACTAGTACAGTGTATATCCACCTTTCGCAGCAATGCAGGCTGCTATTCTCCCATGGAGACGATCGTAGAGATGCTGGATGTAGTCCTGTGGAACGGCTTGCCATGCCATTTCCACCTGGCGCCTCAGTTGGACCAGCGTTCGTGCTGGACGTGCAGACCGCGTGAGACGACGCTTCATCCAGTCCCAAACATGCTCAATGGGGGACAGATCCGGAGATCTTGCTGGCCAGGGTAGTTGACTTACACCTTCTAGAGCACGTTGGGTGGCACGGGATACATGCGGACGTGCATTGTCCTGTTGGAACAGCAAGTTCCCTTGCCGGTCTAGGAATGGTAGAACGATGGGTTCGATGACGGTTTGGATGTACCGTGCACTATTCAGTGTCCCCTCGACCATCACCAGTGGTGTACGGCCAGTGTAGGAGATCGCTCCCCACACCATGATGCCGGGTGTTGGCCCTGTGTGCCTCGGTCGTATGCAGTCCTGATTGTGGCGCTCACCTGCACGGCGCCAAACACGCATACGACCATCATTGGCACCAAGGCAGAAGCGACTCTCATCGCTGAAGACGACACGTCTCCATTCGTCCCTCCATTCACGCCTGTCGCGACACCACTGGAGGCGGGCTGCACGATGTTGGGGCGTGAGCGGAAGACGGCCTAACGGTGTGCGGGACCGTAGCCCAGCTTCATGGAGACGGTTGCGAATGGTCCTCGCCGATACCCCAGGAGCAACAGTGTCCCTAATTTGCTGGGAAGTGGCGGTGCGGTCCCCTACGGCACTGCGTAGGATCCTACGGTCTTGGCGTGCATCCGTGCGTCGCTGCGGTCCGGTCCCAGGTCGACGGGCACGTGCACCTTCCGCCGACCACTGGCGACAACATCGATGTACTGTGGAGACCTCACGCCCCACGTGTTGAGCAATTCGGCGGTACGTCCACCCGGCCTCCCGCATGCCCACTATACGCCCTCGCTCAAAGTCCGTCAACTGCACATACGGTTCACGTCCACGCTGTCGCGGCATGCTACCAGTGTTAAAGACTGCGATGGAGCTCCGTATGCCACGGCAAACTGGCTGACACTGACGGCGGCGGTGCACAAATGCTGCGCAGCTAGCGCCATTCGACGGCCAACACCGCGGTTCCTGGTGTGTCCGCTGTGCCGTGCGTGTGATCATTGCTTGTACAGCCCTCTCGCAGTGTCCGGAGCAAGTATGGTGGGTCTGACACACCGGTGTCAATGTGTTCTTTTTTCCATTCCCAGGAGTGTATAATATCAAATTAATTTAACCTTGCTTGTTTCAGAATGAATGACTATAAATTAATAATTAGAAGAAAGGTCAGCGTTGGCCGTAATTTTGCTGATTTGTTAACAGCAAAATCGATTTTCAAACAAGTAATGATCATCTTCAATGCTGGAAGTTAAAAATTTTTACGTAGTGATCAGTGAATAAGAAACAAAAGACGACAAATACACCAGAATATAAACCAACTGTTGGTAAGAAGATACCTTTAGCGTACAAATTAAAGCTCGTAGGCACTGGTGTCTAATTATTAGCAGAAACTGCCTGTTTCTTAGTCTTAAGCTTCTCCAATGCAAAGACAAACTGCAATCCTTGACACCAAGTCGCGTACATAAAATCAGGTGCAAGAACTGCGCAAAAGTTTATGCTGGTCAATCAGGCAGACGTGTGGCGCACAAGTTATCTGACCATTAGAGAAGTTTCCTCAAGTACCATGGCAGTTATTCCTTGAAGTCTTAACGCATTTCTTATCCCGTCCCTTCTTCTTGCCAGTGCATGAGTTATGGTCCTCTCTCCGACGATTCAGCGGAGAACTTCATCTACATCAGCATCTAAATCTACATTGACATTCTGCAAATCACTCTAAGTGCCTGGCAGGCTAACTATTATTCCACTCGAGAACAGCGCGCCAGAAAAACGAACATTTATATCTTCCCGCGTGAGCTCTGATTTCCATTAATTTATTATCATAGACGTTTCTCCCTATGTAGGTCGGCATCAACAAAATATTTTCGCATTCGGAGGAGAAAGCTGGTGATAATTTGGTGAGGAGATTCCACAGCAACGAAAAACGCCTTTATTTTAATGATTTACACCCCAAACCCTCTGTCATGTCCGCGAAACTATCTCCCCTATTTCTAGATGATACAAAATGTGCTGCGCTTCTTTGAACTTTCTCGATGTACTCTGTTAATCCTACCTGGTAAGGATTCACACCTCGCAGCAGTATTCCAAAAGAGGACGGACAAGTGTAGTGTAGGCAGTCTCTTTAATAGACCTGTCACATCTTATGTTATGCCAATAAAACGCAGTCTTTGGTTCGCCGACAAAATTTTCTGTGTGTTCTTCTCACGGCGTTGTTCGTAAGTGTAATTCCAAGGTACTTAGTTGAATTTATGGCCTTTAGATTTGATTGATTTATCGTGTACCCGAAGTTTAACGGATTCCTTTTAGCACTCATGTGTATTACCTCACAGTTTTCATTATTCAGGGTTAATCTCCAATTTTAGCACTATAAAGATATCCTTCCCCCATGAACCATGGACCTTGCCGTTGGTGGGAAGGCTTGCGTGCCTCAGCGATACAGATGGCCGTACCGTAGGTGCAACCACAACGGAGGGGTATCTGTTGAGAGGCCAGACAAACATGTGGTTCCTGAAGAGGGGCAGCAGCCTTTTCAGTAGTTGCAGGGGCAACAGTCGGGATGATTGACTGATCTGGCCTTGTAACATTAACCAAAACGGCCTTGCTGTGCTGGTACTGCGAATGGCTGAAATCAAGGGGAAACTACAGCCGTAATTTTTCCCGAGGACATGCAGCTTTGGGTAAAATATTCCGGAGGTAAAATAGTCCCCCATTCGGATCTCCGGGCGGGTACTACTCAAGAGGACGTCGTTATCAGGAGAAAGAAAACTGGCATTCTACGGATCGGAGCGTGGAATGTCAGATCCCTTAATCGGGCAGGTAGGTAAGAAAATTTAAAAAGGGAAATGGATAGGTTAAAGTTAGATATAGTGGGAATTAGTGAAGTTCGGTGGCAGGAGGAACAAGACTTTTGGTCAGGTGATTACAGATTTATAATTACAAAATCAAATAGGGGTAATGCAGGAGTAGGTTTAATAATGAATAAAAAAATAGGAGTGCGGGTTAGCTACTACAAACAGTATAGTGAACGCATTATTGTGGCCAAGATAGACACAAAGCCCATGCCTACTACAGTAGTACAAGTTTATATGCCAACTAGATCTGCAGATGATGAAGAAATTGATGAAATGTATGACGAGATAAAAGAAATTATTCAGGTAGTGAAGGGAGACGAAAATTTAATAGTCATGGGTGACTGGAATTCGTCAGTAGGAAAAGGGAGAGAAGGAAACATAGTAGGTGAATATGGATTGGGGGGAAGAAATGAAAGAGGAAGCCGCCTTGTAGAATTTTGCACAGGGCATAACTTAATCATAGCTAACACTTGGTTCAAGAATCATAAAAGAAGGTTGTATACCTGGAAGAATCCTGGAGATACTAAAAGGTATCAGATAGATTATATAATGGTAAGACAGAGATTTAGGAACCAGGTTTTAAATTGTAAGACATTTCCAGGGGCAGATGTGGATTCTGACCACAATATATTGGTTATGAACTGCAGATTGAAACTGAAGAAACTCCAAAAAGGTGGGACTTTAAGGAGATGGGACCTGGATAAACTGAAAGAACCAGAGGTTGTAGAGAGTTTCAGGGAGAGCATAAGGGAACAATTGACAGGAATGGGGGAAAGATATACAGTAGAAGAAGAATGGGTAGCTCTGAGGGATGAAGTAGTGAAGGCAGCAGAGGATCAATAAAAAGACGAGGGCTAATAGAAATCCTTGGGTAACAGAAGAAATATTGAATTTAATTGATGAAAGGAGAAAATATAAAAATGCAGTAAATGAAGCAGGCAAAAAAGGAATACAAACTTCTCAAAAATGAGATCGACAGGAAGTGCAAAATGGCTAAGCAGGGATGGCTGGAGGACAAATGTAAAGATGTAGAGGCTTGTCTCACTAGGGGTAAGATAGATACTGCCTACAGGAAAATTAAAGAGACCTTTGGAGAGAAGAGACCCACTTGTATGAATATCAAGAGCTCAGATGGCAACCCAGTTCTAAGCAAAGAAGGGAAGGAAGAAAGGTGGAAGGAGTATATAGAGGGTTTATACAAGGACGATGTACTTGAGGACAATATTATGGAAATGGAAGAGGATGTAGATGAAGATGAAATGGGAGATAAGATACTCCGTGAAGTGTTTGACAGAGCACTGAAAGACGTGAGTCGAAACAAGGCCCCGGGAGTAGACAACATTTTATTAGAACTACTGACAGCCTTGGGAGAGCCAGTCATGACAAAACTCTACCATCTGGTGAGCAAGATGTATGAGACAGGCGAAATACCCACAGACTACAAGAAGAATATAATAATTCCAATCCCAAAGAAAGCGGGTGTTGACAGATGTTAAAATTACCGAACTATCAGTTTAATAAGTCACAGCTGCAAAATACTAACGCGAATTCTTTACAGACGAATGGAAAAACTGGTAGAAGCGGACCTCGGGGAAGGTCAGTTTGGATTCCGCAGAAATGTTGGAACACGTGAGGCAATACTAACCTTACGACTTATCTTAGAAGAAAGATTAAGAAAAGGCAAACCTACGTTTCTAGCATTTGTAGACTTAGAGAAAGCTTTTGACAACGTTAACTGGAATACTCTCTTTCAAATTCTGAAGGTGGCAGGGGTAAAATACAAGGAGCGAAAGGCTATTTACAATTTGTACAGAAACCAGATGGCAGTTATAAGAGCCGAGGGGCATGAAAGGGAAGCAGTGGTTGGGAAAGGAGTGAGACAGGGTTGTAGCCTCTCCCCGATATTATTCAATCTGTATATTGACTGATGATGGTCGAAGTAGAGAGGATATAAAATGTAGACTGGCAATGGCAAGGAAATCGTTTCTGAAGAAGAGAAATTTGTTAACATCGAGTATAGATTTAAGTGTCAGGAAGTCGTTTCTGAAAGTATTTGTATGGAGTGTAGCCATGTATGGAAGTGAAACATGGACGATAAATAGTTTGGACAAGAAGAGAATAGAAGCTTTCGAAATGTGGTGCTACAGAAAAATGCTGATGATTAGGTGGGTAGATCACGTAACTAATGAGGAGGTATTGAATAGGATTGGGGAGAAGAGAAGTTTGTGGCACAACTTGACTAGAAGAAGGGATCGGTTGGTAGGACATGTTTTGAGGCATCAAGGGATCACAAATTTAGCATTGGAGGGCAGCGTGGAGGGTAAAAATCGTAGAGGGAGATCAAGAGATGAATACACTAAGCAGATTCAGAAGGATGTAGGTTGCAGTAGGTACTGGGAGATGAAGAAGCTTGCACAGGATAGAGTAGCATGGAGAGCTGCATCAAACCAGTCTCAGGACTGAAGACCACAACAACAACAACAGGTATCCTTCCTAAATCGTTTTGCGCCGGCCGCGGTGGTCTAGCGGTTCTTGGCGCTCAGTCCGGAACCACGCGACTGCTACGGTCGCAGGTTCGAATCCTGCCTCGGGCATGGATGTGTGTGATGTCCTTAGGTTAGTTAGGTTTAAGTAGTTCTAAGTTCTAGGGGACTGATGACCACAGATGTTAAGTCCCATAGTGCTCAGAGCCATTTGAACCATTTTTGAATCGTTTTGCACTTTGTTTTCATCTTCTGATGACTTTACTACACTATAAACGACAGCATAATCCGCAAACAACCTAAGTCTGCAACTTAGATTGTCTCAAAAAACATTTATAATGATAGGGTATAGCAGAGGGCATATAACACGAACGCCAGAGATTATTTCTCTTTTACTCGACCATTTCCCGTCAGTTACTACGAACTGTCACTTCTCTGAGAGGAAATCACGAATCCAGTCACATAAATGAGACAATATTCCATAAGCATACAATTTGATTAAATGTCGCTTGTGAGGTACAGTGTCCAAAGTCTTCTGGAAGTCTAGGAATACGGTATCGTTTTGAAATCCCTTTTCAATAGCACTCCGCTCTTGATGTGGGTAAAGAGCTAGCTGTGTTTAAGAAGAACAATGTTCTCTAAATCCGTGCTGACTGTGTGTGAATAGACCGTTCTCTTCGAGGTAATTCATAATGTTCGAACGCAATACATGTTCCAAAATCCTGCTGCATGTTGACGCTAACGACAGGGGCCTGTAATTTATGGGATTACTACTATTGCCTTTCCTGAATACTCGTGTCACCTGTGCGCGACTTCCCAGTATTTGGGTACGGAACTTTCGTCGAGCAAGCGTGTGTGTGTGTGTGTGTGTGTGTGTGTGTGTGTGTGTGTGTGTGTGTGTGTTTGTTCGGTATGGAGCAGTCGCATCAGTATACTCTGTAAGGACCCTAGTTGGTATACAATGTGGTCTGGAAGATTTGCTACTTCGAGGCTGTTTTCTTCTGAGTTACTCATGTTAGCAACTGTACTTGATTTGAATTCTGGAACATTTACCTCGTCTGCTTTGGTGAAGGAATTTAGTGTTTAACGTTTAGTAACCCTGCTTTAGCAGCACTAACATTTGTAGTATGTCTATCGATGACGCACAGGGAAGGCATTGATTGTGTCTTTCCGCTAGCATTGTATTGTATTGTATTGTACGGAACCGGGGACCTAGAAACGACGGAGGGACTTCGTCCCCGCTGTAGCCCGCAGTGGTTCAAATGGCTCAAATGGCTCTGAGCACTATGGGACTTAACATCTGTGGTCATTAGTCCCCTAGAACTCAGAACTACTTAAACCTAACCAACCTAAGGACATCACACACATCCATGCCCGAGGCAGGATTCGAACCTGCGACCGTAGCGGTCGCGCGGCTCCGGACTGAGCGCCCGCAGTGGTACGCAACCCCACAACAGGCTATAGCAGTCCACTTACCCCACCGCCGCCCCACACAATTTTGGGGTTCAGCCCCCTGTGGACAAACCCCCCGCCCCGGGAACGTCTCATACCAGACGAGTGTAACCCCTATGTTTGCGTGGTAGAGTAATTACGGTGTACGCGTACGTGGAGAAAGTGTTTGGCAGCAATCGCCGACATAGTGTAACTGAGGCGGATTAAGGGGAACCAACGCGCATTCGACGAGGCAGATGGAAAACCGCCCTAAAACCATCCACAGGCTGGCCGGAACACCGGACCTCGACACAAATCCGCCGGGCGGATTCGTGTCGGGGACCGGCACGCCTTCCCGCCCGGAAAGCAGTGCATTAGACCACACGGTTAACTGGGCGGGCTTCAGCTAGCATACTTTACATACGGCCAGAATCTCTTTGTAATTTTGGCCACGTTTCGAGATAAAGTTTCGTTTGTGGAAACTATTTCAAGCACCTCGCATTGGAGTATTTTCTTAAAAATTTTCATCCCCTACTGCACTCCCTTAGGGGTTCAATTTCCAGAAGCACTGAAACACATATTTCTTCATTTCTGATGGAGAAGTCAATATCCGCTGTCATAAATGTAGTTGTTTGGTAACTATTTATGTTCAAGAAAACTTTGACCCACTGTTTTACCCTCTTAGTGGTTGAATTTCCAAAAATGCTGAAATACGTATTTTTTATTTTCTGACTGAAAAACCAAATATCAATTTTCGTAGGTTTAACTTCAAAATTGCTTCAATAGAAACATTTTTCAATAAAAAAAGCCCTTCATCCCCTATTTCTCCCCATTAGGGCTGGAATTTGAAAAATCCCTTCGTAAACGACGCCTACAGTATAATATCCCCACGTTCTACAAATTTCACGTTTCTGTACTTAGCGGTTTGGGCTGGGCGATGGTGAGTCAATCAGGACACTGCCTTTTATGCATAGAGAAGTGGTCTCTACATTTGTTTAAATGGATGCACATTAATAATTGGTTCCTTGCTTATGAAATATTGAATTGGGTATGATGCCATCCGTTTTTGGCATTTTTATAATGGTTCGTGATTTCCTTTTGTTTTTAAAAGAGTTCTTAAAAATGTTTCAAGTTTTTAAAATTTACTTAAAATTGTATTTGCTTAAAAATCTACAGTTTTCTTAAGTTCCCCTTTTAAATAAATTTACAGGCTTGGTTTAAAATAACAGACTCTTTCAGAAATGACTGAACCAGTGTACTGAGCTGTAAAACGTGTATTTTCTTGCTCATTCATCTGAGAGATATACTGTTTGATAGTATTAACTGTTAAGTGTGTTTATTACTGGCGTGTACAAGCTGGGTGCTGTTTGAAGTAGAGACTGTTAACTATTTTTTTTTGGTTCTATGGACTCAGAAGCCACGACACGCAGATCCCCATGTCCTTTTATCACATTTTACCGTTGCCTCGAATATGCTACTTTATCACATGGTGCATTGTCGTGCTAACACAAAAATCATCTCTCAGAAATGCTCCTCAAATGTACACAGTAACTGTAGTGTAAAATGTGTTGTTATCCTTCCACATTCTTCGTTTTCATGACCACGAAAAAATCCCGTATACCGTATAACACTATCCACTCCGTAATTCACTGTTGGCACTACAATTGTGGTAGGTTAAGTTCTCAAGGAATTCGCCAAACGAAAACTTTCCCAATGGATTGCCACAGATTATAGCGTGATTCATCACTCCAAATCATTCGTTTGCCGTCACTCACTATCCAGTGGGATCGCTCAAGTGTTGCTCAGAATTGACAACAGAAATGGGTGGTTTTTGAGGACCTGTTCGACCATTCTACCTCATTCTTTTTAACCTCCTATACACAGTGATTGTGCTAACTGGCATGCTGGTAACACATTGGAACTCACGAGTGACTTTTTCCGCTGATTTCATGCTACAGACCCTTCCCAATGCTTGATGGTACCTCTACTTGAGTACATCTAAATATTCAAATGTGTGTGAAATCTTATGGGAATTAACTGCCAAGGTCATCAGTCCCTAAGCTTATACACTACTTGACCTAAATTATCCTAAGGACAAACACACACACGCATGCCCGAGGGATGACACGAACCTCCGCCGGGACCAGCCGCACAGTCCATGACTGCAGTGCCTAGACCGCTCTGCCAATCCCGCGCGGCTTGAGTACATCTACATCTACATCTACATGGATACGCTGCAAATCACATTTAATTGCCTGGCAAGGGGGTTCATCGAACCACGTTCACAATTCTCTATTATTCCAATTTCGTATAGCGCGCGCAAAAAAGGAACACTTATACCTTTCCGTGCGAGCTCTGATTTCCCTCATTTTATTATGGTGCTCATTACTCCCTATGTAGGTCGGCGTCAACAAAATATTTTCGCATTCGGAGGAGAAATTTGGTCATTGAAATTTAGTAAGAAGATTCCATCTTTGTTTTAATGGTGTCCACCCCAGATCCTGTATCATTTTAGTGACACTCTCTCCCCTATTCGTGATGCCTTCCTTTGAACATTTTCGATGTACTCCGTCAATCCTATATGGTAAGGATCCCACACCGCGCAACCGTATTCTAAAAGAGTACGGACAAGCGTAGTGTAGGTAGTCTCTTTAGTAGATCTGTTACATTTTCTAAGTGTCCTGCCAATAAAACGCAGTCTTTGGTTATCCTTCGTCACAACATTTCCTATGTGTATATTCCAATTTAAGTTGTTCGTAATTGTAACTCCTAGGTATTTAGTTGAATTTAAGGCCTTTAGATCTATTTGATTGATCGTATACCCTAAGTAGTGACGTCTGTCTGGCGTCGGTTAGTCTGTGCTTGTTCTTCCGTGTTTCCACTTCACAATCACATCATCAGCAGAGAACTTGGGCAGCTTTTTTTTTTTCATGAGTCATCACTCTTCTGACTGGTTGGTTCGGCCCACGAGTTCCTCTCATGTGCCAAAATTTTCATCTCAGAATAGCACTTGAAACCTACGTCCTCAATTATTTGCTGGATATATTCCAATCTATGTCTTCTTCTATATTTATTACCCTCGACAGCATCCTCTAGTACCATGGAAGTTTCTTCCTGATGTCTTAACAGATATCCTATCATCTTGTCCCTTATTCTTGTCAGCGCTTTCCATATATTTATCTCCCCATCGATTCTGCGGAGAACCACCTCATTACTTACTTTATCAGTCACCTAATTTTCAGCATTCTTTTGTAGCTCCACATCTCATACGTTTCTATTCTCTTCGGTTCCGGTTTTCCCACTGTCCATGTTTCATTACCATACAATGTTGTGCTCCAAACGTACGTTCTCAGAAATTTATTCGGTAGTAGTAGACTTCTCTTGGCCAGGAATGCCCTTTTTGCCAGTGCTAGTCTGTTTTGATGTCTTAGTTCCCACTGATCAGAATTGATTATATCTACTTCGTAACCATCAGTCCTGACGTTAAGTTGCTGGATCTTCTCATTTATGCTACTTCTCAATATTTTCTTCTTTCTTCGATTTATTCTCAATCGATATTCTGTACTCATCTGACTGTTCATTCCACTCAGTAGATCATTTAATTCTTCTTCACTTTCACTCAGGATAGCAATGTCATTAGCGTTTCATATCATTGATATCGTTCCACTTTGAATTTAATTCCACTCTAGAATCTTTGCTTTTTTGATGTACAGACTGAACAGTAGGGCCGAAAGACTACATCCTTTGTTACACGCTTTTTAACCCTAGAACTTCGTTCTTGGTCGTCCACTCTTGTTATTCCCTCTTGGCTCTTGTATATATTGTATATTACCCATTTTTCTCTATATCTTACACCTATTTTACTCGGAAATTCGAAAAACTTGCACCGTTTGATATTGGCAAACGGTTTTTCCAGGTCGACAAATCCTATGATCGTGTCTTGATTTTACTTCAGTCTTGCTTCCATTATCAATCTTAACGTCAGAACAGCCTCTCTGGTTCCTTTACCTTTCCTAAAGCCAGACATTGTCATCTAACAGACCCTCAATTTTATTTTCCATTCTTCTGCGTATTATTGTTGTCACCAACTCGGAGGCGGGTCCTGATAACCTGACTGTGTGATAATTCTCTCACTTGTCAACTCTTTGGGCGGCTTTAGAAGGCTTGAAATGTCCATGATGGATTTGTTTCTCAGGTGACACCCACTCACTGAGCTGTCCTAACCAACACTGTCTGCCGGCCGCTGGTGGCCGAGCGGTTCTAGGCGCTTCAGTCTGGAACCGCGCGACCGCTACGGTCGCAGGTTCGAATCCTGCCTCGGGCATGGATGTGTGTGATGTCCTTAGGTTAGTTAGGTTTAAGTAGTTCTAAGTTCTAGGGGACTGATGACCTGAGATGTTAAGTCCCATAGTGCTCAGAGCCATTTGAACCATTTGAACCAACACTGTCTGCTGCTACTGCCTTTCTATTCATTTTATACTAGCAGCAGCTCCTGTCGTGACGTCCAGTGGTAAATCCCGAATTGCATGGGGTGCCGCGTGCTTTTGACGACATAGTGTACTTGGCCTCTTGAATTGTTATATGCGGAGTCATAAGCCTTCCCCGACTAAGCGAAGCTTGTATGCGAAGGATATTGAAGCGCCATTCAGGGGCTCAGTTACCTTAAATTAACGGACTAAAAACTTGAGAATAGTAACCCACTGTGCGCCGAGGTCCTTTCCTCTGCTGTTCGCATGTTACAGTCCAGCTTCCAACTGCGTGGAAACACCGGCTCTCTCTCTCTCTCTCTCTCACCCAAAGTCTGCCCACGCCAGTAAACTGGAAAAGAAGATAACTCAAACTTCCTTCCGGTAACCGGTGACCCGAGAAATCGTCTGATGTGCTCGTGTTGAAGTTTCGGTACAGAACCTGTTCGGTAAATTAATGGGCCTGCGCTTCGGCTGCGCACGGGGGGAAGCAACGAGTGCTCAAAGTGATTTCCGGAATGTAATCTTGGCAGACTTGGATAACGGATACTTTATAACTTTACCTAATTAGCAGCCACAGCCGCCAACTCGGGGCAAGACTTCTCTTTAAGGTAACAGAGCCCTCGGGGAAAAGAGGTGAACTGCTCCGTCAGGATTCAGGCAGCTGAACTTCGTCGACGACCCAATACTGCCAGTTAGCAGCCCGATGTTGGGAGGGGGAACACGCTCTCTCTTGGCAATAAATCAGCTACGTCTTACAGGAGACGAATAATGAATCAATGTAACAAATTAGTCTAATTGTTGATATTCGACGATGCATTTCGGAGTTTAAATCTCAGTTATCATATAAGTGAGGTGGACATAAGGATAAGGATATACAGATAAGGACCTCCAGACACTGGTGTGGTCCTAAACCCAATGAGCGACGACTGACATTACTTTTATAATGACTCATGTAGCTCTACTTGGCGGTCTCTTTAGATAAGTCCTCAGACATTCGCCGAGACACTGTGCTAGTACTGCCTGCTCAATGGAGTCATGTGTCTGACTGTATTCACGTTTGGAGGATGGTTGTCCACTTGGAAACTACACTACTGGCCATTACAATTTCTACACCACGAAGATGACATGCTACAGACGCGAAATTTAACCGACAGGAAGAAGATGCTTTGATATGCAAATTATTAGCTTTTCAGAGCATTCACACAAGGTTGGCGCCGGTGGCGACACCTAAAACGTGCTCACACGAGGAAAGTTTCCAACCGATTTCTCATACACAAACAGCAGTCGACCGGCGTTGCCGGGTGAAACGTTGTTGTGACGCCTCGTGTAAGGAGGAGAAATGCGTACCATCACGTTTCCGACTTTGGTAAAGGTCGGACTGTAGCCTATCTCTATTGCGGTTTATCGTATAGCGACATTACTCCTCCCGTTGGTTGAGATCCAATGAATGTTAGTAGAATATGCAATCGGTGGGTTCAGGAGGGTAATACGGAACGCCGTGCTGGATCCCAACGGCCTTGTATCACTAGCGATCGAGATGACAGGCATCTTATGCGCATGGCTGTAACGGATCGTGCAGCCACGTCTCGATCCCTGAGTCAACAGAAGGGGACTTTTGCAAGACAACAACCATCTGCACGAACAGTTCGACGACTTTTGCAGCAGCATGGACTATCAGCTCGGAGACCATGGCTGCGGTTACCCTTGACGCTGCATCACAGACGGGAGCGCCTGCGATGGTGTACTCAACGATGATCCTGGGTGCACGAATGGCAAAACGTCATTTTTTCGGATGAATCTAGGTTCTGTTTACAGCATCACGATGGTCGCATCCGTGTTTGGCGACATCGCGGTGAACGCGCATTGGAAGCGTGTATTCGTCATCGCCATACTGGCGTATGAACCGGCGTGATGGTATGGGGTGCCATTGGTTACACGTCTCGGTCACCTCTTGTTCGTACTGACGGCACTTTGAACAGTGGACGTTACATTTCAGATGTGTTACAACCCGTGGCTCTACCCTTCATTCGATACCTGCGAAACCCTACATTTCAGCAGGATAATATAAGACCGCATGTTGCAGGTCCTGTACGGGCCTTTCTGGTTACAGAAAATGTTCGACTGCTGCCCTGGTCATCACATTCTCCAGATCTCTCACCAATGAAAACATCTGGTCAATGGTGGCCGAGCAACTGGCTGGTCACAATACGCCAGTCACTACTCTTGATGAACTGTGGTATCGTGTTGAAGCCGCATGGGCAGCTGCACCTGTACACGCCATCCAATCTCTGTTTGACTCAATGCCCAGGCGTATCAAGGCCGTTATTACGGCCAGAGGTGGTTGGTCTGGGTACTGATTTTTCATGATCTATGCACCCAAACTGCGTGAAAATGTAATCACATGTCAGTTCTAGTATAATAGTTTTGTCCAATCAATACCCGTTTATCATCTGCATTTCTTCTTTGTGTTTCAATTTTAATGACCAGTATTGTACAATGAGGTTACAAACAACATGGGTAAGCGATAAGCTGGTATACAGAGGGCGGTAGTGTCGCGTACGAAAGGCGTAAAAGGGAAGTGCATTGGCGGAGCTGTCATTTGTACACGGGTAATTCATCTGAAAACGTTACCGACGACGGGAGTTAACAGATTTTGGACACGGAATGGCAGTTGGAGCTAGACGCATAGGACGTTCCATTTCGGAAATCGTTAGCGAATTCCGTCTTCCGAGATCGACAGTGTCAAGAGTGTCCCGAGAGTACAAAATTTCAGGAATTGCGTCTCAAATTGGTTCAAATGGCTCTGAGCACTATGGGACTTAACATCTGTGGTCATCAGTCCCCTAGAACTTAGAACTACTTAAACCTAACTAACCTAAGGACACTACACACATCCATGCCCGAGGCAGGATTCGAACCTGCGACCGCAGCAGTCGCGCGGTTCCGGACTGAGCGCCTATAACCGCTAGATCACCGCGGCCGGCATTGCGTCTCACCAAGGACAACGCAATGGCCGACGGTTTTCATTTAACGACCGTGAGCAGCGGCTTTTGCGTAGAGTAGATATTGCTAACAGACAAGCAAAACTGCGTGAAATAACCACAGAAAACAATGTGAGACGTACGGCGGACGTATCTGTTAGGACAGTACGGCAAAATTGGCTGTTAATGGGGTATGGTAGAAACCGACCACGACGACTCTCCTCGGCTCGTGACCATATCGTTAGAACAACAGACGACTACAAACCTTGGGCTGGTTAGATGAGTCCAGATTTCAGTTGGTAAATCTGATGGAAGGGTTAGACTGTGCCGCAGAGCCCATGAATCCATGGACCAAAGCCGGCCGCGGTGGTCTAGCGGTTCTAGGCGCTCAGTCAGGAACCGCGCGACTGCTACGGTCGCAGGTTCGAATCCCGCCTCGGGCATGGATGTGTGTGATGCCCTTAGGTTAGTTAGGTTTAAGTAGTTCTAAGTTCTAGGGGACTTATGACCACAGAGGTTGAGTCCCATAGCGCTCAGAGCCATTTGAACCATTTTTGAACCATGGACCAAAGTTGTCAGCGAGACACTATGCAAGCTGGTGGTGGCTCCAGAATGGTGTGGGCTGTGTTTACATGGAATGGACTGGGTCCTCGGTCCAACTGAACCAATCTTTGACTAGAAATGGTTATGTTCGGCTACTTGGAGACCATTTGCAGCCATTCCTTGATTTCATGTTCTCAAACAACGATGGAATTTTTATGGATGACAGTGTGCCATTTCACCGGGCCACAATTGTTAGCGATTGGTTTGAAGAACATTCTGGACAGTTGGAGCGAATGATTTGGCCTCACGTATCACCCGACATCTGTCCCATCGAGCATTTATGAGACATAATCGAGAGGCCATTTCGTGCACATAATGCTGCACCGGCAACACTTTAGCAATTATGAGCGGCTACAGACACAACGTGGCTCATTATTTCTGCAGGGGACTGCCAACAATTTCTCGAGTCCATGCCACGTCGAGTTGCTGCACTACGCAAAACGGGGTCCGACACGATATTAGTAAGTAACCCATGACTTTTGTCACTTCACTATATGCTGACTGAGACGACACGCTTGTACTGCAGCTGCGTAGTCGCACCATCTGGTGACGAAAATGAAAAGAAGACCTGGTACATAAAATTCGCTAGCTACCTCCCCATCGGACCCCCCCTCAGATTTAGTTATAATTTGGCACAGTGGATAGGCCTTGAAAAACTGAACACAGATCAATCGAGAAAACAGGAAGAAGTTGTGGGGAACTATGAAAAAATAAGCAAAATATACAAACTGAGTAGTACATGCCAAGACAGGCAACATCAAGGATAGTGTGACACCAGGAGTGCCGTGGTCCCGTGGTTAGCGTGAGCAGCTGCCGAACAAGAGGTTCTTGGTTCAAGTCTTCCCTCCGGTAAAAAGTTTAAATTTTTATTTTCAGACAATTATCAGAGTTCAGGCACTCACACAAAATCAATTTCGCTCTCCAAAATTCCAGGACATGTTCAGATTTGCTTGGACATATGCAGGATTTGACGGTCTACACACGGAAAAATTTGAAAACGTTAAAAACATATGTTTTGACATAGCACAGAGAAAACTGTGCGACTGTGAAACTGTTGCATTCATTTGTTACAGTTTATGTGACACACTCTTATGTTTTCATCACTTTTTTGGAAGTTATTATTACATCCACAAGAAAACCCAAATCGGGCAAGGTAGAAGAATCTTTTTACCCATTCGCCAAGTGTGCAAGTTAGGTGGGTCGACAACATATTCTTGTCATGTGACGCACATGCCGTCACCAGTGTCGTATAGAACATATCAGACGTGTTCTCCTGGATCAAATGTTTTCGGTTCCCATTGGAGAGGCACGTCCTTTCGTCTACTAATCGCACGGTTTTGCGGTGCGGTCGCAAAACACAGACACTAAAAGTTATTACAGCGAACAGAAACGTCAATGAACGAACGGACAGATCATAACTTTGCAAAACTAAAGCAAGTAAACTTTTCGCTCAAGGGTAGACTTGAACCAAGGACCTCTCGCTCCGTAGCTGCTCACGCTAACCACGGGACCATGGCGCTCCTGTGCCTACGTTAACCTTTATGTTGCTTATGCTGCCCATGGACTACTCAGTTTGTATATTTTGCTTATTTTTTTCATAGTTACACACAACTTCTTCCTGTTTTCTCGATTGATCTGTGTTCAGTTTTTCAAAGCCTATCCACTGTGCCAAATTATAAATAAATCTGAGGGGGGTGCGGTGGGGAGGTTCCCTTGTTAGAGAAGACAGTGTTCCACTGCTCTTATACAGTTCAGAAAAGACATCTTAAGACAGCCAGAAGCTGTTATGTTAATAACAAATTTTCCTGTTTTCCATCATGCTTATTCACATTGAAATTAGTTGTGTGATGATCTTCTGTGCAAGATCACAGCTCTACGACTTGCATGCAGCAGCCCCACTAGCTAGCTGAGCACACGCTGACCACTAACGGTGGATTCCAGAACAGACACTAGTTTATTCGATCCTTCAATACCACGCTGCCTCTTCGGCAACTTCCACTGTACTGATAATCTTCAACTCTTCACTGCGTTGATGTCTCAGTTTTAACCAGTTAGGTGGAAGTATAACACAGTATGCTGTTTAAATATATAGGAGAGATCATCCAACCATCAGGGCTGAACACAATAGTCAACCAAGAAAAAATCTCAAAATTACCGAAAGCGAATAAGCTCACGAGTAGTCAACTACAATAAAAATTCTGTCAGAGTAAAACTAAAGCTTTACAACACAGTAGCTGTTCAAACAAATGGTTCAAATGGCTCTGAGCACTATGGGACTCAGCTGCTGTGGTCATAAGTCCCCTAGAACTTAGAACTACTTAAACCTAACTAATCTAAGGACAGCACACAACACCCAGCCATCACGAGGCAGAGAAAATCCCTGACCCCGCCGGGAATCGAACCCGGGAACCCGGGCGTGGGAAGCGAGAACGCTACCGCACGACCACGAGATGCGGGCACAGTAGCTGTACCGGAAGCAATATGCGCTGCAGAAACTACGGTATTTCGTAAGAGAAAATGAAAGGCAGAAAAGAAAAATTCTCAGAACAATATTCGGACGTTTTTCGTGAAGGAATTTGGATAACAACAAATAGACATAAACGGTAACAGACTCCTGTAGAAAAAGAAGGATGAAATTCTACGGACATGTCCATATCTACAGGATGAACAATAACAGGCTTACAAGGAAAATCTTCGAGGTAGGAAATACTAGCGAAGACAAAATCGATCATTGAACGATAACAAGACATTAAATAAGTGGGAATCACAGAAAATAATGCAAGCAATCGAGAATAGGTCAGAAACATTCACTTAAGGACTAAAGAGAACAGGAAATAAATGGTTTGAAAAACGCAAGGAAGAACAGCGCGAAAGAATAAAGAGAATTTCGGAAGAACAGGGGAAGGAGAACAAAATTAGTAAGATAAGTTAAAACGCTCCCTTAAAATGGAATGAAATAAAGAAAAAATATTATTTTAGAGCCTACAAATATTCTGTAACAGTTTGGTTACACGGGGAGTTTCAAAAACATTCACTCGATTTCTCTTGTATGTACTACGTAAATGAAAACCGAACCTTCGGATGAATTTTATACTGCGCACAGAAACTGCTAGTTTAGCTTGGCGCCAGTTTACCGGTAGGGGTCTCTCTAGCGCGATTACCTCGCTCGCTTGTCCATTACTGAATGTAAATAGGGCTGAAATGACGATAACACAACAACAAAAGATGTTGTTTTTTTTTTTTTTGACTGATTGGTGTAGTTTTTATTCGAAGTCTGCAACTGCAGCTTCTACAGCTCAGAGCGTTCTAAAATGGCACCAGCATTGTGAAGACACTGGTTCTTTATGTAACAGGAAGTTGCCAGGTTGCTTCCGTGTGCTCGTACAAGACGAAGGGCACAATCGACACAAATGTACGCATAGTCCACCCGTCGTGTCATCCAAGAGTTATGCAGTCATCAAGCGTCGAACTTGCTTGCTTTGTGGCGGTGTTTGCGTTTCTAATGAAATGCAATTCAGTTGTTACGACAAGGTAATACCCAACATCTAATTACCACAATGAGGCTATGTTGATGAAATTTTGTCGGTCTTGTCATTGATCATCGGTCTCTAAGCGCGTGTGGTGCTGAAAATTTCAGTTAATTGTTTTCTTTTTTTTTTTTTCACAGGGAGTGCCAGAAGTTACAGGTGCTTAACAGGTGGAAATTAAAGCTAGTAGTGTGATAAAACTCCTGCATTTGATGAGTGACCGTGCAATCCATGATGAGATGTCGGCTGTTTATGGAAATGATGGTCCTTCTTCTGACAACATTGTGAGGTGGAAAGGGAATCTCCAGAGTGGTCGTCAATGGAAGATGATGAGGTCACTGTGAAGAATGTGAAGCGTTTAATTCTGGAGCACAAACAAGCAACCATCCAAAAGACATAACTGGGACTCATCCCAGTTATGGTGGTATGTGGAATTATTCATGACAAACTGCATATGTCTAAGGTGTCTGCACAGTGGTTCCACGTTTATTAACCTCTACCACGCTGTTGGACTAGAAGATGGTTTTCTTTTGTTATCTGGTAGTCATGTATGAATTGTGAATCCGTCAGTGTGATCCACAGACAAAAACCGTGACTTTGCAAAAACAGACATAATGTCTGCATGGATACCGCAGTCACTTTTTATGCAATGTTACTTGTAATCCGCATTGATTGCAAAATATTTATTCACATGACCGGTTTCGGTTCCTCTAGAACCATCTTCAGAACTGCATTTTCGGTTACAGGAGTACCCCGTCAACATTCAGCAACTTTTACATGCTGCGTCACAGCAGATGGTTCAAGAGGAACTGAAACCTGTCACGTGAATAAATACGATTTGCACTCAAGACGGATTATAAGTAACACAGCATAAAAACCGTGACCATGGAGTGGAAGCATGCCGTTTGTACCTCCTTGCAAAAAGGCGAAAATGCAAAAATCAGCTGAAAAGGTTATGCTTTCAGTTTTTGGAGCTGTCGTGGAGTCATCCTGATATATTTCGTTGTCAAGTGCCAAACCATCACTAGCAGGTACTACAGCATTATTCTAGACAAGATAAGAGAAGCCCTTATCAGGAAACGCTTCGGCTGACGGTGCACCAGCTCATTCACCTAAAGTTACAGTTGACATAACGAGGTTGTTTGGGTTAGAGATCTTGCAGCACCCACCTTATTCTCTCGACCTCGCACCGAGTGAGTTTTTCTTATTTCCAGAAATGAACAATCCGTGGCGTGACCGCTGATGGGGCAGTACACATGACGGCACTACTGATGTGGAAGAGTGGTTGAAGGCAAAATCTGCAAACTGCTACAGTCACGGAATTCGGAACCTCAAGAAACGTTGAGATAAGTGTATAAGTCTGGATGGTGATTACGCAGAGAAAAATTAACAACGACAAAGTAACAAGCTCTTTATCACGTTTTTTAAGAGTGGTGATTAGAACTTTACCACGCCCCCTCACACAAGTGCTTCATGATGGTGACAAACAACAATGAGTAGAATTTCATGAATTCATTAAGAGCGTGGAGGTGGAGAGTTCAAATGGTTCAAATGGCTCTGGGCACTATGGGACTTATCTGCTGTGGTCATCATTCCCCTAGAACTTAGAACTACTTAAACCTAACTAACCTACGGACATCGCACACACCCATGCCCTAGGCAGGATTCGAACCTGCGATCACAGCGGTCGCGCGGTTCCAGACTGTAGCGCCTAGAACCGCTCGACCACTCCGGCCGGCAGGAGGTGGAAAGTAACAATTTCGTTTTACGTTTAGTGTTCGGTGATATGGCTAAGTTCCATTCAAGAGGCAAGATCCTAAGCTAACCGTTATATTCAAACTTTGACTTAGATGCTCAAATGCTCAACAAAATCTTAAAACAACTTTCGAAATGTATTACAGCCATTTTTCAGGCTAGACTCTTTGATAATACTGACTAGACTGAGTGAACGTGGTTAAACTTTCGCAAGCGCGACGTAAATTACATTGCATGTTTCTGAAGAAAATATATTATTGAATATTGGCAGGGAATTCTGAAAATCTAAAGAATACTTCGTTTAAGGTAGCCCATCTTGTAGACGAACAAACGCAAATGTAACTGCAAACTGTGACCTGGAATTAAGTACCCAAGAAAATGAACTTTTCAACTCTAATGCTTATCGACGAAATTTCGTGTAAGACTGATCCGACAAAAGTCGATGCCAGTGCAACTGCATACAGCCAAAGCCTGCAAAAGCACTATTTCTCGTGGAGTTCAAAATATTACGCAAAATAAAAGAATAACCTGAGGCGGTACAAGACGGGTGCAGTGCCAATAAATCGAACAAAGTGGTATAAACTGCCCAGTACTAATCGTGAATGTGCACAACCATGTGGTTTTATAAACACACAAAGCGAAATTTTTAATATGATGAAGAGGCGAATGCTGATTCTTTTGCAAATACGATGTAATAACACAGTATAGGCAGCTCTATATGGCCGAGTACGAATCTATTATTGCATAACAATCATAATATCTCTAGTTTATAACACGAGCAAGGAATAAAATAACTAAAGCAATCTGCTTAATAGATCGAATGCCACAAATGCTCACGAATGTGTGAAGCTTAACTGGATATCATTTTATTTTATTTTATTTTATTTTACACGTCTTGTTCCTTAGAACCAAATTGAGGAGCAAATTTCCAAGGTCATGGAACGTGTCAGTACGTGAAAGTACAAGATAAAAGTGATAACAGACAAAATAAAATGCTTATGAACCGAAAAAAGACAAGCCATAAGTTTAAGTAAACGCAATCAACAATATGACATAGGAATCAGCTTGATTTTTGAAGCAGCTCCTCTGCAGAATAGAAAGAGTGACCGTTGAGTAAAATCTTCAGTTACGATTTGAAAGCCGGCCGGAGTGGCCATGCGGTTCTAGACGCTATAGTCTGGAACCGCGCGACCGCCGCGGTCGCAGGTTCGAATCCTGCCTCGGGCATGGATGTGTGTGATGTCCTTAGGTTAGTTAGGTTTAAGTAGTTCTAAGTTCTAGGGGACTGACGACCTAAGAAGTTAAGTCCCATAGTGCTCAGAGCCATTTGAACCATTTGAACCCATAGTGCTCAGAGCCATAAGAACCATTTTTGAACGATTTGAAAGCGCGTGGGTTACGGTTAAGATTCTTGAATTCTTGTGGTAGCTTCTTGAAAATGGAATCAGCAGAACAAAAGGAAGTGCGATCCAAATGCAGATTGGGTAGTAAAGAATAAATATACTGAGAAACCAATGTCAGAATACCCACACAATTGAACAGAGGTCAACAAGAGGTTCGCGAACTTACATCTCTTATTGACCGAACTGCCCGCTTTTGAGCCAAAAATATCCTTTTGAAATACGACATAAGCGGATGAAAATAAGTAAAGTATAATAACTTTGGTGTCGAAAAATCACTTACTTCAGGTACCGTTCAGATAATAAAAATGGCACCATTAAGTCTTTGAACAAGGTCCTGAATGTGGGCTTTCCACGACAGTTTACTATCTATCTGAACACCTACAAATTTGGACTATTCAGTTTCACTAATCATTGGCCATTCTGTGAAATTAAAACGTCGGGTTTTCTTGATTTGTGTGTTAGACAAAGTAAAAACTAAGTCTGACTGTGATTTAACGTTAGTTTATTTTCTACAAGCCATGAACTTACGTCATGAACTGCGCTATTTGAAACAGAGCCAATGTTGCACAGAACATCCTTTACTTCCAAGCTAGTGTCATCAACAAACAGAAATATTATAGAATTACCTGTAATACCAGAGACCATGTCATCTATATAAATAAGGAACAGGAGAAGCCCCAACACTGATCCCTGGGGCACCGCACCCCCGCCTCCCCACCCCGCCAATTTAACCGTACCCCACTCGGACCCCACATCACAGGAATTCTCAATACTGTGAATAATAACCTTTGCTGTCTGTTGTTAAAGTAAGAGGTGGACCAGTTCCATTATCGTCCAACTCCTGGAGCAATATTTTGTGATCAACACAGTCAAACGTCTTAGTTAAATCATAAAATGCGCCTAGCGTTCGAAACCTTTTCTCTGAGATATCCAGTACCTCACAGAGAAAAGAGAAATATAGCATTTTCAGTTGTTAAACCACTTCTAAAGCCGATCTGTACATTTGATAGCAAATTATGTGATATAACATGATCAATTATCCTTACTTACACAGCCTTTTCAGCAAACGCTGATGGCACAGAAATAGGTATAAACTTGTGTACATTATCCTTTTTTCCCTTTTTGTAAAGCGGCTTTACTGCTGAGTACTTTAATGCTTCAGGAAACAGGCTATTCCTAAAGGAAAAATTACAAATATGGGTAACATGTGCAGCACAATACTTTAATATTCTGTCAGGCACTCCATCGTATCCATGAGAGTCCTTAGTCTTCAGTGATTTAATTACTGATTCAATCTCCCCCTTCTCAGTATCACAGAGAAGTATTTCAGACATCAGTCACCCTTTTACTAACAGAATGCCCATCTAGGAATGAAGAATGAATAAAAATATTGTCTAAGGCCGAGCTACTATTCCCGTGCACCGTGGCTGAAAAAACACAATCTCCATCAGATCATAAGAGTTTAGGAGATCTTGCATGTAGTGGACTGTTAAGGCAGCCAGTCCACAGTGACGGGTAGCCGAGAGGGCACACGTACACACACGCCGACTGGCGCGAAGTCTGGAACAGGATTCGTAATGAATGTGATAAAGAAAAGAACGTAGCTACTAGAACACTTAACTTTTATATCGTCCTTTGGTATACAGCATTCTTGATGATACAAGTGAGACTATATCTTGAGATACATGCAATGGTACAAATGGCGCCTTGCTAGGTCGTAGCCATTAACTTAGCTGAAGGCTATTCTAACTGTCTCTCGGCAATTGAGAGAAAGGCTTCGTCAGTGTAGTCGCTAGCAACGTCGTCGTACAACTGGGGCGAGTGCTAGTCAGTCTCTCGAGACCTGCCGTGTGGTGGCGCTCGGTCTGCGATCACTGCCAGTGGCGACACGCGAGTCCGACATGTACTAATGGACCGCGGCCGATTTAAAGCTACCACCTAGCAAGTGTGGTGTCTGGCGGCGACACCACATTGCAACATTCTTTTCCTTGCACAATCACATACAAAATTAATACTGAAGTCTCCACATACAACAAATTTTTGGTACTTCCTATAAAGTGAGCCAAGAACCCTTGCCCACGTGGGAACCTATCACAAAGGAAAGCTGAGTTCCAGTTCAATTTAAAGAAACATGGAAAAGCGAAAATTTACTGTACGTCCTCATGGGTAGAAAAACAATACGTCTTGCAAGAATCGTAATTTAAACACAGGCGTAAAGCGCAATTTAAGGCAAGGGCTTGTAGCGACTTCACCCAAATATGTGAAGCAGCATGATGGAATTGCATACCAGCTTCCCATGTCTTTACAGTAATAAATGTAAGCCCCCAGAAGATAAGTAAACAGAATACAGTACCAAGGCGGCGTTACGGCCAGGCCGTGCTTTCCACTGACTGAAAAATGGCTGGCTAGACTTGAACTGGCTCTCGGAAGGCAAAGTCCTTGACCTGCGCAAGATATATCCCTCATTCCTAGCTCAGAGATATTGCGGCGGCCAGCAAGGGTATTGCAGCGTGCCGGAAGTATGACTCTTCGTAAAACAGCAGAATGGAAAGCTGCGCTCGTTCTGCCCTTATGAAACAAGTCGTCCGAATGGCCGACTGTTCCAGAGTAAAACGCCACGACGTAAGAATATGGGAACACAGCAGCAGGAAATCATTGTCGAGCACGAGAGAGTCTCTCCAGAGATTCACGTGTTCTGCGACATTTCCAGAGAAAGTATTTACGACCTGTTCTCTCGTGTGGAAAAGATTGTTAGTGAAACCGAGCGCCTGGATATCTCGGCGATCTTGTGGGGCGGCGGGTAAATAATCAAACGGTCATTATTTTTGCTCTGTTGTTATGAAAAGATAAATTGTCTCTGCGTGCTCTACTCCTGCATTCCCCGTTTGCAAGAGCCTGAAAACTATTTTTGCGGTCAGCCAGAAAGTGACGGAGAACATACCCACCATAACTTGTAGTCTGCTGCTTACTGAAGGAAAATGTTCCTGCTTGTTACAAACTTTGAGGGATCGGGAACTATGACTATAAATACAAGTTTTCATTTGTATCTAATTGATATAGTCAGTACATGTTCACAGGCAGGAAATGTAAGTCTTAGTATTCTATCTGATGTACGTATCGGGAACAGCATGCACTATTAACATTTCAGAGGCGACCTCTACGGGGAGTGCCATGTAAAATGGTCTCTCGCCGTGACTTCTGTTGTTGTTGTGGTCTTCAGTCCTGAGACTGGTTTGGTGCAGCTCTCCACGCTACTCTATCCTGTGCAAGCTTCTTCATCTACCAGTACGTACTGCAGCCTACATCCCTCTGAATCTGCTGAGTGTATTCATCTATTGGTCTCCCTCTACGATTTTTACCCTCCACGCTGTCCTCCAATACTAAATTGGTGATCCCATGATGCCTCAGAACATGTCCTACCAACCGATCCCTTCTTCTAGTAAAGTTGTGCCAGAAACCCCTCATCTCCCCAATCCTATTCAGTACCTCCTCATTAGTTATGTGATCTACCCATCTAATCTTCAGAATTCTTCTGTAGCACCACATTTCGAAAGCTTCTATTCTCTTCTTGTCCAAACTAGTTATCGTCCATGTTTCACTTCCATACATGGCTACACTCCACACATACACTTTCAGAAACGACTTCCTGACACTTAAATCTATACTCGATGTTAACAAATTGCTCTTCTTCCGAAACACTTTCCTTGCCATTGCCAGTCTACACTTTATATCCTCTCTACTTCGACCATCATCAGTTATTTTGCTCCCCAAATAGCAAAATTTCTTTACTACTTTAAGTGTCTCATTTCCTAATCTAATTCCCTCAGCATCACCCGACTTAATTCGACTTCATTCCATTATCCTCGTTTTGATTTTGTTGGTGTTCATGTTATATCCTCCTTTCAAGACACTGTCCATTCCGTTCAACTGCTCTTTCAAGTCCTTTGCTGTCTCTGACAGAATTACAATGTCATCGGCGAACCTCAAAGTTTTTATTTCTTCTCCATGGATTTTAATACCTACTCCGAATTTTTCTTTTATTTCCTTTACTGCTTGCTCAATATACAGATTGTACAACATCGGGGAGAGGCTACAACCCTGTCTCACTCCCTTCCCAACCGCTGCTTCCCTTTCATGTCCCTCGACTCTTATAATTGCCATCTAGTTTCTGTACAAATTGTAAATAGCCTTTCGCTCCCTGTATTTTACCCCTGCCACCTTCAGAATTTGAAAGAGAGTATTCCAGTCAACATTGTCAAAAGCTTTCTCTAAGTCTACAAAAGCTAGAAACGTAGGTTTGCCTTTTCTTATTCTAGCTTCTAAAATAAGTCGTAGGGTCAGTATTGCCTCATGTGTTCCCATATTTCTACGGAATCCAAACTGATCTTCCCCGAGGTCGGCTTCTACCAGTTTTTCCATTCGTCTCTAAAGAAGTCGCGTTAGTATTTTGCAGCCGTGACTTATTAAACTGATAGTTCGGTAATTTTCACATCTGTCAACACCTGCTTTCTTTGGGATTGGAATTATTATATTCAAGTCTGAGGGTATTTCGCCTGTCTCATACATCTTCCTCACCAGAAGGTAGAGTTTTGTCAGGACTGGCTCTCCCAAGGCTGTCAGTAGTTCTAATGGAATGTTGTCTACTCCCGGGGCCTTGTTTCGACTTAGGTCTTTCAGTGCTCTATCAAACTCTTCACGCAGTATCTTATCTCCCATTTCATCTTCATCTACATCCTCTTCCATTTCCATAATATTGTCCTCAAGTACATCTCCCTTGTATAGACCCTCAATATACTCCTTCCACCTTTCTGCTTTCCCTTCTTGGCTTAGAACTGGGTTTCCATCTGAGCTCTTGATATTCACACAAGTGGTTCTCCTTTCTCCAAAGGTCTCTTTAATTTTCCTGTCGGCCGTATCTATCTTACCCCTAGTGAGATAAGCCTCTACATCCTTACATTTGTCCTCTAGCCATGCCCGCTTAGCCATTTTGTACTTCCTGTCGATCTCATTTTTGAGACGTTTGTATTCCTTTTTGCCTGCTTCATTTGTTGCATTTTTATAGTTTCTCCTTTCGTCAATTAAATTTAATATTTCTTCTGTCACCCGAGGATTTCTACTAGCCCTCGTCTTTTTATCTACTTGATCCTCTGCTGCCCTCACTACTTTATTCCTCAAAGCTACCCATTCTTCTTCTACTGAATATCTTTCCCCCATTCCTGACAATTGTTCTCTTATGCTCTTCCTGAAACTCTGGACAACCTCTGGTTCTTTCAGTTTATCCAGGTCCCATCTCGTTAAATTCCCACCTTTTTGCAGTTTCTTCAGTTTTTATCTACAGGTCATAACCAATATATTGTGGTCAGAGTCCACATCTGCCCCTGGAAATGTCTTACAATTTAAAACCTGGTTCCTAAATCTCTGTTTTACCATTATATAATCTACCTGAAACCTGTCAGTATCTCCAGGCTTCTTCCATGTATACAACCTTCTTGTATGATTCTTGAACCAAGTGTTAGCTATGATTAAGTTGTGCTCTGTGCAAAATTCCACCAGGCGGCTTCCTCTTTCATTCCTTACCCCCAATCCATATTCACCGACTACGTTTCCTTCTCTCCCTTTTCCTACTACCGAATTCCAGTCACCCATGACTATTAAATTTTCGTCTCCCTTCACTATCTGAATAATTTCTTTTATTTCATCATACATTTCTTCAATTTCTTCGTCATCTGTAGAGCTAGTTGGCATATAGACTTGTACTACTGTCATAGGCGTGGGCTTCGTGTCTATCTTGGCCACAATAATGCGTTCTCTGTGCTGTTTGTAGTAGCTTACCCGCACTCCTATTGTTTTATTCATTATTAAACCTACTCCTGCGTTACCCCTATTTGATTTTGTATTTATAACCCTGTATTCACCTGACCAAAAGTCTTGTTCCTCCTGCCACCAAACTTCACTAATTCCCACTATATCCAACTTTAACCTACCTATTTCCCTTTTTAAATTTTCTATCCTACCTTCCCGATTAAGACATCTGACATTCTACGATCCGATCCGTAGAACGCCAGTTTTCTTTCTCTTGATAACGACGTTCTCCTGAGTAGTCCCCGCCCGGAGATCCGAATGGGGGACTATTTTACCTCCGGAATATTTTACCCAAGAGGGCGCAATCATCATTTATCCATACAGTAAAGCTGCATGCCCTCGGGAAAAATTACGACCGTAGTTTCCCCTTGCTTTCAGCCGTTCGCTGTACCAGCACAGCAAGGCCGTTTTGGTTAGTGTTACAAGGCCAGATCAGTCAGTCGTCCAGACTGTTGCCCCTGCAACTACTGAAATGGGTGCTGCCCCTCTTCAGGAACCATACGTTTGTCTGGGCTCTCAACAGATACCCTTCCGTTGTGGTTGCACCTACGGTACGGCTATCTGTATCGCTGAGGCACGCAAGCCTCCCCACCAACGGCAAGGTATATGGTTCATGGGGGGCCATGACTTCTAATCACCAAAAATTTAACTCCTCCTCTTAAAAACGCAAAATAATCTAGCCACTTTCCACGCTGTTTTGTCAACAGTTCGGGCAGCACACTAACAGTTACTTCTGTGAAATTTAAGTCATCTGGGACCGTGTACAGTCCGCGCGACTTCACTTCTACCAACAACACCTTCAAGTGTGCTCAGCTCTGACGTCATCCGAGGCATAATGCACGCAGTAGTTTGACCGACGCTAACCTCGGAACGAAGTGTCTCTCCTTACTGCCTCTCTGGCTGTTATTAATATACGGGCGCACCGGACCGCCAAACGGAATATCTGCTCTCAAACGCCCTAGGCACAGGTAGCAGTATCTAAATGGGACCGTTTCTCGGACACGTATTACTTAATAACTCTGTCGTTTAAGAATTTAGAATCTTATAATTTTTTATATGAATAGAGTTAAATTTGCTTTAATTACTGAAAAACTGTTAGCTCGACGGCATTTAAACTTTACCGGCTAGAATTTTTAGAACGGAAGCTACAGTAGAACACAACCTCTGAACTGCCTCTTTAAGATTCCTTGTAATCATTGTTATTTACAATACAGTGTTGAAACTGGAAACAGCTGTGTTATTGTATAATTGTAATCGAGTGCTGTAATTAGAAAGTTCTATTACAAATACAAATGATTCTTTGTCTACCATGAATTAGGACGTTCTCGTCCCAAATTTGGTTTTTAGTAGTAACTTGAGAAAATAAAAGAGTTAGCTTATTGGTGTAACTTAGTTAATGTTTGTATACGTAACTAAGGCTTAATAAAAGTGTCGCCTTCCAAGTACAATTTTTAGTTTCTTCAGTTTTCCCCAAAACGTCGATTTTGACCAAAATATTGCTCTGATCAAGCTGAGACTTGTACCTTTTGATTGTGTCATACACTTACATATTCGAAACAATGTTCAGCTTTGGATACTTGTAACTTTTAACTGCGATATACATTCGCATATTATAAACAATTTTTAGCTGTGTAGCCTTACTATTCAGCGCCACTTACTTTTTTCCTTAAGATGGTATATTTGCCTGGCGTATTCATCTGATCGTTCTGAACCTTACAATGGTAACTTAACATAATGAAGCATACGCTGAAGCAGTTTGGAAAAGTTATTTTAATTTTGATTAAGTTCTTAGATTATGATGCATTCCTTTGTATGTTCTAGACAGGCGCGTTATGATGACGTGGCGCTGGTAGTAGTGAACTGATAAGTCCCGGCATACTCGCTTGCCTCTGTGCCTCTTACAGTGATACAGAACTTGTTTCGCCTTAATCTGGCTTTTTGAATAACTGTGAAGACGTTGAAAATTTTATTTTTCAAGAGGGGTCACTAACGTTCCTGTATGTCATGACATTTCTTGACAGTTAACTCCCTGAACGATCGATTGGCGGACCAGGTGTTAGGTCAGAAACTAAAATCTGTTTTGTTACGGCGTAAAGTCAAGCACCGGCTCGCCAGTCGGGAACGATAGAGAAGAGATGCTATAAGAAGACGTCAGCCAATCGCACGCTGACGGACCCCTCTCCAGGACGACAATGCAACAGCAGCGGCCCCTATGTGAAGAGGACATAAGCGTCGAGACCGACTGGTCGCGGCCCAGTCGAAGAGAAACTTCAAGACTAGCGACCGGAATAGAGCGCAATCTCTATTACTTCGTTTATGTTACGATTGTTTGTACTGAAGAACCTTGCTTATTTTGCATGTCGCCCCTATCTTCAGACACATCTGTATGATACAAAATTAAGTATTGTAATTTCTCGCTTTGTAATAAAACTCATTAATACGATTTGCTTGAATTGTTGTCAGGTTTCCTAGACACTCTATCTTTGACGACTAGGCAGGATTTAACACGTTTATTCCAGAGAACCCACAGCTTGTTAATGTTCGTTCCCTACGAAGCTGGTTCAATGTCCTATCGACCAGGAGAAACGCATAACAACGAAAACTAAAAGACGATAAGGCTCAAGGTTTTGGGGCGTGCTAAGCCAACAGTACAAAACATCAGAGACACTGTGCTGTTAGTAAAGTGGTACGGCAGGATACCGGTGGTTACCAACTATCCGTACATGGACAAATGGTTCAAATGGCTCTAAGCACTATGGGGCTTAACATTTGAGGTCAGTCCCCTAGAACTTAGAACTACTTAAACCTAAATAACCTAAGGACGTCACACACATCCATGCCCGAGGCAGGATTCGAAACTCCAACCGTAGCAGCTGCGCGCTTACGGACTGAAGCGCCTAAAACCGCGCGGCCACAGGTGCCGGCGTACATGGACATATTTCATAAATTGATGTATAGGGTATTTCCGTAAGAGAGTGCAAAAATTTAATGAGACATAGGGGCTGTTTCGCTGAACACTTTGAGGTAGGGAACCTGAGGTCGCCAAAGCAAGCTTAAGCAGATAATAAGAATAAAATCACATTATTGTGTACTCCTTTATTTACATTAGCTACAGTTAACCGCAAGTACCATCACTGACACAATGAACGTACCATTTGTACTTTATCTTCCAAAATGTGCTGGAAATGCCGTGTGGCTAGGGCCTCCCGTCGGGTAGACCGTTCGCCTGGTGCAAGTCTTTCGAGTTGACGCCACTTCGGCGACTTGCGTGTCGATGGGGATGAAATGATGATGAAAGACAGACAACACCCAGTCATCACGAGGCAGAGATAATCCCTGGCCCCGCCGGGAATCGAACCCGGGACCCCGTGCGCGGGATGCAAGAACGCTACCGCAAGACCACGGGCTGCGGACCCAAAATGTGCTGAAACTGACGGCCATCAACCTCAATGCAAGCATGGTATCGGCGAACGAGATTCTGACGCACCCTGACAAATTTCACTGGTGTGTTTCGAATTCCATCACAGGCAGCTAAAATTCTGGGAACTAATTCCATCTGCGTATGCCGTATCCTCTGGGGTCTCAGTCACGAGTGACTTTAGATATCACCATAGGAAATGCTCACGGGGATTCAGGTCAGGTGACCTCGCAGGCCAAGGAATGGGACCGCCCCTTCCAATCCAGCACTGAGATGGTTGCGGACATCCACATTGGAGTGAGGCTGTATACCGTCATGTTGTTGATTCATAGCACGTTCTGTCATGGGACAATGTAAATACGATACAACAGAGCCACCTTACGAACAAGTAAAGTAAACAAAACCTTCATAATGACTTCCCAGTAATCAGGCTCGTCCTTGTTTCCTTGCAGGAAATAAAGAATGTATTGTAAGGGGTATGCTTCGCCGGCGATGGGCGAGGCATGACAGAATCTCTGACCAGAGAGTAGTCTGCGCGAGTCTGCAGTAGTAGTCAGTCTGCAGTAGTAGTCAGTCGACAGTAATAGTCGGTCGGCTTCAGTAGCGAGTGGACGGTAGTAGTGTGCGGGTGTCGGCATGCGTCGGCTGTGTGCTCTGCTCGCGACTCTGGTCAGGATTCTGGACGATGAGTATTGTTGTAGAAGGTAAAGAAGCAGCATTGCGCATATTTAATAATGTATGTTAATTGTAATTAATTTGTTCGAAAAAATGCCCCAATAATAATTTTTTTTATAAAGTAACTCTTTTAAAGAAAAACATTCATTTCAATTTAAAGAATATTTCCTATGCATTACCATTGCTTCCAAGGATTAAAAAAAAAAATACGCCAGCATTGCACGAAGCTGTGTCGAAGAATGTATAATTAAGAGCAGATATAATTGCAGTTTTATTGAGGTAAGAATTTTTGCTTGTTTTATTCAGAATACAGGGCCGAACGTCAGCGCTGCTGTCCTTATAAAATTTACCAGAGATTATTATTTGTGTTGGGAGGTTACATTTGGTTCATGGTTCATTATTTAATCAATATTATTGTGTGGTTTATGGTCAATTATCATTTTTCAATTTGTGTGGGGAGTTTACACTTGGCTCCATTTCCATTATTATTTAACATATTTTTGCGGAGAGGTTACACTGCAGAAATATTTAAATAAAAAATGAAAATGGAGCCAAGTATAAACTCCCCACACAAATTGAAAAATTTGTTTAAGTAGTTCTAAGTTCTAGGGGACTGATGACCTCAGCTGTTAAAGTCCCATAGTGCTCAGAGCCATTTGAACCATTTCGATGGCCTCTCTAACAACGCTGTCCCAGTATCTCGACGTCTGTACCAGAATCCTCGTGCGTTCATACTCCATAGCGCGATTTTCCGACAAACAATGTTCAGCGACCGCCGACTTGCTCGGATACATCAGTCGAGTGTGCCTTTGGTGTTCACGGCATCGATGACACGGATTCTGATACACGCCAGCCTTCCTCAAACCGAGGTCATCTTTGGCGCTCCCCACCAGTGCACGAGTTTTATTCGGAGGACAAAACACAGTTCCAACCCGGTGTTTCTTCAAAATGCGGGCGATTTTCCCCGAGAGTGCACCTGTATATGGAATAAACGCAGTGCCTACCTCCTCCCTCGTGATTTCATCCATCTCCACAGGTTGTGCTGTAGTGGTTGATCGGAGCGCACGTTGAATCTGCCACTCTGAGTACCCATTTTTTCGAAATACAGTTCTCAGATGTTCCAATTCCTGGGGTAGACTCTCTGCGTCAGAGATAGTGCACCCCCTATGTACTAAAGTTTTAAGTACCCCATTCCTCTGTGAAGGGTGGTGGCAGCAGTCTGCGTGCAAATACAGATCAGTGTGCGTTGTCTTCCGATACACCCCATGACCTAGGGTGCCGTCAGGCCTTCTCTTGACCAAGACGTCAAGGAAAGGTAATTTACCCTCCGTTTCAGTCTCCATAGTGAATTTGATGTTGGGGTGTATGGAGTTTAGATGTGTAAGGAAGTCAAGGAGTTTATCCATACCATGTGGCCAGATGACGAACGTGTCATCCACGTAACGGAAAAAGCAAGCAGGTTTCCATTCGGATGACGACAGGGCTTCCTCCTCGAAGTTCTCCATGTACAAATTCGCTACCACCGGTGAGAGTGGGCTACCCATGGCGACTCCCTCCGTTTGTTCGTAGTGTTCTCCATTAAAAAGAAAATACGTGGAAGTCAAGACATGCCTAAAAAGTTCAGTGGTCTTCTCGTGGATATTTTGATTATCCAATACGCCGGGAGAAACTCAAGAATCACATACCGGCATTTGTCTGAAGTAGTTTTGGGAATTCGAGGAAAACATAAATCAAGATGGGCCGACGAGGCTCTGAACCGTACTCCTCCCGAATGCGAGTCCAGTGTGCTAACCACTGCGCCACCTCGCTCCGTCCACTGTCATGAATTAGAACACATCATTCCCATGAATATACACTATGTAATCAAAAGTGTTCCGACACCCCCAAAAGCATACGTTTTTCATATTAGGTGCATTGTGCTGCCACCTACTGCTAGGTACTCCATATCAGCGACATCAGTAGTCATTAGACATCGTGAGATAGCAGAATGGCGCACCCCGCGAAACTCACGGACTGCGAACGAGGTCAGGTGATTGGGTGTCACTTGCGTCATATGTCTGTACACATGGCTGAAAATGTCTTACAAGTTCGTGGCGCCCTCCATCGGTAGTGCTGGAATTCAATATGGTGTTGGCCCACCCTTAGCCTTGATGACAGCTTCCACTCTCTCAGGCATACCTTCAATCAGCTGCTCGAAGGTTTCTTGGGGAATGGCAGCCCATTCATCACAGAGGTGAGGTTTCCTCACTCCTAAACATCCATAGGTCCTATGTTTCCGATGTGATTGTGAAGTGAAAACGTGAAGGGACACGTACAGCACGAAAGCCTAAAGGCCGGCATTGTCTATTGACTGACGGAGACTGCCGACAGTTGATCAGGGTCGTAATGTGTAATAGGCTGACATCTATCCAGACCATCAAACAGGAATTCCAAACTGCATCAGGATCCACTGAAAGTACTATGACAGCTAGGCGGAAGGTGAGGAAACTTGGATTTCATGGTCGAGCGGCTGCTCATAATCCACACATGACGCCTGGCTTGGTGTAAGGAACGTTAACACTGGACGATTGAACAAACGTTGTGTAGAGTGATGAAGCACGGTACACGATGCGACGATCCGATGGCAGAGTGTGAGTATAGCGAATGCCCGGTTGAACGTAATCTGCCAGCGTGTGGAAAAAACTGGAAATTTGTGGTAAGGTCTTATGGGACCAAACTGCTGAGGTCAACGGTCCCTAAGCCTACACACTACTTAACCTAATTTAAACTATCTTACGATATGGACAACACATACACCAATGCCCGAGGGAGTACTCGAATATCCGACAGAGGAGCCGCACGGACCGTGACAATGCGCCTTATACCGCGCGGCTACCCCGCGCGGCCGGCCAGCGTGTGTAGTGCGTTGGTGTCATGGTGTGGTCGTGTTTTTCGTGGAGGGGGCTTGAATCCCATGTTGTTCTGCGTGGCGCTATCATGGCACAGGCCTACACTGATGTTTTAAGCACCGTCTTGTTTCCCACCGTTGAAGAGCAACTCGGGGCCGCGCGGAGTAGCCGTGCGGTTTGAGGCGCCATGTCACGGCTTGCGCGGCCCCTCCCACCATAGGTTCGAGTCCTCCCTCGGGCATGGGTGTGTGTGCTGTTCTTAGCATTAGCTTAAGTAGTGTGTAAATCTAGGGACTGATGACCTCCGCAGTTTGGTCCCTTGGCAATCCACACACATTTGAAGATTTTTTGAGCAGCAACACGATCTAGCACCTGTTCATAATGGACTACCTGTGGCGAAGTGGTTACACGACAATAACATCCCTATAATGGACTGGCCTGCACGATTCCTGACGTGAATCCTATAGAACGCCTTTGGGATGCTTTGGAACGCCGACTTCGTGCCAGCCTGACCGACAGACATCGATACCCCTCCTCAGTGCCGCACTCCGTGAAGAATGGGCTGCCATTCCCCAAGAAACCTTCGAGCAGCTGATTGAAGGTATGCCTACGAGAGTGGAAGCTGTCCTCAAGGCTAAGGGTGGGCCAACACCATATTGAATCCCAGCACTACCGATGGAGGGCGCCACGAACTTGTAAGACATTTTCAGCCATGTGTCCTGATACTTTTGATCACATAGTGTACACAACAGGGAAAAAATAAATAAATAAAAATAAGAAAAACGACGCACTACGAAGGAATTATCCGAATGGGGCGGAAGTCGTTAGCTGTGATGTACATTTACAGACAAACAAATGATTACAATTTTAGGTAAATTGAACGATTTTTTCAGGACAATGAGCTTCATAAATTGAGCAAGTGAATCACACGTTGGCCCACCTTTCGCCCTTATTTAAGCAGTTGTTCGTCTTAGCATTGATTGTGATGGAGTTCTTGTACGTCCTGCTGAGAGATATCGTGCCAAATTCTGCCCAACTGGCTCGTTAGATCGCCAAAATACCAAGTTCATTGGAGGGTTTTCCCGTAATGCTACAAACGTTCTCAAGTGAAAAGAGATCCAGCGTCCTTTTTCGAGTCCATTCCGCTGCATGGCTTCTCCACGGTTTTTTTTTTACTGAGTAGCTCTATTTCATCTATTTATGTTGCTATGTATTTTGGAGCATTTTTTACATTTGGCATGAATGTTGTTTTCTCAACTGAAATTTAGCGACAAGTGCCATCGCTATTTGTTCTTTCCAGAAGCTTTTTACGGTATCTGCTGATGTCGAATTTTCTACAAGTATTTTCAAAATCGTCTACAAAAGCCTGGCAGTTTATATTTTAATACCATTTGATTTTCTTCCCAGAATCATTGTTTTTACCTTAAAATTCCATATCTTCACTCTTTGCAGTTAAGTAGTAACGGTGATAATCCGTCTCCTCGTCTAACAGTTTCAAATAGTTGACATGCTTCGCTCATACATTTAATTCTGGATGTCGTATTTGTAAGAGATTTACAAAGTACGTTTGCTAATTTTGCTTTAACACCAAATTAGCTGACGGTTTTCTGTGTAGCTGCTCTGTCTACAGTATCAAGTGCTTTGTCGAAGCCAATAAATGATACTAATATAGACCGCAACGTGAAAGTTTTCTGGGGATGCTATTACTTCATTTTGTAAATAACTATCACTGATCAAACGTTTCAGCCATGGTTACCGAGGCTGTCTTCTGGGTCTAAAGTAATACTTCAGCCGTGACCTTCGCTGAAAGTTGGTTAGATCAGTGACAGTTATTTACAAAAAATGGTTCAAATGGCGCTGAGCTCTATGGGACTTAACATCTGAGGTCATCAGTCCCCTAGAACTTAGACGTACTTAAACCTTACTAACCTAAGGACATCATACACATCCATGCCCGAGGCAGGATTCGAACCTGCGACGGTAGCTGTTGCGCGGTTCCGAACTGAAGTGGCCAGAACCGCTCGGCCACCGCGGCCGGCAGTTATTTACAAAATGAAGCGATACCAAGCCCAGAAAACTTTCATGTTAACTGACTCTGGCAGCCTACACTGTTATACACTGACGGAAAAAAATCGGAACACCAAAAAAATAATTAATACAGAGCAATGAAATTTCGGTAAAAAATTTGTCTAGGTATCATATTTAAGTGATTACCATCGCAAAGTCACAGGTTAGTCTAAGCATGAGATAAGCCATTGTTAATGTGAAATGTTGGTACAATTTTAACCGCTGTGATCGACAGAATATTGAATTTAAGCGTGCAGACGTACATGCTATTGTTTTGTACAGGTGCCGTATGCCAGTTTGTGGGATGGAGTTCCATGGCTGTTGCACTTGGTCGGTCGATACAGAGACGATTAATGCTGCTTGTGGATTACGCTGTAATTTTCGACCGATGATGTCGCATAAGTGCTCGATTGGAGACAGATCTGGTGATCAAGCAGGCCAAGGCACTCTGTGGAGCACGTTCGGTTACACCACTGGTATGTGGACGAGCGTTATCCTGTTGGAAAACACCCATCAGAATGTTGTTAATGAATGGCAACACTATAAGTCGTCTCACCAGATTGACGTACAAATCTACAGTCAGCATGCAGGGGATAAGTACGACAGTGCTCCTGCTCTCATATGAGATCGCACACCAGACCATAGCTCTATGTGTAGCTCTAGTGTGCTTAGGTCGTAGACAGGTTGGTTGTAGTCGCTCACCTGGCCTCCCGGTAATCAATACACGGTCATCACTGCCAATGAGGCAGAACCAGCTTTCATAAAACAGACCCCCACCCAGCCCACCAACGAGCTCTCGTTTGACACAACTGAAGTCACAAATGGCGGTGGTTTGGGCTCAGTGGAATGCACGCTACAGGGCGTCTGGCTCGGAACTATGCTTGAAGTACGATGCAGTACGATGCGCCAGAGCCATACGCCGAACACCTTGGTCTTCCCTCTCGGTGGTGCCACGTGAGCGTCCGGAGCTCGGTCATCATGCGACCGCACTTTTTTTGTTTTTTTTCCGCTTTTGTTCGTTGCATCTGCTCGGGGCGGACGTCGTAAGACATCCGTTTAAGTTCGTTGTTGGTCGATTAACTCAGTTTTTTTATTGGAGAGGGCAGCTAACCCTCTGACCGAACACGCTGAGCTACCGTGCCGGCTATACTTTGTCGTGACCCCTGCTGCCATCATTCATATATAGTGGCTACATATCTGAAAAGCCAACCTGATTTGCATCTTCATAGTGCCACTACTAGCACCAAACTTAAGCGACTGGAGCGAAATTTGAATGGACATAATATTTCAGCTGTAGAAAAACGCCTACCAACTTTCGTTTATGTCACACAACTCCTTCTTGGTGTTGTGATCTTTTCTTCCGTCGGTGTTGAGCCGTGGCGACTGGTGGTAGGGTGTTCTACTTGCATCGCTGATATCGATATTCGGCTGTCTTGCTGTCTTTGAGCCGGCCGCGGTGGTCTAGCGGTTCTGGCGCTGCAGTCCGGAACCGCGGGACTGCTACGGTCGCAGGTTCGAATCCTGCCTCGGGCATGGGTGTGTGTGATGTCCTTAGGTTAGTTAGGTTTAAGTAGTTCTAAGTTCTAGGGGACTTATGACCTAAGATGTTGAGTCCCATAGTGCTCAGAGCCATTTGAACTATTGAGCCATTTGCTGTCTTTGACTGCTTCCCCGGCGGGTTTTCCGGGTGAACGAGTGACGAATGAGTCTCCGGTCGGCGTTCATCGAGTCAACTTGTGTTCAAAACAAGTCGGCGTCCCTAAGCGAGGTGCATTGGCCTCCCGTCCTTGTCTTTGTCGCGTCGGATGTACGGTGCCGATCATTGGGCGCTTTGACGTGCATAATTGTGGTGGGTTCGTCGTCTCAAGCTGAACAGCTTCCTAGCTCGTAATTTGCAAGCTCCAAGCTATTCTGTGTTTAAGTACGAAGATTTTGAAATTTATTGTGGCATGGGTAGTTGCCGGAGATGGTTCTGAACTTGCTACTACAGTGGCTATTTTAAGGAGGCTGATGCTCCTCATTTCGTTTCTCATCATTTGTGGAGTGTGTGTTTTAAGTAGTTTTCATGCAATTTTTAACTTGTTTTCGCACATATTGACCGCTTGGGGACTGGTCGCCGTTGTGTACGCGCCCGGCAGCCGTAGAGTGAATGGTCTAATCATTTGTCCTGGCAGGATTTGGTATGTTTATTTAATGTTGAAAGTGCCTTAAGGCAACTGCAAGTGATCTCTAAGTTTCCTGCTAATTTACTGGGAGACGGGCAATGTAAGAGTATTGCTCCATAAGAATTTGGGGGTATGCTTATTATATATTCCAGTGTGGCTGTGATTTGACCTTGTTTTCATTGCAGTCTTTTTGTGCTGTACGCCGTTTGTTATGTCTGCTCGTTTCCTGGCGTCGGTGCGGTTATGGATTCTTGTCAGGACCGCGCATTGTGATGCCGGTCGGACTATATATAAATATATACCGCCTGCTTGTGAGCCTGTGCACAAGCCGTGGGGAGTGAACGCTCGTATGGCCTGCGAACCGTAGCGTCATTGCTTCCAAATACTGCTGTAGGCCTTGGTTCAAATGGCTCTGAGCACTATGGGACTCAACTGCTGTGGTCATCAGTCCCCTAGAACTTAGAACTACTTAAACCTAACTAACCTAAGGACATCACACACAGCCATGCCCGAGGCAGGATTCGAACCTGCGACCGTAGCAGTCGCACGGTTCCGGACTGCGTGCCTAGAACCGCGAGACCACGCTGTAGGCCTTAACGCTGTTCTCTACAGTTAAGTGAGGCCACTTCGTTAATATTAGCGTTTCTGTAAGTTATTTTACTGGTTATTACTAGCTATTCTTATCCAACACTTACGTTAATCATTTGTTTACCTTTAATGAATGTGTAACTTGTTATTTTTCCTGTGTGCCAGTTTTGCAACCTTGGTTGGCCAACTTTGCATTTTTAGCATAAGCATGTTTCACTGTGGGCCTTTATGTGGGCAGTTCAGTTTTATTGGGCTTTAAGATTTTTGTTTTTTAATGAAGTTGTGGTATTACGTGACTGTGTAACTTTCGGTTGGAAGTGTATAGTGTTACTAGCCTTTTGAGATATGGTTAAACAAGAACGATTGTTTATGACTGATTATTCACCGTGCCTACTATCTATGTTTCTGGTTGCGGATGCAAAGTATGATTCTTATTCGTGTTTATGTAATTCAAATAAGTGAAAATTTGTGAGAGGGCAAATGTCCAAATTGAAGTTTATAATAAAGTCTGTTTTGAGTCAAATTAAAATTGTAAAACAATCACAATCTTGTCCATCACCAGTGATCCCGGGCTTCCTATTTTCTTTAAATAACTGTGAGATTCTAATTTTGATTTTCTAGAGAATTGAGTAGTACCACGGTTCAGGTGTACAACAGATCCTCTGGTTAACATTTTGTGGCTTATTATTGCTTTAAAGGTAAACATTTGTTCTGTGCATTATCTTATTCTCTTATTAGTTTATTTAATTTTTTTCTAAACTCCGTTATGCAGAGTTTTTAATAATATTTCGTGTTCCTCCGGAAAAACTGACACTCTTATCTAATTGTTTCCTTTTGGTTGTCTACCTTTCCAAGCATCGGTTGGACTGAGGCTATTTTCCGCTCTTCTTTTTTGTATTATAATTTTTTAAAAGTTTTCTTCATTTAGGGAAGCCATAATAGCACGTATCGACTGCAAGCTGTACAAAGGCAAAATCAGACCAATTTGTTGCTTCAAGAATTGGTCATCAATGCGGATATCTAGACGGCTGCAGTCATTATTTTGTATGAGATAGACTGCCATTACACTGGAGACTCTATATTGCAGCGGGGACCTTGGAAATGGCTAGGCGCGGCTGAATATAATAAGGGTCGATCTCAGCTTACTTGGCTGGTGGACGAAATCAAACAGCAGAGAGTCTCCGTGGGCCGCAGTAAAACCTGGCTAATGGCAGATATCAGACATAAAACAAAATAAGTCCTTCCGCTGTGACGAGCTGTCTTCTGGCGGCGTATAATTGGACGGCAAAAACAGATAGCAGGCGGGGCAATCGTTTGTCTTCGCCGGTTCTGTATTTCCTAATTAGTAACAGAAGACTCACAAAAAAACTGACGTCCGCAATTTTTTGCCGTCTTTAGTAGCGCTCTCACTACGCCGCTACCAGAAAACGTTACTGTTATTCCAAAAGTTTTTTTTTAGTTATGAAGCAACATTCTGATGAGGGAAAGAAAGTGAAGTTTTAGTGTCATGTCAAGGACGAGCTTTTAAGAAATGGAGCACGTGTTGGAAGAGAATAAAGATAGCGAAGAATATCAGCTACACCATTTTTAGCCTAATTATTTATTAGCCTATAATGTTTCTTATAGAGTCTTATAGGGGTCCTTTTAGTCTTGGATAGTATCATAGAGGGCATCATTATCAATTGAAATACTATTTTCAACAGGATTTTCCTTCGTAACGTGATTCGTTTATGGTAAACAGTCTGAAAGCACGTGTTTGTCTCGCGTCTGCTTAACTTGTCATCTCGCTTGTTTTTTTTTTTTTATACGTAGTAAAGCTTAAGTGCTTGAAAATGAAAAGCAAAGGTATTTATACGGATAGAAAAGGTCCGAAAAGTAATTCCAATCATGTATAAAAAAATGCTTCGATTCGTAAGCCATCAATATAATTTCGTCAAAATGAGTGAGTTTCGACATTGTCGATGAAAAGGCCGACTGTACGGTGCTGGCATTGCCGATTAACCGTTTACTTAGTTTCAATAATAAACAACACAAGTTGATACTTTAAAAACTTGTTTCTTTAAAACACAATTTTTCAAATTGGCGAAAGCTATAGCACATGAAATATACGTGCAATTACGTTATATCTTCTTGTAACTTCTAAGTCGAAGCTTTTTCCGCTGTAGTTCAAATGGCTCTGAGCACTATGGGACTTAACTTCTGAAGTCATCAGTCCCCTACAACTTAGGACTACTTAAACCAGCTAACCTAAGGACATCACACACATCCATGCCCGAGGCAGGATTCAAACCTGCGACCGTAGCGGTCGCGCGGTTCCAGACTGTAGGGTCTAGAACCGCTCGGCCACTCCGGCCGGCCGAACAATCTACACAGTACAAAATATCGATTGAGAGTAAACCTAATGAAGACGAACGTAATGAGGAGTAGCAGAAATGAGATTAGCGATAAACTTAACATCAAAATTGTGTCTCACAAACTGGATAAGTAAAATAAAACATGACGGACGAAGGACGAAATATAAGAACAAAGAAACGGGGTATTCCAGGCAGAGAGGTGTCTGCTGCTAGTATCTAATATGGGAGTATGAGGAAGAAATTTTTGTGAACGTATGTTTGCAGCACGGCATGGTGTGGTAGTAAATCGTGAGCTGTGAGAAAACCGGAAGAAAAGAGTATCGAAGCGTTTGAGATGCGGTTTTATAGAAGGATGCTCAAATGTGGCTGGACAGGTAAGATAAGAAACGCCACAGAATCGTTGTAGAAAGGGAGAAAGGGAAAGACTGATAAGGAGGGCAAGATTATAGGACCTGCTTTGAGGCATTTGGTAATAACCTCCATTGTAGTAGAGGAAGCTGTTGAAGGTAAAAACTGTAGTGATATACAGCTAACGAATAATTGAGGACGAAGGCTGCAAGTACCACTCTGAGATGAAGGGGGTGGCAGTAGGGAGGATTTCGTGGTAGGCCGCATCAAGCCGATGAGACGACGCATGACTAAAGTGAAGGGGGCTTAAAGGAAATCTATAATGGAAGTTTAAAAATGCCCATGTTGTTTAATTCATGGAAAGTACAGCCATACGTTAATAATAACATTAAAATTAATAATAATGAGTCACGCGGAATGGCCGCGTGGTTTGAGGCATCATGTCACGGACTGCTCGGTCCCTCCCGCCGTAGGTTCGAGTCTTCCCTCGGGTGAGGGCGTGTGTTTGTTGTCCTTAGCGTAAGTTAGTTTAAGTAGTTTGTAAGTCTAGGGAGCGATGACCTCAGCAGTTTGGCCCCTTAGCAATTCACATACATTTTTAATAATAATAATAATAATAATAACAATAATAATAATAAATGCGGAATTCTTATTAACATTAGGCAGTTAGCTCATTACGTTCTTCTCGAATATAAGTAGAGACATCTAACAGTGACATATGACAACAGTACAAAAGAAATCGGTAAGGAGAAGAAATTGACTGGCAAGAGGAACAGAGAGCAGTAATAGGGTAAGATGATCACATGAAATGCAAGAAATAAAATGGAAGTAGAAACTGGTAAGAAAACCATATACTCGCGTAGTGTACAGTATGGCAGTGGTTCTGGTTCCCTGTTGGACAGAAAGAAAACACCTGGCATACGCTCAGAGGGAAGATACGCCGATAACAAGAGACAAAGCTTTAACCTCATTTTGACTGCAGAGTGTTGGATAAGACACGGGTTACAGAGTAATTTGTTCGATAAATGTATGGGTGAAATGAAGACGGAGATGGAGTAGGATTTAGTATTATACAAAGGTGCAGCCAAGGTGCTGAACGAATCCGATTCATCCAGTAATGGAATGGCGACTGGTATTTGAGATATGAGAAGAGGCATTGAGGACACCTTTGTCTGACAAACCAATTAAGTAAACAGAACTCGTGAAAAATCACGCTGCCCATCAGGCAGAAAGCTTAGTGAAGGAGATTGCTCAAACACGTTTCTTACGCAAGTGTCCATAGTTAGCTAGAGCCGTCAGGAGTTTTCGCTATTTGTGCCGAGCTGAGCTACATCACAGTAGTTAAGATTTGGGAAGACTAAAGTCTGAACTAATTTGTGTTCAATTTGATGTGCAAATATTTTTACAAATTTTTGAATTCCTAATAGGCAGGAGAGTGATCTCCAGAGCGCTGCCACAGATTGTCCTATAGATCCTCGGTTAATATTAGTGATTTCAACTACTGCTAATAATGCTACAATAAATAACTTATTATCATTATTTTAATGATAATGTTGGTCTATTATATAATTTTTCTAAAGGTATTGTTATTTCTTGATAATTGATCGAATTATTAATATTTATAGTTTCGGTATTTTTGAAGAAGTGTATGAATGACTCCATCCAAGATTATATAGTTTTTGAAAATGTATCTGGATACCACTGAGAAGTGTCGGAGGAACTGTTTCACGAAAATGTACACTGCTCAACTTTCGGTGTGGTATAAGGAAGATTTTGTTTCTCTAGGAGTTAATTTAAGTCCCAGGTTGGGGCCCATCGTAATAATGAACAAAGATTCTGATGTGGCAGCAACGATCTCAGGGCACACCCAGATGTTCAAATGGCTCTGAGCACTATGGGACTTAACAGCGGAGGTCATCAGTCCCCTAGAACTTAGAACTACTTAAACCTAACTAACCTAAGTACATTACACACATCCATGCCCGAGGCAGGATTCGGACCTGCAACCGTAGCAGTCACGCGGTTCCGGACTGAAGCGCCTAGAACCGCTCGGCCACCGTGGCCGTCACACCCAGATGTCATCAGTATATCTTGATGTGAAGAAAGTAATGGGATACCGCCTAATATTCTGTCGAACCACCATTTGCCCGACGTCGTGCAGCAACTCGATGTGGCTACGACACAACAAGTCGTTGGCAGTCCACTGCAGAAATACTGAGCCATGCTGCCTCTATAGCAGTTGATAACTGTGGAAGTATTGCCGGTGCAGGGTTTTGTGCACGAACTGACCTCTCGATTATGTCTAATAACTGATTGATGGGGTCACGTCAGGCTGTCTGGGTGGTCAAATCGTTCTCTCGAAATGTCCAGCATGTTCTTCAAATCAATCACGAGCAACTGCGGCACGGTGATATGGTACATTGTCACCCGTAAAAATTGGTTCAAATGGCTCTGAGCGCTATGCGACTTAACTTCTGAGGCATCAGTCGCCTAGAACTTAGAACTAATTAAACCTAACTAACCTAAGAACATCATACACATCCATACCCGAGGCAGGATTCGAACCTGCGACCGTAGCGGTCGCTCGGCTCCAGACTTTAGCGCCTAGAACCGCACGGCCTCTCCGGCCGGCGACACCCGTAAGATTTCCATCGTTGTTTCGGAAGATAAATTCCGTGAAAGGCTGCAGTTGTCCTCCAAGTGTAAGTAGGCTGTTTGTGTTTTCTTATTGGTAATGCCACGTAGCGCTCTGTATGCAAATCACTGGCTGTGCTGTGTGCAGTCTGTGACTGCTTTGCATTGTTGTTGGCCATTGTGGTGTTGGGCAGCTGCATGTTAACAGCGCGTAGCGTTGCGCAGTTGGAGGTGAGCCGCCAGCAGTGGTGGATGTGGGGAGAGAGATGGCGGAGTTTGGAAATTTGTAAGACTGGATGTCATGATCTGTTGGTACTTAAGTAAATAAATTAGTGAAATCAAAGTGAACTAGAAATTGGAATATAAATGAAAAACTTGGTTTAGTTTAGAGAGTTACATACTCGCAAGCAGCGGGCCGAACAGCAGAACAGAAGAGACAATGACCATGAAGTCAGCAACTTCCACATAAGCGGGTGCTGTCGATTCAGCCGTCAGGGCATCGCCCGACCGGCTCACGTGTTTCTCAGTTGTCGTATGTGAGCAAAGGCCCTCGCCTACATCCCAAGAGCCAATGACCGACGTAAAGAAGATTCTTCGAGAAGCCATTCAACGTGACAGAAGAGGCAATGACCGGCTCATGTGTTTCTCAGTCGTCACATGGGATCAAAAGCCCTCACCTACATTCCAAGAGCCAACGACCGACGTTAAGAAGATTCTTCGAGAAGCTTTTCAACGTGACAGACGAGGCAATGACCGTGAAGTCGTTCACCTCCAGTAAACTGAAGTGAATAAATACGCGAGACGCAGTGGGCCAGGGGGAGGAAGTCAGATGAAGTCGAAGACGGAGACGGAGACGGAGAGGAGAGACGAAGAAGACGAAGACGTTTTCAGTCAGTTTCGGTGCTGAAGACCGTCATGCAAGAAGAGACTGCATCATGCACAGACGCACCAAGTCCGCCGCTGTAATGGAATAGCAAGCAGCAGCCGCGGCGCCAGAAGACAGAAGTTAAAAGGTATTTGAAGTCTGATTTTGACGTACCCGGGTGACTCGTGAGGACGGGAAGGAGACGGCCTCACCTCAGCAGTCACCTGTGAGCTGGGATGAAGACCTGACAGCCGAAGACTGGCAAGCGGGAGTCCGTGGTTCGAGTCCGGGACACTGGCCTTCCCCCGCCGCGCCGCTCCGCTGGTCGACGCACAACACACGCGGCCGCATAGAGAAGAGAAACACTGGGACGCCACACCCAAGGTATCATCCGATGCACGACTTCGCTCGCAATAATTAAACCGGCCACCTCGCGCTGCGCGTCTCCCGTCAGCTGGGCGAGACGGCGACACGAGATACACACCGCTACGCGTAATCAGACGCCGCCGCCGCCGCCGCCGCCGCCGCCGCATCCGCCGCTGCCGCTGCCGCTGCAGAAGACTTCACAAACGACACAGCTGCCGCTCTCCGAACCAGAATATTCCGTAAGATACAGTTGTACAAATCTTCAATAAAAGTTATCTTATTTAAAAATGATGTTTCATTCGACCTCATACCCGAGCCAAGGAAGAACCCACCCTGCCCACATGTTGTTAAGAGAGAAAAGTTAATTTATTTAATATTTTCACCCTGGCAGAATGCTTTAGAATGCTCATCCTGACAATTGATAGCATCAAAAGAGAAAACCCAGTTACATTTAGTAGCAGAAGTGTCACATTTAGTAACACAATTGTTACATCGGATGTCAGAAGCCGTTTTAGCTGTTACATCTGTTATGTATATTATGATTTTTCAACACTATTAAGGTAAATACATTGTTTGTTCTCTACTAAAATCTTTCATTTCCTAACTATGCCTATCAGTAGTTAGTGCCTTCAGTAGTTTGAATCTTTTATTTAGCTGGCAGCAGTGGCGCTCGCTGTTTTGCAGTAGTTCGAGTAACGAAGATTTTTGGTGAGCTAAGTGATTTGTGAAAGGTATAGGTTAATGTTAGTCAGGGCCACTCTTTTGTAGGGATTTTTGAAAGTCAGACTGCGTTGCGCTAAAAATATTGTGTGTCAGGTTAAGCACAGTCTTGTATAAATTGTTCAAAAGGGGACGTTTCACAAGTAGTCCAGCATAACCGTTTACAGTCAGTGATCGGTTCAGTTCGACCAGAGGACACAGTCCATTTGATGTAAGCGCAGGAGGAGGTACCTCCAGCTTGCACAGCGCCTTGTTGACAACTTGGGTCCATAGCTTCGTGAGATCTGCACCGGACTCGAACCCTACCATCGCTCTTACCGACTGAAACAGGGACTCATCTGACGCGGCCGCGGTTTTCCAGTCGGCTAGAGTCCAGACGATATGGTCGCGAGGAGAGCCGCTGAAGGCGATGTCGCACTGTTAGTAAAGTCACTCGCGTCGGTCGTCTGATGTCATAGCACATTAACGCCAAATGTCGCCGCACTGTCCTAATGTATACGTTCGGCCTATGTCCCATCAGTTTAATAAGTCACAGCTGCAAAATACTAACGCGAATTCTTTACAGACGAATGGAAAAACTGATAAAAGCGGACCTCGGTGAAGATCAGTTTGGATTCCGTAGAAATGTTGGAACACGTGAGGCAATACTAACCTTACGACTTATCTTAGAAGAAAGATTAAGAAAAGGCAAACCTACGTTTCTAGCATTTGTAGACTTAGAGAAAGCTTTTGACAACGTTAACTGGAATACTCTCTTTCAAATTCTGAAGGTGGCAGGGGTAAAATACAGGGAGCGAAAGGTTATTTACAATTTGTACAGAAACCAGATGGCAGTTATAAGAGTCGAGGGGCATGAAAGGGAAGCAGTGGTTGGGAAAGGAGTGAGACAGGGTTGCAGCCTCTCCCCGATGTTATTCAATCTGTATATTGAGCAAGCAGTAAAGGAAACAAAAGAAAAATTCGGAGTAGGTATTAAAATTCATGGAGAAGAAGTAAAAACTTTGAGGTTCGCCGATGACATTGTAATTCTGTCAGAGACAGCAAAGGACTTGGAAGAGCAGTTGAACGGAATGGACAGTGTCTTGAAAGGAGGATATAAGATGAACATCAACAAAAGCAAAACGAGGATAATGGAATGTAATCAAATTAAATCGGGTGATGCTGAGGGGATTAGATTAGGAAATGAGACACTTCAAGTAGTAAAGGAGTTTTACTATTTAGGGAGTAAAATAATTGATGATGGTCGAAGTAGAGAGGATATAAAATGTAGACTGGCAATGGCAAGGAAATCGTTTCTGAAGAAGAGAAATTTGTTAACATCGAGTATAGATTTAAGTGTCAGGAAGTCGTTTCTGAAAGTATTTGTATGGAGTGTAGCCATGTATGGAAGTGAAACATGGACGATAACCAGTTTGGACAAGAAGAGAATAGAAGCTTTCGAAATGTGGTGCTACAGAAGAATGCTGAAGATAAGGTGGGTAGATCACGTAACTAATGAGGAGGTATTGAATAGGATTGGGGAGAAGAGAAGTTTGTGGCACAACTTGACTAGAAGAAGGGATCGGTTGGTAGGACATGTTTTGAGGCATCAAGGGACCACAAATTTAGCATTGGAGGGCAGCGTGGAGGGTAAAAATCGTAGAGGGAGACCAAGAGATGAATACACTAAGCAGATTCAGAAGGATGTAGGTTGCAGTAAGTACTGGGAGATGAAGAAGCTTGCACAGGATAGAGTAGCATGGAGAGCTGCATCAAACCAGTCTCAGGACTGAAGACCACAACAACAACAACATGTCCCATACCGATTTCTGTGGTTATTTCACGCAGTATTGCTTATTTATTAGCATAGCAAAACTCAACAAAAACGCGGCTGCTCTCTGTCGGTAACAAAAGACAGTCGGCCACTGAGTTATCCGAAAAGGAATGTCCCAATGCTTCTAGCTCCAACTAAAAGTAAGTAAGATGGCGGCCACTGAGTGACGCCCGTTTCTTTGGCTCGCGAGTTTTTCCGCTCATTGAAGGTGTTACAGAGAAGTGCGGCAGTCCACAACGTGTGCATCCGACTAAACAAGTGTTACTTGCCGTGGTGTGTTGTTCTCCGTTGATTACCACAAGTGATAAGTGATAAGTGAGCGAAAAATGGGAAGAGCACGAGTAAGCGGCAGCAGGCGAGGCTACAGGGGCGCAGGCGGCGTGGGCGCCCGGTCTCCGGCGGCAGGTGAGGCCTCGCTTCCCGACATCGGGGAGCTCGTCCGGTCCCAGGTGAGTGCGGCGCTGCACAGTAAAGACACGCTAGACGTAATAGTGCAATCCATCACGGACTCTGTGACGGCCGCGGTCATGGACAAACTGCAAGAGTCCGTGGGGCGCAACAGCACCGAAATCCAGTCTCTTAGAAAGTCCCTGGCCGCACAAGAGAAAAAAAGCCGCCGACCTATAAGCTAAACTGTATGCGGCCACCGTTGAAATTGAGCAGTATCAGCGAAGGAACAGCTTGCGCTTGTTCGGGGTAGCTGAAAACGATCGTGAAAACACCGACGACCTGGCCATTAGCCTCGTGCGTGAGAAACTTGGCGTGCAGATCGACGTGGCCGATATTGACAGAAGCCACCGTGTTGGGCGCAGGATACCAGGTGCCATGAAACCCAGGCCCATAATAATTAAATTTGTGTCATACCGGAAAAGAGCTGAAGTGTTTGCTCAGAAAATAAAACTCGCCAAGAGTGGGGTTACCCTGAGGGAAGATCTGACGCGCGAAAGACTAAAAGTTTTGAACACTGCGATCACACAGTTCGGCCTTCAAAATGTATGGACCCAGGATGGCAGGATCGTAGTCAAGACGGAAGGAGGGAGGAAAACGGTGACGAACATGTCCGAACTGAAAAGACTGAGCTAAATCTCGCGAGACACAAAGTCTCATATTGTACTCTGTCTAATATAAGTTAATTTTTATTCTTTCTTTTCATTTTTTAACGTAAATATTGCTTCGTTATTTCTATAAGTACCATAAGTACTCTATTTAAAATCAGTCAATTGTTTTACATAAATATTGCTTCTTTATTTATCTATGCTCATGTATATTCATATTGTCAGTCAAACGGGAATTAACATTCTCCATTAACAGGAATCTCCTTAAAACCGCCTTTCTATATCTGTTATTTTCATCCTCGTCACTACCACTACTACTACTATTATCTTTTTCGTAACCACTACTGCCACTTTCCATCTTTCTTTTCGCTCCCTGCTCCGATACCTCCAGCTTGTCTTTCACCTTTAGCCCACAGACGCTTGAGTCAGTCACGGCCTTGGACACACCTGTAAATATGTCTTCCCCCGCGAAATCCAGCTTTTGTCCCTCTTCCGGCCAGCAGGTAAACGGAGCGCGCTCGGTCCTACTGGCGGCCACAATGGGACGGACCGGTTCCGGCGGCGGGCTCATTGTGGCCCACGCGAACGCTCAGTCGCTAACGGCTCACTTCGACGAGTTCTGTGACCTGATCTGCCAATCGCTGTTCCATATTATCCTCGTCTCTGAAACTTGGTTGAAACCAAACATTTCTTCCGACGCTATCCGAATTACTGGTTACTCTCTCCTAAGGGCAGATCGTGGAACACGACGCGGGGGTGGTGTGGGTGCCTATGTTCGCTCTGATCTGAGACCTACTATACTATGCACATCGGATGCAAAGGGCGAAGGAGAAGCAGAGATCTTGTTTTTCGAAATAAATACAACAAATCAGAAACTGCTAATTGGAGTAATCTATAAACCTCCAAACGTCGGTGCTATGTCCTCCTTTCAGTCTGCCCTGTCCTCGCTCGTGACACTGTATGAACCCATAATGATTATGGGCGACACAAACATCGACTTCCAGTTAAAATCTCCCTCTGCAGAAAAACTAAGGAGACTGTTCCACTCCAATGATACGAGTTTAACACCGCTGGACCCAACTCATCACACGCCACACAGCCACACACTCATAGATATAATAGCAACAAAGCGACCAGATAAAATAATTCGCGCCAATCAGACATCCGCTCCGGGACTCTCTGCTCATGACGTGATATTCTTAAATTACTCAGTGCATACTACCAAAGAAAAATCTCACCTGGTAACCTATAGAAACTTAAAAAATGTTAACCATGACGCTCTTCAAAAGGATTGCTCAGACATCCCTTGGCATGATATAAGCAATGAACCGACTTTAGTCGGAAAAATTCGGGAATTATGTCGCAAAATCATTGCACTGTATGATAAACATGCTCTTAAACGCACTGTCAAGGTAAAGAGAGCTCCCGCTCCGTGGCTCACCACTGCATTACGCCAGTTAATGAATAAACGTGATGCTGCACATAGGGCCTTCAAACGTAACCCAACTCCCGAGGCGTACGAAGCTTATAGGAAACTCCGGAATAGAACCAAGCAAAGCGTGAGGAATGCCAAAATCAGACATGCCCGCTCTGTCGTATGCGGCATATCAAAACCTGCTGCAATGTGGAAAAAGCTGCGCAGTTTCGGTATAGGGAAGCGAAGAGCTGACGCTGCTTATCAAGCGTCTGCAGAAGAATTAAACGATTTCTTCTCAACAGCTGCAAACTGCCACGCAGCGACAAATTACCAGCCCCAAGATATCAATCTCTCGAGAGACAAGTTTTCCCTAAAACATGTCACTACCGGCACAGTACACAAGGCAATTATGAGAATCTCTTCCGAGGCAGTAGGAAATGATGGAGTGAGCATTGGCATGATTAAGAACGTCGTAGACACTATTACTCCAGTTATCAGAGACATCTTCAACCTGTCTCTTGTCAGTAGTACATATCCCACTGATTGGAAGGAAAGTTTAATTCAACCTATACCCAAGACTGACAACCCTAAGTCGCCAGGTGACTACAGGCCGATCAGCATACTACCTGCAATATCTAAAGCCCTAGAATATATCGTGCATGAACAGCTGACCGATTACCTCAAAACTCATAACATCCACGACAAATATCAGTCAGGCTTTCGAAAGCACCATAGTACAGCAACTGCATTAATCAAAGTAACTGATGACATTAAACATGCTATGGACAGACGTGAAGCTACCATCCTAACACTGCTTGACTTCAGCAAGGCTTTTGATACAGTTGACTTTGATATATTACTAATTAAAATGAAGCAGCTGAATTTCTCAAACTGCGCAATACACTGGTTCGACAGCTACCTCAAAAACAGAAGTCAACAAGTCATTTGTGGGTCGGAAAAGTTATCATGGAAAAACGAGCGCTCTGGAGTTCCCCAAGGCTCCGTCCTTGGTCCATTACTCTTCTCACTGTACATTAATGATATTCCTTCAGTGATTCACTCCTGCAACTACCATCTTTATGCCGACGACATCCAACTGTACATAAGTGCAAGCCCCAAGAACATTGCTGACGCAATAGCGAGTATGAACGCAGATCTTTGCTCTGTTTCTCGATGGGCACAGAACCTAGGTCTGAAACTAAACCCCAAGAAATCCCAGGTCATACTTATATCTCATCCAAAGTTAATCAGCCGGTACTTTCGCGAAACAGTCCCTCAAATACTCCTCAATGGTACCCAACTACCATACCAAAAAACAGTAAAAGACCTTGGAATAATCTTGGATGAACACCTAAACTGGGAAGAACAGTCACAGCTTGCCGGAAATCGCTCTCCTCCCTACATGCAATTCAAAAATTTAGAAAAATATTTCCAATCCATGTTAAACAAAAATTAGTCCAAACACTAGTCTTGCCTAATCTTTACTACTGTGATGTAGTTCAACACGGCACAAATAGTGAAAATTCGAGATGCCTCGAGCTAGTGATGAATGCTTGCGTTAGATACGTATGCAATATACGGTTGTATGATCATATTAGTCCTTCATACTCCCAGCTAGGTTGGATACGCCCACATAAGGCACGCGATCTCCACACGATGTGCTTACTTCATCGATTTCTTAGCCACTGGTGCCCCCAATACTTATCTTCTCACATTAAATACCTATCATCATTCCACAACCGCAATACCAGATCGGATACGTCTAGCATCTTGGCTGTACCTTTACATAACACAAAATCTTTCTCCGTGTCATTCTCCATCTCAGCCATACGACTATGGAACGCGCTCCCCTGTGATCTGCGTCTTATCCAGAACCACTCAACATTCAAGAGGGAACTCAAAACTTACATATTAGGGACGGTATAGCCACCATTGTTGTGCCCCTCTCATCTCTTTTTTTCTCCTCTCCATCATAGCTTCGAATTTTACCACTCTATTTCTCTTCCTCTAACCTATCTACCTCTTCTATATCTCTTTCACCCCATTCTATCGTCTTACGACTCTGCTTGATGAGAATAACTCACAAGTTGCAAGAATATAACGAGAACTGACATTCATAAAAGAAAAATATGTTTACTTTCATATACATAGTCACTATTATTATTATTATTATTATTATTATTATTATTATTATTATTATTCTTGATTGTTATAATTATTTTTTGATTGTTATAATTATCATTGTACTACGTTTATAATCTCTATTTTTTCTTTAACATAAATACTGTATAACATGTTATATATCCTTAATGTTCTGTAGAAACTGAAATTTGTTGAATCTGAGTATGCCTGGTTAGGTGTAAGAGAGGGCCTGAAGGCCCTAATCTTGCCAGGTAAAATAAATGCATAAATAAATAAATAAATAAAATAAAATTCCACGTTCAAAGTCTGTTAACCCGCGTAGTTCGCCCACAATAAAGTCGGAAACTTTTTCACGTGAACGACGAGTGCAAATGACAGCTCCGCCAACGTAATGCCCTTTTATACCTTGTGTAAGCGATACTGCCTGCACCGAGCGAGGTAGCGCAGTGGCTAGCACACTGGACTCGCAATCGGGAAGGCGACGGTTCAACCCCGCGTTCGGCCATCCTGATTTAGGTTCTCCGTGATTTCCCTAAATCGCTCCAGGGAAATGCCGGGATGGTTACTTTGAAAGGGCACGTCCGACTTCCTTCCCCGTCCTTCCCTAATCCGATGAGACCGATGACCTCGCTGTCTGGTCTCCTGCCCCAAACAACCTAAACCGATACTGCCTCCATGAGTATTTTGTGGATGTTGTTATCCCATGGTACTTATAAGCGCGAAGTACAGACGAAATATGCTTCATGGACAGCGAGAAAAACAATGGAGCAAGGGCGGTACCTTGGGGGCGGGGGGGGGGGGGGGGCGGAGGGCCGAGAACACTTTAGCCTGTCACTCTTCCTACAATCCGCTTTGTGCTCAGAGTGAAACACTATCTGTTTCCTGAGAGTATTACAGCCACGAGTTGCAATCGGTCTCGTCGTTTTTAGGGAACGGCAGAGTAGGCACTATTTAGCCTGGAGAATGGTGAGTGGCAATTTGACTCTGGCTGCCGCGGTGGCAGCAGCAGGAGGCAGTCGCAGAAATCCGTGCCGCGCCGCGTCCGCTCAGCGCCGCCCGGCGGACGTGCGCAGAATGCCCTCGAGCTTCCGAATAATTAACGAGCCGCCGCACCGCTGCCCCCACCCCTCAGCGTTTCCCCCCCCCCCCCCCCCCCACTGCGCCGCCACTCGGCGCTCGTAAACAACTGACACGCGCCACGCAGCATCCGAATACACGCGCCGACCCCTCCCTCTCCCAGCCCAACTCCACACGGGGCGCCGTTACCCCCACCACGCGCGCCCGCACGATTCACGCTAGAGTGGCAGCCACTCTGTAGTCCGCCCCCACACACGTCACACAACCCCACACACACACACACACACACGTCTGCAAAGCGATGTAGCACGGTTGGGTTCCTCCGCCAGTACGTAGCTGTTGGTGCAGGAACAATGCTGAGTTAGGATCAAGCCTAATCGCTTCTGTTTGTTATCTCCCACAGCAGGATGGGCTACACGCTGCAGTTTCACAAAGCGACAGGTGTAAAATCCAGTTCCAAAGAGCACGACCGTGGGAGGTTCCGAATGGTTTGTACCAAACGGGAACCCCAATTGATTTACAAACCATTGCAAACGCGTGGCGACCGACAGTTTGAGAGCATTATAGGTCCGTCAACCCATGTCGACCGTGGAAGGAAATCAAAACTGTTTTATTTGCAACATTCAGCTTCATCTTCCAGCTGTTACTCTAGATAGTCGCTGCCCTGTCTTATACTTTTGTCGTAGCGTGGTACCAGCTTTCCAATACTCTCGTCATAGAACGCAACCGCTTGCGCTTTCCACCTATACTCTCCACTCGTCTGCAGCTCGCTGAATGTGGGAACTGTGTGACATGGGCGAATGCACTCTGAAACAGACATAATCAGGACCGCCTTTTCGACAGTACAGTCTGCGACCGCCTCGCAGCTGACCATATGTGTTTCTCTTTCTATTGTTCGATTTTACTGTTTTCAACTTTTGTGCGGTTTTGCAGTCAAATAATTTGAGGCCCCCCATACATTTCATTTCCTTTTCCGAGTTCCCTCGCTTATAAACTGACTAACGTGACCACACTTTCTCGGTTTTATTTGTAAGTGAATTACCATCGGTAGTTACTCTTTTTATTTACAGTTCCATTACACTACACGGACTTATAACACAATTTCCTCCCTTGTTTCAGTAAACTTGTACAGCTGGAGTTGGGAATATAATTTTTCCGAAATCGGTCGTGTTTATAATAAAAAAAAAGTCACAACACACGCGATATATTCAGTCTCGCCTTGAAGCTCAGTTGCAGATGTTCTGTAAACAAAACCTATGATTAACTGTATTGCATTTTTTCCGGCAAATTTAACACAGCCTATAAACTGTCAGTTAAGTACGTTCCAGTTGTGACGTTAGTTTGATTATTAATAAACACCGTTTTCCATTACTTTAAAGCTTTGCCCAACCCTACCCCCTCCATAAAGCTAACAAGACGCATCCACTAAATAGCTGAGATTCTGAGTTCCACATGCAACCAAAATGTAAAGATCTGAGACGCTGACATATGAAATATATACCTAAAATATGTATTTTTTAATACTGTACGATACAAATTAGATGTCGGGAAAATGAAAAAGTTTGCGTCTGGATCGTTCAGCGTCTGCAGATGCAGAAAACCTTAATTCATATTACCTCTGTTTATAGATTCGGATTTAGGCTTCCTATAGTGACGGGTGGCACGATGCTTTACAAAAATTGGTGCAAGAATTGCCAGCGCATGTACACTTACAGTGGTATAAAATTTGCAGAAAGTGCACAGGAAAATAAACGTTGTTAGTGAAGGCCGAAACGGTATACTGCAACACTTCCGTCTCCATACTGCATCAAGTTTAAATTTGTTTGCCGCCTTGCTAAATTCCCATTGCTCTTATTCGGCGCCACAGCCGAGCAAAAGCAATACAACTCTCGTGCAGTAGGTTGGTTAAAGTGCGTAAGTACGTTGATCATCGTATTCCAAAGGGAATAAGGTAAGAATGACATGAAAGGGGTGACGCCTCCTTCCCCGTCCACGGTTGACTAGTAGCCCCATCTGAAACTGATAAAGATTACTAATTGCTAGAATGAAAAGGATTACCGTGGTATGGCCGTAACAGGTCTGCATGCTTATGATGGGGGTTACTCTACCTTCAGCCATGATGTATAAGGGGCGTTCAAAAAGAAACGAGCTGGAGGCATAATTACAAAAATCAGTACCTGTTTGTTAGAAGTATTGACCCTGGCCCACTGTGACACAAGTCGGTGAATGACTGTATCATAAAATTCCCGGGGCTGCGATGTTAACCAGTTCAGCACGTACAGCTGGACGTCGTCGTCCGATGTGAATCCTTTGCTCCTCAGAGCCTTTTTAAGGGGACCAAAATTGCATAATCACAGGGAGAGAGGTCCGAACTGTATGGAGGGTGGCCGAGAATCTCCCATTTGAATTTCTACAGGAGTGCCGCGACTGTGTTGGCCGTATGAGGCTTTGGATTGTTGCGGAGCAGAGCGACCCCACGGGTGAGATTGCCTGGTCGTTTTGATTTGATCGCTTGGCAAAGGGTGGTCAAGGATTGCGAGTAACGCTGGGCATTCACTGTTGTCCCATGCTAAAGGAAGTCAATCAGAAGGGGGCCATCTTGGTCAAAGATGAACGTCAGCACAACCTTTCCTGCAATCGTGTGGATGGTCTTGGCTGTTTTTGGTGGTGGTGAGCCTAGAAGCTTCCACTGAAGACTTTGTCGTTTTGATTCTGGTTCGAAGTGATGACACCGAAATTCATCTGCAGCCACCACTTGCGCCAGGAACGCATGCCCATCCCGAGCATAGGGCTGCAGATGAGCAAGACAGTGGGCCAATCGACATGCTTCCTGGTGTGGTTGAAGACTGTGGGGCACCCACTGGGCACACACTTTGCGCATGTGCAGTCGTTCATTCATAATGGTGTGAACAATTCCGACGCTCAATCCGACCACGACGGCTATGGCTTTCTCTGTCACTCTGCGCTCCTGGGTAATGATCGCATCCACCAACTGGACGATGTCATCGGCAATGCATTGTGCTGCTCCAGACCGTGCATCATCGGCTAACGAACTCGTCCTTCCCTGAAGCGCTTGTGCCACGCCTTGACCCTTGCAATGGTATGCAGTGTTCGCCGTACACTTGTGACATTCGTCGATGAATCTCCTACTCCTTCCGCTGTCAGCAAAAGAACCTCTTTGCTCTTCTGTTGACGCCTCCATGTCACTCTTTGCAATGCGACTGGCGGCGTTGGACGATTGATGCATGCTGCTGCTAGCTCTGTACCAACGAGTTAAAATTTCATAGGGTGGCTGAGATACTAGTTACAGCGCTCCTAGCGGCAACCAACGCTAACTCGGCCGCCATGTTCTCCTTAGTCAAAACATTAGGAAAGCGTTACTGTTGTTTGTGTTGGAAGTGTGTCAGCTGTTGTGATATTACTGCAATATTTAACTTTTCTAGTTGACTTTTTTGTTACAAAATATAAAGTCAACATGCCTGCAGTGTGTTCAGCGTTCAACTGCACAAATCGCAGCGATAAAACAACAAATATTTCATATAATAAGTAAGTATATTAGTACCGAAATACGACACACGTTTTTTAATGTTTATTAAAGAGTCATTTGCATTGGAACTGTAATTATGGTTAAGACAAATGCAGGAAAGTAATTTATTTATCGTTGATTACAGATTTCCTTTAAAAGATAAGGAAATTACAAAAAGATGGGTTATAAATATGAAGCGAGAAAACTGGTTTCCTACTACAGCCAGTTACCTCTGTTCAGCTCATTTTGAAGAGAAATATATGTACCACACAAATGTCCAGAGGCGCCTTTTGTCAAAAGCAGTACCTACTATCTTTAACTTTCCACCAAATTTACAAAAGCAAGATAAAGTATTACGACCACAACCCAGAAAGCGATCTTTCGACAATTTGCAAGATAGTGCTGTTACAGTGACATCATTAGCACAAAGTAAGTCAATAATGTAATTTTACTCCGTGTTCTTATTACTTTGGATTACATACTTTCTATTATAATCATATGGTGTAACTCTGTTATAAACTTATGATGTAACTGCATTCTTTCAGTGCCTGTCGGACTCATATCTGTTTCTGCTGACCACAATTACTGTCTCCCAAGCCCTAAGAAGTTGGCCCGCATCTCGTGGTCGTGCGGTAGCGTTCTCGCTTCCCACGCCCGGGTTCCCGGGTTCGATTCCCGGCGGGGTCAGGGATTTTCTCTGCCTCGTGATGGCTGGGTGTTGTGTGATGTCCTTAGGTTAGTTAGGTTTAAGTAGTTCTAAGTTCTAGGGGACTGATGACCATAGATGTTAAGTCCCATAGTGCTCAGAACCATTTTGAACCTAAGAAGTTGAAAACACAATATAACAGAGTACAAGCAGAGAATGTGCGACTAAAGAAGCAGATAAAGCAAATGAAGCAACTTAGTGTACGACACAAAAGAAGAATAGTGCAGTTACAGAATTTAGTTGCTGGTTTGAGAAGAAGGCTATGTAGTTCAGTTTCTTATATGTTAAACAGTGAACATGTAGTTGGTTTGTTGAAGGAGCTATTGGAACTTCAGTGCAGTGCTAAAGTATGCCATTATTCTCAGCAAATAAGGAAATTTGCCCTGACCCTACACTTTTATTCTGCCAAGGCATACAGCTACTTACGAAAATTTGTGAAATTACCCCACCCAAGAACGCTTCGCCGTTGGGCAATGTAACACATACTTCAAATAAATTCTCGTTCACTGTGTACTGGTTTTTGAGGCTTTGACTGTTTACTTTGAAATAGCGACAAAAATATCGCATTTCTGCGCCCGTTACTGTTTCTAATAGTTAACCACAGCATGTTTAGAAGTTTCACCGTAATATTCTGGTGGTACCTGCTCTAATTGCATTAATTTATGGGCAACAAGTAACGTTATAGTGGATGGACAGACTTATTTGAGTTGTCTTGTAGTGTTATCTACATCGAAAAGTTTAGCCATATTTCGACAAAAACATCCCTTTTTGCTGTCAGTGTACACTGAAATCACTGCTGTCTATTGCTTGTTTTAGAAAAAATAAAGCTAGTATGGGCTCTTTCAAGCAAGTCAAACACAGTTACAAGGGGGCGGGACACAGCAGACGAATGACTTGACTAAAGAAAACATGGCGGACAGAACTTCAATTTGCTTCAAACATGGCGGACCTATAGCCACTCTACGAAATTTTAACTCGTTGCTCTGTACGGTCACGTGACGTGCACGCGTGCCCTCTAGCGACGGGCTGTGAACTTCCATGCTATAGTCGGAACCACACACCTCGTTACACACGCCACGATATTACCCTCCTGTCATCGGTTTGCGCATTCCAGGCTCCGGCTCGTTTCTTTTTCAGTGTCCGTTATATATTACGTTCGCTGCGGGCACCAAACTGTTTTACTCAGTGCACCTATGAATATATTGTTTTATCGCCGATGTTGGCTTCCTTGTCTTGATTTGATTTTCTCATTACTTCATGCATAGAGGTGCTGTTAGTGGAAATTAATATTCTCACGTTCCTTCCACAAAGCAATCTCGGCTAGTGACTTTTCCTTATACAGAGTGCTATTATGGTGTATTGCCTAACCTTGCAAACCGGTGGTACTGCGCTAAGCTCCCTGGTGAAGTCGTCAACAAACGCTTACGCCCAACAGCAACGAGAAACCACGGATATGGGGCCCTGTAGTTGCAGCCTGGAGCTTAGCATGGATGTGGGTCCAATCCATCCACTGCGGTAGCAGCAGAAATGATGCTCCTCATCACTCCCTTTGGTGGTGAGGGGTGGGGGAGGGAGGATGTTGTAACCGGAAGTGGGGGTGGCAGTTATTTCAGAAACAACCGGTTTCCGGTTATATCGTTTTCTTCCACGCCAGTTTAACCTCACTTTTAAAACCATACAAAATTACCGGTTTTTGAAATACCCAGTTGTGGGTTTTTTATTTCTATTATTTCATGAAATAAAAGTAGAAATTGAACAAAGATTGAAAACTTTTGACTCTCTCGGTTTCAAGGTACACGGAATCCAAATATTAAATTGAGTAGGCATATAAAATAAAACTTAGTCAGTTAACTATTTGCTGCTGTTCTCTAAAAGTGATAAGTTTATGAACGTTACAAAAAAAATCAAGTAGTCTTCTAGTGACTTTGTTTGAAACTATGCTCAAAAATCATGTTGTAATCGTGGGATCATACTAGTATTTGGACATTTCGGACAGTCAGTATTAAATGGTGAAAACTGAGATTGAAGAACTCTGTTTTCCAAATTAATGTGCTCAATTTCAAGGGGTACACGAAGATAAAGGCATATTCTGTAGACACAGGCAGCAAATATATTTTTATTGTACACTATGAAAGAAGTGTTGATAAGTTTTTAATTTAACACTGTTACCATAATTCCCATCCTCTTTTATTGTTTCGTAGAAACTGCTCACAAATCTTTAATCTTCTAATCGCAAATGACACTTTGTATTTCACTGCTACATTATTTCAGCCGGCTGCGATGGCCGACCGGTTCTAGGAGCTTCAGACCGGACCTGCGCGACTGCTACGGTCGCAGGTTCAAATCCTGCTTCGGGCATAGATGTGTGTGAAGTCCTTAAGTTAGTTGGGTTTAAGTAGTTCTAAGTTGTAGGGGACTGATTTATTTATTTAATCGTATGGCTAGGGCCCCCCGTCGGGCAGGCCGTTCGCCGGGTGCCGGTCTTTCAATGGGAGGCCACTTCGGCGACCTGCAGTCTGTGAGGATGAGAGGATTATGATGAGGACAGCACAACACCCAGTCCCTGGGCGGAGAAAAATTCCCCGACCCGGCCGGGAATCGATTCAGGGTCCAGAGGATTGACAATCCGTCACGCTGACCATTCAGCTACTGGGGGCGGACAGGGGACTGATGACCTCAGATGTTATGTCCCATAGTGCTCAGAGCCATTTGAACCATTACATTATTTCGTTGCTACATCACTTAGTAAAAAAATTTCCAGGCTAAGGTTGCTACCATCCTGCAATACAACGGATGTCCGGCGACGACAGCAAGAAACTGCCGTATCGACCAGGTGGGGACAGGTCCTGCGCACAACACGTACATGAGTACCTTAAGCCACGACACACGGCAAAAGGGACAGTAGTAAACTCTCAGTAACGCTGTGCCAGTTCTTATGCAACGTGTTTGTTGCTCGTTTCTCTTATTAAAATAGCACTGACCGCTTTTCCATTTTCTGTAATAACGCAACATTTCAAGTCAACGCAAATTTTATGAATAAAAATTGCTCCTAAAAAAAAGTAAAAAGGAATTAATTTAAAAACTTTAGTACTGCGGCTGTGGCTAATTGATATTTTGGTTTTTTCTTCCTTTATTAGTTAAAAAATGTTATAACCAAGACCAAACAAATACCGGTTATTCAGAACTAAAACAACGTTATTGATTTTAACCGGTTGGTTTTTCCCATCCCTAACCGGGAGTCGCATGGTCACAACTCCACTGCAGACTAGCCTTCCCTCTAGCTAGTTCGGTTGCACGGGTCAGCCTGCGCGTTAGGCGCAGTGGGACCGCAAGCAATTCCAGCGGCTTACGACAGCCTTACACGAACTGTGTTCAACGTCAGCAGTCGTGTGGAACAAATAGCACGCAGTCTCATGTCACTGAGAAAACCAGGCTGCAGGCCGAGTTCGGCGGCTAAACGAGCAGATCCAGTCCCGTAGAGCTCAGTCGTTCCATCACAGACCAACTGCGGATGATCATCGTTCTGTTTGCGCCACGCACGCCAACGACGTTTCCGACAGGAAATCAGCAGTTCAGATACAAGGCATCGCCACTGAGCAGTGCGTACGCCAAGAGAAGATAGCCGCGTTCCGCAATTTTGACTTAGTCTCAGTGCAACGATTAGATGAGGGTCGAATGTTTGTGTTACTGAAACAATCAGTGTTTCGGACATGGACATCCGTAAGTGTTACAGCAGGTTGTAATATCATAATTTTGTCCATAGCTGTGGTTCAGCATCTGCTGTGAGTACTCATCTAACAAAGATGAAAATCAGTCATCAACCACACGAAACTTTTATTAGAAGTTAGAAGTTGGCTGAAATCACACACAAGTCAACGTCGAATGGGGATCGGACGACAGCGTCCTAGAAACACCCGGCACAAAATACATATATAAAAGGAGTGTGATAAAAGGAGTGTGTTAAAACAAATGTACAAAGATTGAACAACAGGAAAACGTAACAGGTTTATTGAAACAAATCCAAAATACACTCCTGGAAATGGAAAAAAGAACACATTGACACCGGTGTGTCAGACCCACCATACTTGCTCCGGACACTGCGAGAGGGCTGTACAAGCAATGATCACACGCACGGCACAGCGGACACACCAGGAACCGCGGTGTTGGCCGTCGAATGGCGCTAGCTGCGCAGCATTTGTGCACCGCCGCCGTCAGTGTCAGCCAGTTGGCCGTGGCATACGGAGCTCCATCGCAGTCTTTAACACTGGTAGCATGCCGCGACAGCGTGGACGTGAACCGTATGTGCAGTTGACGGACTTTGAGCGAGGGCGTATAGTGGGCATGCGGGAGGCCGGGTGGACGTACCGCCGAATTGCTCAACACGTGGGGCGTGAGGTCTCCACAGTACATCGATGTTGTCGCCAGTGGTCGGCGGAAGGTGCACGTGCCCGTCGACCTGGGACCGGACCGCAGCGACGCACGGATGCACGCCAAGACCGTAGGATCCTACGCAGTGCCGTAGGGGACCGCACCGCCACTTCCCAGCAAATTAGGGACACTGTTGCTCCTGGGGTATCGGCGAGGACCATTCGCAACCGTCTCCATGAAGCTGGGCTACGGTCCCGCACACCGTTAGGCCGTCTTCCGCTCACGCCCCAACATCGTGCAGCCCGCCTCCAGTGGTGTCGCGACAGGCGTGAATGGAGGGACGAATGGAGACGTGTCGTCTTCAGCGATGAGAGTCGCTTCTGCCTTGGTGCCAATGATGGTCGTATGCGTGTTTGGCGCCGTGCAGGTGAGCGCCACAATCAGGACTGCATACGACCGAGGCACACAGGGCCAACACCCGGCATCATGGTGTGGGGAGCGATTTCCTACACTGGCCGTACACCACTGGTGATCGTCGAGGGGACACTGAATAGTGCACGGTACATCCCAACCGTCATCGAACCCATCGTTCTACCATTCCTAGACCGGCAAGGGAACTTGCTGTTCCAACAGGACAATGCACGTCCGCATGTATCCCGTGCCACCCAACGTGCTCTAGAAGGTGTAAGTCAACTACCCTGGCCAGCTAGATCTCCGGATCTGAAAGAAACGGAAAATATGATAATGAATCTGTAAAATCTTCGTGACTGATTTTGAACACACTAATCTCCAAGTCCGCAGCTCGTGTTCTCGCGGTCGCGTTCTCGCTTCCCGAGCAGGGGGTCACTAGTTCGATTCCCGGCGGGGTCAGGGTGTTTGTGCTGTCCTCATAATTTCATCATCATTCATGAAAGTGGCAAGATTAGACAGAGCAAAGGTTGGGAGTTTGTACGGGCGCTGACAACCGGGCAGATGAGTGCCCCGCAAACCAAACATCATCATCATCAACGTCATCACTAATCTCCAAAACTACTACACGGTTTTTCATGGAGTTTTCGCAGATAACGTGAGAATAGTAGGGCAGCGTATAGTTAGTTCATCAAAACTGGATCACGAAAATAAATTCGTGTTTTGAAATTTTACTAAAATTTTCTTATCTGTCTGTCTGAACATGCTAATCTCCAGAACTACCAGACAGATTTTTGTGGGGTTTTCACTGGTAACTTCAGCGTAGCTGTGGGCACCCTATGATATATATTTAATCAAAATCGGATCAGGAAAATAAAAGATATTCATACATATTATAGACATGTATGTATCTACTATGTTGCACATCTTCTCAGAAATCATTGGACCGATTTAAATTATATTTGGTTCACATACCACTTAGTGTCTGGAAATAATTTCTGTGGGGTGTGGGGTAAAAACCACCTATCTGTCAAAGGGATAAGGGAGGGGTAGAAAAAGGAAGTGTCACAACTCGCGAATACCTAGATTTTGTTCATCGAGTATTTGAGAACTAAAGCAGTTAATGACTTGCAGCAAACTTTATATATAATTATGATTTCAAACTTTTCTGAAACTTTTTCTCGCTAACACCCCCCCCCCCCAAATTCTGAGGAAAGGAAAAAAAATTATCGGTTACTACCTTTTCGCTGTTCATTTTCAGATCAGGCATGGCGTTTTAAATTATTACTTGTTTACCAGTAGCATACAGTATCCAAGTATGCCGCTGAATGTACCTTCAAAATTATAACACTATACGACACAGAGTGAGGGGGAGGAGGAGACGGACAGAGAAAGGAAAGAGGAAGAGATCGACAGGAAGAAGACCAAGAGGAGACGAACGGAGACACGGAGGAGGAGGACAAAATGAGGAAAGAGTAGCAGATGGACAGAGAGGGGCGCGGGTGGAGATGGACAGACAGGTATGGGTGGAGTAGGTGGAGAGAGAGAGAGAGAGAGAGAGAGAGAGAGAGAGAGAAGGGAGAGAAAGAGATGGACAGAGCCGGAGGGGCAGAGTAGACTGAAAATACATACCTGAGCAATGCTGTGTACTAGTACGTAATATATGCAATGAGTACCAGGCATCAGATTATCAAACTGCAAATCATACAAATTATACGCGACAGAGGTCACCCATTACATTGATGGCTAGAAGAGAATTAATCACGAGTAAATAAAAAGTAGTAGCGGTAATTTACAAAAAACCTTAGTAAAAAATGTGCACACAGTGACTGCTAGTATCCACTGAACCACATAAAATCATGTAAAATGTTTAACGTAAGTATATAAACAGATAGTTGAATCTTGGATCAAAAGAAACAAGTATAAAAATATCATTACATGTAACGGAGTTAAACACGGGTAATACATTAAAATTCATCAGGTGACGGTGACGCCAAGAGCCGATGGAGCAGCGGCGTTTCTTTGAACTTTTCAGTATCTTGGAGACGAGGTTACCCGCCGTATGCGAGTTTGTAGAAAACGCAAGTAAGTTAGCTGTACTCGGACTACGATGCCAGGGAGTGGCGATAGCCGACACGATAACACGCGAGGGGCTCCAGCGCGTAAGTTGAATTCGTGTGTAGAACACGTCCCTGTAGCCCACATAAATGCAGACTAATGCCTAGTACTTAAAAGCTAGTACAGCTTGGTAGGTGTTTTAACAAGTTAGTGTACGGCAGCTACACACCAGACTAAGTTGTAGTCCGTGTAATATTTATGATTATCCGTGCTTGTCACCGTTTCTTCCGAGTAGCTTCCCTGCTCGCACGTACATATGAGCGGCACTTCTAAGGCTGTTGTCAGTGTACGGAACTCACAGTATTCACACATAATGAAGACGAAATTACAACATGTACACATGTTTAACCGTCAACAAGATGCAAGATTGCCAGTCTGCCCCTCGGCTGGGCCCTTTTACGATCCGTATACCTTAGGATGAACGTGTGATGCAGGCTCTATCTGGGCAAATCTTATGGTAATTAACCCACAAAAGTTGAATTTTAGAGTAGTTTTAAAATTAAAGCTTCTAAAGCAGCATTAACATTTGCTATTTACTTCGACAAAATTTTATTATGCAGTATGGTTTAATGATTAGATGAGGATAAAAAATGAAAGGAACTGAAATATTCAATATGTAAACAACCATATTTTTCAAAACAGCAGTAAAACGTGGAGTTTCATGTCCGTACAAAAATCGTGTTTTAGTATTAAAAACAACATACCGTATGTACAAGTAAACATGTTTGTTAGCCAAATTCAAGATAAAAAGGTATGTTTCAAATGAAAGAAATTTTACTTTTATTTGCTTCCAATGCAATATCTTCTGAAAGAATCAGCCTTAAAACCAAACTATCAAACAATCTAATTGGTTTGCACTGACACTTCACAGTAATGCGCCTACGTGCAATGCCTTTGTAAATTAATTACTTTAAAAGGTCACTTTCAGGACTGGATGAAGCTAAAGCGTTGAGCCTGTCTTGCAATGTGCAGGTTGTGAACCTGTTTCTGATCATCTTTGGTTTTGAACCTTTTCCCACTGATGTTTGTGATCATGAGTGACAGACACCTAGGTGGTAGGCAAACAAAATTAGACGTTTAGTGGGTTCTGGTTTGAAAGAAATGAAGAAAGAATGAAACCGACTTTCAGCGAAATCTGACTCATTCCAAACTATCGAAATTCCGTTCGCCATTTTTTAAAAATTTCATCGGAATTTCCAAATGGAGGGCCACGACCGTGTGCAATTGGGAATTTTGCAGAAGGAAGTGCTGTTCACTGAAAAATTCATCCAAATTAGCCCACGTAAAATAATTACGTCTACGACTTTTAATATTATAAGATCATCAGCGCCACAGTCTTGAAATCAATTTTTTTTAAATTTTTGTGGTGCGTGCACCTTTGCGCTCCTACAAAAAAAAAAAAAATGGTTCAAATGGCTCTGAGCACTATGGGACTCAACTGCTGTGGTCATTAGTCCCCTAGAACTTAGAACTACTTAAACCTAACTAACCTGAGGACATCACACACATCCATGCCCGAGGCAGGATTCGAACCTGCGACCGTAGCAGTCGCACGGTTCCGGACTGCGGGCCTAGAACCGCGAGACCACCGCGGCCGGCTGCGCTCCTACACTGCAGCCTATACTAAATAGTCTATCCGTAGTTAAGACCCTGCCTCTTAGGTGAGACCAAATGTATCATCACATCACCATATCACTCTCCTCGACGCTTAGGTTTTCCGTGATTTCCCTAAATCGCTTCAGGCAAATGCCGGGATGGTTCTTTTGAAGGGGCACGGCCGACCTCCTTCCCCATCCTTCCATAATCCGATAAGACCGATGACCTAACTGTTAGGTCTCTTCCACCAAATCAACCCAACCCAACCCAATCCTCGGCGCTATACCTCAAGCTTTATTTAACCGTGATTTCCATTACGCCTTCATGTTCTGTGAAGTAGGCAGACTTTGCTGCCATTTCACTGTAACTAAAGTATTCAGTCGGTGTGCCCTGTTTGTACAGGGCTTCAAAAAAATATGGAAACAACCCGAGAAACGCAAGTTTGAACCTAAATTCACATGAGAGCCAAGCCTGTAGATTGCGCTGTTGTATTTGACGACGAATCTCACCTGTGTAAGGTTCAATACGTCAGAAGTGTCAGTCAAGGTCAGAACAGCGTTCTGTGTAGTTACGAGCATTGTGTCCGGACCTAACAGAATTCGAACGAGCGCAAATTGTTGGTTCTCGTATGGTGAGTGGTCCCACAAAAATGGTAGCCAAAGTGTTTTGTGTTTCAAAAGGCACCGTACTGAAGATTTGTAACGCATACTGGCAAAGCTGAAAAACAGTTGCCGCTAAATCACTACGCGGGCGAAAGTGTGTGACGTACCGTCACTGAAGAGGACTTAGACGAAACATAAGGGGACGACAGTTACAAAAGCTATCACAGAACTGAAAGTGGCACTCGCGAACCCTGTCAGCATCTAAACAGCACGAAGGGAGCTCCATAAGCAGTTAATTTCAGGGCGATCTGGAATTCCAAACCCACTCATCAGTGATAAAAATGCCCGTTCGAGGAAAATGTGGTGCCGAAGACATAACACTGGACTATAGACCAATGAAAGAAAGTAATTTGCTCGTACGAGTCTTGTTGCTTACTGTTTCCAACTTCTAGACGAGTTTAGGTTCCAAGAGTAAACATGGCGGATGTCCAGTCATGATTTGGAAAGCCATATCATGGTATTCCAAGATCCCCATCGTTACTTTGCAAGGTCGAATTACTGCCGAAGACCATGTGACCATTTTGGCTGATCAGTTGCATCCCACAGAACAATGTTTGTTCCCCAGTGGTGATGCTGTGTTCCAGACGATATGACCCCTGTTCACGCTGGTCGCATTGTTCAGCGCTGGGTTTGTGAGCACGACTATGGATCGTCGCATCTTTCTTGGTCACCGCTGTCAGCAGATCTCAATGTTATTTTTCCCTTGTGGTTCGTTCTCCAGAGGTAAGGGCGCGTGTTCGGTATCGACCTTCATCTTTGTTACATAAACTTGCCACTATTTTTCAGCAAGAATGATATAAGACTCCCTTGGAAACCTTGTCCATGCCGAGGCGACTGGAAGCTCTTTTGAATGCCAACGGGTTTCCTAGACTGTATCAGGCATGGTATTTTATACTGTTTTTGGTGTTTCCATATTTTTTAGAACAACAGCCGTATTTGTTTGTTCAAAATGTTCAAATGTGTGTGAAATCTTATGGGACTTAACTGCTAAGGTCATCAGTCCCTAAGCTTACACACTACTTAACCTAAATTATCCTAAGGACAAACACACACACCCATGCCCGAGGGAGGACTCGAACCTCCGCCGGGACCAGCCGCACAGTCCATGACTGTAGCGCCATAGCCCGCTCGTCTTATCCCGCGCGGCCCGTATTTGTTTCATTTACGTGTAAGTGCGTCATTTATCCGAGAAGTGCTGTTAGAGGGTTCCTGTGCTGTAATTCTAAGTGTAGCGTTAATCACGTGAATTGTGATCAAGCAGAAAATCAAGACTTCATTTCACCCTGCCAGCAGGAAATTACCTCTGATTCTTTGGTTTCATTTGGGACAGGATAGTGGAAGGCAAGTTCCCAGTTTTAGCATAACATAGCTATGCACAGCAGAGAGAATTGTGTCTACTCTGCCAAACTGCAGACTGCATTTTATATTGAGACTAAACTATATCATCATCATTGCTGTACGTACGACCATCCCAATGGACAATGTTCCGAGTATTAACACCTGTTATAGAGATCCAACATTTAGTCCTGTGACTTCTACATTCGTGAAGCTCTGAAGCGAAACATTTTTCATTACTGGATTTCAGGTCCGCCTATTATGCAAACAACTTTTTGTTGTAGAAACGCAGTAAAGCTTCAACACCTCTTTGCCATCGTCAGTCGGTGCATTTATTAAGCTCTATAAAGTGTAAACATGTCTTAAGCAATAATTGTTGTAACAAAATACTTTCTGTCTGTTTTTGTCGGATTGTGTAGAACCAGCCCTCTTTACGTTACCATTTATTGGCAGCTTCCCATCTGCTATCAAACGGCGTTGCTGTGAGGTTGGTTGTTGAGTTAACATTTCACTTCATCTATAAATGCAATTTTTTGTGCGAAAATATTTCGAGGTTATATTTTGTGACTATTTATTCGTTCTCAGCTACATTCTTGTCTTTTGTATCCTCACCTGCATTATTAATTGTTGTTGGAATGCACACACAAATACAGTACACGTTTTGTGGAATTTCACTCGCAAGTTACACTTTTTCACTTTCCAGAACAGAGTGTTTATATTGCTGCCGTGTATCCAGTCCCTGTTGATGTTAGCTTGCTCTCATTCAGTTTGGCATCAAATTTGACCTTTTTTTACTTTCTCTCTTCCTCATTGTGTGCGCATGCGTGTGTGTGTGTGTGTGTGTGTGTGTGTGTGTGTGTGTGTGTGTGTGTGTGTGTGTGTGTGTTTGTGTTTCTTTACCTGTTTGTGTCGTTTTTGTACAGTTCCTTTAATGTACTAGTTAGTGTGCCATTGAATTGTGTAGCGTAGTTGTTTATGATCTTTACCTTCTGCTAATGTTTCCGTATGTGGAAATGTTTTGTGTTTTAAAATTTACAGTGTAGGCTGTGACTGGATTTTAGTTCTTTTACAGCTGTTTCTATTTTAACTGGTTGATGGTTGTGGGTTATTAAATCGTTAAGAAATGTACCGCGGGAGCTGTTACTTTTTAGAGCTCTAAGGTGTCCTGAATATCTTGTTTTAAAGTTCTTCCATATCTGACCTGTACAACAGAGTGTCCCAGGACAAATGTTCAATATTGAGAGATATGATTGGAACGATCCTTCAAAGCAAAAAGAAAGTTCAGTAATGCCTGTCTTAGAGCTATGAGCGTTTGTACGTCTTCGCTACTGTGAAAAACATCACTTCTACTGAAAAAAAACGTGCTATGGCTCTTAAGATATGCAGCTTGGAGCCCATGTTTACTGGACTTTTTGCTTTGAATGATCGTTTCTGTCATATCCCTGAATGTTGGCCATTTCTCCTGGGACACCCTGTGTACAAACAGCCGTTCACGAAACAACTGGTAACTTTGTTGGCAAGCACGGACACTGCAAGAGTTTTGGAACGAAAGGATGAATAAGAAACATGAGCCGACGTGGTTGTGAACGACTGCGCTTGAATCAGTTTGTTCTCCTGACATAAGATTGCCGACCTAACGGAAACATTCATTAATGCTGATGATAAGATCTGACAAGGGGAAGCCGCCAATTGTGAAATTCAGATTCGATTCATACTGCGCATAACAAAAGCTCATGGCCAGAAGTGTAATGTGGCAAAGCACCAAGATGCACTTCTCAGCCGTTGTCGAGAAAATCGACAGTTAAAAGAAACCTTTGGGGTGAAATATTCTCTACAATTAATAATTTTCTACAGCGTCGTGGCGCAGCGGTAAGCTCTCGGGTTTTTAATCCGAAGGTCGCCGAATCGAATCTCGCGCCGTGCAATTTTTTTTATTATTAGTTTTTTGTAATTCAAATATATGAATTGCTTATGCATGTTATTGAAGGCGGATCGCTCTCCAATTGTACCGCCTCCATTTTTCCGTTTGTTTAACAGGGTGTACCAAAGCTCTCCCGTCCGCACTGATTTTCGACGATGTTATAAGTTCCGCTAGGGACCGCATCTACCTTCTTTCTAAGTTAGCAGACAACTACGCTGTTATGCGGCGGCTCGTTTCGGCCCATTCAACATCTGTCCTTCAAGTGTAACGAGCGAGTGACGGAGTTTATATTTCATACCTGCCACAGCAAATTTGTGTTCGTGGGGTCTCTATTCTAATTCGAACGTTTGACTTACGCTATACGTATTCGTTTCGGAATATCGTTTCTACGTCTTCCGTTAACAACACGTGGTTAACATTATGAAGACAATTAATAACATTTGTGAAATACAACTTTGTTTGCGGAAAACATAATGATGTCCGAAGTCGCCAGTTTTTCCATGCCAAACGACTTTCAACAACTTATTATATGCATAATTGTTGCAACTGGTTGCCGGGAATTTTATATATATATATATATATATATATATATATATATATATATATATATGTGTGTGTGTGTGTGTGTGTGTGTGTATGTATATATATACATTTGAATTACAAAAAACAAATACTAAAAAGAAAAGGTTGCATGGCGCGAGATTCGATCCGGCGACCTTCGGATTACGAACCCGAGCGCTTACCGCTGCACAACGACGTTGTAGAAAATTATTAATCGTAAAGAGTATTTCACCGCAACGGTTTCTTTTAACTGTCGATTTTCTCGACAACGGCTGAGAAGTGCATCTTGGTGCTTTGCCACATTACACCTCTGGCCATGAGATTTTATTATGCGCAGTATGAATCGAATCTGAATTTCACAATTGGCGGCCTCCCCTTGTGAGTGGTAAGGTGGCGTCGAATTCCCCTTAAAACTTGTTCACTGCTCGACGTTTCGGTGGCTCTATTATGATCTTCTTCAGGATTACACTGGTATATCTGGCTGGCTGAACACTGTAGCTTTCACTTACGAAAGGTTATGTTCCCCGCGCTTTTTCGGAGAAGTGGTGTGACGGGATAAAAGTCATCAGGCTGCTATTAACGGGTCGTCGTCATTGGGAAAATACCTGAAGCAGATACTGAAAGAGAGTGTGAATCCAAAATACTATAATTGTTGTGTCGCCTCGGATGTTTACTGGTTTCTCTTCGCTCGCTGTTATCGATGACAACGGCCACAAAAATCTACAGGCTTATTTTTATTGGTGTTATTTAACAACATTAGTGGTTGTCAACGACGGCGCGCGAGTCGGTTCGTTGTCCCGACATATGTATGCTCTTGTGGACGTAGTGGAATAGCTGCCTGCAAGTTGCAAAAAAATCCTAGATAATAGACGATACAAAATGTAGGGTCAACGGTGAATCAGACGACCAGACTGAACGTCTCACCCAAGTGAAATGCTTACTGGAATAATATACAGAACGATTAAAGAAGTGATTTATAAGTAAGATTTCCGTCCGAATGGAAAATAACACAAACCACAGACATAAAAACCAGCAGGTGATATTGAGAGAACTATGAAAAATTTTGCACATGACGTCTAAAGGAATGAAGTCAGGCACACTTGGAGAATCAGAAATATATAAACGGAACAGTCCGAATTTAAATACAATAACTTTTCTGCTCTTTTTAAAAATGAGTTAGCTTATGGCATATCAGTAATTAATAAAATAATACGATCATGTCTGAGACTTTTGTCAATACAGCATATTTGTATGTAGATGTAACATTATGGTCTCTGAGAGACAGAGTACATGAACACATAATAAACATCGGAAATGAAGGCCGGTGTAACCTCGCGGTTCTAGGCGCTTCAGTCTGGAACCGCGCGACCGTTACGGGCGCTGGTTCGAATCCTTCCTCGGGCATGGATGTGTGTGATGCTTATATTAGTTAGGTGTAAGTAGTTCTAAGTTCTAGGGGACTGATGACCTCAGCTGTTAAGTCCCAAAGTGCTCAGAGCCATTTTAGCCAAACATCGGAATGTGCGTGTCGAATTTGTATGTAAACAACCGAATACGCCTACCGAATTTTAAATGTATCAGGAGAACCGTAATATAGCCAAATAACATGTTATATTGATCTGATTCAAAAGCAAATGTACACCGAAAACTGATTAATGTAAATTAATGAAATTTTTCGGGAATACATTTGTCTAGGTAACTTATTTATCAATATTGCAAGATCATAGGTTCATGTAATAGCCAGATAATCCATAGCAAATGTGAGAGGCTGGTACATTAGTAACAGGTGTAACCGCCAGAATGTTGCATGGAAGCTCGTACTGTACAGCCGCCGGATGTGAGTTTGTGGGATGGAGTTCCATGACGGATGCGCTTGGTGGGACAATGCAGGGAGGGTTAATGCTATTATCCAACTGGAAAACATCTCCTGGAATTGTGTACGTGTATGGCAGCACAATAAGTCGAATCACCAGAGTGACGTCCAGTTTTGCAGTCAGAGTGCGTTGGATATACATGAGAGTGCTCCTGCTCTCATACGAAATTGCATCCCAGAACATAGCTCCAGGTGTAGGTCCAGTGTGTCTAACACGCAGATGGGTTGCCTGCAGGTCCTCAACTGGCCTCCTTCTAACCAACACAGGGCCACCACTGGCACCGAGACAGAACCAGGTTTCATCAGAAAACACAACAGACCTCCATACTGCCACCCAATGAGGTCTCGCTTGACATCACTGATGTCGCAAATGGTAGTGATTTGGGGTCAGTGGAAGGCACGCTAAGGCGAGTCTGATTCGGAGCTCTCCTTAAAGTAACCGATTAGTAACTTTTCGTTACAGTGGTGCCACCTTCTGCTCAAATTGACGCTGCAGATGCAGTTACGATGCGCCAGAGCCATGTACCGAACACTACGGTCTTCCCTCACGCGGTCGTCCGGAGCCGGATCATCTTGTGACCGTATATTCTACATCTACTTCTACATCCATACTCCGCAAGCCACCTGACGGTGTGTGGCGGAGGGTACCCTCAGTACCTCTATCGGTTCTCCCTTCTATTCCAGTCTCGTATTGTTCGTGGGAGAGCCAGTCCTGACAAAACTCTACCATCTGGTGAGCAAGATGTATGAAACAGGCGAAATACCCTCAGACTTCAAGAAGAATATAATAATCCCAATCCCAAAGAAAGCAGGTGTTGACAGATGTGAAAATTACCGAACTATCAGTTTAATAAGTCACAGCTGCAAAATACTAACGCGAATTCTTTACAGACGAATGGAAAAACTGGTAGAAGCGGACCTCGGGGAAGATCAGTTTGGATTCCGTAGAAATATTCGAACACGTGAGGCAATACTGACCTTACGACTTATGTTAGAAGAAAGATTAAGAAAAGGCAAACCTACGTTTCTAGCTTTTGTAGACTAAGAGAAAGCTTTTGACAACGTTAACTGGAATACTCTCTTTCAAATTCTGAAGGTGGCAGGGGTAAAATACAGGAAGCGAAAGGCTATTTACGTTCTGTACAGAAACCAGCTGGCAGTTATACGAGCCGAGGCGCATGAAAGGGAAGCAGTGGTTGGGAAGGGAGTGAGACAGGGTTGTAGCCTCTCCCCGATGTTATTCAATCTGTATATTGAGCAAGCAGTAAAGGAAACAAAAGAAAAATTCGGAGTAGGTATTAAAATCCATGGAGAAGAAATAAAAACTTTGAGGTTCGCCGATGATATTGTAATTTTGTCAGAGACAGCAAAGGACTTGGAAGAGCAGTTGAACGGAATGGACAGTGTCTTGAAAGGAGGATATAAGATGAACATCAACAAAAGCAAAACGAGGATAATGGAATGTAGTCGAATTAAGTCGGGTGATGCTAAGGGAATTAGATTAGGAAATGAGACACTTAAAGTAGTAAAGGAGTTTTGTTTTTTGGGGAGCAAAATAACTGATGATGGTCGAAGTAGAGAGGATATAAAATGTAGACTGGCAATGGCAAGGAAAGCGTTTCTGAAGAAGAGAACTTTGTTAACATCGAGTATAGATTTAAGTGTCAGGAAGTCGTTTCTGAAAGTATTTGTATGGAGTGTAGCCATGTATGGAAGTGAAACATGGACGATAAATAGTTTGGACAAGAAGAGAATAGAAGCTTTCGAAATGTGGTTCTACAGAAGAATGCTGAACATTAGATGGGTAGATCATATAACTAATGAGGAAGTATTGAATAGGATTGGGGAGAAGAGAAGTTTGTGGCACAACTTGACCAGAAGACGGGATCGGTTGGTAGGACATGTTCTGAGGCATCAAGGGATCACCAGTTTAGTATTGGAGGGCAGCCTGAAGGGTAGAAATCGTAGAGGGAGACCAAGAGATGAATACACTAAGCAGATTCAGAGGGATGTAGGTTGCAGTAGGTACTGGGAGATGAAGAAGCTTGCACAGGATAGAGTAGCATGGAGAGCTGCATCAAACCAGTCTCATGACTGAAGACCACAACAACAACAACATTGTTCGTGGAAAGAAGGATTGTCTGTATGCTTCTGTGTGGACTCTAATCTCTCTGATTTTATCCTCATGGTCTCTTCGCGAGATATACGTAGGAGGGAGCAATATACTGATGGACTCGTCGGTGAAGGTATGTTCTCGAAACTTTAACAAAAGCCCGTACCGGGCTACTGAGCGTCTCTCCTGCAGAGTCTTCCACTGGAGTTTATCTATCATCTCCGTAACGCTTTCGCGATTACTAAATGATCCTGTAACGAAGCGCGCTGCTCTCCGTTGGATCTTCTCTATCTCTTCTATCAACCCTATCTGGTACGGATCCCACACCGCTGAGCAGTATTCAAGCAGTGGGCGAACAAGCGTACTGTAACCTACCTACTTTGTTTTCGGATTGCATTTCCTTAGGATTCTTCCGATGAATCTCAGTCTGGCATCTGCTTTACCGACGATCAACTTTATATGATCATTCAATTTTAAATCACTCCTAATGCGTACTCCCAGATAATTATGGAATTAACTGCTTCCAGTTGCTGACCTGCTATTTTGTAGCTAAATGATAAGGAATCTATCTTTCTATGTATTCGCAGCACACTATTCTTCTGCCCACCGCTGCCAGCAATCACGTGCGGCGGGTACATTTCTGCCAAGTCTCTCTGCAATATCGCAAAAGGAAAATCCAGCTTCTAGTTGCCCTGTTATATAACCTCGTTCAAAGTCAGTGAGGTACTGGCAATGGCGTCTTTGTCAGCTGAAAGGAATTGTTGACTAACATCAGCACACTAAGTTCAATCTCAGAAACAACTTACTCTCACGACCGTTGTAGTGAGATTTCAAGGCAAACCTGAGATGCATACTCATAGCGGTACTACTAGTGTCATTCTCATGCGACTGGTGGTTAAATTTGCATAGACATCATTTTTGAGGCGTAGAAATACGGGTACGTCTACCAAATTTTGTTTATGTTGCACAAGTAAATGTTTTCCTCAGTGTAATACACACATCAAAAAAAGGTTTGCATCAGCTCGGTTCCGAGATTTCAGGAACCTGTACAGAAAATTGGAATAGAGATCAACATAAATATCATTTCCGCCCTTTTTATTGCTCATGAAATCCACACATTGCATTTTGTACCACCATACACCGAGGCCTTCAGAGGTGGTGCTCCAGATTTCTGAACACACCAGTACCTCTAATATCCAGTAGCACGTCCTCTTGCATTCCTGTATTCGTCGTGGCACACTTTCCGCTAGTTCATCAAGGCACTGTTGGTCCAGATTGTCCCACTCCTCAACGGCAATTCGGCTTAGATCCCTCAGAGTGGTTGGTGGGTCACGTCGTCCACAAACAGCCCTTTTCAATATATTCCAGGCATGTGCGATAGGGTTCATGTCTCGAGAACGTGCTGGCCACTCTAGTCGAGCGATGTCGTTATCCTGAAGGAAGTCATTCACAAGATGTGGGCGATGGGGGCGCCAATTCCCGTCCATGAAGACGAATGCCTCCAATATGCTGCCGATATGGTTGCGATATGGTTGCGTTCAGCCTGACCGGGTTACCTCCAAACACGTCTCCGACGATTGTCTGGTTGAAGGCATATGCGACACTCATGGGTGAAGAGAACGATCCATTCGGCATTGTTGGGCCCATCTGCACCGCGCTGCATGGTGTCGTGGTTGCAAAGATCGACCACGCCATGGACGTCGGGAGTGAAGTTGCGCCTATTTAGCACAGTTTGAGAGTATCACGACGTCCTGTGGCTGCGCAAAACGCATTATTCAACATGGTGGTGTTACTGTTAGGGTTCCTCCGAGCGATAATCCGTAGGTAACGGTCATCCACTGTTGTAGTAGTCCTTGGGCGGCCTGAGCGAGGCATGTCATCGACAGTTCCTCTCTCTCTGTACCTCCTCCATGACCGAGCAACATCGCTTTGATTCACTCCGAGACGCCTGGACACTTCCCTTGTTGAGAGCACTTCCTGGCACAAAGTAACAATGCGGACGCGATCGAACTGCGGTATTGACCGCCTAGGCATGGTTGAACTACAGACAACACGAGCCGTGGAATGATTGGAACTGATCTGCTCTCGGACCCCCTCCGTCGAATAGGAGCTGCCCATGCATGGTTGTTTACATCTTTGGGCGGGTTTAGTGACATCTCTGAACATTCAAAGGGACTGTGTCAGTGATATAATATACACAGTCAACGTCTATCTTTAGATGTTCTGGGAACCGGAGTGATGCAAAACTTTCTTTGATGTGTGTATGTAAAGCGAAACATTACAAACGCATGCACGTCGTAAGAGATTTGTAGCACTGATGTAATCTGTGCACACGAAGTGTTTGAAGGTGTTGCATTTCAAGTCTTGTTAATAACAATGTACATTATAATGTAGGTAACTATTTGGCAACGAACGAAATTGTTCGAAACTAACAAATAACAAAAATATTGTTTGCAACACTAACGGAAACCTTGATTAACAAATCACAAATATATATTGAGTTGCAGGTTCTGATGCCAACACAATGTTGGAACAACGCGAATGAAAGAAGTGTTGCCTGAAGATTACCTTCTTGTCAGAAAACTAAATGATTGCAGAACAACTATTCTTGTTTTCCATTTAGCATTTCAGAGAGAAATAAATAGAAATCAGCAAGCGCTGAGTCGAGAGGAGCTGAGATACTTAGCACAGGGGAGGACGCGGTTTTTCTGCATGCATTTGTGCTGGTGGTAAGTACATGAAATTCGCGAAGAAGATCCTGGGACTGTGTAGCTGGACAACAGAACTGCAGGGAAAGGTGACCCGAGCTATGGGACCGCTGATAAATAAAAAACAGCAGTTTGGTTCCGTAAACGAATGTAAAACGTGGTGGACAGCCAAAGTATCAATCTGAGAGGTGCCAAAAGCAGAAGAAAATAAATTTTTGCTGCAAACCCATGCTACAATATGGAACATTAGAACAGCACATGATTTGTGCCATCCAAATACAGTTAATTTGTGCCTGGAAGACGTAAATTTAACACTGGGTTCCCTAATGGAGTGCTGCCAATAGACGTAGCCACTCCGACGTCTAAAAAAACCGAATTCTCAAGTATAAAAAGTCGTATCTCCCGAAATATGTATCGTAAAATAATACAGTTTCGCTGCTACATGCAGTGTTATATGTGGATACTGTGTGGAACACGTGTTGCGAATAGAGTTGATAGTAAGGAAATAATGATTTAAAATCTCATGAGTGATGCTCAAGTTTTCCTGCACAAACAGCGAAAACGTAAGCGATAAACGTTTTTCGTTTCACTGTTTTGAGGGAGGTGTCGGCGACAAAAGCTTAGAACAGGTTCGAAGCTATGTGTATATTTTCTTGGAAGCCGCTGAGTGCTCACATTCTCAAATACTGGATGAATAAAGTCTGGGTAAATTGCGCGCTGTGAGTTACGCTGCCTCATTATATTTACACATTTTTTAACTTAATATTTTACGTACTCTGTTCAACCTTTAACGTTAAACGTAACGTAAGATCACTCTTAATGAGTAGGTCATGCCAGTATTTCAGAAATTTAAATTTTTTCAGTAATTACGTGAAGTATCTAAATCAAAGTCTGCTGCTCCTGGAAGCTGTTAGACAGGTAACCTTCAACTAGAATTGTGCACAATGCCCCGTTTTTTAGTAGTACAGACAGGACCACTACTTTGCACAGCATACATAAATGACCTGGTGGGCAGCGTGGGAGGTTCCTTGAGGCTTTTCGCGGATGGTACTCTTGTAAAGAGACAAGTTGCAACGCCATAAAATTGTAGTGGAACGCATGAAGACCTGCAGAGGGTCGACCCTTGAGGCAGGAATTGTCAGCTGACCTTTAGATGTGGACTGCTATTCACAAATAAGCAGCAATATTAACATGATTGCAGAACAATCACAGGAAACAGGCACGACAATTGGATATATGGAACTTTGTAAGTGATTTGAAGTGGAACGACCAAATAAAAATAAACGCTGCTAACAGATGTCAGAGACTGATTAGAAGAATCCCCAAGAAGTGTAGTGCACTCACAACAGAGACTGCTTACAAACCCCTTGTTCGACCACTAGCTGAATTTTGACCGTCTTTCTGAGCTCTGTCCCTTACAGGATTGATAGGGGAATTAGAGATGATCCAAAGAAGAGTACCACATTTTGTTACAGTTCATTTAGTCAGCGCGAAGCGTGACGGAGACGCTCAGCCGACTCCTGTGGCAGACGGTGCAAGAGAGGCGTACTGAATCACGGTCTGGTTTACGTTAAAATTCCGAGACCGTGTGTTAATGGACTCAGACCACAATCTATTGGTTATGAACTGTAGGTTAAAACTGAAGAAACTACAAAAAGGTGGGAATTTAAGGAGATGGGACCTGGATAAGCTGACAGAACCAGAGGTTGTACAGAGTTTCAGGGAGACCATTAGGGAACGATTGACAGGAACTGGGGGAAGAAATGGGTCTCTTTGAGGAATGAAATAGTGAAGGCAGCAGACGATCAAGTAGGTAAAAAGACGAGGGCTTGTAGAAATCCTTGGGTAACAGAAAATATATTGAATGTAATTGATGAAAGTAGAAAATATAAAAATGCAGTAAATGAAGCAGGCAAAAAGGAATACAAACGTCTCAAAAATGAGATCGACAGGAAGGACAAAATGGCTAAGCAGGGAAGGCTAAAGGACAAATGTAAGGATGTAGAGGCATATCTCACTAGGTTTAAGATACATGCTGCCTACAGGAAAATTAAACAGACCTTTGGAGAGAAGAGAACCACTTGTATGAATAGCAAGAGCTCAGAGGGAAACCCAGTTCTAAGCAAAGAAGAGAAAGCAGAAAGGTGGAAATAGTATATAGAGGGTCTATACAAAGGCGATGTATTTGAGGACAATAGTATGGAAATGGAAGAGGCTGTAGATGAAGATGAAATGGGAGATAAGATACTGCGTGAAGAATTTGGCAGAGCTCTGAAAGACCAAAGTCGAAACAAGGCCCCGGGAGTAGACAACATCCCATTAGAACTACTGACAGCCTTGAGATAGCCAACCCTTACAAAATTCTACCATCTGGAGATCAAGATGTATGAGACAGGCGAAATACCCTCAGATTTCAAGAAGAATATAATAATTCCAATCCCAAAGAAAGCAGGTGTTGACAGATGTTAAAATTACTGAACTATCAGCTTAATAGGTCACGGCTGCAAAATACTAACGCGAATTGTTTACAGACGAATGGAAAAACTGGAAGAAGCCGACCTCGGGGAAGATCAGTTTCGATTCCGTAGAAATGTTGGAACACGTGAGGCAATACGGACCCTACGACTTATCTTAGAAGACAGATTAAGAAAAGGCAAACCTACGTATCTAGCATTTGTAGATTTAGAGAAAGCTTTTGACAATGTTGACTGGAATACCCTCTTTCAAATTCTGAAGGTGGCAGGGGAAAAATACAGGGAGCAAGAGGATATTTACAATTTGTACATAAACTAGATGGCAGTTATAAGAGTCGAAGGGCATGAAAGGGAAGCAGTGGTTTTGAAGGGAGTGAGACAGGGTCATAGACCATCCCCGATGTTATTCAGTCTGTATATTCACAAGCAGTAAAGGAAACAAAAGAAAAATTCGGAGTAGGAATTAAAATCCATGGATAAGGAATAAAAACTTTGAGGTTCACTGATGACATTGTAATTCTGTCAGAGACAGCAAAGGACCTAGAAGAGCAGTTGAACGGAATGGACATTGTCTTGAAAGGAGAATATAAGATGAACATCAACAAAAGCAAAACGAGGATAATGGAATGTAGTCGAATTAAGTCGGGTGATGCTGAGGGAATTAAATTAGGAAATGAGACACTTAAAGTAGTAAAGGAGGTTTGCTATTTGGGGAGCAAAATAACTGATGATGGTAGAAGTAGAGAGGATATAAAATGTCGACTGGCAATGGCAAGGAAAGCGTTTCTAAAGAACAGAAATTTGTTAACTTCGAGTATAGATTTAAGTGTCAGGAAGTTGTTTCTGAAAGTATTTTTAAAGAGTGTAGCCATGTAAGGATGTGAAACATGGACGATAAACAATTTGGACGAGAAGAGAATAGAAGCTTTCGAAATGTGGTTCTACAGAAGAATGCTGAAGATTAGTGGGTAGATCACATAACTAATGAGGAGGTATTGAACAGAATTGGGGAGAAGAGAAATTTGTGGCACAACTTGATTAGAAGAAGGGACCGGTTGTTAGGAAATGTTCTGAGGCATCAAGGGATCACCAATTTAATATTGGAGGGCAGCGTGGAGGGTAAAAATCGTAATGGGAGACCAAGAGATGAATACACTAAGCAGATTCAGAAGGATGTAGGTTGCAGTAGGTACTGGGAGATGAAGCAGCTTGCACAGGATAGAGTAGCATGGAGAGCTGCATCAAACCAGTCTCTGGACTGAGAACCACAACAACAACATGTTCCTAGAACCATCAGCCAATATATTGGTTCCTCCTTGCGAAAATACCATGGAGGTAAAATTAGAGTGTCTCAAGCTCGCATGGAATTTTAGCAACAATCATGCTTCCTACAGGGCATTCGCGACTGGAGTAGGAGGGGAGGGAAGTGACAACGGAACACAAAATACTCTCAGGATTTCAGCTAAGCAATATATGGTAGGTCACAGAGATGTTAATGTAAATGTAGATGATGTGGCACAGTGAATAGCTGTTGGGGTATATAACCACTGGAATAGGCAAAATAGATTATAGAGTATGTTGGATGTGATATCTACACCAAATTAAAAAGAAAAAAATCATCCCAGACAGCTTCATCAGACCATTTAAAAGATAAACGATCTAAAAACAAAGTCTCAGGAGAACTTCTATTAAAATGAGTAAATTTAATTTCTTCTTATTTTTGTATTCGTATTTTTAAAACATTAAGCGAGGTCCTGACAACATCTCATTTCGCTGACTGATGTTGCAGTACATGCTGTTTCGTACGGGTGGTGAAGATTTAGTTGAATCGAAACACCACGTCAAAGGAGGCGTTGCCTTTGTGGAGCCCCACGAAACAAAACGGCCGGTTTTAATTAGGCAAGGGAGGCCTCAGCAGTTCAGCTTGAAGCAATCCGATCGAACTGTGTCTCGATATAGGTCAGACAAACAAGGCACCATCGTGCCCCGCCCTCAGACTTGCTGTTCACGACCCCTGCACAACAAGCGGCAAACACCTGTTGTGTCAACCGCTTAGTGGTTTCAAATCGAACCGAAAGTAATGGCACACAAAAATAGTTCAATGCAGTCACAGGGCATGTGTGGTAACTAACAAGTTCCACTGCATATCGCAAGAGATAATTTTTCCAAGCTGTGTTCATTTCTACAGCTACATAAACACTCTAAAAGACTCCTTGCGGTGTGTGGCGCAGGGTATTTCTGGCACCAACATTCCTGTTCTCTTCGCAATTATCGGTAAGCCAGTGAGTACTAATTTCCTAGAATGGCTCTGAGCACTATGGGACTTAACATCTATGGTCATCAGTCCCCTAGAACTTAGAACTACTTAAACCTAACTAACCTAAGGACAGCACACAACACCCAGCCATCACGAGGCAGAGAAAATCCCTGACCCCGCCGGGAATCGAACCCGGGAACCCGTGCGTGCGAAGTTTCCTAGAATATTCCATCGTAGTCAGTTTGATAAAGTAAATGGGAGGAAGTAACACGTTGCATGACTCTACAGTAACCCCGTGTAAGATTCATTAAAAATATCATTTGCGATACGCAACTGTACTACTTTATTTTTATTCAAGACTATCGATTTCCCGACCATCTTCCGGACCGAAAAAGGTGTTCAGCATCGCAACGCGCAACTGCAGCACTTAATGCAACTGAAAATGGTAACCGAAAAAAACTTCACAAGCCAAGATGGCTAAAAAAGTTTTATTAGATGAGCGGTTCCGATAGAGCTATGCTGACATCATCGCATCCTATCCTTTAGAATTTTTACATCATGACGGTGAAGTGACTTGTAACACTGATGTAAAAATTAAAAATCATGAGATCCTATGATGAGAGGATAGGTCACTCAGTCGAAACCGGTCATCCAATAAAATTCTTTTTTAGCGGTCTTGACTTGCGTTTTCTTTAGTTAATATACATTTCCTATTGCCCTCAGACTGTTCATCTCAGGAATATGTTCCACTATTACGAGGGTCGTTCAATAAGTAATGCCCCAATTAAAAAAAAAGCCATTAATATACACAGACAAATATCCTTGTTGGTGCTTCACGTTTGATATTTATTCTGGGCGCCGGTGAAGTTTCGAACCGTTCTGGCAGATGACAGAGCCGTAATGCAGAGTCAAAATGGCGTCTACATACGAGTCACGTTCAGGCTGTTATTGAATTCTTGTGTGCAGAAAAGGAAACCGCGGTGAACATCCATAAACGTTGTGTGCGGTGTATGGCGATGCTGCAGTTGGTAGGAGTACAGTTAGGCGACGGATAAAGAAATTTACAGCCTCAGGAAATGCAGAGTTCCATGATCAGCCACGCTCGGGACGTCCTGTCACAGCCACTGCTCCAGACATGCTGAATCGTGCGCATGCCGTTATTCGTGCCGACCGGTGCATCACAACTCAACAGTTCGTTCTACAGTTGTCGCTCACATATCGTTGCGGCGGACGAAAGCTGGGTGCACCACTCTGCACCGGAAACAAAAAGGCAGACTATATAGTCGCATCCTCCTCATTCACCACAAAAGAAAAAATTTCAAGACAAACCCCTCTGCCGGAAAAGTCATGGTGACAGTCTTCTGGGATTGTGATGGCGTCATTTTCGTCGATGTGATGTCAAGAGGGTCAACCATCAATTCAGAGACATATGTGAAGACTCTGAATAAATTCAAGAACCGTTTCCGACATGGTCGATCGGACAAGAATCTAGAAGAAACCATGCTCCAACACGATAATGGACACCTACACAGAAATCTGAGAACCCGGGAACACATCCCCAAATTGGGTTGAACATCATTGCCTCATCCATCCTACAATCCAGACCTGGCACCTCGGGCTTCCATTTCTTTAGGCCGCTTAAAGATTCTCTACGGGGAACATATTTTGGAGATGACGAGAGTGTCAGTCAAGCAGTGAAAAAATGGCTACGCCTACAGGAAAAGAGCTTTTACCAGCAGGAATACACTCCTGGAAATTGAAATAAGAACACCGTGAATTCATTGTCCCAGGAAGGGGAAACTTTATTGACACATTCCTGGGGTCAGATACATCACATGATCACACTGACAGAACCACAGGCACATAGACACAGGCAACAGAGCATGCACAATGTCGGCACTAGTACAGTGTATATCCACCTTTCGCAGCAATGCAGGCTGCTATTCTCCCATGGAGACGATCGTAGAGATGCTGGATGTAGTCCTGTGGAACGGCTTGCCATGCCATTTCCACCTGGCGCCTCAGTTGGACCAGCGTTCGTGCTGGACGTGCAGACCGCGTGAGACGACGCTTCATCCAGTCCCAAACATGCTCAATGGGGGACACATCCGGAGATCTTGCTGGCCAGGGTAGTTGACTTACACCTTCTAGAGCACGTTGGGTGGCACGGGATACATGCGGACGTGCATTGTCCTGTTGGAACAGCAAGTTTCCTTGCCGGTCTAGGAATGGTAGAACGATGGGTTCGATGACGGTTTGGATGTACCGTGCACTATTCAGTGTCCCCTCGACGATCACCAGTGGTGTACGGCCAGTGTAGGAGATCGCTCCCCACACCATGATGCCGGGTGTTGGCCCTGTGTGCCTCGGTCGTATGCAGTCCTGATTGTGGCGCTCACCTGCACGGCGCCAAACACGCATACGACCATCATTGGCACCAAGGCAGAAGCGACTCTCATCGCTGAAGACGACACGTCTCCATTCGTCCCTCCATTCACGCCTGTCGCGACACCACTGGAGGCGGGCTGCACGATGTTGGGGCGTGAGCGGAAGACGGCCTAACGGTGTGCGGGACCGTAGCCCAGCTTCATGGAGACGGTTGCGAATGGTCCTCGCCGATACCCCAGGAGCAACAGTGTCCCTAATTTGCTGGGAAGTGGCGGTGCGGTCCCCTACGGCACTGCGTAGGATCCTACGGTCTTGGCGTGCATCCGTGCGTCGCTGCGGTCCGGTCCCAGGTCGACGGGCACGTGCACCTTCCGCCGACCACTGGCGACAACATCGATGTACTGTGGAGACCTCACGCCCCACGTGTTGAGCAATTCGGCGGTACGTCCACCCGGCCTCCCGCATGCCCACTATACGCCCTCGCTCAAAGTCCGTCAACTGCACATACAGTTCACGTCCACGCTGTCGCGGCATGCTACCAGTGTTAAAGACTGCGATGGAGCTCCGTATGCCACGGCAAACTGGCTGACACTGACGGCGGCGGTGCACAAATGCTGCGCAGCTAGCGCCATTCGACGGCCAACACCGCGGTTCCTGGTGTGTCCGCTGTGCCGTGCGTGTGATCATTGCTTGTACAGCCCTCTCGCAGTGCCCGGAGCAAGTATGGTGGGTCTGACACACCGGTGTCAATGTGTTCTTTTTTCCATTTCGAGGAGTGTATATTCCCTTCCATAACGTTGGCGTATGGCCATAGAACGTAGAAAAATAGGACATAGACATGTTGATGTATATTGTCACCAAATTTTGACTCTTAACAATTAATATTTACTGAGAGAAAAAATGTGTGGCCTTACTTACTTAACGACCCTCGTATATCATCTGAATGTGTGTAACGGTGATGTCTTAAAAACATTTAACAGGACTCTGCCCACCCTATTCTTTCACTCTGATTTAAAATCGACGTCTTTAATAAAAATAAAGTAGTCCAGCTGCGTATCGTACAAAGCTGTCTAGCAGGAAATATTTAAGATTTGACAATGTTATAATTCCGTCAGAGACGGCAAAAGACTTTGAAGATTATTTGAGCGCAACGGATACTTTCTTTAAAAGACATTGTATGATGAAAATGAATAAAAGTAAAACAAGGTTGATGAGGTAGGATTAAATCAGGCAACACTGGCAGAAGAAAAGATTAGAAAATGATATACAAGAATCCGTGGATATGTTTCGCTTTTTTGGGCGATAAAACAACTGATCACGGCTGAAGTTCAGAAGATATAAAATGCAGACTGGTCATAAAAAGAATAGCGTTCCTGGAATACAAAAATTTGTTAAATTATAAATTTAGTGCCAGAATGAGATTTTCACTCTGCAGCGGAGTGTGCGCTGATATGAAACTTCCTGGCAGATTAAAACTGTGTGCCCGACCGAGACTCGAACTCGGGACCTTTGCCTTTCGCGGGAAAGTGCTCTACCATCTGAGCTACCGAAGCACGACTCACGCCCGGTACTCACAGCTTTACTTCTGCCAGTACCTCGTCTCCTACCTTCCAAACTTTACAGAAGCTCGCAGGAGAGCTTCTGTAAAGTTTGGAAGGTAGGAGACGAGGTACTGGCAGAAGTAAAGCTGTGAGTACCGGGCGTGAGTCGTGCTTCGGTAGCTCAGATGGTAGAGCACTTTCCCGCGAAAGGCAAAGGTCCCGAGTTCGAGTCTCGGTCGGGCACACAGTTTTAATCTGCCAGGAAGTTTCATATAAATTTAGTGTTGTATATTTCTTCCGACTGTAAAAGAGTAGAAGCTTCTGAAACGTGGTGATACAAAAGAAAGCTGGAGATTACAAGGGAAGTTTTAATAACTAAAAAAGAGGCGCTGCAGCAAATTGTGAAAAAAGGAAATATATAGCAGAGCTTAACTAAATGATCGGTTGACAGGGCACATTCTCAGGCATCTAGGTATCGTCAGTTTCGTACTGGAGAGAAGTGCGAGGGGTAAACATTGTAGACGGAGGCCAAGGGTGGAATATAGTATGCAGGTTCAAATGATTGTTGGTTGATGTAGCTGCACAGATTTGGAGCAGCTTGCACAGGACAAACTAACGTGAAGAGCTGCATCAAAACACTCTTTCGACTGAGGACGACAACACCAAGGAGAAAGTATGCTGGATGTTAACAGGAACACGTTTTCTTTGGTTTTATACAGGATTTCAATACATGATATTATTCTCCACTCGTTTGGCTACAGAAACCTATTTTTCAGGACAATGTCCGTTCAATGCGACAGTCTTATGCCACCTTACTGGGAAGGCTTGTATGCCCGCTTGGTACTATTCTATTGGTCGACGTCGCAGCCAACGTATTTATGCATCAATAACCTCACTTTTATCCGCATACTGCTTCCCCCTTCATTGCGGTCCGTAGGTCACCTCTAATCGGGAGTGTCCGCCCGTTCCAACACTGCAGGAGTGACAGCTGTGTGCGGCCGGCCGGCAGCAAGAGATCGGAAAGGTTTGCGCCACCTTGTTGCTTCGCCCAACGACTCACCGTGCTTTTGTTCTCTGCCAGGTCTCCACAGACATTCTGCGAGCGTCTGTGAATATCTGCAATGGTTTCCTGTCAAAAGAAACGCACATCTGTTACAGATGCCATTTTTAGGCTATATGTAGGGCCACCACCTATCGGGACATTACGAAACTATAGGGGCTGAACCGGGAAATCGAAGTTACCTGAGAAAATAAAGTGTTGCATTACGTACTGAACTCCCCTCGTATATCTGTTTCGCGACTGGGAAAAATCTCTTTAGAAGGCTGGAGTATCCTCCTCAAGACTTTTAAAGACGCACATTAAGCCTGGAATGGTAATACTGCCGATGAGGAAGCAAATGAGACGGCGTTGGAAGAAATGGTTCAAATGGCTCTGAGCACTATGGGACTCAACTGCTGAGGTCATTAGTCCCCTAGAACTTGGAACTAGTTAAACTAACCTAAGAACATCACAAACAGCCATGCCCGAGGCAGGATTCGAACCTGCGACCGTAGCGGTCTTGCGGTTCCAGACTGCAGCGCCTTTAACCGCACGGCCACTTCGGCCGGCTTGGAAGAAATGTTGAACAAGGATTTTGTTGAGAAACTGTCAAGAATAAGTAAATGCGCAGATGATCAAGCAGTATTGGCTAAATCAGAGAAATAATTGAATTTATAATGGAAAGGATTGGAAATCGGGGAAAAATTATCGATTAACGGTAAGTGTAGGAAAAAACAAAGTGATGGGAAGCAGCAAACATGAAGTGATTCTTGAAGTTTTCCCGGCGTACTGAATGTTCGATGAGGTCTCGGGATTGCAGCCAGATCATGTTGACTTCTTGCCACAATGTTTCGGCCGGCAATCGCCAGTCATAGTCAGGTGGGTGTCCTACACTGGAGACTGCAAATTCTCGGCGTCGGCTTTATAGCAAAAATTGGCGCGGAAGATCCTATGAAATCATCGTTGGAAGAAATACACTTGGATCAAGTATAATCTTTTAGTTACAGCTTCGTTGTTACAGAAAACTGTATTACTTGAGTAATACCAACAACAAACGTATTGTAATTCAAACCTAGTTGATTCGAAACTTGCTACCAGTTTCGGCGCGAAACAGCATCATCTTCAGGCCCCAGACCTAATCTACCATCAACATACGGACCAGAACGACGAACACCAATGGGTCTTCCACGTGGTTCGTATGTCGATGGCAGATTATGCTTGCTATCTGAAGATGACACTTTTTTGCGTCGGAACTTGTAGCACAGTTAGATTATAATACAGCGTTGGTTCCAGTTTTCATAACTCAAGTATTTCATGTCCGACACTGTCCCACTGTCCTCGATGGCTTACTAGAGACTGAAAACTGCATTTGGCTGTAGGAAATTAGTGGTATGGACAAAAGGCACTGTGAAAAGGTGAATTTTTTTAGATTGGAGAAAGAATTCCGGCAGAATTAAGAAAGAGATTCGCCCTGAGTTTGGTCTCAAGTGTAGTATTGTATTGTTGCAAATCAAGGACTTTCCAAAAAGAAAAAGGACAAATATTTGGATTTTGAACTAAGTAGTACGCTTAAGAGGAAAATAAGAAACGCAAATGGTAAGAATGAAGAAAATTGTGCTGCGGTGACCACGACACCACTGAAGACAGCTTTCTGCCGAGCGATGCGACTTTCCGATATACCCTGAAGAGCCAAAGAAACTGGTATACCTGCCTAATAGGGCCCCAACGAGCACGCAGAAATGCCGCAACACGACGTGGCACGGACTCGACTAATGTCTGAAGTAGTGCTGGAGGGAACTGACACCATGAATCCTGCAGGGTTGTCCATAAATCCGAAAGAGTGCGGGGGGATGGATATATCTTCTGAACAGCACGTTGCAAGGCATCCCAGATATACTCAATAATGTTAATGACTGGCGAGTTTGGTGGCCATCAAAGGTGTTTAAGCTCAGAAGAGTGTTCCTGGCGCTACTGTGTAGCAATTCTGGACGTGCGGGCTGTTGCATTGTCCTGCTGAAATGGTCCATTTTGAAACGAAACTCGTCCGACCAGGCAACATGTTCCCAGTCATGAAAAGTCCTATGCCGGTGTTGACGGACCAAGACGAGGCATAAAGCTTTGTGTCGTGCTGTCATCAAGGGTGCAAGAGTGGGCCTTCGGCTCCAAAAACCCATATCGATGACGTTTCGTTGAATGGTTCACACGCTGACGCTTGTTGATGTCCCAGCATTGAAATCTGCAGCAATTTGCGGAAGGCTTGCACTTCTGTGACATTGAACGAATCTCTTCAGTCGTCGTTGGTCGCGTTGTTGCAGGATCTTTTTTCCAGCTACAGCGATGTCGGAGACGATGTTTTGCTGGTTTCCTGATATTCACGGTACTTTCGTGGAATGGTCGTACGGGAAAATCCCCACTCCATCGCTACCTCGGAGATGCTGTCTCCCATCGCTCGTTCTCCGACTATAACACGATGTTCAGACACACTTAAATCTTCGTAACCTGCCACTGTAGCAGCAGTAACCGATTTAACAACTACGCCAGACACTTGTTGTCTTTTACAGTCGATGCCAACCGCAGCGCCGTATTCTGCCTGTTTACATACCTATGTATTTGAATACACATCTGTGTACCAGTTTCTTTGGCGCTTCAATGTAGTAGCCTACTCGCAGATTTCTTATTACTGTAGGAGGTTGGACGTTGGTTGTGCATCTGTAATTAAACATGTCCAACAGAACAGACACCACTCTTATCCAGAACAATAATTATTCTGTGAGAACTTGATATTAAACGTCCTTCGATCTCAGCCGAAAATTGACACTGAACATTTACCTTTTCCGCTAGTCAAGAGTAACGCTCTACTTTTGTGTTTATATTCCTCTGCGGCGGCTGCTAAGTGTTGAGATTAGAGTTTAGTGTTTTAATTTACCACCTGAGGGGGGAGACATTTTATAACATTTCCCCTGTTCTTTTGTGTAACCTTACTGGTTGTGAATTTTTTTTAACGATTTGCTTATTTTTAACTGTGTTGGTCTCTCTGCTATAGTTCTGCATCATTTGTTATCCTGACTAATTGATATTACTATTCCAATCTACCAATGGGTTTATTATGGGTGCCTCGAAATTGTACTGAAGAATTAAGTCTACTTAATTACTTCAGTTCATAATTTCAGGCCTTAATTATTTATTAAATATTTTTCATTTATTAAATGTTGAGTGTTTTTATGATATTCTAAGCCCCAAAATTTTATTTCTGCAATCTTTAAACTAACAGGTAAAAGGTATTTATTAGCTCAATCAGATATCTAAGGCCTTTATTGCTTACGAAATGCAGTTCCCTTATTATGTGTGCAGACTTGCTTTCTAAGAAATTTTATGTTGCCACATTTAATTCCTGGAGAACGCTAATCTAGTAAAATTGGCCGGCCGGGGTGGGCGAGTGGTTCTAGGCGCTTCGTTCTGGAACCACGCGACCGCCACGGTCGCAGGTTCGAATCCTGCCTCGGGTGTGGATGCGCGTGATGTCCTTAGGTTACTTAGGTTTAAGTAGTTCTAAGCTCTAGGGTACTGATGACCTCAGAAGTTAAGTTCCATAGTGCTCAGAGCCATTTGAACCATTTAGTAAAATTGTTTGTGAAAATTATACTTTCCATGGCCTGCTATCGTACCGCACACTTTTATTTTCCTGCCCCCTACCACTGACAAGTTATGGAGGATATGCGTCTCAGCGATGGCTTCAGCTGTCGAATTGCACTTGCCATAGCGTACGGTGGCCGTTCACATCTGAGCCGCCACCGATACCGTTTTCCTCTACCCTTTCGTGACGTCTCTGCAGGTCACCACACGTTCTACTACACGCACGCTACCTGTCCTCTTTCCAGGCGACCTCCGCCTTGGCGTAAACTTGTGACTCCCAGCCCCGTCATGACCCTGCGCTCTTGCCTTCGGAGTGCGTGCTGAGTCGCGTGCGTGTCACCTCTGCCCTCCCCCTCCCCAGACCTTTCCACCCCTCTCCAGCCACGAACTCCTCCCCCCCCCCCTCCTTTTACGGCACCTACCGCGGCGGCTGTATCTTATCGCCCGACGCCGCTGTCGACCCTGCGTCTCGCGGGCGGTTGCACGCTATCGCGGACGCCAGACGTGAATTCCTCCACGCCGGCGTGGCGTGCGCTCGTACGTCAGCCTTATCTTTACTGCAAAGTGAGCGTCGAGAGCAGAATAACACGGTCCGGGACGTGGGTTCACCCGGGGCCGCACCAGACGAATAGCCCGCGAGCATATTCCGGCCGCTCGAGAAAATATGGTCGGCGATAGCATTCTTCTCGTCCGGTCATTCGTGCCGGGGGAATTCCATCCCGGAAAGAAATTTATGCGTCGTTCCAGGGCCGTTGCATCTCGGGTCCGACCATAAGGTTAGGGAATGAAATGTAGGAGAAATTAAGCAAACTGTAAATAGCCTGTGATTATTTTCGACCCATCAGTTTAAGGCTTGGTTTCCAAAATACTGGCAGGATTTATCTATGGAAGGATTGAATGACTCGTGTAAGCCGATTTGAGGAAAGGTTTATTTCATCTCCAGAGAAATGTAGGAAGAGGAGGAGGAAGAGGGCTGCTGAGTGGATGATTCAGGCCTTAAGACAAGAAGACTGCTTACCGGAAATGGTTACGCTCTAAAAGGCAGTCCCGGCGGAGGTTCGAGTCCTCCCTTGGGCATGGGTGTGTGTGTTTGTCTTTAGGATAATTTAGGTTAAGTAGTGCGTAAGCATAGGGACTGATGACCTTAGCAGTTAAGTCCCGTAAGATTTCACACACATTTGAACATTCTAAAAGGCAGGAAGATAGAGATAACGAACACAATTAAGAGAGAATTAAAAAAGGTTGTTTATCCGATCTGAAGAGGAGTGTGGGAGCCGTCTGACTGAATACAACAGGGAATCAAAAGCTTAGCGATTCAAATGTCAAATGAGAGTTCCTTGTAAGAACAGAGGATGAGCTAGAATGATTGCCATTTCTGACTGGAAGATGGACTTTAAATATCTTCTGGCAGAGAATAGGGAATATTTCGAGAAGAGTAAAATTACGAGAAAATTTATCCAGTGGAAGAGTTGGCTGAAAATGAAGTTTGTCAGGCCCTTCAAAAATCAGAAAATGGAAAGACAGCCGATCTTGGAGGTACAGTAATGGTAATGGAATTATTGAATTACGGATTGCCGGCCTCTGTGGCCGAGCAGTTGTAGGCGCTTCAGTCCGGAACCGCGCGACCGCTACGGTCGCAGGTTCGAATCCTGCCTCGGGTGTGGATGTGTGTGATGTCCTTAGGTTAGTTAGGTTTAAGTAGTTCTAAGTTCAAGTGGACTGATGACCTCAGATGTTGAGTCCCATAGTGCTCAGAGTCATTTGAACCATTTTTTGAATTACGGATTACCTAAACTAGTAGCAGCACTAGTAATTATTTTTAACAAAGTGTCTCATTGAGGAAAAGTACCCCAGGAATGGAAAATTGCATACATTACCACCATACATATAAGAAAGGGAGCAGGAGAGATCTGATAAATTACAGGGGAATAAGTGTAATGGCTTCGGCAACGTGGTTGTTCAGTAGTGGAGCAAAGAACATTCTGGAAAAGATTGTGCAGTTTGTTGTATTGGAGGAACAGTCGGTTATTACTGCGGGAAAAGCTGTGTTGATAAAATCATTTGTGTACGCCAGATGTGTGAGAAAAAGGTCGCAAAAATCAACATCTCCATTTGGTGTTTGCTGATTTTGAAAAGGCCTATGATTCTATGTCAAGGAGGTTACTATGGAGAGCATTAGAAAAGATTGGAGTGGGCAGTGCATTAATAGAGTTGGTGAAAAGTATGCACCACCAAAAATGGTTCAAATGGGTCTGAGCACAATGGGACTTCTGAGGTCATCAGTCCACTAGAACTTAGAACTACTTAAACTTAACTAACCTAAGGACATCACACACATCCATGCCCGAGGCAGGATTCGAATCTGCGGCCGTAGCGGTCGCGCGGTTCCAGACTGAAGCGCCTAGAACCGCTCGGTCACAGCGGCCGGCCGATGCACCACCATTGCGAGGCATTGTGAAGATTGACTGTAAGACATCGGAAAGTTTTAGAAAACCACAGGGATGAAGACAAGGATTCTCTGTGCCATCAGCCGTATTTGAGTTGTATTTAGTTATTTGTATGAGCTGACATTCCAAGACTCACTGATATTGTAGTCATAGAATACTGCATTTTTTGTTTTTTGAACTGCACGTTTTTTAATGGAATGAACAATATAATGGTTACAGAGTATGGACTGACAGTAAATCGAAAAAAGACGAAAGTAAAGAGGAGTAGCAAAAATGGGAACAGTGAGAAACGTAACATGAGGATTGGTGGTAACGAAGTAGAAGAAGTTAAGGAATTCTGCCACCGGGGCAGCAACATAACCCATGACGGACGGAGCAAGTAGGACACCAAAAGCTAACTAAAACTGGCAAGAAGGGCATTCCTGGCCAATGTACGTATGAAACACAGCGCAGTGGGGCAAACAGAACAGAAGAGAATCGAAGCGTTTGAGATGTGGTGCTACAGAAGAATGTTGGAAATTAGGTGGACTGATAAGTTTTGGAATGACGAGGTTCTGCGCTGAATCGGTGAGAAAAAGAATATACAGAAAACACTGACAAGAAGATTTAACAGGGCGATAAGACATCTGTTAAGACATCAGGCAATGATTCTAGAGGGAGCTGTAGAGCGTAAAAGCTATAGAGGAAGACACAAATTGGAATAAATCAAGCAAGTAATTGAGGACGTAGGTTGCAAGTGCTACTCCGAGACAGAGGTGATAATGCTACTTGGTATTGAATCCAGCAGTCGTTTGATGAGGTAAAAATGTGATTGTAGACTGAAGCATATATTTTATTTTTTGATTGTGTTGGTCGCTGTTCTAACCGACAGTACGGATACACACTAATGAGCCAAAATATTATCACCATCTGCTTAATAACTTGTTTGTCCGTTTCTGGAACGGAATATATCACTGTGTTTGCGTATCAGGGATCCGAAAGTTTGGTGGTAGTTTTGTGGAGGTGTGTGGCATTAGATATCTACGCACAGGCCGCTGATTTGCCTAAGCGGTGATGGCGTCAGATAACGATCCAGATGGGTCCCACAGGATTTACATCAGGCGAAAGTGGTGGCCGTGACGTCAAGGTGAGTTCACTATTATGCTCCTCAAGCAACTGTAGCACGGTTCCGGCTACGAGATACGGACAGTTACACTACTGAAAACTGACATCGCCTTCAGGAAAGACATCAAGCATCAAAGGATGCAGGTGGTTCGCAGCTGTCAGCGTGACTTCGATTACTACCACAGATCCCATGCAAGTGGAGGAGAATGTCTCCAATAACATAATACCTCTCCCACCAGCCTACGCCAGTGGCGCGCTGCGCGTTTCTAGCCGCCGTTCACTTCGATGACGGCATTTGTGAAGACGACCAGCGGCCTAATGTAGAGATAATCACTCGAAGAGCTGACACGTTTTCATTTATCGTCGATGGTCCCGTGCCCACTGCAATCGTAATAGACGATGTCATCCGGTCAACATGTGAACACGTAGGGGTGGTCTGCTGCGGAGCTCCATGTTCGGCATACGATGAACAGTTTGCCCCGAAACACTTGTGCGTGCATCAGCATTGATATGCCGCAGATCACTATCTATCCTACTTCACAGAGCCGACAAGTCTCCGAACTCCACGTTCTGTAAAGAGCCATGGGCGTCCAACCATTTAGCGCCTAGTGGTAGTTTCACTGTCCTTTTACCTCTTTCCCTAGATGCTCACGACAGCAGCACTTGAACGTTCGACTAGCTACGCCGTTTTCGGGATATCTGTTCACAGGCTCTGAGTAATGATATTCTGCCTCTTGTCAAAGTCGCTTATCTCAATGGATTATTCAATTTGCAGCCCATGTCTTTGCTAGGGTTCGCAGAAGACCTTCTGTGAAGTTTCGAAGGTAGGAGACGAGATGCTGGTGGCATTGAAGCTGAGAGGACGGGTCGTGAGTCGTGCTTGGGTAGCTCAGTTGGTAGAGCACTTGCCCGCGAAGGGCGAAGGTCCCGAATTAGAGTCTGGGTCGGGCATGTGGGGAGGCGGGTAAAAGTTAATCATTTGTTCGTTCACCGTTTTTCTCACGCGAACCTGGCAATTAATTTAGTGGTCAGCCAGAAAGCGAAGGGCAACATACTGACCTTAGTTTACTCGGTCACATTCTGGTCCAGCCCACTGGAAGAAAAGTTTCTATTCTCCTATTTCTTTGCGGGATCAGGACTATGATTTTAAATAAAAGTACAAAGTTCCAATCAAAATCGTATTGCGTAAAGTTTCTCACACGCAACAATTGGAAATTCACTATTTTCAATTGAAAGCAAGTCTTCCTATTCTGACAGCACATTTAGCAGTTCAGAGGCGACCTCTACAGTACGTTCCTACCTGATTGTCTTTCGATTTGACTAAAATTACTCAATGAAAGTTCGCAAAAAATGTTCACAATTAATGCTTGCCATAAATGAAGTCACCACTTGCCACGTGGAATTGATAATTCACACGGACGACACACTAATAGTTACTCTGGCGAATTTTAAGCGATTCAGGACGGTGTACAGTCCTCGCGTGTTCGCTATCCGTTTTTACTGCAAAATATGCGCTTTGACACAGTTCGGCTCTGACGTCATCCGAGGCAGAGCGCGATCCGACGTTTGACAGACGTAGATCTTACAGTAACTGAATGCGAAGTGAACCTTTTTTACTGCCTCTCGGGCTGTATTTATATAGGTGCCGGAGCGGACGGCCGAGGAAACATCTGTTGTCTATGGCTATCTGCATACTGCAGCAGCCTCCGAAAGACAGCTTTCTTGAGCACTTAAACTTTAGTAATATAGTTACAAATTACTTCAGAAACCTCTTAATTTTTATCTGTTTTCAGATAAGTTGTTTGAAATCACCGAAAAAGTTTCAACGCGCTAGAATGAAAATTTTGCCTTCTAAAATTTTTATAGTGAAACTAACGGTAGATCGTTACCTCTGAACTGTCGGCAGTTATTAATACTACAACTCTCAAATTTGGTATAGCGCTATCACTTGGTATGTTTTATCACCCACTGTAACCAAAATTCCCTATCATTAAAATTACAGGTACTTAATCTACAACAATTGGGTACATTTTAGTTACAAAATCGGTTTTTACTTAATTGCTCAAAAAATATAAGAGGTACCTTAATGTGGTCTTTCAGTTATTATTTTTGGGGTGAACTGAAACTTAAAACAAATTTTCATGTTTCTAAGTCGATTATTTAGCGCCTCTGATTTTTCCTAAAAATGTGGATTCCGGTGTTAATATTTGTGATATGGTTTATGGTTCTGGAAACCTACATCACTTATTTATGAGCTCTAACTGCGCCTTCTGACCAGATTCTGGCTTTCTAGCTTCATTATTTAGCGCCACTTATTTTTCTCTTAAAACGGCATTTTTTACGTAAACTATTAAGTCTAGAACATAAAGACTTGGTATTTGGAACATTGTAACACTAAACTATATTTTAACAAAGTTTTAAACATAAATTTTGATTTTTAATTTCATACATAATTGTGGCTCGATACTTACGCGCTACGCGCAGACGCTTTAAGGGCCCGCATCTCGTGGTCGTGCGGTAGCGTTCTCGCTTCCCACGCCCGGGTTCCCGGGTTCGATTCCCGGCGGGGTCAGGGATTTTCTCTGCCTCGTGATGGCTGGGTGTTGTGTGATGTCCTTAGGTTAGTTAGGTTTAAGTAGTTCTAGGGGATTGATGACCATAGCTGTTAAGTCCCATAGTGCTCAGAGCCATTTGAACCATTTTTTGAACGCTTTAAGGTGACTTGGCGCTACTAGCATTGAACTGGGGTGAGTCCCGGCACACTCGCTCACCTCTGTATCTCTCACATGATACAGCGCTTGCTTTGCTTCCGGCGCACAGTTTTAATGTGCCAGGAAGTTTCATACCAGCGCACACTGCTCTGCAGAGTGAAAATCTCATTGTGTAAGGAGCGATCAAAAAGTTTTCGTTCAAAGTTGACACTAATTCCTTGCCTACATGTCAGCGCTTCCATAAGCGCATCGGAGTCGGGCTTAAAAGGCGACAGGCTTTTGCCAGTCAGGCTTTTTCCAGTCAACTGCCATACTTATTTTCACAGTGAAAACATAGTAAAAGTATGCTGTGTTCTTTTTCTCTCTCTTTCCCTTTGTTAAGTTTCCGAGTTGCATTTATAGCAGCAAGTGCTTTGCACCAACGACTGGACAATAACTCCTTCTTTCTGTATTGTTATACTAAGAGCCGCGTCGGAGATCCAGACGAACACCCCGCAGGTACCTGAGAAAGCATCGTCCTGGTCTATTGTGAACGGAGCTAGGGAGGCGATTCTTCAGCGCCAAGCCACCGTGATGCAACAGGGGACGCCGAATTGACTTGTAGAAAGCAGGATAGACAAAATCGCTGGGCGAAAATTACCTGAGGGACATGAGAACGGCCGGGTAGCCTTGGGCCAAGAGCATTGACCTTTATAAGGAAGGGCCTTGGGGATAGGCTTAAAAGTTCAACACACGGAAGGTAGCCTTTGGTGGGTATATATGCACGCCGTTAAAGATTAAATTGTTTATGCTGATACGAATACATGTGAATCTGTGTGATTTCAATAAAAATTGTGGCAAATTAACGTGTTAGCTTCTTTCAGCAATATGTTGTAAATTCATATCCTGCCATTACTAGAGATAGCTAGGAAAAAGGGATCCAGTTACCTCAAGGTTCTAAATAGTTTGTGTAGATATTTAACTGAACCAAGAAACGTACAAGTAACAGCAAATAATCAATCTGACCGCATTTCTGATAATTATTCTGGAAGTATCTCGAATTGGTATAATTTGTTTTATCGATATAAACTGGATCATAGATTAATTTACTTGATCAGTCACCTACCAGAATTTTGCACGAAGGACAGTAAAATCTTCTCAGTTTAAAGTACGCATGATGCTCATAGCGTCAGTTCAAATTCTAATCTCAGTTAGTGTTATCCGAAACATAGCGCATGTGTTAACGTCAGGGGTCAATCAATAAATAAAACAGTGATTTCTTGTGTCAAAGATAAGGAGGGTTGACACTTTATTATTTAATTAATTATAACAGACCTAGCCCGAAGGAAAAATATAACTACTAGAATACAAGTGAGTGGTAAAACCAGTCGTTATTAGTATCCCCAATATCTGTCTCTCACTCCAGTATAAAGGTAATATAAATTTACATTTTTGTTATAAACCAATAACCTCCACCTCCATTATTCTTTCATGACTACACATACGCTGTAGTAACGCTCTCAAAAACAGATCGCCCTTTATACATTCGTATGTCAGTAGTTTTTGAAGTTCACTAGTAGCGTAAGTAAAAACATCGAATATCAGCATTCAGAAGCTGTTAAAGAAAATGGTTGAGATTTCACCAGTAAATGGCTCCAGATGCACAGGCTACCAGTCAACATCTAAACAATATTATGACTTGCTTCAGGACACGTAAATGTTACGTTACTGAAGTGTCGCGTCTGCCTGTCCGATGGGGTAGGGTGTGATTCCGATCTGCAAAAATATTAATTTGTTTTGGGTGAGGGGAGGGGCGGGAGTTTGGGGCAGTTATCTCATCCTGCCTTTTGCTGGGTACGTCGGGGAGTGCATAGATGTTTCCGTGTTTAGTTAGACACTGTTATAATGTATATGTACTTTCGAAGTTGACAATCAGGTGTCTTTGACAGTAATCGGTTCACATTACGGTTGTTAATTCTCGCATCCACCGATAACGGGCGTTGCGGAAACACCCCAGTGAACTCCATAAACAGAAACTGAGGCGTCGGAAATCTGTACTGAGTGCGCATTAGCGCGGTAGGCAGCATTAACGCGGAAGTATGGCGGCCATTTGGCAAGCCGCAATACTGGTTTTGGATCAGTACCTCTGATTCTGGCGTGACGGGTGGCCAGTGTTTGCACAAATGACACCATTCTCATTGTTAGCAACGTCCGATGACGTCAAAGAGCGCATTGTTTTACTGTGTGTGTATTTGGGGCTGGGGTAATGGGGATATGCTTTGTTGTTACCGGCCGCATATATACTATAAACACAGAAAGAATATCTCTTTCACAGTGTGGTAAAGAACAGCATCTTTGACCGACACAGGATCACAACTTCCTATCGGTTTCCATCAATCACTGTTGTACGAAAAAAAAGGTCCATCTTCTTTGAAATAAGAAAAAAAAATTGTTAGAGGAGGGTTAAGTATTAATTTCATACATCAAATCGAAGTTTTGAGGAAACCTGCAGCTGTATTACGTATTATTTAAATAATAAATACTGGACCATTTATGTTTCCTCAAGTGTACCTAGCTGCGTTTCAGAAATTTACTCCCATTTTCAAATGCAAATGTTTAGATTGACATATTATATATCTGTGTTTCTGTGATGTGCTAATTCTCTTTCCTTGTAGCCAATTTTTGTTTTGTTTTGTTTTACTACATCTGGGAAATACGAATATTGTGTACGTATCTACTTACATGTACAGTGCCTTTTTTACTGTGCAAAAATTACACATAAGCAAACCATCAGTCCAATTATTTGGTTACTAGAAATCAAACTATAGTATGCAGTATTGCTTCTTTGGATACAGAGTTCCCTTCTTCGAGGGTTACATTACTTACGTCAAGTTTCCACTTGTAAGTTCTATCAATAACACACATACTAAAATTATAAATTATGCTTTAAATTCTGATACAGTGCCACTAAAGCTGAGCTATTAAACTCGGTATTCAGAAATTCCTTCATCAAAGAAGACGAAGTGAATATATTGCAGGATTCGGATCAAGGACAGTTGCGAACACAAGTAACTTAGACGTAGATCTCGGTGTAGCGAAGCAATTCTAATCACTTAATAAAGGAAAGTCTTCCCGTCCAGATAGTATACCAATTAGGTTCTCCCCAGAGTATAGAGATTACAGCCCCATATTTAGCGATTGCATACAATTGCTCGCTCGACGAAAGATCCGCACAGAAAGTGGAAATTTGCGCAAGTCAACCAACTCAAGAAAGGAAATGGGAGTAATGCGGTGAATTACAGACCAATGTCACTGACGTCGATTCGCTGTGGGATTTTGAAACGTATTCTGTGCTCGAAGATTATGATTTACCTCGAAGAAAACGGTCTATTGTCACAAAGTCAACATGGAATGAAAAAATATCGTTCTTGTGAAACTCAACTACCTTCTTATTCACACGACGTATAGATTACTATCGACAGGGGGTCTGAAATTGATTTAGTGTTTCAGGATTTTCAGCAGACTTTGATACCGTTTCTCAAAAAGAGCTTGCCAACAAATGGTTCAAATGGCTCTGAGCACTATGGGACTTAACATCTGTGGTCATCAGTCCCCTAGAACTTAGAACTACTTAAACCTAACTAACCTAAAGACATCACACACATCCATGCCCGAGGCACGATTCGAACCTGCGACGGTAGCAGTCGCGCGGTTCCGGACTGAAGCGCCTAGAACCGCTCGGCCACACCGGCCGGCGCTTGCCAACAGATTATTGTCTCAGATGTACGAGTGGATTCTTCACTTCCATCAGACAGCTACGTAGTATTCCACGGAAAATCAGAAGTGATATCTGGGGTTCCCCAAGAAAGTTTTATAGGCCTTCTACCGTTCCTAATCTATATAAAGGCTTTAGGAGGCAATATGAGTAGCCGTCTTCGATTGTATTGCAGCTGATGTCCTTTACGTCTAGTAAAGTCATCAGAAAACGAATTGCAAAATGACTTAGACACTAGATCCCTATGATGCGCAAAGTGGCAGTTGTCTCTGAATAAGGAAAAGTGTAAAGTCACCCACATGAGTATGTAAAGAAATCCGTTGAATTTCGGTTATACGGTAAATTACATAAGCTTAAATACCGTTAATTCCACTACATACCTAGGAATTAACTTAAACTGGAATGATCACATAGATAATGTTATGAGGAAGGCAAACCAAAGACTGTGTCTTATTGACAGAATATTTTGAAGATCCAACAGTTCTAGTAAAGAGACTGTCTACAATACGCTTATCCATCCTCTGTTAGAGTATTCCTGTGTGGTGTTGGATCCTTACCAGGTATAGGATTGTCGGAGGACAACAAAGAAGCCCAAAGACGGGCAGTTCGTTCTGTATTATCGCGAAATAGGGTAGCGAGTGTCACGAATATGCTAACAAACAAAGGGGTTTTTCTGGACATAGCTGGAAAAGATATTCGTTGTACGGAAAGTCTGTACTGGAATCACACTGCTGAGGTCAGAACTGGCGGCCAATTGACAGAAGCACAAAAATCTGTAGAGGAGTTACACAATGCTCTATACCCTCACCACTCCAACTTTAACCTGTACTCAGGACATATATTCCAGGAGGCGCTTGAAGATTGTGAGACAGGTATAAAAGTAAATGGGGTATGGATTATCAACATAAAACACGCAGATGACACAGTCTTAATTGCAGATAGTATGAACGACCGGCGAGATCTTCTGACTACAGTGGGAGGACATAGCAGGAATATGAGTCTCAATATCGGCACCAAAAAGACCAAATTTATGATAGTCACTCGCAATTCAGATGACCATCAAAATGCAGAATTAATGCATAATAATCAACCCATAGAAAGGGTAAATAGATTTAACCACTTGGGGACGTGGCTGTGCGATAATTGGCCATCGGACATGGAAATCAGATGCAGAATAGAGAAGGGTCGCAGTGAATTCATGAAATTTAACAAAGTGCTCTCTAGCACTGACTTTGATTTTAACCTCAGAGTTAAATTTATGAAGAGCTATGTGTGGTCAGTGCTTTTGTATGGCGTGGAAAGTTGGACGTTGAAAGTGAACACCATGAACAAGTTGGAAGCATTCAAGATGTGGTTATATCGAAGAATACTTAAAATTCCATGGACAGCAGGGAAAACAAATGAAGAGATCTTGAGAATAGTAAAAAGATACCGCGAACTACTAACCGCAAACAAACGTAAGAAAAGAGCTTACTTAGGCCATGTGAAACGAAATGAAAAGTATCACATTGATAAACTGATAATCAGGAGGAAGTTTGAAGGCAAAAGAGGAATTGGCAGGAGAAAAATGCCATGGCTCCGTAACATCAGACAGTGGACAGGAATAAGAGACTCCGGCGACTTGATTCATGCAGGAAGAGGTAGAGAAGATGGGAAAATGTGATCGCAAACATCCATTAGTGGACATGCAGCAGCAGAAGAAGACGTTTTTCGTTGTGGCGACACCTTTTCACGAGACTTCGATCACCAACTTTCCCCTCTGAATGCGAAAAAATTCGCCCCCAGCATTAATAGGGTGAAATGATCATTGTGGTAAATTAACAGAAATCGCAGCTCGTACAAGAAGGTTTGAGTGTTCATTGTTCCCACTCTGAGAGTAGAATGGTAGAGACAAAACATCACGAAAGTGGTTCGAAGGACCGTCTGTCAGGCACCTGGGTGTGAATTAGAGACTGGTCATCTAGATGTATATGAAATCCTATTTTGCACTATTTTATTGCAAATACTGGGCGGAATGTATGAAGTGATTAATATATTTATGGATTTACTATAATTATTATACACTAAAAAAGAATAAAGAACGCTGCACCACGAAGCAGTCATCCGAATGGGTCGGAAATTAGCAGATGTGACACATGTGATGCACATGTACAGACAAACACATGATTATCGTTTCAGAAAAACTGAATCATTTTTTTTAAGAGAAGAGTTTCACAAACTGAGCAAGTCAACGAAGCGGTGGTCCACCTCTGGTCCTTATGCAAGTAGTTATTCGGCTTGTCATTGATTAGTGTTATTGCATGTTCTCCTGAGGGATATCGAACCAAATCATGTCCAACCGACGAGTCAGATCGTCAAAATCCCCAGCTGGTTTGCGGGCCCTGCCAGTAATGCCCAAAACTTTCGCAACTGGAGCATTATGGGCAGGGTGCTCCAACCAACTCGTGATTTTGGCAATCTAACCCGTCAGTTGGACAGGATTTGGGACACTATCCCTCAGGAGCACATCCAAAAATTCTGTGTCACTGCCAAGCCGAATAACTGCTTGCGTAAGGGGCTGAGCCAGACCAACGCATTGTTGACTTGCCAACGTTTTTGAAGCTGTTTGTCTTCAATAAATAATGCAATTTTTGTGAAACTGTAATTCAATTGAGCCGCCTTTACATATCACATCTACCGATTTCCATCACTTTCAGATAATTACTTATTGGTGCGTCTTTTTCTTCTTAGAGTGTACCTAGGAAGCGATGGAGTATCCTAAAATCTTCTGTTTTTGTGAGTATCCAGTGTATTTTATGTGTCACTATGGCTGATTTTTTTCCCTGAATACGTCAATTGCTACATAAATCCTCTATGGCTATAGTGCAGTTTCAGCAGGGAAAAAAAATTAAGTTGCAATGACAGCAGAAGGTTTATTGCCGCGTTTCACCTCATTGAGCCATTTTCAGACTCTCTAAAGAGGGAAAACACATCAAAACGGATCAGTATGGTCCTATGTGGCACGAGGAGGTGCTAAAAACTTTTTAAAATATTATAAAAACACAGAGTGAAAGGGGACTTACGTTTAGAAATCGCGGGTACCGCTTTAGTCATAAACAGCCAAAATTTTTGGTGTGCACCTAGAACATAAAATAGAGAAATTTGGAAAATATGCCCTAGACTAGCAATGAAGAGCCAAATTGTTAGTGGAATCATGAAAAAGACGACTGTTTTTACCTTCGGCGAATATATGTAGCTATGATGAGATATGACCACACATCAAATGTTGACACAAATTTTGGAATACAAATTGTAATTACCGTGAACACCACATATGATCTCAAGTGCGCACATTACGTGAGACTGGCAGCTCCGCTAGGCGCCGTTTACGTGTTTAAAAGTACATTACGTAAGAATAAAGTAAAACATATAGTGGAAGTTAAAGTTTACGCTAGTGAAAACTAAATTTAAAATAGTTGATGGAAGTAAAACAGATGCATTAAGTTGGTGTATAAGTTCATAGCTTTCTTGTTTTGCATATTGTTATTCCTGTTGCTATGGATTTATTTATTGATTGTCATTTCTTATATCTGTATCTCTGTAGCCACATGAGTTTACATATAGTAATTTTTTGATCTGGACTTAGTGAGTGGAGCTGTGGACGGCAGAAAATGGAGTGCGAAGTGGAGGAATCGGAAAGTTTCCGACCTATTCTTTTGTTTGAGTTCAGTAGAGGAGCGACAGCAGCAGAGGCGACCACAAACATTTGAACTGTGTATGGGGATAATGCCAATGTCAGAGCAAGGCAAGAAAATGGATTTCCCATTTTAAGGAGGAACGTTTGACATTGGTGACTCTCCACATTCAGGAAGACATCCAACGTTTGATGAAGATTGTTTAAACGTGTTAATCCACAATGATACACGGCAGTGTACTCTAGAACTGGAAGATGTGACAAACTGTGATCAGTCAACTATGGTACGACATTTACATGCCATGGGAAAGGTTAAAAAATCGGGTGTATCGGTACTGCACGCTTTAAGACAAAATCAAAAAAATCTGTGGTTGGCCAATATGCGTATCTCTGCTTCCTCGTCATCAGTTGGATCTTGAACATCACCGACCATTCCTAGCCCGTATCGTTACTGGTGACGATAAATGGGATATTTATGCGAACATAAGGAAAAGAAAGGAATGGTTGGGCCCAAACAAAGCTGGGAAAAGGAAGGAATGGTTGAGCCCAAACAAAGCTGCAACTCCTCAAACATAGACTTGCGTGCATCCACAAAAGATAGTGTTATGCATGTGGTGAAATGTCGCAGCTCGTGGTCTAGTGGCTACCGTTGATGCGTCTGGATCACGGGGTCCCGGGTTCGATTGCCGGTCAGGTTTGGAATTTTCCTTGCCAGAGGAGTGGGTGTTTCTGTTGTTCTCATCATTTTCATCATAACCATCATCATTCGTGACAGTTCCAAGCCCGGACTGTGTAAAAACTGGGATTTTGTATGGGCTCTGATGACCGCGCAGTTGAGCGCCCCACATACCAAACATCATCACATGGTGCAACAGCGACGATGTGGTATACAACGAATGGCTTCCCCGAAGTGTAATCATCACTGGTGATATTTATTGTCAACAACTGAGACCTACTGCAGACGCAGTCCACGAACAACGACCACGCAGACTCCGTGAAGTGACGCTACTCCACGATAACGCTCGGCCCCCATTGTACTAGTCTGACGAATAAGGTCATTCCACACCCATCTTATTCAAAAAACGTGTGTGAAATCTTATGCGACTTAACTGCTAAGGTCCTCAGTCCCTAAGCTTACACACTACTTAACCTAAATTATCCTAAGAACAAACACACACACCCATGCCCGAGGAAGGACTCGAACCCCAGCCGGGACCAGCCGCACAGTCCATGACCGTAGCGCATCAGACCGCTCGGCTAAACTCCCGCGGCCCCATCTTATTCACCTGATCTTGCGCCCTCAGATTTCCACATTTTCCGTTCTCTATCGAACAACTTTCAAGGAACTTTCCTTCCAAGATGAAAATGCGCTCCGAACATGGTTCGACGACTAGTTCACCTTAAAGCCACGCGATTTCTAAAGTGACGGAATCGAACAGTTACGCCAGTGTTGGCAGACTGTTGTAAATAGTGAAGAACAGTGTATTATTGATGACTAAAGACTCTGTTATGTGTATCTGTGGTGTTCATGAAACTTATGGAATAACGCTTCGAACTTATGCACCAACCTAATATGGCTCTGAGCACTATGCAACTTAACTTCTGAGGTCATCAGTCGCCTAGAACTTAGAACTACTTAACTAACCTAAGGACATCACACACATCCATGCCCGAGGCAGGATTCGAACCTGCAACCGTAGCGGCCGCCCGGATCCAGACTGTAGCGCCTAGAACCGCACGGCGACTCCGGCCGGCGCACCAACCTAATAAAAACAATTAAATACCTCCTAGCGGAACTCCCGTCCGTTGCGACTGCGGCGCCCTGGCTCACACAGAGAGCTACAATTCGTTGCCCAACATTTGTGTCATGATTAGATGTACGGCCCTTTCTTAGCATAGATGCAAAATTCTTTCTTTTGCATTCTATGTGCAAACCAAAAGTTTTGGCTACTTATAACTAATGTGTCCTCCGCGGTATCTAAAAGTAAGTACCTTTCCACTCTGGTGCTTCTGTAGTTTTTTAAAAAAAGCTTTTACCACCTTCTCGTAATATGTAGGCCCATACCCCTAATGTGTTTTTACGTGTTCTTCCCCTGTAGAAGGATGTCTCAAAAGATGAAACGCGTCAATAAAGCTTCTGCTGTCATTGCAACCTAGACTGTTTTTCCCTGTTGTCAAATGGTACACAAAGCGTTAGTACATTGGCTCCATAACATCAGAAAGGTCACAGTTCGTAGTAATCGATGGAAAGTCATCGAGTAAAACAGAAACGATTTCTTGCATTCCCCAAGGTACTGTTATAGGCTCTTTGCTGTTCTATATCTATACAAACGATTCAGGAGACAATCTCAGCAGCCGTATTATCCTGTTTACAGATGATGCTGTCGTTCATCGACTAGTAAAGTCATCAGAAGAGCAAAGCAATTTGCAAAAAATGGTTCAATTGGTTCTGAGCACTATGGGACTTAACATCGGAGGTCATCAGTCCCCTAGAACTTAGAACTACTTAAACCTAACCAACCTAAGGACATCATACACATCCATGCCCGAGGCAGGATTCGAACCTGCGACCGTAGCGGTCGCGCGGCTCCAGACTGTAGCGCCTAGAACCAAACGGCCACCCTGGCCGGCTAAAGCAATTTGCAAAACGATTTAGAAAAGATATCTGTACGGTGCAAAAATTGGCAACTGATCATAAATAACGAATGTGTTGCATGGGGGCTTAATTAAAATAAAATGCAAATAATTTTAATTTTTTTGCTTTAGTAGCTGTCTGTCCGATTACGATGTCTCGTAAACGGTTGGCCCTGACTAGTATTATTACGCAATCTGACTGCATAGAACAACAACAAAGAATGAAATGGAAATTTTCATTAACACAATTAATTAATTAAGTCCCCAGCAACTATAAAACCTACGAAACCAAGGCACAAGTGTAACTGTTCTGTGTGTGGAAGTATGACTCAACGTACGCATCTGGCACGGTTCTTCTTCAACAACACAAGAAATTTTAAATATCGTTATACTGAATTAATTAAAGGAAATAGAAATACCATAATTACCCAAGAAAACCAGAATTGCACTCTAATCCAAGAACACAAGCCAGATGCTTTGTTGACTGAACCTGTAATGACGCATTATTTAAGACACTGAAGTAATGAAAAAAAAAACACATAATATTTTACCTTCATATATATTGACGAAAAGCACTCTGATCATTACAGTATTTCCATTCGAACCATCTGCTGTCTATCCCATCAAACAACTGCATAAAACATGGAACGGGCACTTCTTACTACAACATCTCGACAAGCACTGCCCACTAGCACATCTCAACACACACTGACTACTACGAGTCCTCAACAAGCACTGCCCACTACGACATCTCAATAATCACTGTCAGTGGAGGCGGCGGAACAATACTCTCTAGCGCGATCTCTGGCGCTGTGGCTCAGTGTAGCCACCTTTCAGTGTCAGGTCATCCACATGAATGCTAAAAGAAATCTGATAAATGAGTCAACTCTAAAGGCCGTAAATTCAACTAAATACCTAGGAATGACAATTACGAACAACTTAAATTGGAAATAACACAAAGAAAATGTTGTGGTGAAGGCAAACCAAAGGCTGCGTTTTACTGATAGGACACTTAGAAAGAAAATGTACCAGATCTACTAGAGAGACTGCCTACACCGCGCTTGTCCGTCCTCTTTTAGAATACTGGTGCCCGTTGTGGAATCCCTGCCATACAGGGTTGACGTAGTACATCGAGAAAGTTCAAAGAAGCGCAGCACGTTTTTTATTATCGTGAAATAGGGGAGAGAGTGTCACTGAAATGATACAGAATTTGGGGTGGACATAATTAAAACAATGGCCTTTTTTCGTTGCGAAGGAATCTTCTCACGAAATTTTAATCATCAGCTTCCTCTTCCGAACGTGAAAATATTTTGTTGACGCCGATCTACATAGGGAGAAACGATCATCATAAAATAAGCGAAATCAGAGCTCGCACTGAAAGATATACGCGTTCGTTTTTACCGCGAGCTGTTTGAGATTGGAATAATAGAGAATTATTGTGAAGGTGGTTCAAAAAATGGCTCTGAGCACTATGGGACTAAATTGATGAGGTCATCAGTCCCCTAGAACTACTTAAACCTAACTAACCTAAGGACATCACACACATCCGTGCCCGAGGCAGGATTCGAACCTGCGACCGTAGCGGTCGCGCGGTTCCAGACTGTAGCGCCTAGAACCGCTCGTTCACTCTGGCCGGCGAAGGTGGTTCGATGAACCCTCTGCCAGGCACTTAAATGTGCAGAGTATCCATATAGATATAAATGCAGATGTAGATTTAGGGGGCCAACTTACATGATGGGTTTAGAACGTCTAAATAGCCACCATCCGTTTTCCTGTGAATGGATTACTGGCTGCAGTTCGGTGAAATTTTCCCATTATACCGAAAAGGAAGAGCTCAGTATTTTTAACGGGTTGCAAGATCGCAATCATAGTCGTCAATAGAGCGCAAATCCCAAAAAATTTCGATCAGCGTAGCGTGTGCCGATGCATTAAACTACTGGTCACTGGCCACTGTACGTGTGGCTGACTGACAGGATGTACGCCGCCAGTAGAGTGCAGTCGACCGTGCTGGCATCGCCATTAACTTTGTTCGCAGAACTGGCGTGTGCACCGATGCAGCGGCGCCGCAAACAAACCCCTGCTTTTGTAGAGAATGCGTCTCCGTGAGCTGCTCTTCAAGCATCAGAGGCCAAGTGCGAAATAACTACGGTATTAGCTGCGAATAACGGCGTTTGTGTGTAGGTCGAGAGTTTTATACACTCACTGCAAACTGGCACTTCGCACGGTAGGAACGGATATAAGGAATACCATCTTATGATGTGTAACGGAGGGTAACTACAGTATATACCACTATCATTTTCTCCGATCTCTATTCCGTTCTCGAATTGTGTGCCGGAACAACAACTGTCGGTTATCTTCCGTATGAGCCACAGTTTCTCTCTTTTTTTTTTTTTTGTCGTTTCCTTTTCGCTAGACACATATGGGGGGAAGTGCTAAGTTGTCCAAGACTTTTCCGAACGTATGCTCTCGTAATTTCACTGCTAACCTCCTCCGTGACACACAACGTCTTCTATTGCGGAATGCCACTGAAGTTTCTTGGGCACTCCGTAACGCTCTCGCACTTGTTTAATGATCCCGTGAGGAACGAGCCGCTCTTCAAAAAAAAAAAAAAAAAAAAAAAAATGGTGCAAATGGCTCTGAGCACTATGGGACTCAACTGCTGAGGTCATAAGTCCCCTAGAACTTAGAACTACTTAAACCTAACTAACCTAAGGACAACACACACATCCATGCCCGAGGTAGGATTCGAACCTGCGACCGTAGCGGTCGTGCGGTTCCAGACTGTAGCGCTAGAACCGCTCGGCCACCAACGGCCGGCGTGCCGCTCTTCGTTGAATCATCTTTATCCCTCATATTAATCCTGTGAGGAGACCTGTTAAGTTATTGAGGAATTGTTCGGAGAAACTTCCACTACTTGTTCCTATGTTTTTGGGCCCCGATTAGTGAATTCAGGCGAAATTTCGGTACTGCTAGTCAAGTACTCCTAAGTCTGGGGGGAACCCCTCAGATTTGTGACTTGGTTTTTGTTACTAACGTATCTTACTCCACAATATTAAATTCTTATAGGTGCGTTCACGCAATAACCAGTGTTCGGATGCGACGATAAATTAGTGAACTAACACAAATTAAAACAGGGCCCGCACCATGCGCTAATTCAGAAGCTAATTTGATTTCGTTTTATATTGTCTGTCACACAACAGATAAACGTCATTATTTTGTACTTAACAACCTGAGAAATGAACGTTCCTAGAACCATTCTGTATTTACTTTAACCACGCCAGAGTCTCTCTCAGTGATCATCAATAGCGGATCTCTCGTCCGTTAATTTAAACTTTTGATCATGGCAAATTAACATGGCGGGAAAAATGAGAACGCTACTGAATTATTAATATTGGCAAATTTTAGTTTTCAGAATCATCCTAAACATTTTTATTACTGGAATTATAATTTAACATTCCCTGCCTTCATCTCACACGACGCTAGGCACCCTTCCCCAAATGTGATTCATTATGATATAGCCGGCCGAAGTGGCCGTGCGGTTAAAGGCGCTGCAGTCTGGAACCGCAAGACCGCTACGGTCGCAGGTTCGAATCCTGCCTCGGGCATGGATGTTTGTGATGTCCTTAGGTTAGTTCGGTTTAACTAGTTCTAAGTTCTAGGGGACTAATGACCTATGCAGTTGAGTCCCATAGTGCTCAGAGCCATTATGATATCTTTCGATGTGAAGCATCTGCTAAGTATCAAAGACATGTACCTAACGTTATTATACTGATTTATTCAGTCCTAACATTAACTATTGTCTTTGACGCCCTCCTTTTTTTTCCTCAGACATTAATTACACTCACTTCTGACAGTAAAATTAAGGTAATGCCAATAGCAACTGATCAACTGACTATGAGTGCCCTCATCCCGTCGTGTGGAAGATGGTAAAGACAAAACTACGCGAAACAATTCTGTTACTTAAAAATTCTGCGCACGTAACTTCCTGGCATTGTAATTACATACTTGAGATCGATAAAGCGCATCCGACAACTGACCATGAGGTCTTTTATCGGACCGGTGGTTGACGGCATATATACTCTACGCGGACCGACCCCAAGTACATATTCAAATCTGCACACGCAATTTTTTTCGATTGTGAGGAGTTCATTAACTAATTCTAATACACGTCACTGCCCACAAAGAACAATATCACGTTTCACGGTTATAGTAGTGTGCAATTCCAGCCATGAATGGCATGGAGAAGATTATCGAAGTACATATTCACCGGGTAGTAATTTCAGCTTAATTTCGACACTTGCGTTACCTCAGCTTATCATGTCGCTTAAATGCGGTAGATACCTCACAGAGACATAGGCGCTAATATTACTCACCATAACACGTGCTTGGCCACTGAACAAAGCATCACAAACAAAACGAAAAAATTCTTGGATTAATGTATTGAATTTATAGCAACATAAAGTGAACACACGCACTTAAATATTTCAACTATGTCTAAAACGCATTGCCCTGAAAATAATCCTATCAAACTGAAATGTCCCCTCATCAATTAACACAAAATACACTGAAGAGCCAAAGAAACTGGCACACCAGCCTAATTTCGGGTAGGGCCCTCGCTAGCACGCACAAGTGCTGCAACTCGAAGTGGCACGGACCCGACTAACGTCTGAAGTAGTGCTGGAGGGAACTGACACCATGAATCCTGCAAGGCTGTTCATAAATCCGTAAGAGTGCGGCGCGGTGGAGACCTGAACAGGGTGCTGCGAGGCATCCCAGATATGCTCAGTAATGTTCATTTCTGGGGAGTTTGGTGGCCATAAAAAGTAATTAAACTCAGAAGAGTGTTCCTGGAGCCACTCTGTGTCAATTCTGGACGTGTTGGATGTCGCATTATCCTGCTGGAATTGCCCGAGTCCATCAGAATATATAATGGACATGAATGAATGCAGGTGATCAGACAGGATGTTTACGTACGTGTCACCTGTCAGAGTCGTATACAGACGTATCAGAGGTCCCATATCACACCAAATCCACACCCTCCACACCATCACAGAACCTCCAACAACTTGAACTGTCCCATGGATTCATACTCGTACACGTCCATCCGCTCTATACAATTTGAAACGAGACTCGTCCGACCAGGCAACATGTTTCCAGTGCCTTCGGCTCCGAAAGCGCATGTCAATGATTTTCGTTGAATGGTTCGCACGCTGACACTTGTTGATGGCCCAGCATTGAGATCTGCAGAGATTTGCTGAAGTGTTGCACTTCTGTCATGTTGAAAGATTCTCTTCAATAGTCGTTGGTCTCGTTCTTGCAGGATCTTTTTCCGGCCGCAGCGATGTCGGGGATCTGATGTTTTACCGGATTCCTGATATTCACGGTATATTCATGAAATGGTACGGATGGGAAAATCCCCATTTCATCGCTACCTCGCAGATGCTGTGTCCCACCGCTCGTGCGCCTACTACAACACCACGTAAAAACTGAATTAAATCTTGATAACCTGCCACTCTAGCAGCAGTAACCGATCTATCAACTGCTCCAGACACTTTTTGTCTTATGAAGACGTTGCCGACCCTGGAACCTTATTCTGCATGTTTACATATCTCTGTATTTGAATAGGCTTGCCAATACCAGTTTCTTTAGCGCTTCAGTGTATTGTCTAGAAAAATAAACGTTTTGGTTAGTATTCCAACTTAAATATTCCACATGCTCGCAATGCTGGAAACGGCTTCTCATTTCATGGCACTACCTTCTTGTCCTACCACTAACGTCTCCTCTCCAGCAGTCCCCTATCCACAACGGCGCTAACCGTCTGTTTCTTCCACTTGCGGACAGTGGAGAGGAGGTCCGCCTAACCACGTTGGCCAACTGCGACTTATGAAACTTCGACACTCACGTCTTTTGTTTATTTTACTAAGCTGCAGAGCATCGACCGAGCAAATCTCAGACTTCACCTGCAGTATTTTTGCCAGACCCCATCTTAGTAGAAAGCTCACACACAAAGAAGCAAACATGCAAACATTTAAACAAAATCATATTACTGAATGAGGACACAGCAGGGAAAATGCTAGAAAGTGCACACATACATGAGAACAAAAAATGAAACACAAGTGTCCAGCTCGTCTCTCAATGCCTATGGTAGTTGCAAGTGTACTGTAGATGTCATTATAAGTATGAGCCGATACCAAGTGAACATAACATTACCTGAAATAGTTGAAATGGAAATGGAGCATACAGCACCCTTTCAATCCTACTTGGTAATGGTCTCACACAGTACTCAGGAATAAGTCGAACAAGTGTTTTGAAAGACACATCTTTCGTGGGTGAAACTCTGCCTTCCATTTTCTAAATTTTGTTTTATTTAATCATTCAACTTCAGGTCGATCCAGACGGTTACTCGTAGGTATTATACGAGTGTTAACTGTTTGCAGTGATTCTTGACCAACAGTGGAAATGGAATGTGCTTATGACATTTATGACCGCCTCTTCCAACTCTTATTTGACGAAGACAACACACACACACACACACACACACACACACACACAGAGCCGTGCGGGGCAGCCAACCGGTCTGAGGCGTCTTGTCACTGTCAGTGCGTCTTTCCCCACCGGAGGTTCGAGTCCTCCTTCGGGCGTGATCGAGAGTTAGCCACGCTAACCACAAGAACACGAACTACTGACACCAGTAGCGGAATCGAACAGCAATGTTCGGTGACGTCATTTCTTGTTATGCTTAGATAGTGTGGATGTGACCGACCAATTGACATGATTTTCAGTCGCCATGTTGTGCTCATTGATTTCTTACTCACTCTTGCCCTCAATACCTTTTGTTACTTACCAGACCTATCATCATTCCATAACTGAAATCAATAACATACAACGTCTTGGCTGTATTAACTGATGCATCATCCCAGTCTGAACTCAGTGGCGGAATGTAACCACATTCCCAGTTGCCACTTCCGGAATTCGGGGAGGTACGGCAGCCATGAACATAATCCGCCGAGCAGTTTAACGGTAACGTGGTTTTCAAGAGGTTTCCCAGATACGCCTAGGTGAATACCAGGCCGGTATCCATGCCCTCCTTAGTTCCACGGCTCGCAAGGAAAAACATCCGACCATCCTCTACTACTACATTACCAACCCCGTGATGATACAGGATAAGGTCAGGAACAAGATGAAGGAGTCAAATATTTTCGCTCATGTTCGTTTTCGCTTTACGCTATGCATACGTAAAAACTGCAAAATGCTCTACATTCTCGCACTGCCAACTGATACATATTGTAGGGGATGCTGCAAGGTAGAGGATTCTGTTTTTGCCTTGTTTCAGTCAGTGAAAATATGAATAAAAGAAATGTTGTTCACAACACCGTTTCTTGTAGTGTTTTGGGATTTTTGAACTGCAAGATTTCAGTTTTCCTACTGGCGCTGGAGTGTCGCAAAGCGCGTTAGGCGCCGACACCATTCTGCAACACACCGCCGTCGGGTTGGTTGCCAGCTCAGCACCTGCAGCTACACGTCGTTCCGGCTCCGACATTTGCAGTGCGACCTTCAGACGACTTCGCGTACACTGAACCAAAACACAGAGCGCGTTTAAATCATCGAGAGAGAGCGCTCCTGCCGCGAACCTTTTGCTGCATCCGCCTACAGCCATTCACATACAGCCATTCAAGCGGAAGTGTACCTCCGCCGTGCGGGCAGTTAGGACCGCGTCCGCACCAATCTCGGCAGTTGCGTCGCAACCAACGAAGAGAAGTGTGTTCGGGTCCAGCGCCTCCTTGACCGCAAGCTGCCTTCGCCGCCAAGCGACATCGGAAACGCGTTCGCGGTTCTGTTGGTTTCCTGTCAGACTCATTTGCAAATACTGTAGAAACTGTGAACTCGTACAGATCGTAACTTACGTGTTAGTCTTTTTCAATGTGTTCCGCTCAGGGAGAGCGGGCACTTAAACATTTGGTAGTCAGACTAGTGGGAAACGAACTCTAATTGCAGAAGCTTCCACTGTCTTGTTTCCTCCACCAACACTTGTATTCCAAGTACTTGCGTTTCGATGTGCACTTATATTCCTGTTAGGAACTAGTTACAAGGTTTGTTGCTTCCAAGGGCCGGATGCTTCTCCTACATGTAAAAAGAGTTAAATGAGCTGCCCCTCCGTGTCCCACCTCTGCTTTCACTGGAATGAGAAACTCAGGTGCTAGTTCTGTGTAGATAAATGGTTCAAATGGCTCTGAGCACTATGGGACCCAACACCTTAGGTCATAAGTCCCCTAGAACTTAGAACTACTTAAACCTAACTAACCTAAGGACATCACACACACCCATGCCCGAGGCAGGATTCGAACCTGCGACCGTAGCAGTCCCGCGGTTCCGGACTGCAGCGCCAGAACCGCTAGACCACCGCGGCCGGCTCTGTGTAGATAGACGAAGCCTTAAGATTAATATTGGCAGGTCGCGGTGGCCGAGCGGTTCTAGGCGCTTCAGTCCGGAACCACGTGGATGCTACGTTCGCAGGTTCGAATCCTGTCTCGGGCAAGGATGTATGTGATGTCCTTAGGCTACTTAGGTTTAAAGTAGTTCTAAGTTTAGGGGACTGATGACCTCAGCTGTTAAGTCCCATAGTGCTTAGAGCCATTTGAACCATTAATATTGGCTTTCAGTTGTTTTCTTACTTAATTCACAAAACAGTTAATATATTTTTACAAACCAGGAGTTAGTTATACATGAATGGTCATGAAATAAATTCAGTACTTAAGTTACAACATATAGGCTACCGTAATAATTACTTTCTAAACTGCGTATAACTGCAACTTACTCTACTGAAAGCAATCTCCTCCTCTCACATCCTAAGATTCAGAACCCGATCCCTTACCCTCCCAAATCCACCAACCAAAGATCTACCTATACAAAATCCATTCTACTATTACACGATCTTTTTTCCCAAAACTGTCTGATAAAATATAAAAAAATCTGAATATAAACACCTATTATATCAGAATAATTAACCGACGCCGAGTAATGTAATGCGTAAAATTATTCATTAATGTCAACAGTCGAATGTTATAACTTACATTTTTATTCGGATTTGCATGCTTCATATAAGTAAGTGGACGTTGAAAGTAGACTGAGATAAGGTGACAATGCGTACGTATGCTGCAGAGTCATGTGGGCAAACAATGAAACCTACCTCAGAGCAGTTCTGAGAAGGACGCAGTGGGAGGTATCAAGCAGTCCACTGGCTTCTCTCTCTTATAGTACCGCACATGGGTGCTAGACACACAGCAGGCAACTCAGATACAATCTCCTGTGGTGTAAGGCCGTTTTACGGCCCTGAAGTGCAAAGAGGAGGAGCTCCGATTTTAGCAAGGTTCAGGAACGCACTAATGAGCACAAAACGTAGAAAGCTACGTTTCTTTGGAAAACGTTACACACTATAGAGAATGGAGTGAGAACTCACACTTTGGTGCGCCTTAGGAAGTGTGAGACACCACCGAACGTAGACTTCATGAAAACTAAATGTTTAAGAAATATAAGAACTGCCGGGATTGGCTAATGTAAATAAATTGGACATGAGAGAGAGACTGTGCTGAAACCCACTCTACTGGCCACAGATGGAAAGAGAGTGAGAAGCACGTTCTAAGGAACATTTTTACAGGTCAGATCAGTGGCCCAGCCAATCCGAACAGAGTAAATTGCGCAAAATTTAGAAATAAGAATCTTTCTTTTAGTAAGCATTTGGTACAGAATTACTTATTCGCCGACAGACCTCTCCTCCACCAGTCTGAGACGCCGTCAGGGCAGATAACATGACGGACTTAGAAATATTTAGGGCTGATTTTACTTAACTGCTGGCGATGGTCATTGGTCTGCTGCCAATGACTGATTCTGCAGTCGTTTCAGCCTCCACCTACAGTTTGCTACGATGAGACTGAGTCCTGACTGGAAGATGATGCATAGGGATCATTTTTATAGAATTTCCCAACTTCAAGCTTTACTTTGAAGATTTACATTCAGATTGAAATGATCTATTAGCTTTCACCTCTGGTCACAGATGCAACGCATTTCCTTCTTTAGTACTATCGGTCTTTTATACTAACATCATAACATAGTATAAATTCATTTACGCAATTATTAGAATCGACCCCAGACACTTTTATCAGATGTGATAAAGTCTTACTTTAATATTTTTATAAATGAATGTACTGGAATAAACCAAATTAATTGTAATTCTTGTCCCAATTAGCAGCCATTTAATTTTTAATTTATTATTTTTGACCAGTTTACAAAACAACACTTTAGAAAACGAACAGCTCTTTAACACTACATTTCACCCGAAAACCTACAAATCCCATGATACCTCTGTCAGCAGTCTATATAAGATCATTTCCTTCATCTGTGTAAATATTTTAAACAATCAGCAGATCAGCCTTTCATCTTTTACCCGGCGCAAAGCGTTTATAATCTATCTCCTCGCACCTACCTTAATCACACTAATAGTAAGTAATCATCAGAACATAAAATCATGATGGGTGGGTGTAGTGTGAGGCGTTCCACAGGGACTAATTTTGGATGCACTACTTTTATCTGATTATCATTTTGCGACGACATTCATTTTAACACCATGCAGAGTTTTAAATATGTTTTCAATTTTTAAATTCAGTTGGGTTAAGAGGGGCGGATTGTAACCACTGACAAGCCTGTTTGGGGCGAGGGGGATCAAGTAACAATAAAGAAGATGAAAGCTTAAAGCAAAGGAATATTTCATGTGTAGAAGCATAGGTTTCCGTTGCTGTTGACACAAAACAATTTTGAATGTATATTAATGATTTGCACATTCTAACACTTACTCGATGAGACATTTTGAAAGATGAGACATTTTGAAAATTTAATTATTTTTCTTCAAAAGAAAAGTGTGTGTAAAGTGTAGCAACGATTTCACAATTAATTTCTTCAGTGTTGGTGAGCAATTTTATTGCTTTTGACAGTTTGTTGTCATTTTTGTGTGGTTTTATCGTCAGTTGCAATTGTGGTTAGTTATTTTGTGCGTTCAATAGTGGAAATTTCCTATTTTCCGTATTCATCAACTGGTTTGGTAGGAAGTGTACGATACAAAACCTGAAGCTATTCTGTATATACATTACGCTTTTCTGGGAGTTACTAGCCACTTTTCTTTTAAAAAAAGGTAGCAGTATTTTTCACTAATTTAACAAAGAGAATCGTAAATAAATTGTCTTGTAATACTTTGTATCATACTTTTCAGGGCCCTTAGAACTTAAGAAAAACCAATGTGGTATATCTGTTGGCTGCAGCTGCTATTTATTGCACTGCAAAGACTCCCTTTTGCAAAAAATTAATACAAATCAATGTAGGCGATACTATCAGATATCATATCTGAAGTTTAACTTACTGTCACTGTCACTGGGAGCTTTCGTATCTAAGTGTGTAACAAAAATTAACAGGAGTGCCGCAAGCGGTAATGTTAGACTGTGGTACAGTAATACAGTTAAAAAATCTGTAATTTGGACTTTTAGGAGCGTGGAAGACCCAAGGACGAAGTGCGTTTCGCGTCTGTCTTTTTCCGCACTCCACTTTTCCCGTAATTTTTGCGCTGGAACCAGTTACAGCCACTCAGAGCGGCGAAGTGTTTTGTGCAGCTCTCCAAAGGAACCCACCTGTCGGAGAAGACTAATGGGCGGGTCGTCTGCAGGAGAAGGGCAGACTGCGCCAGGTGGGGCATCAATTAGCGCCAAGTACTGGCAGGTGCAGCGCCCATAACCCGGCATCTGGCCCAGTTTTCCAGAGCGCCGCAGAAATACAGAGGAACAGACGAGCCAAACTCGGATGAATCCAGGTTCTGTTTACAGCATCATGATGGTCGCATCCGTGTTTGGCGACATCGCGGTGAACGCACATTGGAAGCGTGTATTCGTCATCGCTGTAGTGGCGTATTACCCGGGGTGATGGTATGGGGTGCCATTGGTTACACGTCTCTGTCACTTCTTGTACGTATTGACGGCACTTTTAACAGTGGACGTTACATTTGAGATGTGTTACGACCCGTGGCTCTACCCTTCATTCGATCCCTGCGAAACCTTACCCTACATTTCAGCAGGATAATGCACGACCGCATGTTGCAGGTCCTGTACGGGCCTACCTGGATACAGAAAATGTTCGACTGCTGCCCTGCCCAGCATATTCCCCAGGTCTCTCACCAACTGAAAACGTCTGGTCAATGGTGGCCGAGCAACTGGCTCGTCACAATACAACAGTCACTACTCTTGATGAACTGTGGTATCGTGTTGAAGCTGCATGGGCAGCTGTACCTGTACACGCCATCCAAGCTCTGAGTGACTCAGTGCTCAGGCGTATCACGGCCGTTATTAAGGCCAGAGATGGTTGTTCTGGGTACTGATTTCTCAGGATCTATGCACCCCAATTGCGTGAAAATGTAATCACATATCAGTTTTAGTATGATATATTTGTCCAATGAACACCCGTTTATTATCTGCATTTCTTCTTGGTGCAGTAATATTAATGGGCAGTAGTGTATTTCTTTTATTCTCAGTTTAGATGTAAGCATCGGAAGAGATTAGTTACGCAACACGTATACAATCTACCAGCTCGTACCTGCCTTACAGCACACTAGTAGTATGCAATGATCGAAAGAAAAAGATCACATTGGAGGGATGTGATATCAGAGGCCCCACAAGGATTAGTTTTGTGTCCGTTACTTTTCTTATCTCCCCTTTCTTACATGCTGATGACCTACAGTTCAGTAAAGTGCAAGTTCAGTAAACCTGTGCACAGCCATCCAGCCTGTTAATGCTGACTTGCCATATCACAGAAGAATGTCGGTTTGAAGCTTAACCCATCCAAAATAGAAGCAATCTTAGTTGCTTGCAAAAGACTTACTAACTTAGTTCAGAGAACGTCTTCTACCCTTAATACTATAAGGCACAGAAATAACTTTCTCGTCTTCTGCAAAGAACTTTCAGATATAACACCGTGGCAGATTAAAACTGTGTGCTGAATCGAGACTCGATCTAGGGATCTTTGTCTTCCATGGGCAAGTGTTCTACCAGTGCAGCGCTTGCCAGCGAAAGGCAAAGGTTCTGAGTTCGAGTCTCGGACCAGTACACAATTTTAATCCGCCAGAAAGTTTCATATCAGCGCGCACTCCTCTGCAGTGTGAAACATTCACTCTGGAATCTCTGAGGTAATTTTGGAACATTACTTAGACTGGACTGAACAAATTATTGCAGTCTATAAGAACAAGTCAGCAGCATTTCATTCACTATAAAAATATTTAAAAAGATGTATTACCTCTCCAGCTTAAACAGGTATCTTGGAATCACTCCCCCTACTTGATTATTTTGCTCCTTTTTTCAAAAGACTTTCGCGTGAGAGATTACGCCAGCTGGATATGATGATGACTGACTGTGTGCGAAACGTTTGTAACGTTCGCTATTTAGACCATATCACAAGGAAAGAAACGTGCGGGAAACGATGACAAGCAGAAAGGAGAGGAAAATAGACAACAAGAAACAACTTTCAAGGTACTTCAGGGAGCGGTAGAGGGGAGACAGAAAAAAATGGCTCTGAGCACTATGGGACTTAACTTCTATGGTCATCAGCCCCCTAGAACTAATAACTACTTAAACCTAACTAACCTAAGAACATCACACAACACCCTGTCATCACGAGGCAGAGAAAATCCCTGACCCCGCGGGGAATCGAACCCGGGACCCCGTGCTCGGGAAGCGAGAACGCTACCGCGAGACCACGAGTTGCGGACAGAGGGGAGACAGAGACTGGAATACAGCCTACAAATAATTAAGGACGTAGGGTTCAAGTGCTGCTCTGAAATGAAGAAACTGACTTAAGCTTGGTGGGCCGCATCACATCTCTTACAATCCAGTCAGTCAAAAGACTGACGTCAAAAAAATGAAAAAGAAATTGGCAGTTGCAGGCGGGATGCAATCATTAGTAAAAAATGTAGGATCACTTTCAAAGAAAATCATTGAGTCCTCATCTACCTTGTCGTGAGGTCACTTACTTTACACGAGAAGTACTTTGGCGGCTATGGTATCGGGAGCGCTGGTTGCCTATTCTTTCTCAAGATTCGCAAGAAGAGCGTATTCTTTCTTTGAAAGATTCCCATTTAAGTTCGCGGAACATTTCTGTAAATCTTCCTTGCTCAGAGAGTTTCGGAAAGTTTTCTAGCTGTATATAGCTCAATTAATACATCACTTGATACTCGTAACTATCGAGATATTTGCAAATATCGTACAATGTGGAATGATAGTTACACACTTCTCCCAGGAGTGGCCGATATTACGTCGTTAGAGTGCATCCACGGAAGTCTGAGTAACCATGTCTAACGACAGCCGAGATAAGGGGAGCATAGCAAACCGAGCTGAGTGTCTGCGGACCGTGTGGATAGCATTCGGCTAACACGGGGTCTAGCTAAGTGCCACTTAGGGCGCCGAAGTTCGCTACTTGACGTTAATGCTCCCACGATAGCGATATGCTCCAGTAGCAGTTCAACGGCCTCAAGACAGGTAGGCGGCTTCTGCGTCGCCCTGAGTATACCGACCGCAACTGTCTGTTCGTTGCTGGGTACTGGCGCATTGTATGTACCTAACACTGGTACGCCTGTCATAAGTTCACAACGTCTTTTACTGAAGTTTACCCACCGAATGCGAAAAAAAAAACGCTTTCACACGTTTCACATCACTGATCACTGCTGCCCGCACATGTCGAGTAACTCATCGATTGTGCAATCTTATAAAATGGTTCAAATGGCTCTGAGCACTATGGGACTCAACTGCAATCTTATACCATGTAGCTTTCAGCACACAGGTTCACCCTCACGTACACTATATGATAAAAAGTATTGAAACACCTGGCTGAAAATGACTTACAAGTTCGTGGCGCCTTGATATAGCGTCCACTCTCGCAGGTATGCGTTCAGTCAGGTACTGAAAGGTTTCATGGGGAGTGGCAGCCCATTCTTCACGGATTCAGGTCAGGACTCTGTGCAGGCCAGTCCAGTACATGGATGTTATTGTCGTGTAACGACTCCGCCACAGGCCGTGCATTATGAAGAGGTGCTTTATCGTGTTGAAAGATGCAGTCGCCATCCCCGAATTGCTCTTCAACAGTGGGAAGCAAGAAGGTGCTTACAATAACAGTTAGGCCTGTGCTGTGATAGTGCCACGCAAAACAACAAGGGGGTCAAGCTCCCTCCATGGAAAACACGACCACACCATAACAGCAACGCCTCCGAATTTTACTGTTGGCACTACACACGCTGGAAGACGACGTTCACCGGGCATTCGCCATACCCATTCCCTGCCATCGGATCGCCACATTGTGTACCATGATTCGTCACTCCACACAACGTTTTTCCACTGTTCAATCGTCCAATGTTTTCGCTCCTTACAACAAGCGAGGAGTCGTTTGGCATTTACCGGCGTGATATATGGCTTATGAGCAGCCGCTCAACCATGATATCCAAGTTTTCTCGCCTCCCGCCTAACTGTCATAGTACTTGCAGTGGATCCTGATGCAGTTTGGAACTCCTGTGTCAGGATCTGGATAGATGACTGCCTATTACACGTTACGACCCTCTTCAACTGTCGGCGGTCTCTGTCAGTCAACAGACGAGGTCGGCCTGTACGCTTTTATGCTGTACGTGTCCCTTCACGTTTCCACTTCACTGTCACATCGGAAACAGTGGACCTAGGGATGTTTTGGAGTGTGGAAATCTCGCGTACAGACGTATGACACAAGTGACTCCCTATCACCTGACCACGTTCGAAGTCCGTGAGTTCCGCAGAGCGCCCCATTTTGCTGTCTCACGATGTTTAATGACTACTGAGGTGGCTGATATGGAGTACCTGGCAGTAGGTGGCAGCACAATGCACCTAATACGAAAAACGTATGTTTTTGGTGGTGTCCGGATACTTTCGATCACGTAGTGTATGTTACATACAGGGCGTCCACAATGGAAGTTTCAGCTTCAAAACGCTTTGGAAAGCGTATCACTGCTCAGAATGACATCAAATTTGAACGGGGAAACGTAATGGGGAAAAAAAAAGAATTCACGAAAATTTGACCAACGGATGCCGCCCTGTGAGTGTCAGTATGTGCACGCCAACACACGCACTTCACACCGCTATTCCTTAGTTTGCGTACGAAACGCCCAACATGACGGTGTCTGTGAGCCAGTAGCGCTACAGAAGTTCCGGACTCTCAAGGGCATGAGAAAAGGAATTGGTCCGATGTCTGATGAGGGTCTCGAGAAAGTAATTACAAAATTCCAAAAGACAGGTTCTTTTGAAATGCAGTGTGGCAGACGGAAGAAAGCAGCTGTCCGTCGTCTGTCGAAGATGTGGCCACCGCACTGCAGGAGGAGTCGAGCTGTGGTGTGCAGACATGCTGTGCACGAGGAATTGCCCCAACGTTGGACATTCCTGCCAGCACGTTGCATAAAATCCTATGAAATATCCTGCATTGCTACGCATACAAAATCATCTATGTTGCGGAGTTGCTTTCTGCTGACCTGCCAAAGAGAAACATATCCGCTCTGGAATTTGTTGCTCGCATGGAAGATGACAATGAATGACCACAGTACTTTCCGTGGACAGGCGAAGCCTATTTCCATCCCCAAGGTTATGAAAATATGTACAATTTCAGAGAATTGAAAACGGAGAATCCACACGCACGTCAACCGGTACTATATTATTCTACACTACTGGCCATTTAAATTGCTACACCACGAAGATGACGTGCTACAGACGCGAAATTTAACCGACAGGAAGAAGATGCTGTGATATGCAAATGATTAGCTTTTCAGAGCATTCACACAAAGCTGGCGCCGGTGGCGACACCTACAACGTGCTGACATGAGGAAAGTTTCCAACCGACTTCTCATACACAAACAGCAGTTGACCGGCGTTGCCTGGTGAAACGTTGTTGTGATGCCTCGTGTAAGGAGGAGAAATGCGTACCATCACGTTTCCGACTTTGATAAAGGTCGGATTGTAGCCTACCACGATTGCGGTTTATCGTATCGCGACATTGCTGCTCGCGTTGGTCGAGGTCCAATGACTGTTAGCAGTATATGGAATCGGTGAGTTCAGGAGGGTAATACGGAACGTCGTGCTGGATCCCTACGGCCTCGTATCACTAGCAGTCAAGATGACAGGCATCTTATCCGCATGTCTGTAAGGGATCGTGCGGCCATGTCTCGATCCCTGACTCAACAGCTGGGGTCGTTTGCAAGACAACAACCATCTGCACGAACAGTTCGACGAAGTTTGCAGCAGCATGGACTATCAGCTGGGAGACCGTGGCTGCAGTTACCCATGACGCTGCATCACAGACAGGAGCGCCTATGATGGTGTACTCGACGATGAACCTGGGTGCACGAATGGCAAAACGTCATATTTTCGGATGAATCCAGGTTCTGTTTACAGGATAATTTTCGCACTGATGGCACTTCGAACAGTGGACGTTACATTTCAGATGTGTTACGACCCGTGGCTCTACCCTTCATTCAGTCCCTATGAAACCCTACATTTCAGCAGGATAGTGCACGACCGCATGTTTCAGGTCCTGTACAGGACTTTCTGGATACAGAAAATGTTCGACTGCTGCCCTAGCCATCACATTCTCCAGATCTCTCACCAATTGAAAAAGTCTGGTCAATGGTGGCCGAGCAACTGGCTCGTCACAATACACGAGTCACTACTCTTGATGAAATGTGGAATCGTGTTGAAGCTGCATGGGCAGCTGTACCTGTACACGGCATCCAAGCTCAATTACTCAATTCCCAGGAGTATCAAGGCCATTGTTACGGCCAGAGGTGGTTGTTATGGGTACTGATTTCTCAGGATCTATGGACCCAAATTGCATGAAAATGTAATCACATGTCATTTCTAGTATAACATATTTGTCCAATGAATACCCGTTTATCATCTGCATTTCTTCTTGCTGTGGTAATTTAATGGCCAGTAGTGTACGAAGGTGGCTGTGTGGTGCGGCGTTGACGTCATCATTTGTCGTAGGACCGTATTTTTTCGAGGAGTTGAGTCCTGCGGGTCCTGTTACCTGTAGCGTCACTGGTAAACTCTGTGAGAGTCTTTTGTGCACCAACGTCATTCCAACCGTTTAACGGCGTGAATGCGTGCGTAGGATCATTTTTGTGCGAGAAAGCGCTAATCTGCACATTGCACAGCTATTGAAGCGGCTGCTGCAGGGGCATCTGGGTAATGCTAGATTTAACAGCCGTCATTTCTCTACAGCCTTGCCGTCAACATCACTTGATGTTAATCCGTGTAACATATGGCTGCCGGGTTATCTGAAAGATGTTGCGTTACGTGCTCCAGTTACGAACGGAGATGAGCTGAAGGCACGCTTTGCGCAACTCATTCTGAACGTACCCCCCAAGACATTCCGATTTTTTGTGGACCAGAGCCTTTCTCGGCTTCAACTTGTGGCAGCAAAGGGTGGACAGTATGTTGAACATGTCTTGCGCCAGTATCACGACAGTTAGAAACCGGTGCCATTTTGCTTTTTATGGCGATTTTAGTATCGGGGCAGTTAAAAACCGATTTTTCCCAAGTGATGTTGTAAGACCTCGACGTGGTGGATGGTCTTTCCTAACAAACAGTGCCACAGCTGTTGACTGCCGAACTTGTACACAGTCATGAATATTGAACATTGTAAATCTGTCAGAGACAGCACAGGACCTGGAAGAGCAGCTGAACAGAATAGACAGTGTCTTGAAAGGAGGATATAAGATGAACATCAACAAAAGCAAAATAAGAATAATGGAATGTAGTTGAATTAAATCTAGTGATGCTGCGGGAATTAGATTAGGAAATGAGGCGCTTAAAGTAGTAAATGAGTTTTGCTATTTGGGGAGGAAAATAACTGCTGATGGTCGAAGTAGAGAGGATATAAAATGTAGACTGGCAATGGCAAGGAAAATGTTTCTGAAGAAGAGAAGTTTGTTAACATCGAGTACAGATTTGAGTGTCAGGAAGACGTTTCTGAAAGTATTTGTATGGAGTGTAGCCATGTATGGAAGTGAAACATTGACGATAAATAGTTTAGACAAAAAGAGAGTAGAAGCTATCGAAATGTGGTGCTACAGAAGAATGCTGAAGATTAGATGGGTAAATCACATAAGTAATGAGGAGGTATTGAATAGAATTGGAGAGAAGAGCAATTTGTGGCACAACTTGACTAGAAGAAGGGATAGTTTGGTAGGGAATATTCTGAGGCATCAAGAGACCACCAATTTGTTATAGGAGGGCAGCGTGGAGGGTAAAAATAGTAGAGGGAGACCAAGAGATGAATACACTAAGCAGTTTCAGAAGGATGTAGGCTGCAATAGGTACTGGGAGATGAAGAAGCTTGCACAGGATAGAGTAGCATGGAGAGTTGCATCAAACCAGTCTAAGGACTGAAGACCACAACAGAAAAAAATGGTTCAAATGGCTCTGAGCGCTATGGGACTTAACTGCTGAGGTCATCAGTCCCCTAGAACTTAAAACTACTTAAACCTAACTAACCTAAGGACATTACACACATCCATGCCCGAGGCAGGATTCTAACCTGCTGCCGTAGCGGTCGCGCGGACCACAACAGACAGTATGAGGCACACTGCCAACAGTGATTTTCATTTCGAGGAAAAGGGCTGTGTCGACAACAGTCTGATTCTACGCTGTTTTATGTCATGCCCCACAGTGAGACCGTTAATCTGTGGAATCCACCCGTGTGGAGTGAACCGTGAAATTATCGGCCCGTTGCAGTGCTCATTCTGGCGATCTGATTAACTCTTTGAACAACAAAAAAGAGGGTTCACGCTTTATAGTTTGATAGTATTCCAAATCAAATATAGAAAGGAAATACCAACAGGTCGTATTGCAACATTTTCACATGCTGCCCATCTCCACCCCCAACCCAAGTGCAGGAGCAGTACCTTACTCCACACACATGCCCCCCCCCCCAAAAAAAAAAAAATAAAAAATAAAAGGAAACACCACGAAAGAATTATCGGAATGTAATAGATATTGGTAGATGTGATGAACATGTACAGAAAAACAAGTGATTAAAATTCAGGAAAATTAAATGATTTATTCAAGAGAAAGAGCATTGAAAATGGAACAAATGAAAAACGCGCTCGTCCACCTCTAGTCCTTACGCAATCATTTATTAGGCTTGGCATGATTTGATAGAGCTGTACGATGTCCTCCTGAGGTTTTTTTTTTTTTTTTTTTTTTTTTGAGTCATCAATCATGTGACTGGTTTGATGCGATCCGCCACGAATTCCTCTCCTGTGCCAACCTCTTCCTAAGGGACATGCTTTAAATGTTCTCAATTGCGGAAAGATCCGGCTACCTTGCCGGTGAAGTAATGGCAAGCCTGAAGACAAGCAATAGAAACTCTCGCCACGTGTGGACAGGTATTATATTACTGAAATATAAGACAGGATGGCTTTCCATGAAGGGCAACAAAACTAGGTGTAAGATATCGTCCACATAGAGCTGTGCTGTAATGCCGAGGATGACAACCAAAGGGGTCCTGCTACGGAAGGAAATGTTGCATACTAGACAATCACACCTTGTTGTCAGGCCGAATGACGGGCACAGTCAGGCCGGTATGCAGCCGCTGTCCGAGACGCCTGACTGGAGGTGAGCTGCCTTCAGTGATGATTCCTACTTCGAACTTAGCCCCGATGACCAGCGGACATGAGTCTGCAGACACCACGGAGAGCGATGAGATACCAACCTGACTGTCACCCAATGTCAGAGCCAAGCTGAATAACTGTTTGGTAAGGTCCAGAGGGGGATCAATGCAGCGTTGACATGTTCAATTTGTGAGGTCCTTTCTCTTGAATAAATCATACAATTTTTCTTGAATAGCAGTCGTTTGTTTGTCTGTACATGTAAATCATTTCCGTCCCATTCGGCTGAATTCTTTCATGGTGCGTCGGTTCTAATTTGTCTTAGAGTGTACATACCAAATCTGTCGAAAGTTCTCCAAGCGTTCCTGAGCCACGCTTGTATAGGATCTCTTTTCACCTCTACCCTCATACTTGGGATGCTAGGTGTGTCTACCTGTCACGGTAACTCTTTTCCACACAGCAAGTGATACGTGGGGCGAGTGCATAAGCTGAAATGCACTGTCTTTGGATTCGCAGCCCCTAGGGGTGAAACGTGATGGCGACTGTCCTCAAGAAGCCTAGCGACGCCGGAAACTATGGATCTGATACTGTACATGTCATGGCACTTACCCGCGCACCTATACCTCTTCAGATAAAATCTACGCATCCATGGATGCCCTCGAATAATTATCGACGGCGCCACGATGACTGTGGACTTTTGTGTCAATTGACAGACGAATGAGAGAGACAGGGTCTTTCCGGGCTACTAAGCATGATAAAGGCTGGATACGCACTGTTCGTACACTTGAGTTAGACGAAGATGTGTTGCGTCGCAGAGCAAATGGTTCAAATGGCTCTAAGTACTAAGGGACTTAACATCTGAGATCATCAGTTCCCTAGACTTAGAACTACTTAAACCTAACTAAGGACATCACACACACCCATACCAGAGGCAGGATTCGAACCTGCGACCGCAGCAGCCGCGCGGTTCTGGACTGAAGCGCCCAGAACTGCTCGACCACAGCGGCCGGCCGTCACAGAGCAAGACCCAACGACAAGTACCAGGTGAATCGCTCAAGAACTAGGGGTGGACCTGCGTCACGTCTGAAATGTCATTCTTGAAATTGGTCTACATCCTTTCCAGCGACAAAAGGTGCACCCTGTGTGTCCGGACGGCTTCCCTGGGCATCCAGAATTTGTTGACTGGTCCCTACAACGAGTAGCACGAAAGCATTTTTTTTCTGGACGTGTGTTGTTTACGGACACGGTTTACTTTACCCGTGAAAGTGTTTCCAATTCACACAACAGCCATGTTTGGGCACTAAAGAATCAAGAATCTTCATGCAACGTACGTTCCTAGACGTTCCGTCGCGGTATGTCTCTCTCTCTCTCTCTCTCTCTCTCTCTCTTTTTTTTTTTTTTTTTTTTTTTTTTTTTTTTTTTTTTTTTTTTGGGAGTAAGATGCTGCTCCTGCACTTGGGTTGGGGGTGGAGATGGGATATCATGTGAAAATGTTACAGTACGACCTACTGGTATTTCCTTTCCATATTTGATTTGGAATACTACCAAACTACCGACACTGCTTCATGCTTGATATCTTCCCCGCTGGTGACAACATCTTCCAGCAGGATAACGTTCCGTGCCACAAAGCCAGAATCGTGTTACAGTGTCGTGAGGAACATAACAGCAAACTCAAGTTGATGGCCACCAGATTCGCGTCATACGAACCCGAGAGATCTGGGGTCCTATCGGGTGCCAGCTTCGCACTCAACTGTTCACCCGTGATACGCAGAAATTGCGTGAGCTGTCCATAGACGTCCCCGGAAGCCCACAAAGAATTTTTAGAATCCAATTCCACGCATTATCACTCATGCGTTGCTTTTCAAAGTGAAACAACACGCTATTGAGCAAGTAGTGTTCTAGCAGCAATGGACACCGGAAGACCCTGCGGAAGATCCCAGCAGAGGAGTCAAAACGTCGATTATTGTAGAGTAAATATGACGTGGCTTAACATCTCAGAAGATTGTAACTTTAGTAGTCATACTGTCTTTGCACATTAATGTATGTACTGCTCATAAGAATGCAGCCCGACTGTAAGTGCCACAGGAAACTGGTTTCATGTGAATAAAATCGACTGTTCTTACACTCTATTACGAATACCGGTATAGCAACGATGATTTAAGCATCGACAGGCAGGCTAGTTTACCGCTTATCACTCCAGGTATTTGGAAATTTACAAAAAAGACAAAAAACGTTTAGTACTTACAAAGGAAACATTTCCCCAAAAATTTCGCGTTCGGAATAAAGAGTTTCGCCTGGGGGGCGGCGCTTTGAACGCCGTGTTAAGCCACTTAATTAAGCTGCGGCAATCTGCCGCTTACCTGTTACAGGGAGAATGTCACCAGTTATTTTGCACTGAAGCCCGTAAGAAATTTTAATTACGCCCTCCTTTATTCGCAACACAGGTAACATCGGACAGAATCTGGCGCGAGTACCTGCAGAGCGTAACTAGACCCCGTCAAATATTGTGGGTCATCGTTGATGCCACTTTAGACGGCTATTAAACATTGCACTGTATGAACTACGGGTGTGATTTGTAAACTCAGTTACACGAAAAAAATTTTATCGAATTGGTTTTATCTGATGTCTACATGAACGGCATTGCCAGACGTGGAATGGTACTTTTTTTTACACCGAGTGACCGTTTTTTTTCACTTAGGAATACACAAAGCTAACCACAGTTCAGTAGCACAGTGCTACGACCAGCTTCCTTTACGCAGCTTACTATACGCAGTCGCTAATCTCCAAGGTCTAAACTTTTTTGTTTGGCAAATTTAGTTTACACCCTTGCAAAAAGAGCCTGCACGTCAATCGAACATATAAGCTAGAAATAGTCTAAAAGCAAGATCTGTAATCTTCAGTCTACGTCTATATCTACATCTACGTGCACATACCGGAAGCTACTGTACGGTGCATGGCGGAGGATACCCTCTACAACTACTGGTCATTCCCTTTCCTGTTTCACTCGCAGACAGAGCGTGGGAAAAACTACTATCGACGTTCGACTTCTAATTTCTCTAATCTCACCTTCATGGTCCGTACGTGAAATGTACGTTGGTGGCAGTAGAATCGTTCTGCAGTCAGCCTCAGATGCCGGTTCTCTATATTTTCTCAGTAATGCTCATCGAAAAGAACATCACCTTCCCTCCAAGAATTCCCATTTGAGTTTCCGAAGCATCTCCGTAACAAATGCGTGTTGTTCGAAGTTACCGGTAACAAATCCAGCAACCCCACTCTGAAATGCTTCGATGTCTTCCTTTAATCCGAGCTGGTGCGGATCCCAAGCAATCGAACACCACTCAATAATGGTGTAGTACATACGGCGGGCTCTTTTGCAGATGAACCGCAATTTCCTAAAATTCTCCCAATAAACCGAAGCCGAGCACTCGCCTTTCCTACTACAATCCTTACATGCTCATTCCATTTCGTATTTCTTTGCAATGTTACTCCTAGATATTTAGTCGACGTAGCTGTGTCACGCAACACACTACTAACGCTATACTCGAACATTATGGGTTTATTTTTACTACTGATCTCCATTAACTTACAGTTTTCTACATATAGAGCTACCTGCCATTCATCACACCAATTACAAACTTTCTCTCAGTTATCTTTTATCGTCCTACATTCACTCAACGACGGCAGCTTCCCATACACCACAAAATCATCAGCAAACAGCCGCAGACTGCCTCTTAACCCGTCCGACACAGCATTTATGCGTATGGAAACTAACAGTGGTCCCACCACATTTCCCTTGTTTCTGATTAACAGTTATCGTCAAGGCCAAAATAATGGGTTCTCTTAAGGGGGGACGTTGGTGAAATTGACCAAACATGTCAATTTTCGACGGCCGGAGTGGCCGAGTGGTTCTAGGCGCTACTACAGTCTGGAACCGCGCCACCACTACGGTCGCAGGTTCGAATCCTGCCTCGGGCATGGATGCGTGTGATGTCCTTAGGTTAGTTAGGTTTAAGTAGTTCTAAGTTCTAGGGGACTGATGGCCTCACATGTTAAGACCCATAGTGCTCAGAGCCATTTGAACCATTTGTCAATTTTCGATTTACTTTTATTTCCTAGTGCAACCCATGGACAATAAGTTCCCAAAGTTTCAATGTTGAAATCGTATCCGAAGTGCCTGAAAATTAATTAAAAGTGTGACGGGGCCTCCCAACCACGCCCACTTTTTGAAGCAGCACTTCAATACCAGCTCAGTGAACAACGATTCTGTGTATTACTTTCAACCAAACGTGTGGAGGATACATCTAGAAGGCCGAGATACATACTCCTTGGTTTCATAGATTATCTTTGACCCTGTTACGTATCTTATAAACAATAACAAACTAGCTGCATCGTTTATGACGAAGCAATTCTTTTTTTTGCCTTGTGATACTGACGGAGATTTATACATGTGTTCGATTCTTTCTTCATTCAGTTATTGTATTTAATGAAGGGAACGTCGGGAGGATGAAGGTATTAGAAAGAATTGGCTTCAAGATAGGAAATTTTACTCGAGACATCCTCAGAAAAATAAATTTACAGCGCGTCTCTGCAGCTGAAAAGTCAGTTAAAGACCTGTTAAAAAAAATTGTCCAAATGGCTCTGAGAGCTATGGGAGTTAACATCTGAGGTCATCAGTCCCCTAGAACTTAGAACTACTTAAAACTAACTAACCAAAGAACATCACACACATCCATGCCCGAGGCAGGATTCGAACCTGCGACCGTAGCGGTTCCGCAGTTCCGGACTGAAGCGCCTAGAACCGCTCGGCCACAACGGCCGGCTAAGATCTGATAAAGGAAAGAAGACAGAAAACAAGAAACGGGAAGAGAAGCCTTGAAGGGAAAGACGACCCAGAGTGCAAATGTGGTGCCTCCTGAAGAAGTGACAAAAGGAAAAATGTTAGGTTGAACTTTAAATTGCGTTTCCTGAAATGTTTATTTTTTTAAAGTTTATGTACCTTTCCCTCAGATTCTATGAATGCTAGAATTATGAAATTTTGTACACATATTTCTGTAAACCTAATAAACGTTGTCTCAAGAGCAAATTTTGAAATTCTGATTGCAAGCTGAGATATGTGGTAAAGTTCTTGGAATTTTGCATGAATTTAAAATTGTACTTGTGGAATTATATTAAAAAATTATGAAAATTCTCCAATTTGACCTAATCCAAAAATCTCATGAGAGAAGATTACAACTTATAGAGATAAAACAGAGAAATGTTTTTAGAAATCTCTTGTATACTTTCTGAGAAAAAGGGACATACATTATTTTTGAAAATAAAACTTCAAATTTCATTCAGAAATAGTTAAATACATATAATGAAAATATTTTATATGTAAATGTGTTACTTTCATATAAAGCGTGGTACAAAATTTCATTGTCACATCTCCAAAACTGGATTTGGTGCATTTTTGAAATAGTATGTGTTTTTCATCAACGTCCCACATTAAACAGATCTTCGTGCCACTTACATATCTGGGAACCTATTCCGCACTGTTGTATCTTCGTTAACAGCCTGCAGAGCGGCACCGTGCCAAATCCATTACGGAAATCTAGGAATACGGAAACCGACTGTTGCCTTTCATCTGTGGTTCGCACGGTATCATGCGAGAAAAGGGCAAGCTGAGTTTCGCGCGAGCGATGCTTTCTGAAACGGTGCTGACTGGTGGACAGATGCTTTTCCCTCTCATGGAAATTTATTATTTTCGAACTGAGAACGTGTTCAAGGATTCTCCAGCAAACCGATATTACGAATATTGTCCTGTAATTTTGCGGGTTCTTTCTTTCATCCTTCTCGTATACGGGAGTCACCTGCACTTTATTTTACAGTCGCTTGGGACCCTTCGCTGGGCGAAATATTCGCGATAAATGCAAGCCAAAAGACCAGCGTTGTAGAGTACTCATTCTAAAACTGAATTTGGATACCATCAGGACCTGTCGACTTATCTTCTTGCAACTCTTTTAGTTGTTTCCGTACGCCAGAGATGCTTATTGCTGTGAAATTAGAATTATATTAATACCTTCAGCTGCTGACGGGCGTTGATGTATATCAACGGGGCAGGTGATAATGTGTGCCGCGACCGGGACTCGAACCCGGGTCATTAATAGCTGTCCGAAAGAACAGGCAACATATTCATGTAAGTATATACTTCTGGCGTATTGGGGTGGGACACTTCGAATGTAGTGTGTGGACATACAAGGTGAGAACGTGGGTCTCGCGGGAGGCGTGCGCGAGATAGTCCCTGCAGTCGCACTATCCTCTGTGCCTTCGGTGGCTCAGATGGATAGAGCGTCTGCCATGGAAGCAGGAGATCCCGGCTTCGAGTCCTGGTCGGAGCACACATTTTCACCCGTCCCCGTTGTATATTAATGGCCGTCAGCAGCTGAAGGTATTAATAAAATTCGAATTTCTTTCTTGATGACTGCAGATCGTCCATATAAGCTTATTACTATGTCCTCCATACAGAACTCTGTGCGATGGTAAAACGACTGTATGTTTGCATAATTCTCCTGCGCGAACGATTTCTTAAATGCGACGTATAAAACTTCGGCTTTACTTTTGCTATCTTACTGGATAGAGAAGCCTTAGCCCCACTTAGCGATATCACGTAGGCCCTGAATTTTCTCGGTTTCTCCCCAAGATCTATTGCAAAGATATGACGGTAGCAGTTGTTCTATGCTTCGCGCATAGATCTTTGCACAGATGCACAAATTTCCATTAACTTCTCCCTGTCGTCAACTGCATGTTCTCTTTTGAACCGAGAGCGCAACAGCCTTTGCATCCTTAGCATTTTTAGAATTCTGTAATTAAACAATGGTAGGTGTTTTCCTTCCATAATCCTCTTAGTAGGCACGTAATTCTCCATATTACGATTTACAATCCGTTTACACTTCGCCTATAATTCGACTACGTCCACAGTCTTGGAACTAAATGATGTCAGTTCTTTGTCTAAACGGGATGCTATCAACAGTCTATCTCTACTTTCTAGCAGAAATACTCTCCTACTCAGTAGGACGTCTCCGTTCTCAAATACACATACTATTAAAATTTCAGGTCTGTAGATTTTGTATTTTGAAGGAGTCCAAAATTATGATAACTCGTTTCTGTCGTAATCCATTCATTTCACTTTCTTCAAACTTAGGATATTTTCCTTTGGTACACAAGTAAACATCTCACACAACGTTTTTAGGTAGGTTGGTAATAACTGTAATTACGTAGTATTGTGCAGTATGTAACCTCCAAGCCTGTCCTGTATTGACACGGAGGTCCCTGCAAGAAGGAAAGACTGCTCTCTCGGCCCAAAAGGTGAATCAGCACATGGCTATTGACCTAAAAACCTGCTTGTTTCCTAACACCGAGTCGAATGTATAGAACTAACAGTACAGCCATCTCTTGTTACTGAGTAGGAGCAACAGTAGTGTCTGCAGCAGTACGTTTTTCTGTCCTGTATAGGAACGTGTCATTCTCACAATTAAAGTGGGTGTACTTTTCTTGAAAAGAATCGACGCAGCTGAGACTAAAAGGACTTTTTTTTAATTTTTCAATTTTTTAAATTAGTCGCTGTAAGCAAATAATATTCTTATGTGAATATCATGAAACTGCAATGTATAGTGTGTTCCGAGGTTCTAAAATGTCTAAATTTGTGTGTAATTGACTGGGTGTTGTGTGATGTCCTTCGCTTAGTTAGGTTTCAGTAGTTCTAAGTTCTAGGGGACTGATGACCATGGATGTTAAGTCCCATAGTGCTCAGAGCCAAATTTGTGTGTAAACATGACATATAGTGGTAAGGAATATTACTCTTAGGCGTTCTTCCACCAATTTGTTATTGTAGTCTTCAATCCGAACTCTGGTTTAATGCTTACAAATGTAACCCGTTCAATCTGCCCTGAGGAAGGCTGCAGAAAGATGGCCGAAAAGTCTGTTATTTTAGTGTTGCAGAACTTTTCATATTTTTTAAGAGAACGCAGTAGTACGTTTGGAAGATTGTTAATGAGACATAATAATTAAAATAGCATTTTTGAAACTAGTGGCGGAAATTATTTCAAACATCGAAGCAGCCGCTAATTACTGTAAGTAAATATGTTCGAAAACAAATTGATCCTTTCCATATACGATTTTTAGTGATGGTAAGGAACTGATTGTAACTTCACGATAGCGAGAAGTAATAAACAGTTTAATGGCTCAGTCGTCACTGATATCATGCAAGGGGACGAATCTTTCGCAGAAGGAAACATGAAATCCATCCAAAAGCTATAATTATCTGGTCCAACATCTCGTGATGTGGAAAACTGGGAAAAGGCAGGAATTAGTCAATTATAAGAGCTGAAGCGAGGCTTAGAGTGGGACATCGATATGAGATAGGACGACTCAATTGGAATAGCAACTGTCCCCGAAAGCAGAGCATAAAGCATTATACAGTTTTATTTCGTCATGAACGGAAGTGCACCTATACTGTTGTTTTTGGAGGCTTATTTATTTTCGCTGTAATACCTACAGGGCGATTGCGGGTGGTTTATCTGCTCCAGTGTCCGTGTAAATACTGCCCTTGTTTCCAGACCTTTCCACATGGAGTCCGCTGGTCCGCGGTTCCCAAGTAAACAGCAGCTGAACGCTATATTTGCAAATGCGGGGGAGCGGGCGCCCCTGCAGTAACACTCCGATTTACATTTAGAAACGGCGTCGCTGCTTTGTATGCAACTGTCCTCAGTGGAGGCGGCTGCGTTTTGCCTGTAAATCAGGCGTAAACTTCGAGACCAGGTCTAGATAGCAAGATACGCTGCGCCCTGTTAATTTATCTTTCTTAAGCGAAGCAAAGCAAATGGTTCTGTTACACTCGAACGGGTTGTATTTAAATCTAGTTTTTGCCTCCAGTTGAAGGCGTCAGCGCACATAAATGCACGCGCCCTTGAGAAATGTATTCTATGACTTACAGCAACACGCAAGGACCGTATAAGACAGTTAATGTCTGCGACACATCAAAATAACAGAGTTAATGAGAAATGAGAGTCCGGAATTAGTGCAAATGATTGTAAAACTGTAATTCAGACACAATCACTGATTTTTAAGTCAGCGAAAGAAGTTAATTCAAATCTATAAGTATCCTAATGTAAGAAATAGGAAGGAAAGCATTAATCATTAATCACGGAGTAAATTATTTTCTTAGGGATCTGACTGCATCACTAACGTAGTTCTCGTACGTGTCTGGAATCGATTCTACTTACTGTTGATTTCTTCGGTAGTTTATATGTATACCTTCTTGTTCTTCTTTCAAGGATTAGGTGTTTTCCTGTTAAGACCTCGTGTTCACTTCCTCTCCTATCTGTGGTTAGTCATTATCTGATATCTCCATCTTTTTCTGCATCTACCAATTGATATTTTTCAATTAAAAATAATTCACTATTATTTTACGAATTCTGTATTCGTTCACCTTTGTGACGTTATCTTTCGATTTATTTCTGTACTCATTTATCGGTTCATTTATGCTTTAAAGTCTTAGACCATGTCTGCTTGTTGTACTGCTTTATTAGATAGTCTATACCGAGGCGCTCTTATTATAAACGCCCGCATCTCGTGGTCGTGCGGTAGCGTTCTCGCTTCCCACGCCCGGGTTCCCGGGTTCGATTCCCGGCGGGGTCAGGGATTTTCTCTGCCTCGTGATGGCTGTGTGTTGTGTGCTGTCCTTAGGTTAGTTAGGTTTAAGTAGTTCTAAGTTCTAGGGGACTTATGACCACAGCAGTTGAGTCCCATAGTGCTCAGAGCCATTATTATAAACTTAATTTCCACAGTTTGTATTCTTTGTTCAATTCCAGATGTTGCTGTCCAGAGCTGACTTTTAACGTAAGGGCATACCATGGGTTTGCAGAACTTTACTAGGGGTTTTTTCCTCATCTTTTTATTCAGTTTCCTGCACATGGTCCCATTAGCATTATTAAATCCTTCAATATATACCATATATTAAACTCGTAGTGGCACAGGAGTGAAAATGTATTTTTGTGCATCAAATGTTTCATTTGTTGTCATTTGTCTATGAAAATGATGAGTCTATAACTTTGTGGAAGGGGGGGGGGGATCGAATCTTTATGTATCAGCAGCTATGTATGTAAATTGTCAAATTCTGTCAAGAGCGTGACAGGGGATAATTTGTATTAAATGTGTTGTGGTTTCTTCCCGTAACATTCGTGTTTGGAGCCTGAGAAGCAAGGAAGGAAGGAAGGTACGAAGATTAGGATTTTACGTCCCGTCAACAACGAGGTCATTAGAAACTGCTGAGAAGAATGACGCCGCGTATGTCTCTGTGTGTATTGTCATTAGTCCTAATTGCATTAACATACTCCCTGTGAGAGTTATATCTAAACGAATGAGAATGTTCGTGAAATTCCACCCAAAAACCACGTCATGGAATTTTACTACAGTTTTGCCCAGTTCATGGAATTTATACGATGATTTTTGCGAGTTTTTAGGTGTAGACGTAGATTTGAAATGTCTGTCTTTTATTAGGAGGGGCGTTCACTAAGTAATGCAGACGTTTTGCTTAGGCTAATTTCGGTTGAAAAACGCTGTATTTGTTTTGGGACATCGTGGAATATTCACGCTTCAGCCCTCATAGTTTCATGAAGTTCCGATGGGTGGCATCGCTATACGTAACTTTCAAAATGGCGTCTGTAACGGAGGTTACCGCGTGACTGATGATGTGCCAGTTCGACAACCACCGCCACCGCACAGACCGTCACCGCCGAAGATGGAGGCGTTGCGCCAGATGGTTGATAAGATGTTGGAGGAAGGAGTGATCAGGAAGTCGATCTCTTCTTATGCTTTTCCGATGTTTTTCATGCCTAAATCAGAGGCTGGATATCGCTCGGTAGTGGACTGTAGACGATTAAACAAGAAGGTTGTTTTGGAGTCGGTGCTGTAGCCCGACTTGCACCATCGTTTTACCTGTCTGCAGGGGCAAAGGTTTTTACCATCCTGGACCTCAACCAGGCTTACTACCAGATTCCGTTATCCGAAGAGACTAAACCAGTAACTGCGTTTAGCACGGAATGGAACGTTTATGAGTTTAATCGGGTGCCGTTCGAGTTGTCCTAGGGCGCGGCAGTCCTGCCTCGGCTGCTACATAACATCCTGGGGGATGTCAAATACAAGTTTGTTTATAATTCCCTCGACGATGTGGTAGTATATAGTCCTACGTTTGAGGAGCACCATCAGCATTTGGAACAAGTCTTACTGCGCTTGCGGGAAGCTGGGCTCACGGTCAAGCCGTCTAAGATAAGTTTGGGCCGGCCGGTGTGGCCAAGCAGTTCTAGGCGCGTCAGTCTGGAACCGCGCGACCGCTACTGCCGCAGGTTCGAATCCTGCCTCGGGCATGGATGTGTGTGATGTCCTTAGGTTAGTAAGGTTTAAGTAGTTCTAAGTTCTAGGGAACTGATGACCTCTGATGTTAAGTCCCATAGTGCTCAGAGCCATTTGAACCATTTTTGATAAGTTTGGCACGCATGGAGATTTCGTTATTGAGTCATTTGGTCTCGGCATTGCCCAGGGGAGAATGAGGGATCTACATAAGTTTCCGCCTCCTAAGATGGGAGTTGCCCGATTTATAGCGATGGCTAATCTCTTCCGCAAATTTGTGCCCCATTTTGTGCAACTACCTGCTCCACTAAACCAACTTCGGAAGAAGAACGTGGATTTTCAGTGGGGCGAATCCCAGCAGTCTGCATTTGTTGTTATTAAGGAAGCCTTAGCCAATCCACCCGCGTTGGCTGTACCAGATTTTGGTAAGCGTTTTATTGTTCAGACGGACGCGTCTAATTCTGGGGCGGCAGCAGTGCTGCTCCAGGAAGATTAAGGTGAACGTCGTCCGATAGCATACACATCCAGGACACTCTCGCCTGCCGAGTTAAAATATTCCGTGTACGAATGGGAAGCGTTGGCAGTGCTCTTCGCTTTAGAAAGGTTTCGTTTCTACGTAGAACACAGACATTTCCGCTTGGAGACCGACAACCAGGCGTTAAGCTGGGCACTGGCCCGCCCCAAGAAAACTGGACGTATCGCCCGGTGGGCAGTCCGCATATCTACCTTCGGATTCAGCGTTAAGCATATAAAGGGAACAGAAAACTCTACAGCGGACGCGCTGAGTGGGATGTTTGAGGAGGGACAGGAAGAAGATCAGGATACTAATGGCGTAGGGACTGTAAGTTTGGTTATGGTTGTTCTAACTGAAGTTTGAGAGAAAAGCAAGGCATCCTACCTTGAGTCTCATAAAACGGCAGCTCCTAGAAGGGAAGCAGATGCTGGGCTATAGCATAGAAAAAGGCATCGCATGCTGCAAGATGCCACGTGCGGGAGGGAGAAAGAGGTGTGAATTTTATTTAGATTCTATAAATGAAATGCAAGTAGTGCTGTTCAACAAATAAGTGGTTTACTCAGTGAAACTGCATTAAACGGCACATGCAATAATTACTGAAATTTTATCAAATTCATTTAACAATCACTCACAAATTATTCAAATAATGATAAACAAAAATAAAAAATTTGGGTAGCCAGATACTGTAGAAAGTATCAAATAAAAAAACAAGAAATAGAATTAATTGGCACCAAGAGCTCACAAGTGAATTATATAAGGTGCCTACCCTGGAATTTGCCTTTTAACATGAGCATTGTATGACTTCATCATTCTAATTTAACATATAAATAAATTAGGCGAGACGGGTTGACCTGGTGTATCAAATGAGGAACAGCTGAGCATATGATTCTCTTAACGGGCAAATGGTGAATACCGTGCCTTGCGTCTGTATGAGCATCTAACACATTGCAAAGAAATTGAAGAAAGCGAAAGAAGAATGCGCAGCTAGGAAGGCGGGCGTTTTCTGTGTTACCATGTTCATAGCGAGGTCGGCGTGGCGGTGGAGTCGGCTGATTGCGTGCGGCTGCATCAAGACTCTGCCGGCGTCGTAGTTGATACCGTCTAACATGCCCTACGCTGAATATAGTGACCGAAACCTGCTACTGGAAGTTATCATTACTGGACGACGGTATGCGTCCATCTGCAAGTGCAAACCTACGTGAAACTGCATTACACTAAGTTCAAAACTGTTCTAACAGTACTACGGTCATCGGACATGTAGTCAATCAAAATGATCCTGAGTTAAGCTCTTGATAACGCGCACAGTGAGTGAAGCTCGCCTACTTGTATCTAACTCTATATGCTGTTTGCGATGAATGCAAAGTGCATTGTCTCATGACAAGCGATAAGAGAATCGTAGCGACTTACCGGAAGCAGTCAAGAGTGAACTCCTGCCTCCTCAGCAGCAAAATTCGGAATCCCCTACTAGTGCGCTCCTCGCACATGGAGAGCGAGAGCCGCTCCCCTCCATCGTATTGTCTCCGCCCTTGCGCAAATTACGTTGCTCGTACTATTTTTCAAAGCGAACATTAGATTCTTGCCAATGAAGATGTCCCTTTCAAAATTTCCTCCTTCCTTGCTGTCGCATTCCGCGAGGAAAAGAGAGCCATGTGAGATAGAGTATACAATTAAAGCAAGACTTCTCCCTTTGAGTATTGCCGCTTCGTTCCCAGGTGTTCTGCTCGCGGAAAACGGCCAAAATTCCCCGGGCCACTTGAGATTCTTGGATACCCAAGTCGTGCTCTTGCTATTCAACTCGCCGCTCTGTCCGCGTTACCTAGAATCGTGACAAAACTGTTTTTCGCTCTTAGTTTGTAGTTTCCGCTGCCTCGGGCACACGTGCGAATGTCCACGGCTTCCCTTGGCAGCGTGTTGTATGCAGCGTCTTCGCCTGTCGCTAATCCTCTGGGGGCCTGCCCCGTGTGAAGCATGTCGCATAGGCGCGCGACTGCCCTCGCCCGTGGGCGCACTACCAATGGTTCCAATGGCTCTGAGCACTATGGGACTTAACATCTGAGGTAATCAGTCCCCTAGAACTTAGAACTACGTAAACCTAACTAACCTAAGGACATCACACACATCCATGCCCGTGGCAGGATTCGAACCTGCGACCGTAGCAGTCGCGCGGTTCCGGACTGAAGCGCCTAGAACCGCTTGGACACCGCTGCCGGCGGCGCACTACCTGTGTCCACCTGGCCGCCGGGCTTCCCAGCTAGGAACGCATCAGAAGAATTCCTTTCATGCAGAGAGTGTACCAAGTTTGCAAAGAGAAGAATCATAGCCCTTTACCGATGCTTAATGACACAATAATTCACCCCCATCACACTTCATATATTGCAATAAACTAATGACTGATTTTAAAAGCAATTATCTCCTTTAATTATAAACATGAAAAGCTTTGACGCTTTTCAATGCTACCAAACTAAGGGCGACGGAAAGGTTAAGATTTGTCTGTCAAGTGAACTAGTCCCGGCGATTTTCCATTATTTCCATAATTCTGTGGTGGGAGGCCACTTGGAAGTCGCCAAGGCCATTGCTAAGATTCGGGAGCATCTAATCTGGGCGACATTGTATGAGGACATTCGTAGATTAGTAGAGCATTGCCGCTTTTGTAAGGAGTCCAAACCCAACTCTAATGCGAGGAGAGGGTTGCTGCAATCTACTAGGGGAAATGCACCAATGGACAAAGTATTCATTGATTATATCGGACCATTACCGAGAACGCGGAATGGCAATAGATATATATATTGGTAGAGGGCGTTCACAAGCTTTGTATGGGTCCTTCCTAGTAGTGGAATAACAGCGGGTTTAACCATTCGCCATCTGAGTAACAGTTTTTCTACCTTGATCCACCAAGGTCGCTTGTTAGTGACAACGCCCCTGTTTCTGTGTCACGGCAGTTTAGGAGATTTTGCTTCGAAAGTGCCATACGTCATGTCACTACTATTCCCTACTACCCGAAACCTTCATTTGTGGAGAGAGTGCATCGCAATCTTAAGGCCGCTCTCATAGCCTTACACCGGAAGTCGCAGCGAAGATGGGACGAGATGATCCCTCGGTTGAACTTAGCCGTCAACTCCGCCTGCCACGAAGCGAGTAAGGCTGCCCTTCTCTCTCTGGTGCTTAGTCATCCTGTGAACTCCCCACTCACCAATTTGTGGTCCGCCAATGACCTATTGCCCGAGGAGGTGACCAGCGAGCTCATTCAGCAGAACTGGAAACGTTCCAGGAAAAATATCGAGCCGCACACCGGAAACTAACGCAGCGCTACAATGACGCGTGCCGTCCATTTAATGTCAAGCCAGGGGCGACAGTTTTCATCCGTAATTTTGCGGCAGGAGGCAAGGGAAAGACAAAATCTCGAGCAATTTATCACCACGTTTCGTGGGACCCTGCCAGGTGTTACGGTTCTTGAACCCAGTCAGTTTGCTGGTTCGGAATGGTCGGACGGGGAAAACCTCACGGGTCCACATCTCTCAAGTTAAGGGAGGGAGTTAGCTCTCGTCTATCGTCTTGGACGAATGGGGGATGGTTTCCGACTTTCTGAGGGGGAGGATGAGCCATGTGGCTCGATCAGCGATACTCCCGCTGTCGGTATGGGTCATCTTTCCGGTGGTGTGCGCAGAGCGCGCGGTGAGGCCACCTACCAGACTGATCGGGCGGCGAGAGATAAGCTCTAGGAAGTAGCGAGGATTTTGCTTTGGGACGCCTAGCAGTAACGTCGTTTGGGAAGTCTGGCGGACAGTACAGGCGCCGTGCGAGGCAGCAGGAACAGCACATCTACAGGGTGTTTCAAAAATGACCGGTATATTTGAAACGGCAATAAAAACTAAACGAGCAGCGATAGAAATACACCGTTTGTTGCAATATGCTTGGGACAACAGTACATTTTCAGGCACACAAACTTACGAAATTACAGTAGTTACAGTTTTCAACAACAGATGGCGCTGCGGTCTGGGAAACTCTATAGTACGATATTTTCCACATATCCACCATGCGTAGCAATAATATGGCGTAGTCTCTGAATGAAATTATCCGAAACCTTTGACAACGTGTCTGGCGGAATGGCTTCACATGCAGATGAGATGTACTGCTTCAGCTGTTCAATTGTTTCTGGATTCTGGCGGTACACCTGGTCTTTCAAGTGTCCCCACAGAAAGAAGTCACAGGGGTTCATGTCTGGCGAATAGGGAGGCCAATCCACGCCGCCTCCTGTATGTTTCGGATAGGCCAAAGCAATCACACGATCATCGAAATATTCATTCAGGAAATTAAAGACGTCGGCCGTGCGATGTGGCCGGGCACCATCTTGCATAAACCATGAGGTGTTCGCAGTGTCGTCTAAGGCAGTTTGTACCGCCACAAATTCACGAAGAATGTCCAGATAGCGTGATGTAGTAATCGTTTCGGATCTGAACAATGGGCCAATGATTCCTTTGGAAGACATGGCGGCCAAGACCAGTACTTTTTGAGGATGCAGGGACGATGGGACTGCAACATGGGGCTTTTCGGTTCCCCATATGCGCCAGTTCTGTTTATTGACGAAGCCGTCCAGGTAAAAATAAGCTTCGTCAGTAACCAAATGCTGCCCACATGCATATCGCCGTCATCAATCCTGTGCACTATATCGTTAGTGAATGTCTCTCATGCAGCAATGGTAGCGGCGCTGAGGGGTTGCCACGTTTGAATTTTGTATGGATAGAGGTGTAAACTCTGGCGCATGAGACGATACGTGGACGTTGGCGTCATTTGGACCGCAGCTGCAACACGGCGAACGGAAACCCGAGGCCGCTGTTGGATCACCTGCTGCACTAGCTGCGCGTTGCCCTCTGTGGTTGCCGTACGCGGTCGCCTTACCTTTCCAGCACGTTCATCCGTCACGTTCCCAGTCCGTTGAAATTTTTCAAACAGATCCTTTATTGTATCGCTTTTCGGTCCTTTGGTTACATTAAACCTCCGTTGAAAACTTCGTCTTGTTGCAACAACACTGTGTTCTAGGCGGTGGAATTCCAACACCAGAAAAATCCTCTGTTCTAAGGAATAAACCATGTTGTCTACAGCACACTTGCACGTTGTGAACAGCACACGCTTACAGCAGAAAGACGACGTACAGAATGGCGCACCCACAGACTGCGTTGTCTTCTATGTCTTTCACATCACTTGCAGCGCCATCTGTTGTTGAAAATTGTAACTACTGTAATTTCGAAAGTTTGTCCGCCTGAAAATGTACTGTTGTCCCAAGCATATTGCAACAAACGGTGTATTTCTATCGCTGCTCGTTTAGTTTTTATTGCCGTTTCAAATATACCGGTCATTTTTGAAACACCCTGTAAAAGGGGCTGTTTACCCGGGTGACGGCGGCGTAGAAGCAGTCAAGTTACTGGGAAGCTGTTGGTGTATTTCGCTTCCTGCATGTCTTCTGGCACCGGGATCTGCGGCGGCTGTTTTCGTCGAACAAGCAAGAGGGTAAGGGCGTTGCTTGTGCTGTAAATTGTGGCCTGAATCGACTACTGGGTTCTGTGCTGTTGACTTCATTTTCTTGGCCGGCCGTTGCTACTCCTACTGAGTCTGTCGTCGAATGTGTTAATTTCAACTTGCTTAGTACGCAAGCTTCTAGTGAGAGCTGTATGTGATGTGATGATTAACATTTACTGGGGCCTGGAGTGCCGATACATTCTGTTTGTAGGTTGCTACTGTCAGTGCTAACAGCCACTGAAAACAGTTTGGTTGGTCCTTGTCTAAGTGCCGCCGGGTTATTGTATTTATATCACACGACGGAGTTAAGCTGGCCAATTGCTATAAATATATACCAATCACTGCAGTAACAAAAGACTACATTTCCTTGTTAAATTTAAGTAACTTGTTCTTCAGGTTGATCATAGTTTTTGAGTAAATAATTTTTAACTCATTTCACTAAATGTGTAATAGGCCATAAGTGCGGTGGTTTATGAACGATTAAATTTTTAAGTAACTTGCTGTCACATAAATGGTAATTTAAAAAAATGTTTTGACGGTTTTGTTTGTTATTTGTCTTGTTTAAATGTGCCAAATAAATTTTCAGTGCAACTGTCGATGGTGATTGCCTGATGTGTCACTTGGTGCAGTCCTACTACCCCACAGCCTACTGTGCTGAGCTTGTGTCGTCGTGTAAAAGTTGAATTCCATGCTGTGCTGACACATCAACTTGTATGGCTTCAGACGGGGAAGAATCGTGGGGAAAACAGAAGAAGGACGATGTGTTACGAGTGCATCCCAGGAGTATGGTAGTCCTCACAGCTCTGTTTCACGTTCAGGGCGAGCATTTCGAACCAGAGGCACTGCTGCCACAAGCACAGGAGGTGGTCGACCACGTTGAACTACAGCAGCGGATGACAGCTACATTGTACAAGTGGCAGGAGAGAAACCACGTCAAACAGCGATTGCATTCGCAAACCCATTTAACAATCACGAAATCTTACGCACCATAGTGGCAGGGTGGCTTCATGGAGATGGTCTCTCTGCCCGACGACCGCTACGTTGTGTTCTGTTGACATCCTCACATCGCTGTCACTGTTTGCGACGATGCCAGGGGCACAGTGACAGATCCAAGGAGGAGTGGGGTCGAGTGCTCTTATCGGATGAGATTAGATTCAGATTGAATAATGAATTTTGTCGTACTCTTTTATGACGAAAGGTACTAACACGTAATGCACTCAGGAATATTGTCGAATTTAGTGGTTTCGGTGGTTCGGATGTTATGGTATGGGGAGTTATAACGTTGCATGGGTGTTATGACCTCCAAATCCTTGAAAACGGCACACTCACTGATGAACATTATTTTGACACTGTTCTCCTTCCTCACATGGGTCTTTTAGGGGTGCATCCGACGCTGACTTCATTTTAAAGGATGAAATTGAGCGATCGCATTGAGCAGCACAGGTGGGGCAGAGCTTGGAACGAGAAGGTGTTTGGCGCATGGACCGGCTTGCCCGTTTCACCGAGCAAGTGTGGGATGCGTTGGGGAGACATGTTGTAGCATCTCCGTATGCACCAACAACCATGCAGCACTTGTCAACCGCGCTGGTGGAGGAAAGGAAACTCCTAACACAAGAGCTCCTTACCAGATTTAGCAGCCAGCATACGAGCATTGTAGACCTTACATTAGTACTCGCCGGCCGCGGTGGTCTCGCGGTTCTAGGCGCGCAGTCCGGATCCGTGCGACTGCTACGGTCGCAGGTTCGAATCCTGCCTCGGTCATGGATGTCTGTGATGTCCTTAGGTTAGTTAGGTTTAAGTAGTTCTAAGTTCTAGAGGACTAATGACCACAGCAGTTGAGTCCCATAGTGCTCAAAACCATTTGAACCATTAGTACTCGCGGTAAACACACACTCTATTAAGAACTGTGTCCTACCTTCTGTAATATCCAGGGGACCATCATAAATCACGGTGACTCCAAAGTAATTACTGTCTTTGAATGAAAGTTTCATTTCTGTTCTTTACCTTCCGTAAAATACTGTAGTAGTTCTTTTTACGTATTGTCCAAGTTTTATCGAGCTATGTTAATGCGTCATGGAGTTTTCTTAATTTGCAATAATTATCATGTGAAAGTTTCTGTCGTCGTTAAGTCTTGCACGCCAGTGTAGCTCAGTCCCTTCGTATGGACGAAAACAACTCTAAGGAATCTACTTATGGTATTTACAATACGACTGAGAAGAATCGTAATATCAAGTAAGATTACTAAGTATTTCACGGACAGAAGATGATGAATGATAAAGTCTTTAGCAACATAGCGGAAGAAATAACCTTCTGAATGGATATTAAAAAAGCGGGAAATATTGTACTTAAATGTATGTATTCGTGTTGAATGTGTTTCACTACATTCCTGCGTGTTTGCAGAAAGTAATGGCCCGACTAAGTCAAGTAAATAACTTGTTTTTTTCTGATTGTTGGGTTGTAGTTCTTCTGGATACAAACAGCATTGGCCATCGTGAAATAATGATTTGATAACGGCTCAAATGGCTCTGAGCACTATGGGACTTAACATCTGTGGTCATCAGTCCCCTAGAACTTAGAACTACTTAAACCTAACTAACCTAAGGACACCACACACATCCATGCCCGAGGCAGGATTCGAACCTGCGACCGTAGCGGTCACGCGGTTCCAAACTGAAGCGCCTAGACCCGCGCGGCCACACCGGCCGGCATTTGATAACGTTGGCAACAATTAATACTCCTAAACTCGACCAAACTATATCACTCTAAGTCAATGGTATATCTAGTTCATTTGTATTCGTTCGTTTTGTGCTCTCATGCGTAATTGACAGACTCGAAAAGCTAAGAAATACTTTTAGAACAGGTCGTACTAGCGTCGAATATTCGTTTACAAATGCACCACACTTACATATAGTCTGACTTCCACCCTCCTTTTGCTCGTCTTCGACACTAGTGAACTCACGTGCCCGTCCTATTTGATGTGTCTTCGGTATATTCACCCAAAAATTTAAACACCGAAATAGGTTCCAGTAATTATAACCCACCTTCGGATACGGCCAGTCTTTTTAGTTTCGTTATGACCTTAATTTTGCATTTATTTACAATTGAAGAGGGTAAACTTCCAGCACACAGAGTGGAAACTGTTAGTATTCCTGAACTTTCTTACACTCGACCAGAGACGATAATTACATGTAAACAAAAACATCTACATCGGATAATGTCAGATGAATCACTGATGCGTAACACTCCCCTACGGCACACCAGGTATTGTTCCGCTTCTGTTCAAATGGTTCAAATGGCTCTAAGCACTATGGAACTTAACATCTGAGGTCATCAGTCCCCTAGACTTAGAACTAATTAAACCTAACTAACCTAAGGACATCAAACACATCCATGCCCGAGGCAGGATTCGAACCTGCGACCGTAGCAGCAGTGCGGTTCCGGACTGAAGCGCCTAGAACCGCTCGTCCACAGAGGCCGGCGCTTCTGTTCAACATTCGCCATTTAGTACACTCACATCTGTAGAAATTTACCGTACTTTGACACTTATATGCATTTCTTGGTCGTCGTCCACAATAATTTTTGCTTCCCTACGTTTCGCCACACGTGTGGTTCGCATTTTCAGAGCTTTCGTATGACTAATTGCTCTACTGATCTACATATCAGTTGATATCGACGTTTTCACGGCCCAATGTGTCTGGGCGGTTTTCCACTTCCTGGCTGTCTGGTTTTCCCCCTATCAGATTAGTTGCTTTCAGCGCTGCACTTAAACGTTATTCAACATTGTTTTCACCAGTGGAATTAATTCGTAGAATATTTGGTTTCCTATTAAAACAGTTTCTATTCTTAAGCATCTCAGTGGATTCGTGAGTTTAACGTGCATAATACCCCATTGTGTTAGCTGGGACTTGAGTCTGAATAAACTTTACTGTTTCGTTAGTATTACTGGCAGCGTGCTCGGTTACAGTTGATTCCATCTGTCCCAATGGAGAACTTATTCTGTGTTATTCAAGTCTCGAGTCGACCGATTGTTTCGTATTGCCAACGGAGCATTCTCCACAGGAACGTGGGTAATGGTAAACAACGTTGTAAGTGGATGATGCTGTTGTTGGAATATATAGTGGGGAGGGGGGGAGAGAGGTCCTTCAACCTTTTGAAAGCTTGATGATCACGACACTATTTCCTCTTCTCCGCCAACCTCTTTATTTCAGGGTAGCACTTGTTCGATGTAACACAATTGGTGAGTTCCCCTACAGCTTTCGCCCTTTCGTATCTCCCTCACGTACCGTTGATGTCTTCATGTCTCGACATATGTCGTACCTTATTCATTCAGCTAGTCTCCAATACACTGTTTGTTACAAATTGAAAGCCGGCCAGAGTGGCCGAGCGGTTCTAGGCGCTACAGTCTAGAACCGCGCGACCGCTACGGTCGCAGGTTCGAAACCTGCCTCGGGCATGGATGTATGTGGTGTCCTTAGCTTAGTTAGGTTTAAGTAGTTCTAACTTCTAGGGGACTGATGACCTGAGTAGTTAAGTCCGATAGTGCTCAGAGCCATTTGAACAAATTGAAAGGTTTAGTACTACAGGTATATGTATCTACAGCAACTGTATTTGCATTCATTGAAAGCTGCGCGGGAAAGCCGCGCGGTCAAGGGCGCCTTGTGACGGTCCGCGCGGCTCCCCCATTGGAGGTTCGAGTCCTCCCTCGGGCATGTGTGTGTGTGTGTGTGTGTGTGTGTGTGTGTCTCTGTGTGTGTGTGTATGTGTGTTGTCCTCAGTGAAAGTTAGATTAAGTAGTGCGTGAGATTAGGGACCGACGACGTCAGCAGTTTGGTCCCATAAAACCTTACCACAACTTTCTAACTTCCATTCATTGAAATAATCAGCAACCATGTGCACAAAAGACATGTTATTACATAGCCGGTTTCAGGCACCTACTGTCCTTCTTCAGGAGGCTGTTCAGCAAAATGTACCACAAGTAGTATAAGTCATATATAAAACATTACACTTTGAGAACGAAAAGAATAAAAATTAAAATAATTGACGATAAAAAATTGTAAATACAACTATTGCATTATTTGCGACCGTCAAGAAGAAGAACCCCCCCCCATGAGCCATGGACCTTGCCGTTGGTGGGGAGGCTTGCGTGCCTCAGCGATACAGATAGCCGTACCGTAGGTACAACCACAACGGAGGGGTATCTGTTGAGAGGCCAGACAAACGTGTGGTTCCTGAAGAGGGGCAGCAGCCTTTTCAGTAGTTGCAAGGGCAACAGTCTGGATGATTGACTGATCTGGCCTTGTAACAATAACCAAAACGGCCTTGCTGTGCTGGTACTGCGAACGGCTGAAAGCAAGGGGAAACTACGGCCGTAATTTTTCCCGAGGGCATGCAGCTTTACTGTATGATTAAATGATGATGGCGTCCTCTTGGGTAAAATATTCCGGAGATAAAATAGTCCCCCATTCGGATCTCCGGGCGGGGACTAATCAAGAGGATGTCGTTATCAGGAGAAAGAAAACTGGCGTTCTACGGATCGGAGCGTGGAATGTCAGGTCCCTTAATCGGGCAGGTAGGTTAGAAAATTTAAAAAGGGAAATGGATAGGTTAAAGTTAGATATAGTGGAGATTAGTGAAGTTCGGTGGCAGGAGGAGCAAGACTTATGGTCAGGTGATTAAAGGGTTATAAATACAAAATCAAATAGGGGTAATGCAGGAGTAGGTTTAATAATGAATAGGAAAATAGGAACGCGGGTAAGCTACTACAAACAGCTTAGTGAACGGATTATTATGGCCAAGATAGATACGAAGCCCACACCTACTACAGTAGTACAAGTTTATATGCCAACTAGCTCTGCAGATGACGAAGAAATTGAAGAAATGTATGATGAAATAAAAGAAGGGAGATGAAAATTTAATAGTCATGGGTGACTGGAATTCGAGTGTAGGAAAAGGGAGAGAAGGAGACGTAGTAGGTGAATATGGATTGGGGCTAAGAAATGAAAGAGGAAGCCGCCTGGTAGAATTTTGCACAGAGCTCAACTTAATCATAGCTAACACTTGGTTTAAGAATCATGATAGAAGGTTGTATACATGGAAGAACCCTGGAGATACTAAAAGGTATCAGATAGATTATATAATGGTAAGACAGAGATTTAGGAACCAGGTTTTAAATTGTAAGACATTTCCAGGGGCAGATGTGAACTCTGACCACAATCTATTGGTTATGACCTGTAGATTAAAATTGAAGAAACTGCAAAAAGGTGGGAATTTAAGGAGATGGGACCTGGATAAACTGAAAGAATCAGAGGTTGCACAGAGTTTCAGGGAGAGCATAAGGGAACAATTGACAGGAATGGGGGAAAGAAATACAGTAGAAGAAGAATGGGTAGCTTTGAGGGATGAAGTAGTGAAGGCAGCAGAGGATCAAGTAGGTAAAAAGACGAGGGCTAGTAGAAATCCTTGGGTAACAGAAGAAATATTGAATTTAATTGATGAAAGGAGAAAGTATAAAAATGCAGTAAATGAAGCAGGCAAAAAGGAATACAAACGTCTCAAAAATGAGATCGACAGGAAGTGCAAAATGGCTAAGCAGGGATGGCTAGAGGACAAATGCAAGGATGTAGAGGCTTATCTCACTGGGGGTAAGACAGATACCGCCTACAGGAAAATTAAAGAGACCTTTGGAGAGAAGAGAACCACTTGTATGAACATCAAGAGCTCAGATGGAAACCCAGTTCTAAGCAAAGAAGGGAAAGCAGAAAGGTGGAAGGAGTATATAGAGGGTCTATACAAGGGCGATGTACTTGAGGACAATATTATGGAAATGGAAGAGGATGTAGATGAAGATGAAATGGGAGATACGATACTGCGTGAAGAGTTTGACAGAGCACTGAAAGACCTGAGTCGAAACAAGGCCCCCGGAGTAGACAACATTCCATTGGAACTACTGACGGCCTTGGGAGAGCCAGTCCTGACAAAACTCTACCATCTGGTGAGCAAGATGTATGAGAGAGGCAAAATACCCTCAGACTTCAAGAAGAATATAATAATTCCAATCCCAAAGAAAGCAGGTGTTGACAGATGTGAGAATTACCGAACAATCAGTTTAATAAGCCACAGCTGCAAAATACTAACACGAATTCTTTACAGACGAATGGAAAAACTAGTAGAAGCCGACCTCGGGGAAGATCAGTTTGGATTCCGTAGAAATACTGCAACACGTGAGGCAATACTGACCTTACGACTTATCTTAGAAGAAAGATTAAGAAAAGGCAAACCTACGTTTCTAGCATTTGTAGATTTAGAGAAAGCTTTTGACAATGTTGACTGGAATACTCTCTTTCAAATTCTAAAGGTGGCAGGGGTAAGATACAGGGAGCGAAAGGCTATTTACAATTTGTACAGAAACCAGATGGTAGTTATAAGACTCGAGGGACATGAAAGGGAAGCAGTGGTTGGGAAGGGAGTAAGACAGGGTTGTAGCCTCTCCCCGATGTTATTCAATCTGTATATTGAGCAAGCAGTAAAGGAAACAAAAGAGAAATTCGGAATAGGTACTAAAATCCGTGGAGAAGAAATAAAAACCTTGAGGTTCGCCGATGACATTGTAATTCTGTCAGAGACAGCAAAGGACTTGGAAGAGCAGTTGAACGGAATGGACAGTGTCTTGAAAGGAGCATATAAGATGAATATCAACAAAAGCAAAACGAGGATAATGGAATGTAGTCGAATTAAATCGGGTGATGCTGAGGGAATTAAATTAGGAAAGGAGACACTTAAAGTAGTAAAGGAGTTTTGCTATTTGGGGAGCAAAATAACTGATGATGGTAGAAGTAGAGAGGATATAAAATGTAGACTGGCAATAGCAAGGAAAGCGTTTCTGAAGAAGAGAAATTTGTTAACATCGAATGTAGATTTAAGTGTCAGGAAGTCATTTCTGAAAGTATTTGTATGGAGTGTAGCTATGTATGGAAGTGAAACATGGACGGTACATAGTTTGGACAAGAAGAGAATAGAAGCTTTCGAAATGTGGTGCTACAGAAGAATGCTGAAGATTAGATGGGTAGATCACATAACTAATGAGGAGGTACTGAATAGGATTGGGGAGAAGAGGAGTTTGTGGCACAACTTGACCAGAAGAAGGGATCGGTTGGTAGGACATGTTCTGAGGCATCAAGGGATCACCAATTTAATATTGGAGGGCAGCGTGGAGGGTAAAAATCGTAGGGGGAGACCAAGAGATGAATACACTAAGCAGATTCAGAAGGATGTAGGTTGCAGTAGGTACTGGGAGATGAAGAAGCTTGCACAGGATAGAGTAGCATGGAGAGCTGCATCAAACCAGTCTCAGGACTGAAGACCACAACAACAACAACAACAAGAAGAAACATGCAGCATATTTCTGTGGTCCTAAAAATATTACAAGAACGACATGGAATACAATAATGAATCCATCAACGCAAAAAGAATCAGTAAATGCTTACATGTGCTTCATAATGCCTGTACTAAAACTATTAAGGAAGCAAAACAACAAGTACAGACATGAAACCAGAACTGAGGGTAATCAGCTAATGATATGCATCTCTCGAGGTCAGTCTCATGGTAGGGCTAAAAGTGCGATAAAATAATACAACAAATCTTTACACAACTATAGTTGTCATAAGGCGTAAACGAAAATATAAGATCTCGTTTACAACATATTAAGTAAATTATTAAAAAAACCCTAATGATACGGTCGCTGGTTCGAATCCTGCCACGGGCATGGATGTTTGTGCTGTCCTTAGGCTAGTTAGGTTTAAGTAGTTCTAAGTTCTAGGGGGACTGATGACCTCAGATGTTGAGTCCCATAGTGCTCAGAGCCATTTTGAACTTAATGACAAATAAAATAGTACCAACGACAAATGGCGCTATCTATGGGTAATTTGGGAACTAATCTCGACAGCTGTAGCGAGGTGAGTAGCACGTTGCCCCCTCGCACATTACTTCTCAGCCAGTCCGGGTTCTTAAGACTTGCAACTGCTGTGCAGTGCAGTCCTTCAGTGCTTTTTCGTAGCAGAATTTCACCACGATGCCACTGTATATATTTTTCGTTCTGTCATCTGTCCGTCTTTAATCCGTTTAGTTTAAAAAGGAAAAACAGTCCTCATATCTTTTCTCATTTTTGTTATACTTTTGAGATCTCTCCTGGCTGAAGAGAGGAGCATTGCACAGCTGACTGCCCCCCTACTGCCCGCTTGGGGCGAGTGGGATGGAAAAACAAGCGGATGATAATGTTTATAGTTGAATTTCCTCATTTTGAGAGAACTGAAGGGCGATTTGTTTAACTGTTAAAAAAAAAAATTCAACAGCCAAGATCGCATAAAATATTTTTTATTTTGAGCTTTTCCTCATTACAGAGGCTTATCTCCAACATAATAATTTACTCGGAAATTACTATACAAAGGCTAAGCGTTCTTAAACTATATTTTCAAAGTATAACTCCAGGTCTTTCGATCTTGTGCGTCCTCTCAGGCGCTGCAGTCATGGACTGTGCGGCTGGTCCCGGCAGAGGTTCGAGTCCTCCCTCGGGCATGGGTGTGTGTGTTTGTCCTTAGGATAATTTAGGTTAAGTAGTGTGTAAGCTTAGGGACTGATGATCTTAGCAGTTATGTCCCATAAGATTTCACACACGACACGAAAACGTCCTCTTCCTCTGCGCCCATTCTCCTCATTGTATGCTGTACATTTTGGAGCCAGGTGGTCATAGGTCGTCTTCTTCTTCTCCCCTCCGGTTCCCACTCCAGTATCAATTTTGGTATTCTGGCTTTCTCCATTTCTTCCTATCTATTACGTCATATATTCTGTCTTTTACTTCCATTCTCCTTATTATTTCGGTGTTCCTTATCTTCGATTTCCTGGAGATTCTTGCGGATCTTCTCCAGAAGTCCATCTCTAGAGCCTGTAATTTTTAATGTGCTTCAGGTTAATTGTCCAGGTCTCCGTTCCATACAGAACCACACTCTCTAATATGGATTTGTATATTCATTTTTTAGTTCTGCTCATTACATTCCTGCTCCATAAGACTGAGTTGAGCATCCCAATGACCTTCCATCCGCTGCTGATTCTTTTATTGATTTCTGACTCTGATTTTCTCTCTATTTCTAAAATGGATCCCACATAACAGAAAGCGTTTATCTTTTTGATTTTCTTTCCTTCAACGTATAGCTCATCTGAATCATTAGTAAAGTATTCTGTTTTTGGTAATTATTTTTGAAATCCCAAGTTTTGTATGCTACTGCTAGTTGATTGCACATATAGTTAGCATGCTTCCCATCTTGTGCTACGACTACTTGATCATCAGCAAACAATAAATGATGTAGGTAAACTCCATCTCTTATTTCTAATCCCATACTATTACATTTACGAGACCTTGTTCTAAGGCTAATATCTATATAGGTTTTAAATAATGATGGTGACATGGGACAGCCCTGTAAAAGGCCTCTGCTTGTTCTAAATTTCTGTGAAAGTTTATTACCATCTTTCACTTGACAAATGTTATCTTTATACATCTGTTGTATTATTTTAATCAAGGAAGGGTTTATTTTTGCCGTATGTAGTGTCCTCAAAAGTAATTTACTTGGAACAGAATCATACGCTTTTTCTATATCTAGGAAAATTGAACCCATATTTTTTGATTTTTCCCTATGTTTCTCCAAAATCTGTCGTAATGTGAAAATATGGCCTACACATGACCTCCCAGCAGTGAAACCACATTGTTCTTCTTGGGTTCAACAGACTGTGCTGTCCTGTTCAAGTCTTAAAATCTTTTGGTTGTAAAACACATTCATTTTGCGCTGACCTCATGCACAAGATGTCAAACGGATAAACATATCAAATTACAAAAAGTTTGTCATCTTAAAGTGTTTAAAAACGTAAAGCACACTGTGCAACAGGCTATGTCCATACACATATTGCTCACAGTTTCTTGTTGCATCATGCAAAGTAGTACACAACAGCTCAACTATTTACATATGCTGGACATATTCTAAACAATTGTGCTATTGTGTACCGTTTTTGCATGATGCAATACGCAACTGTGAGAATATGTATATGGACATAGCCTGTGGTTTACGTTTTTTAATTAAGATGACAGACGTTTTGTAATTTGATATTTTTATCCGTTTGACACCTGGTGCATGAGGTCAGCGTAAAATGAACGTGTTTTACAGCAAAAGATTTTAAGACCTGAAGGTGACGGGATATTCTGTTGAAACCGGTTGTCTCGAATAAAACGAATATTTCGTGCGATCTTGGTTGTTGAATGGTTTTTAACTCTGTATAGTCATGTTTCGATCATGTCAAGCTATTTAGAGACTGCTTGAACGGTGGTCGTGGCCCACTGTGTCCAGAAAAGCGAACTCCAGTTCGCTGTTGTAATCGCTGAGCGGACGTGCCGTCTTCCTCTGTGGAATGTGGGTGCGAGTAGAGGGGGTGTGAAAGGGGCGGTGGGGGGGGGGGCGGTAAGGCGAGAGAGAGAGAGAGAGAGAGAGAGAGAGAGAGAGGACAGATATCGAGTGTCTGCAAGAGCCCCGTCACTCCGTGACCAGCATCTATCCACGGCAGAGGCTGTTTTGTGGAGCGCGCAGTTCCGCAAAGCGATGACTGGGCACTCGACGCCTGGCCGCAGAGGCAGACGCGCCTCGTCAGCCTGGCCCGAGAGCTCTACACTCTACACTCCTCTACACTCCTCTACACTCTGCGCAGCGTTAGGGCAGAAAGCCAAGCTGGCGCGACGCGTCGCAACTAACACAAACACTCTCCGTCGGGGAGGAAGCTGACCGTAGAGAGACGTAAACTACCTGAATAAAAGTATCCAAGTATTCGGATACCCCTATGTACACTGAGGTGTCAAAAGCCATGGGAATGCGATATCCACAAATACAGATGGCGGCAGTATCGCGCACACAACGTGTAAAACTTCAGAGCATTGGCGGAGTTGTCATTTGTACTCAGGTGGTTAATGTGAAAGGGTTTTCGAAGTGACTATGGTGCACGACAGGAATTAACAGATTTTGAATGCGGAATGGTAACTGAAAATAGACAAATGGAACATTTCATTTCGGAAATCCTTAGGGAATTCAATATTCCGATATCCACAAAGTACAGTGTGTGCCGAGAACACCAAAATCCAGGCATTACCTCTCACTATAGACAACGCAGTGGCCGACGGCCTTCGCTTAACGAGCGAGTGCAGCGGCGTTTCCGTGGAGTAGTTGTCAGAACTAACGGGCAAGAAACACTGTGTGAAATATCAGCAGATATTAATGTGAGACGCACTCAAAAAAAAAAAAAAAAAAAAAAAAAAAAAAAAAAAAAAAAAAAAAAACGACAGCGGTTCCGGACTGAAGCGCCTAGAACAGTTCGGCCGCAGGGGCCGGCTGGGAACGTATTAGTTAGGAGAGTGCGGCGAAATCTGCCGTTAATGGGCTGTGGCAGAAGACGACCGATGCGAGTGCCTTTGCTAACAGCACGAAACCGCCTGCAGCGCCTCCACTAGGCTCACGACCATGCTGGTAGGACCCTAAATGACTGGAAAACCGCGTCCTGGTCAGAAGAATCCCTATTTCAGTTACAAAGAGCTCATGTTACGGGTCGAGTGTGGTGCAGAACCGCCAGAGCCACGGACCTAAGTTGTCAACAAGGCGCAGTGCAAGTTGGTGGTGTCTCCATTACGGTATGGGCTACGTTTACACGGAATCGACTGGGGTAACATTGTTCCTCCTTTACCTCTCACTATGGCAAACACATTTTCAATACAATCCTGTGTGGGTCTTCTAGTAAAAAGAAATTTAAAATTAAACCTGTCACTTACTTGTGATCATAAGGCCATCAGAGGGTGTTTGCGAAAACTGTTTCCTCTTATTGGTCAACAAACATTTTGCGGTACCGACTAAAATATATATGTAAATAAAAAAGCAACTCTTCTGCATCCTCTCAGTCATCAAAAAATAATGTAAAACTGCAGAAACTTATGCATATATAATCAAATCACTTCTGTAAGATATAAAATGTAAATATTCAGTTCTCTGGCAAATAAAATTGTTTACTCCTCAGAAATATTTCCTTTATGCCACAATTCCCCACTTATGATTCAGAAAATGTCTCTTACACCCGTTACTTCAAGCATGAGAGCCAAGTCAAAGGCATTCCGTGCTCATATTTCATACAAGGTATTAGATGCTAGTAGACGACAAAAATAATGGCATCGTTTCGAACCGCTATATGTCATAGCTGTGCGCTGTCTCGTACGGAACTAACACATTCTTGCGACTGTTTCCGCTATTACCTTTATACCATATTTGACTTTACCAAATAACATCTTTGTTCTATCTACCACTCTCCCGACGGGTTCTGATGCCGTCCCTCTTTCACATTAATTAGTCAAAATTACTCCAGCCCCTTCAGCCTATTCCCTCACCTACTCAATTTCTCTCTCGTAATCGGTAATCAAATTTCAGTTTTCGAATGGTTTTCTAACTAAAAGTTGGTGACATAACTCAAAACTTGCAGTACGCGTTGATCACAAACTCTTTTGCAGTCCATCCAATCGTTTCCTTCTGCTGATATAAAGTGTGTCAGCTATAGTCCGATGAAAATTACTTGACAGTTGCCGTCTGTCACTTACCGTTACGTGTTGACACACTGGCTGCCGGATACCGCTCAGTCATAGGTCACACTCTGTCGACCAGTAAAAAGCGTTCGACAGTGTAAAAGCGTGCATGATGTTCGAAATTCTGAATAAAGTAGGGGGAAGCTATAGGGAGAGACTGATCATATAAACATGTACAACAGCTAACAGGGAATAATTAGAGTGGAGGACCGAGAACGAAGTGCCTGTATTAAAAAGGGTGTAAGACAAGGATGTAGTCTTTCGCCCTTATTGTTCAATATGTGACTCGAGGAAGCAATGATGGAAATAAAAGAAAAGATCAGGAATTAAAATTCAAGGTGAAAGGATGTCAATTATACGATTCACTGATGACAATGCTATCTTGAGTGAAAGTGAAGATGAATTACATGATCTGCTGAACGGAATGAACAGTCTAATGAGTGCAGAGTACGGATTGAGAGTAAATCGAAGAAAGACGAAGGTAATGAGAAGTAGTAGAAATGAGAACAGCGAAAAACTTATCAGGATTGGCGGTCTCGAAGCAGATAAAGTTAAGGAATTCTTCTACCTTGGCAGTAAAATAACCAATGACGGACGGAGCAAGGAGGACATCAAAAGCAGACTAGCTATGGCATAAAAAGGCATTCCCGGCCAAGAGAACTCTACTGATATCAAATATCGGCCTTAATTTGAGGAAGAAATTTCTGAGAAGGTAGTGAAACATGGACTGTGGAAAAAACGGAACAGAAGAGAATCAAAGCATTTGAGATGTGGTGCTACAGACGAATTGTGAAAATTAGGTGGACTGGTAAGGTAAGGAATGAGGAAGTTCTGCGCAGTATCGGAGAGGAAAGGAACAAGTGGAGCCGGCCGGAGTGGCCGAGTGGTTCTGGGCGCTACAGTCTGGAACCGCGCGACCGTTACGGTCGCAGGTTCGAATCCCGCCTCGGGCATTGATGTGTGTGATGTCCTTAGGTTAGTTAGGTTTAAGTAGTTCTAAGTTCTAGGGGACTGATGACCTCAGCAGTTAAGTCCCATAATGCTTAGAGCCATTTGAATCATTTTTTTTTTTTTGAACATGTTGAAAATACTAATAAGGAGATGGGACAGGATGATAGGACATCTGTTAAGACATGAGGGAATGACTTCCATGGTACTAGAGGGAGCTGTAGAGGGCAAAAACAGTTGAGGAAGACAGAGATTGGAATACATCCAGAAGTGCTAGTCTGAGATGAAGAGGTTAGTTAGCACAGGAGAGGAATTCATGAAGGGCCGCATCAAACCAATCAGAAGACTGATGAAGGGATAAAAAAAAGAAAACCGATCTCTGTGATTGTGATAACCGTGTATGTGCCGCTGAATTGCGTCTTGTGCGGAAATATTCAGTTGTGTTTGGTTGGTGTTGTGAATGGAACGTGTGCATTTCACTAGAATTGTTCTGTGTGTGTTGTTTTTGGTGTAGTTATCATGTCTTATGCAACAAAAAATAAGTATGACAGACCCATGATTCTGGAGCCAAACACTGAAGACAGAATTCCGGACAACAATTTAAAGTGAATTGTCCTATTGTTGTAGCAGTTTGGAAACGGCGAAAAGTTCGGGACGTGACGTTGAACGCTCTGATTGGAGGAAACCAGCTCCAACACGTTAAGTGGCAACCGTCGATTAATTTTAATCAGACTATAGTTCTATAAGTCCATTGTTAATACACATCATTTTCTTTTCAGTGTGTTTGTTGACTACATTTCAAGTTTACAAACCTTAGTGAACTTATAATCGCTAAGTACATTTGAAAGAAAATGGTTATTGCAATGCGTAGAATTGGAATTCACATACAGGTCCAAAATCAGTACTGAAGTTTTCTGTGGTTTCCTTGAACCAATCATGGTGAATTACGCAACGATTATGTTTGCGGTAGCATACCGTACGTCATTTCCCATTGTATTTCAAATAAAATGGTTCAAATGGCTCTGAGCACTATGGGACTTAACATCTGTGGTCGTCAGGCCCCTAGAACTTGCAACTACTTAAACCTAACTAACCTAAGGACATCACACACATCCATGCCCGAGGCAGGATTCGAACCTGCGACCGTAGCAGTCGCGCGGTTCCGGACTGAGTGCCTAGAACCGCTAGACCACCGCGGCCGGCCATTGTATTTCAACCCTAGCTTGTATTCCTCCTCCTCGATCCCTCCTTCGATTGTTCGCTTACATGAATCACAACAGAATAGGAAATTTCATACACAGAACAAATGAAATAACAAACGCTATTTGGTGGAGAAATGAGGACTTCAAACATTACAAAATCCGAAAAAAGGAAGACGGCGGTGACAATGAAGAATAATGCGATACGAAGTGCACATTACGGGAATACTGCCACCGGAACTTGGTAGGCCTTCGTTTTGGCGCACGCGATGCGCCGCTAACAGGGCTGCCAACACAGCAGCAGTGTGACCGCGTGCGCGCCATCTATCACCCTTTCAGGGCAGCGTCCAATCAGGGCGGGCATGTGACGTCGGCATGACGTATAGCTTCCGGCCCGTACCATTCTACCAGCATTCACCCCTATTCCGGGAAGAGGTCCGAAATCGACAAAAGGGCTGAACAATTTATTGAGCATCCCGCTGTCCGTCATCCCAGTATGCATATTAATGCAGCGGGAGCTAAATTTTCCACGTCGCTAAAGTGCGGCAGAATATGCATTGCGAATTGCAAGTGCCTCTGTGTGAGATATGCAGGATATAGCTGTGGGTAGAAGAATCAGCAATTATTCGACTACTGCCGTTGGAGCGGCTCAAAATGCAACGTTTTGTGGTATGTGAGGGATGGCACTACTCCTACCACTAACGCTTCCCATTTTCTACTGACGAATATTTCGCTCTCTGACTCTCTTGTCAAGGATATTTCCCGAGATGGACGCGAAAGAAAGTAATACTATGTTTTATTCGTCTCGCAAAATTAAACTTTCCGAATGGTTTATACATCAAATGTACTTGGCTTCCAAAGCATAAATGAGGTCAGGAGTGAAACCCCTACCTCGAAAGTAGTTGCTGGTATGACATGGTTCTCCTACATGTAGCAACTATACGAGCTCGTCACAGGCAAGCACGATTAGGTAACACTGTGGCTCGGAGGTTCGAGTCCTCCCTCGGGCATGGGTGTGTGTGTCGTCCTTAGCGTAAGTTAGCTTAAGTTAGCTCAAGTAGTGTGTAAGCTTAGGGACTGATGACCTCAGTAGTTTCGAACACTGTGGCACAAATGATGGCAGTACAGTTAGCAACTATTTACATCAATTTAGAAATACACTCCTGGAAATGGAAAAAAGAACACATTGACACCGGTGTGTCAGACCCACCATACTTGCTCCGGACACTGCGAGAGGACTGTACAAGCAATGATCACACGCACGGCACAGCGGACACACCAGGAACCGCGGTGTTGGCCGTCAAATGGCGCTAGCTGCGCAGCATTTGTGCACCGCCGCCGTCAGTGTCAGCCAGTTTGCCGTGGCATACGGAGCTCCATCGCAGTCTTTAACAATGGTAGCATGCCGCGACAGCGTGGACGTGAACCGTATGTGCAGTTGACGGACTTTGAGCGAGGGCGTATAGTGGGCATGCGGGAGGCCGGGTGGACGTACCGCCGAATTGCTCAACACGTGGGGCGTGAGGTCTCCACAGTACATCGATGTTGTCGCCAGTGGTCGGCGGAAGGTGCACGTGCCCGTCGACCTGGGACCGGACCGCAGCGACGCACGGATGCACGCCAAGACCGTAGGATCCTACGCAGTGCCGTAGGGGACCGCACCGCCACTTCCCAGCAAATTAGGGACACTGTTGCTCCTGGGGTATCGGTGAGGACCATTCGCAACCGTCTCCATGAAGCTGGGCTACGGTCCCGCACACCGTTAGGCCGTCTTCCGCTCACGCCCCAACATCGTGCAGCCCGCCTCCAGTGGTGTCGCGACAGGCGTGAATGGAGGGACGAATGGAGACGTGTCGTCTTCAGCGATGAGAGTCGCTTCTGCCTTGGTGCCAATGATGGTCGTATGCGTGTTTGGCGCCGTGCAGGTGAGCGCCACAATCAGGACTGCATACGACCGAGGCACACAGGGCCAACACCCGGCATCATGGTGTGGCGAGCGATCTCTTACACTGGCCGTACACCACTGGTGATCGTCGAGGGGACACTGAATAGTGCACGGTACATCCAAACCGTCATCGAACCCATCGTTCTACCATTCCTAGACCGGCAAGGGAACTTGCTGTTCCAACAGGACAATGCACGTCCGCATGTATCCCGTGCCACCCAACGTGCTCTAGAAGGTGTAAGTCAACTACCCTGGCCAGCACGATCTCCGGATCTGTCCCCCATTGAGCATGTTTGGGACTGGATGAAGCGTCGTCTCACGCGGTCTGCACGTCCAGCACGAACGCTGGTCCAACTGAGGCGCCAGGTGGAAATGGCATGGCAAGCCGTTCCACAGGAGTACATCCAGCATCTCTACGATCGTCTCCATGGGAGAATAGCAGCCTGCATTGCTGCGAAAGGTGGATATACACTGTACTAGTGCCGACATTGTGCATGCTCTGTTGCCTGTGTCTATGTGCCTGTGGTTCTGTCAGTGTGATCATGTGATGTATCTGACCCCAGGAATGTGTCAATAAAGTTTCCCCTTCCTCGGACAATGAATTCACGGTGTTCTTATTTCAATTTCCAGGAGTGTAGAATCTTCACAAATACGAAACTGTAGAATATTGACTATGTGTGGAAATGTTTGCTTGCACTGGTCTCGCCTTGCCCTGAATCCAGTGAATGATACTGCGAAAACTTGTAGCCTGTCTAGTTTGGCCCCTCCTGGTGCTGTCTTGAGGTTACTGTTGATACTTTGCACATACTTTCCACTAGTGACTGCTGAATCGAGCTGCGTATCCCTCTTATACCCATGTTTAGCGTAGGAAGTCCACTCGGGAGCTATTTGTATGACGTCAGGTGGATGTATGCGTTACCTTGTGCACCCTCCGTTTCAGCCTATCTTTCACTCAGTTACACTCTCCTAGGCAGCTCGGCGCTCTTCTATGTAAAGCTGTCTTCCGTATCTTACACAGGACACAGTACAAACAGTAAACCTCTCCATGACGCATAACTCCTCTCTTGTAGCGTTTGCCACTGGAGTTTGATGAGTTCGCTATAAAGCACTCGATCTCCTGATTCTCTCTCATGTTTGGTTCTGACTGCTAACGATTCCGGGATGACGAGACACAATCATGAATGAGTCGACGGAGTTTTTTATAGATTACCTTTTACATTTTATTAGGATAATTCCCATGAATTTCAGTCTAGTACGATTTTCTGAAACACTTTGTTTAGCTGAAATTGGTACATCTTAAATAATAAAATCCAGTCAAGTTGTCCTCGATCGAGTGCTCATCAGAAACAAGGTGTAATATATTGATTACTTCTTGCTACTATAGCGTTATGTTGAAGCTGTGAGAAAGGAGGACAGGCGTTCAAAGGCGCGGAAGCAGAGACGATGCTGAGGGCAAACGAAACTAGGAGAGATATTGTTACATGAAGTAAACAGTATGGGGAGAGCCTTGTGAAAATGCAGACGCCCCCAGACGCACTCCCAGGGCGTTAGTCACTCTTCAAGGAATTAACATGTAACTTCATATGTCGTCTAGACGCTGTAGTAGGTTGTCACCGTAGAACTTTGTAACCAACAGGCGCGTACTAGTGTATAAAGCCAGCTTCATACCAGCCCTGAGAACAGCAACGTCAGGGTTAGAAAGAGAGCGAAAACGCCAAAAACTGTTGACCCAGCAGTCCCTATTCCAGGGAGCCCGAGGGGCGGGGCTACATGAGGTATAATAATACTGTTGCAAGTCTTATTTGGCAGAGCAGTTACGTTTATCTCTCAGCTGAACAATGTTGATACCAAATACGGGGCCCGCATCTCGTGGTCGTGCGGTCGCGTTCTCGCTTCCCACGCCCGGGTTCCCGGGTTAGATTCCCGGCGGGGTCAGGGATTTTCTCTGCCTCGTGATGGCTGGGTGTTGTGTGCTGTCCTTAGGTTAGTTAGGTTTAAGTAGTTCTAAGTTCTAGGGGACTGATGACCATAGCTGCTAAGTCCCATAGTGCTCAGAGCCATTTGAACCATTTGAACCAAATACGGACTTAGTGCAACTGCATTAACATCCCCGCCTTAGGAGCAGTAGAGGGGACCTAACTAAACCATGATTGGTAGGCAACTGCAAGAGACCTACGGGATTGGCTGGAACCCCTAGATTCCGTATTTTGAGCAGAGTTCTCAGTCAGACGATCTGGGCGCCGAAACCGCGTGCGTCGACTCCAGCCTCGGTCCAGCTCCGTGTAAGTCTGCTCTCTCTCACTTGGTATGCCTCAGTGAACGGTGTCACGTCCATTATGTTTTGCTTTGCAACTAAGTTGTTGCCTTAAGATGATGCTAGTGTTTGCTACTGTGGCTAGCATTCACTCCTGGGACTTCTGCACTGGCTTCTGTTGTGACAGTGTTATTCATGCTTTTTCTAACCCTAGAACTAGCATCCATTGTATTAGTTAGTCCCGTCTGGAATAAGCAACTATTTCAAAACCCTGATTGTCCTAGATTCTCACAACGAGTTCCCTACCGAGTCTCACCACCTGCATTTCTAGTAAATGCCTTCACTGTTAATGGTCCTTCTGCCTTCTGCTCTGTACCGCTCCGGAGCGCAGACTGACCAGCAACCCCTTTTTCCCTCTCCCACCTATGTCAGGACACGACATAGGACATCGTCAGGAGAGCCCCAGATAAATGCGATAGGACCGCTTTATCTATATACAGGGCGAACATTAATAAAACCGACACTCTGCAGAGACGGATTCATCACTGGAAATGGAAGGAAAAAGATCGTACGAACATGTGTTCGGAAATGGACGAAGCACGTGCAACGACAACCAATCGTCCCGGAACACAGTACAGACCTGCACTGGATCCACGCTAGAACAGATGTCGCCTCCAGGGGATTGTAAGTAACTGGAATAGTAGCGGTTGTCATGCAGGACACATATAATCGTACTTTGGCTTACACCATGTTGGCGGGCCGCTTTCCTGGAGCTTGTACCCGGGTTCGTTTGCAATATCCTGCAGAACCCGATCGTTCAGCTCTGGTGTACGCATAGTCCGCCGTCTCCCTTTACGTTCGTCTGTCTGAAAGGACCCAAGATCACACAAACTACCAAAAAGGGCTTGAAATGTTGTGTGATATGATCAGTGTGTATGAGGGCTGTTATTCTGGTAAAGCCGTGCCGCCTTTCATCCATTTGCACCGGCTTTGTTGTACACAAGCACCATACCGGGTCGTTCCCTACGTGTTCTGCCTCTTTCAGTACACTGCGGCAATAACACAGCCTGCAAAACACAGGAACAGAAAGCACGTTGTCAGAGGAACAGTCATTCGTCAACGCCATCTATCGTGGTTTTTGTCCTTACCGGGCTTAGGTATGGGTATGACGGTGGCTTCACGCCAACGTCCAGGAAATGTGCCCTCTGCCCTGATGCGGTTGTACGTGTTGAGCAGAAAGTGCTTACCAGCAAGAGAAAGGTGCTGCAACATCTGAATGCGGATGGCATCCGGCCCTGGGGCCGAGGATCGGGATAAACTGAGAGCATGATCTAGATCCCTCGTAGTAAAGACGGTATTGTAACACTCACGATTCGGAGAAGGGTATCGCCCGAGCCGCCTCCGCTCGTTTCCGATGGAGAAAGGGGGAAGAGCGCGAAACTTCTGCAAAATGGCGGCCCAAGGTGTTGGAGATAGCAATAGGGTCTACGATGACATCGTCAGCGACTGTCAGGCCAGTATTGGATCTTGGTTCCAGAGAGTCGTCGGAGGTTGGCCATCAGGACAGACGAAGGTGTATAACTGTTAAAAAATCTTGTGAACGAAACCCAGCTAGCTCTTTTGCTATCCTGAAGAACTCGACGACACTTGGCACGCATCTGTTTATAATGAATGCAGTTTGCCAGCGTAGGGTTGCGGTTAAAAATCCCGAGTGCATGGTTACGTGCGCGAATTGCGTCGCGGCATGTCTCAGTCCACCAAGGGATTGGGATACGACGTGGTAGAGAGGAAGTGCGGGGAATGGAACGTTCGGCAGCAGTAAGGATAACGTTTGTGAGATATTCGTCCTGGACATCACAACTGGGGAGATCTTGTTCTTCAAAGATCGCCAGGGAGGAGTAAAGCTGCCAGTCAGCCTTAGAAGCTGCCATTTAGGCGTGCACGTGGATGGGATAGGAGTCAGTAAACGGATAGCACACGGGAAAAGGTCGCTCGGGTAGGTGTAAGAAAGAATGGATCACTCAAGACGATAACCAAACTGGGTAGTGCAAAAGGATATGTCCAAGTGGAAATAGGTTCAAAATGGCTCTGAGCACTATGGGACTTAACATCTATGGTCATCAGTCCCCTAGGAAATAGGTGTGCGAGGGGTCAGAAAGGAAAGAGGGTGCTCCAGTGTTAAGGCAGAAGAGGTTAAATTGGTTAAGCAGGTCAGCCAAGAGGGCACCTCTCTGACAGGTCCTGGGAGAAACCCAAAGGGGATGATGTGCATTAAAGTCACCGAGTAGCAAAAATGGCGGAGGTAGCTGCCCAATAAGTTGTAGGAAGTCTGCCCTGGTGACGGCGAATTATAGGGGGACATATATAGTACAAAGGGAAAAAGTCTGGTGGGGAAGGAAAGGCGAACTGCAACAGCTTGAAGATTGGTAGTCAGGGAGATGGGTTGACTATGAATGTCATCCCATATGAGCAGCATGACTTCTCCATGGGAGGGAATGCCGACCCCATGGGGAAGGCCAAAAGGAATCGGTAAGAAATGTGAAAGCTGAAAGCAGTCGTGAGGGCGCAATTTCGTTTCCTGAAGGCGGAGTACAATGGGACGCTGCGACGCTAAAAGCATCTGTAAATCCTCTTTGTGGGACCGAAGGCAGCGTACGTTCCATTGGAGGAGAGTCATGATGAGGAAGAGACGTAGGGGTGTCACCTCGGCAGCTGCTGAGTGACAGCTGGGGAACAGGCGCTACTACAGGGCACAGGAGCAGGTGGATCCTGTTCCGTGGGGTCCACAGAAGCATCAGCTTGCTTGTGCAGTCGGCCTGTGGAGTCCAACGCCGAAAAACGGTTGTTGGTACACACCAGCGACACGGAGGCTGGCCAGGCTAAGGTATCATGCGCCGGCACCATCGAAGAGGATCTTTGAGGTGGCGAAGGAGAAGATCGTTTGCCTTTGGTGGACTTCTTTGAGCCTTTCCGGTTAGCTGAAGACACGTGTGGGGATGGAGGAAGTCTTCACGGGAGTACTCCTTCTGTCCTTTCCGGCCTACCGGTTGTGCAACTGGTAGTTTCGCCTATTGAGGCGAGAATCTGACGGCTTGTTTCACAGCTGGAGGGGAGGATGGCGATGCTACCTTGACTCTGGGCGATTTCACAACCTCAGAGCTGAAGTGAAGGTCGCATGTCTATGTGGCCATGTCCTTCATGGAGCGAAGGTAGGTACCAGACAGGAGAATGCAGGGTTTGCAACTAGGCAGTGTTTTGCGAGCAACTGGATAAGGCACTTTTTTCCTTTACCTCGATCTCTTGAACAGCCCCCTCATCTAGATACACTGGACACTCCCGAGAGGAGGCGGCGTGGTCGCCATTGCATTGGTACAGCGAGGAGAAGGAGGTGGACAATCGGACTTACCATGGCAAAGGACTGACCATCTTCAGTATGCGAGACCTCCGTGATGCAGCAGGAAAGGTCTTTGAATCATTTTCCTCATTACATTTACGTTCTATAGACGTTGTGCGAGAAGATGATTGACTCATCGTGAGGAAATCCCTCATGATTGCCAGCATCTCTGATGGCGCCCTCCTTCCAGCTGGGGGCCCTCTTGTGATTGTTCACACCTCAGGTCACACCTCCCGAACACCAGATGGAGGGACTGATCGGCGATCTGGGATGGTTACAGATGAGGCAATCACCCCTCCCTGAGCCTGGCCTGTACCCAGGGCTGGGAATTACGCGTTACCCAGTCACCTGTTATGCGTCAGACGTTTGGGCTGGCCTTCAGGAGTACAGAGGGAGGAAGAAGACAAAAGTGGAGACTCAAACGCCGAAGCAGAGGTACGAGAGGAGAAGGGAGCAAAAAACAAATGTGAGACTGTTCGCACATCAGCGACAGAATGCAGAACATTCCCAATAATACCCCAGACATGTTCGCCAAGGAAGGGGGAAAACAATAGAAAGAGGGTAGACATGCAGCACGGAAGGGAAAAAGTGCTGCAAAGGCTGGGGCCCCGTGGTAGCCTAGCACAAACCCGCCGAAGAATGACGAGCCTCCTGGGGGTTGCACTACCCCGGTTGACCGTTGTCGGCGAGTATTGTGCAAATGTTGGGAGGGCTCCCAAATTCCCAGTTGTTTGGAGAGGGACAGCGATGTTATTCGTGGCCTCATCGTTTGATGCATCGTCGTATTTGTCTTCGGGTCACAGCCAGTAAGGATTGACGGAGCTCTTATTTGCAAAGCGGTATGTCCTCATGTATTACTTCACATGCAATTGTATGGTAGTGCCATGTTTCTCCAGGACAGTGCTCCTCCACACATAGCGCAGGTATCTATGAATTGGCTACATGATGTTACAGAACTCAAGTGTTCAGCAACATCCCCAGATCTGTCCCCAAAGAAAATGTGCAGGACCTCTTCAGACATCAACTCTGTCCCAGTGACAATATCCAGGATGTCACAGACCAGTTACTGCCCTTGTAGGTTATTTTTCCTCAAGAGAGGATGCAACGGCTTTCTGACACCTTTTCCAACTGAATCACTCCATACATCCAAGCCAGAGGGAATGCAACGTAATACTGATATGTTTTGCACATATTGCTAAGTTCTTTGTAAATATGAGTTGGTTTTGCAGTCACTGAAGTAACATTATGTACCCTTCAATGCTTGAAGTCTCATGTAGTTTTCCCCTTCCCTGGGTGCTTCACTGTTTTTGTCAGGCAGAGTGTATTCAGAAGAGGTCTTCCAGAAAAAGCAATGCAAATTACAGATTTCAAGAATTCATTATTGGACACCCCAGTCGCCAAAGGAATGGGAAGAAACATATTTAGCGCCACCCACATGACTTGTGTAACGGAGCAAATTATTACGAGTTGTCATCTTGCATTGAAAGCGTAGCTTACCTTGAAGTCGGGAGGAGACCAAATTTGATTTGCAGGGTGACAGCTATTGGGCCTTGCGAACCGTGTACTTGCCAAACACTGAGTGCAATACGTAACAAATACTTTCCATGAATTTGAAGAAGTGTTGTTAAATATTAATCGATCTTTTTCATACTTGGTGTACCAAATTCTATCGATAACACAATCACACTTTTAAAATTTCAAATCCAAAACTTCAGTACTTTTGGAGGCACAAATTTCACGTAAAATACATAATAAGCGTGGTGGCGTGGTGAAACTTGAGTTAGAGACTGTAATATATTCATCTATAAAATCAACTGAAACTACAAGCAAGAGCGTAATTTCTGGAAGTTTCTTTAGTTTCATTCCCACAGATTTCTGACGTAATTACAAGTACTTTGGAAAATTGTTATTCCATCGTGTTTTGAAAAGACAAAGAGTCAATGGAGGACATACGTAAAGTATACGTGAGTACTTTGTTGCGCAATAGGAGAATTTGTGACGTATGTCCAAGTCGGCTTGATTTTCTAAAAAGACAGCCAGAAAAAGCGTCGAATATCAAATTCACTAGTAATTTATATTGTGGGCAGGAATCGTATATCGTTTCCATGAAATTTTACTTTCGGAATTACGAGATTTATAGTCTAAATTACTCGTGGTAATCTGATTGGTTGACATTAGAAATAGCACGGGTACAGAACTGCTCGAGATTACCTGATTGGTTGCTTAACATACTAGCCAATAAGAATTCAGCTTTTCCCGCGAGTTTGAGTAGGGTTTTGTGTCTCAGATCTATGAGTTGATAGTCGCTTAGAAGCAGTCTTCCGGCAAACACCCATGTTAAACCGCGTTGATCAAATTTGGACCAAAATGAGGAAATTCGCGCATTTGATCGCTTCTCATGTCATTGACGAAAAGTGACTACAGTATTGAGTATTTTGTGAAAGTTTTGAGCTTTGCGAGTGTTTATTGTAGGAGATATTCGCATGTGAACATTTCATTTCGTACGTAAACACCGTGTGGAGTGTTCCGTGCAGATTGCGAGGCATTTGGCGAGCGCTTCTTTACAAGAAGCCTAATGAAAGACTGAATGTGTTAACTCGCAAGTAATCGCGGATCAGTGACTTTTTAGGTCGTTAAAAATGTTTGGTCGGACTAAATATCTTCTGGCTGCTTTCGGTTGTGAACTTGTAACAGAGGCAGTCAGCAACGTTGCATAATTTATGTCGGGATATATTGAATACGGACTTGATAACCGTGTTTTAAAGACAATAGACTAACTTAAAGGAAATCTTAGACTTTTTTTTTAGATGAGTCATGCAAGAATTCCGAACTGTCGGTAGTTTAACTAACTTTCAGCAACTTCTCTTGGACTGAAATTATTTGGTCGATTGGTGGTAGATACTTAGTCGTCAAAGCTGGTTTTGTTGGATAAACCAGTACCTAGCATCCCAGAGTGAAGGACCAGACAACCTGAAACTTATCCAGGTAGAGGGACATTGTTTAAAGGATAGTGAGAGACAAACCCGCCCGCCGCACTTGTTTACTTTTAGATTTTTTTAAAATGGAAAACCTCTGTATCAATTTGGCCACATAGAATCACTGTTTACAGCCCGTCTAGTGCATGCAAAAGCGAATATACATTCTCAGCGCGGCTGGGAGCAGTTGCGGATGATACATTGTTCTGCCACGCTTCACTGTAAGCACACCGAGATGAGATAATCCAATCTGATTTATCACCAAGTACACAATGTTACCGAAGTAATTCGCTGTTTTCGTTTCATCAGTGGCTGGATGTATTAGCGGTGAGAATTAGCTACTAATATTTTCGCAATGCAATTACACTTCCCGTAGGAAAACAACATATTAGGCCCTATTTGATTCATTCGTTTGTTCGTGTGCTATCCAAGCTAATAATCGGACGGACAACCTTATCTCCCAAATACGGTTCGAACAAGCAATCTGAAAACTCGTTTACGGCAGTAGAACACATGTGAACTGTCGAAAGGGGGAAGAGTTACGGATTTAAGAGAGAAAGGGGGACTGCAAGTCATTAGATTTCATCTACACAAGTAAATAGGAACTGATGAAAGAAAGAAAACATAGTGGTGCTAGTTTATTCAGATGATACATATATGGAACGCAGAAAGAAAACTCCGGAACGCTATACTTATGCTGATGCATGCCTCTAAGTTAGTTTATCCTGTCAAAGTCCCTCATAACTTCTGCAACCTCTTCCATTTGAACCTTCTTCCCGGCTGTGAGATTTACCAAATCAGTTATCAGCATTCTTCTGTTGAAAGCGGCCACTGACGAAGCATCCAGCTGTTCTTAAGCTTATCATTCCGCTAGTCCATTTCTTTAAGGTCCTAGACCGACGATTAATGTTAAAGAATTACTCAAGTTGTGAATAAATTTGGAAAATCACGACTTGATACGCTACCTGTATATCCTTTCTTTGTTACAGCTACGAGTTTGGGTCAAACAACAGATGTTTCTATGATGTTTCTATGCCGGCGGTTGGTCTGCTGTTTGGACGATACTTGTAATTTTAATAAAAAGGGAAACATATACAAAGGTTGGACTAACGGTTGATTTGGAGAGGTGATCAAATAGTAAGTCATCGGTACCATCGGATTAGGGAGGGACCGTGCCCTTTCAAAGGAACCATACCGGCATTTGCCTGAAGCGATTTAGGGAAATCACGGAACACCTAAATTAAGATGGCCGGATTCGGGTTTGAACCGCCGCCCTCTCTAATGCGAGTCCAGTGTGCTAACCACTGCGCCGCCTCGCTCGGTAGAGGTTGTACAGAAGCGTGGAAACACGAAAAGCGCAATCATTACTATGACCAACGGGGTGTAGGGGCATTCAAAAGATTATATTAGAACAAATAAGCCCTCGGTCACAAATATTAAGTCAAAATTGACCAGGTTTCGATGCTACTGTGAGCGTCGTCTTCAGAATTAGACTAACTGTTCTAAAACATATTAAGTATATAATACATTAATAAAATTAAAGTTTGTACTGACTGGAAAAAGATGCAGTACTTACAAGTCACATATTAAAAAAGATCTAAGCCGGAAAGGCGACGTCATGAATAGTTGTAAGTAAGATGGCGATCCGCTAAGGGCTGCTCGTACTTTAGTGAACAAGGGTTGCAACAAGAGTGTGGTGCCCACGTTAGAAAGTGTGGGCAAGTAAACGTGGCGTTGCTACGAGCGCCATCTAGTAGCCGCAGAAGCAACTAGGCTACTGTACATTCAAAATTAGACACATGAAATTGTAATGAAGCTGATTCAGGCATAACGTAAGCACTAATAATAATAAGATGGAGTTACATATTTATCTGCTTTAAACAGAGATACATTTTGTAACGCAAAAAAAAAGAAGAAGTTGGTTATGACATACAAGAAAACAGTAAAGATGTAACAGGAAAACAACATTTCGGTAAATTGCATGAGGAAATCTGAATCAAAGATCAGGCAATGGCTTTATACAGTCGAAAAAGTTTTTACTTCGTAGCTGCAGCTGTTCGTTGAGAAGGAGGCCATCATGACAAGAGAGATGATTGAAAACCACCAATTCCTCTAAAACATCTAACCTACGCCCCTTCTTTTCGGTATGCAGAATATTGTTATCGCCTATGGCTTTAGGCACGTGTCCAATAATTAAGAGAAGATCGGCAAAGGATGAATTTAGGGGGCTGTTGCCGTTCTTTCTCAAAAGATGTTCTTTATATCTGATGGTGAAAGCACGTCCAGTTTGCCCTATATAATAGGAGGAGCAGGTATCGCAGATGATCTTATAAACGCCAGAATTTTCTGTAGGGGAGCGAATGGATTTCAAATTATGAATGGAGTTTCTGTTTAGATTATTATTAGTAGAGAAGGCAAGATTGCAGTAGTATTTGTTGCAAAGCATGCGCTGAATCTGATTGGAAATGGGTCCTATGAAAGGAATAGAAAAACGTTTTTTTGGGTTAATTTCAGTGCATGAGGTTTTGAGCGTGGTAGTTCTTGCAGTTTCCTTTTTTAGGATATCGTCCACTATGTTACAACTATTCATGACGTCGCCTTTCCAGCTTAGATCTTTTTTAATATGTGACTTGTAAGTACTGCATCTTTTTCCAGGCAGTACAAACTTTAATTTTATTAATGTATTATATACTTAATATGTTTTAGAACAGTTAGTCTAATTCTGAAGACGACGCTCATAGTAGCGTCGAAACCTGGTCAATTTTGACTTAATATTTGTGACCGAGGGCTTATTTGTTGTAATATAATTCTGACACGCTCACTGAACCTTACCAGCTATGTTCAAAGTTTTGCATTCAAAAGAGCTTCCATTAGACTCGGATTAAATAAATACAGGTCGCGTATGTTTTTCAAGGGATTCTTATGTTATTCTTCCTGCAAAATAGTGGCAGGTTCAGGTAACAATGACGCAGGCGAATAGCGATCACGTACCCTTTTCTCGAAAGTACTCTACTGGCCATTAAAATTGCTACACCAAGAAAAAATGCAGATGATAAATGGGTATTTACTGGACAAATATGTTATACTAGAACTGACATGTGCTTACATTTTCACGCAATTTGGGCGCATAGATCCTGAAAAATCAGTATCCACAACAACCACCTCTCGCCGTAATAACGACCTTGATACGCCTGGGCATTGAGTCAGAGCTTTTAATGGCGTGTACAGGTACAGCTGCCCATTCAGCTTCAACACGATACCACAGTTCATCAAGAGTAGTGACTGGCGTATTGTGACGAGCCAGTTGCTCGGCCACCATTGACCAGACGTTTTCATTTGGTGAGAGATCTGGAGAATGTGCTGGCCAGGGCAGCAGTCGAACATTTTCTGTATCCAGAAAGGCCCTTGCAGGACCTGCAACATGCGGTCGTGCATTATCCTGCTGAAATGTAGGGTTTCGCAGGGATCGAATGAAGGGTAGAGCCACACATCTGAAATATAACGTCCACTGTTCAAAGTGCAGTCAATGCGAACGAGAGGTGACCGAGACGTGTAACCAATGGCACCCCATACCACCACGCCGTGTGATACGCCAGTATGGCGATGATGAATACAGGCTTCATCGCGATGTCGCCAAACACGGATGCCACCATCATGATGCTGTAAACAGAACCTAGATTCATCCGAACAAATGACGTTTTACCATTCGTGCACCCAGGTTCGTCATTGAGTACACCATCGCAGGCGCTCCTGTCTGTGATGCAGCGTCAAGCGTCACCGCAGCCATGGTCTCAGAGCTGATAGTCCATGCTGCTGCGAACGTCGTCGGACTGTTCGTGCAGATGGTTATTGTCTTGCAAACGTCCCCACCTGTTGATTCAGGGATCGAGACGTGGCTGCACGATCCGTTACAGCCATTTGGATAAGATGGCTGTCATCTCGACTGCTAGTGATACGAGGTCGTTGGGATCCAGCACGGCGTTCCGTATTACCCTCCTGAACCCACCGATTTCATATTCTGCTAACAGTCATAGGATCTCGACGAACGCGAGCAGCAATGTCGCGATACGATAAACCGCAATCGCGATAGGGTACATTCCGACCTTTATCAAAGTCGGAAACGTGATGTTACGTATTTCTTTACCTTACACGAGACGTCACAACAACGTTTCACCAGGTAATGCCGGTAAACTGCTGTTTGTGTATGAGAAATCGGTTGGAAACTTTCCTCGTGTCAGCACGTCGTTGGTGTCTCCACCGGCGCCAACCTTATGTGAATGCATATCATAGCATCTTTTTCCTGTCGGTTAAATTTCGTGTCTGTAGCACGTCATCGTCGTGGTGTAGCAGTATTAATGGCCAGTAGTGTAGAATACAGAGGCTCAATAATACCGAGATGGTGTGACTGTGGTGTCTAGAAGAGACGCGACAATTTATTCTGGGGCTCATAAAACCGGTCCTGGACGAAGCGAACTGTGTGAATGTGGACCCTGTCGATTTGGAACCCAGCACACCACTACTGCTGAACAAATATCGCACCATGGGATAGATTTGATCATTCGAAATGATCACATCATGTTTTTCAGTAATGTTACCTTGCAGAGTAACCGTAGGGCCTATGGAATACCGCGATATGGCTGCGCTTATCATCTCCGAATTCCTGAGATGTTTCACTCTTGGGACGTAAACTCAGCCAGAATTTGGAAACAGTGTGAAATAAGTCTCATCCTACAAAGTGACTTTCTTCCATTGATCCATAGTCCAGGTTTCATGGCTTCGTTAACTTTCCCTGTTATGTGCATTTGGCATTCCAGATCGCCCTGCAGTTGCCTGCTTACGGAGCTTCCTGTTTGTTGTTTTCGTGCTGACAGCGTTCGTTAGTGCGGCATTATGTTCTGCAGTGACCACTGCAGTTGTCCTCTTATTTTTCATCACAGTCTTATTCAGTGACCGTCTGTCACTGTGACTCAACAAACATTTCGTCCGCGCTCTGACTTACCGGATAACGTTCTTCCGCCTCGTCTGCATGCGATATAAAATTTCGATATTGAGTCTCTTGAAACACCAAATACTTCAGATACCTTGGTTATGGAAGCACCATACGAACACATACAGGCTGTCTATATTCGAATTCACTTCGCTCCAACACGACATGCACTCACATCTTCATAGAACACTGTCTCGACCACGACTGATACTTGCAACGTATTGAGAATCGTGATCAAACACAACAGCGCAACCTGCAGGCTTGGCTACTGCATTTATGTTCAAGCAAGCATTTCTGGCGTTGTTTCTGTATTTTTTTTTCAATCACTGTAGCTACTGTGTCAATTCACGACTTTTCAAGAATTTTGTACATTAAAACTTTGGGTTATTACCTCCGTAAGGCGGTGTAAATTTAATTCCGGTATGATTGCTGCAAAAAGATCTGTCTTTCATAAGCCTCATCACACCAAGGTCTATGCTGCCGCTCTACCTTAAACTGCTCTGGACAGATACTCCAAGATATCTGAAAGCTATAGCTGATTACAGTGACCAATGATTGAAACGCGCGACCACTACGGTCACAGGTTTGAATCCTGTCTCGGGCATGGATGTGTGTGATGTCTTTAGGTTAGTTAGGTTTAAGTAGTTCTAAGTTCTAGGGGACTGATGACCTCAGAAGTTAAGTCACATAGTGCTCAGAGCCATGTGAACCATGTGTGACCAATGATTTTAAATAATTTGAAAATATCATATCATGGCAGAAGGTGTCGAATTGACCAGTGTATTCCAGATAACAACAATTTCCTGCATTAAGAGTTAGCTGCTGGTCTCTGCACTATTTAATGTTTTACCCAGATCTGACTGGATGTTAACACAACTTTATCCGGTAACATCCGCTTATGGATGACAGACTCATAAGCAACGAGCTTGAGAGTGCAAGTAATACTGTCAAATCACCAACATGTATCATCAGTAACGAACTCACTGCCATACTTTCCTGGATCATATCCGGCTTTACTTTTGTGCCTAAGGGTGGCAATCCACCCAAGCCATCTTGCTCAGCTGTCACAGTGATGTAGAAATGCTTAAAGCAGAACATTTTCGCTTTAGACTGTCAGTTTAAGACCTTGTGATCATTTGCAAGGGGAACATATCGTACCTACACCTAAGTGAAAAAAATTAAACTTCATCTGACACACAAACATTTGCTGTCGTAGCCAAAGACAGTTCAAAAAATTTCTGCGTCGTTTTCCAGAGACTCTGCACGCCAGCGTAAAAATGGAAGATTAATGTTTAACGCCTCGTCCATGACGAAATCATCAGCGACAGAGCCAAGCTAGGATTGGGGGAAGATGGCGAACGAAATCGGCCGTACTCCCTCAAATAAACCAGCCCAGCGTTCACTTTAAGCTACTTAGGGTTTTCGTAAAGAAATTAATCTGGGTCTGTGCACTCTGCCAAGTAACTCGTTATTGTTATTCAGGTAAGATTTGTAAAGATGATATGGAAATGTCGATTTCCGCTGCTTGAACTATTTAATCAAATGTTTTTCTTTTTATGCCGTATGATGTTCTAAATCTTTGAGATGTGCGTAAGAACGAATTTTAAACCTGAGAGGTCCACAAAATCGAAATTTGAATTTTTGTGAGTCCAGGTAAATTATGGCGAAAATATTATCCAGGCTGCATCAATCAAGTCCCACATATGGTTAAATATCCCTTTGAAACATGTTTTCTTTAGCAGGTATCAGTGCGAAATTTTTATCTTGAAACAAGACTCGTCAGAAATTGATGTGTAATCTCGTTTCGGTTCGTTTTTACAGCTCCTATTACTATTAAAGGCGCGAGAGCGTATTAATTTGGCCGACTTGCATCCAATCTAATCTCTATCGGCTATAACGAAGTGGAGACGGCGCTATGGTAGTTCCATTTCGCACCTCGCAGAACGGATAATTGCCGAGTCGTACCTTAAGCGTTTAATTTCCACCCAGTGTTCGTACCGTGTTGGCTGGGGCAGTGGGGGGGGGGGGGGGGGAGACACTACCTCTTTCATGAGAGGATCGCGCTTTTGATGCGCTTTATTACATTCCTCTTTGAATGAGAGCTTTCGTAACAGGATCGAGGGGTGGAAAGGGGTGGGGGTAGCTTATAGAAGGACCGGGAGAGGGGGGCAGGAGGAAGCACCTGGCAACTCGTAAATTAACACACAGCGTGGCTCGCGACACCAGAGGGCAGGTCGGCAGCCCTACGTCGCACTTAACTGATTGCCTGCGTCTCTTCTGCACTTTGCCCTCTCCCCCCCTCGCCCCCCCCCCCCCCACTCCCACAACTGCCTCCCTAGCCTTTGCGGCCGCCGCCACACCCTCTCTTCCAGTAATTAGATTTCTGGAATGAAGTTGGTCTCCTATACGAGCGATTTGTCGACAAATATTGCCGGGCTGTGTAAATACATCTCTCGTTCGATAGGAACAACCATTTGCTTCTATAACAGACATCAAATTGGAATCCATACTCCTGTGAGCTGTTAGTTACATTAATGTTTAAGTCAATACATAAAGTATACTTTTATCTGAAGATAAATTAACTTTCCTAATTTGTTTACACTTCCTTTGAAACATTCTATAGACAGTTATGTACCACTTATTCAGACAGCACAGTTTCTCTGACGATATATGTTGATTCAACACGAAGTAAATCTGTCGTCAGCGCTGGATGATTCTTATACGCTACAGAGCTCCAATAAGCATAGTCTGTGGTGTCACCGCCAGACACCACACTTGCTAGGTGGTAGCCTTTAAATCGGCCGCGGTCCATTAGTATACGTTGGACCCGCGTGTCGCCACTGTCAGTGATCGCAGACTGAGCGCCGCCACACGGCAGGTCTAGAGAGACTTACTAGCACTCGTCCCAGTTGTACAGCCGACGTTCATAGCAGTGGTTCACTGAGAAATACGCTCTCATTTGCCGAGACGATAGTTAGCATAGCCTTCAGCTACGTCATTTACTACGACCTAGCAAGGTGCCGTATTCAATTGATATTTATATTGAAGCATGCACAGTCAAGAGCAATGTACACCAATTATGGATTAAAGTTAAGTATTACATCATCTACGTACTTTATTTGCAATTCTCAAGACATTGTCCTGTTCCAGACCTCACGCCAGTCTGCGTGTAATTAAACGCGTGCATTTCGGCCTCCTCTAGCAACACGGTGTTGGCCCTTCTGCCAACACAACATAGTCCATACAGATAAACTCGTCCAGCGTTGCATGAAGAGCTAACGATGAATGTCATTTAACCCTTTGTGCGTCACATTTAGAAAAAATTGGAGAAAATTTTTTTGCGATCAATATTTACTGTATATGTTATGCCATATCCATTGCAAAAGTTCTTTTTAAGCTATTGGTTAATAAATAAAATAATGATTCGAAATGGCATCATTAGAAATTACATAATAATTACTCAAAAAAATACATACATAACTGTATTGTAAACTTACCGTATTTCTTTCCCTTGCCCTTGAGGAACTACGTAAAGTTGGTTCCATACCCAAGAATTTCAGTATACACAGAATAAAACTAAACACAACAGTTATTGTTCAATCACAAATGCAGTAGCACAACTGACGACACTTCTCTGTTCTACACTTCAAACAAACGACGAGTCAGGAAAGCAAATACCACTGTGATCTGTTGGCCAAACTTGGAACTACGTGAAGCGATGCCAAACGGTATCATTAAAGCATTGGGAAGCTCAAAAAAGCCAGGAATACTTAATGACGCCATTTGGAATCGCAGACGCAGAAAGGGTTAAGCTAAAAATGGTTCAAATGGCTCTGAGCACTATGGGACTCAACTTCTGAGGTCATTAGTCCCCTAGAACTTAGAACTAGTTAAACCTAACTAACCTAAGGACATCACAAACATCCATGCCCGAGGCAGGATTCGAACCTGCGACCGTAGCGGTCTTGCGGTTACAGACTGCAGAGCCTTTAACCGCACGGCCACTTCGGCCGGCAGGGTTAAGCTAGTAAAACATCTTTTTGGAGTCATCAGACTTCTTGTTTGTTTCGACCCACCACAAATTCCCCTTTTGCGCTGAGCTATTCATTTCACAGTAGCACTTAAGCTCTAATTCCCCAATTATTTGTTGAATGTACTCCAGTCTCAGCTTCCCCCAATTTTATCTTTTACGGCCCTTACTAGTACCATGGGAATGATTCACACACACACACACACACACACACACACACACACACACATACACACGCACGCACGGGCACACACACATGTGTTTGAACGTGTCATTCGGCTTCCCGCCGTCCCTTTCCAAACAGCACAAAAAATTGTATATATAGAGTCGTGCACACAGAAACACACAGGAACATACTGAATCAAAGATGATGTTGTCACAGGCGCAAAAACAGAACGAACGACGACAACTGCGTACCGCACGATCAAAAGAAAGTAAACGAGCTTAATATCGGTGTACAAAAACACGCAAACGACAAAATATCTTATATTAGTGCAATGTGCTAAAAATCGAACATCTAAATGCAGCAGAACGCAATGAAGTAATGTAGGGACGAAAAAACCTGACATAAAAAATTAAGTAGTAATTTTAAACAAGAGAACTGTATATGATTTCGTTAAACCGGTTAGGAAACAAAACCACAAATGAACGCTGAAGACGCTTTAAATAAAACGAAATGGACTGCTTCAAATAAGACTTCACACAGTCGCTAAAGACTCCATGGCTCTCATATTACTTGTGCGAAATCTGAACCTCGATTCATTCAGCGAGTTTTTCAAGCATAAAACATTGCCAGAGTTGATAGTCACGTTAACTCAAAAGAATTATTTATCCTCCTGCTTTCGTGCGTTGTGTACATACAAAAGGCTGATGATAAGACATGTGAACAGCCATTGGTCACAATTCACGTCTGAGGGGAAAGATGACAAACTAATAACGTACAGGGTATTTTTGTGATGCTATACGAATATACAAGAATGATGAGGAATGGAAAATGTATTAATTTGCGATAGGATGCACTGAACTGAGAAGTCTAAGTCGAAAGATATACGGGAAGAAATTTTCAAATTTATTGTGAATATTATGATTATCACCATTTTCAGGAATTGGGTGTGGCGCATGTTCTGACATCGTCGATCAGTCGATCAGCCTATTGTCTCTTCCAAGACTTCTTTTTCCGTGAATTACGTTATTTCACGGCTTGTACTGGTGATCTCTATTCTGACATATTTTCCTCGTGGTCCTTTCAATTATCTCACTATTCATCTATTCGATAATTTACTAGATGAACTTTTAATTACTGTTTCACATGTCTTCCTTTACTTTGTACTTATTTTTCATTTTTTTTTTTTACTGACCGTTCTTCTCACTGGTTTGATGCGGCTCATCACGAATTCCTCTCCTGTGCTAAACTTTTCATTTCAGAATAGCACTGCATCCTACGTCCTCAGTTATTTGCTGGTGTATTCCAATATCTGTCTTCCTCTACAGTTTTTTTCCTCTAAGCTCCCTCTAGTAACGTGGAAGTAATTCCCTCATGTCTTAACAGATGTCCTACCACTCTATCCCCTCTTACTGTGTTCTCCAGATATTCCTTTCCTGGCTGATTATGCGGAGAACATCCTGATTCCTTAAGGTATCAGTCCACCCAATTTTCAACATTCTTCTATAGCACCATATCTCAAATGCTTGAGTCTCTTCTGGTTTACCCACAGTCCATATTTTTTCTACCATACTACGCTTTTTTATTATATTCTATTTTTGTACTTCTTTTCACGGATCTCAGGAATCTGCTTTCAGACGCTTCATTCCTACATCTCTGTCGTTTAGAAACTCTCACTCCCGTACAGAAGGCCTGGAAAACCCATAGTAGCATGAAAGTTAATTTTTATTAGCTTTCCTCAGCCTTTTTAAAAGTTCTTTCAACAGATCCACAAACACATTGGAATTTTACATGTTTGTTATGTAAATGTAAACTTATCGGTTTTTCTATATTAAAAAAAAAAATTATGTACTATATTCCAGCTGCTGATGACGTAACAGTCTTATCAAATTCTGTAAGGGACATGAACTATATGTGCAACCTTTTATCTGACGCCTTGGACAATCACAAACGAAAATAAATTTTAACTAGATTTAGGGCAATCATTATGATAGAAAATAAAATACCAATGTAAGTAAATGAATATTCCTACATGGGAATCACAATAACATATGAAAACATAAGATATTAAAAGAATAATGCAATAAGTAAAAAATCCATCAGACATAAGAATAATTTATCAACAAACAATGACCTTAGGTGGTAACGAGAAAGATATTCATCAAGACATTTACGTGGAGTATTTCAATTATGCTTATGAAGGATAGACTGGGGGAAAAAAGAACATAAAAAAGCAAGAATAGAGATGTCGATATGAAGAAGAGCCACAAAAACAGGCCAGACTGAAAGAAATTCTAATGAAAAACTACAAAAGAAACTAAAAACAAAAGTACATTGATTAACATGACACGAAGAAGAAAAACTACATTAAATCGTCAGTACAAAATCTGCCCCTCATAAAATCATTCTGTTCCTCTGAAAGAAGTGCTTCATTTATTATTTAAATGCTTTACAGTTCTACTTGGAAAAGTCGAGCTGAGGATGACAAAAATCCATGCACACACATTTTTGTGATAATTTTTTTTATTTGTAAAACGTACCCATTCAAATGCAGTTCACAAGAATTGTGCAAAATAGTTCCCCCCAGCAAGTATGCAGACAAGACACCTCCACACAACACAGTTCGGTTGTTACCATTCCAGCAAGCTCAGTGTCGTTCTGCCAGTACCACGCGTCGTTTTGCCAGAAATCACACCAGAAGATCCTCTTCCGTCTCGAAGCATTATGTAAAAGAAACCCAGTAGTTTATTGGCCAGAGTTCCTAACTTGAAACTGACACATTTTCCCTTCTCGTGGTCCATGAAAGTTCACATTAACATCACTGAAATATCATGTACATGGCAAAAAGAGTAAGATGTGGCATTCGGTGAACGGCTATTACGTATTGTAGTTTTGGATACAGAAAGAAGGAAAAGTGTGTTTCCAAGTTCCGCGTCTCAGTGACTGGGGACGTTAATATCGATTACTTCTGCAAGGCCAGTAACTGATGGATATCTGGAGACTAGAATCTCTTTGCCTCGTAGACTAACGTACTTGAGGTTTCGTTGTGATGATACACGACTGTTTTTGGTAAGAGTGTACAAAAGGATACTTCTTACTTTTGCGTGTCTTTATGCACTAAGCACTGCAAGTATACTTGTGTGATATCGTGTAAAAAAATCTATGCAACTTGGAAACAGCTGTAAACACTGAGATACCGCATCGAAGTGTATCCTCCCATCCCCCTTCCTAACTGTCTTGAAACCTCCACGGAGCAATTCTAAGAATACGAGGGGCGTTCAATAAGTAACGTAATACATTTACTTGTGAAAGCAGGTTGATATTATTTAGGATTCCAGTTCAAATGGTTCAAATGGCTCTAAGCACTATGGGACTTGACATCTGAGGTCATCAGTCCCCTAGACTTAAAACTACTTAATCCTAACTAATCTAAGGACATCACACACATCCATGCCCGAGGCAGGATTCGAACCTGCGACCGTAGCAGCCGCGTGATTCCGGAATGAAGCGCCTAGAACTGCTCGACCACAGCGGTCGGTCAGGATTCTAGTAAGTATTATTATTCCCCACTCTTTTGGCCACCCTATTTTTGAAAGTAATCTCCGTTCAATACGACAGCCGTACGCCGTCTTTTTTTGGGAGGGGCTGCGTACCCAAATGGCTATAGTTGATGTCGGAGCCAACGTCTCGCTGCTCAGTAACGTCCGCATCATTCACGTACTGATTCCCACGGAGGCATACATCATTGGACAAAACAGATAGAAGGCGGTTGTCGCGAGATTCGGGCTGTAGGGTGAATGAGGAAGAACAGTCCAATTAAGTTTAGTAAGGTCCTCTCGGGTGCACTACCAACAGAGTGGTCCAGTTGTACAGCGAGGTGTTCGATTGTGATCCGTCGATCACCTCGAATGAGTGTCCACACGTTTCAACAATGTAGGGCCCAAGGACGGCCGGCACGCGGGAGATCGATCGGGTTTGAGCGACCTCGTTGCGATAATGACAAATGTCTCGCCCAACGGGTCATCGTGCTTTTGTTCACTGCTAGCTAGACATTCTGCAAGCGCCTATGAATATCTGCGATGCTCTTGTTTCCCGCCAAAAGCAACCCTGTGACATCTTGCTGCTTGGAACGTACGTCCGTTACAGAAACCATTTTCAAGGCTACTAAAGCGCTACCACCTATCAAAACTTCACTACAGGGGATGTAGCGGGAATATTCCGCGATGTCAAACAACAAAATCCGCATTTTTTTTTCAAACTAAATTGGGCGATTAAAAAAAATTGCATTACTTAATGTAGGCCCCTCGCGTCCTCTTACCTGTGTCAGGCTGAAAAAACAAAGACAACAACATGTATAGTCTACGTCAGGCCTTTTTATCAGTCAGCGCTGTGGCTGCAGAATGGTTGACTTGTTTCTAAGCCGCACTCAATCTTAATGGTATTGTCCCTTCTATAGCTAGTAACTCCTCCCTAACTGCAGTTTCCTTGCAGATGTAAACTTGGCGTTGGACTGGTCCATAAACGCATAACCACGGCTTTAGAGGCATTGCTTTTACTGACTGAATCGTAAAGGCACAACATGTTTCAATTCTGCTAGTACACTCCTCCTCCTTTCCAAACTTCACAGAAGTTCTTCTGCATATCTTCTGGAATTAGTAGTCCAATAAAAATGTCTATCACGGAGAAATGGTACAGCCACAAAGAGAAAGGTTCGGCGAAAGTTTTATAGGTGGTCCGCTTGCCTGTTGGCTGGCATGGAAATGAGACAGCTGGCTCACATGCTGAAGCTCTCGTGTGATAATCACGCGGCAGGCTTCATGCTGTACAGGAATCAAATGCTTGGAATGGGGAGGAGTACTAAATTTTAAAGGTAGTAAATTTCAAATATTTTTTATTGAGATCTTCCATTCCTTACGCTTCGGGGCGAGATGCTGTGCAGACAGCTCACAGTCCACCCACGGCGCCCACGGCTTCAGAACGTGCTGATGACCTGTTGCTGTTCACACGGTTAGGATTGCTGATTGGGAGGACGCCTTAGATGGACTTCTTTCAGAAGCCCTGGACAATGGGAGTGCAAGAGAGGATCATATGGTGCCCCAGACACGGGCAGAAGAGCGTGGAGTGCGATCGCTCCCCTCTTTCCCGCCCGCATCCGACATGCTAACGCGTTCCTCATCCACTCTCCCACGCCATCATCAGGGCTTTGGTAGTACTGGCCATTTATGCAAGCAGACGGCTGCTCCGCTAGGTGTTTCAATGCATATCCATTTATTGTGAATAAACCGCACTGGGCTCTTTTTCAAATTAGTAATTTTGTTATCTGAATCAACCAACTGATCTGGATGCCCCCATCTAACCCACTTCCACAGTTCTGACAAGGATTCTACAATTTTTCTAAAACAATTTTAAAGACATTGTTATCGCCATCATCCCCCTCATCATTTACTGCGTTAATGGGGCTTGGAAGAGGCGTTGTGTGGAAAAGAAAAGTGAAAAACTTATTCGATAAAAAGATTGATTCTCTCTCATCGAAGAGCCTTATTCTTCAGTCTAATGATGAACTACCTATCATTTCATTAATGGTCATAGGTAGTGTGATATTTTGAAATTTATTAACCTACTGGACGCAATTTGAATAGTCTGCAATGAAAAATAAAGGAACCTATGAGTTTCTACCTGGTGTGTATTAGGTCACAAATTGCTACATACATAATGTAGCTAAAATATTGAATTATTCGTCAAACGTGGGAGGATATCTAAATATGACAACAATGCGCAGCACATAGTATGCCATCTTTTATTTCCTATGTCTACATAGAGAGTGAAAGGCTGTAATTCTTCAAAATGGTTTATAATGCTCTGAGCAATATGGGACTTAACATCGGAGGTCGTCAGTCCCCTAGAACTTAGAACTACTTAAACCTAACTAACCTAAGGACATCACACACATCCATGTCCGAGGCAAGATTCGAATCTGCGACCGTAGCGGTCGCGCGGTTCCAGAATGTAGCGCCTAGAACCGCTCGGCCACTTCGGCCGGCTGTAATTCTTCAACTCAAATAACTTTTCTCATCAAAAAATTGATAAACTGTTTTCTTTTGCAAATTGAATTCTTTTCAAATCTCTCGGATTGTTGAGATATAGATATAAAATCCTTTGGTAAGTTTAGTTCTATTCGTTCATTACTTTTACAATGGAGTATAGAAATCTCCCAAAACTGGAACAGAAGTGGTAGAGTTTTTTCTTTTCCAGATACGTGTCATCAGTTATAGGTTTTGAGTTAAAAACTACAATTGTCTTGTTGCCTTGTTGCAATCTGTTTCTTTCGCCAAAACAGCAGATTTGACGAATATTCACCCCACTAATATTCGAATGCAGTACAGTGCATTATTAAACTGACAACCAAGGGCAAGATAGCTCAATACTTTATGAAAAACCCCTTTTTGTTATAAAAGTAAATATTTAATTGCTTCACTTATGTTGTTGCAAAACCTACAGCAATTATCATTTCACTAGCTAGCGATGATCCTTAAAAATTAACGATTCCAGTGAAGAAACAAATCTGTAATTACTTTCCTGTTCCAGTAGATAAGAAATTTCGCATATTAACTGTACAGTAGGGTATGCTGTTATCTGCCAAATTAGTGTTTTGATATCTCAGTCCATTTGAGATACAAAGGATGTCAGCAACGTTTCATTCTCATTTTACTGTTTGTAAGTGCGAACGAAAATTACTGTGTTACAGACAGTCCATTTTCTCAAGTTAAGACATGTAGATCTCTTTCCGAGATTAAAGAATAATTGAATATGTTATCAACATTTCGTACACATCAATGTATGACATAACATGCACCAAACATAAATTCATAGCGATGTCTACTTTTCATTGCAAATTATTCGAATTTAGTGAATTGGGTTACTTAGTTTCGAAAAATCAGAATAACTCTGACAGTTAACAAAATAACAGGCTGAGCTGAGGATGACACAAAACCATGCACACACATTTTTGTGATAATTTTTTTTACTTGTAAAACGTACCCATTCAAATGCAGTTCACAAGAATTGTGCAAAATACACTCCTGGAAATTGAAATAAGAACACCGTGAATTCATTGTCCCAGGAAGGGGAAACTTTATTGACACATTCCTGGGGTCAGATACATCACATGATCACACTGACAGAACCACAGGCACATAGACACAGGCAACAGAGCATGCACAATGTCGGCACTAGTACAGTGTATATCCACCTTTCGCAGCAATGCAGGCTGCTATTCTCCCATGGAGACGATCGTAGAGATGCTGGATGTAGTCCTGTGGAACGGCTTGCCATGCCATTTCCACCTGGCGCCTCAGTTGGACCAGCGTTCGTGCTGGACGTGCAGACCGCGTGAGACGACGCTTCATCCAGTCCCAAACATGCTCAATGGGGGACAGATCCGGAGATCTTGCTGGCCAGGGTAGTTGACTTACACCTTCTAGAGCACGTTGGGTGGCACGGGATACATGCGGACGTGCATTGTCCTGTTGGAACAGCAAGTTCCCTTGCCGGTCTAGGAATGGTAGAACGATGTGTTCGATGACGGTTTGGATGTACCGTGCACTATTCAGTGTCCCCTCGACGATCACCAGTGGTGTACAGCCAGTGTAGGAGATCGCTCCCCACACCATGATGCCGGGTGTTGGCCCTGTGTGCCTCGGCCGTATGCAGTCCTGATTGTGGCGCTCACCTGCACGGCGCCAAACACGCATACGACCATGATTGGCACCAAGGCAGAAGCGACTCTCATCGCTGAAGACGACACGTCTCCATTCGTCCCTCCATTCACGCCTGTCGCGACACCACTGGACGCGGGCTGCACGATGTTGGGGCGTGAGCGGAAGACGGCCTAACGGTGTGCGGGACCGTAGCCCAGATTCATGGAGACGGTTGCGAATGGTCCTCGCCGATACCCCAGGAGCAACAGTGTCCCTAATTTGCTGGGAAGTGGCGGTGCGGTCCCCTACGGCACTGCGTAGGATCCTACGGTCTTGGCGTGCATCCGTGCGTCGCTGCGGTCCGGTCCCAGGTCGACGGGCACGTGCACCTTCCGCCGACCACTGGCGACAACATCGATGTACTGTGGAGACCTCACGCCCCACGTGTTGAGCAATTCGGCGGTACGTCCACCCGGCCTCCCGCATGCCCACTATACGCCCTCGCTCAAAGTCCGTCAACTGCACATACGGTTCACGTCCACGCTGTCGCGGCATGCTACCAGTGTTAAAGACTGCGATGGAGCTCCGTATGCCACGGCAAACTGGCTGACACTGACGGCGGCGGTGTACAAATGCTGCGCAGCTAGCGCCATTCGACGGCCAACACCGCGGTTCCTGGTGTGTCCGCTGTGCCGTGCGTGTGATCATTGCTTGTACAGCCCTCTGGCAGTGTCCGGAGCAAGTATGGTGGATCTGACACACCGGTGTCAATGTGTTCTGTTTTCCATTTCCAGGAGTGTAGTTTGAAGCATTACGTTACAAATGAATGAGATAAAGTGGAAAATATAAGGCGGACTTATTAGTACCGTGAGGTTGTGCGAACACCTTATTGTAGGAATAATGCCTTACCTCTCACTAGTTGTTCTGTCCACTTTTTCTCACACAGAAATCCGTAAATACATTTGCCTGTGGAACAATTAGAACAAACAGGAAAGGTTTGCCAGGGAATTTACCTAAAGAAAAAGTCTAAATCAAATCACAGAGAGTCATCTTTAGACCTAACAGTATTTCAATGGAAGGAAAATAAAGTAGTGTATTTTGCGTCAAACTTCCATGGCACTGAACAGAGCGTAGTGACAAGAAAACAGGAAGATGGAACTAGTATGACTATACCATGTCCAGTTATTGTATGTGATTACAATAAAAACATGGGTGGTGTGGATCATGCAGACAGATTGCGTTCAACTTATGGTCTTGACAAGCGATCAAAGAAATGGTGGCACCGTCTCTTCTGAGGAGCAATAGAAATTGCTTTTGTCAATGCTTACGTCATTTTCAGTGATCTACATGGGGCACTGGCACTGCTGGAATTCAGGCGTGCTGGGGCACTAGGGCTAATGAATGAACAGCAAGTGCCAAATCTCAAGAAGAGAAACTCTGGTAAAGATGAAATAACTCTCCCAAAGAGAAGGAAGGATAGCTTTTCTGTTCCGAAGGATGTACGTCTTGACAACCGAGGGAACCATTTTGTAGTGTTCAGTTGTAAAAGAGGACGATGCGAAATGTGTGCGAAAAATAAAATTCAGTCGAGACCACATTCTCAGTGTAGTACATGTAAAGTGTATTTGTGCTGCAATGAGAAAAAGAACTGTTTCCTACAATTTCATGAGGTATCACTAAATATGTGATATGTATATACTGTCAAAAAAGTATAGCTAAGTTACTATGTATTGTGAAGTTGCTCTAGAATAAATTTATGCGAAATTTAAAAAAAAAATTCAGAAATATCATATTTCTGTTAATTAATTTTCTAATGTAAAAATATTTAATATTTATGTGGCATAAAGTACAAGTTATAAAAATTGGAGCATTTTTCTGCGCATGTTGTGATTCTGTCGATGGAGTCTGACGGTACTTCTGAGTACCAGGAGAGAAAAATGTTGTGAAAAATGAAATAAAATTTTACAAAAAATCCTACCATCATTTGAGGCCACAATAGCATAAATTCTGCAAAGATAATGTTAAAAAGTAAATTTTATCTTATGTCAGGAAACAAAGGGTTAAGGGTTTAATTTTTTTTTCACTGGTAGGTAGACTGATTGATGAGGAAGTTTTGTGGATACAGTTTATTACCACTAAAAGATGATGAGTATGTAATATACGAATTTTTACGTGTTCCACAATTTAACTCGCGTAAGCAGTGACGGGAGCTACGAACTGGTCATCTACATAGGATGCAGTATCCAGTGAAAAAAAAAAAAAAAAAAAACAAAAACAAAAAACAAAAAAAAAAAGCAGCAAACAGTTGGTGTAACTCAAGAGAGCAGTGAAGCTTGATCACTAACTCTGTCGGGCCTGTTGGTCTAGTTTAGAACGCATACAAAATAAACAGAAGAGTAAAAAAAGGAAAAAAAGAAGCAAAAAAAACAAATAAACAATTTCTAGAATTCGAAAGGGTGCGGGTTATGAAATCCCGGTCGGACAACAGATTTTCCCGTCTGTCTTTTAACCTAGCACACACCTTGAATGATTTGGAGAATCTCCAGAAATGACTCGTGGTTCGGATTCCACGTTAATCTGCATGTCCGCTTTCACCGGTTGGATAACTAGGATAGGAGAGAGAGACACGCAGGTAGCCGAAATGGCGTTTATGTCTACAGCTATGAACTATGCTCCACAATCCTCCTTACGATGTGTGGTGGAGGGTACTTCATATACCTGGTAGCGCTTGTAAGGATTTTCATACGGTTTTTACTACTAGACTGATTCATGCGGTAAGTCTATCCATGCAATTATTACCATCACATTATACGAGTCGTCCGGCCGTAAAAAATGCCACCATTATGAAGTAAGGGAAGGTTACTAGTTCATATAAACTCTGAGACAAAAAAGAATGTCGAACTACAAAAGAGTTATCCAAATTGGTCACAGATTGATACTGAGATATTTATACAGTAATCGAAAGAAAATGCAAAATTCTAAACTTTGGTGCCAGATGGATGAATGTGTGACGCTGCAGGGCATTTCAACCTTACAGCTGGAAGGATAGTAAACAAAGGGTATAAGTTCTTTGGGAATTTCATTCCGTGTACTCGGAGTAATCTGCGAAACGATCGACGTTTGAATAGGAGTCATACCACTGTTCAACGGTATTGGTAGGAATGGGTGATCAATGGCTGAACATAGTGACAAGAAGGGAGCGGTCGACCCACAGAGATGACGGGATATGAGGATCGAGCAGTCTTCGGAGGGGCAGTCAGAGCTCCAGAGTTATCATTATCATCGATCCAATGTGCAAGTGGTGCTTCAGTGGTCACAGGTCCCATTAATAGGGGGGTCACAAGAAGGGGCCTAAGCTCAAGACATTCCTTTCGTCGACTACCGTTGACCCTTGTACACCAACAAGCACTTTCGCAGTGGTGAGGGTCACATTCGGCTGGAATCTCATTTACTGGAGTAGAATTGTCTCCAGTGATGCGCACCGCTTTGAAGTGGGGTCCGATGAACAGCGAAGACGTGTCTGAAGACGCTTCGGGCAGCATTGTCATACTAACCTGATGGCTCCGAGCACTATGGGACTTAACTTCTGAGGTCATCAGTCCCCTAGAACTTAGAACTACTTAAACCTAACTAACCTAAGGACGTCACACACATCCATGCCCGAGGCAGGATTCGAACCTGCGACCGTAGCGGTCGCGCGGTTCCAGACTGTAGCGCCTAGAACCGCTCGGCCACCCCGGCCGGCTACTAACCTGACTGTGGGGCGCTATACGGCCTGACAACCAGGAATGACGATCAAAGATGTCATTTCATTTAATAGCAGTCATCGAGGTGAACGGCAAGCCATGAATGTAGGCTGGTGGGAGCAGTATTATTCTATGGAGGACATTCTCCTGTGCTTGACTGGGACCTGTGGTAGTTATCCGCGGCACCTTTACAGGACAGTGGTACGTCGACAGTATTCTATGCTTCGTTTGTTGCCTTTCATAGCAAGCCATCCTGGGTTTACATTTCAGCTAGATAATACCGGCCCGCACACGGCAAGAATTTTTGTTGCTTGTCAAGCACTACCTTGGCCAGTACGTTAACCGCATCTCTTCTCTCTTTAGAACCTTTGGAGCATTACGGCCAGAGCCCTCCAATCAGCTCTGGATTTTGAGAACGTATCACAACAGATGGACAAAATTTAGCACTATATCCCTGAGGAAGAGATCCAGCAAATCCATTAATCAATGCCTAGCCGGTCAACTGACTGCATAAAGGCCAGAGGTATATCAAAGCATTACAGACTGGCTCGATTTGTGAAGCTCTTTCTCTTGAATAAATCATCCAATTTTTCTGAAACTGACATTTATTTAGCTGTACATGTACATAACATCTGCAGATTTCCCTGCCATTCGGATAGTTGCTTCGTAGTGCATGGCTCATTTCTTGTTTTTGTCTGTGTATACCAAGGCACAATTATTCAGAGTAACGTAATCCGATTATTTAGTTTTAAGGAGTTACCTGCTGGAGTTTTAGGATAGATTATTCTCGTTATTCTATCTGTAGCAAATTTATTCGGGACCGAAGAATTATTGCGTAAGTGCATGCTTTAATATTTGTGCGATTACACTTTGTGTTACACAACCTACACTACTGGCCTTTAAAATTGCTACACCAAGAAGAAATGCAGATGATAAACGGGTATTCATTGGACAAATATATTATACTAGAGCTGACATGTGATTACATTTTCATGCGATTTGGGCGCATAGATCCTAAGAAATCAGTACCCAGAACAACCACCTCTGGCCGTAATAACGGCCTTGATACGCCTGGGCATTGAGTCAAACAGAGCTTGGATGGCGTGTACAGGTAAAGTTGCCCTTGAAGCTTCAACACGATACCATAGTTCATCAAGAGTAGTGACTGGCGTATTGAGACGAACCAGTTGCTCGGCCACCATTTACCAGACGTTTTCAATTAATGAGAGATCTCGAGAATGTGCTGGCCAGGGCAGCAGTCGAACATTTTCTGTATCCAGAAAGGCCCGTACAGGACCTGCAACATGCGGTCGTGCATTATCCTGCTGAGATGTAGGGTTTCACAGGGATCGAATGAAGGGTAGAGCCACGGGTCGTAAGACATCTGAAATGTAACGTCCACTGTTCAAAGTGCCGTCAATGCGAACAAGAGGTGACCGAGACGTGTAACCAATGGCATCCCATACCATCACACCGGGTCATACGCCAGTATGGCGATGACGAGTACACGCTTCCAATGTGCGTTCACCTCATGTCGCCAAACACGAATGCGGCCATCATGATGCTGTAAACAGAACCTGGATTCATCCGAAAAAATGACGTTTTGCCATTCGTGCACCCAGGTTCGTCGTTGAGTACACCATCGCAGGCGCTCCTGTCTGTGATGCAGCGTCAAGGGTAACCGCAGCCATGGTCTCCGAGCTGATAGTCCATGCTGCTGCAAACGTCGTCGAACTGTTCGTGCAGATGGTTGTTCCATATTCTGCTAACAGTCACTGGATCTCGACCAACGCGAGCAGCAATGTCGCGATACGATAAACCGCAATCGCAATAGGCTACAATCCGACCTTTGTCAAAGTCGGAAACGTGATGGTACGCATTTCTTTTCCTTACAGGAGGCATCACAACAACGTTTCACCAGGCAACGCCGGTCAACTGCTGTTTGTGTATGAGAAATCGGTTGGAAACTTTTCTCGTGTCAGCACGTTGTAGGTTTCGCCATCGGCGTCAACCTTGTGTGAATGTTCTGAAAAGCTAATCATTTGCATATCACAGCATCTTCTTCCTGTTGTTTAAATTTCGCGTCTGTATCACGTCATCTTCATGGTGTAGCAATTTTAATGGCCAGTAGTGTACATTAGATAAAGAGTCTGCAGCTATACGTCACTGGAAGTAATAAGTAAGTCCACATATGATGTAGTGTTGGCAGAAGAGCCAACACCGTGTTGCTAGAGGAGGCCGAAATGCACGCGTTTAATTACACGCAGACTGGCGTGAGGTCTGGAACAATTAAAGGAGTTGAGTCTAACAAGAAAAGAACGTAGTTCTTGGAATACTTAACTTTAGTCCATAACTGGTGTACATCGCTCTTGACGGTACATGCTTTATATAATACATATCAATTGAATACGGCGCCTTGCTAGGTCGTAGCAAATGACGTAGCTGAAGGCAATGCTAACTATCGTCTCGGCAAATGAGAGCGTATTGGTCAGTGTAGCTTCGCTAGCAAAGTCGGCTGTACAACTGGGGCGAGAGCTAGGAAGTGTCTCTAGACCTGTCGTGTGGTGGCGCTCGGTCTGCGATCACTGACAGTGGCGACACGCGGGTTCGACGTATACTAATGGACCGCGGCCGATTTAAAGGCTACCACCTAGCAAGTGTGGTGTCTGGCGGTGACACCACATATGAAATGAGGGGACTGTAGCTGCAATGGCTCTTATGTAGTAACAGCAGCACGAACACATTTAGCTTGAGTGGCAATTTGTTTTGTAGTTTCCCACGTTATTGCTGCTAACGCGGTTCATGTCTAGTTTTATGGAACCTAATATTCTCGCAACGGTACAAATGTGAAACTTCCGGTACAGACATCTTCGTTTGTGTTGCATAAACAAGTGGGAGCAACAGGTGGGAGCTTTCGTGCTGCCACTCCACGGTGCATTACGACAGCAGTCATACCCGTGGGACTACCTCACGAGAAACGAAGGTCGATTTCACTCATTACTAATGACACTCATAATTAATTTCTTAACATGACATGCGCACTGATGGCGTGGATATGCTTAAATAAGTAACAATAAAATTACTTTTCTGTATGGTGCGCGACAGTATTACTGCAGTCAGACATTTATTTTTATTTTTATTTTCTTCTCACATCAAAGATAGTTGCTGCAATTGGGGGTTGACGTTTCTTTCTGTGTATTGACTTTTTGTTGAAATATTTCTACGTGCATAAAGATATAAATTATTGAAATATTGTAATCGGTAACAATGGGGGCTGGAGATAAGTGGAGAGACTATTGTCGTGCATGAGCGAGCTTTAGATTTTATTTTCGATATACAGCGCAGGTTGTTTGCGATGCGTATCGCGGACTTTGAGGTTAAAGTATGATTATATTAAACTGCTTTCTGTCGTGGACTACCAGTTCACAAGGTAATTTGAAAATGTCATGTTTGTTGACTGTATTGTTTTCGGTATGTAGCGCGAATTTTGAAGTTCGTACGCATATAGAGCAAAGAGATTCTCATTATAAAATTATATATCAGAAAATAATACTGTGAAAATTACAAAATCCAAACAGTCATGTGACAAGTTTACCAAATGAACTATTTTCGATACAAAGAGCTGATTGCGAAGTTAAAGTACATGTATGCTTCTTTCATGGGCTAATATTTCACGAAGTAATTGAAAAGCTACCCTGTTCGGACAGTGGAGGAACGACTTTCGTAAACGGACTGTTTTTTTTTTTATACTAATCATGTGCTGTGAACTAAAGTGGCGTGCACAAAAATGGTTCAAATGGCTCTGAGCACTGTTGGACTTAACATCTGAGGCCAGCAGTCCCCTAGAACTTAGATCTACTTAAACGTCACTAACCTAAGGACATCACTCACACCCATGCCAGAGGCAGGATTCGAACCTGCGACCGTAGCGGTTGCGCAGTTCCAGACTGATGCGCCTAGAACCGCTCGGCCACAGAGGCCGGCTGGCGTGCACAAATTAAGGACGGAAGTAATTCTCGCATGATATGTCACTGCAAAGTAACACAGATCAGTGTAACTTGAACCATACGAGGTGTGACTAGAAAAAAACCGGACTAGTACTGGTGAAACAATAAAACGAATGCAATAAGGCTGAAAGTCGCGTGGCCTGTCACGTGACTCTCGCTCCGCCTACTGCTCGAGTTTCATCTGCCTCCTGCACTCAGTCTGCCCGTGGCGTCTGTTTTAAGTAGTTGACGTTTTGTCTGTGCGTCGGAAAATGTTGAGTGTACAGAAAGAACAGCGTGTTAACATCAAATTTTGTTTCAAACTAGGAAAATCTGCAAGTGAAACGTTTGTAATGTTACAACAAGTGTACGGCGATGATTGTTTATCGCGAACACTAGTGTTTGAGTGGTTTAAACGATTTAAAGATGGCCGCGAAGACACCAGTGATGACACTCGCACTGGCAGACCATTGTCAGCAAAACTGATGCAAACATTGAAAAAATCGGTAAACTTGTTCGACAAGATCGCCGTTTAACAATCAGAGCAGTGTCTGAGTTAACAGGAGTTGACAAGAAAAGTGTTAGGCAGATTCTTCATGAAAGTTTCAACATGAACAAAGTGTGTTCAAAAATGGTTCCAAAGTGTCTCACAATTGAACAGAAGGAACGCCGAAGAATGATTTGTTCTGACATCCTGGAAAACATTGAAAGTGATCCCACCTTCTTACAAAATGTTATTACTTGCGATGAATCGTGGTTTTTTACTTACGATCCCGAAACTAAACGCCAATCGATGCATTGGAAAACTCCTGGTTCTCCACGCCAAAAAAAAGCACGAATGTCAAAATCGAAATTCAAGGCAATGATGATTGTTTTTTTTTTTGACATCAAAGGAATTGTGCACATTGATTGGGTACCAGAGGGACAAACAGTGAATCAGCATTACTACATTAGCGTCCTGGCTACCCTACGTGAGCGAGTACGGAGAAAAGGGAACGATTTGTGGAGAAAAAAGTCATGGATCCTTCACCAAGACAATACCCCAGCTCACAGTGCGTTGTCAGTGAAGACGTTTTTGGCAAAACACAACATTCCCATCTTAGATCATCCACCCTACTCACCTGATTTGTCCCCCTGTGACTTTTTTCTTTTCCCTAAAGTCAAGTCAGCTTTGAAAGGAACTAGGTTTGAGACTGTTGAAGCAGTAAAAGAAAAAGCGACGGAAGTAATGTATGGACTTACCGAAAATGATCTGCAGCATTGCTATGAACAGTGGAAAATTCGTATGGAGCGGTGTAGAGACCGAGGAGGAGAGTACATTGAAGGAGATAACATGAAATTGTAAATAATTGTAAATAAATGTTTTTCCCAGCATCAGTCCGGTTTTTTCTGGCCGCACCTCGTACGTACGAGCATGGTTTAATAAGGAGTGCAACACTTTTTCTTCTTGACCACTTTTGGTCGAAAAAAAAATGTGAAATTCATTGTGGGACATCGTGCAATATTCCTGGTTCAGCCCGTATAGTTTCATGAAATTCATGTCGGTGGGAGCGCTGTACATACGCCTCAAAATGACGTCTGCAACGGAGGTGCGTCTCAAGCAGAGAGCTCTCACTGAGTTTCCTTTGGCGGAAATCCAGACAACGCAGATACTCATAGATGCTTGCAGGATGTCTACGTAGATCTGTCAGTGAACTGAAGTGTGATGAGTCTTTGGGTGAGGGATCTATCACCGTTGCAACAAGGTCGCGCAAACCTGTTCGATCTCCCGCATGCTGGTCGGCCTCACACAGCTGTGACTTCTGCAATGGTGGAACGTGCGGACACTCTCCCACGGATCACAATCAGACACCTCGCTGGGCAACTGGACGTCTGTGTTGGTAGTGCTGACACACACGTCCTCCAGTTGGGGTGCTCAAAGGTGTGTGCCCGCAGCCTAACAGAAGACTATAAACAGCAACGAAGGTCTGTCGGTGCGGAACTGCTTGCGCATTACTAGGGAGATCGTGAATATTTTAGACGAATATCGTCACAGGTGGTTAAACATGGGTTCATGACTTAGAACTGGAAAAAATCGGCAATGCATGTGTAAGGTAGCAAGATTTTACCACCATACATTTAATATAGGAAATGAGACACTTAAAGTAGTAAAGGAGTTTTGCTATTTAGGGAGTAAAATAACTGATGATGGTCGAAGTAGAGAGGATATAAAATGTAGACTGGCAATGGCAAGGAAAGCGTTTCTGAAGAAGAGACATTTGTTAACATCGAGTATAGATTTAAGTGTCAGGAAGTCATTTCTGAAAGTATTTGTATGGAGTGTAGCCATGTATGGAAGTGAAACATGGACGGTAAATAGTTTGGACAAGAAGAGAATAGAAGCTTTCGAAATGTGGTGCTACAGAAGAATGCTGAAGATTAGATGGGTAGATGACATAACTAATGAGGAGGTACTGAATAGGATTGGGGAGAAGAGGAGTTTGTGGCACAACTTGACCAGAAGAAGGGATCGGTTGGTAGGACATGTTCTGAGGCATCAAGGGATCACCAATTTAGTATTGGAGGGCAGCGTGCAGGGTAAAAATCGTCGGGGGAGACCAAGAGATGAATACACTAAGCAGATTCAGAAGGATGTAGGTTGCAGTAGGTACAGGGAGATGAAGAAGCTTGCACAGGATAGAGTAACATGGAGAGCTGCATCAAACCAGTCTCAGGACTGAAGACCACAACAACAACAACAACAACAACATTTAATATTCGGCATATTCTTTTCGATTTATATTTATATTAGATCACTGATTACGACGCGCAGTCGGATTATTAATCATTTCGTTCTAGCTAGCACCATGTATCAAGAATTTTTGTTGTTCTGCATCTATGGGAGCTAATTAGAGCCGAGAACTGACAGAAAGGGCGATGTGGATTACGCGTTCCTCAGAAGCCGCCATCGGCTAAACAGGAGCTGTGAAGACACTTGTCGCGTTCTCTAGCGGTGGATTTTGCGACCCTGAGAGAGAGCAGAGCGAGCAGGCGGAGGTTTACAATGCTGGAGGCTGCAGAACCCCTGTTGCATGTACAGTTGGGCGGGAAGTTGCACTCTGGCGGAACAGAAAAAAATTCGAAGTAGCGCATGTGGAGAAAGAGAGTAAGTGGCGGAAAAGGGCGAAAAGGCATACTTTTAGTGAAAAGAAATGTGTGGGGCCACAAACAGTGACCGCAAGCTGATCTCTGAGAAGTCTTCTCAAAGGAAATGCTGGGGCACACTACCCATTGAAAAATGGAGACACATATTTGATTGGAGTGCTAAAGAGCTTGAAGGAGTACGGCCTTCAGGTGATTAGCTAGCAGATTCATGATCCACGTAGTGTGAGGAAAAGTTTTGGTATGGCCGCTGGGATTTGTCGCCTTAGTGCAAATGTAGATGCCATGCGTCCAGGAGGAAGCGGGGTATGGCGTGGAGGGGTACTTCCCTCTGGGAACTATCGAAGATAGTTCCCTCTGGGGATCAACCTAGAGACGTCGCTGCCAAAGCAGTGAATCTGGTGGTTAGATTTTGAGAAGTGTTGCTTGCGGCACAAGCAGCAAGTGAAGTCGTTTCTCTGTGAACAGGTTAATCTGTTTGCTCGGGTGAGCTCTCTGTGGAGTACCAAACACACTGAAGTGATTCGTTACGGGAGAATACTTGAATCGAGTTTCTGCACCTGGCTTGTGATAAAACAGAAATTTTGACTCGAGTTCTATCTTTACTGAGGTAATTTCAGCTCTAGCACTTTGCGGACGGCATATTGCGTCCACTATGTAGGCAGAGAATTGCAGGTAAGCCACGTACATCACCTGCACAGTCGTCAACGCCCCAACTGTTTCGAAGGATAGGGAAACACAGTAGAATTCTTCAGTCCTTTTCTCTTGCCCAATGAGTTTTCTCTGAAAGTATCAATCATAGTGTAGGTCTTCTGTTTCTCACCACTAGTCACTACAAGCGAACTCTGTGTCTCTAATAGAGAGGGGGAGGGGGGGGGGGAGGCACGTTACGGTATCAAGTTGTGATTTGTTCTAGGAGCATCCCGACAGGAATTATTGGTTTTATGTGCTAAATTGAAGTAAAAGCACAACACAATACTTAGTTTTACGGAAATCCCCAGGTGTAGGTAGTCAATGGCAGGGTCATGTTACTCGTTTTTAGGCATGAGAATTCGATCGCGGAGGCATCAGGTAACCACATGTAGACACTGTAACACCCCAGTTGTGGAAACCCATAATGAACGCCCTTTTGTTGCAAAATGAAATAGAAAAATCAATCATCCTGACAGCGATGACAGCAACTGACAACAAAATTTACGCTCTTGACAGTTTGATTAATAAGAATGTTATGTAAATACTAACGCTTATCATAAAGAAAGGACTGATTGAAAGAATACCATATAATACGAAACAGAAACTTTAAAGAGAGAATTCAAAAAAGTTTTATTTACGAAGGTTAAATCCCAGACCATAAATTGACCAAAGATAACATTTATCCTAGAAGAGAGCTGTAGCCGCATCGATCTGTAAGTTCGCTTCGACTACATTGTAACTCGGCAGTGGAGATGTTAACATCACTTCTCTCTTGTACTCTTGTAATAGCAGTACGCATGTTAAGCGCTACTAGTTTGTTTCAAAACCGATCTGAAGTTTAAAAGTCTTACGGTTGGAAGTATTAGTCAGAAGTCGGACTGAAGTAAAATCATCTTTACTGTTTAGACAGATAACGGGATGGTTGATATATGTGACAGAAAAATAACTCCTGTGATTGCTGATTTGTGATGGGACTTAGCCTTCGTGATACTTAATAGTCACGAACATCAAAGGACACAGAAAGAGACTGATCGTCGACATAAACTCAATTATTAGGCTTGAGTAGGAAACAGATAAACGCAATCACAAAAAACTTACAATTGCGCCGTGTTGTCAGAAGCTATCATCAAAGTCAGAATTGCTGATGCTAACAGACGCATTTCCCTGAATGAGAAATCGGTGTGTGTGCTCAGTGTAGAAACAAATGATTACGAAGAACAATAAACTTTAATTCAACTTTAATTCTTCGTGTCGCATGTATCATTTAATGGACATTTAAAGTGTATTTCTGGGCTTAACTGATTCTTCGGACAACATAAAAGTGAAAAGTGAATTAGTGACAATTTAACTGTAAACAGCAATGAGTTTACACCGAAATACGACGCGTTCTGAACATTGCTCAAGGGTATGTTATCTCTTGGAAATACGTCGTGTATTTGTTGAATACGTGACGTAGCACCACCTTGACGACGGAATAATAATTAACAACTCAATATCCTCGCAAAAATCATGATGTGACATCGGCTTGGGTGATGGATTGATGATTCAAGACATTACATTTTCAACGTTTGCATAGCCATTCCCAAACCGGGCATAAAAACTGCAGTCAGCAAGTTCGCGTGAACTGAAAAGTACGTCGCGAACACCCAAAGGACTTTTGGTTATTATTTCAGATCAAGGGAGTCATCGCGTTATAGAGTGGTGCAGTCGCTATATTTATAAGTGGACGAGATCGATAGACATGGAACACCATTGCTTTAATTACAAGCAAGGGCGGCGCACACACTCCGGCGTGCTGCTCCATCGAGACGCTGATATCAGTTCTGAGAGACATTATCTGAAAAATAACCAAACCGCGCGAGGAGTTTGTTTTTATAATAGTTACAAATTGGCGTTGTCGTGATTGACGGACGCCGTTCCACGTCATCTCGACTGGGACAACCATCACCATCGAGCCGAGACAAAACGAGACGTCAGAACACGCTATATGTTACCTGCACCAAACGTGTTTATGTTCATACACGGAGAGGCGCCAAACCACCTCTCCTCCCAAGAAAAAGTTCAAGCCGCGCCTTCAGCCGGTAAAGTAATGGCGACGGTTCTCTGGGACTTTGAAGAGGTTATTCTGCTTGACGTCCTCTCCCTCGTAGTGCCACGATCGACACTGAAGTGTACTGTGCTGCGCCCAGGAAATTGAAGAAACGACTTCAGCTTTGTTCGTAGCCACAAAAAATGCAAATGAACTTTTCAATCTTCATGATACTGCAAGGCGTCACACAATTCTCTGCACCCGAGATGAGCTCACAAAACTTCATTGGACTGTACTTCCTCACCCACCCCACAGCCCGGATCTCGCACCTCCGGACTTCCTTCTGTTTGGTCCATCGGGAGATGCACTCCACGAGAAGCAGTACGTGGATGATGTGGACGTAATTGAGGCAGCAAGGCGTTGACTCCGAAGCGGACCAGTAGAGTGGAACCATTCGGGCAAGTTGAAGCCGAAGGTGTTGCCACGATCCATATATACGATTCATCAGTGGCGAACATAACAGGTTTACGCAGACTGTAACTGTGATGTCGTCTCACCAACCATCAAGTGTCAGAGCGTCAACGAAGGCCTGAAGATGGTGCACTGAAGCGCCGATACTGGTAGCTACACAGTACATAAGATCGTAAGGACGGCTTTAGGCGTTTCGTTTTCTTACCAAACTTGTGCATTCATTAGAAACGTTTATCGACTCACAGGAGGGGAAAATTTCAGTGGAGCAGATGTTACAACATGTTTAAAATTTCCACGAAAATCGGCGGCTCAGGATTATAGCTGCAAATCTTTCAGCTATCAGTTGTGGCGTGTTTCTACTGGGTATTTAATATTTTTATATCTGTAATAAACGTAGACGTACGCATTCTACAGAGCACTGTTGCATCAGTTGTCTGTCTAGTGGTCAGCCGATGTAGCATGAAGGAACAGATGATGGAAGTAAAACCACTGTGAATAAGAATAAGGGTCGTTCAAAAAGAATCAAGCCACAGTCATAATTACAGAAACCAGTACCTGTATGTTAGAAGTATTGATCCTGGCTGTTGAGACACGTGTCCCACTGTGACACAAGGCGGTGAATGGTTGTCTCAAAAAATTCCCGGGGCTGCGATGTTAACCAGTTCCGCACGTACAGCTGGACGTCGTCGTCCGAGGCGAATCGATTGCCCCTAAGGGGACCGAAAATGGCGTAAAAAAATGGTTCAAATGGCTCTGAGCACTATGGGACTGAACAGCTATGGTCATCAGTCCCCTAGAACTTAGAACTACTTAAACCTAAGTAACCTAAGGACATCACACAACACACAGTCATCACGAGGCAGAGAAAATCCCTGACCCCGCCGGGAATCGAACCCGGGAACCCGGTCGCGGGAAGCGAGAACGCTACCGCACGACCACGAGCTGCGGACAAAATGGCGTAATCACAGGGAGAGAGGTCCGGATTATATGGAGAGTGGTCGAGAACCTCCCATTTGAATTTCTGCAAGAGTGCCGCGAGTGTGTAGGCCGTATGAGGCTTTACATTGTCGTGGAGCAGAATGACCCCACAGGTGAGATTGCCTGGTCGTTTTCATTTGATCGCTTGGCGATGGGTGGTCAACGTTTGCGAGTAACGCTGGGCATTCACTGTAGTCTCGTACTGCAGGAATTGAATCAGAATGGGGTCATCTTGGTCAAAGAAGAACGTCAGCATAACCTTTCCTCCGCTTGTGTGGACGGCGACATCCAGCTGTACTTGCGGAACTGATTAACATCGCAAGCCCCGGGAATTTTATGAGACAGCCATCACCACCTTGTGTCACAGTGGGACAAGTGTTTCAACAGCCAGGGTCAATACTTCTAACATACAGGTACTGGTTTCTGTAATTATACCTCCGGCTCTCTTCTTTTCGAACGCTCCTTATAATAACTAGATTATGGACTGTATTGTAATAAAGTTCTGGAAGCCGCAGTTCAAGAGCAAGCTCATGTTAGTAGTGGATAAGGGAGAGAGCTCATGGCTAAAGCTTGGGGTTGGCACGAGCATGGCACAGAGCTTTCTTTTTCTTTTTGGTTTAGAGTAATTTTAATTGAATACTCATCTTGAAAGATTTGGGACGAATCTTTCGAAAGAGGGGAGGCTTTCTGGGCACCGAAAAAGTTTGTTGGACAAATCGTAAATTATTGAAGTTCTATCGCGAACTTGGTCAGGCAAGGGAGACCAGCTGGATGATGCGTCAATCAAGTAAGCCACTGGGCAATACTGTTAACATTACTTCAAAACACTCAGGCTGTACGGGGTTTGCCACACAGGTCACGTCGCGAAGTGCAAAGAATAGATATCGCCGCAACAGTGTGACCAAGAATGAAGTAACATTTTGTAACCAGGAAAGCCGACAGGACGAGTAATAGCCGGCCGCGGTGGTCTAGCGGTTCTGGCACTGCAGTCCGGAACCGCGGGACTGCTACGGTCGCAGGTTCGAATCCTGCCTCGGGCATGGGTGTGTGTGATGTCCTTAGGTTAGTTAGGTTTAAGTAGTTCTAAGTTCTAGGGGACTTATGACCTAAGATGTTGAGTCCCATAGTGCTCAGAGCCATTTGAACCATTTTTGACGAGTAATATGACAAACCCTCTCGTCTCTCCTCCCCCCCCTCCTTCCCAGTAGGACTACGTCAGAAGGCTCCTTTCAGATGCTGTCATTCATCTCATCTCCATCTTGAACCGGAGAGAACGATGGGCTTTTGAGCTTCAGGGAAACCATGACTAGCCTTTGGTGATGAAGATCTGCTGGCTGCCTGTCCGTCTATGATCTATGATGCAGCTGGAAGAAGCGCAGCCTCGCAGCCTCCTGGCCACCTAGACGAAGTCCGCCACCGTCCTGGTCTATCCCTGGGGGTGACTGGTGTATTGCTGCTCGCCATCGAACATCTAGTATCGGCTATAATGTTCAAGTACACGACGTGGGGTTCACGGGTACGGGCTGGGATGCATAGCTGGCAAAACTCCGCAGGTTCTGGGAGGACCGCACTCTTTCTTTGCCCACTAGCAGCTTACGCGGCGTCGCACAAGCAGCTACCTGTGACCCAAGATGAAGGACATCGTAGGCCCCATTGGGGCGTCTGTGCATTCTGCAACCAGCTGAGCTTGCTGAGCTGCAGCCAGCTGCCCCCGAGGATGTCCGTAGCGCTGTACAGGGCTGCTGGAAGTACACAGTTGTCAATGCTACCACTGTTGTACTACATGCCCTGGCGTAAATCTTACGGCAAGTTGAAAAAGAGAGAAGTTAGAGAGAGGGTGATATATATACGTATGATAAACCTCTTACCTCAGAAACATTTCTCTCTTCCATACCTTCTCTGTGTTACCACAGACGACGTGTCACTGATCTCATTTGTACTAAGACTGCAATACACGAGAGGTCCCTATTAGCTTCCACCGCCCTGAGTGGAATGCATAAAACAATAAACTGCTGGCCAAGATCGCAGGAATTCTTTTTATTCCATGATTACCGGTTTCGGCGAAACTAAAGCCGCCATCAGCGGATCTTAGGACACATACAGGTTACAACATCAAGGCAAACAATGGCGATATTAATAGTTGCCTATAACACGCAGGCCTTACAAAATTGTCGTAAGTAGCACATAGGCGTCCAAGAGAGTGACATTATAAACGTTAAGTGTCCCCATCACACTTGCGGTAGTCCCTAGCTTGCGTCTGTGTGTGATGGGGACACTTAACGTTTATAATGTCACTCTCTTAGACGCCTATGTGCTACTTACGACAATTTTGTAAGGCCTGCGTGTTATAGGCAACTATTAATATCACCAATGTTTGCCTTGATGTTGTAACCTGTATGTGTCCTAAGATCCGATGATGGATGCTTTAGTTTCGCCGAAATCGGTAATCATGGAATAAAAAAAATCCTGCGATCTTGGCTACCAGTTTATTGTTTTACAGGCATCTAGATCGCTCCCACATGAGCACAATGTGCTCCCTACAAAATGGAATGCATAAGTTCTCATAAATGTTCACCATAAATGTTCTATAGTTGTTTTCCCTTGCGCAGAAAACAGAACGTAGGTCGTGAATCCGCAATTCTGAGGCCGTAAGAAACACTTAGCGAGGAACTGTTGTTTTAGAAATAATTAAATTTCCAATCAGTTTGTTTATATGGGATGCCACTCGTTTTTTACTAGCAGAAACTGCACACCTACATTCCTTTTTAGTCACAAATGATTTCTATTCTTCAACAAATTAATGAACTGTATATTTCCGTTATTACTATCACACTGTTCTCAACTACACATCCAAATAACCATACATTGCTAATAAGGTCTTAACTAACACCGATAGCGGCTGACATAATGTCTGTCCTCCGGCACTGCCGAACGAGCTATGATCTTACAGCCGAACCACTTCGTCCGTTATCCGAAGATTACCGAAGTGCTTCATCTGCCTTTTCATTTTGCAAATTGTTTATTATTCTGCTGGTTACTAATACTTGTGAAGTAATGTAATGATACACACTATTGAGAGATGCGTTAATTTGAAATTCAAGTAAATACGCTGTTTAATTTTTCAAATATTAATAATAGAAGATTACCATTTTGGCATGCAACTTCCGAACGCAGCAGCCAACCGCGGAGAAGGACAACCATTCAGGCAGTCTTTCTCATGATACCCCTTTTGAGAAAACCATCTGTCATCCGTACCTCACACCAAATTACGTCATCTTGCCACAGCTGCCTTCTCAACTGCTCTAAGAAGAGCTTCTTGTACCTGAATATGATGGCTGTAAAGCCAGAAATATTACAATCGGACCTCTCCATCATCATTTCTCTCACCCATGCTGACACGTAACAACTTGGAATATTCCGGGTTCCTATAGCATAAACAACCTCTCCTGCTGCGGAACAAATTCAAATTACGTCGAATTATTCAGAATGGTGTCTATTGGTTCCACCCTGTATAGCAAAGTAAAACTTGCAGTCAGACTACACTCTAAAGGGGTGAGATAGCATTCAACCGCGTTGCAGCCCCGCAATGTCCTTACAGAAGGGTTGAATCGTTCCGGAGGTGTCAGCCGTGGGACAATTTGTCAAGAAGATCATCCTGTTGAACACTGCACAGCAGACTGTCGTATCACAGTGCTCCTAGGGAAGGGGTGCTTTCATTGACACCGATCATGCTATCTCATGAGGCTTTTAGTGTCAATCCTGAGTGGCGGTGTGTTTGAAATGTTTTCCTCGGTCACCCATAAGTAACCAGCGTATTTTCAACGCCAGACGTCGGGGTTCTGATCTCCATAGCACAGGTGTCACGAGAAGGGTTGAAATGTGATTCATGGGATGATGATGATCTTTGCATCTTGTGAAACGTGCACCAATGAGTTGGGCAGAACTGAGGCGAAATCTACCTTGCAGCTCACATGAACCGGGCTGTGGCTTTCTTTCTCATATTAAAATGAGAGACAGTTATGGAGTTTCAAAAAGTGATCCTTAATTGTTTCGGGAGTGTATTTTGATAAGATACCTCTAGTGATTCATACCATCTCACCAAATAAATCTAACTATTTACAAATATATGGCTGTGTTTCATACACTTACGACAATTTTTTTGTTCTTTTCCCAAATCCATATCTTCTTCTGAATGTATAGGGTGCACATAGTACAGATTTGCTCTTGATATGTCACATTTAATAGTTGACAATGAAATGTTTAAATGTGACCTGTCAAGTGGAGGCCCGTAACATGTGGACCTACTACTTACAGATGAAACAGTTTAAATCAATTTCCGAGAATCACTACAAATCTCTTAAGAAATTATCTAGAATTAATTAAGTTTCTCAGTATTATAGAGCATAGAAGATGCCTATCATGAATAGACGAAACGCCCTTGATAAACTCAAATAAAATATTCACTTGCAAAATATGGTATGTATGATAAAACACAAAAAAACTAACTGATTATTTCCGTATAAAAAACTTCTTTCTTTGAACATCTGGTCAAAATTTATATGAAAAGATGTATAATGGTTCAAATGGCTCTGAGCACTATGGGACTTAACTTCTGAGATCATCAGTCCCATAGAACTTAGAACTACTTAAACCTAACTAACCTAAGGACATCACACACACCCATGCCCGACGCAGGATTCGAACCTGCGACCGTAGCGGTCACGCGTTTCCAGACTGTAGCGCCTAGAACCACTCGGTCATCCCGGCCGGCGAACAGATGTATAATTTGCATGTGTTTAGGTGAAAATAAATATATCTTTATGGCGTTTAGCCCATGTCATTCGATATTCTTCTGAATTTCCGGTTTATCCCGATTTTCTTGATGATTTAAGATCCCACCTAATCCGGGTGATCTTGTTTGCACTGCACCTGTATTACGTGCGTTGTAAAGAAAGTCGGCGCTCATATCTGGTTTAGGGCCACAGCCTTTGTGAGCCGCGGAATTTTATTTCCTGCATCACTTCAGCAGAGAAATGGAAACGAAGATCGTGTACAAGAAACTGAACATCTGGCAGTCTAGCAATCCAAAAGGTTTTACCTCAAATAAGAGCGGCCGAGCAATCTGGGAGACTTACAGTTTTATTTTGTCACCTTAAAATGACATCCCTTTATTGAAACGATAGCACCTAAGCTTACATGCCAAGTGGCGAAAAACATACGTGCAAGGCTTTTGTTGGGGTGTCACCGCCAGACACCACACTTGCTAGGTGGCAGCTTTTAAATCGGCCGCGGTCCGTAGTATACGTCGGACCCGCGTGTCGCCACAATCAGTGATTGCAGACCGAGCGCTGCCACACGGCAGGTCTAGTCTAGAGAGACTCCCTAGCACTCGCCCCAGTTGTACAGCCGACTTTGCTAGCGATGGTTTACTGTCTACATACGCTCTCATTTGCAGAGACGACAGTTTAGCATAGCCGTCAGCTACGTCATTTGCTACGACCTAGCAACGCCCCATATTCAGTAATTGGAATGAATTCTGAACAGACAATACTGTGAATCATGTACCGTCAAGCGCTACGTTCATCATTAATGGATTACAGTTAAGTATCGAACTAATTATGTCCGCTTTCTGTATTCTAATTCCTTGTCATGTTCCAGACCTCAGGTCAGTATAGTTCTTCCCTCCTCACGCCATCCTGCGTGAGCTAAGACGCGTGCATTTTGGCCTCCTCTAGTAACACGGTGATGGCACTTCTGCCAACACAATATTTGTTATAGCCAATGAGCTCTGCATCGGCGAGAGGCAAGTGGTACGTACCCTGTAACGATCAGACCGACACTAGCACTTGATACAGTACAAGTAAGTGGTGGTGGTGGTGGTGGTGGTGCTGGTGGTTAGTGTTTAACGTCCCGTCGACAACGAGGTCATTAGAGACGGAGCGCAAGCTCGGGTTAGGGAAGGATTGGGAAGGAAATCGGCCGTGCCCTTTCAAAGGAACCATCCCGGCATTTGCCTGAAACGATTTAGGGAAATCACGGAAAACCTAAATCAGGATGGCCGGAGACGGGATTGAACCGTCGTCCTCCCGAATGCGAGTCCAGTGTGCTAACCACTGCGCCACCTCGCTCGGTACAAGTAAGTCCTCCGTCCATGTGCCACGTGTAAGTGTAGGATGACGTCAGCGCCGGCTATGAATAAATTGTTGGGCTGATTTACTACAACTGTTAAGATAGTTTATTAGCAGACACCAAGTGCAAACTACCCTTTTACCTCTTTCTTTTCTTTCTTCCTGTGGGATACACGGAAATCGTTCCTATGCAAATCAGTATCATTCATACGATTTTTGTGGAAGACTTAAGGATTCCAGAAAGACTGAAAGCGTACACTGAACGCTTGATTTAATTATGAGTCTGCTGGTGCTCTGTGCCGTTGGGAACCACGGAATAATGGGTGAGCAGCTCATTTAGCACATCAGAGGAGCATCGCTCCAGTCGCAAGATGTCTCGAGAAATGTGTAATAATGGTAGCGTTAATGGAACGGCGCTCTCGACTGGTCCGATAAAAGGCGCGTTAGTTAGTGTCCCACGTACCGTAGCCAGCGGGGACGAAGTGGCAGACAGTCTCCCAGCGCCTGAGACGGGACAGGGCAGTACAGGACAAGACAAGACAAGACGACGTTTCATTAGCAGCTCAGCGTCTTCAGCCGCGCGTAATGAGAGTTTGCCATTTAATGAGGACCGTCAGGCGCGAGAGGCGTAAGGAAGTGGTGGCGGTGGCGGTGGTGGGGGTGGGCAGTTGGGGGAGGAAGGGGGAACAGGGGAAGCGAGGGCGGCGATGGTCTTTCTGCCGCGTGGAATTGGAAAACTTGTCCTCCAGCTGTAAGGAGACGCCACCGAGCTGCAACACGGCCATCAGCGACCCAGGCTGCACTGACTTTTCTTAAGTTTATTGGCTTTTAGAAATTGTGTTTACAGTCACCTAATTACAGGAAATGTCATATTACAACGGACTTAGACAATTCAGGGGGTACATATTGTTTAAGTCGTACCCTGCTACGACGTAACATAGGATTAACGAAGGACTGACTCGACATAAGGTAAGATTTACATTCAGAGTATACGATAACAAGTAAACAAGACGAAAACAGAACACAGGATACACACTGGTAGCCTACTATCAAAATCCTACTATTAACACAATAAAAAATTATAAATCACTGTTGGTACACATTTGATAGAATACCAATTCAGTGCACATTAATGACTATATACCTAAGTTAAAAATGGTTCAAATGGCTCTGAGCACTATGGGACTTAACTTCTATGGTCATCAGTCCCCTAGAACTTTGAACTACTTAAACCTAACTAACCTAAGGACATCACACACATCCACGCCCGAGGTAGGATTCGAACCTACGACCGTAGCGGTCGCGCGGTTCCAGACTGTAGCGCCTAGAACCGCTCGGCCACCCAGGCCGGCTATACCTAAGTTAACAATAAAGTGTTCTTCTTACGTCCTGTGTTAAATGTTTTAAAAGTAGCGGATAGAGGATTGGATATTTGTGCACGGCTGTAAGTACCATGAAGGCAGAACAGAACAGGAGAACAGTTTACAAGCACTTGAATTGTGTACTACAGCCACATGTATAGTTACACCAGTATTCAGACACGTATGCATAGGTGATATATAGCGACATATATTTAAAAGCTGAGAGTTCCATATTCTGCAGAGTAGCATGTAGGGATATAGTTACTCAATTGAGCTTTGGTCTTCCCCTGGCATTCTAAGTACAAGGAGCATTAGACTACCAGCGCAGAGAGCTGTAAATTGAAGTTTGTGTGTGTGTGTGTGTGTGTGTGTGTGTGTGTGTGTGTATTCCCAAGGGACCAAACTGCTGAAGTCATCGGTCCCTAGACTTACACACTACTTAAACTAACTTACGCTAGGGACAACTAACACACCCATGCCCGAGGGAGGACTCGAACCTCCGGCGGGAGGGGCCGCGCAATTCGTGACATGGCGCCTCAAACCGCGCGGCCACTCCGGTAACTTGAAGTTTCCATTGTTGACGAACTCGTACAGTAGCTTATACGTTGCAATATCTCTGGATGCGAACAAGGTTTCGAGACTGCTTGGGAACTGATGACCAAGGTCCCAAAGGGTACTAGCAAGGACGTTTATATGGTGCATGTTCTGTAGACTTTTATAAATATGTGATTCCGTTCTTCTTCGTCTCCGCAAACACATAGAGGGATGGCGCTTATTGAGCCGATAGAGGTATTCGTTGAACTTCCGATGATTAAATTTCGGTCGTGCTATAATTGACATGAAGCTCCTAGATGTTTTCGACTTATTATACCGTGGTAGGATAATCGAATGTAGTCAAATTAAATCGGGTGATGCTGAGTGGATTAGATTAGGAAATGAGACACTTAAAGTAGTACAGGAGTTTTGCTATTTAGGGAGTAAAATAACTGATTATGGTCGAAGTAGAGAGGATATAAAATGTAGACTGGCAATGGCAAGGAAATCGTTTCTGAAGAAGAGAAATTTGTTAACATCGAGTATAGATTTAAGTGTCATGAAGTCGTTTCTGAAAGTATTTGTATGGAGTGTAGCCATGTATGGAAGTGAAACATGGACGATAACCAGTTTGGACAAGAAGAGAATAGAAGCTTTCGAAATGTGGTGCTACAGAAGAATGCCGAAGTTAAGGTGGGTAGATCACGTAACTAATGAGGAGGTATTGAATAGGATTGGGGAGAAGAGAAGTTTGTGGCACAACTTGACTAGAAGAAGGGATCGGTTGGTAGGACATGTTTTGAGGCATCAAGGGATCACAAATTTAGCATTGGAGGGCAGCGTGGAGGGTAAAAATCGTAGAGGGAGACCAAGAGATGAATACACTAAGCAGATTCAGAAGGATGTAGGTTGCAGTAGGTACTGGGAGATGAAGAAGATTGCACAGGATAGAGTAGCATGGAGAGCTGCATCAAACCAGTCTCAGGACTGAAGACCACAACAACAACATGCCGTGGTACTCTTGGAATCGTGGGATGAATTGCTGCACTAACTTGACGGCTCCACTCATCCTGAATGCTACGCCAACCGATACTAGACCCATAAATCAAAATCACCACTTGTGGAGGCATTTTAAATGCCGAGCAAGTACCAGAAAGTGTCATTCGAAGAGTGTGACAGATACCCTGCTGTGAGGAAGAGTACGAAAATATCAGTCACTTTATAAGTCGATTAACAAAAGTGTTATATTAGTCGTCCTCGCCTCCAGATATCTATATGCTTTCATTTGCTGGTAATTTTAGGAAGCGGACTACGGCGTGTTCAACTGATAACAGTTAACGGCGGATTACAGATTATACGATTTATTACTGAAATTATTATTCGTTTCGAACCAGTTCAACATACTCGGTTTTAGCAAATTCCAGCTAGTAAAAATACAACATTAATCGTTTCACACTGAAAATTTTACACTTAAGAAGGCGGTGTAATTCTTGGAAGAAATTCATTACTTCCAAACAGGCACGTCTCCTACAAGTGCATTTAGTGAATGCGGCTGTAGCTTAGCAATGCTGACTCTCTGTTGCTACCGAGCCACTACAAGGGCGAGCACGACCCAACACTCACATTTCAAAAAGCATTGTCAATTTCTTTTAACTGCTGGACGTGGCTAAACCAGTGGTAGCTGCGTCAATAAAACGCTCACTTTACAGCGAGGCTAAGCTATAAACTTAGAAAAATGTCACATATTTCGACGTGGAAAGATGTAGGGTACTCACAACGTATTGGAAGTAGGTATTAATGTGGAAACAATGAGACGTCAAGATACAACATCACCAACACAAGTCGTCGTAACGTAATGATAATGGACGCGAGCTCCGTGGTTCTGACACTGACATCATCAGTTGGTAAAGAGAAAGGGAGCTGCTACTTACCTTACCAAATAGCTACTGCTGCATCAGAGCTACGAAGAAACGATATGGAGGTATCGTTCGTATCGAACTAGGCGCATGTTGGTATTGTTGGGAACGAGAAAGCTGACGAATTGCCCTACCAAAAAACGCTACAAAGAATGGAAACAAGAGCGTTGCATTCGAAGAAGTGATCTAATTGTTGTACTTAGATACGTGGGCTGTTCAATAAAGAATGATCATAATTCCTTTTTGACAACATACCTTAACTCATCCTCATAATTTTGATGGGTCTTTTCAAAGTAGTCTCCCATGAATGCGATTTACTTGTCCCAGCGTTTCTGCCAGTCTTCAAACACATGCGGGAAACAATTTTTTGAGAGGTCTTTCAAAATCGCCCCAGCATCCTTCACCACTGCTTCTGATGATTGATAATGCCTCCCACGAAGGCGTTTCTTTATGTTAGGGAACAGAAAAGAGACACATGGGGCTAAATCAGGGCTGTAGGGAGGGTCAGGGATGCACTTCACGTTTATTTCTTCAAGATATTCAGCAATAACATTGGCAACATGTAGCCGCGCATTATTGTGGTGCAGCATCCAGCCTGATTCATGGAAATGTCTTTTACGCCTGATATGGACTTGCAATGTTTTCAGGACATCACTATAGTATTGTCCGGTTACCGATGTGTGTGCAGGTATAAAACATGCTGATAAACCATTCCTTGAATATCAATGAATGAGATGACCATAACTTTCCCAGCAGACGCAACCACTTTTGCTTTTTGGGGGGTTGGTGATGAAGGAGATTTCCACACTGAGCTTTGCTTTTTGCTCTCAGGATCAAAATTATGTAGCCAAGTTTCACCAGCAGTGATTACATTTAAAAGAAACATCGGATCTTCCTCTAGCACTAACTTTAACTGCATGCAGACCTGCACGCGAATGTGCTTTTGTTCGGGAATCAACAGTCTTGGGACCCATCGTGTCATGTGTAATTCTTTTGCCACCAACCTGTGGGTGGCACCCAACGAAATTTTCAGTGTTTCAGAAAGTGACCTTAAGGTAGTTCGTCGACCCTCTCTCGCAACGGCAGCAGCAGTGTTGATGTTTTCTTCCGTAGGAGCAGTAACTGGTGCAGCGGGTCCACCTTCCTTTGAAACTGATTGGCTCCCCTCTTTGAACATTTTAAACCCCATTTCTAGCTGTTGAAAGGTGGCTACACTGAGCCACAGCGCCAGAGATTGCGCTAGAGAGTATTGTTCCGCCGCCTCCACTGGCAGTGATTATTGAGAACTCGTAGTGGGCAGTGCTTTGGGAGAACTCGTGGTAGTCAGTGCTGAGATGTCGTAGTGAGGAGTGTTTGTTGAGATGAGCTAGTAGGCAGTGCTTGCTGAGATGTGATACTGAAAAGTTCTTGTTGAGATGTGATAGTAGCGAGTCGGTGTGGAGAGATTGTAATGTCTAGAGTGCCTTTCATCAATATAAATTAAGGTAACAAACTACTTTTCTTTTCTTTCTCATTATTTCAATGTCCTGAATAATGCGTCATTACAGGTTCAGTCAACAAAGCATCTGGCTTGTGTTCTTGTATTAGAGTGTAATTCTGGTTTTCTTGAGTAATTATGGTATTTCTATTTTCTTCAATTAATTCAGTATAAATGATATTTAAAATTTCTTGTGTTGTTGAAGAAGAACCGTACCAGATGCGTACGTTGAGTCATACTTCCACACACAGAACAGTTACACTTGTGCTTTGGTTTCGTAGGTTTTATAGTTGCTGGGGACTTAATTAATTAATTGTGTTAATGAAAATTTCCGTTTCATTCTTTGTTGTTGTTCTATGCAGTCAGATTGCGTAATAATACTAGTCAGGGCCAACCGTTACGAGACTTCGTAACCGAACAGACAGCTACTAAATCAAAAAATTAAAATTATTTGCATTTTCATTTAATTAAGCCCCCATGCACTGTGCTGTAGGGAAGAACAGACTCTCCACAGGACTCCTGTAACACTGTATAGGCCTCAGCTGAAGATTTGTTGAGATGGAAGCAGAATTTCAAAGCCGCATATTGTTCCTCGCGTGTTACCTCCAGTGCAGCGGTAGGCGATACTGAACACGTCTGACCCTGCCTGCCTCTCACAGGCGGGAACCAGGAGTCCCAACAACGAAACTACTATGGCGTGTTTGTTGCACATTAACCTAACAGAATATCACAAGATTAAATTTCATCACGAGAAATTAAGACCGTAAACAAATTATGATTATTCTTTATTGAACAGCCCTCGTATATGGCCAAAAGTGAACGAAAGAAAGCGTGGGATATCGAAGATCTGCATAAGGGTAACAAATCCACCTACATTTTCCATAGGTCCAATGATACGGTGAAAGGTGGGACAGGAAATGTTACTCTACTAGTATACAGAACAAGAGGCAGTTCATATAGACTTTTGCAGATGGAAATGCAACTGATACTCCTACCGTTAACAGCTCTATGGAATTCACGTCATACCATCACCACACTGCGACAGTGGAGATATTCAGGACGTGAAACACATATACTTTGGCTGCTCTACATACAGAAGAGAATCACACTGGAGACTTATGGAGATCATCCATTAAAATCAAGAAACCTTAACGGTACGAGAGTGGGAGGCCGCACCCGTGGCCTAGGGGTGTTAATCGAAACATCCTCGGTCCCGCGTTCGACCACCATCACCGCTTAGACTTTGAACAAAAACCAGCAGCATTGGCGGCCGAAGGCTTCCGCTAAGAAATGTTACCCTCATTCTGACAACCTTGTCAAAAATGGCAGAGGAGTGGACAGAAGTTCAGCGCACCCTCCTGTCCTTGTGGTGGGAAATTGCCGCTAAAGGCGGATGAATCAGTAAGGGTCAACGGCATGGGGATGCAGAAAGCAGTGGAACATAATGTGCACCCACAGGACACGTGGCCTGTAACTGAAAAAGTGTCAAATTGATCTCTCCTTTGGCAAAAGATTCAGCAATAGCCCTCCATTCGGATCTCCAGGAGAGGATTGCCGAGGGGGAGGTGGCCCTGAGAAAAAGATTGAATGACCAACGAAACGATAACTTTCTACCAGCCGGGGCGTGGAAAGTCAGAAGCTTGAACGTAGTATGGAAGCTATAAAATCTGGAAAGGGAAATGTAAAGGCTCAATCTAGATATAGCTGGAATCAGACGTGAAATGGAAGGACGACAAGGAATTCTGGTCAGCAGCAGGAAATAATATAAATGGAGTAGGATTTGTTATGAATAGGAAGTTAGGGCAGAGAGTAAGATACTGTGAACAGTTCAGGGATAGGGTTGTTCTCATCAGAATTGACAGCAAACCAACACCGACAAGATAATTTTGGCATACATGCGGACGTCGCAAGAAGAGGATGAAGAGATAGAGAAAGTATGTGAGGATGCTGAATGGTTAATTCAGTACGCAAAGGGAGATGAAAATCTAATAGTCCCGGAGGACTGAAATGCGGTTGTAGGGGAAGGAGTACAAGAAAGGTTTCTGGGAGAATATGGGCTTGGTACTGGAAGTGAGAAAGGAGAAGGACATATAGAAAAGTTAAAAGTACATTCGGTGAAATTAATAGCAAGGGTGGTAACATTAAGAGTGCAATGGGAATTCCACTGTTAAATGCAGAGAAGAGAGCGGATAGTTGGAAGTAAAACACTGAAGGCCTCTATGAGGGAAAGGCTTGTCTGGTGACGTGGTAGGAGAAGAAACAGGAGTCGATATAGAAGAGATAGAGGACCAGGTATTAGAATAATAATTTAAAAGAGCTTTGGAAGACTTTCGATCGAATTAGACACGAGGGACAGAGGATCAGAATTTCTAAAATCATTGGCGGAAATGGCAACAAAACTACTATACCCGTTGGTATGAGTCTGGCGATATACCATTTCACTTTCGGAAAAATATCATCCACACAATTCCGAAGGCCGCAAGAGCCGACAAGTGTGAGAATTATTGCACAATGAGCTTAACAGCTCATGCATCCTAATTGCTTACAAGAATAATATAGAGAAGATTGGAAAAGAAGATTTTGTTTTGTTATTGTTTTTGTTTTTGTTTTTACGGCACAAAAACAAGTAGAGTCATAGGCGCCGATGTCATAATCGTAGCCGGCCGAAGTGGCCGTGCGGTTAAAGGCGCTGCAGTCTGGAACCGCAAGGCCGCTACGGTCGCAGGTTCGAATCCTGCCTCGGGCATGGATGTTTGTGATGTCCTTAGGTTAGTTAGGTTTAACTAGTTCTAAGTTCTAGGGGACTAATGACCTCAGCAGTTGAGTCCCATAGTGCTCAGAGCCATTTGAACCATTTTTCATAATCGTAGAACACGAAGAAAAAAAATGGAGTTAAAAACGACTACATGTTAAGCACAATCGACGGAAAGAAAGCTAAAAACATGGTCTTGGAGAAAGGTCCATAAAATACGCCATGAGAAACTGAGGTCCTGAATTAAAGATTAAACGTTCATCGCCATACTGATACGACGGATAAAAACTAAAATGCGGTCGACAGCTCGAGCGTCATTCGCTAAAACGGCTGATGACATAAACGAGAACGTAAGTGGTTAAAAAAATTGCATTCCGTCAGGAAATAGCGAACCGTCAAAGATTGAGGTGAACGTGTGTTATATGACGATTAGTTTGTTTTTAGGAAAGATAAAGGCACCAGAAAGGCAATTCTGAAGGTAAAGGCACCAGAGAGGCAGTTCTGACGTTGTGGCTTATAATGGAAGCAAGATTAAAGAAAAATCAAGTCGCGTTCAAAGGATCTGTCGACTTGGAAAAACCGTTCGACAATGTAAAACGAGGCAAGATGTTTGAAATGCTCGAAAAAATAGGGTTAAGCTATAAGGAATGACAGGCAGTATACAATATGTGCAACAACCAAGAGAGAATAATAAGAGTAGGATATGAAGAGCGAAGTGCTTCGCATTAAAAAGGGTATAAGACAGGGATGTAGTCTTTCGCCGTTCGCCCCTACTGGGCAGTGTATACATCGAAGAAGCAATGGAGGAAATAATAAACGAGGTTCAAGAGTCGGATTAAAATTCAAGGTGACAGGATACCAATGATACAATTCGCTAACAACATCGCTACCCTCAGTGAAAGTGAGTAAGAATTTCAGGAGCTGCTGAGTGGAATGAACAGTGTAATGAATTCAGAATAAGGACTGAGAGTAAATCGAAGAAATACGAAAGTAATAGGGAGAAGCAGAAATGACATCAGCGAGGAACTTACTGTATCAGGAGTGGAGATCACTAGTAGATGAAATTAAAGGATTCTACTACCTATGCAGCAATATAAAACATGGCGGTCGGAGCAAGGAGGACATCGAAAGTAAACTAGCACTGGCAAAAAAGGCAGTCCTGGCCAAGGGGAGTCTACTAGTATCAAACATTAGCCTTCATTTGAGGGGGAAATTTCTGAGAATGTACGTTTGGAGCACAGCGTTGAATCGCTGTGAAATATGGTGAGAAAACCAGAAAAGATTAGAATCTAAGCATTTAAGATGTCGTGTTACAGGAGAATGTTGAAAATTAAGTAGACCGATAAGGAAGGAAGTTCTCTGCAGAATCGGCGAGGAAAGATATATATGGAAAACACTAACAAAAGAAGGGACAGGATGATAGGACTTGTGCTAAGACATAAAGGAATAAATTGTATGGAATTTGAGGGAGCTGTAGAAGGTAAAAACTATAGAGGAAAACGTAGACTGGATTACACAAAGCAAATAATTGAGAACGTAGGTGGCGAGCGTTACTCTGGGATGAAGGGATTGGCACAGCATAGGAATTCGTGGAGGGGAGCAGCAAACCAGTCAGAATGGTGATGAATCACAGGAACGAAAAAGGAAGTATGGCTTAATAATGACCCCTTGATTTCTTGAATATGCAACTCTCAACATTATACTCTACTCGTCCCGTCTCTAGTGTGTATACTGCGCTGTGGGTGCTTCCTATGTGGATGATCTGTAGCCGTCGAGGTGCCATACTGACGCAAAGAAGGCGTCCCAAAGAAGCTGGTGAATTTTATTCGTCGGCGGCCGTGAATAGCTGGTCGGCACACAATTGTCCCACGCCAGACCCATGTCCTTTGGTCATCGCCCGGTGTGCCAGCCTGACGCACATAGGTCGAGGTCGCCACTTGGTGGGACTGATGCCTGACCAGGAACAATCTCTTAGCAACTTGTAGTCCAGCAGCCTGCTGATGACGTTGCTAAACGAAATTAAGCTCTTCGGCTCCACATTGGTTCCATGTCCGCCGTGGAGACGGTCACGGCGTTGGCTATAGTCGTAAGTCTTCGAACCAATCATGGTACAAATTCCAGAGCTGCTAAGTGATGAGATGCGAGTATTTGGAGTTGCTCTGGCCATCTGTTTTATGACAGCAGCCTGCATCCAGCCACGTAGGTTACTGGAAGGGCATCTTTGTGCCACAGGGTGTGGGGACTTAGCTCACGCTACACCATACTGTGGCACTGCAACGTGCAGTGACAGTGAACAGGTTTTCGTACGCAGCTCATCTGTGCACACCTCGACGCGTTGTGAAGTCTGGTCTGTGGTTGTTGTCGCAACAAAGTAATCGAAATTTTAATGACCATCAGTATAAGTACGAGTTGCCAAAACAATAATAAATTTTTATGATTTAATAAACCTTGTCATCACGTAATAATATGAACTATAGAGAGAATTATAAAAGTAAATCTGCTTTAGTAAAGAAAGAAATACGAAAAATTAAAAGGGCAATTTGGGACCGATATTTGAGTGAAATAGAATATGATATTCATGGAAGACAAAACATAGCATACAATATTACGAAGCACTTGAACAAAGAAAAACGAGAAACTTCACAATTAAATCTAACGACCGAGAAAGGATGGTTAGGATACTCCAAACGTCTGTGGACTGATAATGAAGATGAACCAGGAATAAACACCAATACCACTGACTCTGTAAATCTAATGGCAATGGAAGAGCTAGAAAATGTGATCAAAGAAACAAAGAGCAAGAAGTCACCCAGTACTGATATATAGACATGGGGCTGATGAAATACGCATCTCATCAACCAAAGCATAAACCCTTAAATTTTATGAATGTTTGCTCTCTGAGTGGACATGTGCCAGACGAATGGACTGAAGCTTTGTTATGCCCTGTTTAGAAGAGAGGCGATAAATCACAATAAGTATCCTAGATTCTTGCTACAAAGTGTATGCTAAAGCTATAAACAAGGGTGAAAGCGCGTATGTTAGAGGTACAGCATGGTTGTAGAACAGGCTGGTCATGTTCTGGTTGTCTTTTCACTTTGACTCATATAACTGAGAAAAGAACGGAACTTCGATTGCCAGCTTACTATGTTTTTATGGACCATGAAAAAGCGTTTTACAAGGTAGAGAATGAAATGCTGTGGCAGTCATGTAAGGAATCGGGAGATCCAGCACATCTGATTACGGCAGTTCAATCATTATACAAAAATAATGAAATAAGATTGCGTTCTGTGAGGAATGGGACGGATTCTGCCAACATCAATTAAGGGTCATTGACGATATCATTCGTGAATGACTGATTTTATTAAATGTGTTTAAGAAGTGATAATTTTAATTTTATGATGATAATGTTTGCTGATGATCAGATTATTAAAGAAGAATATGAAGAAAAGGTTCAAATTTCAGCACATGAATTAAGTCAAATTACCGCTGAATACAGAACGAGAATATCGGAAGAGAGAAGTGATAGCATTTTAAGAATTTGAATCCATAAGCGCCAAATTCTTTTAGATGGACAAATAATTGAACAAGTAAGAGGTGTTTAGGGTGCAGTTTTAAATTTACCAAATCAGATGACGGAGAGCTAAAATTTGCCGCACTCAGACATTACTGCAGAAATATACAATGTAAACATAGAAAAATAACTTACTGAAAGAAATATTAATTATGCAAAGTAATAGTGTTACCTTTGCTGCTGCGTGGCAGAGAATGTTGGACACTAACATCTGCATCTACATCTAACTCCGGAAGCCACCTAGTGGTGTGTGGCGGAGGCTACTTTTTGTACCACTAACTGAGCCCTCCAAACGTGTTCCATTCGCGAATAGCGAGTGGGAAGAATGATTGTCGGTAAGCCCCTGTATTGGCACTAATTTCTCGAATGTTCTCCTCGTGGTCACTACGCGAGACGTATGTAAGGGGAAGTAATACGTTGTCCGACTCTTCCCGGGAGGTGCTCTCTCGAAATTTCAATTGTAAATCTCTCGGTGGTGCACAACACCTCTCTTGTAACGTCTACCAATGGAGTTCGTTGAGTATCTCCGTAACGCTCTCGTACCAACTAAACGACCCCGTGACGAAACTTGCCTCTCTTCGTTGGATCTTTTCTACCTCTGCTATCAGTCCTATCTGGTAGATACTCCAGATATATGATCACTACTCAAGAATGGGTGGCCTTATAAGTCACTTCCTTCGTGGACGAGTTAGCTTTGCTTTCCTGATCAGTTACGATTAATCGAATCACCAGAGACGAAGTTCCACCGCTTTGTGGCGGGATATTCATTGTTGGACCATAAAATAAATGCCTAGATAAGAACTAAATGTGAAACTGTTGCGAATATAACTGAAAAATGCCGGCTGGAGTGACCATGAAACTTTCCTGGCAGATTAAAGCTGAGTGCCGGACCGGGACTCGAACTCTGGAGCTTTGCCTTTCGCGGGCAAGTACTCTACCATCATTTTTAAAATTCTTTATTGATCTCGTTTTGTTCTATATTCTTCGTTGTATTTGTTCAGGGCGTACGTCCCACGACACCAGTTCAGCTTGCAATGCGAACATTTTAGGTTAGGCTTTACCGTGACTGTTATTGACATTAAATGAAACAACAAGTTTAGTGTTACCAGTCACTGTTTATTTATCTCCACGACGCGTTTGAAAGGTTCAAACCTCCATCAGCAGGCGAATTTACATTTGTTAATGTAACATATTAACAAATGTAAATACACCTAGTGATGGAGGTTTAAACCTTTCAAACGCGGTCGGCCGAGGTGGCCGAGCGGTTCTAGGCACTACAGTCTGGAACCGCGCGACCGCTACGGGCATGGATGTGTGTGACGTCCTTAGGTTGGTTAGGCTTAAGTAGTTCCGTAGTTCCACGTTCTAGGGGACTGAGGACATCCGAAGTTAAGTCCCATGGTGCTCAGAGCCTTTTTTTTTTTTTTTTTTTTGAAACGCGTCACGGAGATAAATAAAAAGTGACTGATAACAGTAAACTTGTTGTTTCATTTAATTAACTCCAGTTTAGGTTCTTCGTTGAACCGTTCACTCAGTTTTTTTCATTACAGAGGGTACTTAACCCTCTGACCGAATACGCTGGGCTACCGTGCCGGCGAACCATCTGACCTACCCGAGCGCGACTCATCATCCGCCCTCACAGCTTTACTTCCGCCAGTACCTCGTCTCCTAACTTCCAAACTTCCAGACTCCAACTCCTGCGAGGAGAACTTCTCTGAAGTGTGGAAGGAAGGAGACGAGGTACTGGCGGAAGCCAAGCTATGCGGACGGGTAGTGAGTCGTGCTTGGGTAGCTCAGTCGGTAGAGCACTTGCCCGCGAAAGGCAAAGTTTCCGAGTTCGAGTCTCGGTCCGGCACACAGTTTTCATCTGCCAGCCATATCAGCGCACACTCAGGTGCAGAGTAAATATTTCATTCTGGAGAGTCCATGCCCAACGTATGTCCAACGACAGAATAACTAAGGCGGCAATGCAGTATAACTCAACTGGAAAGAGGAACGTTGGACGTCCGTTAAAGAGGTGAACAGATCTCAGGCGGAACCGGCCAAAAGAGCTAATCCTCGAAGGCGGTGATATGGGTCGTTTAGTAAACTGCAGTAGTTCTGTGGTGTTTCGCTTACACAGGCGGCAGCCCCACACCTGGTAGCGGACTAGGTGGGACTGTTGGACCTTTGTCGCCTGCCAGTGTTCGCTCGCTCAGCCTTCCTCCTCGAAGTTCTCTCGCTCAGAGCAGCTCCCTCGTTCGCTACCCTCGCTGTACAAAGGGTGTCACCCAAAATTAATTACCGCCCAGCTGCCACCGGATCTTAGGCCACGCGCGTCATTTAAAATTAATCACGCTTTGAAGCGCCGTCCGTATCGGCAGACGGCCTTAGTAGGGCCGTCGTAAATAACAGCGGGCGTAAAACGCAGCTCGCTTCCGGGACGGGAAAGTTTAAATTCCGGCGCTCAGGTCTGCCCAAATGTTACGGGGGAGGAGTTTCCTCCACAGCAACTGCTGTCCTGCCAGGGAACTTCCGTTATAAAAGGAGCCGCGCTAAACGCAAATTCCTAAACAGCAAACCGCAGCTCGAACGCCAACTCTCAGTGCGGTAAGAGGTATTTCATTTTACGAGTGGCGCTCAGTAAGTAATGCAGCACATTTTTTCCTGGGAGCAGGTTGGTTTTATTCAGGATTCCAATATACCACGTTATTCCTCATACTTTTAGCTATGAAACACTACTTTTCAACATACACCAAGACTACGAAAGTCATGGGGTAGGGGCATGCACGTGTTCATACAACGGCAGTATCACGTCACAATGTATAAAACGGCAGTGCATTGACGGACTTGTCATATGTGCTCAGCTGATTCTTGTAGAAAGATTTCCTACGTGATTACGGCCGCACGACGTGTATTAACATTTTCAACGCAGAATGGTATTTGGGGCTAGACGCATGGGATATTCCATTTCAAAAATCGTTAGAGAATTAATTATTCCAAGAACCACAGTGTCAAGAGTATGCCGAGAATACCAAATTTCAGGCGTTACTGTCTGGCGCAGTTGTTAGATCGGTTACTGCCGCTACAATGGCAAGTTATCAAGATTTAAGTGAGTTTGAACGTGGTCTTATAGTGGGAGCACGAGCGATGAGACACAGCATCTTTGAAGCAGCGATGAATTGGGGTTTTCCCCTACGACCATTTCATGAGAGCACCGTGAATATCAAGAATCCAGTAAAACATCAAATCTCCGACATCGCTGTGGGCGAAAAAAGATCCTGCAAGGACGGGACCAACGACGACTGAAGAGAATCGTTCAACGTGACCGAAGTACAACCCTTCCGCAAATTTCTACGCATGCTGAGCCATCAACAAGGGTCAGCGTACGAACAGTTCAACGGATCACCTTCGATATGGGCTTTCGTGTACCCATGAAGACTGCACGACACAAAGCTTTACGCCTCACCAGGGCCCGTCAACACCGACATTGGACTGTTGATGAATGGAAACGTGTTGCCTGGTCGTATGAGTCTCGTTTCAAATTATATCGAGTGGATGGACGTACAGGTATGGAGACAACTTCAAGAATCCATGGACCCTGCATGTTAGCAGGGGACTATTCAAGCAGGTGAAGGCTCTGTAATGGTGAGGAGTGTGTGCATTTGGAGTGATATAGGACACCTGATATGTCAGGATACGATTCTCACAGGTGAAACGTACGTAAGCACGCTGTCTGATCACCTGCTTCCATTCATGTCCATTGTGCATTCCGTCGGACTGGGCATTTCCAGCATGACAATGTCACCCCCACACGGTCAGAATTTGTAGAGAGTGACTGCAGGAACGCTCTTCCGAGTCTAAATACTTCGGCTGGCCACCAACCTCCCCAGACATGAACACTATTGAGCATGTCTGGGATGCCTTGCACATGCTTTTCAGAAGAAATCTCCGTCCCCTAGTACTCTTACGGACTTATGGACAGCCCTGTAGGATTCATAGTGTAAGTTCCCTCCAGCACTGCTTCAGATATTAGGCGAGTGCATGCCACGTCGTGTTGCGGCACTTCTGCGTGCTCGTGGGGGCCCTACACGATATTAGGCAGGTGTACCAGTTTCTTTCGCTCTTCAGTGGATATTTTGTTGTAAGGAATGTGCTACAGAACCAAGCACTCTAGTGAATAAGGTAATAACCACAATAGACATGAAATGTTTTTATGCCTAATGTTCATTCTGATCAGCTTTTTGATTAAACTTTCCACTGCTGATCGAATTCTTTTGCAAATGCGAAGAGGGTAATGGGGAAGGTTAATAAAAGAGAGTGGAGATTACATTTAGATATTTAGTTGAAAAATTATTTGGTTAGCAAAATGTTGGCCATAGTTGCGTAAACTGTATCCCCTTTAGTGGCTTAAACCAGACTCCTACTAAAAATGACTAAAGCTACTGATGCGATTCAGAGAAAGAAAATGGTTTTGGAAGAAAGTGAGTAAACAGTGAAAGGTTCCAAAAGCAACACTTTTGATGCTGTCCGGCACGAAGTACGGTACGCCACAGGAAGCAGCAAAAACAATATAAGAAGACAATTTTGCGTAAAGATCTTGAAGAAGAACTATTTTAGTATTGTCTTGCTTCGGAAGCTTCTTTCTTTGAGCTTAATCGTTATGACTTATGAAGAATAGCCAGAGAGAAATAACATTGAGCAACCTTTCAAAGACGAAAAAATTATTAGACGGTTTCTTAAATGCCACATAACCCAACTGTCGGAAACAAATCCGGCAGCAGGGTTGCTGGGTTCAGCCAAGGAAATGCAGGGAAATTCTGTAACCATCTGGAAGATGTTTTGTTGTACCTACTTTGAAATTATATTATTTTTTCTCTAATTTAATATCTTTGTTCAAATTAGTCTGAAGCTGTTTTGCTTATTTTTGGGAGGTTCCAGTTTTGACAAGTATCGGGTTTTTTTAAATAACTTTTTCCGTAATAACTTTTAATGATGAAACTGAAATTTAAATAATGCATATATTTATGTTTTTAATTATAATGTATTAGTATTGTCTGCTTTTTAAAAAATCTGATAATATTGGCGTCCGGTTATGAGTAATTTCCTCATTCTTTATCTAGTGAAGTACTAACTCGCGAATGAAAACTCCTCTCTGTAATCAGCAGCATCTCTGTAACCGATAAAAACTGGACAGCTGTTATATGGACTGTTTCATTCGAAGTAGTCTATACAATCACATCCTAAAATATTTGCTATTCCTCCAGGAAAAACCTTGTATAGGTCCATATTTTAAAAAATGTAGATGGTGTCGTAAATTGGATTCCATAAACATTAAAAAAAAAGTGAATTCCCCGCACAGTTCGCTATAACTCAGCGATAACCGCAACTCGATACATCCACGCATGGCAGCGTTGGTTCAGTGTTGGCCGCCTCGCCATGCGTAGTGCTGCAGAGTTCATTTCTGAAGAAGGAAGAAAATAGAAAAAAGGGAAATGGCCTCAAGGCAGATGACTTGGAAATAGATTGGGAAGAATTAGTCCCGCAGAAGGTTTCTGACGGAACATTTTCCTTCATTGCGCAAGATAGCAGATTCAGTAACGTACAGTCGCCTACTACGCCCGAAGCGGAAGGAGTTGTTATCCCCGGAGAGGCACAAGCCGCTCCGAGTAACTCTTGGTTTGTGCTGTAAGTGATCCGCTGCGCCGCGAGCGCAGCTTTCCAAAGCTATCGCCGACCTACGAGATGGGCCCTTATGCGATCTTAACGTTCCGCCTTGTGAGCGGTATTTGACTTGCATTCTGCTGCGGAAGATGATAACCACTCACCGTAGCCGAGCTGAAACCCCGTTCGTCTGCTACCAAAGCAATTTGTAGGGATAAGATAATATAACGTACTCATCTGCTAAGCATCCATAAAAGCCTGAGCCACGACCAGCCATATACTCAGCATGGCACTGGATGTCGTACCAATATTGGCGACTTTGCGGGCTACAAGTTGATCGAAACATCGCACTCATTGAGGCGTAAGCATGAGTGCGTACGTATTTTATTTCATCACCTCGCACACATTGCTTATAACGCTGAAACGTTTGGGTATCCAGTCGAAAATAAACCTGAGTGAAGGGTGCAGTACGTCTTTGAACTGAGTTATGGTAAGACCCTGTATAAGAGTGTTGCCAAACACAATGACGACTGCCCACCACGACGCTGGATGCCACCTGGTGGCGCTGCAGCCACGTGAGGCGTTAACAAAATTATCTAGCGGAGCAGACAGGAACGGGGGATCACCCTGGCGAAGTTGTGGGCTGCAAATGGGGAAATCCGTTGAGATAACCGACATTTAAAAAGGGCAGATTATTATTACGCGGAGCCCGCGAACGCGTATCTCGAAAACGGCGAAGCTGATTGAATGTTCACGTGCTACTGTCGCGAGCACCGAGGGAAAGAGGTAGAAGGACAGTAACTACTACCAGACGCTAAATGGTTGGACTCTTCACAGAACACAGGACGGCTTGACTGCTCTGCAAAAAAGGATAGATGGTGATCTGTGACATCTCTGCCGAAAGAGCACAGTGCTGGTGCACGCACAAGTGTTTCAGGGCAACGCTGGTGGACGCGCAAGTATTTCAGGGCACACTGTTCATCGTACACTGCTGGACATGTATCTCCGCCGCTGACCACTTCTACGTGTTCAGATGTTGACCCAACGACATCGTCAATTAAGACTGCAGTGTGCACGGGACCATCGGAACTCGATGTCGATCAGTGGAAACGTGTCGGCTCTTCGGATGAATGACATTTTTGCTACACTAGGTCGATGCTCGTCTCCACTAATGTCGTCATCGAGGTGAAAGGCGTCACGAAGCTTGCAGCGCGCCACGTGGGAGCAACATTACGCTATGGGAGACACTCTCCTGCGGTTGCATAGTAACAAAGACATGTGACAGCTGCGAACCAACGGCATCCCTTCATGCTTGATTCCTCACGCGACGGCGACGTCATCTTTCAGCAGTGTAATTGTCGATGTCTCGGAGCCGAAACCGTGCTACATTCATTTGAGGAGCATTATAGTGAACTCACACTGATGTCTCGGCGACCAAAGTCGCCCATTGTAAATCCTATGGAACCCAACTGGGTCACCGCGTACGCAAACCAGCAGCCCGTCATCTGCGCGAGATACATTTGTGCATAGACATCTAATGCCACACACCTCCACAAACGTACCAACAAATTGTCGGATACCTCGTATGCAGAATCAGGGATCTTTTTCGTTCTAAATACGGAAAAACAAGCTATTAAGCAGCTAACCATAATGTTTTGGCTCATCAGTGTGTCTGAACAGTGCTTAGTTGATGACAAATATTATCATGAAAAACACATTACAAAGATTCAGAACTATGGGTGATCGAAAATATCTCTGCCAGCCGTGGTGGCCGAGCGGTTCTAGGCGCTTCAGTCCGGAACCGCGCTACTGCTACGGTCGCAGGTTCGAATCCTGCCCCGGGCATGGATGTGTGTGATGTCCTTAGGTTACTTAAGTTTAAGTAGTTCTAAGTTCTAGGGGACTGATGACCTCAGCAGTTAAGTCCCATAGTGCTCAGAGCCATTTGAACCATTTTTTGAAAATATCTCTTGTTGATTAATAAACAAATTTACTCTCATACTACTCAAGCGAGTTCAATGCTCGTGATCTTCTCTAAATATAAAATAACTGGCCGTTTGTTTAGCTATTTTGCACACAGTCACAATGAGAATTACAACTTAGGTGTGTAGCAAGTTATATTTGTTAGTTGACTGTCACTTAACCATGCGGAAAGTTGTAGGATGCTCATGAGATTTCGAAACCTAAATCAAGACTGACAAGGAAATCCTTCAGCGCGAGATCGCGAAAGGCCAGTGATGTTTACAGCATTCAACGCCCTACATATTCTCTGCCATGCAACCACAATATTGGCTGCTAATGGCAACATGGGCGGGACTGGAGATGTCCAATGGTGAGCACAGCATGAGGCTACGGAGTGTAGTTGACCGGCTTAGTCGATTAGTAACTCACAACAGTGCTACAGTGCTAGTAGTGTTGATACAAAGCAGAGTAATGGTGACGATAAACAAAGCAATCGCTATACAGGGTGCCCAGAAAGTAAGTATCCATTTTGCGGGAAACGTACATGTGGATTATTTCTGTTACAGGTACCACGCAGAGACATCACAATGTTAACAATTGCCGAGATAATCACAATTCTGGAACGTCGTTTACTCGGCGAAACCTATGCTGAGGTTCAGAGGCTGAGAAAGTATCACAAGAATGCCCCTACAAGACTCGCTATTCGGAAGCTCGTCAACAAATTCCGGCGTAGAGGATCTGTAGCAGATGAGAGACACGCTGGGCGACCACCAGTCAGCCTGTACAGAGTGAGGGAAGCTAAAAAGTCCAATGGTATCTACCCGCCGGTTGAGTCGTGAACTATCCATGTCCAAATCCGCAGTGTGAAAAGTGCTTCACTACTCCCTTAAAAAGAAGGCATGTCATATCCAGGTGCTTCACCAGCTAGAGGATGAGGACCATGCGGCACGAGCAGCCGTGTTGGAGGCTGTAGCCGAGCAGGACGTGATCAATCATGTTACGTTCAGCGACGAGGCGACATTTCAAGTCTGCGGCATCGTCTACAAACACAATCGCCGGATCTGGGCAGAGGAGCAACCCCGTGAATGCACTGAGTGGCAAAGGGCCTCTCCAAAAGTCAATCTGTGGCTTGGTCTCATGAAAGATAAGATCTATGGGACGTTTATGTTTGCTGAAAACACAATTACCGGAGCACCCTACCTGGACATGCTGCAGTTGTTCTTGGAGCCACAGTTGCAACAGGATGGTATCCTTGCCTCTGTCATGTATCAACAAGATGGGGCACCACCCCACTATGCAAACACTGTCCGGGACTACCTGAACGAGACCTTTCCTTACATGTGGATAGGAAGAGCTGCAGGTCGCACGTGCGCTGCTCGCTCCCCCGACCTCACTCCCCTGGACTTTTTTGCGTGGGGTTTCATCAAGAGCCGAGTTTATGCTACCAGAGTGCCACATCTGAATGAACTGAAACGGCGAATACGACATGCATGCTTGCTAATAACTCATCAAATATTACAGCGCATGTTCCACGTAAAATGGTTCAAATGGCTCTGAGCACTATGGGACTTAATTTCTGAGATCATCAGTCCCCTAGAACTTAGAACTACTTAAACCTAACTAACCTAAGGACATCACACACATCCATGCCCGAGGCAGAATTAGAACCTGCGACCGTAGCGGTCTCGCGGTTCCAGACAGTAGCGCCTAGAACCGCACGGCCAAACCGGCCGGCTTGTTCCAAGTAAGGCGATGGGAACAGTGTGCTGAAAATGAAGGTTGACATGACATGTGGAGTAATCGGGTGTACTGCCGGATGTTTGTGTCGCTCTGGCACAATATTTCGGCCGCGTAACTCATTGCCTTCTTCAGGTGCTACCTGAGACTGCTTGTCCAGTATTTATGCCCAGAGGGCGCTGGGTGTTCTCTTTGCCGTCCGCGCCCGCCTGGCGCTGCTTGTAAGGTGTCTCTTCCCCGGTGTTCCCTCTGACGTCCGCGCCCGACTTGCGCGCCATCTGGCAGCTCTCTGAGGCATGTCCTGTGTCGGGCGTTCCGTTCGCGGTCCGCGCCCACCAGGTGCTGCTCCAGCGGTAGAGTCCGGCTCTGGAGCTTATCAGGGCTCAACGAAATGAACCAACAAACTCCTCAAGAAGTAGTAACATTGCAGGGGTAGCGCCAGGCGGATGCGGACCGCGAATGCAACTCCCGACGCAGGACTGGCCTCTGACAGCCGCCACGACCGCAGATGATGGACGAGCCGAGCACGGACGCCGTTGGAGACCAATTCGGGCGCGGACGTCCGAGGGAGCACCGGGGAAGAAACAACACCTTACAAGCAGCGCCAGGCGGGCGCGGACCGCGAATGCAACTTCCGACGCAGGACGGGCCTTTGACAGCCGCCACGACCGCAGATGATGGACGAGCCGAGCACGGACGCCGTTGGAGACCAAGTCGGGCGCGGACGTCCGAGGGAGCACCGGGGAAGAAACAACACCTTACAAGCAGCGCCAGGCGGGCGCGGACCGCGAATGCAACTCCCGACGCAGGACTGGCCTCTGACTGCCGCCACGACCGCAGATGATGGACGAGCCGAGCACGGACGCCGTTGGAGACCAAGTCGGGCGCGGACGTACGAGGGAGCACCGGGGAAGAAGCAACACCTTACAAGCAGCGCCAGGCGGGCGCGGCTCAATGGCATTCGTCATCATGTGATACAGCTTCCACCACTGGCAACGCTGGAGGTCACTGGTGTCGTCGTTCACACCTCGGCGGGCGCCATCACGTTCGTCGCTGCCTATCGGCCACCGTCTCGTCCCCTGGACCCTGCTGACATCGATGCTCTGCTCTCCTTGAGGGGGCAGGTGTTCGTCGCCGGGGACTTCAATAGTAAACATGTCTCCTGGAACTCCAGGATTACCAATGCCGCTCGCCGCTGCCTGCTCCGGGTAGCGGAACGTCACCATGCGCTTGTGGTGGGGCCGTACGACCCGACAATCTTCCCTGCCCTTGGCCTTCCAGATATCATCGACATCGCGGTCGTCAAGGGCATCACTCATCAGATCACTGCCACGACGAGGACGGCTCTGTCTTCGGATCATGTCCCTGTGGTTTTTGATATCGACCTGGACGCCCTCCAACAGCCCAGGCGAGGTATCTCCCTCGCCGGCATCGTCTGGGACAGGTTTCAAGTGGCCGTGACGCACTCACTCGCCGCCGCGCCGCCCCCTGCGGAAGCTGGAGCGGACGAAGCACTTTTGCATTTCGCGGCAACCACGATCGACGCTGCCACTATAGCGACGCCGCCCCGACCTCGCCCTCCGCCTGACTACTCCCGACAGCTGCCGCCGGACATCCTTGCGGCCATCACTGAGAAGTGGCAGCGGACAAGAAATGCCAACACCAAGCGCCTTCTCAACAGGATGCGTCGGGACATCCGGCCCGCCATTGACAACCATCGCAATCGCGACTGGAATAACAAGGTCGCCACCCTTTGTCTTGAAGACGGCACAGCCTGGCAGACGACGAAGCGTTTCCTACGCCGCACGCAACGTATCCCTCCGCTGCTGGTCCATGGTGAGGCTGTCTGCGAACCAGCTGCGAAGGCTGATGCACTCGCAGACGAGGCTGCGTTTACGCTGATCGACGACCCGACTGACGCTGTCCATGACGACCTGGTTGCTGACCGGCTCCCACGCTACTTGGAGGCACGCGACGACGATGCCGTCATTGAAGAGACAACGGCGGAGGAGGTGTCGTCCATCCTGCGTGCCCTGAACCCCAGGAAAGCTGCGGGCCCAGACGAAGTTTCCAACGCTCTACTCCAGAAGTTGCCGCCCGTGGCTGTCACTCATCTTGCCGACGTCTTTAATGTCATCCTCCGGTCCTGCAGTTTTCCTCAGTCCTGGAAGCATGCAGAAATCGTGGCGATTCCGAAGATGGGGAAGGATCTGCGGCAGCCCGTGAACTACAGACCTATTAGTTTACTGCCGGCCGTCTCCAAGGTCTTTGAAATTGTGTACATCAGGCGGCTGCAGCGCCACGTCGACGAGGAAGGCCTCCTGCCCGAAGAGCAGTTCGGATTTCGCAGGGGCCACTCGGCCGTTCATCAACTCCTTCGGCTAGTGGAAGATGCGTTCGTCGCCCTCGAGCAGCGCGAGTTCTTCGGCGCGGTGTTCCTGGACGTGTCGCGTGCTTTCGACAGTGTGTGGCACCGCGGCCTCTTGTTCAAACTTTTTGAACTTGGGGTCACCGACGTCGCACGTCCGTCTCATCCGTTCCTATCTTGCCGATAGGACCTTCCATGTGCGGGCCGCGCAGGGCTTGTCCTCCGTCCGCCGCATCAACGCCGGTGTGCCACAGGGCTCGGTCTTGGGGCCACTCTTGTACTCGCTGTACACGTCTGATGCGCCGAAGATCGACCGTGTGCGGCTCGCCCTGTACGCGGATGACACGGCTCTCTATACGAGGAGCCTCAATGCCGCCGTCATGCGCCGCCGTCTGCAGCTCGCCGTTGACACCCTGGCAGCCTGGGCAGTCAAGTGGCGTCTCCAATTCAATGGTGCCAAGCCCAAGTTCCTGATCGTCACCAGGCGACTCGTTCCTGCCGGTCTGCATCCGCTCACCGTCGGTGGAAGCCCTGTCCCGTGGCGACCAACGGCGCATTACCTCGGCGTCACCATCGACCGCCGACTCACGTGGGTTCCGCACATCCGCGAAGTGAAGGCCAAAGTGCGGAAAAGGCTCCACACCCTGTACCCGGTGCTGAACCCCGGCTCCCAACTGCCACCGCGGCTGGGCATCACCCTGTACAAGGCGCTGCTCCGCCCTGTACTCCAATACGCCGCCGTCGTCTGGGGGAACGCCGCCGACACGAACCTGAAGAAGCTGGAGACGCTGCAGAATCGCATCCTTCGGCTGGCCTTACACCTGCCTTACGATTTCCCCACCGCTCATCTTCACGACGTTGCGGAAGTCCCTCCGCTCCGTGACCTCTTCCAGACGACCGCCCGCACCTTAATACGAACGTGCTGGCCGGTCGCACAACGCCCACATCCGGACGCTGGGCCGCAAACTGCCGCGCAGCGTCGCCACCCGCTGGCCACACCTCCTCGCTGCATAGCTAGCTCTGCAGAACTTTGCTGAGGAGACACCCAAGAAGACAATCCACATATGAAGACACATTAAATCAGCATGCATGGGAGGCAAAGCAATAACTGCTGCGAACTCCATCACACATCGGAGGACAAGTTATCTCCGTGCAGATCCACGCGATCCGAGCGGGCGCGGACCGCGAATGCAACTCCCGACGCAGGACGGGCCTCTGACAGCCGCCACGACCGCAGATGGTGGACGAGCCGAGCTCGGACGACCGTCGGTGCACCAGGGAAGTGCCGACACCGCAGGATCAGCGCCAGGCGGGCGCGGACCGTGAATGGAGCACCCAACAAAGGACAGGCTCAAAAAATGGCTCTGAGCACATTGGGACTCAACTGCTGTGGTCATCAGTCCCCTAGTCCGAGGGAGCACCGGGGAAGAAACAACACCTTACAAGCAGCGCCAGGCGGGCGCGGACCGCGAATGCAACTCCCGACGCAGGACGGGCCTCTGACAGCCGCCACGACCGCAGATGATGGACGAGCCGAGCTCGGACGACCGTCGGTGCACCAGGGAAGTGCCGACACCGCAGGATCAGTGCCGTGTCGGCTGTCAGAGGCCCGTCCTGCGTCGGGAGTTACATTCGCCGTCCGCGCCCGCCTGGCGCTGCTTGTTAGGTGTTGTTTCTTCCCCGGTGCTCCCTCGGACGTCCGCGCCCGACTTGGCCTCCAACGGTTGCAGCTTTCTGAGGCCTGTCCTTTGCCGGCCGCGGTGGTCGTGCGGTTCTAGGCGCTCCAGTCCGGAGCCGCGCTGCTGCTACGGTCGCAGGTTCGAATCGTGCCTCGGGCATGGATGTGTGTGATGTCCTTAGGTTAGTTAGGTTTAAGTAGTTCTAAGTTCTAGGGGACTAATGACCTCAGCAGTTGAGTCCCAATGTGCTCAGAGCCATTTTTGAGACAACACCTTACAAGCAGCGCCAGGCGGGCGCGGACGGCAAAGAGAACACCCAGCACCCTCTGGGCATAAATACTGGACAAGATCCTCCAACACGGCAGTCTCAGGTAGCACCTGAAGAAGGCAACGAGTTACGTGGCCGAAATATTGTGGCAGAGCTTCACAAACATCCGGCAGTAGACCCGATTACTCCACATGTCAAGATCTCGCCGGGAAAGCCTGAAGTGTAACATCGAAGGTTGACATGTTGAACAGTATTAGCTACTCTGTCTAAATATGTTTATTTCGTTGTAGCGCATCTGAAAAATGAAAATGGACACTTACTTTATGGCCTGAAGTGTTACATCGAAGGTTGACATGTTGAACAGTATTAGCTACTCTGTCTAAATATAATGTTTATTTCGTTGTAGCGCATCTGAAAAATGAAAATGGACACTTACTTTATGGGCACCCTGTATTATATCTAGAACGCCAGTTGCCGATGTTGACATCTCCTCAGAAAGATTGATTGGTTGGTTGGTTTGTGGGGGTTGAAGGGACCAGACTACAAAGGCCATGAGTCATAAGGGAACCTGGGGGAATTTCGCCGAGTGAGAAAGAAGTAGAAGATGAAATATTAGCGTTTGTGCAAGTTGAGTCAGTAGAATGTGCGGCGTCGTGTACGCTCGACTGTGCAGACAATGTACGTGAGAAGTACAATGATAATGATACGTGCTTAACAAGTTTAACCGTGTAGTGCATAAGGACAACTACGGATATTCAAGGAAGGACAAGGTGCACTTGTTACAAAAACTGGTAATTTGCGCGTTTCCAGGATTTACAGGATGTGCATGATAGTGAGCTACTGCCTTATGCATATAGACTGCGTGCGATATATATTACATTTCAAGAGAAGCAGTGGATGGCAGCATAACTTCAAACAGTGCTACAGAACTGGAAGTCGGAAGATAACGAAATTTCAAACAAAGCATCAAATGACGATGCACAGCAGACTACGGAATCTGCAAAAAAAATTGTAGATGAGATAAACAAACTTATCCCATCGTTCCGTAAGGAATCTGTTTTCAACTCCTTTCAATCGGGTTTTGAAGAGGAAATTCATGTGAAAGGAACCCTGGAAATTAGAGGTACCTAAAGAGCTATCTCAAGATCAACTGACATCAATGCTTGAACTTATTCGTATGCAATTACGCCGACTGTTGATCTAGATGGTAAATTGGCTGGAAAGTTGTTTATTATGCCGCGAGAAGTTGGAGGTGCTCTGCCTCCTACAATTCTGTCTCGCGTGCGTGATCTTGCAATGGGAGGACCGATAGAGGTACTCAAAGTACCCTCCGCCACACACCGTCGGGTGGCTTGCGGACTATGGATCTACATGTAGATGTAGAACGGGAGCAGGGAGTTTTTACGTCATAACAAGCAGGAAGTGGGAAAATGGGCGTAAGAGAACTACAGCTACGGTGTGAGCACTACTTTTGGCCACTCTGCGTGTAAGAAGTCATACTTCTTTAGAACAAACTATCCCTCCTGACAAGTATGTGACAATGCAGTCCTTACCACCTGGAACCACTGGAGAAAGTCAGCCTCTGGATGTTTGAATTTTTTGTGCCTACAAAAGATTTTACCGCACTTATGCAGCTACGCCTTGAAGTATAGCTAATTTCACGATCAGGTCCACGGCAGACTGTTTCGCATTGGGTTGCATGCCAACAAAAAAATGGTTCAAATGGCTCTGAGCACTATGGGACTTAACTTCTAAGGTCATCAGTCCCCTAGAACTTAGAACTAATTAAACCTAACTAACCTAAGGACATCACACACATCCATGCCCAAGGCAGGATTCGAACCTGCGACCGTAGCGGTCACGCGGTTCCAGACTGTAGCGCCTAGAACCGCACGGCCACACCGGCCGGCTGCATGCCAACACAAACCATCAATTCTCATCGCTCCGTTACACGAACATATTTCCATAGACATTCTTGAAGAGTGTATACCTAACTGAACGTCCTGCATTGTTTTTGTTACTCCCGAGGAGTTAGACTTCGATCTTCTTGGTGCGAACCTTTCTGATCACTATGGCTTGCTATTTTTCATTTTTGTTTATGGTACAAGTCATTGGTTTGTTTTGAATATTTCTTGAATGCTGACGATGGCCATTTTGTGAACTGTAATACATACATCCCACAGAAGATCGGTCTCTGCAACTCCCGGACACGCATTTTCTGATGCCCTCCAGATGCACGTGGTGAGTCATTAGCAGTTAATATTTTTCCTGTAAAATTATTAACCCAAAGCTTTCAAATGTGCCTTGCTAAAGATTGAATTTGCGACCTCGCACTCAAAATGCTCCTTGTGCGTATAAATATTTTTATTTTCTCTACTGAATGAACAGAATTCACTAAAAAGTTGACAGAGAGCGAATTTCCCTAAAACCTCAACTGAATTTACAGCAATTGTCTGTTACACTGCGGGAGGTAACAAATTATAAGCAAGACTGCGTGGAGAAAATAAAACAGGATTTTGTCGTCTGGATAGCTCACGAATCGAAATTTTCCTAGGCAACAAAAGTTACTTTGAGGGACAAGTACATTGCGATCAGCTCAGAATATGGATGACACTACCGCAACTGCGACACTTACATTTTCCAAAAATCTGCTCCCCTGCCGATCAGTACAAGCCGGCGACTGGAAGACGAATTCCCCCCGAGTTTAGGTTCACAACTATCAACTGCCCATCTGTCAAAAAACTCATGGAGGGAGCGACTCAGTGGTGTTGCCACTGAGACGAACGAGAATATTGGCTTGCTTCCCGTAAAAGTAGGTGGTCACAGCAGACACTTCCCTCACAGAGTGAGCAAAACGCACATTAAGAAAAATGGTTGTACTGTTCAGTAACGGGCAACTGTCGACAGCATGGACATACTTGGAGGAATTCATGATACACAATGCGCTATTTGTTCACTGTCGGTTTCGGTCATGCACCATCTTCACAGTGGCAAAATATCTATTATAACAACTTCACAAATTAAATAGCTTGTATGTCAGCCGGCCGCCGTGGTCTCGCGGTTCTAGGCGCGCAGTCCGGAACCGTGCGACTGCTACGGTCGCAGGTTCGAATCCTGCCTCGGGCATGGATGTGTGTGATGTCCTTAGGTTAGTTAGGTTTAAGTAGTTCTAAGTTCTAGGGGACTGATGACCACAGCAGTTGAGTCCCATAGTGCTCAGAGCCATTTGAACCATTTTTTTTAGCTTGTATGTCATGTGAAGTTTTCACAATAGATATTTTTTCCCACTGTGAAGATGGTCCAAGACCGAAACCGGTACTGGATAAATGTATTGCAAGACAGCCTTTCTCCAAGTAAGAAACAAGTGCTTGGTACTGGCATGAAGCAGTGTCCCACCAAATGGTCAATCCCTTCGCGCCAAGCATGGTGGCGAGAGTGGATACTCCATAATGTTCGAGCGAAAGTAGCCGACTGTCACACGCTGGTCGGATGGCGTCATAGCCACCTGTACTTTGATGTCTGTACAGAAAAGGCAAAATAAAAAGCTCAGTTATTCTATGGGGGTGGTTCGCATCTCGTGGTCGTGCGGTAGCGTTCTCGCTTCCCACGCCCGGGTTCCCGGGTTCGATTCCCGGCGGGGTTAGGGATTTTCTCTGCCTCGTGATGACTGGGTGTTGTGTGCTGTGCTTAGGTTAGTTAGGTTTAAGTAGTTCTAAGTTCTAGGGGACTGATGACCATAGATGTTAAGTCCCATAGTGCTCAGAGCCATTTGAACCATTTTTTTCTATGGGGGCAACAGTGACGGCTTGGCGTTCCTCGCCCCCCAGTGAAAGCAGGTGAATCCTCACTCCGTCAAAAGCACAGAAAGACCCGCGACTCCAGTTCTGCGAAAACTGCTCGTTTCCCCGTGGCTGCTCCTATTGACTGACTGACCATCTTCTGTCGACAAGTAGAAACCTGAGACCGCTTCGGGAGCTCACTTTGTCAGCCTGAATATATGCTAAACTTTCCTCCCAAGCAAATATGCCCAATAGTCGCAATATAATAACTATGAAGTACTGAAGGAAAATGAAACAACAACGCATAGCCGCATGAGACAGTCATGTCGCAGCATATGCTCAAAATGGTTGTACTGTTCAGTAACGAATTCTCGAGCTCGGTTCATCATGTATGAGGCTAACTTGTGGAGCGCGATGACACTGATGTTAACCAACTTTGATTCCATAACGAACAGTTGTGAACAGAGACCGTAGATTATAAGGAACTAGAGGCACACACCAATCAGTCGCAAAACCAATATGTGTTTTTTTTTTTATGTGTGTGAACTCCTATGGGACATAACTGCTAAGATCATCAGTCCCTAACCTTGCATACTACTTAACCTAAATTATCCTAAGGACAAACACACACATCCATGCACGAGGGAGGACTCGAACCTCCGTCGGGACCAGCCGCACAGTTCATGACTGCAGCGCCTCAGACCGCTCGGCTATGCCCGCGCGGCGCAAACCCATTAGTTTTTATTACTCATTCATCTCTAGATTTCGACTATAAATGGCCATCTTCAGTGAATTTGAGTTACAATCCAACAGACTCGCAGCAGTACATGTCACCATACGATTTTACTAGTGTATAGGCCTCAGTTTCCTTCTACCTATATACCATTAAGAAAGTCTGGTCACGTGTACTGCCGCGAGTGTGATGGGTTGTAACTCAAATGCAGTGAATATGGCTATTTATAGCCGAAATCTAGGGATGCATGAGTAATAAAAACTAATGGGATTGCAACTGATTGCTGTGTGCCTGTTCTTCCTGACGCTGATGTTTATATTTAGTTCTGTCGGTGCGTGCGTTCTGCTTTACAGATACTTACTTTAAGGAAGCCCCACATAAAGTCAGGAGATGTTAAACCAGGAGAAGGTGGGGGCCACAATCGTTTGGAGATAACTGGATCGCAAAATAATTCTTAGGAAATCAATTGTATCATTACGTGTGTGAGAAGTGGCACCATTTTGCTGCAGCCGGCAATAACGTCATCTGCTGTAAGAAGCAAAATAAACATTGTAAAGATGTTCACTATAGTTGCAAAGAAATTAATGTCCACTATTAGATAATGCTGCAGCTGCAAAGAAATTAAAGCCCACTATTCTACTATGTGATACGACACACCACATTTCAATTTTCTGTCAGTGCAACACATCTGCTGAGAATTCCGATCGCACTGCAATGCGTCACAGATACTCTGCGTCCTCCTGTGTTACCTCTCACGCGATAGTAGCAAGTGTAATTTTTCAACAGTGAAATCCTCACCCGTGCATGCAGTGGGTCTCTACTAAGTGTCTGCGTGATACTGAAGGACTCGCATAGCCAGGAACATAGCCAGATCTGCCCCCAACAAACATGTGTGGGTCCAACTAGGACATCATCTCCGCTGCAATGCCATTATCCATGATATTATCAACCACAGGTTACAAAGAAATGTGGGTCAGTTTGCTTCAGGAGAGGATCCAGTGTCAATACGACATCCTTCCCCACTGAATCAGTGATTACATCATGGAAATGGGATGTGAGGAGTGGATGGAGATGAAACGTCGTACTGATAAGTTCTTTTTAAATTTGATTCGATTCTGTAATCACTGAAATAACATCGAATACCCTCTCAATCTGCGAAATTTCATTTCGTCGCGTTCGCCTCGCCCCCGACCACCTCCGCCCTTATGGGTGTTTCGCTTTCCTTTTCAGGTCGGTGTTTTTATTTCGCGTAACACATTAGCGTTGCAACGTGAACCCCGCCTTCCTATTTTTTGCAATCGAGGTCTGTTATTCTGTTAGTTCAGCATGTCCGTCGAATCTCTGTGTGTCTGAACCGTGTTAAAGTCTCAGTGGTGTATCAACAAGAATTTTATCAGCTTCGCTTACTGGTTTGGTTCTTCTCTCCCAGTTCTTCTAGAGCCGTGACGGCTCCAGTTCATTTTATCTTTGCCTTCCCGTTACCTTCTTTCACAGGCGCCCCGACAGGCGGCGCGAATATGACTTGCCGTTTTCGTAGATGGTCGCTGGCTCACAGAGGCTTGAAATAGGCTGGCAGTGGGCTGTGAGGTGAGAAGAAGCAGGAGGGGCGCAACGCAAGGATATCACGCGTGGATTTTCTTTCAGCCGTTAGCTTCGTTTCTGCCGAGATGGATTTGCCACTCCTTTGGGTAGCGGCAATCACATTCCTGAAATGAAATGTCGTGTGTCGAGGGCCTCCCGGCGAGTAGACCCGATCACCTGGTGCAAGTTTTTGAGGTGAACCTACTTCGGCGACTTGCGCGTCGATGAGGATAAAATGATGATGAGGAAGACGACACAAACACTCAGTCCCTGAAAGGGGAAATCTCCAACCCAATCGGGAATCGAACTCCGGGCTCCCGGCATGACAAGGCTGTCCACTCAGCTACGGTGGCGGACAATCATATTGCTGTATCGACGGTGTCTTCCTACGGCCTTCAGTGGATCTGTACTTTTCCGTTTATCCATGCTGTGCAGACCTGGACGCTTACAGTTTTTTGTCGGTATTGCACGCGCTTTGATGTCTCGGCCTCTGCTGTTGGTACCTTATGAACCACTGGAACATTTTAATTGACGGTGCTTACTCTTGCCCGCAACCGTGTTGTACCTTTGCATCTAGCCGGCCGGTGTGGCCGTGCGGTTCTAGGCGCTCCAGTCTGGAACCGCGTGACCGCTACGGTCGCAGGTTCGAATCCTGACTCGGGCATGGATGTGTGTGATGTCCTTAGGTTAGTTAGGTTTAAGTAGTCCTAAGTTCTAGGGGACTGATGACCACAGATGTTAAGTCCCATAGTGCTCAGCGCCATTTGGACCTTTGCATCTATTTAATTATTGGAAATTTTGGGTGTTATGACTGTCCCTGTGCTGGCGATAAAGTGACGAGACATTTACTTGCTGTGGATTACCTAGGCCATAAGCCGTGCAGCACTTGAAAAATCCCTTGTTTTACTAATGAAACTCATCTTTCGCCTCATGTGCATGGCAATTTGGTAAATTGGAAATTTGTAGTAAGTTCTATGGAACCAAACTGCTGAGATCATCGGTCCCTAGACTTACAAACTACTCAATCTAACTTAAACTAACTTACGCTAAGGACAACACACACACCCATGCCCAAGGAAGGACTCGAACCTCCGACGGAGGGATCCGCGCGGACTGTGGCAAGGCGCCTGAGACCGCACGGCTACCCCGCGCAGCGGCAATTATGTGTTTAAGCTTTAGTGTTTAATGAAGTTCTTTATCATTTTCATTAACTGGGTCATGAGACGTGTGGCATAATTCCTATTCACAGAGTCTGAGATTTTTTTTTAAGTTTGTAAGCGCCCCGTAGCCTTGTGAATTGCGAGCCCGACATTTCGGCGGCTGCCTGTAGCAAGAGCCTGTTGCTGTTGTGCCCCTACACGTGCCTACCAGCTATGTATCAGGTGTGTCCGCTATTGCTGTAGTGGAACTATTCACCTTGGCGGCTTGTCTCCTTTACGTTAAGTTTCACCTTTCCCTTCCTAAGGCTCTAATGTTCTTGCTTTAATATTCTGCCTAAAGCCTGCCTATACGTGGGCGATGTTGTAATTAAACTTTAGGGTTGTTCTTTTGCCTGTGGAAATATTTGGTTTTATACTTGATTTGTTGAGGAAATTTTTAAAGTAATTTCCATTCTGATTGCCATCTCCTTAGATTTCAATTTTAAATTGTAACTCACTATTTTTTGCTTGAGCTTAATTTGTCACTGTATCCGTTCTTTGGATGTAAGAAAATTTGTCAGATCTGCAGTATGTATGTATGTATGTATGTTCTGTATTAACAGTTCTTAACTTAATAGCTGTAACTGTTTAAGAATACTGTGCAAGAGCTATCCATTACTTACATACTGTTTAAGAGTGGTTTTATTATGTTTTATTTTTTTTTATTGTTTGCTGGCACTAATTCCTTGGGGTAACAAGAACTGAAAGTTTACACATATCAATCGATGGTTAAAATTTAAAGAGAGTTACTTTAATTTAACAACTTCTTACGTTCAGAGAAATTTGGTGATTACTGCATTTTATTTGATGTTATGATATTCACTGTAACTAAATGTGATCATTCAAAGGACAAATGATGCGAGGATTGTAGACCTACCCTTCCTATCCCACCCTGTATCTAAAGGTTTCACTACGATATTTTTAAACATCCGTTCACTTTCATATACGAGAATGTTTGTCGCATACATTGCGATTCTCAGTTTCCGTGTCGATAAACACAGCCGGCCGAAGTGGCCGTGCGGTTAAAGGCGCTGCAGTCTGGAACCGCAAGACCGCTACGGTCGCAGGTTCGAATCCTGCCTCGGGCATGGTTGTTTGTGATGTCCTTAGGTTAGTTAGGTTTAACTAGTTCTAAGTTCTAGGGGACTAATGACCTCAGCAGTTGAGTCCCATAGTGCTCAGAGCCATTTGAACCATTTGATAAACACAATTTCCTCGTCTGCCTCTGCCCGTAAACACACACACGTATGACCAGACAGTTGCGCGCCCGTCTGCGGCAGGTCAGACAACTTCATTATACATTCCTGACATTATCAGTCCGGGGCGGTCTGCAACGTATAATAATTGAAGAAAACTTCATAAACCAAAATCACTAAAAAAAGCATTTCATTGGATGTTAATGGCAAGTGCACATGCAATGTGAACCGACCTGCAACGTTGATGGACAGTATGCTGTAATAATTTTAAAGCATAAGACCCGAAGATAGCATAGCTCTGTCGAAACCAGTCATGAAATAAGTTTTTTTTTTTTTTTTTTTTTTTTGTAATCTTGGTCTGTGAAGGTTTATTCACTTATCACTTCCTATTTGTTACAAAGGAAAGGAAGACACTAGCTGCCACTGTGCAGTTAAATATATCAGTGGGGAAAGTTGAAAACTTGTACCGGACTGGGAGTCGAACCCGATTTTCCGTTTTTCGCGAACGGTCTCCTTGACTGCCTCGGCCAACCGGACATACTACCTGACCGAGTCATATTTTCAGCTTATCCACACACTACTGAGGTAGTGCCCCCGCCCCTGTCAGGGATCGTGCCTGGAGGGCTGAGGCGTTCAAAGTGACCGTTCGCGAGAGACGGAAAAATCCGGGTTCGACGTCTCGGTCCGGCACATGTTTTCAACTTTCCCCATTGGCGTATTTCACTGGCCAGTGGTAGCTAATGTCTGCCCTTCCTTTGTATCACGTTCATACACGGTGTTTCCTTAAGACAGCGCAAAAATTTAACAGGAGGCAGAGAATGGTCGCCGGCCGGAGTGGCCGAGCGGCTCCAGGCGCTAGAGTATGGAACCGCGCGACCGCTACGGTTGATGTTCATCTTACACCCTCCTTTCAAGACACTGTCCATTCCGTTCACATGCTCTTCCTAGTCCTTTGGTGTCTCTGGCAGAATTACAATGTCATCGGCGAACCTCAACGTTTTTATTTTTTCTCCATGGATTTTAATACCTATTCCAAATTTTACTACTTGCTCAATATACAGATTGAATAACATCGGGGATAGTCTACAACCTTGTCTCACTCCCTTCCCAACCAATGCTTCCCTTTCATGTCCTTCGACTCTTGTAACTGCCATCTGGTTTCTGTACAAATTGTAAATAGCCTTACCCTCCCTGTATTTGACACCTGCCACCTTCTTAATTTGAAAGAGAGTATTGCAGACAACTTTGTCAAAAGCTTTCTCTAAGTCTACAAATGATAGAAACGTAGGTTTGCCTTTCCTTAATCTATTTTCTAAGGTAAGTCGTATGATCAGTATTGCCTCACGTGTTCCAACATTTCTAGGGAATCCAAACTGATCTTCCCCAAGGTCGGCTTCTACCAGTTTTTCCATTCGTCTGTAAAGAATTCGCGTCAGTATTTTGCAGCAGAGACTTATTAAAGAGATAGTTCGGAAATTTTCACATCTGTCAACACCTGCTTTCTTTGGGATTGAAATGATTATATTCTTCTTGAAGCCTGAGGGTATTTCGCCTGCCCCCTACATCTTGCTCACCAGATGGTAGAGTTTTGTCAGGACTGGCTCTCCCACGGCTGTCAGTAGTTGTAATGGAATGTTGTCTACTCCCGGGGCCTTATTTCGGCTTAGGTCTTTCAGTGCTAAGTACACTATATAGTTTTGTCAATTAATAAAGAATATAAGAACAATATATTCCTTATTAATTGACAAAACTACCCTAAAGCATTACACTACTGCTCGCTGTTACTATTTCCGGTCCTAGTAAGTCTCTGGTGTTACTGCTCTTCCCCCATTACAAGAAGTTGTGTTGCAACAAGGTGACGACAGCGTTATGGATGGACTCTTCCCCAACAGCCTCTAGACCACTAGCCGATTTCTTGCGTGCTTCTGGCTGGAGTCTCCCACCCTGGTTCCAATGGCTCTGAGCACTATGCGACTTAACATCAGAGGTCATCAGTCCCCTAGACTTAGAACTACTTAAACCTAACTAACCTAAGGACATCACACACATCCATGCCCGAGGCAGGATTCGAACCTGCGACCGTAGCGGTCGCTCGGTTCCAGACTGTAGCGTCTAGAACTGCATGGCCACTCCGGCCGGTCCCACCCTGGTATCTGACGTTTCGTCGACGATGCTGGCTGATGGCGGCAGGATGGACCGCGTTGCCGGAGACCGAGATGAGTGTTTGCGGTCTTCTCAGGTCTCCGCCTCAGCCCCAGGTCTCTCACCTTGTAAGGGCCCGCTGTCACTGTTAACTGTTAACCTGCGCCTTCCCAGCTGTTCCGTTAATAGCAGCGACGAAGTGACGATACGACTGATTAGTTTTTACGGCTTCTGTTTCTGTAATATATTTAGCTATGAACTGACTACAATCACCCGGTATGTCTGTGGGTTCTCTGATTGCTCTAGAAGATAGCGGAGTGCAACCAAAGCACATGAAATATTAGTGCACTTTATAGCAAGGATGATAAAAAGTTTTACTTAAATGCCGGCCGCGGTGGTCTAGCGGTTCTAGGCGCTCAGTCCGGAACCGCGCGACTGCTACGGTCGCAGGTTCGAATACTGCCTCGGGCATGGATGTGTGTGATGTCCTTAGGTTAGTTAGGTTTAAGTAGTTCTAAGTTCTAGGGGACTGATGACCACAGATGTTAAGTCCCATAGTGCTCAGAGCCATTTGAATCAGCCATTTTTTTATTTAAATTTATACGATCCATTGCCACACCAACCTGACGAATATTTACACTGCATTTGAGTTTTAAAGCATCACTTCATGCCCACATTAACTACGCTCTTTTCTTGAAGTACAAAGTTCTCCAAGTTCAGAATTAGACGATGTTGGCTGCTTGATCTGAGGTCGCGATCTGGGGCCGAGCACTACTCTCCTCGAATATATATATCGACCTCCGAGCGATGGCACTGCGGTGTTGGGGGAGAGGGCGCGGCTTCCCCAGCGCCTCCGATTCGTCGTTGTGGAAAGCAGTGAGACATCGTTAACTTCTGCGGTATCGATGCCAAGTGCCAACTGTGTTAAGGCACCGCGATCTTTGAACGATACCACGTATTTCAGCGCCACTTGGCCACAAAAATATATGGCTTAAATTAGTCTCTGCAGTTCTCCTCATCGGTATTATTAAATCTAACTTTGTAAATACTCCTTAGCTATTTTAGAAACATGCTACTTGCAACTCCCTCGTTACGTGTCCACCAATGACAGGCTCTTTGCTTGTATTCGGGGCCACCAGCTCCCTCCCGCCCTCGTTCACTACGCCACAGCTACTAAGGCGTCGATATTTGGTCTCTTAACACCTCACTTCTAGAGACAGGAAAATTTAGTGAAAACGATAATGAAAAAAAAAAAAAATAACGCGAAATCGGCAGTTTTAAAAGAAATGACGCGAAGTTGGCGATTTTCACGTGATATAGCGAAATTTGTAATTTTTCCATACAAGAATGTTGTACGTCTGAGGACGGCAGTTTACTAATACTCGCGACTGATTTGAATGTTAAAGCTGCATTTGAAGTTTGAACCTCCTCAAGGGTAAGGTTCGTATACAATATTAAACTGACTGTTGATTCCCCATGTGTCGAGCTTTGCTGTCACGAAGAAAACAGCATCGACAGTGTCAAAAATAACTCGGAATATGGTAAAAATCTACAGAATCTGACAAAAAACAATATCAGCCGGCCGGTGTGGCCGTGCGGTTAAAGGCGCTTCAGTCTGGAACCGCGTGACCGCTACGGTCGCAGGTTCGAATCCTGCCTCGGGCATGGATGTGTGTGATGTCCTTAGGTTAGTTAGGTTTAACTAGTTCTAAGTTCTAGGGGACTAATGACCTCAGCAGTTGAGTCCCATAGTGCTCAGAGCCATTTTACACAAAAAAAAAAAAAAAAAAGCTAACAGGTAATTTGGCAAAGCAAACAACACAGAATTTAGAAAAGCAAACAACACCAAATTTGGCAAAGTAAACTACACAGAATTTGTCAAAGTAAATAACACCATATACCGTAAAAATAACAGCGAATTTGGCACAAAATAATATCAGTTTTGCAAGAAAAACTGATTTGGCAAAAAAGACAAATTTGGCAAAAAATTGCGCTTACTTTGGCTATACATACACTGAATTTGAGTAAAAATACACCGAAACCGACAAATAAACGTTGGGTTGGGTTGTTTTGGGAGTGGAGACCAGACAGCGAGGTCATCGGTCTCATCGGATTAGGGGAGGATGGGGAAAGGAAGTCGGCCGTGCCCTTTTAAAGGAACCATCCCGGCATGTGCCTGGAGTGATTTAGGGAAATGACAAATAAATGTACCGAATTTGGAAAAATATTAAGTCAAATATGGTAAAAGTGCGGGAATGAATTATGTAAATGTATTCACTAACTTGCGAAAATAACACTGGATTTGGCAAAATAAAAAGCACCAAATTTTGGAAAGTAATCAACACCAAATTTGGCACAAAGTATCACCAAATTCGGCAAAAAAATTACACCATATTTTCCAAAAAATATCATCGAATTCGGGAAAAATGAAACACTGAATTCCGCAAAAAGTAACATTGATCGTACAAAAAATAACATCTGATTTGCCAAAAATTACATTGAATTTGGTAAAAAAATACACAAAATTTCACAAATAATATACTGATTTTTGACAAGAAACAACACTAAATATGGTAGGAAAGTAGCAACATAATTTGGCGAAAGTATTAAAAAATTTGAAAAAATAACAATTGACTTAGAAATGTAAACAACAACAAATTGGGTAAAGTAAACAGACCAAATGTGGCAACGTGAGCAAAACTGAATTTTTCAAAAAAAGTGAGAAAAACCATATGTGACAAAAAATAACATCGATAAAGCAACAACAACATCAAAGTTGGCAAAAAGTACCTAGAATTTAGCAAAAGAGTGACATTGAATGTGGTAAAAACGTAACATCAAATTAAAAAAAAAAAATTGGCTAAGGGACAACACGGAATGTGGCAATATATAATACCGAATGTGGCAATAAAATAAAAAGATTTTTTGTCTTACTTACTGCACAACACTAAAATTAAAGAAAAAAATTATTTTGACCATTAAACGTATCCGTTACAGTGTGACGACAGTACTGAGCACGTACAAGTATCTTTCAGTAATCGTGAGAAGTTGGCTAAAAGTTGTGGCTAGGCTAACTTTTCTGTGTGAGTGTTTCCCAGGGCGTCGGCAGTCCGCCAGCGTCGCCTGCAGTGAAAACGCGCGCAGCATCGGCCGTGTGTGGCAGGTGGTCTGCCACTGTCAAAGCAGGCGCGACCGGGGCGCGCATTTGATTACACAGACGGCTCGGACCGGGCGGCCAGTGAGGCGGTTGGCCGGCTGTTTGCTGACGGCGCGGGTCAGCAATCACAGAGGCGCGGCGTAGTTCCGCGATCGATGAAGGCGCCTACACGCACGCCGACACGCCCCCCGTGGGGCCCCACCCGCGGGCCGACGTCGGCACTAGCCGAGTGCTGCTGGCTGCGCTCCAGTAAACAGGAGGGGCAGTCGTTAATCGCCCCAGGTCAGTCAGGCCTTACATGTCACCCTCAACGCGAAGTCGCCAGATGCAGTAAGCTGAAGGTGGAAGGGGCAGAAAGGAAAGCAAAGGAAAGGAAAGGAAAGGAAAGGAACTAGTAACGTCAACTGCATCCGGACTTCATGCGGAATCAGCGGTGACTAGAGAAAACGTGTGCCGGGTTGGGAATCGAATCCGCGATCTCCTGCTCACTACGCAGCTGTGTTAACCACTGCGCCATCCGGAAACAGTATTTATTGCAATTGCGCGGACCATTTCCACCAGTCGTCTATGGGTAGCGTCTTTGATTAGTAATCAAAACGTCCTCTTTCCCGGCTTCTAAGAGGGTCACTCCAAAAGAAATGCACACTATTTTTGTAAAAATGCAGTTTTCATTCTTTTTGTGTACATAGTTCCGCGTAGTCAGCGCGTACACAACTTTCCCACTAGAGCGCGCCCCGCTAAGCACAACAGCGCAGGCGCAGCGCTCGTCCGTCTCCACACTACGAGATGGCGCTGCCATAGAGACGGACCAAATTCTGCTTCCGCCGATCCGCGTATTAATATGTAACGCAGCCAATGAGATTGCTGCTAACGTAGCACCTTCTCACCTCGCGAATCACACTCGCGCAGTGATACATGAGCGCGCGAGGTATTATAACGAGTGTATAGACCTCCGATTAGTGAGTCTGCATTTGTCTGCACCAGTCTGTAACAGTCCTCATTAGTCTGTACCAGTCTCTACGAGTCCTACATTTGTCGGTACCAGTCTATAGTCAAATTTCAGTCTGCGCCTAATAAGATTACCATATTCCTGTACATAGCCATGAAGATAAATGTATAGACACTTTTGTCAAGTATCAGAGATATATGCGAGAATAAAATTAACGTATCAATACCAAAGCAACTTCAGATTGTCAATTGTAAATAGCATCCAGAACCAAGTTAAGTAATTTTTATGCTTGTTATTATTTTAATAAAAGTGTGTGAAAATTAATCAAGTTCTGTTTAAAGTTGGTCACCGTCAATCTGCTACTCTAAGCATGCAAGTGGCATTTCTATCGTCTGACCCTACGACAGAAGATAAACACGCCACAATAAGACCACGACACATATTGCTGACACTCGCCTACTTCGTTAGAGCGACAAGTCAAATAATCTGATGGTGTATGTACAGAAGGTCTTACAGTACGGTCCGCAGCTCGTGGTCGTGCAGTAGCGTTCTCGCTTCCCACGCCCGGGTTCCCGGGTTCGATTCCCGGCGGGGTCAGGGATTTTCTCTGCCTCGTGATGGCTGGGTGTTGTGTGATGTCCTTAGGTTAGTTAGGTTTAAGTAGTTCTAAGTTCTAGGGGACTGTTAAATGGTTCAAATGGCTCTGAGCACTATGGGACTCAACTGCTGTGGTCATAAGTCCCCTAGAACTTAGAACTACTTAAACCTAACTAACCTAAGGACAGCACACAACACCCAGCCATCACGAGGCAGAGAAAATCCCTGACCCCGCCGGGAATCGAACCCGGGAACCCGGGCGTGGGAAGCGAGAACAGGGGGGGGGGGGAGACTGTTAACCATAGATGTTAAGTCCCATAGTGCTCAGAGCCATTTGAACAATTCAGAGGGATGGAAATTATGTGGAGAAATGAAAATATTGTTCCTAAAGGATGTATCTACACACTGTTCAACTTTCAAACATGTAGAATAAAAGATGAATTTTAAAAAAGTAGTGTGCATTTCTTTTGGAGTGACCCTCGTAACTTCTTCACCGCTTAGATTTTGAATAAAACTCATCAAAAGTGGCGGCCGAAGACTTCCGGAAAGAGAAGTCACCCTTATTCTGCCAACGGCCTTGTCAAAGAGGGCAGAGGAGCGGACGGACATCAGGGCACTCTCTTGCCCTTGCGGTGGGAAACTGTCCCTAAAGGCGGAAGAGTCAGCAATGATCAACAGCATGAGGGAGCAGAAGACAATGGAAACCACTGCATTAAATACTCGTAATGTGTATCAACAGGTCATGTGGCCTATAATTGAAAAAAGTGCCATGATGATCTCTCCATTGCAAAAGATTCCGGATCTGCGGGAGGGGACTGCCAAGGGGGAGCTGACCACTAGAAAAAGGTTGAATAACCAACGAAAGGATAATGTTCTACGTGTCCGAGTGTGGAATGTCAGAAGCTTGTATGTTGTAGGGAAGCTAGAAAATCTGAAAAGGGAAACGCAGAGGCTCAGTTTAGATATAGTGGGGGTCAATGAAGTGAAATGGAAAGAAGACAACGTTTTCTGGTCAGATGAGCATAGGATAATATCAATAGCAACAGAAAATAGTATAACGGGAGTAGGATTCGTTATGAACGGGAAAGTACCTCGTCTCCTACCTTACAAACTTCACAGAAGCTCTTCTGCAGAATTGAAGCTGTGAGCACGGGTCGTGAGTCATGCTTGGGAAGCTCAGATGGTAAAGCGCTTTCCTGCGAAAGGCAAACGTCCCGAGTTCGAGTCTCGCTCCGGCACACAGTTTTAATCTGCCAGGAAGTTTCATCAATGATACGTGCTATCCTCAATGAAAATGAGGAAGAACTACATGATCTGCTGAATGGAATGGAATACCGATTGAGAGTAAATCGAAGAATAGCGAAAGTAATGAGAACTAGCTTGAATGAGAACAGCGAGAAACTTAACACCAGGATTGGTGATCACAAAGTAGGTGAAGTTCAGGAATTCTGCTACCTTGGTAGCAAAAAACCTAGGACGGATGAAGCAAGGAGGACATCAAAAGCAGACTAGCTCTGCAAAAAGGGCAGTCCTGGCCAAGAGAAGCCTACTAGTATCAAACGTTCGCCTTAAGTTGCGGAAGAAATTCCTGAGAATGTACGTTTGCAACCCAGCATGAAACATAGACTACGGGGAAACCGAAGTAGAAGGGATTTGAATAATTTGAGATGTGCTGCAGAATAATGATGAAAATCAGATGGACTGATAAGATAAGGATGAGGAAGTTCTGCGAAGAATCGGAGAAGGAAAGAGTATATGGAAAACACTGACAAGAAGAAGGGACAGGATGATAGGGCATATGTTAAGACACCAGGGAATGACCTCCATGGTACTAGAGGGTGCTGGAGAGGGCAAAAACTGTAGACGAAGACAGGGATTGGAATATATCCAGCAGATAATTGAGGACGTAGATTTCAAGTGCTTCTCTGAGATGAAGAGGTTGGCACAGGAGAGGAATTCGTGGCGGGTCACATCAAGCCAATCAGAACACTGATGACTAATAAGAAATAATCTGACTGCTTGGAAAATTAGACATCGGTCATTCATACGTAGCCAGTTTTGAAGGGCGAACTTACTCCCAAGATTTAAACGCCGCCAACTAAAGATCTGCCCGCGTGCCCACCAAACCTCTTCTCCCACACTTTTCTATAACACAGTCTCTTCCAGAAGTTTCTAAAAATAATGGAGAGGTTGCAATATGTATACACTTTTGTACAACACATTTAATCTATTTAACTTTATATTCGAGTACCACGTTCTGATAACACTCAAGTATTGCAATTATTCGTTTGACACAAGGTTATAATCATACATTTACCATTGCCGATTCATTACAGTACGATCGCTTTAGTGGGATGAGATCTATCACGTCCTCGCGTATTCCCAGCATTTTGTTTACTGTCCTAATGAAAATTACCAACTGTGCCGTGTCTGATAAGTCAACAGAGTCATCCAAGGACAAAGAAAATGCAACTCTGTCTTTAATATTCATTATCAGCAGAGCCTCCAAATCTTCTGCTGATTCTTCAGTTTGGCGCGTTAGAGTGGCTGGCTCTGAGCACTATGGGACTTAACATCTATGGTCATCAGTCCCCTAGAACTTAGAACTACTTAAACCTAACTAACCTAAGGACATCACACAACACCCAGCCATCACGAGGCAGAGAAAATCCCTAACCCCGCCGGGAATCGAACCCGGGAACCCGGGCGTGGGAAGCGAGAACGCTACCGCACGACCACGAGATGCGGGCCGCGTTAGAGTGGCTCGAGGAAGTGACAAGGACTGCAACTGCACAACCAGATGCGAGCACAGCTTCCCCGCCACTATTACAAGGTATTCTTTATTAATTCATAGTCAGAAAACGGCTACAGGCGTGTGGCTATCTGATTAGAAATGTTGTAGCAAATTCTCACGGAAGAGTCTCTTCCAGGATGATCAATGTTCTGCAAATAATATGAAATATCCTTATCAAATAACATTAGTAGCACGAGCTCTCAAAACTGAAGTGGCAACTGTCGAAACGAAGTAATTTTATATTATTCCCTCCCTTGCCACCTTATTACAAACAAAACTTATTAATAAGTGGTAATTTACTTCCCTAGAAAAACTGGCTTTCAATTCAAGGATTATTGCCTTTCGTTCGTCGTCTACATATTTATAGTTTCTGCCGCGAGTTTTACTGCATAATGACGTCTTAAATTGAATTTATGTATATGGTTTAATAATTTTTGACACGCTAGACATTTTACATGACCATCGTGTTCAATAAAAAGGTATACTGGGTGACTTTTTTCTCCGTGTACACGCTCTATAGATTGATCGATGAGAGGATATTGAACAAAACAGGTCTATTGAACTTATGTCCGGAAATGACTGGTTTCCATGCTGGAGACAATTTATTGAATCATACATTGTTACAGAGGCTGCTGTCTAATACGTAATGTACTATGCAGCCACAGTTATAGTATGTGCTGAAAATAGTTTCCATGTGCCTCAAAGGATGCGTACACGCGCCGTAGCATGTTCTGTCTCTCACGTTCACATCGGCCAGGCTGCATCCCCCCGGTGTCAAAGGCAGCATGAATACGCTACTCCAGTGTCTCCACATCTGGAATGGGCTCTGCATACACTTTTTTTATGAGATAGCCCCATAACCAGAAATCGCACGGGTTGAGGTCCTGTGAACGAGCAGGCCATGCAACTGGACCCCTAGTCCGATCCATCGAGAGGGAAGACACGATTGAGATTCATCCGAACGCTAACGGCGAAGTGGGTTGGAGCACCATCATGGAGCAGGCACGTAACCATTCGAATCATCAATGGCACTTCTTTCAGCAGGGGAAACAAAGTCACCAAAAGAAACGCAGATAGTTCCGGCCTGTTAGGCGACGTGGAAGGAAGATTGGTCACAAATACGGTGGCCCACCGATTCCGGCTGCATCGATGTTGATGATTCGCTGTCACCATGGGGGCTCTGAATACTGTCCCACAGATGACAGTTATTAGAGTTGAAGACACCACTGAGCGTCAAGGTCGCCTCACCTGTGAATAGAATGGATGACACAGATCCCGAAATTGTGGTTGCTGGTGACAATACTGCTCCCGATTTAGAAAGTCTGTCCCTAGTACGTTGTAAGTGATAAAGGTAAGCAACATTTGCATCGGGAAGTTCCACTTGGTCGCCTGGCTTAACCTGTACTAGCGGGCCAACTGCCTGGTACTGACACGGTGGTAGCCTTCCACAGTGTTAATCACATTTTCCTCCAAGTCTGGTGTCCGATCATTTCGGTACGTCCTTCACGATTTCCTGCTTCCTGAAACGACCCTGTCCCAGATGAACTGCGAAAAACTGTTGCCGGCAGCTGTGGCCGAGCGGTTCTAGGCGCTTCAGTCAAGAACCGCGCTGCTGCTACGGTCGCAGGTTCGAATCCTGCCTCGGACATGGATGTGTGTGATGTCCTCAGGTTAGTTATGTTTAAGTAGTTCTAAGTCTAGGGGACTGATGACCTCAGATGTTGAGTTCCGTAGTGCTTAGAGCCATTTGAACCATTTGAAAAACTGTTGCAGACATTGAATGCTGTTCTTGTTGGCGGTGATAAGTCTCCTACGCCGATGACCTCCTCCTACTGGTCGGCGGCCGAAGCTGAGAAGACATAGAGCCTAAGATAGAACGAGCAATAGAAATACTACAACTGTGTTGCCGGAACACTAAGATGAAGATTTCACCAGCTAAGTCCACATACCTCCTTCTAAAGGGACAACTAGTTCGAAATCCAACTGTCAGGATAGAGGGCTCACCAGTTCTCAGGCGACGTGAGACTCGATATCTCGGCATCATCATTGATGAAAGGTGGTCATTTGGCAGGCACATTGAAACCGTAACTCAAAGAGCTTTACAAGTACTCAACAACATCATCTCCATTGGACACAAACGTTTCCATCTCCCACCACATCTCATCAAACTATATCACAATAGCATACTCACCTCCATAGTGGGTTACGGCTCGGGAATCTGGGCACACAGGCTCACGAGGGTGGTGCCCGCCATGACAGTGAGAAGAGTGCAGAGGAACATGATTATGAGATCAGTGGGGGCACACAGGACTACACCGGGAGGAGCCTTGTTAGTCATAATGGGACTCTGCCCCTTAGATATCAAAATTCGGGAGCAGGCCGCTTGTTACTGGGCAAAAAAGGGGAACTTGGAGAAAATAGAGGAAATTCTAGGAAGCAGGATTGAGAATAAAGTTGAGATTAGGCTAAGAGGGGATCAGCTGTGGCAACATTCATAGGAATGCGAAGAAACAGGGCGCAGAACTTTTGACTTCTTACCAGATGTCAGGGAAAGAATGGGAATGTCATATTTTGAACCAACCAGGGGACTGATTCACTTTCTCACTGGACATGGACCCTATTCGACATACTTATGTCGATTCGGGAAAAAGGCGACACCCGCGTGTGACTGTGGTGTTTCGGAGGGTACTCCTGACCATGTAGTCTACGAGTGCCCCCTTTTCAATGATGTGGCCTCAGTGTTACGAGACCAACTACCCCACAATGACACGTACAGACTGCTGAGACAACACGACACCTTTCAGATTATTAACAAGCTGGCTAACGCGGTATCACAGAAAGTCTTAAAGGACTACCTGAGAGAGACCCACTTAAATACTGATAAAGTCTAGTACCCTATTCCCAAACCGCCTGGGCGCGGAAAGGCCGACTTCTTCAGTCTAGAATCCGCCGCGCCTCGGGATTAGGGGGAGTGGGGTGCAGTTTCACCGATCCAGACAACGCACCTAACTTGACCTAAGGATAAGTTTAGTTGTAGGACCTAGTTTATAGATACTATTCTTAGGAACCTGCAGCGACCAACATCATGGCCTGACCAGTGTCAGGGGCACGCTCATTGGGGTTAGCTCAAGGAGCAAGGCTCTATAGTAGGTTTATATTTTCAGTTGACACATTTGTAACGCTGCAGGCTTTAGTGACTAGTCTATAGTTAGTTAGGTTACCACTTAGTACTTAAATAACATACTACTTTGCCCATTGTAGTTTCCATATAGTTTTGCCTACTAACTAGTTACTAAATCATACTTAGAATAGCTGCAACTTGTATAAATGTATAAGTATTTACGGCCCACTACTCACATAAGGTAGTGGGCTAGATTGTATAATTAATAAGCTTTTGGAAATAAAGAACTTTTTAAAAAAAAAGAAAAAAAGTTCTATGGGACTGATGACCGCAGAAGTTGAGTCCCATAGTGCTCAGAGCCATTTGAACCAAACTAATCTAGATAAAAAGGCACTGTGAGGAGTAAACCTACAAACTCGTGTCGACACACATAATCACTCCATCTCACACGCCGTAAGACAACGGAGGAAAGGTGAAAGGTGCTAAACCTGGAATTAAAACACAAAGAAAACGACAGAGGAGCTACAGTAACAGCGCAGAGAAATTTGACTGGCTGATCACTTGCAAAAATCATGGGTGAGCCAGTCACCCTTTTAATAGAATGAGATTTTCACTCTGCAGCGGAGTGTGCGCTGATATGAAACTTCCTGGCAGATTAAAACTGTGTGCCGGACCGAGACTCGAACTCGGGACAAATATTAAAACAAACGAATCTAGCCGGCCGCTGATATGAAGGTCCCGAATTCGAGTCGCGGTCCGGCACACAGTTTTAATCTGCCAGGAAGTTTCATACCAGCGCACACTCCGCTGCAGAGTGAAAATCTCATTCTGGAAACATCCCCCAGGCTGTGGCTAAGCCATGTCTCCGCAATATCCTTTCTTTCAGGAGTGCTAGTTCTGCAAGGTTCGCAGGAGAGCTTCTGTAAAGTTTGGAAGGTAGGAGACGAGGTACTGGCAGAAGTAAAGCTGTGAGGACGGGGCGTGAGTCGTGCTTGGGTAGCTCAATTGGTAGAGCACTTGTCCGTGAAAGGCCAAGGTCCCGAGTTCGAGTCTCGGTCCGGCACACAGTTTTAATCTGCCAGGAAGTTTCGCCCTTTTAATACATTAAGAACATCTCTCTAAAATTTTTGGAAGCAAGTTGGACATACTACGAACCCTTAAAACTCTAAACACGTCCATATTTGTTTGTAAATATAAACCGCATTTGCTTCTGAATTGTATTTTATTTCTCCCAGACGCGTTTCGCCTGGAAGAAATAAAATACGGTGGAGCAAGAGAACGTGATTTTTATTCATAAAACAAATATTTCTGGGCTTGCCTAGGAGGATGGCCACGCAAGAAAAGTCGTCTAAGCACATCCGTTTGAATGTCACTTAAAATAGAGGGCACACTTGTCGGCAAATCTTCCGCTCACTATTAAAACGTGGAGCCACAAGCGCCACAAATTGGCGTGTCCTCTCGCAGGAGCAAGAAGCCAATGCTGATAGGCCGTGGCCTAAGCGAAGACAAGTAAAGAGGGCTTCATCCCGCCTGCGTGGCTGGGAGGAGGTACGTGTGACCGCGTCGTCGGCAAAAATGTGGAACACTTCACGAATTTTGTCGTCATCTTTGCGCAGGGTCTGTGCTAATCTTCTCTGTATCGTTCCAATTTTAGTATGCGTACCACCGAAGCGAGTACTATGACGTCAACGCCACTAAGCAAATAACCAGCAAGGTAATCAAATGATTGTGCTCCGGCAAGAATAACCAGAGCGTGTCGATACAACGATCTAAGGTATGCACTCTTACATGCGCGTACTGCACAGATGCCAGGCGTTTTAAGACCACCTTCTCCCTCTTATTATTTTTTATGGTTACTATGCTCTTTTATAGCAAATCTTACTTAATATACTATTCTATAAACCTAATAAGTCTTCCACGTGGCAATAAAGACAACGATACGCAGAAATAATCAGAAATATTGCTTCTATTTAACTCTCGCACCTCTGCAAAGATGAGTGAGACACATGTTAGTGTGTATGGGCTTGAGAAGCGGCTGAAATCTGACACTGAACAAAGCTCCAGTCACAAGCTGTTCGTCCAGGCCGTGAATGTCCACCGCCATGTCAACTGCCCGCCTTGCGGTGCCATGCAGATGCCGTGTGGAGGGCCCTGTTGTCGATACACCCCTCTCCCAGCCGTTTTGTAGACGTTCGACACCGCGGAACCGCCACAATTCGATCAAGTAGCTCCTCAATGGGCATCACAAGGCTGAGTACACCCTGTACCAGTCCTCATTGCCAGTAGCGGGAATCGAAACCGCGTCCCCCACGTGACAACCATTTACGCTGACCACACAGCTACGGAGATGGAAAATAAAGTTTCAGTGCCCGACTGAATACGTATTAGATTTTATACCAAATTAGCGTCTGAGTTAGTCCCTTTTTCTAATCATAATCTATCGTATATAACTTGAATAAAAAACCGCGCACGGTAGTTGGAAGAAATCTCAGATCACACCTGTATACAAAAATGGTCGCGGAAGTGGTCCACAAAACTACCGTCCGATATACTTGCATCCACTTGTTGCAGAATCTTAAAGAACATTACCCGCCCGTAATGTATATCGAACAGAATGACCTCCTCATTGCCAACCACCACTCATTACGAAAACATCGACCAAAATCGCATTTTTGTAACATAACATCCAGAAAGTCATGAATCAAAGCTTTCGGGTTGTTTAGGCGTAAAGTCAAGCGCCGGCACGCCGGTCGGGAACGTAAGAGCAGAGAGGGCTGTGAAGAAGACGTCAGCCAATTGCACGCTGACCGACCGCTCTCCAGGACGACAACACGATGGTAGCGCCCTTGACACAAAGAGGACATAAGCGCCACGCCGCCTGGCAGCGGCCCAGTTGAAGACTAGCAGTTGCACGACTTCCACAGCGGCATAAAGAATAGGCACTTGTATAGCAGCGACTTAATAACTGTATTACTTCGCTTGTATTACGAATTGTATATACTGAATAGATTTCAGCGTGTGTCTGTCACCCTTTGCTCGGGACAAGTCTGCACCTCGCAGAGTTTCCTTTTGTAATGAAATTTACTACTACGTTTTGCTTGAATTATTGTCTAGCGATCCGAAAAATCAGGTTTCCTAGGCTCCCCATATTTGACGAGTAGGCAGCATACAACGCAGGTAGATGCATTATTTCCTGACTTCCGAAAAGCATTTGACTCAATACTAAACCTGGGCGTATTATCACAATTACATATATACTTATATGGATATAGTTCTGGCAATACCGGCCATGACCTTATTCTTCTGTGCGGATGCACACATATTCCCCGAACTCTTACGGGACTTGGTAAGAATGTCTTCCACGAGTAATGAGTGAGTTGGGGCGGGACACTACGAATGTAGTGTGTGGACATACAAGGTGCTGCTGCTACGGTCGCAGGTTCGAATTCTGCCTCGGGCATGGATATGTGTGACGTCCTTAGGTTAGTTAGGTTTAACTAGTTCTAAGTTCTAGGGGACTAATGACCACAGCAGTTGAGTCCCATAGTGCTCAGAGCCATTTTTTTGTTCCATAGTGCTCAGAGCCATTTGAACCATTTTATTGCCGGCACGGTAGCTCAGCGTGTTCGGTCAGAGAGCTGGTTGGCCTCTGTAATAAAAAAAACTGAGTGGAGGAATAAAAAAAAGAAAAAAAAAGAACTGGACTGGATGTCATGTGACGTCCGCAACGACTAAACACAACGATTAACAACGAACAAAATGAAGAAAAAAAAAAGATGGACAGCGCGTCTGGCATGTAAGCAGGAGATCCCGGGTTCGATTCCCGGTCGGGGCACACATTTTCACCTGGCCCCGTTGATATATATCAACGCCTGTCAGCAGCTGCAGGTATTAAATTAATTCTAATTATCACAAGTACGCTCGTGTGGGTTATCAAGCGAAAGTAGTGACTGAATTGAGGATTCTTTTTTTTTTTTAAAAAAAAAATAGGGAACGAGCAGCGTGTCATCTGGGATAGAGTGTCATCGCCATGTGTGGAAGTAACTTCGAGTCTGCCCTAGAGAAGTATTTTGGAATCCTTGCTGTGTATGTTGCGTATTAATGAGCTTGCAAACAATATTAATAGTAGCCTCAGGTGTTTCGCAGGTGATGGAGCTATCTACATAGAAGTACTATAAAATCAGCAACTTTCTTTAATTGTTGAGAAATGTAAAATTGTACTCTTCGCTCAACGAAAAAGCCTATAAGCCTATGACTACTGTATCAATGAGTCATTACTGGAACCTGTCAACTGATACTAATACCTGAGAGTAAGGGTTTGTATTGGTATGTAGTACAGTTCACACATAGGCTCAATCTTAGGTAATGCAACTGTTAGACGTCGGTTCGTTGGTAGAATACCGGGGACAAACCATCAGTCTATAGCGGAGATCACTTACAAATCACTCGTGTGACCCATCGTAGAATATTGCTCACGTGTTCGGAACCCGTACCAAAGAGGACTAACAAGAGATTCGAACATATTCAAAGAAGACCAGCATTACTGGGCACAGGTTTGTTTGACCCATGGGAGAGTGTCACGGACATGCTGAAGAGGTTGAACCGGCAAAGCCTTGAAGACAGACACAAACGATCCCGTAAAAGTCTTATTAATATCAAGAACCAGCTATAAGTGATGAATAAAACAATAAACCACAATCATCTACGTATAGGTCCCGAAGTGGAGTGCGAGCATGGGCATTCAAAGAATCATTCTTCAAATGGTTCAAATGGCTCTCAGCACTATGGAACTTAACATCGGAGGTCATCACTCCCCTAGAACTTAGAACTACTTGAACCTAACTAACGTAAGGACATCACACACATACATGCTCGAGGCAGGATTCGAACCTGCGACTATAGCGGTCGCGCCGTTCCAGACTGAAGCGCCTAGAACCGCTCGGCCACACCGGCCGGCGTTCCTGGACAGTTCGTGTTGTTCACCCTATGTATGATTTGCCGCAATCACACGGAATCTTGTAAACACCTAACTTACGCACGCCCAGGGCGTCTTTAACGGATCCCACCAGTGATGATATTTTGGAAGGAGGGCGAAAGATGACTCTCACTTGATACTTTCTCAATATTCTGCCTATCTGTGAAGAAATATTCCCAATAAATGGTAGATAAGCAGTCGACCTGAAGGCCTCTTCCTTGTTCCGTCGTTTGTAGGTTTGCATCACTCTGTTCACTTGCCTAGTCGAAAAGCCATTCTTCAGAAATACTTTTTGCAGGTGTTCCAGTTCCGCTTGAAGACTGACGGCGTCAGAGATGGTATGGGCACGGTGGATCAATGTCTTGAGAACGCCCATTGTTTGTGCTGGATGGTGGCAACTAGTAGCTTGTAGATAAAGGCCAGTATGAGTGGGTTTTCTGTACACAGAGTGAGCAAGTGTGCTATCACTCTTACGTCGCCCCAAGACGTCTAAAAATGGCAAGCAACCATCTTTCTCTATCTCCATGGCAAACTTTATGTTTTCATGTATGGAGTTCATGTGACGTAAAAATTCTTGGAGACGGTCCAGATCATGAGGCCACACTATAAATGTGTCGTTAACGTATCGCCAAAATACTGTCGGTTTAAAAGTGGCAGAGTCGAGTGCTCTCTCCTCAAACTCTTCCATAAAGGGATTGGCCACCAGGGGAGACAAAGGACTCCCCATGGCTACACCGTCAGATTGTTCGTAAAATTCGTTGTTGAATATAAAATATGTAGAGGAGAGAGTGTGCTCAAACGCTATAATGTCTGACAACGAGACTCTCATCAATCGAGATAGCGGTTATCAGCTAAACTCTGCTTGGAATCCTGTTATAGAGAAAATTCGTAGTCGACGTAGTTAGCTGCATAAAGATGAAACTCGACCTGGTATCGATACGTCAAGCTTTCACCGTGGAGGGTGCGAGGCGCAGCGCACGGAGCCGTTATGAACGCGCACGCTGAGCAGCGCATGCGCAATGTCACCTCACAAGGCAACCTCCCCATCGCACGCCCCTCAGATTTAGTTATAAGTTGGCACAGTGGATAGGCCTTGAAAAACTGAACACAGATCAATCGAGAAAACGGGAAGAAGTTTTGTGGAACTACGAAAAAAATAAGCAAAATATACAAACTGAGTAGTCCATGTGTAAGATAAGCAACATATAGGATACAGTGAGGAAAGGAGCGCCGTGGTCCCGTGGTTAGCGTGAGTAGCTGCGGAACGAAAGGTCCTCGGTTCAATTCTTCCCTCGAGTGAAAGTTTTAATTTTTTATTTTCAGACAATTATCAAAGTTCAGGCACTCACACATAATCAGCTTCGCTCTCCAAAATTCCAGGACACGTCCAGAATTGCTTGGACATATGCAGGATTTGACGGTCTACACACGGAAAAATTTGAAAACGTTAAAAACAAATGTTTTGACAGAGCACAGGGAAAACCGTGCGACTGTGAAACTGTTGCATTCATTTGTTGCAGTTTATGTGACAAACTCTTATGTTTTCATCACTTTTTTGGGAGTGATTACCACATCCACAAGAAAACTTAAATCGGGCAAGGTAGAAGAATCTTTTTACCCATTCTCCAAGTGTACACGCTAGGTGGGTCGACAACGTATTCCTGTCATGTGATGCACATGCCGTCACCAGTGTCATAGAGAATATGTCAGACGTGTTTTCCTGTGGAGGAATCGGTTGAGCTATGACCTTGCGATCAAATGTTTTCGGTTCCCATTGGAGAGGCACGTCCTTTCGTCTACTAATCGCACGGTTTTGCGGTGCGGTCGCAAAACACAGACACTAAACTTATTAGGGTGAACAGAGACGTCAATGAACGAACGGACAGATCATAACTTTGCGAAAATAAAGAAAATAAAATTTTCACTGGAGGGAAGACTTGAACCAAGAACCTCTCGTTCCGCAGCTGATCACGCAAACTTTTTTTTTTTTTAATCTCATTTTGTTCGCTTTCGTTCGTTGTATCTGCTCGGGGCGGACGTCGTAAGACATCCGTTTAAGTTCGTTGTTGATCGATTGACTCAGTTTTTTTTTTATAACAGAGGGCTGCCAACCCTCTTTTTTTTTTTTTTTTGTTCATTATTGATCGTTGTGTTTGGTCGTTCCGGACGTCGCAAGACATTCTGTTCAAGTTCAGTGGTTGATCCTTCCACTCAGTTTTTTGTTACAGAGGCGAACCGGCTCTCTGACCGAACACGCTGAGCTACCGTGCCGGCCGCTAACTCGGGACCAAGGCGCTCCTGAGCTCATAGTAGCCTTGATGTTGCCTATCTTGGACATGGACTACTCAGTTTGTATATTTTGCTTATTTTTTTCATAGTTCCACAAAACTTCTTCCTGTTTTCTCGATTGATCTGTGTTCAGTTTTTCAAGGCCTATCCACTGTGCCAACTTATAGCTAAATCTGAGGGGGGTGCGATTGGGAGGTTCCCTTGTCAGTATGGCTTTAAATAGCAGAGCTCAGCGCGTACTCGCCAGTACTACTACAATGGTACTCACCTGAAGATGGCCAGAAGACTCTGCGCCGAAATGTCGTGGCAGGACGTTACTGAAATCCAGCAGTTCTCCCGTGTTTTTATGGAACAATAAACGTAGTATTAATTGCTTAGATACACCTCATTTGTGATACCTTTAAATTTGTTTAGAAATCAAATACTGTTCATTAGTTATTTCTGCTTCGAACCAAACATCAATTTTAGTTACTAGAACCGTATAGGTGATCTGCTGATGAGTGAAGAATTAAAGGATTTCAATAGTGGTACTACACCACTACAGAATATGGATTGGCAGAAAATCGAAGAAGGCGAAACTAATGAGAAAAAATGGTTGAAATGGCTCTGAGCACTATGCGACTTAACTTCTGAGGGCATCAGTCGCCTAGAACTTAGAACTAATTGAACCTAAGTAACCTAAGCACATCACAACATCCATGTCCGAGGCAGGATTCGAACCTGCGACCGTAGCGGTCGCTCGACTCCAGACTGTAGCGCCTAGAACCGCACGGCCACTCCGGCCGGCTAATGAGAAATAGTAGAAATGAGAATAGCGAGTACCTTGGAATCATAATTGATAATCACGAAATAGATGAATTAAGGAATTCTGCTACTTAGGCAGCAAAATAACGTATGATGGATGGACCAAGGAGGACATAAAAAGCCAACTAGCAGTGGCAAAAAGGACAAAAAAATGGTTCAAATGGCTCTGAGCACTATGGGACTTAACATCCCCTAGAACTTAGAACTACTTGAACCTAACTAACCTAAGGACATCAAACACATCCATGCCCGAGGCAGGATTCGAACCTGCGACTGTAGCGGCCGCGTGGTTCCAGATTGAAGCGCCTAGAACCGCTCGGCCACTATGGCCGGCGCAAAAAGAACATTCCTGGCGAAAAGGTATATATGGGTAACACTGACACAGAGAAGGGACAGGATGACAGGACATCTGTTAAGACGTCACTGGAGTTGTAGAGGGTAAAAACTATAGAGGAAGACAGAGATTGGGATACGGTTGGCAAATAATTGAGGATATCAGTTGCAAGTGGTACTCTAAGATGAATACGTTGTCACAGGAGAGGAATTCGAGGTGGGCCCCATCAAACCAGTCAAAAGACTGATGACAGTAAGAAAAGTACACCAGAACCACAGGCCCTGGTGTAAACACACGGTACCGCCACTGATTCTCTGTTTACTTCAGCGTAGTACCCCAGGACGCCACGGGCCTCGTCCCGCGCTGCTGCTACTGTGTCCGACAGCTGTGTCAACTCCACTGACCCACCTGCCGCCAAGCTGATAGCGAGCTCTTGATGTTTACCGAGGCCGCATTGCTGTTTGGCTGCGTGTGTTTGCTGAGGACGGAACACTGTCGTGTACAGGACGACACGACAGGTGAGCACGCAAACGGAATCTGGTGTCCATGTCTATTAGCATTTTGCCGTATTGGTAAATTGCTTTTCCCAGTTTACTTCTAACGGGACTGCTGATTCTTAATAAGTAGTCGCGAGGTTGTGTTCAGCAGCACGATGAGATACCTGTGTGGTCAGAACAAAAATAAACACCGTCCGAACAGGCTTTGTATGCCCAACGGTACCGTCCGGCCGCCGTGTCATCCTCAGCCCTTAGGCTTCGACGGATGCGGATACGGAGGGGCGTGTGGTCAGCACACCGCACTACCGGCCGTTGTCAGTCTTCGTGACCGGTGCCGTACTTCTCAAACAGGTAGCTCTTACTTGCCCTCACAAGGGCTGAGTGCACCCCGCTTGCCCTCAGCACTCGACAGAGCGGGTGGTCCGTTAAGTACTTAACGGAATCGGTGTTACCACTGCGGCAAGGCTGTTGGCTGTATGGCCACAAGGATCAGTTCACAATCTCGGTTCGTGTTACTACTAAGCACTGAACCAGTACGTAATAAACATAACAAATTTTCAAAAGAGAATATGAGGACTGTCCACAGCACACTACGCTGCCGCTCCTCAACCGATTGTCACCGTTTCCGTATCCCTGGCGGCCTGAATGAAAAGAGCTTGTCCCAGCTACCTGGTGAGATAAATATTGGTAAGGCAGGAACACCTCACTCTACCCAGTATCAGACGGTGGGAAGGCATGGACTACGACCTACCTGCAGGGAGTCACTGATTTGCATCGATACTTTAGGAAAGGTGGTAGAAGTCACAACACAAATAAAAGATTAACTTCTCATGGTTGGGGTACACAGTCATGTAGAATATTTTAATGGACATGGTATTCGCCGTCGACTGTAGAAGTTATTTATTTCAGAATTGCAATTTCTGACTTTGGGCCATTTTCAAGTGGTACTGTGAACTGACATCATTTCACTATGTACAGAGCTTTGCACTCGTTTGATGTTACTGTATTTCTACAATTCGAATATTTATTTTTGACGCTGTCGTGTGTACATGTTGGAGGATGTTAAAGTCTACACGCAATGAAGCAAAAGCTTTTGCAGTACAAGATGTAAACGGTCCAAAGTAACCTATATAGTCAAGTAACCTGTATAGTCAAAGGCGAATAAGATGTCCTTTAACAAATGAAATATTTAGAAACTAACACAAAGAGATGTATTCTGAAATTAGCATGGAGCAACGTACTGTTGTAATTTTTCAAAGCTTTCCCGGCGAGGCGTTGTCATGTTGATTAATCGGGTTTCTGCTGGTTAATCGTGCCAGGAAAGACGCGAATAACCGGCAGAAACCCGATTAATCAAGATGACAACGTACTGTTAACCAAGGGTGGCCTCCAGTTACATAGACACATTCGCAAGACGACATCCAGAAATAGTACTCACCTATAACTACGCAAGTTTATTCATGGAGGTCTATGCAACTAAATGAAAGGTAGAGTGTTTTTTGGCATATGTGTTCCGCTTCTTTTATTTGTGAAGCATTTTCAGGGGGCTGTAGTACATGTTTCTTTTTATACATATAATAAACATATTACGTAATAGTTACAATATGTTACTGTGTGACTTTTGTCATGTTTTTCTCATGTTTCTCAGATTAGAAACAACTTTTTAGCAAAAATATCGTGATGTTAAACAGTCGTTTGGTGTTACGATTTCCATTGTTCTTAGTACGTATTACTCCCTCCATATGTGTGGACCTGCAGATGGTTTCATTTGGTCCTCATGCTCCAGTTGGCTGATTCCCGGCGTTCCCTGCCCGTTCCCCTCCCCCCCCCCCCCCCTGTATTGTGGACTAACAACAATAGATTCGTAACACCCAACGATAATTTAATATCACAATATTTGTACTACAAAAGTTGTTTCTAAACTGAAAAACAAGAGAAAAACATGACAGAATGTAACATAGTAACACATTGCAACTACTAACTACTACTGAGCCGTGGCGTGATTAAGTTCGTTGTGCTGTTCTATCTGGAAGTATCGACTATCTCACTGTATCTATGAGGAACAGTCGGTATCTGTGGGTTGTGTCCTTAGAAGCTCTTTGCTTGCCAATAATTATGCGGGTTCGCTGGCCCAAGGGGGAGGAACCAAGTTTCGGGATTGGCCGTGGCGTCGCGACAAGAGGCAGTCACGAGGTCCGAGCGGCCGAAGCCACGAGCTACGCAAGAAGGGCCTGCGCAGAGGAAGGATACCGGAGTACTCCACCGGGGTCAGCGTCGACTACAAGCAGCAGGCCGACATCCCGTCGGATGGTTGGCAACATTCATGTCGGACGACCGCTCGTGGCCTGGCTGCCCTCTTCTACCTGACTGTTATCGGCACCACTCACAAGGGAACCTCCCCATCGCACCCCCCTCAGATTTAGTTATAAGTTGGCACAGGGATAGGCCTTGAAAAACTATACACAGATCAATCGAGAAAACAGGAAGAAGTTGTGTGGAACTATGAAAAAAATAAGCAAAATATACAAGCTGTGTAGTCCCTGTGCAAGCTAGGCAACATCAAGGAGCGTATTAGCTTACGAGCGCCGTGGTCCCGTGGTTAGCGTGAGCAGCTGTGGAACGACAGGTCCTGGGTTCAAATCCTCCATCGAGTGAAAAGTTTGGTTTTTTATTTTCAGATAATTATCAAAGTTCAGGCACTCACACATAATCATCTTCGCTCACCAAAATTCCAGGACATGTTCAGATTTGCTTGGACATATACAGGATTTGACGGTCTACGCACGGAAACATTTGAAAATGTAAAAAACATATGTTTTGACAGAGCACAGGGAAAACTGTGCGACTGTGAAACTGTTGTATTCATTTGATGCAGTTTATGTGACAAACTCTTATGTTTTCATCACTTTTTTGGGAGTGATTATCACATCCACAAGAAAACCTAAATCGGGTAAGGTAGAAGAATCTTTTTACCCATTCGTCATGTGTGCAAGTTAGGTGGGTCGACAAGATATTCCTGTCATATGACGCACATGCCGTCACCAGTGTCGTAAAGAATATATCAGACGTGTTTTCCTGTGGAGGAATCGGTTGACCTATGACCTTGCTATCAAATGTTTTCGGTTCCTATTGGAGAGGCACGTCCTTTCGTCTACTAACCGCACGGTTTTGCGGTGCGGTCGCAAAACACAGACACTAAACTTATTACAGTGAACAGAGACGTCAATGAATGAACGGACAGATCATAACTTTGCGAAAATAAAATTTTCACTCGAGGCAGGACTCGAACCAAGGACCTTACGATCCGCAGTTGCTCACTCTAACCACGAAACCACGGCGCTCATCAGCTAACATTGTCCTTTATGTTGCCTATCTTTCACATGGACTACTCAGTTTGTATATTTTGCTTATTTTTTCATAGTTCCACACAACTTCTTCCTGTTTTCTCGATTGATCTGTGTTTTTCAAGGCCTATCCACTGTGACAATTTATAACTAAATCTGAAGGGGGTGCGATGGGGAGGTTCCCTTGTCAGTAACCGCCGCGACGCACCGTGGATCCATGGAGCTGCTTGCTGACAAAGGGGAGTAAGATTCTGTAATCCTCGTGGTGATTGGTGTCCTTGTCTACCAGACCTCTTAACTATTTTCTGGTTTGTACCCGACCCTCAGAGTTTTACTCAGTCGGCTCTTTCGTCGTAAATATAGGCCGTAGTATCGAACGAGACACTAGTTGTTTGAAAATTTGTTCTGATATTGCCGGCCGCTGCGTCCGCGTGGTTCTAGGCGCTTCAGTCCAGAACCGTGCTGCTGCTTCGGTCGCAGGTTCGAATCCTGCCTCGGGCGTCGATCTGTGTGATGTCCTTAGGTTAGTTAGGTTTAAGTAATTCTAAGTCTAGGGGACTGATGACCTCAGATGTTAAGTACCATAGTGCTTAGAGCCATTTGAACCATTTGTTCTGATATTATAATGCCCTTCGTTTCTAGGTTATACCCAATCATTAATGTTTTAATGAATCAGCTCCTGGTCGGAAACACGTTCGGAACAATTGTACCAAGGCACAGCTTGCCGTTAAACAAACAGGGGTCTCGTGGTTAGATTTAGATGGTAACCGGTTCAATTTCTTGATTGTAATTGCAATTGAGATAATCTGAAGTACCTGTTGTATTGAGCTGTGCGTTCCTGTCTTTGAAAGACAGCGTTATTATTGGTGTATTTTCACTGGATCCTGTGGCTCCTGCCGGCCTCGGTGGCCGAGCGGTTCCAGGCGCTACAGTCCGGAATCGCGGGACTGCTACGGTTGCAGGTTCGAATCCTGCCCGGGCATTGATGTGTGTGATGTCCTTAGGTTAGTTAGGTTTAAGTAGTTCTTAGTTCTAGGGGATTGATGACCTCCGGTGCTCAGAGCCATTTGAACCATTTTTTGTCGCTCCGCCAAGTGAGTTCTCTTCTAACAAGTGCTCATACGTAATGTTTTAAAGCGTTCCTTCAGAGCAGCCTTCTTAACTGAAAAGCCGCTGTCACCAGGGCTTTAGTCGAAATAAGATTGTTAAAAGGGACGGGTTCGGATCCAGTCCCACCTTGCCTGCTGATTGAAATAGAAAGATTGCTCGCTTTGAAGAAGGCCTTATCATTGTCATGATTGTTTCCTAATCTGTTTAACCTTTAAGCATCGGTGGGTACCTTAACCCCGAACTTTTCGACATATAGTGTCTAAATAAGAAAAAAATTTACATCACCTGTGTGAGTAATGGAAGCGCTCTTGTCATCAGTATTACTGATATGTTTTCATGTGTTGCAGAAGGGCATTGAATAAGAGAAACTGTGTCCAGCGCGGTAGTAAACACCACTGTTTCACCCGATAACGGGCGGACTGCAGGTCCAGGCCCTTATAATTATTGTCATGTTGTTCCTGATATGATTTCTCTTGTAAAAGCCTATTCATTTCACAAATTTGTTAATTTGTATTTTTTTTATTTGTGGTAAGGTCTTATGGGACCGAACTGCTGAGGTCATCGGTCCCTAAGCCTACACACTACTTAATCTAACTTAAACTAACTTACGCTATGGACGAGACACACACCCATGCCCGAGGGAGGACTCGAACATCCGACGGGGAGAGACTCACGGACCGTGACAAGGCACCTAAGACCGCGCGGCTACCCCGGACGGCTGTGAATTTGTAAAGAAAACAAATGTATGATTATATATTGTTACATAAACAGGTTGTGTGAAAGGAAATTTACATTGGTGGGTCCTCCCTTCCACTTTTTCCTTAATAACAGTAGACACCACGCCTCAACTACGTAATGCATTTATTTATTATATATACAAAAAGAAACATGTATTACAGGCCACTGAAGACGCTTCACAAATAAAAGAAGCGAAACGCTTATACCAAAAAGAAACCGCCTTTCACTTAGCTTCATAGAGAGAACACACCTCCATGAATTCTGAACAAAAAAAGAAAACAAAAAGAAAATGACGATACTGAAGTTTATCTGAGAACACTTCGGACAGAGAAACTGAACCGTAAGAAGTGGCGTTCTTCATCTAAAAGTGGGAGGGGGGGGGGAGGAGGGCGATTTCGGTGAATCTTACCGCATGGCTGGCGCTGCTGCTTTCCCGTAGCATCGCGAGATACTCGTGATCAGCAAACGACCAAAACGGCGATCGGATCTGACCATCATTTCTCGACTCTACCCAAAGCGGCTATCGTTAAATTCTATCGTAGCATGGCGAAGTGGACGTATGTACAAGAGGCGATCATGAGCGACACAGCAGCAAGTAGACCTACCCGCTTGATTTTTGCAGAATGTGGGCCGGAGCGGCAATGTTCAGTGGTTTTGTTAGCTGGTCGGCGCCTCACACTAGTGTGCTAAGACGGAAGCAAGTAGTTATGATGCTGACTTTCCGGGTGGTCAAACGGCTAGCTGTACTCACCGCTTCCTTTTTGTACCAGAGGTTTCCCAACCTGGGGCAGCCTCGACCGTTGGGACGACGGGCGTTTCCGTTTTCGTGCGCACCTCAAGATCAAGAAGTGCCTCCGTTTAAAACTGAAATTTTTTAACAGCCGCCGCCACATTGAAAACTTATTAACTCCTCTCAAAATGACGATAGGCGAAATCTGTTTACTATATGGAATTACTATTACAAGGTTTCTTTCGTTTCTGTAATTACTTAGGTACCTTAATCGGCGGTTAAGTCTTAAGATACTTCAATATAAAACTGATGTACCACTTTGGATAGAGCAACTGTTTGTTCATTACGAAAAGTTCCCAAGTCAGTCATATGATTTCATACCCTTTAATTACATCTCGAATCATCCTTTGTTTCCTGCCTTGTGCAGCCGCTCATGCGCTCGTCATTGCACGTGGCATTATCGGCAGGGTTCGTAGCACGATGTGTTATAACACTGTATGACCAAAAGTATCAGTAAACCCCTATGTACTGTGGGTTTAACCCCCAGATATCACGAGAGGCAGACCAGCTAGTATAAAAGAAGGTGGGGAGCATTGTGTTGTCGGTAGAGAAGCGTAATAGCAAAACGGATCGGTCATCAGACCTCAGTGACTCTGAACGTGGACCAGTCATTGTATGTCACCTGAGTAATGCTTCGGTGACATTTCAACCATTCTGTGTGTCCCTGCATCGACTGCTGGTGATGTGACTGTGAAGTGGGAACCCGAAAGAACAACACAGCTAAAGAAGGACCAGACAGACCTCGTGTATTAACTGACAGGTTTGCGATGGTTGTAGTGGTTGTAACGAACCATAAGAAATCGCTGGATGTATTCAGTTGTGAGTTCCAAAGTGCTTCCAACAATCCAACTAGTCCGATGATATGAGATGCCATTGGACGCTGGATGACAGATAACGAATGATTTAGAGTGATGGATCACGTTATATCCTGTGGCATTTCAGTGGAAGTGTTTGAGTTTGCGAATACGTAGAGAACGGCACCTGTCAACATAATTGCTGCCGAATCTTTGAACATAGGCTTAGTGCGAATATAATTAACTGAGAAGCTTATGTATACGAATCGCCATGCTTTTAAAAAGCTGGTGCGAAACTCAGCTTGCCCTTTTTTCACATAAGCTTTACGCCTCGTGTGGGCCCTTCAATACAGACACTGGGCTGTTGATGACTGGAAACATGTTGCCTGATCGGACGAGTCTCGTTTCAAATTGTATCGAGCGGATGGACGTGTACGGGTATGGAGACAACCTCATGAATCCATGAACCCTGCATGTAAGCAGGGGACTGTTAAAGCTTGTGGAGGCTCTTTAATGGTGTGGGGCGTATGCAGTTTGAGTGATAGGGGACCCTAGAAAGGTCTAGATTCGACTGTGACGGATGACACGTATGTAAGCGTCCTGTCTGATCACCTGCGTCCATTCATCTCCAGTGCGCATCCCGACGGACTTGGGCTGTTCCAGCAAGACAATGCGACACCCCACACATCCAGAATTGCACCAGAGTGGCTCCAGGAACACACTACCGAGTTTAAACACTTCCGCTGGGCACAGAACTCCTCAGACATGACCGTTATTGCTCACGTCTGGGATGCCTTCCAGCGTCCTCTTCAGATCTCCACCCCCTCATACTCTTACGGATTTATGGACGGCCCTGCAGGATTCATGGTGTCAGTTCCCTCCAGAAGTACTCCACACACTAGTCGAGTCCATGCTAAATCTTGTTGTGGCACTTCTGTGTGCTCTTGGGGACCCTACACGATCTTAGGCAAGGTGTACCCGTTTCTTTGGCTCTTTAGTGTACGTATACAGCAGTAATACTTATTTAGCATCCAGTAAATTCACTAAGACAAGTAGTGTAATCTTCCCTGTCAAAGTATGTACAATTCCACCAGTGACGATGAATATAATACTGAGAACATGTATTTTCATACATGTACAGAATAGTAATATTTACTCCAGTAACGTCACTAAGAGAAGCAGTGTAAAGACAAGTTATGTGAAATGAGTGGTATATCACGTAGTTTAAAAAGGAGGTTACACTACGTGTCTTAGTGAAGTTACTGGTTCTGACTGAGTATTACTATTCTGTGAATATACGAAAATACCAGTTACGGCAGTTGTAGATGTGTGCACTGATGGAAACATTTACAACCGAAGGCTATCCTTTGAGAATGGACAATGTACACTACTGGCCATTAAAATTGCTACACAAAGAAGAAAAGCAAATGATAAACGGGTATTTATTGGACAAATATATTATACTAGAACTGACATGTGATTACATTTTCACGCAATTTGGATGCATAGATCCTGAGAAATCAGTACCCAGAACAACCACCTCAAGCTAACGACCTTGATACGCCTGGGCAGTGAGTCAAACAGAGCTTGGATGGCGTGTACAGGTACAGCTGCCCATGCAGCTTCAACACGATACCACAGTTCATCAACAGTAGTGACTGGCGTATTGTGGCGAGACAGTTGCTCGGCCACCATTGACCAGACGTTTTCATTTGGTGAGAGATCTGGAGAATGGAGAATGTGCTGGCCACGACAGCAGTCGAAAATTTTCTGCATCCATAAAGGCCCGTACAAGACCTTCAACATGAGGTCATGCATTATCCTGCTGAAATGTAGGGCTTCGCAGGGATCGAATGAAGGGTAAAGGCACGGGTCGTAACACATCTGAAATGTAACGTGCACTGTTCAAAGTGTCGTCAATGCGAACAAGAGGTGGCTGAGACGTGTAACCAGTGGCACTCCATACTATCACCCCGGGTGATACGCCAGTATGGCGATGACGAATACACTTTTCCAATGTCGCCAAACACGGATGCGACCATCATGATGCTGTAAACAGAACCTGGATTCATCCGGAAAATAACGTTAAGCCATTCGTGCACTCAGGTTCGTCGTTGGGTACACCATCGCAGGCGCTCCTGTCTGTGATGCAGCGTCAGGGGTAACCGCAGCCATGGTCTCCGAGCTGATAGCCCATGCTGCTGCAAACGTCGTCGAACTGTTCGTGCAGAAGGTTGTTGTCTTGCAAACGACCCCATCTGCTGACTCAGGGATCGAGACATGGCCGCACGATCCCTTACAGACATGCGGATAAGATGCGTGTTATCTCGACTGCTAGTGATACGAAGGCGTTCGGATCCAGCACAGCGTTCCGTATTACCCTCCTGAGCCCACCGATTCCATATTCTGCTAACAGTCATTGGATTTCAACCAACGCGAGCAGCAGTGTCGCGATACGATAAACCGCAATCGCGATAGGCTACAATCCGACCTTTGTCAAAGTCGGAAACGTGATGGTACGCATTTCTCCTCCTTGCACGAGGCATCACAACAACGTTTCACCAGGCAACGCCGGTCAACTGCTGTTTGTGTATGAGAAATCTGTTGGGAACTTTCCTCATGTCAGCACGTGTAGGTGTCGCCACCGGCGCCAACCTTGTGTGAATGCTCTGAAAAGCTAATCATTTGCATATCAGATCATCTTCTTCCGGTCGGTTAAATTTCGCGTCTGTAGCACATCATCTTCGTGGTGTAGCAATTTTAATGGCCAGTAGTGTAGTGGGAAACTAGCTCCAAGAATAAAAAAAAATATTTCAACGCACCTGTGACAGAAAATGAAGAAAAAACACACTTTACATACCTTAAATGCTACGATTTAATTCGAAAGTTGTCCTGATATGCCTTTTTTGACGGAGGGGAGTGGTGTTATTTATCAAAATTTTCACTGGATAGGGCATCCCCGCAAGCTCAGCCTAGGTATATAGATTGTAAATTCGGCCGTGCAGTCGGTGTTCTGCGACTTCATATGACCGTGTGAAAGGTCGTTCTGCCGGCGCGTGCCCGCCAGCGCCGCTGTCGGGACCTGCCCAGCCTTTGCCAGCTCGTTTTCCGCCAGTGCGCGCTCGACTGGAAGCGCGCCGGGGGCCCACCTGCCAATCGCAGCCGGCCGTGGCCCGTGTCGGCCAATCAACAGCGGCGGTCGACGACCCTCGGTCGCTGGCCCGCTGGCTGCGCGGCTTATCGCGGAACTGTCTGCAGCCCAGCCGCCGCTCCGGCTAACTGCTCCTATTGTGCAGACTGACACCGCGCGCGCGCGCGCGTGTGTGTGTGTGTGTGTGTGTGTGTGTGTGTGTGTGTGTGTGTGTGTGTGTGTGTGTGAGTGTGAGTATGTGCTGCCCGCATACGCCGGCCACAGGCTCCTGCCGTCTGCAGATATCATCTCCGCTTCCACCTACGCCCTTCACCTGTCAGGCTTCTGCTACTCACGTGCGTCGGAGAATTTCAGTATAATCCGGGCTACATATCTACATCCATATTGCACAAGCCTTGTTACCTTATGTGGTGGAAGGTACTTTCGGAACCACGTCTTCCCCCCGCTGCTTCCTTCCTCCACAAGCAAATGATGCAGAGGACAACGACTGTCGATAAACCTCTGGAATACGTCGCCAGAGGTTCTTTTCATCCATCTGGGAATATACGGACGTGGCCAGACTATTAGAGTAAGACATACATTTTCGGTTTGATGCGCTGTAATCGCACTTCAAGAGTAATATTTGGTTTGTTTTGTGTTAATACACTACTGGCCATTAAAATTGCTACACCAAGAAGAAATGCAGATGATAAACGGTTATTCATTGGACAAATATATTATAATAAAATTTACATGTTATTACATTTTCACACAATTCGGGTGCATACATCCTGAAAAATTAGTACCTAGAACAACCACCTCGGGCCGTAATAACGGCCTTGATACGCCTGGGCTTTGAGTCAAACGGAGCTAGGATGGCGTGTACAGATACAGCTGCCCATGCAGCTTCAACACGATACCACAGTACATCAAGAGTAGTGACTGACGTATTGTGACGAGCCAGTTGCTCAGCCACCATTGACCAGACGTTTTCAGTTGGTGAGAGATCTGGAGAATGTTCTAGCCAGGGCAGCAGTCGAACATTTTCTGTATCCAGAAAGTTCCGTACATGACCTGCGGTCGTGCACTATCATGCTGAAATGTAGGGTTTCGCAGGGATCGAATGAAGGGTAGAGCCACGGGTCGTAACGCATCTGAAATGTAACGTCCACTGTTCAAAGTGCCGTCAATGCGAACAAGAAGTGACCGAGACGTGTAACCAACGGCACCCCATACCATCATGCCGGGTGATACCCCAATATGGCGATGACGAATAGACGCTTCCATTGTGCGTTCAACGCGATGTCGCCAAACACGGATGCGATCATCATGATGCTGTAAACAGAACCTGGATTCATCCAAAAAATGACGTTTTGCCATTCGTGCACCCACGTTCGTCGTTGAGTACACCATCGCAGGCGCTCCTGTCTGTGATGCAGCGTCAAGGGTAACCGCAGCCATGGTCTCGGAGCTGATATTCCATGCTGCAAACGTCGTCGAACCGTTCGTGCCGATGGTTTTTGTTATGCAAACGTCCCCATCTGTTGACTGAGAGATCGAGACGTGGCTGCACGATCCGTTACAGCCATGCGGATAAGATGCCGGTCATCTCGACTGCTAGTGATACGAGGCCGTTGGGATCCAGCACGGCGTTCCGTATTACCCTCCTGAACCCACCGATTCCATATTCTGCTAACAGTCATTGGATCTCGACCAACGCGAGCAGCAATGTCGCGATACGATAAACAGCAATCGCGATAGGCTGCAATCCTTACTTTGTCAAAGTCGGAAACGTGACGGTACGCATTTCTTTTCCTTACACGAGGCATGACAACAACGTTTCACCAGGCAACACCGGTCAACTGCTGTTTGTGTATGAGAAATCGGTTGGAAAGTTTCCTAATGTCAGCACGTTGTAGGTGTCGCCACCGGCGCCAATGTTGTGTGAATTCTCTGAAAAGCTAATCATTTGCTTATCACAGCATCTTCTTCCTGTCGGTTAAATTTCGGGTCCGAAGCACGTCATCTTCGTGGTGTAGCAATTTTAATGGCCAGTAGTGTATTACTCGAAGGGATGTAAACATCTTCTCCAGAGTACTTTTTGGTCGCATCTTAGTGATTCGTTGTAATAGTATCTGTTATTGTTAATCACGTAAAGGTTGGTGTTGTTGGTAATCAGAAGCACATACTCTCATTTATGTTGGAACTGCGTCTCTTTTAAGTAAATTAGACATTACAAACGCCCTTTGTTTGCCGAATTCAGAGTCTTGAGGACAGTTTTGCGGAATGAAATACACACGTCAAAGATAGGTTTGCATCACCTCGGTTCCGATACTTCCGGAACATGTAAGGAAAATTGGAATAGAGATCAACACAAACAACATTTCCGCCCTTTTTATTACTCATGAAAATCACCATAAAGCGAGATCTTCAGAGGTGGTGGTCCACATTGCTATACACACCAGTACCTCTAATACCCAGTAGCACGTCCTCATGCCTGTATTCGTAGTGGCATACTATCCACAGGTTCATCAAGGCACCGATGGTGCAGTTTGTCCCACTCCTCAACGGCGATTCGGCGTAGATGAGTCAAGTCGTCCGTAAACAGCCCGTTTCAATCTATCCCAGGCATGTTCGATAGGGTTCATTTGGAGAACATGCTGGCCACTCTAGTCGAGCGATGTCGTTGTCCTGAAGGAAGTCATTCACAAGATGTGCACGATGGAGACGTGAATTGTCGTCCAGGAAGAAGAATGCCTCGCCGATATGCTACCGATGTGGTTGCACTATTGGTCGGAGGATGGAATTCACATATCGTACAGCCTTTACAGCGCCTTCCGTGACCACCAGCAGCGTACGTCGACCACATACAATGCCACTCCAAAACATCAGGGAACCTCTACCTTGCTGCACTCGTTGGACAGTGTGTCTAAGTCGTTCAGCCTGACCGGGTTGCCTCCAAACACGTCTCCGACGATTGTTTGGTTGAAGGCATATGCGACACTCATCGGTGAAGAGAACGTGATGCCAATCCTGAGCGGTCCATTCGGCATGTTGTTGGGCCCATGTGCACCGCGCTGCATGGATGGTGTCGTGGTTGCAAAGATGGATCTCGCCAAGGACGTCGGGAGTGAAGTTGCGCATCACGCAGCCTACTGCGCACAATTTGAGTTGTACCACGACGTCCTGTGGCTGCAGAAAAAGCATTATTCAACATGGTGGCTGCACAAGAAACATTATTCAACATGGTGGCGGTGCTGTGAGGGCTCCTCCGGGCCATAATCCGTAGGTAGCGGTCATCCTCTGCAGTATTAGCCCCTGGGTGACCTGAGCGAGGCAAAACATCGCTTTGGTTCACTCCGAGACGACTGGACACCTCCCTTTTTGAGAGCCCTTCCTGGCACAAAGCAACTGTAAGGACGCGACCGAACCGTAGTATTGACCGTCTAGGTATGATTGAACTACAGAAAACACGAGCCGTGTACCTTCTTCCTGGTGGAATGACTGGAAGTGATCCGCTGTCGGACCCCGTCCATCTAATATGCGCTGCCCATGCATGGTTGTTTACACCTTCGGGCGGGTTTAGTGACATCTCTGAACTGTCAAAGGGACTATGTCTGTGATACAATATCCACAGTCAACGTCCTTCTTCAGGAGTTCTGGGAACCAGGGTGATGGACAACATTTTTTGATGTGTATATTATGAGGTAATGGGGAACAAAGGAGACTTTTCTCCAAACAAAGGAGGCTTTGTCCGAGAGCTACTTGCTGAAAAGCGTTTCAAAACTGAAAACGTGAAGAAACAAAATTCCAGCAGTACATGGGGAACTAGGGGCGAAAGAAGAAACTATTCTTGAGAGACGTACGAAAATCGATTAATTTAGCAGTAAAAAATCGCAGGGTTACTTGCTCAGAATTAAGCAAGGGATTACAAGGGTATGGTTCATCAGTATCGTCCAGGTCTACGCGAAGGGAACTATTTTGGGTGGAATGAAAGAAAGACGACCTACTAGAAAGGTGAAGATCACCACTGCTATAGTTGTGAAGCGGTTGTAGCGGGCCACGGCTCTCAACAATTGGTTAACAAACGACTAGAAAAGTGTAACTATTGCATGGAAACTTTATTACAAATATTTTTATTATAAGGTTGAACTTGCACTTTTTATATACAAATTCATCTACCAAATCAAGATGTTACAGCGCAAGTATGTAACTTTGGTATTTACATAGTTTAGTTTACTGAATTTAATTCAAGATTTATTTATTCTTCAACCGACTCAATTTTATTTTAGGTTTGTTTCAATGACGAGTCAATATTTTCTGTTGAGGAGGAAACAAGCAAATACATCAAGAGAAGAGAAGGAGCACCATACCCCTACCGTGCAAAGTAGGTAGTAAATCATCCAACAACTATGAAGGTTTGGAGTACTGCAGAAGTAACTGTGAGACTTGAATAGTGCATTAAAGTGTTAAGAACCCGACTAAGTACTCAAATACGCGAATGAATCGCTGGGAATGATTTATATTTATGAAAAGTGGTACTCCATATCATAAAGCAAACGAAGTAATGAATTTTTTTGGAGAGAACAATTTGAAACTGCTTGACTAGTTTAGAAATAGTCCAGACATGAATCCCACTGAAAATCTCTCGACTGTAATCAAGAACAAAAAAAATCACAAAACTAAACACATTCACCAATATAGTTTGCTTGTAAAGCGTATGCAAGTCTGGATAGGTGATATTGATATAAAGAATCAACGTCAACGTTATTTGAAGGTATGCCCAGGTTCCAAGATGCTACTCCAGGCAGGTGTAAAATACGTGTGCGCAACGGAAAATATTGAACGCTAAAATGATGATTTGGTCCTGTCTGACTACCCCCTGAAGCAGATCTTAGGCTCTCTTAATGCTCTGATACTAAGCGACTGTCGAACATGGCCGCTCAAAACGGAAGACCCTTCCTCTCCACTGCTGGCTTCCCAGCAAGAGTCGGCTCCCCTCCCTCGTAACTGCACAAGGCAGATTCTTCCGAACGCCGACCAATCATATTTTAGTCTTTTGTCGTCCAGCGCGGAAAGTTTGCGAGGGAATACCTATACTCGTACAGTGGGACGCTTCTGGGTAAAAATCCTTGGAAATAATCCAGCCTGCATGATTTCCGAGGTGACGCTTCCTCGTTCCTCCCAGCTGCGTCCAAGATTTGCAGAGTTCCCGGTTCTCCTTCTGGTCCGGCTACAATACTGGCCGGCCGCGACTCTGTTGTGCTCCCGCGCTCAGATGCCCCAGTGTCTGTCTTGCTACTTCCTGTGTTTAAGCAGGATCAACACACCTGTGCAGGCCTTCCACCCAGGGCTTGAGGTCCGCCTACTGTTTCATCTCCACTGGCGTTCCAACCTCTACTAGTATAGGCAATCATTCATTACGCCATTTTTATGATAAAGACACTCAGTCACCTTTCGTGCAAAAGCCTTAACAATTATTTACGCAGTGTACGTGACAATGTCAGTCTCTTTAAATATTGATATATACGATGCACAACCTATCAAATGATACCTGTTGTGGCGTAACAAGCTAGTCACGCCACACTGAGGAGGAAGCCGAAAGGTACGCGTACACACACGCCGACTGGCGTCAAGTCTGGAACAGGATAAGTTATGACTGCTATAAAGACAATACGTAGCTTTGGTATATACTTAACTTTTAATGCTTCCTTTGGTACATCTCTCTTGACTATACAAATGAGACTCGTAAGATACATGCACTGATACAATTGGCGCCTTGCTAAGTCGTAGCCATTAACTTAGCTGAAGGCTATTCTGTCTCTCGGCAAATGAGAGCAAAGGCTTCGTCCGTATAGTCGCTAGCAACGTCGTCGTACAACTGGGGCGAGTTCTCGTACGTCTCTCGAGACCTGCCGTGTGGTGGCGCTCGGTCTGCGATCACACAGTGGCGACACGCGGGTCCGACATGTACTAATGGACCGCGGCCGATTTAAGCTACCACCTAGCAAGTGTGGTGTCTGGCAGTGACACCACAATATCTAATTGTGGTTGTAGATCACGGAAAAGTATGTGGATGAGTGCTTGTAAGGTGCGAAATTATAGACGCCTTACAAGGTGAAACAGCCGTAAGAATGCAAAGTATTGAAGACGAAAACATGGTCAATGTTAACAAAAAATGGTTCAAATGGCTCTGAGCACTATGGGACTTAACTGCTGAGGTCATAAGTCCCCTAGAACTTAGAACTACTTAAACCTAACTAACCTAAGGACAACACACACATCCATGCCCGAGGCAGGATTCGAACCTGCGACCGTAGCGGTCGCGCGGTTCCAGACTGTAGCGCAAGTACCGCTCGGCCACCAGCGGCCGGCTCAATGTTAACAAATAAGGTGTACAAAACCAAATTAAACTGATTGAAATGAGTATTTTAGTGTTTAATAATTTGGTCACATTTGTAGGCTGTAGGAAAAAGGAATGGACAGGCGTTCGGGAAACTTCCCTCACCTGTAGAGGAAGAAAATATGTTATATTGACTTCCGTCCAGTGATGGTTTATTTCTATATTATTATTTACAGTTGCTGCAGCCAACGCATTAACCATCTAACTTAAAACGAGGCCTCCTCTGTGAACAGCACTTTTACACTAAAGTGAGAATGACACGTAGATGAATGAGCCATCCGCAGAAGTGCACCCGTGCAGGAAAATGAGCTGCTGGTTGTGCCTGCATGCGATATGCATGGTGCAGATACGGCAGCTTCTCATGTACACTCTCCAGTCATATAGTCGACATTGCTTGTTGCAGATAATTGTCTTACGCTGATAATTTGGTTGTCGACAACTGCACGAAGCACTTCCTCCCGTGCTTGAGATGCCTACGTCCTTCTAGGCTTCCCCAGTTGCAAATAGGAGGCTTAAACATCCCACGCTTCCTGAGACGGCGATCAGTTGCTTGCTCCTGTGTGGAAATCCGATATAAATGGTGACCTCCCACGGCAATTAGGGCCGCTAACCCGTACAGCAAATGGTCATCCGACAACTCCGCGTTTGAGTGCACTTCCTTCGTACAGTAGCGGAAACCAAGTCTGTGATGAACATAAATACCTGATGCTACATAGGTAATGCAAGTAGAGGAATGAAATTTATCGCTTGTCATCATAAGCAATGAAGTGAATCACACGTCAACATCACCCTCGGTGAGCTGGACAACAAATACTGGCAGTGAACCTAGGAATTACAACCTACTGCACTCTCTAACCAAACGTAAGTAAGTGGATATTTTGAAAATTTCGTGTAGGAAAATATTTCATGCAATGCTGGTATGTTCAGTTTCTATGTGTTTCCTACAATTAATGCGATCATGAAGAGTAGCAAAAACTTAGTAAATTGGAAATAAAGCGTTTGCGGACCCATGCCCATATAACACACTTTATTCCTCTAAGTGTGAAGAATGTTTCCTGAAAGTTCCGTCATATCTTTTTGTCACACCCTGTACGTCCCGCTGACATCACTGTACGATATCTTACCACAACGTATTCGTTGAGGCGAGATAACATTAATAAAATACAAAAAATTACTGGTTCCAAACTAGATCTTAGAGACTAGACATTTGACGAATGGCAAGGGGATTTGGACAGGGAAAATACAAGACATCGCATATATTGCCTCCTTCCAGAGATTGTATTGTATTGTATATTAACCGGGGGCCTAGAAACGATGGAGAGGCTCCGTCCCCGCCGCAGACGCAGTGGTTCACAACCCCACGACGACCACAGCAGTCCTCCACTTCACCCCTCCGCCTTCCCACACCGAACCACTCTTTCAGGGTTATTGTGCGGTTCGGCCCCCCGGTGGACTCCCCCGGGGAACGTCTCACACCAGACAAGTGTAGCCCCTATGTTTGCGTGGTAGAGTACTGGTAGTGTACGCGTACGTGGAGAACTTGTTTGCGCAGCAATCTCCGACATAGTGTAGCTGAGGCGGAATAAGGGGAACCAGCCCACAGTCGCCGAGGCAGATGGAAAACCGCCTAAAAACCATCCACAGACTGGCCGGCTCACCGGACCTCGACACAAGGCCGCCGGGCGGTTACGTGCCGGGGACCAGGCGCTCCTTCCCACACCTGAAAGTCGTGCGTTAGACCGCGACGGATAACCGGGCGGGCTCTTCCAGAAATTAGACAGAGACTGCAAATCTATCGTCCCCAGAAGAGTTGTGGCTTATTTCATTAACCCCAGTACCTACATACACTAGGAAAGAGACCGTCAGCATTATGTGAGTGTGGTAATTTGGGATCTGAGTATGTAGTGTTCAAGTGACCACTCCAAACGGAGGCTAGGTGACATGAACCCCTCGGGGCAAAATTCCGTTCTTACTGAGGAATGCCGAGACAGTCAAGTGTAAACATATATATCTAGGATTGAACTACATACGTTCAGAGTAGGTATTAGAAATACACATATAACAGGCGTTAGCAGAAGCGAATGGACGTGTGAGAAGGAATATATAGATCTGTTGAAATCAATACAAACTAGCTCGTCACTCGCTACTCCGTTCCGCTCGTGTTACGGAATGGCGTCGTAAGTCACGTGATAGCCTATATTGATTTTAGCAAATAGTTCTCAGTGGTTTTCCTAAATCGCCTAAGCCAAATGCCACGGTGGTTCCTTTTAAAAGTTTCTGCCGCATTCTTTCTCCATTCTTCCCCAATCCATACGTATGCTCCGTCTCTAATAAAGTCGTCGACTAATGTTCTTTCCATCCGGTTGCAACTAGTAATGCACTGGAATAAACGTAGCACAAATTTAATCCCCTATCAACAGTTCACTTATGTTGCTGATGGCAGCGACACTATAATCAGCTGATGATAACGTTACAGTGCCTGAAAAAAGAACCAGCCGTAGAGCAAGCAAATTAAACCGTCAATGAAATTTATAGTTCTTGAATGCGCAATAAGTAACATTGAACATGACGTAAACAAACGACATAGACTTTAATTTGAAGGAGAAAAGATATATCACTTCTGTGACTCTTGAAACTTTCCCGGCGTATCGAATATTCCACAAGATTTCGGGATTGCACGCGGATCTCATCGACTTCTTTACACGATATTTCGGCTGACAACCTTACAGCCATCCTCAGGCGAGTGTTTGACACTGGAGATTGCTAGTGCAAGTCGCTCTATTTATACGTAAAAGTGCCGCAGGCGCGCATGCGCAAATTACCGTAGCATGCACGCCACCTGTCGATTCCAAGGCCCTCTACAATATTACTGCATCTACGGAGAGCAAACGAATGCGTGAAAAAAGTAAAACATGCACGCACACGTGTCCAAAACAATAAAATACAAAATTTCAATATTAAAATTAAAATTACTTGTCGCTCGACATGTCAGAAGCCATAAAAAGTTTTCTTTTGGTTGAAATTAAAGAAGTCAACGGGTCCCAGGCCTTATTCAATAAAAAGCCGCCATCACGATTAATGAGATTTTCCGCTAAACGTATTTCCACGGATTCCTTCACAACTGAATCCCAGAAGGATCTCGATGGGGCCAAGATTTTCGTGGCCGAATAATCCATAGTATGTCCTGTGGAAATACAATGTTCGGCTATGGCCGACTTACTGGGCTGTAAAAGGCGAGTGTGGCGCTCATGTTCAACGCAGCGGTCGTGTACTGTGCGTGTGGTTTGACCAATCTAGGCTTTCCCACACTCGCAAGGTATTTTATAAATTCCAGCCTTCCGTAGTCCCAGATCATCCTTGGCTAAGCCCAGAAGAGCACGAGTGTTTGTAGGTGGCCGGAAGATTGCTTTCACACGATGTTTCTTTAAAATGCTGCCTACTTTCGATGAAATGTTCCCGACATATGGGAGAAATGCTCTGGACTTAAACACCTCCTTATCCACTTGATCTCGTGGGTGGTCACGTTTTTTCCTCCTTAAAGCAGTACTGACCTGATGTGCAGAATATCCATTATGTTGAAATACCGATTTCATGTGCTCTAATTCGTCTGCAAGGCTGTCTTTATCAGACACGACATGTGCCCTATGCGCCAACGTTCGAAGGACGCCCATAGTTTGTGACGGGTGATGACAGCTTGACGCCTGCAGGTACAGATCCGTATGCGTGGGTTTTCGATAGACAGAATGCCCCAATGACCCATCCACCCTGCGTTTAACCATGACGTCCAGGAATGGTAAGCAACCATCCTTTTCAACTTCCGGCCGATATAACGGCGCTGTTTCACCATGCCCTGTCCTCTACTTACTTTCTATTTAATAATGAATATTTTGAGCAACTTGACGGTGTTGCCATGGGCAGTCCTCTGTCCCCTCTGGTAGCAAACTTTTATATGGAAGACTTTGAGGAGAGGGCTCTCGATTCGGCGATGTTGAAACCAACAGTCTTCTGGCGGTACGTGGTCGATACCTTTGTAGTGTGGCCTCACGGTGAAGAAGAGCTTTCACGGTTTTTACAACATCTGAATTCCATCCACACAAACATTCAGTTTACAATGGAAGTAGAAAAGGATAGTTGCCTACCATTTCTGGACGTCATGGTTAAACGCAGGGTGGATGGGTCATTGGGGCATTCTGTCTATCGAAAACCCACGCATACGGATCTGTACCTGCAGGCCTCAAGCTGTCATCACCCGTCACAAACTATGGGCGTCCTTCGAACGTTGGTGCATAGGGCACATGTCGTGTCTGATAAAGACAGCCTTGCAGACGAATTAGAGCACTTGAAATCGGTATTTCAACATAATGGATATTCTGCACATCAGGTCAGTACTGATTTAAGGAGGAGAAAACGTGACCACCCACAAGATCAAGAGGATAAGGAGGTGTTTAAGTCTAGAGCATTTCTTCCATATGTAGGGAACATTTCATCGAAAGTAGGCAGCATTTTAAAGAAACATCGTGTGAAAGCAATCTTCCGGCCACCTACAAACACTCGTGATCTTCTGGGCTCAGCCAAGGATGATCTGGGAGTACGGAAGGCTGGAATTTATAAAATACCTTGCGAGTGTGGGAAAGCCTAGATTGGTCAAACCACACGCACAGTACACGACCGCTGCGTTGAACATGAGCGCCACACTCGCCTTTTACAGCCCAGTAAGTCGGCCATAGCCGAACATTGTATTTCCACAGGACATACTATGGATTATTCGGCCACGAAAATCTTGGCCCCATCGAGATCCTTCTGGGATTCAGTTGTGAAGGAATCCGTGGAAATACGTTTAGCGGAAAATCTCATTAATCGTGATGGCGGCTTTTTATTGAATAAGGCCTGGGACCCGTTGATTTCTTTAATTTCAACCAAAAGAAAACTTTTTATGGCTTCTGACATGTCGAGCGACAAGTAATTTTAATTTTAATATTGAAATTTTGCATTTTATTGTTTTGGACACGTGTGCGTGCATGTTTTACTTTTTTCGCGCATTCGTTTGCGCTCCATAGATGCAGTAATATTGTAGAGGGCCTTGGAATCGACAGGTTGCGTGCATGCTACGGTAACTTGCGCATGCGCGGCTGCGGCACTTTTACGTATAAATAGAGCGACTTGCACTAGCAATCTCCAGCACACGACGACGCACACGACACGAGTCGCTGTGATGTGCAGCCGCGAGAAGGACGTACCTGCGCTTGCTAGCGACGCGAAGGGTGTGGCAGATCGCCGTCCGGCCGCGCTTGCGCCGTCGGCGGCCCCATCTGGCCCCCCACTTATGACGACCAGTGCTATGGCTATGGATTTGATGGACACAGCTCCGGAAATGTTGAAGACGGCGCTGTCTGCTCCGCTGCCCGATTCTGAAGATGAGGGCTCTACCGCCCCTCCGCCACGCGGTCGCAGCGGGAAACAGAAGAGGAGGGCAACAGCTACGATGTCCGCTGTTCGCAGCTCGCCGATCGAGAAGAGAGCCAAGCAAGATTTCCCCCCTGATGCCGACGGTTTTGTTCCGGCCCGGCGAACTACAAGACGCAAGCAGTCATCGACGACGCCTCCAACTGCCGTCGCCAACTCATTCGATGCGCTCGATGACGCGCCGGACCCGTCGCCGCGCGATCCTGCGCCGCAGAAAGACTCCCATCTTCCGCCGGTGGTCCTCCAGTTTCGGCCGCCGTATGGGGAACTGCAGAAGTTGTTGCGCAGCTGGACAACGGCCGTGTACACCGTGAAGCCTGCCGGGCGTGACCTGTACAGGGTCACACTCCGCACCGCTGACGATTATCGCCGGGTCACTCAGGAGGCGTCTGAGCGTGGTATCCCATTCTATACCCACGCTTCCGCACCTGACAAGGTCTTGAAGATTGTATTCCGCGACCTCCCGTTCAACATGGAAGCCGATCACCTGCATCGTGAACTCGCTGACCTGGGCTTCTACATCCGGGCAGTCGAAGATGAAGTCGCCGAAATCACGCGAAGATATGCCGCTCTTCCTGGTCGTCTGCTCTGACACCGTAGAGAACCGCAAACTATACCAATTGACGCGGGTCGCCGACGTTCCGGTTCAGACCGAAGATCTTCACTCCCGGAGAGGCCCTGTGCAGTGCTTTCGCTGCCAGGGGATCAATCACGTCGCGCGCCACTGCTCTATGCCGGACAGATGTGTTAAGTGCGCCGGCGCCCATGCAGAAAGTGCGTGCCCCCGTCCGCCCATTGAGAAGCCTACATGTGCACTCTGTGGCGGTGCTCACGCGGCCAGTTATCGTGGGTGTGAGGTGTGGAAGCGTGCCATCGCTCGCCAACGTGGCCAAACACCGGCGCCACGTCAGAAGAAGCCAGCAACGTACGGCCCGGCGTCTCTTCCGCGTCGGCGACGTCGGGGGCGCCCTCCGCCGTCCCGGCTGCGTCGGCTGCTCCTGCTCCTGCCGCATCCGAGGCCGTGCCGACACCTGCGGCTCCTGCGCCTCCACCACACCTGCTAGTGGCGGAACCGGGTAGTGCCTCTCCCGGGACGTCGGCCGGACCGCGCCCCGCCAACCGCCGGCGCGGGGGTCACCGCCCTGTAGGTCCCCAGCGCTTGGCACCGTCGGTCGACCAGCCCCAGGTGGACTGTCACAGCGAAGCAGCCACGCCTCCCCCTTCCAGCGCCGGGGCCGCGCCGGCTGCCTCCACCGCTGACCTGGCCAACCTCGTCGCGCAGCTCACAGCCCTGGTGACCAGTGCTACGAAGTTGATCGAAGTCCTGTCGCAGCAACTCACCGCTGCAGTGCCGATGGCCTCTCCGGCCCCGACCGCTGTCAACACTCACCAGCTGCACCATGGGCAGCGTTAGAGGGCTCACGGTGGTCGCGTGGAATGCCAACGGCGTCCGCACTCAAGCTGGCGAACTTCGCCAATTTCTTCGAGATGAAGCCGTCGACGTCTGCCTTATCAATGAAACGCATCTGAAGCCTGGGGTCGACGTCAGGGCGGCAAACTACTCCAGCTATCGCACCGATCGACTGACGGCGGGTGGTGGGACAGCCGTTTACGTCCGCAATGGCATTCGTCATCACGTGATACAGCTTCCACCACTGGCAACGCTGGAGGCCACTGGTGTCGTCGTTCACACCTCGGCGGGCGCCATCACGTTCGTCGCTGCCTATCGGCCGCCGTCTCGTCCCCTGGACCCTACTGACATCGATGCTCTGCTCTCCTTGGGGGGGCAGGTGTTCGTCGCCGGGGACTTCAATAGTAAACATGTCTCCTGGAACTCCAGGATCACCAATGCCGCTGGCCGCTGCCTCCTCCGGGTAGCGGAACGTCACCATGCGCTTGTGGTGGGGCCTTACGACCCGACAATCTTCCCTGCCCGTGGCCTCCCAGATATCATCGACATCGCGGTCGTCAAGGGCATCCCTCATCAGATCACTGCCACGACGAGGACGGCACTGTCTTCGGATCATGTCCCTGTGGTTTTTGATATCGACCTGGACGCCCTCCAACAGCCCAGGCGAGGTATCTCACTTGCTGGGATCGACTGGGACAGGTTTCAAGCAGCCGTGACGCACTCACTCGCCGCCGCGCCACCCCCTGCGGAAGCTGGAGCGGACGAAGCACTTTTGCATTTCGCGGCAACCACGATCGACGCTGCCACTATAGCGACGCCGCCCCGACCTCGCCCTCCGCCTGACTACTCCCGACAGCTGCCGCCGGACATCCTTGCGGCCATCACTGAGAAGAACCGGGTCTACCGGGAGTGGCAGCGGACAAGAAATGCCAACACCAAGCGCCTCCTCAACAGGATGCGTCGGGACATCCGGGCCGCCATTGACAACCATCGCAATCGCGACTGGAATAACAAGGTCGCCACCCTTTGTCTTGAAGAAGGCTCAGCCTGGCAGACGATGAAGCGTTTCCTACGCCGCACGCAACGTATCCCTCCGCTGCTGGTCCATGGTGAGGCTGTCTGCGAACCAGCTGCGAAGGCTGATGCACTCGCAGACGTCTTCGAGGCTGCGTTTACGCCGATCGACGACCCGACTGACGCTGTCCATGACGACCTGGTTGCTGACCGGCTCCCACGCTACTTGGAGGCACGCGACGACGATGACGTCATTGAAGAGACAACGGCGGAGGAGATGTCGTCCATCCTGCGTGCTCTGAACCCCAGGAAAGCCGCGGGCCCAGACGAAGTTTCCAACGCCCTACTCCAGAAGTTGCCGCCCGTGGCTGTCACTCATCTTGCCGACGTCTTTAATGTCATCCTCCGGTCCTGCAGTTTTCCTCAGTCCTGGAAGCATGCAGAAATCGTGGCGATTCCGAAGATGGGGAAGGATCTGCGGCAGCCCGTGAACTACAGACCTATTAGTTTACTGCCGGCCGTCTCCAAGGTCTTTGAAAGGGTGTACATCAGGCGGCTGCAGCGCCACGTCGACGAGGAAGGCCTCCTGCCCGAAGAGCAGTTCGGATTTCGCAGGGGCCACTCGGCCGTTCATCAACTCCTTCGGCTAGTGGAAGATGCGTTCGTCGCCCTCGAGCAGCGCGAGTTCTTCGGCGCGGTGTTCCTGGACGTGTCGCGTGCTTTCGACAGTGTGTGGCATCGCGGCCTCTTGTTCAAACTTTTTGAACTTGGGGTCACCGACGTCGCACGTACGTCTCATCGCTTCCTATCTTGCCGATAGGACCTTCCATGTGCGGGCCGCGCAGGGCTTGTCCTCCGTCCGCCGCATCAACGCCGGTGTGCCACAGGGCTCGGTCTTGGGGCCACTCCTGTACTCGCTGTACACGTCTGATGCGCCGAAGATCGACCGTGTGCGGCTCGCCCTGTACGCGGATGACACGGCTCTCTATACGAGGAGCCTCAATGCCGCCGTCATGCGCCGCCGTCTGCAGCTCGCCGTTGACACCCTGGCAGCCTGGGCAGTCAAGTGGCGTCTCCAATTCAATGGTGCCAAGCCCAAGTTCCTGATCGTCACCAGGCGACTCGTTCCTGCCGGTCTGCATCCGCTCACCGTCGGTGGAAGCCATGTCCCGTGGCGCCCAACGGCGCATTACCTCGGCGTCACCATCGACCGCCGACTCACATCCGCGAAGTGAAGGCCAAAGTGCGGAAAAGGCTCCGCAACCTGTACCCGGTGCTGAACCCCGGCTCCCAACTGCCACCGCGGCTGGGCATCACCCTGTACAAGGCGCTCCTCCGTCCTGTACTCAAATACGCCGCCGTCGTCTGGGGGAACGCCGCCGACACGAACCTGAAGAAGCTGGAGACGCTGCAGAATCGCATCCTTCGGCTGGCCTTATACCTGCCTTACGATTTCCCCACCGCTCATCTTCACGACGTCGCGGAAGTCCCTCCGCTCCGTGACCTCTTCCAGACGACCGCCCGCAACTTTTACGAACGTGCTGGCCGGTCGCACAACGCCCACATCCGGACGCTGGGCCGCAAACTGCCGCGCAGCGTCGCCACCCGCTGGCCACACCTGCTCGCTGCATAGCTAGCTCTGCAGAACTGTGCTGAGGAGACACCCACATCCACATATGAAGACGCAACATCAGCATGCATGGGAGGCAAAGCAATAACTGCTGCGAACTCCTTCACACATCGGAGGACAAGTCTCTCCGTGCAGATCCACGCGAGCAATCTCCAGTGTCAAACACTCGCCTGAAGATGGCTGTAAGGTTGTCAGCCGAAATATCGTGGAAAGAAGTCGATGAGATCCGCGTGCAATCCCGAAATCTTGCGGAATATATCACTTCTAATTTAAAAGTCGGGGCTTCTATAAGTTGTGTGCCAAAAAACACATATTTCTCGGAACAAATGTCGTATGTCAGTTGAAGTGGTGTGAAAACACAACGATACTTCCAAATAGAATGTCAGTAGTTTGTTATGTGCTTAGGGTCTCACATCGATGTAGCCAGTTGCTTTTACTCACATACCACACGCAGGAACACTCAGTCCTTAGATACGGAATATTTTTCTGGGGAACAAATGCACTAAATATGAACACAGTTTTCAAAAAACAGAAAAGGACCATAACAATAATAACAAAAAATAATAATCGGCCTCACTGCAAAGATCTTTTCAATACTTGTGGGGACTTTTAGTTACACCATCTGAGGGCATTTACCAGTTACACACATTAAAAGAAACGTTTGATAGTAGTAACACAAACAGCTTTGTCCATAGTCATGAAACAAAATCTAGACTAAACTTATAACTCTTAAAAGTTGCCTATGGAGATTAAAAAGAAATACGAAAGTAAACGTTTAGGAAAGAGTGAATAAGTACCTGTTAATCAATACATTCTATCCCGTGAGGTATTGCTAAGTTGGATAGTAAAGGATTGCCGTTTGGTAAAATATGTAACACAAATAAATAATAATAAAATACCTTTCTTACTTCACAACAAACTTTCTATTATGAGGGAGAAAAATGTTCAAGTGTGTGTGAGTTCCTAAGGGACCAAACTGCTGAGGTCATCGGTCACTAGATTTACACACTAGTTAAACTAACGTAAGCTAACTTAAGCTAAGAACAACACACACACCCATGCCCGAGGGAGGACTCTAGCCTCCGGCGGGAGGCGCCGCGAAATCCGTGACATAGCGCCTCAAACCACGCGGCCATTCCGCGGGGCTATAAGGGAGGTGTAGACCCCCTATACACAAAGGAAATGTGTGCGAAGCTCATTCAACTAGAAACGTTAGAAATCTGAAAATGGATGTGTGCACTCACAAATTTCCTATTTAATGGGCAGGCACAGTCCAATCATTCACCCCTTTTAGACAATGTGGAAACGTCTACCTCTCAAACCTGGGTGCCTTATTCATAGATAGATAATGACATAAATTACTGTACACACAGCTCTATTCCAGTATATGTTGTTCATAATTATTATGAATGAGGTCCTAATGAATGTTGTAGAAAACAAATGTAGCCTTGTCAAAACTGTCAAAGAATCGCTAGATTAAGAAGTTGAAGTATTTATCTTTGCTCGGTTGCCATCTTTGGGATCAGTTGTGTACCAGAAAATTGGCATATAATCCAATACCTAGTTCGCCCAACAATACTGAAGTTTGTGAAACAAGGCTAAATAAGGATTTCGTTTAATTACTACAATATTCACAGTTTCAGCAAGAACGTACAGTTGGATCAATCAAAATAATATTTATATCTTATCCCTTTTCTGAGCTCAACACGTCCCTCGTTATGGAGGTATACTAACTCAGTTTTTCAGGCAAGTAAATGGGAAGCTGCGGAAACAAAATGTAAACCAAACATTGTCGTCATAGTTTTACTGTCGGTTGATAGTATGTGTACAGTGTGTGTAGTATGTGCCGATATCTGCGTAGAGAAATGATTAAACAGATTTTTACATCACACAGTAACTTCTACGTAAGAATAAATAAACATAACAGTATTGCGTAATAGGAATAAACCGATGTATAAACCGATGTTGTGCTGTTTATAAGAGACTGGCGTTGTATTCGGAGGATGAACATTCTCTGCATCTACATCTACATCTACATTTATACTCCGCAAGCCACCCAACGGTGTGTGGCGGAGGGCACTTTACGTGCCACGGTCATTACCTCCCTTTTCTGTTCCAGTCGCGTATGGTTCGCGGGAAGAAAGACTGTCTGAAAGCCTCCGTACGCGCTCGAATCTCTCTAATTTTACATTCGTGATCTCCTCGGGAGGTATAAGTAGGGGGAAGCAATATATTCGATACCTCATCCAGAAACGTACCCCCTCGAAACATGGACAGCAAGCTACACCGCGATGCAGAGCGCCTCTCTTGCAGAGTCTGCCATTTGAGTTTGCTAAACGTCTCCGTAACGCTATCACGGTTACCAAATAACCCTTTGACGAAACGCGCCGCTCTTCTTTGGATCTTCTCTATCTCCTCCGTCAACCCGATCTGGTACGGATGCCACACTGATGAGCAATACTCAAGTATAGGTCGAACGAGTGTTTTGTAAGCCACCTCCTTTGTTGATCGACTACATTTTCTAAGGACTCTCCCAATGAATCTCAACCTGGTACCCGCCTTACCAACAATTAATTTTATATGATCATTCCACTTTAAATCGTTCCGCACGCATACTCCCAGATATTTTACAGAAGTAACTGCTACCAGTGTTTGTTCCGCTATCATATAATCATACAATAAAGGATCCTTCTTTCTATGTATTCGCAATACATTACATTTGTCTATGTTAAGGGTCAGTTGCCACTCCCTGCATCAAGTGCCTATCCGCTGCAGATCTTCCTGCATTTCGCTACAATTTTCTAATGCTGCAACTTCTCTGTATACTACAGCATCATCCGCGAAAAGCCGCATGGAACTTCCGACACTATCTACTAGGTCATTTATATATATTGTGAAAAGCAGTGGTCCCATAACACTCCCCCGTGGCACGCCAGAGGTTACTTTAACGTCTGTAGACGTCTCCCCATTGATAACAACATGCTGTGTTCTGTTTGCCAAAAACTCTTCAATCCAGCCACACAGCGGGTCTGATATTCCGTAGGCTCTTACTTTGATTATCAGGCGACAGTGCGGAACTGTATCGAACACCTTCCGGAAGTCAAGGAAAATAGCATCTACCTGGGAGCCTGTATCTAATATATTCTGGGTCTCATGAACAAATAAAGCGAGTTGGGTCTCACACGATCGCTATTTCCGGAATGCATGTTGATTCCTACAGAGTTGATTCTGGATTTCCAAAAACGACATGATACGCGAGCAAAAAACATGTTCTAAAATTCTACAACAGATCGACGTCAGAGATATAGGTCTATAGTTTTGCGCATCTGCTCGACGACCCTTCTTGAAAACTGGCAGTACCTGTGCTCTTTTCTAATCATTTGGAACCTTCCGTTCCTCTAGAGAGTTACGGTACACGGCTGTTAGAAGGGGGGCAAGTTCTTTCGCGTACTCTGTGTAGAATCGAGTTGGTATCCCGTCAGGTCCAGTGGACTTTCCTCTGTTGAGTGATTCCAGTTGCTTTTCTATTGCTTGGACACTTATTTCGATGTCAGCCATTTTTTCGTTTGTGCGAGGATTTAGAGAAGGAACTGCAGTGCGGTCTTCCTCTGTGAAACAGCTTCTGATTTAGATATTCTACATCTACATAGACACTCCGCAAGCCAAGGTATGGTGCGTGGCGGAGGGTGGCCCGTACAATTATTTGTCATTTCCTTTTCTGTTACACCCGCAAATAGAGCGATGGAGAAACGACCTGTCGATATGCTTCCGTATGAGCCCTCATTTGTCGGATCTTATCTTCGTGGTCCCTATGCGCAGTGGCAGCAAAATAGTTTGGCTCTCAGTTTTAAATGCCGGTTCTCTACATTTTGTCAACAGCTTTTGTCGAAAAGAACGTCGCCTTCACTCTGACGATTTCCATTTGAGTTCAGAAGCATCTCCGCAACTCTTCCGTGTTATTCGAACCTACAGGTAACAAGTCTAGCAGCCCGCCTCCGAATTTGCTTCGAAGTCTTCTTTAAATCCGACATGGTACGGATCCCAAATACTCGAGCAGTACTCAAGTACAGGTAGCACCAGCGTCCTATATGCTGTCTCTTTTACAGGTGAACCACTCTTTCCTAATATTCTCCCAATAAACCTTGGTTTTCTTGAGTTACTATAAGGCCACGCGCGATTATCTGATCTGTACTTAGAAGACCTATAAGTATATAAATCCCTGTGCATACACTGTAGGAAGAAAAAGATGCAACACCATCAAGAACTATATACAGTATATATGTACATACTCATGGACTGTAGTATTAGTGCTTCATTTATCTCGGTCATCGGCAATCATATGGCACTTCCTCTGTTTCGCGTCTGCAGGCAGTAACTGTGGTAAGTTTCGAGGTGAGTAGTGTTTGCAACATTCATTCAAGGGTGCAACCAGGCCCTAGAAAAGAATACATAGTCCTGTTGTACAGCTTCAGCGATTTCAGCGGGGTCGAATTGTGGGCTAGTGGGAAGCTAGATGGACGTATCTTCGGATTACTACAAATGTCGGGTAGATGTGTCGATAGTGTTCCGCTGTTTTCAACAGTGGACTGTGGACCAAGTTCTGGAAGTCCGTGTTAGTACAGGCGCACGTCAAAGTCTACGTATTGTGCGAGCACCGGTGGCCGACCGAATATCATCGAGTGTTGAAATCAAAAAAATGGTTCAAATGGCTCTGAGCACTATGGGACTTAACGTCTGAGGTCATCAGTCGCCTAGAACTTAGAACTACTTAAACCTAACCAACCTAAGGACATCACACACATCCATGCCCAAGGCAGGATTCGAACCTGCGACCGTAGCAGTCACGCGGTTCCGGACTGCGCGCCTAGAACCGCGAGACCACCGCGGCCGGCGTGTTGAAATCCGTTGCACATTAGGGACCATTGCGAACTACCTGCTTTTAGAAGGATTACAATCAGCTGTGCATCTGGCCAAGCTGCCTCTGACATCACGACACCGCCAAGCATAGTTACCCCAGTATCGCGGAAGTGTTGACTGAAGACTCGAATGGCGCACTGATGTGTTGAGTGATGCGAATAGGTTCCGTCTGTGTGCCAGGGATGGTCACACACGTGCATTAAGTAGAATTAGTGAGCGGCCTTTTCCAAAGAGCATTCGTTTTCAGCAAGACAATGCACATCCACATACGGCTGCGACGCAACATGCTCTTCATGGTGCGCTATAACTGCCCTAGGCAGCAAGAGCACCAGATCTCTCGCCAACTGAACTTGAATGAGACGTGGTGACGTGGGAACTTACTCGTACTCGAGGGCCCGCAAGATTGCCGAATTGCAACAAAAGCTGCAAGATGCTTGTTACAGCCAATCGCAGTATGCCACCCGGCATCGTTATGATCGTTTGCATGCGAGATTATCCTCCTGAGTTGCCGCCAGAGGAAGTTACACTGTGTACTGATGCGACTGTTTGGGAATCCTTTACTGTGACATGTGTGTTTCATTTGGTCTGAATGTTTTATCATACGGTACACTCCAGCAATGATGAACCGCCCGTCACGTCACTTGTTAGTAAAATTACCTTGTGTTGCATTATGTTTTCTGTTGTTAAACTGTAATGCTATGACATGTCTGATGGCAGCAACCACGTAAAAGCGATCCACTACTACTACTACGACGACGACGAGATGACGACGAAGGCAACGTGTATTATTTTCTTTAGTTGACGCTATTCTTATTGCACGTAATGACACTACTTTACAGAAGTGTAAATATCACATTGTAGCTACGTGTCACAGCGTTTCTCTATAGAAATCGCGTACCTGGTGGTGAATATGTCCTGTCTCTTTGCGAACTTGGCCGTCGATTTCCAGCGCACAGCTTGAGGACTGTTATTTTTCGTCTTTTGTTTCGTTTGGTGAGTACCCCATTACCAGTCTGTCCGCCGTTACGCCCTCCCTGCTAACTGTTATTGTTAAACTCTTTATTTTGTTTGAATCGCGTCGCGTCGCAGACACCGTATTACCTCTGGCTGGGTGGCAGCGTGGCGCCAAAAAAACTACTCGGGCCACGCTATTTGCATACAGATGACCGTGATTTCACGCTGTTCCAAACTCTCAACCAACAAGTCTATATACTTATCAGCGAGCTCGCTCGTTGTTGCTAGAGTATATAGATTATTCGATACGAGTCTTTGCGTCAGTGAATAACTTTATCTGACCTTACCTCCCCCTCATTTCATACGACTGAATTACGTCCTAGTGCAGAGCAAATTAAGTGTTGTAACAGTATTTTTTGAAGGTATATTGGAGTACGAGAGAAAGTAATTCGTAGCTTACAAATTGATATCGTGTACTGCGTTTCTGTATAAGGGTATAGCCAACAGGTGGTAGCATTGTTGGAAGCTGACTGTTACCTAATATTTCAGCTTAAGGCAGCAATATTTGGTATTTACTTAAAGTCATTTTCCCGTAAGGACCATTTAATTTCGCATCTGACGAAATAATATGACGACAACAGTTAACCTTTGCAATACAAAATGCAATGGAACACAGTCTATCAAGCATCACCAGGAATCGTTAATTGTAAGAATGGCTGTCGCTACCAGAAAATGTTTTGTAGGATATGCAGCTACGACCTTTTATTGTGAATGGAGTTCATTATAGGTATATCCCGTGCCATGTAAAGATGGATGCTGATTGTATAATTTGCAACATACATGGACATTTACGAAACATGCCAATGGCGTAGAAGGAGGACAAAAGATTACGGTTTAAAGTCCAGTGGACATCGAGTTCATTAGAAACAGAGCACACGCTAGGAAAGTTTCAAGGTTGGGGAAGAAAATCGGAAGCACCCTTTTTAAAGGAACCATCCCAGCATCTAACCAATATAGGGAAATCACAGAAGACCTAAATCCGGATGGCCGGGCGCGAATTTGGACCCGAAAGTGAAGCCAGAGTATGCATGTTTGCAGGTGGGGATATTCAATCAAATGGTTCAAATGGCTCTGAGCACTATGGGACTTAACTTCTGAGGTCATCAGTCGCCTAGAACTTAGAACTAATTAAACCTAACTAACCTAAGGACATCACACACATCCATGCCCGAGGCAGGATTCGAACCTGCGACCGTAGCGGTCGCTCGGCTCCAGACTGTAGCGCCCAGAACCGCACGGCCACTCCGGCCGGCTTCGCTTCCTGTATTTTACCCCTGCCACCTTTAGAATTTTGAAGAGAGTATTCCAGTCAACATTGTCAAAAGCTTTCTCCAAGTCTACAAATGCTAGAAACGTTGGTTTGACTTTCCTTAATCTTTCTTCTAAGATAAGTTGTAAGGTCAGTATTGCCTCACGTGTTCCAATATTTCTACGGAATCCAAACTGATCTTCCCCGAGGTCGGGTTCTACCAGTTTTTCCATTCGTCTGTAAAGAATTCGCGTTAGTATTTTGCAGCTGTGACTTATTAAACTGATAGTTCGGTAATTTTCACATCTGTCAACACCTGCTTTCTTTGGGATTGGAATTATTATATTCTTCTTGAAGTCTGTGGGTACTTCGCCTTTCTCATACATCTTGCTTACCAGATGGTAGAGTTTTGTCAGGACTGGCTCTAGAACTTAGAACTGCTTAAACCTAACTAACCTAAAGACATCGCACACATCCATGCCTGAGGCGGGATTCGAACCTGCGACCGTAGCGATGGCGCGGTTCCATACTGTAGCGCCTAGAACCGCTCGACCACCTCGGCCGGCGATATTCAATCACCAAATAATTGTTAACATATATGGTGAAACCTTCAGCCATAATTTATTTTGCACAATTCGCCTTTTACTAGTTTGGGTCAGAAACCATTATCAAGCTTAGCCTAAGATGAATAAATCAAACCATTAGAGATTACACAGTTTATAGGGAAAAATGAGGTTAAATAGTATTTCTCTTATTGAAATAAACGGCAGGAAAGTTATATTGTAAGCCGAGCGGTCTAAGGCGCTGCAGTCATGGACTGTGCGGCTGGTCCCGGCAGAGGTTCGAGTCCTCCCTCGGGCATGAGTATGTGCCTGTTTGTCCTTTGGATAATTTAGGTTAAGTAGTGTGTAAGCTTAGGGACTGATGACCTTAGCAGTTAAGTCCCATAAGATTCCACACACATAGTGATATCGTAATTTGAACAAAGTAATTTTTCCTTTTAAGCCCACTATAGTACGTAAAAAGTTTCTCACGGTAGTAACTATGTACGGTAACTTTCGTCAAGAAGCAAGTGCACATCGACAACCAGTAACACGCAGACTGATGTAACTACGCCAAACAGGCAACGATACAGTCAAAGACAACGCCATGGTAGAGATAAAACTATAGTACGTGCTAGCAACTGCAGTATCAATTTACTAAGAGGTACATTATAATCTTTGGTTCCAAGTAAACGCTGTACACTAGTGACCTAGGTCGTGAAATTCCGTATATACAAAGGTAATACATCAAGAAATGCCGCACTGGTGACCTTTTTAATCTGAAATACATCGTAAATGCCGAAAATAAATCAGCTTAAACTGTAGAAAACAATTTAATGACATCAATACACGAGCTAAAGCCACATTGGTTTTACAATAGAACCTATGCTACTCAGTCAGATGAGGGCCATATGTGTGTCACATATACGGTCCTAAAAATATCAAATTTTACACATCTTTTGAGACAGCTTCCATAATCCGTATCTATGTTATGTTTAAGAAATAAATAATATAATGTTATTGACAGGGATTCATCACAATATTAGATATCAAAATGGTTCAAATGGCTCTGAGCACTATGGGACTCAACATCTGTGGTCATAAGTCCCCTAGAACTTAGAACTACTTAAACCTAACTAACCTAAGGACATCACACACATCCATGCCCGAGGCAGGATTCGAACCTGCGACCGTAGCAGTCGCGCGGTTCCTGACTGAGCGCCTAGAACCGCTAGACCACCGCGGCCGGCTGTTAGATATCACATTTAAGATTTCTTACCAGGAAATATTCTATTTCCAAAAAATAAGTTAACCAACCCACATTAGAAAACGCATTGTATACAGAAAAAAGTTAAAACGCAGTTTTGCTCAGAGAACGTGAAACAAGGTTAACATGAGGAAAATATATATACCAAAACATGCTCAATAGAGGGAGCCAATAAAAGAGAGCACAGATCCCCGAACATCTCCATAATTACAGAAAAACTGTGCAAAATAAATAACAGCTGAAGGTTTTAGCATGGGTTTCGACGATTCTAGTGTGCTGACCACTGCGCCACCTCACTGGGTTGCAGATACAGTAATTTCCCTGAATACAAATAGGGGGCTATTTGATAACAGACGATCTATAGAGAGTGATGATTACGCTACTGCTGTTAACACCAATTTTCTTGGTTCAAATGGCTCTGAGCACTATGGGACTTAACATCTATGGTCATCAGTCCCCTAGAACTTAGAACTACTTAAACCTAACTAACCTAAGGACATCACACACAACACCCAGCCATCACGAGGCAGAGAAAATCCCTGACCCCGCCGGGAATCGAACCCGGGAAACCGGGCGTGGGAAGCGAGAACGCTACCGCACGACCACGAGATGCGGGCCCAATTTTCTTGTTCCATGACTTAGCTTTAACTGCTGAAAATCACATAATGTAAAGGATACCAGCAGCGCTGCGAAATGTGTAACACTTGTACAGACTGGAACAACTAAACAGGGAAACGGGGAATGGCAGTGCCTGCTGCAAGCCGATCGCTTACTGAAGCCGTGATGAAAGAAAAACTAAAGTGACCCCAGAGAAAAACTGTTATATGGGCACAAAATCTGTCAGGAATTCACTCTGTGCAAGAAAATACCTCTTACAAGACAAAAAAGTGCACTCTGAGAGTCATTAACTAACGCCATAAGAATCCATCAGACTAACTAACTTCAAGATGAACACAAAAATAGGTCACTTGAAATAAATATTCAAATAACGATTTCCATGAATCGACCTGACTGCTGCCGGTTGAGAGTATATATATATATATATATATATATATATATATATATATATATATATAGGCCTGGATGCCGGGAGAAGCAGTGGATACCGTGGTCCAGATGGGCACAGGACACAAACCTATTCACAGAAACTAAGTTCTCGTTTCAATGAGAATACAAAACAAAAGTGAAAGAATTTACTGTATGTGACCGAGGAAATTGGGATAGTAATAATAAGCTTGTCCCAAGAGAGTGCAGCGGATTGTAATATTGTGTGTTCCCTAAGCGAAAAGCAAGCAGCAATTTCAACAGCAATAGCCGCAACTAGAACGCAGTCAAGGAGCCGCCAAAAGCAGGACACCCAAAGAAATACTACCTTTGTTTTCAAAACTACCAACCGACAGACAAGAAAATTTGACATTTAACTTCCGTGAATCGAACTTGACTTCCGGATGGAGCTCGATACAGTGTCGTACTGCTGCCTAATGAGCAAAATACGAGCGCATAGAATATCAGATTAACCATGACTGACCTGAAGAGTTTCTAGCAAACAGAACACAATTCGTGATTTTCAACAGAGAGAAGTCTTCGACGTAAAAATAAAGGGGAGTGTTACAGGACCGTTACTTTTCACATTATGCGTAAAAGACGTAGCAGTTCCTTGAGGCTTTTCGCGGATGACGCTGTTGTATACAGAGACGTCACGACGCTAGAAAATAGTACCGTAATGTAGGAAGACTTGAGGGGATCGACGCTTGGTGCGGCAATTGATCCTCTACATAAACAAATGTAACGTATTACGAAAACATAGAACGATCATTTATTGTCTGATCAGATGATAGCACAACAGTCGCTGGAAGCAGTTGATCCCATAAAGAACTAGAAGTATACGTAGTACGTGAAGTGGAGCAACGATATAAAATTAATTGCAAGTAAGGCAAGTGCCAGACTGAGATTCAATTTAAGTATCCTCGGGATAGGCTCTCAACAAAGGAAATAGCTTACAAAATACTCATTCGATCAATAGTTGAATACTGCTCATCGGCAGGGAATCCGTACCAGACAGGACTGATAAAGGAAATACGGAAGATACAAAGAAGAGCAAGACGTATCGTGGCATCTTCATTTGGTAAGCAAGAAAGCGTCACGGAGATGCTATGTCAACTACAAGTGGCAGACGCTGCAAGAGAGGCGTTCTGTATCACAATATAGTCTGCTGTTGATATTCAAAGAGTTTACGTTCCTGGAACAGTTTGCCTTGCGCCGGATAGTATTTTCTGCAACCTTCCTATGGCATTTGACTGTGCGAATCTCAGTATTCTCCTAGATAAATCAAAATTTTATGGGACTGATGATATAGCCAACCAATAGATAATGTCATATCTACCCGAAGTAATGTCTAAAGTTGTACTTAGTCATTGAACCAATATAATTAGGGGACGTAATTCTGACTGGGGAGAAGTCACATATGAGGTTCTCCAAGGCTGAATCTTAGGTCCACGATCACTGTATGTAAACGATCTTCCATGTAATATACAACAAGCAGAATTAGTTTTTTTCGCAAATGACAGTAATCATTCCCAGTAAACACAGAAACAGAAGAATTGGTAAATAATGTTCTTAAAATTATCACCGAGTGGTTTCCTACGAATCGTCTCACACTTAATTTTGAACAGGTACAACATATTCAGGGGTACTACACTAGTGATAAGTGCAGCACTTGGTGATGGAATTGTAAATAGGGTGGAAACTTAGGTGTCCATACGGATGAGAATTTAAACTGGAGAAAGAACATTTTGGAACTCCTAAAACAACTTAATTCAGATACATTTGCACTTAGAATATTCGTAAATATTTGTACGAGAAAAATCAGCAAGCTGACATATTTTAATTCAATAATGTCACGTGGAATAAGGTGCTAGGGAATTCATCTTTAAGAAAGAAAGTCTTTGTTGCTCAAAAAAGTGCTGTAAGGATAATATGTGCTGCTCACCCACGACCATCTCGTAGGCATCTGTTTAATGAGTTGGACTTTCTGACTACTGCTTAACAGTGTATTTATTCCGTCATGGAGTTTGTTATAAATAACACTCCACATTTCAAAAGGAACAATGATGTATGTAAGTCTGATAACTGCACGTAGAGGTTATCCTTAGCACAGAAATGGGTGCATCAAGCTGCAACAAAAATCCAGGGACATAAATTGTCTGGAAAACAGCAAAGTAAATTTTGAAAAAATCTGAAAATGTTTCTTGTTGACTACTACTATTCTGTACAAGAATTTCCATGATTGTAATGTGTAAAAGGTGGTGTGTAGGCATTACTAACTGACATCGTATATAAAATAAAATAAAATTATATTAAAAATATTATAAATGTTCAGCAAATACCCATATTTACAAATTAATTTGCGATATGAATGTAAAATGATTCGTTCCAAAGCATTGTGAGTTATTGTGCAGAATGATATCCATTGAAATGAAAGTAATTAACAAACTAGCTTCATCCTTTGAGGACCATGAAGATAAGACTGGAATATTGGAGAGATCTGAACCCACACTGAGGCTTAGCAGGAATTTTTCTTTCGCGTACCATACGTAGCGCGGGAGGGGGGGGGGGGGGAAGACGAGTTGGTGGGGTAGTGACAGAGACAGGAAAATGGTACACGAAAGTACACCCGTCACTCACCATAAGGTGGCTTGCGGAGTATACGTGTAGATGAAGAACTTTCGTGGCAAAGCGTCTGATTGGCCGAATGTATCCAAACAGCCCGGTGGGAAACACGTCACTCTCCTGGCCATCTGCCAGTCCAAAGAGCTACCCAAGATATTTCGATATTCCCACTACCCCTGTTTCTGTTCATTCAACGATGAAAGCTTCATGGTGTAGTATCGATACAGGTAATATACACATGCGTGCCTCTTTGGAATTGACAGAGTAGTGCCACTGTGATGCGTTAACGAAACGAGGTGTAAAAGCTGACCTGTTTCAACGTCCAGTGACGATTAATATGAGACAACCAAGAGGTCAGTTTGAAGATTTAAATTATATCTCAGAATATATGTATATGACAAAAGCAAACAGAAACCAATCCATCATGGTGTAAACAGGGTAGTCCAAATCCTTATAATCGATGGTGGAGTATACTATACTTACTACTTTTTGATAATGAACTTGTGATCAGATGTGAACATTTCTTTTCTTTAGTGAAAGAAACAGCTTAAGCCTTGTAATCCTACCGCATTTGGTTCCATTCCCTAAATGAGCACCGAGTATGCACTTTGAGCCGTAACGTAGGAAGATAACTGAACTATATTTGTTAGTTACAAAATAATTGCATTCAAGCTTTTCTCCCTCCGACAAGTCCTGTCTTGTTGACATCCATTCCATTTGATTCTCTTAGTTCGGTGTAATTTGATACGCATACTGCATTGCAGAACACGCCTGATTCCACAACGTAGTTCATTCAATATTCATAATTTTAAGCATATTTCGGATGTTGAATTTACCGTGGGAAAAACAGGCAGACTGATTACAAAATTCTTGCTGAACACCCTCCTTAGTTAATGCACAGTTATTGATGTAACAGCATTAATTACAGACACTATGCATGTGTTTTGAGTGAATACCTTTTGGCAAAAGATGTCTTGTACCTACCGTGCAGGCATTAGGCATATGAACTCAAATTTAGAAGCTTTTTTGAGAAAAAGGTAAGCGGCAGGAACTGAGTTCAGACTATACCAAACTGAAAGAAATGTGAAAAGGCTTCGCTAGCAATCGATATTAATAAATCGTAGACTAGAATTCAACGCAGAAAGGTCAAGGAACAAATGGAACAGGTCGGCGAGTCTTGATACCTCGATTTTGTTCCAGATACTTCGAGAAAACAGCAACCAACAGAGACTTATATAGAATTTTCAGAATTAATTGAGATCTCTAAATTTCCTGGAAGACTGAAAGTATGTGCCAGACTGGGACTCAAACCCAACGACGCACGACGTGTCCTCACAAATTTACAGCCGGCAGTAACTTGACTTCCTGGGTTCGAATCCCGGTCTGTCATACAGTTTTAAACTGCCAGGAAGATTCGTAACAGTGGACACTCCACTGCAGAGTGTAAATACTTTCTGGTAACTGAGGTATTTCATGTTGAAGCCAAGTTTCGTGCTCCAGGTAGATGGCATAAGCTATTTATGGCTTGAAAACGTACATCTGTATCGAAATTCAGTAGTCACTAAAAACATACAACGTAATTTGTGCTGTTTGTATTTCTCTTCTATGAGAACAAGTGTAAAATCTTTTGAGAATGGTGCAAAAACATTTCAGAGCGTTTAAATACTTTCGAGCACAGCTAAAACCACGGCAAGTGTACGTAATTTTTTACGTAAATACTTTTGAATTTGGTGCAAAAACGTTTTCGGTGTTCAGATACTACTGGACACAGTCGCGACTACTGCATGTTACACCCTTTTGCAATGTTTTGGTAGAATATGATGCCAAAATTCAGAGCACTCAGACACTTCTGAGAGTTCTGTAAAGTACTTTGAAATACTGCAATTTACCTCCTTTACGTAATGTTTTGGATAAATATGGCAAAAATATTTCAGAGTTTTTGGATACTTTTGTGTTCGGTCGAGGTAGTAGCATTGTGATTGGAAGTTTCCTTTTAACCGTCTGCAATTGATTGCCGTGGAGGAGAGGGGAAGTGTTACAAAGCACAACCAGCGTACTTCCACCATGTCGGACTTTTTTATTTTATTTTACTTATTTCTTTCTTGAAACTCCATTCTGATTGGCTGCCTCATTTTAATACCACCGTGTGATTGGCTGCACAAGAGTGCGGAGTGCGGGGGGGGGGGGGGGTGGTATGGTGCATGGTGCAGCATATCTTGATGACGTAATAGATAAAGATTATGATGTCGCTGATAAGACTGCACATGCATGTGGGCAACCTGCACCAACACTTGCAATATTCAAGATCAAAGGGACGCTATCTTGGATTGTGATGTCAATGGTATCACATATCTCAATACTTTACTTAAGAGCAACATTTACTGGAATGCTCATGATATACTACTGCAAATAATACCAAATGAAACATTGCGTGCACCACACACAGGACTGTAAATAGAAATCACTGGCATCACTTTTACGCTGAGTGGCCAGATGCCATGGGTAAGTAGTGGGACGCAGGTTGGTTGCTGCAGCCTATACGTCCATACATTTTTGGTAGGAATGGCTTTCTAACGCCCCACATTCAAATCGGTGGCGATATGTCTCATAGCAGATCGTCGATACCACCTACGGTTCTACAACAGGGACATAGTGTCTGTTAGTTAAACATTTGTGGTTGTTCTGTGCTGTTTCAAATACATCCTATTGTGCGTTTAAAATTAGTTGCGACTTTGGACGTTTCTCCGACCGGCTGGGGACATGATGCCGTTGCCCAGGTAACACCAATCGCCAGCCGGCTTTCCCTACCACGCCTCCAGTGGTTCGGCTGGTAAAGCGCCTCTGTTGCCACACCATGGGTAAACAGTACCATGTAGTATCACACATTAGATGCATCAACGTTCGTCAGCTCTCGTTCGTTGTAAATTCGTGTTTTCTGGCATTGAAGTGTTGTCTAGTCGTCAGATATGGTGAACATTGGCGTTGCATTAATAATAACAGTGCAGTAAGGGGTAAAACGCCCCATCACTCTGTTGTGATATACAAAGATCTAACAGTACAATTAAGGAAAGCAGATATTTTACTCCACGTAGAAATAAATGTTCCATGAGATAAAGTTTAACCTAGCCTGTATAAGGCGAAGTTAATGGAACTTGTAGTGCAGTAGCAGCCGACACATCACGTTACCAAGTCGACGAAAGGGGATACTTTAATCAGGCGGTCGCGCGGTTCCAGACTGTAGCGCCTAGAACCGCTCGGCCACTCCGGACGGCTAAATCCGACAGAATAGATGGGTCTAGGTGAAAAGTAATGTGACAAAAAACAACAAGAAGTTTATGATTACTGGGGTTGGAACGCTGCAAAAGAAGCCACTGCGAATATTATATGACAGGAATGGTCTTGAGTTGTCAGCTATACCAAGAAGGCAGCTGAGGAAACAGTGATTCATGAATGACTGTGACTAGTTTTGAGGACTACTTAACTTCTCTTGTTGCCATATTAAAAGCTGTATATTTTGTCAAAACACAGCAGACTTTAGAAATATTCAGTCCAGTAACAGTCAAATGATGCTCAAACTGCGATAGAGTCCTGAAATACACTCCTGGAAACTGAAATAAGAACACCGTGAATTCATTGTCCCAGGAAGGGGAAACTTTATTGACACATTCCTGGGGTCAGATACATCACATGATCACACTGACAGAACCACAAGCACATAGACACAGGCAACAGAGCATGCACAATGTCGGCACTAGTACAGTGTATATCCACCTTTCGCAGCAATGCAGGCTGCTATTCTCCCATGGAGACGATCGTAGAGATGCTGGATGTAGTCCTGTGGAACGGCTTGCCATGCCATTTCCAACTGGCGCCTCAGTTGGACCAGCGTTCGTGCTGGACGTGCAGACCGCGTGAGACGACGCTTCATCTAGTCCCAAACATGCTCAATGCGGGACAGATCCGGAGATCTTGCTGGCCAGGGTAGTTGACTTACACCTTCTAGGGCACGTTGGGTGGCACGGGATACATGCGGACGTGCATTGTCCTGTTGGAACAGCAAGTTCCCTTGCCGGTCTAGGAATGGTAGAACGATGGGTTCGATGACGGTTTGGATGTACCGTGCACTATTCAGTGTCCCCTCGACGATCACCAGTGGTGTACGGCCAGTGTAGGAGATCGCTCCCCACACCATGATGCCGGGTGTTGGCCCTGTGTGCCTCGGTCGTATGCAGTCCTGATTGTGGCGCTCACCTGCACGGCGCCAAACACGCATACGACCATCATTGGCACCAAGGCAGAAGCGACTCTCATCGCTGAAGACGACACGTCTCCATACGTCCCTCCATTCACGCCTGTCGCGACACCACTGGAGGCGGGCTGCACGATGTTGGGGCGTGAGCGGAAGACGGCCTAACGGTGTGCGGGACCGTAGCCCAGCTTCATGGAGACGGTTGCGAATGGTCCTCGCCGATACCCCAGGAGCAACAGTGTCCCTAATTTGCTGGGAAGTGGCGGTGTGGTCCCCTACGGCACTGCGTAGGATCCTACGGTCTTGGCGTGCATCCGTGCGTCGCTGCGGTCCGGTCCCAGGTCGACGGGCACGTGCACCTTCCGCCGACCACTGGCGACAACATCGATGTACTGTGGAGACCTCACGCCCCACGTGTTGAGCAATTCGGCGGTACGTCCACCCGGCCTCCCGCATGCCCACTATACGCCCTCGCTCAAAGTCCGTCAACTGCACATACGGTTCACGTCCACGCTGTCGCGGCATGCTACCAGTGTTAAAGACTGCGATGGAGCTCCGTATGCCACGGCAAACTGGCTGACACTGATGGCGGCGGTGCACAAATGCTGCGCAGCTAGCGCCATTCGACGGCCAACACCGCGGTTCCTGGTGTGTCCGCTGTGCCGTGCGTGTGATCATTGCTTGTACAGCCCTCTCGCAGTGTCCGGAGCAAGTATGGTGGGTCTGACACACCGGTGTCAATGTGTTCTTTTTTCCATTTCCAGGAGTGTAGTGCATTATTAAAGTAACAACTGAGTGCAAGTCAGGTCAATAGTTTATGAAACAGCCCATGCTCAGTATAAAAATAAACTTGTAACATCTTCACATATATTGATACAAAACTCACAGCCGCTCTCGTTTCAGCAGCTGTCGATGGCCCTTAGTAATTATATGATTTCCGAAAGGCATTCGATACAGTTTCGCACAGCTGCCTAATGAAAAATATACGACCGTACAAAATAACAGGCAAACTGCGTAACTGGATTCAAGAGTTTCTAGCAAACAGAACACTCTGAACGGAGAGAAGTCTTCAGACGTAAAAGTATTTTCGTATGTGCCCAAGGAGAGCGTTATACGACCATTACTTTTCACAATATATAGGGTGTTCCGAAATTATTCGTTCAAATTAATGCACGACGTAGAGTACATCAAAACAAATATATTCCGATAAGGAACATATGGCCTATAAAAGTGAACTTGTAAAGTTAGGGAACATTTTGTTAGCGGTGCTGACTTAAGCTGTTGTGTCGATATCGCTGACTGGGAGTGTGTGCTGAGATTCAAACCTGCTCTGTGTACTAGTTGGATGAACCTCTGAATGTTAAACAAATGATGTAATTCCAGCAAGATGTGGCGCCAGCCCATTTAAGCACTGCTGTGAGGTCTCATCTGAGAGCCACCTTCGGGAATCAATGGATTTTTTTTTCACTTGCCGCCCTGATTTCACGACCCACACCCTAATTGCCTAAGGTGGGTCTTTATTGACAACTTAGCCGCTGCTATCGGTATATGGGCGCTGATATGGCTGAACGTCCACACCAGTTCCCACATCCGATCGCACCGTTGCCCGTGTTCCGCCACGTGGAGGTGGGTCATTGTTGATCGTGTTTTGTTTTTGTCTCTTTTATTTTATTTTATTTTACTTGGTTATCTTTGTTTGTTATTTATCTTTCTTTTCTTTTCTTTATGGCAGCTTTCCCAAACCGTTTAACAAAAATTTACATGAAGTTTAAATTTTGAAAAAGAAATGGTTCGGCCGAAGCGACGCTGTGGCCTGGCCAACCAGGTCACCTGACCTGACGTGTCTGGATTTTGTCCTCTGGGGGCATTTGAAGTAATGCCTGCATGAGATCTTTGCGGAAACAGAGGAAGACGTCATCGGTAGAATTTCCGTCGCTGCTGGCACCGTACATGCCAGGAATCTACGAACGAACACAACAATCAATGGTCCGACAATTTACTGCATACATACAGACCAATGGTCGCGCATTCGAGCCGCTCCTGTTAATGCCACTTCTGTAATTAACACGCTAAACCACCTTTTGTGTGAGTCGTAGTACCAGAAATTGCCGTCAGGAACCTTATGTACCTTAAGGTTCAAATGGTTCAAATGGCTCTGAACACTATGGGACTTAACATCTGAGGTCATGAGTCCCCTAGACGTAGAACTACTTAAACCTAACTAACCTAAGGACATCACACACATCCATGCCCGAGGCAGGATTCGAACCTGCGACCGTAGCAGCCAAGCGGTTCCGGACTGAGCGCCTAGAACCGCTCAGCCATCGTGGGCGGCGTTCCTTAAGGAAATATATATGTTTTCCTGTACTAATATGAACGAATATTTTCAGAACACCCTGTGCATAAATGACCTAGTAGATAACGCTGGAAGTTCCATGAGGCTTTTCGCGTATAACGCCATTGTGTACAGGGACGTCGCGACACTATAACATTGTAACGAAATGCATGAAGATCTGCAGAGGATCGAACCTGGTGCAGGGAGTGGCAATTGACTCTCATCATAAACAAACGTAGCTTATTGTGAAAACATAGGAAGAGAAAAACCTTCGTTGTATGGTTACATAATTGCAGAATAATCACTGGGAGCAGTTACTGCCACAAAATATCTAGGAGAATGCCTACGGAGCGAACTGAAATGGGACGACCCAGTAAAATTACTCGTGAGTTATGCAGATGCCAGAATGAGATGCGTAGGAACTGTCCTCAAGAAATATTCTCCACAAACAAAGGAAACAGCTTACAAAACACTCGTTTGGCCAATGCATTATTATTGCCCACCAGTGTGGAGTTGCAGCCACATGTAGTAAGCGCTGTTTCATGCAGTGGAGAATGGCAAAACAGAGGCACGCCGGCGACCGAGGCGTTGCGAATTAGGCAGGCACAGACAGCCTTGCTGAAAGCAGCAGTCTACCAACAGACTGACGCAAGGATGTACACAGACCGAGCGCTGAGCGAAGCCTGTAGAGTGCTGAGTAAGGGGAAGTGAGGCCAGCACGCTAAGTTACACTGCAATATACTGCGGGAGTAATAACAATAAGCTACCACCGAGGGTAAAAAGTGTCCTCCTGCTGCATATAAATGGTGGAGCGCAGGCAGCTACTGAGAGGAGCCATTAGGAAGCAGTTCGGATCTGAGGACAGACGTGGTCTGTGTCCGAATGCTCAATCTTCGTAGGTGACGATTCCGGAAGTCTGTTCCAGCTTGCAGGAGTCATCCGTTCGCCGCCAGATGTGGACTTTGGCTCTGGAGGACGGCCCGAGTTCGGTCGGCTCCGTGGCTAACTAACTACAGCGAGAACTTCCAGCAGGACCGGCCGTAGCGCGGTCTTGGTCACAGGCGCCGCCGGGGACTGACGTCCGGACTTCACGGAAACCCGGCCCCACGGCGCGTGGTCCGTCTATGACGGGACCTCGCGGACATCGCGACTGACGGCTTCCCAGCCTCCGGTGCAGCAGGCGTCGGCAGCTGACCCCACGGCGACGCAGCGAGCGGCGACGAGTTCATGTCAACCAACAGGGCATCCTGGCTTCAGCGGAGCACTGGTGGCCTGAGGCTCCCGAGTGCGGTCAGCGGCGCGAGTTGCGCTCATTGTCGGAGAATCTACACAGCAGCAGCCAGGCGGAGGGATCCGCAGGGCTGGGCAGCGACGACGAGGGAGAAATCGTAAAGAAAGTTCAATAAATAACTCTAAAATTCCACGCCGTATCAGTCTTTGGCGCAGCCACTGTGTCTGCTGCTAACAAATGTTTCAGACTCGTAACAAGTGGTGTCAGAAGTGGGATAGTGATTTTCAGCGATACTTGGGTTGGACTTTCTGATTAAACATCACGCCAGAATTGACCTTTCGCAACATACGCTGGAATTCGATGGGTACATCCGTTGCAAATGTTTCAGAGTCGCAAGGTGCACCGATAGCTAAGGTGATACCAACTAAACTGCGTACAAGTGCATTAAAGGTGATTTCGTGTGACAAAGTACGAACAGGTACAGGGAACTTGATCGGGGTACCGGTGGATGTCGATGTGCCAGAGCAGGGGTTATTCTTGGTAGAGCCACTTCCGAGTAATGAGGTTTTAGACGAAAAGCATTGCTTTATTCGTAGTAGTGTATCTCGGGTAACGGACATAAACGGGAAGTTTATGGTTCCGGTGAGCTTACATAACATCTACATCTACATCTACATCCATACTCCGCAAGCCAACTGACGGTGTGTGGCGGAGGGTACCCTGAGTACCTCTATCGGCTCTCCCTTCTATTCCAGTCTCGTATTGTTCGTGGAAAGAAGGATTGTCGGTATGCTTCTGTGTGGGCTCTAATCTCTCTGATTTTATCCTCATGGTCTCTTCGCGAGATATACGTAGGAGGGAGCAATATACTGCTTGACTCTTCGGTGAAGGTATGTTCTCGAAACTTTAACAAAAGCCCGTACTGAGCTACTGAGCGTCTCTCCTGCAGAGTCTTCCACTGGAGTTTATCTATCATCTCCGTAACGCTTTCGCGATTACTAAATGACCCTGTAACGAAGCGCGCTGCTCTCCGTTGGATCTTCTCTATCTCTTCCGTCACCCCTACATCGTACGGATCCCACACTGCTGAGCAGTATTCAAGCAGTGGGCGAACAAGCGTACTGTAACCTACTTCCTTTGTTTTCGGATTGCATTTCCTTAGGATCGAGCGGGATGATGTCGATCTGCCGAAGGGATTAGTAATAGCCACAGTAGAGTTAATGGATGAAGAGGACATCGATAGTTCGAGGCTAGACCATGATGTAAAGCAAACCGTCAGCACGTCTGCACTTCGTGACAAGGTAAATCATTCGAGAGGAAATGATAGTTCGGGTATGGAAGCATTATTACTAAAGTATAAAGCATTGTTTGAAGCACAGGGTACGTTACCTGCTACACCGATAACACAGCATCGTATTCCGACAGGGAATCACGCCCCGGTGTATCGTAAGCCATACAGACTACCTAAACAATTACAACAAGTAGTAGAGCAAATAATAGAGCAACAACTGGAAGATGGGATAATCCAGCACAGTAATAGTCCTTGGTCTAGTAGCGTGGTCCTAGTTCCGAAGAAGACGCCGGATCGGTCGAAAAAATTTTGCTTTTGTTGCTATTACAGACATTTGAATGAAAGGACAGTGCAGACGCATATCCGTTTCCGAATATCACAGAAACGTTAGACAACCTAGGGCAGTGTAAATTTTTCTCCACTGTGGATTTGCGAAGCGGTTATCACCAGATTTAAATATGTCCGGAGGACAGGCCGAAAACAGCATTTACGACGCATTGTGGTCACTGCGAGTATAAAAGAATGCCTTTTGGACTAAAAAACGCTCCAGCAGCATTTCAGAGGTTGTTGGATGGAGTCCTCCGCGGGTTGAAACCGAAAAAATGCGTGGTGTATCTGGATGACATAATAGTTTTTTCAAGAGATATAGAGCAGCATGTGGAACGGTTAGAGGAGGTGTTTAAAAGATTGGATGCAGCCTGGCTAACATTATGTTTGGACAAATGCCATTTTGTGCAAACATAAGTAAATTATCTCGGGCATGTTATCAGTCAGGACGGGGTAGGGACAGATCCTCGTTTCACTTCTGCAGTACGAGATATTCCGGTTCCGCAAACGGTTAAACAACTGCAATCGTATATTGGTCTTGCGAGCTATTATCGAAAATAGCAAAATAGCGAGGCCACTTACTAAGTTGCTAAGAAAAGGTGTTACCTTCCAGTGAACGTCAGAGTGCGAGAAAGCATTTCAAGAGTTGAAACGCATACTGACATCATATCCAGTTTTGAAGTTTCCAGAGTTTTCTAATGAGTTTATACTACAATGTGACTCGTCTAATCACGCTATTGGGGTTGTAATTGGGCAAGAAATTGATGGCAAAGAACACCCAATTGCGTTCGCGACTCGTCAACAAGGCGGAACAAAATTACTTTACGACGGAGAAGGAATCGTTAGCGATAATAAACGGGATTTCGTACTTTCGGTGTTATCTGTACGCTAGAAGGATTAAGGTTGTGACGGATCATTCAGCTCTGAAATGGTTATTAGGTCTGAAAGACACAGCGAGTAGGCTAGTGAAACGGGCGCTGAAACTCAGTGAGTTCGATTATGAGGTAATACACAAGTCAGGTGTGAAGCATGCCAAAGCTGATGCATTGAGCAGGACAGTGGCGGTATTACAAGGAACAGGGGTGACTGAAGATGAGTGGAAAAGGGCACAAGCCGTGGATAGTGAGTGCCAGTTGTTCAGAAAGCAACCGCAGTTCCTAGTACAGGACGAGTTACTTTGCAGGTCGACGAAATGCGGCCCGCGTGTCGTCGTACCAGCAGCATTAAGATCTGAAGTTTTGCAACAGGCGCATGACCATTTTCTTTCAGGACATGGCGGGAGAAGAGCTACGGATAGGCGGATAGCGGAGAAGTTTGGTAGAGGACACGACGTCAAGACGTGGACGAGTACGTCAGGAACTGTGTGCCATGCGCACAGCGTGTGGACTTGAGCCATCAAAAGATTCAGCTACAAAGATTACCAGTGGCAGACAGACCTTACCAACAAATCGGAATTGATGTATTAGACCAATTTCACAGGAGTGCAGCAGGGAATAAGTATGTGTTAACAATGATTGACCACTTTTCTGGGTATTTAGCCACGGTCGCATTACCAGATCAGAAAGAAAGTACGGTGGCACAAGCTTTAGTTAATAATTGGTTACTCAGGTATGGGATACCTCAGTCCTTAATCACGGATCAAGGTACTAATTTAACGTCTGATCTGATGAAGCAACTGTGGATGTTACTGAAGGTAAAGAAACTTGTTCGACGATTGGATAAGCTTCGACACTTGAGAGCGAGATTTCTGAGCTCTGTAAGTTTTTTACTAAGGTTCCGTGACCAGGGCATAATTCCGAAGTTTGCCAGATTAGTACATTTTATAAAAACGACGTCTATGAATAAGATTTTAACAAAAGCTGGCTCTGCTATTGTTAAGGAGAGGGTCCACTTTACTCGCCGAAAATTAGACCTGGTTTCTGAAGAACTGTATCGCCTGCACCTGACGATGTCTGTGGAGATACCCTATGACTCTTGGAACTGGATTGATGGTACAACTTGGGCCAAATCAGACTGGATTCGTGAGGTGGCCACATCCCGACAGACTGCAAAATTTAGTCGACTGAAGACGACATCGCAGCGAGAAACTGTTATTCGACGCCCTGTAATTAATATGACAGGTAGAGATTTGGACGATGCTACGATGATGGTTTTGAGTAAGGGACTGAATTTTGCACCCACGCCACAGGTTCTGCCATTGCCTTCGTTTATCAGCGCCATTGAAGAAGCTGTTCGACCACTTCCCTCTGATTCAGCAGAGGAAATAAGATGTGAAACATGCCGTGCACTTATGAAGGCTCGCCCACAAAGGAGCAATATATCTGTGGCAAAGAGGGCTGCTCTACGCAAGCTTCGCCTGGATACTCAGACGGTGGTACTCCCAGCAGATAAAGGTAAAGCTACCGTTTTATTGTCTCGGGACGAATACCATGATAAAATGTACAATTTATTGAGTGATAGCATGTACCGGAAGATCAGCAGGGATCCCACTAATCGAGTGGCGAAGAAAACCGTTTCGCTTCTGAATGATTCTCCCTTACCACCGGAAGTTGTTCGGAGATTGAAACCAAGTGGTCCGCTGCCTCCTAGACTTTATGGACTACCAAAGGTCAACAAGAAAGATGTTCCTCTACGCCCCATAGTGAGTAACATAGGCTCTCCGACCTATGACGTTGCCAAACATCTGGCATCATTGTTGTGGCCTCTTGTGGGAAAATGTACTCACCACATAAGAAACTCGGCTGACTTCATTAGTAAACTGAAATCATTGAAAATGAACCCGTCTGATATAGTAGTTAGTTTTGATGTGGTGGCTTTAATTACAAAGGTTCCCCTTCCAGAATCCCTACAACGTATTGAAAGAAACTTTGACAAAGAGATTTCAGCTTTATTTACACATGTTCTGACCTCCACATATTTCTTATTTAACAACGAATTTTTTGAACAGACGGACGGAGTCACCACGGGTAGTTCCTTATCCCCTCTGGTGGCCAATTTATTTATGGAGGACTTCGAGGAGATGGCGCTTGAATCTGATGACTTGAAACCCACGGTATTCTGGAGGTATGTTGACGACACCTTTGTAGTTTGGCCCCATGGTGAAGACAACTTGCAAGACTTCTTAAGACATCTGAACTCCCTCCACGATCAAATAAAGTTCACAATGGAAATTGAAAAGGAGGGATGCCTTCCATTCTTGGATGTTTTGGTTCGGCGCAGAGAGGATGGCACTTTGGGACATGAAGTGTATAGGAAGCCGACGCACACCGATCTGTATTTACGTGCAAATAGCTGCCACCATCCTGCGCAGACAATGAGTGTTCGCCGAACTTTGACTCACAGAGCGCATATTATTTCTGACGAAAGCAGTCTGCAAGATGAACTTTCACACTTACAAAGAGTGTTTGAAGACCATGGATACTCTCCACAACAAATACAGAGGGCACTGAAAATGAAACCGAAAGAGGCCACAAAGAAAACAGAAGAAGATGAAGAAACCTTTAAATCGATGGCCCTCCTGCCATATGTGGGCGGCCTCTCATCAAAAATAGGACGCATTCTCGGCAGACACAAAGTAAAAGTGATTTTTCGTCCTCCACACAAGGCTCCGTCAAAGATGATTTGCTGCTCCGAAAATCTGGAGTTTACAGAATTCCATGTGAATGTGGCCTTTCTTACATCGGACAAACAACTCGTACTGTCCAAGAAAGATGTACAGAACACCAGAGGTACACACGACTTTTACAACCTAATAAATCGGCAGTGGCAGAGCACTGTATTGATAATGGTCACAGTATGTTGTATGACAACGTCGAAATTTTGGCAACTACATCATTCTTGTGGGACTCGATAGTGAAGGAGGCAATTGAAATTCGCTTGACGACGAATTTAATTAATAGAGATAGTGGTTTCAATCTTGATAAATCATAGAATCCGGCACTTGCTGTAATAAACTCGCAAAGACGTCGTCACAGTGCAGCTCACAATGATATATCGATATGCCAACACAGATCAACTGCGGAGTCATAGATACAACTCGCACATTATGCACGTCTCTGCCGCCGACCAACGTCTCTGGAGCATTTGCATCTGTGGCCGCGTGCGCAGTCGCGCGGTACAACAGTATAAAGGGACGCAGCGAGCACTGGAGCGGCAGTCTTGCGGCTCACTCTGAAGATGGCTGAACGTTATACAGCCGAAATATTAGAAGAAGAAGGAGATTTCTTGCGGCTGCACACCCGAAACTTAATGGAACAAACTACGGACTAGTCCATTCCATCCGCGAGCAAACGGACGAACGGAGAGAGTGCATCGCACTATCGCTAAGATGTTGAGCCACTATGTAAATAGTCAGCACACCGACTGGGATGTGTACTTGCAATTCGTAACCAGTGCATATAATAAATAGTAAGGTACATACGTCGACAGGATTGTCGCCGTACGAAGTGGTGTATGGGCGGAAGATGCCATTACCTTTTGACATGCTTCGTCCAAGGCTGGGAGCGGAGGACGAGCATGTACGGCAATTTGTGAAAACGATTAAGGCAGTATGAGAGAAAGTTAGACGAGCTAACACGAAAGTGTTGGAACGACAAGAACGGATTGGAGGTACAACGAGGAAGTTGCCACAGTACAGAGTAGGCCAATGGGTGCTACTAGCTAATCCGTATGTTCCAAAAGGGAGAACCAAGAAGTTCGCAAACAAGTTCCAGGGACCGTAAGAGGTAGTGGAAATGACATCACCTGTAAATGTAAAATTACAATTGCCTACCAAGACAACGGTGGTTAGTAGAGTTAAGCCGTTACAGGGGGTAGTATATCCGTGTATACGTACTTCTCCTTCGGGCAGAAAGCGAAAAGAAGCGCCAGAAGCAGACAGTAAACCGGGTATTAAGTATACGTTGCGTTCGAGGGATGTGTAGTTAGCAGTAATTATCATGTATGTATTATTTTTGTGCACGGACTACGGTTATTTTATTGGTATTAAGGGATAGTGATGGAAGTTTTTCCTTCTCTCCCCCTTCTATAGGTGACGCAGGATGGGGTACAAGTGGATAGTATGGGGCGTAGTCCTCTGGCAGCTGACACAAGCTGGCCAGGTACAGGATATGCCGTTGCGAAGTGGGGTGTTGTTTGGGAAACAACCGGATGTGGTCCTCACGCGTCACGAGTGGACACTTCGGCTGGCAATCAGCATCCTGCAGGTAAGGAACGAGATGCGGCAGCTACAGGAGGTGGTATCGACTGTGAAAACGGTTGCATCTAAGAACGGAATATTACGGGGTGTGCAATAAGAGTACGAGGCTTTGGATAGGTCATGTAAGGAAATAAGGGAACAACTGCGCCAAGTCGTGAGCAAGATCCCAGGGAGGAGAAAGAGAGTAAAGAGGTGTTAGTTGAATGCAGGTGGGAAGCTGCTGAAAACAATTTTTGGAACAGACGATACTGAAGGTTTGAACAATTCTTTAACAGTTATTCGCGACAGGGAGGAAAGCATATGGACGTTAGTGGATATACACACAACAGAGATACGGGGATTAGGTACAGAGTTGTTGAATGTGACACGCGTGGTGCGTGGGATGGCTACAGGGTTACGAGCATTTAGAACAAACACAGAAATTATTGAACACGGATCTGGAACAGGTACAAGCGCGATTAGATATAGTGGAAAGGAAGCTGTAAATGGCTAAATTGCTGCAGGAACTGGTTAACAGCATTGGTAATGCACGAGTGAGGATGGATGAATTGCAAGAGGCAGTACATCACGCATTGCACTGGCAGGTGAGTGTGACGTTGATGTCACCAGAAAAATAACAATGGTATCAGTATCAGATAGGCCCAAAATCCAAAGAAGAGCAGCGCATTTCGTTGCAGCTTCATTTAGTAAGCGCGAAAGCTTCACAGAAATGCTCAACCAACCCCAGTGACAGACGCTGCGAAAGAGGCGTTGTGTATCACGGTATGGTCTACTGTTAAGTTCCGAGAGCGCACATTCGTAAAAGAGTCTACCCATACAATACATTGCTTCCTCCTACGTATATCTCGTGAAAAGAGTATGAATACAAAATCAGATAGATTCGAGCCCAGGCGGAGGTTTACCAAGAATCGTTCTTACCGTGAGCCACACGCGATTGGAACAGGAAAAGGGTGAAGTGAGACTGGTACACAAAGTAACCTCCGCCTCACACCGTGAAGTGGCTTGCGGAGTATAGATGCAGATGAAGTTGTAGATGTAGATGTAGAGACCTTGAGAACGCCAAGACGAACACGTAGTTAAGTGGCCGGCCGCGGTGGTCTAGCGGTTCTAGGCGCTCAGTCCGGAACCGCGCGACTGCTGCGGTCGCAGGTTCGAATCCTGCCTCGGGCATGGATGTGTGTGATGTTCTTCGGTTAGTTAGGTTTAAGTAGTTCTAAGTTCTAGGGGATTGATGACCACAGCAGTTAAGTCCCATAGTGCTCAGAGCCATTTGAACCATTTTGAACGTAGTTAAGTGTGTGGCGTTACCGTTGCGTCTGATCACTGTGTCTTCAGTAAGACCCACTGCAAGGAGGCGATGCGCCGCCTCCGTGCGGGTACCTCAGAGCTGGTAAGCCCCTGGTAAGCGGCGCCTGCCAGATGACTGTCTTTAGCCGCGTCTGCAGCCTCTCGGCGGCTGTAGCCTGAGACAAGGAGAGCTCCTAAGAGGATCAGGAAGCTGCTTCCGCGCAAAGTGGATTACGCCGAGCACAAAGCCTGACGCCGAGACGGCCCTTAGTCCCTCTTGCATAAACACCCTTCGCCTAACGCCGCATAGCTGTACAGCCTGTCAGCTGACTCCTCTTCTTACCCAGTACTGTTTGTTGCTGAGTAGCAATAACTGATAGTTGACCGACTGTAGCGTTCCACGTCTTACTGTGCACCTCGAAGGCGGCATGTAACTCTCGTTTCCTACCTTTCTTTCCCCATGTGCGGGTTGTGAACGGAACACAACAAAGTCGATGCGCCTCCGTTGTTGTTTGAGTCATCAGTTTTCTGATTGGTTTGATGCTGCCCTCCACGATTCCTCTGCTGTGCCAATCTTTTCATCTCAGAATAGCACTTGCAACTTACGTCCTCAATTATTCGCTGCATGTACTCAAATCTCTGTCTTCCTCTGCAGTTTTCACCATTTGCAGCTCCCTCGTTACCATGGAAGTTATTCCGAGATGTCTTAACAGATGTCCTGTCATCCTGTCCTTTGTGCTTGTCAGTATTTGCTATATATTCATTTCCTCCTCGATTCTTCAAAGAAGCTCCTCATTCCTTACCTAATCAGTTGATCTAATTTTCAACATTCGTCTGTGGCACCACATCTCAAATGCTTTAATTCCATTCCGTCCGGATTTTCCCGAAGTCCATATTTCATTACCACGCAATGCTGTGCTCCAAACGTACATTCTTAGAAATTTCTTCTTCAAATTAAGACCCATGTTTGATATTAGTAGCCTTTTCTCAGGTCTGGTCCCTTCAACCCCCACAAACCAACCAACCTTTTTTCAGTCAGGAATGCTATTTTTCATGTCCTCCTTGATCCGTCCATCAGGGCTTATTTTGCTGCCTTGGTAGCAGAATTCCTCAACTTCGTCTACTTTGTGATCATAAATTCTGATGATAAGTTTCTCGCTGTTCTCATTTTCGCTACTTATCATTAGTTTCGTCTTCGATTGAGTCTCAAACCACGTTCAGAACTCATTAGACTGTTCATTAGATTCATCAGATCCTGAAATTACATTTAACTTTCACTAAGGATAGTAATCTGATCAGCGAATTGTGTAATTGATATCCTTTCACCTTGAATTTTAATCCCACTCTTGAATCTTCTTCAATGTATAGACTGGACAGTAGGGACGGAAGACTACATCCATGTCTGACACCGTTTTTTATCAGAGCACTCCGTTCTTTGTGTTTCAGTCTTATTATTCCCTCTTGGTTCTATATATTGTATATTAGATGTCCTACACTATAGATTACCCCTAATTTCCTCATAATATCAAATATCTTGCACTATTTTACATTACCTGGTTCCTGGGCTTATCACAATTCCATATGATTCAGCCAGTGAATCAATCTGGTACCTATCCGCATTATAACAAGTGTGTTTCTCAGTTCAACTCAAATCAGATGCTCAGCTGTCGACATGCACTATCCGCCAGTTTGACTCATTAGTCTATTAATGTTACTGACCACATGGAGCCACAATTTTCAGAGCGTCAACTCACGTCCATGCACCGACTGCTAAATGACGTATATTCTCATAACAGAACACCTACTAAAGATCCGTTTGTGCCAGAGTAAAAACTGAAGCTCGGGAAAAATGACTCTGAAGAAAGTCCCATCCGGGACGGGCTGGCAGCAGCATAGGCACTGCTCTTCAGCCGAGAGATGGTAAATGCATAACAGGAAGACAGTTAACAAAAGGAAGAAAATATGAGGTAACATAAATACAAAACGGGGGAACATTATGGAAGAGGACATGCAAAAGGGGGTGACTGTAAAAATGGAGATACAAAATCTATAAAAGTAAATTAAACAAATAACCACACACGGTAGCGATTAAAAGAACACAAGACGAAGTAATACCGGAGGATAAAGTCAAGCACAAGATGAAAACCACAGCACTTGACGTCACTGTAGATTGGCACCTAGGACAACACTGACGTAGAACACTGATATGAAGAACAAACTTGGAGGATCTGCCAGGGAGAAGGGAAGAAAGGAGGAAGGGGCGGTGCTAGAGGGGGCGGGGAGAGAAAGGGAGACGGGGTGTGGGTGCGCCGAAGGGGGCCGCGGAGGGAACTATCTTTTCCTGCACAGTTTTTTTTTTTTACGGCAATTTTAATCAGTCTGAAGAACAAGCTGAGTAGCGAGGTAGCCTACTTTGAACGTGGGGTTATTAATGGGGCAAAACGCATCGCTAATAGGAGATCGGACGAAACTCAGTAAAGGTCAGCATTGTCTATAGTGCGTTTAAGATAAGTTGCGACTTTTGACAGTTCAGTACGGAGCCTGTGGAAGAGAGCGTAATTGCCAGTGTGTGCTGGGCACGCACGTCAGCAGGTACCGTAGTATAATGGCATGCCCACTAGGTGCCGAAACTGGCAGGCTCGATAGGCTGCGTGACCAGCAAGCAGCCCAAGTTGGACGATCTTCGATTGCTTGTAAACTCTCATTCTCGCACTTCTTATGGTTTAAACCGTGAGTTTCATGATGAACCGACTATCATTTCCTTGATGGTCTCAGTTATTGTGATACACTTCTGGCCATTAAAATATCTACAACACGAAGATGACGTGCAACAGACGCGAAATTTAACCGACAGGAAGAAGATGCAATGATATGCAAATGATTAGCTTTTCAGAGCATTCACACAAGGCTGGCACCGGTGGCGACACCTACAACGTGCTGACATGAGGGAAAAAAAATGTTCAAGTGTGTGTGAAATCTTATGGGACTTAACTGCTAAGGTCATCAGTTCCTAAGCTTACACACTACTTAACCTAAACTATCCTAAGGACAAACACACACATCCACGCCCGAGGGAGGACTCGAACCTCCGCCGGGACCAGCCGCACAGTCCATGACTGCAGCGCCGTAGACCGCTCGGCTAACCCCGGGCGGCGACATGAGGAAAGTTTCCAATCGATTTCTCATACACAAACAGCAGTTGACCAGCGTTGCCTGGTGAAACGTTTTTGTGATGCCTCGTGTAAGGAGGAGAAATGCGTACCATCACGTTTCCGACTTTGATAAAGATCGGATTGTAGCCTATCGCGATTGCGGTATATGGTGTGGCGACACTGCTGCTCGCGTTGGTCGAGATCCAATGACTGTTAGCAGAATATGGAATCGGTGGGTTCAGGAGGGTAATACGGAACGCCGTTCTGGATCCCAACGGCCTCGTATCACTAACAGTCGAGATGACAGGCATCTTATCCGCATGGCTGTAACGGTTCGTGCAGCCACGTCTCGATCCCTGATTCAACAGATGGGGACGTTTGCAAGACAACAACCATCTGCACGAACAGTCCGACGACGTTTGCAGCAGCATGGACCATCAGCTGGGAGACCATGGCTGCGGTTACCCTTGACGCTGCATCACAGGCAGGAGCGCCTGCGATGGTGTACTCAACGACGAACCTGGGTGCGCGAATGGCAAAACGTCATTGTTTCGGATGAATCCAGGTTCAGTTTACAGCATCATGATGGTCGCATCCGTGTTTGGCGACATCGCGGTGAACGCACGTTGGAAGCTCGTATTCGTCATCGCCATACTGGCGAATCACCCGGCGTAATGGTATGGGATGCCATTGGTTACACGTCTCGGTCACCTCTTGTTCGCATTGACGGCAGTTTGAACAGTGGACGTTACATTTCAGATGTGTTACGTCCCGTGGCTCTGCCCTTCATTCTATCCCTGCGAAACCCTACATTCCAGCAGGATAATGCACTACCGCATATTGCAGGTCTTGTACGGGCGCTTCTGGATACAGAAAATGTTCGATGCTGCCCTGGCCAGCACATTCTCCAGATCTCTCACCAACTGAAAACGTGTGGTGAATGGTGGCCGAGTAACTGGCTCGTCACAATACGTCAGTCACTACTCTTGATGAACTGTGGTATCGTGTTGAAGCTGCATCGGCAGCTGTACCTGTACACGCCATCCAAGCCCTGTTTGACTCAATGCCCAGGCGTATCGAGGCCGTTATTACGGCCAGAGGTGGTTGTTCTGGGTACTGATTTCTCATGATCTATGCACCCAAATTGCGTGAATAAGTAATCACATGTCAGTTCTAGTATAATATATTCGTCCAATGAATACCCGTTGATCATCTTCATTTCTTCTTGGTGTAGCAATTTTAATGGCCAGTAGTGTATTTCGATAGCAGTAAAACTACAGGAAGAAATTCTTAGCTTCCAGTGAAAAACAAGTATAGCTATATAATTTGTGTTTGGTGCGTGGTAGGTTACATGTTGCTGTGTCTAAATGTATTAAATGTAGATAATATATTGAATTATTCTTTAAACTTGGAAGGTTATCGCTGTCTGTTTTCAGTCTCGAGAAAATGGAATCTATGTAAAGCGCGCCGTCACAAACTCATACGTCGGTGCAAAAACTAGAGTGTAATATTCGTAAATTTCTCGTATCTCATAAAAGATATGAGATATCAAAATAAGATTTTGGAAAGGGATAGCACACAAAGACAAGACGGGCTTGCCGTATGATTAACATGAGGAACTTCCATATCTATCGCGATATTCAAGCGACTACAGATTTTTTCAATGAAATAATGTAACGATTAAGGGCCATCGATAGCTGATGAATCGAGAACAGCTGTGTGTCTTGTAACGATATAAGTGAAGAAATTACAAATTTGTTTTTAGACTGAGCATGGGCTGTTTCATAAACTATTGACCTGACTTGCACTCAGCTGTTAAGTTAGCAATATTCTATTTCAGGATTCTGTAGCAATTTCAGCTGCATTAGAATGTTAATGGGATGAATATTTCTAAACTCTGCTGTGTTTTGACAAAAGAAACAGATTTTAATACGGCAACGAGATAAGTTAAGTATTCCTCAAAACCATTCACAGTCCTTCATGAAGCAATGCCTCCTCAGCTACCTTCTTGGTATGGCTGACAACTCAGGACCAGTCTGTCACGTAACATTCGCCGTGGCTTCATTTGTTCGTATTTCAGCCTTAATTCGCATAAACTTCTTGATCTTTTTTGCCACATTACTTTTCACCTAGACCGATAACTGAGCATGATATGGACGAATTCTGATTAAACTATTCTCTTTACCGTTAGTCATTTCGTCGACCTGGTAGCGTGAAGTTTTGGCTTCTGCAGCACTACTAGTTCCATTAACTGCTTTTTGTCGCCACGAGCGGATAGGACGCCTGTAGCGAAATACAGGAAGACCCTGACAGAATCCAAGTTTATTACACGGACTAGCAGTTGACTCTGAACGTGAACAAAAATGGTTCAAATGGCTCTGAGCACTATGGGACTTAACTTCTAAGGTCATCAGTCCCCTAGAACTCAGAACTACTTAAACCTAACTAAGGACACCACACACATCCATGCCCGAGGCAGGATTCGAACCTGCGACCGTAGCGGTCGCGCGGTTCCAGACTGTAGCGCTACCCCGGCCGGCCCCATTTACGTCTTGGGAAATGATGACAAATAGTAAATCAGAAAAATTCGAGCCCACATAGAGCTTTAAAGCTTCACCGATAATCAGTCTTCCCATGTGGCATTCGTAACTGGAACTGAAAAAGCTTTGGGAGGAGGAGAAGGTAGTTGTACCAGAAGTACCCTCCGCCAGACATCATAAGGTAGTTTTTAGAGCGTAGATCTAGATGTAGGGGGACCAGAGGATGATTGGACAGAGTTCCATACGTTTTCATTGAAAAACTAAGGCTTACATGTTTTGTAACTGATGGCGTCACTATAATGAACAACCCGAAAGTAATTTTGTTTTTGGATGGAATCCGCCTTGAGAAAAACAGTTCTTTTGTCTTTTTGCATAGACTTGTTACGCTTAAGTTACTGCATTATCAGAGGATCTTTTATTTTCTCTCTTTTGAATAACAAAATCGCTCTTTATTCTCTGCACTTAAAACTGGAGGCTTAAGAAAGTATTCACAGACTATGAAAAACAGACCTTTCATATATAGCTTGTTACGATACGCTGTGGTTTTTGAAGTTTTCTACACTTTCCATTGCAATTGTTTTTGTTTCACAGTTTATCTGCAGCCATACAGAACGTAATGTAGCAACATCGAAAATTTATGATTGTGACTCTTATGGTTAGTACTACCATTGTCTATGTGGGGATAGATTTTGTGTGTTTGTGTGTGTGTGTGTGTGTGTGTGTGTGTCCGGTACATTTCTGCATACTTCAAAGAATCCCATTTTAATGAAGTTAGGAATATATTGTGGATGCACCAGCCAAGAATAGACTTATATACGTGGTAGATATTTTGTACTCCCGCAACAGAGATATGTGCATGACATAGCCAATGTAGGAGTGAAATGATTGAAGTGCGAGTGATGCTATGTCAAGAAGAACTGTTTGTGGTCATTTGGCTAGGCATTTCTTTGTATCCGTCTAAAAGCCTTACATAATAAAATATCGCCAGTTGGTATTTTTTGTGATCTGTCGAAGACGTTTTGTTGTGTAGGTCAATTTACTCCCTTAGAAAAACGTAAGTTTCATGGAATTGATGTCTTGAAAAACAACTTGTTTGAATCATATTTAGCAGACAGACTCCTATTCCTTTCATATGTAGATGATCTTCCACTTAACATTTTTCAAAAGAAATGGTACTTTCGCAAACAATACTAGTGTTATGATTAATTCCATGAGAAAAAAGACAGTAAAGGAATCTATTAATGATGTTTTTCAAAGAATTATAAAGTTTTTGCCCGAAAATAGACTTTCCCTCATTTTGAGAAAACATGTTATATTATGTCTTGTACAGCGCATCCAATCATACCAACAGCTATGTAGCAAATGAACGGGAGTCACTAACCAGGAGAGAAGGCTCCAAATGTTATGTGTACATATTAATTAAATCTTGAACTGGAAGCAAATGTTACTGACCTGCTGAAGAAATTAAGTTCAACTACATTTCCTCTTGGATACAAACAAATCAACCTCTTAACATATTTTGCGTATTTCCAATTAATAACGTCTTATAGAATAACGTTCTGGGGTAGTTCGTCATTTAGAAAGAATGTATTGATTGTATGAAACTGAATATTATAACACGTGGTGTTCATCCGCAGTCAACTTGACGCACCTGTTCAAGCTATTTTAAATGAACCTTGGCCCTATCCCATGTCCCCTCCCCCCCCCCCCCCCCTCTAAAAAAAAGAACACCGACAAGTTTGAGGGACAGATTCCTTACCTCAAAACAAGACAAGACTAATAAATATGGCCTCTAAAATGCTTATCTTAAGAGTTATGAGCACTTATTCAGTAGAAGAGATGTGTTTCACACTAGCGAAGTTGAACAAGTGGCCATGGCTCTTAAGGTATGCATTGTAGACCCCACATGTTAAGTACGCATTTTTTCTTGTTTTGATGTAAGGTTCCAGTCTCTATAGCTTGTTAGTGTACTTTTGGAACTTCCTGTCGCCTCATATATTTCCGAATGAAGTCAAATGTGAGAAATTCAATTGGCCAGGGATGAAACTGTCTGGGGCTGACAGCAATGGGCAGGAATGAACAAATGCTATAAGTAAACACTACTTTTAAAATTAAGTTGTGTTTTTGCTACCGAAATGAAAACTAGAGGTACTATTAGTGATTCCAGACTTGATTTAACTCCTCTAAACCTTATACCTTAATAGCTCGGTAACGGAAACGGTGCCACAATTTCTGCCTTAATGCCGTTACGCGGGTTGCCTGCACTAACCTTGATCTAGACAACGCTTGCTTTGCGCTTCACGGCAGAAACGGTGGCGCCGTTGTCATCCTTTAAAGTCTATTTGTTTCAGAAGGTGGGAGTGTTAGAAGAGTGAAAACAAGTCTGCCGTCAGTAAATGTACCTCTAGTTGTCACTTCCGCAGGAAGAATATACATGCGGTATTAAAAAAAGAAATTTATGGATTGTGCATGCCTACCCGTTGTGTGAGCCTCTGACGTAAGTGCACACATGGATAGCTGCATTTTCCATCTTTTGCTTAACAATCCAACACAATTTTAGGAGAACAGCCATGTCTGTACCTACTACTTTAGAAGAAAAACTTACCTTCATTCTTAACTATTAAATCGAATTTAAAATCAGTACTGCTAGACGTCTCTTTCTATGCCATATAGGATTTTTTATTTCAGAACTGGTAGCCTATAAGTTTTAAAAGTAGTTACATGGGTAGGATTGAAAAAGAAAGTGTTCATTAATATTGAGTTCAAACCACATTTCGAGAAAAAATCGTTCAAATGACCTATGGAATATGTGAGCAACTAATACCTAGGCCATCCATCGGACCACAGGGAACGTCCAATCCCGGAGAACGGCTAAGGCAGGTCGAAACAACTACATGTGCCAAAGATTCCTTAGGAGAGTAGAGAGTCAGTGGTCGTGAGTAAATAAGCAATATCTCCATTACTAACGCCAGTAACGATGCTATACTGACATTTTTCTCCCCGTCATGTTGCCGAACCGTTTGGACCATCGCATTTCTGTTAAAGGCGTGAGGACGGCTTGAAGTGACTGACCACGGGTGGCAACCTCTCAATCTGAAAAGCCTCTGAGGGAGAGCGACAACCCCTCTCTACCACCACGCCCTTCCGGTCGTGGCGGAATGAGAGATATCGGATGTGACGTTTTTTGCCGACAATGGGCGAGACAGCTTTAATCGCAGCCGCTCACACACTCAACCTCCATCACCCCCCCCCCCACCTCCCCCCCTTCCCCCATGGTCCCTTGTCCTGCGAGGATTGATCGAGACGGCCTTCCTTTGCGACGTCACTCTGCAGCCAATTAGTCGCGTGTCTCACGTCTGGACGCCTCGGGATTAAAAAATTAAAAAAAAAGCAGATCAATGAGTGGGAGGGAAGAGTCTATACTCCACAACATCGCCACTGAGGAGTAGCAACGAATGGTGATTAGTCAGGGAGATCCTTATCCACTACGAAACACAAAAAATTTGCATCCAGCTGTGAACAGCAGAGAGATTTGCTAGTTCCAAACCGCGACACTGTAACTGAAGGACGTAGGCGTAAATGTGGCAGCGTATAAACACATTGTTGCTTCTAAAAGTACGTAATGAAGAACATTTAATGATGGGAAATTGCGGAAAGTACCTAATAAAATGAAAATTATTTGATTTGGAAATATCTAATGAAAGTAACTATCAACATTGATAGTATTAAATGAAACTAAACTTGTCGCGAAAATTCTCACTGCTAGTGGCTATACATTACATGTCGAGAATATGTTCAAGTCTAATTTATTTCACTGCACGCAACAACGAAATCTCCTTCCAGGTTCTATGAATAGGCCCTGATAATGTCTTACCTGCAACGGACGCACGATTCTCTTCTGTATCACCGTAACTGCCACTGACAATGCTGTTGCAACAAAATAAGCTGACAGAGAAAAACACTAAGCTGCGTGCTATAATTTACCGCTTGCAAGGAAAGACAACGCCCTATCCATAAGTCGTTCTGTACATTTGCTCACAATGCTCTTAGTACTCATTGCATTCAAAATGTATATCGTTCAAGAAAAGGGAGAGGATAGTTATAAACGCAAAACGAAATGAAATATGAAATTATTTAACTGTCTAAAAATTGCAAATCTAATATTTAAACTCCTTACTCATTTCTTTTGACCCTATCACAGAGACCAAATATAAAATTCCTACGAAATTGATCTTTAAATTATTAAATCAAGATCTTCTTTTAACTAACAGAAGTGGATGAAACTTATTGACACCTTAGACATGGCTGATAAATCGTCTCCTTTACCTAACACACAAAAAGACTGAACAATGAAAATTAACAAACTAAAATAATAGCAAAGCAATGGGACAATACCTTTTTATTGCTGATTTGGTTCTGTGTCGAAATCTAATTCCAAAGGTATTTCCTCCAATGACATTCAGTTCTTAGTTATTCTCCACTTCTCAAAATTGCTCATCTTAAAAAGGGAACAGTTTTCTCTGACCCAGAGCTTCTCAGTTTAGCCAATCGATCACGGTCACATCTCGCCCAAGACTCGACTACGTCACGCTCTCGCTGCTTAGTGCTGTTGTGCCCACTGCGAGCTGTTTTGTTCAACAATGCTTTTCTTAATACACAAAGACAATGAATCCTTTAGGCCCTGATCTGGGGGGTGGGGGGTGGAGGGAGGGGGCAGCAAACCTGAGTATCTGCTCCGAGCGGCAATTTCAGAGGGCACCAGATTCATATTCTTGAAGAAAAAAAAAACCTTGTTTCACAAAGCGTCTATCATACAGTACACATTGGTATATCGATTATTTGAAGCACATTCCTCTTCGTTTTTGAACACATTCTATGTTTATTTCTGAACGGACCATGGATGTCTGCATAGTGTACATGATGTTTCTGCGAGAGAAATCCCCGCCACATCTAGAAATAAAAAATTTTCCCGCAAACAAAAGGGGACGGTGCTATACGAGCTGAGCCGAACAAACCCAAACAGGTGAATGCCAATCCCTGTTTGTCTATGTGGTTGATTGGGTGTGCCAATGACCAGCGTTATCACTATTATTAGCGAAATCCATAGATTCAGACTGCGAGAGTGCAAATAAACGACTAACAGGGATAAGAGGTAAGAAAACTACATATTATCTTCTCAGCGTATCCAAGACAGTTAAATGTTGACAGAAAATTTTTGCCGGATCGCTACACTCCTAAGGGCCAGTTAACAACCACCTAATTCTGTGTCAGGTGATAGGTGATGGGCTTGCATGACGATGGCAACATTTTCACCTTAGTGCGTAGACACATGGATACATTCACCGTGACAGTTAACTCAGAACTGTGGATCGTCTGAAAGAACGACGTGGCACCACTCCTACGCCCATTGTGGTCTGTGGGCTACATCGCCAAAAGCAGTTACTACAGTGGTCACCGTTCTGTTACCCTGCGGTTGCATGTGGATAACACACGTCCCAGCTCAAAGTATGTGACGTGGGTGTATAGTCCTGTACAGCCCATTGGACGGTATGTCCATCCTCTCAGGCTTTAAACGAGTGGGGCCGTTGAGATCATGCATAGCATTGTGATTCCCCAGGGCCCCGTGATTCCAGTCCACAGAACCTTTACCATTAAAAGCATAAACAACAAACTGCAGTCGACTTCTACTGCTGTCAAGTTCCAAAGCTTGCTGACAGTAGTTTCTTCTCACACAAGGCACAACACGACTCTCTCACAAATAACCAACATTCAAGTGCTGTTTCAGAATGAGAAAACCGCTGCACAATCTTGCCTTTTACACAGAACGTTGATGGCCTTACTACTATATAATTTGTGCAGTTTCTCCGAAATCCTAAGTATTCGCATATGCAAGAATGTAGTACTCTTAATTCTATTTTAAGGTTTCTTGCACGCCGCTTTAATGGTATTGCAATTTTAATGACCACGAGCACAGACGCATATAAATGAAAATTCTCTCCATACCACACTATTGAAAGAAACGAGATGTAACAGTAATGTATGGTGAAATACAATTTTTTTCGTACTCATTGTGAGGCTTTTTAACGACATTGTTACCGTTTGTAACTTATTATTCTTCATTTATTTTACACTATATTTATCGAGTGCAAAGATGAAACAGTCATTAAGTATCCAACATGTCTGAATGACATGTCTACGGAATATTACAACACAATTATTGAACTATATGAAATAAAATCGTCATAACTTCTGAACGGTTTGCGTTACGACGTTCAAACTGCTCGATTGGCGACGGTGCATGATGGGAATTAGTATGCGCATCCATGGTTTGATTTAGCGACGAAACCCACTTTCATTTGGATGGGTTCGTCAATAAGCAGAACTGGCGCATTTGGAGGACTGAGAATCCGCATTTCGTGATTGACATGTCTCTTCACCCTCAACGGGTGACTGTATGGTGTACAATATCCATCCACAGAATAATCGGTGCGATATTCCTTGATAACACTGTGACTATCGAACGGTAAGTGAAGGTTTTGGAAGACGACTTCATCCCCATTATCCAAAGTGACTCTGATTTCGACAATACGTGGTTCACGCAAGACGAAGCTCGACCCCATCGAAGCAGGAGAGTAATGTCCTGGAGGAGCACTTTGGGGACCGCATTCTGGATCTGGGGTTCCCTGAAGCGACTGGCATGGGCCTGGACTGGCCAACGTACTCTCCGGTTCTGAACAAATGCGACTCCTTTTTCTCGGGCTGTATCAAAGACAAGGTGTACAGCAATAACAGCAAAACAATTCAGGAGGTCATCGACTGCATCGATGTTCCGACACTTCAGCAGGTCATTCGGAACTTCGTTATTCGTGTGCGCCACATCATCGCATGATGGCAGGCGTATCGAACATGTCATAACCTAAATCCGAATATCTGTAGTGACGTTTAAATCTTGAATAAATTGTGTGCACGCGGTAGTTTGTAACTAATTTACGTTTTTTTTCATACAGTTCAATTATTGTCATCCTGTATGTGACTTTATACACCAGTCGCTAGTTAAAAATAGGTTAAATTTTATTTGACACTAAAATAGTGAAGCCATAGTCACAGTACATAATTTTTTTTTCTTTAAAAAGAAGGGTTACGTTTCATTTTCAAATTAAAACATGAGTTGGAGAATATACGAGGGGCGTTCAGAAAGTAAGCTCCGATCGGTCGCGAAATGGAAACGACTATGAAAATCCGATAAAGCTTTGCACAGATGTGTTGGGTAGTGTCTCTAGTATAACCCCAGTTAGCATCACGTCGCTCTTCTCATTTCTGAGCTCGCAGTGAGTGCGTAAAGATGTCTAGAAAATAGTGTCTGCCGCCAAGTACGAGGGCCTGGTGAGAAATTTCGCCTGAAGCTATGCAGCTAACATTACATAACTGTCGTGCTGTTTCTTCTTCAAGACAATTCTCAGCCGCATTCTGCAGGGGCAATGAAGATGCTCCTGCATCGTTTTCAAATGGAAATGTGAGATTACCCACAATACAGTCCGCAATTGTCTCCCCCTGAGTTTCATCTCTGGTCACATGAACCGCTGTCTTTGAAGACAACATTTTGACACAGACAACGAGGTGTAGGCCAGCGAGGAGAATTGGCGGAAAGCACTGGCGGCTGCCTTCTATGATGAGGCTATTGAAAAGTTGGTACAACGCTATGACAAAAGTCTAAGTCAGAACGGCGACTACGTAGAGAAGTAGCTGAAAGGTGTAGCTAATTGTTACAAGTAAAACATTTCTGATGTTCACTGTGGTTTCAATTTGGCAATCAATCGGAGCTTACTTTCTGAACGTCCCTCGTATAATGGGAAACAAGACCATACATCTGAAAAAAATTACGAGAAATAGTGAGACCAGGCAACCGAGGCAACGTCAGAAATGGCTCTCTACCACCTTTACCTTCCCTAAAGTAAAACTCATCATCGTCTAACACCATCTAAATTTTCTTTCCCGTTTTTCTGAATGTTATTCTTGTCAGCAACTTGGATGCATGTGCTGTTAAGCTGATTGTGCGATAATTCTCGCACTTGTCGCTTCTTGTAATCTTGGGATTCGTGCGGATGATGTTTTTCCGAAAGTCTGCTCAAATATTGCCATTCTCATACATTTTACATACCAACGTGAATAATCGTTTTGTTGGCACTACCCACAATGACTTTAGAAATTCCGATGGAATGTTCTCTATCCCTTCTGCCATATTTGATTTTAAGTCTTCCAAAGCTCTTCTAAATTCTGATTCGAATACTGAAATCTCTCTCTCTTTCCTATGGACTACCGTTCCCTCTTCTCGTTCTACCTCTTCGTCAGGGAAGTTCTCCCCATAACAAAGGCCCTCAATGTACTCTCTCCAACTGTCCCCTGTCTCCTCCGTATTTAACAGTGGAATTCCCATTGTACTCTTTGAGTATGCTGAGTCAGTCCTTCCGGCAATCATTTCTTTTTCGATTATTTCACATCTCTGATGTAGCCATTTCGCCTTAACTTCCCTGCACTTCATATTTATTTCATTTCTAAGTATTTTTATATTCCTTAATTTCCGTGAACATGTTTGTACGTCCTTCTTTCGTCGATGCTGAAGTATTTCTTCTGTTACTCATGATTTCTTCACAGTTATGTTCCTTGTAAGTTTTTCCCTCCAACATCTGTGATTGAACTTTTTAAAGATGATTACTCCTCTTCAACTGAACTGCCTATTGAGCTACTTCATTATCACAGTATCTATAGCCTCATAGTACTTTAAGCGTATCTCTTCAGTCCATAGTACCTCCATATCGCGCTTCTTTACGCACCGATTCCCCCTGACTTGTCTCTTAAGATTCAGTTTGCTCTTCATCATAACCAAATTGTGATCTGTGTCTATATCTTCGCCACGGTTAAGTCTTAAAATCTAATACCTGATTTGAAAATCTTTGTCTGGCCATGATGTAATTTAACTGAAATCTTCCTGTATCTCCAGGCGATTTCCAAGTACACCTCCTCCTCTTGTGATTTTTAGGCAAAATATTCGTTATCACTAGCTAATATTTCTCGTACAACGAAATTAGTCTTTGTCCTGTCCTACTACCAAGCCCATATTCTCTCGTAACCATTTCTTCTATTCCTTCTCCTGCAGCTGCATTCCAGCCTCCTACGACTTTAGATTTTCATCTTCCTTTACGCTCTGATTTGCCTGTTCAACATCCTCATATACTCTACATTCTCTACTTGCGACGTTGGCATGTATACCTGAACTATTGTTGTCGGTGTTGGTTTGCTGTCGATTCTGATCAGAAAAACCCTGTCACTGAACACATTACAGTCCCTAATACGGTGTAGGACACCAGTTGGCATTCAAAACAGCTTCCAATCGCCTCGTAATAGATAAACGCATGTTCTGTACGGTTTCCAAGGGAATCTCACGCCATTCTTCTTGCAAAATAGTGGCATGTGTTCGTAACTGTGATGGAATTAGAAATCACGCACCCTTATCTCCAAAGTAGACTACAAACGCTCAATAACATTGAGATCTGATGACTATGATGGCCAGGGCTCCGTCGTCTTGGAAGACACCCCCATCACCACTGGAGAACAACCATTGTAGCATGGGGTTAACCTAATAAGCTAAGATGGTAACATAATCCTTGTAAACAATGCGACTTGCAGCGTAGCTATGGAACCTATGAAATACTGCGATAGGGCTGCCCAAATCATTACCGAACCCACGCCATGTACTCTTTTGCGACCTAAACAGGGAAGATGAGACAGGGTGAAACAAGACTCATCCGACCAAATGACGTTCCCCGTTGCACGATAATCAAGGTTTTATGGGTCCAAAAAAAGTGTTTCAAAAAATGGCTCTGAGCACTATGGGACTTAACTACTGAGGTCATCAGTCCCCTAGAACTTAGAACTACTTAAACCTAACTAACCTAAGGACATCACACACATCCATGCCCGAGGCAGGATTCGAACCTGCGACCGTAGCGGTCACGCGGTTCCAAACTGACGCGCTTAGAAAAAAAAAAAAGTGTTTCAAATGGCTCTGAGCACTATGGGACTGAACTTCTGAGGTCATCAGTCCCCTAGAACTTAGAACTACTTAAACCTAACTAACCTAAGGACATCACACACTTCCATGCCCGAGGCAGGATTCGAGCCTGCACCGTAGCGGTCGCGCGGTTCCAGTCTGTAGCGCCTAGAACCGCTCGGCCATCCCGGCCGGCTTTATGGGTTCGACACCAAGTTTCTCCTCTTACGAGTATTGGCATCTCTGTTGAGTAGTTTTGTGATTCCAGCTCGCCGTGCAGTTCCAAGCTTGTAGAGATTGCTTCGTGTTGTTTTGGTGCTGAGTCGGTTCTTGAGTGCGATATTCAGTTCCGCAGCGACTTTTGCAGCTGTCGTCCGCTTATTTTCCACCACAGTCCTCTTCGATGACCGTCTGTCACGTTCACGTAACATACATACACTTTGGTCGGCGTTGTGGCTTAGCGGGAGATGTTCTTCTTCTGATATCCCCGAACGCGATGTCAATCTTCGATACTGACTATCTTGAAATACAATACACTTCGGTTACCTTGGGTTCGGAAGCGCCCATCATATGAGCACTAACAATTACCTCACATTCGAATTCACTGAACTCCGACATGATGCACTCACAACTAAGCAGAATACTATTCTACTAACAGCTGAAACGTGTTGAGGAAGCTGAACAGGTGCTGTTCGTGGTCAAATACAGCAGCGCATCATGCAGACTTGGTTACCAACTGCATTTCTGCTTAAGCAAGCATTTGGGCGTGTTGTTTTCATATTTTTGTGCAACTCCTGCATACGAGGAGAAAAGAAGTTAATTCATCCCTCCTTGAAGACCTGGTCTTCAGATCTTCAAAATCCATGTTTCAACGATGCTACATTTTCCTTTAAGTGTGCGTCAAACTAGTTTTACGGCATTTAGGTTACCTTTTCTCGCAAGTTACTAGAGGCCGTGAATAGTAGCACAAGTTGAGCCGTGTGCGGCTCGCGTTGATGCCGTTCATATCTTGGCGTCTCGTTTTCTTATTGTGTTCACTGGCGCCACTACGTTTGCTCGCCTTGTCTGTCCGTGAGTGGCAGCAGCAGCACTTATCGATAGCGCGTACTGTGGTACCATCTCTGGAGCAGCCTCTAGTACTTCCGTGTCGTCGTGTGTCGAGGGAGTGGAGTTGGGACGGAGCAGCAGTGAGGTCCGAGCACCCAGTACTCGCCCGACCGCTGGCGACACACATGCACTGTCCGACGGAAGGATGTGGTCGCGAAAGTGCACGACCAGGTCAAGGACCGGATTCAGAGAGGTTCTGTGCCCCCCCCCCCCTTTCCCTCCCATCGAACCATCGAAGTGGCCTCATGGCAATAAGTTGTCAGTCGATGACGTATACTGGATCTTTTCCGTGCCTGACTTGAGTGGGGACGACGGTTGGTTGGTCGTTCGGTCGGTCGTTTCTGGCTTTTCTGTGTTGGCGCCGACTTATAATTCGTCTGTGTTGTTTCACAGTGACTGGTTTTAGTATTGTGAGTTGTTGGAGGAATTGTTTTCCCAGATCCATGTGTATCTTGTGGTTCTGAATGAGAAGTTATTTTAATGCTGTCTGCATATTGGATTTGGTCAGGAGTTGCGAACGGACACCAGTTCGGCTTCTAACGGAGCAGCGAGGAGGTCCGCAGCGCTAAGGCAGGCCAGGACTGCTGGCAGCGTGCGGATTGGTTAATCGGTCGGTCGGCGCTTAAACTACCCATAGTGTGAGCTGCCATCCTGTTACGTGAGTACAACGCTTGGATTCCTGTCTCACCGCTTACATAGCGGGAACTCGGTCTATGGATCACTCCATCTTATTTGGACAAGTTGTCATAATTGTTTAAAATTATCTTTCAACATTGCCTTACCTACTTGTAATTCAGGCCTTAAGCCATTGACTGTGTGCAACATTATTTGTGGCCTTCAGCCGGCCAATAATTAGCAATTTTTTCTTAATAAGGCCTTCAGCTGTTACTATAGCTTGTTACCATTTTGACTGTTAAGAAGAAAATATCTTAGTATTTGTTAATGTGTAACTGGCTTCCTCACTTGTAATTCAGACCTTCAGCCGTAGTGTATTCAGAAATTGCTGCTGGACATCAGCCGTTAATTGTTTGTAACATTGCTTGTGGCTTTCAGGGGACAAATAGTTTCACTTCTGTCTTGATAAGGCCTTCAGCCGTCACTACAGCTTGTTACAGTTATTAAGATTGTTAAAAGAGTTTTTGGTATTTTTAACGTGAGATTGTCTACCTTATCGTTAATTCAGGCCTTCAGCCATTGTGTATTTTTGAAATTGCTTCTGCCCTTCAGCCGACATATAATTTTGAACCTTCTTAATCAGGCCTTCAATCGTTGATTGTGTGTAACATTGCTTGTGGCCTTGAGCTGACAATAACTTACTATTCTTCTAATAAGGCTTTCAGCCGAAAGTGTAGTAACATCATTTAAAAATGATTGTTGAGAGTTCTGTTTTTTAGAAATAAAGTGTATGTGTTTTCCACGCAACCAACGGCAACTGATTAGGCCCTGCCCACACCTTTCCTGCAATCCCCTAAGTCCCACGTCTCACAAGTACTTCTTGTCCATTGTCAGTGAAAACTGATATGTCCTCCCCCCCCCCCCCCCACCACTCCCAGCTAAACTGTTTTAAACTGTGCAGGTGTCTTATGAGCAGCCTCAGCTGTAGACGCACTACAATTTACCAGTACGCTGCCAAAAATCCAGGCGTCACCCCTAATGGAACTAAAATTGCTACTTGTTGTTACAGAACCCTAAACAGTTACGGATAAACGCTTCTTTTATCCCACTGCGGGCTTGATAGCTTTTGTCCTCCCGATGCTGGGATGTGACGTACTTACTAGGTTTTCGCACGTGCACATTTCGCAAGTGTCGTAAATTGCAGCACTCTAATTTATCGGAGAAGAAATGAGCTTAATGGTCCTACCGCGGAAACGATTTATGGTCTTTTTAAGCGTAAAGTGAGTTTATGACCAGCCACTTTCCGTAACATTGCCGTTACAATTTTTAATCGCGAAAATTAATGGAGCATTAAAATGAGGCAATGTGGTAATTGCTCAGTAATTCGGTGCAGCTGGACGAATTTCAGCAGTGCGAGAGTTGGGAGATCGTTTACTATCAAGTATTCCACAGCAACTGCAGCTATTCCGGACCAGTTGGACTTCAACTCGACAGAGACTATCAACAAATGGGAGACAGGTCTGTAATAGCAGTAGTAAAGTACAGAACAGATGGAAAGAGAGTATCTATACTGTAACACTTCATTTGTTGTCGCGTTTGTATACGAAGTAACTGTAGTAGAAACGTGTTGTAAATAATTGGTTCCATGGAGACACATTTCTAAATCTGGTTTATCATGTAATAATAGCTGATTTTTTTTAAAAAAATCTGTGAGATTGATCTATGGTGTGGTTTAACTATCACTGCTTGCAGTACATTAAGCACACCACTACGTCAGCGCCGGCCGGTGTGGCCGTGCGGTTCTAGGAGCTACAGTCTGGAAACGCGTGACCACTACGGTCGCAGGTTCGAATCCTGCCTCGGGCATGGATGTGTGTGATGTCCTTAGGTTAGTTAGGTTTAAGTAGTTCTAAGTTCTAGGGGACTGATGACCTCAGATGTTAAGTCCCATAGTGCTCAGAGCCATTTGAACCATTAGAAGAAGCAAGGTTATATAGATTACAGTAGACGTGTAGAGAGGAAAGGAACTGAATAGGATAGGATAGCGTCGAGAGCTGCAAAAGACCAGTCGTTACACTGAAGAGGAAAAAAAAGGTTAACCCTTTGAAATCTCATCTTCACCTTAAATACAATTTCTTTTACTGTTTACTGCTATTTATATTGTTTTTGTTTCTTTCAGCTCGCTTACAAAGGCATAAAATTATTAAGTTACATCCAAATCTACAAGTCCACTGTACAATGTCTTCATGGAATCTACTCGTTGCGATATTGTTGATCCTCTGTCCTAGTATTCTCTTGATCCGTAGGCGGGATGCACAGTGTAAATGCATACGTTGTACGAGGTTCTTTGAATACAGAAACTCAAAGTTCACGCAACTCGGTTTTTTGGGTACAACGTCGCCTTTCTTCCAAGCAGCATAACTCATTTACGTCCCCTGAACACCTGTGCTATACTTATATATGGCTAGCAGTGTTGTTCTTCTTTTGCCTTTTTCTCACATCTGCAAAGGGTCGGCACGGTTGTTCACGTTTTTGGCTTTTTTAAAAAAGTTTACTGGCTTTCAGGACGTTATCACATAGCCATCTCAATTGTGGACTGTCAGTTATGACGATACGAACGCGAAGACAACATCCAGTCCCCGAGCGGAGAAAATCTCAGACACTGCCGGAAACTGAATGATTCAGTGGCCTGATGTACTGTATGGGCAGGTGAGGGTAAGCAATACTCATCAAGGTTCCGGCCGATCACGTCTGACAGGAGAGGATGGCCTTATTGTGCACCAAGCACATCGTAACACCTTATCTGCGCCTGCCTTCCGAGAACTCTCATCCCGCAGCAGTAGTCGGAGCCTAGCAGTGGACGATGTACGAATTACAGTTCCAAGCGTAGGCTGCCGTTAGCAACACATCATAAACGGATGCTTTTAGAATGGTGTAGTGACCTAGAAGCATGGACTGCTTGTAGTGGACTGACAAGGCAGCCAGTCCACAGTGACGGGTAGCCGAAAGGGCACACGTACACACACGCCGACTGGCGCGAAGTCTGGAACAGGATTAGTAATGAATGTGATAAAGAAAAGGACGTAGCTACTAGAACACTTAACTTTTATCTCGTCCTTTGGTATACAGCATTCTTGATGATACAAGTGAGACTATCTTGAGATACATGCAATGGTACAAATGGCGCCTTGCTAGGTCGTAGCCATTAACTTAGCTGAAGGCTATTCTAACTGTCTCTCGGCAAATGAGAGAAAGGCTTCGTCTGTGTAGTCGCTAGCAACGCCGTCGTACAACTGGGTGAGTGCTAGTACGTCTCTCGAGACCTGCCTTGTGGTGGCGCTCGGTCTGCGATCCTGACAGTGGCGACACGCGGGTCCGACATGTACTAATGGACCGCGGCCGATTTAAGCTACCACCTAGCAAGTGTGGTGTCTGGCGGTGACACCACACTGCTGATGAATGTTCAGGGACCAGTTGTGCTTCTTTCCTACCCCAGGTGACCATTGTTTTGAGGACGCCGGTAATCTTCAGAGAGATATCATTCTTCAAACGTCTCGGAGAGGCACAGTGGTATTAGTCCTGGCGCCAGGGTGTGAGAGAGTCATCAGCTAAGACTTCAGGTTACGGCTGTTGTTCAGAGAATCTGATGGCGCAACGGTAAGCCACGGACATCCTGTGTCCTCATCTGTTACCTCTCATTGTGCCATGCTTCAATGGACAACGCTCGTCCGCGCAATGCACCTATCTCTATGAATTGTATGCGTGATGCTGAGATACAACCGTGAGCAGCAATATGCTCCAGATCTATCTCTGGTAGAGCATCTGTTGGACCAGCTCGGCACCTCGGATGTCAATTCTGTTCCAGTGACAGTATCCAAGATATGAAGGAACAGTTGCAATAGGTGTGGTAAATCTTGCCTCAAGAGAGAATACAAGGGTTTTATGACTCCATTCCCAACAGAATCAGTGCATGCTTCCAGACCGGAGAGTGTGCAGCGCCTAACTAATATGTGCGGTCATGTTGCCAGCTTGATAGTAAACTCAATCGTGTTGGTAGTTTCTGAAATACCACCAGATAACCTCTCAACTCGTGAAGTTTAATTTCGTTCCCCATCCCCTTCTGTTTGTCAGAGAGTTTACATGCTGTCTGACTGTAGACTTTCCTGGTGTGTACCATTGATGGAAAGCTCACAGGTTTGCACCAGAGTTTCGAAGACTGTCATAACCGCAACGTTTCGAACACTCTCAGACTCATCGTCTTCTGCCACAGTGATGTGTATGACGATCTTCGAAACACTGCAATATTTTAACACAGTCACCCGGTAGGAAACCCGAGAGCTTTTCATCAGCAGTTTATATGCTGCTTATTTTATTCTTTGAATCAAAGTTCAATCCCTGACCGGTCGATCTGAAGTTCGGTGGTTTTTTTTTATATTGCGCCCTTTCTTTGTGATAAAACATAAGGCTCAATTCCATTAATACTTCTGGAAATTTCAGATGAGTCGGCTTTCAGGGGAAGTTGGAGACTGATAAGAACTAGATTGTTCAATAGGAATTTCACGGCTATGAAGAAATCCATCTTATATGGCAAAAAGGCGTCCCATCGAAGAACGAGCTACCAAAACGTAAACGTTTTCAATAGATAATAAACATTGAGCGCCTTTCACTACATATTAGTAACACAGATGAAGCTATTTTTCACGTATCAATTGGAACGTACAAAACAATGAACGACGTCTCTAATTTAATAAAACGATTTCATGATTCTCAACACTGTTTCCACTTACAGGATGCAGAAGGGAAATGACACTAAAGTTTTGAAATCTTTGTCGTGTGAAATGAACCCACAGCCTACATTACGCAGTCTAGTGGGCAGGTGCTTGTATGGTGAGAGAGGACTGACAGGAGTGGGAACTGTATCAAGAGTAACGCAATGGGATATGTCTTGTTTACTGCATGTCGCTACAGTAAACTGCCCACTTGGCCCGAGTCTGGCAGGAACATTGTGCGCCGCGCCTTTACTCGTTACCCACTCAGCTCGCTGATAAGAACTGTTGGGAGACGTACGAGTCGCGCACAAATTTCATCTGCATCTACACTGATCAACCGGAACATTATGGCCGCCTACTTAATAGCCGGTATGTCCACCTTTGGCGCAGATAACAGCGGCGACGCGTCGTGGCAAGGAAGCAATGAGGCATTGGTGGCATGCTGAAGGGAGTTGGCACCACATCTGCACATACAGGTCATCTGATTTCCGTAAATTCCGCGGAGTGGAGCGATGACGTCTTACGCCACATTCAATCACTTTCCAGATGTGTTCAGGTGAGCTCAGATCTGCGAGTTGGGGAGCGAGCACATCAGCTGGTACTGGCCATTGTGTTCCTCGAACCACTCCGTCACTCTCCTGGTCTTGTGATATGGCGCATTATCTTGATCAAAAACGCCACAGCAGTGGGTAAACACGATCGTCTTGAAGGGGTGTGCGTGGTCTGCAACCACTGTAGTATACTCCTTGGCCGTCATGATGCCTTGCACGAGCTCCACTGGACCCACGTACGCCCGCATGAAAGTTTCCCAGAGCGTAATGGAACCGTCGCCAGCCTATGTCCGTCCCGCAGTACAGGTGAAAAGGAGCTTCGACGGTTGGACCACATACAACACATGACCAACCAAGCTAGCGCGAGGCTCAAACAGCTCTATACTATGCTCAACAGGCGTAGCACACTGAACAGAAGGGTGTCGAGGTCCATGTACATGACACTTATCCGACCCCTGATGACGTACGCAGTTCCCGTCTGGGGATAAGCTGCGCCTACACGCCTGCGCCGTCTGCAGCTCATACAAAACAAAGTACTCAAAATCATAAGCAATGCTCCACGATACACACGCATCGCGGACGTTCACCGGGAATACCGATTTGAGACTCTCACGGAGGTAATCCACAAACTCACCACAACACTATACAGAACCTCCAGACATTCGCAGAACCCGTTTATTCTGAATCTGGGGAAGTACGACCACAACCATAGATGGAAACATAAAAGACCAAAAGACATACTTGCAAGGACATAACATCTATGGCCAAGCATACGCAAAGATAACGGCACAGGCGAGCCCCTGTTAATCAGACGCATTTACTGGATTTCCAGCTGAAATACACTGCCGAATAACTGGCACCACACAGGGAAGCCGTACCGTACACTGCATGCAAACAAGCTCCACACATCCCCCACACAGTGAGATGATCTATGGCCGATCTCCCACCATTGTGTAACGATCTTGATTGTTCCAGGAATGTAGCAGCTGCAGCAACTGGGACACATCGCCATCGCTTGTCACGGTAATGATGCATGATACCTATACTAACAAATCCAACCTTGAATGAGCTATCGCAGCTAGTAAGCCACTACTGCGCTTACTACCCATCCCACTGTCGCAGAGGTTTTTTTTTCCCCACGGCACGAGCCATGGCACTTTTTTCCCCTCTGCTCTTCAAATCGCTACCCTCACTCGCGTTTCGTCCACTATCTATCACCTGATGGACCGTGTTAATGCGTAGCCTTACCCAGACGCACGGACATCATCACAGCCCAGCATCCTGTGATCCACTTACTAGATAACTAACATGTTTACGGAGGTGACAGTAGAACTTTTGGTTTGGTCACCACGTTGGTGCGAGCGTGGAGGGGCCCCATCTCTAATTTAAATTCGACGGTTTCGCGCCCTCCTATTGGCATGATGAAGAAGGTATCGGGGTTCATCAGACCATGCAACGTTCTGCCACCCCACCGACTTCCCCTGTCGATGGTAACGTGCACATTTCATACGTAGTTGCCAATGGGCACATGCGTGGATCGTCGGATGCTGAAGTCCATTTTTAGGAGTGTGTTGAGGCACACTTGTACTCTGTCCAGCGTTAATGTCTGACGTTAGTTCTGCCACAGATCGCCACCTGCCCCATTTTACCAGCCCTCCCCGCCTACGACGTCCAATATGTGTAATGAGGGCTGGCCGCTGAACTCCACGACCTCTGGACGTCGTTTCACGTTGGTTTTGCCACCTATTGAAGACACTCACCACGGCACTCCTCGAACACTCAACTCGTGCAGTTTCCGAAATGCCTGTGACGAGCGTCCGGGACGCACAATGCGCCCTCTGTAAAAATCAGATAGATCGCCCGCCTTCCCCATTCTACCTACTCACGGACTGCACACTCACTGATACTGCACGTACCTTGCGTGGGTCTTGACTAGCAAGTCATTCCGCGCCAGGTGAAGCTGCTATCGCCTGGACGGGTTTATATCGATAGTTGGTCGGTGGTCATAAAGTTATAGCTAGTATATGCATATCTACATCTACATGACTACTCCGCAGTTCACACTTAAGTGCCTGGCAGAGGGTTCATCGAACCACCTGCGTGCAGTAAGACACATGCGTGTAACGAAATGTTTTAGGGGGCTTCGAATCAGTATTTCGAGTGCCGTGGAATATTCGTTATTGAGGAATGGGAACAGGTGTATCTGTTAACATTCCTGGGGATGCACTGATCCGTAAATCAAGTAACATTCTTGGCATACCTGTTGCTGAAATTTATGTAATTGCTTTAAAATATCACTAAATACTGCAAGAAAATAATCTTAGAGGGGAAAAGAAAGACGTGACGGATACGGTGTGCAGCGCAGCTTCATGCAGCATCGTTACTGGAGGTTCCGCTGAGTCGATGCGGTTGAAGCCGTCGCCACGTCGTTACGGGTGCACACCTCTGAGAGACAATTATTTAGGAGCGCTGGGCCACGCCCGGGGCAGCGAATGACCCACACAAGGGGTTAGGGCCTCTTTAACGGCTTCATTAGGGGCCATAACGTGCGGGAGATGGTCTCTGGGGGACCAGTGGCTCGCCGCGAGCTATTTATAACCGGCCAGGTGCGCACGTCATGAACGTCTGGCCGGCTCCACAGATAAGGAATCGGCGCTTACCTAGGGAGCCTTACCGGCAAAGGCTTCCTGTGAAACGCGTGCTGAGTTACGCTGCTCAAAACAGTAAGCAGAACATGTGTTTCTGTGTCTCATCTCTACATTAGTATACTGCCAAAAAAGGTCACCCTGGCCCAGCTGCAGGTTCCCATCTAATAGCCTGCAGGGACAACAAAAATTTTCAGTGTTTCATTTAACTGCTGCACCAGTTTAAAAATTTAGAATGCCGAAGTATCCCGCTCACTAAGAGGTTTAACCTTACGTTAAAGATGTAAGGTATAAGTTGAGTTCTTGAAAGGGGTGTATGTGTCAAGAGGCAGCGTAACTCACTGAGTGCATAACTGCCAGAATGTAATTTCGTTGTTTCCGTGTATCGTTGTGAAGTAGGAGGGGAGGACCACAGACGATAGGAGTATTACAATTTTCAACACTACCGTCAGCTACAATTTCATTATCAATTTATTGGCAACCCCTTTCGACGACACACTTCGTCGTTATCAGGCCATAAAAGTAATATAAAATTTCAACTTAGGATTACACAGCCAACAGGTTGCACATAACTGGTGGGTACATTGACCTAGGTTTCGACACCTACTAAGGGTGTCTTCATCAGAATGAAATTTTGCTAAATGGTAAGATTACATTGCTAAAAACAACATCAGATATCTGATGATGTTCCCAGCTGGGCACGCGTGGCAAAAGCTAGGACAGGGCTTAACAACTGGCCGGTTTTGAGCGCGAGTACTCACGTCTGCTCAGGCACGTGCTCACGAGCAGGTGCAAGGTCGCGGAGTAGGGAGGGAGGGGTGGGAGGGGAGGGAGGGGAAATGCGCGCACACGTTTGAATAGGGCCGCAGCTTGCCTATTGAAATAGCGCTGATTGTGTAACGTTTAAAGTACTACGATCAGCTCTAACAGTCACTTCGCTGGTTAAGAATCATGTCACATCGCCGTTGTGTAACCCCAACCATGCTTTCGCAGTTGGGAGGAATTGTATTTGTTTACAGAAAAAGATGGTGTTGCAAAATGTTTAGTATGTCACAAAACGCTGAATTCTTTTACGAAATTTAGTTTGCAGCGACATTTTATGTCGTACCACGCGAAAGACTACGGAAGTGGAAAATGTGATGGACCAAATCGTGCACAGGAAGTTATTAAACTTAAAAGAAAGCTATCCGAAGAAGATCTGGATGACGAAGGAAAATCAACTGAGGCAGCTCTGAGAATGAGTTATAAAATTGCTTTGCTTTTAGCAAAATCCCTGCGCCCCTTCACAAATTAATACAAATGTAGAGGCACACACTAAGCTAATAAAATTATGTGGCATGTGTACATTCTCCTTTATTTGTTTCAATTGTCGCAGTAATAATTCGTGAGTGATATCCCTGCAGGTGGCCGCGGATTTACATTGACTGGCGGCAGCTGCTGTGTGCCCCACGTGACTCTCCCCACTCTCCGCTCTGGTCCGGTAGTGGGGGTAGCGTGCTCGCGCTGCTCCGTGCTCGCGCCTTGCTGCTCACAGCTTGCTCCGCGAGCACGGTATGTTGTGAAGCCCTGAGCTAGGACGTTTTATTTTCCTTTTCACTTGAGTATAGCAGTTTCAAATTCTGACCATTGTTTTTTAGGAATGTAATTTTACGGTTTACCAAAATTTCAATCTGATGAAGATACCCATAGTAGGTCTCGAAACCTAGGTCAGCGTACCTACCAGTTACGTGCTGTATAATCCTATGCTGAAACTAGTATACAGCTGCTGACTAACAACCATGTTGAAAACTGTAAGTAATATAAAAGCATTAACATTAACGACAGCATGGATTGTGTTTAAACAATAGATTAACTATGTACTACATATTTTAATTCTATGTTCGATTTTGCTTTTGGTGTCATACTATCGTTGATACAGATATTTTTATATTAGTTTTAGGGCCTGATGAAGTATATCGCCGAAACCGTTTGCTATATATGTATGTAAGTGGGTGCAACCATCATGTTGTACTCTGTGTCAGAACTCTTAAGCACACAGTCGCCTGCAGTAAAACTTAATTACGGTATAAAAAATGTAATGTGAAAATAGAAAGGAGTACCTATATACAATGAAGCTCCGTTACTGAACCAATCATGTACATACTTGCAACGATAAAGCATTGGAAACACACACACACACACACACACACACACACACACACACACACACACACACACACACACACACACATATATATATATATATATATATATATATATATATATATATATATATATTACAGTAAACGACGTATTTAAAAATACATTATTAATGATATCATGCAAACTAATATCTACTAATCGTGGTCATGATCGTGCACACGACATAATTACAAACATTATCTAGCGGTATGAAGTACATATGTCTGTGAAAGTGGTTTTTGTTGTAACCAGCAATAAAAATGAAAATACTGGTTACGACACAGACAAGTTGTACAATGTATGTATCTCATCCCGCTAAATTATGGTTGTAATTATGTTGTGAACACAGTAATGACCAAGATTAGTAGATAGGCCTATTTACTTGTGTGATGGCATAAACCCCACATTTTTAATTATGTCGTTTACTGTAATATACATTGGTTTACATTGATTTAGCCTTGCAAACGTTTGGTTCTCTAATGGGTCTTAATTGTATATAGGTATTCTTTTCTATTTTCTCAGCCGGCCGCTGTGGCAGAGCGGTTCTAGGCGCTACAGCCTGGAACTGCGCTGATGCTACGGTCGCAGGTTCGAATCCTGCCTCGGGCATGGATGTGTGCGATGTCCTTAGGTTAGTTAGGTTCAAGTAGTTCTAAGTTCTAGGGGACTGATGACCTCAGATGTTAAGTCCCATAGTGCTTAGAGACATTGGAACCAGTCTATTTTCTCTTTACATGTTCGCACAGTGATTCAGTTTGAGTTTTACTGTAGGTGATGGTGTGCATGGCAGTACTGACAGAGTACAGCGAGCTGATTACTATATATAATTAAAATATTTTACAATACATTCATTAAGGTTGTATATGGATCTTTTGTAAACAACAGAATAACTGTGTGTTTCATATTTTATTTCAATATACCATTTTGATTTTGATATCATGCTATTATTGAAGTAGCGGGTTTATATTAATTTTACCTGGGGGATAGTAGATACACTGACAATGGTTTCAGCGTTGTCTGCCAACACGTAGTGTAGTGGTATATACACTAGAGCTCAATTCGTGTCTATCCTTTAATGGGGCATGGTCATATCCAGAAGGCTCAGTGTGGCGCAGACGAGTGAAGCAAGGAAGCAAGCAACCACCCTACGGAGATCCACTCACGCTTCCTACAACAGTCTGAACGAGTTTGAAAGCGGTCAAATTGTGGCCATCCGAAAGGTTGTGTGGTCCTTTCGGAAACTGCCATGCAAGTTGGATGTGCAGCATCATGTATCCAACGATGTCGGTATCAGTGGTCAAGTGACATTCTCACACCAGTAGACGAGAATCCGGTCGTCCGCGCAGCACAGATGCTCGCCAGGGTCGTCGTATTGTAAGGGCAGCGGTGGTAGATCGTACAGCTACCCAGCACAGCACGAAATGGCTCAAAAATGGTTCAAATGGCTCTGAGCACTATGGGACTTAACTTCTGAGGTCATCAGTCCCCTAGAACTTAGAACAACTTAAACCTAACCAACCTAACGACATCACACACATCCATGCCCGAGGCAGGAGTCGAACCTGCGACCGTAGCGGTCACGCGGTTCCAGACTGTAGCGCCTAGAACCGCACGGCCACTCCGGCCGGCCAACACGAAATGTTGTGAACTGGTAACTAGTAGTGGGACTGATGTGTCGACAGAGGTGCCGACACAGTGTTTTTGAGGGGGCCGAAATGCACGCTATAAGCGCACGAAGGATGGCGTGAGGTCTGAAACAGGATACGTAATGAATGCTATAAAGAAAAGTACGTAGCTGCGGAAATACTTAACTTTATTCCATGGGACCACGGGCATGCACATCTCTAGCCTGTCATCCACTCACACGCCACAACATTGACGTGCACTGCTCGACTGGTGCCGTCAAAGGACCATTTGGAAGACGGAATACCTCGCTGCGGTCTTCTGCGATGAAAGCAGGTACTGCCTGCACGCAAGTAATGGTCGTTTTCTCGTACGACGTAGACCTGGTGAGTGCTGTCTTGTAGAGTGAGTTAGTCCAAGACATACTGGCCCTACTCTACGTCTTACGGTCTGGGATGCGATAAGCTACAACTCTCGTTTACATTTGGTGTTTCTGGAGGGGATGCTAACCGGGCTCGGTACCTGCATAATCTTGTCAGACGCATTCTTTTGCCGTTCTTGCAACAAGAAGATAATTTATTGTTCCAAAAGTCTTGCACTCTGCAAGACGTGCAGCAACTTCCCTAGCCAGGACGATCTCCGGACTTGTCTCCACTTGAGCACGTGTGGAATATAATGGGACAAGAAGTGAATCTTGCAACTCGTCAAGCAACAACTCTTACAGAACTACGTGAACAGTTCGAGCAGACGTGGCGTAACGTACCGCAGGACAGTATTCGCTATCTATACGATCGACTGCATGCCCGTGTCAGCACCTGCACTGCCACCTGTCGAGACTACACTACGTACAAATATGTATGTTTCAGCATGGGTCGGCACCTGGTACCTCAGAACCACTTGTGAAGTTTATCTGTAAAAGAAATCGTTTCATGTACTCCAAACGCACTGTTGCAGCAACAAGTTTCGAGTTGTTTTTTTTTCTTTTCTTTTTTCTGGCGATGTTTTGGAGGTTCATGTGGGTGGAGATTGCACGAGTCAGATTCCTCTTTATTGATCATGTGCTGAAGGAAGCTGATAGACACAGTATCACTGAAGAGCAACATATAATCAACAAAGGGAGAGATCTTACCTTACTGTGAGCACTTGAAGTAGATAAGCACTTACCTCAACACCGGTACCTGTCTCTAAACGATAGTTTTAGCTGAGCGCACCTCTCTTAAGCTTCAAATGACGCATTCAACCAGCAACACTCTCCCAGACCTTAATTGCAGATTGCCATTAAACCTTACTTTGATTTTTCCTTGCGTCCTTTAGTACTAAATTCACACAACTTCATATTTTAATATTGTGTGTTTCCGATAAATACTATATTTGATGCTTTCCGTCTTGTAAACTGTCGCGTAACACCGTCGCTTGATTTAACATTTTTACCTAATTTTTTTAAAGTCTTGTTTCCTATGTAATATCGTTAATAGAAGATGCTGGTCAATTGTTTCCTGGCTATGGACCAATAAACCGAAACTGATTCATATAAATGAATATCGGTAGAACAAAACAGCAAGTTACCGTCCATTAGGAATGTGGGTGCAGTCAAACGACTGCGCATTGATAACGGCAAGGTACTAGCCGAAGTCTAGATTTTCCTAATAAAACCTGAAAGAAAAGGATGACTGATTGCTGTGCTCTATCATTTGAAAATTGGTTGTTTTTCGATGTTAAGTACAGGGAACGTAAAATAATTATATGCTTCCGACATTGTCAGTGTGGGGGAGATCTGTAGTATTATAGTGAAAAAATTTTCATATACCAAGATCACTAAAATCATTTATCCATATAGATTACGGGTTTTGGTAGTTCTCTGTTCCCATCTTTGGATCTATTTTTACATCATTACACAATCTTCTCCTTCAGTCCAATAAGTGATGCTATACAATGTATGTCCATGTTGTTATCGTGAACTATACTAGAAATCGCCATGTCAGTTGTAAGATAACAACTGTGAACACACATGTTCCAGCGCCGATTACAATTGCTCACATCCATAAGAAACTTTAACTTATTAGAAGCAACTGAGGTAAATCATCATTTAGCTCAACAGCCATACTTGTTTCTAAATGATCATCTTCAGCTGAGCAGATACCTCTTAAGCTTCACATGACCCATGCGAGTACCTGTAACTGGTCCAACAACCTGAGTGTACATAGCTGTTATTTCAAAACTGTCATGACGACTTCTACTACAGCTCACGATACCAACATGGACATACACGGTGATTATAATTGAAGTTAAACTTTCAAAACGCTGTAGAAAGTACTCCACTGGTCAGAATGACGTCAAGTTGCAACGGAATATTATCGGAGAAGAAGGAAAACGTATGGCATAAGAAAAAAAAATAGCGTAAAAGTTGATCAATACATGGCGCTGTATGTGTCAGAATACGAAAATGAAAACATCTGTCATGCATTGAAGTTGGTATAAACACGCCGGGTACACGGCGTTTCCTCCTTTCGCGTCTGCGGCGTTCGCCATGACTGTCTCCATGCAGAATCGCGCTCTGCTTGTAAAACTGTACTACAAGAATGATGGCTGTGCACAGAGGAAGACCGCACTGCAGTTCCTTCTCTAAATCCTCGCACAAACGAAAAAATGGCTGACATCGAAATAAGTGTCCAAGGAATAGAAAAGCAACTGGAATCACTCAACAGAGGAAAGTCCACTGGACCTGACGGGATACCAATTCGATTCTACACAGAGTACGCGAAAGAACTTGCCCCCCTTCTAACAGCCGTGTACCGCAAGTCTCTAGAGGAACGGAGGGTTCCAAATGATTGGAAAAGAGCACAGGTAGTCCCAGTCTTCAAGAAGGGTCGTCGAGCAGATGCGCAAAACTATAGACCTATATCTCTGACGTCGATCTGTTGTAGAATTTTAGAACATGTTTTTTGCTCGCGTATCATGTCGTTTTTGGAAACCCAGAATCTACTATGTAGGAATCAACATGGATTCCGGAAACAGCGATCGTGTGAGACCCAACTCGCGTTATTTGTTCATGAGACCCAGAAAATATTAGATACAGGCTCCCAGGTAGATGCTATTTTTCTTGACTTCCGGAAGGCGTTCGATACAGTTCCGCACTGTCGCCTGATAAACAAAGTAAGAGCCTACGGAATATCAGACCAGCTGTGTGGCTGGATTGAAGATTTTTTAGCAAACAGAACACAGCATGTTGTTATCAATGGAGAGACGTCTACAGACGTTAAGGTAACCTCTGGCGTGCCACAGGGGAGTGTTATGGGACCATTGCTTTTCACAATATATATAAATGACCTAGTAGATAGTGTCGGAAGTTCCATGCGGCTTTTCGCGGATGATGCTGTAGTATACAGAGAAGTTGCAGCATTAGAAAATTGTAGCGAAATGCAGGAAGATCTGCAGCGGATAGGCACTTGGTGCAGGGAGTGGCAACTGTCCCTTAACATAGACAAATGTAATGTATTGCGAATACATAGAAAGAAGGATCCTTTATTGTATGATTATATGATAGCGGAACAAACACTGGTAGCAGTTACTTCTGTAAAATATCTGGGAGTATGCGTGCGGAACGATTTGAAGTGGAATGATCATATAAAATTAATTGTTGGTAAGGCGGGTACCAGGTTTAGATTCATTGGGAGAGTGCTTAGAAAATGTAGTCCAGCAACAAAGGAGGTGGCTTACAAAACACTCGTTCGACCTATACTTGAGTATTGCTCATCAGTGTGGGATCCGTACCAGATCGGGTTGACGGAGGAGATAGAGAAGATCCAAAGAAGAGCGGCGCGTTTCGTCACAGGGTTATTTGGTAACCGTGATAGCGTTACGGAGATGTTTAATAAACTCAAGTGGCAGACTCTGCAAGAGAGGCGCTCTGCATCGCGGTGTAGCTTGCTCGCCAGGTTTCGAGAGGGTGCGTTTCTGGATGAGGTATCGAGTATATTGCTTCCCCCTACTTATACCTCCCGAGGAGATCACGAATGTAAAATTAGAGAGATTAGAGCGCGCACGGAGGCTTTCAGACAGTCGTTCTTCCCGCGAACCATACGCAACTGGAACAGGAAAGGGAGGTAATGACAGTGGCACGTAAAGTGCCCTCCGCCACACACCGTTGGGTGGCTTGCGGAGTATGAATGTAGATGTAGATGTAGATGTAGACATAGCTCTGCAGAAGTTCCGGACACAGAAGGGTTTGAAAAAAAAAAGCGTCGGTCCGATAACTGCAGTGGGTCTGGAGAAAATGCTTCGGAAAATCGCAAAGACGGGTTCTTTTCGTGTGCAACCTGGTGGAGGGAGGAAATAAACTGATTCGACGTCAGTGGAAGCAGTGGCCACGGCAAAGCAGGAAGAGAGGAGTGGTGGTGTGCAAACGTGTAGTTCACGGAGAATTGCTCGAACATTGGACATACTCATGGGCACGGCGCGTAAAATCCTACAAAACATCCTCCTTTACTATACATTCAGAATTACCCATGTGCACGAGTTGCTTCCTGTCGACTAGACAGCAAGAGAGACCTTTGCATTAGAATTTCTTGCTCGCATGGAAGTGGACAATGACTGACCGTGGAAGATTTTGTGAACAGACGAAGCTCACTTCCATCTGATAGGATATGTCAGTACACCGAACTGTCGAATGTGAGCAACGGAAAATCCACACGCAAATCAATCAGTACCACTTCATCCTGAAAAGGTCACTGTGTGGTGCTTTAAGGCATCATTTGTAATAGGACCATATTTTTTTCGAAGAGACAGGTGCTTCCGGTCCTGTTACCTGTTCCGTCGCTGGTAAGCGCTACGAGTGTCTTTTGCGTAACCACGTCATTCCAGCTCTCCAACAGCGTGGATGTGTGGATGAGATCAGTTTTGTGCAACATGGCGCACCTCCGCACATTGAAAATCCAATTAAGCAGCTACTGAAGCGCCATTTCGGAAATGCTAAAATTATCAGCTGCCATTTCCCTACAGCCTGACCGTCCCAATCGCCTGATCTTAATCGGTGTCACATCTGGCTATCTGAAATATATTGTATTCAGTGTTCCGACTGTAAACTTAACTGCATTGAAGGCACGGCCGCGCGGTATTAGCCGAGCGGTCTCGGGCGCTGCAGTCATGGACTGTGAGGCTGGTCCCGGCGGAGGTTCGAGACCTCCCTCGGGCATGGGTGTGTATGTTTGTCCTTAGGATAATTTAGTTTAAGTAGTACGTAAGATTAGGGACTGGTGACCTTAGCAGTTAAGTCCCATAAGATTTCACACACATTTGAACATTTTGAAGGCACGCACTGCGCAACACTTTCTGAACGTGAACCCGGAAACACTTCGCTGCCATACGTTTCTGTTTCTTGATTTCAACTTGAAGAAAACGGTGGACAGCATACTGAACATGTTTTGTCTATTCACGGAGAAATTAATAATCCGATTTGATGCCGTTTTTGGCCTTAGGACGATTAAAAACCGATTTTTCCCATACAATGTGATATTATCTCGCTGTGGTGGAAGGGCTTACGTAACTAACAGTATCACACCTGTACACCCATGCACACTAAGTATTCAGTGTTCGTATTATTTGTTTAAGGTCGAACGTGCACCTTAAGCATTGTTGTATGATTCATTTGTTATTTTTTATTTGTAGTCGACCACTATCAAATTATGACGCTTACAGCGCCATCTATTGCTACATTTTGTAACTATTTATTTTTCTTCTGCCATACGTTTGTCCCCTTCTCCGATAATATTCCGCTGCAATTTGACGTCATTCTGACCAGTGGTGTTATTTTTACAGTGGTTTGATAGTTTAACTTTAAATACAATCACCCTGTACGTAGTATAGCACAACTTATTTTAATGAAGGAGAAGATTGTGTAATGATGTAAACATAGATCTGAAGACGGCAACAGAGAATGCCGAAATCGGTAATCTATATGAATAAATGATTTTAGCGATATTGACAGTTGAAAATTTACAGGTAAAATAAAATAACCCAGAAAATAATTCACGCATCTTTAAGATAGCCAACTCATATATTCCACACCAACGGGACTTTATGTAAGTTGGGTTTCCTATCTTACAGTTATGAAATATTTTCCAGGCCAATTTTATTTTGCTCACCCTGTATTTGGAGACTTTCAGCATATGTAACAGTCATATCAATGAATTATACTGGCTGAATTAAAATGAATGGCCGAAGAGAATGATAGCACCTCTTATTGTTCTCAGAGTGTTCGACTGGAATGCGTAATAAGAGACACATGTCAGCTCTATATCCAAATGTACACCACAAACCCGCAACGGCAAGTCATTCATTACAACTAACACAACCTATCAGACATCAATAGACATTTCACAGTCTGCTGCAGATAATCATCAGGCACGAAACGTAACGTACTAGGGCCAAATTCAGAGGCAACAGATCTTCAAATCCAGTATCATAGTGAATGAACAAACGGACAGTGAACGTGATAGGCTGCTGTAGATGTTCTCTCAGTACAACAGCCTTAGAAGAAGAAAATAAACAAGTAAATAAATTAATGCTCCCTTCTCAATAACTTCCGCACTCCCCTCAACATTACCTCACTCTAACCCCCAACCCATATATCACACCAGATCATATCCTACACCCTCACCCTCCCTTCCTCTACACCCCTCCTAATATCCTACCAACTGTCACATCTCTGTATGTGTGCGTTTGACCTGAACAGTGACACGCTATTTCAGCTACACATCCATAATAGCAAACGGACGTGCCGAAATGTAGTACTGGTCTCTGAATTAGAGATAAAAGCTGGTTTGCAGAATTCCACAAAAACTGAAGAATTTCCGTTTTGCCAGTGGTTCCTCTAAGAAAGCACAAACAATAAAAATGCTGTAAAATGCTTTTTTTTCTGAAAGTACTTCTATCTTTCTTACTTTGAGGTTTCCTTAATTGTCACTACGTTAAGAAAATATTAATTATAAATAAGAGATTATTGCTACTGAAGAAAGAGTTAACCAACGCCACATCAACAAAGCGTTAATATTTTCTGTTCCTTTATCTCTTACATTTTACTATCCATTATTTCCTTTTAATAGCTTAAAATATCAATTACTTCAGGAAGTTGTTTCGTTTCGGTGTAATTCATATTGTGCATGATCGTACCCCCGTTTCCTGAAGTCTGACTCCTTATCTTTTGTAGTTCCGTGTAGTTTTTCTTCTGTTTTTTCTCTTGACAGTTTCAAATGGCTGTTAGGAATATTGTACACACATCGAAAAAAGTTTCGCGTATCCCCGGTTCCCAGAACTCCTGAAGATAGACGTTGACTGTGAATACTGTATCACAGACACAGTCTCTTTGGGAGTTCAGATATGTCACTAAATCCGCCCAAAGATGTAAACAACCATGGATGAGCAGCGCCTATTAGACGGAGGGGTCCGACATCCGATCAGTTCCTGTCGTTCCACCAGGAAGGAGGTACACACATCGTGTTGTCCGTAGTTCAACCATGCCTGGACGGTCAATACCGGGGTTCGATCGCTTCCGCATTGTTCCTTTGTCCCAGGAAGGGCTCTCCACAAGGGAAGTGTCCAGGCGTCTCGGAGTGAACCAAAGTGATGTTGTCCGGACATGGGGGAGACACAGAGAGATAGGAACTGTCGATGACAGGCCTCGCTCGGGCCGCCCAAGGGCTACTTCTGCAGTGGACGACCGCTACCTACGGATTATGGCTCGCAGGAACCCTAACAGCAACGCCACCATGTTGAATAAATGCCTTTCGTGCAGCCGCAGGACGTCGTGTTACGACTTAAACTGTGCGCAATAAGCTGCATGTTGTGCAAATTCACTCCCGACTTCCATGACGAGGTCCATCTTTGCAACCACGACACCATGCAGCGCGGTACAGAAGGGCCCAACAACATGTCAAATGGACCGCTCACCTTCTCTACACCGATGAGTGTGACATATGCCTTCAACTAGACAATCTTAGGAGACATGTTTGGAGGCAACCCAGTCAGGCCGAATGCCTTAGACATACTGTCCAGCGAGTGCAGCAAGGTGGAGGTTCCCTGATGTTTTGGGGTGGCATTATGTGGAGCCGACGTACGCCTCTGGTGGTCATGGAAGGCGCCGTAACGGCTGTAAGGTATGTGAATGCCATCCTCCGACCTATAGTGCAACCACATCGGCAGCTTATTGGAATGCCATTCTTCTTCCTGGACGACAATTCGCGCCTCCATAGTGCGCATCTTGTGAATGACTTCCTTCAGGATAATGACATCGCTCGACTAGAGTGGCAGCGTGTTCTCCAGACAGGAACCCTATTGAACATGCCTGGGATAGATTGAAAAGGGCTGTTTACGGACGATGTGGCCCACCAAACACTCTGAGGGATCTGCGCCGAATCGCCGTTGAGGAGTGGGACAATCTGGAGCAACAGTGCCTTGATCAACTTGTGGATAGTGTGACACAAAGAATACAAGCATGCATCATTGAAAGAGGACGTGCTACTGGATGTTAGAGGTATCGGTGTGTACAGCAATCTGTGCAACCACCTCTTAAGGTCTCGCTGTATGGTGGTACAACATGCAATGCGTGATTTTCATGAGCAATAAAAAGGACGGAAAGGATGTTTATATTGATCTCTATTCAAATTTTCTAGCTCTTGGAACCGTGGTGAAGCAAAACTTTTTTTTTTGATGTGTGTATTTTTGACAACGTGATTACTTTCAAAAGAAAAACAGAAAAACATTTAGTATCACGTATCTGCTAGCGTAACCGAAATGAAGGATCGAAAAATTATAAAGCAGATATATATTTTTTTCCAGTAATGGAACTAAAAGTTGAATGGATATCCGGGAAAGATGTCCTTTCAATTTACAGATAGTGTAGAACACAGTTCCTTAGTGGTTATTTTAAGAAATCATACCAATTCTCAAATAAGGGGAAAATTGGTACGCTTTTGTAGGCCTCTGCGGCAGTACGGATTTTAATGATATCTTTTTGCGGTTCATCCTGATTCATTCCGTAGAGACCCAATGAGTTCTCTGCAGTTTAAATATACCACTGTTCACCATGTGTATGATACTCACTGAGCACTCGGTGTGCTGAAGATTAAAACCATGGTTTAGTGGGAGTTCTGTAAAAAGAATTCAAATTTGTTTGTACTTTGCGACTGGGCAGGTTCTACCTTAGAGGACTTATACCCACTGATACCAAGGATCTTAAGTGTTGTGACAAAAATGTCTCCAGCACGAATAAAACTGGTCTGCGAGTAGACGCTAATGTGATACTTGGAGGTATTGGTATCTGAGAGCATACAAGGTCTGTTCTAAGGAAGGAATATAAACATTTATCGCCGATGGTGAAGCCGTTAGAGCAAAGCTTAATCTCAGTTTGGGGACTGAAACTCGCCACTTGTGACGTAGCAACAAACTTTAATATTTTAGGGAATATCTTACAGCCCTAATGGAATTAACCAATGGACGTTCTATACTTTGCTTTAGCATGTGTCTTCCAAAATCTGCTGTTAGTTCACCAATTTTTGACGTCTTTCGTCATTATAAAAGACATTACATTTACGTCAGTGACTGTAACACTTTCTTTATTTCAATTTATTGCAATTTCGGCCTTAGACCATTATCAAGGGCAGATGTTTCTGGCTTTAAGCCATGTCAACTTAAAATGAGCTGATACATTTGTGTGTCGTTGTCATTACTATTAAATACATTCGTGACGCTGTTACATATTGTGAGCACACATATCCATATGTCGTAAAATAACATAGTCTGTAGACACTCATGTTCGTTAGCCGATCACTAGTCATTTATGAGCTCATAATAGGTGTGAGTAGTATCTGTTCTGCCAGACATGTCCGATAGATACCACTCATGATGAAACATGAAATAGAGGAATCAGATGGAAAGGGAAATGTGGGATGGGGAAGTAGTGTCTTTTAGCCACAGGGGGCGCCATGGAAATGTAAAGGCGAAAGCTGAAAATTTGTGCCAAACGGCGACCAGTATTTACAATACCTCATTTTGTTCGTTTTCGTTCGTCACATTTGATCAGGGCACACGTCATGTGACACCCCCTGAAGTTCATCGTTGAGTCCTTTGCTCAGCTTTTTCAGCTTTTATTGCGGATGGGAGCCATCCCTCTGATTGAACAAGATGAGCTACCGAGGCGGCAACCACTGCGGCTATCCAGACACAGACCCTCACTTACAGCACGATGCAGTGCAGTGAAGGATAAGTTGGAAATTTCGGTAGGGCAGGAACCGTGACGACGTGATCAAAAATGGTTAAGACAAACGCTCATGAGAAGCGGTAAATCCAGGTTCGAGTCCCCCTCCAGCACAAATTTTCAACTTTCGTCATTGCACTTCGACAGTGCTCTGTACAGCTGAAAGACACTTCTTCCCCACCCAACCCTTCCATTTCCTTCCAATTCCTCTGTTTGCTATACGATGAAATGGAATGAATAGGGGAACACAAAACACCCAGTCCCGAGAGAAGAAAATCTCTAACCCCTGTGAGAATCAATCCCAGAATCACAGAACACCATTGTGGTCTAGAGACAGCCACGATAGCCACATTTCTTTTTTTCCCATTTCTTTGTTTCTGATATTTCGTCAGCAGTTCTGTGTGGATGTCGCATTACACACCTCTCACAAGGGAACCTCCCCACCGCACCCCCCTCAGATTTAGCTATAAGTTGGCACAGTGGATATGCCTTGAAAAACTGAACACAGATCAATCGAGAAAACAGGAAGAAGTTGTTTGGAACTATGAAAAAATAAGCAAAATATACAAACTGAGTAGTCCATGTGTAAGATAGGCAACAGCAAGGATAGTGTAAGATCAGAAGCGCCGTGGGCTCGTGGTTAGCGTGAGCAGATGCGGAACGATAGGTCCTTGGTTCAATCAGTCTGCTTTCGGCTGCGGTGGGGCGAGGACGTCCGCTGCGCCCCGCCGTGCGCAACCGTGAGCGCTTGCTTGTATTTACCTTCTCGCGGCGTGAGTTGCATTTGTTCCAAGTTCAGTGCGACTATGGCACGCACATAGCGCCACGATACGATCAAAATTACTTTCCAACCAGATCACGCGCGTCCTCGAGCCCATGAAATAGAACAGTTCATACGCGACGATCTACGTTTAGATCCGGCGACTGTCGTCGGAATACATTTTTCTATAACGGCGAGCGTGGTTTATGTTAAAATGACCAGTGCAGAGGTCTGCGCGACAGTGGTTTCTAAATACTCGAACTCTCTCAGATTCAAACATTCTGACGGGCATATCGGTGCAGTGACGGTGGATCATGCAGGCATGGGCCTAAGGACTGTAAGGGTTATTGAGCTCCCCTTCGAGGTCCCAGAGGAAGTTGTCAAGGACGCCTTCCGACCATATGGCAATGTTATCAGCCACGTTGCAGAAAAGTGGCAAACTTTCTCGACGTATAAGGTCTACAATGGTGTGCGACAAATTAAACTTGAACTCAAGAAACATGTGCCGTCCTATTTGAACATCGGTGGCTGTCGTGCAATCATCATGTACGACGGTCAACCGCGTACCTGTTCCGGATGTGGGCAGAAAGGCCATGTTCGAACGAGCTGCTTACAACGTAGAATTACGCAGATTCCAGTGGGAGACTCCGTTTCCCCGACGGGGACGACAATCCTGCCCCTCACGTACGCTCAGACGACGATGCGCACCATACATGAGGACGAAACGGGTGATCAGACACATCCATCGACGTCAGAAGTATCAAGGGAGGAAGAGGATGACCCCCGATGCCAACCCGTATGTCGCCCCCTCCACAGCAACAACAGCAGCAACAGTTCAACGGAATCCAGACGCAACATAACATTCAGAACAAGATGGACGTGGACGCAAACATTGTCCCGACCGCGGCTTTCCTAGCGGAAGGTGATACGACACTGGATTGCCTCCCACATTCGGATACGGATGTCCACGTTTAAAAGCAACGTTCGCCTCGACGACGCAAGCGACGTCGGCGGACCCCTTCTGACGATTGACTCCTCCACACGGCCGGTCAAGAAGGTGACATCTCATCAGACGGCATGGAGCAGGCACTTGCCCATACTACGAGTGCCCAGTTACTTCTTGCACCACAAATGCAGCAGGTCGCGTCGATGGATGGTGCTCCGTCTACCTCTACCAAAGACGACGTACGTTTGAGAGATTTAGGTGGCGATCAGCTACACAGCATCGTGTTGCACCCACTGTGGTCGAACGATGTTGAGGAACTTCCTAGAGAGGGCACGGGTGGCACTGGGGATGCCACTCCTAGTGTGAAAGACTCATAATTTGTAACGGGTTTGGTGGGTCCGGCATCTCTAGTGGTTAGCTTTGATTGCCATGGCGTCTACCATAGGTAAAGAGGCTAGGCAGCATACCTTTCGCCTTGCCACAATCAATATCAACGCGATACGGGCACCACACAAACTGACAATGCTACAACGCATGCTTGATGCGGCGGACATCGACGTGGCCCTCTTAAAGGAAGTATGTGTCGCTAGTTTCCCTGACTTCTACGGATATAACGCCCACATCTCCCACGCCTCTTCTACCGACTGTGGTGTGGCTGTCCTGCTACGGGACGGCTTGGCGGCTACGGACGTACTGTACTTACCGAGTGTAAGAGCCATGGCAGTAACTGTCAACGGTGTACGACTCATCAATGTATATGCCCCTTCAGGATCAGGGAGACGGAGAGATCGGGCCCGCTTTTTTTCGGAAGATATTACGTGTCTATTTACGGGCCGCATAGACGATATGGTGATCGGAGGAGATTTTAACTGTACATTATCTCCGTCTGATCAGCAGCCACATCACGTCCCGTGTGCGGAATTAGAAATGCTAGTGCGTGACCTCCACCTGATCGACACGTGGCGCCACATCCATGGTCCAGCTCCTGGTTACACCCATTATACAAGTCATTCGTCCAGTCAGTTAGACAGGATTTACGTCACAAGCACCCTTTCGACGGCGACGAGAGGAGCAGAGCTCTGGCCCACTGCATTCACCGACCACACAGCCTATATTTGCACCATTGCCCTCCAACCTGCACGTGTGTGGCGCAGTAGACCCCCGTGGAAACTGAACGTCGCCCATCTGGACGAGCCGGCATGTAAAGGTGCTGTCGAAGAGCCGTGGAACGCGTCCTTACAGCGCCGTGGGCGTTACCGATCGACCCTCAGTTGGTGGATTGAATGTGCGAAGCCGGCTCTTAGGCGCACCTTCATGGCTTACGGCCGGGAAGCGGTGGCATGGAGGAGCACGGAAAACTTTTATTACACCGTCCTACGGGAATGTCTTGCTATGGAGCCCTCACCTGACAGGCAGATCATAGTCAATCGCGCGAAAGCGCAGCTCGTCTCCTTAGCACGCCATCATTTACAGGGCGCTGTTATACGGTCGCGTGCTCCAGACATGATACAATCAGAAAGGCCATCTATGCACCACGTGCTCCTAGAGCGCAGGAGGCGCCGTAGGGCACTGGTAACCGACATGGGGCTACTTCTCGAGTTCTTGTTAATGGAAAACTGACGGCACCCATGCCGATCCGCCGATCAGTACGACAGGGATGTCCATTATCAACATTGTTCTTTGCATTGACCTTGGAACCTTTGTTGTGCGGTCTCCGAGACAGACTCACTGGGATACAGTTCGGCGCCTCCATCTATAGCTGTACTGCATATGCGGATGATTTGATGATCGTCATACGTGGAGCTGACGATACGGCCGCGGCTTTGGACTGGATTGCAACCTATGGTACAGCTTCTGGTAGCCAAATCAACGTTGACAAGTCTGTCGCCTTGAGCATCGGGATTGGGCTACCGCAGGAACACATTGCCCCCTTACGCTTCAGTGATATTGTCCGCTGCTTGGGCTTAGATTTCATGAACGACATGCGACGCGCGACGACGCTCAATTATCGACGCCTTCTTAACCAAATTAGGGCTTGCAAATCAGGGCTTGCAATCCCTCAACATCGTTCAGCGGGCGTATTATGCCAATGTATACCCTGCGTCCCGCATACCGCATGTCGCCCAAACGCTACCCATTCCGAAACCCTTGGCTCGTAGCATTATGGCAGCGCTGGGATACTTCGTCACCGCTGGTATGTTACTGAAGATCAGATACGTATCTCTTACCCTCCCCAATGAAAAAGGTGGTCTCGGCCTAGTTGATGTCCATGATAGGGCCATTGCCCTCTACGTTAGCTCATATTTATGTCTGCTGCGCCGTTGTCCTACGAGCCTCACGAGTCTGCTTCTGATGGCGCTACGATCTGCCTCACTAAGAGCGCCGGTGCCACTACAGGACATCCCAGCGCCCCTCTTTTATATAGGACGTTTCTATTTAGAACAAAGTTATTGCAGTGTAGCGCTCACGACACCACAAATGGCCACAACTCGACGCCTATATCCTGACATGATGCAACGCCGCCCCCTAAATGTGGTCGAACTAAAATATCCTGACGTACGGTGGCGCAAGATGTGGATGACTGTACACGATGCCATGTTTGATACCGATGTTGTTTCCCAACGGTAAGTAGTCGTTAATGGGAAGCTGGTGACACAAGAACATCTCTACAATATCCACATGGCAGAATCTCCCAATTGTGTGGGTTGTAATACAGTAGATTCTGACGAGCACCGCCTCAGCTGTGGAGAGGCGGAACCGGTTTGGCACCTAGTGTGATAGATGCTGGCTTATCTCTTGCGAGTTAGGCCAGAGCATATATCTGCACGCACGTTATTGTTTCCGGATGAGACATTTTACCCCAACACTCCAACCAACTCCGTCACCTGGATACGTGGACATGCGGTCCATTACCTCTGTCGTGACGGACACAAGAATTTCCTCGACTTCTGGCTCTATTTGCAAGAAAGACATCATGCTATTTCCGGGCATACCAGATATCGACAATGCTTCGCAAACTACCTATGGAGTGCCTTTCACAGCCCGCCGTGCAGCTGGAATGTTCCAGGCAGTGGCAGATGAGGTCAGAACGAGCTGCAAACGATCATATATTGAACAATCTTTATCAGTGGGCGCAGTCGCTGGGAAGCCTCACTACGACGTGGTAGCTTTCTTTTCATGTTATTTGTGTTTACTATCTTCGATGGTGTCTTCATTCTGTTTTAGTTTTCCAGGCTTGATTAACTATGACTGTTCGCACGTTGATATCTAAAAATAAAAAAAAATAAAAAAGTGAGCAGGAGACCTGCGTTCGAATCCACGTAAATACACAAGAACAAAATAAGAACAAAATGAGCAACAAATTACGTATAATATAGTATTATACCTTTTCCTTTCTCCTTTTATTTTTTAATAAGATGTTCAGAGGCATATTTAATTTTTGTTCGTGTATTTAAAAAAAAGTCTTCCCTCGAGTGAAAATTTTATTTTATTTATTTTCGAAAGTTATGATCTGTCCGTCCGTTCATTGACGTCTCTGTTCACTGTAATAAGGTTAGTGTATGTGTTTTGCAACCGCACCGCAAAAACCGTGCGATTAGTAGACGAAAGGACGTGCCTCTCCAATGGGAACCCAAAACATTTGATCGCAAAGTCATAGGTCAACCGATTCCTCCACAGGAAAACACGTCTGATATATTCTATACGACACTGGTGACGGCATGTGCGTCACATGACAGGAATATGTTGTCGAACCACTTAACTTGTACACTTGGTGAATGGGTAAAAAAAATTATTCTACCTTGCCCGATTTTGGGTTTCTTGTGGATGTGATAATAACTCCCAAAAAAGTGATGAAAACATAAGAGTTTGTCACATAAACTGCAACAAACGAATGCAACAGTTTCACAGTCGCACAGTTTTCCCTGTGCCCTGTCAAAACATATGTTTTTAACGTTTTCAGATTTTTCCTTGTGTAGACCGTCAAATCCTGCATATGTCCAAGCAAATCTGAACATGTCCTGGAATTTTGGAGAGCGAAGTTGATTATGTAGAGAATTAAAGTCTTCACTCGAGGGAAGACTTGAACCACGGACCTCTCGTTTCGCAGCTACTCACGCTAACCACGGGACCACGGCACTCCTAAGCTCACGCTGTCCTTGATGCTACTGGACTACTCAGTTTGTATATTTTGCTTATTTTTTTCATAGTTCCACGCAACTTCTTCCTGTTTTCTCGATTGATCTGTGTTCAGTTTTTCAAGGCCTATCCACTGTGCCAACTTATAACTAAATCTGAGGGGGGTGCGATAGGGAGGTTCCCTTGTCAGACACCACTGATGAGAACTTCTCTCAGTTCTATAGCAAAAGGTGCCAAGTCTCCTGACAGAACGCGCTGAACTATCTTCACCGCTACGACTAGACCACGAGCTGTGGACGTGGGAACGTTGAGTCATGATGTAACTCGTTCGTCTTCCGTCGGTGTTTATAGAAAAGACACGAACAAACTGCCAGCGAAACTCGGCATTTGCAGCGGGCGAGCAGTGCTGCGGCCTGGTGGCTCGTGCAGGTACTCACGTCGTTGAGCAGCTCCCGGCGCAGCTCCGACTCGTCGAGGTCCGAATCGGCACCGTCGTGAGGGAGGACGCTGCCACGCTCAGAGCCAGGGGCGGAAGGCAGGCTGTCCGGGGGCGGCAGGCGGATGTCTGGCGGCGCGGGGGGCGGCGGCGGCAGCAGCGCCAGCGGGGGCGGCAGCGTCAGCGCCAGTGAGACCTCCCCGGCGGTGGAGGCGGCGCCATCTGGTGGCTGTGGCGGGGGCGGTGGGGGCGGCTGCGCGGGGCCGCGGCCGCGCAGCGACAGGGACCCCCACGACAGCCGCATCACCACCGTGCCTGCACCCAACAACACAAGCACGCCATCACCACCGTGCCTGCACCCAACAACACAAGCACACCACTTCGCCTGCGAACAACACAACCACATCATCACCACTGCACCAGCACCCAACAACACAAACACAGCTGCACCCAGCAACCAATTACATCATCACTACTGCACTGCACACAACACAATCACGCCATCACCACCACACCTAGACCTGACAGCACAACATCACCACCACACCTGCTGCCAACAGCACACCACCACCATCACTACCACACCTGCGCCCAACAACACAACGACACCTACGCCACTGCACCTGCACCCAACAACACAATCACATCATAACCACTGCGCCTGCATCCAACAACACAACCACACCATCACCACTGCAGCTGCACCCCCAACACAGCCACACCATCGACAATGCACCTGTACCAAGGAAGACAACTGCACCATCATCGCAAAAACTCACAGAGGGGAACAGCCTGTGGCGTCAGTCTGATATCGAAATTTGTGACTCATTCATTCGCACATTATGCATCATGATGTGGGGAACACAACGAAAGCGGGCATAATTATGAAAAAAAATCATTGGTCCTCACTTAATAAATGGTACTAAAATTTCAATTCCTGAATCATACGTTCCAATTCCACTCATAAGTGTGACAAAAATAATAATTTACAAAAGCTTGCATAAGCCACACCATTTCTCGTTCTCTATTTCGTCATATTATTTATTCCTGCTGCGTTTTCATCAAGTTTTATGCTTCCCAGTGCAGGGAATGTCTGTGTAGTACATCAGCAAGACTGTGGAATAATATTACTGGCACTAACGTTTGATTACTAGTGGTTTCAAAGGAGTAACTTTTACGAGAGTGCCGGCCGCGGTGGTCTCGCGGTTCTAGGCGCGCAGTCCGGAACCGTGCGACTGCTACGGTCGCAGGTTCGAATCCTGCCTAGGGCATGGATGTGTGTGATGTCCTTTGGTTAGTTAGGTTTAAGTAGTTCTAAGTTCTAGGGGACTAATGACCACAGCAGTTGAGTCCCATAGTGCTCAGAGCCATTTGAAACATTTTTTTTTACGAGAGTTGTGTGTAGATGTACTATTGCAATCTGCAACACGCCTCGTTCCAGTAAAGTGTTTAAAAAGGTTAGAAACTGTCGTTTTTCTCGATGCCATACAGAATCTTGAAAATTAGTGCAGTAATACAGTGCCACATATCGTGGTGCAAATACTGTACAAGGAAGCTGAGCACGATGGCACCAACTATTCACACAAGCACAGTTTACGTCGGGCTATATTAAAAACAATATAACCAATAAGTTAGGCGTGTAAAGCAGATCTAGAACTTCACAGAAGCGTGTGCAAGGAAAACCTCAAAATCCTTACAAAGTTACAGCTCTCTGACACGCAAACGATGTCTCAAGACAACATTAGTTTCCACAACTGCTGTTGAAATAGCGGCATGTGATGCTTGTTTTGTTTTTAACTGACTTAATGGAAGAAGCCTGGAGATACTGACAGGTTTCAGATAGATTATATAATGGTAAGACAGAGATTTGGGAACCAGGTTTTAAATTGTAAGACATTTCCAGGGGCAGATGTGGACTCTGACCACTATCTATGGGTTATGAACTGTAGATTAAAACTAAAGAAACTGCAAAAAGGTGGGAATTTAAGGAGATGGGACCTGGATAAACTGACTAAACCAGAGGTTGTTCAGAGTTTCAGGGAGAGCGTAAGGGAACAATTGACAGGAATGGGGGAAAGAAATACGGTAGAAGAAGAATGGGTAGCTTTGAGGGATGAAGTAGTGAAGGCAGCAGAGGATCAAATAGGTAAAAAGACGAGGGCTAGTAGAAATCCTTGGGTAACAGAAGAAATATTGAATTTAATTGATGAAAGGAGAAAATATAAAAATGCAGTAAATGAAGCAGGTAAAAAGGAATACAAACGTCTCAAAAATGAGATCGACAGGAAGTGCAAAATGGCTAAGCAGGGATGGCTAGAGGACAAACGTAAGGATGTAGAGGCTTGTCTCACTAGGGGTAAGATAGATACTGCCTACAGGAAAATTAAAGAGACCTTTGGAGAGAAGAGAACCACTTGTATGAATATCAAGAGCTCAGATGGGAGCCCAGTTCTAAGCAAAGAAGGGAAAGCAGAAAGGTGGAAGGAGTACATAGAGGATCTATACAAGGGCGATGTACTTGAGGACAATATTATGGAAATGGAAGAGGATGTAGATGAAGATGAAATGGGAGATAAGATACTGCGTGAAGAGTTTGACAGAGCACTGAAAGACCTGAGTCGAAACAAGGCTCCCGTAGGTGACAACATTCCATTGGAACTACTGACGGCCTTGGGAGAGCCAGTCCAGACAAAACTCTACCATCTGGTGAGCAAGATGTATGAAACAGGCGAAATACCCTCAGACTTCAAGAAGAATATAATAATTCCAATCCCAAAGAAAGCAGGTGTTGACAGATGTGAAAATTACCGAACTATCAGTTTAATAAGTCACAGCTGCAAAATACTAACGCGAATTCTTTACAGACGAATGGAAAAACTAGTAGAAGCCGACCTCGGGGAAGATCAGTTTGAATTCCGTAGAAATGTTGGAACACGTGAGCCAATACTGACCCTACGAATTATCTTAGAAGCTACATTAAGGAAGGGCAAACCTATGTTTCTAGCATTTGTAGACTTAGAGAAAGCTTTTGACAATGTTGACTGGAATACTCTCTTTCAAATTCTGAAGGTGACAGGGGTAAAATACAGGGAGAGAAAGGCTATTTACAATTTCTACAGAGACCAGATGGCAGTTATAAGAGTCGAGGGACATGAAAGGGAAGCAGTGGTTGGGAAGGGAGTGAGACAGGGTTGTAGCCTCTCCCCGATGTTATTCAATCTGTATATTGATCAAGCAGTGAAGGAACCAAAAGAAAAATTCGGAGTAGGTATTAAAATCCATGGAGAAGAAATAAAAACTTTGAGGTTCGCCGACGACATCGTAATTCTGTCAGAGACAGCAAAGGACTTGGAAGAGCAGTTGAACGGAATGGATAGTGTCTTGAAAGGAGGATTTAAGATGAACATCAACAAAAGCAAAACGAGGATAATGAAATGTAGTCGAATTAAGTCAGGTGATGCTGAGGGAATTAAATTAGGAAATGAGGCACTTAAAGTAGTAAGGGAGTTTTGCTATTTGGGGAGCAAAATAACTGATGATGGTCGAAGTAGGATATGAAATGGAGACTGGCAATGGCAAGGAAAGCGTTTCTGAAGAAGAGAAATTTGTTAACATCGAGTATAGATTTAAGTGTCAGGAAGTCATTTCTGAAAGTATTTGTATGGAGTGTAGCCGTGTATGGAAGTGAAACATGGACGATAAATAGTTTAGACAAGAAGAGAATAGAAGCTTTCGAAATGTGTCGCTACAGAAGAATGCTGAAGGTTAGATGGGTAGATCACATAACTAATGAGGAAGTATTGAATAGGATTGGGGAGAAGAGAAGTTTGTGGCACAACTTGACCAGAAGAAGGGATCGGTTGGTAGGACATGTTCTGAGGCATCAAGGGATCACCAATTTAGTATTTGAGGGCAGCGTGGAGGGTAAAAATCGTAGAGGGAGACCAAGAGATGAATACACTAAGCAGATTCAGAAGGATGTAGGTTGCAGTAGGTACTGGGAGATGAAGAAGCTTGCACAGGTTGGTTGGTTGGTTTTGGGGAAGGAGACCAGACAGCGTGGTCATCGGTCTCATCGGATTACGGAAGGCTGGGGAAGGAAGTCGGCCGTGCCCTTTCAGAGGAACCATCCCGGCATTTGCCTGGAGTGATTTAGGGAAATCACGGAAAACCTAAATCAGGATGGCCGGACGCGGGATTGAACCGTCGTCCTCCCGAATGCGAGTCCAGTGTCTTACCACTGCGCCACCTCGCTCGGTACTTGCACAGGATAAAGTAGCATGGAGAGCTGCATCAAACCAGTCTCAGGACTGAAGACCACAGCAGCAGTAATCTTGTCAGACGACAAACTCTATAGGGGCTATATTTTGACCCATAAGCTTATCCATATTGAAGGAAATCTATAACGGTACAATTATGGCACCTGATATTACTACTACTCAATTTGAAAATCATGTTAGCCAAAGAAGACAACAGAGGAAAAGACTGCTTGAGAACAGAGAGGAATATGCATATGGTTTGCACTAATTCACCCATATACGTTAAGGCCTACTACAAACACTATCATAGCTTTGATTCAGGTTTTCTGTAACTTACATTGTGCGAGCTCTATGTACTTATTTCTCACAAACCACTGACGTTACTTGTGTTTGGTATGCTACTAGTCAACTACATAGTGAAACCTTCTGTGGAAGCAATTTTCATTTAATACAATACTATGGCATCAACGCAAAACAAAAGCCCTAAAATATGGTGCATTTTGTTTCACAGTTATTTGGAAAGCTGGAAAAATTGAACAAAAATATATTACAGATTTTTCAGATATTTGTAATAATTGTATATCAGTCTTGTACAAAAATGCTGTAATTTTATTCTGATTTCTCAAAAAGAAAATTTTTACTCACTTTGATGAACAAAATTCAGTGTCATAAAATCAAAAACTTATAATGTCAATAACCGGGAAAACTTATGTATGTCTGCTTATAATATTTCTTAACAAATATGCCAAATTTAGTTACAGTGTCTTGAAAACACTGGAATTTATAGGGCTTTTTCAAAGTATTCCAATTTCACATTCGTCCCCCCCCCCCCCCCCCCCCCTTGAGCCATCGTGAAGGTGAGCAATCAGAACCAGTTACAGGATGCCTATGTAAAGGATTCCTGGGCTACATAAATTCGATTCTCATATTCCATGCACGAGGGCTATTCGGAAAGTAAGGTTCGACAGGTCGCGAAATGGAAACAATTGTGAAGATCAAAAATCATTTATTTGCAACCGTTAGCTACCTACATGTTCCAGCTACTTCTCTACACAGTCGTGCTCCAGTTTGGACATCTGTCGTAGCGTTGTACCAACTTTCCAAGAACCTCGCCATAGAAGACAGCCGCCTGTGCTTTCCGCCAATTCTCTGTAGTGGTCTGAATCTCGTTATCTGCGTGAAAAAGTTGTCTTAATAGCCAGCCGTCCATGTGAGCAGGGATGAAATCAGAGAGAGCTATATCCAGGCTGTATGGTTGGCGATCAAAGAGACCAACAACTTCCCATCGAAAACGCAGCAGAAACGTTTCCGTCGCCCCTGCAGTGTGCTGCCGAGAACTGTCATGAAGAAAACATTGCATGGCAGTTACATTATGTGGGCTGCATGAAATCAGGTGAAATCGCGCTCCAGCAACCAATACTTGTCGGGAAACATTGCTTCCTGGGCATATTTACGTGCTGACTTGCGCTCAGAACAGATATGAGTGATGTTTCATTACCGACGGGCATACTAGAATTCTAAAGACACTGCCTAACACGCCTGTGCAAAGCTTCATCAGGTTTTCACTGTGGTTTACATTTCGCGACCGACTGGGCCTTACTTTCCGAATATCCCTCGCAAATATGAACCCAATTTAAAAATTTAATGTGCTGTTATATTCTACTGATAAAGAAATACAATTTTACATTAAAGCTTCAGCAAAGTAAGACAAATATGAACTGTGTATAAACACTGAGGCAGTGTAACTTGCAGCTTGCAGATTACCCAGACGATAATTTTACCAGTATCCGAGAATCAGAGCACTTAGCTAATTCCAAAAAAAACTTTACACATAATTTCAAATCTTTTCGTAACTTTTAGCCCTCATCCAAAACAAAGAAAGGAAAAGCATTATCACTTATTACATTCTGATATCTCCTGTTAATTTCGTTGTTTGCAATGGTGAAACACACTTTATAAGACAACATTTCTGAACAATTTCGAAAGGTTAAGTATTATAAGCGGAGTAGTCTTACAGAGACATCCAAAACCTGTATGACTGTGAACGAAGAAAAACTGGAGATACTTGGATAAGTATTGCAGAAGTAAAATATATCTTGGTGCAAAAATACCTGTAACCTGATTTACGTGGCTGTCTCCTGTCCGGATACCGTTCCTGATACAGACGTAGTGCAGGTTGCACCAAACGAATTGATAGTGGCAGCTGAATCACCTTGTATTTAAGAGATTGACTCATTTCTGAGGTAATGAGAAGTTTGAAATTGTTGTATACATGGGAACTCGATTGTTTAAGGAATCAGAGGTTGAGTTACTAATAGTTACTGAAACAGTATAGTTTAACGAGAGATCCCATACAAAATGCAAAATATACAAAAAAGATAAGTTCAATGCAAATATGACTTTACATGCACAACGAATTTATAAGCTGGATCACTCGATGTGATATATAATGATTCAAAGAAATACCACAAAAAAGCAGCGAACTCTTCGATACAGGACTTATACTTTCATTCAGATGTACTTTATGGAACGTTGCAATAAGCAGCAGAGAACAGGCTATTACGCTATGAAGAACCATCCACATGGAAGAAAAATTGGGTGTAGTGAAGCAGGGGATACAACCCGTCGGCTTTGACCAATGACGTCAGAATTGGCTAGAGAGCTTTTATTACACAGATGAAACGGCTGACAAGACTGTTCAGAAACAAAGGAATTCAAGAGACGAAAACTATATTTTACATATATCAAGGCAAGTAGTATTTTCACGTTAAGGATATCGCGTGTTTGTAAAGTATTATCTCTGTATAAAATGAAGGGGGAAAATGGATGGAAATATTGGTAACATAGAATACCTCACGTCACATATATGTTGGTTGTATCTCGAACCTCATTCGAACTGTATTGGTTAACTGCAGTACGGGATACAAGTTTAACGTACGTCGATTTTTTTCGTTGTCGTTAGCATTAATATCCTGTTGTTCAGTTGAACTATTAGAACGGGATACAAATTTTACATGTGTTGTTTCTTTCGCCCCCGCTACCACTAACAGTCTGTTCTTACGTAGATAGTAGTACTGCCGATGGCAGAAAGAGCTACGTACATAATATTTGTATCCCATACTTCCGTTGACCTATATATATGTACACTGTTAACGAAAACGCGTAAATGGACGTAAGTTACATTTGCAACCTGTACCTCAGTTGAACTACGGGAAGAGGCAATAAGACGACACATATACAATTTGTATCCCGTACTTCACTATGGGGTACAATTTTTTTTCGCCTTCGATGCTAATACTATCGACTGGAAGTTATAGTTTTGATCACAGCAGTGACAATACTATCCCATTCTCTAGTTCAACTATATAGCTATACACAACATTTGTATCCTGCTCTCCAGTTGACATATGTAGGTAAATCTCATCAGTGTTACATATGTCGTTCTTTTCGAATAGGTAGTGTCAGTGTAAAGGTCAACTGAAGGACGGGATGCAAATTTTAGTTGTGTCGGGCGTTTCGCCTTTAATATTGCTAGTAGAGATTTCAAAAAATCGTACTGATACTAGTGCTGGGAAAACGAAAGAAGAACGACAGCTGAGTAATTTCAATTACGTACTGGAGTACACGAAAACATACGTAATGGTGTAATACAACAATGAAATACGTCAAAATAGACAAATGCAGTAAAAGAAAAAAATGGAAAACTGATCTTACCACACGGGAACTTCTTAAAAGAACCGAAGCTCGCCTAGAAAGACATCAACAAAAATCACATACCCACATACACAACAAACAAAACATTACGAAAACACTCACTCACACTCACACACACACACACACACACACACACACACACACACACACACATACACACACACACACACACACATACATACATACATACACGCACAGACACACACATTCACCCCCACCACCCCAACCCCTATCCTAATGTGAAATTAGCTAACACATTTCGGACGGTACATTTGCCCAACACGTTCAACAAAACATTTAAACGGTCGATATGTTAGGGGAATACTGCGCCTCCATGAATATTCGTCTAAGTGACTTTGAAGTGTAGAAATCCGTCGTTTCCCCTTCCATACAAGACATTTCACAGCTGACCAATACCCCTGTGCTATTTGTTCAAGCCTCTGTGGATAACGATATGGACTCAATATTGTGATTAACTACGACTCAATATTGTGATTAACTACGAGAGGGCCGGCCGCGGTGGTCTCGCGGTTCTAGGCGCGCAGTCCGGAACCGTGCGACTGCTACGGTCGCAGGTTCGAATCCTGCCTCGGGCATGGCTGTGTGTGATGTCCTTAGGTTAGTTAGGTTTAAGTAGTTCTAAGTTCTAGGGGACTGATGACCACAGCAGTTGAGTCCCATAGTGCTCAGAGCCAGTTGAACCATTTGAACTACGAGATGCTGATATCACCTTTCCCCTAAATCCCTATATGAAGAAAAACCATCTCAAATTACAAAGGAACCCTCTGCAACGTGATCTTCAATTAAGCTGACTAAAACTTCCTTACTTCGATTGGGTACTACTTTAAACACTACATCGTCACACTCTTGACCTGAAACTACAGCCCCCCTAACCCATAATCCCACCTGAGGTTCGCCCCTGTTGTACTTCCTTTTGCCAAAGTGCGACTCGTCAATTTCGACCATACCACCCGACCGCCCTAACGGCCCCCTAAATTTCATGTATTTCTCACAAACTTCCCTACAGAAAGAGTACCAATTCACAACTACGCTTACTCACACGACATTCATTGACACACAGCCACACAGGATATCTCAAACATAATGTCTCTCAAGGCGAGCTTAGATTTTTCGAACCACGTCCCTCGTCTAATGGACCGCCACAACCGACCTTTTCTGCAGCGCCATACGAATAAGTCGTCAGTACGGCGGAGAGATACACTTGTGAGGCGCATATGTTTGCCGCACTCACGACATCGAACATACTCGGGAACGAGACCACACATTTGTAAAAAACAAATCGTGGCCAGCATGTCTACGACCATAGCCTCTCTCAAATCATCCAGGTTCATCGGAACAGATAAATCCATACCTACAAACGAAAATGAGATACTAAAAATTGTCCTAAAATAAGAAACTAATAGTCCAGATTACGTCAATATCATTAAGAATGAAGTTAAGTACCGAATGAATTTCAAACAACCAATTATTTAAATAAATGCACACGCAGAATATTTTGAGCGATCTCTTTTTTAAAATCACATTCAATTATTTTAATGTACAATGATAGCTCTTATCCGGAACACAGAACTGTTTTACTATCTATGGCTGAAGGTGAAGACATTATTCTCTGTGAGTAATGTATTACGTCATTGGTCAAAGCCAGCGGGTTGCCTCCCTGCTTGACTAGACCAGAAAAACTGCCTTTTATAATGAGGACATCGCTTCAACAAAAGCTGCAGAAGATGCACTGCTTCCGGACAAGATACAGTATTCCAAAATAAAATTAAAAAAAAACGCTACTGCTGGTTACTACATAGTACGTGATGTCGAGGAGATACGAGGTAGGCCTGGGGGTTTACTGGTACTTCATTATTACGGAACATTACAACATACAGAATCATGAAAATCACAGCGCAAACGAGACGGCAGAAACAGCATAGAGTTACTACACAAGAACCGTGCTCAGGGCTGGCTTACCAAAAAAGACAAAGAAAAATGTGTAACAAGTAGAAAGCGTGTTAAGTCCAACTGTGCTCAGAGCCAGAATCAAAAAGCGTACTCTCACAATGTAGATACTGCAAATTCAAGCGTTAATGTGTAAATAATTTTAACTATTATTTATAAAGTAAGTTTATATTCCGTTTTTAAATGTGAGATACTTTATGTGAGAAATAAAACTTGGAAGAAAAGAAAAATAACTTGGTCACAGTTAAAAAAGTTACAGTATGACTAGTTTCGATCTCCCTGGATTATCTTCAGATCTAAAATCAAAATAAAACTAAATGTGTACTGTCTTTTATTCTGCAAACATTTAAAAGTAATGTACGTAACTGCTGAATGTACCAATGTAACTGTATCAGTGGTATGTTACTGTAGTCCATGTTTTATATAGGTAAGTCGAGGAGGGAGGGGAAAGGAGGGAAAAGGGGAGGACAGGGAAGGGTGAAAAACTGGTTTGTGTTGGATTGGGAGTGAGGGCTAAAGAAGGCAGGGAGGGTGAGTCGGAGGCGTATCATGGGCATAACGTATTTGCGTTCAGCATAATAGTTTGGTAAATTGTATAGCATGATTGTCTTACGCTAAATTTATAAAAAGTAAAATTAAATAAAAATTATCGTTAAGACACGAAGACCGCGGCTCAACGTCTGTGTGAACTATGAAAGGTATAAAACAACAAAAACGTAAAAATGGAATTAAGTAAAGTAACTAAAACTGAATTAAATGTCTTAAAACATTAAAAATATAAAACGATTAAGTATAAACCTATTAAAGATATAAAAAGAAGATATTATAAGAGTGGAACTATCTGAAACAAGTATAATTATATGGAACACAATGTGACGATTACAGTCAACTGCATTTGGCTCTACTTGTTGGCGTTGTACGACGCGTATGTCTTACGCCGTGTACGGAAGCCGGTCTGCACGCCTGTTTGTTGCTAGCCATATATTACTTAGGATGAATTGGGGGGAGGGGGGGGTCTACTGCACAAAAGAGCGTTGGGTCGAGGAACATGATTGGCAGACGCCTTTAAACTTTTTAAGAAAGTGCACTCTTAATAATATCGTTCTGCTTATTTGACGGATTGCCACGTAAAACCAATTTGTTCCAACATTGTCACGAGGTGTCCCTTAGGTTCATTGTGTAGCACTTCCAGATGCGTATCATTCTTTCCAGCAGAGTGGTTCGATGTTACACGATATTCACCATATGTCTTTTTATTACTGTTTACTGAGGGGTGCTCTTTGCAACGCGTTCCAAACGTTGTGCGCGTTTCACCTGCATAAGCTTTTGGACAGTATCTAGTTTTCATTTTACATAGAGATGCTGCCGTGAATTTCGAGGTAGTTTTATTCGAGTAGTGCTTCAATATGAAGTGAAAAATGTTAGTCTTAAAACCTATACGCTGATCGGCACTACGAAACTGTCTAACTGCCGGCCACTGTGGCCGAATTTACCCGACGGGAGGCCCCAGTCACACGACATTTACATTATGCCGGCACGGTAGCTCAGCGTGATCGGTCAGAGGGCTGCGTGCTCTCTGTAATAAAAAAAAACTGAGTCAAGGAATCAACGATCAACTTGAACGGATGTCATGTGACGTCCGTCCAGACCAAACGCAACGAACTACATCGAACAAAATGAAAAAAAAAGTGGTTCTAGGCGCTTCAGTCCGGAATCACGCTGCTGCTACGGTCGCAGGTTCGAATCCTGCCTCGGACACCAATGTGTGTGATGCGCTTAGGTTAGTTAGGTTTAAGTAGTTCTAAGTCTAGGGGACTGATGACCCAGATGTTAAGTCCCATAGTGCCCAGAGCCATTTGAACCATTTGAACTGTCTAACTGTTATAAGACACAAGTCCCTTATACCTCATGGGCTTGTAAGCGACTTACTTGTTTTCCTCCTCACCTGTTAACGTATTACCTCACATTTTATGTAGTTTTTGCCTTTTATTTTCCTGTAGCAACATCGTTACTGTTGAAACCGGATGCCCGTCGCTTATTGCAACTTATTTTATAACAACCTTTCATTTGCTCCTCGGTTGTTCGCTTAGTAGCAGTTTCCGTAATCTACTAATCACAGATCTAAAATAGACATTGAGTCTATCAGGATGACAAGACTTTGAATCAGTAGTAATTTCTGCACAGGTAGGTTTTCTATACACGCCGAAACGGTGTTTTCCTGCCTTTCTTTTAATCATAATATCGAGATAATTTATGGCTCTTTTATTTTCGTGCTCAGGTGCAAATCTAATCTTTCGGTGAATAGCAGTCTTTCTCCCCACTACCTCGTTAACGTCTATTTGATCCCCTTTAATGAAAAAAAAATGGCATCATCCATGTAGCAATAACAGTGGAGAATTTTTCTGGCCATTGCAGAGCTGTTCGTGAAAAACTGGTGATCCAGATGATTAAGGAATATCTCAATCATAATGAACCATGGACCTTGCCGTTGGTGGGGAGGCTTGCGTGCCTCAGCGATACAGATGGCCGTACCGTAGGTGCAACCACAACGGAGGGGTATCTGTTGAGAGGCCAGACAAACATGTGGTTCCTGAAGAGGGGCAGCAGCCTTTTCAGTAGTTGCAGGGGCAACAGTCTGGATGATTGACTGATCTGGCCTTGTAACATTAACCAAAACGGCCTTGCTGTGCTGGTACTGCGAACGGCTGAAAGCAAGGGGAAACTACAGCCGTAATTTTTCCCGAGGACATGCAGCTTTACTGTATGATTAAATGATGATGGCGTCCTCTTGGGTAAAATATTCCGGAGGTAAAATAGTCCCCCATTCGGATCTCCGGGCGGGGACTACTCAAGAGGACGTCGTTATCAGGAGAAAGAAAACTGGCATTCTACGGATCGGAGCGTGGAATGTCAGATCCCTTAATCGGGCAGGTAGGTTAGAAAATTTAAAAAGGGAAATGGATAGGTTAAAGTTAGATATAGTGGGGATTAGTGAAGTTCGGTGGCAGGAGGAACAAGACTTTTGGTCAGGTGAATACAGGGTTATAAATACAAAATCAAATAGGGGTAATGCAGGAGTAGGTTTAATAATGAATAAAAAAATAGGAGTGCGGGTTAGCTACTACAAACAGCTTTCCAATCCCAAAGAAAGCAGGTGTTGACGGATGTGAAAATTACCGAACTATCAGTTTAATAAGTCATGGCTGCAAAATACTAACGCGAATTCTTTACAGACGAATGGAAAAACTGGTAGAAGCGGACCTCGGGGAAGATCAGTTTGGATTCCGTAGAAATGTTGGAACACGTGAGGCAATAGTAACCTTAAGACTTATCTTAGAAGAAAGATTAAGAAAAGGCAAACCTACGTTTCTAGCATTTGTAGACTTAGAGAAAGCTTTTGACAATGTTAACTGGAATACTCTCTTTCAAATTCTGAAGGTGGCAGGGGTAAAATACAGGGAGCGAAAGGCTATTTACAATTTGTACAGAAACCAGGTGGCAGTTATAAGAGTCGAGGGGCATGAAAGGGAACCAGTGGTTGGGAAAGGAGTGAGACAGGGTTTTAGCCTCTCCTCGATGTTATTCAATCTGTATATTGAGCAAGCAGTAAAGGAAACAAAAGAGAAATTTGGAGTAGGTATTAAAATTCATAGAGAAGAAGTAAAAACTTTGAGGTTCGCCGATGACATTGTAATTCTGTCAGAGACAGTTGAACGGAATGGATATAAGATGAACATCAACAAAAGCAAAAGGAGGATAATGGAATGTAGTCAAATTAAATCGGGTGATGCTGAGGGAATTAAATTAGGAAATGAGACGCTTAAAGTAGTAAAGGAGTTTTGCTATTTAGGGAGTAAAATAACTGATGATGGTCGAAGCAGAGAGGATATAAAATGTAGACTGGCAATGGCAAGGAAATATTTTCTGAAGAAGAGAAATTTGTTAACGTCGAGTATAGATTTAAGTGTCAGGAAGTGGTTTCTGAAAGTATTTGTATGGAGTGTAGCCATGTATGGAAGTGAAACATGGACGATAACTAGTTTGGACAAGAAGAGAATAGAAGCTTTCGAAATATGGTGCTACAGAAGAATGCTGAAAATAAGGTGGGTAGATTTCGTAACTAATGAGGAGGTATTGAATAGGATTGTGGAGAAGAGAAGTTTGTGGCACAACTTGACTAGAAGAAGGGATCGGTTGGTAGGACATGTTTTGAGGCATCAAGGGATCACAAATTTAGCATTGGAGGGCAGCGTGGAGGGTAAAAATCGTAGAGGGATACCAAGAGATGAATACACTAAGCAGATTCAGAAGGATGTAGGTTGCAGTAGGTACTGGGAGATGAAGAAGCTTGCGCAGGATAGAGTAGCATGGAGAGCTGCATCAAACCAGTCTCAGGACTGAAGACCACAACAACAACAACAATGCTGGCTAAGGGATGTCCCATGGCCAGCCCTTCGGTCTGGTGATATACCTTACTGTTAAAAATAAAATTGCTAGAGACTAACGTCAGTTCTAGAAGTCTGGCTGTGCGCATTTGTATTTCTGCCTTCAGCTTCTTACATGTAGCATCGTGGGCTGTAGTTGTAGTAATTTCACAAAATAATAACTTACTTTGAGTTACTCAAGTGGTGTTTTATTATCCGTTAACCGGTTCACACGCTTAATTTCATTATTCATTGTGTTATGACCTTTATTTTTCAGCATTTCTAGCAGGGAAGATGCAACACTTCGATCCAGCAGATATCGCAGCGACGCGATAGTGAAGTGATTTAATTACTAATTTACAATGGTAGTTCTTATTCATTACGTGAGCACAACCCGCAATCATTCAGTCGAGAGTCCAAGTTTATTTCTTCCTTTTTTTTTTTTTTTTTTTTTTTTCAAATCAGTCATACAGCATAGAGCTACTACCAAACCACTATATGTATCGCGGTTCTAGGCGCGCAGTCCGGAACCGTGCGACTGCTACGGTCGCAGGTTCGAATCCTGCCTCGGGCATGGATGTTTGTGATGTCCTTAGGTTAGTTAGGTTTAAGTAGTTCTAAGTTCTAGGGGACTAATGACCACAGCAGTTGAGTCCCATAGTGCTCAGAGCCAACCACTATATGTAAATTACATTTCCTAAAATTCATTGAGTCCACATCCTCTGTTGCGCCTCTCCTAACACCAATCTGGGCCACAGTCTTCACTCTGGTAACGAAATTCTAAAATATTTGAGTTAACGGAGGTGCAGGCCCAATTTAAAAGCAGGACCTTAGAATTCCCTTTGACTGCTGGGAGGATGACTGTGTCCTTGGAGGCAGTTAAGCACGTCCCTCACTTTCTTGGAGATGTTTGGCTGTTGCATTGCGTTTCCAGTGTTACAGAAAAACAAAACTGCACGAAATAACCGAAGAAACCAATTTAGGGCCTACAACGAACGTATCCGTACGACAAAAATTGACATTAAAGGGCTATCTGCTGACGAACGACGCGACTGTCTTTGCTAACAGTACGCCTTTACCTGCAGCTCCTTTCCTGGGATCGTGACCGTTTCGGTTGAACCCTAGATGGCTGGAAATCCATAGCCTGATCAGTTGCGTTCCGATTACAGTTGGTAAGAGCTGATGGTAGGGTTCGAGTGTGACGAAAACCCCTTAAACCCATGGACCCAAGTTTTCAACTAGGCGCTGTGCAAGTTGATGGTGGCCCCACAATGGTGTGGGCTGTGTTTACGTGGAATCGTCTGGGTCCTCTGGTCCAACTGAACCAGTCACTGACTGCAAATGGTTATGTTCGGCTACCTGGAGACCATTTCCAGCTTTCCATGGAAGACAATGCACTATGTCATTGGGCCCCAGTTATTCGCGATTGGTCTGAAGAGCGTTATGGACAATTCGAACGACTAGTTTGGCCACCCAGATCGTCCGACATTAATTCTGTCGAACATTTATGGCACACAATCTAGAGGTCAGTTCGTACACAAAATCCTACACCGGTAATACTTTCGCAATTTTGGACGGTTATAGAGGCAGCATGGCTCAGTATTTCTGCAGGGGATCTCAAACGACTCTTTGGCTCCAAGCCATGTCGAGTTGCTGCACTGCTTCTGGCAAAAGAGGGTCCGACAAGGTGTTAGGAGGTACCCCATTACTTCTGTCGCCTCAATGTAGTATCCTCACTTAATAGCGGCTTGTCTGCAGGAGCCGATAACCATGATTTGTTAGCTTGAAACAAGCAAACTGCATCTACCAACTCCAACGAGTCAGGGGAGAGTGCTGCCGACGCCAACTCCACGAAGAATTCTCTTGAGGTCTAGTCACGTCTACGTCCAGTGTACCAGGTCCTTCCCCTGACTAGGCTCACGCTGGCTCTTCTGGTGACCTGGTAGGTGGGTGGAGTTCTGATGTTAGGAATGATCTTCGATGAAGGTAGTATACTTCAATTCTCTTGGCGCCTTACCAAGGGAGGCCAGAAGGTACTCCTTCCTGTTCCAAAGCTTGCCACGGTTCTTAATTTTACTTTCCCTTAAACGTACTTGATGTGTGACTTTAGATTTTCTCGGTGTAGGAAGATTTTGAACATTTCACAGCTATTCATCTGGGTATTGTCGTCCAGAAGGTGCTATATTTCGGCAAGCCGACTTCGTGTCATCTTCAGGTGTTACTGATGACTGGTTGTTTCCCGCCTGGCGCCGCCCTTTACAGTGAGGTGACAAATATTATGGAATAATTCCGAATACTTTGTCGGACCACCTTTTGCTCAGCATAATGCTGCATCTCGACGGGGTATGGACAACAAGGTCGTTGGAAGTTCCCTACAGAAATAATGAACAATGCTGCCTTTATGGCTGTCCATAACTGCGAAAGTGTTTCGAGTGCAGGATTTAGTGCATGAAGCGACTTCTCCATTGCGTCACATAAATCATTCATGATTATCCAGGAAGTTCTTCGAACCAACCGCGAAAAATTATGGTCCAGAGACATGGCGCATTGTCATCCATAAAAATCTCGCCGTTTTTTGGGAACATCAAGTCCATGAATGGTTACAAATGGTTTCCAAGTATCCGAGCATTACATTTTCCAGTCATTGATCAAAAGACCCAATTCATTCCATGTAAAAACAGCCACACCACTATGGAGCCAACACCAGCTTGTTGACAGCTTGGGTCCATAGCTTCATGAGGTCTGCGCCACACTCAAATCCTACCATTAGCTTTTATCAACTGTATTCGAGACTAATTTGACTAGGCCGTGGTTTCCCGTCGGCTAAGGTCGATCTGATATGCCCACGAGCTCAGGAGAAGCGCTCAGGCGATGTCGTGCTGTCAGGAAAGGCATTCACTATTTTCATTGGGGCAGCGACAACAGAAACCGTTACGAAATTGTCTCGAATGAAAAACAGTCCACAGTTGCACTAAATTATGTTTATTTTAAACCTTGACCATAGTTTCCGCTATAATAATATAGCCTTCTTCAGACGTCCTAAAAAATGATCAAAATAACGTCTAGACCAGTGATACAATCTACGCACAAACTTCAAAATTAGGTAAGTGATAACAAAAATGGTTCAAATGGCTCTGAGCACTATTGGACTCAACTTCTGAGGTCATTAGTCCCCTAGAACTTAGAACTAGTTAAACCTAACTAACCTAAGGACATCACAAACATCCATGCCCGAGGCAGGATTCGAACCCGCGACCGTAGCGGTCCTGCGGTTCCAGACTGCAGCGCCTTTAACCGCACGGCCACTTTTTTTTTTTTTTTTTAATTATATAAGCACGGCCACTCTTTTTTTTTTAAGGGCAAGTGTTCTACCAACTTTTCTTTTTTTTCTAAAAAAAACAAGTGCCACCGCCACTTTTAATCCTGTAACAAAAAAATCTGGGCCACTTCAGGCGTTGGCTCCTGACTAAACCTACCCCAGAGAGCTGCCTATATACCAGGGGAAATATGGGAAATCAAGGTTAGGGCTATCCTTACAAACAAAACAAAATCTTCCTCTTTCTGAATTTTATTTTAATTCTTTTGTTTTATATTTATTTATTTAATTTTTTTTTTTTTTGTGTGTGTGTGTGTGTGTGTAATTGATCAGAGGCCTTCTGCGCCCCGCTGGTAATATGTTGAGTCACGTCTTCTCGAAATTGATGTGTTCCGTTCAATTGTTCAGAAATGTTCATTGGTTCAAACAGGAAACCTTCTTCTCTCTTGGCTTAACACATTCCAGCTGCGAGGCGGCTCGTGAAAAGCACTCCCAAGAAAGTTCGAGAAAAATTGTCTGTATTTTGGGTGACGGACAACGACATAATGACGGTCATTGAGGTATGTCCAAAAATCGAGTACAGAGTCTACAGTTTGTCCAAATAAGTAGTGAATGGCATGTCCGCGAATCCAATTCACAGCATTGGTCTTTGTCCGAGGAAAATAGTCACGTTCCGGAAATAATAATGAAAGGGGAGTAATCCGATCCGGAATGTCCCGCGTTAGAAAAGCCACCATACGTCGAACCAAGTGCCAAACCTCCGCCGCCGGTCCGCAAACAAACCGATGTTCATCATTGTCTGGCACTCCACACGTGGAGCATAGAGGTGATTGGGCGAGGTGGATACGATGAAGGCGAAATTGGTTGATTTGCTTACCATTGACAGTTAAGTACCAGACAGATTGAACATTCGTGTCAAGGTAACAGGCGAACACCGCGCGCCATACATGACGCCAGTCAACCTGGGGGAACTTTTGTTCAATCGGGTTAGGGGGACGACCTAATTGGAGGACACTGTATACTGCCTTTGTCTTGAGTAAAAGCTGTCTTGGTAAGGTGAGGCGTAGATAACTGAGTTCCAGAAAGAAGTACCGGATATAATGGAACTGGGTCGGAACATCCGAGATCATCACTGGGGCTGACAGTGAGACTGGCGAGTATGCCGACAGGAGGAGACCAGTGAGGCTCGTTGGGCAACGTGTCCATACCGTCATCTGGGAGCTGACAAATAGGGCGCGAGCTCTATCCGTACTTCGGCCGGCAAGTGATAACATATTACTGACATAAACACTAATAAATGAAAAATGTCATAGCCCAGCGACTGCGTCAAGACCAATAAAATAACTTTAACAGACATAAGCCTGTTTCGAAACATAAGTAAAATTACATATGGCACCGTATGTCCTCCGCCACGACCACTGTTATACTGGCCGCACGGTTGTCAAATGTGCTTCACCCCGCGCCCCATAGCTGGCGCTCACCACAGTAAGATACGTCGCAACGATTATCAGGCAACTAGTGAATATGTACGATAATAAATTAATAACAATCCTACATGTGCAAATGACGGACCACATATTATTAATACGAATGTCCAACAGATGAAATACTGTTGCATACGATCGTTAGAGTGGTAGAACATTAACAATGTCATATAACAGAGTTTGTCGTATCACTATTTGATGCATGATTCAGAAATGAGACTCTCATATGCAAATATAACAACAGCTTACATTGTACGCTCTGATAGCTTATAGGGCTAATGATCGTATGCAGCAATATTTCATCTATGGGACATTCGTATTAATCGTATATGGTCCGTCATTTGCACATGTAGGTTCAAAAATGGCTCTGAGCACTATGGGACTTAACATCTATGGTCATCAGTCCCCTAGAACTTAGAACTACTTAAACCTAACTAACCTAAGGACATCACACAGATCCACTCCCGAGACAGGATTCGAACCTGCGACCGTAGCGGTCACGTGGTTCCAGACTGAAGCGCCTAGAACCGCACGGCCACACCGGCCGGCGCACATGTAGGCTTGTTATTAATTTATTGTCGTACATATTCACTAGTTGCCTGATAAACGGTGCGACGTATCTTACTGTGGTGAGCGCCACCTATGGGGCGCGGGGTGGAGCACATTTGACAACCGAGCGGCCAGTATAACAGTGGTCGTGGCGGAGGACATACTGTGCCATATGTAATTTTGCTTATTTTCGAAACAGGCTTATGTCTGTTAAAGTTATTTTATTGGTCTTGACGCAGTCGCTGGGCTATGACATTTTTCATTTATTAGTGTTTATGTCAGTAATATGTTATCACTTAACTAATTTTGAAGTTTGTGCGTAGATTGTATCACTGGTCTAGATATTATTTTGATCATTTTTTAGGACGTCTGAAGAAGGCTATATTATTATAGCGGAAACTATGGTCAAGGTTTAAAATAAACATAATTTAGTGCAACTGTGGACTGTTTTTCATTCGAGGCAAAGGCACTCACGTCGGTTGTCCGCTGCCGTAGCCCATTAACGCCGAATTTCGCCGCACTGTCCTACATTGATTTTTGCGGCTATTCACGCAGTGTTGCTTGTCTGTTAGCCCTGAAAATTTTACGCAAATGCCACTGCTCTCCGTCGTTGAAAGAAGACTGTCTGTCACTGCGTTGTCCGTAGTGACAGTTACTGCCTGAAATTTGGTATTCCCGGCACACGCTTGGCACTGCTGAATTCCGTAACGATTGCCGAAATGGAATGTCCCATGCGCCTGGATTCAACTACCATGCCGCGTTCTAAGTATGATAACTCCCGTTGTGTGGCCACACTCCACACTCACGTCGAACCTTTTCACAGGCATCACCTGAGAACCAGCGACAGATCTGCCAACACACAGTGTCTTTCTCCCATGTTTATGCGATGCTACCTACCGCAATATCCACATGTGCGTATCGTCAGCTCAGGACTTCTGTCACATCATTGTATATTCCACTTGCCCCCACCCCCACCCCTTGCCGGTTGACTAGGCGCATGGCAACGGGACTGAGGACATCGGATCATGAGCCGGCTGGCTAGAGGCTATCGACTGGGAGATGGAGAGGTTGGTGTGGGGGAGAGAGTACAAAGGGCGGTGCCCAACGGATGACGATCAGTGATCAGAAACACCTGAAGGTCGCAAAAAGTCGACTTGCCGAAATATTGCCCCTTATAAACGACACCATACGGCTGAATACCCAAGAAACATTCAAAATCTTCCTACGCCAGGAAAACCTAAAGTCACACACCTCAGAGACTGTTTTGTAAAGTGAATATGTGTAACCTGGAAGTAGACTTCTGCAAAAGGTGATTTAAATTGTGTGTGAATATTCACAATAGGAATGAAGATGACAATGGCTGTTTCGAAACTAACTGTAACTAATCAAGAAACATAGTAGCAAAATACTTTCGCGCTTCAAAATTACATTTATAGACAAAATGATATGTTAAATCGCCAACCAAAGTAACAGTAAAATCATTCAACTGCTGCTGAGAAGCTACCAATAAACAACATTGTGAAGAAGATCTCACGACCGAAAAATGTAGAAAAATTCTTCCAATTCATCTGTGGCATACAGCAAACCTGTATTGGTTAAAAACAGTCTTGGTTGCAATTTTAGTTTTTTATTTTTGAACTACGCGTTTCACCTTATTTAGGCATCTTCAGGCTGATATTAATTTGGTATTTCTTAGAACGATCCTTTAGACAGTGTAGCCAAAGGGCATCGTCGAGCACATCATGCCAACATCGCCTTCGTTAAACTCAGTAAAAACTTCCTAGATGGACGCGAGTGACTCCAAGACCAGCTTAACTCGTTCCCGTTCATAAGAGCGAGTAATAGAATAAGATGGGGCTCAAGTAGTTCAAAAAATGGTTCAAATGGCTCTGAGCACTATGGGACTCAACTGCTGTGGTCATAAGTCCCCTAGAACTTAGAACTACTTAAACCTAACTAACCTAAGGACAGCACACAACACCCAGCCATCACGAGGCAGAGAAAATACCTGACCCCGCCGGGAATCGAACCCGGGAACCCGGGCGTGGGAAGCGAGAACGCTACCGCACGACCACGAGATGCGGGCGCTCAAGTAGTAATACTATTCTAAGAAATACCAAATTAAGATCAACCTCAAGATGCCTAAATAAGGTGAAACGCGTAGCTGAAAAATAAAAAAACTTAAATCGCAACCAAGCCTGTTTCTAACCAATAATGTAAAACAAAAGGTTAAGGTACTAACAACACCAAACAAGAAATGTTTTTAGGCCTAATTTCACTAGAATAATTATCACCTAAAAGAGGTCTACATTTTACAGAACTGAATAAAAATATCTACTGACAATAGCACAGAGGTGCTGAAACTCAAATAGGCGTATGTAGATAACAAACAGTGCTACATGGCTGTGGTCCCCAACGCAGGAAAGAAAGGAAACATACATAGTCCAGTCACATCAATATGACAAATATGACAACAGCCTATGTTCTACACCAACGTGCAACAACCACTCGAGCCGGCCGGTGTGGCCGAGCGGTTCTAGGCGCTTTAGTCTGGAACCGCGCGACCGCTACAGTCGCAGGTTCGAATTCTGCCTCGGGCATGGATGTGTGTGATGTCCTTAGGTCGGTTAGGATTAAGTAGTTCTAAGTTCTAGGGGACTGATGACCTCAGATGGTAAGTCCCATAGTGCTCAGAGCCATTTTTTGAACAACCACTCACACTGGCAGAATAGCAGTGGTGGGTATGAAAGCGTGCCGGGGGATGCAGAAAACGGTGTAGTCGTTTCTCGTAATGCGGAAATGGAGCGATTTATCTGACGTCGAAAAGGAATTGGTTTTCGGGCCAAGAGCAGCAGCATTTCCGGAATGGCTATGTTTCTAAACTGTTCGCGTAATGCTACGGCGAACTGGCGCTATCCAAAACCGACGCAGAGGCAACTCTCGTACACCATGGGTCATGGATGGCATGTGTGAACGACGGCTGCGAAGATGTGTACGGCGAACAGCCCTGTAACTGTTGAGAAACTGACCGCCCAAACGAACCCAAGGAGTTGTCAACAGCGTCTCCCCAACGACAGTGTAGCAAACGTTGCTGCGTATGGCATCTGTAGCAGGCGCCTAGGTCATGCACCCATGCTGGCTACTGTTCATCGACGACGAAGGCTGGAATTTGCACGCCAGTACCGTAACTGGACTTCCACTGAGGTGGTGTTTTCAGATGAATAACGTTTTATGCTCCATCCAGTGGCCACTGTCGTGTACTGCGTGAAACATATGAAAGCGAACCCCCTGCAACAACTGCCGGATGTGTCCATGTCGGAGGAGGGAGCATATTGTCTGGAGAATTCTTTCGTGGATTCCCCAGGTGATCTCGTCATTCTGGAATCTACAATGGATCAATAAAAGTATGCATGTATACTTGGGGACCATGTTCACGTCCACAAGCAGTTTCTTTCTCCTGGGCACGACGGCATCTACCAGCAGGACAATGCAACGTGCCACACGGCTCGCAGTGTACGTGCCTGGTTCGAAGAGCATCAGGATGACTTCAATAAAATTCTTCAGGGTATCAGACCGCATCGTCATAATTTAAAATGCGCCAACGTTTCGGCCAGCGTGTGTTCATTTAGCAGTTAACGTAAGGCCCTGATGAAGGCTAGCTGCAACGCTGGCCGAAACGTTGGCGCATTTTAAATTATGACGATGCGGTCTGATACCCTGAAGAATTTTATTGAAGAAGACAACGGCCGCGGAAGACTACGCTTACAGCATCAGGATGAGTTCGCCGTACTCCCCTGCCTACGAAACTTCTCGTACTTAAACCCAATCGAGAATTTGTGAGAGCGCCTAGATCGGGATGTAAACGCCGTAGTCCGCAGCGCTGCTGGCTATGGCAGTGAAGTTGGCATAGCTCCGCATATCCATGTCGCTACCTTCCAGACCCTCACAGACTCTTTTCCTGCATATCCCGCAGCGTTCCGCACTGCAGGCCTTTACCACGTGCTCACATTCATATGACTGGACAGAGTAGTAATTTTTGTCTGCAAACAGACATTGGAGGCGTCTGTAAGTAGGGGACGGAAGCTCAATTGAGACAACTTTTGGCTACAATACCGTGTTGGCTCTATTAATTAAATACGTGTCAAGGCAGACAAAAAGACACTTTTGCTAAAAGCATGCATCTATGCCATCTCACCTGAGGAGTGGCGTTAGTTTGTGTACCCCTAGGGGAGAATTGACACGTGTGGATACTTAAGCAGAAAACAATAATTTTCTAGGAAAACATTCTATCTTATCAAAACTCGGTCTAACGTCCTTTTCAAAGAATAAATTATTCAAAAAATAAATTCCTTGTGAAGAAATGGCATTTGAAGGGGAATTAATTGTGTTTGAATGTATAAAGTACAGTATAAACGTAAATGTGTGAACAAAAAACGAATACTTCAAAGAAAATAAATTTTGCTTATTGTTATAGTGCGTATAGTTATTCAGATAGAGTTAGGTCAATGTTTTGAATCAATCACAGATGTAAGAGTTTGGCACTTCTATACTTGAGAAGTTGGGTTCAATTTCCGCACAGTTCTTCTTTAATCGTATTCAGTTGAATCATGGTCGACCGGCCATCTCCAGCTTTGCCTTCTTTGACCACGGTGGACACGCGAACAACGTTGCCTTCGGTTTCGACTCTCTTCCCATGGTGTTGGTGGAGATAGCATTTCTCCAAAACAGAGTCATCTGTATGGATATCAGGGTCATAAGGAGGCCCCCGAGATTGTTGGGGTTTGTTGCCAGTCTAGTTCGACGTGACCTTTTGCAATATGTTTGACGGTCTTCAGCATTCATGGGAAGCATCGAATGAGAACCTTCACCTCTGTCTAGGCATAAGCGTGACGATGAAAGCTCTTTGCCATGGGGAGATTCTTCAGCCTCTGAAGTGTCACTAAGGAAGGCCAAGCTGTTACCATTCCCAGCATAACTGTGATCTGAAACGTCGACATCAGAATCCGTAGAAGAAAATTCAAATCGATGTCTTCTGAGAAACCTTCTTCCAGCCTTGGTTGGATTTCTATCCTGACGTGGCTCTGGCTAAAAGACGAATTTTTTCTTGCGTGACGTATGTTGATTGTTACACACGCTGTTTCTTTCTTCATGAGCAGTAATGGCATACGTGTGAGGAGAGTTGTTATGCCAAGCAACCCATTACCTAAATACGGAAAACACCCCTAAGGAGATATAAAAAAGGAAATATGTACCATACAGTCCGAAACAAAAGCTTATGATACATGCATACAGTAACAGTTAACCACTCTCTCGACAACCTCCATCAGTAGCTCTTCAATTCGATCCACAGGTTCACCAGAACAAAAAAAAAATTATGATGGAAAAATTTACTCAACAGTGAGAAAAATCATTATACAGGGGTCCTACCCTCGTGAAGTTACGTTGGATTTTGCACTAATACATACACTCCCACTAGTAAGATAGCAGCACTACAATTCGATGGTGACATAAAACAGATGCTATGCTAAATTAGTCCCTCATGTCAACTAACCTCCGTGTGTCTTACATTTCAATTAGTAAACACACAGGGCATTGGCTCTGAGCACTATGGGACTTAACTTCTGAGGTCATCAGTCCCCTAGAATTTAGAACTGCTTAAACCTAACTAACCTAAGTACATCACACACATCCATGCCCGAGGCAGGATTCGAATCTGCGACTGTAGCGGTCGCGCGGTTCCAGACTGAAGCGCCTAGAACCGCTCGGCCACTCCGGCCGGCACACAGGGCATTCTTTCTATATCTTTACATCAGTACTACCCATATCAGTGTACAAAAAACGCCATCTGAACTGCAATGTTAGCAGCTACGTGCGCGCAAATTAAGTTACTACTTGATACAACACCTGTGGACCCTCATATTCTTCTGTGTAGTGTACCGCACTGAGACTTATTAGTTTCGTACTCTATAAACGCCTGTAGTGAAGCAACCAATCCAGTACTATGTACACTATGTTCCAATTGTTGATACTTTTCTATTGTAAACTGATGTTATAATGAAGTACAAAAGTTAATTAGATTAAAGCAATATATGATTGTCTCTTGGAAAACTGTGTCTCAGTTAAGTAACAACACGAAGTGACCTACGTTCAAAGGCATTTTTAATTTTCTATTTCGAAAACATAAAGGGTGACAGTTATTGAACTATATCAAATAAAATCGTCACAACTTCTGAACGGTTTGCTTTAGGACGTGCAAGACGCACGACTGGCCGAGGGGCATGATGGGAAGTAGTATGTGAATATGGTTCTGTTTAGCGACGAAGCCCACTTTCATTTCGATGGGTTCGTCAATAAGCAAAATCGGGGCATTTGGGGGACTAACAAGGGAACCTCCCCATCGCACCCCCCTCAGATTTAGTTATAAATTGACACAGTGGATACGCCTTGAAAAACTGAACACAGATCAATCGAGAAAACAGGAAGAAGTTGTGTGGAACTATGAAAAAATAAACAAAATATACAAACTGAGTAGTCCAAGTGGAACATATCCAACATCTAGGGCTATATAACACGAAGAGCGCCGTGGTCCCGTGGTTAGAGTGAACAACTGCGAAACGAGAGGTCCTTGGTTCGAGTCCTCCCTCGAGCAAAAATTTTACTTACTTTATTTTCGCAAAGTTACGATCTGACCGTTCATTCATTGACGTCTCTGTTCACTGTAATAAGTTTAGTGTCTGTGTTTTGCGACCGCACCACAAAACCGTGCGATTAGTAGACGAAAGGACGTGCCTCTCCAATAAGAACCGAAAACATTTGATCGCAAATTCATAGGTCAACCGATTCCTCCACAGGAAAACACGCCTGAAATATTCTATACGAAACTGGTGACGGCATGTGCATCACATTACAGGAATATGTTGTCGACCCACCTAACTTGCACACTTGGCGAATGGGTAAAAAGATTCTTCTACCTCGCCCAATTTAGGTTTTCTTGTGGATGTGATAATCACTCCCAAAAAAGTGATGAAAACATAAGAGTTTGTCACATAAACTGCATCAAATGAATGCAACAGTTTCACAGTCGCACAGTTTTCCCTGTGCTCTGTCAAAACAAACGTTTTTAACGTTTTCAAGTTTTTCCGTGTGTAGACCGTCAAATCCTGCATGTGTCCAAGCAAATCTGAACATGTCCTGGAATTTTTGAGAGCAAAGTTGATCATGTCTGAGTGCATGAACTTTGATAATTGTCTGAAAATAAAAAATTAAAACTTTTCACTCGAGGGAGGGTTGAACCAGGGACCTTCCGTTCCGTAGCTGCTCACGGTAACCACGGGACCACGGTGCTCCTCAGTGGACAGGTACCTTTAATGTGACATATCTTGCACACGGACTACTCAGTTTGTATATTTTGCTTATTTTTTTCATAGTTGCATACAACTTCTTCCTGTTTTCTCGATTGATCTGTGTTCAGTTTTTCATGGCCTATCCCTGTGCCAACGTATAACTAAATCTGAGGGGGGTGCGATGGGGAGGTTCCCTTGTAAGAATCCACCCTCAGCGGGTGACCGTGTGGTGTGCAATGTCCAGTCACGGAGTAATCTGTGCGATATTCTTTGATGACATGATGACTACCAAACGGTACGTGAAGGTTTTGGAACATGATTTCATCCCCAGTATCCAAAGTGACCCTGATTTCGACAAGATATGGTTCATGAGAGACGGAGCTCGGCCCCATCGAAGCAGGAGAGCGTCTGATGTCTTGGAGCGGCACTTTGGAGACCGCATTCTGGCTCTGGGGTGCCACGAGGCCACTGGCATAGGCCTCGATTGGCCGTCATATCCTCCGTATTTGAACACTTGCGAGTCCTTTTTGTGGTGCTATATTAAAGACAAGGAGTACAGCAATAACACCAAAACCATTGCTGAGCCGAAAACAGCCATTCAAGAGGTCATCGACAGCATCGATACACAGAAACGCCAGCGGGTCATGCAGAATTTCGCTATTCGTCAGCGCCACATCATCGCCAATGATCGCATGCATATCGAACATGTCATAACCTAAATCAGAGTATCTATAGTGACGTTTACATGTTGAATAATGTGTGTGAACTCCGTAGTTTTTAACTAATTTATGTTTTTTTCCATATAGTTCAATAATTGTCACTCTATATTACCACTTTGTATTTTTAGGCAATTGTAATATAATTCATGTGCAACTGAAGACGCTAGTCAACCGTACTAATTATGCAAATTTTATTATATCACAGAAAATTGTCTTTGAAGATTGTTTTCGTAATAAACTTTGCCAGACAATTTGTAAAATGAGTTGACGTTTTTAAAGATCTATAACACCATAAATTTTAATTATAAATGTAATTAACTATCCAACTAACTGTGAATTCAAACGATACTTCAACTGCTATAATTTTACGTGTAGCATTCGGCAGAGGCTGTCGGTAGTTGTCGTTATGGTGATCAGTCTTCCGTGTGGACAGTGGTTGTGAGCCAGTCTGTGCAAGAATAATGTTTATAGTTTTAAATTTTTGTAAAGAGGAAATAGTGATTAATTAAACTCAAGAGTTATAATGGATAAAAGTCATGTCCATCAATTGATTGCATGGAGAAGTCTGGAGATGCAAAAACCTTCAAGATTTACAAATCTGCAGCAAACACATTGTCGACTTAATAATCAAGAGATATGTACAAGCCACGTGACGTTCTGCTAGATGTTCCTTAAAACTAGTTTTAACTTTCACAAATTACCTGAAGCAAAATACATATTATTGATTTTAAGTGCATCCACAGCACCGTTTGTAGCAGTTCGTTTACGATGGACTTTGTGACCCCTTATCTTGGCGTCGTAGCCTTCGGCTTATTCCTGTGCAAGGCGTCCGTAAAATCATCAACAAGGAAACATCCTATATTCTAGACACTGAATTTCTAGTCGATCCTTCACAAAGTTTCTAGAAACTCCTCAGTGTTCGAGGTCTGCCGCTGAATGAGACAGCATGCACGAAGATAAAAACAAGAGACCGCAAAATGTATTCTAAATCGCCAAATATCGTCGGACGTGGACTGTAGTTGGTGACAGTAGTCGACGGATTTTCGACGTTTCGTGCACCTCTTTCCATACGATGGTTCCATGTGACAAAGAAAGGCACTCTCCGGCCACGGTGACAGGACGTCCCTTGATACTGCGCAGTCACAATAGCTGCCAACAAGTGAAAGCGAGCGAAAACAAGCGCAGTAATTTGGCATTGTCGTAGTCAGGCATTGCAAGTTTGTACAGCGCACTGTGTTACAATTCCAGCTTTGCGTTGCGAAGTTCAGAATGTTTCCAGTTAACAATAGGCTGACACAGTTTACGGTTCTTGTTCCATCAGAATCTCGCAGACTCTACTCCCTCTGTTTCTGCATCCGTCCCTTTCTCTCTGTGACAGTAAATATGTTCACAGGTGCTGCAGTCAATACGTGACAGACGAAACTTACATGCTAAAAACAGCAGAACTGGATAGCTCTATTATTCCCCTTCGTACCACTGACCTTTTTTGGCGTCCTTGAACACACAAGGAAAAGAACAGCCGTTTTATGGTTCAGTCAATATTTAAAGGATTTCTTGATTTACTGATATCGTCACGTGTTGTTACTCTTCGTAACTGTTATTGTGGCCAGTGCTTGTCATTATCCTTCGAAAGTTCGACAGTTGTTTAAAAGGAGAAATTCACTCTGCAGTCTCTACGCAAGTTAATGAATAGCGTTATCTCACAAGAATAATACACTGGTCTGCAAAAATTAAGGACGAAAGGAGCTTTCTCATTATGTGTCGCTGCCAAGTAACATAGCTCGATGAAACTCGGAACTGCTTCAGTACAGTCAAAAAAATTAACTGAAAGATATATGCAATGAGACGAAAAGAATTGAAACTTTTAATAATAAAAAAAGCACTCCGTATTCAGGCCATGAGTGGCCTACCGGGACAATCCGACCGCCGTGTCATCCTCAGGGGAGAATGCGGATAGGAGGGGCGTGAGGTCAGCACACCGCTCTCCCTGCCGTTATGATGGTATTCTTGATCGAGGCTGCTACTGTTCGGTCGAGTAGCTCCTCAATTGGCATCACGAGGCTGAGTGCACCCCGAGAAATGGCAACAGCGCACGGCGGCGTAGATGGTCACCCACCCAAGTGCCGGCCACGCCCGACAGCGCTTTACTTCGGTGATCTCACGGGAACCGGTGTAACCACTGCGGCAAGGCCGTTGCCGATGAAACTTTTAATCAAAGACAAAAATAACACCTAAGTCACTGAGATATTTTTTTTTATCGTTGTGTTTGGTCTTTGCGGACGTCGCAAGACATCCTTTTGAAGTTCGGTGGTTGATCGTTCCACTCAGTTTTTTTTATTACAGAGGCCAACCCGCTCTCTGACCGAACACGCTGAGCTACCGTGCCGGCTGTCCATCTGAGCCACCGAGGACACAGATAAATAGCGCGACTGCAGGGACTTACCCCTTGCTCGCTCCCCGACAGACCCAGATTCCCAGCTGTCCTCAATCTACATACGTAATGTACTTCATAGATATTTGCCCATCCACTCATTACTCGCGCACCTAAGGTGACGATTCCCGTAAGAGTCCGGGCAACCTGTGCGCATTGGCACAGCCGAAGGTCAATGGCTGTGTAGCCTTTAATATCTTCATATATATTAAACTATAGGAGAACTTGGAGCAGAAGTCAGAACCCAGAACTATAACGAGGCCGCAGCCAGAAAGCAAATGCTGGTCACTGAACTGCGTGATCGGTTCCCGTGTCATCGGATTATGAGCGCGGAAATCAGGCCACTAGCTACGTCTTATTTCAAATAGGTACCCTACTCATACAATTATGGTCGGTGGTGACTTCGGTCTACTCTCGATACGCTGGGAAAATTATACGTTTCAAGCCGGCGGAAGGCATAAAACGTCATCCGAAATTGTACTGAATGCTTTCTCAGAAAATTATTTTGAACAATTAGTTCATGAGCCCACTCGAACCGTAAATGGTTGCGAGAGCATACTTGACCTCTTAGCAACAAATAATCGTGGACAAATAGGGAGTATCGTGACGAATACAGGGATTAGCGACCACAAGGCAGTTGCTGCTAGGCTGAATAACGCAACACCTACAACCGTCGAAAAGAAACGCAAAGTATATCTATTTTAAAAAATTAAAAATGCTCTTAACGCCTTTTTAAGAGACAGTCTTCCTTCCTTCCGATCTGATCATGTAAGCGTAGAAAAGATGTGGAATTAATCCAAAAACATAGTATCAACGGCAACTGAGAGATATATACCACGTAAATTAGTAAGTGATGGTACTGATGCTCCATGGTACACAAAACGGGTCAGATTGCTGTTGCAGGAGCCACGAAAGAAGCATTCTAAATTCAAAACTATTCAATCTCCCATAGACTGGCAAAGTTTTGCAGAAGTTCGAAATATAGCGCTTACTTCAACTCGAGATGCTTTTAATAATTTCCACAACGAAACTCTGTCTCGGAACCTGGCATAATACCCAAAAAGATTCTGGTCGTACATAAAGCACCCCATTGGCAAGACGCAATCAATACCTTCACTTAGCGATGGCAACGGTGAAGTCACAGATGACAGTGCCACTAATGCAGAGTTATTAAACACGGTTTTCCGAAAGTCTTTCACCAAAGAAGACGAAGTAAATATTCCTGAATTCCAGTCAAGAACAACTGCCAAGATGAGAAACATAGAAGTAGATATTCTCGGTGTAACAAAGCAACTTAAATCACTTAATAAAGGCAGGGCCTCCGGTCCAGATTGTATACCAGTCACGTTCCTTTCAGAGAACGCTGATATAATAGCTCCGTATTTAGCAAATATATACAACCGCTCGCTCACAGAAAGATCCATACATAAAGACTCGAAAATTGCTCAAGTTACACCAATACCCAAAAAGGGAAGTAGGAGTAATCCGCTGAATTACGTCGATTTGCAATAGGGTTTTGGATCATATACTGTGTTCGAACATTATGAAGTACGTCGAAGAAAACGATTTATTGACACACAGTCAGCACGGATTCAGAAAATATCGTTCCTGCGAAACCCATCTTGCTCTTTACACTCATGAAGTAATGAATGCTATCGACAGGGGATGTCAAATTGATTCTACATTTTTAGATTTCCAGAATGCTTTCGACACCGTTCCTCACAAGCGTCTTCTAACCAAACTGCGTGCCTACGGAGTAGCGCCTCAGTTGTGTGACAGGATTCGTGATTTCCTGTCAGAAAGGTCACAGTTCGTAGTAAAAGACGGAAAGTCATCGAGTGAAACACAAGTAATATCCGGCGTTCCCCAAGGAGGCCCTCTATTGTTCCTGATCTATATTAACGACATAGGAGACAATCTGAGTAGCCGTCTTAGATTCCTTGCAGATGATGCTGTCATTAACCGTCTTGTAAAGCCATCAGATGACCAAACCGAATTCCAAAATGACTTAAATAAGAATTCCTATATGGTGCAAAAAGTGGCAATTCACCTTGCATTAAGAAAACGAAAATTGTGAAGTCATTCACATGAGTAATAAAAGAAATTCGCTAAATTTCGATTACGCGATAACTCACACAAATCTGAAGGCTGTAAATTCAACTAAGTACTTAGGGATTACTGTTACAAATAACCTAAACTGGAATAATCACAGAGATAATGTTGTGGATGGAGCAAACCAAAGACTGCGATTCATTGGTAGAACACTTAGAAGGTGCAACAGGTCTACTAAAGAGACTGCTTACACCACGCTTGTCCGCCCTATTCTGGAGTATTGCTGTGCGGTGTGGGATCCGCATCAAGTGAAACTGACGGATGACATGAAAAAGTTGAAAAAGGGCAGCTCGTATTGTATTATCGCGAAATAGGGGAGACATTGCCAGAGACATGACACGTGAATTGCAGTGGCAATCATTATAACAAAGACGTTTTTCGGTGCGGCGGGATCTTCTCATGAAATTTCAGTCACCAGTTTTCTCCTCCGATTGCGAAGACATTCTGTTGGCATTCACCTACATAGGGAGAAATGATCATCGTGGTAAAATGAGAGAAATCAGGGCTCGCACAGAAAAATTTAAGTGCTCGTTTCTCCCGCGCGCCATTCGAGAGTGGAATGGTAGAGAGACAGCTTGAAGATGGTTTATTGAAACCTCTACGAGGCACTTTATTGTGAATAGTAATCACGTAGATGTAGATACATCTACGTGATTACTATTCGAGAGTGGAATGGTAGAGAGACAGCTTGAAGATGGTGCATTGAATCCTCTACGAGGCACTTTATTGTGAACAGTAATCAATGCACCATCTTCAAGCTGTCTGTCTACCATTCCACTCTCGAATGGCACGCGGGAGAAACGAGCACTTAAATTTTTCTGTGCGAGCCCTGATTTATCTGATTTTACCACGATGATCATTTCTCACTATGTAGGTGAGTGCCAACAGATGTAGACATCGGCCGCAGCCGGCCGCCACTCCTGCCCGATTAGCAACCCGAAGCCCTGCGTGTCAATGCCCTGGGTCCAGCCTTCGAGAAGTGAAATTTCGCTCTATTGACTTCCGCCTCGACGACAATTACTCCAAATCCCAGTCACTGTCCTGTTCCAGATGGTTCACAGTGCCCCACAAACCCAGCCCTTCCTCGAATTCAGCACCGGGAACCAGCATTTAAACGTTGGCCCAACCGAGTACATCATGTTTTGGACACGACAGGGTCACGCCCGGCGCCTGCCGTGGCTCAGCCGGCAATCCTCGCTATGAACTCTGCCGCCGCCAACGGACCGCGAAGGAGGGACCTCGGCCTGTCTGCCCAGCCCGGACAGGCAACAAGGCGTCAACTGCCCGGCGCTACTCCTCACTGCCGGTGCAGACTTCGATTTCGGGCAAAGCCCTCGCTCTGCCACTGGATCGACGCGATCTCACGCATTAGAGAAGAGCTGGTGGCCTCCCGTGACCGCAGCGCGACCGCATACTGCCATATCAGCTTGCTTGACATACCGGAGACGCCATACGTCAACGTATGTATCTACGATGGCAGAGTATTACGAGGAAATTCCGGACCGCGCCAGAGAATGGAGTGCAATTAGAAGAATATCCGACCTGTTAGAATTTTTAAACAACTAATGAAGAGTTGCTGTACCTTCACCAGGACCCGCCTCTGGTGCTGTGCACATCCGCCATCTTTGCCAGGGAAGCCAGCTCACACCCAGGCAGCCTATCTCTCCCACGTTTACAATAGGTCTGAGATCGCTATGGACAGCAACGCGTGTTCTGCAACGCACTAACATGCTGGTTACAAGGTAGGGCATTCCATTTCTCCAGGAGCGTGATTGACTACTCCTGGATGGCCATTGGTGCATGTGGACGTACCGCACTACGTCTCCACACGTGGTCGATGTGGTTCAAGTCGGAGGAACGGGCAGGCTATTCCATTCGCCTAATTTCCCCTCTTTCCAAGAGCTCCTCCACCTGCTCGTTCGATGCTGGAACGCATTGTCATTCACAAAAATGAAAAATTTGGAAATTTGTGGTAAGGTCTTATGGGAGCAAACTGCTGAGGTCATCGGTCCCTAAGCCTACACACTACTTAATCTAACTTAAACTAACTTACGGTATTAACAAGACACACACCCATGCCCGATAGAGTACTCGAACCTGCGATGTGGGCAGCCGCAAGGACAGTGACAAGACGCCCTAGACCGTGCGACTCACAAAAGTGAAGTCAGGGTCAAATGAATCCCTGAAAAGACGCACGTCAGAAAGGAGTCCAGTGTCTCAGTAATGTTGACCACTGAGTGGACCGTGTTTTAAAGTTTGGAGGTCAGTACGCCTAAACTACATTATGTTGCCCCACACTATAACACTTGGGCCATCAAAATGATCATTTTTGACAATTCTGGATGTGCCATCATGTGACGAGAGGTTGGAACACATAATGTACTCCAGAACGTTGTGGAACGTGATCGTTTTAGTGATCCAGGTTGCATGGACGTACGGACCTCTAAATCCTTGAACATGGTACAATCACTGGCAAATGTCATTTTGACACATTAGCATCGCTCGTGTGAAACTTAGCTTGCCCTTTTCTCACATGCTATACTGAGTACTATGGATTAAGGGCAAAAGGCAGATTCCATATTTCTAGATCTCCGGAAAGCACGTGACGCGGTGCCCCGTTGCAGGTTGTTAAGGAAAATAGGAGCGTAGGGAATGAGTTCACAGATACGTGAGTGGCTCGAAGACTTTGTAAGGTGGCAAAATAAATGGTCAGATTTGCACCTTACTTGAGACCTTTACAAATCGCAATGAGAAGGTGGAGATGGCACCGAACGTAAATCGGCAGTTTTGAGAACATTTGCCTATCAACATGTAATACAAAAAAGGATGACAGTCAATCGACGGTAATTAACACACCATTCCTATACAATGCATGTCTTTGAGTGGAAGGTAGAACAGAGAACGCGAGTCAAGTCGCTTTTAGTTTTGAAAAGTCAGCTCCACAACGGTGTAGCGAAACTTCCAATTAAACTTTCATAATATTGTGCTTATGATTAATGTTCTTTCAGAGATTAATATTCAGAGTTAATATTTAACATTGTTGTGTATAAACTTATTTCACTTTTTGATGTTGGCAAGATGCGTTATCCATTGAGCTGTTTTTATGCTGGCGAGTTTAAAACTGTACGAAAAGCTGTAATGTGGTGAGAAATATTGCGACAATAAACTTGTCATTTCACATCACACAGTTGTTCTCAATGCTAGAATAAACAAAAACAACCCCCACCCCCAATACCTTACTACTTCTTAAGTTCAAATGGTTCAAATGGCTCTGAGCATTATGGGACTTAACATCTGAGGTCATCAGTCCCCTAGAACTTAGAACTTCTTAAACCTAACTAACCTAAGGACATCACACACATCCATGCCCGAGGCAGGATTCCAACCTGCGACCGTAGCGGTCGCGCGGTTCCAGACTGTAGCTGGGACTGCTACGGTCGCAGGTTCGAATCCTGCCTCGGGCATGGATGTGTGTGATGTCCTTAGGTTAGTTAGGTTTAAGTAGTTCTAAGTTCTAGGGGACTGATAACCACAGCAGTTGAGTCCCATAGTGCTCAGAGCCATTTGAACCATTTTTTGAACCAGACTGTAGCGCCTAGAACCGCTCGGCCACTCCGGCCGGCTTCTTAAGTAATAGAACCCAGTATGTTGTCCTCGACGTCGAGTGTTCATCAGAGACAAGGGTATCATCTGAAGCGCCACAGGGAAGTGTGATAGGACCGCTGTTGTTCTCTACAGGGTGTTACAAAAAGGTACGGCCAAACTTTCAGGAAACATTCCTCACACACAAAGAAAGAAAATTGTTATGTGGACATGTGCCCGGAAACGCTTACTTTCCATGTTAGAGCTCATTTTATTACTTCTCTTCAAATCACATTAATCATGGAATGGAAACACACAGCAACAGAACGTACCAGCGTGACTTCAAACTCTTTGTTACAGGAAATGTTCAAAATGTCCTACGTTAGCGAGGATACATGAATCCACCCTCAGTCGCATGGAATCCCTGATGTACTGACGCAGCTCTGGAGAATGGGGTATTGTATCACAGCCGTCCACAATACGAGCACGAAGAATCTCTACATTTGGTACCGGCGTTGCGCAGACAAGAGCTTTCAAATGCCCCCATAAATGAAACTCAAGAGGGTTGAGGTCAGGAGAGCGTGGAGGCCATGGAATTGGTCCGCCTCTACCAATCCATCGATCACCGAATCTGTTGTTGAGAAGCGTACTGATGTGCTTGATGCTAGTACTGTAGAGCAATGAGTCGCATGTCAACACAAGCAGCGAAGTCAACATTACCTTCCTTGAATTGGGCCAACTGGTGGTGAATCGAGGAAGTACAGTACATACTGACGAAACTAAAATGAGCTGTAACATGGAAATTAAGCGTTTCCGGAGACATGTCCACATAACATCTTTTCTTTGTTTGTGTGTGAAGAATGTTTCCTGAAAGTTTGGCCGTACCTTTTTGTAACACCATGTATATACATAAATGATTTGGCTGACAGGGTGGGAAACAATCTGCGGTTGTTTGTTGATGATTTCGAGTTGTACGGTAAGGTTTCGAAGCTGAGTGACTGTAGGAAGATACAAAACGACTGAGACAAAATTCCCAATTGGTGTGATGAATGACAGCTAGCCCTAAACGTGGAAAAATGTAAGTTAATACGGACGAGTTGGAAGATCAAACTTGTAACGTTCGGATACAGTATTACTTTTGTCCTGTTTGACACATTCAAGCCGTTTAAATATTTGGGCATAGCGTTGCAAAGCGATATAAGGTGGAACGGGCATATGAGAACTGTGGGCAGGTAAGGCGAATGGTCGATTTCGGTTCTTTCGGAGAAGTTCAGGAAAGAATGGTTCACCTGTAAAGGAGACCGCATATCGGACGCTGGTACGACATATTCTTGAGTACTGCTCGAGTGTTTGGGATCCGTATGAAGTCGGATGGAAGGAAGACATCGAAGCAATTCAGAGGCGGGCTACTAGATATGTTATTGATAGGTCGTTACGGAAATGTTTCGGGAGCTCAAATGGGAATCCCTGTAGGGAAGGTGACCTTCTTTCCGAGCAATACCATTGAGAGAGTTTGAGGAACCGGCATTTGAAACTGGCTGCCGATGATTCTACTGCCACTAATACACACTGCGCTTAATGACCACTAAGATAGGATACGAGAAATTAGGGCTCATACGGAGACATACAGGCAGCTGTTTTTCCCTCGCTCTATTTGCGAGTGGAAAAGGAAGGGAAATGACAAGTAGTGGTACAGGGTACCCTCCGCCACGCATCGTACGGTGGCTCGCATAGTATCTGTGTAGATGTAGACACTGGACAGCTAACCTACGTGCGCTTTTCAGGGGTGCATTAGCCCATGACTTCGTTTTTAGGGATGACAATGCATAATCGCACCGAACAGTGGCGGTAGAGGAGATCTTGGAAAGAGAGGGTATTCCGCAAATAGGCTAGCCTACCCGTGGCGCGACTTAGATCCCGTAGAGAACGCGTGAAACGATTTGGGGCGACGGATTTCAGCACGTCGATAAGCACCAGTTCCCATCCAGCAGTTTCAACCACGCTGGTGGAGGACTGCAGCTCCTTACGAATCTCGTGGCTACTGTGGGAGCACGTTGCGTAGGACGCATTGTGGTGGTCACACTCCGTATTATGAGAACCACAACCTTCCTTTTGTAGTGTCCAGGGGAGCATCATAAATAGCGGTGACTTTTATGTAATAATTGTCTTTGATTAAAAGTATCATTTCTGTACGTCTCAATGCGCATTTCTTCCGTTACCTTCTGTACTACACTGCTGGAGTTCATTCTATGTATGGCCAAAGTTTAATCGAGCTATGTTTCTCAGCAGCGCCACATCATGCGAAAGTTACTGTCGTTGTTAAGTTTTGCACAACAGTGTAGATGTGAATAAGTAAATTTCACATTTACGAAGCTGTTTTACTCACGGTAAAATCACTACCTGAGACACATCCAGGTGGTCCTGCACCTGTGCCAAAGCTGTCGACGCTGCAGCCTCTCGCCATCCACAGAGAAAAACTATTTTACATTTTTTTCTAAACACATTTTGCAAATATTATAGGTACCTTTAGTAAAAACGAAAACGATGATGAAACGAATCAACTAATTACATCTACGCCTACAACTACATCCATACTCCGCAAGCCACCTGACGGTGTGTGGCGGAGGGTACCTTGAGTACCTCTATCGGTTCTCCCTTCTATTCCAGTCTGGTATTGTTCGTGGAAAGAAAGAGTGTCGGTATGCCTCTGTGTGGGCTCTAATCTCTCTGATTTTATCCTCATGGTCTCTCCGCGAGATATACGTAGGAGAGAGCAATACACTGCAGCAATATACATGCAGTAGGGCTGCATACCCCACCGCTTTTCGCCGTGTAGGAGCATAGGAACATCACGTCCATTTGGACAGGATTGGCAAGTAAGAGTAAAACTAGTATTCATTTCGATTTCATGTGACAACTGCATGACCTAAACGTTTGTTAGCGAAGAAACTTCAGAATTTCGGTGGTTTAGTATGTGTCAGAGGCGAATTCGCGTTAGAGTAACAACAGAATACCTAAAAAATAGGTAATGGCGGCTTTTAGGGGTCTTACGAAATTGTTTGAGCAATCCAACAAGTGACCAGTGGCAGAGCATACCTTTGCTTAAACGACTTTTTGTCTAAGATGAACGGACTATAGCTGTTTATACCATGAACTTTGGACCTTGGTGTTGGTAGGATGTCTTGCGTGCCTCAGTGGTACAGAGAGCAGTACCTTAGGTGCGATCACAACGGAGGGGTATCTGTTGAGAGGCCAGACGAACGTGTGGTTCCTGAAGAGAGGCAGCAGCCTTTTCAGTAGTTGCAGGGGCAGCAGTCTGGATAATTGGCAGATTTGGCCTTACTGTGCTGGTACTGCGAACGGTGGAATGCAGAGGGAACCTACAGCCGTAATTTTTCCCGAGGGCCTGCAGCTCTACCGTATAGTTAAGTGATGATGGCATCTCCTTGTGTAAAATATTTCGGAGGTAAAATATGCGGGCAGGGACTACTCAGGACGGTGTCGACGTCATGAGAAATAAAACTTTCAGTCTACGAGTTGGAGCGTGGAATGTTAGATCTCATAATTGGGCACATAGATTAGAAAATTTAAGGAAGAGAAATAGGTAAGTCGAAACTAGATGTAGTAAGAATTAGTGAATTTCGGTGGCAGGAGGAACATGTCTTTTGGTCCAGTGAACGCAGCATAAAAATATATATAATTGAATATGGGAAGTGCAGGAGTGGATTTAAGAACGGATAAGGAAATAGGAATGCGCGTAAGATACAATGAATAGCACGGTGAACGCTTTATCATAGCGATAGACACTAAGCCCACAGCCAACACAGTAGTGCAAGTTTATATGCCAACTAGTTCCGGAAATGACGCAGAGTTTGAAAAAAATTGTGACGAGATAAAAGAAGTTATTCAGATAGTTAAGAGAGACGAAAATTTAATTTTGATGGGGGACTGGAATTCGATAGTTGGAAAAGGAAGAGAAAGAAAAATAGTAGGTAAATGTGGAATGGGGCAAGCAAATGAAAGAGGAAGCCGCCCGGTAGAATTCTGCAGGGAGCGTAATCTAATCATCGCTAAAACTTGGTTTGAGTATCATGAAAGAAGGTTGTAAACGTGGAAGACAGCTCGAGACTCCGGAAGATTTCAGTTAGATGGTGATTCAGCCGATCCTACCACTGTCAGTTTACGCCACCCGTAATGTTATATCTGGCCTTCAAAAACCGCGTCCGAGGATTTTCATATTTTCTCGCCTGCTACGCGAAAACTTTTAGTTCTACAAAAAAAAAAAAAAAAAAAAAAAAAAACGAACGAGACCTTTTTTGTAGGAAATTTAACGTCGTTAAATTTCATACCGGAATATGTATTCGCTAAAGGACGTAGTTTTCGAGCTATTCAAGAAAAAGTACAAATTTGACCTTCAAACACACACCCACGCCCACACTCAGCCCTCACCAGAGGGGATTTTGTTCGTGGCACTGTACAAAAGCTTGCGATTACACAATGTATTACCGATATTCGATTTTTGGCCCCTACACCACCAGCATAACGGATATTTCCTTAAAATTACTAATATAAATGTGCCCGTGAGGGTAATGAAAGAAAAATATGACCGTTGTAAACGTTACGCTGTCAATTCTATCCAGCCTTACAAGAACAGTAGTTTCGTAGTCAGAAGACCTGAAGAATATGTTGTACGCTTCTTTTAGTTTTCTTTATGTATTTAATACTGGCAAACGGTGGCTTCCCAGTACAAAACTGAAGTACATTAAAATTCCCAGAAAAAGGGCTTATTCGTTTTTTTTTCTCTACGACTAATAGTTTGTGCGTAACGTGCCATAGTATATGAAAATCTCGTGCGTGGTTTTTGAAGGCCAGATGTAACATTGCGTTATGTATAAAAAGATAGTGGTAAGAGGAGATGAATGACCCTACGTAATGGCAAGACAAAGATTTCTGAACCAGATTTTAATTTGTAAGTCGTTTCCAGTGGCTTGTGCACGTTCAGTGTTCCATCTATTGATAACGGGCCTACGACCTGATGCTTCACTTTGACTTACCACATGTTTACAGTCCATGGACGCTGACATTCCACCTGACGAAGGCAACGGGAATTGTCAACAACCGGCCGTGGTGGCCGTGCGGTTCTAGGCGCTGCAGTCCGGAACTGCGGGACTGCTACGGTCGCAGGTTCGAATCCTGTCTCGGGCATGGATGTGTGTGACGTCCTTAGGTTAGTTAGGTTTAAGTAGTTCTAAGTTCTAGGGGACTGATGACCTCAGATGTTAAGTCTCATAGTGCTCAGAGCCAATTGTCAACAGACCAGTAGTGCATGTTTCGGGGGTTTATCTGGTCATGATTGATAAATGTGGCTTCGTCACTATCCTGCCTTAATGCTCATGTACAGGAGCTAACACAGTTCTCATAATCGTTTCCATGCAGTCCTTGATGGAGGGAGGTATAGTCATGGACTCTGCGTCGATGGAAAATGCGTAGCGTGCTTGCCAACTCATGCCACTTCCCCGTGTGATTGTGCGGGAGCTAACGTACGTATCAATAGCGGTAAGATCATTCATTTTCCCCTCTTCTCCCGTCACTTGTTTCCTTCTTTTACGTTGTCTGGGTGTAACACTACCACTTTCACGAAATTCTTTGCAGGGGTTGATAACTATTGCCGAGATGGTTGACGAAAATGTGGATATCTTGCCGCATACACCGTACATAAACGAACAGCATTCTTCCTACAATCTCCCCATACACCATGAGCATGTCTGTTTTTTCTGCTTTGGTAAATCCCACGTCAACTCACAATCTACTGCTTGGATTGTCACACACTAAGTGACTTAACAAGTTGCACTCAAGAAACACACAATGACACTCTAAGCAAACATAGCATCTACTCAGGTTGAATGACGCAAACAAGCGTCGGCGTGGAAACTTTTCAAAATATGGTAGTTCGTAAACGAATCGCACTAGAATCCTGCAACAAACACCTCTAACATTCTAATTTACCCTCCTTTTAGTTTCTTAGTATAGATAGGCATTGTTCCACTTAAAAAGTGTACGTCTACATAAAAGTACGCTTCAGCTATTATTACAATCTGTTTGTTGGCCAGCAGTGGAGCCCTGAATACCAGTCCATTCTTAGACGACCCCACATCAGCAGCATTTTCCATTTCTGCACTACTTCTCGAAATCGTTTATTCCACGCAAACACAAGCACACGTAACATAGTGTGTTCGCCATAGACAGCAAACATTCGTTCATGAATTTCACTTCCTGACATTCCTTCTGTAGTCAAAGACAGCACTACACCTCGTTCATTGTTCCTCTTTCCCGATCTCCATGGTGAATTCGCACGCACGCACGTCTGACTGACTTCACGTCGAGCGCATCTAAGAGATAAATGGCACGGCCATGAACGTTCGCTCTGTGCCTTCCTGTTTTTCAATAGAGGGCACTTCTGTAGACACACCTATCTGCGTTACCAACGCCAGTGTCATACTCTTTATTGAGCCTTTCTCGTTCCCATTTGACTAACCCTCATACCGGGTGTAAATTTTAAGTTCACAAACCAGAATAACTCGAAAAATAAGGTTCACACGAAAAAATGTGTAGAATCCAAAGTTCATTATTTTCGGGGGGGGGGGGGGGGGAGAGAGACCTGCTTGTGCTAAAATTAGCCCGCCACCCCCAGACCCGTGTAGGTGGGGCGGGAGGTAATTTTAAAATTTCAAGTGGGAACACCCCTTTTTTATTGCAGTATCAGATTCTACATAAAAAACTACGTGCATTTTGTCTTAAACATTTGTTTTGATTCTTGGTAGTTGGCGCTGTAGTTCAAGAAAATCCATGTTCTCATTTTTGCGAGGAAACTGGTTACGTGTAAATTTAAAATATACTTATTTACTTAATAAATTTTGATTCTCTAAAACTAAAACTCTCCCTCTCTCCCCATAGGGTGGGATTTGAGAAAGAGTAATTAGAGTTTTACAGATGTTGACCCAAAATTTATCCGAATCTGCGGAAAAAATTAATATTTGGGTCAACATTTGTAAAACTGTAATTCCTCTCTATCAAACCCCATCTTATGGCAAGAGAGGGAGAGTTTTAGTTTTAGCGAATCAAAATTTACGAAGTAAATAAGTATTTTTTATTTATGCGTAACCAATTTTCTACGCAAAAATGAGAACATGGATTTTCTTGAATTACAACGAGACAACTACCAAGAATCAAAACAAATGTTTAAGACAAAATGTACGTAGTTTTTTTTATGTAGAATCTGATTCCGCAATAAAAAATGGGGGTTCCCATTGGAAATTTTAAAATTGCCTCCCGCCCCACCCCCAGGGCCTCGGGTGGCGGGCTAATTTTAGCACCAGCAGGTCCCTCTCGAAAATAATAAACTTTGGATTCTACACATTTTTTCGTGAGAAACTTATTTTTCGAGCTATTCCGGTTTCTCAACTTAAAATTTACACCCCATATTACGACGTTATGCACGTAATACGATGTTGTAGGAATGCCATTGTGGCTGCACAGATTTATGCACATATAAAGACGGCCGCTTTAGCCGGGAGCGTCATTCATAATTAACACACAATGTGTAAGTCACTCACAGGCGACCCGTCACTAGCTAACTCTGTCTGCTGGGGCGGTGGACCTCTGCAGAAGCGATCGGCAGATATCTCTTAGTGGCATGAGGGAACTGTGACGAATGTCGGCCAATCAGATCGCTGACCGTGAACATTTCACTTGGGATGCCTCGTGGAGTTTCAGCGTAAAGGACTCGTCTTCCAGGTAGCGCATCGAGCGGACGTAATTTAAACACGTGTGTCGCGCTTTCGAGATGGGCGCACCCCACCGAAGTCTTTGAGCCCGCTAATGAGATTACATCAAGCGCCGAGCATTCGGGTTGTATAAATGCTGTTGGAATTCACGTGCGCTGTGAAGTTATGTCGAATTGTGTCAATGCATTTAGCAATCTAACTTTGCGTGGACAACGTGTCTTTGTCCTCGCCTTTTATTTCACGAGAATACGTAGTTACCGGCACCCGTTTTCTGGTTAACCATCCGTAAATTCAAGAGACTTCCAGTTTCCCTCACTTGAAAAAAAAAGTTTCATAAGTTTGTGACTTTATTTTGAACATTCTTGTTCTATTATGTTCGGAGACCATTTTAATACGATTTATTCATGAGTAAGCTTGTGATTTCTCAAACATTATAGCGCGTTTCATACAGGGTGCAGAAAAATTGTGTCACGATATTTTAACCCTTGATAGCTGATGCCAGTAGGAACCAAAGTTACTAATGTTATGTAGGTCGACAACGCACCATTTTTAAACTACGGAAACTTGGCGCCACTCACTCCGATTGTGTTAAAGGAATATGAGCAAGGAATAAGAATGTATCACTCGTGATGATGTGTTGTAGTGCTTGCGTACTTTTCCTTGACAGGTATTCATTTGACGTCCGTTAAGTTGTGGTTAGCATTGTTGTAATTATTCTTTAAATGTCTATGTATTTTCAGCTGGCCAGAACAGGTAATTAGGACTGTGGATAGGGCCAAATAGGGTTGGGTTTGTTAACGCCAATAGGCATTGTTCCATTTAAAAAAAGTGTATACTCGCAGAAAAAGCACACTTTGTAAGTATAGTTACAATCTGTTGACCTGCTAACAATATGAAATCAACTCTGCGAAAACCGCATAGCAACAGGAATATCCATTTCCGAAATATATGGTTTGCAACTTTCAGGTGATTCGCCATGCATAAAGCATATCTGGGGGACGCGGGAAACAGCGCAGTTGTAATGCGGAAAAGCAGAAACTTTTTTCACGTCCGAAAAGGCATTATCACTGGATTTCGGGCCACGAGTGAAAGCTTCTTAGGGACGGCTAAGTTTGTAAACTGTGCGCACGCTGCCGTGGTTAAAGTGTGCCGTGCATGGCAAAATGGAGCTGTCCAAAACGTCGCCGAGGAAACTGTGGTGCACCAGAGGATGTAGATGACAGGAGTGAATGTGAACGACGGCTGCAGAGATCTGTACAGCCGAACAAAGGTGCAACTGTTGAGTAATTGACCGCCCAGGTGAACCAAGGGGATACCAACACTGACTCTTCAACGACCGTTCAGTGGATGTTGCTGTGTATGGGCCCCGCGGTAGGCTGACTGTTCTTCTTAGGTGCCGAACGCTGGAATTTGCACGCCAGTACCATACCTGGACGTCCACTGCGTGATGCTCCATCGACGTGAAACGTCTGAAAGCGAAGAACCTGCATAAGTCGTTAGACGGGTGTAGGCCAGAGGAGGGGCCATTGTGGTCCGGGGAATGTTTTAGTAATTTCGTCGTTCTGAAAGGCACAATGAATCAGTACAAGCAAGCATACTTATAGACCTTGTCCACACGTACAGGATGTTTTTTTTTCTTCCTCTGCACGATGGCATCTACTAGCAGGACAATGCACACAGCTCTTAGTGAAAGTACGTGGTTCGAAAAGCAGCAGTTTACCGTACTCCGCGGATTTAAACCCAATGGAGAACCTGTGGGACCACCCGAGACAGGCTGTTCGCGCAGTGGAGCCTCAACCGACAAGCCTAGCCCAGTGAAGCCCACGGCGCTTGAGTTGACGTGGCTTCACATGAATATCATTACCTTCCAGATCCTCACTCACTGTCTTTCTGCACGTGTCGCAGCGGTCTGCCCTACAAAAGGTGGCTATTTAGGCTTCTGGCATGCTTTGGACAGTGCAATAAGCTTCATAAGACGCGCCCCATTCACATACACTACAAACCGTTAACTCGTTACGCTCTGTAGATGAGCAGCACTCGCAGCTATTTTTCTCAAGGGCTTCACAGCACTTCAGGTAAGGCCATGTAAGTGCAGTACTTTGAGACGCACTGTGGTAGAGAGGGCTTCGTCAGAATTTAATCCTTGCAACAGACGAGCTCCAAGTTTTACATGTTGTTGGACAGTGTACGCAACAAATAATGGCCGTGCGGGGTAGCCGACCGGTCTTGGGCGTCATGTCACGGTTCGCGAGGTTCCCCCCCCCCCCTCAGTTCTGTTCTCCTTATCGTAAGTTAGTTTAAGTTAGATTAAGTAGGCTGTAAGCGTAGGGACCGATAACCTCAGAAGCTTGGTCCCATGAGATTTTACCAGAAATTTCCAATTTTCAACAAGTAATAAACACATTTGTGCTGCTCAGATTGAGCCTACAAGACCCAATTTATTACACTTCGATGCTGTATAGTAAAATCAGTGACCTAATACTAACCTCAGCTGTGTTATTTCAGAGTAATTTATCCCTCCCCCCCCCCCCCCCTCTCATCGTTTTCTGGGTTTAGTTTTGCAACAGTTTTTTCATCTCCCAAATTTTATTTCAAGTTATTAAAGCGCCGTTATCTGGGGCACATTTCATGCCGGAAACATGTTCGCAATTGTACAGGAACTCACTGGTTTCAAAAGTTGAGTTTTAAAAGCAGTGGCAGGCCATCAGTATACAGTACACTGATGAGTCGAAACAAGGTACTATCATATGGGTCAGGTGAATCAAGGTTTTTTAAAGAGAGCTACAGCGATGGCTGCAGCGTGGGACTAGCTCTCCTTACGGTGCAGCAGCCATCTCTGCTGGGGTCTAATTAACAGAGAAGAAAAGGGGAGGTACGTCTCTTCAGCGCTGGTAGGCATTCTAGCTAGGAGAAGGTACTTTGATTCAAAATCTGGTACCCTTGGGTTCCAGGGTGAAGATTGTGTAACTGAGATTGACGTTTGTGTAACACCTGCTCTGTTCGCCGCCATCGCCGACCATTATTGTGTAAATGGTGTGAAGCTGCTCACATTCTGACCGAAATCGGTAACCATTGTAAATAAATGTTTTATTGCGATCGAGGCTGTTTTTAATCCATTACCGCCAGACGGGGTGGCCGGGAGTTCTAGGCACTACAGTCTGGAACCGCGCGACCGCCACGGTAGCAGGTTCGAATCCTGCCTCGGGCATGGATGTGTGTGCTGTCCTTAGGTTAGTTAGGTTTAAGTTGTTCTAAGTCTAGGGAACTGATGACCTCAGATGTTAAGTCTCATAGTGCTGAGAGCCATTTGAACCAGTTGTATAGGCTATGATCACTTGCTAGTTACTTCAAAGATTGAAATATAGGCAAGATCGAGGAAACAAACAAACGTAAAGAAAATTCAGAGCTAGAACTTGAAATATAAAGTCCATGTTCTACAGGAAGAAATCATAAGGAACTTATATCAATAAAGACTTATACATAAATTACAAATGGTTGAAGCTAAAGACAATATTGAAGAAGAATGGGAAAGAATAAAATTAGCTATACTGAAAATACCTAAAGGGGTACTAGGGAAAAGTAAAGTATTAATCAGGAAAAGGGGTCTGAAAATAGGGAATACAAAAATAGCTAACAATATTAAAGAAAAACAAAATGCTCATAACGTCTGTTTACAAACACGAACAATGAAGCTTGGGATATATAAAAACAGAAAAGAAATACAGAATGTAATAGAAACATACCATAGTGAATCCTGGGAAAGAATCATAGCTAATGTTAAAGATGACACTCACAGCAGACAGAATACGACGGGCGTTTGAAAAGTCCGTGCAAAGTCCTCAAGATGGAACCACCGGCGCGTATCGAGGTCATGTTTAGTTAGTAGCATCTTTGGAAAGAACGCTCACCAAGTTTCAGCCATATTGGTCTATTTCTTTGTGTTTGTCATTTGTGTGAATCAAGGGAGTCGAGTGATTGTCAAAAAATGGGCGAAAAAAATTTCTTGTGGTGATTAAACATTACTTTATGAAAATCAAAACGCCTCAGGAGACTGAAGAGAATCTTGATAAACATTATGGTGACTCTGCACCTTCGATTCGAACAGTTTATAAGTGGTTTCAAAATTTTTGGAGTGGCCATATGGGCACAAGTGATGCTGAACGTTCTGGATAACCTGTGCAGGTTACGACTCCAGAAATCATTGATAAAATCCATGATATGGTGATGTATGACAGAAGAGTTAAGGTGCCTGAGATTGCTAGTGTTGTGGGCATCTCGAATGAACGAGTACATAATATTTTGCATAAACATTTGGACATGAGAAAACTACCCGCAAGATGGGTTCCGCGATTGCTCACGCTCGTGTGAAGTGTTGCACGGATAGTTTGCAGCTGTTCAGGAAGAATCCGCAGTACTTTAAGCGTTGTTTCGTCACTGTGGATGAGACATGGATACATTACTCTACTCCTGAGCCCAAAGAACATTCTAAACAATGGGTTACCAAGGGAGAATCTGCACCGAAAAAGGCGAAGACCATTCCTTCGGCCAGAAAGGTTATGGGGACTGTCTTTTGGGATTCGCAAGGGATAATCCTCATCGACTATCTGGAAAAGGGTAAAACTATTACAGGTGCATATTATTCATCGTTACTGTACCGTTTGAAAACAGAGCCTCAAGAAAAACCCCGGCAGTTGGACTGCAAAGAAGTCCTTTTCCAGCACGACAATGCACCAGCACACACCTCAGCAGTTGTGGTTCCAAAATTAATGGAAATAGGATTCAAATTTGTTTCACATCCCCCAGATTCTCCAGACTTGGCTCCCTCGGACTACTGTTTGTCCTCAATTTGAAGAAATGGCTGGCGGGGCAAAGATTTTATTAAACGAGGGAGTGATTGCAGCAACTAGCAGCTGTTTTGCAGACTTGGACAATTCCTATTATTCGGAAGGGATCAACAAATTAGAACAGCGTTGGACGAAGTGTATAAGTCTAAAAGGAGACTGTGTCGAAAAATAAAAAAGGTTTACTCCAAGCAGGTAAGTTAGTTTCTATTTTTCCAGGGACTTTTCAAATGCCCCTCATATAGCGTTTAAACTTATGAAGTATGTAAATAAAACAGAGAAAGATACTGCAAATACTAATATAATACCAGTAACAAAAAATCGATGGAAGCATCATCTCAGAAATTTATATTATGATGAAGACAGTGAAGAAAGTTATTCTATAAAACTGACAATAAGTGTGCAGATCAATTAGACATAACAGAATTAAAAACATCCCTAAAGATCACAAAAAATAGAAAAGCTATTTGCCTAGATGGCATTAATGCTGAATTAATCAAATATGAGGAATTGTTTCAGAATTTTGCTTCCTCCATTTTTAAATATGTGTTGGCACAACTGTTCTGTACCTGGAGAATGAAACACGGCTAAAGTTATTTCTGTATTTAAGAAAGGTAATAGGAAAGACTCAGAAAATTGTAGACGAATAATTTTACTAAATGCAAATTTATATGAAAATACTTAATGAAAAATTACAAACGATCGTTGATGCAGTAATCTCACACTCACAGGAACAATCAGGGTTCAGAAAGAGACGTTCGTGTTATGATAACATGTTTACAACAATTGAAAAAATTATTTAAAAACGTGGGGAATTTGGCTTAGAAACGCATTTAGGGTTTATTGATTATGAGAAAGCGTTCGATAAACTGGCCATCGGCCTTGCCGCAGTGGTAACACCGGTTCCCATCAGATCACCGAAATTAAGCGATGTCAGGCTTGGCTGGCACTTGAATGGGTCACCGTCTGCGTCTGCCGAGTCCGTTGCAAAGCGGGTCCACTCAGCCCTTGTGAGGCCAGTTGAGGATATACTTGACTGAGAAGTAGCGGCACCGGTCATGAAACCTGACAACTGCTGGGAGAGCGGTGTGCAGACCACATGTCCGTCCCTATCTCCATCCGGTGACGCCTAAGGGCTGTGGATGACACACCGGCTGGTCGGTACCGTTGTGTCTTCAAGGCCTGTTTGGGATAGTGGTTTTCTTTTCTTTTTGATAAGGTAAAGAGATTCATTTCATGGAAAAAACTGGAAATAAAAGGTTTCCCTATTCACAATATTAATGCCATAAAGAGTGTATGTGCAAATACAAAAATTGTTAGAAGCTCAGGTTCGAAAATGTCTGGTGAAACTGTGGTAAGTCAAAGTATTCGACAATTGATCTATTGACGACGTAGTTATGATGTGAAAAGATGGAATCCAGTAAGGAGTTGAAATAGGACGTAGTATACCATTAAATACTCTCTCTTAGAAGCTGATGATAGATAACCATTCAGGAGACTGAAGATAATTTACAGAGAGAAATACACAGATTGAGCCAAAGCGCGACATTTCATAACCTAACTCTACATGTAAATAAGACAACGATAATGTGGTACTCGTGGTCTAGGGATAGCGTCTTTGATTCATAATCAAAACGTCTTCGGTCCCGGGTTCGATCCCCGCCACTGCCTAAATTTTGATAAATAATCAGCATTGGCGGCCGAAGACTTCCGGCATAAGAAGTCAGCCTCATTCTGCAAACGGCCTTGTAAAAGAGGGCGGAGGAGCGGATAGAGGTTCAGGGCACTCTCTTGTCCTAGGAGTGGGAAATTGCCCCTAAAGGCGGAAGAATCAGCAATGATCAACGACATGAGGATGCAGAAGGCAATGGAAACCACTGCATTAAAGACACGTAACGTGTATCCACAGGACATGTGGCCTGTATTTGAAGAAGTGTCATGATGATCTCTCCATTGGCAAAAGATTCCGGAATAGTGGTGGAGTCTCTCCATTGGCAAAAGATTCCGGAATAGTGGTGGAGGTGGTTAGTGTTTAACGTCCCGTCGACAACGAGGTCATTAGAGACGGAGCGCAAGGTCGGGTTAGGGAAGGATTGGGAAGGAAATCGGCCGTGCCCTTTCAAAGGAACCATCCCGGCATTTGCCTGAAAATGCCGGGAAATCACGGAAAACCTAAATCAGGATGGCTGGAGACGGGATTGAACCGTCGTCCTCCCGAATGAGAGTCCAGTGTGCTAACCACTGCGCGACCTCGCTCGGTTGATTCCGGAATAGTCCCCCAGTCGGATCTCCGGGAGGGGACTGAGAAGGGGGAGGTTACCATCAGAAAAAGATTGAATAATCAACGAAAGGATAACGTTCTACGAGTCGGGGCGTGGAATGTCAGAAGCTTGAACGTGGTAGGGAAACGAGAAAATCTGAAAAGGGAAATGCAAAGGCTCAATCTAGATATAGTAGGAGTCAGTGAAGTGAAGTGGAAGGAAGACAAGGATTTCTGGTCAGATGAGTATCGGGTAATATCAACAGCAGCAGAAAATGGTATAACAGGTGTAGGATTCGTTATGAATAGGAAGGTAGGGCAGAGGGTGTGTTACTGTGAACAGTTCAGTGACCGGGTTGTTCTAATCAGAATCGATAGAAGACCAACACCGACAACGATAGTTCAGGTATAGATGCTGACGTCGCAAGCTGAACATGAACAGATAGAGAAAGTGTATGAGGATATTGAAAGGGTAATGCAGTATGTAAAGGGGGACGAAAATCTAATAGTCATGGGCGACTGGAATGCAGTTGTAGGGGAAGGAGTAGAAGAAAAGGTTACAGGAGAATATGGGCTTGGGACAAGGAATGAAAGAGGAGAAAGACTAATTGAGTTCTGTAACAAGTTTCAGCTAGTAATAGCGAATACCCTGTTCAAGAATCCCAAGAGGAGGAGGTATACTTGGAAAAGGCCGGGGGATACGGGAAGATTTCAATTAGATTACATTATGGTCAGACAGAGATTCCGAAATCAGATACTGGATTGTAAGGCGTACCCAGGAGCAGATATAGACTCAGATCAAAATTTAGTAGTGATGAAGAGTAGGCTGAAGTTCAAGACATTAGTCAGGAAGAATCAATACGCAAAGAAGTGGGATACGGAAGTACTAAGGAATGACGAGATACGTTTGAAGTTCTCTAACGCTATAGATACAGCAATAAGGAATAGCGCAGTAGGCAGTACAGTTGAAGAGGAATGGACGTCTCTAAAAAGGGCCATCACAGAATTTGGGAAGGAAAACATAGGTACAAAGAAGGTAGCTGCGAAGAAACCATGGGTAACAGAAGAAATATTTCAGTTGATTGATGAAAGGAGGAAGTACAAACATGTTCCAGGAAAATCAGGAATACAGAAATACAAGTAGCTGAGGAATGAAATAAATAGGAAGTGCAGGGAAGCTAAGACGAAATGGCCGCAGGAAAAATGTGAAGACATCGAAAAAGATACGATTGTCGGAAGGACAGACTCAGCATACAGGAAAGTCAAAACAACCTTTGGTGACATTAAAAGCAACGGTGGTAACATTAAGAGTGCAACGGGAATTCCACTGCTAAATGCAGAGGAGAGAGCAGATAAGTGGAAAGAATACATTGTAAGCCTCTATGAGGGGGAAGATTTGTCTCATGTGATAGAAGAAACAGGAGTCGATTTAGAAGAGATAGGGGATCCAGTACTAGAATCGGAATTTAAAAGAGCTTTGGAGGACTTACGGTCAAATAAGGCAGAAGGGATAGATAACATTCCATTAGAATTTCTAAAATCATTGGGGGAAGTGGCAACAAAACGACTATTCACGTTGGTGTGTAGAATATATGAGTCTGGCGACATACCATCTGACTTTCGGAAAAGCATCATCCACACAATTCCGAAGACGGCAAGAGCTGACAAGTGCGAGAATTATCGCACAATCAGCTTAACAGCTCATGCATCGAAGCTGCTTACAAGAATAATATACAGAAGAATGGAAAAGAAAATTGACAATGCGCTAGGTGACGATCAGTTTGTCTTTAGGAAAAGTAAAGGGACGAGAGAGGCAATTCTGACGTTGCGGCTAATAATGGAAGCAAGGCTAAAGAAAAATCAAGACACTTTCATAGGATTTGTCGACCTGGAAAAAGCGTTCGACAATATAAAATGGTGCAAGCTGTTCGAGATTCTGAAAAAGTAGGGGTAAGCTATAGGGAGAGACGGGTCATATACAATATGTACAACAACCAAGAGGGAATAATAAGAGTGGACGATCAAGAACGAAGTGCTCGTATTAAGAAGGGTGTAAGACAAGGCTGTAGCCTTTCGCCCCTACTCTTCAAATTGTACATCGAGGAAGCAATGATGGAAATAAAAGAAAGGTTCAGGAGTGGAATTAAAATACAAGGTGAAAGGATATCAATGAGACGATTCGCTGATGACATTGCTATCCTGAGTGAAAGTGAAGAAGAATTAAATGATCTGCTGAACGGAATGAACAGTCTAATGAGTACACAGTATGGTTGGAGAGTAAATCGGAGAAAGACGAAGGTAATGAGAAGTAGTAGAAATGAGAACAGCGAGAAACTTAACATCAGGATTGATGGTCACGAAGTCAATGAAGTTAAGGAATTCTGCTACCTAGGCAGTACAATAACCAATGACGGACGGAGCAAGGAGGACATCAAAAGCAGACTCGCTATGGCAAAAAAGGCATTTCTGGCCAAGAGAAGTCTACTAATATCAAATACCGGCCTTAATTTGAGGAAGAAATTTCTGAGGATGTACGTCTGGAGTACAGCATTGTATGGTAGTGAAACATGGACTGTGGGAAAACCGGAACAGAAGAGAATCGAAGCATTTGAGATGTGGTGCTATAGACGAATGTTGAAAATTAGGTGGACTGATAAGGTAAGGAATGAGGAGGTTCTACGCAGAATCGGAGAGGAAAGGAATATGTGGAAAACACTGATAAGGAGAAGGGACAGGATGATAGGACATCTGCTAAGACATGAGGGAATGACTTCCATGGTACTAGAGGGAGCTGTAGAGGGCAAAAACTGTAGAGGAAGACAGAGATTGGAATACGTCAAGCAAATAATTGAGGACGTAAGTTGCAAGTGCTACTCTGAGATGAAGAGGTTAGCACAGGAAAGGAATTCGAGGAATTCGTGGCGGGCCGCATCAAACCAGTCAGTAGACTGATGACAAAAAAAAAAAAAAAAAAAAGTTCAGATGCCTCTAAGCACTATGGGACTTAACATCTGAGGTCATCAGTCCCCTACAACTTAGAACTACTCCAACCTAACAAACCTAAGGACAGCACACACATCCATGGCCGAGGCAGGATTCGAACCTGCGGGCGTAACAGCAGCGTGGTTCCGGACTGAAGCGACTAGAATAGAACCACTCGGCCACAACGGCCGTCCAGATAATGTCTTTCAAAGGGAAGAATCCAGTCAGATCGAAAATAATAACAAATGAAAAAAATTTAGAATAAGTATCCCACTTCAATTTTTTTAGGATGCGATATTAGTTTTAACAATGACAATGACATTGAGAAGAAGGTTAATAAGTATCAAGCTATCTGCGAAACAACTGGAAGAAATCTGGGAAGAAAATCAAGATACCAAACACAAATGAATTGCTATAAAATTAAAATTTATAGAAATACTCTTGTATGTGGTTCAAAATCATGGACAGTAACAAGAAAGGAAAAAATCACGTAGGTAGGCAGTAGAGATGAGGGTCAGGAGATACACAAGAGGCTGTACTAAAATGTGTAAAATAAGGAATGAAAAAATAAGATCAGGTTTTGAAACCTGTCCAGTTAATGACAAGATAGCAGAGAATAGAATGAAGTGGAGGAATTATGTTGATAGAAGAACAGAAAACAACTGCCAAAAAAAAAAAACCTTTTATCAGCTGACTGTAAAGAAAGAACTGTGTAGACCTTGTAAGAGATGGGGAGATGGATGGTAAGGACCCCAACAGATGACAACGAAACCTACTCTTTGGTAGGAGATGACGATGATGATGATGATGATGATGATGATGATGATGATGATGATGATGATAAGTCGAATCATTATGACCACTGCCCACCGATCGATTCAAAGCCGCGTTGGTGTCGCGGTCGCGATGACATCGAAAAGTTCGATGAGCTATCGCGTAATAGGCGAGATAGTGCCACAGACATGATACGTGAATTGGAGTGGCAATCATTAAAACAAAGGCGTTTTTCGTTGCGACGGGATCATCTTACGAAATTTCAATCATCAGTTTTCTCCTCCGATTACGAAAACGTTCTGTTGGCACCCACCTACATAGGGAGAAATGTTCATCACGATAAAATAAGAGAAATCAGGGCTCGCACAGAAAAATTAAAGTGCTTGTTTTTTCTGGGCGCCGTTCGAGAGTGGAACGGTAGAGAGACAGCTTGAATGTGGTTCATTGAATCCTCTGCCAGGCACTTTACTGTGAACAGCAGAGTAATTACGTAGACGTAGATGTAGACGCTGCACCGGCCGGGGTGGCCGAGCCGTTCTAGGCGCTACAGTTTGCAACCGCGCGACCGCTACGGTCGCAGGTTCGAATCCTGCCTCGGGCATGGATGTGTGTGATGTCCTTAGGTTAGTTAGGTTTAAGTAGTTCTAAGTTCTAGGAGACTGATGACGTCAGAAGTTAAGTCCCATAGTGCCAGAACCATTTGAACCATTTTTTTGTAGACGCGGCGCGGTGAGGAACGCATATAAGCAGAATAGACAGGAAACGGGAATCATTGTTGCGACGAAATGGGACAAAAGTGGGGGCGTCAACTGACATAAGTGATTTGACAAAGGGCTCAGTCTCACATCCCGTGGCATGTGAATGAACGTCTTGGAAACGACGAAACTGGTCGGGTGTTAGCGTGCTGCTGTCGTGAGTGGAAGTGACTCAAAGACAGTGAAATTACTAGTGGGCGACCAAGTGTTGAACGTCCATGTCTAACCACAGAGGTCTGTGACTTGTCCCTTCGGCGCAGCAGTGTAGACGGCGACGTGTGGCATATGTGGCGACACAGTACAGTGCTGGTGAAGGCAGAAATGTTTCGGGCACAGTGTTCAGCACACTCTATTGAACAATGTGCTTCGCAGCAGACGACCCCTACGTTATATCATATCGATCCAATGACAACGTAAGTCTCGATTGCAGTGGACACTAGATCGTCGAGACTGGACCGTCGAGAAATCGAAACCTGTCGTATGGCCGGAAGGAGATCCAGGTATATAGCTGCTCGAAACGTGCACTGCGCCACAGACACAGGCCGACGAAGCAGTATTTTTCTTGGAGGAAATACATCAAGTTTTCCAAGGGGCCTGTGATAGTAATTCAGGGCACCATGACTGCTGTGGAATGCGAGAACATTATTGTAGACTATCTTTATCCCTTCATGCTTGACGTCTTCTCCGATATCATTAGCACTTTCCAGCAGGATAACTATCTGTGCCACAAGGCGAGAATGGTGGTGTAATGGTTTGAGGATCATCATGGTGAACGCACATTCATGACTTGGCGTCCGCAGCTCGTGGTCGTGCGGTAGCGTTCTCGCTTCCCGGGCCCGGGTTCCCGGGTTCGATTCCCGGCGGGGTTAGGGATTTTCTCTGCCTCGTGATGACTGGGTGTTCTGTGCTGTCCTTAGGTTAGTTAGGTTTAAGTAGTTCTAGGGGACTGATGACCATAGATGTTAAGTCCCATAGTGCTCAGAGCCATTTTCATGACTTGGCCACGTAATTGGCCTGGTCTGAACCCGATGGAACGCATCTGCGACGCTATCGGACACCATTTCCGCGCCCACATACCACCGGCACGTAATTTAATACGTTTTGTACTCACTGTAGTGATCCACTCAGTCCAATTACCAGCAACCAAAAACCTCCATCCTGCAACTCTCATGATACGCAACTGAGGCCGCGAAATCCGTTATCCAAGCAGCAACACGTGGAGGTGGCGCCTCGTGGAGATCTTTTGCTCTGCTTGTTTATGTAAAGGGCAGCTGCATTGCTCTTATTAAACTACTGTTCATGAAACGGCATACAGAAAATTGTAAAAGAAAAAAATTATGTAAGAATAAGAATAAAAAGAGGATAGAGTGAGTGGCAGATACCTACATCTACATCTACATCTACATGGATACTCTGAAAATCACATTAAAGTGCCTGGAAGAGGTTTCATCGAACCACCTTTGCAATTCTCTGCTATTCCAATCTCGTATATCACGCGGAAAGAAGAACACCTATATCTTTCCGTACGACCTCTGCTTTCCCTTATTTTATCGTGGTGATCGTTCCTCCCTATGTAGGTCGGTGCCAACAAAATGTTTTCGCATTCGGAGGAGAAAGTTGGTGATTGGAATTTCGTGAGAAGATTCCGTCGCAACGAAAAATGCCTTCCTTTTAATGATTTCCAGCCCCAATCCTGTATCATTTCTGTGACACTCTCTCCCATATTTCGCGATAATACAAAACGCGCTGCCTTTCTTTGAACTTTTTCGATGTACTCCGTCAGTCCTACCTGGTAAGCATCCCACACCGCGCAGCAGTATTCTAAAAGAGGACGGACAAGCGAAGTGTAGGCAGTCTCCTCAGTCGGTCTGTTACATTTTCTAAGTCTCCTGCCAATAACGCAGCCTTTGCTTAGCCTTCCTCACAACATTTTCTGCGTGTTCCTTGCAATTTAAGTTGTTCGCAATTGTAATACCTAGGTATTTAGTTGAATTGGCGGTTTTTAGATTAGATTGATTTATCGTGTAACCGAAGTTTGACTAATTCCTTTTAGCACTCATGTGAATGTCTTCACACTTTTCGTTATTTAGGGTCAACTGCCACTTTTCGCACCATTCAGATATCTTTTCTAAATCTTTTACAGTTTGTTTTGATCTTCTGATGACTTTATTAGTCGATAAACGACAGCGTCATCTGCAAACAACCGAAGACGGCTGCTCAGATTGTCTCCCAAATCGTTTATATAGATAAGGAACAGCAAATGGCCTATCACACTACCTTGAGGAACGCCAGAAATCAATTTTGTCTTACTCGATGACTTTCCGTCAATTACTACGAACTGTGACCTCTCTGACAGGAAATCACAAATCCAGTCTCGTAACTGAGACGATATTCCATAAGCAAGCAATTTCACTACGAGCCGCTTGTGTGGTACCGTACCAAAAGCCTTCCGGAAATCCAGAAATACGGAATTGATCTGAAATCCCTTGTCAATAGCACTCAACACTTCATGTGAATAAAGATGTAGTTGTGTTTCATAGGAACGATGTTTTCTAAACCGATGTTGACTGTGTGTCAATAGACCGTTTTCTTCGAGGTAATTCATAATGTTCGAAAACAATATATGTTCCAAAATCCTGCTGCACATCGACCGACGTTAACGATATTGGCCTGTAATTTCGTGGACAACTCCTACTACCTTCCTTGAATATTGGTGTGACCAATGCGACTTGCCAGTCTTTGGGTACGGATCTTTAGTCGAGCGAACGGTTGTAATATGATTGTTAGGTATGGAGCTAATGCATCAGCACACTCCGAAAGGAACCTAATTGGTATACAGTCTGGACCAGAAGACTTGCTTTTACTAAGTGATTTAAGTTCCTTCACTACTCCGAGGATATTTACTTCTACGTTACCCATGTTGGCAGCTGTTCTCGATTCGAATTCTGGAATATTTACTTCGTCTTCTTTTCGGAAAGCTGTGTTTAGTAACTCTACTTTGGCAGCGCTGTCTTCGACAATATATACATTGCTATGGCGCAGAGAAGGCATTGATTGTTTGTTGCCGCTAACATACTTCACATACGATCAGAATCTCTTTGGATTTTCTGCCATGTTTCGAGACAGAGTTTCGTTGTGGAAACTGTTATAAGCATCTCGCATTGAACTCCGCGCTAAATTTCGAGCTTCTGTAAAAGATCGCCAATCTTGGGGATTTTGCGTCTGTTTAAATTTGGCAGGTTGTTTCGTTGTTTCTGCAACAGTGTTCTAACCCGTTTTTGTACCAAGGATGATCAGCTCCGTCGTTTGTTAATTTATTTGGTATAAATCTCTCAGTTGCTGCCGATACTATTTCTTTGAATTTAAGCGACATCTGGTCTACACATATACTATTAATTTCACCTTCGCTGTCCGGGGAAGAGGTCTCGGAATATGTTCATGAGCCCTTCATTCCCGTGCAGCGCCTCCCAGGGGTTACTTACTAAGGTGCATTAATATGCTAGTCTACTTAATTCTCTGTCTGTGCTTTACAGGTTTACCGTAGCGACTGTTAGAACAACCGGCCACACTAGGTTATACTCGTACACTGTCCAGTCGTATTAACACCAGTCAAAAGCCTGAGTAAACGCCTTTTCCAGCCTGGACCGCTGCGAGAAGTGCAGGAAGCTAGCCAATGACGTTCTCGAAGCTACTGGCATTGATGTGGAGCCGTGTAGATTCCAGTGCCGTGGTCAGGTGCGTTAAGTTCGTCGGTTGAGGATTAAAGGCGCGAACAGACCTATTGAGATTATCTGACACATATCGATTGGGTTGAAATCCGGGGAGTTTGCCCAGGGAGTATGATAAACTCATGCTGGTGCTCTTTGAAACATGCACGTGCACTACGAGCTGACACGTTGCATTGTCCTGCTAATAGGTGACCATCTTGCCAAGAAAAAAAAACCTTCATGTAGGGGTGAATATGGTCCCCAGGGATGAATAAACACTCGTATTGATGCACTGTGCCTTCCTGAATGACTACATTGCAACACAGGGAACGTTTTCTGGTCTGGACCCTTCCGGCGATTGTTGCAGCGTGTGTGCCTGCTGACGGACGTCTGTGCGATAGAGCAGAAACCATGACTCATCTGAAAAGATCTCATCTGTCGCCACTCAGCGGAAGGCCATTTGTGGTACTGGCGTGCACACTCCAACCTTCGTCGCCGATGAACAGCAGCCAGCATGGACCACGCACCTGCTGCTGAGGCCCACATGCAGCAATGTTCCCTGAACGGTCGTTGAGCAGACGCTGTTGGCAGCCCGCTGGTTCATCTGGGTGGTCGGTTTCGTCAACAGTCCATACCTGTTGTTCACCCCTGCCATCTTTGGCCTGCAGTGCACCACAGTTGCCTCAGCGCTGGCTTTGTATAGCGCCATTTTGCCATACATCGATATACTTTAGCTACAGCGATACGCGAACAGTTTATAAAGTCGTTTCAGAAATGCTTCCACCCTTGGCCCGAAAGCCTTTCATCTTGCTATTTTGCACGACGGATGAATCGCTCCGTTTCCGCATTACGAAAATGCCTGTACCAGAATGAGAATTTCACTCTGCATCGCAGTGTGCACTGAAACTTCCTGGTAGATTAAAACTGTGTGCCGGACCGAGACTCGAGCTCGGGACCTTTGCCTTTCGCGGGCAAGTGCTCTACCATCTGAGCTACCCAAGCATGACTCAATGCCCGTCCTCACAGCTTCAATTCTGCCAGTACCTCGTCTCCTACCTTCCAAGCTTCACAGAAGCTCTCCTGCGAACCTTGCAGAACTAGCACTCCTGGAAGAAAGAATATTGCGGAGACATGGCTTAGCCACAGCCTGGAGAACGTTTCCAGAATGAGATTCTCACTCTGCAGCCGAGTGTGCGCTGATATGAAACTTCCTGGCAAATTAAAACTGTGTGCCGGACCTCTCAGAATTGAAGCTGTGAGGACAGGTCGTGTGTCATGCTTGGATAGCTCAGATAGTAGAGCACTTGCCCGCGAAAGGCGAAGGTCCCGAGTTCGAGCCTCGGTCCGGCACACAGTTTCAATCTGCCAGGAAGTTTCAACGACCGCGTTGTTTTCGTCGTCCCCCGACGCGATTTATACACGCTGCATTGCTAGTGCTGCCACATGCCTTCTGTGAGTGGTTATTGCACGTTGACATCGATCATGGGCGGTAGTCACATTAATGTGGCTGGATCCTGTTCATTCTACATGATGTTTGTTACTGTTCATATATTTTGTGTTTGCTATGCGCTCTGCGTTTCCGTTTGTTTTGTGGTGTGGGTACTCTTATTCTAACTTATGATATGTGCTGAAAATATCTATGTCGTTATAGTAACAGGTTTAACTGGTAACCATAACACAACACCATCAAGTTCCGTTCCTTTAGAAATGTAGGTGCAACCAACGACTGCGGTATGACTTTCAAATGATAGATCACAGCAATGAGTCGTCCTTTTCCTTCAGGTTTTATTAGAAAAAAAATCTAGATTTCGGCTTATGTCTAGTAATTATCAATGCACTATTCCATGGTATCAATGCATGTCCGCTGTTGTTCGGCCTTCTGTCACCGTTCAAGAGACTTGAACGAACAGTGACAGAAGCCCAAAAAGCAGGGGACTGTATAACACTCCACTCTGCTGTTACTACTGCACCATAACCTCAATGCTAGAAACAGGTTGTGACATAAAACTATTTTGTAAAAGCAATTATGGTACAAAGCAGCATAGCAGTGTTACCCTCTGGGAGGAATTTTGTTAAGTTGACCGTGTTGTACCTAACGGTGGTGGCTTATCGGAAGTGAAAGTCAGAATTACGTAAATATAAGAAAAGTAACAAACAAAATTTTGTTTATCTGCACTGTTTAACTGATAATGAAAAACGGTCGCCAGCCTAACTAGGCAAAAGAATGATTAACATTCTCGTTGAAGAAAATAGTTATTAGTAATTTTAACGGATAAACACAACCTATACTTGGCCATACGCAAGTGCAATGAACTCTGACACACTCATAAGTTTACGGTAAGATTGAAACTAACAGTTGGAACAGCACAAACTATTTGCAAAATTATAACAGCTACCGAAACACACTATTACTTTCAGGGCTTACACAAAGTGAGTGGTCCTTATACTGTTAATATGCACACAAGAGAGACAAAAACTTAGTAATCATGAACATATAATTTCCTTCTATGCAATTTTCCACTTTTACTACCATGAGACATAAAATTAACATTTATGTAAAATACTAACTCACTTTCTGCGATTTACAACAGGCAGTAATGTGATCATTTACTAAGCAAAACTTTATAAGCCTCAGTCTTAAGAACTTTTAATCTGAAGTTGGCAACAACACATTAATAGGCATTTGTACTAAGAAAATTATTTTCAGCAAGCATCATTAACTCTAACTCACTCTCTTGCCACATTAACTTTAACTTTCACTTTACTATGTTCAAGAGGCATTAATTAGAAAACTGGGTTTTAATGTACTTTCAGTAAGGCCACTCGGTAATCACTTTAATTCAAACGGAGAGGAACCTGAGAGGTGTTATGATGAGGAGAAAAGTCAAGGTAGGTACACAAATTCAGATATAAATTACCTTATATTTCAGCACATTAGCACATCCATCAAGCTGATCCTTCACTGTACATCATTATAGTATTGCGTTACAGTGATTGCGCAATGTGGTGGCAACTGCATGTTGGTAGATGGAATTACAGACAGAATTGCTGGACTCTGTCATTTCTTGGTGCCGATGATGAATACCAAATTCCAGAATAGTTCCAGCTATTTATCCATCCATCCGAGGCCTTGGAAAGTAGCAGGAAAAGCCTCTCTCGGAACCTGCACCATATGCATCTTTTACATGGCAGTGCACTGACTCGTAGCTTGTTTCCAACTGGTGGCTCGTCCCCGACTGACTCTTGTTCCACCTTTTCTACCTAGGCCAACCACAATTTGCGCGCGCTACATAGTTCCGTTCCCGAGGCGAACCACTACACCTCTTATACACAGAATACTAAGAGCCCTAAGTGAGGATCAGCAGTTTACATAACAGTAAACAATCATTTTAAACAAAACAGGACATTTGCACATATAGATATTTCTACCAAAAATTATTCACACAAAATTGCAATTATATACAGTAAGTTTTGTTCCCTCCAAATGGGACAAAGCACTTAAACGAGAGATATGCTACACAGCATACAATCAAATCATGACATCAAAGTTTGTATAAAGAAAGGAGTATACAATTTTATGTTATCGATTCAAACAAACACATTTACAAAAGCTCAATGATGTAACATTAAATGAAACAAAGACAAAATAGATCAGTAGAGAATTAGAGCCATGGTGTTACAACTGCTGCACTAGAACATGCATTGACACCATGAAATAGTGCAGTGATAATGGTTAGGCTCTAGGCGAAATCTATATTTGCCTAATAAAACCTGAAAGAAAAGGACGACTGGTTGTTGTGCTCTATCATTTGAAAGATAACACAACACATTTGTCTCTGGTTTGATTTGTGTTATATGTTCCTGTGTTTGGGTGGCTATAATATGTTCTTTTTCATGTATTATGTGCTTTTTGTCGGTTTTGGAAGAGTCCGTTGCACTGGAGTCCTCATCGGAACAAACCCTGTCATTAGTTTGTCTGTGGTCCGCAGTTAGTGGTCGCGTCCTCGCATCCCGATCACGGAGTCCCGGGTTCGATTCCCGGCGGGGTCAAGGATTTTCACTTGCCTCGAGATGACTGGGTGTTGTCCTCATCATTTCATCATCATTCACGAATATGGCGAGTTTGGACTGAGCAAAGGTTGGGAATTTGTACGGGCGCTGATAATCACGCAATTGAGCGCCCCACAAACCATCATGATATTTGTCTGTGTGGTTTGTTAGTTCATTTTGTTTCCCCATTTGAGTGACTCTCTGAGTGTGTGCTGAAGTGTTACCGGTGTCATTCCTGTAATGTGTCGCCGCGTGTGTGAGTACCGTTCACAGCATACCACAATGTGTTCCAGGGGAGCCGTATTCACCGGATTGGTGGTTGTCGTCTGCAGAAAGTGAGTAGAGCTGTAGGTGGTCTGGGTCTGGGTTCAGTCATAGAATGAACCATGTCACTGCTAGGAGTGGCATGATTCGTCCGTTACCGTTCCCTGATGTTCGGAAAAAAGGTGTAAACATTCGAGTTGCGTGGCCTTTGCACATATACCTGGCGGCACTTGTTTCCGGAAACCCACGAAGGACCTGTCGATTGTAGGTCACATAGAATCACTACCGAATTGCTATTGAGCTGACGGCCGTAATTTTGTGGCTCATCAGCGTAACTACGAAAGCAGCAATACGGTCGCGGAATCCGACGCCAGACACATGACAGTGCAACCGCCGGCGGAGGATCGTCCCTAGAACAACACGCCGTGGCGAGTACACTGAGAAATTAGCACGTGCTCTGCAGGCCCGCGGGAACGGAATTCTGGATTCCAGGGCTCGGGCGGTTGTTTTTTAATTGCGCGCTTTATTTGGGCGCGGCGGCAGCTGGCGGCCGTATACACCAGCGGGCGGCCAATTTTCCCGGCTGTGCGCGCCTCATGCGTAATGCACGCGCGGCCATTCTGCGCCACGCCGCTGCGGTCGCCCCCGGGGGGCGGCTTGGAGGCGGCGCTGGGGGCGGAGTGGGCGGCAGTGCCGGCGCAACACATCTGGCTCTCGAGCAATTACATCGCCGGCGGTCGCTACACCGAATCCCAATGTCCTAGGCGAGGAGCTGCGCCGGCTCACGGAGAATGCTATTGCACCCCTTTGTATCTACACGGTACATGGCACCTTAAAAAATTACGGGAACTTTTTAAAGCTATTTATTCGTCTACTTCAGTGTTATCGGCTTCGAAATAGTCCGCAATATGTAGCTGACATTTTTATTACAATGCTCCATCAAGACTGCAGTTTTAATTTCATCAATAACACTGCATCGTTATCGCGACTTTCTCCAGCAATGTTTTCTTCAAATACGTTGCATTTAGTCGAATACACACCAGTAAACCCCCAAACGAAAATTCAAGATAAGTTCTTTGCTATCGTGTCCGACGACTAATGGGAACACCATTAAAAGATCTGTCTCTCTAAGTTGATAGTGAACCAATCGAACAGTGAAGTTGTGAATTTCAAAGTTAACGACAGTATCAGTTGACGCTTCGTTTACCAATCTAAATTAAGTTGTCTTACCTGGAAAGCAAATTTGCAACTTCTTTTCATTAAGCGAAAGTTAAATTTTAAAGAGTACTTTAATTTGTCTTGTGTTTCGTCTAACAGAAAAAGAAGGTTATGTTTCGGAATTTGTATGCTGAATTGAAACAGTAATCGTCAGGACTTTTTCAAAAGATGAAGAATTTGACAGAAATAAAGAAACCACATGGCACTGTTCTCAACCCAGGAGATTTTGCTAGAACTAAAGAATACGGAAAAAGTAAATAGCCATTTAGATTGTACGCCTTTAAAAGTCTTTATGTAGAAGGCAAAGCGCATTTTCGTGTTTCCTTGAAAAAATCATGGCCGATTAAGCACGTTTACTTTAGTAGATGAGGAGTCTTTGTTTAGTCACGGATATGTTTTTCGAAAGCTGCCAGTAACTTCTGGGGTAACAACAACTTGTAGATTCAAAGAGATAATCAGTTTTGAAGACGATATCGACAAAGCAGATTGTGACCTGAGTGTTAGATTAAGAAAACTTTTGGGTTCAGGAGCCCAATGATTAGGTCTATTCGATCTTTAAACTCTTGTATTAGGAAAAAAAAGAACAAGTTCATCACTTTAATTTTACAACGACTTAATTAGAGATAAAACACTGTTTACTTCGGAAACCGAATTAAAAAAATCAGAGTTCATGGAATATCCTTAGTCTTGTACTCAATAAAACTTGTGTTGAACTAGATAAACTTTGTTTCTTATTCTCCTAGAACCAAAACAGATTTTGACGTGCCCCTGTTCATCCAAAGACCCAATAAATACAAACAATTACAAGGTTATCACTGCCGTTTGCATTCATCCCTCTCTGCGGGATGACTAGAAATGGCAATTTTTTCTTTCAGTTTTGAACGTGGCTGACGTAAATAAATTTTCGGTACATGAAGCTTACAGCCAACAGGTTACATAAGTGTAATGTAAAAAGCTTTGCCAGGTTTCGATACTACTAAGGAAGTCACGTAACAAGACGTTAAAACTGTAAATACGCAAATGAGCTAAGGATCTGAAATCAAACAGCAGAAAACATGAAATAAAACCCTGTCTTCTCTTTTTTACAAGCTGAAGCTGTTGTAACAGTTTTTACTATTCCCATAGAGGAATTTATTTCTTATTTTCTGCTATTTGACTTGAGTTCCTTAGCTCATCATGTATATTTACAATTTTAATGTCATGTAATTTATGTCTTTCTGAAGAGGATCCCCTTAGTGGTATGGAAAACTAGTTAACGTTTTTACATTAAACTTATGCAACCGGTTGACTGTAAACCTTATGTATTGAAGTTTTTCTCTTTGTTTCCTTATAAAATCAGTAAGTTCAAAGTTAGGCTCTGCTTCAGGGTAGTCCACACTGTAACCACGTGATCTGGACCCAGTATCACAATTGGATAACACAGACCGTGGGAAGCAGCTTGCCGGTCATCAATGAAGTGCAGTGGTTCTCTCCCGTTACGCCAACTGCCTGCCGCCAGCAGGATAGCGTAGGGTGTGTGAGCTGTGTCACGGTACACATACCCACAGTTAGTCAAGACTAGCCAGATCTGGAGTCACCGCTGACAGAGGCAGTTGTGTCACGAGCCATCGCCGGGCCGACGCTGCGCTCTATCAGCACTGTGGGCCGACAACACACAGGGGGCCCCTGGATAGTTCAGGCTCTCTACCGCTTCCTATACTCAACCAGGGCGGAGAGTCGTAATTAAGCAACTCAGAATTTAAGGCTGTTTGATTGGCGCCGTACGGCATACTCCTGCACCTCAACTCGTCACCAGTTTTTGCAGACGTAGCGGCAGCACAACGTCTGACCAATTCAGATACTGTTGCTTGATCTCCGTTCTGGAGCTAACTGCTGCAGTTTGTGCGTGGTGGTGAGTTTGATGCAGAATTGATCTTTCTTCAGACGAAGCACAGCAGTATTTACTGGGTACTAGAACTCGCAGACAGACGATAGTGCTCTGGAAAACCTCATCAGTTACTTCAACAACCTCTTCATCGCGTGAAAACAGGTTTGTGGTCTGCAGTCAGCGTGGATTTTGGTGACAGCTACCCAGGATCTGGCAGTAGTAGCTCGCGGGTAGTGACTGAGAATGCTGAGGCAGTGGAATGCTGTGGACGGCTGCTGTGGACGTGATGTCCACTAAACAGCAAGACTTTGCACCTCTGGTAAAGTACGAGGGCAGTTCAATAAGTAATGCAACACATTTTTTTTCTGAAACAGGGGTTGTTTTATTCAGCATTGAAATACACCAGGTTATTCCCCAATCTTTTAGCTAGACAACACTATTTTTCAACGTAATCTCCATTCAATGCTACGGCCTTACGCCACCTTGAAATGAAGGCCTGTATGCCTGCACGGTACCATTCCACTGGTCGATGTCGGAGCCAACGTCGTACTGCATCAATAACTTCTTCATCATCCGCGTAGTGCCTCCCACGGATTGCGTCCTTCATTGGGCCAAACATATGGAAATCTGACGGTGCGAGATCGGGGCTGTAGGGTGCATGAGGAAGAACAGTCCACTGAAGTTTTGTGAGCTCCTCTCGGGTGCGAAGACTTGTGTGAGGTCTTGCGTTGTCATGAAGAAGGAGAAGTTCGTTCAGATTTTTGTGCCTACGAACACGCTGAAGTCGTTTCTTCAATTTCTGAAGAGTAGCACAATACACTTCAGAGTTGGTCGTTTGACCATGGGGAAGGACATCGAACAGAATAACCCCTTCAGCGTCCCAGAAGACTGTAACCATGACTTTACCGGCTGAGGGTATGGCTTTAAACTTTTTCTTGGTAGGGGAGTGGGTGTGGCGCCACTCCATTGATTGCCGTTTTGTTTCAGGTTCGAAGTGATGAACCCATGTTTCATCGCCTGTAACAATCTTTGACAAGAAATTGTCACCCTCAGCCACATGACGAGCAAGCAATTCCGCACAGATGGTTCTCCTTCGCTCTTTATGGTGTTCGGTTAGACAACGAGGGACCCAGCGGGAACAAACCTTTGAATATCCCAACTGGAGAACAATTGTGACAGCACTACCAACAGAGATGTCAAGTTGAGCACTGAGTTGTTTGATGGTGATCCGTCGATCATCTCGAACGAGTGTGTTCGCACGCTCCGCCATTGCAGGAGTCACAGCTGTGCACGGCCGGCCCGCACGCGGGAGATCAGACAGTCTTGCTTGACCTTGCGGCGATGATGACACACGCTTTGCCCAACGACTCACCGTGCTTTTGTCCACTGCCAGATCACCGTAGACATTCTGCAAGCGCCTATGAATATCTGAGATGCCCTGGTTTTCCGCCAAAAGAAACTCGATCACTGCCCGTTGTTTGCAACGCACATCGGTTACAGACGCCATTTTAACAGCTCCGTACAGCGCTGCCACCTGTCGGAAGTCAATGAAACTATACGAGACGAAGCGGGAATGTTTGAAAATATTCCACAAGAAATTTCCGGTTTTTTCAACCAAAATTGGCCGAGAAAAAAAATGTGTTGCATTACTTATTGAACTGCCCTTGTACACCACACATAGCCGAAGGTACCTGGTTGGAACATCCAGACGCCCCAACTTGAGCCCTGGTCCCTCCGAGAATGGTTGGAGCGTCAGATGACGGCACTCAGATGGCAGCCTCACTGTGGTGGAACGTAGAATCAGCAGGGCCAGACCAGAAGCTTCGCCTAGTTGATGACTCTGCTCTATGAGGCTCTAAACGTTGGATCGCACACATCAGTGACTTAGTGATCATGCTACTTTACGCCACAGTACGTAGCAATCCCGTGCACTGCTGTCGGTAGAACACCGCACTGCAGAACACTTCGCCATTATCGTAGTAGTGACCAGCTGCAGAATTACGCTAGGAGCTGGCCTGCAGACTCATTGGCCAATTGCTTAGGCCTACCAGGAGCTGACATGACAACAAATGTAACTGGTATTATTGGACCGATCCTGTCCCACGAAATCATAACTTCCGATAGGTATGTGTGTAAACTGCTAAGGTCATCGGTCCCTAGACTTACACAGTACTTAAACTAACTTACACTAACTTATGCTAAAAACAACACACACATCGAAGCACGACTCACGCCCGGTACTCACAGCTTTACTTCTGCCAGTACCTCGTCTCCTACCTTCCAAACTTTACAGAAGCTCTCCTGCGAACCTTGCAGAACTAGCACTCCTGAAAGAAAGGATATTGCGGAGAGCTTCTGTAAAGTTTGGAAAGTAGGAGACGAGGTACTGGCAGAAGTAAAGCTGTGAGTACCGGGCGTGAGTCGTACTTCGGTAGCTCAGTTGGTAGAGCACTTGCCCGCGAAAGGCAAAGGTCTCGAGTTCGAGTCTCGGTCGGGCACACAGTTTTAATCTGCCAGGAACTTTCATATCAGCGCACACTCCGCTGCAGAGTGAAAATCTCATTCTGGAACACACACATCCATGCCCGAGGGAGGACCGGCACCTACGGCGGGAGGAGCCGCGCAATCCGTGACATGCCACCCTAGGTATATGAACAAAATACTGCAATATTTCTTTTCAGACAACCAATGATTATCGAGAAGACCTACAGCTATTTAATGCAGTAAAATTCGAAATAATACATAGGCAATGGATTTATAACAGCGTTAGGCGGTGTTTTTGATGTTAGGGACTATCATTTTCATCGGAGAAAGCACTTTCGTCATACGTGAATCACTCTGTACCCTTGGTATTCAAATATGGTAATAGAGATACCTGCCATGTAGCCAGTTTACGAAATAAGAGACACTGTGCGTGTTATTGACAATACACTCCAAGACAAAAAGAAAACAAAATAGAAAAAGCGGTGCATCACAAAGGAATTATCCGAATGGGACAGAATTCGGTACATGTAATGTACATGCACAGACAAACAAATGATTTCAGTTTTAAAAAAATGGCTGATATGTTCATGAGAAAGAATTTCATAAATTGAGCAACTCAATGAGGCATTGATCCACCTATGGCTCTTATGCAAGCAATTATTCGGCTTGGCATTGATTGACAGAGTTGTTGGATGTCCTCCTGAGAGACATCGTCCCAAATTCCGTGAAACTGGCACGTTAGATCACCAAAATCCCGAAATTGTCGGAGGGGCCTGCCCATAATGCTCCAAAAGTTCTCAGTTTGAGAAGAGATCCGGCCACCTTTCTGGCCAAGGTATGGTTTAACAAGCACTAAGACAAGCAGTAGAAACTGTTGCTTTGTGCGGCAGGCATTTTATTGCTGAAATGTGAGCTCTGCATGGCTTGCCATGAAGGGCAACAAAACGGTGCGCAGAATACAGTCGACGTACCGCTGTGTTGTAAGAGTGCCGCAGACGACAGCAAAGGGCTCCTCCGCTATGAAGTAATATGGCACCCCTGTCCATCACTCTTGTTCGTCGTGCCGTGTGGTGGGCGACAGTCAGATTGATATCCAAGTGCTGTCTGGGACATCTCCTGATGCGTCTTCACTGATCGTCGTCGCTCAGTTTGAGGCAGACTCATCTCTGAAGATAATTCTACTCTAGGCAATGAGATTCCAGACCGAATGTGCTCGACACCGCTGCATATGTGCTTGTTGGTGTTCAGAGGTCATTGGTAGCCGGTAGAAGGGACGCGGTGAGCTCAACGCCAATTCTGTGAGTCGCCTATTAATGGTCCTTGTGGTCATCGAGGCACCAGCTGCACGTTGGATTGATGATAATGATGAATCGGGGGCTGTTAGTGCCTTTGTGACGCTTGCTGGGTCCTAAAGTTCTTTCGTCTCTCTAAGTCGACCGCTTCCTCCTCTTTGCTGTGTTCGGCCATGGGTCATCCAATCCTGCCAGCATTGTCGAACAGTAAAATTGCTCCTATTCGGGTGTCGACCGCTTCGCTTATTACTCATCCGGCTTCTTTGAGACCAAATACGCGTCCTCTCTCAAACGCTGGCATCTACTTGTATTGTTCACGACCCTCTCTGTAAGGCTCAGTTACTGTCCAGCTCAGTACACGGAATGAAATTCGCAAAGGCTTCTTTCGCTGGTATCGACGTATACCCTGTTTACTATCCTGCGCTGCAGCGTCAAACATTCACGTTCATCCATCGGCCGCCAAAGTTTACAATTTTGTGTTTTCCCTCGATATCTGCATGAACATCAGTTTGTGACCAGTTCGAATAATTCTTTCGTGGTGCGTTGTTCCTTTGTCTTAGAGTGTACATACATGCAGTAATTTGGTATTTGTTTGAGAAAAAGGTCATAATGCATACTGTGTAACTTTACATATCAAAACATGAACACCTTATAAGAAACAATAAATGACTCTCTGAAATGAGTTTTTGGTGAGACGTTATTTACTTAACGAGTAACCAAAGATTATTGTAGAGTCGAACACTAGACAGGAGAGAGTGGCATTGTTAGCTGTCGAACTGTGGGGCTAAGCTGGACCAGGAACTCCGATGAACACAACGCTTTAATCTTTGAAGGAGTCAAAGATGACATGAAATGAACCTACAGTTACGAATCAAGTGTGGGGTTAAATAACAAGGCGAGGAGAAAAGACACTACATAAAACAATGGCAGTGCCTCCGTTCGGACGAAATTGGCACCATTAGTCCACTTGTTGGTAAGGAAACACATTTGTTTGTGCAAGTCCACGCCACCTATGCAGGTTAAAATGTGAATGAGAAAACACAATAAAATTTCTATTTATTTGTGTGGAATGCGTGTTTTAATTTTCGTGAATCATTGTACCGTTACTGTATCTTTATCCGATAATACTTGATTCTTTTCATACTAATTTCATTTGAACTTCTATAGTAAGAACGAAACAGCATCTTTCATTCAGTTAAGTAACTTGTTCACTTTGAGTATCGTACCACAATGTGGCAGCTTGACTTAACCGTTTACTCATTGCGTATGTGAAGTCATTTAGACCGCGAAATCTAAATCAATGGCTATTTCATGACTGACTTTAGTTACATGATTTCGAGTGACAAAGCATCCGAAGGTGGTATGTACATGCTCATACACGTGTGTAAGTCATTGTTTTCTGTTCGTTACAGATGATAAAACTACTGTTCAAACATATGGTAGGTACGATAGGCAATTACATCTTTATCATTAAAACTTTCAAGTCCAGGTACACTAGACACTCCGCTACCACCTCTCACAATGGCGACAGCGAACCACCCATCCCCATGTGAGAATGTATCGTTTATATCAAGGCTGAAATTAAGAGAACATCCATTAAATACACAAGGTCCATCGACGATAGCGTGGTCTGCAACAATCTTCACAGGAATGCGATTCTTCTTGTCCCCAGATGTTGTAGTCAGGTCGATGTTCTCTGTATTTTTGTACACTGTTGTGCAACGACGACGTCGATATCTCCTGTAAGGCATGTTACTAAATACAGTGTGTACTGAAACTGTTCACTGGTATTTTCTTTTTCTATCATATCCAAATTTATTGCTAAATTGATTTCATTGAGGTTAGTGAGCGGTCTGAAAGGGAGTCTTTTATAATATTTCCTTTAACGTTGGCCAAACTCTGTCCGATAATGGTTAACGGGATTAAAAACTTACACAGTGGCGAAGTTAATGTAGTTCCGTACCATACGATACAGACGCACTCTGAGAACAGCGGTTTAAATTTGTTTCCTGTGCGGAAATTTAAAGGAAACAGTACTTACTGCAGAAGCCCTAATTAGGGTTTCATACTGCATAACTCACAATCTTGTTATAACAATATTACCGCAAGTGCTTAAATAACGGAACAGGCAATGGAAATTTTTCACTAGTCTTCTAATTGGACACTTTCGTGTTCTTTCTCCTCCTTACGGGAACTTTATATTGTGTTTCTCCAATACTAAAGAAAGTCGTTACTACGTGTGGTGGAAATACTACGTACATCATTCTAAATATCTTTACAGTCATCCGATTACATTATCTTATAGGTAACACCATATGAGAGTGTTTCTGGTACCATATCACAAACCGTTTACGTAGGTATTGAATATCTACCTGTCCAATTACTCTTCGTTGTGGTACGTCCGATGTTATTTTCGTTTCTGGCGAACGACTCGCAGCCATTACAACGTACCGGGTGCCAGTAGTAAAAATTAATCGTTCCTTTTTCGACTGACCATCTCAGTTCCTATGCACTGGCGAACAGCAGTTTATAACTCTTCCGTCATCTACACACTACGAAAGTTCTAAGCATGAAAAATACAATGTAAATTAAACAATGATATTGTTTGTTCAGTGCAGTATGCCTTTACTTCTTTCGTATTTAAATATAAGTAAACTATGTGATACTGTTTCTAACACCATTCATTCGATAGTTGTGCATTTTATTTTTCTGTTTGACATAATTGCATTGACAAAAATGTATTTGCCGAAAAGCGTGAATACCAGAAATTTGCAGTATCATACCACTTCCAAAACATGACGTTGAGCACCCTCTACTCTGGATGCATGCACTGATTCAGTCGGGCAGGTTGTAATAAAGTCGTTGTACCTCTTTCACTACGTTGCAGACAAACGCATTTATGTTCTTAGATTTATACAGCCACCGGTCTGCATTTATGAACTTAGTTACCCTTCATTAATACTACGAGCTGTTACTGGCTTGGGGGTTCAAAGTAGTCTCGCTTGTATGGTCATGCAGTCAGTGAAGCTATCTCTCACTGTTAAAGAGCAAAAGCTGCATTCCGCCTAGATAATCCGGCGCAACATTATTTCCTCTCCTTTCTTAACTATCGCGGCTTAAAAGCGTCGCCTCTTCTGACTTTTAATCAACACCTATTCTTTATGTTATAGAGTACATCTAATTTGGCCTGTGTGTATGATACTGTGGCTGGTGTTGTTGCCACCAAAACAGTTGTGAGAGCCTCCTTGTTACTGGAAGGAGTGCACCGCCATAAAATCTTTAGTGTTTTATTAGCGTTCCTTTATTCGTGGTTTTTTTAATAATTGTAAAGATACTATGGTCGTTTCTCTTGGAAATTATTAAATGTTTTCCTTTTTCTTCTGGCCCTCCACTCCGAATTAGGTGCAATATATAAAAATTCTAATGGAAGTGTTCTCTGAGAAGGTTGAATTAAACCTGGTGACGTATTAAGCTGATCTAAATTCTTGTGATAAATTTCTCTCATTCATTAATATATTTGAAGCATATTATTGTGTGGAGGCCCTCTTCGCCGGCTCTTGTAATTAAATCAAAGATTTGCTCATTGATTAACTATCTGCAATTAATTCAAGTCTGTGCTTCATTTGTAAAGGATTTTGGTTCAGCAACTTACTGTCAGTTTCACTGAATTCTTTGAACCACCTACCCAACATTTTCCCATATCATTAGTTGAAGACAGTCTTGGTCGCGTACGCGTTTTGCACGTCTTTGAGTCACTCACGTCCATCTAGAAAGTATTTATTGAGGTTAACGAAGGCGATGTTGGCCTGTTGTACTCGACGATGCCCTTTAGCTACATTCTCTAAAGGATCGTCCTAAATTAAGATCAGCCTGAAGATGCCTAAATAAGGTGAAACGCGTAGCTGATGAATAAAAAAACTAAAATTGCAACCAAGACTGTTTTCACCTAATACTATTAAACACTGGTTTGTCGATTCATGCCACAGACGCATTGGAAGAATTTTGCCACAGTGTAAATTTTCGGTATATTTATCGTAATGTTAAATTTTTTTGAGGTCACAAGCCTTAAATAAGTTCCAGTTATAATTAATTTATATTAGTTTAATTTGTACATGTTGTCACCAGTGTTTCAGTGCTGTGATTTTAAAATTAAAGTCTTAAATACATTTTGTATCCTCAGTCGTCCTTACTGCTACCAGTCCAGCAGCCTGTCTGTTCTGCAATCACCTCCCAGTCGTAAAAGAGTATCTTTTCTTTTTTCTTATTCTGCACTTTTCCCTTTAGAACTTCTTTTTCTGCTACTGCGCTAGCAGAATATTTGTTACTGTCCTTGCTGAGTTTTGCTTCTTCCAAAATCTTACCTTGGAGAAGTTGTCACGAGATATCAACGCACTCACTTGAACCTATGGACCGGAAAAATCTGACTTTTCATTATGCGTCCCATTCCTAATTGCGTACTCCTAACTCCCAAACATACACAGGTGCGCTTGGAACTGATTGGTTCGTTGAAAAAAGCATCTTATTCAAATAACAGACACTCTCTGTGGAAGTATGACTTCTTTCTATTGATGTCTGACGATTTCGTTCGAAACAGAAGGAAAACAAGTGGCACACGACATTAATGTTAAGAATTTAAACTTTGTTGTGTGTGTTACCAAAGATCGTTATAGTCTGTACCGTAAAAAAGCCTGTATCGTGGGATACAGTAGGGAACTACACTCCTGGAAATTGAAATAAGAACACCGTGAATTCATTGTCCCAGGAAGGGGAAACTTTATTGACACATTCCTGGGGTCAGATACATCACATGATCACACTGACAGAACCACAGGCACATAGACACAGGCAACAGAGCATGCACAATGTCGGCACTAGTACAGTGTATATCCACCTTTCGCAGCAATGCAGGCTGCTATTCTCCCATGGAGACGATCGTAGAGATGCTGGATGTAGTCCTGTGGAACGGCTTGCCATGCCATTTCCACCTGGCGCCTCAGTTGGACCAGCGTTCGTGCTGGACGTGCAGACCGCGTGAGACGACGCTTCATCCAGTCCCAATCATGCTCAATGGGGGACAGATCCGGAGATCTTGCTGGCCAGGGTAGTTGACTTACACCTTCTAGAGCACGTTCGGTGGCACGGGATACATGCGAACGTCCACTGTCCTGTTGGAACAGCAAGTTCCCTTGCCGGTCTAGGAATGGTAGAACGATGGGTTCGATGACGGTTTGGATGTACCGTGCACTATTCAGTGTCCCCTCGACGATCACCAGTGGTGTACGGCCAGTGTAGGAGATCGCTCCCCACACCATGATGCCGGGTGTTGGCCCTGTGTGCCTCGGTCGTATGCAGTCCTGATTGTGGCGCTTACCTGCACGGCGCCAAACACGCATACGACCTTCATTGGCAGCAAGGCAGAAGCGACTCTCATCGCTGAAGACGACACGTCTCCATTCGTCCCTCCATTCACGCCTGTCGCGACACCACTGGAGGCGGGCTGCACGATGTTGGGGCGTGAGCGGAAGACGGCCTAACGGTGTGCGGGACCGTAGCCCAGCTTCATGGAGACGGTTGCGAATGGTCCTCGCCGATACCCCAGGAGCAACAGTGTCCCTAATTTGCTGGGAAGTGGCGGTGCGGTCCCCTGCGGCACTGCGTAGGATCCTACGGTCTTGGCGTGCATCCGTGCGTCGCTGCGGTCCGGTCCCAGGTCGACGGGCACGTGCACCTTCCGCCGACCACTGGCGACAACATCGATGTACTGTGGAGACCTCACGCCCCACGTGTTGAGCAATTCGGCGGTACGTCCACCCGGCCTCCCGCATGCCCACTATACGCCCTCGCTCAAAGTCCGTCAACTGCACATACGGTTCACGTCCACGCTGTCGCGGCATGCTACCAGTGTTAAAGACTGCGATGGAGCTCCGTATGCCACGGCAAACTGGCTGACACTGACGGCGGCGGTGCACAAATGCTGCGCAGCTAGCGCCATTCGACGGCCAACACCGCGGTTCCTGGTGTGTCCGCTGTGCCGTGCGTGTGATCATTGCTTGTACAGCCCTCTCGCAGTGTCCGGAGCAAGTATGGTGGGTCTGACACACCGGTGTCAATGTGTTCTTTTTTCCATTTCCAGGAGTGTATTTAGCACATATAAAGACTGGTTACCTGCTATGGAGCAAATACATGAAGGGCTTATTTCAATAGTGGTACAAGTCCATTACCTCCACTTTTCTGTCTATAATGCTTCTGAAATTAATGGTCCAAACAAACAGAAAGAAAGGTTCATCTATAGCAAGAAGCCATATGCTTGAATATTTCTGGTATCTCAACTGCAGATTTTTCAGCGATCATTTAACTTCAGGACTCTGTATCTCAAAACGAACAAAAATGGACTTGTACCACTATTCAAATAAACCCTTCATATGAAGACTGTACACAAACGTCCTTTTCTTTCAGAATGACATCTGCTGTTGCACTAGATCGCTGTATCACCTGCGGCACAGGGAAACTTGGGTAAGGGTGTGCAGCGTCAGGGCTACCTTCCAGCTTATTTTCTCTCTGTCAGTAGGGTTTCTCGCCTCGAGACATCTGACGGTCTCACCCGCTCGCCGAGTGGCGAGCATTGTTCCGCTGCTAAGCGGCTTTCTGTCTCCGCGAAACTCATCGTCCGACTTTTTGGTCAAGCCGTCGGGAGTTTCTGCAGGCGCTTCGACGTGCTAAACGCTTCCATCACTTCCTCACCACATAATGGAGGATGTGTTTTAAGGTGGCTGACTCATAAAACCTAGCGCTGAGTATTCATTACAAATGAAAATGCATCTTTAAATTTCTTCGTCAATTGTGTATAGCTACGTAAGCACATTACTTCTTTATGTTAATCAGTGGTTTATTGGTCGAAGTTTCTTGCTTTATCAGCGGCACTAGAAGCACTACAGTGTGGAAGAGTTCTTGACATAAATGTTGTATATAATTATTTGTAACGTAGTTGTTGATTTCTGCGTTGCTTAGACAAACAGAATCGTATTACCACTGCGCAGCAACTTCAGTCACTCTCACGATAAAATTAATTATTCTAAAATAATTTCAAACTGCTTTTTAAGATTAGTTCTGTGTTCACTTTATAGATAATTATATCTCGTATTTTTCATTAGTAAGTAATATCAAGATAATCTGTCATAAACTGGAACGTATACTGTGTTCGAACATTATGAATTACCTCGGAAAAAGACGATCTATGAGTATTTATACATACCAAGGAATTAGAAAATACTTTCCTTGTGAAACAATACTAGCTGTTTACCCACACGAAGTAATCAGTGCTATAGACAGGGGAGCTCAGATTGATTCCATATTTCTAGATTTCTAATCAAATTGTGTGCGTATGGAGTATCGTCGCAGTTGCGCGAATGAAGTCGTGATCTCCTGTCATATGGGTCACAGTTCGTGGTAAGTGACGGAAAATCGTCCAGTAAAACTGAAGTAATATCTGGCGTTCCAAAATTAAGTGTTACAGGACCTTCAGTGTTGCTAAACCATACAACGACTTAGAAGTGAATATGAGCAGCTTTCCTACATTGTTTGCAGGATGATGCTGTATTTTACCGTTGAGGAAAGTCGGCAGAAGGTCAGAACGAATCGAAAAATTATTTAGACTAGATATCTGTGTGGTGTAAAAAGTAGCAACTGACTCTAAATAACAAAAAGTGCGGGATCGTCCACATGTGTACTAAAAGGAATCCGTTAAATTTCGGTTACATAATAAATCACACATGTCTACAGGCTGTCAGTTCTACTAATATACAGGGATAACAATTACGACTAAATTAAAATGGAGCGCACACATAGAAAATGTACCGAAAGAGAGACGAAGAAGGCTTTTTATTGGCAAAACACTTAGAATAAGCAACAGATCTATTAAAGAGACTGTCTATTCTACGCTTGTCCGTCCTCTTTGGAGTAACGTTGCGTGGTATGGAATCCTTGCCAAATGCGAATGACAGAGCCCATCGGAGTAGTTCAAAGAAGAGCAGCTTGCTTTGCATTATCGCGAAATTTGAAAGAGAATGTCAAGGATACGACATACAATTAGGGTGGCAGTCATTAAAACACACGCGTTTTTCGTATCAGCGAGATCTTTTTCCGAAATTTCAGTCAACAAGTTTCTTCTCCGTATGCGAAATATTTTGTTGACTCCCACCTGTACTGGGAGAAATGATGATGATTGTAATAAAATAAGAGAAATCAAAACTCACGCGGAGATACCCAGGTGTTCGTTTTTCCCGAGCTCTGTTCTGGAATGGAATGTAGAGAAACAGCCTGAAGGTGGTTCGATGAACTTCTTGCTACGCAGTTAAGCGTGTACTGCAGAACAGTCATGTAGATGAAGGTGCAGATGCAGGTGAAATTAAGTGGGTTGTACTTTTACAACACTAGATATCAATGACTTTACGTCGTATTTGCTTTTTCTTTTTCCTACATTCAGGAATAGCGTTGATTTTTAAGTATCTTTCCAGCATACAAATTGCAACATAATTTTAAGGGATAACATCTCCAATAAATTGTTGTACACCAAGACATTTATTTTATATTTGTTTTGTAATAAAAATACCTTCTCTTGCTGCACTGTGTTTTATTTTCCCTTTTTTCACTTCAAGGCGTCATCAGTGGGATGGTTCTTCCCGTTTTTAGTTGGCATCGGTGTTTCGGTCTCATCTGTTAACATGTAGGTCGCCGTACCACTCTATTTACGAAACAAAAGCTTTTTTTGTGTTTAGAACATTTTTCTTCCCCCTTTTCCTTTTGTTTACACTAGTTCTTTTGATATATTACCAGTCTTTTGTCACCAGTGTCGCCATAGCACTAATGTAGTCATAACTACTTCAAGTTGATTGTGTATCTCATCCTATTTGGTTTCTTTTATCTTAAACACTAAGTATATCGTAATATCTCAGTGAACGCCACTTAACAAAACTTTAAGTTGTTGTCCTAAATGAACACAGCGCGAAAATTAAGTTTAAAATTTTAGAAATTCATTCCTTGTTTTCTTTATTATAGTTACCGCAGAGGTTTTTGCATAGCCTCGAACTTCTCGCGGTAGACACGCGTAGACGCGGTGAAGATTTAATCCGGTGACATGATAAACCCGTGCCTCGCGAACAACAGACGTCAGCTCTCTCTCTATGTATGCGTCGCTCATGCTATAAATAAAACTCAAAACAACTCTTTGAATTTTTATATTAAATTGATACTACTGTAAAAGTCATTAATAACGCATATGAAACATCCCATGCGGCGTAATTTACCTTATATGTGGACGCAGAAAAATTTCAAACAGGCCCAGCCGGAATTTTGTGTCACTGCCGTGTGTATACTTCTGCCATGCGTCTATGGTGTCGATATCAGACTGAATACTCCAAGTAACCCGTGTCTATGCTGCGGATGTGAGACTGAAAGCTCCGTCGTTGTCCTCATTTCGAAACATATAATTATCTGATGAAATTTTCGCGGATGATCACCAACCGAGTGAGAATGTATTACTGAAGCTTCATTTCAACGATTTTTCTACTCGTAATAGTCAAAGGACACCACTATAAGGTGACGAATAGGAAAGAAATTCAGATTAAGCAATTGCGTATAGTGCTTGTGGACACATCGTTATGAGACATACTGTGTAATGTCTTAAATAAGCACAACAAAAGAGAGTGCATGTGGTGCAAAATCATAATAAAACACAAACAGCAGGGAAACAAACCTCGAAACACGGGAAATACAGGAAACCGCTTACATATTTTGAGGTTTATTTCCTTTTTATTCGTGGTTATTCTTATTTTATGTGCTACGAGGACATAACTGTTGTGCTCACCCTTGCAACGCATTTTAAGCCTATTTCAATTCAAGTTTTGCTTACCTTTAACTTGAGTTTAAATCAGGATTATTGTTCTGAAATATACTTGTTATAGGAACATGCCGCATCCACTTCATGTGAACGTATAGACTGACGAACTAAAACATAATGACCATAAATTGGGTTGGCCCACTTTTGGCTCGCAATACTGCTTCCATTCTTCATGGTATGGATTCCGTAAGTCCTTCGTAGCTTTCCATAAGTGTGTAGTATCAGATGTCTATGCACATGTCACGCAATTACATTAGATTTAGATCAGGTGAATTTGGTGTTCAAAGCACAAATGTACTCGTAGTTTCTGTATCATAATCCTCAGACCACAGCAGCTCTATACTGACATTATAACACGAATAATTATCCCGCTGCAGAATAGCTCATCGTGGGGAACACATCAGACACCAGGAGATGGAGGTCTTCTGCAACAAAGTTCGGCGCAGGGTGCAGCTCCCACGGTGCCTTCGACTATTATCGCTACCGCGCGAGCCGCTGCGACTGTTCCCCGTACGATAACCTCGGCCGCTCCGGCCGGCGTCCTTAGCGCAGGGCACGTTTCACCTGGATGACAGAGCATCCATACACCGCGATCGGCCTGGTGTAACAAGCAACGTGATTCTTCCGACCAGGCGACACGTTTCCCTTGATGCACGGCCATATCTTGATGATCCCGTGGGCACTGCAATCGTAACTAACGATGTGAACATTTGGTATTCGTCTGATGCGAAGCCCTACGAGACGAACGGTATGCTCCGAAACACTTGTATTCTGTCGTTATATCTGCCACATTTCGCCGCCCATGCCGCTTAACAGAGAGGACAAGACTCCGACCTCCAACTTCTGCGACGAGGGGTAGACGTCAAAGATGTTCAAATGTGTGTGAAATCTTATGGGACTTAACTGCTAACGTCATCAGTCCCTAAGCTTACACACTACTTAACCTAAATTATCCTAAGGACAAACACACACACACACACACACACACACACACACCCATGCCCGAGGGAGGATTCGAACCTCTGCCGGGACCAGCCGCACAGTCCATGAATGCAGCGCCTTAGACCACTCGGGGGGGGGGGGGGGGGGTAGACGTCCAACAAGTTGTACCACGTTCGTGGTTTCACTGTCCTTCCACTTTCCATAGATGTCCACGACATTAGTACACGAAATGCCGAGCACCTGTGGCTTTTCCGAGATTCTTGCTCGCAGTCGCCGGGTCAATCACAGTCTGCCCTTTGTCAAAGCCGTTTACATCAGTGGATTTTCCCATTTGTGGCCCGTATCGTCGCTATAGTCACATTGCTCTCTGCTCCTCTTACATACTTCCCTTACGACGTCACGTGCCCACAAAGCCACGTGAAGTTTTCAGTCTCGCGGCGGGAAGTAATCATGATCTGTCAGTGTATTTCCATAAAGGACGTCGTATCAGATTCGGCTGTATCAATCATCATTACTTTATTTTTTTTATTTGTTGCAATTATAAATGCCTTTGTCAGTTACCTAGAGCACAAGTCGAGAATACGGAGGGAAAATTGCAACAAATACACTTTATGAAATATAACCACCTATAGGTAGGAAGAAATACACTGTATCCGGTTGATGGGTTAGCTGTTTAGTTAGTTACAGGTTCCACAGATCATTTGAACGATTCTTTTATCGAAATGATGTGGAACGAGACAGATAACAAGATATGTATACGAGTTTAGTGTTAACATTAAAGAACATACTATTTTTTAATCCTATTCCTCTAACTACACTTAACTTTTTTACGTGACTGGTAACCAGTTTTTAAATAGCAATTCATCAGGGGAATAGACGGAGTTGACCAGGAGAAATTATTTTAAGTGAGATTTAAAACTTACCTTGCTACGTGCCAAACATTTTATGGTATATGGCAAATGGTAAATTTTTTATTGAATATTAAATTCCTTTCTGCGCCACTGATAACTTTAATGATGGATCCTGAACGTCGTTTTTTCCTCTAGTGTTGTAGGTATGGATATCACTGCTCCTCTCAAATTGTTACGATTAATTATGATCAGTTTTAGTAACGAATGTAATCATTGTGACGGCGCCTATAAAATGCCTGGAGTTACACGTTTTGACTGCTTTAAGGTCAGTTGGTGAACACCACATATTATTCTTAATGCTGTCTGCCTCGATAGCTGAGTGGTCAAGCAGCCGAATGTTGTGCAAAGGGGCCCGGGTTCGATTCCCGGCTGAGTCGGGGATTTTCCTCCGCTCAGGGACTGGGTGTTGTGTTGTGTTCATCATATCATCCCCATCGACACACAAGCCACCGAAGTGGTGTCAACTCAAAATACTTGCACCAGGTGACTGACCTACCCGACGGGTGGCCCTAGCCACACGACGTTTTTTTTTTATATTCTTAATGCTCGCTTTTGTGCAATCAGTACTCTCTAAGTGACGAGTTACCCCAGAAAATTATTCAATAAGTCATTATTAAGTGGAAATATAGAAAATATGTCGGGAGGTTAATTTCTTTTTTCTAAGATTAGTACTTACACGAACAGAAAAAGTATTTGAACTTAGTTGTTTGAGAAGCTACGACGTCATCTACTTGAACCTACTGAGTACAGATCTGGTTAGGTGTAGTACCTGGAGGTCTTCGAGGACAATCTTCCTGAATGCTGTTATTTGTAGTATAGCTCAGGGAAGACACTGAGAGAATTAAGGCCCGGAAAGATTCGGTGCATGAAGAAGCGGCAGCAGTGGCGATACATCATCGGATAGGCAGTCCGTGAGTTTGTAGAACTACATGATGCACACGGCCTTCTTGTCTGTAGATTACCGTATCAAGCCCGTACTACGGTAAATATTCTCGACAGTGATGAAGAGAGCTTTTCAAACTGCAGAATTTTCCATTCGAAGTTAACTGAATCAAAGCACATTCTGATACCTCGTAACACCACCTATGGACTTGATAATGGTCTCAATTCGCCCGCCGAAGAAGAGGGTGCACCAGTATGCTATATCTATCTGAATTCACCATGTTTAGATGATGATGATGAATGTTTGGTTTGTGGGGCGCTCAACTGCGCTCTTATCAGCGCCCGTACAAGTTCCCAAACTTTGCTCAGTCCAGTCTCGCCACTTTCATGAATTATGATGAAATTGATGACGACTCGAACTATCCAATCCATGCTAATTTGTCAGTATTGTTCACTCTGGAACTGGTTGAGATGGTCCTCCCTTCACTGTCACTGACAAGGCGAGACCCTCAATTCACAATCCCTGTCTGCTAGTGCTGCTCTTACGCTGCGTTACACGGCTGTGGATGGTACAACAGTCCTTGCAGAGAAGTTAGACACTCTGCCTTGACACTCCAACAAATCGACCAATTTCATTTACTTTGTGGTCATTGAGAAGTAACACGATATCTGCTTTCTCCCACTCTGTCATCGTCTTCAAGTCGACCCATCTTTCTACGCTGCTTCCACACAACCGGCTTCCACATACTCCGCACCTGTAACCGCTTACGTCATCAGTAGAGGATCACCTGACCGCGTGGTACCTGTTCTACACCGTCTACAGCGCTCCAAAGCACGCAGTGTGCTGTTTTTAGACGGTGACAGATATTTTAGAAATGGTTCAAATGGCTCTGAGCACTATGGGACTTAACATCTTAGGTCATCAGTCCCCTAGAACTTAGAACTATTTAAACCTAACTAACCTAAGGACATCACACACATCCATGCCCGAGGCAGGATTCGAACCTGTAACCGTAGCAGTCCCGCGGTTCCGGACTGCAGCGCCTAGAACCGCACGGCCACCGCGGTCGGCGACAGGTATTTTATCCAGTGGGCTTACAATGTTGTAATACGGTGTTCTGAACACAAAAATAATAAAAGGTGCCTTATCAGACACTGCGTACAGTGACAGAAGGGCATAAACAACTGATTCGTGCTGACCATCTTATTGCTGACCATCTTGTTCTGAGATACCGGATGTGCATAGCAAAACTGGCCCTGAAACTATTTCATGTAACTTAAGACAAGCAACTGAGCTTACATCATCTGCCCCAAGTGCGTAAGATGCAAATTGGGTAGCCTACCTTAAGGTGCGTGACAGGTTTTCGAGATCAGTTTCCTTTTGGCCACCCTTTATGAAACAGTGGCAACAAGCGGGGGGCGGGGGATTTCGCAGCAAGAAAGGCTGGCCTCTTCTTGTCTGTGGCAGCAGTCACGTGTGAGTCCAGTGCCAGAGGCAACGGATATAAAATGGTCAGTCAGAGCTTTGAGACCACAGACGCCCAGGCGATAACAGCGTCACCTGGCACGGAATGAGTGCTGGTCAGACACACGCACGGTGCGTGTAGTATCAGTTTGTATGCTGTACGTGTGTAGAATGGGAAAGGCGCGCTTTGTCTCAGGGCAGATCGTGATGGTCCAGAGGCCATCACGAAACTGCACGACTTGTCGGGCGTTCGAGAAGAGCTGTGGTGAGTGTCTTCATCATGTGGGGAAACCAGGTCTAGACGTCGTGGGTTTAGATGGCCAATCACTCATTGCAGATGTCGGACGTCGTAGGCCGGCAGACTGATAAAACAGGACAGGCGGCGCCCTGTGGTGGAATTAACATCAGCCTTTAACGCTGGACAGAGTACAAATATGTCTGAACACATAGCGCACCGAACACTCCTAACGATGGGCCTCCGCAGCCGACCATCCACGCGTGTGGAATTTTAACATTACAGTATCGGCAACTACGACTGAAATGGGTACGTGACTATCGGTACTGGTCGTTGGCGCAGTGGCATGGCGTTGCATGAGCTGATGAATCCCGATACCTTCTTCATCATGCCCATGGGAGAGCGCGAATCCGTCGCCTTCCTGGGGAACGCCTCCTTGGCACCTCTAGCGGGGGACGGAGACAATCTGGCGGCGGCTCCACTATGCTCTGGGGAACATTCACGTGGGCATCTATGGATCCAGTGGAGCTCGTGCAAGGCACAGTAATGGCCAAGGAGTATGGTATACTGTTTTCAGACCACACACACCCCTTCATAACGACCATGTTTCCCGACGGCAGAGACATTTTTCAGCAAGATATTTCGCCATATCACAAGGCCAGGAGTGTGGTGGAGTGGTTCGAGGTACACAGTGGCGAGTTCCAAATGACGGGTTGTCCCCCAATTCCTCAGATCTTAAATCGATCAAAACATCTGGGATGTGATTGAACATGGCGAAATTTACGGGAATTAGGTGACTTGTGTGTGCAGATGTAGTGCCAGCTCCCTCCAGCGGCCTGCAAAGGCCTCGTTTCTTCCATGTCACGATGCATCACCACTGTTATCCGTGCGAAAGGTGGACACACCGGCTATTAGGTAGGCGGTCATAATGTTGTAGCTTATCAGTGTATATGGTCTGTGTCTGGTCTCCTCCAGTCTGTGCTCGCCCTCCCAGACTCAAAGCACCCACTCTTACTCAGATTGATGGGAGACCACAATGAATTACATTATACAGTCTGTTCTTTCTCGATCCATTGACTGTACGTTATTAATCCTCTACGGGGTCTGCCTTGTTACATATCGGTTTTCACAGACGCCATTACGAACTCCGTGTACCCCATCTGTATGTGTTTGCAGAATGTGTATCTGTAGTGAAGATGTTTGGTCCCAGCTCACCAGCCCTCATCGCTGATCCGAGAGGTGACTTTATCTCCCCTGTCCCGGTAGCCGGCGCTTAGCGCACCCGGCTACACGAGAGGTTCCGCAGTAGAGCCACCAGTCTTGTGAATATGCAGAAGAGGTCATCAGTCCTCTAGAACTTAGAACTATTTAAACCTAACTAACCTAAGGACATCACACATATCCACGCCCGAAGCAGGATTCGAACCTGCGACCGTAGCGGTCACGAATATGACAGGAACGATCATTCGGAGCAAAAAAACTCTACTAAACATGGGCACCAAAACGCATACCGTAAGCTATGAGCACTTGCTGATCTCCGCTACTGCGAAACTCATCTCGTCGGCTGAAAAAGTGTTCATAGCTCTAAAAGTATGCATTTTACAGTCTATGGTTGCTAGACTTTTTTCCTTTCTTTGGTCGTTAGTACCTCCTCCCAAAATATGGAGAGCAAAGAGGATGCAGTAGAAGAGATTAATTTCGCAGTATTGAAGATGAAGTGCTCTTACGTCTTTGCCTAGAAGATAAATACGACGTACAGACACCTGACCAAGATTCACTTTAAATGCAGAGATTATCCTCAAACAGGGCAAACCATTGCCGTCAGAGTAAAACTATTCTTTTACTTTCGTTTAAGGTGAGTTAATCACGCAGAAATTTCTTCAGATTGCCAGAATAATCGTTTCTGTCATATCCCTGAATACTGATGATTCTTCCTGGGATACCCTGTATAAGAAAATATCGTCACTAGGTGTACAGATGCAACTTTTTTTCTTATTTTTCTTTTTAACATGGTGCTTTTCCTAAGAAAGGAAAAGAAAGTACCCAATAGTATCCGGTTATATGATTGTTCGTAAAGGTTTGCAACTTGACACAGTGTTTAAATATCTTGTAATACTAGGAACATGCGAAATAAGTGATAGGGATGGCGACTAAAAGACGTTGGTAGATTTATTGTAAGGAAATTGAGAGAAGCGTTGCGTCTTTAAATGTCCCTGTCTCTCCAGTGCCTGACAGTAGACATCGCAAAAAGAGCTGCTAAGACTGCATCAGGTCAGTACAGCCCAAACGGAAACACAACAGAATAGCCCTGGGAACTAAATAGGATGAGCCGAAGTTCGTTACTATCGCGCAAATATGTCAGGTGAATTTTGTGAACCACTATTCGAGAAACACTGCTGAGCAATGCTGTTGACTCCACCATAACTCACATAGCTGTCAGGATGATGAAGTGCTAGAGATTACGGAAGTCATGTGGACGTTTCATCCTCGCCTTGGAATGGGACAGAAATATGCTAATTTCCACAGCGTGCACTGGAGAATATGTTTTGTAGAAGAAATAAAACTGCACTAGTTTGCTGGAGTATCAGCGAATTTCTAGATAGTATGACAGGCCGAAAGTTCGATTGCGTACTTTAGTCATCTATTATAAGACGTCTTCCATGAATTGGTGCTTGATGTACACTCTTTGACATAAAACTTGACCGGCGGCCGGCCGCTTCAGAGGATAAGTCCGCGCCGATCGCGACATGGGACAAAAAAACTGGCCAACTCGCTAATTCTCTAAGTCCGGTTATCTGCACAATCTGGCAACACTGTAGACTGCGGCACTTCCTGGAGGAAAACTTGTCCCATGATAGAGAAACTCTAGGCTGATTACGCCTGTGGTCTAGCGGTAGCGTGCGTTGTTTCTGTTCATAATGTCAGTGGATCGAGAGCAGCTGGCATAAAATATTTTTATAGCCTCTTCTGTCTGAATGCTGAAGACGTGAATGTAATGGTAGCGCAGATTCAATCTATTTCGCTTTGTGACACACCGATATCAAAATTTTATCCAGTAACGATTTTGCGGCAGATTTCCTGCAGACTGTCCTCCTCTGGACGCCGTATGCGGCAAAGCTCCGGGATCCATTTGCTGGCTACTGGCAGCGGCCGTGGCGACAGCAGCGGCGCTGCACTCCCCCGTTCTTTATCGAAAGCGCCTGCTACCGCTCATCGCTTTTGATGATTTAAAACGCTTTATTATTAAATGTTGCTCCACAGAAAATTTCTACAATTTCCATTCACGCTCAAAAGCAACGGAGACAGACGCCCTGATTAGTAGGCGGGTATTATATTACATTAGTCGGCAAGAGCTGAGTATGGCCCGAAATTAATTTTATAGACTGGGACGAAATTAAACCACCTCACTACATTCGATGAATTTATAAATGCTTCATACCTCGTTTCTTTTCCTTTCAAACTCAATTATTTGTGCAACTTTTGGTCAATGTTTGGATGTTTTCGTCAAGCCAGAGTGAGCGTCTGTGGTGTAAAGTGTATTACAGTTCTTGTTTCATTCCATATGGTAAGTCTATGCGATAAACTGTGTGAATACCTTGCAATGCATGCTCTGTAGCAGTGCAGGAACACTGCACATTTGGAGTTCCATGTATGGGTTCATGAAGTATTTATTGTCGATCGGAAGTGATAGTTAAGGTCATCAGATTTAAACCAGAAAAATTTGTCGTTTTGAAGGTTTCAGAGAACGGAAAGGAATTGCTAACGCCGGTGTTAGAAAACGTCTACAGTTAAATGCTATTGCAAAAATGTAGAAGAAGGGAACTATATTAATGAACATATGCACTTCATAAACAACCTTCTGACGTGTTAGACCTATATGACGAACAAAGCTCAAATTTATATCGTTGACAGTCGGTTTGAATCTTTTCAGGGTCTATTTTACAGTGAAGCACCTTGGAATTTGCAAAGCAGAAATCCATGATATTAACTGAATTTACTAAGTCGAAATCGGACGAAGATTGATGTTTAAAGGCATTCTTCAGATTTCGCATAAGAAATTTTTAGTAGCAGTTTGCAACTCCATTAATTAAAATGGAAAATAAAAGGTTGTAGTCAGCGGCTTCTACCGTGATTCGAACTGCTATGTCTTATAGTACAAGCACTGCAACGCACAAGGGAACCTCTGAGCTAACGACACACTGGCGGCCAGAGGCGGAATATAGTCACTGCGATGTTGCCTGAGCCTCAAAACGCAACCTTAAACACACGAACAGAGGAGGTGGAGATTACTGTTTTAACGTCCCGTCGACAACGATGTCATTAGAGACGGAGCACAAGCTCGGATTAGGGAAGGATGGGGAAGGAAATCGGCCGTGCCCTTCCTAAGGAACCATCCCGGCATTTGCCTGAAGCGATTTAGGGAAATCATTGAAAACCTAAATCAGGATGGCCGGGCGCGGGATTGCACCGTCGTCCTCCCGAATGCACACACAAACAGGTGTTACTTATGTGAAGAACGCCGTTCTTGGAGTCCAGAAATTAAATATACTTTCTAATTGTGTCATCTTGCAGTGGATTATATCGTACGAGTCTTCGATGTGGAAAACGAATGTCAAGTGAATTTAGCGAGGTAACGCCGACCTACACCCGGAAGTAAATGCACTATCAGAGTGTTGACAAATACTTGCTACGACGCTGCCATTTCTAGGCTCTCTGACGAGGCAGCTCTTCAGCGAAATGCTTGCCGTGATTCTCCGATACGGTTCTTCAGAGTGGAGACGCGCGCGCACGTTTGGTTTTTATGCGGCGTTCTCCCCTGATGGTTTCTGACGTCGCCTTGTGGGCTATGTATACATATGAGACATTCAATTATCATTAATCCAGAATCATACAAGTTTCAGCTTCCGGCGTGGAAGAAGGCTGTTGACGCCGACATTATATCATTTCAACGTAGGGAAAGCAAAACGGATCATTCAATGTTTCTCATTCAACATAAAGCATGTGAGATAATTTTCCGTAACGTTCATAATCATCTAAAAATACAAACGAAGTAAAAGTACACCGGAAGCTTATTCGAATTGAATATAACGCTTTGCACCTCGATGTCGAATTTGTCCACTTGCAATCTTTTGCAGCATACACATAGAATGTCATGATTACCACGAGAATGAAGAAATATGTTGGTAAGGATGGAAGCAAGAAGAGACGCAGTCAACAAATATTCTATTCCTCATGGCATTCATTTCATTTGACACGTAAGAAGAGGTAAAGCGGGAATTTACTTTCGTTAACACGAAAGATATGCCGCACATATTGATAACGAGGAAGTCTGCGTCTTCATACGTTTCCTCCTTGAAATCTGTATGCTCTATTATATACTAAGTAGCCCGATCATTGTTTCAGTAATGTTACCCTCTTGTTTGACCCCGTAACGATGAACAGATTCCAAATGCATGTCTCCCTTCCTGGGTTGTTTTTTGTGTTTTATTGCTTGGAATTCCTGAAGCAGACCACTGTGCCTTCCCCCCTCGTGGGTTAGGTCTCAAAACTAAACCGCTTTGTATCCAATGGCATAATTTATTCAGACAGCATCAGCATAAGACTATCAAACAAAGCCTTCCATTTACAGTTGCAGCACTCTAACCAGCACTGACCAAAGTGTAATCCACGGTCATGGTCCTAAATTACCAGCTGTCTGCTGCTGTGGAAAAGTCCGTACTACACTTTCGATTCCGCAGCACCATTTTATCTGGTAACACTGTGTAGTTGCACAGTTGTGCTACCAGGTCTGTCCTCACACTGTCAACTTTACGTATCTCACTTCTCCTGTAGCGTAGATCACGAGGAGCCGAAGTAAATGAGTGTATTCTGCATGACGTAACATTCAGTATTCCCTTCTTTCATAGCCACTCTTCATGTGCATCGATACCAAATAGGAATGCGAAAACTCTTGCGAGTGAGAGAATGACAATAACAATCGTAACAAGAACAAGCAAATAATGAATGATGTTTATTCCAACGCAGAACGAGAATGGCTTTAAATATAAAAATCTGTATCTATATCTATATCCATATCTATTGATCTTTGAGTTGGCACAATGCAAATATATTCTTAGCAATTAGTTACTGAATTTAGTTCTGGATGTTTGCAGAGAAAAGGAAAAGTCGGTACTTCTCGCTAGTATAATATAATGTGAACCAGCAACTACCCTTTCCTTAGAACACGACTCAAGCAGGTCCTCAAGTAGGTAGCAAGGCACTACTGCATTCTGTTCCCTGACAGTGCTCTGATGACGGTTAATGCAGATAGTTCCGATTATGAAATACAAAACGTATTGCAGGTTAGTTCCTAGGATAGTAACATTAAATTTGCGTTGTAGACGGCACATGAACGTGACGACTATCCATATTACTCATCAATATAAAAAGACAATATTTTGGGAATTTAGCAGGATTACTCAAAATGAATTCTGAAATTGGGTGACTGACTGCACAGGTGCTAAACGTCGTCAAGAGTATACGATGTCCTAATCGCATTAGGAATATGAAGATCGTCTTCGACAGCTCGCAACTTTCACATTGCTATCTCCACCCTACTCCAGACAGCCCTCGGTGGAGTTGCACTACGTTGCCGATGTTATGGAAGGCCTTCAAACCGACAACACACCACATATTGAAAAATACAAGCGAATTCTCTTGCAGCGTAAGCTTATTGTAACTAATCTAAAAATTATTGGAGAGGAACATTGTCCTATTCAAAAAAAGTAAAATGTTACACACTGTTGACGTCAAACGGACCTTATCTATGTCCTGTCTTGTGTCCTACTCATCTATAATATCAAGTGTACTATGAAAATGATTATATATAATGGATGATAGGGTAATGCATTGATACCAGATGGCGGGGGCCGGCCGGTGTGGCCGTGCGGTTCTAGGCGCTTCAGTCTGGAACCGCGTGACCGCTACGGTCGCAGGTTCGAATCCTGCCTCGGGCTTGGATGTGAGTGATGTCCTTAGGTTAGTTAGGTTTAAGTAGTTCTAAGTTCTAGGGGACTGATGACCTTAGAAGTTAAGTCCCATAGTGCTCAGAGCCATTTGAACCATTTGAACTATTTAACACAAAATGACATTAAAAATTAAAGTTATTCACGAGCAGCTAGTTGAGAATATGTATGAACATTAAATGACACGACGAACTGAAATAATATGACGAAGAGTTCAGCGCTCACTGGGAATAGAGCCCCACACATATCGTTGTTGACTACACACAAAGAGACGTCAGCTACCGAATTTTTATCCACCAGCTGCTCAGAATAGCATCTTGAACTTAGTCATCTCGCAAATAGTTCTGTGTCTCACTGGGAGTTAAAAACGTCAGATATCGTTAGTGTTGACAACGAATGAAAATACATTAAAAATCAAAATTATTATCCACCAGCAGATAGGTGTTCTCATGATAGAGCTTGATAATACATAATTAAATCTTTAGTGCCGGGCCAGGATTCGATCCCATTGACGCGTAATATGTGAAGGTGTTGAGGAATCTGCAGTTCTGAACAAACAACAAATTGTAGCCGAGCTGTATTGCCACGAAGGGATCAAATTCCGCGTTAAGGGCGGTCTGAGTTGCATTCCCAGTTTAGAACCAATTTTTTCGACATACAGAAGCTCAAATAAAAGATGGAATAAGTGTCCTGTGACCATACATAGCGTTTGTGTCGTCACTTGAAATAAATAACTAGTATAAGAAAGGTTACTGGTGATAGAGTTTCTACATGTCGCCACTCCAGACTTTATTGTGGTTCAACCTACCGTCTACTTGGTAAAGAAGGAATATCATCTTTAATGTGAATTTTCAGACCACGCAGCCATTATATCTCCTTCACTTGGTGTAGCCAGGAGAGAATGGAATCTGTCTCTCCCTATCTAAAATCATTGACGGAAGTGGGAATCGAACCCAGACCATAGGTATAACAACCTACCATCCGTCCAACAGACCACGAAATCCTCTTCTCTGCGAGTCATTTTTCTATCGTAACGCAGTTGCGCCACACTGGATGAGAATTCTGACACACAGGTTCCCTGTAGTAATTTGCAGCATGTTCAGTAAATTCATTTACTTGGTTGACCGAATCACCATGAACTAGCTGCCTCGGCTACCCAGTGCATACATTCGACTATTTTGTAATCACAGAAATAAAATCACGTAACTGCCACCTACACACAACTGCCAACAGTGTAGGATGCAGAAGTTTAAATAGGAAGTGTTCCTTTCCACTTGAGCTATTCTATTGCGCTATCTGTTACTAGAAAACGTCGTTCAGTCCAAAAGAAAAGCTGTAACTGTTTGTCTCTCAGAAGTCAAGACCTGGCCATATGCATAATCTCACAGTGCTGTGGAATCCAAAAGTTCTGGAGGAATAGTTGCCGAGCTCTGGAGCTGCTGTAGCTACGTGTCAGCTTGTATCATAGATAAGATGTCGCGAGTTCGAATACATTCAGTGCTACATTTTTTAAAACGCGATTCTGCTCTCTGCTGAAGGTATCAATCTAATGGAACTTTGAACATAATTCCCTTCACTTCTCAACCCAAAGTAGTCGCATGTGGAAAAAGGGCTAACTACTGTGACATTTTCTTCTATTCAGGTTTAATAGACAGCAGGCAGCAGATGCATCTCGAAGATGTGCAGGGAGAGCGCATCGTGCCATAATATGTCAGAAAAGTATTTTCTACATTAGCCGTCGTGTGGTAGTGATATTTTATTCTTCTTCAAACTTTGTTTGACAGCTTTAACTCAGAACAAGTTTTCTACATGCATGTAATCAATAAACTGCATGTGCATTGTCAGACTGTCATAGGTAACATCAGAGAATTCGCATATATCGTTGATGTTTAATTTCTCTCTCATGTTTACTATTGTTTTAACAACACTAAAGGAAACCTTACGAAAATTGTGCACTGTATTATAAGAAATGAAATAAAACTAACCATGATAACCTTACGACGAAAGTATCTGTACACAAGCATGCCTCTATCGACACGAATTAGTAAAATACTACTCACTTAGATTTTGATTGGGTCTGTGTTTAATTGGTATGCTGTGTCATACTCAAGAGGTATGCAAATGTGGCATTTCATAAATATAGTTACGTATTCCTAGAAACCCAAAATTCGCTTGGCAGCAGCGGAAAGAGGCCTTACCTGTTGTGCAGCATTGTAAGTTTTTCAACATTGCACTATGAGCTGAAAGCATTTTCTTGCGATTTCCTTATTGATGTTTGATCTGACTGCTTGTAGCTCTTTCACAGAAGGGATAAAAACGTTACAGTCAGTGAGACTGGAACTGCGAACCGCAACAGACGCTTTTTCACAGGTCAGCACGTTACCACAGAGCTGGCGAGGAGGTGTGGGTCTTAGCTTCCTATTACGAAGGCAATAGTAAAAAATGGTTCAAATGGCTCTGAGCACTATGGGACTCAACTGCTGTGGTCATCAGTCCCCTAGAACTTAGAACTACTTAAACCTAACTAACCTAAGGACATTACACACATCCATGCCCGAGGCAGGATTCGAACCTGCGACCGTAGCAGTCTCACGGTTCCGGACTGCGCGCCTAGAACCGCGAGACCACCGCGGCCGGCTAAGGCAATAGTAACTAGAACTCGTAAACCGCTATTTGAAGGTCGAGATTAGCTGTGGTTTCCACCTGCAACGACTTTCCTGGGCTGAAAACCGTAAATTTTCAATCTTTTGTTACCCTTCAAGCGATAATAACTCAGATTATTCAATGGAAATGACAGGTAAAATCAAGTGAACTTTGAGGCTTAATTCCGTGCACACCAGGAAGTAACTCGTCGATCACAGAGTTGCCAAACATACGTTGCCTTGTTGCCAAATCTCAGTTACAGTACCAGCAGGAAGAAGACGAACCGATGTGATCCTACAGCGGTCTGGGAAGTGACCATAGCTGGTGTCTCCAAGTCGCGGCTGCTACGGCCTGGAATACGTAATGCGTCTGATTCGCTTTCTGTAACTAGGTTTAGGGACTGGAGCGTAGTTACTAATAATACTCAGAACTGACTGCAAACTGAGCATCATAAATCAGTAACTCTCATTGTTGTTTTTATATTTCTTTCGTAAGTGTACTCAAAACTAAGAAAGTCATTCACAGGCGTTTTCGTGCCTCGCCGATAGTCGAGCACAACATACAAATAAAAATAAAAAAGAATGTGTGTGTGTGTGTGTGTGTGTTTGTGTGAGAGAGAGAGAGAGAGAGAGAGAGAGAGAAATAAAAAGCAATGAGAGAGAGTGTAAAAAATTGTTGTAAAGAAATTGAATCATGGTATTTAAAGAAATCTTTCATTAAAATGACACGTTCCACATCATTACGAAATGTCGTATTCATGATCTATGGAACAAGAGTTAATCTAATGTAATCTAATCTAATCTAATCACATCATATTGATGATTAGCCATGAAGAGTCATGAATTACCGAAATTTTGGCCAATACCAGTAACCAAATCTAAACTTGAAAATAAAAGACGACAATTTTTGTAATAAACCGTGACTCCTATCAAGACCCTTTCGTCCCTGTTATCTAACCACGAAAGATGTCTGATATACCTCCATTCTGAAGTAACAAAGTGTGCATGCATTTAAAGATGAAGTGCATGATGTGAAGTTCTGTGACGGAGCTACGAACCCAGCACGTAATCCGATTGTTAGCTAAGAAAAATCAAATGTTACGTATCGGTTTTTCTTACGAGCCGCTAGGTGTCTGAATCTAAAATAAGGATACAAACTTTTGTGCCTAAGCGACAATCGAACTGCACACCTACCGTGCATCCACGAATATAGCTTAAGTATCAGTTGCTTACTCATGAACAGTAAGATGTGTGCGTGTTTGACCAGAAATAACGACACCTGTTGCGATTGTTGGAAACACATGAACAGACATTGAAATTGCGCGTTAATTTTCACTAGCAGGTGGGTGTGCACTTGATAAAGCTAGAAATGAAATTATGAATATTTTTGTACTGGATCAGGTTTCAGACCCACATACTTACCTTTGGAGGAGACCTAGAGAAGATTGCAGTCTTGGGAAAAGGAACGAAATGACTGAACTATACTGTTCCGAGAGATTCAGATCCTCGAAAGAGGAGATACGAATTCGAATCACAGTCCAGCACCAAATTTTTAAACGTCTCTAGTTCAATCAAGTACAAGTAAAATAAGAGCCCTGTCCCTTTAAATGGCTATCGGTTCATCAAATAAAATAAAATTTCCTAATGTAAGTAAGCTTACTGGCGACTGTATTTCTGTTTACCATGACTTCCGCTGTGTCATTTCCCAACGTAAACCGGCTCTTCCCAGTTGGTAATGAAGGAACGTGATGTTTAATGCGGATTCTGGATTATAACGTCTTTCTCTTGAGGTTACCAGAGGTAAAACAAATCTGTTTGTGCCTCTTAAAAGTAAATGCCTGAACCCACGCATTGCACCTGTGATAGCTCGTTCCACCATACCATTGTGGCCACATTACCCAGCCCCAAGAGTGTGCTGTAACGGATGATGTGCTTAGCTTACAAAATTAGTCACGGTGGAAAAAATGCGAGTCTATTAAATGGTCAAGTAGAAGCAAGCTTCTGACGCAGAGATTATGCTATTCTCATGTCAGCAGGATGTAAAGACTCTTCTAGGCATCATAGGCTGGATGTGAAGCCATTTTGATTTTTCACAAACTCAGCAAATTTCTTAGTTCGAGAAAATCCACTGTGAAGTGTGAAGTTGCCGGATAATTCGATTATTACTGTTATTATTACTATCATTTTATTCATACCGCTGCTGGAACACGACCGTAGTCTTCAGGTACAACGCGAGACCAGCTAATATGACGTCTGGCGACCGAAAGCACATATCGACAAAATTTTTATCGCCCCTTTTCTCTCGGTGCTGAAGCTATGAGTGTAATTCAAGCGAATCTACAATATCATATTAGCTGGTCTCGCGTTTTACCTCAAGACTACGGTCGTAGTCAAGAGTAATGTACTAAGACTGGAGTCAAGACTTCCTCTGGGAAGTGCCGCAGTCTACATGTTGCTAGATCGAGCATATTGCCAGACATAGAATTCTGAGAGGAGCACGACTGTATTGTCCACCTTACGTGAACGACTCGGCGGTCAATTTTTTGGTCTGAGACTGTATCTACAACACTTATTGCACGCTGAAGACCCAGAAGAATTTAAAAAAAAAAGTAGTTTACGAGAGCAACGTTAACCATAGCGTTCGAAGTATTCATAGTATTGTATACGTGTGTGTAAACGCCTTCCAATGACCACTCAAGAAAGACAAGGATACACAGTCTAGCTCCAATATTATAAATACGCCTCAGTTTGTTGATGAACTCAGACTTAGGTTGATAATAATTGTGAAAATTTAGCAGCACTGTACCCATTGGTGTTAAACTCGTTTTCAACCAATGATTCCCACAGCTACAGGGATACTACTTGTGATACCTCTTAGACAAAATACTTAAGCAGTGTTATCAGACGAAAAGATCAACCTGACACAAACTGTGGGAAGTTTGTTTTACAACCTTCGTACCTGGATATTCAGCTTTTTCCTATTTGAGATATCTGTGAACGTTGCTGCTTAAGACGATTTAAGCAGAAACTAATTTCCCTCAGCTTCGACAATGTTTAAAGAAATCGTCTTATTGGCACTAAATCGTGGTTTGTGAATTGTTTACCGGCCGTACTCTGCCGTATTTTGCCGGTTGGAAGGCAAAAGCTTACTGACACATTTCACACAGAAATTACTGTTACAGTGTACTTATGGAGCCAAATGAGTGATTTGCGTCTTTTCCGGTGAGAAAGAGCACTGGCAAACAGTCTTCGCTACATTAGGTTATTTAAACTGGTGTCACTCTGAGCTAGAATGTGTGGTCAGCGACTAAGTGTAAGGTCAACGTTTCGGATGCGAGTTTTGCGACTGTGAAATACGTTCCTACATTATAGAAGCGAATATTAAATTTGAACTAATATTGCGAAAATTTTGTACTTGGACAGCTTAGAATGAAAATACTTCTGTTTATTTCAAAGGGAAACAATAGATTTTCTAAAACACTGTCTGTCATACACAACTTGAAACAGGTCATGTCGACCAAATCATGTGGAAGAACTAACAGCAACGTATATCGGAAGGCAGTAAGATCTCTTGCCTTTTGGTTTTTCAGTACTCGATAGGCATTTCTAGGCGAAAGTAAATGAAGAAAGGCAGTGCGTTTTTGTTACCAAGTAACGTCTTCGTCAATTACTTTAGTTTTAAAGTAATCTACGAGTAATTGCTGGTGTTTGATATTAACATGAAAAGGATTCCGTAGACAGGGAAAGAACCTGTTCTTGGGAAACTACATCTATAGTGACCAAAAGGCATTAAATGATGCTCAAGCACTTGTGTTCCAGCAGCGGTATGAATAAAATGATAGTAATAATAACAGTAATAATCGAATTATCCGGCAACTTCACACTTCACAGTGGATTTTCTCGAACTAAGAAATTTGCTGAGTTTGTGAAAAATCAAAATGGCTTCACATCCAGCCTATGATGCCTAGAAGAGTCTTTACATCCTGCTGACATGAGAATAGCATAATCTCTGCGTCAGAAGCTTGCTTCTACTTGACCATTTAATAGACTCGCATTTTTTCCACCGTGACTAATTTTGTAAGCTAAGCACATCATCCGTTACAGCACACTCTTGGGGCTGGGTAATGTGGCCACAATGGTATGGTGGAACGAGCTATCACAGGTGCAATGCGTGGGTTCAGGCATTTACTTTTAAGAGGCACAAACAGATTTGTTTTACCTCTGGTAACCTCAAGAGAAAGACGTTATAATCCAGAATCCGCATTAAACATCACGTTCCTTCATTACCAACTGGGAAGAGCCGGTTTACGTTGGGAAATGACACAGCGGAAGTCATGGTAAACAGAAATACAGTCGCCAGTAAGCTTACTTACATTAGGAAATTTTATTTTATTTGATGAACCGATAGCCATTTAAAGGGACAGGGCTCTTATTTTACTTGTACTTGATTGAACTAGAGACGTTTAAAAATTTGGTGCTGGACTGTGATTCGAATTCGTATCTCCTCTTTCGAGGATCTGAATCTCTCGGAACAGTATAGTTCAGTCATTTCGTTCCTTTTCCCAAGACTGCAATCTTCTCTAGGTCTCCTCCAAAGGTAAGTATGTGGGTCTGAAACCTGATCCAGTACAAAAATATTCATAATTTCATTTCTAGCTTTATCAAGTGCACACCCACCTGCTAGTGAAAATTAACGCGCAATTTCAATGTCTGTTCATGTGTTTCCAACAATCGCAACAGGTGTCGTTATTTCTGGTCAAACACGCACACATCTTACTGTTCATGAGTAAGCAACTGATACTTAAGCTATATTCGTGGATGCACGGTAGGTGTGCAGTTCGATTGTCGCTTAGGCACAAAAGTTTGTATCCTTATTTTAGATTCAGACACCTAGCGGCTCGTAAGAAAAACCGATACGTAACATTTGATTTTTCTTAGCTAACAATCGGATTACGTGCTGGGTTCGTAGCTCCGTCACAGAACTTCACATCATGCACTTCATCTTTAAATGCATGCACACTTTGTTACTTCAGAATGGAGGTATATCAGACATCTTTCGTGGTTAGATAACAGGGACGAAAGGGTCTTGATAGGAGTCACGGTTTATTACAAAAATTGTCGTCTTTTATTTTCAAGTTTAGATTTGGTTACTGGTATTGGCCAAAATTTCGGTAATTCATGACTCTTCATGGCTAATCATCAATATGATGTGATTAGATTAGATTAGATTACATTAGATTAACTCTTGTTCCATAGATCATGAATACGACATTTCGTAATGATGTGGAACGTGTCATTTTAATGAAAGATTTCTTTAAATACCATGATTCAATTTCTTTACAACAATTTTTTACACTCTCTCTCATTGCTTTTTATTTCTCTCTCTCTCTCTCTCTCTCTCTCACACAAACACACACACACACACACACACACATTCTTTTTTATTTTTATTTGTATGTTGTGCTCGACTATCGGCGAGGCACGAAAACGCCTGTGAATGACTTTCTTAGTTTTGAGTACACTTACGAAAGAAATATAAAAACAACAATGAGAGTTACTGATTTATGATGCTCAGTTTGCAGTCAGTTCTGAGTATTATTAGTAACTACGCTCCAGTCCCTAAACCTAGTTACAGAAAGCGAATCAGACGCATTACGTATTCCAGGCCGTAGCAGCCGCGACTTGGAGACACCAGCTATGGTCACTTCCCAGACCGCTGTAGGATCACATCGGTTCGTCTTCTTCCTGCTGGTACTGTAACTGAGATTTGGCAACAAGGCAACGTATGTTTGGCAACTCTGTGATCGACGAGTTACTTCCTGGTGTGCACGGAATTAAGCCTCAAAGTTCACTTGATTTTACCTGTCATTTCCATTGAATAATCTGAGTTATTATCGCTTGAAGGGTAACAAAAGATTGAAAATTTACGGTTTTCAGCCCAGGAAAGTCGTTGCAGGTGGAAACCACAGCTAATCTCGACCTTCAAATAGCGGTTTACGAGTTCTAGTTACTATTGCCTTAGCCGGCCGCGGTGGTCTCGCGGTTCTAGGCGCGCAGTCCGGAACCGTGAGACTGCTACGGTCGCAGGTTCGAATCCTGCCTCGGGCATGGATGTGTGTAATGTCCTTAGGTTAGTTAGGTTTAAGTAGTTCTAAGTTCTAGGGGACTGATGACCACAGCAGTTGAGTCCCATAGTGCTCAGAGCCATTTGAACCATTTTTTACTATTGCCTTCGTAATAGGAAGCTAAGACCCACACCTCCTCGCCAGCTCTGTGGTAACGTGCTGACCTGTGAAAAAGCGTCTGTTGCGGTTCGCAGTTCCAGTCTCACTGACTGTAACGTTTTTATCCCTTCTGTGAAAGAGCTACAAGCAGTCAGATCAAACATCAATAAGGAAATCGCAAGAAAATGCTTTCAGCTCATAGTGCAATGTTGAAAAACTTACAATGCTGCACAACAGGTAAGGCCTCTTTCCGCTGCTGCCAAGCGAATTTTGGGTTTCTAGGAATACGTAACTATATTTATGAAATGCCACATTTGCATACCTCTTGAGTATGACACAGCATACCAATTAAACACAGACCCAATCAAAATCTAAGTGAGTAGTATTTTACTAATTCGTGTCGATAGAGGCATGCTTGTGTACAGATACTTTCGTCGTAAGGTTATCATGGTTAGTTTTATTTCATTTCTTATAATACAGTGCACAATTTTCGTAAGGTTTCCTTTAGTGTTGTTAAAACAATAGTAAACATGAGAGAGAAATTAAACATCAACGATATATGCGAATTCTCTGATGTTACCTATGACAGTCTGACAATGCACATGCAGTTTATTGATTACATGCATGTAGAAAACTTGTTCTGAGTTAAAGCTGTCAAACAAAGTTTGAAGAAGAATAAAATATCACTACCACACGACGGCTAATGTAGAAAATACTTTTCTGACATATTATGGCACGATGCGCTCTCCCTGCACATCTTCGAGATGCATCTGCTGCCTGCTGTCTATTAAACCTGAATAGAAGAAAATGTCACAGTAGTTAGCCCTTTTTCCACATGCGACTACTTTGGGTTGAGAAGTGAAGGGAATTATGTTCAAAGTTCCATTAGATTGATACCTTCAGCAGAGAGCAGAATCGCGTTTTAAAAAATGTAGCACTGAATGTATTCGAACTCGCGACATCTTATCTATGATACAAGCTGACACGTAGCTACAGCAGCTCCAGAGCTCGGCAACTATTCCTCCAGAACTTTTGGATTCCACAGCACTGTGAGATTATGCATATGGCCAGGTCTTGACTTCTGAGAGACAAACAGTTACAGCTTTTCTTTTGGACTGAACGACGTTTTCTAGTAACAGATAGCGCAATAGAATAGCTCAAGTGGAAAGGAACACTTCCTATTTAAACTTCTGCATCCTACACTGTTGGCAGTTGTGTGTAGGTGGCAGTTACGTGATTTTATTTCTGTGATTACAAAATAGTCGAATGTATGCACTGGGTAGCCGAGGCAGCTAGTTCATGGTGATTCGGTCAACCAAGTAAATGAATTTACTGAACATGCTGCAAATTACTACAGGGAACCTGTGTGTCAGAATTCTCATCCAGTGTGGCGCAACTGCGTTACGATAGAAAAATGACTCGCAGAGAAGAGGATTTCGTGGTCTGTTGGACGGATGGTAGGTTGTTATACCTATGGTCTGGGTTCGATTCCCACTTCCGTCAATGATTTTAGATAGGGAGAGACAGATTCCATTCTCTCCTGGCTACACCAAGTGAAGGAGATATAATGGCTGCGTGGTCTGAAAATTCACATTAAAGATGATATTCCTTCTTTACCAAGTAGACGGTAGGTTGAACCACAATAAAGTCTGGAGTGGCGACATGTAGAAACTCTATCACCAGTAACCTTTCTTATACTAGTTATTTATTTCAAGTGACGACACAAACGCTATGTATGGTCACAGGACACTTATTCCATCTTTTATTTGAGCTTCTGTATGTCGAAAAAATTGGTTCTAAACTGGGAATGCAACTCAGACCGCCCTTAACGCGGAATTTGATCCCTTCGTGGCAATACAGCTCGGCTACAATTTGTTGTTTGTTCAGAACTGCAGATTCCTCAACACCTTCACATATTACGCGTCAATGGGATCGAATCCTGGCCCGGCACTAAAGATTTAATTATGTATTATCAAGCTCTATCATGAGAACACCTATCTGCTGGTGGATAATAATTTTGATTTTTAATGTATTTTCATTCGTTGTCAACACTAACGATATCTGACGTTTTTAACTCCCAGTGAGACACAGAACTATTTGCGAGATGACTAAGTTCAAGATGCTATTCTGAGCAGCTGGTGGATAAAAATTCGGTAGCTGACGTCTCTTTGTGTGTAGTCAACAACGATATGTGTGGGGCTCTATTCCCAGTGAGCGCTGAACTCTTCGTCATATTATTTCAGTTCGTCGTGTCATTTAATGTTCATACATATTCTCAACTAGCTGCTCGTGAATAACTTTAATTTTTAATGTCATTTTGTGTTAAATAGTTCAAATGGTTCAAATGGCTCTGAGCACTATGGGACTTAACTTCTAAGGTCATCAGTCCCCTAGAACTTAGAACTACTTAAACCTAACTAACCTAAGGACATCACTCACATCCAAGCCCGAGGCAGGATTCGAACCTGCGACCGTAGCGGTCACGCGGTTCCAGACTGAAGCGCCTAGAACCGCACGGCCACACCGGCCGGCCCCCGCCATCTGGTATCAATGCATTACCCTATCATCCATTATATATAATCATTTTCATAGTACACTTGATATTATAGATGAGTAGGACGCAAGACAGGACATAGATAATGTCCGTTTGACGTCAACAGTGTGTAACATTTTACTTTTTTTGAATAGGACAATGTTCCTCTCCAATAATTTTTAGATTAGTTACAATAAGCTTACGCTGCAAGAGAATTCGCTTGTATTTTTCAATATGTGGTGTGTTGTCGGTTTGAAGGCCTTCCATAACATCGGCAACGTAGTGCAACTCCACCGAGGGCTGTCTGGAGTAGGGTGGAGATAGCAATGTGAAAGTTGCGAGCTGTCGAAGACGATCTTCATATTCCTAATGCGATTAGGACATCGTATACTCTTGACGACGTTTAGCACCTGTGCAGTCAGTCACCCAATTTCAGAATTCATTTTGAGTAATCCTGCTAAATTCCCAAAATATTGTCTTTTTATATTGATGAGTAATATGGATAGTCGTCACGTTCATGTGCCGTCTACAACGCAAATTTAATGTTACTATCCTAGGAACTAACCTGCAATACGTTTTGTATTTCATAATCGGAACTATCTGCATTAACCGTCATCAGAGCACTGTCAGGGAACAGAATGCAGTAGTGCCTTGCTACCTACTTGAGGACCTGCTTGAGTCGTGTTCTAAGGAAAGGGTAGTTGCTGGTTCACATTATATTATACTAGCGAGAAGTACCGACTTTTCCTTTTCTCTGCAAACATCCAGAACTAAATTCAGTAACTAATTGCTAAGAATATATTTGCATTGTGCCAACTCAAAGATCAATAGATATGGATATAGATATAGATACAGATTTTTATATTTAAAGCCATTCTCGTTCTGCGTTGGAATAAACATCATTCATTATTTGCTTGTTCTTGTTACGATTGTTATTGTCATTCTCTCACTCGCAAGAGTTTTCGCATTCCTATTTGGTATCGATGCACATGAAGAGTGGCTATGAAAGAAGGGAATACTGAATGTTACGTCATGCAGAATACACTCATTTACTTCGGCTCCTCGTGATCTACGCTACAGGAGAAGTGAGATACGTAAAGTTGACAGTGTGAGGACAGACCTGGTAGCACAACTGTGCAACTACACAGTGTTACCAGATAAAATGGTGCTGCGGAATCGAAAGTGTAGTACGGACTTTTCCACAGCAGCAGACAGCTGGTAATTTAGGACCATGACCGTGGATTACACTTTGGTCAGTGCTGGTTAGAGTGCTGCAACTGTAAATGGAAGGCTTTGTTTGATAGTCTTATGCTGATGCTGTCTGAATAAATTATGCCATTGGATACAAAGCGGTTTAGTTTTGAGACCTAACCCACGAGGGGGGAAGGCACAGTGGTCTGCTTCAGGAATTCCAAGCAATAAAACACAAAAAACAACCCAGGAAGGGAGACATGCATTTGGAATCTGTTCATCGTTACGGGGTCAAACAAGAGGGTAACATTACTGAAACAATGATCGGGCTACTTAGTATATAATAGAGCATACAGATTTCAAGGAGGAAACGTATGAAGACGCAGACTTCCTCGTTATCAATATGTGCGGCATATCTTTCGTGTTAACGAAAGTAAATTCCCGCTTTACCTCTTCTTACGTGTCAAATGAAATGAATGCCATGAGGAATAGAATATTTGTTGACTGCGTCTCTTCTTGCTTCCATCCTTACCAACATATTTCTTCATTCTCGTGGTAATCATGACATTCTATGTGTATGCTGCAAAAGATTGCAAGTGGACAAATTCGACATCGAGGTGCAAAGCGTTATATTCAATTCGAATAAGCTTCCGGTGTACTTTTACTTCGTTTGTATTTTTAGATGATTATGAACGTTACGGAAAATTATCTCACATGCTTTATGTTGAATGAGAAACATTGAATGATCCGTTTTGCTTTCCCTACGTTGAAATGATATAATGTCGGCGTCAACAGCCTTCTTCCACGCCGGAAGCTGAAACTTGTATGATTCTGGATTAATGATAATTGAATGTCTCATATGTATACATAGCCCACAAGGCGACGTCAGAAACCATCAGGGGAGAACGCCGCATAAAAACCAAACGTGCGCGCGCGTCTCCACTCTGAAGAACCGTATCGGAGAATCACGGCAAGCATTTCGCTGAAGAGCTGCCTCGTCAGAGAGCCTAGAAATGGCAGCGTCGTAGCAAGTATTTGTCAACACTCTGATAGTGCATTTACTTCCGGGTGTAGGTCGGCGTTACCTCGCTAAATTCACTTGACATTCGTTTTCCACATCGAAGACTCGTACGATATAATCCACTGCAAGATGACACAATTAGAAAGTATATTTAATTTCTGGACTCCAAGAACGGCGTTCTTCACATAAGTAACACCTGTTTGTGTGTGCATTCGGGAGGACGACGGTGCAATCCCGCGCCCGGCCATCCTGATTTAGGTTTTCAATGATTTCCCTAAATCGCTTCAGGCAAATGCCGGGATGGTTCCTTAGGAAGGGCACGGCCGATTTCCTTCCCCATCCTTCCCTAATCCGAGCTTGTGCTCCGTCTCTAATGACATCGTTGTCGACGGGACGTTAAAACAGTAATCTCCACCTCCTCTGTTCGTGTGTTTAAGGTTGCGTTTTGAGGCTCAGGCAACATCGCAGTGACTATATTCCGCCTCTGGCCGCCAGTGTGTCGTTAGCTCAGAGGTTCCCTTGTGCGTTGCAGTGCTTGTACTATAAGACATAGCAGTTCGAATCACGGTAGAAGCCGCTGACTACAACCTTTTATTTTCCATTTTAATTAATGGAGTTGCAAACTGCTACTAAAAATTTCTTATGCGAAATCTGAAGAATGCCTTTAAACATCAATCTTCGTCCGATTTCGACTTAGTAAATTCAGTTAATATCATGGATTTCTGCTTTGCAAATTCCAAGGTGCTTCACTGTAAAATAGACCCTGAAAAGATTCAAACCGACTGTCAACGATATAAATTTGAGCTTTGTTCGTCATATAGGTCTAACACGTCAGAAGGTTGTTTATGAAGTGCACATGTTCATTAATATAGTTCCCTTCTTCTAAATTTTTGCAATAGCATTTAACTGTAGACGTTTTCTAACACCGGCGTTAGCAATTCCTTTCCGTTCTCTGAAACCTTCAAAACGACAAATTTTTCTGGTTTAAATCTGATGACCTTAACTATCACTTCCGATCGACAATAAATACTTCATGAACCCATACATGGAACTCCAAATGTGCAGTGTTCCTGCACTGCTACAGAGCATGCATTGCAAGGTATTCACACAGTTTATCGCATAGACTTACCATATGGAATGAAACAAGAACTGTAATACACTTTACACCACAGACGCTCACTCTGGCTTGACGAAAACATCCAAACATTGACCAAAAGTTGCACAAATAATTGAGTTTGAAAGGAAAAGAAACGAGGTATGAAGCATTTATAAATTCATCGAATGTAGTGAGGTGGTTTAATTTCGTCCCAGTCTATAAAATTAATTTCGGGCCATACTCAGCTCTTGCCGACTAATGTAATATAATACCCGCCTACTAATCAGGGCGTCTGTCTCCGTTGCTTTTGAGCGTGAATGGAAATTGTAGAAATTTTCTGTGGAGCAACATTTAATAATAAAGCGTTTTAAATCATCAAAAGCGATGAGCGGTAGCAGGCGCTTTCGATAAAGAACGGGGGAGTGCAGCGCCGCTGCTGTCGCCACGGCCGCTGCCAGTAGCCAGCAAATGGATCCCGGAGCTTTGCCGCATACGGCGTCCAGAGGAGGACAGTCTGCAGGAAATCTGCCGCAAAATCGTTACTGGATAAAATTTTGATATCGGTGTGTCACAAAGCGAAATAGATTGAATCTGCGCTACCATTACATTCACGTCTTCAGCATTCAGACAGAAGAGGCTATAAAAATATTTTATGCCAGCTGCTCTCGATCCACTGACATTATGAACAGAAACAACGCACGCTACCGCTAGACCACAGGCGTAATCAGCCTAGAGTTTCTCTATCATGGGACAAGTTTTCCTCCAGGAAGTGCCGCAGTCTACAGTGTTGCCAGATTGTGCAGATAACCGGACTTAGAGAATTAGCGAGTTGGCCAGTTTTTTTGTCCCATGTCGCGATCGGCGCGGACTTAGCCTCTGAAGCGGCCGGCCACCGGTCAAGTTTTATGTCAAAGAGTGTACAGTTGTTGCGTAGCTGTGTAAGTCATCACGTAAAATTTGACCAACTTACTTGTTTATAATCTTGTGTATTTGAAATCGCAACTGTTTCATTAACGCTTGGAGACATCAGAAAAGTTATTCTGGTCTTTAAGGGAGCTCCATCAAGTAGAAAGCTGAATTTATCAACTTGTTATTTCGACTTCTAGAAACTAGTTGTTTCTCCACAGTAAAATTCAAATGAAAAATTAACGATGAGTTCGAGGACACTGATCAATGGCTGATGACACTGATCAACGTACTCAATCGAGGCGACCGATAAACTAAGGCAATCTGAAGAAATTTCTGCGTGATTAACTCACCTTAAACGAAAGTAAAAGAATACTTTTACTCTGACGGCAATGGTTTGTCCTGTTTGAGGATAATCTCTGCATTTAAAGTGACTCTCGGTCAGGTGTCTGTACGTCGTATTTATCTTCGTGGCCGAAATCGTCGTAACCACATCGATTTGCTACAGGTTATTGCTGTGACACCATGTCTTTATCGATAGTGAGCTACTGCATCGTTGTTTCCGTATTTCAGCTTTTGTGTTAGTCATCTGCGGTGGTAATCCCAAGTCAGCACCAAATTTTTTAAAACTGGTGTGAGAAAATTCTACATTTCGACACTCATGCTTGTTAGGATACAAGAGTAATGTTCCTTAATATGGTGCACTATAAGAGCAATGGATTCGGTACTATAAAACATTCAGCGTTTCGTTATTGGTTAACGACAGTAATTTGGCCAGATTGGTACAGAATGTATTTCACATGTCGAAGTATGCGCTTTTTCGCTGACGTAGCTGAATGTAAGAGACACAGTCCAAGCAGAATACGCTGTGAATGTAAGAGAAGACGCGATCCATTGACGTTAACACTGCAATATGTGCGCCGGCCTGAGTGGCCGGGCGGTTCTAGGCGCTTCAGTGTGGAACCGCGCGACCGCTACGGTCGCAGGTTCGAATCCTACCTCGGGCATGGATGTGTGTGATGTCCTTAGGTTAGTTAGGTTTAAGTAGTTCTTAGTTCTAGGGGACTGATGACCGCTCTTAAGTCCCATAGTGCTCAGAGCCATTTTTTGTAATATGTGCTTCGGTCAAACGTAATAAGGCGACGTTACGGTGATATCACCTAGCTAATCGTAGAGCCCCTTGTTTACGAAAGCTGAATGCTGTCGGTCGAGTTAGTCAGCTCTACGGAGTACACAGATGTACTACGATGTCAACGTAAACGATATTCGTTTAGTTTCTGCTACAATCTCTACGTATAATCACAGTAAAATTTTAGGAGAACATTTGCTATAGTCTGCACTTTAAGAAACACAACTAGCTCTGAAGGCTGAAAATTTTCTCAGGTGCAAGCAGCCTGCCGCAGATTGCTTGGTCCAGAGATAACACTAGACTATTTGACGAAATTTTCAAGCAGCGTTTAATGTGTATCAGTGCTATGCACAGCCTACCTGTTTAGACTATTTGACGAAAGTTTCAAGCAGCGTTTAATGTGTATCAGTGCTATGCACAACCTGCCTGTTTAGTCTATTGTGTTAGAATTTTGTACATCAGCCACAAGTTTCTTTCCATGTCTGGCGTCCACTGATTTTCTCTCATGTACCACAGCGATCAGATGTAGCTTCCTTTACTCAGTTTATTCGTGTTAAAATTCATTGAACACAATCCAGAGTAAGCTTATAGAATTTATTTCTCAATTTCATCTTTACATGAATTATTTCTATATCGATGGGAGGGGTAAACAGTTCCGGCATTCGCCTTACAACCAAGGAAAACCTCCCAAAAACCCTGGTCGGAACTGAGGGGCCAAGTCTCCGCAGCATGACGCCGTCGAGGGGGGCACAGTAAGAAGCAGCTGTCACGAAGAGGCGTCGTCATCTTGGTCAACGGTGTGTGGCAGAAGCGTAGAGTGGGTAGAGCCGCCGCTCCGTAGTGTGACAGACACGCAGAGCAGAGTCGCAGATGCGTAGCAGAGTCGCAGATGCGTAGCAGAGTCGCAGATGCGTGGCATCCACTCGTCCACTCTGTACGTCCATGTGACGCTGGAGATATTCTCGTAGACTCCGTACACCGACTCGTCGACGCCGTCTGCCCACTCGTCGACGGCCTTGACTTCCCGAAGCTCTGAACCTGCAACATGGCCTGCGCACAGACTCGTGGACGCATAGCACAGACTCGGCGGACGCCTAGCGTAGCGTGTTTCCGTGGATCGTAACGTAGACTCGTGGATGCGTAGCGTAGACTCGTGGATGCGTAGCGTAGGCTCGTGGATGCGTAGCGTAGGCTCGTGGATGCGTAGCGTGGACTCGTGGATGCGTAGCGTAGACTCGGGGTCGCGCTGTGTACAGTCCCAGCCGAGTTGACTGGTAGATGTGAAGAGTACGGACACGTAGCACTTCCAGATGTGTAATCTTAGACACATGAAGTCAAGACATGTAGTGCAAGACGAGTAGGAATCGCAGACTTGCACCACCAGGCGTATGAGAGTCACAGATGTGCAGGCAGGGCCAGATTGTATTCACGCAGGCGTATAGTTGCAAATGACAAGCGCCACAGATGTGAAGAATCGCAGATGTGAAGAACCGCAGATGTGAAGAGTCGCAGATGTGAAGAGTCGCAGACACGTATTCGCCGACTCACCTGTGGAGAGACGTGACAAGCGCCGCAGATGGGAAGAACCGCAGATGTGAAGAACCGCGGATGTGAAGAGCCGCAGATGTGAAGAGCCGCAAACACGCATTCGCCGACGCACCTGTGGAGAGACGTACCTACCTACCTGTACTTACTTGTACGTGAGAAGTTCTCGCCGTGCAAAGCTGCCGTCGCCCCGTGTTGCCCTCTCCTGCTGCTGAAGTCGTCTGAATTTCAGCGGCAGCGCCTCTCCTTTTATAGCCACTAGGCTTTGTTGAGCTGCCATTTCCGAGGAAACCGTAGCGGTACGGCATTATTGTCCTCGCCCTAACTTAACATTATAGTAATCGCCAATACGTATTGCATGTATCCTTATAGTTCTTGTTAAGACACACTCTATCCAAACGTCTGATAAAGTGGCTCTTAATGTTTTTGCAACCTTTTAAAATAGTGATTTGCAACCAGTAAGCAATGACACAAACGAATTTTCGAATCTTGATTCGCATGATGATTTTACGACAGCTACTCCGCTTTCCGCATCGAAAGCAGCATTCTTTCATGCGCGCTCTTCTAAAATCCTTATCGTCTGAGTCTTTTGGTTAAAATCGAAAGGAACGTCAATTGATTAGTAACATTTGTAGAATGAAATGTCCCATCATTACTTTGAACGTTCGTCACTAACTTACTTTCATTTCATTCTGAAACTGTAATACTGTGAATATGTTATATGAGTCACTAGTACTTTCCATGATGAAAACACAGTCAACTTATTCATGGATTTTTATATACCTTTGAGAATATTTATAGGAATTTTAGTAGCCCGCATCTCGTGGTCGTGCGGTAGCGTTCTCGCTTCCCACGCCCGGGTTCCCGGGTTCGATTCCCGGCGGGGTCAGGGGTTTTCTCTGCCTCGTGATGGCTGGGTGTTGTGTGCTGTCCTTAGGTTAGTTAGGTTTAAGTAGTTCTAAGTTCTAGGGGACTTATGACCACAGCAGTTGAGTCCCATAGTGCTCAGAGCCATTTGAACCAATTGAATTTTAGTACGTGGGATGATGATGGCCTACTAGGGACATAAAGTTCAAAAATGGTTCAAATGGCTCTGAGCACTATGGGACTCAACTGCTGAGGTCATTAGTCCCCTAGAACTTAGAACTAGTTAAACCTAACTAACCTAAGGACATCACAAACATCCATGCCCGAGGCAGGATTCGAACCTGAGACCGTAGCGGTCTTGCGGTTCCAGACTGCAGCGCCTTTAACCGCACGGCCACTTCGGCCGGCCATAAAGTTCAACCATCTACCATCGAAACGACTTAGTCTGGGATGTGCAGGGTGAGTATAACGTGGTCCAATGAGTATATAACAGTGCCAGACTTGACAAGGTAATCATTCTACAGAATTTCTGTGCAGAGAATGGATTTGCTGTTTTATATAACTCTGACAAAGGCAAATTTTTATGGTGGTGGTGGTACGTTCCTATAGGACCAAACTGCTGAGACCATTGGTCCCTAAGCTTACACACTACTTAATCTAACTTAAACTAACTTACGTTAAGGACAACACACACACATGCCGGAGGGAGGACTCGAACCTCCGACGGGAGGGGCGGGGGGGGGGCGCAAAAAGCATGGCAAGGCGCCTCAGACCGCGTGGCTACCCCCTGCAGCGGCTCGTCCAGCTAACCACGCCTGCAACCTCGCTGCTTCCCGAGCGGGAAGGCGTGCCAGTCCCCGGCACGAATCCGCCCGGAGGATTAGTGTCGAGGTCCGGTGTGCCGGGCAGCCTCTGGATGGTTTCTAAGGCGGTTTTCCATCTGCCTCGGTGAATGAGGGCTGGTTTCCCTTATTCCGCCTCAGTTACGTTATATCGGCGATTGCTGCACAAACACTGCCTCCACGTACGCGTACACCGTCAGTACTCTAACATGCAAACATTTGGGGTTACTCTCGTCTAGTATGAGACGTTCCCGGGGGGTCCGCAGGGGGATGAACCGCACAATAACCCTGGTTTCGGTGTGGGGCAGCAGTGGAGCGGTTGGATGCTGTGGCCTGTTGTGGGGTTGTGTACCTCTGACGGTTACGGCGAGACGAAGCCTCCCCATAGTTTCTAGGTCCCCGGATCAATACACACACGATACAAACCTCCCGCAGCAAATTGTTATGGATTTCTGGTTGTATAGGAATACAATAAAACGGCGTGAGTCATCAGATATTGTTTGCTGTTTTCTTTGGTGTCTTTCGAATGTTGGCGAATGACCTTTTATACTGCTAACGGTCATAAAGGCATTGGATGTCCACACCTCACTGACGAAAACGTATGTTGACCACCCTGTAAAGCAGAACACATAGAAACCTGAAATATTACCATATAGTTACAATTATCGGGACGGTACAAATGTTATGGACTAACGAATCATGGGGAGAATGGTGAAATGGGAGATAAGATACTGCGTGAAGAGTTTGACAGAGCACTGAAAGACCTGAGTCGAAACAAGGCTCCGGGAGTAGACAACATTCCATTAGAACTACTGATGCCCTTGGGAGAGCCAGGCATGACAAAACTCTACCATCTGGTGAGCAAGATGTATGAGACAGGCGAAATACCCACAGACTTCAAGAAGAATATAATAATTCCAATCCCAAAGAAAGCAGGTGTTGACAGATGTGAAAATTACCGAACTATCAGTTTAATAAGTCACAGCTGCAAAATACTAACGCGAATTATTTACAGACGAATGGAAAAACTGGTAGAAGCGGACCTCGAGGAAGATCAGTTTGGATTCCGTAGAAATGTTGGAACACGTGAGGCAGTACTAACCTTACGACTTATCTTAGAAGAAAGATTAAGAAAAGGCAAACCTACGTTTCTAGCATTTGTAGACTTAGAGAAAGCTTTTGACAACGTTAACTGGAATACTCTCTTTCAAATTCTGAAGGTGGCAGAGGTAAAATACAAGGAGCGAAAGGCTATTTACAATTTGTACAGAAACCAGATGGCAGTTATAAGAGTCGAGGGGCATGAAAGGTAAGCAGTGGTTGGGAAAGGAGTGAGACATGGTTGTAGCCTCTCCCCGATGTTATTCAATCTGTATATTGAGCAAGCAGTAAAGGAAACAAAAGAAAAATTCGGAGTAGGTATTAAAATTCATGGAGAAGAAGTAAAAACTTTGAGGTTCGCCGATGACATTGTAATTCTGTCAGAGACAGCAAAGGACTTGGAAGAGCAGTTGAACGGAATGGACAGTGTCTTGAAAGGAGGATATATGATGAACATCAAGAAAAGCAAAACGAGGATAATGGAATGTAGTCAAATTAAATCGGGTGATGCTGAGGGGATTAGATTAGGAAATGAGACACTTCAAGTAGTAAAGGAGTTTTACTATTTAGGGAGTAAAATAATTGATGATGGTCGAAGTAGAGAGGATATAAAATGTAGACTGGCAATGGCAAGGAAATCGTTTCTGAAGAAGAGAAATTTGTTAACATCTAGTATAGATTTAAGTGTCAGAAAGTCGTTTCTGAAAGTATTTGTATGGAGTGTAGCCATGTATGGAAGTGAAACATGGACGATAACCAGTTTGGACAAGAAGAGAATAGAAGCTTTCGAAATGTGGTGCTACAGAAGAATGCTGAAGATAAGGTGGGTAGATCACATAACTAATGAGGAGGTACTGAATAGGATTGGGGAGAAGAGAAGTTTGTGGCACAACTTGACTAGAAGAAGGGATCGGTTGGTAGGACATGTTTTGAGGCATCAAGGGATCACAAATTTAGCATTGGAGGGCAGCGTGGAGGGTAAAAATCGTAGAAGGAGACCAAGAGATGAATACACTAAGCAGATTCAGAAGGATGTAGGTTGCAGTAGGTACTGGGAGATGAAGAAGCTTGCACAGGATAGAGTAGCATGGAGAGCTGCACCAAACCAGTCTCAGGACTGAAGACCACAACAACAACAACAACAACGAATCATGGAATCGGTTACATCAAACCGATGATCTAGTCAAATTGTACGTGTTCCACGAAGACACCCTATCGAGAAGTGCACCACAGGGAAGAGTCAGACGGTTGCCGTGTCATGCTGGGGGAAACAATGTAATTTCTAATCCCTACTTTTGCGTTATTTTCTTAAGGCAGGATAGAGGACGTGAACAACGTTAATACTATCTCCTGTAAACCAAATCGGAACAACTTGCTGTTGTTTCGAACACCAGACGTGAAGGATACGCAGTTGAATTCCTTATCATAAAACTGAGACGGAACATTGTGCAGAGTTTATCTGTTTACAGCAAGTAGCGCAAAGTTAGTCCCGCATTCCGATATTGATCTACAAGGGCACAATAACCTTAATCATACTCTCAAGTACTTTGAAAAGTAGGGAAGAAGGGCTGGCAGATTTGAAAGTAAACATTGTGTGAACGCCGGAAATCTTTCTGGGATAACTAATTGGGGATCAAAATTTAGTCGCAAAAGACAGGGCTCTGGATTTTAATCCTGTCTGGCACACAGTTTCATATGACAAGAAGTTTCATAACCATGTTCCGATGCGCGTATGTCGCTCCTGCTGTCGAAGTAGAAGCTGTACTATAGTTAACGCGGATACGAAAGTAGGTTAATTACAAATTTTGACGCAAGAAGTGACTATAAATTGTAGCTTTTGTTCATGCATTCCGCACATGTAGGTCGACAAATGTTCTAATTTTAACAAGAACGAGAGTAGTAAAAGCTTCATAGAGAGACGCATCTGTTCACATCCTAGAACAGGTCAGTTTCAACGAGTCCTCGTCAACGACGAATTCTTTGGCAGGGAGTGAGATCAGAATGTAACGTACCGTCTACGAGGAGGTTATTGATGAAGTACCAGCTCGCACAGAACTTGGATGCACAAGGGAGTCTGCCGTGTCCTTTTCAAAATAGGGCTATCGACATTGGCCTTAATGGGTTAGGGAAGCCTTGGGAAAACTAAATCTGGCTGGCCAGACAGAGATTCCAGCCGCAATTTTCCAGAACGCCAGTCCATTGACTCTTTTGATATTTCTTGCTTTAGCGGCCATAATGTCTAACTCTAAGATTCTTTCCACAGAGTAGTAGAGATTGCAGCGCTTTGCATATGACGTAATCAGTGGTGTGAGCTACCAGTAGCAGATAGTATCTTTCCTCTACGAAAGAATGCCAGAATTGTTGTCTATCAATGTGATTCGCTGATACGTTTGGAGGCTACGCACCAAACGTTAACGTCCTTTCATTAATATTTTAATAACGGTTCACAGAACCTGCTTAATATTTTGGAACAGGTATCCTGAAATAGTAAGCTCTCGCCTACTTCTTCTGAAAGTAAGAATTACGAGTAAAACTAAAAACAAAAGCTGAACGAAAAGGCACACTCAGCTCTTCGTGCGTCTTCGAAGGTCCACCTGGACCAGGCTCTCGGTAGAAGTAGCGGCGCTGGCTAATCATATGGGACGGGGCAACGATGGCGCACGGACATGTTGTCTGGTGAGACAGTTATTGTTGTGAACAGGCCAAACTATTTTCGCCCGGCCACAACTGTGGTTTCTTCGATTGCTCAGGGAGAAGGCTCAAAAAACTACAACACATGAAATATTAGTTCACTTTATTACACAAATGAATAAAAGATTTACTTAACTGTGGCACACTTCTTTGCTACTGGATCGATCGATAAGTTTCAACTGTTATTGACTATTAAAGCATCATTTGATGCACCCATTAACAAACTGCTCTCTTGCAGTACAGTGCTTCACATTTAAATGAACAAGTCCATTAGAAACTCCAACTATCACGCCGGTCCTATACCATGAGGTTGACGCCTTCAGATGAGGTCACGATCTGGGGCAGAGCACTTGCGAGCTCGACACTACATTGACCTCAGTGTGAGGGCGCTGCTATGCTGAGAGGGGAGATGTTATCTTCCTGTGCGGCTGATCCACGCGGAGGTTCGAATCCTCCCTCGGGCATGGGTGTGTGTGTGTTTGTCCTTAGGATAATTTAGGTTATGTAGTGTGTAAGCTTGGGACTGATGACCTAAGCAGTTAAGTCCCATAAGATTTCACACACATTTGAACATTTTTTTGTTATAAAAAAAATGGTTCAAATGGCTCTGAGCACTATGGGACTCAACTGCTGAGGTCATTAGTCCCCTAGAACTTAGAACTAGTTAAACCTAAGGACATCACAAACATCCATGCCCGAGGCAAGATTCGAACCTGCGACCGTAGCGGTCTTGCGGTTCCAGACTGCAGCGCCTTTAACCGCACGGCCACATCGGCCGGTTTTTTTTTTTCTTTTTTTTTTTTTTGTTATCTTCAGGAGCGTCTCCCACATGTCTCTGTGGACTGCAGCGAGTTCTTGCTGATGTCTGTGGTATGGATTCTCGTTGCCGACTTTGTTATGGCTCCACGATCTCATACAATACCACAGTTATACTACAGTTTTAGGTAAATTCAGCTAAGTGCTAATGACGTATAAAGGGATAGTCTGATGCGGGTGGTTATATTGGGTGTTTCCGTAAGAGTGTGCAAACATGTAGCGGACGTAGGAAATGCTCCACTGAACAATTTGAGGAAGGGTACCAGGCGTCTGACAAGCCAGCTTGATGAGATGTGGAAGTAAACTTGTCTACCGCTTTGTCTAGCAGTACTGTTTTCCAGCTTATTTACAACTAACATGCGTACAAGTTTATCCATACTGTGCTGTTTATTTACATATACATTCTTCATTTTCTGCTAGGAGTCCGCAGCTCGTGGTCGCGCGGTAGCGTTCTCGCTTCCCGCGCCCGGGTTCCCAGGTTCGATTCCCGGCGGGGTCAGGGATTTTCTCTGCCTCGTGTTGACTGGGTGTTGTGTGATGTACCTAGGTTAGTTAGGTTTAAGTAGTTCTAAGTTCTAGGGGACTGATGACCATAGATGTTAAGTCCCATAGTTCTCAGAGCCATTTGAACCATTTTTCTGCGAGGAAACAAGGACAAGCCTGATTTCCTGGAAGTCATGATGCAGGTTTTGTTTACTTGTCCATAAGGTGGTTCTGTCGTATCGTATTGACATTGTCCGATGACAGAACGTGCTATCAATCAACGGTAGACCAAGTCATTATTCAGTGCTGTTCAGAGACGTACACTGCAATACGATGGAACAATGGGGTGTAGCATTTCCTGATCGCTGGACTGGAACAGGAATTCTTATTCCATAGCCTGCGAGGTCACGTGACCTGAATCCCCTTGATTATGTCCTATGGGAATATCTAAAGTCATTTGTGTAAGAGACACCAGTGGATACGGAGGTGGAATTAGTTGCTAGAATTGTTCCTGTCTGTGCGTGATTCGGAACACCCCAAGGATATTTGTCAGGGTGCGTCAGAAACTTGTTCGCCGATGTCATGCTTGCATTGAGGCTTATGGCCGTCAGTTTCAGCATATTTCCATAGGATACGACACAAATGGTACGTTCATTGTGTCAATGATGGTATTTGCAGTTAACTAATGTAAATAAAAAGTACGCAGTAATGTGATGCTATTCCTACTATCTCCCTAAGCTGGTTTGTCAGACGCCAGATTCGCTACCTCAAAGTGTTCAGTGGAGCATCCTCTATGCCCTGTTAAATTTTTTCATGATCTTGCGGGAACTCCCTATATTTCAGTTTCATGCGAATTCAGTAATGTTTTAATCAAATCGGGAGGGGCAGTCATAGTGGGAACACATGTTGTCTGATGCTGCAGTCGGTCAAATCTTAATTTTGTACAGAAATAATGAACTAGAATATTTCAAGAACCGTAACGTGTAATAAGTTACCGGTGTCTTGTGAATGTCAGGTGTCTCCCTTAAGAGTTCAAATGTCTCTGAGCACTATGGGACTTAACTTCTGAGGTTCAAAAAAATGGCTCTGAGCACTATGGGACTTAACTTCTGAGGTCATCAGTCCCCTAGAACTTAGAACTACATAAACCTAACTAACCTCAGGACATCACACACATCCATGCCCGAGGCAGGATTCGAACATGCGACCGTAGCTCCCTTAAGAGTCGTCAGGCTTATTTTTTCTGGTGGTCCGGCAGATACTTGGAATTTCGTTTCCGAATTGTGTAGCTGGAGTCATCCCAAAAAATTATTGCACGTCATGTCTTTCATGCTACGATCACAGATAACAGAAAGCGTTGACTTGTTTTCCATTACAAACAAAATGTGTTTGCAGCAGGATTTTGTGTTAGAACATTACGAATTACCTCGAAGAGAACGGTCAATTGACACGCAGTCAACAGGGATTTAGAAAACATCGTTCTTCTGAAATACAACTAGCTCTCTACTCATACGAAGTGTCGAGTGCTACTGAAAAGGGATTTCAAATTTATTCCATATTTCTAGATTTCCAGATGGCTTTTGACACTGTACCACACAAGCGGCTTGTAATCAAATTGCGTGTTTACGGAATATCGTCTAAGCTATGCGAATGGATTCGAGATTTCCTATCAGAGAGGTCACAGTTCGTAGTAATTGACGGAAAGTCATCGAGTAAAACAAAAATGATTTCTGGCGTTCCCCAAGGTAGTGTTATAGTCCCTCTGCTGTTGCCGGCCGATGTGGCTGAGCGGTTCTAGGCGCTTCAGTCTGGAACCGCGCAACCGCTACGGTCGCAGGTTCGAATTCTGCTTCGTGCATGGATGTGTATGATGTCCTTAGGTTAGTTAGGTTTAAGTAGTCCTAAGTTCTAAGGGACTGATGACCTCAGATGTTAAGTCCCATAGCGCTCAGAGCCTGTTGAACCATTAACCCTCTGCTGTTCCATATCTACATAAACGATGTAGAAGAGATTATGAATAATCGTCTTAGGTTGTTTGCACATGACGCCGTTGTTTATCGTCTAGTAAAGTCATCAGAAGATCAAAACAAATTGCAAAACGGCTTAGAAAGGATATCTATATGGCGCAATAATTGGCAATTGACCCTGAATAAGGAAAAGTATGAGGTTATCCGTATGACTGCTACAGGGAATGCGTTAAACTTTGATTCCACGATAAATCAGTCAAATCTAAAGGCCGTAAATTCAATTAAATACCTAGGAATTACAACTACAAACAACTTAAATTAGAAAGAACGGATAGAAAATATTGTGGGGAAGGCAAACCGAAGACTTAGGAAACTTAATAGATCTACTAAAGAGAATCTACTACAGAGACAGCCTACACTACACTTGTCCGTCCTCTTTTGGAGTACTGCTGTGCGGTCTGGGATCCCTACCAGACAGGATTAAAGGAGTACATCGAGAAAGCTCAAAGAAGAGCAGCACATTTTGTGTTATCCCGAAATAGGAGAGAGTGTCAGGGACATGATACAGGATTTTGGGTGGACAACACTTAAAAACGGCGTTTTATCGCTGCGGCGGGATCTTCACACGAAATTTCAATCACCAACTTTCTCCTCCGAATACGGAAATATTTTCTCGGCGCCGACCTGGATAGAAAGAAACTATTATCATCATAAAATAAGAGAAATCAGAGCGCGCAAGGAAAGCTATAGGTGTTCGTTTTCTCTGCTCGCTGTTCGATATTGGAACAATAGAGAATTGTCGTGAAGGTGGTTCTATGAACCCTCTGCCAGGCACTTAAATGTGATTTGCAGAGTATCCATGTAGATGTAGATAAAGATGTAGTTGTAAATCGGAATTTTAGGTGCCCATTCGATAGAGCGCTCCCAAATTAGTCTAGTCCGATATTCATGTTATCGGTATGTGTTAACACGGACAGTAAAACACGAAGAATAAACAGGGATCCAGCAGCGACTAAGTAGCGCTGCATGCTTGGTGGTAGCGGTCAGCGTGGGCGGCCGGCCGGTGCGGCCGTGCGGTTCTAGGCGCTTCAGTCTGGAACCGCGTGACCGCTACGGTCGCAGGTTCGAATCCTGCCTCGGGCATGGATGTGTGTGATGTCTTTAGGTTAGTTAGGTTTAAGTAGTTCTAACTTCTAGGGGACTGATGACCTGAGATGTTAAGTCCCATAGTGCTCAGAGCCATTTGAAATCAGCGTGGGCCAGGGCAGTGCTGTCGCTGGTGGGGTACTGGTTATTCTTCGAGTTTTACTGTCTATGTTAATACATACGGATACAATAGGCATCTCACTAATCTGGGACAGCTGTATCGAATGGGCAAGTAAAATTCCAGTTTAAAAATAGTTGTGCTTGTAACGGGGAACAAACGGTCGCTTTGCGTCGACACTGCGGGCTGCATGAAAGAGGCGATGAGCAGAATTCATTTGGACTGACTCTGAAGTCACAAAGCAAAAACGAAACTGCAAATATCTGCCAAAACAACAGAGAAAATGCCACTGACGGCTCTTAGGAGAGACATCCCGAGTCTTAAAAATATGTGACTTGTTCAAAAGACAGTGGATAAAGTTTGTACTTTGCAGTTTCTCGGGTTCTTCTTAAATAAATACGAGTGACATCCATAAATCAGTTGATCGCTAATAGTTCATAATAGCCTCAATACAACGGATCTATGACCTAGGTGCTGCTGTCTGCGAAGGGGACACCCTTAGAAGAAAACAGGTCGGTCAAAAATAACAGAACTCTTATGCATTTCATGCAGAGTGGTGAAAGCAACGAGACACCTCGCGTGTAATGAATTCTCAGAACAAATGTGATCATTAGCAGGTAATCAGTGGTAATGCAGAGGAGGTTGATATTATATTATTCAGTTGGTTGGCTGGCTAATTTGAGGGAGGGGCCAACCATACCGCGAGGTCATCAGTCCTAGCGGATTAGGAAATGATGGGGAAGGAAGTCGGTCGTGTCCTTTCAAAGGAACAATCCCGAAAATTGCCTGAAGCGATTTAATAAAATCACGAATAACCTAAATCAGGATGGCCAGACGTGGGATCGAACCGTCGTCCTCGCGAATGCGAGTCCTGTGTACTAAACATTGCGCCATCTCACTCGATATATGACTTAGTACTTCAGCTGATCACAGTACTTTTACGTATACGCCATACTCTATTAATGCCCCATTCCAGCTGTCATCAGATAACCCACGCCTCCCCATATAAGAAACTGCTTAAAAATAAATGAAATTCATTTCCGTCGTGTTTCTCCCGAATTCCTTAAAAACGATGGTTCTCCAGGACTATAAAAATAACACTGATCCGAACATAACTTTAGTCGATTCTTCACAACGTAACCTAACAGCAAAGGAACCATTAGAAAACTACTCGATACGAGAGCGAACGCGAGGAATCAATGCCCAAACGAAGAAATTTTGCGAAAAACAGAACTGAAAAGTTGTCAGGTCAGAATATTATCGGAAAGGACTTGCATGTTTACCCTTAGAAAATTTCTGTTATGCGTGTGGTTCAAATGGTTCAAATGGCTCTGAGCACTATGGGACTTAACATCTGAGGTCATCAGTCCCCTAGAACGTAGAACTACTTAAACCTAACTAACCTAAGGACATCACACACATCCATGCCCGAGGCAGGATTCGAACCTGCGACCGTAGCGGTCGCGCGGTTCCAGACTGAAGCGCCTTTAACCGCTTGGCCACACCGGCCGGCTGTTATGCGTGTGTTAACGTTTGCAGACCATCAGTTCTACCGATGAGTTCTGGTTGAAATGGCATCTTCATGCATCAGACAATCAGAGAGAGAAGCCGCTGAGTAACGTTGATAATGGTGTTTACAGTGAAACATCCACAAAATCCTACATCAGAAACGCTTTCGCAATTGCGGATGCCTATAGAGGCAGCATGGCTCAATATTTCTGCAGGGGACTTCCTACGGCTTGAGTCCATTCCACGTCGAGTTGTTGCACTATGCCGGGAAAAAGGAGATCCGACACGATATTAGGATATATCCCATTCCTTTCAATACTTCAGTGTGTGTTGAGATGCGCAGAAAACTAGATTTTCTAAAAGACGGAACTACTCGTTATATACTGATCCACTGATAGTGAGACCATTTAATGGCTTCCCACAAACCTGAAACATAATTTCACATGTTTTCTTAACTTTATCTCGCGAACAGCTCCACGAAATTAAGGAAGGAAATCATTTTCGATAAAGTCAGATTTTTAACACAGTAACTGATTTGTAAACTAATTGGCTATTTCAAGCTTTACTATACATGTGATTTCGATTCATTAACCCTTTAAGTAATGCTGGTAAGTATGTACACGACTGGCAAACAAATGGAACTGCCATGTATCATTGTTTTCTGCTGATTTATTCATGTGAATATTTACCGCGCCATACCTCATGGTAGATTTCAAATGGTTCAAATGGCTCTAAGCACTATGGGACTTAACATCTGAGGTCATCAGTCCCCTAGACTTAGAACTACTTAAACCTAAATAACCTAAGGACATCATACACATCCATGCCCGAGGCAGGATTCAAACCTGCGACCGTAGCAGCAGCACGGTTCCGGACTGGAGTGCCTAGAACCGCTCGGTCACAGCGGCCGGCTGTATGGTAGATTTAAAAATACAAAATAAAATGACCAAGTTTATTCATTGCTATTCTCAAAAGTACATACTGTCATGTATTTCATCGTTATGTTGGAAAAGCCCTTTTGTCCCTTACAGGTTAAGAAGTAAAGCTCGTTGCGATCCAAACGCCTCTCTTGTATCGTCTACCATTGGAATAGGGTACAAGGATGAGGGAGGGGGGGGGGGGGAGTGGTACTGCGTTCTCAGAGTACTCCGTATTAAAAAGTACATTCAGTACCTGATTAATATATTCGTGCAGATGCTCGAAGTAGGGTTGAAATCGCGTTCTTCGAATGATGTGTTGGTACTTGCTTAGTTTTGAAAGTGTCTCCATGAGTTGTGGTGTTGATCTGTGGGTCCAGAAACGGTTGGTGTAGCGTATCACTTGTATGGTTGCAAGTTTTATTAGTAAGCTCATCCTCAAAGCTCTGTTGGTGTTTCAGAACAAATTTACTGCGAAGGTACTTTCCACGTATTAATAAGAGTGCTTCAGTTGTTTCAACTAGTGGCGGATTTTTCACTGTGGATCCAAAAGCTCGTATGTGTAATTGCAGTGCTTTGTACAGATTCCTGTGGAGCGTGCGCTGCAGCAGTCCGGACGCTGTGCCATTCAACACGAAGGTGTAATCTACGTGTGCCCGCAGCAGCATATGATACATATGTAAAGCAGTTATGGGATCCGTGCCCCATGTGTTTCTGATTGTACTTTGATATGGCCTATTTGGCTAGACCATCTAAGGATATTGTCTGCATGAGGTCCTAGATATTTAACACATTTTCGGAGGGAATTTTGTAAGGACCTAGTCGTTCCAATTCTGTCGTTCTGATTCGGCATCCTGGGTACTGCCGACTTACTAGGTGTAACGATAAATCCATTCACTTGAAACCAGTGTCCTAAGTTGTGTATTACTTCATTCAAGTTGTTTTAACAGCTTACAATGACTCATCAGTGCCATATACTGAGTGATTCAGCCACCCCTATCTACGGTTTCATGCAGCCTGTTTAAGATTTTTTTTGTGTGGGATCTAAAAATTAAAAAAAAAAACCTCTCTCACACCGGCCTGATTTAGCTTCACTGATCAGGATAGTAAAAACAAGCGTATGTTAAGGGAATTTTCATTCACAAAGCAGGCTTATCACATTCACAAAGTTCAATACTGTTCTATCCTGATTAAATAGAGCTTAACTTAAATTCCATAAGGCAGTGAAGCTATTTCGAAGTCTCGGTGCGACGAAAATTGTCAGTCGATCTCCTGGAAACATTTGTAATAATTATTAACTTTCGGTGATCACATGGGGAAGACCGGAGATCTGCTGGTAAGAACGTGTTAGCCTATTTATTTGAAGTAACTGGATATCTTGAGCATATAAAACGGAGGTTCGTCCAGTGTAAATCAGACGTTCCCCACTGATCCCGTGCAACACAGCGCAGTAAGCAGACACTGTCAATAATAATCAGTTAAATAATACGCGAACACACTTACTTTAGTTTAGTTCATGTATTAAATTCCTTCTCATACAGAATCTCATCAAGATGGCGACTAGCTCAACAATACATACACATACATCCTCCTCCTTTCACGACTAATCGGCAAGAATTCCTTCATTCTTTTCATAAGAGAAAACATAGATAGCAGAGAAGCTATTCCATGGAGTAAATGGACGCTCCAAGGAATAACTGGGCTTGAAACTACTTTGCATTGATAATCGGTAAGATAAGAAGAGGTATTTCGAGATATGTACTGAGTTATATAATTTATAAAATTTCTGAAAATATCGCGGAGAGACCGCTGCAAGAGACGTTACACCCACAACCTCTTCAAAAGCCATCTGTGAGATTTCATATACTCTCACTTGCTATATGCAAACTCTTAGTTCTATGGAAAAATGAACAGGAACTTTTTGTAGGAAATTTAATGTAATTATATTTCGTACTGGCATACGATTCCGCTGGAGGCCGCAGTTTTCAAGATATTCAAGAAAAACGAATCTAAAGTTCAGTTTTGTATGTTTTTGCTGAACAACTCCAAAACTGTGCCTTCCAGCAAAGACGTCTCCCAGTACAAGATTTCCCACAAAAAGTTCCTCTTCATATTTTTCTGTAGGACTAATAATCTGCGCGTAGTGAGTGAAAGAATACGAAAATCTGCCGAGTCTTTGAAGGTGCTGCGGGTGGCATAAAACCCAGAGTTAGGGGCAGCTGAATCACTGTGTACACACACAGATGGTCGGCATGCTGAAGTATGCTAATTCTTTATGACATGGTGCATTGGAGGTTACGTGTATAAAATCTAAATAACAAGGGTGTAAAACCGACCTTTCCGCCAGCTCCATATCGGTCTTCGTTGGTCTGGCAGAGCCAAATTTCACCACAAGTTGCGCCACCATTAGCAGAAATGTGACCGGGGTACCACTGCAAGAACTGTAACTTTCAACATACGTATTTTGACGCAACGTCTGACCATGAATTATTCGTGGGCCGTTGAAAATGAATGATAAAGCCGGAACCGATTTAGCCATCGAAATATTTCAAGGGGAATTTTACGTAGTAATAACTGCATTCTTAACTGAAATGTGGTACCATTGCAAAAGTCAACAAATTTTAGGAATGCACACCGTTTTGCTACGTATCGTCTCTCTTAGAACCTTCTTTTACTGACACCAGTGGAAGTGACAAGGACGAGATTGTAGAGAGAAGGTGCAAAAGCGTTCCAGAAAGCCCAGCGCCTCGTGGTCCGATGAAAGTTTTTCATTAACGGAGTCTAATAACGAAGCCGCTGACGCCTTATCCAACGCGAAACGGTCCCCCCAGTCACAGTAGCCACAAACGAATCGCCTTCTCATTAAACTTTCTCTCGCAATCTGATCTTGGCGAGCTGCAGCCGACGAGAGAAGAAAAAGAAAGACAGCGCGAGGAAATTGTCTCTCCATCGGCTCTGCGCTCGATAAGTAACTAAATGAGCCTGCAGGCAGCCAGGGGGCTGGTAATAGCACGCTAGCTGCTCGCCGTATTATCTGCTCTGTCTGCAATCAGAAACTGGTTGGTTATAAACAGATTTATCGGAGAAATAACACTGCTATTGTCGCGGTATTCATTACGCCTACAGTAAACAGAAACCATCCTGCTATATCTTTCGGAAGGGAGATTTGTGCTTCTGTTGCTGAACTCTATCACTAGTGCCGTAGTTTTGAGCCAATTATTTATGTTGCCTTAATGTTCAGTTAATCTCTTACTTAAAAGAAAATTACGCTGCGTAATTTAAGTACACACATAAAAAAAAGCTATGCATCACCTCGGTTACGATAGTTCCGGAACCTGTACAGAAAACTGAAATAGAGATCAACATAAACATCATTTTCGCCCTTTTTATTGCTCATGAAAACCACACATTGCATGTTGTTTCAACATACAGCGAGACCTTCAGAGGTGGTGGTCCAGTAGCACGTCCTCTTGCACTGATGGTTCAAATGGCTCTGAGCACTATGGGACTTATCTGAGGTCATAAGTCCCCTAGAACTTAGAACTACTTAAACCTAACTAACCGAGGCAGGATTCGAACCTGCGACCGTAGCGTTCGCGCGGTTCCAGACTGAAGCGCCTAGAACCGCTCGGCCACACCGGCCGGCCTTGCATTGATGCGTGCCTATATTCGTCGTGGTATACAAGTTCATCAAGGCACTGTTGGTCCAGATTGTCCCACTCCTCAACGGCGATTCGGCGATCCCTCAGATTGCTTGATGGGTAACGTCGTCCATAAACAGCCCTTTTCAATCCATCCCAGCATGTTCGTTAGGATTCATGTGTGGAGAACATGCTGGCCCCTCTAGTCGAGTGATGTCGCTATCCTGAAGGAAGTCATTCACAAGATGTGCACTATGGAGGCGCAAATTGTCGTCCATGAAGACGAATGCCTCGCCAATATGCTGCCGATATGGTTGCACTATCGTTGGTAGAATGGCATTCATGTATCGTGCAGCAGTTACGGCGCCTTCCATGACCACCAGCGGCGTACGACGGCCCCACATAATGCCACCTCAAAACAGCAGGGAACCTCCACATTGCTGCAATCGCTGGACAGTGTGTCCAAGGCGTTCAGCCTGACCGGGTTGCCTCCAAACACGTCTCCGACGATTGTCTGCTTGAAGGCATATGCGACACTCATCGGAGAAGAGAACGTGATGCCAATCCTGAGCGGGCCCATCTGAACTGCGCTGTATGGTGTCATGGTTTCAAAGATGGACCTCGCCATGGTCGTCGGGAGTGAAGTTGCACATTATTTATACTATTGTGCACAGTATGAGTGGAACACGATGTCTTTGGCTGCACGAAAAGCTTTATCCAACATGGTGGCGTTGCTGTCAGGGTTCCTCCGTGCCATAATCCATAGGTAGCGGTCATCCGTTGCAGTAGTAGCCCTTAGGTGGCTTGAGCGAGGTATCTCATTGACAGTCCTGTCTATGTATCTCTTCTATGTGCGAACAACATCGCTTTGGTCCACTCCGAGACGCCTGGACACTTCCTTTGTTGAGAGCCCTTCCTGGAACAAAGTAACAATGCGGACGCGATCGAACAACGGTATTGACCGTCTAGACATGGTTGGACTACAGACAACACGAGCCGTGTACCTCCTTCCTGTGGAGGGACTGGAACTAATCGGCTATCGAATCCTCTGCGTCTAATAGGCGCTGCTCATGCATGGTTTTTTACATCTTTGGGCGGATTTAGTGACATCTCTGAACTGCCAAAGGGACTGTGTCTGTGATACAGTATTCATAGTCAACGTCTGTCTTCAGGAGTTCTGGGAACCGGGGTGATGCAAAACTTTTTTTGATGTGTTAGTTTTACGGAGGCATGTAATTTGCTCTACATAAAAAACGGAATTTCACAAGACTTGATCCTGGGTCCACTACTTTCTTGGATGGCATGCAGTTTACATGACAGACCACACAGAATGTGAAGTGCTGCAAATCAACGTGAGGGTAGGCAAAGAAACATCAATTCCAGACGAAGTAATGCATCAATAATGTGCGTAGCGTATCACGAGTAAAAATCGTACCTTATTCTTGTCGGCGACGAACTGTTTTTAGATCTACAATGTACACCAATATTGTAGACATATTTCGTTTCAGACCACTGACGACGTTCTGTATCAATAAAACTAAAACAACATAAATGGGTATTTTCTGGTGGTTGCACTTACTGCCTTTAAATGTCTTTAATAATATATGTAGTGGTTTGTTTGGATTAGTTATCGAAGACCATGTTGACAAACCATTCTCTCAGGTGAGCTTCATAATTGTATAAGGTGACTGAAGCAACGAATGAAAATTTGTAACAAGGCCGGGACTCAAATTCGGGTACCTGCTCACTAGGCAGTCGCGCTATCCGCTACGCCATCTTGTCACAGTGGCTTTTTCACAACTTCACGGACTATCCTGGCACACTTCCCGCTTACCCCCTAAACTCGAACAGAATTGAAGTGACTCTCCATCAGCATTGGAAAAGCACCTCTGTATGGAACGAAACGGGATCTCCTTCCTGAAACCCAAGCGCAGGTACTTTATCAAATAAACTACATGGTTGCAGAGACCTTTTCACGTCTCAGACATCCTACCTGAAACCGAGGGATAGGTGCTTTATCAAAGGAAATTAAATGTTTCCAGAGACTTTTTCAAGTCTCAAACATATCTAGAGCCATGTAGTTTCATTTGATAAAGCACCTATACCTGGGTTTCAGGCAGTATCCCCCGTTTCGTTCGATGCTGAGATGTTATTCGAGTGTTGTTGGAGAGCCGCTTCAACGCTGTTCCGGTATAGGGGAAATATTAAGTGGACTGTGGTACTAATGGGAATTTAGATTGAGGGGGGAGGAGTGCTAGGGTAACCTGTACAGTTGTGGAAAGCCACTGTGCCAGAGTGGCAGCGCATCTGCCTAGTCAGCAGGAGGTTCGGGTTCGAATTCTGGCCTTGTTACAAATTTTCATTCGTCGCTTCAATCTGCATATACACATATGTTGGAGACCTGAAAGGGTCCCTGGAACACTAGTGTTTCGTTTGATTGTTCATAATTATAAACTTAAAGCACAGTATTATATATCAGTATATTTTCTTAACTGATTTTCGGCTTACAAGGCCATTATCAGATTTCAAATGACTATAGTCGTCAAAGAGTATACGATATTCGTGAACAAACTGAGAAAGATGGTACACGCAAAGAGTGAGATATGAACTCAGAGTAAACCTCATATTTGACAGTGCAGGGGTAAAGTAATTAAAAATGTCGAACATTGATAAGTACAAAGGAAACCAGCCAGCCTGGATGTAGTCTTTAGGTGGTTTCCCACATACGACGATATGGTACAAGGCTAGTACCCAAGATTCAGATCACAATGTAGTAGCGATGCAGAATAGGCTGAAGTTTAGGAGAGTAGTCGGGAAGAATATGACAAGAGCCAGCCGCTGTCGCCGAGCAGTTCTAGCTGCTTCAGTCCGGAACCGCGCTGCTGCTACGGTCGCAACGACATCGCTATCCTCTACAAAAGGGCGCTTCTGCTACGGTCGCAGGTTCGAATCCTGCCTCGGGCATGGATGTGTGTGATGTCCTGAGGCTAGTTAGGTTTAAGTAGATAGATGTAAGTCTATGTGACTGATGACCTCAGATGCTAAGTCCCATAGTGCTTAGAGCCATCTGAATCATTTTTACAAAACGTAATACGTCACTGCGATTAAGAGGTGGTTGTGGTTTCTAATAAATGTTTGTAGTTGTGGACGTAATTTCTAAAAAGGGCACTTAAAACGACAATTTGAAGTACTCAGTGATACCTAATATAATCATTTGGTATGATGGGTAACCACATTTGTGATGATGCATTTTAATTGATGAAAATTGCAACAGCTACGTCAGAATAATTTATTACAAGTTTTTGTGGCGTTATAGACGTATCTAGGGATGACAAACTGTTATTCTAAAGACGATACAGTAACCATAATTAGAACTATCTTCAAACAATACACCGAACTGATAAAAATTCTGACTGACACGTAAAATATACGAACGTTTGACTACATAACGCCCTTAAAACACCATTAGGGTAAATAATGGAAAGCCCACGAAATTTGCCTCATTTTTCTACGCCTTAACTTTTGACTTATTTTTGTGATACCGTGTCAGGTTATAATAACATCTTCTCAGTACTCGTTATGTTGTTAACAGCAGCCAACCTGTACAGGCATTTCCCTACCTTTCAGATATTACCCGCATGTTTACGTCAGTTTAGTTTAGTACTTCGCCGTTGTTCCTCGCGTCGAGTTAGTGGCTTTTAGCTGACTAGATTAGTTGTTCTAGTTTTCGCGTATGCACCGCTGTGCAACCTTCCTAGGACAGGAGTTTGCTTACTTTGTCTATGTGACACTGGAGTCTCCCTGGGTTGGGGGTTGTTTCCACGTTTAGGATGCCGGTTCTTATTCAACTATTCTTGTTTCTAGGGCTACATCGTTCTCTGGTTATTCTGTCAGTTACGACTGCGACGCCAGTATAGCGCTGGGTGATAGGAGGCAATGTATTGAAAGGCCCCTGTATTCAAATGTCAGTCAGAATTTTTTCTTTAACATATAATTACGGTTACTGTATCTTATTTAGGTCATCAGTTTGTTACCTGAATGTGTGACTATTACATCACGAAAATAGTCGTGATTAAGAAAACATTTTGACGCAGCTATTGCGGTTTCCATTTGTTGAAATACCTGGTACAGTAAATATGCTGACGGAAAAAAATCGCGACACCAAGATGGAGCTGTGCGAAGTAAACAAAAGTAGGCATCTCTCTACATCTGAAAGGTGATGTCTGTTCAGACTTCGCGCCAGACACTTAAGAGTGGCGGTGTAGCGCCAATATGAGGATGTGTCTAAAGTAAAAACAGCTGACGCTTCAAATATGCATTTTATACATTGCTTAACGGCTTTTGGCAGTCATCATCCAAAAACGTTTAAATCATTTTGAGTAGATGTACGATCGTCGTGAATTGGCTGAACAGTACGCCAGATTGAACTGTACAAGAACCGACTGCTCTCCTTGTGTCATTATTTAACCAATATTTCCCCAGTGATGCCTCGGTGCAGGTCACCAACCGAGCAGCCACCAGCTATTACCAGTAAAAGAAATTTAATGTACACATTTGTAGGACGCCCATGTCGTGTACCTAACTTTTTGCACTTCTGTGACCTATAGCTATACACCTCTGACATACGTTTCACTCAGCCACTATACGTGGGCCTAAGACGGGGATAGAAATATGCAGGTTTCCCAGCCAGTCTAGCAGATATCTTGATTTTTTGTTGGCATTTCTAAAGTTTTTCTCAGTTAAATTTTCATCTGTGATGTCCAAGTATATTATCGTGTGCCCTACACGCTGTAACGGTCGTGAGCCTTAGTTACCTTTGAGCATGATGTTGTGAGCTGATGATAGTCAAGAATGCCTTTAAGGCGACAAAGACACCGCTATCAACATCTCACTGAGTTTTGACGACGTCATGTAATAAGGCTACGAGAAGCTGGATGTTCCTTCTGCGATATTGCAGAAACAGTTGGCAGGAATATGGCCACTGTACGTGACTGCTAGCAGCAATGGTCACGAGAATGTACTGTCGCAAGAAGGCCGGTCTCCTGACAGTCACGTAACACTACCGAGAGCGAAGAACGTTGTGTTCGGCGTTTGGCTCTGGCACATCGTTCTGCCTCTGTAGCAATAATTTGAGCAGCGGTTGACATCACAGTAAAACAATGAACTGTTAGAAATATGCTACTTCAAGGACAGTCTAGAGCCAGATGCCCTGTAGCGTGCATTCCGCTGACCTTAACCCACTACCATTTTCGACTTCGTTGGTGAGAACCGGAAGCTCATTGGAAGGCAGCGTGGAAGCCTGCTGCATTTTTTGATGAAAGTCGGTTCTGCTTAGGTGCCAGTGTCGGCCGTTTCTTGGTCAAAATGAGGCCAGTTGAAGGCCTGCAACCAATCTACACTATGGGATCAGACGAATCCGGACACCCGGCTGAAAACGACAAGTTAGGGGCGCCCTCCATCGGTAATGCTGGAATTCAATATGGTGCTTCCACTCTCGCAGGCATACGTTCAATCAAGTGCTGCAAGGTTTCTTGGGGAATGGCAGCCCATTCTTCGTAGTGCTGCACAGAGGAGGAATCGATGTCGGTAGGTGAAGCCTGGCACGAAGTTGGCATTCCAAAACATCCCAAAGGTGTTATATAGGATTCAGGTCAGATCCAGTGTAGGCCAATCCATTACAGGGATGTTGTCGTGTAACCACTCGGCCACAGGCAGTGCATTATGAACAGGTGCACGATCGTGTTGGAAGATGCAATCGCCATCCCCGAATTGCTCTTCAACTGTGGGAAGCAAGAAGGTGCTTAAAACATCAATGTAGGCCAGTGCTGTGATAGTGCCACGCAAAACAACAAGGGGTGCAAGCCCTCTCCATGAAAAACACGAACACACCATAACACCATCGCCTTCGAATTTTACTGTTGGCACTACACACGCTGGCAGATGACGTTCACCGGACAATCGCCATACCCACACCCTGCCATCGGATCGCCACATTCTGTGACATGATACGTCACTCCACACAACGTTTTTCCACTATTCAAGCGCCCAATGTTTAGGCTCCTTACACCAAGCGAGACGTCGTTTGGCCTTTACAGGGGTGGTGTGTGGTTTATGAGCAGCCGCTCGACCATGAAATGCAAGTTTTGTCACCTCCTGCCCAACTGTCGTAGTACTTGCAGTGGATTCTGATGCAGTTTGGAATTCCTGTGTGATAGTCTGGATAGATGTCTGCCTATTACACATTGCGACCCTCTTCAACTGTCGGCGGTCTCTGCAAGTCAACAGCCGAGCCGGCCTGTACGCTTGTGTGCTTTGCATGTCCCTTTACGTTTCCACTTCACTATCACGTCGGAAACATTGGGCCTAGGGAGGTTTAGGAGTGTAGAAATCTTGCGTACAGACGCAGAATACAAGTGACACCAAATCACCTGACCACGTTCGAAGTCCGTGAGTTCCGTGGAGCGCCCCATTCTGCTCTCTGACGATGTCTAATGACTACTGAGGTCGCTGATGTGGAGTACCTGGCAGTAGGTGGCAGCACAGTGCCCCTAATATGAAAAACGTATGTTTTTGTGCGTGTCCTGATACTTTTGATCACACAGTGTATCTGCATGCTAGACGTACTGGTACTACACTTGGAGCTATGGTCTGACGTGTGATTTCGTATGACAGCATGGGCACTATCGGAGTTATCCCACGCACCCTGACTGCAAATATGTATACCAACCTCGTGATTCGATCTGTTATGGTGGCATTCATGAACATCAATCTAGGCGGTGTTTTTCAACAGGATAGCGCTATCTCAAACACCACTTTTGTAATACAACAGCTCTACAAATGTCGACATGTTTCCTTGGCCTGGTCGATCACGAGATCTGTCTCCAGTCGAGCACATATGGGACATCATCGGACAACAAATCCAGTAAGCTACTCATCACGCCAGCAAACGCCAAAGGACGCCTTGCGTGGTGTAAGGAGCGTAAGCATTCGACTACTGAACAATGGAAAAACGTTGTGTGGAGTAACGTATCACGTTTTCATGCTTGCATTTAACAATCTGACGGCTACACCGGTTATTAATACACGAGCATTTCACAAGCAATGATTTACCTCACGCTTACATTAACCAGTGATCTTACGATGTCAGGCACCTAAATACTACTCTACATTCTTCTTCTTCTTTCTTTCTTCGTTTGGGTCATCTAAGGGCCACGCACCAATTTCAATGCTTTCTTCCTTGTTCGTCTTTCTTTTTCCTCCAGTATTCTTTCATCTTTTCACTATGTATCCTTTTTCTCTCCTCGGACCATTTTGACCCTGTCTTCTTCTCCCTCTTGCCTTGGAATCCTTTCATTTTTAACACTGTCCTCTTGAAACTCTCTCTTTCTGTTGCATCTTTTTCATTTATGTTGTTCCTTTCCAAATTTTTCCTAACTTCTTGAATCCAGGCTATTGTTGACTTCTTGTCCCAAAGATATTTAAAAATCTGTTTGGTTAACTTGTTGCTGTTCATTCTGTATAATTGTCCAAAAAATAGCAGTCTCCTCTTTCGTAGTGTTTCATTTATGTTTTCTATGTTGCGATAAAATTCTTCATTGCTTCTTAACTTCCATACCTCTGTGTTTTTTGGTGGTCCAAGTATTTTTTGAATGATTTTTCTTTCTAGGACTTCAAGTTTGTGTAATTTGTAGTTCAGTACTAAACATTCACTTGCATAAACACACTCTGGTTTTACTACTGTGTTGTAGTGCTGTATCTGCAAATTTTTAGAGAGACACCTTTTGTTGTAGACATTCCTAGTTATTCCATAAGATCTCTCCATTTTATGTACTCTTACTTCCACAGCGAATTTTTCTAAGCCATTTTCTTGGACATTTTCTCCCAAATATTTAAATTTATTTACCCTCTTTTTCTGGCCAATATCTGTTGTTTTGTCTACAGATATTCTTAAACCTGCTTTGTTGGCTATTTCTTCTTCTAAGAGATTGATCTGTATTCCGGCATTCGTTAGGTTTTCAGAAAGAATGGCAAAATCATCCGCAAATGCTGAACAGTGGATTTCAATACCTTCGTTCTTAGTTCCCAGTTTGACTGGTGATAGCTTCTCCTCTTTAAATTTTTGTTTTCATTCCCTTACTATTTTCTCTAGTACACAGTTAAAGAGGAATGGAGACAGGCCATCACCTTGCCTTCACCTGTTTTCATGTTGAATGCCTTCGATATTTCACCCTGATATTTTACTTTTGATTTGGTGTCTGTGAGAGTTTCATCAATAAGGTTTGCTAATTTAGATTTGATGCCAAATTCTCTAATCACTTTACCTACACTTTACCTAGTGTTTCCCTATCAACTGAGTCAAATGCCTTTTTAGAATCTATAAATTTTACAACTATATCTTTAGAGTTTGTAAGTCTGTGACGAATTATGGACATTAGGTTGAAAATATGATCCGAGCAAGATCTGCCCTTTCTAAATCCACTCTGATACTCTCCAGATTGGCTATCAAGTGTTGCTTCTACCTTGTTTAGAAGTATTGTTGAAAATATTTTATAACTCACTGGCAACAAAGATATACCTCTGTAGTTATTTGCGTTTTGCTTATCACCTTTCTTGTGCAAGGTTCAAATGGTTCAAATGGCTCTGAGGACTATGGGACTTAACATCTGAGGTCATCAGTGCCCTAGAACTTAGAAATACTTAAACCTAACTAACCTACGGACATTACACACATCCATGCCCGAGGTAGGATTCGAACCTGCGACCGAAGAAGTCGCGCGGTTCCAGACGTTGTGCAAGGGATCTTTTCAGTTTCCCATATTTCTTCAATTTAATAAGTTCAGGTGTAACTTAGTCTTCCCCATTGGCTTTGTTGTTTTTCAGGGTACTTATTGCTTTTTTAATTTCTTCGGCTGTAGGTGTTGGATCTGCTTCTGTATTTTCATGGAGATCTGGAAATTCTAGCTTTCAGTTTGGTTCTTCACAGTTCAATAATTTTTCAAAGTACTTTCTTTGTATTTCACAATTCTGGCTGTTTCTTGGGCCTACTTTACCATTTTCACCTGTGAAGCAAATACTTGGAGCTTGGTAGCCCTTTAGATGACTTTTAAACATCTGATAGAAATTCCGGGAGTAATTTTTTACAGAGTTGTTTTGTATGTCAAGAAGTTGTGATTTCTCAGATCTTTTAGCACTCTTTATTATTCTTGCTGTTTCATTCCTTTGCGTTCTAAATGCATCAAGGTGTTCAGGCTTCCCAGAACATTTCCATTTCTTCCACTGCCTTGTTCTTTCTGTAATTCTACATTAACTATTCGATAATTTTTTTTGTCCATGCTATTCTTTTCCGTCTGTGTATAAATAATATGACTAGTCTGAGTATTGTAACAAAAAGCGTCTGTTATGTTACACAGGAACCAACTGTTGTTACGTAAAATTTTAGGTTATACTTTACAAAGGAGATATCATCTGAAGCAGTCGATAAAACGTGAGTTGAGATCGTACAATTGCACCAAGACTGACAACAAAAGAAAAGACCCGGACGACTCATCACACATATTTCCCAAACCGTCCATATCACCTGGCCAGAATTGTGGTATTGTAGTTCGAGGAGCAAGATAGTGTGAACTCAACTCGCTTGATGTGAACCCGATGGAACACAACTGGGACTATATCGTGCGCCAGCTTTGCGCCCACAGACCATCGGCTTGTTATTTAAATGAATGCCTCACAAAATCGCTGTTGCACTGCATTACAAAGGTATAACATCACCCTAGTGAAGAGGTGGTTGAGGAGGTGGTCTGTAATTTCTTTTAATTCAATATTTTGAAACAGCCTCAGATACCTTGCCAGGCAGGAACTTCAATATTTTGCACTTGGCTGCACTTCAGCAGCAATTACAGAGTAGTAGGTGAATAAGACAACCAACTAATTGCAATAAATGGTGGTTTTCAATTAACTTTGACAATGGTTTAACGGATACCCCTCTTCTTCAGAAGGACAGGAAATCGGCTTACAGCGCGACCGAAGGAATTACAATCAGAACACCATGAACCAATAATACGTGTCATACAGAAACTACTACCTATAACAAGTGTAGGCATGTCACAAACAACATGATATATATCAACATAGGAAAAGAAGTAATTACAAACTTTCACTAGAAAAAGTCAGTTGGTAAAGCAATCTAACATCCACACTTACAGTGGAAAATACTAGTGACTCGGCCGGCCGCGGTGGTCTAGCGGTTCTGGCGCTGCAGTCCGGAACCGCGGGACTGCTACGGTCGCAGGTTCGCATCCTGCCTCGGGCATGGGTGTGTGTGATGTCCTTAGGTGAGTTAGGTTTAAGTAGTTCTGAGTTCTAGGGGACTTATGACCTAAGATGTTGAGTCCCATAGTGCTCAGAGCCATTTTTGAACTAGTGACTCGTTTTCTAATTCAGGTGTCTATAAATAAACCTGTAACAATTCTACATGCTGTTAACAGTGGTCAAACAGGTAGAGCTGTGCGGACGAGGTATAAAGAGCATCTGTTAGGAAAGAAAAGAGGAAACATACATAACTCTACATTTGTTGAACATCTACTGATTACCAGTCACATCCCGAAAAATTTGGAAGACACAGCTATTCTTCACAGAGACGTCAAAGGGCGTAGGATGGACCTTTGGGAAGAATTAGAGATCTATAAACATCTAGAGCGCAGAGTTGGAATTTTACTGAACGACCAGCTGCAGTTCGCAATTTTTCGATGGCTTCGAACCCACACTCTTTCCAAAAAATCTTCATGCGACTGACGATAGCGTTTGCTCAAATTATATTATACAATTTTTGTGCTTACAGTTTCGTTGTCAGTTTATGTTGTACTAAGATACTGATGCCATCCACCAACGTTACGTTTGTCACTATAGGGGGACATATGAATTTTTGCTCTTTACTGTCAATTTGTATAATTGATTGCTTATGCACTGGCATTATTATTTTTCATACGATGATGTACTGGAAGTCATGTTAAGCTATTTATTCATCATGCTCGTAATAACGTACTTACGCAGAGAGACAATCATTTTCGTACGATAATGCACGGATGGTCTTAAATGTATGCTAGTATATTTTATTTTGTATTTGTCTTTTTCAACATTTTGTTCTATACTCGTATATTCGTATGGTGTATTTCTGTAATTCTGTTAGTAATTTCAATGCGCTTGCGCTTATTTACTGTTTATGCCGCCAAGCGTACATGTTTATTGGCACATGTGCCTCAGGATTTGTTTTCCTGGTATTCATGTTTTCCACTCTCCCTCAGTCGGAATGTAGCTCTTAACATGGTATGGCATTTTGGGTGATTGATTTTACTGATGTGACAAGGCCTAGATATCTGGGGCCTTAAATTTTACAAGTGGATGCACAGATCGTTGTCGACACATTAAGTGAAAATGTTAGATCACTTTATTACCTGATTGTTCGCTAATGAAATGTTTGTAAGTACTACTTTTCCCATGTTGGTATACAGGGTGGTCCATTGATACTGACTGGGCCAAATATCTCACGAAATAAGCATCAAACGAAAAAACTACAAAGAACGAAACTCGTCTAGCTTGGAGGGGGAAAACAGGTGTCGCTTTGGTTGGCCCGCTAGATAGCGCTGCCATAGGTCAAACGGATATCAACTGGTTTTTTTAAAAATAGGAACCCCCATTTTTATTACATATTCGTGTAGTACGTAGAAATATATGAATGTTTTAGCCGGACCACTTTTTTCGCTTTGTGATAGATGGCGCTGTAATAATCACAAACGTATTAAGTACGTGGTATCACGTAACATTCCGCCAGTGCGGATGGTATATGCTTCGTGATACATTACCCGTGTTAAAATGGACAGTTTACAAATTGCGGGAAAGGTCGATATCGTGTTGATGTATGGCTATGGTGATCAAAATGCCCAACGGGAGTATGCTATGTACGCTGCTCAGTATCCTGGGCGACATCATCATAGTTACGTTATTTAAGGAAACAGGAAGTGTTCAGCCACATGTGAAACGTCACACACGACCAGCAACAAATGATGATGTCCAAATAGGTGTTTTAGCTGCTGACACCGCTAATCCGCAAATCAATAGCAGACAAATTGAGCGAGAATCGGGAACCGCAAAAACGTCGGTTTTGGGAATGCTACATCAACATCGATTGCACCCGTACCATATTTCTATGCACCAGGAATTGCTTGGCGACGACTCTGAACGTAGTGTACAGTTCTGCCACTGGGCACAAGAGAAATTACGGGACGATGACAGATTTTTTGCACGAGTTCTATTTAGCGACGAAGCGTCATTCACCAACAGCGGTAACGTAAACCGGCATAATATGCACTACTGGGTAACGGAAAATCCACGATGGCTGCGACAAGTGGAACATCAGCGACGCTGGCGGGTTAATGTATGGTGCGGCATTATGGGAGGAAGGATAATTGGCCCCCATTTTATCGATAGCAATCTAAATGGTGCCATGTATGTTGATTTCCTACGTAATGTTCTACCGACGTTACTACAAGATGTTTCACTGCATGACAGAATGGCGATGTACTTCCAACATGATGGATGTCCGGCACATAGCTCGCGTGCGGTTGAAGCGGCATTGAATAGCATATTTCATGACAGGTGGATTGGTCGTCGAAGCACCACACCATGGCCCGCACGTTCACCGGATCTGACGTCCCCGGATTTATTTCTGTGGGGAAAGTTGAAGGATATTTGCTATCATGATCCACCGACAACGCCTGACAACATGCGTCGGCGCATTGTCAATGCATGTGCGAACATTACGGAAGGCGAACTACTCGCTGTTGAGAGGAATGTCGTTGCACGTATTGCCAAATGCATTGAGGTTGACGGACATCCTTTTGAGCATTTATTACATTAATGTGGTATTTACAGGTAATCACGCTGTAACAGCATGCGTTCTCAGAATTGATAAGTTCACGAAGGTACATGTATCACATTGGAACAACCGAAACAAAATGTTCAAACGTACCTACGTTCTATATTTTAATTTTAAAAAACCTACCTGTTACCAACTGTTCGTCTAAAATTGTGAGCCATATGTTTGTGACTATTACAGTGCCATCTACCACAAAGTGAAAAAAGTGGCCAAACTAAATCATTCATATTTCTTTACGTACTACGAATATGTAATAAAAATGGGGATTCCTATTTAAAAAACGCAGTTGATATCTGTTTGACCTATGGCAGTGCCATCTAGCGGGCCGACCATAGCGCCATCTGGTTTCCCCCTTCAAGCTAGACAAGTTTCGTTCTTTGTAGTTTTTTCGTTTGACGCTTATTTCGTGAGATATTTGGCCCGGTCACGATCAATGGACCACCCTGTATATCATATTGTTTGTCACATCCCTACACTTACAGCAGTTTCTGTATGACTCGTAATATTGGTCCATGATGCTTGGATTGTAATTCATGTTGTCGCACCGTATGCAGGTTTCTTGTCCTTCTAAAGAAGATGGGTTTAAATCCCTTGAAACCTCCCCCTCCCGGATGACGAACTTCGCCATGACATCTACCCTTCCTTCCAACTATAAACTGGCCTTGTTCCCCCCCCCCCTCTGCCCAGGGCCCCCTTTTCCTCTTTCCTCCTTCTCCCAGAGCGGATTTTCCTCCGTCCCCCCCTCCCCTGAGACCCTGCACCCCATACTTGCCTCTCTCCTTCCCACATCCCTCCCTACCTGGCCCTCTTCCGCGCGCCCCCCGCTCACCTCCCCCATCTCTTCCCCTCCCTCCCTTCTTCAGGTCTCCCTCATCTCCTAGCACCTGGCAGATCTTCTGTATTGCTCTTCATCAGTGTGCCACATCAGTGTTGTTTAGTGCTGTTTCTCGTGTGCGTCAAGAGGTGTGCTTTTAATTGTGTCCTGCCTTGAGGTTCGCCGTCAGTGTTACGTTATGTGCTATGCCATCCGTCGCTACCTTTATGCTCCAGTCATACTGTGCCTTGTGTTCTTTTAACCGTCGCAGTGCGTGGCTTTTTGTGTGTGCTACTTTTAAACAATTTTTTTTATCTCCATTTTACAGTCACCCCGTTTTTTGTCTATTGTCTTCCATTATGTTCCCCTTTTTTATATCTATGTTCACCTTATTCTCTCCTTTGCTGTTTTTAAATGTCTTCTATTGTTTTGTTCTATGTCTTTCGGCTGAAGAGCAGCGCCTATGCTGCTGCCAGCCCGCCCCAATGGGGAATTGAAATACAATAAAGGAAAAAAAATTCCCTTGAAACCATGCTTAAGGTTTATTGAAAACGTTTGTTGCAACTAGTTGGCTTTCTTATTCATCTGCTACTTCTTTTAATTGCCTATCCAGCACATTACTGTCTCATTTCACATTTTCGATAGTTCCCGTGGAACAGCAAAAGGGCTAAAATGAATGTGATGGGTAATTTCACTTACAGGCTCTTACGCTCTCGAGAGATACTCTATGGCGTTGTAAGCCATACAATAAGCGTTTAGTGGTCTGCGGGCAAACGAAAACTTGCACACAAATCCAAGAAAACAATCAAGTTCCGACCTGAGTGCCGGCGCAGTTACCACCCAATTACCTCAGGAGAAGGGATAGTATAATTTTCTAGTGCTGCGGTTTCCGTCGTTGGTGACCCAGACTCAAGCAGTGGGAGCGATTTTCACCTGAGGTAGGAGAAGACAAAACGGCCGTGTAGGCAGAGAGCCGCAGGCTTATAATGTCCCCAGTATTCCAATTACCCGAGCTCCCCCGTGGCTCTAATACGATATCACAGCTATTAACTTGGTAATTACTGAGTATCTGCAAAGTGCCTCGCCGGGCAGCTGCCCTTTCTTGTAGAATTGTGGGACCTAATTGTATTGCGAAAGAAAAGATACATTCTCATTAACTTCTCATGGCTGGAGTTCAGTCATGTAGAACATTTCAAAAGAAATCATAGCCACCATTGACCATAAAAACTACACACCTGGAAATGGAAAAAAGAACACATTGACACCGGTGTGTCAGACCCACCATACTTGCTCCGGACACTGCGAGAGGGCTGTACAAGCAATGATCACACGCACGGCATAGCGGACACACCAGGAACCGCGGTGTTGGCCGTCGAATGGCGCTAGCTGCGCAGCATTTGTGCACCGCCGCCGTCAGTGTCAGCCAGTTTGCCGTGGCATACGGAGCTCCATCGCAGTCTTTAACACTGGTAGCATGCCGCGACAGCGTGGACGTGAACCGTATGTGCAGTTGACGGACTTTGAGCGAGGGCGTATAGTGGGCATGCGGGAGGCCGGGTGGACGTACCGCCAAATTGCTCAACACGTGGGGCGTGAGGTCTCCACAGTACATCGATGTTGTCGCCAGTGGTCGGCGGAAGGTGCACGTGCCCGTCGACCTGGGACCGGACCGCAAGCGACGCACGGATGCACGCCAAGACCGTAGGATCCTACGCAGTGCCGCAGGGGACCGCACCGCCACTTCCCAGCAAATTAGGGACACTGTTGCTCCTTGGGTATCGGCGAGGACCATTCGCAACCGTCTCCATGAAGCTGGGCTACGGTCCCGCACACCGTTAGGCCGTCTTCCGCTCACGTCCCAACATCGTGCAGCCCGCCTCCAGTGGTGTCGCGACAGGCGTGAATGGAGGGACGAATGGAGACGTGTCGTCTTCAGCGATGAGAGTCGCTTCTGCCTTGGTGCCAATGATGGTCGTATGCGTGTTTGGCGCCGTGCAGGTGAGCGCCACAATCAGGACTGCATACGACCGAGGCACACAGGGCCAACACCCCGCATCATGGTGTGGGGAGCGATCTCCTACACTGGCCGTACACCACTGGTGATCGTCGAGGGGACACTGAATAGTGCACGGTACATCCAAACCGTCATCGAACCCATCGTTCTACCATTCCTAGACCGGCAAGGGAACTTGCTGTTCCAACAGGACAATGCACGTCCGCATGTATCCCGTGCCACCCAACGTGCTCTAGAAGGTGTAAGTCATCTACCCTGGCCAGCAAGATCTCCGGATCTGTCCCCCATTGAGCATGTTTGGGACTGGATGAAGCGTCGTCTCACGCGGTCTGCACGTCCAGAACGAACGCTGGTCCAACTGAGGCGCCAGGTGGAAATGGCATGGCAAGCCGTTCCACAGGACTACATCCAGCATCTCTACGATCGTCTCCATGGGAGAATAGCAGCCTGCATTGCTGCGAAAGGTGGATATACACTGTACTAGTGCCGACATTGTGCATGCTCTGTTGCCTGTGTCTATGTGCCTGTGGTTCTGTCAGTGTGATCATGTGATGTATATGACCCCAGGAATGTGTCAATAAAGTTTCCCCTTCCTGGGACAATGAATTCACGGTGTTCTTATTTCAATTTCCAGGAGTGTATATGTTTACACCATCGCAGTTTCGGCTTCAAGAACATCATCAAGTATTTTACCACAAAGGCTAAAAAAAAAATGAAGAACTTGTGTACACAGATACACAATGTCACACAATGTCATCAAAAGTATCCTGATACCAGGCTAAAAATGACTTACAAGTTCGTGGCGCCCTCCATCGGTAATGCTGGAATTCAATATGGTGTTGGCGCACCGTTAGCCTTGATGACAGCTTCCACTCTCGCAAGCATACGTTCAATCAGGTGCTGGAAGGTTTCTTGGGGAATGGCAGCCCATTCCTCACGGTTTCGATGTAGGTCGGTGAGGCCCAGCACGAAGTCGGCATTCCAAAATATCCCAAAGGTGTTCTATAGAATTCAGATCAGGATCCTGTGCAGGCCAGTTCATTACAGGGATGTTATTGCCGTGTAACCACTCCGCCACAGGCCGTGCACTATGAAAAGGTGCTCGTTCGTCATCCTCGAATTGCTCTTCAACAGTGGGAAGCAAGAAGGTGTTTGAAACATCATTGGAGGCCTGTACTGTGATAGTGCCACGCAAAACAACAAGGGGTCAAACCGCCTCCATGATAAACACGACCACACCATAACACCACCGCCTCCGAATTTTACGGTTGGCACCACACACATTGGCAGATGACGTTCACCGGGCATTTGCCATTCCCACATCCTGCCATCGGATCGCTACATTGTGTACCGTGATTCTTCACTATACACAAAGTTTTTCCACTGTTCAGTCATTCAATGTTTACGCTCTTTAACCAAGCAAGGCGCCATTTGGCATTTACCGGGTGTGATATGTGGCTTATGAGCAGCCGCTCGACCATGAAATAAAAGTTTTTCACCTCCCGCCTCACGGTCATAGTACTTTCGGTGGATCTTGATGCAGTCTGGAATTCCTTTGTGATGGTCTGGGTAGATGTCAGTCAGCAGACGAGGACGGCCTGTACACTTTTGTGCTGTACGTGTCCCTCCACGTTTCCACTTCACCATCACACTGGAAACAGTGGACCTAGGGATTGTTAGGAGTGTGGAAATCGCGTGTACAGACGTATGACACAAGTGACACCCAATGACCTGACCACGTTCAAAGTCTGTGAGTTCTGAGGAGCGCCCCATTCTGTTCTCTCACGATGTCTAATGAGGTCGCTGATATGGAGTGCCTCACCGTAGGTGGCAGCACAATGCAACTAATATGAAAAACCTAGGTTTTTGGGGGTGTCCGGATACTTTTGATCACGTAGTGTATGTATAGAATGGCACTAACAAGCCATGTATACGGTATTATATTGTAAGAATCACAGAAATATCACATCACCTACTTTTAGGGTTATTGTATTACTCGTTCTTACCAGAGGCCACCAGTTTTTGAGACCTTCCTCGAATTCCCAGTCAGTTTTGGATTTTTTTCCAAAATCACCTGTTTTCTAGTATAGAATAAAAGCATGTTATTTATTTACCACTTCAATCTATTTTGAATCCTGGCTCTGGCAGCACTTGGCTTTCTAAATGAACTAAAAACAACATTACAATCAACTGTTGTTGGCTGCACTGTACAATATGAGAAATGTAGCATGTGTTTAGTGCTCTGACAGATTATCTGTAACAAATATTTCCTAGAAAAAGGTCTAAGCAAATGAAAAGTGCGATATAAATCACATTGTCTGAATTACCCCACGCTTTCAACATTAAAACATTGTAACCCCAGTTAAATTTTTTCTTCACATATCAAACTTTGATAAATCTGGCATCTGTCATCGTCGCATTTAAACGTTTCAGCTGTAAGAATGTAGACACATTAAACGAACCAGAGGTTACGTGCATCGAGAAAATAATATAAATTACGTAAAACTTTACCAGTTTCAACATTCTCAACAAAATTCCGAAAAAACAGTGTTCTTTTACACTGCACGGTAGACAGGAATAGTGGTTTATTCGAATTTGTGTTAACGGTGTTAGTAATGTATATCATTTTCACGATACACCTAGCCCCACCCTCGTCTGTTGCTGTGGTCTTAAAGTTGAAAGATTTAGATCTGACGATGACATATGTATGTGTCGGAGGATTTTTGAAGTTGAGACGTGGCGGAGCCAGTGTAAGTGAAGTGCTGTTTCTGAAGTTTTTGTAATACGCTGTCGTATACATAGCAAGTTGCTGCCATCCTGCATATATACACTTTGTTATTTATATTTTATCTTATGCACTATAGTAGTTGATAGTATTCCAATTGATAGTAATGTAAACAAATAATTTTGTACAGTCAATGGCGAATATGATGTCTTGTAATTGATGTTACATCGTTTCCATCGCAATAACAAATGCAGTAGACTTCTGCTAAACTCGAACCTCGGTAAATCTAACTTCTCAAATCCCTTCAAAACACTCGATAAATCGAAGAAACACTACGGGTTTTGCCACACCTCATAAATTAAAGCGACTGTCATGATCACCCCCACAAGACTCTGGAACTCGAATTCAGTAATTCGAATTCTTTAGTCGATTTTTCAGATAATTGATTTAACAGTCGATATTTTCCCACATTTATTTGTTTTCCTAACAAAGCGTAACGCACAATATCACAGTTCATAAGTCATTTGCAAAAATTTCTTGAAAGAAGCAAGTTATTGAGCCGTGGAATGTGAAACGAAAAAAGAAAGAGACGACGAATGAAAAAGATGTAGAAAAAAGTATCGGTATTCCGTAATCCATGCTGTCGAAAGTTCTGATGCAGAAAAATAAGGTTCTGAATATCTACCGTAATGAGGGAAGAAGCGGACAAGATAATTAGAGTTTCTGCGTCTTGAAGAATGCTTACTGAAATGACTTAGTCCGTTACAACGGACAAAACATACGGTTCGGAACCCGGTCCTCCACATCTGGTATACACACACTCCACTGCCTCCCTGCACGTTAATCCGGCTTAAAGAAAAGGCAAAGGAATTAACTGTTACTCTGGGCATTGAAGGGCTCGCCGCTAGTGATAAGTGGCTCCCTTATTTTCAAAAGAGCTTAGTTTTTAAGAAGATTAGTAAACAAAATGCAAGCGCCGAAGATACAGTTTATTCAGCATGAATAAATAAATGTATTAAAGTATACTTGAAGTACTGTACAGTTTTCCTTTTGAAATTTTAAAATAAATAAAAAGTAATTAAGTACGTTAAAGATCGAGTTATTATTATTAGCTTTTGCTTCCCTTTGTAAATAAATACTTATACTATCGAAACTACACTACTAGTCTTCAACTTGTACTTTGATATAACTACACTACTGGCCGTTAAAATTGCTACACCACGAAGATGACATAATACAGACGCGAAATTTAACCGACATGAAGAAGATACTGTGATATGCAAATGATTAGCTTTTTAGAGCATTCACACAAGGTTGGTGCCGGTGGCGACACCTACAACATGCTGACATGAGGAAAGTTTCCAACCGATACCTCATACACAAACAGCAGTTGACCGGCGTTGCCTGCTGAAACGTTGTTGTGATGGCTCGTGTAAGGAGGAGAAATGCTTACCATCACGTTTCCGACTTCGATAAAGGTCGGATTGTAGCCTATCGCGATTGCGGTTTATCGTATCGCGACATTGATGCTCGCGTCGGTCGAGACCCTATGACTGTTAGAAGAATATGGAATCGGTGGGTTCAGGATGGTAATACGGAACGCCGTGCTGGATCCCAATGGCCTCGTATCACCAGAAGTCGAGATGACAGGTATCTTAATCTCATGGCTGTAACGGATCGTGCAGTCACGTCTCGCTCCCTGAGTCAGCAGATGGGGACGTTTGCAAGACAACGACCATCTGCACGAACAGTTCGACGACGTTTGCGGCAGCATGGACTATCAGCTCGGAGACCATGGCTGCAGTTACCATTGACACTGCATCACAGACAGGAGCGCCTGCGATGGTTTACTCAACGACGAACCTGGGTGCACGAATGGCAAAACGTCATTTTTTCGGATAAATCCATATTGTGTTTACAGCATCATGACGGTCGCATCCGTGTTTGGCGACATAGTGGTAAACGCACATTTGAAGCGTGTATTCGTCATCGCCATGCTGGCGTATCACCCGGCTTGATGGTATGGGGAGCCTTTGGATACACGTCTCGGTCACCTCTTGTTCGCATTGACGGCACTTTGAACAGTGGACGTTACATTTCAGATGTGTTACGACCCGTGGCTCTACCCTTCATTCCATCCGTGCGAAACCCTACATTTCAGCAGGATAAAGCACGACCGCATGTTGCAGGTCCTATACGGGCCTTTCAAGATACAGAAAATGTTCGACTGCTGCCCTGGCCAGCACATTCTCCAGATCTCTCACCAACTGAAAACGTCTGGTCAATGGTGGCCGAGCAACTGGCTAGTCACAATACGTCAGTCACTACTCTTGATGAACTGTGGTATCGTGTTGAAGCTGCATGGGCAGCTGTACCTGTACACGCCATCCAAGCTCTGTTTGACTCAATGCCCAGGTGTATCAGGGCCGTTATTACTGCCAGAGGCTGTTGTTCTGGGTACTGATGTCTCAGGATCTATGCACCCGAACAGCGTGAAAATGTAATCACATGTCAATTGTAGTATAATATATCTGTCAAATGAATACCCGTTTATCATCTGCATTTCTTCTTAGTGTAGCAATTTTAATGGCCCGTAGCGTATTTTCAACTATTTTCTCATTCCACCTTAATCGGTAACACCATTTTACTAGAAATATTTGTTAGATGACCAGTACATATAATTGAATAAATTTGTATAGAGACAACTGTATACCATATACGAATGCATAGTTCCGCGGCGATATATGCTGACAAAATTTTGGTGGGCAACCTGCCACGTCCAGTAGTTTAAAATCCAAGAGCTTTCCAACGTGTTCTCCTCGGCCATTGTTAAGTGGCTGCCGTCCTTATACACTCCTGGAAATTGAAATAAGAACACCGTGAATTCATTGTCCCAGGAAGGGGAAACTTTATTGACACATTCCTGGGGTCAGATACATCACATGATCACACTGACAGAACCACAGGCACATAGACACAGGCAACAGAGCATGCACAATGTCGGCACTGGTACAGTGTATATCCACCTTTCGTAGCAATGCAGGCTGCTATTCTCCCATGGAGACGATCGTAGAGATGCTGGATGTAGTCCTGTGGAACGGCTTGCCATGCCATTTCCACCTGGCGCCTCAGTTGGACCAGCGTTCGTGCTGGACGTGCAGACCGCGTGAGACGACGCTTCATCCAGTCCCAAACATGCTCAATGGGGGACAGATCCGGAGATCTTGCTGGCCAGGGTAGTTGACTTACACCTTCTAGAGCACGTTGGGTGGCACGGGATACATGCGGACGTGCATTGTCCTGTTGGAACAGCAAGTTCCCTTGCCGGTCTAGGAATGGTAGAACGATGGGTTCGATGACGGTTTGGATGTACCGTGCACTATTCAGTGTCCCCTCGACGATCGCCAGTGGTGTACGGCCAGTGTAGGAGATCGCTCCCCACACCATGATGCCGGGTGTTGGCCCTGTGTGCCTCGGTCGTATGCAGTCCTGATTGTGGCGCTCACCTGCACGGCGCCAAACACGCATACGACCATCATTGGCACCAAGGCAGAAGCGACTCTCATCGCTGAAGACGACACGTCTCCATTCGTCCCTCCATTCACGCCTGTCGCGACACCACTGGAGGCGGGCTGCACGATGTTGGGGCGTGAGCGGAAGACGGCCTAACGGTGTGCGGGACCGTAGCCCAGCTTCATGGAGACGGTTGCGAATGGTCCTCGCCGATACCCCAGGAACAACAGTGTCCCTAATTTGCTGGGAAGTGGCGGTGCGGTCCCCTACGGCACTGCGTAGGATCCTACAGTCTTGGCGTGCATCCGTGCGTCGCTGCGGTCCGGTCCCAGGTCGACGGGCACGTGCACCTTCCGCCGAACACTGGCGACAACATCGATGTACTGTGGAGACCTCACGCCCCACGTGTTGAGCAATTCGGCGGTACGTCCACCCGGCCTCCCGCATGCCCACTATACGCCCTCGCTCAAAGTCCGTCAACTGCACATACGGTTCACGTCCACGCTGTCGCGGCATGCTACCAGTGTTAAAGACTGCGATGGAGCTCCGTATGCCACGGCAAACTGGCTGACACTGACGGCGGTAGTGCACAAATGCTGCGCAGCTAGCGCCATTCGACGGCCAACACCGCGGTTCCTGGTGTGTCCGCTGTGCCGTGCGTGTGATCATTGCTTGTACAGCCCTCTCGCAGTGTCCAGAGCAAGTATGGTGGGTCTGACACACCGGTGTCAATGTGTTCTTTTTTCCATTTCCAGGAGTGTATATCCGCGCAGTCTTCAGTGACGTCACGGTGCTCGCTCCAGCGCCATAAATGGCAATGTTTCCATAGCGCGCTTGTCGCGCCCGCTTAAGCTTTCTGATGGCGGGGTTCCAAGCTGTGCTTAACTGCAAGACGCCGTCTTTATTCAGGGTGTTATCAGAAATTTTTAACTCGAACGCTTCTTTTATAACACTGTCCCAAAAACTAGTAGTCCGCGTAGTCTCCGCGATGTCTCGAGAAATGTAATACGGAGTCCGTTTTCTAAAGCATGTTTCGCCACCGGTAATTTCTCAGGAAACCGTAGGCGAAGACATTTCATGTGTTCCACAAGTCGCTGTTCAACACTACGTACAGTATGTCCGACATAGAACTGTCCACACCCACACGGTATTTTATATACTCCTGGAGTTCTGAGTCCGACATCGTCTTTCACAACCCTCATTAGGTGTCGAATTTTAGCCGGACCCTAAAAACTGTATGAATTTTATGCTTCTTTAGAAGTCGGTTGATCTTTCCTGTTAATGAGCCACAGAACGGCAAGAACGCAAGCTTCTTCGTGCACTCGTCGGAGGTCTTCTGCTTACGATTCTTCGGCAAGATGGCTTGCGAAATCTGGCGGTTGTTGTAGCCGTTTTCTTTGAAGATTTTCTGTAAGTGGCTCAGTTCCTTCGGAAGGGTTTCAGCTCCTGGAACAGCTTCTGCGTGATGCACCAGAGTCCTCAGAACAGAACTTTTCTGCGAAGGGTGGTGATAGCTGGTTGCATCAGATCTCGGTCCGTGTGGGTGGGTTTCCGATAAACACTGTAGCTGAGACATCCATTTTCTTTGCGGCGGACGAGAATAGAAAAGGCAAGGCACCAACTGTATCTACTTCCATAATGAATCTGATGTTACCGTAACTGCTGCTGATGTCGTTGAGAAACTCTCCCAGCTTTTAATGCCCATGAGGCCAGAAGGATCTGAGCCACTTATGGAAACTCTTCAAAGAAAAAGGCTACAACAACCGCCAGATTTCGCAAGCCATCTTGCCGAAGTAACGTAAGCAGAACAACTCCGAGAAGGGAGCTCAGAAGCTGGCGTTCTTGCCGTTCTGTGACTCATTAACAGAAAAGATTAGCCGACTTCTGAAGAAGCATAAAATCGAACCTGTTTTTATGGTACGTGCTAAAATTCGACAGCTAATGAGGCCTGTGAAACACGATGTTGGACTCAGAACTCCAAGAGTATACCGTGTGAGTGTGGACAGTTATGAATCGGATAGGCTGTTTTTAGTATTGAACAGCGACTTGTGGAACATGAGAGATGTCTTCGTCGACGGTGTCCTGAGAAATCACTGGTGGCGGAACATGCTATAGAAAACGGACACCGTATTGCATTTGCCGAGATTTCCGTTACTGTACGTGGAGCACGTGTTGGTCTCAGCGCGGACTTCTAGTACTCAGCCACACACAACTGTTACCATCAAAGTGAACGGGCCTGAAGATGGCGTTGATGCAACGTCGAAACTAGTAGCCAAATAAATATAAAATCTTAAGTACAGCTGGAGGAGTTCCATTTTTAATACAAACTGGAAGAGGTCGGAATGCATCACATTGAAAAGACCCCTTCAAGGAGTACACGAGCAATTGTAGGTGGAATGAAGGTTGCTCCCAGCACCTTCTGGTATGTTCTGTATGACCAATAACTACATCCACACCACGTCCAAAGGATGCTGTCACTAATTCCAGCCGATTTTGCACTACGCGTTGACTCTGTAAGCAGTTCAAATGGTGCAAATGGCTCTGAGCACTATGGGACTTAACATCAGTGGTCATCAGTCCCCTAGAACTTAGAACTACTTAAACCTCACTAACCTAAGGACATCACACACATCCATGCCCGAAGCAGGCTTCGAACCTGCGACCGTAGCGGTCACGCGGTTCCAGACTGAAGCGCCTACAACCGCACGGCCACACTGGCCGGCGTAAGCAGTTCCTGCGATGCTGCATCAAGGAACAAACATGGAAGAAATATAACGAAACCTTTGCAAATTTCCTGAAAATACCACTGCATATGGTGTTTTGGGACTCTAACTTATTTGTGCTTTCTCATCACTTCATTTAATGTGCATTTGTGATCTACTGGGATGTCTAAAGTCCTCACTTTTTTATGCTCGATGTACTGAGACTTTTTTTTCGTTATGTAACGCTTTATTAAAAGAGCACTGACAGACAAACGAACATACGCAACTTGCTTCAAGAGTGTTCTAGATTTTCTTGGTGTGGTGCACATTCTAATACATGTCAGCTTGTGTACTGGGGATCAGTGACTCGTCTATTGAATGAAACTGCCTAAGACTGGACATGTACAACAAGCAGAAGAATCTACTGTTTACTTTATTTAAGGTACATTTTATTTCCAAATAAGATGTAAACTCTGGAGGCGAACATTTGCTTCGAGTGTCAGCGAGGTTGTCTGCAGCCAGTTGATGTTCTTTCTTATTACATTTCCGTCGGGAGTTCTTTCGACTTGGAAGACGATCATTTTGTTATCAACAAAAAAAGTTTTTGACGAAGGGCTTCGATAACGATTATTTTCGTTCAGTGTCCAGTGAATTTTTAATTTTTCCATCTGACAACCAAGTAATGGCCGAGGATTTAAGCTCTTATGTCCGACGCTGACTTCAACCATCTGCTGACATTGCGTTTTGTTGTTAGTTCTGTTGTTTTTGCTACAGAAGAATAATATGTCAACATATTGGTATTTACATTTCCATTACGAAGAAGTAAACTGCGTGTTTTTTCATAAAAAAAGTACTTGGCCGGATGTTGGCGCAATTTGCACGAAGTTGCTTAACTGTGTTAAAATATCAATCTAGTGTGCTTTCGATTGTGTTCGAATACTGTGCTTGGGGAGGGGGAGGGGATGAAGGAATTTATCAGATTTTTTGTGTTTTTTTATACTTGTCTTCGATCACATGGTCGCGCCATTTGTCTTGTACTATCCTAACTTAGATTACTTTTGTAATTAATCTCATTCCCGTGGAATCTTGTTCAGTTCAGTATCTTTCAGGTAATAGCCGTTCCCTGCGGAAATTTTATTTAAAGCCCACATACCATGCATGTCCGGAAATTCCAACACGGGTTTGGTACAATTTTATGCGCAGCTCGATGTGTAGGCAGATATTCTGGACGGTCATAGAATTGGACCGTACACGCCTCTACCCAGCCAAGCTCATGGATCCCATCCACTTGACCGTTCAACAATAAGTATTGGACATGTTGTTGAATGCTGTGCCACTGAACGTCCGTCTGGTTTCAGCATGACGACACATCCGCTCACTTTTCACGTCATGTTTGGGAACATCTGGACGAATGATTGGGAGGCAGATGGATAGACCGAGGTGATCCACTCGCATGGTCTCCACAGACACCAGATGTAACTCCATTTGACCCTTTCCTCTGGGATCGATTAAAGAGTTTGGTTTATGAAATTCCTGTAGAGCCAGAAGAAGATGTGATGGCAATAGTTATGGCCGCTGCAGAACAGACTGCAGAGACACCAGGTATGGCAGAGCGTGTGTACCACAACATCGTTCGTGGGTGCAATGTGGGAACCGTACTTGGTGGTCGCCACATCGAACCTTACTTGGACTTGAAAAGAATCCTAACTCTCCTTTGAATAGGACAAAACAATAATGTTTGTGAAAACTGATTACGTTTTCTCTTTATTTCTTTGGTTATTAATGGGTGCAATGTTAGAACAACTGATGTACCGGGTCACGCCTCATAAACTACCTGTAAAAGTGGTCCGGTTACCAAAACGTTTTCAAATGGTTGTACCAAGGAATAAGTACATTTTTGTACATTAGTTGCAATTCAGAATATTAAATACTCAATCTCTTCCACAAGTGTTAGAAGTTTGTAAGGGGAATTTTAGACGACTCTATAGACAACGCAGCGATCCAGTCACGTGATCAACCGCACGCGCACTGTCTCTATGTGAGCAAGAGGCAGTAGCGATCAGTGAGAGATTTATATTTCAAGCAACCACCGAACATAAACTAATGTAAGACTGTGACAGAACGGCGAAAAGGGCAACTGTGTTTGCCTTGCCCTTAGCCATACTGTATCTGAAGTTGCTGGATATGTTTATGTTTCGTTGTAGGCTGTTCAAAGTGTCTAAATGCAGTGTTACAACTCACTGCCACGAAATACGACGCCAGACTTACGGTTGGAAAAAGATCCTGACTGAGTGGGACCGGAGACGCCTTTCGCGGCTTGTGACTCAATATCTCTCCCAGACGCGACAGGAATTGCTGCAGGTAGCGACGAACGTCCGTCCCCAGCTGTTAGTGAGGACACGTTACCACGGGAACAGCACGCAATGAACATTTGCAGTCGGTCACCTCGCTATTGGCTGTTGGTCAAACAGGGAAATGACTGTTCCTCTTCGATGGGCTAGAAGTAATCGAACATATCTGACTGGCGGAACGTTATGTGGTCCGACGAGTCACTTTACTGCTTCCAAATGAAGCATTTCATCCTTAATGTGTGCAATTTCAAGTTCAAGTCGGAGGTCTGTCTGTGATGTTTTGGGAGTGTATTTCATATCACGAATCTGGTCCACTCAATGGGGTGACCTCTAATATGGACCAACACGTTTATTTAAGCATTCTGAACTATCAGGTGTTGCTTTTCAGTCAATATCTCCATGATGAGCGTGCTATTGATATCCCTATTTTTCAAGACGACAACATCAGAGTTCATCAGGCTGGAAGAATATGTGACCAGTTTTTTGAACAGTTCCTCACCCTATTACATCTCGACTGGCCTGCAAAATCAACTGGCTTGAACCCAAAAGAAAATGTTCGGGACATGTTGGAACAGCTGGTAGAACGCTGACATCATCAGACCCGCAGTTTTGTGATCATGTGTGATCAGATCGTCAACGAGCGGCTTAACCTGGATGTGACGTATCCGCACAACCTTAGGGACTCAGTAATCGAATCCAGGCTGTCTTGAAGGCCTGAGGCTGAATTACACGGTATTAAATGATGCTTCTGATGGTTTCTCTAGCAGTGGCTGATTTTTTGTCTAATGGGCTTATTTCCTTTTCCATTCTTCTGTATTAGTGTCAGCAACCCCTCTGCATGAGCTGTTAAGCTGATCATACGATATTTATTGCTCTTATTTGTCCTTGGTAACTTCAGAGTTGTGTGGATGATATTTTCTTCCCTCTCCTGCAGACCCCATGGTACGTGTCCAGTCTAACACACACTTCATAACGGGTTGTGTAGTGGTTTGGTTCCCACTCCACCATCGATATGAGAAATTCAAAAGAATACCTGCGGTATCGATGGTGTCTTTGTATACGGCACGCCACGCACCACCCACATCTCTTCAGAAGACGTGGCATTTAAACACGCGGTCACAGGCGTCTCCGTAGCCCCTCCACCTACAGGGCTCGCCGTATTCCTACGAATGACGGACTCTATGGACGTCACCAACGTACGCCGTCTTCGCTTCTACTCACTGCAAGCAAATGTACTAGCCCACGCGTCTTTTAAGATGCCGCACAGTGAGCTCCACGCCAGATCTCGGAAGACGCAGTGAGAAAACAACTACGAACGCTGTGCGACGTTATCAATATTCAACGACCATACTGAAATATTTCTGAAACAATGTGGTGCAGGCAACCATTGCTGCCAGAGATATGTGTAATTTTGCTAAGCTGTAGTTGCAGACAGTTATTAAACGTTTCGAATGTTCAAGATTTACCCAACCACCTCGTACAAATTACGGTCACAACTTAACATGACGCGGAACAATAGCTTTCGCTACTCAGTATAGAAATTTTGTCCACAGTTGGTGCATTAGCATGTGTGCGCGGTAACATGTGCAGCAAAGAAGTGTAAGATCAGTTGGTCACAGAATCTTTTTCGTAACAACTGTCAGATAAGAAACTTGAAGCAGTTGTACGCAATTTGTTGTCATTTAAAAACACAAATTCCATTTAAGTAAAACTTTGAGGGTTCGGTCACAACTTCCGATACTAGTTGAGATGGAGCTGCACCAATGACAGCGGCAGTTCCTCTCTGATTTGTAACCGACCGTCATTGATAGGGGATGACACTTGTCTCCAGTCTCTGTCGGTTAAGATCTTTTCCCGATCGCTGCTCTGACGCCCTGTGGTATGGCTGCAATTGGACCACCATTCTTGTAGACAGGATGGTAAACTGACAAATCATCCAACTTCATTCAACGTGTGGCCATGGTCACGTCCAACACAGTAGTTTCTTTCAACCTTTCTGTTGACCCAACCAAAACACGGTAGTTTCTTTCAAACATTCTGTTGACCTACCTTATGTACAACCGACTGGCACAGATACTCCACTTTACTGCCAGGGATGGAAGATCATGTGACGATGTGGTACAGTGCTCCAAATCGACCATTGTGCTCTGTTCAGAGGGTTAAAAGAGGTGCCTGGTAGTGAGACGTGGCATTATGAGATTCCTAGGACATGTTACGTACATTGGGTGGTGTTGCTCAATTAGGAAGGGATATGGAATTTTATGTGAGGGATAGAATACCTGCCCAAGATCTTTATAATCATTAACTCTCGCTATAACTCTCCTAGTAATGCATTCTCTTTCACAACATCAAGTGGGTTTTGGTTTAGTGCCATCTGATGGGACACGTTAATTTTCTGTGAATAAGGATGACAAGTAATTAATCTTTAAGAGTCTGCACAAGATACGGTCTGCACAAGATACAGTGGCCGATGCGCAGTGAACAAAGCACTGGGCGAGTTCATTCGTTTGTTCGTAAAGTGAGGTCGATAGTGACAGAATCGAGACGTATGCCCTGCAGTCTTTCTCAAACGGTTTTACGGAAACAATTTCGTAAAAAAAAAAATCATTTTTGCATCACTTGCAGCTTTATATGTCAGGTTCATGACGATGTGACCACCATTTCGTTAATGTTCATACCTGTTGTGATATGTACATGGAAGTGAGACACTGTGAGACATTCGAAAAACGTTTTCAGTGAAAAATAGGGGTCGCCATGGCTCAAATGGCACTGAGCACTATGGGACATAACATCTGAGATCATCAGTCTCCTAGAACTTAGAACTACTTAAACCTAACTAAGGACATCACACACACCCATGCCCGAGGCAGGTTTCGAAACTGCGACCGTAGCGGTCACGCAGTTCCATACTGAAGCGCCTAGAACCGCTCGACCACAGCGGCCGGCAGGGGTCGCTATGATTTTGCGTTTGGTGCATATTATAAAATATGGTGTTGCATATGAAATTTAGCTAAAATATCGAATTTCTCTTTAGACTTGGGTGGAGGTCACAATCTGTCACCACTCTCGAGAAAACGGATCTGACACTATAGTGCACTCATTTGCGATCGCACCGCGCCAGTGATAAAACCAGAGTCAAATATCCACAACATTCCTCATATTACGAGTTTAGAGATTTTGGCAAATGATACAGGCAAAGAGGAGAGTCTGTTACGCAAAACTTCATTATCTAGCGTGTTATTCCACTAAGTACATATGTTTTAAATATAGAATTTACTTTTTAGGGCCATCAATGGCTGGTGAAACGAGAAATTGTACGAGTTCGGGAAGAACATAGATGAAGATATAACAATTTTATTTTGTACCGATGATGTGCTTTTTCATAAGATACTGACCGTCCTTTTCGTCAGTTCCTCAATTAGTAAACCTCGTAATAAGCCGCTGTTTCAGAATTTTCTCTCAATTGTGTATGCACAACATGGTATAGAGGCTACATTTCGGGAACTCCGCTGTATTTTAGCAGAAGAAGCAAATTTTAACAAGCCAACAAAAGAAATTCATAGGTTTTATTCAAAATTCGCCCTTTGCAACGCTTCTCTAAAAGTTACAAACAACCGAAAATAAATTGCTGCATTTTCAGCAGAGATATTTTTAGAAAAAAAAAAGGTTCAAATGGCTCTGAGGACTATGGGACTTAACATCTGAGGTCGTCAGCCCCCTAGACTTAGAACTACTTAAACCTAACTAACCTAAGGACAGCATACACATCCTTGCCCGAGGCAGCATTCGAACCTGTGACCGTAGCAGCAGCGCAGTTCCGGACTCAAGCACCTAGAACCGCTCGGCCACAAAGGCCGGCAGCTCTTTTTAGATACTAACCAAGGCAGAGGTGACAGACCTTGTTGAATGGTCACTATGCAAGTGTGGGTATGTATGGACCCCACATAATACTTACAAAAAATGTGAGCTCGGCACTGCCCCTTACAGAGCCTGCCCGTAGCCCATGCCACTACCGCTCTCCCCACGTGTGCCCTGCCGGCTGCGAATCTAGCGGCCACAGTATTCTCCACGGACCGTACGTGTCTGTCGCACGTGCAGTGGTTGTGCCAGATCGGAGAAGAAATTAGGCCATATCATGAATCTATTTCATCAAACAATACACATTGGTAACGCAAGATCCGACTGACCATAGGACAACAAGATTAAAGTTTCTTTATTTTCCTTAAAAGTTCTATAGAATTCTTAACAAATATGATGAAAATTCTCATACATTAACTACTCCTGGGGGTGAATGGTATGATCATTAAACACCATATTTATTACGCAAAGTATCATACTTCTGTGTGTAAATGAGAGGAAGAACTAGTTATTCTAATTCACTCTATCCTCTTACGATTTAAACTGACCTACCTGCCTATCATCTCAGTACTGGTATCTCTCTCAACAAGGAATAAGGTAAAATCATTAGACGGATAAATGAAGGTGTTTGGGAGCCTTATCACTGGAAATAATGAACATGTAAACTACATCGATAGGACAACTCTCCAAAGAACGGTTAAAAGAACATAGTGGCTTCCTGTCCCCATTTTTATGTAACTTCAGCGCAAATTCTTCATGCAGTTCTCGGATCATTTGAAAGCAAAGTTATTACTACTATTGCGAACACGAATATTATCAGCTAACTCCACTACACCAACGAATTACCGTCACGTGGTCTCAAGATCGCACACAAAGAAACGAGTTTCTATTTTTAAAAAAAATTATTCATTTGCTCACTCGGAAATATACATTTAACACACGAATCAGCGAACAGCGGAATTAATAGACACACAACGGGTCATAAATAAGAGCGAAAGGCGTTTCTTACCGTAGGTGCCCAGTGGGTCCAAGTATATGAAAACTGAATAACGGACAAGACTCAGGACCCAAGTCCAAACTGCTTCAAAACTGACTGCATTTCGCACGCAATAAATAGAAAAACATGCAAAGAATTTACGGGAGAACAAGGAAGCGCTTGTACTTTCAAGGTTACTGGTCTCTAACTCAAACGCATCGCGACTTACTCTAAATCCTGGAATACATATGACTACCGACAAAGGTCTGGAACACGATTCTCCGTCACAATCAATGTGCTTTGCTCAGAGCGGAGTTCGATTCTTTTTATTTTTTTAATTTTTTTATTTTCTTTCTTTTTTTTCTTTTTTTTTAGAAGAGAGAGGTGGCGTCCGCTCCACTAGCCAATGAAGAAGGGCAGAAAAGGCGCTAGAGCTCATTGCTGTTTCAGGAGGCAACTCGGACGGGGCAGGAAAGCCTGTGATTCGCTAAAGCTGGTACAGGGAAACCTCTTTGCGACACTAAAAGCGAAATTCTAAAGGTTCGTACTGCTACTTGGGAGAATACGTAAAAAGATTTCTTTGGTAAAGGGACTTCTTTGGCTTCTACAAATCATTTCAAACGCTCACCCATGCTATCAGACTAAATGGCGGAGGCGGGAAAAGGAAACCATTTTGGCTATGTCTGCTGCTGCATTTAAGGAAAAATAAGACAAAATACCTAGCTCTCCTTCCTCAACTACCGGTGTGATTTTGATGTAACAAACTGAGAGCAATAAGTTCACGCCATCGCAATCTTACAAATGATATAAATTATGAAAGTAGTACGAAACGACCGCGCGTCTTTCAGTGTGATTGACATTTTACAGGTTATATTTATATAATATAGTTATATTGATTAATTTCCCTGAGTGATACACGATATGAAAATATAATTAAATTGTTTCAATATTAAAATTCCTTCTGTAAGCGCGAAAGTGATTCTAACAGCAAGCAAGCAAGATACCAATAATCCTCTTTTGCTTCGCGCTAGAGCGCGCCTACTGCGCTATCATTGTTACTAAAAGGGAGCTCTTATTATTACTGACTTTATTTGTGCGCTGCCGTTCCGGAGTAATCCGTCTGCGCCGCAGTAAAAGGCGTACAGCAGTAATCAAATAACATCAAGCGTCAGAACTATAAATAAAGGTTATCGTGAGAATAGTATTACCGCTATTCGGAAACAATTGACAGTTGTTCTGCACTGAAGAGCCAAAGAAACTGGTACACCTGCCTAATATCGGGTAGGCCCCCCGTGAGCACGCAGGAGTGCTGCAACATGACGTGGCATGGACTCGACTAATGTCTGAAGTAGCGCTGGAGGGAACTGACACCATGAATCCTGCAGAGCTTTCCATAAATCAGTAAGAGTTCGAGGGGGTGGAGATCTCTTCTGAACAGCACGTTGCAAGGCATCCCAGACATGCTCAATAATGTTTATGTCCGTGAAGTTTGGTGGCCAGCGGAAATGTTTAAACTCAGAAGAGTGTTCCTGGAGCTACTCTATAGCAATTCTGGACTTGAGGGGTGTCGCACTGTCCTGCTGGAAGTGCCTTAGTCCGTCGGAATGCACAATGAACATGAATGGACGCTGGTGATCAGACAGGATGCTTACGGAGGGGTCACCTGTGAGAGACGCATCTGGATGTGTCAGGGGTCTCGCGCCCCACACCTTTATAGAGCCTCCACCAGCGTGAACAGTCTCCTGCTGAGAAGCAGGGTTCATGGATTCATGAGGTTGTCTCCATACCTGGACACGTCCATCTGATCGATACAATTTGAAACGAGACTCGTCGGACTAGGCAACATGTTTCCAGTCACCAACAGTGCAATGTCGATGTTGACGGGCCCAGGCGAGGCGTAAGACTGTGTCGTGCAGTCACCAAGGGTACACGAGTGGGCCTTTTCCAGTCACCAGCAGTCCAATGTCGGTGTTGACGGGTCCAGGCGAGGCGTAAGGCTTTGTGTCGTGCAATCATCAGGCGTACACGAGTGGGTCTTCGGCTCCGAAAGCCCATATCGATGATGTTTCGTTGAATGGTTCGCACGCTGATTCTTGGTGATGGCCCAGCATTGGAATCTGCAGCAATTTGCGGAAGGGTTGCACTTCTGTCACGTTGAACTATTCTTTTCAGTCTTCGTTGGAACCGTTCTTGCAGGATCCTTTTCCTTTCGCAGAGATGTCGGAGATTTGATGTTTTATCGTATTCCTGATATTTACGGTACACTTGTGAAATGGTCGTAAGGGAAAATCCCCGCTTCATCGGTACCTCAGGGATGCTGGATCCCATCGCTCGTGTGCCGACCATAACACCACGTTCAAACCCACTTAAATCTTGACAACTCGCCATTGTAGCAGCAGTGACCGATCTAACAACGGCTCCAGACACTTATTCACTTGCAGTGAATAAGTACAAATACACTTGCAGTGTATTTGAATATGCATGCGTATACCTGTTTCTTTGGCGCTTCAATGTAGTAACCTGCAATTTAACCTTGGAGTACTATGGTGGAATAACCCGTAACTCAGGAGGTGTGGTCTCTCAGACGGCTCGACAATTTTCGAACTCGCTTTCCAAGGTCAACTCTGCAGAAATGTTTCTGATTTTCCCCCCGCCACCTTCCACTATCCTCCATAACCCTGCAATATCATGTTATTTTCTGCCACACTATGTGCCGCGTGAGTGACGTCTGTCATCCACCACTGTTTTCAATGTTATTTTAACAACTATGAAACAAAGTAGCATATATACACCCATAATGATGTCGAATTGAGCTACTTAGTCAACTCCACATGTGAACGACTTATACGTATTTTAATACCCACACATAACTTATTTTAATGAAAACAAACAAACGTGAACTTACATTGCAGTAAAAATGAGTAATAAGTGTCGTTTGTGAACGATACACTCCAAAACCTCTATGTGAAACTTAGTAATACAACAGTTAAACCAATATATCTGACACATGTATTATTTGAGTCCCCTCTGTGCTAACAACTGACACAAACTTCCTTCAAACGATCAGGGCATGTCTACTGATAATGCCTAACACACAATTTCCTGGTTGACTTGTTACGTGATCTGCCACACACGTAACATCTTCTCTTTCGCCCTTTCTTACCTCTTGCAGCCTGTTCTCAGTCTCCTCCATTCTACGCAGTGAAAGTCCACTCCTCCTGATGCTTGACATCTCCTTTCTGTTTGAGACTTTATAAGTTCCCATGCAATATTGGTTAGGAAAGTAGTTCTCATCAGTACTTTGTCCTCATTTCTATTGAATTAAACCCTGAAAAGTAAATAACTTGCCTATCGACATATAAACGGAAATGGTAACACCAGCGGTGGCGCGGGTGACAAATGTGAATCGGAGCACATAATGTGGATAAATTTATTTATACCCCTAACAATAGCCACGTTCAAACAACAATTGTGAAATACTGAGCTTTAAGGTGGAACCCGTAGCTACACAAATTCAAGTCTATGGAAAACCCGTACGGGTGCAACACAACAAAAAGAAAATCGCTGGGAGACGTGTGTCATTCACGCGAATCAAACAATATTTCACTGTAGCTTGTCTTATCGTCTTCTTTGTTTGTTGTTGACATGTATTGTTCGCACATGTCGGGGGTCTTCTAGAACACGCCTCGTGACATCCGTACCTTTTTTCCTTCAGTATAGTAAAACACGTGTTCTTGGAAAGCGTCACTTTTAAAGATCATAAGTTTGATAAAACGGTTATTCGGTGGATGGAGGAAGATGTCAGTTGTATGGGTCAAGAAACAGACAAAAAGGATGACGATTATACAGTTGCCAGTGATCACAATTCACCTATAGAGCACCTCTACCTCAGAGGTAGAACTTCAGGAAAATGTTGACGGTGACTTTCTGTTTCTCGAATAAAATAGCGAAAATGGTAGTTAAAAATCAAATGGATTATGAAAGTTGCAGTGGAACATAGGACAGAAACGTAGATTTCAGCATTGAATGTCAGTTTTCTAGACTTTCTTTTTGAACCTATTAGTGCAATTATTATATGTGAGGGTAAACCCTGAAATTTTGTTTTATGTGAAAATTTACTTGCTACAGATATACTATAATGGTACAGAACGTAAATTTCAGTTCTTTAATAGTTATTTTGCGTGTACTGTTTAAAGAACCGCACGAAAGGTATGTGATTTCGTGTGACAAAAAGTAAAATACTACAGGTTCTACTTAGTGCAAGAAAATCACAAGGAGTATTTAGAGAACACTTAAATGAGTGTAAAAATAAAACTTTTGTAACTTCAATTAAAATTTTCAGACTATTTACATTTTAAATATCAGTTTAAATGTGGGGATCCCAGAGCGAAAACTCGCAGTACACATTACAGAAAACTGCACTCATGAGCTGAAGGTTAAAGTATTCCCTCACTCAATTTTTTGAGACAGCAGCACTTTTTTTATTTGAGTTTCCAGCAAATTTTTGGTCAGATAGAGATACTAATTTTCGTATCTGTGAAGCTCTTTATAATGATATAAAACTGAGCTAGTGTTACAATAATTACAATAATGATAATCATAATAACAGCAATAATAATAATATTAATACGTCTAATAATTTTGAATTCAGGAAGATTTTTTTATACTGAGATTAGCTGAAAATAGCGGGGAGTAGTCATCGAACGAGGAGATTTTCAGAATACTTTACAGTGAAAATGAAAGGTATGCTACGAGAACAGCGGTATACGAATATGGGTGCAATGAAATACACGAAGATGAGTGCAGTGGTGATGATAATGTTAAGGAGGATGAAGCGATATTTTGAGAAAAGGACCTCAAATTACCCCCCTAAAATTATGCCAAAAGGAAGTACTGCTCAAACAGGACATTGCCGTGTTGGTCTCAGAAAGAACGGCATAGAGAGAACGGTTAAATGTGAAAAATGAACAAATTTATTTTCAGCACACATAATGCGTCCTTATGCTTAGTTATATGTTTGCTATCTTATGGAAACTGATTTCAGAATTTATTGGATGGTTAACAATAATTTCATATCAATAAAACATTAATTACCATTACTGGAATGATGATTTGTGAGCCTAGGAATAGTAACACAGGAATGAGTAGCGCCACGGAAACACCTTCCAGCGGGCAAAATTTCCATGTGTCACTGGGTGCGGGTAAAATTTTGTTTGGCGTGGCTCGCTGTTGACGTGGTTCGTGATGTGTCCTTTTTCCGACGCTTCCGCTTGTAACAGCGCTCTCGCCGTAAAAACAGCGTTCCCCGCGTGTGTCAATAAAAACGTTTAAATTCTGTGGCTGCGACGCGACAGGGGGCAATGACAGCCGAATTATAAGCCTTTCATTCGATACTTGTGGTGTTCTCTCTGTATACATTGCTAGACTGAAAAATACAAACCAGTTTCGGTAACTTTACAGTACACACCAGAAAACACATCCCAAATGAATTCAATAGAGGGAATTTTTTTAAATTTTTTACGATGAATTATGATTATTCTCCTTTATTGCTAACACAAAAACTCCAAAAAACTGTCAATAAATAATTGTGACCATGGAAAACTCAGAACATTAAAATTCATAACATTACTACATATATATTCTATATTCTCTCTTTCAAATTTGAAGGTGGCAGGGGTAAAATACAGGGAGCGAAAGGCTATTTATAATTTGTACAGAAACCAGATGGCAGTTATAAGAGTCGAGGGGCATGAAAGGGAAGCAGTGGTTGGGAAAGGAGTGAGACAGGGTTGTAGCCTCTCCCCGATGTTATTCAATCTGTATATTGAGCAAGCAGTAAAGGAAACAAAAGAAAAATTCGGAGTAAGTATTAAAATTCATGGAGAAGAAGTAAAAACTTTGAGGTTCGCCGATGACCTTGTAATTCTGTCAGAGACAGCAAAGGACTTGGAAGAGCAGTTGAACGGAATGGACAGTGTCTTGAAAGGAGGATATAAGATGAACATCAACAAAAGCAAAACGAGGATAATGGAATGTTGTCAAATTAAATCGGGTGATGCTGAGGGGATTAGATTAGGAAATGAGACACTTAAAGTAGTAAAGGAGTTTTGCTATTTAGGGAGTAAAATAACTGATGATGGTCGAAGTAGAGAGGATATAAAATGTAGACTGGCAATGGCAAGGAAATCGTTTCTGAAGAAGAGAAATTTGTTAACATCTAGTATAGATTTAAGTGTCAGGAAGTCGTTTCTGAAAGTATTGTATGGAGTGTAGCCATGTATGTAAGTGAAACATGGACGATAACCAGTTTGGACAAGAAGAGAATAGAAGCATTCGAAATTTGGTGCTACAGAAGAATGCTGAAGATAAGGTGGGTAGATCACGTAACTAATGAGGAGGTATTGAATAGGATTGGGGAGAAGAGAAGTTTGTGGCACAACTTGACTAGAAGAAGGGATCGGTTGGTAGGACATGTTTTGAGGCATCAAGGGATCACAAATTTAGCATTGGAGGGCAGCGTGGAGGGTAAAAATCGTAGAGGGAGACCAAGAGATCAATACACTAAGATTCAGAAGGATGTAGGTTGCAGTAGGTACTGGGAGATGAAGAAGCTTGCACAGGATAGAGTAGCATGGAGAGCTGCATCAAACCAGTCTCAGGACTGAAGACCACAACAACAACAACAACATATTCTATAGCCCTTGTCTATGCAAGTTCTTTGTGTGATTGACGGATCATTTCACTTCCATGTAAATATCACATTCTGACCACATTCTGACTTCCAAATACTTCATCATAGGCCTGTGTCCCCCCCACCCTCCCCCCCAACCAATCCGAGATCATTACCCGCAAGTGTAATCAGATATTGTCTGGTAACAACCCCCCCCCCCCTCTCCTCCGACTGTCCTGTTCCCATGAAGGAAAGGAAATTACCCTTTCTTGATGTACTTTAGAGCTGAGATCAAATGGCACACTGGTGCACAGCGTGTACCGCAAGCCTACACATACGGACTTATATTTACATGCCTCGAGTTGCCACCATTCTGCACAATTCAACGGGATGCTCAAGACACTGGTTCGCAGGGCATAGTCGATATCGGATGAACAAAATCTGCACAAAAACAGCTCAAACACCTAGAAAATGTGTTCCGCAAGGACGGGTACAGCAACCGACAGATCCAGATAGCCCTCAGGCGACGGAAACACAGCAGAAACCCAGATGAAGAACAGTCTAAAGATGAGGAACCAGGCCTTGCCCTTCTACCGTATGCAGGCAACGTGACGTCAAGAACTGGGAGACTGCTAAAACAACACAAATATTACTCGCTATTCCGACTACCGTCCCAGATACGCGCCTTACTGTGGACAGTGAAAGACGGATTTGGCCTCAAGAAAGCGGGCGTATGTGATATTCTATGTAGTTGCGGCCAATCCTACATCGGTCAAACAATCTGGTCGAGGACCGTTGCAAAGAACACCAACGCCACGCGCTCCTAGGTCAGCCCAAAAAATCAGCACTGGCAGATCACTGCTTGGAAACTGGACACAACGCGAAATACTAAGAGACCAAGATTCAGGCCCCCACCAGCTTCTACTGGGACAGCATCGTCAAGGAGGGCATTGAAATTCGCGTAACGGACAATCTCATAAACCGAGACACAGGTTTTCAACTCAACAATGCATGGAAATCATTACTTAGTTCCATCAAGGAGTCACGCCTCGAGAGGACACAAGATCCTGCCACGACGACAGCCGGAGACACTCCACGGGATTCTGCATCTTCCATCACCAGGCGCGACGCCGGGGACGGCACGGACCTGGGTCGGCGCCCGCACACGGATGTCGGCGGACGCAATCGAAGGCGTCGGCGCTCGAAATCGAAATGTCGGCGGCCGAATTCGGACCATCGCTGAAGGGAATCGAAGCCCGACTGACGGACATAAATAACACCGACAATGAGCAGACAGACCATTCCATCAGAACCACCTGATGATGGCGGAATGGTTGTTCGTCGAAGTATTGTGAGACTTCAAAGGTCGCATCCGGCTGGATACCCGAGGGTCCTCGAAAGCCCTGGAAACAATAATAATAATAATACAGTGTAGGACCTGCAGATGTGTAGTAGCCATTCCGCAGTTGTTGTTGGGCTGTACTGTCAGTTTGTTTATCTTTTGCGAAGTGAAACATGTAGCAGTTTCTGGTCCGTTGCAGGAACTACCAACAACTCGGAGAAGGCTTCTCATAAGATACACTACTGGCCATTAAAACTGCTACACCAAGAAGAAATGCAGATGATAAACGGGTATTCGTTGGACAAATATATTATTCTAGAAGTGACATGTGATTACATTTTCACGCAATTTCGGTTCATAGATCCTGAGAAATCAGTACCCAGAACAACCACCTCTGGCCGTAATAACGGCCTTGATACGCCTGGGTATTGAGTCAAACAGAGCTTGCATGGCGGGTACAGGTACAGCTGCCCACGCAGCTTCAACGCGATGCCACAGTTCATCAAGAGTAGTGACTGGCGTATTGTGACGAGCCAGTTGCTCGGACACCACTGACCAGACGTTTTGAATTGCTGAGAGATCTGGAGAATGTGCTGGCCAGGGCAGCAATCGAACATTTTCTGTATCCAGAAAGGCCAGTACAGGACCTGCAACATGCGGTCGTGCATTTTTTTTATTTATTTATTTTTTTGTATTTGTTTGGTGATCAGTCTACTGACTGGTTTGATGCGGCCCGCCACGAATTCCTTTCCTGTGCTAACCTCTTCATCTCAGAGTAGCACTTGCAACCTACGTCCTCAATTGTTTGCTTGACGTATTCCAATCACTGTCTTCCTCTACAGTTTTTGTCCTCTACAGCTCCCTCTAGTCCCATGGAAGTCATTCCCTCATGTCTTAGCAGATGTCCTATCATCCTGTCCCTTCTCCTTATCAGTGGTTTCCACATATTCCTTTCCTCTCCGATTCTGCGTAGAACCTCCTCATTCCTTACCTTATCAGTCCACCTAATTTTCAACATTCGTCTATAGCACCACATCTCAAATGCTTCGATTCTCTTCTGTTCCGGTTTTCCCACAGTCCATGTTTCGCTACCATACATTGCTGTACTCCAGACGTACATCCTCAGAAATTTCTTCCTCAAATTATCCTGCTGAAATGTAGGGTTTCGCAGCGATCGAATCAAGGGTAGAGCCACGGGTCGTAACACATCTGAAATGTAACGTCCACCGTTCAAAGTGCCGTCAATGCGAACAAGAGGTGACCGAGACGTGTAACCAATGACACCCCAAACCATCACGCCGGGTGATACGCCAGTATGGCGATGACGAATACACGCTTCAAATGTGCGTTCACCGCGATGTCGCCAAACACGGATGCGACCATAATGATACTGTAAACAGAACCTGGATTCATCCGAAAAATGGGCGTTTGGCCATTCGTGCACCCAGGTTCGTCGTTGAGTACACCATCGCAGGCGCTCCTGCCTGTGATGCAGCGTCAAGGGTAACCGCAGCCATGGTCTCCGAGCTGATAGTCCATGCTGCTGCAAACGTCGTCGAACTGTTCGTGCAGATGGTTGCTGTGTTTCAAACGTCCCCATCTGTTGACTCAGGGATAGTTACAGCCATGCGGATAAGATGCCTGTCATCTCGACTGCTAGTGATACGAGGCCGTTGGGATCCAGCAAGGCGTTCCGTATTACCCTCCTGAACCCACCAATTCCATATTCTACTATCAGTCATTGGATCTCGACCAACGCGAGCAGCAATGTCGCCATACGATAAATCGCAATCGCGATAGGCTACAATCCGACCTTTATCAGAGTCGTAAACGTGATGGTACGCATTTCTCCTCCTTACACGAGGCATCACATCAACGTTTCACCAGGCAACGCCGGTCAACTGCTGTTTGTGTATGAGATATCGGTTGGAAATTTTCCTCATGTCAGCACGTTGTAGGTGTCGCCACCGGCGCCAACCTTCTGTGAATGCTTTAAAAAGCTAATCATTTGCATATCTTCTTCCTGTCGGTTAAATTTCGCGTCTGTAGCGCGTCATCTTCGTGGAGTAGCAATTTTAATGGCCGGAAGTGTACTTTGAGCCGTGGCGGCTGGCGCTAGGGTGCTCCACTTGCATCACTGATATCGATATTCGGCTGTCCTGCTGTTTTGGGCTACTCCCCCGGCGGGTTTTTTCCTGGTGCACGTATTACGAGTGAGTCTCCGGTCGGCGTTCAACGAGCCAACTCATGTTGTAAACAAGCCCGCGTCCCTAACCGTGGTGCATGGGCCACGCCGTGCTCGCCGCCCTTGTCTTTTGGCGCGCGCCGGATGTACGGTGGTGATCATTGGGCGTCTTGACGTGCAAAATTGTGCTGGGTTCGTCGTCTCACGCTGAATAGCTTCGCAGCTCGTAATTTGCAATCTCCAATTTACGCATGACTTTTATTCTTTGTTTAACTAGGAATATTGTTGAAACTTATTTGTGGCATGGGTAGCTGCCGGAGATGGTTCTGAACTTGGTTCCACAGTCTTTTTTAAGGAGGCTGATTTCCCTCATTCCGTTTTTGATTATCCGTGGAGTGTGTGTTTTAAGTGGTTTTCATGCAAATTTTACCTTTTTTTTTTTTTAGGACACATTGCCCGCTTTGGGACTGGCTGCGGTTGTGTACGTGCCCCGCAGCCGTAGAGTTAATAGCTTAATCATTTGTCACGGCAGCATTTAGTATGTTTATTTAATGTTGAAAGTGCCTTAAGGCAACTGCAAGTGATCTCTAAATTCCCTGCTAATTTACTGGGAGACGGGTAATGTTAGAGTATTGCTCATTAAGAATTTGGAGATGTTCTTATTATTTATTCCAGTGTGGCTGTGATTTGACCTTGTTTTCATTGCAATCTGTTTGTGCTACAGGTCATTTGTTAAGACTGCTCGTTCCCTGACACCGGCGCGGTTTTGGATTCTTGTCAGGACCGCTCATTGTGGAGCCGGTCGGATTATGTATAAATATATACTGCCTGCTATGTGACCCGGTACACAAGCCGTGGGGAGTGAACGCTCGTATTGCCTGCCGGCTGTAGCGTTATTGCTATGGGTCTTCATGCTGTTCTCTCGAGTTAAGTGCAATTCGGGAATCATTCTGAGTCATTATGTCCGTTAGTGGGCCACCTTGTTAATATCGGCGCGCCTATAAGTCATTTTATTGATTGAGTTATTACTAACCCTTCTTATTTAACACTCATGTTAATCATTTGTGTATCTTTAATGAACGTGCAACTTGTTATTATTCCTGTATACATATTTACCGACCTTGGTTGGCCCACTTTGTATTTTTAGTATAAACATGTTTCACTGTGGACCGTTATGTGGGCAGTTCAGTTTTATTAAGCTTTAAGATCTCTTTGTTCTTTATGAAGTTGTGGTATTATGTGGCTGTGTAACTTTGGTTGGAGTGGTATAGTGTTATTAGTCTCTTGGGACATGGTTAAACAAGAAGGAATGTTTGTGACTGATTATTCACGGTGCCTGCTATCAATGATTTTGATTGCGGACTCAAAATAATATGATTCTTATTCGTGTTTATGTAATTCAATCAAAGTGAAAATTTGTATACTGCATAAGCAGGAGGGTAAATGTAGAAATTGAAGTTTATAATAAAGTCTGCTTTGAGTCAAATTAAAACTGTAAAACAATGTCCACCACCAGTGGTCCCGGGCTTCCTATTTCCTTTAAATAACTGTGGTGAGATTGTAATTTTGATTTCCTAAAGAATTGGGTAGTACCACGGTTCATACTTCAACACACGCGACGTATGGGGGTTGGACAAAAATATGGATACACCGCAACAAATGTGTGCTTGAACATAACTGCAGATGCTAGTCAAGCCTGTAGATATTCTTTTCTGTTTGACCGATATCTGCATGTATATAATACCCTCAGTATGTTGCAATATCAGTCGTTTTAAAAACAGTATACTGTGTAGCCGTGAGAGCAATATGTCAGAGCTAAGCGAATTCGGACGTGGGCAGATTGTTGGTGCCATTTGGTGGATGCTTCCGTAACCTAGGTAGCCGAAGTGTTTGGTAATCCAAAAACCACCATATCGAAGACTTATACTGCGCACAGGGAAAGTTGAAACACACAGTCCGTTAAATCAAAGTGGTCGTGACGGATGGTCGTTAAAGTCGATTCTGACGAAAAATACGAGGATGATAACTGCAAAAGTCACCGCAGAACTGACTGCCGCAGTCGCGAATCCTGTCAGCACCAAAAGACCTTGAAGGGAGTTCCTTAAAGAGGGAATCGTACGGCGAGCTGGAATTCCAAAACCATTCATCGTGCTGCAAATGTTCGTAACAGAAAAACGTGACGGCGAAGCAGTAAAACGTGGGCTACGGTGGGTTGGAAGAAGATCACTTGGTCAGACGAGTCTTGTTACACATGTTTCCTCTTTCCGGCTCAAGAGTGAATCATGGCGGGGGTCCGGTATTGGTATTGGCAGCCATATCGTGGTATTCCATGGGCCTCACGAGTACTCTGAAAGGTAACACTGCTGTCAAGGGTTATGTGACCATTTTGGCTGGACATGTCCATCCCATAGTACAATGTTGTGTTCCAAGACGACAGGGACCCAGCTCACACAAATCACATCGTCCAGGACTGGTTTTGTAGCCACTATGGTGAATTTTTCCATCTCCCCTGCAACAACAGTCACCAGGTCTCAGTATAACTGAGACTTTGCAGTCTACTCTGGAGAGAAAGGTGTGTGATCGCTATCTCCCTCCATCACCGTTGCCAGGAGTTGCCATTATTTTGAAGGAAGAATTGTGCAAGATTCCACTGAAAACCGTACAGTGCTTGTATTTACCCATTACGAGTTTATTGGGAGCTCTCTGGAATGACAACTGTTTTCCTACATCGTATTAGGCGTGGTAATATGTTATGTTTTTGGCGTTTCCGTATTACTGTCAGTCACCAATATATGTCTCAATTTTACTGTCACAGCTGCTTGGTACAAAATACAAATTATGTATTGTGGGTGGACCGTGTCAGGAAGATGTTGTTCATACGTACGTTTCACAATCTGTACTTTCTGCAACATTGTGTCATGTGTCAATACTAGTACTTGTAAAGAAATGCAACTGTTCATTTAGTGACCGAAACAAATTCGGGCCCTTCAGCATTTACCCTCAAGAAATTTAATTTTACCCCTGAGGGAATAATTACATCCAGATTGTGAGCCACTGTCCTATGTCATCCTATGTAGCTTTCTTTGTTTCCTAACACTTTCTGTTCAGGACTGCTAACAAAGACTGTTGTAGCTGATGACATGTCAAACAAATTTTATTTTTCTCTTTTCATTTTCTTTGATAATCTTCTTTGTTGACTTTTCTCTAGACTTTTTTTGTGCAGCTCATTCTTGTCATTTGCTGTCGATTCCATTCCAATTTTTTAGAGTCCAACTTTCCTAGAGCAGCGCACTGTATATAAAAGATTTTTCAAAAGATTTTCTGGCTTCTGTATTGCAACTGAATGAGACACAGCCACAACCAAGTACGGAAAGGAGGAGATATAATTAAATTTTCCTTCAGACACTTGAGTCTCATTTTTATCTGTGATAATGATAGAAGGTGAAGACATGAATTAAAATTTGTGCCACAGCCAGGACTTGAATCCAAGCTGGGCAAGCGTGCCAGCCATTACACTACTGCAGCAAAAAATGGTTCAAATGGCTCTGAGCACTATGGGACTCAACTGCTGTGGTCATCAGTCCCCTAGAACTTAGAACTACTTAAACCTAACTAACCTAAGGACATCACACACATCCATGCCCGAAGCAGGATTCGAACCTGCGACCGTAGCAGTTGCACGGTTCCGGACTGCGCGCCTAGAACCGCGAGAGCATCGCGGCCGGCACTGCTGCAGCAGTATGGCTAACATAACTGCACGCACTACCGTAGATCAGTGCTCTGCCTGAAGACGTTAAGTTTGTGTTAGGGAAGGCATTGCACTAGGATTGTCCGTACAGCTGTTTTAGCTATACTGCTGCAGTGGTGTAATGGCTGGCACACCTGTCCAGTAAGTAATGCGACCTGGGTTCAAGTACCAGCCATAGCACAACTTTTAATTCATATCTTCAGCTTCTATCATTATCGTTAAATCTAGGAGAGTTGTAATTGTCTCCACCAACTGCAGTCATTTACTAGCTGATGTGTCAGGAGCAAACGGCTTCTGTGTTGCCAGACTACCACGAGTCAATCGCTGGGACACTGGCCAACCTTCAGAAAGTTTCTGCAGTTCCTCCCACCTCGATGTAGTAACAGCCAAGACTAGGTCACTGGGCCCCAATTTAAGATGCTGCTGAGTAATGTAGAAACAAGATGGCTTCCGTACATTCAGCCCTGAACGGATTAATTAAAACCCCCGCGGCCAGCACACCATTTTGGAGCAGCTGGGCAAAGTTATGACGTTAATGTTTTCCATATTTTCCTGTTCCACCGCTACTTTCGTTTCTTCCTTGCTGATTTTTAAATTTCATAGTTTAAATGGTCTCATAAGACTCGCAACAGATTATTCTTTTCTTTTTTGAGTATGCAACTAATAATCAACAACAAATGTGAGTCTGTAACCGCGCGACCGCTACGGCCGCAGGTTCGAATCCTGCCTCGGGCATGGATGTGTGTGATATCCTTAGGTTAGTTAGGTTTAAGTAGTTCTAAGTTCTAGGGGACTGATGACCTCAGAAGTTAAGTCCCATAGTGCTCAGAGCCATTTGGACCATTCGAAAAAATGTGAGACAAGGTATCCTTCCACCATTGCCTTTTTTCCCTTCTCTTCTCCTTCATGATGTTAATAGCTTCATTAATGTAAACATTAAATAAATACGGAGGTAGAGGATGTCTTTGTTAAAATTGTTTTCTAATTCTGGCCCATGCCTACACCCTATTCGTACTTACTTTTGTGCTTTGGTTGACACATTTCATTCATGATTTTATGTTACAGGCCCGTCTTGATCACACAAACTTTTACACTTTACTATTACCGGCTTCTGCTATTGCCATCTTCAGATCATAAATTATTGTGATGTAGTATCAACATCAATATCTGACTACATGTTTAGTTCGACGTTGACACTACATCTGAGTATTTTATGATCTGAAGACGGCAATAGCTGAAGCCGGTACCAGTGCAGTGAAACAGTTTGTGTGATCATGACGGACCTGTAAAATAAAGTGCCAAAAATATGATCACGGACTCATTTTCAGACTTTATGTCTTGAATTGCTATGATTCATCATTCTTCTAACCTTCCTGTCTAGTCATACTTTCTTCATAGTTCTAGAGAGTAGCTCCAGGTTCACATTGTCAAAAAGTTTTTCTAAATCAGTGATGGTTAGCCCGCCCCGTTAGCCTTAGGGGTTCCACTGCGGGCCGAACAGCACAATATCCCTGGGTTCGGCGTGGGGTGGCGGAGGGGTGAGTGGACTGCTGTAGCCTGTTGTGGGGTTGTGTACCACTGAGAGCTACGGCGTGGACGGAGTCTCTCCGTCCTTTCTAGGTCCCCAGTTTCATACAACACAGTACAATACTGTGAAGGTTCCTTCTATCCAACTGCAGGGACAAAACTGCTTCTCTTGTTCAGAGCCTCTAAATCCTAATTGGTATATGCCAATAGACTTACGTACTTTTCCTCACATCGTGTCCTTAGCTGTATTATTGAATATTTTAGAGGCCTTGCTGATTTGCAACCTGAGTCTCCTGTGTATGCCTTGTAATCCTAAATCTGATTTCGGAATCTCTGTCGGATCGTGCTGTAACCTACATGAAACTCTCCTGTGACTGCATAGTTTTTTCCGAGTATGTCTCCACCTCGTGATTTTTTAACAGCTTACTTCCCTAACAATAACTGAAATTAGTGGCAGAACTCAATTAGTCTTTCCCCTCTCTCATTCCTACTATTGAGCCCATGTTTTTCCGTAACTTCCTCTACTACAATGTCCCAACACTCCTATTCGTATCGAATCGTACGCCCGATAAACAATTTTCTGCTTCCGTAGGTATTGTCCTACACAGTTAACAAATTTACACTCTGTCAAATAGCCGATTTATACAGTGCAACCTCCCTCATCTTGAGTAATTCGAAACAGATGCTCGTTGGGAGGTAAGTCAGGTCAAAATGGAGAGCGAGGTGAAACCAAATTCCTGTTTCCATTTCTCGGTAAATAGTTCTTTGCGAAGTGGTTTGTAAAGGAAGAATGAATTTATGATAGCTTGCCTCATCTTGCGGAGATATATAGGGTGAGGCAGCTAAGTCATAACACCCCTTGTATCTCCCCAACCGTATTAGATACAAAGATGCCGTTTGGTCAGTGAATTGCAGGGACAGGGGCTATTTGAATACATCACATTTCATGTTTGTGCTATTTTTTATTACAGAGATATGAGGCCATCTTTGTTTTTTTTTAATGGAACCCTATGTTAAATTTTAGCATAACATGATGTGCTTAAAAAGACGGTTTCAAATATGTGTATATCATAAAATTTAGGCGAATAGTTTTTGAGACACAGTTATGTTCCCGTATCGTATTCGTCCTTCGAAGCGGCGTTGTCCAATGCGACCTTTCCTGTTGACCACTGAGGAACTTAACAGGGAAGGCGTTATTTTCCTGCTTCTCGATAACGGCGCAAGGTGACGCACGAGGTAGCTGGAGAGAAGGGTGTAAATGTGCTACTGGGGTAATGGAACATCGCATTTCCGTCACAGTGTCTTGAAGCAGACATGTACACCAACGAAGAAAAGTTAGATATGCTTCTAGTGTATGGTGAAAGCAGAAGAAATGCTGTTAGAGCAATAAATCGATATGGAGACCTGTATCCTGATCGTGAGCGTCCTACGCGCCAGCTTCTTGCACGTATTTGCTAGAAACTACTTGAATCGGGTCGTGGAACGCCATACAGAGCACAAGGCAGAAAACTGCAACTGGCGAGGTACATGAAGAGGGCCTTCTAGCACTGGCGCATAACGACCCTACTGTTTCGTCGCGAAGTATCATGTACAGTATGGGTTTTGCATCTTTGTGTGTATTTGCTTCGTATTGTGATCAATAGTAAATATTTTCAAAGAAAAAACAAATACGTACGAAATAATTGTGACCAATAAGGGCCTCCTCATTTACATTTGTACTTCTGTTACTTAATGTATTAACAGCTTGTAGTATTTTAATACCGTATGTTGCCTACTATTTTGGTATCACAGTTGTCAAATAACTGAATAATATTTGCTCGACATCATCAGTTAATTTTTGTGCAAAATATCGCAGTATGTATTACTATTGTCGCATACATGGGCGTGGTTGTGTAAGGACGGACTCACGACATTTACCATATACTCAACACAACAGGAAAGGTCGCATTGGACAACGCCGCTTCGAAGGACGAACCGATACCAGAACATATCTGTGTCTCAAATATTCGCCTAAATATTATGATACACACATATTTGAAACCGTCTTTTTTAAGCCAATCATGTTACACTAAAATTTAACATAGGGTTCCACTTAAAAAATACCAAAGACGGCCTCATATCTCTGTAATAAAAAATAGCACAAACATGAAATATGATGTGTTCAAGTAGCCCCTGTCCCTGCAATTCACTGTCCAAACGGCATTTTTGTATCTATTACGGTCGGGGAGACGCAAGGGGTGTTAGGACTTAGCTGCCTCACCCTGTGTATATCTGACAACTAAATTATTATTCTAATATTTTTTATTACAGTCAAACCTATCTTTAAAGAGACTACTGATTTCGTTCACATCCAGAATAATTGTGTTTTAAGATTAGAATACCACCGAAATCGGTAATCATTGTACCAGCCAATGCGAAATAGTGTGTAATAAAAAATATTGGATGAACGATTTTTATTGATTTAAAATAAGACTGTGTTGAGAATTTAACCGCGCACTGGCAGAACTATTCATTTCCGGGCGGCAGCATTTGCATCGGCGCTACTGTGCCTCCGGAGAATCTCTCGAGAGGTTGCGGCACTGACACGCCGTAGCAGTGCGCCTGCGCCGAGCGCGCACCCCGGGCCGGCTTCATTATTTAGAGCGGCGATAACGCGAGAGTTAGGTGCCCATCTCCGCTTTACTCGCGCGCCTATGTTTATGGCGGGCGCTCCTCGATATTGAGAAATACTGCCGGTCCGTAGTAATAGCTCGGCGCGGGACTCTGGGAGCCGCCCCTGTGTCTGCGTGTGGCAATGCCACTGGCTTGTTTGTGCGACATGGTGGGAGGAAAGCCACATGGGTGATGGCGCGTGTGCCACTGGCGAACGCCTGACTCGTCTGTTACTCCGGCTCTGTCCTACATGCAGTGTGCCCAGAACTCGCCATCTCGGCTACATCACACGCCAATATATATAGTGCGAGGCAGAGGGTATCTGGTGTTATTATAGGCCAGTTGCGTTCTTTTCCATTCAGATAAGGAGCAAGGTGATAGTGACGTCTTTTTCCTAAACATGTATCCTAAAAGTAGCTTCACCTTTAAGTAAACTAATTTACCATACAATGAAGGCTTTCACGACCGAATGTTTCAGCTGCCGAGAATTCTTCCGGGTTGTATGGCGGTGATCCATGGAACTCTTCTATCCCTGACGTTTCCTCCAAAGCTACGTTGGGCATCTTCGGAGGTGCTCCTCGTTGTGCTGAGTCTTGCCGACTGACGAGTCGGACGTCGAAGAACGGCCTAAATACCGTGGATAGTGGGCGTGATCTGGATTTCACGTGACAGCAGAGATAAACCTTGTCAAGGATAAAATATAACTATCGATCATAGTACGTCAAAGATACAAAATTCTGATCGATTCTGTAGCGCCACTGTCCATATATCGCTAAGTTTCATAGCTTCTTCTTTTCTGTTAAAAATTATCCCCATGTTTGTATATTTCGATGGCTTCTCTACTAGCCGCGGATAATAGTTCGTCATAGTACTGAAGTTTTATGTACTATGACGAACTGTTATCCACAGCTATACAGAGAAACCATCGAAATATATAAACATGGGGATAAAATGGTTCAAATGGCTCTGAGCACTATGCGACTCAACATCTTAGGTCATAAGTCCCCTAGAACTTAGAACTACTTAAACCTAACTAACCTAAGGACATCACACACACCCATGCCCGAGGCAGGATTCGAACCTGCGACCGTAGCAGTCCCGCGGTTCCAGACTGCAGCGCCAGAACCGCTAGACCACAAACATGGGGATAATTTTTAACAGAAAAGAAGAAGCTATGAAACTTAGCGAATAATGGACAGTGGCGCTACAGAATCGATGAGAATTTTTTATCTTTGACGTACTATGATCGATAGTTATATTTTATCCTTGACATGGTTTATCTCTGCTGTCACGTGAAATCCAGACCACGCCCACTATCCACTCAGCACAACCAGGAGCACCGTATTATGATCGATAGTTATATTTTATCCTTGACATGGTTTATCGCTGCTGTCACGTCAAATCCAGACCACGCCCACTATCCACTCAGCACAACCAGGAGCACCTCCGAAGACGTCCAACGTAGCTTTGAACGAAACGTCAGGCTTAGAAGATTTCCATGGACCACGGCCATACAACCCGGAAGAATTCTCGGCACTTCAAACCATTTACCTTGTGCTTCACAATTTGAACTGCAAAAGGACTGTTCGCCTGAGAATTCTATTTATACATGAACTCACCAAATATTAATAGCATTAAATAACGAAGTAGCACCAGCTGCTACTTTTCTTATGAGTTGCTCAAGACATTTAATTGTATAGATCTTTTACTTTGTTGGGTTTTATGGAACTGATGACTTTACCAACCGATAGTGCGAACATTAACTCAATTTTCCGTCTGTGCTTGGCAGAACATTGAAATAACGTTGTGCAAAATTATATTTTTTGGTCACGAATCGGTTTTCCGCTTCTTAGGCCATCTTCAGTTGACAAACGAATGTCGCAAACATATAAACAAGAAGTGCAACTTGCACAGTATTGTTTGCACAAAAGATACAAAGTGACAGTGTTTACATAGGAAAACTATACAATAATTACATTAACTAAAAAGGGATAAATAAAAATTTTAAGTGGAGATACATTTAACAAATAATGCGAAATAAGATGAATTTACAGGACGAATCTAGTATGTGTAAAGAAAACTTAGTCTAACAGAGGGGAATGGGAACTGAGTCTATCATTTAATAATAGGCGCCCCTGTGTCATGTGTTTGTTGATTTCCACTAGGTTCATCTTCCTGCTTCTCTCGACAGACTGTAAAACTCCACATTGTGTATCATATGAATGGTTTTCTGCTAAAAGCTGATTAGCAAAGGTTGAATCTTTCCTCCTTAATCGCCAGTTTCTTTCATGCCACTGCCCTGCCAAAACCGACCAATATACATTTTTTCAGACTGCTTGCAAATGATTTTATACAAACCTCTCTTTGCCAATGGTTGCAATTTGTCTTTACTACCGAATAAAAATGTTGTTATGTAACGGATTATAAAATGCAGGTCTGTAGTTGCGTGAATTCAACTCTTTTGCAAGATTGTCTGTTATGTTGTCAATATATGGAATTTTGCATCTGGCACTCTAATTACTGAGTGTTTGGTGTCTGCTATATAAATGCTAGATTCATACTGTAAATTCATCTGATTTCTCGTCGTCTGTTCATTGTATATTTTGTACAAATAATACCCGTGTAGGTCGCACTTCACATTTATCTGTGTTTACGACATTCATTCGTCATCTGAAGAAGGCCTAGGAAGCCAAAATCCGATTCTTGATCAAATAAACACAATTTTGCAGAATATTAGGAAGTGCTTTTCTTTTCATTGTTAACTAGTCTGAACAGTATGTAAAATGTTGTTGTGGTCTTCAGTCCAGGTTTGATGCAGCTCTCCATGCTACTCTATCCTGTGCAAGCTTCTTCATCTCCCAGTACCTACTGCAACCTACATCCCTCTGAATCTGTTTAGTGTATTCATCTCTTGGTCTCCCTCTACGATTTTTACCCTCCACGCTGCCCTCCAATACTAAATTGGTGATCCCCTGATGCCTCAGAACATGTCCTACCAATCGATCCCTTCTTCTTGTCAAGTTGTGCCACAAATTTCTTTTCTCCCCATTTCTACTCAATACCTCCTCATTATTACGTGATCTACGCATCTAATCTTCATCATTCTTCTGTGGCACCACATTTGGAAAGCTTCTATTCTCTTCTTGTCCAAACTGTTTATCGTCCATATTCCACTTCCATACAGCCGGCCGAAGTGGCCGTGCGGTTAAAGGCGCTGCAGTCTGGAACCGCAAGACCGCTACGGTCGCAGGTTCGAATCCTGCCTCGGGCATGGATGTTTGTGATGTCCTTAGGTTAGTTAGGTTTAACTAGTTCTAAGTTCTAGGGGACTAATGACCTCAGCAGTTGAGTCCCATAGTGCTCAGAGCCATTTGAACCATTTGAACCACTTCCATACATGGCTACAATTCATACAAATACATTCACAAACTATTAAAAACTATTAAAAAACTTTCAGAAACGCCTTCCTGACACTTAATTCTATACTCGATGTTAACAAATTTTTCTTCTTCAGAAACGCTTTCCTTGCCACACCCAATCTATATTTTATATCCTCTACTTCACTTAATTTCACTCCTGAACCTTTCGTTTATTTCCATTATTGCTTCTTTGATGTACACATTGAACAATAGGGACGAAAGACTACATCCATGTCTTACACCCTTTTTAATCCGAGTACTTTGTTTTTAGTCGCCCACTCTTACTGTTCCTGAAAATGGCGCAATTGGAGCACCGAAACTGGTGCTGCAACATGAATAACATCATAAGGACAGCTCTAGGTGTTTCATTTTCATACTAAAAACAATTGTCAGGCACAAACTTGCTAACAAGACAAATAAATTTAAAAAAATTAGTAGTAAAATTTTACTTTTAAAGGAATTAACAATTTGAACAACCTCTTTCGCTGGTACGCTACAACGGGAGAACAACAGAATCTCAGCAGTAGCAAATACAACTATTAGATCAAATGCAAAAGCCGTGGAGCCAAAAGTACACACAATTATTTTGATACTGCGATTGTCTGTAAGAAGGTAGCAACGTCAGAAGGCTCTAGCGCATTGCAGGAACACCTGGAGAGGACTGATGAGTGATGCAGGCTCTGGCAGCTGACCCTGAACATAAACCAAAGTGACATATTGTACAATCGAAAATCCAGGATGGAATGTAACAATATTGTGAAAAGGAAAGTTGCCACTCACCATATAATCGCAGATAGGCAAAAAAAAAAAGACTGTCAGAAATAAAGCTTTCGGCCAGTAAGGCCTTCATCAAAATTAGATGGAAAATGGAAATGAGCGTTTGGAGTCATTGGCCAGGAGACCCTTTATGGGGCAGGTCCGCCCGCCTTGGTGCAGGTCTTATTACATTCGACGCCACACTAAGCGACTCGCGCACCGGATGGGGATGAAATGATGATGAAGACAACATAACACGAAGTCCCTGAGCGGAGAAAATCCCCGACCCAGCCGGGAGTCGAACCCAGGCCCCTTAGGACGGCAGTCCGCCACGCTGACCATTCAGCCAAGGGGGCGGACGTCAAAACTAGATGACAAACACACACATACACACACACACACACACACACACACACACACACACACACACACACACACACACAAACGCAACTCAAACACACATGGCTGCAGTCTCAGGCGACTGAGGCCACACTGCGACCAGCAGCACCAGTGCATGATGGAAGTGGCGAGTGGGTGGTCGTAAGGAGGAAGCTGGGGTGGGGACGGAGAGTGATAGTAGGATACGGGTGGTGGACAGTGACGTGTTTTTGGGGAGAATGCAGGGAGGAGATGGAAACAGGGTAGGGCAGCTGTGGGCACCAAGGAGGTTAAAAAATGGCTCTGAGCACTATGGGACTTAACATCTGAGGTCATCAGTCCCCTAGAACTTAGAACTACTTAAACCTAACTAACTTAAGGACATCACACACATCCATGCCCGAGGCAGGATTCGAACCTGCGACCATAGCAGTCGCGCAGTTCTAAACTGAAGCACCTACAACCACTTGGCCACTGCAGCCGGTCCCAGGAGGCTAGACAGAGCGCAGCAGAGAGATGGAGGGGGGGGGGGGGAAGTAGGAAAGGAGAGAAGTAAAAAGACTGGGTGCAATGGAGTAATGAGGGCTGTGTAGTGCTGGAATGGCAACAGAGAAGGGGCTGGATGGGAGAGGACAATGACTAATGAAGGTTGAGGCCAGGAGGGTTACGGGAATGTAAGCTATATTGCAGGGAAAGTTCCAACCTGCACAGTTCAGAAAAGCTGGTGTTGGTGGGAAGGATCCATATTGTAGAGGCTGTGAAGCAGTCATTGAAATGGAGGATGTCATGTTTGCCAGTGTGCTCAGCAACAGGGTGGTCCACTTGTTTCCTGGCCACAGTTAGACAGTGGACATTCATGCACACAGACAGCTTGTTGGTTGTCATGCTCACATAGAATGCCACACAGTGGTTGCAGCTTAGCTTGTAGATCACATGACTGGTTTCACAAGTAGCCCTGCCTTTGATGGGATAGGTGATGTTTGTAACCAGACTGGAGTAGGTGGTGGTGGTGGTGGGAGAATATATATGGGACAAGTCTTGCATCTAGGTCTATTACAGGTGTATGAGCCATGAGGTACGGAGGTTGGGAACAGAGGTTGTGTAGGGATGGACGAGTGTATTGTCTAGGTTCAGTTGATGGCAGAATACCACTGTGGGAGCGGTTGGGTTGTATGTGGAGGAGACCAGAAAGGGAGGTCATCAGTCCCATCATATTAGGGAAGGATGGGGTAGGAAGTCGGCCGCGCCCTTTCAAAGATAGGGATTTAGGGAAATCATGGAAAACCTAAATCAGGATGGCTGGATGCAGAATTGAACCGTCACTCTCCCAAATGCGAGTTCAGTGTGATAGGCACTGCACCACCTCGCTCAGTACTGTGGGAGAAGTGAGAAGGATAGTGGGCAGGACATTTCTAATTTCGGGCCACTATGACAGGTGGTCGAAACCCTGGTGCAGAATGTAATTCAGTTGCTCCAGCCCTGTGTGGTGCTGAGTTACAAGAGGAAACCTCCTCTTTGGCCAGAGAGTGGGACATTGTGAGGTGCTGGGAGACTGGAAAGATAAAGCACGGGAAATATGTTGTGCACAAGGTTGGGAGGATAATTATGGTTTGTGAAGGCTTCAGTGAGACGGTATATTTCGAGAGAGACCAATCATCACTGCAGATGGGACGACCACAGGTGGTTAGGCTGTGTGGAAGGGACTTCTTGGTGTGGAACAGGTGGCAGCTGTCAAAGTGGAAGTACTGCTGGTGGTTAGTAGGTTTCATATGGATGGAGGTACTGATATAGCCATCTTTGAGGTGGAGGTCAACATCTAGAAAGGTGGATTGTTGGGTTGAGTAGGACCAGGTGATGCAAATGGGGGAGAAGTTTTTGAGGTTCTGGAAGAATGTGGATAAGATGGTCCTCACCCTCGATCAAAATCGCAAAGATGTTGTCATGAATCTGAACCATGTAATGATTTTAGGATTCTGGGTGTTTAGAAAGGATTCCTCTAGATGGCCCATGAATAGGTTGGCATAGGATGGTGCCATTAGGGTGCCCATAGCCACACCTCAGATTCGTTTATAGGTAATGCCTTCAAAGGAGAAGTAATTGTGGGTGAGGATATAGTTGTTCATGACCACTAGGAAGGAGATTGTTGGTTTGGAAACTGTTGGGCATTGAAAGGGTATGGACATAAGGGATGTTAGTGTAAAGGGAGGTGGCATCAATAGTGATGAGCAGGACACCATGTGATAAAGGGACAGGAACTGTAGAGGGTCGGTGGAGGAAATGGTTGATATGATTTATATAGGAGGTTAGGTTTCAGGTAATATATTGAAGGTGTTGGTCTACAAGAGCAGAGGTTCTCCCATTGGGGACACAATGGGGCATCCTGGGTGGTCGGGTATGTGGACTTGAGGCAACAAATGATTCAAATGGCTCTGAGCACTATGGGACTCAACATCCGAGGTCATCAGTCCCCTAGAACTTAGAACTACTTAAACCTAACTAACCTAAGGACACCACACACATCCATGCCCGAGGCAGGATTCGAACCTGCGACCGTAGTGGTCGCGCGGTTCCAAACTGAAGCGCCTAGAACCGCTCGGCCACACCGGCCGGCACTTGAGGCAACATGTAGAAGCTGGGAATGCAGGGAGTGGTAGGGTGAGCAGAGAGATGGACTCTGGGGAGAGGTTCTGGGATGGGCCTAAGGATTTGAGGAGTGACTGGAGATCCTGCTGGATTTCTGGGATGGGATCGCTGTGACAAGGTTTGTAGGTGGATGTATGTGACAGCTGGTGGAGATCTTCTACCAGATAATCCCTGCAGTTCAAAACAACAGTCGTGGAGCTTTTATCTGCAGGTAGGATTATAAAGTCGGAATCAGCTTTTAGATGGTGGACTACGGTTCTTTCTGTGGATATAAGGTTAGTTTGTATGTTTAGGTATATGGGGAATGATGGTGAGGCAAGGTTCGAGGTTAAGAAATTGTGGCCGGCCAGAGTGGATGAGTGGTTCTAGGCACTACAGTCTGGAACCGCGCAACCGCTACAGTCGCAGGTTCGAATCCTGCCTCGGGCTTGGATGTGCGTGATGTCCTTAGGTTAGTTAGGTTTCAGTAGTTCTAAGTTCTAGGGGACTGATGACCTCAGCAGTTAAGTCCCATAGTGCTCAGAGCCATTTTAACCATTTTTTAAGAAATTGTGGATAGTTAACACGGGGTGATTTGCTGGCAATGGGGGTGGATCACGGTAGGATGGAGGAGTGAATTGAGTTAGGCCGGGTTTAACATTGGTCTTTGGTTGAGTCTGATTGGTAGGATTGGTGGCGAAAAAGTGTTTCCACTGTAGGGACTCGGAGAAGGTGGGAAAGTCTTTGAGAAGTCCTGCATGTTTGAATTTATGATTGGGGAAAAAGCTGAGGCCTTTGGAAAGGACTGATATTTCTATGACGCTAAGGCTTCTGGAGGAAAGGTTCTTGACTGTGTTTCGGGTCTATTTAGCTTCTGGATTCTGTGTGGTGGTGGGAGGGAGTTTTGGAGCGTGGGGTAAATGTAGTAGGTCTGCGAGACTGGGTTTGTCAGCTATGAGGGGATGTAGAGGAGGTTTGATAATTGTTGTAGAGGAGGTGGACAGGAATACTCCAACGTGGAGTAGGAACTGAGCAGCGTGGAGAGCTCTTAGAGGTGGCGTTGTGCATGTTGCTCTAATTCCTGGAGGGCGAGAGTTTCATTGTGTGTTATGGGTTCCAGGAATTTGAGATTGCCTAGGAGGAGGATTTTGAGGATGGAGAGAAGGTGCTGCAATGAAGTTTGTTCTTGGTTGATATGGTTTTGCAGAACTATGTTCGTGAGGGCCAAGGATGGGCGGAATCTGAACAGGTGGAGCTCACTGTGGAAGGAGGGGTGGCAGCCGCAGATGGGTGACACTTTTGGGCAAACAGAGAAGAAGAATTTCACTACCGAACAACTACACTATTGAGGAAAAACTGCTGGAAACATAATCTACCGTGAAATGTCCAGTTACAGCCATCTGGAGCGACCTTAAATGGGATGATCACAGAACCTCCTGAGACTTGGCGGTAGTTGTCACCAGTTCATTTTAACAGATTTTATTTAGCTGTTAAACAGAAGACAGTGGAAAGGAATTCATAAAAATTTTCAGATTATTAAAACAAATTCATGATTCTCTAGAGCGTTCATTCCAATGGACACTGGGCCTTGATGATATTTAAGCAAGCATTAGGAAGAAAGTGAAAAATGTAAAAGAAAATAAAATATTTTATTAGTTGTTTACTTATCAAAACGCTGTCTTACGTGGCAGATATCGCTTGAATCATACAATGATTATAAATTTAAAAAAGAGACATATACTGTGCCAATTTTATTTCTTATGATACTCAGAAAAACGGATGTTCTTTGATGTCAGACAGAGGAAAGCAGAAGAGCCTTCGCAATTTATTTTGGTTTCCTTCAGGCGGCCAGTGTTATTACATCTTATGCTATAGTGAGATCAATAGTCTTCGCCTTTTACGCGTCTCATCTTCACCTGCTTATGTTGTTCCTCTTGGCCACTTAACAAATGCTCTGCAATTCTGAACCTGAGATCACTCTTCTTGGGCTCGTCATTCTTAATTCGGTCAATCCTATGCTGTGTCCAGCTTTGTGCAGATCCGAGGCCTATGAAGAGAGAAATGGTTTTTACAGTCCACTTCCTGCTTCTGGTACAGATCCAGTGATAGCTCATTATACTACCAATCACGTCTATGCCGTCTATATTTTTAATGCAGAAGCCGATTACTGCTAGAGGAAGAACCTGAATGTATCTCCCATCATTATTCGACCATCTTTCACACTGCTCCTTCCCAATCTTGGTCGATGCATTTATGGCTGGCTTTTGGTCATAATATCTTACAATATAAATTAGTCTTCTCCCAATCTCTGGTCAACAGACCCACTTCCCAGATTTGCAAGAATCTCGTCTGCAGCTAGATGAAATGCTTTGGATATTCTTTACTTTATTTATAATATTGGAAATGATAATATTAGCAAAACAACTACTTTGCTTACAGAAATAATAATAATGCGTCAGATATGTCATTTAGCAATAATAACAACAGGAAATGTATTGTAAACTAGCGAAGATAATCACCGATGGTGCCTAGGAACCAGTGCTCGAACATGTGACACCAGGTCCCAACGTCCGTTGCAGTGGACATTACTGTTTTGCAACCATAATTAAAGAAAATGCAGTACTACCTCAACGTATCACACATCAAGGCCATGTAAACATCACTTATAGATATTGTGGACTAAAATCACATTATCAAGGAGGAGTTGTGCGATGTAAACGAAAGTTGGTCACCGTGTTTTTACATCCGAAAGTTGATGTCTTTTCATATTTGGCGCCAGTCGCATAACAGTGGCGATAGTAGGGCCAGAATGAGGATGTAAATCAGGTTAGTTTTAAATACACACTGCAACGGTCGTGAGCGTTAGTTACCATTGAGAATGGACGTGGTGAGTTGACGTTAGTCAAGAAAACCTTTACTGAGTTTGAATATATAATGGCGTGTGACGAGGGCCTCCCGTCGGGTAGACCGCTCGCCTGGTGCAAGTCTTTCGATTTGACGCCACTTGGGCGACTTGCGCGTCGATGGGGATGAAATGATGATGATTAGGACAGCACAACACCCAGTCCCTGAGCGGAGAAAATCTCCGACCCAGCCGGGAATCGAACCCGGGCCCTTTGGATTGACAGTCTGTCGCGCTGACCACGCAGCTACCGGGGGCGGACACTGAGTTTGAATGAGGTCGTGTAGTACGGCTACGAGAAGATGCCTTCGATATTGCAAAAACACTTAGCAGGAATGCAACCGGTGTACATGATTGCTGGCAGTGTCCGCAGCTCGTGGTCGTACGGTAGCGTTCTCGCTTCCCGCGCCCGGGTTCCCGGGTGCGATTCCCGGCGAGGTCAGGGATTTTCTCTGCCTCGTGATGACTGGGTGTTGGTTGATGTCCTTAGGTTATTTAGGTTTAAGTAGTTCTAAGTTCTAGGGGACTGATGACCACAGATGTTAAGTCCCATAGTGCTCAGAGCCATTTGAACCATTTTGATTGCTGGCAGCGATAGCCAGGACAATGTAGCTACAGTCGCAAGAGGACCGGGCTCCGAACGGCCACGTAACATTACCGAGAGGGAAGACCATCGCGTTCTAAGTTCTAGGGGACTGATGACCACAGATGTTAAGTCCCATAGTGCTCAGAGCCATTTGAACCATTTTGATTGCTGGCAGCTATGGTCAGGACAATGTAGCTACAGTCGCAAGAGGACCGGGCTCCGAACGGCCACGTAACATTACCGAGAGAGAAGACCATCGCGTTCGGTGTATGGTTCTGGCGTAACATACGGCTCTGGCGTAACACACTGCTTCGGCAGAAGCAATCTGAGCAGCTGTTGGCACCACACTGACACAAGGAACTGTTAAAAATAAGTTACTTCGAGAACAGCTCCAAACCAGACACACTGTAGCTTATATTCCACTGACCTCAAACCACCGCCGATTGCGACTTCAGCGGAGTCAAGCGAGAGCTCACTGGAGGGTGGGGTGGACGACTGTTGTGCTTTCTTACAAAAGCTGGTGCTGTCTCGGTGCCAATGAGGGTCGTGTTTTGATTATAAGGAGGCCAGTTGAGGACCTGCAACTGACCTGTCTCCGGGCTGGACACACTGGACCTACACCTGGAGTTATGGTATGGGGTGCGACTTCGTATGACAGCAGAAGATGTCTGAGCACCAAGAGCGCCGTCCACATTGGTGCTCAGACATCTTCTGCGAAGGGTAAAAAGAACGAAATAAGAGGAGTAGGTAAAACTACTCAATTTGTTCTTATTCATGGACCTACTTTATTTTGTGGTGCGAGGTTAAATTTTTCTTTAATGAAATTATCTTGCCGGCCGCGGTGGTCTAGCGGTTCTGGCGCTGCAGTCCGGAACCGCGGGACTGCTACGGTCGCAGGTTCGAATCCTGCCTCGGACATGGATGTGTGTGATGTCCTTAGGTTAGTTAGGTTTAAGTAGTTCTAAGTTCTAGGGGACTTACGACCTAAGATGTTGAGTCCCATAGTGGTCAGAGCCATTTGAACCATTTTTTTGAAAGTTTCTTCTTCTTCCAGTTTGGGTAACGGATGGCTAACTGTAGCTTTCGTTGCTTGTAACAATGCAGGAAGAGCCGGTTTGGAATCCTTTGAAAGTCGGGAAATCTTAGCTTACCGTACTATTCCTGTTTCTGAGATTATTATTGCTAGTGAGGGTTCCTACCTTTTTCCGCACGGGAGTTTGTCTTTGTCTTGTCGTAGACGTTGTAAGATAAATTCTGATTGTAGTATTCACTTACGGGTGAAGGCTAGTGGTCCTTCTTCTTTGGAAGATTGTCGCATTGTGGGTGATTGTACTTTATATAATCATTGAAAGCAGTTCTCAATAAACGACCCTTTGAAGGGCCACAAATACTACACATTGATCTTGCCAAAAGCCGAGAAGCGATTCTTCTTAGTGTTTTAGCTCTCTGGGGCACTCTGGGATGCTCTCTGAGGCACTCTGGGATCCTCAATAGATGTCGAGCACAGTCTCTAATTGGTTGTCTCGTTTTTGGCGCGCGATTCAAATAACGTTGGGGCACCACGCTACCTAGTATTACTAGGAGCGTGTTGCTGGAAAATTCACTTCCGGTGCGATTGCGTAAGCTGATAAGAGTCCACATCCGCTGCGTGCGCCAGGACTGATGCCATAAATAGCACACTGTTCTGTCTAGCGCATTCACTTGGTTTGAGTGAATAGCCACTGAGGGACTGCTTCTTACAATGATGCCACGCACACTTGCTGCAAACTTCGATGTCAGTGTGGTGATTCGATGTGTTGTGCTGTAGTTCATGAACAGCATTCCATGGCCTGTTTTCGAACAGTTCACCCACGTACCACTGTTGTAACACAACACAGTCTACTGTGCGACATGTTCCCTTGGCCCGCTCAGTCACCAGATCTGTCTCCAATCGGGTACATATGGGACATCATCGGATAACAACTCCAGCCTCATCCACAGCCAGCATTAATCGTCCCTTTATTGACCACCATGTGCAACATGCATGGAACGCTGTCCCGTAAAGGACATCCGGTGATTTGTACATCACAATGCATGCACGTTTGCATGCTTGCATTCAGTATTCTGCCTGACACATCGGCTATTAATGTACCAGCATTTCATGTTTGTAACGGCTCATCACGTGCTTGCATTACCCTGTAATCCTGCAATGTTAATCACTTACAGATATACGAGGCCTGTTCAGAAAGTAAGCTCCGATTGATTGCCAAATTGAAACCACAGTGAACATCAGAAATGTTTTACTTGTAACAATTAGCTACACCTTTCAGCTACTTCTCTACGTAGTCGCCGTTCTGACTTAGACTTTTGTCATAGCGTTGTACGAACTTTTCAATAGCCTCATCATAGAAGGCAGCCGCTAGTGCTTTCCGCCAATTCTCCACGCTGGCCTACACCTCGTTGTCTGTGTCAAAATGTTGTCTTCAAAGACAGCGGTTCATGTGACCAGAGATGAAACTCAGGGGGAGACAATTGCGGACTGTATTGTGGGTAATCTCACATTTCCATTTGAAAACGATGCAGGAGCATCTTCATTGCCCCTGCAGAATGCGGCTGAGAATTGTCTTGAAGAAGAAACAGCACGACAGTTATGTAATGTTAGCTGCATAGCTTCAGGCGAAATTTCTCACCAGGCCCTCGTACTTGGCGGCAGACACTATTTTCTAGACATCTTTACGCACTCACTGCGAGCTCAGAAATGATAAGAGCGACGTGATGCTAACTGGGGTTATACTATAGACACTACCCAACACATCTGTGCAAAGCTTTATCGGATTTTCATAGTCGTTTCCATTTCGCGACAAATCGGAGCTTACTTTCTGAACGCCCCTCGTATTACCTAGATAAATATATTCACGAAATTTCATGACGCAACATTAATTATTTTTTGGTACTGCGAATTTTTTTCTGTCAGTGTATTTTCATGAAATAAATTTCTAAAAATATACAGTAATTCAGTGTACTCATATAGACTATATGATCAAAAGCATCCGGACACCCCCAAGAACCAACGTTATTCATTTTAGGTGCACTGTGCTGCCACCTTCTGCCACGTACTGCGTATCAGCGACCACACAAGGGAACCTCCCCATCACACCCCCCTCAGATTTAGTTACAAATTGACACAATGGATAGGCCTTGAAAAACTGAACACAGATCAATCGAGAAAACAGGAAGAAGTTGTGTGGAACTATGAAAAAATAAGCAAAATATACAAACTGAGTAGTCCATGTGCAGGATAGGCAACATAAAGGACAACAATAGCTGATGAGCGCCGCGGTCTTGTGGTTAGAGTGAGCAACTGCGGAACGAAAGGTCCTTGGTTCGAGTCCTCCCTCGAGTGAAAATTTTACTTTCTTTATTTTCGCAAAGTTACGATCTGTCTGTTCATTCATTGACGTCTCTGTTCACTGTAATAAGTTTAATGTCTGTGTTTTGCGACCGCACCGCAAAACCGTGCGATTAGTAGACGAAAGGACGTGCCTCTCCAATAGGAACAGAAAACATTTGATCGCAAGGTCATAGGTCAACCGATTCATCCACAGGAAAACACGTCTGATATATTCTTTACGACACTGGTGACGGCATGTGCGTCACGTGACAGGAATATGTTGTCGACCCACCTAACTTGCACACTTGGCGAATGGGTAAAAAGATTCTTCTACCTTGCCCGATTTAGGTTTTCTTGTGGATGTGATAATCACTCCAAAAAAAGTGATGAAAACATAAGAGTTTGTCACATAAACTGCATCAAATGAATGCAACAGTTTCAGAGTCGCACAGTTTTCCCTGTGCTCTGTCAAAACAAATGTTTTTTACGTTTTCAAATGTTTCCGTGCGTAGACCGTCAAATTCTGTATATGTCCAAGCAAATCTGAACATATCCTGGAATTCTGGAGAGCGAAGTTGATTATGTGTGAGAGCCTGAACTTTGATAATTATCTGAAAATAAAAAATTAAAATTTTCACCCGAGAGAAGATTTGAACCAACGACCTGTCGTTCCACAGCTGCTCACGCTAACCACGGGACCACGGCGCTCGTAAGCTAACGCCCTCCTCGATGTTGCCTACCTTGCGCATGGACTACTCAGTTTGTATATTTTGCTTATTTTTTTCATAGTTCCACACAACTTCTTCCTGTTTTCTCGATTGATCTGTGTTCAGTTTTTCAAGGCCTATCCCTGTGCCAACTTATAACTAAATCCGCTAAATCCGAGGGGGGTGCGATGGGGAGGTTCCCTTGTCAGTAGTCATTAGACATCGTGAGAGAGCAGAATGGGGCGCTCCGCGGAACTCACGGACTTCAGGTCAAGTGATTGGGTGTCTCTTGTGTCATACGTCTGTACGCGAGATTTCCGCACTGCTAAACATCCCTAGGTCTACTGTTTCCAATGTCATAGTAAAGTGGAAACGTGAAGGGAGACGTACAGCACTAAAGCGTACAGACCAACCTCTTCTGTTGACTGACAGAGACCGCCGACATTTGAAGAGGGTCGTAATGTGCAATAGCCGGACATCTACCCAGACCATCACACAGTTATTCCAAACTACATCAGGATCCACTGCAAGTACTGTGACAATTAGGCAGGAGGCGAGAAAACATGGATTTCACGGTAAAGCGGCTGCTCATAAGCCACACATTACACTTACATGCGAATCGACGCCTCGCTTGGTATAAGGAGCATAAACATTGGGTGACTGAACAGTGGAAAAATGTTGTGTAGTGAAGAATAACGGTACACAGTGTGGCGATCAGATGGCAGGATGTGGGTATGGCGAATACATGGTGAACGACGTCTGCCAACGTGTGTAGTGCCAACAGTAAAATTCGGAGGCGGTGGTGTTATGGTGTGTTCGTGTTTTTCATGGAGGGGGCTTGCACCGCTTGTTGTTTTGCGTGGCACTATAATACCATGGGCCTACATTGATGTTTAAAGTACCTTCTTGCTTCCCACTGTTGAAGAGTATTTCGGGGATGGCGACTGCATCTTTCAACACGATCGAGCACCTGTTGATAGTGCACGGCCTCTAGTGGAGTGGTTACAGGACAATAACATCCCTGTTATGGACTGACCTGCACAGTCCTGACCTGAATCCTATAGAACACCTTTGGAATGTTTTGGAACGCCGACTTCGTGCCAGGCCTCACCTACCGAAATCGATTCCTCCTCAGTGAAGAATGAGCTGCCATTCCCTAAGAAACCTTCCAGCTCCTGACTGAACATATGCCTGCGAGAGTGGACGCTCTCATCAAGGATAAGGGTGGGCCAACACCATATTGAATTCTAGCATTACGTATGGAGGGCGCCACGAACTTGTAAGTCACTTTCAGCTATGTGTCCGGATACTTTTGATCACATAGTGTACGATGATAGCACGTCGTCAAAAAAGCTGCTCCCACCAGAATGCTGCACCATACAGTCTATTCAAATGGACCACAGGTGTTACGACGGAAAGTGCAGAATCTTTGATAGCAGTAGAGAAAACACCATGTGCATTATAATGAACATCAGATCTCAGGAGGATAAAACAAATTCATAGAACGAATCTTAATGAAAATTAACTCACCCACGAAAGAAGTTGCCTACAAGGTGCTTGTTCGACCGATTCTTGAGTATTGTTCATTAGTCTGGGTCCGTTACCAGGTATGATTTATAGAGGTGACAGGCTAGATCCAAGTAAGAGCCGCACGTTTCGTCATGGGATCGCTTAGTCGGTGCGAGAGCGTTACAGAGACGTTCAAAAAACTTCGGTGGCATACACTGTAAGAGAGGCGTTATGCGTCACTGAGAGACTTACTACTAAAATTTCAAGAGAGTACATACTCGGAAGAGTTGGCCAACATATCACTTCCTCTCACATACGTCTCGTGATTTGACCACAACGAAAAAATCGAGAAATCACAGATAATCAAATGGTTCAAATGGCTCTGAGCACTATGGGACTTAACTTCTAAGGTCATCAGTCCCCTAGAACTTAGAACTACTTAAACCTAACTAACCTAAGGACATCACACACATCTATGCCTGAGGCAGGATTCGAACCTGCGACCATAGCGGTCGCGCGGTTCCAGACTGTAGCGCCATCCCGGCCGGCTACAGATAATCCATCGTTTATCGACAATCTTTCTTGCCACATGCTATTCGCAAATTGATGAAAGAAGAGAGGATTAGTTACACGTCAGGTGGCTTGCGGAGTACTGATGTAGATATAGATGTCAGTAGTTTATGCAGACTGCATATATATAATATACAGGGCTATTACAAATGATTGAAGCGATTTCATAAATTCACTGTAGCTCCATTCATTGACATATGGTCACGACACACTGCAGATACGTAGAAAAACTCATAAAGTTTTGTTCGGCTGAAGCCGCACTTGAGGTTTCTGCCGCCAGAGCGCTCGAGAGCGCAGTGAGACAAAATGGCGACAGGAGCCGAGAAAGCGTATGTCGTGCTTGAAATGCACTCACATCAGTCAGTCATAACAGTGCAACGACACTTCAGGACGAAGTTCAACAAAGATCCACCAACTGCTAACTCCATTCGGCGATGGTATGCGCAGTTTAAAGCTTCTGGATGCCTCTGTAAGGGGAAATCAATGGGTCGGCCTGCAGTGAGCGAAGAAACGGTTGAACGCGTGCGGGCAAGTTTCACGCGTAACCCGCGGAAGTCGACAAATAAAGCAAGCAGGGAGCTACACGTACCACAGCCGACGGTTTGGAAAATCTTACGGAAAAGGCTAAAGCAGAAGCCTTACCGTTTACAATTGCTACAAGCCCTGACACCCGATGACAAAGTCAAACGCTTTGAATTTTCGGCGCGGTTGCAACAGCTCATGGAAGAGGATGCGTTCAGTGCGAAACTTGTTTTCAGTGATGAAGCAACATTTTTTCTTAATGGTGAAGTGAACAGACATAATGTGCGAATCTGGGCGGTAGAGAATCCTCACGCATTCGTGCAGCAAATTCACAATTCACCAAAAGTTAACGTGTTTTGTGCAATCTCACGGTTTAAAGTTTACGGCCCCTTTTTCTTCTGAGAAAAAAACGTTACACGACACGTGTATCTGGACATGCTGAAAAATTGGCTCATGCCACAACTGGAGACCGACAGCGCCGACTTCATCTTTCAACAGGATGGTGCTCCACCGCACTTCCATCATGATGTTCGGCATTTCTTAAAGAGGAGATTGGAAAACCGATGGATCGGTCGTGGTGGAGATCATGATCAGCAATTCATGTCCTGGCCTCCACGCTCTCCCGACTTAACCCCATGCGATTTCTTTCTGTGGGGTTATGTGAAAGATTCAGGGTTTAAACCTCCTCTACCAAGAAACGTGCCAGAACTGCGAGCTCGCATCAACGATGCTTTCGAACTCATTGATGGGGACATGCTGCGCCAAGTGTGGGAGGAACTTGATTATCGGCTTGTTGTCTGCCGAATCACTAAAGGGGCACATATCGAACATCGGTGAATGCCTAAAAAAACCTTTTGAGTTTTTGTGTGTGTGTGCAAAGCATTGTGAAAATATCTCAAGTAATAAAGTTATTGTAGAGCTGTGAAATCGCTTCAATCATTTGTAATAACCCTGTAATATAATGTAATATAATATAATATAACATAATATAATAATAATATAATATAATAGTATATGTAATCTAGTATATATAATCTAGTAGAGTATAAACTATTGTTTCACACACATCTGTTTTAACTAGGGTGCACTTTCCTCAGTCTAATAATTAAATGGACCCCCCCCCCCCCTCCCCGTGCAAGTAGAAACAGTGTTGACAGCCTTCCAAGGTCAACGCTGACTGAAGTCTCCAGTAAAATTTCTGGCAGTCTGAAAACGTTCGCTCGCGAAGCAGAGCCAGTTGCTCCTGCCTGAGAACTCAGCGGCGATCCGTTTAAGGCCTGGTCGCCCGGCGTTAAATGACACATTCAGGAGAATCAGAGGAGAGCGGGGTTGGGGGGTGGAGTTACACATTATGAGGCAGTCCTTCAGTGTTTAGAGTCTCACTATACCGGCTCAAGCGTAATTGCGTTCGCTGTCGTTTAAGGAAACTTGTAAAGTGAAGATGCGCGCCGGGTCTAAGTCGGAAATGATCGTCAAGGAATATTGCCTCTCAGAGATCGTATACAAGCAGCATTAATATAAATGCTAAGCTTCTGTGACCTGTGTCAGCCTCATTAAAGTCCATACCGGTGTACTCACGCTTATAAAATACTTAAAATGCGAAAGCACTAAGGTATTCGGCGTTTCGGCGATCTTGCAACGCTCTTCCTCACGGAGTAGACGTTGAGCACGTCCTCTGTAAAACGCCTGAAAAGTCAGGTACTTAGAGTCTTAACGTAAGATCGGGCAATACACCTAGAAGGAATTTAATGAGAGAAGGCGCATTTCCCCGTTCACGTTTGGAGGCAGCGCATGTCTGTATCCAGTTTCCGATTCTGAGGGAGGGAGGGGACGGAGGGCTGAGTTAGAGTTTGTTACTGTCTCTCCCCCACTTCCTCCCCCTTCCACTATAACGGCGTCACACAACTTTTATATCCAGAGGCAATTCTAAGCCTTAAGCAAATTGTCAAACTAAAAGACTAATTTTTGGTGATTAAAAAAAAAAAAAGAAAGATTACGATTCGATACACAGAGAATCTCTCCTCATTACCTTCCCGGAATTTCCATTCGACAGGAAAACTCTGGAACACAGTGTCAAAATTAAATTTCTTGAAACAGCTTCCACTTCCTTCAAAATTGCATCAGTAATCAGACAAGGAGAAAAGTTATAAGAGATTGGAAAATAGAGGAAGAAAAACAAGAAGTTAATAACTACATAAAGCTGGATAGATAGAAAGGAGCAATAATTTGTTTGATCTCTGCAGGCGATGTTTAATAAATGGAACGTTACTGAATGCAAGAAAAAGACTAAATCTTCTGAAGCAGACAACTGAAAAGACAGGTATCCAAACATCTTTTCAAAAGATATTATACATGACCAATGAAAGCAAGTTACCAATAATTTTTAAGAACAACAATGGCAACAGCAAGAAAACAGACAAATTTAAATATCTGGGTGAAAATACGAACATCAAAAGTGAAAAAGAAGTAATTAAAATCAGAACTGAAAAAATAAAAACAGCGTACATGAAAGTGCGAGATCTCCCCAGTAAAAAATTGTTTTTCTAAAGATAGCAGGTTGAGGCAGTATAACACAATGGTAAAACAGATATCCTCTATGTGTCAGTAACACTACCTATCGAGAAACACCGACGTCGTGTGGATGCAACACGGCGTTACAAGATTTGTAGAAGATAGAAGTATCTTGCGTAAAATATTATGTCCAATCAAGAATAAAGTTGGCAAATGGGTTCTGAGACCAAATACGGAAATGTATACACTTTGTAAACTAAAAGGAAAAGGATATGTGGTAAGTAAAAGACATATTAAACGCTATGGACATCCAGGGCGAATAAAGGAAACAGGTTAACAATGAAGATCCATGCATCCTTCCTATACTGAAAAACTGACAAAGCAAATGGGTGGGAAGGCAAGACAAAAAACGGACTCTAGAGGAAAAGCAGATTGAGCAGTATACGTTACTGAATAGAGACAAATTCAGGGTATGAGGAAAGAAATTCAAAGGTTTTAAGGACGATAAAACTAACAGAAAAAATGGAGTTAAATGGTTGATGGGCGTATGAGGGGAAAAGAGTTCATTCTGAAAAAAAACAAAGAAGGATCAAGGAAAAGAGAAATAAATAGCTATTTTATGTGTCTTTAGTTGGCCTGAAACGAGATAAAAAAATACACACTTAAGGTAGAAAAAAAAGACCCATCACGAAGGACTTATCCGAACAGGATGGAAGTTGGTAGACGTGACGTAGATGTACAGACAAGCAGATGCTTCCATTTTCAGAAAATCTGGCTGATTAGTTCAACAAAAAGAGCTTCGCAAATTGAACAAGTAAACAATGCGTTGGTTCACCTCTCGCAGTTATGCAACCGTTTATTCGTCTTGGTATTGATTCATTGTGTTCTTGGACGTCTTCCTGAGAGATATGTTACCAAATTCTGTCCAATTCGTGCGTTAGATCGTCAATAATTCGAATTGGTTGGAAGGTCCTGCCCAAGACGCTCAAGATGTTCCCAGTGTGGGAGAGATTCGGCGAGCTTACTGGCCAAAGTATGACCTAACAGACATTAAAGTTCGGCGAGCTTACTGGTCAAAGAGTGACCTAACAGAAATTTAAGATTCTGGAGGTTCCAGTTTGGAATGTGACCTAATACGGAAGTGAAGCGTGGGAACGAGATATTCAAGCAATATCAGCATGAAGCCTATGAAGTGTGGTGGCACAGTAAAGTACCTAAGGTACAGCGTCAGATTGATTAACTAATGAGGATGTCCTGAATCTAACTGCGAGAATAAGAAATTTATGGCACAATTTGAAGAGAACTGATGAGTTCTTAAGACACACACTGAGGCATCGCAGAATTGTCAATTTGGTACTAGAAGGAAGTGTAGTGGGTAAAAGCTGTAAAGGGAGACCAAGGAATGAATACAGTAAGCAGGTTCAAATGGTTGTAGTTGTAATAATTATTCAGAGATGAAGAGGCTTGCACAGGACAGCGCAGCGTGGAGAGCTGCATCAAACCAGTCTTCGGACTGGAAACCACAACAACATTGTCAAAAAACAACAACAACAACCTGTCAGTGTCTGTACATATCCTAGTAAACCTACTGGGGAAGACGACCTACAGTTCAATCTGTACTACCTGCTGTTCCTGCTGAAATTTCACATTGTTGAAAGGTGAAGGCCAGGTTAAAGGCAGACAAATATTTCTTGGTAGATTCAGCAAAATTTCGGTTTTCATGCACGCGCCAGGCACGGAACGCTTCCATTATACGAAGGGATACAATGTAACGGGAAACTGAAACTTGCTCTCTGGATTTTTGTCTCTTCTTGCACATTGTAAAGCAGCAGTCACTGTAGTGCTGAGTACGATACTCAATTAATCATGGCGACAGCAGAATGCAGGATCCCATCAGGAACTCAATTCGCACACCACAGTAAACATCACGTGTGGACGCAGATGAACTCACGAACAAAGAAGTCGGTGTCAGCTGAAAGGTTGGCCACGTCGGGAATAGACGCTACTGCTCTTTATGCTTTCCATAAAGATCTACGGGCTGCGTGGGCCAAGATATTCGCACAGTTGCGTGAACTTTATGAGGACTTTTACGACCTATATAAGCTCGCCTGATCGCTTGGCGGTAGCGCCCGAAATTATATTGGCACCCCATTCTGCGCAGCAAACTCGCTAATGCCCGGTAATGGCGTCGTTACGATTTCAGCACAATTTACCTGCATTTTCCAGCCAGGTGGTCACTGTGATTGCCTTAAGGGTTAACGATCACAGATTAGAGTATCGCACCCGCGAAACAGGGCACAAAGAAGCAACAAACACTGCAACAAACATCCCATGGCTGTTAAATCCCAGAGACCCTTGTGACCGTTGCTTATATATCAGAGAAAAGTGAAGCATGGCGGATGAAGAAGAAAGATTTAAGAAGCAGCTTTTTTTAATCGTCAGTCTTCCGACTGGTTTTATGTGAACTGCCATGAATTTCTCTCCAGCGGGAACCTCTTCATTTCAGAGTAGCACTTGCAACCCACGTCCTGAATTATATGCTGGATGTATTCCTATCTCTGTCTTCCCATACAGTCAGTTACGTTTCTTATCATCCTATACCTTCTTCTTGTTACTGCTTTACATATGTTCCTTTCTTCGCCGATTCTGTGGAGAACCTCCAGATTCATTACCTTATCTGTCCACCTAATTTTCAACATTCTTCTATAGCACCACATCTCAAACTCTTCTATTTTCTTTTGTTCTGGTTTCTCCACCGTCCGCGATCCACTAGCAAAGAATGCTGTGCTCAAACGGATATTCTGAGAAATTTCTTCCTCAAAGTAAGGTCTATATTTGATGCCACGGCATTGGACAGGAAAGCCGTCTTTGCTTGAGCCAGTTTGCTTTTTATGTCCTCCTTGCTTCGTCCATCGTTTTATTTTGCTTACAAGGTAGTAGAGTTTCTTAACTTCGTCTTCTTCGTGACCACCAAATTTTATCTTTTGTCTCTCGCTAATCTCGTGTGTGTGTGTGTGTGTGTGTGTGTGTGTGTGTGTGTGTGTGTGTGTGTGCGTGTGTGCGTGTTTGCGTGTGAGTGTGTTGGGGCGGGGGAGTGGGGGGGGGGGGAAGTGGAGTGTTTTTCCTACGTAACATACAACACGTTTTAAATATGACACACACATCACCGACGCAACTACAGGGGCTGCTCATCAAAGGCTGAAACGTATTTTCCACACATATGTATTACTGCATTTCAGTGTTTACATGATCTTTTTCAGAATATTCCCATCCTACTTGAGTACACTTTTTATAGTGTCCCCGTCAGTCCTCGAACACATGGTGCAGGCAATTCTTTGCTAGGTCCTTGAGAATCGCCTCAGTTTTCTCGAGCACTGCTTCAGAGTTCTCAAATCGAATTCCCCGAAGTTTTGACTTTAGTGATGGTAATAAAAAATTGGTAAGGTGCAAGACAGAAGCTATAGGGCGCAAGCGGTACGCTGGTAATATTGAATTGAGCCAGAAAGTGAATGACTTGATCTGTGACGTGAGGTCGCGGATTGCCACGATGAAGTCGCCACCCAGTCCGAGAAAGTTCCTTGCAGTGCAGGTCCTCAGTTTAGCCATTACTGATGTGTTTATGCTGCTGTAACAATACTGTAAGGGGGAATTGCATGCTGGTAAATCATTCCATGTTAGTCAAAAAATGTGATCACCATCACCTTCCCGGCAGACGGAACTTCTGCCATTTTCTGTGTTGGAGAACCTGTCGGTTTCCTGTGATGACTCGTTTTCCTTCACGATCATGCAGTCATGATTCATCACCGGTGATAATCGATTCCAGAACTGCATTCCCTCCAACACCAGAGAGATACAGCACCTCATGGCTTGTCTGCCTTCGCACAGCCTTTTGTTCGGGAGTCAACAGATGTTGCACCCAATGGGCACAAACACGGATCCTATGAAGATGATCATCCATAATCGTAAAGATACTGTCATACGAAATTCTCAACTCTTCACTGACGTTACATTGTGTTATCCACCGAAATGGTTAAAATGGCTCAGAGCACTATGGGACTTAACATCTGAGGTCATGAGTCCCTTAGAACTTAGAACTACTTAAACGTAACTAACCTAAGGACATCACACACATCCATGCCCGAGGCAGGATTCGCACCTGCAACCGTAGCGGTCCCGCGGTTCCAGACTGTAGCGCCCAGAACCGGCCGTTATCCACCGATCCTCAAGGAAAATCACAGCAGCTGTATTCACATCGACTTCGGTGACAACAGAAGCCGTAACACCAGGCTGCCATTGTTTTTGGTCACTGTATAGTTTAAACTAACACGGTATTTTATTGCGCCATACTGTTCCTCTCACATCACCTTCACTGTCTGGTATGCGTCTGCAAAATAGAGGATTACTACCATCCTACTGACACCAGAGTGTTGCCGCTGGACTTATACATAAAAACGCGCTCTTTTAAAGTATTCGTTTTACAGATAGGGAGATATCACGGACGTACAGGAAAAATTCAGTCTCCGACTTTGTTGATCAGCCATCCGACATCTAAACAAGGTCACAGGCCCAAACAGAACAAACAGGGCAAAAACCGAGCGAGGTGGCGCAGTGCGGGATGGTTCCTTAGAAAGGGCACGGCAGACCTCCTTCCCTAATCCGATGGGACCGACGACCTCGCTGTTTCGTCCCTTCCTCCAAATCAACCAACAAACCAACGAAATAGAACAAAAATAATGTTATACGACACAATAAAAGTAATCTAACGTTATAGACCTTCAAAGCCCACGGCGGCTTTTTAAAATGGTTTCTTCATTTGGAAAATATACGAAACGTCTTTGGTTCACCACAAAAATAAAGTTCAGATAACAAAAGTGAGTAATAGTTACTCAGCACTGAACTAGGTACAGACAGACAACGACTGCAAACATTAACGATTTGCTCTCATGTAGTCTCAGCAGCTGCGACATAGTCGCATATATGAACAGTGATCCAATACTGTCAAATGTTCTTTATTGTAGTGTTCGATCACAATATCAATTCTTTTGACGATGGCCGGTTTCAGTCAGTAATGACCATCCTCAGATCTTTTGTACACCGTGTCCTAAAGTGATAAGGCGGTAATGGCATCGTCAAAACATATAAATATACTCAGCACAGCATGGTCACATAGATCTAAAATAAGGTGTAGAATAGGCCACATCGTCAAAAGAATTAATATTGTGATCAAAGGCTGGAATAAAAAACATCTTTCATGAAGTGTTTACACCTGCTGAGTATGAGGATTGTTGAACACAGATGTATATCGAAAACATAGGCACAAAAAAGGTAACTACGAGGAAGTCATGGGTAACAGAAGAAATACGTCAGTTGATCGATAAAAGAAGATGAAAGACAAAAGTTCAGAGAAATTCATTAATACAGAAATACAAGGCACTGAGAAATGAAATAAATAGTAAGTGCAAGGAGGCTAAGGCGAAATGGCTGCATGATAAATGTGAAGAAATCGAAAAAAAGTGTTTGCTGGAAGGACTGACTCAACTTATAGAAAAGTTACAACAACCTGCGGTGAAATTAAGAGCATGGATGGCAACATTACGAGTGCAATGGGAATTCCACTGTTAAAGTGGAGGAGAGAGCGGACTGGTGGAAGGAGCACAATGTGAAGGCGTCTGTGACGGGGAAGATTTGTGACGTGGTAGAAGAAGAAACAAGAGTCGATATAGAACAGATAGGGGATCCAGAATTAGAACCAGAATTTAAAACAGCTTTCTAAGATCAAATAAGACAGAGGGGATAGATAATATTCCAGAAGAATTTCAAAAAGCTTTGGGGGAAGTGGCAACAAACGACTATTCACGTTGGTGTGTACAATGTATGAGTCTAGTGACATACCATTTGAGTTTTCGAAAAATATTATCCACATAATTCCGAAGACTGTTAGATCTTGAAAGTGTGAGAATTATCGCATTATCAACTTAACAGCTCATGCATCCAAGCTGTTGACGAGAGTAAAATACAGAATAACGGAAAGGAAAACTGATGATGTATCAGATGACGATCTGTTTGACTTTCAGAAGGATAAAGGTACTACAGAGACAGTTCTGGAGTTGCGGTTGATAATGGAAGCAAGACTAAAGAAAAATCAAGGCACGTTCATAGGATTTGTTGACCGGGAAAAGGCGTTCGACTATGTAAAATGGTGCGAGATGTTCGAAATTCTGAGGGAAACAGGGGTAAGCTATAGGGAGAGACGGGTAATATACAATATACACGAGAGCCAAGAGGAAATAATAGGAATGGATGACCAAGGACGAAGTGTTAGGATTAGAAAGAGTGTGAGGCACGGGTGTAGTCTTTTTTCCTGTACTTTTAAATTTATACATCGAAGAAGCAATGATGGAAGCATAAGATAGGTTAGAGAGTGGGATTAAATTCATGGCGAATAATGCCTCACTGAAAGTGAAGAAGAATTATAGAATCTGCTGATTGGAAAGAACAGTCTAGTGAATACAGAATATGGATTGAGAGTGTAATATTTATGGCTTAGTCAGCAATCATATTAGGCTCCAAGAAGCTGTTCCCAGAGCAGTGGAGATGCAAGAAGTATATAGATGACGAAATGTGGGGTGGGGTACCTGTGACAGATGTTAGATTCGGTACCATTCCAGTGAGAAAGACCGCCTGCATAATGCTACTGCTCTGCGGTTGGCTGCTGTGTTCGGAGCAAGGGCGCCAAAACGTTAAAGTATAGTTACTATTATTAGTTAAACTACTCATTGGAATGAGTTATTAAAAACAATTTAAATCAAAAACAAAAGACTGACGAAATTGCAGAAGAAGCATTTCAGAAGCGTTCGGGCCACGCCTTTTCTGGTATGGCGCGCGAAGTGTTTCGGGCTGTTCGTCACTTTGGATTAGGCAGCCGAGAAGAACAGACATGTTGTCTGTAGTAGGATGTGTTTCCAATTTTTATTGAAGTTCCTGTTCGTCACTCTGGATTAGGCAGTCGAGATGTACAGTCATGGCGTCTGTGGCAGGACGTGTTTTCCAGTATTCAGTATTAAAAGATTCACTACGGTAGTCATGAGGTACAGACACGTGTCACAAATAGTGTAAAGATACATTTTCGTAAACATTGTGTTTGATCATGTACTTTGCTGTATCAGAAGGTGTTGTATTAAGATCATGTAGTCTTCTCGTGTGGTTATGTTAAAATACGCGAGTGGCATCCCAAAGAAGTTATACATTATTTCAGAACAGAACCTCGCTAAATGTCAGTTTCAGCATCGAGATACAGAACCTACGAACTGCGTGCTGTTTTCTGCGCTGGGGACATCAACTTGAAGACAGCAGGTTAGTGAACTATTCCACACAGTGTAGTGGAAACAACTAGGCGCCTCACGTGTACTGCACGCACAGAACAAATGTGCTCAGTGACACGTCATCTGCAGTAATGCAGAGGAGGGAAAGGAGGATGCTCGTTATCAACACCAACAATCAATTCATTCTTCCTTTCTTGCCATAAGAGTAAACTGAAGAAAGACGAAAGTAATGAGAAGTAGTCGAAAAGACAAACTTAACATTACAACTGGGGATCACGAAGTAGGCGAAGTTAAGCAATTCTGCTACCTAGGCAACAAAGTAAACCATAATGGACGGAACAAGGACATAAAAAGCAGGCTAGCACTGGTAAAAAGGGCATTCCTGGCCGAGAGAAGTCTGTTAGTATCAAACATAGGCGTTAATTTGAGGAAGAAATTTATCAGAATGTGCGTTTAGAGTACAGCATTGTATGGTAGTAATAATAATGTCGTGTGACGAGGGCCTCCGGTCGGGTAGACCGTTCGCCTGGTGCAAGTCTTTTGATTTCACGCCATTTCGGCGACTTGCGCGTCGATGGGGATGAAATGATGATGATTAGGACAATACAACACCCAGTCCCTGAGCGGAGAAACTCTCCGACCCAGCCTGGTGTATGGTAGTGACACATGAACTATGGGAAATCCGGAACGGAAGGGAATCGAAGCATTTGATATGTGGTGTTACAAAAGAATTTTGAAAATTAGGTGGAATGGTTAGGTAAGGAATGAGGAGATTCTCCACAGAAACGGCGAGGAAAGGAACATATGGAAAACACTGACAAGGAGAAGGGTCAGGATGATAGCACATCCGTTGAGGCACTAGGGTATAACTTCCACTAGAGAGAGCTGTAGAGGATAAAATCTGTAGAGGAAAATAGACTAGAGACTAGAATACATTGCCTGTGTTACTCTGAGATGAAGTGGTTGGCACGGGAGGGGAATGCGTAGCGGGCCGCATGAAACCAAAGGGCTGATGAAAAAACGAAAAAAGTCGGAAACTGTAAAAGTATTCAGCTTGTAATGAACGAGGCAGATGAGATGCCAATAAGGAACCTGAAAGTAGGGTGGGGACAGCCGCGAAGAGCTGTTTAATTAGAGAACAGCGGAGAGACGCAGTTTCTGGATAATGAAACTCATTTTTAGCACAGGGCACAGGTGCCTCCACGCTCTAGACGCCTCTGCTGGAGTCACAGATGCGAGCTCTCTGATACGGCTGCCGTAGCAGTCCTCCAGAGCGACCAGACATGCGCGAAATAGCGCCCGCGCTGCCCCTCTGAAATCTGCGCCCCCACTTGTCCCAGGTTCGCTCGTAAGCCGAGAGGCGATAGAATCACAAAAGAGCCAATAACGGCTGCAGCGGGCCGGGGCCTCCTTCGCCTGTCCTGCTCCTGCTTATTCCCCCCTTTCCTTTATTTCCTTTCGGCGCGACACGCGTACGGCAGGCAGGCAGGCGGCAGGGTGTGCGGAACCACCCTCCACCCCTCACCCCTGACAGCCCGGCGCGGCGCGGAGCGGCGGTTCGCGCGACTTTTTGCGCCGCGCGAGGCAAATGAGAAAGGGCCGCCTAATGCCTTTTCCGGCGCGCTTTACTGCCCCCCCCCCCCCTCCTGTCGGCGACAGAGCGACCAGAGTGGGCGGCGCATAACGCTTCCAGGCCCAGCCGGCCGGCGAGTTACGGCGCCGTCGCGAGCTCGGCTTCCCATATTGTTTTATTGGCTCCGACACCGCGACGTATTCGGCCGCGCGAAAGGTCGCCCCGTGCTAATAAGCGCTGAAGCTGCGACACGTGAATTTTATGATTCGGTAAAGCCCAGTAACTGATGGCCTGTATACCTGGCCGGTGCCACCAGGAGGATGTATCCGTTTTGTCTCTGTTTTCCGGCTGAGCACAGTAACATATATACATGCAATTTCCATTCTGTGACAAGTCCCAATACTGTGACTGCTGCTGAGTTTCCAGCCGGTAACATACGACTAATAGTAGATCCCCGTGGTAGATTAACTGTGATTCCAGCTAACAATCTGATGTCGACACCTGTCTTTCTGGGACAGATACCAATTCGTGGGTGTACAAGATCTGTTATAATAATAATAATAATGAGCGTATGGCATTGGTGGCCGGGACACCCCTCGCGGGGCGGTTCGGCCGCCGCTCCACAAGTTCTTTAACGCCACTACGGCGACTTGCGAGTGAATGAGGATGAAATGGTGATGAAAGACCCACAACACCCAGTCATCTCGAGGCAGAGAAAATCCCTGACCGCGCCGGGAATCGAACCCGCAACCCAGTGCGCGGGAAGCGAGAACGCTACCGCAAGACCACGAGCCGCGGACATGGGTTATAATGATTATAATTTATACTGGGTGTTCCAAAACGAACTTTGTAAGTTCGAAAATTCATATAAATTAATCCATAGTACCTACAGAGGTGACCATAGTGTCAATTTGTAGGGAAATACATCAAGTTTTGTCTCGTGTAGTTCGCTAGTGCCGAATCGCACCGTAAGGAGCGTTAGCGGCAGTGACGTTAAAGATGGTTGCCTTCACTGGACCCGAGTGTCCTAGTTGTGTGTTTTGGTTTGAAGAATCGAAATCGGCGACAACATTTCAGCGTAATTTCCGTACCAAGTACGCTGAAGATCCTCCTAGCATACCTACAATTTATGAGTGGCATAAATGTTTTTTAGAAAGAGGGTGCTCGGTAAAACATGGGAAATCATCAGGTCGTCCAAGCACCTCTGACGATGTCGTTGAGCGAGGGAGGAAACGTTTTGTCAGCAGCCCTACGAAATCGACCCGGCATGCATCTCGTTAACTGCAAATCCCAAATATGACTGTTTGGCATGTGTTTGCATTGGAAACCGTACAGACTGACGATCGTACAATCAACAAAAGACACTGATAAAGTTGCTCGCAAGAACTTCTGTGCCGATATGTTTAATCGATTACATGAGGATGAACATTTCTTGGACAAAATCATTTGCCGTGACGAGTAGACTTTTCAGTTAAGTGGCAAGGTTAACCCACATAACTATAGGATTTGGGGCACTGAAAATCAACATCAAACATTGCAACATGTTCGTGACAGCCGTAAACTGAACGTTTTTTGTGCATTGAGCAAGAACAAAGTGTACGGCCCCTTTTTTCCGTGAGAGTGCCTGAATGTGAGTGTACCTGAATGTGTTACAGCAATTTTGGATACCACAGATCGATGAGGATGACCAAGAACGAAGTGCTTATTTCATGCAAGATGGTGCACGACCCCACTACCTGGCTGACGATCGGGATTTTCTCAGAGACACTTTCCCGGTCAATGCATTGCCCGTGATGCGCCAATTGCGTGGTCCCCCACGTTCGATTTTTCTTTCAAGGGGATTCATTAATGATATCGTGTTTGTACCTCTTGTGCCGGCTTCTCTACCTGAACCTAGAGCAAGAATTTACGCCGCCACTGAGCAAGTTACACCTGCAGTGCTATAACGAGTTTGGGAAGAAACTGACCTCCGATGGGATGTGTGCAGGATAACCAACGGAAGCCACATAGAAAATCTTTAGTTTAAGGTAAAAAAAAAAAAAAAAACTTGATGCGTTTCCCCACAAAGTAACACTAAACACAGCTCTGTATCTTCTTTCAATAAATGTACATGAATTTTTAAAGTCATCAAGTCGTTTTTGAAACACTATGTACATGTGTTGTCTGTTCTTTCGGAGACCACTTACATACAATTAAGACGATGACGGCCAGTGCAGTGCGGATCCACGCCCGCCTCGAACTCATAGGAATCGGCGAAATTCCGTGAGTAATGAGAATAATGGGCAGGAGGTACTGTATTAGTAGTGTGTGGATAAGTCGAGAATTTGGGTCTGACGGAAGGCCTGCTAGGGTAGCCCGTACCGGGTGGCACACAGGTCTGCGCATTTGCCTAGTAGGCAGGAGACCAGGGTTCGGATCCCAGTGTAGCACAAATTTTCAACTTTCCCCATTGATTTACGGGGGGTAGGACGTCTAACGGGCCCGACTTGGAGTAGGAGAGGCACCACAGGACATTTTATTTTCTATTGCCTATACTTTTACAAATAAATTCATAAAACTTTGTCAGCATGACCAGGAAGAATTTAGGATTCACACTCATAGCATTGGAAGTTCAAAAACATAACAAAATAAATTTTTTTACATGTGATATTTCATCATTTTTTCGCTTACTATCGGCTGCATTTGTTGCTATAGTTACATTTTTCTTCACAAGTAAGAGAGATTCTTTGTTGAATTTTGCACAGCATACAACCCATACTTACAGGTGTATGAAACTCTAAAATTTTCCAAATCTATTAAAAACTGTGGAAAAAATTGAGATAATTAACTACAAAATTTGATTTTTTTTCTAAACATAAAGTTTAAAACGTAACAGCTCATTCACTTTTTCATAAATTAAATAGATTCTAGAGTTTCAGACACCTGCAAGTATGGTTTGTATGCTGTGCAGAATTCATCGAACAGTCTCTCTTACTTATGAGGAAAAGTGTACCTATAGCGACAAATGCAGCCAATAGTAAGTGAAAACATGATGAAATTTCACATGTAAAAAAAAATTTGTTATGTTTTTGAACTTCCTATGCTACGGGTGTGAATCCTGAATCCTTCCTGGTCATGCTGACAAAGTTTCATGAATTTACTTGTGAAAGTATAGACAGTGGAAATTAAAATGTCCTATGGTGCCTCTCTTGCTTCAAGTCGGCCCGTTTGACGTCCTGCCCCCCTTAATCAGTCCCCACTCGCAGCGAATATCTGCAATTTCTTTGTGTCTTGACTATAATTTAAGCAGCAACGAGCCGCAAGTGTGAGAAAAAAAATTAACTCAGGCTATTACTGGTTTCGGAACACATTTCATTGCTTTTCTTCTGGGGTTTCTTTGCTCGTAGCTGATTTGGTGCCCTGATACAAACAAGAAGTTCTTCAACATTATGTGAAGAATATGAGAATAATATTAACCAGAAAATTTAACTATTTAATATTAAAAAGTTTTTAGTTCACAATTCGGTAAACGTACGGAAGATTTTTCCTATTTTACCTCCACAGAAACATTCACGAAATGATTTTAAAGTTAACAACGCCTGAAATGTGGCGGAAACGTACGTCGTGTATATTTCTGTGGGACGATTTTTGTCCTATATTTGTCCACAGTCCTTGAGCAGACATGCGTTTACTTTGAAATGCATAACAGAGAAATACAGAATGAATTCTTCGCACAAAAATATACACCACCTAAGTTTTCACTAAATTCCAAGCTTTACTAACTTTAAAATGTCTAGTCCGCAGCTCGTGGTCGCGCGGTAGCGTTCTCGCTTCCCGCGCCCGGGTTCCCGGGTTCGATTCCCGGCGGGGTCAGGGATTTTCTCTGCCTCGTGATGACTGGGTGTTGTGTGCTGTCCTCAGGTTAGTTATGTTTAAGTAGTTCTAAGTTCTAGGGGACTGATGACCATAGATGTTAAGTTCCATAGTGCTGAGAGCCATTTGAACCTTTTTAAAATGTCTTCATGAATGATTTTGTGAATGTCAAAAACAAAAAAAAAAAAAAACTTCTCTTAAGTTTACCAAACTGTGAACGAAAAACTTTTTTTTTATTATATATGTATGGTGTCTGTTCTTTCGGACATCTCCGAAAGAACAGACACCATTTAGAACGTGCAGCTACTGTGAATCACCCGACAGGAAGTAATTAGAGACATTAGGTGCCAGTGGTCATTGATTTATATCACTGAGACAAGTTGAAAATGTGTGCCGGACTGGGACTCGAACCCGGACCTCCTGCGTACTAGGCAGATGCGCTGTTCTTTCGGGCGTATCCGAGGCAATAAATCTATATTGTGAGGTACAAGTTTAGAATATAGGTAAAGTATTCAACGATGTACTTGAAGGGGTGTCATGCGACATCCATCCAGAACAAACGACGAGAACAATAACGAACAAATTGAAGGGAAAAATGTAATCAGTGCATCTGCCAAGTAAGTAGGAAACTTGGCTTAGGGATCCTGGCCTCGCACCAATTTCCAACTCGACCCTTTGATATAGTTGAGTGCCCGCTGAAAGCTAATGTTTTAGTTTCCTTTGTGTCTTTTTTAATATTAAAACACTTTACATAGCATTAGGAAGTGTTTCCTAATATCTGTATCTAAAGACAGGAAAGCTGCACAGATCACACCATTACTTAAGAATTAAAATGGGAGTCATCTGTGGCGTTTAGTACAGACCTATATCACTGACATGGGTTTGCAATAGGATTTTGAGTCATATTCTGTGTTCGACCACTGTGAATTAACCAAAGAAAAACGACGAATTGACACAAAGCACGGATTCGGAAATTATCACTCTTGTGTAAGGCAATTAGCTCTTTATTCAAACGAAGTATCGACAGGGTATCTCAAATTGATTCCATAACCCTCGATTTCTAGAAGGCTATCGACACAGTTCCTCCCAAGCGGCTTCTGATCTTGCGTGCGTACGAAGCATTGTCGCAGTTGACGGACGATATTCGAGATTTTCTGTGTCAAAGGTCATATTTCGTAGCAACTGACAGTAAGTCATCGAGTAAAACAGAGTGATATCTCGCATACCCGAAAGGAGTATTACAGGCCCACTGCTATGCCTAATCCACACTGAAGAGAAACTGGTACACGTCGCTAATACTGTGTAAGGCACCCGCGAGCACGTATAAGTGCCGCAATACAACGTGGCAAGAATTCGACTAATGTCCGAATTATTGCTGGGGGTAAGTGACACCAGGTATCCTGTACGGCTCTCCATAAATCCGTGAGTACGAGTGGGTGGAGATATCTTCTGAACAGCACGTTGCAAGGCGTCCCAGGTATCCTCAATAATATTCATGTCTGGGAGTTTGGTAGACAGCGGAAGTATTTAAAATCAGAAAAGTGTTCCCGGATCCACTCTGTAGAAATTCTGGACGTGTGGATTGTCGCATTGTCCTGCCGGAATTGCAAAAGTCTGTCGGATTGCACAACGGACGTGCATAGATGCAGGTGATCAGACAGGATGCTTACGTACGTTCAGCCTGTCACAGTCGTATCTAAATGTATCAGGGGCCATATCACTCCAACTGCACACGCTCCACACCATCACCAACTTGAACAGTCCCCTGCTGGCATGCAGGGTCCATGGATTCATGAGGTTGTTTCCATACCCGCACACGTCCATCCGCTCGTTACAATTTGAAACGGGGCAACATGTTGCCAGTCATCAAAAGCCCAATGTCGGTGTTTTTTTTTTTTGTGGTTTTAGGGCGCACAACTTCAACGGTCATTAGTGCTCAGACTACGTTAGGAATGCACCGCGAGTCACAAGTTTAAAACAGCAACGAAACGGAAAACACGATAAAAGACAGACTGACAGGCATAGGATTAAAAAAGAAAACAGCATAATCAAATGTCCTTTGAGAGGGTTGTCAAATTGATAAAATGAAGAACGCGAGCAGCTGCTCGTGGGTCATCCGCTAAAATGGCTTCTACAGTACAGGGCAGGCCAAGATCAAGACGCACGGTGTTAAAATCCGGACAGGACGTTAAAATGTGGCGGACCGTCAGCAATTGCCCACATGGGCAGAACGGCGCCGGCGCAGCCGTCAGCAGATGGCGATGGCTGAACCGGCAGTGTCCAATTCGTAACCGGGCCAAAACTACCTCCTCCCGCCGAGAAGGGCGTGAGGAGGACGTCCAAGCCACTTTTTTTGGAAGAGGTTTTAAGGCCCGAAGCTTGTTGTCTGTAAGTGCAGCCCAATCGGCATGCCACAACGATAAAATGCGCCGACAAATTACCCTGCTACAATCTGACGAAGGGACACAACAAGAAGCTGTCCGAGGCTGGAGGACCGCAGCCTTGGCCGCGGCATCTGCAGCTTCGTTCCCGGGGATACCGACATGGCCAGGAACCCACATAAAGCTAACCGGAGAACCGACGTCCACCAGCTGCTGAAGAGAGCGTTGGATCCGGTGCACGAAAGGGTGAACCGGGTACGGATCACTGAGGCTCTGGATAGCGCTCAGGGAATCGGAGCAGATGATATATCCAGAATGACGGTGGCGGCAGATGTAAAGAACAGCCTGGTAGAGGGCAAAGAGCTCAGCTGTGAAGACCGAACAATGGCCATGGAGCCGGTATTTGAAACTTTGTGCCCCGACAATAAAAGAACACCCGACCCCGTCATTGGTCTTAGAGCCATCTGTATAAATGAAGGTCATATTAATGAACTTCGAACGAAGTTCGACAAAACGGGAGTGGTAGACCGAACCGGGGGTAACCTCCTTCGGGAGCGAGCAGAGGTCAAGGTGGACGCGAACCTGAGCCTGGAGCCAAGGTGGCGTGTGGCTCTCGCCCACTCGAAAGGTTGCAGGGAGTGAAAAATTAAGGTGTTGAAGGAGGCGACGAAAGCGAACTCCAGGGGGTAGCAGGGCAGAGACATACAACCCGTATTGACTGTCGAGAGAGTCATCAAAAAAGGAACGATAAGACGGGTGGTCGGGCATTGCCAGTAGCCGACAGGCATACCGACAAAGCAGTATATCGCGCCGGTAGGTGAGTGGCAACTCACCAGCGTCAGCATGAAGACTCTCGACGGGACTAGTATAAAACGCTCCGATCGCAAGTCGTAAACCCCGATGTTGTATGGAGTTGAGGCGGCGTAAGATGGATGGCCGTGCAGAGGAGTATACGAAGCTCCCATAATCCAGCTTGGAGCGGACGATCGACCGATATAGGCGAAGTAGGACGGTTCGATCCGCTCCCCACGACATACCACTGAGAACACGGAGGACATTTAGAGAACGGGTACAACGGGCAGCCAAATATGACACATGTGGAGACCAACTAAGTTTCCTGTCAAATGTAAGACCTAAAAATTTTGTTGTCTCCACGAATGGGAGAGCAACGGGACCGAGTCTTAAGGACGGTGGGAGAAACTCTTTGTAGCGCCAGAAGTTAATACAGACCGTCTTCTCGGCAGAAAAACGGAAGCCATTGGCGACACTCCAGGAGTAAAGACGGTCAAGAAAACGCTGAAGACAGCGCTCCAGGAGACACGTACGCTGCGTGCTGCAATAGATGGTAAAATCGTCCACGAAAAGGGAGCCTGATACATCAGCTGGGAGGCAATCCATTATTGGATTGATCGCTATGGCGAAGAGAGCGACGCTCAAAACTGAGCCCTGTGGCACCCCATTCTCCTGGCGAAAGGTGTCTGACAGGACAGAACCCACACGTACCCTGAACTGTCGATCCATTAAAAAGGAACGAATAAAAAGAGGGAGGCGACCGCGAAGGCCCCATGTATGCATGGTGCGGAGAATGCCCGCCCTCCAACAGGTGTCGTAAGCCTTCTCCAAATCAAAGAACACAGCCGCGGTCGGGCGTTTCCGCAAGAAGTTATTCATAATGAAGGTCGACAAGGTAACCAGATGGTCAACAGCAGAGCGGCGCCTACGAAATCCACATTGTACATTGGTAAGTAGGCGTCGAGACTCGAGCAGCCACACCAATCGAGAGTTAACCATTCGCTCCATCACTTTACAGACACAGCTGGTAAGCGAGATGGGTCGATAACTGGAAGGCAAGTGCTTGTCCTTCCCCGGCTTAGGAATCGGGACAACAATAGACTCGCGCCAGCATGCGGGAACATGTCCCTCAATCCAGATGCGATTGTAAGTACGAAGAAGAAAATCTTTACCCGCAGGAGAAAGGCTCTTCAGCATCTGAATATGAATAGAATCAGGCCCTGGAGCGGAGGACCGTGATCGGCCAAGTGCGTTTTCGAGTTCCCGCATGGTGAATGGGGCATTATAACTTTCACGATTCGAGGAGCGGAAGTTAGGTGGCCTAGCCTCCTCTGCCTGTTTGCGGGGAAGGAAGGCAGGGTGGTAATGAGCGGAGCTCGAAACCTCTGCGAAAAAGCGGCCGAAGGCATTGGAGACAGCCTCAGGGGCCACAAGGACGTCATTCGCGACCGTCAAGCCAGAAACTGGTGAGTGGACCTTAGTGCCAGATAGCCGGCGCAGGCTACCCCAGACAACAGAAGAAGGAGTAAAACTGTTGAAGGTGCTTGTGAAAGCAGCCCAGCTGGCTTTCTTGCTGTCTTTAATAATACGACGACACTGTGCACGTAATCGCTTATAACTGATACAATTCGCCACTGTAGGCTGGCGTTTAAAGGTGCGTAAAGCACGTCGACGAGCACGTAAAGCGTCTCTACATGCCGCGGTCCACCAGGGGACCGGTACGCGACGTGGAGAAGAAGTAGGGTGAGGGATGGAATATTCAGCAGCAGTGAGAATGACTTCCGTGAGGTGTGCAACCTGACTATCGCAGCTTGTGAATGTTTGATCCTGAAAGGTCGCCCTGGAAGAGAAGAGCCCCCAGTCTGCTTTGGAGATGTTCCAACTAGATGAGCACGGAGAGGGGGTATGCTGCAGGAGATGGATAACACACGGGAAGTGGTCGCTCGAATATGTATCAGAAAGTGCATACCACTCGAACCGGCGTGCAAGTTGGGGAGTACATATAGAGAGGTCTAAATGGGAATAGGTGTGAGATGTGTCCGAAAGAAAAGTAGGGGCGCCAGTATTGAGGCAGACAAGATTGAGCTAGTTGAAAAGGTCTGCTAACAGGGAGCCCCTCGGGCAGGATGCTGGAGAGCCCCAAAGGGGATGGTGGGCATTGAAGTCTCCAGTTAACAAAAATGGCGCAGGTAGCTGAGCAATAAGTTGCATCATGTCTGCCCTGGTAACGGCAGACGACGATGGAGTGTAAACGGTACAAATGAAAAATGTAAAAGTGGGGAGAGTAATGCGGATGGCAACTGCCTGCAGGCCGGTGTGCAACGTGATGGGATCGTAGTAAATATCATTCCGGACCAGCAACATAACCCCTCCATGAGCTGGGATACCTACCACAGGGGGTAGGTCAAAACGCACAGAGGTGTAGTGTGCCAAGGCAATTTGATCGTAAGGGCGTAGCTTCGTTTCCTGGAGGGCGACGACGAGCGGACGGTGCAAGCGGAGCAGCAACTTCAAGTCCTCTCGGTTGGAGCGAATGCTGCGAATATTCCAGTGAATAAGTGCCATCGTAAGAAAAGAAAAAGGAAGATGAAAGAAGGGGTCACCTCGAAGCCCGCTGAGGGCCTGGCTTCGAGCGAGCACTGCCGCCGCTATCAGTAGGCGGACAGTCATCGTCCATTGGGTCTATAGGTTCATCGGCCATCTTGGAAAGATGGCCGGGAGGGGGAGCTTCCTCCGCCGGTGAACGGCCAGATGTTCGGCTACCAGCGGTGCGGCCAGGCGAAACGGATGACGGCCTGGGGCGGCAACCGCTGGGTGGCGCAGGAGAAGAAATGCGCCGTGGCGGAGAAGGAGAACTGTGCTTCCTATTTGCCTTCTTGGAAGGTCGTTTGGTGGAAGTACCGGTCGAAGGCTGGGAGGTCGAGGTACGTAGGAAGTCTGCACGGGACGGTTCCTTCTTGAAGGCCCATGCATCTGACTTCTGGGTCTTCGTCTTAGCAGAAGCTGATGAAGGGGCTGGTGTCTGTGGGGTGATGGGAGCAAGAGGAGACGTCGACCGCGCGATCTTAGCACTGGCCGAACGGACGACCGTGGTGCTGAAGGTCAGATCGTATGTCTGGGTTGCCACCTCCCTGGTAGTCCGAGGAGAGGCGAGGACAGTACTGTATTTCCCCGCTGGGAGCAGCGTGGGCTTCCTACTAGCCAATAGCTTGCGAGCAGCCGAGGTAGACACCTTCTCTTTGACCCGAATTTCTTGGATACAGCGTTCTTCCTTATAGACAGGACAGTCGCGGGAGGATGCGGCATGGTCACCCTGACAGTTCACACAACGAGGAGACGGAGGTGGACAGTCACCCTCATGGGCATCCCTGCCACAAGTGACACATTCAGCCGCATTGGAACAAGACTGTCGAGTGTGATTGAAACGCTGACACTGGTAGCAGCGCGTAGGTGTCGGGACATAGGGGCGAACAGAAATAACCTCGTAGCCCGCCTTGATGCGCGATGGCAGCTTAACACTATCAAAGGTCAAGAAAAGTGTCCGGGTCGGTACAAGGTCATTGTTGACCTTTTTCATGACCCTATGGACAGCCGTCACGCCCTGCTCAGCGAGGAAAGATTGAATCTCCTCGTCAGTCAAGCCGTCGAGGGATCTAGTATAGACCACACCACGAGACGAATTCAAAGTTCGGTGAGCCTCCACCCGGACAGGGAACGTATACAGGAGTGTGGCCCGAAGCAGTTTTTGTGCCTGAAAGGCGCTCTCAGTTTCGAGTAATAAGGTACCGTTACGCAACTTGGTACAAGATTTAACAGATCCGGCTATGGCATCTACGCCCTTCTGGATAACGAAAGGGTTGACAGAGGAAAAATCCTTTCCGTCCTCAGATCGAGAAACGACAAGGAACTGTGGGGCAGGCGGTAGTACTTTTGTCACTGGTAGCTGGTCACGTTTCCGTTTTTGGGCAGAAGTCGAGAGAGATGGAGTGGAATCCATTGCGGAGGAATCCCCCATGATTGCCAGCGTCTCCGATGGCGCGCTCCTTCCTTGTGGGGACCCTCTCAGAGGGCACTCCCGCCTTAGGTGAATGTTTACACCTCAGGTCACACCTCCCGAGAAACAGACGGAGGGACCAATCGGCATGGTCAGAAGGTATCAGCTCAGGCAATCACCCCTCCCCGGGCCTGGCCTTTACCAGGGGGTACGCGCGTGCCTTACATGTCTACCCAGGGCGGGGAATTACGCGTTACCCCGTCACCGGCTACGCGTGCGAACGCGTGGGTCGGCCTTCAGGCGCGCACAGGGAGGAAGGAAGAAGAGGAAAAAGGAGAGAGAGAGGGAGAGAGAGAGAGAGAGAGAGAGAGAGAGAGAGAGAGAGAGAGAGGACAGACTGTCTCAAACGCCGAGGCGGAGACCAGAGAAGGCAAGGAGAAGAAGGCAATGAGAAGGCAAGGAGAAGAAGGCAATGAGAAGAAGGCAATGAGAAGAAGGCAATGAGAAGAAGGCAATGAGAAGGGAAGGAGAAGAAGGCAATGAGAAGGCAAGGAGAAGAAGGCAATGAGAGGGCAAGGAGATTTTGCAGGGGAAAGTGTAAGGAAGACAGTGAGGTGGAGAAGAGCAAAGAAAGGAACCAACCAAAGGAAGGAAGAAACGAGAAGTGAAAAAGCAAAATGACCGCAAATAGAGGTCGTGGAACCGTCCGTCTCCGGACGCAGGCGCTAACTACCTCCTTGAGGGAGAGGGACTCCTTTTAGTCGCCTCTTACGACAGGCAGGAATACCTCGGGCCTATTCTAATCCCCGGACCCGCAGGGGGGAATGTCGGTGTTGACGGGCCCAGGCGAGACGTAAAACTTTGTGTCCCAGTCATCAAGGGTACACGAGTGGACCTGCGGATCCGAAAGCTCGTATCGATGATGTTTCGTTGAATAGTTCGCACGATGACACTTGTTGATGGTCCAGCACTGAAATCTGCAGCAATTTGCGGAAGGGCTACATTTCTGTATCGTTGAATGATTCGCTTCAATCGTTGCTGGTCCCGTTGTTGCAGGATCTGTTTCCGGCTGCAGCGATGTCGGAGATTTGATGTTTTACCGGATTCCTGATATTCACGGTACACTCCCTCGGAGATGCAGCGCCTCATCGCTCGTGCGCCGACTGTAACACCACGTTCAAATTCACTTAGGTCTCGATAACCTGCCTTAAGTAGCTGCAGTAACCGGTATAACAGCTGCGCTAGACACCTGTTGTCTTAAATAGGCGTTGCCGATCGCAGGGCCGAATCCTGCCGGTTTACACATCTCCTTATTTGAATACATATGCCTACACCAGATTTCTTGGCGCTTCAGTGCATGTAAACGATTTAGGAAAAAATTTGGGTATCCCTCTTGCATTGTTCCTGCAATTTTTGCTGTCACATACCGTCTTATGAAGTTATCAGAAAATCAAGGCCAATTGAAAGATGATTTAGACATCTGCATGGTGCGAAGAATGGCGGTTGATTCTAAATAAAGAGAAATTTAAGGTTACACGATAAATCACGCAAATCCAAAGGCTGGTAATTCAACTAAATACCTAGTGATCAATTACGAACAACTTGTGCGGAAAAATTACGTAGACAATGTTGTGGAGATGGTGATACAAAGACTACCAATTATTGGCAGAATAAAAATGTAATAATTTCACTAAAGATCCTGAATACGTTATAATTGTCCGTCCTCTACTAGAGTATTGATGCGTGGTATGGGATGCTTACTAGACAGGATTGATGGAGGGCATCGAAAATGTTCAAATAAGTGCAGCTTGTTTTGTATTAACGCGAAGCAGGGGCAAAAGTGTCACGGATATGAAACGCGATCATTAAAACAAAGGCGTTCTTTGTTGCGGTGAGATCTTTTAACGAATTTCAACCACCCTCTTTCTACTCCGGATGCGAAAATATTTCATTGTACCCCACATACACTGACAGAAATTGTCATCGTAATAAAAGAAGTCATAGTTCGCACGGAAATATTTTAGTGCTGATTTTTCCCGTACGCTGTTCGAGAGTGGAACAATACTGTAGTAGTCTGAAGATATTCTGTGATCCCTCTGCCAGGCACTGAACAGTGAACTGCAGAGTAGTCATGTAGGTGTAAATGTAAAATGGTCTCCCACTGTGTAACATTGGTCTCCAAAGTCGACTAATCTCAGTGTGTGGTTCTTTTCTGTGCGGATTTGTGAAAAAATATCTCAACGTGGCTATTCTTTCACCAGCTTTGGGTGAAACTCATCGAGACAACAGTGAATGCTGCAACTCCAGACCTGCTTGCAAAAGCATGGGATGAGTTTGATTATCGTCTGGATGTCTGTCGTGCGTCTGGTGAAGGGCACACTGAACGTATATGAAAGTTAAATGACGAATTAGCATCTCAACGTAATTGTAAAAAGTACCTTAACATGGTATGTGCATGCATGTATAAGATATACGGTTCTAAATTCTGATGATTCTTTTCCAAATAAAACCTTTGTAAGCATATGTGTAAGTTGTCTAGGAGACACAGCTTTGTGTAAAAGGATTAATCTTTCTGAAATAGCCTGTATACCAATTTGAGACAGCAAACGCAATCCAAGGAACGTCCTATTAGAATCACGAAATTAACTAATATGCTGGATTTCAATGAAAACTTTACACCTCCGTTAATGCGATTTGAAAAGTACAATTACATTTCGTAATCTTTTAACAATTAATTCAATTTCATGTTCTTACTTTCCAGTTTTGGTATGCTACTTTTTTACAGGTATGTGTTCAGTTTTGTGCTGTTTTCTTTGATTTATCGTTGAAACGCAGCTGTAACAGTGTGGTTGTGTTTGTTATTACACATGAGACATCAGTAGTAAAAGTGTAAATGTCGTGTGACTAGGGCCTCTCGTAGGGCAGACCGTTCGCCGGGTGCAAGTTTTTCGATTTGACGCCACTTCGGCAACATGCGATGGGGATGAAATTCTGATGATTAGGACAACACAACACCCAGTCCCTGAGCCGTGAAAATCTCCGACCCACCTGGGAATCGAACCGGGACCCTTAGGATTGACATTCTGTCGCGCAGACCATTCAGCTAACGGGTGCAGACTACATCAGTACTGAATTCATACTAGACAAAGTTAAAGACATATACTCGGATGGATTTGACTAATGTCAGTTCATAGGTGCAATGAGGTGTGCGTTAATATACAGCAACATAATTAAAGACGTCCCATTTAATATCACATTACTGTTTTCAGTTCATTAAGTAGTTACTTTTACACAAAGGAGAAATTTAATTTAAAATCTCAGTGGTTTTTCAATCATATTGCATCAGTTAACCAGTAGTGGCGTTTCATTGGTTATCGCATGTTAGGCCCCTATCCTTCCTTTGCAACTGAAGGAAAGACAAATTAGGCTGACAGTTACTAAGTTCAAAACAGATGTATCCTTAGGCACTGGCATCGTATATTTTTTTCAAGTCATGTATTTCACTATCAGGCAGAGTAATAGTTTTAGGGGAGTCCCATTTAATGACTACTCTCTATTCGTATGTGTGTAATAGCAGTAAAAGAGCTTTATTCATCTCAAGACATATTCGTTGTCATCTGCAACGAAAACAGGTACCCTAGACGACGCCACTACGGTAATTATTGCGTAGGCAGGGATGTTGCAACACTCCTAATAAACGCTTAAATATACTGAAGGGTAAAAAGTCGCGTCACTAAAGATAATTAATGTAGAGTAATGAAATTTCGGGAATACATTTGTCTAGGTAACATATTTATGTGATTGTCATTACAAGATCACAGGTTCATGTACGCGTGAGATAAGCCATTGGAAATATTAAACGTTGGAACATTAATAACCTGTGTAGCCCCAGGAATATTGGAAGCTAGCATGCAAACGTGAGTGCATTGTGTCGTACAGGTGCCGGATGTTCGTTTGTGGGATGGAGTTCCATGCTTGTTGTTGCACTTGCTCTGTCGATACGGGGTCGGTTAATGCTGTTCGTGTGCAACACTAGAGTTGTCGTCCGATGATGTCTACAAGAGCTCGATTGGAGACAGATCTGGTGATCGAACAGGTGAAGGCAACATGTCATCACTCTGTAGAATGTCTTAGTCCATTATAATTATCCGGGCTGTTATGCCGTGGTCGGTTGATGAATTCCGTATTGTTTCCCAACGTTTCGTCTCCGACTGCGGGAGACATCTTCAAGGGGGTCCGTAGCTTGATGGAAGGTCCAACACACACACTGGCTCGCATTCGGAGGAGAAAGTTGGTGACTGGAATTTCGTGAGAAGATTCCGTCGCAACGAAAAACGCCTTTCTTCTAATGATTTACAGCCCCAATCCTGTATCATTTCTGTGACAATCTCTCCCATATTTCGCGATAATACAAAACGCGCTGCCTTTCTTTGAACTTTTTCGATGTTCTCCGTCAGTCCTACCTGGTAAGGATCCCACATCGCGCAGCAGTATTCTAAAAGTGGACGGACAAGCGTAGTGTAGGCAGTCTCCTTAGTAGGTCTGTTACATTTTCTAACTGTCCTGCCAATAAAACGCAGTCTTTGGTTAGCCTTCCCCACAACATTTTCTATGTGTTCCTTCTAATTTCAGTTGTTCGTAATTGTAATACCTAGGTATTTAGTTGAATTTACGGCCTTTAGTTTAGACTACTTTATAGTGTAGCCGAAGTTTAACCGATTCCTTTTAGCACTCTTGTGGATAACCTCACACTTTTCGTTATTTGGGTCAACTACATCTTTTCGCACCATTCAGATATTTTTTATAAATCGTTTTTCAGTTTCATTTGATCTTGTGATTACTTTATTAGTCGATAAACGACAGCTTCATCTGCAAACAACCGAAAACGGCTGCTCAGATTGGCTCCCAAATCGTTTATATAGATAAGGAACAGCAAAAGGCCTATAACACTACCTTGCAGAACGCCTGAAATCACTTCTGCTTTACTCGATGGCTTTCCGTCAATTTCTACGAACTGTTACCTCTCTGTCAGGAAATCGCAAATCCATTCACATAACGGTAGAAACAGTTTCGTTTATGTCGCGCAACTCCTTCTTGATGCTGTGATACTTTTTGCCGTCAGTGTATATTATACATACTTCAGTCGTTCTATGTTGCTCAAGGTTGTTCTTCATGATGAGAAGAGTACGAGAGCAAGTAACTGTGTGCTTCATGTTGTTGAGTCCTAGAAACCTACCATTCCTTTCTACATACACTATCCATCTCTTGATGTGTGGTGGAAAACACTCTGTATAGCACTGCCACTAGCCAATTTTCTCTTCCAGTCAAGTGGCTCGTGGGATGAATGTATTGGTAAGTCTCCAAGTGATCTCGAATCTCTCTCATTTTATCTTCACGATCTCTTGACGAGATATACGCTGCAGGAAACAATATATTTGGTGACTCCTCTAGGAATATAAGCTCCTTGAATTTCAACAGTACATCAAGCAGTGATGCAGAACACCTCTGTTGTAGCGAAAGGCCCGAGTTGGATGAGCATCTTGGTGACGTTTTCGTGATTGCTAAACGAATCTGCATCGAAATGCGCTGCTCGTCTTTGGGTCTTCCCTATTTCCTCTATCAGTTCTATATGATAGGATCACAGATTGACGAGCAACATGCAGGTATTGTTCGAGCGAAAGTTTTGTGAGATTCCTCCTTCATGGGGATTCTACTAAAGGCGCTCAGTCTAGCCTTTGCTTTACCGGCGATTAATTGATCATGTGGCCGCTTCACTTTATATCTCTCAGACAACCTTGCAGGTAGAGACAGCGTAGTTGCGCATATTCATCTTGGGTATTAATAACCGTTTCAGCTATATTTGGCCCTTTATACCGTACCACTACCGGTTTCGAGGCGCTAAACGCCAGATCCTCAGGTGAACATATGATTAAAACACTAGAGCGGAAAAGCTCGGAATCTTTTTTCCCAACATTCGCTGTCCGTTAAAACAAAACACCTTCTTTTAGCTGTGCTTTGTTTTGACGGACGACGAATGTTGGGAAGAAAGATTTCGAGGTTTTCCGCTCTAATGTTTTAATCATATGTTCACCTGAGGATGTGGCTTTTAGCGCCACGAAACCGGTAATGGTACGGTATAAAGGACGAAATATAGCGAAGCGGTTATTAATACCCAAGATTAAGTCTCTCAGTACGCATACCCCCAGATATGTAATTGATGTGACTGCTTCCAGTGGTTGTTCTGCAGTAGTCTCACCATACAATAACGTACCTTCCTGACTGTTTATTATGTTGAAGGTCAACTGACAGACCCTGGGCCAAGCGTACATCCTTTGCAAGTCTCCCTACACCTCGCTTCAACTTTCTAGCGTTCCGACTTAAGAGCACAAACTGAGAAAAGTTGCATGTAAGTGAAAAGTAATGGCTCCCTTATGAATTTCCGTGTTCATTGAGAATGACATGCTGTTTTCTGTTGGCCGGCCGGTGTGGCCGTGCGGTTAAAGGCGCTTCAGTCTGGAACCGCGTGACCGCTACGGTCGCAGGTTCGAATCCTGCCTCGGGCATGGATGTGTGTGATGTCCGTAGGTTAGTTAGGTTTAATTAGTTCTAAGTTCTAGGCGACTGATGACCTCAGAAGTTAAGTCGCATAGTGCTCAGAGCCATTTGAACCATTTTTTTTGTTTTCTGTTTGTTAGGAGCTCTCCCATCCAATCACAAAGCTGCTCTGATATTCCGTACGCTCGCATTTTGTTCCGCAGGAGGCAGTGCGTAACTATATCGAAAGACTTCCGGCAGTCATTTACCACAGCATCAATCTGGGCGTCGGTATTTACTGCCTTTTGGGTCTCGTGGACGAACATATCCGGCTGCGTTGCTCGCGATCGTTGTTTATGGAATCCGTATTGATTCCTACAGAGATTTTCGGCCTCCAGAATTGTCTTAACACGCTAGCATAAAACTTGTTCCAAAAATACTAGAACTTACTGACGTCATCGATGTAGGCCAGTCGTTTGTGTGTGTATTTGACGACGCTTCTCGGCTGACTGCAAAGTTTACCAACCACATGCTGAGCCAGTTACTCAGAGGCTGTAATTACCTTCGTGGTGACTGCCAGCCGCCATTGCGTTGCTGTCAGTGGAGTAGCTACGGCAGTAATCTCTCGCTCTGACGCACCGGCCCCAGTGGCTCGACACAGCCTGGTGCGTGTCCCGCGCTGCGCAGGGGGTCTCAACCAGTGCCGGCTGGTGAGCCAGGAATTTAATTTGGCGCCCGCCGCCCCCAGGTCGCTGTCATCCCCCCGCGAAATTGCAGTGTCGAGCAACGCGGAAGCAACCGCCACTCCTCCCACCCCTCTAGCCCCCCTCCCAAAAAAAATTACGATCCACCAAACTGCGCCGTCAGAGGTAGCCGCCTTCTCATACCTGTCTCGCGGAAACCGCACCTGACGTTGCCCCTTCTTCAATATCCAAGCTGCGACGGGGCAACATGTACTGATTTTTGTAAATTTGGAAAAAATAAATCACAGCGACTTGGAAAAAATAAACCACTTGTCTCAATGTTGACTAACGTTTAGGCTGTAGTAAAGGTTCTTCATTTTAACGTTGTGATCGAATGACCTTCCTATTGCCCCAGGCCTCAGTTATTTCAGCTCATGCGCTAATCCAAGAGGAGGGTAGGGCGAGGATGGTGGGGTGGGAAGAGGGAATGGGGGATGAGTCATCAATTGACAAATATCACTTTCAGAGAATAAATTACCATGAAAGTTAATAATCTCGGAAATGGCAAAGAATTATTAAACACAGCATACTTATCAACTGCTTCGTGTGATAGACTGCAACCTGACCACTGACATCCTAGACAGGTGAAGCTCCACATGCAACGCTGAGCGCACCAACTCTAAACAACACACTAGATGCCGTTTTTAAGTCTGCATCTACGTCTAAATGTACATCCACACACACACTGGCCATTAAAATTGCTACACCACGAAGGTGACGTGCTACAGACGCGAAATTTAACCGACAGGAAGAAGATGCTGTGATATGCAAATGATTAGCTTTCTAGAGCATTTACACAAGGTTGGCGCCAGTGGCGACAACTACAACGTCCCGACATGAGAAAAGTTTCCAACCGATTTCTCATATACAAACAACAGTTGACCGGCGTTGCCTGGTGAAACGTTGTTGTGATGCCTCGTGTAAGGAGGAGAAATGCGTACCATCACGTTTCCGACTTTGATAAAGGTCGGATTGTAGCCTATCGCGATTGCAGTTTATCGTACCGCGACATTGCTGCTCGCGTTGGTCGAGATCCAATGACTGTTAGCAAAATATGGAATCGGTGGGTTCAGGCGGGTAATACGGAACGCCGTGCTGGATCCTAACGGCTTCGTATCACTAGCAGTCGAGATGACAGGCATCTTATCCGCATGGCTGTAACGGATCGTGCAGCCATGTCTCGATCCCTGAGTCAACAGATGGGGACGTTTGCAAGACAACAACCATCTGCACGAACAGTTCGATGACGTTTGCAGGAGCATGGACTATCAGCTCAGAAACCATGGCTGCGGTTACCCTTGACGCTACATCACAGACAGGAGCGCCTGCGATGGTGTACTCAACGACGAACTTGGGTGCAAGAATGGCAAAACGTCATTTTTTGGGATGAATCCAGATTCTGTTTACAGCATCATGATGGTCGCATCCGTGTTTGGCGACATCGCGGTGCACGCACATTGAAAGTGTGTATTCCTTATCGCCATACTGGCGAATCACCCGGCGTAATGGTATGGGTTGCCATTGGCTACACGTCCCGGTCACCTCTTGTTCGCATTGACGGCACTTTGAACAGTGGGCGTTACATTTCAGATGTGTTACGACCCGTGGCTCTACCCTTGATTCGATCCCTGCGAAACCCTACATTTTAGCAGGATAATGCACGACCGCATGTTGCAGGTCCTGTACGGGCCTTTCTCGATACAGAAAATGTTCGACTGCTGCCCTGGCCAGCACATTCTCCAGATCTCTCACCAACTGAAAACGTCTGGTCAATGGTGACCGAGCAACTGGTTCGCAACAATACGCCAGTCACTACTCTTGATGAACTGTGGTATCCTGTTGAAGCTGCGTGGGCAGCTGTACCAGTACATGCCATCCAAGCTCTGTTTGACTCAATACCCAGGCGTATCCTGGCCGTTATTACGGCCAGAGGTGGTTGTTCTGGGTACTGATGTCTCAGGATCTATGCACCCAAATAGCATGAAAATGTAATCACATGCCATTTCTAGTATAATACATTTGTCCAATGAATACCCGTTTATCATCTGCATTTCTTCTTGGTGTAGCAATTTTAATGACCAGTAGTGTACATAATCCGCAAGCCACCGTATAGTGTGTGGCGGAGGGTACTCTTTACCACAGGTAGTCATTTCCTGTCCTCTTCCGCTCGAAAATAAACTGTCTATATGCCTCCGTACAAGCTATAATCTCTTTAATCTTATATTCGTGGTCCTGAGGCGAAACGTTTGGTGGCGGTAGTAGAATCGTTTTGCAGTCAGCCTCAAACGCCGATTTTCCATATTTCTCAGTAGTACCCCTCGAGAATAACTGATTCCCAGTTGCATTCTCGCAGTATCTCTTGCGGGTTGTTCGAACCTACCGGTAACAAACCTAGCAGCCCGCCTCTGAAACGTTTCGATGTCTTCTTTTAATCCGATCTGGTGCGGGTCACAATCATTCGAACACTTCTCAACAATGGGTTGCACTGGAGTCCTCTATGTGGTCTCCTTTAGAGAGGGACCACACTTTCCTAAGACTCTCCCAATAAACCGATGTCGATTACAGTCCAGTCCTTACAGGCTCATTCCGTTTTGTATCGCCTTGACATTTAGTTGAAATGGCTGTGTCTGCTAATACTACACTCGAGCGACATATGTTTGTTTTTCATACTCATCTACAATACCTCAGAATACATTTAGAGCTAACTGCCGTCCATCACTCTAGATATTTTATCTAAGACATTTTGTATCCTCCTTCAGTCACTCAACGACGACACCTTCCCAAATACTAGAGAATCATCTGCAAATATTGCAAACTGCTCCTTACCCTGTCCTCCACGTCACTTATGTATACAGAAAATAACAGCGGTCCTGTCAAACTGTCCTGGGGTTCTCTTGACGATAGCCTTGTCTCTGATAAACACTTTTCGTCAAGGAAAACATATTGGATTTTGTTACTTAAGAAGTCTTCGAACCACTCACATATCTGGCAACCTATTCTGTATGCTTTTACCTTCGTTAACAGTCGGCAGTGTGGCGCCGTGTGAGATGCTTTACGGCCATTTCCCTATCAAGCAAATTTATTATACTCGAACTGAGAATATGTTCAAATAATCTGTACTACACCCATGTTAAGCATTATCATACAATGTAGGCTTTCACGGCCGGTATTGTCTTCACTTAAAACTTCCGGGCTGATAGACCGTGGTCGAAGTATAAAACTCTCCCCTGACGTTTCGTCTCCGACTGTGGGAGACGTCCTCCGAGGTAAAGCGGCGAACTGCAGTCGGAGACGAAACGTCAGGGGAGAGTTTTATACTTCGACCACGGTCTATCAGCCCGGAAGTTTTAAGTGAAGACATGTTACGGATGGTGGTCTGTAATTTTGCAAGTCCGTTTTTTACCCTTCTTTTACACAGAAATCAGCTGTGGTTTTCTCCAGCAGCTTGGGACTTAGCACTGGGCGAGAGATTCGCGATAAATGCAATCTAAGTCAGGGGCCAGTGCTGTAGAGTATTCTTGGTGAAACTGATCTGGGATTCCATCAGGATCTGCCGACGTATTTGCTTTCAACCTTCCAGTTGTTTCTCTACGCCAGGGATGCTTAATGCTATGACCTCCGTACTCGACTCTTTGCGATGGTGAAACAATTCTCATTGCTATCTTCCACTGCCCCACCACACTGGTCAACGAGTGACTACACAGAAGCCTTAAACCCATCTCGCGATTTTATCTAGAGCCACAAAGCTCTCGGATTCTCGGCAAGATATTGGTAAGGTATGACGGTGGTAGTTGTAAGCTTCAAGCATCGACCTTTTTATAGGGGCAAGAAATTCTAATAACTTTTTCTGTCGTTATTTGTGCGTTCTCTTTTATAATTTCGTTATTAAACCACGGTGGGTTATTTCCTTCCTCAGTCCACTTACTCGGACCACACTTCTCCAGAGTATGATTTACAATCCGTTTAAACTTTGCCCATCATTCCTCTATACCCATCGTACTGGCTGGTTCAAATGGCTCTGAGCACTATGGGACTTAACATTTGAGGTCATCAGTCCCACAGAACTTAGAACTACTTAAACCTAACTAACCTAAGGACATCACACACATCCATGCCCGAGGCAGGATTCGAACCTGCGACCGCAGCAGTCGCGCGGTTCCGACTGAAGCGCCTAGAACCGCTCGCCCACCGCGGCCGGCTCGTACTGGAACTGAATGATGTAAGTTCACTGGAATGCTAACGACTGTCTATTTGTTCGTTCTAGCGGAAATATACTCCTAACCTTCTTGACTAATTTATTAACTTGTGAAACCAAAGTAGCTATGATAACATCATGGTCACTAATCCCTACCTCTATATTGACGCCATCGATTAGTGTAGCCTCGAAGGAAGCTTAAAAAAGCCTAAAGAAGAATAAAATAAACAAACTTCCCAAACGTGGGTGGAAAAGACTGAAAGACAGGACATTCCCTTCAGTTACACGAGCCCATAGGCAAAGTCTAGACACATGTGTCAGCAGTCGTAGCGCTTGGTGAAATACTCATAATAGTGAGTGAACACTTTGATTTTATATTGTGCATTTACGACCCTGTCATAATTACGAGAGGTAGTCGGTATTATACACGGCCCAGCCACATTATTTTGACCATCTGTCAAAAGTATGTATAACGGCATTTTGCGGTGCGGACGAGCAGGGAGATAGTCAATGTCATGCCGACTCCAGTGCAGTGGTCAGTTGCTCTACGTTTCTGAGTTGAGGATCCATGGCGCGAACAGCCCGATTGAGGTGATCCCACAGATTTTCCATTGGTTTTAAATTCGGTGAGTATGGTGAGCAGAGGAATATGGTAAACTCATCCTGATGCTCTTCGAACCACGCGTGTACCCGCGAGCTGCGTGACTCGTTGTATTGTCTTGTTGGTAGTGCCATCGAGCCGACGGAAAAGAAAAAGAGAAAAGAAACTGCCTGTGGGTGTGGATATGGTCCCCAAGGATGCCTGCATACATGCATCCCTTTTTTGATCCATTGTGCCTTCCAAAATGACGGGATAAGCCAGGAAATCCCACAGAAACATTCCCCAGAACATAACGCTCCCTGCTGTAGCCTGGACTCTTACGGCGAATTGATATGTTCGATTACATTCGAATGTTTGTGCCTACGATCGTGATGTACTCCAGGAGAGGAAGAAAGTCAGCATCTGTCTTTTTCATGGCAGATCCAGATTTAAGCTAACAGCGCGGTTCTCGTCAGTGAATCATAGGTAGTCAACTAGACTCACGTAATTATAACAACACATATTCCAATATAACTTAGGCACGTACAATCACTAGTCCTACTATTGATCTGCAATAAAAAAGGCAGATGATATTACGGCCGATTGTGACTTTATTTCTATCTTGACTTACGATGACTGTTCCAGGCTCATGAACGCCAACGCCCATCTGTCCTATGGAGCACAAAACATTCATCCGAAAAAGAATGAAGGCTTTCACGACCGGATGACATAGCTGCTGGTAAACATTCCGGGATGTGAGGTCGTGGTCCAAGAAAGTCTCCAGTTCCTGACGTTTTGGCCAGAACTTTCCTGGGCATTCTCATAGGTGCTCCTCCGCTGAGTCTTGTCGACTGACCGGTCGGACGTCTGAGAGTGACGTAAATACTGTAGGAAATGGGGTGTGGTCAAATTAACACGTGATCAGCAGAGATAATACTTGTCAAATATAAAACTTAACTATCGATTGTTGGCTTGTCAACTGTCTAGCGATTCTGCAGAGCTACTGTCCATACTTAACGACATACAAAATTTCTGTTTCAGAAAACTTCACTTCGTCGTTCCAGAAATTTTATCTACAACGTCAAATTATTATCCACGACTATGTAGAGAAGCTATTGAGATTTATAAGCATCAGGATAATCCTAAAAGGAAAGGGGAGGCAATGAAACTTCCTACAGTATTTATGTCGCTCTCGGACGTCCGACGGGTCAGTCGGCAAGACTCAGCGGAGAGCGCCTCTGAGTATGTCCAGTAATATCCTGGACGAAACGTCAGGAACGGAAGAGTTTCTTGGACCACGACCTCACATCCCGAAAGGTTTACCAGCAGCCATATGAAAAAGGTTACCTGTCTCCATTCAGTGGGTATCCAGTTTCCGTATCGGTTTGCAAATTCCAGCCTTCGTCGCCGACGAACAGCAGTCAGCATAGGTGCAGGAACCAGGTGCATGAACCAGGTGCATGCTGCGGAGACCGACACACAGCAATGTTTGCTGAACGGTCATTGAGGAGACACTGCTGGTAGCCTCTCGGTTAATCTGGGCGGTCAGTTGCTCAACAGTTGCACGTCTATTCTAATAATTGGCAACCAATGCTGTACAATCGCAATTAAGCCATGAGATGTTCAATTGATTCTTTTATTAGAACATGTTACGCGTTTCGGGATTACACCCATCTTCAGACATCACAGACTTCAACTCCGTCCTTACCAACCAGGCGTACAGCCTTGACAACTGAAAGAAAGTGTCCAATAACACTTGTTACGTTATTGGACACTTTCTTTGAGTTTCAAAGCTGTACGCCTGCTTGGTTAGGAAGGAGCTGAAGTTTGTGATGTCTGAAGATGGGTGTAATTCCGAAACGCGTAACATGTTCTAAGAAAAAAGTCAATTGAACATCTCATGACTTTATTGCGATTATACAGCATTGGTTGCCAGTTATTAACATAAAAATGATCGCAGGCCTCCGACGGGATTTTTATGTACAGTACATCGCACGTCTATTCGCCCGTACACATCTCAGCACGCGTCGATCACCCGTTCGCCCCTTTCATCTATGGTCCGTGGTGCACCACAGCTGCCTCATTTCCGGCTTTGGATAGCACTGTTTTTCCATGCACAGTCTACTTTAACCATGTAAGCACGCGAAGGCTTATACGCTTAGCCGTTTCGTGACTGCTTCAACACTTGGTACTTTTGGACGTCAGATAAATTACTCCGTTTTCGCATTACGTCAACAACTGCACTCTTTTCCGCGTCCCGCCGACACGCTTTAAGGTGTGATTCAAAAACTCAGAGATAACTCAGAACTAGATATTTATTGGACATTTAAGTACAGCGGACTAAAATTCTTCAAAATATGATCCTTCAGCACCAGCACAGCGCTGCTAGGGCGTCTTCCACTGTTTGTAGCCCTTCTGGAAGGCCTTGGGCGTCATGCTGCCAGAGGCTTTCGTCGGAGCCTGCTGGATGGCGTCGATGGAGTCGAATCGCTTCCCTTTTAGGCCTGTCTTGATTCAGGAGAAGGGGAAAAAGTCACTCGGAGCCAAGTCGGGGCTGTAGAGTGGCTGCGGCAGTGTTGTCACGTTGAACTTGACCAAAACTTCGGCAGTGGCGCCGACGTGTGAGCGAGCGCGTGGTGGAGAATCCAATCGTCCTTGATCGCCTGACGGACGCGGCGAACTCGATCCTCGATCTTCCTTAAAGGCCTCTTGAATCATACCGAGTGTCTCCGTGGCGGTTTTGTTCAGTCGCACCCAAAACTTAATCGCATAACCCTGCTCCAAGGGCTGCTCCATTTTCGCCTCTCCCACTTTTCGGCCGAGGTCAATGCCATGCACTCACGCTGCAAGCGACGCGCACTCTCCAGGGTTCCAGAAGCAACTGGCGCAGTGTCAGTTCGTTCCCTGAGACCCCCCACTACGTCTCCCTCCCAGCGGAACCGGTTCCCGTGCACTCCCCTACTCAGAAATGAATCAGTCTTGGAAACTTCTGAATCACACCTTGTATATGCCCTCGACTGCTAGTGGTGCATATGCCTTGAGTGAGTGGTTTTTACACGTTGGTACGTCGAACATACGAGGTGATCACTTTAATGTGACCGGACCGTGTGGGCAGTGCATTGGCGGAGCTGTCAACTGTACTCAATGATTCATGTGAAAAAATGCCCGACGCGAGTATTGCCGCACAACAGGAATTAACAGACTTTGAACGCGCAATGGTAGTTGGAGTCAGGCGAATGGAAACAGTAAGGGAATTCAGTATTCCGAGATTCACGGTGTCAAGAGTGCACCGAGAATACCAAATTGCAGGCATTTTCTTCCACCACGGACAACGCAGTGGCCGACGGCTTTCACTTAACGACCGAGAGCAGATGCGTTTGCATTTCAGTAGCAGCAGATAAGCGACATTGCAAAAATCAATGTCGGACATACGACGAACTTACCCGTTAGGACAGTGCGGCGAAATCTGGCGTTAACTGACTGTGGCAGGAGACGACGGAAGCTACTATTTTTGCTAATAGACGACATCGGCTGCAGCGCCTGTTCTTGGCTCGTGGCCATATCGGTTGGACCCTAGACGACTGAAAAACCGCAGCCTGGTCAGATGAGTCCATATTTCAGTTCACAAAAGCTGATGGTAGGGTTCAAGTGCGGCACAGAACCTCGAAGCCATGGACCCAAGTTGTCAATAAGGCTTTGTGCAAGATAATGGTGGCTTCGTAATGGTGTGGGCTGTCCTCTGAACGAACTGAACCTATCATTGACTGGAAATGGTTATGTTCGACCACTTGGAGGTAATCTGCCGCCATTCATGGATTTCATGCTCCGAAACAACGTTAGAATTTTTGTGGTTGACAATGTGCGTATTACCAGTTACAGTTGTTCGTGATTGGTTGGAAGAAAATTCTGGACAATTAGGGCGAGAGATTTGGCCACCCACATCGTCCGATATGAATCCCATCGAACATTTGTGGGACGCAATCGAGGGGTCAGTTCGTGCAAAGACTCCTGTACCGGTAACACTTTCGCAATTATGGACGGCTGTAGGAGCAGCAGGGTTCAAGGGGACTAGCAACGATGCTACATCGAGCCCCTGCACTACCCTTGGTAGAAAGATATCCGACACGATATTAGGAGGTATCCCATGACTTATGCCACCTCAGTGTAGAAGCCCCGACACGTAGGCAAATGGCATTCTTGTCTTTCCAACGTGTGTGCAGTGTATGTGGAAACGTAAGTTATGGAGACATTATTATCAAATGCGTGCAATCAGAAGCAGAGCGCTATTACTGTTTTCTCCGTTATCGAGGGACAAGCACCAATAAACATCCATCGAGGAATGAAGATTTATAGGTCAGGATGTCTGTCGAAAACCACCGTAATGGAATAGTACGCCAAGTTCATGATAACGCACGTCCCCTATCACTTATGTCGCAACGCACAAGTTACGTCAGCTCAAGTGAGACACATTCGAGGACCCGCCCTATAGTCATGATCCCTCCCTACGTGACTATCACGTCATCGGTCCCCTGAAAAAGACCTCGAAGGATCGACGATTCTTGTCGGATGAGGATGTGCAGCAGGCAGACACAGATGCAAAAAAAAAAAAAGGTTTTAGAAAATGGGTATGTTAAACATGATGCATCGGTGGGATGATTCCCTCAACGCTCATTGCGATTTCTGCTTCACTGACACATCGATTCTGGACTGTATGCCCTTCGAATGGAAACTTTTTAATCGCTCCTTATATTTAGGTCAATACAGATACACTCCTGGAAATTGAAATAAGAACACCGTGAATTCATTGTCCCAGGAAGGGGAAACTTTATTGACACATTCCTGGGGTCAGATACATCACATGATCACACTGACAGAACCACAGGCACATAGACACAGGCAACAGAGCATGCACAATGTCGGCACTAGTACAGTGTATATCCACCTTTCGCAGCAATGCAGGCTGCTATTCTCCCATGGAGACGATCGTAGAGATGCTGGATGTAGTCCTGTGGAACGGCTTGCCATGCCATTTCCACCTGGCGCCTCAGTTGGACCAGCGTTCGTGCTGGACGTGCAGACCGCGTGAGACGACGCTTCATCCAGTCCCAAACATGCTCAATGGGGGACAGATCCGGAGATCTTGCTGGCCAGGATAGTCGACTTACACCTTCTAGAGCACGTTGGGTGGCACGGGATACATGCGGACGTGCATTGTCCTGTTGGAACAGCAAGTTCCCTTGCCGGTCTAGGAATGGTAGAACGATGGGTTCGATGACGGTTTGGATGTACCGTGCACTATTCAGTGTCCCCTCGACGATCACCAGTGGTGTACGGCCAGTGTAGGAGATCGCTCCCCACACCATGATGCCGGGTGTTGGCCCTGTGTGCCTCGGTCGTATGCAGTCCTGATTGTGGCGCTCACCTGCACGGCGCCAAACACGCATACGACCATCAATGGCAACAAGGCAGAAGCGACTCTCATCGCTGAAGACGACACGTCTCCATTCGTCCCTCCATTCACGCCTGTCGCGACACCACTGGAGGCGGGCTGCACGATGTTGGGGCGTGAGCGGAAGACGGCCTAACGGTGTGCGGGACCGTAGCCCAGCTTCATGGAGACGGTTGCGAATGGTCCTCGCCGATACCCCAGGAGCAACAGTGTCCCTAATTTGCTGGGAAGTGGCGGTGCGGTCCCCTGCGGCACTGCGTAGGATCCTACGGTCTTGGCGTGCATCCGTGCGTCGCTGCGGTCCGGTCCCAGGTCGACGGGCACGTGCACCTTCCGCCGACCACTGGCGACAACATCGATGTACTGTGGAGACCTCACGCCCCACGTGTTGAGCAATTCGGCGGTACGTCCACCCGGCCTCCCGCATGCCCACTATACGCCTTCGCTCAAAGTCCGTCAACTGCACATACGGTTCACGTCCACGCTGTCGCGGCATGCTACCAGTGTTAAAGACTGCGATGGACGTCCGTATGCCACGGCAAACTGGCTGACACTGACGGCGGCGGTGCACAAATGCTGCGCAGCTAGCGCCATTCGACGGCCAACACCGCGGTTCCTGGTGTGTCCGCTGTGCCGTGCGTGTGATCATTGCTTGTACAGCCCTCTCGCAGTGTCCGGAGCAAGTATGGTGGGTCTGACACACCGGTGTCAATGTGTTCTTTCTTCCATTTCCAGGAGTGTATTAACGTACTGTTCGTTTATGTATGGTACTAATATAAAATGAATGTACACAGATCGAAAAAAGTTTTGCATCACCTCGGTTTCGAGAGTTCCGGAACCTGTACAGAAAATTGCAATAGAGATCAACGTAAACATAATTTCCGCCCTTTTTATTGCTCACGAGACCCGCACATTTCATGTTATACCACCATAGAGCGATACCTTCAAAGGTGGTGGTCCAGATTGCTGTACACACCGTACCTCTAATACCCAGTAGCACGTCCTCTTGCAGTGATGCATGCCTGTATTCGTCGTGGCATACTGTCCACAAGTTCATCAAGGCACTGTTATCCAGATTGTCCCACTCATCAACGGCGATTTGGCGTAGATCCGTCAGAGTGGCTGACGGGTCACGTCGTTCATAAACACCCCTTTTCAAACTATCGCAGGCATGTTCGATAGGGTTCGTGTCTGGAGAACATGCTGGCCACTATAGTCGAGCGATGTCGTTATCCTGAAGGAAGTCATTCACAAGATGTGCACGATGGGGCTGCAAATTGGCGTCCATGAAGACGAATGCCTCGCCAATATGCTGCCGATATGGTTGCACTAACGGTCGGAGGATGGCATTCACGTTTCGAACAGCCGTCAGGACGACTTCTGTGACCATCAGCGTCATACGTCGTCCCCACACAATGCCAGCCCAAAATGGCAGGGAACCTCCATCTTGCTGCACTAGCTGGACAGTGTGTCGAAGGCGTTCAGCCTAACCGGTTTGCCTCCAAACACGTCTCCGACGACTGTCTGGTTGAAGTGATATGCGACAGTCATCGGTGAAGAGAACGTGATGCCAATCCTGAGCGGTCCATTCGGTATGTTGTTGGGCCCATGTGTACCGCGCTGCGTGGTGTCGCAACTGCAAAGATGAACCTCGCCATGGATGTCGCGAGTGAAGTTGCGCATCATGCAGCCTATTGCGCACAGTTAGAGTCGTAACACGATGTCCCGTTGCTGCACGAAAAGCATTATTCAACATGGTGGCGTTGCTGTCAGGCTTCCTCCGAGCAATAACCCGTAGGTTGCGGTCCACTGCAGTAGTAGCCCTTGGGCGGCGTGAGCGAGGTATGTCATCGGCTGTTCCTGTCTCTCTGTATCTCTTCCATGTCCGAACAACATCACTTTGGTTCACTCCGATACGCCTCGACACTTCCCTTGTTGAGAGACTTCCTGGCACAATGTAACAAATCGGACGCGATCGAACCCCGGTATTCACCGTCCAGGCATGGTTGAACTACAGACAACACGAGCCGTGTACCTCCTTCCTGGTGGAATAACTGAAACTGATCGGCTGTCGGACCCCGTCCGTCTACGGTCGCAGGCTCGAATCCTGCCTCGGGCATGGATGTGTCTGATGTCCTTAGGTTAGTTAGGTTTAATTAGTTCTACGTTATAGGGGACTAATGAACCCAGATGTTAAGTCCCATAGTGCTCAGAGCCATTTGAACCCCCTCCGTCAAATAGCCGCGGTTCATTCATGGTTGTTTGCATCTTTGGGTGGATTTAGTGACATCTCTGAACAGTCAAAGGTATTGTGGCTGTGGTAAAATATCCACAGGCAACGTCTGTCTTCAGGAGTTCTGGGAACTGGGGTGATGCAAAACTTTTTTGATGTGTGTAAAATGCTACTTTGACGCAAATGTAATAATACTAAAACTGACATACATATTTTCTACGTCTGTATAATTAAAAACTTTGATGAGGATTATTATTACCACTTTCATGATTATTATCAGAATTAATATCTACTACTGAAATAATAATATCAAAACTGAAGTGTAATATGCAAAAGGTTCTGTTGTCTGTATTTCAATCGATACTAATGACATGTAATGTCTTTAATCGGCTTTGGCCGCTCTGCGGAAAGTTGCTAGTCGTAACATTTCATTTGTAGACTTATATTTTATAAAACCAAACTGAAACCACAAAGGCCGGCCGCTGTGATCGAGCGGTTCTAGACGCTTCAGTCCGGAACCACGCGGCTGCTACGGTCGCAGGTTCGAATCCTATCTCGGGTATGGATGTGTGTGCTGTCCTTAGGTTAGTTAGGTTTAAGTAGTTCTAAGTCTAGGGGAGTGATGACCTCAGATGTTAAGTCACTCAGTGCTTAGAGCCATTTGAACCATTTTGAAACCACAAACTTCTGTCATCTCTGTAGAGAAACTGTGTCATCTACGAGAACATCAAGTAATTGACAACAAACAAAAGTTAAATGGAAAGTGAAATTCTAAATATTCAGATTTCAAGACAGTTGTAACCTTCATCTCTTATCACTTCGCAAGATGCGCAGAAATACTGACGCAATCCACATCGCTCTGAAGGGAGGATTGCTAAAGATCACTATTATTTCGGTTATTTCAGTATAGCACTACTAAGAAATAGGTTAAAAAGTGTACAGCAACAATGCTGCATCATACGATGGTGGTTAGGAGGCGCAGAATGATGAGACGACGAACGAAATGTCAGAGCAATTTCTGTGTGATGGACATGGAGTCGCCAGAGAAGCGGAGGGCCTGGTGCTCGAATACCGGCGTACCACACTCTAGGTGGTAAAGCACACTAGTTTCTCTCTCAACTAAAGTTTTCAAAACAATCAAAACTAGCAGGACTGCCGGCCGCGGTGGCCGTGCGGTTCTGGCGCTGCAGTCCGGAACCGTGGGGCTGCTACGGTCGCAGGTTCGAATCCTGCCTCGGGCATGGGTGTGTGTGATGTCCTTAGGTTAGTTAGGTTTAACTAGTTCTAAGTTCTAGGGGACTTAAGACCTAAGATGTTGAGTCCCATAGTGCTCAGAGCCATTTGAACCATTTTCAAACTAGCAGGATTCCCTTACACGGCAGACGTGCCAACACTTCCGTTCATACCCCAGAATCAACTAGCGCAACATAAATCATAGACACATTTCAGACAATATTTTAAAACAACATACTTAAATACCTTTGTTTACCACAAGCCTTCATTAGTTAACATGTTAGGCTCTGTTATTGATGCCACGCAAATAAGGTAGCAAGTTAAAGTCTACAATTCTTTCTTTCCTCATCACGCCTCGTGATGGGGAAAGAAAGAATCCAGCTAATTAATTGAAAGTCACTACTTGGATTCAATACTTGACGATGCGCTCAAAATCAACAGACAAAGGTGAGAGTCAAGTTTACACTCGCAAGCAGCACACGCAGAACACGAGCATAAGGTGAACATTAAATAAACTACTCCTTGTTCAATCATTCACACAGTGACGAAACAAATAATCTTCGCCAAATTACTGCAGACGCCGGAATCCGCAGTTGCTTGCAATTGACGTAAATAATGGTCAAAACGTCTTACTTTAAGTCCGATGACATCCGTAGGATAGGAGTTTCAATGGACAACCAGGTCTCATCCCCTTGGATCCACCATCAACAAAACAGCCTGGCCTCCTGTACACTCCCATGCGTCCGCAATCAAGAGTTGCTCCTCCCGACCGAAGCTCTCCCGCAAACACGGCAGGCAGCCGGCCACAGCAACACTACAGCGCCCTCTGGCTAGGGTAAGAAAACAGCAGAGCGCGAAACGGGAATTTCAAAAGGAATGAGCAACAGACGAGGAGGAAACGCAGAGAACCAACCGTGACATTTCGTCACGGTTTAGGTGCTAATGGGAAAAGTAAAAATCAGTCATTGATCAGTTTTCAACAACTTGGCAAAGGTGGCCGCCGATGGGTTTCGCGACAGCTCAAAATCGTTCCAAAATCCCACCGAACCAATAGAGCAGCGCAAGAAATGGACACATATGGATTCACCACTAAAAAAAAAGAGACGAAGATGCAATCATTATCGAGCAAGATGAGGCTGTGTTTTTCGGCACTGCTGTGGTGTGGTGCTCAGAGATGATGCTCGTAAGGAACAAACCGTTACGGGAGTGTTCTGCAGAATTTTCCGACGAGGCCTCGGGAGGCTGCTAGAACGGGAGCACTGCGGGAAGTCGCAGCTCAGTTCATCCCAAACCACAGGTGACAGTCTCACAAGCAGCTCCCTTGGCCAGTCAGACTTTGCCTCATTCTCCCCCTCCCTGCTTTCTCCACCCCCCCTCCCTTCCTCCCTCCCCACCCCACCTGCCCCGACAAGGCAGCCAGTGACACCTTCATTATTTCTCGGGTGAAGAAAACATGTTTCTGTCTGTCACAAATCGACAGTGTAAACAGGGTTTTCAAGCAACACTTAACGAATTCATCATCGCGGATGTCGGTTTCATTGTACCGTCTGTCGATACGTATTATGGAATTTACACGCTTATCCGCATAATTACCGAGTTTATCATATAAGGGCATGAAGATGGTGCACCATAGTTAGCAAATAAAACGTTTGTATACAGGTGGAAAATTTATTCACACTCAAATAAGTACAATAACAGTTTGTGTTCCCCTGTCTATCTGAAGGCGCATGTAGGAAGACACGATAAAACAATTCCTCACTTACGGCAACAGCGACATATACACACGTTCGTATACAGTCGTTTTAAAAGTCGATAAAGTCGGAACATCAACTGCCTTGACGAATATCCTACACAAAAAGGTTTTATTTTAGTCTATAGTCGCATTACTTTTTTAATTTGGCTGTATTGGAAGCCCCAACCTGCAGTACGTTGGCAATATGGAACATCCTACCTTTCAGTCTCGGACGAGGGTCGCCAAAGTTTTAAGTCCTTTGGCATACGATCTACTGTGAAATCTCGACACAGCATAGAGCTCCACCACCTGATACATCTACAGTGGATACTGTAATGTAGTGTTATTGGAGGCAATGGTAGCGCAGACCATACGGCGAAACCCGTCAGTACCTACTTCATATCGAAATGTACCTATTCATTGCTAACTCTCTAACAAAGCAAAAGCCGGATGGACAGTCCTGAATGACCTTTCACTCCGCAGTGGAGTGTGTGCTGATTTGCAATTATTTGACAAATCAGAACTGTATGCAGGAGGGAGACTTGGGACCATTGCCTTTCGCCAGGAAGTGGGCTAGCAGCTGAGCAATCCAAACACGACTCACGACCCACTCTCACATGTTCATTTCCGTCACTATCTCTCCTATTTTCCATATTTCACAGAAACTCTACTGGAAGGAAGGATATTCCGGAGGTATCCAGAAGAAATTTTGTGAGGTTTGGAAAGTACGAGAAGAGGGACTGGTGGAACTAGAGTTCTTGGCATATCGCGAGTCGCTTAGTAGGTGGAGAAACTGTCCGCGAAAGGTAAAGGTTCCATGTTCGAATATTGCTTCAGCACAGAGTTTTAATTTGCCGCCGCGCGGGATTGGCCGAGCGGTCTCGGGCGCTGCAGTCATGAACTGTGCGGCTAGTCCCGGCGGAGGTTCGAGTCCTCCCTCGGGCATGGGTGAGTGTGTTTGTCCTTAGGATAATTTAGGTTAAGTACTGTGTAAGCTTAGGGACTGATGACCTTAGCAGTTAACTCCCATAAGATTTCACACACATTCGAACATTCATTAATTTGCCAGTAAGATTTTGGAATGGATTAAGTTAGCGGAATCGACGTAACATCAAAGACGCATGGTATTGGGCGATGCAGCAACAAATTCAACCCCTTTATTTTCTCAGCTTACAGCTTACAACAGAAAAAATTATTGCTGTTAACAGTCCAACGGCGGGTCACACGAATACTTAAAAAACCAGACATTGTTAAAAATAATATCCTTCCCAAACAGTGATTCCTGCCTCATTCAAGAGTACATTGTGTGTATGTTAATGGTATCTATTCCTATAATCATCCAAGAACAATATTACACTTAACAGTGTTTTAAAAATTACGGATTATTTCTCTCTTAGAGAAGCTTTTAGCTCCATGAGTAAGTCCGTAACCAAATGCATAGCTTACATTTCTGTTAAAGGACGCTACAAGCAAGATAGAAAACGAGCTTTCCTTATGGGTCATTAAGTATATTTAGCTATTATAGTGAAAATTAGAGACTTTCATCGTAGATGTGCAATTAGACTAACATATTTTTGTACTCATTACTTCATATAACTGTTCGCTTATACTTACATAATTTGTTTTTATGCTATACACCGCATATTATACTTGCAGCGAAAACCGACAAATGTTTTTATTGTTACATCACATAATCGTGTCTCGTCAAATGGGCTTCCCCTTAAGACAAACAATAGCCCAGTAACAAACAGCAACGTATTTTTTCTGCCAACGTATCCGTTGCACAAGCGATGCCACCGACTACAAAAGGCAGATATCGCAGGATGGGGCTTCCACGCAGCTCTGTCCCGCGAAACAGCAACAGTGTAAATGGGACAGGCATTGTCCACTGTGGTTTGCTAGAATGCCTGCAGGCGGAATTGGTCGTTTCGCAGCTGTTTCAACAGCAGTTCCCCCTCGTCCGCCCCAGCAACAACAAGCAGTGTGGCCTGTTCCACCGTGATTGTACGGGCCGTGTAACACGAAGCCACGATGAAGGGAAAACAGTAACAAGCCGTTTTTTTAAGCTCTATATATGTATGCACTGTAGACCACGACATCGTTGCAATATTTCCAGAAATAAGGTATATCCAGGTCACAGCGATAGAAAAAGCTGCAAAGAGCGTTTCACAATTCTATTCATGCGTACAGAGCTTCGGAGCTCACTCTTATACAAGGAAGACGCGGACGTTTATCTGCCTGACACAGATGACATGGGGCGGTATTGGGAGAAACCATATCCAAACAGAGATTAATTAGTGAGTAAGTGAATTTTTGTGAGGTAAGTGGCTTTTTGCGGATGATGCTGTGGTATATCGAGAAGTTTTGACAATGGAAAATTGTACTGAAATGCAGGAGAATCTGCAGCGAATTAACGCATGGTGCAGGGAATGGCAATTGAATCTCAATTTAGATAAGTGTAATGTGCTGTGAATACATAGAAAGAAAGATTCCATATCATTTAGCTACAATATAGCAGATCAGCAACCGGAAGCAGTTAATTCAATAAATTATCTGGGAGTATGCATTAGGAGTGATTTAAAATGGAATGATCATATCGTCGGTAAAGCAGATGCCAGACTGAGATTCATTGGAAGAATCCTAAGGAAATGCAATCCGAAAACAAAGGAAGTAGGTTACAGTACACTTGCTTGAATACTGCTCAGCAGTGTGGGATCCGTACCAGATAGGGTTGATAGCAGAGATAGAGAAGATCCAACGGAGAGCAGCGCGCTTCGTTACAGGATCATTTAGTAATCGCGCAAGCGTTACGGAGATGATAGATAAACTCCGGTGAAAGACTCTGCAGGAGAGACGCTCAGTAGGTCGGTACGGCTTTTGTTGAAGTTTCGAGAACATACCTTCACCGAGGAGTCAAGCAGTATATTGCTCCCTCCTACGTATATCTCGCGAAGAGACCGTGAGGATAAAATCAGAGAGATTAGAGCCCACACAGAGGCATACCGACAATCCTTCTTTCCACGAACAATACGAGACTGGAATAGAAGGGAGAACCGATGGAGCTGCTCAAGGTGCCCTCCGCCACACACCGTCAGGTGGCTTGCGGAGTATGGATGTAGATGTAGTTCTCAATTATTTAGATGCTTACCTCGAACTCTTCTCTATGGTATCCCGATGGAGTCAAATGGAAAAATATGTTTTTTCATGTACACTGAGGTGACGAAAGTCATGGGAAAGCCATATGCACATATACAGATGGCAATGTTATCACGTACACAAGGTATAAAAGGGCAGTGAGTTGGTCAAGCTGTGGTGAATCACATGAGGAGGTTTCCGACGAAATTATGGCCGTACGACGGGAATTAACGAACTTTGAACGCGGTGTGGTAGTTGAAGCTAGACGCATGGGACGTTCCACTTGGGAAATCGTTACGAAATTCAATATTCCGAGTATATCAAATTTCAGGCCTTACCTCTTACCACGGACAACGCATTGGCCGACGACCTTTACTTAGCGACTGAGAGCAGCGGCGATTGCGTAGTCAGTGCTAATAGACAGGCAACATTGCGCCAAATAACCGCAAAAATCATCAAGTAACCGCAAAAATCACTGAGGGACGCGCTACAAACGCATTCGTTAGGGCAGTAAAGTGAAATTTGGCGTTAATGAGCTATGGCAGCAGAAGACCGGCGCGAGTACATTTGCTAACAGCACGACATCGCCTGCAGCGCTTCTCCTGGGTTCCAGACCATATACACTCCTGGAAATGGAAAAAAGAACACATTGACACCGGTGTGTCAGACCCACCATACTTGCTCCGGACACTGCGAGAGGGCTGTACAAGCAATGATCACACGCACGGCACAGCGGACACACCAGGAACCGCGGTGTTGGCCGTCGAATGGCGCTAGCTGCGCAGCATTTGTGCACCGCCGCCGTCAGTGTCAGCCAGTTTGCCGTGGCATACGGAGCTCCATCGCAGTCTTTAACACTGGTAGCATGCCGCGACAGCGTGGACGTGAACCGTATGTGCAGTTGACGGACTTTGAGCGAGGGCGTTAGTGGGCATGCGGGAGGCCGGGTGGACGTACCGCCGAATTGCTCAACACGTGGGGCGTGAGGTCTCCACAGTACATCGATGTTGTCGCCAGTGGTCGGCGGAAGGTGCACGTGCCCGTCGACCTGGGACCGGACCGCAGCGACGCACGGATGCACGCCAAGACCGTAGGATCCTACGCAGTGCCGTAGGGGACCGCACCGCCACTTCCCAGCAAATTAGGGACACTGTTGCTCCTGGGGTATCGGCGAGGACCATTCGCAACCGTCTCCATGAAGCTGGGCTACGGTCCCGCACACCGTTAGGCCGTCTTCCGCTCACGCCCCAACATCGTGCAGCCCGCCTCCAGTGGTGTCGCGACAGGCGTGAATGGAGGGACGAATGGAGACGTGTCGTCTTCAGCGATGAGAGTCGCTTCTGCCTTGGTGCCAATGATGGTCGTATGCGTGTTTGGCGCCGTGCAGGTGAGCGCCACAATCAGGACTGCATACGACCGAGGCACACAGGGCCAACACCCGGCATCATGGTGTGGGGAGCGATCTCCTACACTGGCCGTACACCACTGGTGATCGTCGAGGGGACACTGAATAGTGCACGGTACATCCAAACCGTCATCGAACCCACCTTTCTACCATTCCTAGACCGGCAAGGGAACTTGCTGTTCCAACAGGACAATGCACGTCCGCATGTATCCCGTGCCACCCAACGTGCTCTAGAAGGTGTAAGTCAACTACCCTGGCCAGCAAGATCTCCGGATCTGTCCCCCATTGAGCATGTTTGGGACTGGATGAAGCGTCGTCTCACGCGGTCTGCACGTCCAGCACGAACGCTGGTCCAACTGAGGCGCCAGGTGGAAATGGCATGGCAAGCCGTTCCACAGGACTACATCCAGCATCTCTACGATCGTCTCCATGGGAGAATAGCAGCCTGCATTGCTGCGAAAGGTGGATATACACTGTACTAGTGCCGACATTGTGCATGCTCTGTTGCCTGTGTCTATGTGCCTGTGGTTCTGTCAGTGTGATCATGTGATGTATCTGACCCCAGGAATGTGTCAATAAAGTTTCCCCTTCCTGGGACAATGAATTCACGGTGTTCTTATTTCAATTTCCAGGAGTGTAGATTGGACCCTAGACGACTGGAGGCCTGGTCATGTCGGTAAGAGCTGATAGTAGGGTTGGAGCGTGGCGCAGATCTCACGAAGCCATGGACCCAAGCCATCAACGAGGCGCTGTGCATCCTGGTGGTGGATCCATAACGCTGTGGGATGTGTTTACATGGAATGTGCTGGGTCGTCTGGTCCAGTTCAGCCGATCATTGATTGGAAATGGTTATAAGCGGCTACTTGGAGCCATTCATGGACTTTATCTTCCCAAAAAACGATGGAATTCTTATGGACGGCAGTGCTCCTTGCGTAAGTAACTTGTTTATATGTTTCTATGTTAGCACCGCGATAGACTGCATTAATAACTCTGACAACGCTGTGCACCTTCTGTAAGAGACTCTGTGGCTGGTCGGACTCGCAGTTTGAGGTGAATAGCCAACAGTGACGGAGGTTGGATGTTAATAGTTATAAGTGATGGAGGTTTAGAGGTCTGAAGTGTTAGTGCGAGCGGGCAGTCTGGACGCGTCCGTGACGGGAATGTAAGATTGTTGATGATTATATAATTTTTTTCGAACTGGATGTCACGGAAGATTATATAATTTTTTGGACTGGACGTCACATTACTTAAGGTAAAATTTGCTAAATACATTGTCTGCTCTGCACCAAAATCTCTCCTTTGCTAACCACATGCTTATTAGTAGTTAGATACTACAGTAATTAGAAGCTTTTATTTAGCTGGCTGTAGTTGTGCTTGCTGTATCGCTGTAGTTCGTGTAATGAAGATTTTTTGTGAGGTAAGTGTCTTATGAAATGTATGGGGTATTGTCGGGATTCCTTCTAATTCAGGGCAATTCTTTTGTGTTAATTATTTGAACAGTCAGATTGCGTTTGAGCTGTATTTGTCAGCAATAATTCTGTAGGTCAGATATGAAATGATTACGACAAGCTAAGTGACACTTGTATTCAATCTCACTCAGCAGTTTGAGAATTAAATTAAAAAGTTTCACATTCCCAGGTATTACAATTTAAGTAAAAAAGAAATAAAGAAGTTTCACATGTACTGGGCCATAATTTTCGCAATTGGTTTGAGAACATTCTGGAAAATTCGAGAGAATGATTTTGCCACCCACATCGCCCGACATGAATTCCATCGAACACGTATGGGTCATAGTCGATAGGTCAGTTCGTGCACAAAATGCCGCTTCGCTAACATTTTCGCAATTATGGCCGGCTATAGAGGCAGCGTGGCTCGATATACCTGCAGGGGACAACCAATGTTTTGTTGAGTGGAAGCCACGTAGAGCTTCTGAACTACGACGGGCAAAAGGGGGTCCAGCACAATGTTAGATGCATTATCTCGATTTGCCTAACCTCCACTATGACGATGTACTCCAGTATAACACAGACAGAGAAACCCCAGATGATTTCAACTGTATTTGAGTGCTGGAGTGCGTTACACCTCCATCATCCTATCTGGCCGGGTCACTACGTCATATGCCCAGTTAGTGCAATTGTGTCTCTACCAAACGCTATGTTTATTTCATCGGCTCCGTAGTAAGCATGAAACCCTGACGTATCACACCATAGGTCAAGTGCCTAGTAGTCTCCTTACAATAGCAACACAAGGTTTCAGACATTGGTTGTACCCATCCATAAAACAAAAACAACCGCATTCACTGTTGCTGTTCCGGCATCTGTAACAAGCCACTCTGCCCACATTTCCGTTCCCTGTTTCATTAATAAAATTATGAAGCATTTCCTATGGTCGACCCGTAAATTTTCCCAAAAAAATGGCATTATGATCTGCTTCTCCCTGTCAAGTAATAGAAAATGCTCCCATCTTCTCCCACTTACCCTACTCTCTGTGACCTTGTAAGTACAATAAGATGAAAATTCATCAGTCGCAATCCTACCATATGCTTCAATCGCACCTGCTAAAACCGTGAGAATTTCAAGAAATTTCAACATCAAGACTAGGTTTCGTCCTCCAGCCAAGGTTAATACCGTAATCTGGGACTATTAGAATGTTCTCAACCTTAAAAAATGAAAATTTAAAAAGATATATGAAAATCAAAATTATATGGGATTATAGATCTTGTGCCTAAATTCTAACGTATAATTAATTTTGAGACCTAGCTCATGCTTTTATAACATTAACATTTTTCAAATGAAAATTGTTATATCTCTAACTACTTTATTGTATCACGGAACTGCTAAACTTGGTTTGTTCGTCAATACATTAAATCACTGCCACCCACCATGTTTATAAATAATGTCTTTGAGTCTACAACTCAAACCTTCAGAAGTAAAGAGGGGCTCTGCCCTCTAAGTAGCAAATTTTACTTGCATACAATCTAAGCCACTGCTTACTTTTTCCTTATACTTGAACCACAGCATAATTTCCTGGCTTGAGAAGAGTGCGAGGTTGTTCTTCACTTTTGTGAAATTCTTGGTTTTCTTCTTAATCAACACTGACAATTACTATTTTGGTCACCCAGAAAATTACAGAATCACGACCCTACATTTTAAATTAACCGAAACACTTGTCAAACCATTCTGTAAAAGAGAACTTTTGATTAATGAAACGAGACTGCAAATTTGCTTACCATGTACTTACATTAAAATAACACAATTCAGACTGGTACTTATAAATGAAGTCCGAAGTGGGAAAATTCAGTATCATCTCTGGTGTTTGCTAAGGAATGAACAGAACATCAATTAACAGTGTCGCCAACTTTGAAATTGACAACTTCCCTGTTAGACTGGTTCATTACTTACCTAGAAAATCAAATATGTGGATGATATTCCCATTCATCTTGCAATACGATAGCACAGAACTTTTCTACAGTTTCGTTTCTTTTCATACCATTGATTCTGTTCATTTTACGCTAATTTTTTGGTTCTGTTACAGGTGATCTGGTGCTAAGTAGGTCTAGTGTTTCCTAGATTACGCGCCCCTGTAGGAAAACATACAATGGTCGAACTAATCGCACTGTTTGCTTAGCCGAAGGATACATAATGAAATATAATGAGAGTTCGTGCTCTGCACTCGCAGGCAGCACACCGCATCTTGCACTCGACCACCGCGGCGCTCGGGGTCACAGCACCAAGCTACAACTCCTGAAGATAGGCGTATAAGAAAGAGAAACCGGTCGTGTTACATGTAAAAGGACCTTACAATTTTAGCGGTGTGTTCAACCTCAGGTTTCCGATGAATCTGTAGCATTTCCAGAAGTCCAACTTCATCTGCCTTCACCAGCTTGCTGACCAGGGCCGAAAAGAGCCAAACTGTGGTGTGCATACTGTAAGACCTTCAGTACACACACCATCAGATTATTTGACTTGTCGCCCTAACGAAGTAAGCGAGTGTCAGCAATATGTCTCGTGGTCTTATCGTGGCGTGTTTATCTTCTGCCGTTAGGTCAGACGATAGAAATGCCACTTGCACGCTTAGAGTAGCACATTGACGGTGACCAACTTTAAACAGAACTTGATTAATTTTCACACACATTTATTAAAATAATAACAAGCATAAAAATTACTTAACTTGGTTCTGGAGGCTATTTACAATTGACAATCTGAAGTTCCTTTGGTATTGGTACGTTAATCTTATTCTCACATATATCTCTGATACTTGACAAAAGTGTCTATACATTTATCTTCATGGCTGTGTACAGGAATATGGTAATCTTATTAGGCGCAGACTGAAACTTGACTATAGACTGGTACAGACTGGTGCAGACAAATGCAAACTGGTACAGACTAATCGGAGGTCTGTACACTCGTTATAATACCTCGCACGTTCCTGTATCACTGCGCGAGTATGATCCGCGAGGAGAAAAGTTTCTACGTTAGCAGCAATCTCATTGGCTGCGTTACATATTAATACGCGGATCTGCGGAAGCAGAATTTGGTCCGTCTCTATGGCAGCGCCATCTCGTAGTGCGGAGACGAACGAGCGCTGTTCCTGCGCTGTTGTGCTTAGCGGGGCGCGCTCTAGTGGGAAAGTTGTGTACGCGCTGACTACGCGGAACTATGTACACAACACAAACAATGAATGGTGATTACTTTCAACATCTACTGCAATCTGGTTAGCACTGTGCTGCGTTTCTTTGTACCTTGGAACTCTGTTTTCTGGGCCACTTTTATTTGACCCACTCTTCATACGTATACATGCTAGCGACTACGCCGTTAGTGTTGCTTTTGTAGTGTCTAGAAAGCGGTGGCTGTTGGCGCCAAAAATTAGAGCTGCATTTCACAAAGAGAATGTGTCATTAGCTGGGTCTCGCGTGGGAGCTACGAAACGGAACGTGACGTCAACATAGGTTAAGTTTCTGTTGAAAAGTACTTCTTGTTGTGCATTATTCCACATATGTCATGTTATCGTGCCGACGATTCATGAAGTTAATCCAAATCTCGTGTAAAATGATTTATTTCCGCTTGTAACTGCGAGGCTACGACGCGTTGACAGAACTTGTAGGACATTCATTGGGCTCATGATCAGACTATTTTAAGACTGGAATGATTGCTTGCGAAAATGATCTAAAGTGATGCTTCAAAACCAATGTGTCAACAGTGCAACTCTATGAAAGAATTTTTTGTCATTATACTGACGGTTTCAGTAGAACTGTGTTATATTAAACGCTGGAGTGGCACCCTGCAATTATTCCTTACATTAAGCAAACATTTCAGCAAAGTACAACACAGGAAGAAGCAGCCTTCTTCTGACTTTGCAGGTGAGAGTGTAGGCACACAGTTTTAAAGCGTAGACACCACTCCACAAGTGTGAAACTGATGAACTGGCTGGGCCTTTACACAGATTCTCCAGTTTTAATCTTTCTGCCTTTAATTTGTCAGATTTTCTTGATCTTATATAAACTGTTGTTTTGCTCAACTACTGTTTCAACTGTTTACACGATAGTAATTGTAAGCATTGTAGCCCATAATAAGTATAATATTTCCTATGTGTGTTGTGGTATCACGTGCCAGTACCACACCACGGGCGTTCTACCATTGGTAACGGTATTATAAGTTTCTGTTAGACGCTGATAGCAGTCGCACGGGATCTGGCGGACCAAATGGTACGCATCCACTGAGTCACGCCCCAGCATCTCCGTACCACGAGCACCCTCTACCGCCGCGATAGAGGACGGCGGGTGGCAGCCACACATCCCACTTGCTCTCCGAGCTATTTCGGCATGTGACAATATGCAGACTCCGTCTAGTGATGGCTCCAACGCCATAGTTCATGGATTAGTATATAGAAACTTTTCCTTTTTGTCATATGTGAGTTGGATTCTGTTTTCCTCCATTATTTGTAAAGCATCCTCGTATGCTGTGTTTACTTGTTCGCTAAACATTTCTGGCCCTGCCAAGCTTTCCTACGGCGACTGTTACTGCACCACTCTCTAGCCCTCCTCTCCTTACCATTGCTTACGAACATAATGTATATGTAGAACGCCTGTGAAATCTGGGTTTGCAGGACAGAGCGGATCAGGTTGTGGAAAGGGGCCCAAATCAGTTGCTGCTAGTTGCACAAACATACAAACTTTATTTGCTAAAAACAATTAATCACACATGCCCTTATAACAATTCAGAAACAATACCGCTGAAGGCCAGGACACAAGTTAATAAAATTGATTTAAGGAATGCACAGGGCTGAAGGGCTTAGTTACAAAATAAAAGAACTGCGGGCCTAAGGCCTGGATAAGAAGAACTTCAGTAAGAAAAGTTTAAAAGGTTTTAGACAAAGACCTTTCAAATTTTACTTTAAGTAGGCTGAAAGCCTAATCTTAAAATATTTCACATACGCCATATACTGAACGTTAAAAACAAACTAAATTAATACACGGCTGAAGGCCTTGCACAGTACTTGAGACAAAAGAAAATCACAATCCGAAACAACAGAACAGTGGTGCTCAGAAGTGTTCCAAGGATCGGCCTGGTGAGGAAACTCTAACAACAGGTTAGGTGAGACAGGCAGCCAAGGGTAACACTAAATAGTCAGGTGGCAGCACGACCTAGGGAAGGCTGAAAAACCAACCAACAAACTAATCAATTCCCTTCCACTCAACCAACGGCATGACAACAGAAGATGTCAGCGAGGACGAAGATCCCAGCAGCACTACGTCTTGACAATTGGCGTCTAAACACATCAAGGCACAATAACCACTCAAAGACAAAAAATGAAAACCACCAAAGCTGTCTAACTACACGCCGTGCCCGACAGCATCAACACAGCGAGGAAAACACACTGCCGGAAATCTACCCTAACGGCACCGGCAGGTAACCGGAACGTTAACGGCCACAGGGCAGATGGTTCAAATGGTTCTGAGCACTATGGGACTTAACATCTTCGGTCATCAGTCCCCTAGAACTTAGAACTAGTTAAACCTAACTAACCTAACGACATCACACACACCCATGCCCGAGGCAGGATTCGAACCTGCGACCCTAGCAGTCGCGCGGTTCCGGACTGCGCGCCTAGAACCGCGAGACCACCGCGGCCGGCCCACAGGGCAGAAGATACCGCTGGTGCACTTCACTAATAAGTTACAATCATTTCAATAGTTAAACACCATACAGAAAGACGGCTGCAAAATTTGCGACCCCTGCACACCATACGTTGCTGCTTGCAGGAACGGCCCAGGAAGCAACAACCGGCAAAGAACGAAGAGATGTCACGGCAGTTGCGGTTTCACAACAGGTTAACTGATTACTCAACTCCAGTATCCAGGTTCGGTGGGCGATAAACCTTGCAGCTCTCGCGCGTGCACGCCGACAGCGGCCCCGTCCTGACCTCACACTGCGGAGACTTCCTCGCTGCTCTGTCGCAACCGACCGACTGGCTACTCCAGTACGCAGACAGCAGTCATCTACCCAGCAGAAATCACAGAAGCTACACACAGCTCCACGTCAACACTTGCACCAAGAACTCCGACAATCCTGAAACCAATCACTGTGGAAAAACAAGGGGAAATGGCAAGTCACACACACAGATTTTCCATAAGCGGTCGATGACCAAATACACGTCGTCCGATGAGACGACCGACCGAACGACCAACCAAGGTCGTCCCCACTCAAGTTAAGTGTGTCGGCAACGGTCGGGCGAGTCTTGGCTGTTCGGAGCTCACTGCAGCTCCAACCCGACTCAACTCGATGTCCGTTCGGAACTCGGAGACATGGCGACCTGGGCACACTGGCTCGGACCCAACCATGCAGAGGTAACTCTTGCCCATTGGCCACGACATCTCTGCAGAAGTCCGGCAAGATGACCAACTGACGAGGCCCGGAAACGGTTAAAAGACCAAATACATGTCGCCCAATGAGACTACCAACCGATCAACCAACCACTGGTCGTTAGCGCTCCAATCCCGTCGGACAGTTCATGTGTGTGGCCAGCGGTCGGCAAGTACCGGCTGTCCGCGCCTCACTGGCGCTCCGTCCCCGACTGACATCAGACACATGACGACCCGGAAATACTAGCGGTCGCTCCAGAGATAGTACGACAGTGCACTTATCGACAAACGCTGCTGCTGCCACTCATGGACAAGCAAACCAGCAACCTAGTGACGCCAGTAAATCGAATTCAAGGAAAAAAGAGGCGAAGAACCACAGAAACAAGATGACGAGCAATAAACGGCATGGCCGCGAGCCGCGCACGGCTCCGCCTAGTTACATGTAGAGGCCAGATGGCTCACATCATACCAAGATAAAGAAATCAATCAACAAATAAATACCCATCACAAAAGAATTTTTAAATAAATTTTGGTGTGGCAGACTGATTACATTACAAAGAAAATATTGTGCCCATTCAGCAGAACAGCTTCAGGTAATGTGTAAATACGATACTTAGTTCAAACAATACCTATTGATATTGTAATGAAGGGCGGAAAATCTGTGTTTCCACTTGTCACCAAATAAGATATATCGCTCAGCTTTCTTTCCTCGACGATCACCTGAACACTCGTAGCGCATCCTCCCTTTGTATTGCAGGAATAACAACTCACACGATTTCTTTTGATAACCGCACGTCGGCGCACTAGCTAGTATGGGAGCAGAAACACTGCCTGTGGCCGTTAAAGACGTATAAATGGTCGCGCACACTTATACAGGGTGTTTCAAAAATGACCGGTATATTTGAAACGGCAATAAAAACTAAACGAGCAGCGATAGAAATACACCGTTTGTTGCAATATGCTTGGGACAACAGTACATGTTCAGGCGGACAAACTTTCTAAATTACAGTAGTTACAATTTTCAACAACAGATGGCGCTGCAAGTGATGTGAAAGACATAGAAGACAACGCAGTCTGTGGGTGCGCCATTCTGTACGTCGTCTTTCTGCTGTAAGCGTGCACTGTTCACAACGTGCAAGTGTGCTGTAGACAACATGGTTTATTCCTTAGAACAGAGGATTTTTCTCGTGTTGGAATTCCACCGCCTAGAACACAGTGTTGTTGCAACAAGACGAAGTTTTCAACGGAGGTTTAATGTAACCAAAGGACCGAAAGGCGATACAATAAAGGATCTGTTTGACAAATTTCAACGGACTGGGAACGTGACGGATGAACGTGCTGGAAAGGTAGGGCGACCGCGTACGGCAACCACAGAGGGCAACGCGCAGCTAGTGCAGCAGGTGATCCAACAGCGGCCTCGGGTTTCCGTTCGCCGTGTTGCAGCTGCGGTCCAAATGACGCCAACGTCCACGTATCGTCTCATGCGCCAGAGTTTACCCCTCTATCCATACAAAATTCAAACGCGGCAACCCCTCAGCGCCGCTACCATTGCTGCACGAGAGGCATTCGCTAACGATATAGTGCACAGGATTAATGACGGCGATATGCATGTGGGCAGCATTTGGTTTACTGACGAAGCTTATTTTTACTGGACGGCTTCGTCAATAAACAGAACTGGCGCATATGGGGAACCGAAAAGCCCCATGTTGCAGTCCCATCGTCCCTGCATCCTCAAAAAGTACTGGTCTGGGCCGCCATTTCTTCCAAAGGAATCATTGGCCCATTTTTCAGATCCGAAACGATTACTGCATCACGCTATCTGGACATTCTTCGTGAATTTGTGGCGGTACAAACTGCCTTAGACGACACTGCGAACACCTCGTGGTTTATGCAAGATGGTGCCCGGCCACATCGCACGGCCGACGTCTTTAATTTCCTGAATGAATATTTCGATGATCGTGTGATTGCTTTGGGCTATCCGAAACATACAGGAGGCGGCGTGAATTGGCCTCCCTATTCGCCAGACATGAACCCCTGTGACTTCTTTCTGTGGGGACACTTGAAAGACCAGTTGTACCGCCAGAATCCAGAAACAATTGAACAGCTGAAGCAGTACATCTCATCTGCATGTGAAGCCATTCCGCCAGACACGTTGTCAAAGGTTTCGGGTAATTTCATTCACAGACTACGCCATATTATTGCTACGCATGGTGGATATGTGGAAAATACCGTACTAGAGAGTTTCCCAGACCGCAGCGCCATCTGTTGTTGAAAATTGTAACTACTGTAATTTCGAAAGTTTGTCTGCCTGAAAATGTACTGTTGTCCCAAGCATATTGCAACAAACGGTGTATTTCTACCGCTGCTCGTTTAGTTTTTATTGCCGTTTCAAATATACCGGTCATTTTTGAAACACCCTGTAGGTGGTACGTAGGCGCTAAAATGTTGGCAGTTCAGTACTGATAAAGCTGATCGTAGTACTGCTAAATGAGAAAAGCTTACATGAAATGAATTCGGATATCTTAGTATTGCGTCGCGCTATAAACCTCTCCAATCAGCGAGACAAAATACCATGCTTGCCGCTGGACTGTATTTTGTTTAACACATCACGAATACCTACTGGTCTGGAAAGTATTAATGTCCCTACTATGCATCATTCAGTAATCAGTTGGTGACTTGTGGTTTACGAGACGTGATGCGTCAATTTGGCTAGTCACTGTCTCCTCTACCTTGCTAGGTACAGCGCACAACGATTCACCCACAATATCCAGGCGAAACGGCATACTATATGTGTGAATATAGACCCGCCAGCTGCATACCGTTGATACAAAGGTCTCGAGTTTCACCAGAAGACCATGAGCATAGCATTATTTGAAACTTCACAGCATTTTAACGCTACCACTCTGTTGGAAACCCGAGAGATTTTTAACAATGCTTGCTATAGGGTTCTGCATTTTTAATGTGTATGTTGTTGCTATCATTAAACGATCATGGATGTGTATCTACTACGTTACACAGACTATGTTAAACTTAAGAAATGTATTGGAGTAATCAACAAAGTACGAGGTATTTGCGGGAGAATTTCTGACTGTTCATCAGTAGTAGTAGTAGTAGTAGTAGTAGTAGCAGTAGTTTCACTCTGCTGCACAAGAAATATTCTGTGGAGTTTACTTACTTTTTTACAGTAATAAAATGTTTCACTTCGGCACCGGAAGATTCCATAATCTTGCAATGAGGACGTACCAGTACTACTTACAAGTAACAATGAACGGCGTCCAAAAAAATTTGCTGAACGTACCTGCAAAAAAAAAGAAAGAAAGATTATTAGGGACAGAAGCAGACGTTTTAAATAGCGAAATAAAAAGCATGTTTTGTCAATATTTACAGCCATTCTTCTTCAGCTGCCAGCTAAATTATTTTTATCGTGCAGATAAGAAAAATTCCGTCTTCTGGAACTGAATGTTTATTTTAGTTCTAACCAAAAGACAACATTCAGTTGCAGAAGAACGAATTTTTCTTACCTAGATGATGGAAATGAAAAGAATATATTTGTCAGTAATGCATTAGCAATCAGCAATAGAGTGCATTTTTAGTCAAGATAATAGCTCCGAAATGGTAGGATAGTACGACAGTTGAAACGCCTTTGAATAAATACATTTATCTGACTTTAACAAAAACTGGACATGAATTACTCCGTAAAAGGTAAGCAGACTCGTCGATTTAGTCCCTCCGACGATGTTAATAAGATGGATTCAGAGATGTAAATGATTTCCTCGCAACAAACTTGCGTACTTAATAGGGTAATAACATCTAACAAGGGAACCTCCCCATCGCACCCCCCTCAGATTTAGTTATAAATTGACACAGTGGATAGGCCTTGAAAAACTGAACACAGATCAATCGAGAAAACAGGAAGAAGTTGTGTGGAACTATGAAAAAAATAAACAAAATATACAAACTGAGTAGTCCAAGTGTAACATATCCCACATCTAGGACTATATAACACGAAGAGCGCCGTGGTCCCGTGGTTAGAGTGAGCAACTGCGAAATGAGAGGTCCTCGGTTCGAGTCCTCCCTCGAGCAAAAATTTTACTTACTTTATTTTCGCAAAGTTACGATCTGACCGTTCATTCATTGACGTCTCTGTTCACTGTAATAAGTTTAGTGTCTGTGTTTTGCGACCGCACCACAAAACCGTGCGATTAGTAGTCGAATGGACGTGCCTCTCCAATAGGAACCGAAAACATTTGATCGCAAATTCATAGGTCAACCGATTCCTCCACAAGAAAACACGTCTGAAATATTCTATACGACACTGGTGACGGCATGTGCGTCACATTACAGGAATATGTTGTCGACCCACCTAACTTGCACACTTGGCGAATGGGTAAAAAGATTCTTCTACCTTGCCCGATTTAGGTTTTCTTGTGGATGTGATAATCACTCCCAAAAAAGTGATGAAAACATTGAGTTTGTCGCATAAACGGCAACAAATGAATGCAACAGTTTCACAGTCGCTCAGTTTTCCCTGTGCTCTGTCAAAACAAACGTTTTTAACGTTTTCAAGTTTTTCCGTGTGTAGACCGTCAAATCCTGCATGTGTCCAAGCAAATCTGAACATGTCCTGGAATTTTGGAGAGCAAAGTTGATCATGTCTGAGTGCATGAACTTTGATAATTGTCTGAAAATAAAAAATTAAAACTATTCACTCGAGGGAGGATTGAACCAGGGACCTTCCGTTCCTTAGCTGCTCGCGGTAACCACGGGACCACGGTGCTCCTCAGTGTACACGTACCTTGATGTGGCTTATCTTCAACACGGACTACTCAGTTTGTATATTTTGCTTATTTTTTTCATAGTTCCATACAACTTCTTCCTGTTTTCTCGATTGATCTGTGTTCAGTTTTTCATGGCCTATCCCTGTGCCAACTTATAACTAAATCTGAGGGGGGTGCGATGGGGAGGTTCCCTTGTAGGAATCGCAAGGAAAAGGTAGGTTGCATGTGAGGCATTCAGTACTTTCATAAACGAATGTAACTAAAAAAAAAAGTGTGGAAGTACTCCATATGACATAACACAGTGACTCATGTACACTGATGAAAGTATCCGGACATCTATTAGCGGGCATTAAAATCGGGTGTACCCACCCTTGTCCTTTATGACGGCTTGGACTCAACTGGGGACACTTTCAGTGAGGTGCCTGTGGAGGAATGGCAGCCCATCCTTTCTCAAGAGCCGAAACCAGAGAATGTAATGTTGGGCACTGGAGCTTGGAGCCAAGTCAACGTGCTAACTCATCCCAAACGTATTCCACTAGGGTTCAGGTCTGGACTCTGCGCAGGCCAGTCCATTTAGAGAATGTTACTGTCCATATTGCCTCACAGATGCTGCATCATGAAAGCTTGTATGCTCATGTGTATACAGTCATCGTCTCCGAACAGTTTCTCTTTTCTACACACTAAACAATACTGTAAAATTTATTGACGTCCTTCTATTTTTCTTAACCACGATACGGGGACCACACTCCAATCACGAAAACAGCCCCCGTACCATAATACAACCTCCTCTGTACTTCACTGCTGGCACTACAAATGCTGGCTTGTAACGTTCTCTAGTGATACGCCATACCCAAATCTTTCCATCGAATTGCTACAGGGCACAGCGTGATTTATCACTCCACATCCAGACGTCCGCTGTGCAGTGCCACCTCAAGCGACGCTTAGCACTGACAACAGAAATGTGAGGTTTACGAGGAATTACTCGACCATTATACCCCAATCCTTTTAACTTCCTTACGCACAGTATTTTGTGCTATCTCCATTATCTGTAGCACTTTGTAACTCAGTCGTGATTCCTGCCACCGATTTCACGCAATTTTTTACAACCTGCCACCTCAACACTCGGCGATTCCTGTCCATGTCTCGGTTTAGCTACAACTGTTCCTTCGCGGTTCCACTTCAGTGACATCACCAACAGCCGACTTGAGTGGCTTTAGAAGGGCTGAAATGTTGCTGATACGTTTGTTACTTGGGTGAAATCCAATGACAAGTGCACATTCAAAGTCACTGACTGCACTCTACAGACACACCCGCTCTGCAGTTATTGCTACCAACAAGGTACTCACCGCTTGCTTTTATACTGGTGGGTCCGCCGCTCGTGACTTTTAGTAGTCAGTTCCACATTACACAGGGATATCGTTACTCAGGCAGCGTACGGTATGTCCAGTGTTGTGTGCGAACCCATACTTATATCGATATCTGCTTAAGGGAGGACGTTCAACGAAAACAAATATCTCACGAAAAAACTACAAAGAACGAAACTCCTCTAGCTTGAAGGGGGAAACCAGATGGCGCTATGGTTGGCCCGCTAGATGGCGCTGCCGTAGGTCAAACGGATATCAACTGCGTTTTTTTTTTAAATAGGAACCCACATTTTTATTACATATTCGTGTAGTACGTAAAGAAATATGAATGTCTTAGTTGGACCGTTTTTTTCGCTTTGTGACGTATGGCGCTGTAATAGTCACAAACGTATAAGTACGTGGTATCACGTAACATTCCGCCAGGGCGGACGGTATTTGCTTCGTGATACATTACCCGTGTTAAAAAGGACCGTTTACCAATTGCGGAAAAGGTCGATATCGTGTTGATGTATGGCTGTTGTGATCAAAATGCGCAACGGGCGTGTCCTATGTATGCTGCTCGCTATCCTGGACGACATCATCCAAGTGTCCGGACCGTTCGCCGGATAGTTACGATATTTAAGGAAACATTAAGTGTTCAGCCACTTGTGGAACGTCGACCACTACCTGGAACAAATGATAATGTCCAAGTAGGTGCTTTAGCTGCTGTCGCGGCTAATCTGCACATCAGTAGCAGACAAATTTCACGAGATCTCAAAAATGTCGGTGTTGAGAATGCTACATCAACATCGCTTGCCCCGTACCATATTTCTATGCACCAAGAATTGCATGGCGATGACTTTGAACGTCGTGTACAGTTCTGTCACTGGGCACAAGAGAAATTACGTGACGATGACAGATTTTTTGCACGCGTTCTATTTAGCGACGAAGCGTCATTCACCAACATCGGTAACGTAAACCGGCATAATATGCACTATTGGGCGACGGAAAATCCACGATGGCTGCGACAAGTGGAACATCAGCGACCTTGGCGGTTTAATGCATCGTGTGGCATTACGGGAGGAAGGATAATTGGTCCCCATTTTATTGATGGCAATCTAAATGGTGCAATGTATGATGATTTCCTACGTAATGTTCTACGGATGTTACTACAAGATGTTTCACTGCATGACAGAATGGCGATGTACTTCCAACATGATGGATGTCCGGCAAATAGCTCGCATGCGGTTGAAGCGGTATTGAATAGCATATTTCATGGCAGGTGGATTGGTCGTCGAAGCACCATACCATGGCCCGCACGTTCACCGGATCTGACGTCCCCGGATTTCTTTCTGTGGGGAAAGTTGAAGGATATTTGCTATCGTGATCCACCGACAACACCTGACAACATGCGTCAGCGCATTGTCAATGCATGTGCGAACATGACGGAAGGCAAACTACTCGCTGTGAGAGGAATGTCGTTACATGTATTGCCAAATGCATTGAGGTTGACGGACATCATTTTGAGCATTTATTGCGTTAATGTGGTATTTACAGGTAATCACGCTGCAACAGCACGCGTTCTCAGACATGATAAGTTCACAAAGGTATATGTATCACATTGGAACAACCGAAATAAATTGTTCAACCGTACCTACGTTCTGTGTTTTAATTTAAAAAAACCTACCTGTTACCAACTGTTCGTCTAAAATTGTGAGCCATATCTTTGTGACTATTATAACGCCATCTACCACAAAGCGAAAAATGTGGTCCAACTAAAAAATTCATATTTCTGTAGGTACTACACGAATACGTAATAAAAAATGGGGGTTCCTATTTAAAAGAAAAAAAAAAACGAAGTTGATATCCGTCTGACCTATGGCAGTGCCATCTAGCGGGCCAACCATAGTGCCATTTGGTTTCCCCCTTCAAGCTAGACGAATTTCGTTCTTTGTAGTTTTTTCGTTTGATTCTTATTTCGTGAGATATTTGGCCTGGTCACTATCAATGGACCACCCTGTATATATAAAAGTCATACAATACCTCATTTTTTATCTTCATTTGCATATATACACTCCTGGAAATTGAAATAAGAACACCGTGAATTCATTGTCCCAGGAAGGGGAAACTTTATTGACACATTCCTGGGGTCAGATACATCACATGATCACACTGACAGAACCACAGGCACATAGACACAGGCAACAGAGCATGCACAATGTCGGCACTAGTACAGTGTATATCCACCTTTCGCAGCAATGCAGGCTGCTATTCTCCCATGGAGACGATCGTAGAGATGCTGGATGTAGTCCTGTGGAACGGCTTGCCATGCCATTTCCACCTGGCGCCTCAGTTGGACCAGCGTTCGTGCTGGACGTGCAGACCGCGTGAGACGACGCTTCATCCAATCCCAAACATGCTCAATGGGGGACAGATCCGGAGATCTTGCTGGCCAGGGTAGTTGACTTACACCTTCTAGAGCACGTTGGGTGGCACGGGATACATGCGGACGTGCATTGTCCTGTTGGAACAGCAGGTGCCCTTGCCGGTCTAGGAATGGTAGAACGATGGGTTCGATGACGGTTTGGATGTACCGTGCACTATTCAGTGTCCCCTCGACGATCACCAGTGGTGTACGGCCAGTGTAGGAGATCGCTCCCCACACCATGATGCCGGGTGTTGGCCCTGTGTGCCTCGGTCGTATGCAGTCCTGATTGTGGCGCTCACCTGCACGGCGCCAAACACGCATACGACCATCATTGGCACCAAGGCAGAAGCGACTCTCATCGCTGAAGGCGACACGTCTCCATTCGTCCCTCCATTCACGCCTGTCGCGACACCACTGGAGGCGGGCTGCACGATGTTGGGGCGTGAGCGGACGACGGCCTAACGGTGTGCGGGACCGTAGCCCAGCTTCATGGAGACGGTTGCGAATGGTCCTCGCCGATACCCCAGGAGCAACAGTGTCCCTAATTTGCTGGGAAGTGGCGGTGCGGTCCCCTACGGCACTGCGTAGGATCCTACGGTCTTGGCGTGCATCCGTGCGTCGCTGCGGTCCGGTCCCAGGTCGACGGGCACGTGCACCTTCCGCCGACCACTGGCGACAACATCGATGTACTGTGGAGACCTCACGCCTCACGTGTTGAGCAATTCGGCGGTACGTCCACCCGGCCTCCCGCATGCCCACTATACGCCCTCGCTCAAAGTCCGTCAACTGCACATACGGTTCACGTCCACGCTGTCGCGGCATGCTACCAGTGTTAAAGACTGCGATGGGGCTCCGTATGCCACGGCAAACTGGCTGACACTGACGGCGGCGGTGCACAAATGCTGCGCAGCTAGCGCCATTCGACGGCCAACACCGCGGGTCCTGGTGTGTCCGCTGTGCCGTGCGTGTGATCATTGCTTGTACAGCCCTCTCGCAGTGTCCGGAGCAAGTATGGTGGGTCTGACACACCGGTGTCAATGTGTTCTTTTTTCCATTTCCAGGAGTGTATATAAAGTAACTCATGTAAAACATCATCTCCAAAATTTTAGATTTGGTGCATCTTTTAATCAGTGTTGTTTTTCATGAATGTCCGCCTTTAAGCGGATATCTATATAAGTATGGATTCGCACACAACACTGGACATGCCGTAAGCTGCCTGCGTAATGATATCCCTGTGTAATGTGGAACTGAGTACTAAAAGTCACGAGCGGCGGACCCACCAGTATAAAAGCGGTGAGTACCGTGTTGGCAGCAGTGAAGCAAAATTCGAAGCACTTTGCGGCATATCTCAGCTTGAACTTAAAATTTCAGAATTTGATCTTGAGACCACATTTACAGGGTTTAAAAATAAGTGTATGAAATTTCACAATTCTAGCTTTCAAAGACTCTGAAACATTGAAAAAACGTAATTTTTGGAAATCCAATTTGAAGTTCAACCTAACGGTTTCTTCTTGTGTCATTTGTTCAGAAGGTGCCAGGTCTGTACTCAGGGTATTTTTTCCCTTCTAGGCTTCTCTTCTGGTTTCTTGCTTTCTGTCCCCTTTCCTTTACCAGGTCTTCAATTGACGTTTCAGCTGTAGAGAGGCGACATAAATCCATGTTTCTCAAGGTGCCTTGAATGAAATTTCCTACCTTGAACTCCGTTCTCTCTTATGAATCATAAGTTGCAATTTTGATAAGTGTAGCAGGGTAAAAAGTCGTTATACGGCATCGTTTCCGTATCAGTGACTCCAGAGACTCATTTGGATTCTGGGTTTTGCCATGCATGCATTTTCTTAGAAGTTCAGGATCGGTCATAAACCTATAATTGCGCATGGTAATAACAAGGATACAAGTCTGAAGCCCCTCCTTGTGAATTTAGGTGTTGTTACCCTCTGACGGAATGGACAGTGTCTTGAAAGGAGGATGTAGGATGAACATCAACAAAAGCAAAACGAGGATAATGGAATGTATTCAAATAAAATCGGGTGATGCTGAGGGAATTAAATTAGGAAATGAGACACTTAAAGTAGTAAAGGAGTTTTGCTATTTAAGGAGTAAAATAACTGATTATGGTCGAAGTAGAGAGGATATAAAATGTAGACTGGCAATGGCAAGGAAATCGTTTCTGAAGAAGAGAAATTTGTTAACGTCGAGTATAAATTTAAGTGTCAGGAAGAGGTTTCTGAAAGTATTTGTATGGAGTGTAGCCATGTATGGAAGTGAAACATGGACGATAACCAGTTTGGACAAGAAGAGAATAGAAGCTTTCGAAATGTGGTGCTACAGAAGAATGCTGAAGATAAGGTGGGTAGATCACGTAACTAATGAGGAGGTATTGAATAGGATTGGGGAGAAGAGAAGTTTTTGGTACAACTTGACTAGAAGAAGGGATTGGTTGGTAGGACATGTTTTGAGGCATCAAGGGATCACAAATATAGCACTGGAGGGCAGCGTGGAGGGTAAAAATCGTAGAGGGAGACCAGGAGATGAATACACTAAGCAGATTCAGAAGGATGTAGGTTGCAGTAGGTACTGGGAGATGAAGAAGCTTGCACAGGATAGAGTAGCATGGAGAGCTGCATCAAACCAGTCTCAGGACTGAAGACCACAACAACAACAACAACAACAACAACAACAACAACCCTCTGACATTCAAAATGTGGGGGTGGAAAGGAGGTAACGTCACACAGTTAATTAATTTTTTGAAGCACTTCGGATGCGACTTCATCATTGAAAGCTTGGGAACTTAGTGTTCCGAGTGGTTCTAATAAATACAATAATTGAAAATTTACATTTCCGGTTAATTTCATGAATGCCCCTCTTCAGGTAAGGCACGCCGTGCGTCTCTCTCAGGTAGTAGGCCTCTATCGACATAGCCGTCAGTACTGAAACAGGGTATGCAGTCTATGCGTATTCGAGAGGTTGCTGCCGAAACGCCCTTTGTTCTGGTGAAGCATTTCAGCCTCTATTGGGGTACGTCATCTCGCAGAACGACAGAAATTTGCCTTTTGAATATCTGCATCACTTACGGTAAGTGTGTCTGCGTGATATGGTTCAAATGGCTCTGAGCACTATGGGACTCAACTGCTGAGGTCATTAGTCCCCTAGCACGTAGAACTAGTCAAACCTAACTAACCTAAGAACATCACAAACATCCATGCCCGAGGCAGGATTCGAACCTGCGACCGTAGCGGTCTTGCGGTTCCAGACTGCAGCGCCTTTAACCGCACGGCCACTTCGGCCGGCTCTGCGTGATATGAAAACGAGAGTGTCGTCTACAACTAGTGCGACCCTAATTACCGGCTCTGCGTGATATGAAAACGAGAGTGTCGTCTACAACTAGTGCGACCCTAATTACTGAATCGATTTTTTTCCATCATGCCACAATTTCTTATAGGTCAAGTATGCGATACACTGGAATCATTTATCATAAATATAGCAACCATAGAAAAGGCTTGTGGTTATTTCACACAGGCTAATGCAAGACCGCACACCTCCAGTACGTTTATGACAGAGTTCGGAGGCGTTTTTGATGTTAGGATAGACCATTTCAACTTCAACGTCTCCATCATGATACAGAAAATATTCTACCTAGACAGCCGTATTCGCGGTTCGGGGTTCTCGTCTTACAGGTTATGATTCCATTGATACTGTCTCTGTACTACGACGATATATACAGGGTTATCAGAAGCAGTCTGGAAAGGTTGTAAAGAGGTTGCAGTGAGAGGCTGTGATGAGAAATAATTGTTACGAAAAGTTAGATGCGTTGCACCGTTTCAGAGTAATTTAGCACTGAAGTTATCCAACCAGGTTGTTGCGCGGGCAAATTGAAGAACTTGGACGCGCTAAAATCCGGCAGTGCGCAGACATCAGTGGAATCTTGAGTTACGACTTGCAGAAATGCTCAAGACTAGTTAAAATGTGCCTTTTTCGGAAGTAATAACTTTAAGCTAGGTGAGCAAAAGCTACGTTTTTTCGCTTTGAGAAAACAAAACGTAAAACACGTTTGGTGACGCTGTCTATGACAGGCTGCTTGAATTCGCGCACACGACAACCTAATCGTCTAACTTCGGTGCCAAATAACTCTGGAACGGCGCAATGCACAGAATCTTTTTCTTAACAGCTATTTCTCAGTAGAACCTTCCAAGCTTTCCAAACGTTCCATCAGACGTTATACTGATTTGATGCGACCTGTCACGAATTCGTCGCCTTTGCCTACCGCTCTCGCTTCCCCTTCAAGTGCTATTACAGTTTCCCTTAATGTTTAACGCATGTCCTCTCAGCCTGTCCCCTGTTCTTGTCAGTGTTTGCCACGTGTTCTTCTTCTTCCCAGTTCGGTCAGGGTTCACCGATTCTGCGGATAACGTTCTAGTTTAATCTTAGTCCACCAAACTTTCTCCATCTCTCTATAAAACTACATCTCATGCGCATCTATGTTCTTCCCTTCCGGCTTTCCCATACTTTATGATTCAACTGCATACAATTCTGTGCTCTAAACGCACATTACTAACACTTTCTTCCTCAAATTACGATGATATTTGATCGAGTACACTTTTGTCCAAGAAATCTCTAGAGGTCTGTACTAGTTGGCTTGTTATGACCTCCTTGCCTCGTTCATCGTTGATGTTGCTTCCAAGATAGCAGAATTCCTTCACTTCGTCAACCAAATGGTCCTCGATTTTCAACTTCAGTCAATCGCTGATCTCATTTCTGTTACTCCCGATTACTTTCCTTTACTCTTTTGTTTACGTTCCACCCATGTTGCGTGCTTATTAAAGTGTTCATTCCATGCAACAGGTCCTGACATTTTGCCCTCATTCACCAAAGACGGAAGTGGACTTAGCGTTTGTTATTGTTAATGTCATTTCACTTGAATTTTAATCCACTCTTAAACTTTTATGTCATTGCTTCCTCCATGTATGGACTGAACAGTAGAAAGACTGCATACCTTCCTCACACACTTTCTAACTACGACGGTACCTAACGGTTACTGCGGAATAGTTGCTCTTCCAAACAGCATCCCATACGAACAAAACTGCTGTGTCTTTACCTGTGATTACTCATACTTTGGGTACTTGGGCTATGCCCGGCTCTGTTTAAAAACAATATCTCGATGTAGTCATAGGGACGAGTTACTTTCATGTCCTGCATCAAACTACGAATTAATAAATTACACGAAAAATAAAACAAAAGAAAAGCGACAAATTTTATAAGAAGTATTCTATTCTAGCGGCTGCAATGAAATAGACGACAGAGAATTATGATGAATAATGTTTATTCAAGAATGGACACCTCATATAAATGGGAAGTGGTCCTACAATACTCATTTAAAATACAGACAGAACTAACCTTTATCAAATGGTCATGCTGAAGGCGCTAACAGAACGGTAGCAAAATCCCCAAACTAAATAATCATCGAATTAAATTATCGATGAGGCAATGGAAACCTCGTTACTCCATTTTGTTAAATGTTGTAAATGGAGCAAAAACTCTTTCTCAAAAAATAATATAAAGTGTTACAGACAGTCTCTACACGTGTAACTGCACATTAGAAGCCTAGTTATTGACAGATTAGAGAAAGCCATGCACTTTCAAATCTCTCTTTGATTGCAGAGTTACTGGTTACTGGAATTACGAATTTTCACTTACAAATGGAGTTTTGAAGTTTTCATTGACAACCATCGTAACGTCCACTTTGTAATCATAGCACACGCAATATTCATCCGATCAAAACAATTCAGAGTTCCAACATGATTCACAGAATAGTAACTCATACTCTGCTTACTGTCAGTACCATAATACAAGTTGAAATAGAGTCCTGTTCTGGAGCACATTCAGAGATCTCGAAGCATAAAGTCCCCTCACCAGTTAATTGTAACGGCCATTCACTGCCCAGAATCATACATCTATATGAGTGCACCACGCCCACAGGTCTGGACAGGTCTGTCTACTTCCAGAGTCTGCCTTCTTCCACACCTCACATAAGAGTCCCGAGTCGCACCCTTCAGCTCTTCACTCGAAAGGTCCCAGTCTCCACTTGTCTCCCACAGCGTTCCGCTACTTTGCCATTGTCTGAAGTTCATCCCCAACAAAAATACATAGTAGTTCTTACATGTTACAGACAAGATTTGACTCATCTTGACTACTATACAGACTGAACTAATATGTTTGTTGTTGTTGTGGTCTTCAGTCCTGAGACTGGTTTGATGCAGCTCTCCATGCTACCCTATCCTTTGCAAGCTTCTTCATCTCCCAGTACTTACTCCAACCCACATCCTTCTCAATCTGCTTAGTGTATTCATCTCTTGGTCTCCCTCTACGATTTTTACACTCCACGCTGCCCTCCAATGCTAAGTTTGTGATCCCTTGATGCCTCAGAACATGTCCTACTAACCGGTCCCATCTTTTTGTCAAGTTGTGCCACATACTCCTCTTCTCCTCAGCTCTATTCAATAACTCCTCATTAGTTCTGTGATCTACCCATTTAATCTTCAGCATTCTTCTGTAGCACCACATTTAGAAAGCTTCTATTCTCTTCTTGTCCACACTATTTATCGTCCACGTTTCACTTCCATACATGGCTGCACTCCATACAAATACTTTCAGAAACGACTTCCTGACACTTAAATCTATACTCGATGTTAACAAATTTCTCTTCTTCAGAAACGCATTCCTTGCCATTGCCAGTCTACATTTTATATCTTCTCTACTTCGACCATCATCAGTTATTTTGCTCCCCAAATAGCAAAACTCCTTTACTACTTTAAGTGTCTCATTTCCTAATCTAATTCCCTCAGCATAGCCCGACTTAATTCGACTACGTTCCATTATCCTCGTTTTCCTTTTGTTTATGTTCATCTTATATCCTCCTTTCAAGACACTGTCCATTCCGTTCAACTGCTCTTCCAAGTCCTTTCCTGTCTCTGACAGAGTTACAATGTCATAGGCGAACCTCAAAGTTTTTATTTCTTCTCCATGGATTTTAATACCTACTCCGAACTTTTCTTTTGTTTCCTTTACTGCTTGCTCAATATACAGATTGAATAACATCGGGGATAGGCTACAACCCTGTCTCACTCCCTTCCCAACCACTGCTTCCCTTTCATACCCCTCGAATCTTATAACTGCCATTTGGTTTCTGTACAAATTGTAAATAGCCTTTCGCTCCCTGTATTTTATTCCTGCCACCTTTAGAATTTGAAAGCGAGTATTCCAGTCAACATTGTCAAACGCTTTCTCTAAGTCTACAAATGCTAGAAACGTAGGTTTGCCTTTCCTTAATCTTTCTTCTAAGATAATTCCTAGGGTCAGTATTGCCTCACGTGTTCCAACATTTCTACGGAATCCAAACTGATCTTCGCCGAGGTCGGCTTCTACCAGTTTTTCCATTCGTCTGTAAAGAATTCGCGTTAGTATTTTGCAGCTGTGACTTGTTAAACTGATAGTTCGGTAATTTTCACATCTGTCAACACCTGCTTTCTTTGGGATTGGAATTATTATATTCTTCTTGTCGTTTGAGGGTATTTCGCCTGTCTCATACATCTTGCTCACCAGATGTTAGAGTTTTGTCAGGAGTGCCTCTCCCAAGGCCATCAGTAGTTCTAATGGAATGTTGTCTACTCCCGGGGCCTTGTTTCGACTCAGGTCTTTGAGTGCTCTGTCAAACTCTTCACGCAGTATCTCATCTCCCATTTCATCTTCATCTACATCCTCTTTCATTCCCATAATATTGTCCTCAAGTACATCGCCCTTGTATAGACCCACTATATACTCCTTCCACCTTTCTGCTTTTCCTTCTTTGCTTAGAACTGGGTTTCCATCTGAGCTCTTGATATTCATACAAGTGGTTCTCTTTTCTCCAAAGGTCTCTTTAATTTTACTGCAAGCAGTATCTATCTTACCCCAAGTGAGATAAGCCTCTACATCCTTACTTTTGTCCTCTAGCCATCCCTGCTTAGCCATTTTGCACTTCGTGTCGATCTTACTTTTGAGACGTCTGTATTCCTTTTTGCCTGCTTCATTTACTGCATTTTTATATTTTCTCCTTTCGTCAATTAAGTTCAATATTTCTTCTGTTACCCAAGGAGCTCTACTAGCCCTCGTCTTTTTACCTACTTGATCCTCTGCTGCCTTCATTACTTCATCCCTCAGAGCTACCCATTCTTCTTCTACTGTACTTCTATCCCCCATTCCTGTCAATTGTTCCCTTATGCTCTCCCTGAAACTCTCTACAACCTCTGTTTCTTTCAGTTTATCCAGGTCCCATCTTCTTAAATTTCCACCTTTTTGCAGTTTCTTCAATTTTAATCTACAGTTCATAACCAATAGATTGTGGTCAGAGTCCACATCTGCCCCTGGAAATGTCTTACAATTTAAAACCTGGTTCCTAAATCTCTGTCTTACCATTATATAATCTATCTGATACCTTTTAGTATCTCCAGGATTCTTCCATGTATACAGCCTTCTTTCATGATTCTTGAACCAAGTGTTAGCTATGATTAAGTTACGCTCTGTACAAAACTCTACCAGGCGGCTTCCTCTTTCATTTCTTAGTCCCAATCCATATTCACCTACTATGTTTCCTTCTCTCCCTTTTCCTACTCTCGAATTCCAGTCACCCATGACTATTAAATTTTCATCTCCCTTCACTACTTGAATAATTTCTTTTATCTCATCATACATTTCTTCAATTTCTTCATCATCTGCAGAGCTAGTTGGCATATAAACTTGTACTACTGTAGTAGGCGCGGGCTTCGTGTCTATCTTGGCGACAATAATGCGTTCACTATGCTATTTGTAGTACATTACCAGCACTCCTATTTTTTATTCATTATTAAACCTTTTTTTTTTGTGTCATCAGCCTACTGACTGGTTTGATGCGGCCCGCCACGAATTCCTTTCTGTGCCAACCTCTTCATCTCAGAGTAGCACTTGCAACCTACGTCCTCAATTATTTGCTTGACGTATTCCAATTTCTGTCTTCCTCTACAGTTTTTGCCCTCTACAGCTCCCTCTAGTACCATGGAAGTCATTCCCTCATGTCTTAGCAGATGTCCTATCACCCTGTCCCTTCTCCTTATCAGTGTTTTCCACACATTCCTTTTCTCTCCGATTCTGCGTAGAACCTCTTCATTCCTTACCTTATCAGTCCACCTAATTTTCAACATTCGTCTATAGCACCACATCTCAAATGCTTCGATTCTCTTCTGTTCCGGTTTTCCCACAGTCCATGTTTCACTACCATACAATGCTGTACTCCAGACGTACATCCTCAGAAATTTCTTCCTCAAATTAAGGCCGGTATTTGATATTAGTAGACTTCTCTTGGCCAGAAATGCCTTTTTTGCCATAGCGAGTCTGCTTTTGATGTCCTCCTTGCTCCGTCCGTCATTGGTTATTTTACTGCCTACGTAGCAGAATTCCTTAACTTCATTGACTTAGTGACCATCAATCCTGATGTTAAGTTTCTCGCTGTTCTCATTTCTACTACTTCTCATTACCTTCGTCTTTCTCCGATGTACTCTCAAACCATACTGTGTACTCATTAGACTGTTTATTCCGTTCAGCAGATCATTTAATTCTCTTCACTTTCACTCAGGATAGCAATGTCATCAGCGAATCGTGTCATTGATATCCTTTCACCTTGTATTTTAATTCCACTCCTGAACCTTTCTTTTATTTCCATCATTGCTTCCTCGATGTACAGATTGAAGAGTAGGGGCGAAAGGCTACAGCCTTGTCTTACACCCTTCTTAATACGAGCACTTCGTTCTTGATCGTCCACTCTTATCATTCCCTCTTGGTTCTTGTACATATTGTATATGACCCGTCTCTCCCTAGAGCTTACCCCTACTTTTTTCAGAATCTCGAACAGCTTGCACCATTTTATATTGTCGAACGCTTTTTCCAGGTCGATAAATCCTATGAAAGTGTCTGGATTTTTCTTTAGCCTTGCTTCCATTATTAGCCGTAACGTCAGAATTGCCTCTCTCGTCCCTTTACTCTCCCTAAAGCCAAACTGATCGTCACATAGCGCATTCTCAATTTTCTTTTCCATTCTTCTGTATATTATTCTTGTAAGCAGCTTCGATGCATGAGCTGTTAAGCTGCTTGTGCGATAATTCTCGCACTTGTCAGCTCTTGCCGTCTTCGGAATTGTGTGGATGATGCTTTTCCGAAAGTCAGATGGTATGTCGCCAGACTCATATATTCTACACACCAACGTGAATAGTCGTTTTGTTTTGACTTCCTCCAATGATTTTAGAAATTCTGATGGAATGTTATCTATCCCTTCTGCCTTATTTGACCGTAAGTCCTCCAAACCTCTTTTAAATTCCGATTCTAATACTGGATCCCCTGTCTCTTCTAAATCGACTCCTGTTTCTTCTTCTATCACATCAGACAAATCTTCACCCTCATAGAGGCTTTCAATGTATTCTTTCCACCTATCTGCTCTCTCCTCTGCATTTAACAGTGGAATTCCCGCTTCACTCTTAATGTTACCACCGTTGCTTTTAATGTCACCAAAGGTTGTTTTGACTTTCCTGTATGCTGAGTCTGTCCTTCCGACAATCATATCTTTTTCGATGTCTTCACATTTTTCCTGCAGCCATTTCGTCTTAGCTTCCCTGCACTTCCTATTTATTTCGTTCCTCAGCGACTTGTATTTCTGTATTCCTGATTTTCCCGGAACATGTTTGTACTTCCTCCTTTCATCATCAACTGAAGTATTTCTTCTGTTACCCATGGTTTCTTCGCAGCTACCTTCTTTGTACCTATGTTTTCCTTCCCAACTTCTGTGATGGCCCTTTTTAGAGATGTCCATTCCTCTTCAACTGTACTGCCTACTGCGCTATTCCTTATTGCTGTATCTATAGCGTTAGAGAACTTCAAACGTATGTCGTCATTCCTTAGTACTTCCGTATCCCACTTCTTTGCGTATTGATTCTTCCTGACTAATGTCTTGAACTTCAGCCTACTCTTCATCACTACTATATTGTGATCTGAGTCTATATCTGCTCCTGGGTATGCCTTACAATCCAGTATCTGATTTCGGAATCTCTGTCTGACCATGATGTAATCTAATTGAGATCTTCCCGTATCTCCCGGCCTTTTCCAAGTATACCTCCTCCTCTTGTGATTCTTTAACATGGTATTCGCTATTACTAGCTGAAACTTGTTACAGAACTCAATTAGTCTTTCTCCTCTTTCATTCCTTGTCCCAAGCCCATGTTCTCCTGTAACCTTTTCTTCTACTCCTTCCCCTACAACTGCATTCCAGTCGCCCATGACTATTAGATTTTCGTCCCCCTTTGCATACTGCATTACCCTTTCAATATCCTCATAAACTTTCCCTATCTGTTCATGTTCAGCTTGCGACGTCGGCATGTATACCTGAACTATCGTTGTCGGTGTTGGTCTGCTGTCGATTCTGATTAGAACAACCCGGTCACTGAACTGTTCACAGTAACACACCCTCTGCCCTACCTTCCTATTCATAACGAATCCTACACCTGTTATACCATTTTATGCTGATGTTGATATTATCCGATACTCATCTGACCAGAAATCCTTGTCTTCCTTCCACTTCACTTCACTGACCCCTACTATATCCAGATTGAGCCTTTGCATTTCCCTTTTCAGATTTTCTAGTTTCCCTACCACGTTCAAGCTTCTGACATTCCACGCCTCGACTCGTAGAACGTTATCCTTTCGTTGATTATTCAATCTTTTTCTCATGGGAACCTCCCCCTTGGCACTCCCCTCCCGGAGATCCGAATTTGGGACTATTCCGGAATCTTTTGCCAATGGAGAGATCATCATGACACTTCTTCAAATACAGGCCACATGTCCTGTGGATACACGTTACGTGTATTTAATGCAGTGGTTTCCATTGCCTTCTGCATCCTCATGTCGTTGATCATTGCTGATTCATCCGCCTTTAGGGGCAGTTTCCCACCCCTAAGACAAGAGAGTGCCCTGAACCTATATCCGCTCCTCCGCCCTATTTGACAAGGCCGTTGGCAGAATGAGGCTGACTTCTAATGCCAGAAGTCTTCGGCCGCCAATGCTGAATATTTATCAAAATTTAGGCAGTGGAGGGGATCGCACCAGGGACCGAAGACGTTTTGATTATGTGTTTATAATCCTGTATTCACCTGACCAAAAGTCTTGTTCCTCCTGCCACCGAACTTCACTAATTCCTACTGTATTTAACTTTAAGCTATCCATTTCCCTTTTTAAATTTTCTAATCTACCTGCCCGGTTAAGGGATCTGATATTCCAGACTCCGATCAGTAGAACGCCAGTTTTCTTTTTCCTGATAACGACGTCCTCTTTAGTAGTCCCCGCCCGGAGATCCGAATGGGGGACTATTTTACCTCCGGAATATTTTACCCAAGAGGACACAATCATCATTAAATCATACAGTAAAGCTGCATGCCCTCGGGAAAAATTACGGCTGTAGTTTCCCCTTGCTTTCAGCCGTTCGCAGTACCAGCACAGCAAGGCCGTTTTGGTTAATGTTACAAGGCCAGATCAGTCAATCATCCAGACTGTTGCCCCTGCAACTACTGAAAAGGCTGCTGCCCCTCTTCAGGAACCACAAGTTTGTCTGGCCTCTCAACAGATGGCCCTCCGTTGTGGTTGCACCTACGGTACGGCCATCTGTATCGCTGAGGCACGCAAGCCTCCCCACCAACGGTAAGGTCCATGGTTCATGGGGAAGGAACTAATATACTGCAACAATATTTAAATAAAGAAATGTCGTGAACATTTGGTTATGTCCAGATCATATTACAATAAATATAATAAGTTGGTTCATAAACAAATAACCCAGCATTATTGTGCAAGTGTGCTCACGATGGAAGACAACAGCTTGTTGTTAAAAGTTATTTGAACAACTATTTATATGTTCTTGCTTCTTTTGGTTTTCTTTTCAATTGTGGTATCTGCGAACACACGTGACTAACAACATTTAAATTAGCACAGTTTTTAACAGCACTTGCAGCCAACATTTAAATAAAGTTACTGACAAAATGGTAAACTATTCATTAAATAAAAACACAAACATGAGAAAATATGAAGTATTGATGCTGTATTAATTTGGTGTGTAAATGTGGGGAATACAATAATCTGACAAACTCTTGCGCAATGAAACAGTTGTAAAAGACGTCGTGAATTAATAAATATAATAGATACAGATACATAGTTTTCAAGGATGATAGCTATAGTGCATGCTGTCATCTGAGATATTTTAGCAAACAGAACACAGCATGTTGTTATCAATGGAGAGACGTCTACAGACGTTAAGGTAACCTCTGGCGTGCCACAGGGGAGTGTTATGGGACCATTGCTTTTCACAATATATATAAATGACCTAGTAGATAGTGTCGGAAGTTCCATGCGGCTTTTCGCGGATGATGCTGTAGTATACAGAGAAGTTGCAGCATTAGAAAATTGTAGCGAAATGCAGGAAGATCTGCAGCGGATAGGCACTTGGTGCAGGGAGTGGCAACTGTCCCTTAACATAGACAAATGTAATGTATTGCGAATACATAGAAAGAAGGATCCTTTATTGTATGATTATATGATAGCGGAACAAACACTGGTAGCAGTTACTTCTGTAAAATATCTGGGAGTAAGCGTGCGGAACGATTAGAAGTGGAATGATCATATAAAATTAATTGTTGGTAAGGCGGGTACCAGGTTGAGATTCATTGGGAGAGTGCTTAGAAAATGTAGTCCAGCAACAAAGGAGGTGGCTTACAAAACACTCGTTCGACCTATACTTGAGTATTGCTCATCAGTGTGGGATCCGTACCAGATCGGGTTGACGGAGGAGATAGAGAAGATCCAAAGAAGAGCGGCGCGTTTCGTCACAGGGTTATTTGGTAACCGTGATAGCGTTACGGAGATGTTTAATAAACTCAAGTGGCAGACTCTGCAAGAGAGGCGCTCTGCATCGCGGTGTAGCTTGCTGTCCAGGTTTCGAGAGGGTGCGTTTCTGGATGAGGTATCGAGTATATTGCTTCCCCCTACTTATACCTCCCGAGGAGATCACGAATGTAAAATTAGAGAGATTAGAGCGCGCACGGAGGCTTTCAGACAGTCGTTCTTCCCGCGAACCATACGCGACTGGAACAGGAAAGGGAGGTAATGACAGTGGCACGTAAGTTGCCCTCCGCCACACACCGTTGGGTGGCTTGCGGAGTATGAATGTAGATGTAGATGTAGATGTAGATGTTTGTTGAAATCGCATGACGTAATTTAAAGTTGTTAATTCAGAGGTTCATTGATTAAATGTTTACTTACTGTGAAATATTACCTTTGGTTTTTTGAAAATATTAAAATATTGTTGTCTAACTGGTTGTGCCTCGTTTTTCTTGGATCACTGGTGTATTCAGATTCACTTTAATACACTCTTGGCCATTAAAATTGCTACACCAGGCAGAAATGTAGATGATAAACGGGTAGTCATTGCACAAATATATTATTCTAGAACTGACATATGATTACATTTTCCCGCAATGTGGGTGCGTAGATCCTGAGAAATCGGGACCCAGGACAAATACCTCTGGCCGTAATAACGGCCTTGATACGCCTGGGCATTGAGTCAAACAAAGCTTGGATGGCGCGTACAGGTACAGCTGCACATGCAGCTTCAACACGATACCACAGTTCATCAAGAGTAGTGACTGACGTATTGTGACGATTCAGTTGCTCGGCCACCATTGACTACACGTTTTCAATTGGTGAGAGATCTGGAGAACGTGCTGGCCAGGGCAGCAGTCGAGCTTTTTCTCTATCCAGAAAGGCCAGTGCAGGACCTGCAACATGCGGTCGTGCATTATCCTGCTGAAATGTAGGGTTTCGCAGGGATCGAATGAAGGGTAGAGCCACGGGTGGTAACACATCTCAAATGTAACGTCCACTGTTCGAAGTTCCGTCAATGCGAACAAGAGGTGACCGAGTCGTGTAACCAATGGCACCCCATACCATCACGCCGGGTGATACGCTAGTATGGCGATGACGAATACACGCTTCCAATGTGCGTTCACCGCGATGTCGCCAAACACGGATGCGAGCATCAGGATGCTGTAAACAGAACCTAGATTCATCCGAACAAATGAAGTTTTGCCATTCTTGCACCCAGGTTCGTCGTTGAGTACACCATCGCAGGCGCTCCTGTCTGTGATGCAGCGTCAAGGGTAACCGCAGCCATGGTCTCCGAGCTGATAGTCCATGCTGCTGCAAACGTCGTCGAACTGTTCGTGCAGGTGGTTGTTGCCTTGCGAACGTCCCCATCTGTTGACTCAAGGATCGAGACGTGGCTGCACGATCCGTTACAGCCATGCGGATAAGATGCCTGTCATCTCGACTGCTAGTGATACGACGCCGTTGGGATCCAGCACGGCGTTCCGTATTACCCTCCTGAACCCACCGATTCCATATTCTGGTAACGGTCATTGGATCTCGACCAACGCGAGCAGCAATGTCGCGATGCGATAAACCGAAATCGCAATAGGCTACAATCCGACCTTTATCAAAGTCGGAAACGTGATGGTACGCATTGCTCCTCCTTACACGAGGCATTACAACAACGTTTCACCAACGCCGGTCAACTGCTGTTTGTGTATGAGAAATCGCTTGGAAACTTTCCTCATGTCAGCACGTTGTAGGTGTCGGCACCGGCGCCAACCTTGTGTGAATGCTCTGAAAAGCTAATCATTTGCATATCACAGCATCTTCTTCCTGTCGGTTAAATTGCGCGTCTGTAGCACGTCATCTTCGTGGTGTAGCAATATTGGTGGCCAGTAGTGTATGTAAGTGTGATTTACTGTCGAAGTTCAGGGAGCTGTACCTTAGCCGTCTTTAAGATTGTCTTTCTTGGAGCATTGTCTTATGCACAAAAGCAATGCGAGCGACAGACGTTTAGATTCCCGTCATTGGGATTTACCGGTTTCCAGTGACGCTGCACCTGGCCAAGCCCGGGGCAGCCACGTGACGTCCTAGTCCAGCCGACTCGCACCCAACTCAGCAAGCAAAGTCAGCTCTCCTCAGCACCATTCCTAAGTTTACGAATAACTCGTTACATAGTCGTAACGGTACATAATTCTTGCACATCTCTCATCCGTTACTATTGTTCGCGCTCGACACTTATACATCTTGTACATTACCTCTGCCTTTAGCTCACAACTATTTTTTCTATTTCAAATCTTTTGCACAGTTTCAGGCTGTCGAACGGTTTTTGATATCGACAAATCCAAGTGGAGTCTAGATTTTTCTTAAACTGTGGCTCCGTCATCAAGCGCAATGTCAGAACTGCACCGCAGGCGCTTCTACCTTTCCTAAAGCCAAACAACATCAGTTAAGAGATCTTGCATGTTCTATCCTCATCATACTATTATTGTCAGCAGCTTGGCTACATGAACTGTTCCGTTCAATGTAGGATAGTTCTCGTATTTATTTGCAACATTATGCTGAAAGATATCCGCTAAGGCTGTCTTTACAGCATCCCTTTTCCCTTGTAGTACGGAACGTTTTCCTATTGGTTTCGCCTGAGTGAGTGCAGTGGTGTCCCCTCACGCACTTTAGTCAGTGAAATCACTCCGCCGTAGAAACCTGGATGTTCTCAAAGCCGCCACTATTGCTTGGGTGAAAGACAAGCAAGACGTGCAGGAAGCGTCTTGGCCGTGGCTACTCACGACTCAGCCTTAAGCTGTTTCGGTACGAGCGACTTTCTTGTCTCAACCGATTACTCTTCGCAAGTGAATCTGCCGCAGCTCTTATTCCTTGCACTAAGTCCCGCCAGTCGGAACAGGTCGTTTTCGTTTACGTGTCAACGCCAAAGCTGTGTGTGTTTCGACAGCTGATAGCAGTGCAGTTAGTCGCGTGAAAAGTGAATTTGAGATTATCAGGGACCACTTTTGTTACGTAGAAAACTGAATTACAGTCAGAGAATGTATAAAGAAGCCATAATAACAGAGTTCATTAATGACCAACGCAAAATTCATGGCGGATACTTTTGACAGAGGTCATACAGAAAAAAAACATTCTCTACACTCCCAAAAGCTAAAAGAATTGCAAAACTGTCGTCCGGATGTTTCAAAATACCTACATTTATCTGATCGAGACCCTGTATTATACAAACACATTAAAAATGTTTATAAAGTAAATGACATGGCACCACAGGCGTTAGCTGTGATAGATACCGGGGGAAACATCGGACAACGCCTGAAGGCCGATGTTTTGAATACGTGGAAGGTGTGGGGAGTACGGACAGGCACCGTTTCTCTAATAAAAGCCTTTTCTTTTACCTTCAAAATTTTACACCTTTTTTAACGTGATTTTAATATGGTAAATGAACAATCGTTATCGTGAACAACAAGATCCTCAATGTAGTTTGTTAATGAAAGTTCCTGAAGTATTATTTTAACAGATCGAAGAACAGCTCTCAGAATCAATTTACCATGCTTAAAACTCAAAACACCTCTTTAAGTAAAGCAAAAAAATACAAATTGCATAATGCAAGGTTAAATAAAAGATTTTAACGCCACATGGCAATACCAAAATTTTCATAGATATCACCTGTGATCTCTAAAGACAATAAAACGTTGATCACAAAATTTTAGATTAAAGCAACTTAACTGCAATAAAATCTGATTACTATCAACGTACACTCAAATCCCGCAGTCTCTACGATGAGCACCGTATCACAAAATATTTTCCCCCCTTTTAAACACTTTACATCATAATCTTTCCTACATCTGATACATACTACACCCAACGAATTATGACAAATAATTAAGGACAGATATTACAATGAACGAGGTACGTAAATCTTTTCCTTTCAAAAGAAATTAAAAAAAAAAAAAGCACACACAAATCAACTCTCAATCTCAGTGATTACATCCGTTAAGAAAAAATATACAATACATTTCTTCTGATTTCGTCGTGGCCATGCGCTGTTGTGCACCGTGCTCTCCTCAAATGGTTCAAATGGCTCTGAGCGCTATGGGAATTAATATCTGGGGTCATCAGTCTCTTAGAACGTAGAACTACTTAAACCTAACTAACCTAAGGACATCACACACATCCATGATGCCCGAGGCAGGATACGAACCTGCGACCGTAGCGGTCGCGCGGTTCCAGGCTGAAGTGTCTAGAAACGCTCGGCCACATCGGCCGGCCAATTCGCTATTCTGTTACAACTTTTCGGACCATTTCCAACTAAGGTAAGTCTGGTTCATAGTCAACGTTAAGTCTTCCCAAATCAGCAAGTTCTTACTTAAGTAATGTACAATGCAGTTAGAAAAAAAATTATTTACGGCGTGTACAGGTACAGCTGCTCATGAAGCTTCAACGCGATACCACAGTTCATCAAGAGTAGTGACTGGCGTATTCTGACAAGCCAGCTGCTCGGCCACCATTGACCAGACGTTTCCAATCGGTGAGAGATCTGGAGAATGTGCTGGCCAGGGCAGCAGTCGAACATTTTCTGTATCCAGAAAGGCCCGTACAGGACCTGCAACATGCGGTCGTGCATTATCCTGCCGAAACGTAGGCTTTCGCAGGGATCGAATGAAGGGTAGAGCCACGGGTCGTAACAAATCTCAAATGTAACGTCCACTGCTCAAAGTGCCGTCAATGTGAACAAGAGGTGACCGAGAAGTGTAAGCAATGGCACCCCATACCATCACGTCGGGTGATAACGTCAGTATGGCGATGACGAATACACGCTTCCAATGTGCGTTCACCGCGATGTCACCAAACACGGATGCGATCATCATGATGCTGTAAACAGAACCTAGATTCATCCGAACAAATGACGTTTTGCCATTCGTGCACCCAGGTTCGTCGTTGAGTACGCCATCGCAGGCGCTACTGTCTGTGATGCAGCGTCTAGGGTAACCGCAGCCATGGTCTCCGAACTGATAGTCCATGCTGCTGCAAACGTCGTCAAACTGTTCGTGCAGATGGTTGTTGTCTTGCAAACGTACCCATCTGTTGACTCAGGGTTCGAGACGTGGCTGCTCGATCCGTTACAGCCATGCGGATAAGATGCCTGTCATCTCGACTGCTAGTGATACGAGGCCCTTGGGATCCAGCACGGCGTTCCGTATTACCCTCCTGAAACCACCGATTCCATATTCTGCTAACAGTCACTGGATCTCGACCTACGCGAGCAGCAATGTCGCGAGACGATGAACCACAATCGCGATAGGCTACAATCCGACCTTTATCAAAGTCGGAAACGTGATGGCACGCATTTCTCCTCCTTACACGAGGCTGCAGAACAACGTTTCACCAGGTAACGCCGGTCAACTGGTGTTTGTCTATGAGAAATCGGATGGAACCTTTCCTCATGTTAGCACATTGTGGGTGTCGCCACCGACGCCAACATTGTGTAAATGCTGTGAAGAGCTAATCATATGCATATCACAGCATCTTCTTACTGTCGGTTAAATTTCGCGTCTGTATCACGTCATCTTCGTGGTGTAGCAATTTTAATGGCAAGTAGTGTAGATATTAAGGATAAAGCCCCGCTTACGTCTTAGATACTAGTACGTCATCGAACATAAATAAATAAAATTAAAAAAAAATGCGATTCATGGGGCGTAACGGACTTACAGACACTTACTTAGTTTATTGTTATAAGATTTATATTATTTCATTTTGGATTCATTTGCAAATTTTATCGCACAAATGTTTGAATAAACGGCTGCTAATTCTTTCAGTACTTTTCATCACTGATATCTCCAAAATTTGCTCCAAACATTAGTCGAGCCGTTCCGCCCCTGTCTCCTCCATGTACACAAAAACGTGAACATGTCCCACGCTATTCAACATATAAAGTATTTGTTGATGTTTCACACTTTATCACTTATGCATTTCGCAATCAGAGAAAAGACTTCTGAGTGCCCGGTATGATAGCAGACGACGCCACAGTCCCTTGTCTCAGCGCATGCGCATCCGGCAACACACTTAAGATTTTAGAACTCCGTACTCGGCACAGTCAACTGATCAATGACGTCAGTGTGCCACTCGCGACTTGGTTGGAGGCTGGTTTACACGAAGGCACGTGGTCGATCCTGACCAGGAAGTCGCCTTCAACCACCGGTGTGTGTGGCGGTGGCGGCGCAGCCCGTGTGCAAGTCCTCTCGTCGCCGCCCCACGCCGCCCCCCTCGGTGTCTCCTTACGCCGCCGGCATTGTCGGCGTCACGCGTCGCGCGCCCGGAAGTGGGGGCAGCCACTTCCGGCCCGGGGGTGCGCACTGCGCATGCTCCACCGAGCCCGCCTGTGCGGCTAGGTCTGGGACGGCGCCCGGGGCCGCTTACTCGCGTGTCCGAGTCCCGTCTCGTGAGGCTTCAAAGTACGCGACTGCACGGAGGACCACTAGCACGCCATTATCCATTTCCTCGCTATCGATTACTGACGTGGAAACGTTGTTTGCTCGTTGGTCAAACTTTCTTCTGAAACAAAATGCGGTCAGATTTGTATCGCTAACAACGCGACTAACAAAGTTGAGCCCATATGTACATGTTTGTCGCGCACTATTTGTTTTGCCTGTGACGTCACGGTGCCAATGTAAGCCCTTTAAGGAACAATTTGCACTCGACCACAGACGATATTTAATTTAATGAACTTAGATTGTATGTATCGATTTTTTAAGACAAGAGAAAGCAAAACAAAGGAATTAACACCGCTCTCTTGTCGCAGTCAGTACGCATCAGTACTCTTATGTCATTCGTTGTCCTAGAAGGACGTAATATTTTGTGTGGCTCCACAGTTAGCCATATTGATACTTATTTGCAGAAAAGAAGCGCAGAATTAATAAGTCACTCTCATTTGTGAATTATCTGCAATTATTTACCTAGAATTTTACGTAAGTGTCATTCATATCGTAATGTATATGTTGAAATGAATACATGTTTTATTTAATCGTATGCTTTTCTCTGGTTTAGTAGTTTTAGTCGCCCCATTGTCATGATTGAAGCTGAGGTCAGGTATCAGACTTTGTCTGCAAAAAATATATAGTGAGCCCTGGCTACGTTCCGTATATCTTCGGGCGTGCGAAGCTCGATAAATTCACAGCGTAATCCAATTATTATTATTATTACAATTTGTTATTATTATATTATTATTTTATTTTATTTTTATTTGTTAAAGCCCCATGCTCACCATTTTTACGAATTTTTCCTCCGAATCATCAGTCTTCTGACTGGTTTGTTGCGATCCACCACGAATTCCTCTTGTGTGTCAATCTCTTCATCTCACTAGTAGCAATTATTTGTTGGTTGTCTTACAATCTCTATCTTCCCCTTACAGATTTTAACATATATTGCTCCGTCAGTTACCACCCAAGTTGTTCTTTGATATCTTAACGGATGTCTCATCATCCTATCCATTCTTCTTATAAGTGTTTTCAGTATATTACTTTTCTCGCCAATTTTGAGGAGAACCTCCTAACTGTTTACCTTATTAGAGCACCTAATTTTCAACATTCTTCTGTAGCATCCCATCTCCAACGATACTGTTCTCTTCCTTACCAGTTTTTCCATCGTCCATGTCTCACTGCCGCAACGCTGTGCTCCAAACGTACCTTCTCAGTGTTTATTCCTGAAATTAAGGCCTATATTTGATACTAGTAGACTTCTCTTGGCGAGGAATGCCGTCTTTGCCATTGCTAGTCTGCCTTTCATGTCATCCTGGCTCCGTCCAGCATGGGATATTTTGCTGCCTACGTAGCAGAATTCCCTATCTTCATGTACTTTGTGATCACCAATCCTGTTCTCATTGCAGTTACTTCTTATTATTTTCGTCTTCCTTCTTATTGCTTTCGTCTTCCTTCGATTTACTCTAAATTGATATTCTGCGCGCCTTATATTGTTCATTACATTGAACAGATACTGTAATTCTTCTTCACTTACACTCACGATAGCAATGTCATCAGCGAATCTCAAAATTCATATCCTTTGACCTTGAATTTTATTCCCACTCTTGAATCTTTCTTTTATTCCCATCATTGCTTTTCCGACAAATGCAAAGCAGCTGGGGGGGGGGGGGGGAGGGAGGGGGGGGAGAGTACATCTCTTACATCTCTGTCTTACATCACTTTTAATTCGAGCAGTTCGTTCTTGGTCGTCCTCTCTTATTTCTCCGTCTTGGCTCTCGTACATACGCATAATACCTGTCTTTCCCTATGCCTTACTCCTATTTTTCTCAGGATTTCGAACATTTTTCACCATTTTACATTGTTGGACGCTTTCTACGGTTTGATAATTTCTATGAACATGACTTGAGTTTTCTTCAGTCTTGCTTTCATCAACAGCCGCAACGTCAGTACTGGCTCTCTCGTGCCATTATCATTTCTTAAGCCAAACTTATCGTCATCTAACAGATCCTCATTTTATTTTCCATCCTTGTCAGCAAATTGGATGCATAAGCTGTTAAGCCGATTGTCCGATAATTTACTAATTAGTTTCGTGTAACGTTATAAATTGGTGTAGCGTGGATACGCGTTTAGCTACGACATTGATTTATGTATCACTGTGAAAAGCTTGCAGAGACAATAAAAACATTAGCCGGAGTATGAGTGAAAATCGGTATTGAATTGAAAATTACAAAATAATGAAAGATGTTGTCTCATATAACTCGTAAAGATTCTCGGAATTATGTAGTCAGCAATTCAGAGGAAAGCTCGCGTCGAAAGGAATACAAAAGGCCTGAAAATTTGAGTGCCGAGCAGTGTCGGAAAGGAAATGAAGAAATGGCGCAAAGCGGTTATGTAGCTTGTCTGTCGAGAATAAAGTGGCCAGTGACAGTCTGAACGTCTACGATCAAACGCAGGTGTCTTTCTGAGGCTATAGGGAAAAAAAAAGGATTTAAGGCCACGTGACATAAGCGCGAGAGGGGCGCCAGAGGCGTCACAGCTGTAAGATTTCTGTACAGGACACGTCACAATATCAGCATTGGCCAATTGAGGTTCTAAGGTGAGACTGGTGCCGCTATAAGGTGCGAGAATTGTTAAGGATGAACGTATACTAGGGGAAGAGGGGAAATGTGGGGGCTGGGAGAGCCAAATGGTAAGTCGCTTGTGTGAAACAGTTTTCGCGAACTCGACCTGCGTAGACGGCAACGTGACACATCAGAAGAGTATATATCTCAACCACAAATTATCGTCGTGTTTATGTCAGATGAGTGTTTGATGGAACCGCGTGACCGCTACGGTCGCAGGTTCGAATCCTGCCTCGGGCATGGATGTGTGTGACGTCCTTAGGTTAGTTAGGTTTAAATAGTTCTAAGTTCTAGGGGACTGATGACCTTAGAAGTTAAGTCCCATAGTGCTCAGAGCCATTTGAACCATTTTGAGTGTTTGACTGAGCTATCTGCGTCGAAATCTACTTCTACACGAACACTCTACAAGCCAGGTGTGGTAGAGGGTTTTTCCGGTACCAGTATCTGATCCGCCCTCCCCTGTTACAATGAGAATGGCGCGTAAGAAGAATCATTCGCAATAATTTGCCATTGAGCTATAATTTGTCTGAGTTTCTCGCCTGATCATTTCACGAGATGTATTTGGAAGGAAGCACTTTGTTGTCCCACTCTTCTTGGAGCGTGCGCTGTAGAAATTTCGCTAGTAAACCTCTTGTTGGTGCACAACGTCTCTCTTGTAGTGTCCTGCCCGGTGTTTGCTGAAGATCACCTTAACTCTCTGGCGGCAATTAATGGATCCCGTGACGACATGCGCCGCTCTTCATTGGGTCTTCTCTACCTCTTCTATTAATCCTACTTTGTATTGATGCCAGGCTGACGATCAATGCTCGTACGCAAGAATCGGTCGGACGAGGGTCTTGTAAGCCACTATTTAGTATAAACGGTATGTAATAGCGGTCCTACAACAACAAAAATGGCTCTAAGCACTATGGGGCTTAACATCTGAGGTCATCAGTCCCCTAGACCTAGAACTACTTAAACCTAACTAACCTAAGGACATCACACACATCCATGCCTAGAACCGCACGGCCACCGCGGCGGTCCTACAACACTCCCTTGGCATACTCTCAATTGTGTGGCAGAAGAAGTGGGTCCCACCGTGGTGTAGCGGTTATGATACTGTAGGGAAGCAGCCTACTCACGCTGTAGTAAATTCACATCAGTTTCCATTGTGTGCCAGCCAGTCTGCTGTAACTAGCTCTGACGTCATAAATGTTGCGCAATACTTTAAAAATCAAGCAAATGACCTAAAACTGTTCTATCATGTCAGGAATAATGATAAATTAATGTGTGTTAAATATCAGTTCGATAACTTAAGCCATTTCCGAAATTTGGTCGTTTTTCTGCAAAAATAATTGGCGCAACAGAAAAGAGCTAGAGACTTCAAAATTTATATTTAGATTCAGCTTTCATAATGATTTAATAAAAACTGTACTTTGGATTTCACAAATTAAGATTTTAGTGGAAATTCATGATTTTCTGGTTTTCGTCTCAAAACTGAAGGAAGCAAGATAGATTAAGTAGGCTAAGAAATAAGGCTAGGATGTTTAGATTTAAATAGGTTGGAGGTCCGCTATGACTATGAAGATGTGTGAAGTTTCTTTTGAATACCTATAAAATTCTAGCAATAGCGGATCTCAAAAGGGACAGTTCACAGCTCATCTGCTGCGTGCAGTGCAATTAAATTAATTCTCTCGCCCAGAATACTTAACTTAGCCACGTCAAAATTTTATTATCAATACTTACCTGCGTGCTGAATGCACATTTAAATTAAGAGCTTATTTGGCCATCAGCAAGAGAAGCTATAATTTATTATGTAACTTGAAGTGGTGCGTTACTAGCCCAGTGGCTAGTCGGGACAGCCGATCTGATCAGGCGTTCCCTTAGCCGTCCGCACCGCGGATTTATATAAAAGAGCGCTGCGCGAGGAAGCAAGGCCCCAGTTCTCTCCAGACGCTGAATGACACGCCATCTGTGTCGGCAGTCGCGTCGCATCGGTATCACTGCGAAGAACAGCCTCGGGTGCCGTATTAAGTTACTAGAGATGCGCGTAACCATGAAATCATGTCAAGTGATTTTCATTTTCTAGCTCCAGTTTGCGTATTGTCGTATTTTCATGTGCCGTCGCGGGACAGACATTCTACCAATTATTTAGCGTGGCGTTTGATGAAATACTCTCATCAAATTATGGCGAGCATTCTTTTTAACATTTAATTCGGACATTTATAGTTGCATTAGCGCATTAGACTCTGAACTGCTCTGTTAGTTAGGTTGAAAGGATACTTGGGTTTTACCAGTGAATTTCAGAATATACTCAACTATTTTGAAAAATCGTGTTTGATTGGAAATCCCGGACAATCTCCTAATTCCTCAGAGCTATAAGCTGCAGCTATAATATTCTTCTCAGATAAAGTGGGCACTAGGAACTCTTTTTACAAGCTTCACGTTTTGTTAAATCGCTTTCTGGGGGCTAACACGTAAATAGAGAGCCAGTGTTGAGAACGGCGAAAGACAGCTTTAACAATATTCTAACAGCCAGAAGCTGATTCAACAAACAAACATTTTGTACTGCAAGCATATATTTCCCAATTCTTATCCGCCGCCCCACATATGGTGCATCGGCCGGGAAATAAACTAAGTGAAAGTGATTTTTAACTATTCGGATTCGCGAGTGGAATGCGACACGCAGCTGAGTAATAGAACAGTGAAAGTGTTACGTGTGCATGTGGACGACGCAATTGGATTAACAACGCATCTGGATTGACGGAGCTGGCACTGAGTCTAGCGGTGCTGCCAGCATCGCGAATAGCGAGTTTCGCCGCACCGCAGTCGTCAGTCGCAGCAGCCGGGGCCGAGCCTGTAGTTACGGGCCACGCCAACATACAACAGCCGTCGGAGTGCCGTCTGCAGTTCAACGTGCCACGTCGCATCAGTAATCCTGGTACGCCGCGCCGACAACGTCGTGCAGAAGGAACTAAGTTAAGTGAAAAGCTGTTAAAAATTTTACTAACCTGCACTAAAAGACTGTCGGCGATGGAACCGCCACAAGAAACTGAGTTTAAACTTAAATTAGAACGTATGTCTGTTGAGGGAACTGTAAATTCAGACTACGTTTCAAGTACAAACATGCATGAAAGTAGTAATGTTAAAGTGAAATATGAAGTATTGTCTCCTGACAGTAGTGTGGGAAGGGGCAATGATTCAATAATAGAGACCCCTGTAGTAAAGCAGAAACCAGAAATTGTAAATTTATTGGATGATAGTTTCTCTGATGAATTAATAATGAAACAGTCATCAGAGATGGTAGAGTTTAAGAAGGAGACGTTAGATATAACTGATCAATCTGCAGTTTCATGTAGTTTTGATGATTCTGGTATTGGAGCTAGTTTTTCGTCACCTGAGTGTGATAAAAAGCCAGCTAGTGAGCAACCCAAAGATGCTGGGGCTGTTGATTTAAATGTTATATTACAAGCAATAGCTGCCAGTAATGCACAAATGACAGCTGAATTAAAGTCTGAAATGGTGGCCAGTCAAACAAATTTTAATAAACGGTTTGAGGCAATGGACCATAAATTAGAATTCAATAATGCTGAATTAAAGTCTGAAATAAGTGAACAGGTCAAAAGCAGTAATGCTGAATTAAAGTCTGAAATAAGTGAGGTCAAAAGCAGTCATGCAGAAATGTCAGCTAGAATGAATGCTGAATTAAAGTCTGAGATTGTAGCCAGCCAAACTAATTTTAATAAGCGATTGGAGGAAATGGACAATACCTTCAAGGCTGGTTGTAATAAATTGAAAGAGGATCTAGACAGTTTGAATTGTAAAATTGATTACAATCATGATGATATTAAGAAAAAGGTTGCTCAACAATTTTCTGAAATGTATAAAACAGTAAAATCCGAAGTTGCTGAGGTTCGCAAAGAATTCCAAATGGAAGATGCGAAGCTGGAGCACAAGTTAACAGAGAAGATCGAGGCGGAATCTGAACTGTGCTCAGATAGATTTAAAGATGCTAATATAAAGGTAAACATATGTCAAGCTGACAAAGAGGCAATCAAAACTGATACTACTCATATTGTACAAAGAGTAGATAATGTTGAAATGAAAGTAGAAAATATCAGTACTAACATTGCTAACCTTGAGAGTAAAGTAGCTTCAGTAGCTTCTGGTAATGGTAGTATACAACAAGTTGTAGCTGCAAACGCCGCTTTTATCGGGTGTCGGCAGTTCTTGCGGTTCGATCCAGATAAAAATATCCACCCGCTAGATTTCTGGAACGATTTTGAAGATGTGATTCCACCAACTTGGTCTGAACGAGAGAAAATCTCATTTATTAGAAGCCATTTAGCAGGTGACGCCATGCGTTGGTCAGCTGATGTTATGTTGAAGTGTAAAACATTAGCGGAGTTTAAAGCAGTTTTCATTAATGAGTATTGGTCTAGTAACAAGCAAAATGAAGTGTTGAGAGAATTTTGGAGTGGAAAACGCTTCAATGCAGGCAAGGAATCAATTAAAGAATTTGCGAGGTCATGGATTTCACGTTTGTCACATTTGGACGAAAAGCTAAAACCTGAAATGATTATACTAGGTCTTGAAGCCAAACTGCCATGGTATTGGCAAACTAGAATTATATCTGCCCCTAGAGACAATCTGGATCGTTTTATTGAGTATCTGGAACGTGTAGAACGTGTTGCTGCCAATGAGGAGCAAGCACGTAATAATAGAAATGCCAATAACAGTAATAGTAATTTTAGGAACGAACAAAATGGCAATGTAAACATCAGAACAGTAGGTGTTCGCCATCCTAAGAGAGGTAGGAATTGGGGGACTAATTATCAGAACCAACAATGGCATCTAAATGACAGTAATGTTGTCCCAAATAGAAATATGCAGGTAAACAACAGCGCGGAAAGCAATGCTATGCCAGCTAACTATAATGAAACTAAAGGAAACAGCGGTAGGCCGAGGCAGGAAAACTAGTTCCCGTCTATGAGGACGCTGGCGCTCACCAGGCGGTTACTTTTCCTAAGCCAGTAGTTAAGGGAATTTGTAAGACAGATCAGAATACTCAAACTGAACATGTATATGAAGAGTCGGTAGCACCTAAGGATACAACAGAAATATTAGATCACTCACAATATTTGATAGATGCCGTGTTAGAGACGCTTTCTAAGTGGGAAGAGAAAGAGAAGGCGCAGCAGTGTAATGATAGGGAAGAGCTACAAAATACTGAATTGACAGGTGAAGAAGCAGAAGAAATTCATGCTTATATTTACGATGAAGATGATGTGCTCTTATCTAAAGTGCCTGTGCAGGATGTTGATAATGTACTAATAGATTTAGGACAGGAGATAAGTGAGGATGTAGAGGGTAGCCTGTTGGGGGTCGATGAACCCAGTAGCTGTGACCAGTTGTCACTTGAGAAGGGAACCGACAATAATGGTGAAAGTTGTTTAGCTGTAACTAGTGTTATGCCCGGTCTGGAGGCGCAGAGTCGCTCAGACTACAGTAATTTGGGCCATGTTCAGCAAACTAAATGTAATGAAGTCGTGCGGTGTTTCGATTTAAAATTAATAGACCGACTGGAAAAGGCAGCTGAAAATGTAATTCAGGAAACCCCTACACACTGTAACCTAAATGTAATGAAGACAGATGTCGATCACTTTAGTTGGAGACAAATCCAAAAGGAACTACTAGATGAATTTGAGGAACCACCTGTACAACCTAGAATAAGCCACCCTATAATAATAGTGAATATGTTGGGTATCAATGTACGTTGTCTCTTAGACAGTGGAAGTGAGGTGAGTGCAATATCTCAGTCCTTCTTTGATGCATTACCTGGTAAAGACAAGCTTACAGTAATGAGGGTATCAGGACTAAGAATAATTGGTGCTACTGGCAAGGTGTCAAAAACGGTAAAGCAAGAAGCTATACTGCCCTTTAACATTAATGGTAATTTAATTGATCATCCATGTTTAATTGTAAACAATCTCAGTATTGAGGTTTTAATTGGCATAGATTTCTTGTCAAAATATCAGAGTGTTGTTGACTTTGAAAGAAGCCAGTTAAAAATGGTCTTGCCAATAACCGGAGTAATTATAGTACCTTTTAGTGATAAACATGTAGTAACTAATGATGAAACTTGGGAGCTGCCTATACGAGTTCTGAAAAATAGGAGGTATTGGGACGAGGATGTTAATCTTAGTAACAGTAAGCTGAACACAGAAGAAGCAATTATTTTAGACAAAATAGAAGCTAAATTGCAGGAAATCGATAAGATTTCAGCCAATCAGAAGGAAGAACTGAGACAGGTTCTAAAAAGGCATCACAAGGTATTTTCAGATCGACCTGGCATAGTCAAAGGTTATGAATGTCAGTTAAAGGTGAAACCCGGCCAAGTGTTTTTCAGGAAGCCATACCAAATACATGTAGCTAGGAAGGAGGCGGTTCGAAAGGAGATTCAGAGAATGCTAGAGTGGGGTGTGATTGAAAAAGCGGTCAGTGAGCACAATAATCCTCTTGTTGTTGTACCAAAAAGAGACGGGAGTGTCAGATTGGTCTTGTGGACGCTTGTTGGTTGAATAAAATAGTGGTTAAGGAAAGTGATAGGCCGCAGAACATGGACGAGTTATTGCAAAAGTTCCGGGGAGTAAAATTCTTAACTTCTGTGGACATCACGTGTGGATATTGGAATTTGCCACTGGCGGAAAGTTCAAGGAAGTACACAGCTTTCTTGTACGAAGGAGTTTGTTACCAATACCGTGTGGTACCTTTCGGACTTAATATCTCTGTTTGTGCTTTCGTACGTGTGATGTGCCATGTTTTAGGACCAGCTTTAAGTAATAAAATAACAGTCTACGTAGATGATCTGTTAATAGCAACTCCTACCTGGGAAGAACACATAGCTTTATTAGAGGAAGTGTTAGAGGCTATTGAGAGAGGTGGCATGAAACTAAAGATTGAAAAGACAGAGTGCGTTAAAGAGGAAATAGGTTTCTTGGGATATAGGATAAGTGGAAAAGGTATTCTGCCTGACCCAGGAAAGCTAGCAGTCATTGAAAAATTTGAGGCTCCCAGAAACAAGAAGCAGTTGAGATCGATGTTCGGTCTGTTCGGCTTCTATAGGCGTTTTGTTAGTGACCAGGCTTTTAATGCGCCCTGTCTTCACCTCCTGCTGAAAAAGAATACCCCTTGGGTTTGGACAGCAGAATGTCAACAGGCGTTCGAGGTGCTTAAACATTCTTTAATTAATAGTCCTATTTTACATCATCCTGACTTTGATAAACCATTCTGCATGTCTGTTGATGCTAGTGGCTATGGTATAGCTGTGGAGATATTCCAAGTAGAAATAGAGAACGAACAAGAAGTGCACAAGACTATAGCTTTCGCAAGTCGATCCTTACAGGCAGCAGAGAGAAATTATGGCATCTCAGAACTGGAAGCATTGGCAATTGTATTTGGGGTACAAAAGTTTGAACAGTATCTATTAGGTCACAAGATAATTGTTTACAGTGACCATAAGGCGTTGACCTTTTTAAAGACCTGTAAATTGAGGAATGCTCGTTTGGTAAGATGGTCATTGTATCTCCAGCAGTTTGACCTTGAGGTTAGATATATTCAAGGGAAAGACAATCTGGTAGCTGATGGGTTATCTAGAAGTGCGGAGCTCTGTGATGACGCGGGAATTACAGCAACAGACCTTAATGAAGTTCGAATGTTTGCATTGCACGAAGTAAAGGAAGAAAATGCATTAAAGAGAGTGATTAAGAACTTGAGACGCGAACAGAATGCAGATGACCAACTGAAATTAGTGAAGAGCTATTTAGGAAATGCGAACTATCCTAAGGTTTCGCAATACTATTGTCTGCATAAAGGTATTTTGTTTAGAAGGAGAAAGGTAGGTGTTTCTGAGTGGAAGCTGTGCTTTCCCTCACAACATGTAGACTTACTAATCGACTACGTACACCTGAGATATGGTCACTACGGTGCAAAGAAGTGCATTGCAAAATTACAAGAGAGGGTTGTGTTTGACAACATGTACCGCCGGGTGGCCAAGCGCCTAGCATCTTGTGTAGTGTGCCAGAAAGTCCGTGCTGCTAACACCAGAATACAAGGAGATATGCATTCAGTAGAGCCAACTGAAACCCTAGAATTACTGGCCTGTGATTTGTTTGGCCCTCTTCCTGTTTCGAGAGGTGGTTGCACCCATGTTTTTGTTGTTGTGGATGGATTCAGTAAATATGTTAAGCTATACCCAATTAAAAGAGAAAATGCAAAAACATTAGTTGAAAAGTTGGAAAAAGATTTCTTCGTGAACGTTGGCGTTCCGAAGAATTTGCTGTCAGACAATGAGCCTCAATTTACTTCTGATAGATTTAAAGAATGTCTAGCTAAAGCCGGAGTGAAACATCTGAAAATATCTGCGTATTTCCCCCAAGGAAATATGAGTGAACGTATTATGAGGGAATTGAATAGGCTTTGCAGAACTTATTGTGCTCGGAAACACTCAAGTTGGGCAGAGCACATTAAGTATTTTGAGAATGTAATTAACAACTTAAGACATAATGCCACTGGTTTTGCACCTTGCGAATTGATGTTTGGCCAAGAACCGCACAATGTAATTGCAGATATGGTAGAATTCCCTATTCTAACGCAAATATCCACAGACGAGAAGAAACTAAAGGCTAGGGCAAATATCAGAAAAAGAGCGTTGGAAAGGAAGAAGCGTCATGACGCAAAAGCTGTACATACTAGCTTTGAAATAGGTCAATTAGTTCTTGTCAAAACCAAAGAAAAATCAAAGAAGGTAAATGCAGAAACAAAAAATTTAAGTAGAGAATGCTGTAGGGAGGAGGTTGTTCTGTAACCTCTACACAGTGTGGCAACTGTGCAGTCCCAGTTGTGTGAGATCTTCTTTCCCATTTCAGGTCTCACTCATTCTTCATCTTTCCTGTCCCCAAAAATTTCGACGTCTTCTTTCCAACAAATTAAATTCTTCCGGTATGAATATGAAGCCAGCATTCAACTAATGAATGCTGTAGGGAGGAGGTTGTTCTGTAACCTCTACACAGTGTGGCAGCTGTGCAGTCCCAGCTGTGTGAGATCTTCTTTCCCGTTTCAGGTCTCACTCATTCTTGATCTTTCCTGTCCACAAAAATTTCGACCCCTTCTTTCCAACACAAAATTTTCCGTCATGACTATCAAGCCAGCATTCAACTAATGAATGCTGTAGGGAAGAGGTTGTTCTGTAACCTCTACACAGTGTGGCAGCTGTGCAGTCCCAGCTGTATGAGATCTTCTTTCCTTTTCAGGTCTCACTCATTCTTCACCTTTCCTGTCCCCAAAAGTGTTGACCTCTTCTTTCCAACACATGAAAATTTTCTGTCATGGCTATCAAGCCATGAGTTCTGTAACCGTTCTATCTACCGATTAGTGAAGGAAAAAAAAACCTGATGTGACAAACCTCATAGTGACAAACGATAGAGAAGTATGACGTAATTAAGATACAAATATATTTGAGTAACAATTATGTATAGTACCCTGGTAATATTGTAAGTACAAAGTGTTGTTGTATTGGAAATGGTCCCACAATAATAATTTAAAAAGATATATGAATTCGTGTACAAGCAGGATCTGAAGTGGTAGTGAAACCTAGTGTATGCATTAGAGCTAGCTAAGAAATAGTAAAAGAGATTGCTTAGTGTTAGGAAAAATATGCAGATAAGTTGTAAGAATAAACTCACCTGGTGTAGCAAGGAAAGGCAGTGTAATAGATTTGAGCAGTGTTTGTGGTTGAGACGTGAAGGACACGTCCCTGAAGTATTTATAAGGTTGGAGCTGGCAATTATTTTGGTGTAGTGTGTGACAGGATACACCTACACGCATTGAGGTTATGAGTTGGAGGCGTGAATGCGACCATAGGTACCCTTATGTTAGATGAGACAGAGAAGCTCATGGTGTCCTATAGGTTTAAGGAAATTAGCATTACGCTCGTCCATAATTATTTGATGCATTTTAGTGGTAGGTCTGAGAGAGACTACCTGTGGTTTCAGCGTCCGATTGAGTGGAAATGGATTGCCACGTGAGCAAAGTAATCAGCTGCAATACACTATTAATATGAAATAAATGTGCTATTCTATGCTTTAAATATTAATAGAGTGAGTGTTAAATAAGTAATACACTAATCAAAGTAAACAAGTAACAGAATGGCAGACGTAAAACATTATTTTAGCTCAGCATAAATGCACTTCAAAGTAAGTAAGTACCCAATTGCAGATGTGGAACTGACAACAGCAGAGGACCAATAAGTGGATTTAGTAGTCAACTAAACGTAGTGTGTTTTGAACACTCACAACTGTACTATTACCAAAAGTTACTCATATGTATAAAGAAGCTGAGAAAACAACCACTAATCATACTCATACTATCTCTAAGAATAAGGTAATCAAAGATGAGTCAGCTAAGTGATTAAAATACAAATGTATCAGGAATGTATCAGGAATGTACCGAGCATTGGTTCAGTGTTCCGGCCCAGAAATAATAAATTCAGATTAAATATGATTTATGATTATATGCCTTGAGCATAAATTTTCTCTAGTACATGACTAAAGGCGTTTTGAGCCATTTGTTTAACGATTTTATGACAATTAAGTAACCATGAGAGCAATATTGAAAAGGTTCTGTTAACTTTGTTCCAGTAACATACTGAAGGATAACATGTATATATCCCCATTTCATTGTGACCCACCCTTAGATATTAAGTGAACAGAGTCTGAGGCACTCTTTTTGTTTGTTCTACAGGACAAACCAGATAATGGCAGCCTGGTAGCTGCGAGAAAGCGTGGAGTAACTTGGACACAACTCACAGTGACCCCTCCCCTTTCCCAATGTAATTTAGAGTGATCGAGAAGGACGCACACCATAGCAACTTCCCCTCCTCTACCCTTGTGAATGGAAGTGTAGAACGCCAGCCAAAGCGGCTACAACCACGTGTGTAAAAAGCATTTGTGAAAATTTTCTTTCAGGTTTAGAAAAGACTGCTAAGAGATAATCGTCTGTTTATGTATCATGTTATTTTCTTTGAATTTGTGTATGTAAAAACGTATTTAATGTATCTAAGATTTTCATAATTTTCAATTTGTATGTGTTTGTTTGTCTAAGGCAATATGTATGCCAGAATATTTCATTGACTTTGCTTAAAATTTTGAGTAATGACATTGTTTAAAAGGCAGTGAACATGTCCACAATTTAAATAATTAATGTAGGTAATCAGTTTTCTTTTAATGTTTCTACATGTTACATTTCAATTTTAGATTTTTTTATAGGGAGTTAAACTGTACTCTTGCTTCCCATTTTGTAATTAATTTTTTTTTCATTCATTAACATTCATAAACAAAAAAAAATTTAAGTAGAGGGTGATGTAGGGAAGCAGCCTACTCACACTGTAGTAAATTCACATCAGTTTCCATTGTGTGCCAGCCAGTCTGCTGTAACTAGCTCTGACGTCATAAATGTTGCGCAATACTTTAAAAATCAAGCAAATGACCTAAAACTGTTCTATCATGTCAGGAATAATGATAAATTAATGTGTGTTAAATATCAGTTCGATAACTTAAGCCATTTCCGAAATTTGGTCGTTTTTCTGCAAAAATAATTGGCGCAACAGAAAAGAGCTAGAGACTTCAAAATTTATATTTAGATTCAGCTTTCATAATGATTTAATAAAAACTGTACTTTGGATTTCACAAATTAAGATTTTAGTGGAAATTCATGATTTTCTGGTTTTCGTCTCAAAACTGAAGGAAGCAAGATAGGTTAAGTAGGCTAAGAAATAAGGCTAGGATGTTTAGATTTAAATAGGTTGGAGGTCCGCTATGACTATGAAGATGTGTGAAGTTTCTTTTGAATACCTATAAAATTCTAGCAATAGCGGATCTCAAAAGGGACAGTTCAGAGCTCATCTGCTGCGTGCAGTGCAATTAAATTAATTCTCTCGCCCAGAATACTTAACTTAGCCACGTCAAAATTTTATTATCAATACTTACCTGCGTGCTGAATGCACATTTAAATTAAGAGCTTATTCGGCCATCAGCAAGAGAAGCTATAATTTATTATGTAACTTGAAGTGGTGCGTTACTAGCCCAGTGGCTAGTCGGGACAGCCGATCTGATCAGGCGTTCCCTTAGCCGTCCGCACCGCGGATTTATATAAAAGAGCGCTGCGCGAGGAAGCAAGGCCCCAGTTCTCTCCAGACGCTGAATGACACGCCATCTGTGTCGGCAGTCGCGTCGCATCGGTATCACTGCGAAGAACAGCCTCGGGTGCCGTATTAAGTTACTAGAGATGCGCGTAACCATGAAATCATGTCAAGTGATTTTCATTTTCTAGCTCCAGTTTGCGTATTGTCGTATTTTCACGTGCCGTCGCGGGACAGACATTCTACCAATTATTTAGCGTGGCGTTTGATGAAATACTCTCATCAAATTATGGCGAGCATTCTTTTTAACATTTAATTCGGACATTTATAGTTGCATTAGCGCATTAGACTCTGAACTGCTCTGTTAGTTAGGTTGAAAGGATACTTGGGTTTTACCAGTGAATTTCAGAATATACTCAACTATTTTGAAAAATCGTGTTTGATTGGAAATCCCGGACAATCTCCTAATTCCTCAGAGCTATAAGCTGCAGCTATAATATTCTTCTCAGATAAAGTGGGCACTAGGAACTCTTTTTACAAGCTTCACGTTTTGTTAAATCGCTTTCTGGGGGCTAACACGTAAATAGAGAGCCAGTGTTGAGAATGGCGAAAGACAGCTTTAACAATATTCTAACAGCCAGAAGCTGATTCAACAAACAAACATTTTGTACTGCAAGCATATATTTCCCAATTCTTATCCGCCACCCCACAGTACTAAACTTTTGCATGGGGGGTAGTGAGTTCAAAACTCACCTGGACTGTACAATTTTAATTTCTATATTCCGTTCGAGTACATTCTAGAAGTATTCACAAATGTCAAGAATCATTGTACTGGAATGCTCTGAACTGTATATATACTGTATGTATTCTGGCCGGAGGCAGTTCGCTCCGCGCTCTTGTATGTGCAAGTGATGAATGAACCTTCGTTAAGTGAAGTTAGTGTTCATCGTTCATCTAATTGCACCTTCTTCTACGTGACAGTAATACCTTTACATTTGTCGATTTCGTTCCATTAAAAACGACCTGTTGGTTTCTGTCTGCAAGCAACTTCTATATCCAGTCACAAATCTGATCGGATACTCCACAAGCTCGCGCTGTGTTCACTAAACGACAGTGCAAATTGTATAAAATGGCTTCCGAAAATCAAGGAACATTGTGTCGACCTGAGCGCCTTTGTCTACGGCGCTCTGGACCTCGTCTACGAACAGAGCGAGGTGAATTTCGTAAAATGTATGTAGATTTTTATAGAGGAGATTTCATTGTCCAGTAGCTTTATAAAACGTGAGTATAAACATATTCTTCAAGTCTAACAAGAAGTCGGCGTGAGTAATGTACCGGGGTTGGACAAAAATATGGAAACACCGAGAGAAAAGCATGCTTGGATATAAATGCAGATGCTGGCCAAGCCTACGGGTTGATGTGTTGTATTTGACCACGAACGGCACCTGTGCACTGCAAGCATCAGTCGCGCGGAGCAGTGCTCTGTGGAGCAGCGAGTGCATTATGTCGGAGCTAAGTGAATACGAACGTGAGCATACTGTTGGTCCTTCTGTGGTGGGTGTTTCCGTAACCAAGGTATCCGCACTGTTTGGTGTTTCAAGAGCAGCCGCGTCGAAGATTTGTACTGCATGTAGGGAAAGCAGAACAACATCATCCTCTAAGCCAGGGCTTAACAACTCGCCGGTTTTGAGCGCGAGTACTCGCGTCTGCTCAGGCACATGCTCGCGAGCAGGTGCACAGTCGCGGAGTAGGGAGGGAGGGGAGGAAGGGGAGGGAGGGTAAATGCGCGCGCATGTTTGAATGTGATCTCGCGTTCTTAGCAGATTTAATTAGCCATCTGAATGCTTTGAACATTTTACTACAAGGCAAAGATCTGCTAATTACTCATTTCATAGATCGAATACGAGCTTTTAAAATGAAATTGACACTTCGGGTGAGTCAGCTGGAAACAGGAAACCTAGCTCATTTTCCTAAATCATAATCCATGCAATATGTTCTCAAAGACTGTGAACGTTATTCACATAGTTTAGTTGATCAGCGCTTTCAAGATCTGACAGCACTAAGACAGTGATTTTGATCTGTTCTCTCCATATTCAGCGAATATTTAAGAGATTCGTCCTGAGCTGCAGCAAGAAATTATTGACCTGCAGTGTGACAGAGAATACAGAGACAAATTTCAGAACAAGAAAAACATTTTGGAATTCTACAGACACTTCCCTCAGGATAGATTTCCTCGTTTGCACAAACTGGCGGCTACAATAATATCAATGTTCGGTTCCATGTATGTTTGTGAACAACTGTTCTCTGCAATGCAATGTAACAAGACATGCCTGAGAAACGCATTGTCTGATCGAAATTTAAACTGCACGCTGCGCCTAAAATGCACAAGAACAATTACTCCGAAGATAGACGCAATTGTAAAGGGCAAAAAGTACAAGTTAACCGAGAATCCCACACTTCAGTGACACCTTTTATTGTGTAACAGTTCACAAATTAATGCGAATGTAAAGGCATACACTAAGCTAATACAATTATGTGGCATGTGTACATTCTCCTTTATTTGTTTCATTTGTCGCAGTAATAATTCGTGAGTGATATCCCTGCAGGTGGCCGCGGATTTACATTGACTGGCGGCAGCTATTGTGTGCCCCACGTGACTCTCCCCACTCTCCGTTCTGGTCCGGTAGTGGGGGTAGCGTGCTCGCGCTGCTCTGTGCTCGCGCCTTGCTGCTCACAGCTTGCTCCGCGAGCACGTATGTTGTGAAGCCCTGCTCTAAGCATTACGAGGCGGAAGTATGCAATGAATAATCGTCGATCGTTTCGGACTGTCATTGAAGAGGATTGTGAGGAGAAACAAAAGGGCGACAATTAAAAACGTCACTCCAGAAATAAATGTCTCACTCGCGAACCCTGTTAGCAACAAAACAACACGAAGGGAACTCTAGAAGCCGAGAATTACATAGCGTGCTGGAATTCCAAAACCACTCATCACTGACGCAAATGCCCGTAACAGTAAAACATGGTACTCATGTCATAAAACTTGGACTTTGGAGCACTGGAAGAACGTCATTTGATCGGATGAATCTCGTTTCTCATTATTTCCAGCTTCTGGCCGAATTTAGTCCCAAGAGAGATGGACGGCGGGAATTCGGCAATGAGCTGGCTAGCCACATTGTGTTATTTCATGGGCTGCATGGTTACTCTGCAACACTGCTTTACTGTCAACGATTACGTGACCATTTTTGCTGATCAGATCCATCAAGGTGTTTTTGTTTACTGTTTAGTAAACAAAAACACCTGAAGAAGGTCGCTTGCAACAGGCACCGAAACGTCGTTAGTTATATATATATATATATATATATAGGCAATGCGGTCACAAACCCACAAAAATTTTATAGAAAATACAGGACTTGCATCCGTTAGGAGATGATTGGCAGCTGTTTTGAATGCAAGCGGTTTTTCTTCACGGTATTAGGCGTGGTAATGTGTTCGTCGTTTTTCCATATTCTTTTGCACTCCATATACGTCATTATGCGCGTCTCTCGGACGACCATTCTTGAAACGGGAAAGGCCTTGTCTTTCTTTTCCAGCAGTAGGTACCCTTTGTTGCTCCAGTGCCCTGCGATACACTGCTGCTCGAAGTGGGATCAGTTCTTTGGCATAAGGGCAACAGAACGACCAAGGTATCTCATCGACTCCAGTTGCCTACTAAATGTTGACAACTTTTAGTGTCTATCTCGACCAAATAAGGCTGAAGAAAGAGATAACATACCTCCGTAATACATTGGGGGAATTGGTAACCAAACTATTTTTCTAGATTGTATGTAGAACATGTGCGACAGGAGACGTAACATCGGATTTTCCGAAGAGTGCCACCTTCAAAATTGTGGAGACAGGAAAACAAATGGGAGGACCATCGCACGCACTCAGATTGCTGATAGGAATAATATAAAAAAGAAAACTGCGGATGAGTTAAAGGATTATTAGTTTGCCTTTAGGAGAGACAAAAGCACCAGACAGGCAGCACTGATACTGCGTTTGATAATGAAGTCAAGACTAAAGTAACATCGAGACATCTTCATAGGATTTGATGACAGGAGAACCCTATGAGAACGTGTTTTCGAAATTTTCTGAAAAATAGACGCAAGCGTAACGAAAAGACGGGTATTATACAACGTGTAACAAGAGAAAGAGCAACATATAAGAAAGGAAAACCAAGAGGGAAATGATTAGTTGCACAAAGGCTGCTCATCCTATACACGAAAAAGCAAAGATGGGAATAACAGAAATATTTAAGAGGAAAATTAATATTCAGGATGAAAGCACATATATATACGAGGGTTGGAACTTTAATAGTGGCAACTATTTATTTACAGCTCGTACAAAATAGATGCGTGATTCAAAGTTTTACTGACCTTCAAAGTAGTCACCAGCATTGTGTACAACCCGTTGCCAGCGATGTGGAAGTCGTAGGATACTGTTAGCAGTGCCAGTTGTGTTGACAATTCGAGCGGCGCGGTCTATTGCCCGACGAATTTGTAGCAGTTCTGAAGTGAATGCCGTGAAGAGTTTCCTTCAGTTCAGTAATCGAGTTGAACTCACGAGGGCTTAAGTCAGGGGAGTGCAGTGAGTGCTTAGCACTTAGCAGCCCCATCAGTCAAACAAATCAGTAACAGCTTGCACTGTACGTGCTTGAGCATTGCCCTGCAAAACGATGGTCAGGTCCTGCGGAAAGTGTCATCACTTCTGTCTCTAAGCTGGCCGTAGGTTGTGTTCCAAAAATGAACAGCACAGAGATAGAAGTGATGACACTTTCCGCAGGACCTGACCATCGTTTTGCAGGACAATGTTCAAGCACTTACAGTGAAAGCTATTCCTGATTATTACCCCCCCCCCCCCATCCAGAGGCAGCAACGCTAGCTACTAGACCACGAGCTGCGGACAATACACAAAGAAGCGGGATACGGAAGTACTAACAAGGGAACCTCCCCATCGCAGCCCCCTCAGATATAGTTAAAAGTTGGCACAGTGGATAGCCCTTGAAAAACTGAACACAGATCAATCGAGAAAACAGGAAGAAGTTGTGTGGAACTATGAAAAAAATAAGCAAAATATACAAACTGAGTAGTCCATGCGCAAGATAGGCAACATGTAGGACCAAATGAGCGCAGGAGCGCCGTGGTCCCGTGGTTAGAATGAGCAACTGAGGAACGGGGGGTCCTTGGTTCAAGTCTTCCCTCAAGTGAATATTTTAATTTTTTTATTTTCGTGAAGTTATGATCTGTCCGTTCGTTCATTGACGTCTCTGTTCACTGTAATAAGTTTAGTGTCTGTGTTTTGCGACCGCACCGCAAAACCGTGCGATTAGTAGACGAAAGGACGTGCCTCTCCAATGGGAACCGAAAACATTTGATCGCAAGGTCATAGGTCAACCGATTCCTCCACAGGAAAACACGTCTGATATATTCTATACGACACTGGTGACGGCATGTGCATCACATGACAGGAATATGTTGTCGACCCACCTAGCTTGCACACTTGGCGAATGGGTAAAAAGATTCTTCTACCTTGCCTGATTTAGGTTTTCTTGTGTATGTGATAATCACTCCCAAAAATTGATGAAAACACAAGAGTTTGTCAGATAATAATTGTCCGAAAATAAAAAATTAAACCTTTTACTCGAGGGAAGACTTGAACCTAGGACCTCTCCCTCCGCAGCTGCTGACGCTAACCACGGGACCACGGCGCTCCTGAGTTCATACTGTCGTTGAAGTTGCGTATCTTGCCATGCCCTACTCAGTATGTATATTTTGCTTTTTTTTCATAGTTCCACTCAACTTCTTCCTGTTTTCTCGATTGATCTGTGTTCAGTTTTTCAAGGGCTATCCACTGTGCCTACTTTTAACTATATCTGAGGGGGGTGCGATGGGGAGGTTCCCTTGTAAGGGATGACGAGACACGCTTGAAGTTGTCTAAGGCTATAGATACAGCAATAAGAAATAGCTCAGTAGGAAGTACAGTTGAAGGGAAATCACAGAAGTTCGAAAGAAAAACATACGTACAAAGAAGGTACCTCCAAGAATCCGCGGGTAACAGAAGAAATACTTCAGCTGATCGATGAAAGAAGGAAGTACAAAAACGTTCAGGGAAATGCAGAAATGCAGAAACAAAAGTCGCTGAGGAATGAAATAAATAGCAAGTGGAGGGAAACTAAGACGAAATGGCTGCAGGAGAAAGGTGAAGAAATCGAAAAAGCAGTGATTGTCGGAAGGACTGACTCAGCCTGCAGGGAAGTCAAGACTACTTTCGGTGACATTAAAAGCAAGGATAGTAACATTAAGAGTGCATCAGGGATTACACAGTTAAATGCGGAAGAGAGAGCGCACAGGTGGAAAGAGTACATTGATGGCCTCTATGAGGGGGGAGATTTCCTGATGTGATAGAAGAAAAAACGAGAGTCGATTTAGAAGATATATGGAATCAATATTAGAATAAGAATTTAAAAGAGCTTTGAAGGACTTAAGATCAAGTAAGGCAGAAGGGATCGATGACATTCCATCAGAATGTCTGAAATCATTAGGGGAAATGGCAACAAACGACTATTCGTGTTGGTGTGTAGAATGTATGAGTCTGGCAATATACCGTCACACAACTCCGATGACTACAAGAGCTTACAAGTGCGAGAATTACCGCACAATCAGCTTAACAGCTCATGCATCCAAGTTGTTTACAAGAATAATGTACAGAAGAATGGAAAAGAAAATGTGCTAGATGACGATCTGTTTGGAATTAGAAAAGGTAAAGGCGCCCGTGAGGCAATTGAGAATGGAAGCAAGACTAAAGAAAATAAAGAGGCATTCATAGGATTTGTTGACCTGGTAAAAGCGTTCGACGGTGTAAAATGGTGCAAGATGTTTGAAATTCTGAGAAAAGTGGGTGTAAGCTATAGGGAGAGACGGATAATATACAATTTGTACAAGCCAAGAGGGAATAATAGCAATGGACGACTAAGAACAAAGCGCTCGGATTAAAAAGGGTCTAAGACAGGGATGTAGTCTTTCCCCCTCTACTGTTCGTTCTGTATACTGAAGAAGCAATGATGGAAATAAAGGAAAGGTTCAGGAGTGGAATTAAAATTCAAGGTGAAAGAATATCAATTATAGGATTCACTGACGGCGTTGCTATTAAATGTGTGTGAATTCCTAAAGGACTAAACTGCTGGTGTTTTTGGTCCGTACTACGTAAACTAACTTTAACTTACGCTAAGAACACCCATGCCCTTTGGGAGGACTCGAACCTCCGGCTGGAGTTGCCGCGCAATCCGTGGCAAGGCACCTCTAACGCAGCGGCCACTCCGCGAGGCTGACATTGCTATGGTGAGTGAAGGTGAAGAAGAATTACATGATATGCTGTATGGAATGAACAATCTCGTGAGTACAGAATATGTATTGAGAGTAAATCGAAGATAGACGAATAAGAAGTAGCAGAAATGAGAATAGCGAGAAACTTAACATCAGGAAACAGATGAAGTTAGGGAATTGTGCTACGCAGGCAGCAAGACAACCAGTGATGGACAGAGCAAGGAGGGCATCAAAAGCTGACTAGAAATGGCAATAAGGGCATTCATAGCCAAGAGAAGTCCACTAGTATCAAAAATAGTCCTTAATTTGAGGAAGAAATTTTTGAGAATGGACGTTTGGAGCACAGTATTGTATGGTAGTGAAGCATGGACTGTGGGGAAATCGGGACAGAAGAGAATCGAAGCATTTGAGATGCGGTGGTACAGGCGAATGTTGAAAATTAGGTGGACCGATAAGGTAAGGAATGAGGAGATTCTGCGCAGAATCGGAGAGGAAAGTAGTATGTGGAAAACACTGACAACGAGAAGGGGCAGGATGATAGGGCATCTGTTAAGACATCAGGAAATGACTTCCATGGCACTAGAGGGAGCTGTAGAGGGCAAAAACTATAGAGGAAGACAGAGGCTGGAATATATCCAGCAAATAATTGAGGACGTAAATTGCGAATGCTACTCTGAGATGAAGAGGTTGGAACGGGAGGGGAATTCGTGTCGTGCCGCATCAAACCAGTCAGAAGACAGATGACCCCCCCCCCCCCCCAAAAGAAAGAAACGTGCTATTTCACCTATCTTTTCGATCCGGTAACTCATTGTCATCGATAAAAATGGAATCAGGACCGAATGGACCCGTGAAAAGGCTCACATGGGAAGGAGTTCAGTATTTATTGTTTATCGTGTCAAAAATACAGAAATATTAAAAATATATATATGTGTTGACATAATTTTAAACAAAATAAGACCAAAAATTGGACACTTCAAGTGCATTTGGTGTAGCTCTCATAAGCTCTTGCATGGTGCAGGTGGTTGGTGATGAGGACCACTGAAGGAAGTGGCTGTTAGTCTGCTCAACGCCACACTGGCAAAGAACTGAGTCCACAGAGAAACCCCACGTCCGCAGATTGGTCTTGCATCTCGCTGTGTTTGATCGTAATCTATTGAGAGACCTTCATATTGACCACTTCTCCGAATGTCCAGGTGGAAGTTCTTCCTTTGGAGCCATCCATTCTCCCAGATACCGACATCTCTTCCGCCATCGCGAGATCCTTGCCGCATGTGGATTCTCGATGAGAACCTCAGAAGTTGTCAAGAAGCTCTTTCTTGTTTTCACCCTAGGATGTGCCGGCTGACGACTATATAGTGGATTGGCTTATTTCGTTGTGGCTTTACTTTTCTCATATCTCGCAGCTACCTCACGTCTGGTTTCAGGAGGGGCTACGCCAGCGAGGCAATGGAGTTTGTCCACAGGAGTAGGTCTTAAGCAACCCGTGATAATCGGGCAAGACTCATTTAGAGCCACATCTAATTTCCTGGCATGACTGGATTTGTATCATACCGAACATGCATATTCAGCAGTGGAATAACATAGATCAAGCGGGCTTGAGCGCACAGTGTATGGATTAGCATCCCATGATGTACCTGTCAATTTTCGCATTATGTTATTTCTGGCTCCCAATTTTTGTTTTGTGTTTAGGCATTGCTTTTTATATGTTAGCGCGAGATCCAGGGTTACTCCAAGATAGGATTATGTTCTAGTACGATTGCTCCCCAGGATATATTTAAGGATCTATTTGCCTCTTTATTCTTCAGTTGGAAAGAGCAGGTCTGAGTCTTGGCAGGATTAGGTTTCAAGTAATTGCCATGATAGTAAGCAGTGAATTCTTCCAAAGATTTTGATAGCGTATCTTCACAGTCTCAAAACAATCAGCCTGAATAGTGATAGCGCAGTCATCATTATAAATAAAGCTTCGAGTTCCTTCACGGATAAGTTGGTCGTTGGTATAAATGTTGAATAATAGCGGCGCAAGCACGCTGCCCTGTGGTATCCTATTTTTCTGAGTTCTCCATCTACTTTTATTACCTTGAAATTCCAAAAACATTCTGCGGTTCTGGAGAAGGTTTCTAATATTGAAAATGAGTGTGAAGTCTCACAATGCAATGTACAGTCGTGGACAAAACGAGCGAGACCCCTCGCCTTTTCGTTATGCTGATCCGCACGGCTTTAAAGTCTGCTACACAGCATAACAGGCAAGGCGACGAAGTGCTACCAACATACTATGCGCAGGCGTGAAATTGACAAACTATCTGAACTTTTTTAGACTGTATTCCATAATTTCTAAGACTATATTAATGCTGATTAGTGTGTTAAATACAACACGTAAATATAAGACAGAACTGAAAGAACAAACGCTAATTGGTATGAACTGGACAAATAAAAATGAATTTCAACTTATCGAGATGACTTAACTGTTTCAGTAAGACAAAGAACCCCAGATCGTTACGAAGTAGCAAAATATTATCCGCATTCGGCCGCGAAACGGTCTGTGTCAACGTTCAGACCAGTCATACTGGATTACCGTTGCTGACCTACCATGAAAGTGTGCAAATTTAGCAATGCGTGAAGATTCATAACGAAATTCAGTTAAAAATCATTCAGTGCCACGCTTAAGTCAATTCCATTATTGACAGAAGCGGAAAAAGTAGGCAGTAACATGTATGAAATTCTACAAGAGTGTCATATTGACATGCACAGGGCGCCAGTACAGAATAAAGGTAGCGATAAAACGTATTGGGTGCGCGAGAATTTCTTAAAATTGCTTTACTGATATTCTACCTGCCTCCATAGAGATTAGAACCGAAAACAAACCAGACCTTCCTTTCACTATGCTAGCAGACAACCTAGGCAAACAGCCCTCTATTATTACCCCAGACATGAACAAGCAGGCAATTTCGAAATGAAAATCTGCAGTTTCTGTTGCATAGAGCTTTCTGGACTCAAAAACATGAATTTTCTTCCTTTATGTCACCGCTTATGTGACAATCATTCGGGATGTTTATCGAAATAACAAATTACTGTTATTAGAGAGTAAATTTTGTAGGATAATTCTGCACCACCCCAGGAAATAAACGGCTACATAGCTGCCAAACGTATTCTGCATTGTTTCGAATTCTCCACTAGACTCGCCACAGCCAGAAAACGTTCATTAGCAGAAGTGTTTCTTAAGCTAGCTAGCAATGAGAATGTTCGTACTTCTAAAACGCGGTGGCATTAATACTGGGATGTGAATTACCACGTGTATAGGCAAATACATTCTATTTGCATTCCTGTAAACGTGATTTGGATCGAAAACGTAGCTACGACTAATATGCTTATGTATCGACAGCAACTAGAACATTTCGAATAAAGAGTAGCGGGTGTTATTTATGCGGCCCTCATCTTCAGTGTTTTCGTTGTTAGGATTTCGTCACCTAAACCGGTAAAAACGGAACCCTACTAGTCTCACTTTCTTGACCGTCTATCGGTCTACCCAACCCTTAAAACCCGTTTACCTCCAGAACGGGTGGACATAATAAGCGGAAATGTATCGCACTTCTTGCTGTAACCGGTCCCTTGCTGGTGTAAAAAAGTGAGCTTCTATGTCAACGCAATCAAAAGATACGACGGTTTATGTAAAGAAAATTTACGCGAAAGGTCAAAAAATGGCTTCAAGAACTATGCGACCTAACTGCTTAGGTCATCAGCCCCTAGACCTAGAACTACTTAAACCTAGCTAGCCTAAGGGCATCACAGACATCTATGCCCGAGGTAGAATTCCAACCTGCGACTGAAGCAGCCGTGCGGTTCGTCACTGAAGCGCCTGGAACCGCTCGGCCACCGCAACGCGGCGAAACCCTACTCACCTCATGTATAATGATAATATATACTGTCTAGTGAGGATAAACTGTATTCGCCAGCAACTCAGATCGTTTGCTCACGGAACTTTTACGAAGCTACATTCAAACTTTGTCGAAGTCGTCTGCAATATCCATTACAAACACCCTAGGAACTTCGTATGCGATATCCACTTCTGAAGACGCTGGCAGATACTGCAGTACTATAACAAGTAGGTGGGAATTTATTGTTATTGGTCCACGCATGACACTTTATTTCAATATAAATTTAACGCGCCTAGGTGTTTGTATATGCCTGAAACTATTGAACAAAAAGTAAATAAACAACAAACGAGCCGGCCGCGGTGGTCTCGCGGTTCTAGGCGCGCAGTCCGGAACCGTGCGACTGCTACGGTCGCTGGTTCGAATCCTGCCTGGGGCATGGATGTGTGTGATGTCCTTAGGTTAGTTAGGTTTAAGTAGTTCTAAGTTCTAGGGGACTTATGACCACAGCAGTTGAGTCCCATAGTGCTCAGAGGCATTTGAACCATTTTGAAACAGCAAACAACTTCGATGTTTAAATCAAATGAAAGTCACATGTCGTAATTAAAACATAATTTCGTCGTTACATCTACATGACTACATCAACAGGATTTCTTGGCAATCCGGACTTACGTGCCTGGCAGAAGGTTAGGGTTATTTCTCTACCGTCCCACTCATTAACAGTGTGCGGGAAAAAGGACCACTTAAATCTTTTCTTGCGAGCCTTGAATTACATTATTACTATGGTTTCTTCCTGTGTTCCCGAGGAAATACCCCGATCTTGCTGAAACTTCGCTCAGTGAAAGCGGGGACAAAATAAGCGAACACGTGTCTCGGCTTATCTGCTTACACTCTACCGCTTCTGAGAAAACGACGGTCAAAGTTTTCAATGCGCTGTTACTATAGTGTAGACACCTCTTAGCGGGTAAGCATTCAACTGGAGCGGTGGCTCTGCGGCTACCATAGCGATTTCTGAACTTTGCGCTGCGAGTTCGAAACCCGGTTTTTCCTTTTTTTTCCCCTCACTCTCTGAATTATCTACGAATGTTTATTCCAATTTATGTTGAAACACTGTTGTCGTTATTCGTCAGTTAATTTACTGTGTAAAGAAATAAGTTAAAAAGGGAACACACAGTGCGTAGTGGGGCGATCACTCTGTTGTAGAAATAATTCAGAAGCCAAGATCGCTTAAATATTGTTTACTGGATAACCGGTTTCAACACACTAAAGGTGCCATCATCGGATCTGAATGTAGATTAACATTTATAAAATATTTGGTTATAACGATACATGAGGCAGCCCAGATGATGTTAGATCAGCTTGTCTCATTCGTTTATTACTTTTTAATTCATTAATTACACATAAAGTTAATTGGCGAATAATGACAACATTATTTCAACATAACTTAGAAAAAAACATTCGTAGATAATTCTGATAGAGAGGCAGGAAAATAAAATAATTAAAAAACCCAATATGGTATCGAACACGGGAATCAGTGTTAAGAAGGAACGACGGTAGCCACCGCTTCAATTGCGTTCTCGGCTGCAGAAGGTATCTACACTAGAGCAACAGCGCGTTGATAACTTTGACCGTCGTTTTCTCGGAAACGGTCGAGTGTCTGCAGATAAGCCGAAACACATGTTCGCTTATTTTGTCCTCTCCTTCACTGAGCAAAGTTTCGGGACAATCAGCCTATGACATTTGGCGAGTTCCCCTCGCTCGTCGAGTCGCTTCTTACGCCCGGCGAGAATTATGTATGCCTCCGAGTAAACTGCGCCACCTGGAAACACGGCGAGCGGGGATAAACACGTTTTCCTTCTTATAAGGCAACCTTCTACAGATAATATTCACGAAGTGTTCTTCAGGTTGCCTCAGATATTTCAGAAATGTTTCTTGCCTCAGGCCTGCCGCATATGCAAAACGTAAACATTTCATTTCATGTAATATTTATCAGGATAAGACATGACAAGAGTGGACCAGTCACTTCTGGGAAAAATTAGAGATTCTAAGTTGCTCCACTATGTAATGACACGGGCACGGGCTTGCGATCTGTCTTTTATGCCATCGATTTCCGTGTTACACATACTTGGCCACTGCGTTGCGGCTGCCATCTTGGAGGAGGCAGTCTGTTTCCTGCCTGCGCTGTTTCCGCAGCCAATATTAACCGCGACGAATCATTCAGTCAACGCTAAATGGCCCATCTGGCTGAGGCAGACAAGGGCGCTATAATACTCCATGCAGAGGGATCTTCAAATGCCGACATAGCGAGAACTATGGGTCTTCACAAGTCGACGGTAGCCAGGTGGATCAGACGAAAGGAAGAGAGTGGTAACTTGAATGGGAGGCCTCATGGCCGTCGCCGCAAAACAACGCAAGCTCAGGATCAGCAGATACGCCGTTTCAGTGAGAACCACCCATTTGTCAACGCACGACAAATCAGCAAATTCATGAAGCTTGGAATGAGTTACTTGAATCTCCTAGTTCTGTGGCTCGAGTTGTGGGCTCAATGCCCAACAGACTTCCAGCTGTTGTGGAAGCCAAAGGAGGCTATACGCGATTTTTTTTTACAGACTTATGTTTTATATAATTTCAAGGAAACGCAATAAGTGGAATGGGGACAAACAAATTAATTCACAGCAAGATATGTAATATTTAATTTGATAAGAGAAGAAATACTCACCTTATATATTCATTCAGTCTCTATAAAATACGTGACACACGTGTGTATGCAAGAAGGGTACAAAACAGTTCAGCACAAAATAAAAATGTTGAGGAGAAGCTCCCCGATGAAGACGTAATTGCAGAACAAAGGTTGGGCTAGAAGGAGAGGTAAGGAGGCCCGAAAAAGCAGAACAAAATCAAATACCCAATAGACTTTGAGTAGTTGTCGCAGCAAAGGGCGGTTGGTATATGCGATTCGGAGCAACTGTACAAGAATAGTTTTATTTACTGATTTTTGAGGCTTTATTTTGTGACGGCTAAACAGTGCTGCATCATGAGACCCGCTATTTTTCCACATGTGGCTAAACATCAGAGCTGAAAAAATTTTGAGAGGTACCGAAGTTCTCTGGAAGAGTAAAGTGTTTTAGACAAGAAGATGATTTTTAGTTCATTTCATTTTAACCATTCACACTATGCTTCGACATTCTAATCTTTGATTTCATTTTATTATTACGTATCTTTCCTTCAGTGAAAGTCAACGGTAGTAAGTTTCAAGATATGAAGAATAACTGGAAGTTTTTAATTTGTGGAATAGCGTATTTAACAGCTCATATTTTCAACAAATCTGTAGTTATAGGACATATTAAGAAGCAAGTAAAAATGGCACTGTGGAAAGATCAGGTTGGCCTCTAAAGGGTAACGACGGTAAAATAGCAAATACTAAACAATGGGTAACAACTATTGTTGATGGTGAGTAGCCGTAATCGATATGTCACTTTTCCGTAATTGTATTTCTGAAGTTTATCGTCAATCCTAGGACTGACATCGATACTCTGTTTTACGTAAAGAATACAACCTTCAAAATTTATTTAGCAGCGCAGAATATTAAATCACAGTTTATAGATCAGGAACCTAATCCAACTGCCTTTAATTTTATTCTCACGGATGACTTTGGGACAGTAAATAACAAGAGAAATAACAAAACTCTCAGAATCAATATATAGAATTCAAGTGTCCAGTGGATTCAAAAGTTTGCTATAATAGCGATTAATTGCTTTTACAGACTCCTTCATGCCTACATTTTCTATCAGACAATGTTTGAAACTAGGACTAAGAAGGTAAACAATTTTTCCACAAATTGTCAAATTGGAAGTCGGAGAGAGAGTTACACAAATTACGATGACAACAAACGTTTTTCAAGTAAACTGATCACAGGAGGAATCCAACGCATTTATTGTGAGTTACATGCACAGTATGTAAACTGGCAACGCCACCAACACACAATACCACTAACAAGGGAACATCCCCATCGCACCGCCCTCAGATTTAGTTATAAGTTGATACAGGGGATAGGCCTTGAAAAACTGAACACAGATCAATCGAGAAAACAGGAAGAAGTTGTGTGGAAGTATGAAAAAAATAAGCAAAATATACAAACTGAGTAGTCCATGCGCAAGATAGGCAACATCAAGGATAGGGTGAGCTCAGGAGCGCCGTGATCCCGTGGTTAGCGCACGCAGCTGCGGAACGAGAGGTCCTTCCGTCAAATTTTCCCAGGAGTGAAAAGTTTAATTTTTATTTTCAGACAATTATTATCTGTCCGTCCGTCTGTCCGATGCGAGGTAACCGCGCCGTAGTATGATGACGCTACACCTAAAAAACATCGAAAGACATGACGTCAGTCGACTATAGCGCACGGAAGAGAGAGTATTCCTGCTAATGAGGCTCCCTGGCTGGCAGTTAACTGTTCGCTACTTTGGACGAGAGTGCATTAAATACGTGCGATGCATTGCGTGGGCAATATGAATCCAGCAAATATAGCTCGTGACTCCAATAACAATGTCAATGAATATTTTCCGAACTGTAAGGCATCGGAAAGTTCCTTAAGGGATCGAACGATTGTCGAACATTTGTATGATTATTTCCTACATTTGTTGAATAACAGTACGTGTGGTGATGATTGTCTGAAAATAAAAAAAATCAAACAACTAACCCGAGGGAAGACTTAAACCAACGACATCTCGTTCTGCAGCTCCTCACGCTAACCACGCGACCACTGCGCTCCCGTGCTCAAGCTATCCTTGATGTTGCTTATCATGCACACGGACTACTCAGTTTGTTTGGTTTGAATATTTTTTTCATAGGTCCACACAACTTCTTCCTGTTTTTCGAATGATCTGTGTTCAGTTTTCAAGGCCTATCCACTGTGTCAACTTATAACTAAATCTGAGGAGGGTGCGATGGGAAGGTTCCCTTGTTAGCTATGAAACAACTGTAGCAAAACGGAGCATCCTCGTTATCCATGTGATGGATAAGACGACTAATTCGCAACATAAATGTCAATGTAAGCATCAGTTTCTGTTGGAACGTGCTTCCCGGACCAAATAACATACATTTCCTACGTCTTCAATGCGAATCATGTAGCAAATGTAATTTAAAGGACATAAAAATATCGAGTGAATTTACTAAAATAATTATGAACCACTTGAATTTGCATTCAACAGGCAATGTTCAGAAGTCTGGTGTAGGAGTACTGCATGCTCTAATTCGAAACAACAAAAATCAACAGAGTAACTATTATTGAACGTCATCAGGTCACTCATCGAGCATTCCTATGCAGTACTGTTACTGGTGACGTGTTATGATGCCTTTATCGTTAACTTCCTAAGAAGAAATGAAAGGCTGAGCCCCACCAAAAGACGTAAACTCGAGGAGAGAGTTGCGTGAACATATTATTTTACATCTGATAAATCCAAAAGTGTGTTTTGGGCTACGAATTCTGCCCCCAGGGTGTGTGCAACACAGCTGGAATTTGTTGCCAACAACTGAGTCACCTTTCGGTCACAGTGTAAGAAAATCGAGCAACAAAACTACATCACCTGTGCTACTGCATGATAACGCACTATGTTGATTTGAGAAACAAAACTATCCAGGAGATTGATAGGAAAGTCGTCTCTCAGGCACATTTGTATTGATAGGGAAGTCCTCTCTCAAGCACTTGTCCCTCTCGTCATATATTTGTAAAATTTTACCTTTCCCACTCTAGATCGATCAACCGTCAAGGCAATTCATTTCTAGACGAAAATACTTTTAAAACTACTCTGGTTTATTGACATCGTTAGAACAAGTAGGTTTCTACAGGCGTAGAATTTGTAAACAACTTTAGCATTGTCATATCGTTTTAGATATCGTGAAAGAAAATTCTGCTGCTAATTAATTTCTCTTTGATAATTACTGTTGCGTTTAGTAAACTAATGGAAAATGCAATTAAAATATTCACTGTACTAATACAAACTAAAGTCAGCTTAATACAGAAACATCACGACGGCAGTCTATCTTAATAAAGCATTAAGTTTCTGTGAGACAATTGGGCTTATTTTAACACGAATTAGTAGGATATTACAGACTTTACACTTAGAAAAGATCTGTATTTATTTCATTTCCTGTACCATTCGTAAGTGTTATGAAAATGGGGCTTTTCATAGATAAAATTATGTATTCACAACAACAAAAAAATGTCGGCAGAAAACAAAAGTGGCATTATGAATCTGGCAGTACCGTAAGGTTTTCGCTCTGACACTAAGAGTTACTGAAAGTAGCAAGACGAATTTTGCTCGAGCGTTGTCTTACGATTCCCTTATTAAGTTTTTATCTGCCTGCTTGTAGCTGTGCTACAAAAGAATTAAAAATCTGGCTTTCAGCAAGTCTCGAAAGGCGAACAAAAGCAGCTTGCACCTGGTTACTAAGCATGTTACCTGGGGACTGGTTTTTTCTTAAAGCGGGAAGACATCCTTTTGTGGTTCAATTGGCAAATGTCAGTCAGACGTGTGACGTTAGTCTAAGCGTTTCGGTGTGTTGAATTTGTACCAATGATTTTTCTACACGTTTTTTCTGTCCCAAATAGAGTTGAAGTCTCCCATTAGTATTTTCACGTCATCTTGGTGAATTTTGCTCATGGTATTTTCGAGTGTGTTCCAGAATTTTTCAACATTGTCGATGTTTTTCTTATTTTCGATGTTGGTGGGTTCAAATGGTTCAAATGGCTCTGAGCACTATGGGACTTAACTGCTGTGGTCATCAGTCCCCTAGAACTTAGAACTAGTTAAACCTAACTAACCTAAGGACATCGCACACATCCATGCCCGAGGCAGGATGCGAACCTGCGACCGTAGCGGTCGCGCGGTTCCAGACTGTAGCGCCTAGAACCTCTCGAACACTCCGGCCGTCGATGTTGGTGGGGACACGTGCATTGATGAGTGTATATGTTTTACTGGGGCTCAGAATGACCATAGTCATAAGTCGCTTGTTGACGGGCCAGCCGCGGTGGCCGAGCGGTTCTTGGCTCTTCAGTCCGGAACCGCGCGACTGCTACGGTCGCAGGTTCGAATCCAGCCTTGGGCATGAATTTGTGTGATGTCCTTAGATTAGCTAGGTATAAGTAGTTCTAAGTTCTAGGAGACTGATGACCTCCACTGTTAAGTTCCATAGTGCTCAGAGCCATTGGAACCTTTTGATTGTCGATCGGTGTGATTTCTTTGACAGAGTTGATAGATCGGTGTTCGAGAAATGCAATGCCGAAGATTGGTACGCCTTTCGTTACCTTTTGTTGTATTCTGCTCTTGAAGATGCAATGGTTTCCCTAATGCACGGTTTCATTGTCAGTTAGTCGTGGTTCTTGAAGTGCAAGGATGAGAATTTTTTGTCGGTCCATTTCTTTTGTGAGATTATTTAGTTTTCGTGTTTGGATCAAGGTATCGATGTTTACTTTTAAATGCATGTTTTTTGCTTGTAGGGAAATTTACCAGAGATCTTCGATATTCTCTGTCGTGCTAACCTGGACTCCCCAGAATCCGAAAATCCAACTGCCGCCTGTCGACAGCCGGGTTGTGTACCACCTGGGATAAAGTTGACTTTGCTTGCATAGTTTACGTTTGCTTGTGTTTCATTGGTTGTGCTTGGGTGATACCAGGACCGGACAGGACCAGAGGGTGTTGAAGCCTTTGAAAGCAAATATTTTCAGCCAAGCTCATTGAGCTAACACGGTGACCAGAGTAACGGTGATTTTCACTCAGACGTGTCTGGATTTTGCGTTCAACGGATTGAGTAGCCGTTCAGGATTGTGTTAGTATTTGGTTCACCCCTAGTATTTGATTTCCTCGGTACCACCCATATGGGGGAGGGTTTCCACTATCCGCCACACGCGATTATTATTATTATTATTATTATTATTGTCATTATGTCTCAGCAAATCCCATATGGTGTATCTTCCCACCACTGAAATAGATGTGTATTGTTCGATTCAGTATTTCCATCACATAAATGTGGTTTATAATTACGTTACATTGCTACTAGTAGACATATTTCTCACTTTTTCTTAGACAGTTGCTACCTGTTACTCCATCATAGGAATTTATGTGCGAAGCATTGTTGAAATACAGACGTTCAAATTATCCGATTTCTGTAATTTCATTTCGATACCAGATCGTTCTAATCGGATTCAGCCAGGTAGTCTTAATGTGGATATCCGACCACGACTGTCATCATATGATAGACTGTGTAAACCACATTCTTTATCGGACTGTTGAATATAGATCACTTATCTATGACAGGACCTGAATTCTTAAACACTGTGGAAAATAATAATCCGATGTGCTTATTACAAATACGTTATTCCAATATAAATATGTGAACTAACGAGATAACAGTTTATTTACAGGAGCAGAACTAATGTTTACATTTGCTACATGATTCGCATTGAAGACGTAGGAAATGTATGTTATTTGGTCCGGGAAGCACGTTCCAACAGAAACTGATGCTTACATTGACATTTATGTTGCGAATTAGTCGTCTTATCCATCACATGGATAACGAGGATGCTCCGTTTTGCTACAGTTGTTTCATAGCTAACAAGGGAACCTCCCCATCGCACCCTCCTCAGATTTAGTTATAAGTTGACACAGTGGATAGGCCTTGAAAACTGAACACAGATCATTCGAAAAACAGGAAGAAGTTGTGTGGACCTATGAAAAAAATATTCAAACCAAACAAACTGAGTAGTCCGTGTGCATGATAAGCAACATCAAGGATAGCTTGAGCACGGGAGCGCAGTGGTCGCGTGGTTAGCGTGAGGAGCTGCAGAACGAGAGGTCGTTGGTTTAAGGCTTCCCTCGGGTTAGTTGTTTGATTTTTTTTTATTTTCAGACAATCATCACCACACGTACTGTTATTCAACAAATGTAGGAAATAATCATACAAATGTTCGACAATCGTTCGATCCCTTAAGGAACTTTCCGATGCCTTACAGTTCGGAAAATATTCATTGACATTGTTATTGGAGTCACGAGCTATATTTGCTGGATTCATATTGCCCACGCAATGCATCGCACGTATTTAATGCACTCTCGTCCAAAGTAGCGAACAGTTAACTGCCAGCCAGGGAGCCTCATTAGCAGGAATACTCTCTCTTCCGTGCGCTATAGTCGACTGACGTCATGTCTTTCGATGTTTTTTAGGTGTAGCGTCATCATACTACGGCGCGGTTACCTCGCATCGGACGGACGGACGGACAGATAATAATTGTCTGAAAATAAAAATTAAACTTTTCACTCCTGGGAAAATTTGACGGAAGGACCTCTCGTTCCGCAGCTGCGTGCGCTAACCACGGGATCACGGCGCTCCTGAGCTCACCCTATCCTTGATGTTGCCTATCTTGCGCATGGACTACTCAGTTTGTATATTTTGCTTATTTTTTTCATACTTCCACACAACTTCTTCCTGTTTTCTCGATTGATCTGTGTTCAGTTTTTCAAGGCCTATCCCCTGTATCAACTTATAACTAAATCTGAGGGCGGTGCGATGGGGATGTTCCCTTGTTAGTGGTATTGTGTGTTGGTGGCGTTGCCAGTTTACATACTGTGCATGTAACTCACAATAAATGCGTTGGATTCCTCCTGTGATCAGTTTACTTGAAAAACGTTTGTTGTCATCGTAATTTATGTAACTGGCTCTCCGACTTCCAATTTGACAATTTGTGGAAAAATTGTTTACCTTCTTAGTCCTAGTTTCAAACATTGTCTGTCTGACGGAAAACGTAGGCATGAAGGGGTCTGTAAAAAGCAATTAATCGCTATTATAGCAAACTTTTGAATTCACATGATACTTGAATTCTCTATATTGATTCTGAGAGTTTTCTTATTTCTCTTGTTATTTACTGTCTCAATGTCATCCGTGAAAATAAAATTAAAGGCAGTTGGATTAGGTTCCTGAGCTATAAACTGTGATTTAATATTCTGCGCTGCTAAATAAATTTTGAAGGTTGTATTCTTTACGTAAAACAGAGTATCGGTGTCAGTCCTAGGATTGACGATAAACTTCAGAAATACAATTACGGAAAAGTGACATATCGATTATGGCTCCTCACCATCAACAATAGTTGTTACCCATAGTTTCATATTTGCTATTTTATCGTCGTTACCCTTTAGAGACCAACCTGATCATTCCACAATGCCATTTTTGACTCGCTTCTTAATATGTCCTATAACTACAGATTTGTCGAAAATATTAACTGTTAAATACGCTTTCCACAAATTAGAAACTTCCAGTTATTCTTCATATCTTGAAACTTACTACCGTTGACTTTCACTGGAGAAAAGATACATAATAATAAAATGAAATCAAAGATTAGAATGTCAAATCATAGTGTGAATGGTTAAAATGAAATGAACTAAAAATCATCTCCTTGTCTAAAAGACGTTATTCTTCCAGAGAACTTCGGCACCTCAAAATTTTTTACACCTCTGATGTTCAGCCACATGTGGACAAATAGCGGGTCCCATGATGCAGCACTGTTTAGCCGTCACAAAATGAAGCCTCAAAAATCAGTCCACATTCCATTTACTGCGTTTCCTTGAAATTATATAAAATATACGTCTGTAAGTAAAAAAAAAAAAAAAAAAGACGAAGAAGAAAGAAACAAAGCTTGAAACAGCTGATTGGTGAAGCCTCCTTTGGCTTCCACAACAGCTCGAAGTCTGTTGGGCATTGAGCCCACAACTCGAGCCACATAACTAGGAGATTCAAGTAACTCATTCCAAGCGTCATGAATCACATCAGAAAGCTGTCGGCGAGTCGACGGTGACTGCCCTTTTCTCGTATTACTCTGACCATTTCTGCCCAGATATTCTCAATGGGATTCGTGTCAGCTCCTTTAGGTGGCCATTCCGTTACAGTAATATTACTATGGTCGTCGACCCGCCTCTTAACCACACGTGCCATATGAATAGACGAGCGATCTTGTTGGAACATGATCTGATCATCGCCAAATCTTGCTGCCACAGCAGGCAACATCACGTTCTCCAGAATTGATATGTAATTGCGCGCATCGAATCTTCCTTCCACTTCCCACAGGAGCCCACACCCTTCGGCCGATATCCACGCCGATACCGTTACCGACTACAAATGGCTCTGAGCACTGTGGGACTTAACATCTGTGGTCATCAGTCCCCTAGAACGTAGAACTACTTAAACCTAACTAACCTAAGGACATCACACACATCCATGCGCGAGGCAGGATTCGAACCTGCGACCGTAGCGGTCACGCGGTTCCAGACTGAAGCGCCTCGAACCGCACGGCCACACCGGCCGGCACCGACAACCTGCCACTCCTTCGGCAACTGTAAATATATTTTCGATTATACCTAGCACATTTAGGCCGGTAAACTAGTACTTTTCCGGATGATGCCGTAGAGAAAACTTTTTGGTGCGTGAAAATCACTCGCCTCCAAAACTGGAGAGGTTTGTCGCCATTTTCAGTAGCAAAAGCAAGGCAAGCTTCTCTTTGGGAAACAGTCAATGTCTCTTTCACAGCAGCGCTTCTTGCTCTCAGTCCACCTTCCCTTACACGAGGAGTGACGGTCTTACTGCTAACATTGAGACCCAAAGTTTGCTGAATTTGTCGTGCGTTGACAAATGGGTGGTTCTCACTGAAACGGCGTATCTGTTGATCCTGAGCTGCTGTTGTTTTGCGGCGACGGCCATGAGGCCTCCCATTCAAGTTACCACTCTCTTCCTTTCGTCTGATCCACCTGGCTACCGTCGACTTGTGAAGACCCATAGTTCTTGCTATGTCGGCATTTGAAGATCCCTCTGCATGGAGTTCTATTATAGCGCCCTTGTCTGCCTCAGCCAGATGGGCCATTTAGCGTTGACTGAATGATTCGTCGCGGTTAATATTGGCTGCGGAAACAGCGCTGGCAGGAAACAGACTGCCTCCTCCACGATGGCAGCCACAACGCAGTGGCCAAGTATGTGTAACACGGAAATCGATGGCATAAAAGAGAGATCGCAAGCCCATACCCGTGTCATTACATAGTGGAGCAACTTAAAATCTCTAATTTTTCTCAGAAGGGACTGGTCCACTCTTGTCATGTCTTATCCTGATAAATATTACATGAAATGAAATGTTTACGTTTTGCATATGCGGCAGGCCTGACGCAAGAAACATTTCTGAAATATCTGAGGCAACCTGAAGAACACTTCATGAATTTTATCTGTAGAGGGTTGCCTTATAAGAAGGAAAACGTGTTTATCCCCGCTCGCCGTGTTTCCAGGTGGCGCAGTTTACTCGGAGGCATACATAATTCTCGCCGGGCGTAAGAAGCGACTCGACGAGCGAGGGGAACTCGCCAAGTTGGATTGTCCCGAAACTTTGCTCACAAGGGGAGGCCGCCAAATGTGAAATTCAGATTCGATTCATACTGCGCATAATAAAAGCTCATGGCCAGAGGTGTAATGTGGCAAAGCACCAAGATGCACTTCTCAGCTGTTGTAGAGAAAATCGACAGTTAGAAGAAACCGTTGCGGTGAAATACTCTCTACGATTAATAATTTTCTACAGCGTCGTGGCGCAGCGGTAAGCGCCCGAGTTCGTAATCCGAAGGTCGCCGGATCGAATCTCACGCCATGCAACATTTTTTTATTATTATTATTTTTTTGTAATTCAAATATATATATATATATATATATATATATATATATATATATATATATAAACTATTAATGAATTGCTTATGCATGTTGGTGAAGGCGGATCGCTCTCCAATTGTACGGCCTCCATTTTACCGTTTGTTTAACAGGGTGTACCAAAGCTCTCACGTCCGCACTGATTTTCGACGGTGTTATAAGTTGTGCTAGGGACCGCATCTACCTTCTTTCGAAGTTAGCAGGCAACTACGCTGTTATGCGGCGGCTCGTTTCGGCCCATTCAACATCTGTCCTTCAAGTGTAACGAGCGATTAACGGAGTTTATATTTCATACCTGCCACAGCAAATTTGTGTTCGTGGGGTTTCTATTCTAATTCGAACGTTTGACTTACGCTATACGTATTCGTTTCGGAACATAATGATGTTCGAAGTCGCCAGTTTTTCCACGACAAACGACTTTCAACAACTTATTATATGCATAATTGTTGCAACCTGTTGCCGGGAATTATATATATATATATATATATATATATATATATATATATATATATATATATGTGTGTGTGTGTGTGTGTGTGTGTGTGTGTTTATACACACATTTGAATTACAAAAAACAAATACTAAAAAAAAAAAAGTTGCATGGAGCGAGATTCGATCCGCCGACCTTCGGATTACGAACTCGAGCGCTTACCGCTGCGCCACGACGCTGTAGAAATTTATGAATCGTAGAGAGTATTTCACCGCAGCGGTTTCTTCTAGCTGTCGATTTTCTCGACAACGGCTGAGAAGTGCATCTTGGTGCTTTGCCACATTACACCTCTGGCCATGAGCTTTTATTATGCGCAGTATGAATCGAATCTGAATTTCACAATTGGCGGCCTCCCCTTGTCAGTGAAGGAGAGGACAAAATAAGCGAACTTGTGTTTCGGCTTATCTGCAGACACTCGACCGTTTCCGAGAAAACGAAGGCCAAAGTTATCAACGCGCTGTTGCTCTAGTGTAGATACCTTCTGCAGCCGAGAACGCAATTGAAGCGGTGGCTCAGTGGCTACCGTCGTTCCTTCTTAGCATTGATTCCCGTGTTCGAGACCATATTGGGTTTTTTAATTATTTTATTTTCCTGCCTCTCTATCAGAATTATCTTCGAATGTTTTTTTTCTAATTTATGTTGAAATAATGTTGTCATTACTCGACAATTAACTTTATGTGTAATTAATGAATTAAAAAAATAATAAACGAATGAGACAAGCTGATATAAAATCATCTCGTCTGCCTCATGTATCGTTATATCCAAATGGTTTATCAATGTTAATCTACATTTAGATCCGATAATGGCACCTTTAGTGTGTTGAAACCGGTTATCCAGTAGACAGTATTTAAGCGATCTTGGCTTCTGAATTATTTCTACAACAGAGTGATCGCCCCACTACGCACTGTGTGTTCCCTTTTTAACTTATTTCTTTACACAGTAAATTAACTGACGAATAACGACAACAGTGTTTCATCATAAATTGGAATAAACATTCGTAGATAATTCAGAGAGTGAGGGGGGAAAAAAGGAAAAACCGGGTTTCGAACTCGCAGCGCAAAGTTCCGAAGTCGCTATGGTAGCCGCAGAGCCACCGCTTCAGTTGAATCCTTAACCGCTAAGCGGTATCTACACTATAGCAACAACGCATTGAACACTTTGACCGTCGTTTTCTCAGAAGCGGTAGAGTTTAAGCTTATTTTGTCCCCTCTTTCAATGAGCGTAGTTAAAAGCAAGATCGGGGTCTGACACTTGGCGTGCCCCCTCGTAAATTGCGTGCGTTGGGATTCAGTAGACAGAATGCGTCCACTTTCCTCGACTACTCATTGACATGTTTGGAAACTTTCTTTGTTGTAGTTGCACTTTGCATTATGAGGGCTGGTTTTCCTGATGAGGATCTACTTATGGACTTTGCTCCTAATTTACGTTACTGTGTAGTAGACCTACTGCAACTACTTAAACCGGAAACGTTTGTTTGTTTGGATACTCCGCTTCTTAGTTGCTACATTTCGCTAAAATATTTTCCTTTTTTTCAAAACGGCAAGTTAAGATGACCACTGCAACATGGTAAGATCAGTAACAATTTAATACTTTGAAACAGTTATGTGTGGTGTACGAGGAGTCTACTGTTGTTGACTGAGGAATACATTAAACACGAAAGCTGCGTCCAATAACAATAATTAACTTTCGGTTACATGACAAAACACAAGTCGAAGCACTGTCAGTTCATCTCAGTACCCAGTAAAACTTAAACTGGAAAGATCGAAAACATACTTTTGTGGGGAAGGCAAACGAATGACTGCGTTTTATTGGCCGCACACTAAGAATACGCAACAGGCCAACTGAAAACACTGCCTACACTACGTTTGTCCGTCCACTGCTATAATATCCTTGACAGACGTGATTGACTGTGCACGCAAAAACGTCCAAGGAACGGTAGCACGCTTTGTAATGTCACGAAATAGGGGAGAGAGGATCCCAGATTTGATAATCGAGTTGGGGTAACATTCATGAAAACATATGCGTTTTTCGTTGCCACGAGATCTTTTCACGAAATTTCAATCACCACCATATGTTCTGAATGCCAAAACATTATTTCCTAGGGTACTTACACAAGAAGAAACCATAGTAATAATGTAATTCAAGGCTCGCAAGAAAAGATTTAAGTAGTCCCTTTTCCCGCACACTGTTAATGAGTGGGACGGTAGAGAAATAATCCGAACCTTCTGCCAGGCACGTAAGTCCGGATTGCAAAGAAATCCTGTTGATGTAGTCATGTAGATGTAACAACGAAATTATGTTGTAATTGCGACATGTGACTTTCACTTGATCTGAACATCGAAGTTGTTTACTGTTTATTTACTTTTTGTTCATTAATTCCAGCCATATACGAACACCTAGGCGCGTTAAAGTGATATTGAAATAAAGTGTCATGCATGGACCAATAACAATAAGTTCCCACCTACTTGTTATAGTACTGCATTATCTGCCAGCGTATTCAGAAGTGGATATCGCATACGAAGTTCCTAGGGTGTTTGTAATGGATATTGCAGACGACTTCGACAAAGTTTGAATGTAGCTTCGTAAAAGTTCCGTGATCAAACGATCTGAGTTGCTGGAGAATACAGTTTATCCTCACTAGACAGTATATATTATCATTATACATGAGGTGAGTAGGGTTTCGCCGCGTTGCGGTGGCCGAGCGGTTCCAGGCGCTTCAGTGACGAACCGCACGGCTGCTTCAGTCGCAGGTTGGAATTCTACCTCGGGCATAGATGTCTGTGATGCCCTTAGGCTAGCTAGGTTTAAGTAGTTCTAGGTCTAGGGGCTGATGACCTAAGCAGTTAGGTCGCATAGTTCTTGAAGCCATTTTTTGACCTTTCGCGTAAATTTTCTTTACATAAACCGTCGTATCTTTTGATTGCGTTGACATAGAAGCTCACTTTTTTACACCAGCAAGGGACCGGTTACAGCAAGAAGTGCGATACATTTCCGCTTATTATGTCCACCCGTTCTGGAGGTAAACGGGTTTTAAGGGTTGGGTAGACCGATAGACGGTCAAGAAAGTGAGACTAGTAGGGTTCCGTTTTTACCGGTTTAGGTGACGAAATCCTAACAACGAAAACACTGAAGATGAGGGCCGCATAAATAACACCCGCTACTCTTTATTCGAAATGTTCTAGTTGCTGTCGATACATAAGCATATTAGTCGTAGCTACGTTTTCGATCCAAATCACGTTTACAGGAATGCAAATAGAATGTATTTGCCTATACACGTGGTAATTCACATCCCAGTATTAATGCCACCGCGTTTTAGAAGTACGAACATTCTCATTGCTAGCTAGCTTAAGAAACATTTCTGCTAATGAACGTTTTCTGGCTGTGGCGAGTCTAGTGGAGAATTCGAAACAATGCAGAATACGTTTGGCAGCTATGTAGCCGTTTATTTCCTGGGGTGGTGCAGAATTATCCTACAAAATTTACTCTCTAATAACAGTAATTTGTTATTTCGATAATCATCCCGAATGATTGTCGCATAAGTGGTGACATAAAGGAAGAAAATTCATGTTTTTGAGTCCAGAAAGCTCTATGCAACAGAAACTGCAGATTTTTATTGCGAAATTGCCGGCTTGTTCATGTCTGGGGTAATAATAGAGGGCTGTTTGCCTAGGTTGTCTGCTAGCATAGTGAAAGGAAGGTCTGGTTTGTTTTCGGTTCTAATCTCTATGGAGGCAGGTAGAATATCAGTAAAGCAATTTTAAGAAATTCTCGCGCACCCAATACGATTTATCGCTACCTTTGTTCTGTACTGGCGCTCTGTGGATGTCAATATGACACTCTTGTAGAATTTCATACATGATACTGCCTCCTTTTTCCGCTTCTGTCAATAATGGAATTGACTTAAGTGTGGCACTGAATGATGTTTAAGTGAATTTCGTTATGAATCTTCACGCATTGCTAAATTTGCACACTTTCATGGTAGGTCAGCAATGGTAATCCAGTATGACTGGTCTGAACGTTGACACAGACCGTTTCGCGGGCGAATGCGGATAATATTTTGCTACTTCGTAACGGTCTGGGGTTCTTTGTCTGTTATCTGGATAAGCTGAAATTCATTTTTATTCGTCCGTTTCATACAAATTAGCGTTTCTTCTTTCAGTTCTGTCCTATGTTTACGTGTTGTATTTAACACACTAATCAGCATTAATATAGTCTTAGAAATTATGGAATACAGTCTAAAAAAGTTCAGATAGTTTGTCAATTTCACGCCTGCGCATAGTATGTTGGTAGCACTTCGTCGCCTTGCCTGTTATGCTGTGTAGCAGACTTTAAAGCCGTGCGGATCAGCATAACGAAAAGGCGAGGGGTCTCGCTCGTTTTGTCCACGACTGTACAATGACGCTGACTGGTGAACCTAGTCTGTTCAAAGATTTGGAGGTCAGTATCCCCATGCCATATTATGCTTCCCCACGCCGTACACAACACATGGGGCACCAAAACGATCATGTTCGAGAATGTTCATTGGAGCATTATGTGCTCTCACATGCCGAGGGAACACACAATGTACCGAATTTTGGTGATCCAAGTGTTATGTTCTCAGGAGGTATTATATTGCAATGGCTTACTTACGCTCACCGATCAGCAGTACTGTGATATTATGCACCTTCCCCACGTGCAGGGGTGCATTTGGCCCTGACTTCATTTCTCTGAATGATGCATCGAACTGTCCAGATGGAGAAACTCTTGGAACGAGAGAATATTCGGTGAATGGATTGGCCTGCCCTTTTCTCCAACTTAATCCATCGAGCACATATGGGATGCGGTGGGGAGACGTATTGTAACGCATCCACGTGTACTAGTGACCATCTTAAAGTTGTCAGACATGCTGATGGAGAAATGGAACACCCTACCACAAGAATGCTGATCTTTCGGCACGAGAGCGTGGTGCGGCTTCTATAGAAACGTCCTCAACTGCGTTTCCGGCATTAGCTGCAGTGACGCTCAAAAACATCTCATCAGCGTTCTCATCAGAGCGTTTACCGTATCCAGTTGAAATCTCTACTACTGACCCTCGCCAGTAAGCGTACCCTCTCCGCATCCAAGTCTCTCATTCTAGGACGATATCTCTCAGAGCATTCACGAGAGTTTTCTACCTGGGCATGGCTGTGCATCAGATTGGTCCATTCACGTTCTTCTGGCCAATGAAATTAAACATCTCTATTTCGTACAACCCACAGTTGTCACAACAAAAGTACCATGCATAACTGCCATTAAAGTTAATTCTAGAGGTATTCTCTTGCTTGGAAAACTGAATATCGTCTGTTAAATGTGAAAGTGCCATATCCTGTGAACACGACCTTGTGTCATCTCTACTTGTGTGTTGGAAGGTGACTGACATAGATCGCTTACAAATATGTATCAGTGTAGTTACATTCATTTGCTAAAGTAGCCTTTTCTTTGCAACTTTGCCCTTGCGTGAATTTGACACATTTATTGAACACACTTCATCAAAATGGTTCAAAGGGCTCTGAGCACTATGGGACTTAACATCTGAGGTCATCAGTCCCCTAGAACTTAGAACTACTTAAACCTAACTAACCTAAAGACATCACACACATCCATGCCCGAGGCAAGATTCGAACCTGGCACCGTAGCGGTCGCGCGGTTCCAGACTGAAGCGCCTAGAACCGCTCGGCCACCAGCGGCCGGTCACACTTCATCCTCCCCATCTCTGTATCCACCTCTTCTCTGTCAGTCTGTCCATCTCTTCCTCCCACCTCTATCCGGATGTCTCCTCTTCCACACAAGCTGTATCTCTTCGTCTCCTGCCCCTTCTCCCTAACCAAATCTTCCTCCCCCTGTCTCTTTCCATCTGTACCTCCCCCTCTCACTTTTCTATCTGCCCATTACTCTTCGGCATTTCTCACTACCGCTCCTATCCTCTCTCTGCGCATTTCATCCTCCGCTCGGTCTGTCCATTCCTTCCTCTATTCATTTCAAGCTGTCCCCAGCCATGATCCCTGGCCCATATAGGCCCACCAATACAGTTCAGTATTGCAGACCGAAAACATCTCCAACAACATGCCTTTCACTCAGGACAGGCTACACATTTGCTTCAAAATACAGGCTACCATACAAAGCAGGTCGATAAAGTATGTTTGACACTTCCCGACACAACATGTCTGCTGCTGCTGGAAAACCGTTTATTTCCATTACATGCAGGTTTGTTTGGGAGGCAGATAATTTTTTCACACAACTTGCCTGTCATACAGGGTAGCCTGCACACCAGGAACCGGAAAAACAGTCTTTTTGCCAGTATCTACATTACTATTGGAGCTAGTAACTCATAAAGCCCCACAGTGTTTATAATAGTAAGGCCTGCTGTTTCTGTGCCAAATTTGGTTGACATCGAGCCAGGGGGTTGGGTGAGTCACCTAACATTACCGCTGGATATATTTCGTAAACCACATCAAATACTGACGAATCGATTCCACAGACCGAACGTGAGGAGAGGGGCTAGTGTAATTGGTTAATACAAACCATAAAAAAATGCACGGAAGTATGTTTTTTGACACAAACCTACGTTTTTTTACATGGAACCCCGTTAGTTTTGTTAACACATCTGAACATATAAACAAATACGTAATCAGTGCCGTTTGTTGCATTGTAAAATGTTAATTACATCCGGAGATATTGTAACCTAAAGTTGACGCTTGAGTACCACTCTTCCGCTGTTCGATCGTGTGTATCGGAGAGCACCGAATTACGTAGGGATCCAAAGGGAACGGTGATGGACCTTAGGTACAGAAGAGACTGGAACAGCACATTACGTCCACATGCTAACACCTTTTTATTGGTCTTTTTCACTGACGCAAATGTACATTACCATGAGGGATGAGGTACACGTACAGTCTTAGACAATAAAACTGACCGCCGGCCGGCCGCCACAGAGACTAAGTCCGAGTCATTCACGTAAGGTGGCCAATAAAACTGACCGCCCCTGACAACTGTAAGTCCGGCCATATGCACAATCTGGCAACACTGTAAGATGCGGAAGTGTTAGGAGGAAGTATTGTCTACTTCCGAGACGTTGTCGGACTATGTGAGCCCGTGGTGTAGTGGCAAGCGTCGTGCGTTCTAAGCTTATAGTCGCCTGTTCGCGTCCAACTGTTTTCTTTTTTTTTTTTTTTTTTTCCACAGTCGGTCTAAAGTTTTGAGTCTGACTGAACATCAAAGATAATTCGCTTAACATTCTACCCACCAGCAATAACAAATATTCCAGAAACAATTCCGCAGGACAGCTCGTGGCTGCGTCGCGATCATAACAGCTTACGCTCGAGCGTTTCCTCGCGCTGCAGCGGCTACCGGCCACCGGCCAGGCGCCACCCGCCGCCTGAAATCCGGCACCGCTCAGGTGAACGCGGCGCGACGCTGTCAGTGTATGTATCAACTGTCATTTTCGAATTTGAAGTTCTAGTTATCATCTTGCAGTTAAGCATTGGATTTTGCATACTTGAGAATCATGAACTACAGTTAAGCATTGTAAAATTGAGTCGCAAGTGGAAATAGGTGTAACATCTGCAACACAACGTTTACTTTTGGTATAACAGAGGGGTGAATGCAGAGGAGGCAGCTAGAAAGATTTGAATTGTGTGTGGAGCGAGTGCTTTTGGGAAAAATACGCTAGAAAAAGATATTCTTGTTTCAACAAAGATCGTTCTGGCATCAATGATTTTCCACATTAAGCAAGTCTCGACTACTGATATATGTGATAGATTACCATTTTACCATCATGCGACATTTGCATTCAACAGGCAAAGTTCAGAAGTCTGGTGTACGAGTACTACATGCTCTAATTCGAAACAACAAAAATCAATGGAGTGACTATTATTGAACGTCATCAGGTCGCTCATTGAGCATTCGTATGCAGTACTGTAACTGGTGACGTGTTATGATGCCTTTATCATTAACTTCCTAAGAAGAAATGAAAGGCTGAGCCCCTCCAAAAGACATAAACTCAAGCAAAGAGTAGTGTGAACATAATATTTTACATCTGATAGCTCCAAAAGTGAGTTTTGGGCTACGAATTCTACCAAAACACAGCTGGAATTTGTTGCCAACAACTGAGACACCTTTCGGTCTCAGCGTAAGAAAATCGAGCAACACAACTACATCACATGTTCTACTGCATGATAACGCACTTCTTGATTTGAGAAACAAAACTATCCAGGAGATTGAAATTAAAGTCGTCTCTCAGGCACTTGTATTGATAAAGAAGTCCTCTCTCAAGCACTTGTCCCTCTCGTCATATATTCGTTAAGTTTTACCTTTCCCGCTCTTGATCGATCAACCGTCGACGCAATTCATTTCTAGACGAAAATACTCTTAAAACTACTCTGGTATAATTATATCGTTGAAACCAGTAGGTTTCTACTGGCGTAGAATTTGTAAACAACTTTAGCATTGTCAGATCGTTTTAGATATCGTGAAAGAAAATTCTTTTGCTGATTAATTTCTCATTGATGATTACTGTTGCGTTTAGTAAACTATCGGAAAATCCAATTAAAATATTCACTGTACTAATACAAAATAAATTCAGCTTACTACAGAAACATCACGACGGCAGAATATCTTAATAAAGCATTAAGTATCTGTGAGACGATTGAGCGTATTTTAACACGAATTAGTAGGACATTACCGACTTTTAACTTCGAAAAGATCCGTATTTACTTCATTTCCTGTATCATCCGCTATTATTATGAAAAGTGGCATTTCATAGATATAATTATGTATTCACAACAACAAAAAATATGTCGTCATTATGAATTTGGCAGTACCGTAAGGTTTTCGCTCTGACACTAAGGGTTACTGAAAGTAGCAAGGCGCGTTGTCTTACGATTCCCTTATTGCGTTTGTATCTGCCTGCTTGTAGCTCTGCTACAAAAGAATTAAAAATCTGGCTTTCAGCGAGTCTCGAAAGGCGAACGAAAGCAGCTTGCACCTGGTAGCCAAACATGTTTCTTGGGAACAGGCTACTTCCTAAGTGGGAAGACATCCTTTTGTGGTTGAATTGTTGGCAAATGTCAGTCAGACATGTGCTGTTGGTCTAAGCGTTTCGGTGTGTTGAATTTGTACCAATGATTTTTCTACAGGTTTTTTCTGTCCCAAATAGAGAGTTGAAGCCTCCCATTAGTATTTTCACGTCATCTTGGTAAATTTTGCTCATAGTATTTTCGAGTGTGTTCCACAATTTTTCGACATTTTCGGTGTTTTCCTTATTTTCGATGTTGGTGGGGGCATGTGCATTTATGAGTGTATATTTTTTATAAGGGCTCTGAATGAGCATAGTCATAACTCGATTGTTGATGGGTGTGATTTCTTCGACAGAGTTGTTGATAGATCTGTGTTCGAGAAATGCAATGCCGAGGATTGGTGCGAGTTTCGCTACCTTTTGTTGTATTTTGAAGATGCCATGGTTTCCGTAATGCAAGTTTTAATTGTCAATTAATCGTGGTTCTTGAAGAGCAAGGATGAGAATTTTTTGGCGGACGATTTCTTTTGTGAGATTATTTAGGTTTCTTGTTTGGATCAATGTATCGATGTTTAGTTTTCAAATGAATGTTTTCTGCTTGTAGGGAAATTTACCAGAGATCTTCGATATTCTCTGCCGTGCTAACCTGGACTCCCCAGAGTGCGAAAATCCAACTGCCGCCTATCGGTGGCCAGGTTGTGTACCACCTGGGATAAAGTTACCTTTGCTTGCATAGTTCATGTTTTCTTGTGTTTCATTGGTTTGGCCTGGGTGATACCAGGACCGGACAGGACCAGAGGGTGTTGAAGCCTTTGCAAGCAAATATTTTCAGCCAAGCTCATTGAGCTAACAGACGGTGACCAGAGTAGCGGTGATTTTCACTCAGATGTGTCTGGATTTTGGGTTCAACGGATTGAGTAGCCGTTCAGGATTGTGTTAGTATTTGGTTCACCACAAGTATTTGATTTCCACGGTACCATCCATATGGGGGAGGGTTTCCCCTATCGGCCACACGGGATTTTTATTATTATTATTATTGTCATTATGTCATCAGCAAATCCGATATGGTGTATCTTCCCTCCACTGAAATAGATGTGTGTTGTTCGATTCAGTATTTCCATCACATAAACATGGTTTATAATTACGTTACATTGCTGCTAGTAGATATATTTCTCACTTTTTCTTAGACAGTTGCTAGCTGTTACCCCATCATAGGAATTTATGTGCGCAGCATTGTTGCAATACAGACGTTCAAATTATCCGATTTCTGTAATTTCATTTCGATACAAGATCGTCCTAATCGGATTCAGCCAGTCAGTCTTAATGTGGCTATCCGACTACGACGCTCATCATATGATAGACTGGGTGAACCACATTCTTAATCGGACTGTTGAATCCAGATCACTTATCTATGACAGGGAATGAATTCTTAAACACTGTGCTTATTACAAATACGTTATTTAAATATAAATATATGAACTAACGACATAACAATGTATTTACAGGAGCAGAGACCCATCCATCATAGTAGAGCAGTGCGAGATTGGTTTCAGGGCCAAGAGAGGATGAAGATGTAGCCGTTTGTTCCACGATCACCGAACATCAACCAGATAGAGAATATGTGGGCAGAGGTAACAAGGTCATTGCCATGTGTCCCTACAAATGCAAGCGACCTTTGGACGAATATAGAAAACGTATGGTGGGAAGTGAACCATCACGCTACACTGTCGACGACTTAATGAAATCAATTTCCCTACGCCCTCGAGAAATCTTACGTAATGATCGTGGGTGGGTTGGTTACTAAAAGTATACTCGTCCACAAAGCCCATGTGGACAGTTATCTGATAATCGGTCAAGCTTTGCTTTGTCGCAGCCCTTTAGCATACATCAAGTCCATTTACTTTCAGTCCCCTCCTTACAATTCTTGCAGTGCAAGGTAATTGAAAAATCTCATCCACTCGACGCCAACTGAGGAACTGACTGGTGCATGTATTGTTCAACACACAGTAGTTGTCACCCTCACAGGAATCAATGACTGTTTGTGTGTGTGTGTGTGTGTGTGTGTGTGTGTGTGTGTGTGTGTATGTGTGTTTTCGTGTTAACGCACGATGTGAATCAATACTATTAACATTAGAGAGACAACCAACAATAAATATTGCATCAAATATGACTGTAAAGTATTTTAATGCGATGGGAAGCTACTAACTGAATTTTTACCCATCCCACGTCCTGCGTATTCCGTTAAGTAAGATCTATTAACTCCATAGTATCGTTAGCAGAGACAGTGCGCTCTTGTTGTCGAGGCTCGCGACAAGTGCAGCGATTAGCAGTGCCCAATGCCGCCGCGATTTGTTTATGTTGGCTGAGCGTGGACACTGCAGCAGACGCATCGCCCTAAACAGAAAGAAATCACCTTGGCTCTGACTCCAGTGAGCGGATATCACTGCCTGCGTGTTCTTATAGTAACCAACGTGAGACTCTACTCACAGGTGCCATGGAGCAATTGCAACGGGTATCATGTCATTAGTCATCAGAATATTAACCAGTGATGAAATGTCCACTCTATTTGAATCCCAAGACAATAGGAACCTTGTCACAAAGGAATGTGAGGTGATATCAAAACTTATCCAACATACAAAAATTAACTGCAGGGCTTTCATGTTTGCAGTAATAGCACACAAGGAAATATTATGTCTTGGAAGCGTATATTTCATTTCCTCTTCTCATATTAACGCCCTTGTTTTAATATGAAGTGAGAAAATAAACACGAAAAACTAAAGTTCCTGAGAAGCATATAAGTCATTTCCTCGTCTCATATCACAACTTTTGTTTTAGTATGAAGTAAAAAAATAAACAGTTTAGAGTTCTGAAGCATAATATGACACCAGATTCTTATCGTAGGCGCTACCGGAAACGCCAAAAGCAGGGAGCTGTCCATTCTCTCGTCCAACAGTCTGTTTCCTTTCATGTATTTATTCCTCCCGCTAGGAGATTATTATTTAAGGACTTGTGGGCATCAAGTTCTTCAGCAGAACAAGCCTTATGTTATTGTGCTAATTACCGTATGGAAAAAATGCAACAAAGACGAGTTCCGCTAGAGCAGTGAGGTTATTTGCACATGTGTGTATTCAGCAATGACTGCCAGCTGCCACAACACTTCACAGAATCCTTGCGGCAGGCAACACAACTGTGCGTGCACTTCAGACTTCATTCAGTGAGACGTCAGGAGATGGATGAAAACGTCAAATTAACGTCGCTTTCCGAGTCGTATTCAATCCAGAATGAGGTGTTATTAAGGTAGTTGGGTGATCTAGCAATTCCACTTTTATGATTCCCATATGAGTATTTCGATAGCCAAAAGAACCCGTTAGTGTGAAAATATCGGGAACTGCATTATATCAAACTGCAAGAACTTCAGACAATACGTTACTCTTCGCTGGGTGACCTATTACTGTTATTTAGCATTCTCTCCGTCCTAGTCAAATGGTTCAAATGGTTCTGAGCACTATCGGACTTAACATCTGCGGTTATCAGTCCCCTAGAACTTAGAACTACTTAAACCTAAGTAACCTAAGGACATCACACACATCCATGCCCGAGTCAGGATTCGAACCTGCGACCGTAGCAGTCGCGCGGTTCCGGACTGAGCGCCTAGAACCGCTAGACCACCGCGGCCGGCCACGTGCTAGTCGTAATGCAAATGGAACTTCAGAGGCGCTTTCCGCTATTCTTGACAAACTTCAGTAACGTGTAATCACTGAGAGTCACAACTGCGTTCTAGGCGCTCAGACAGGAACCGCGCGACTGCTACGGTCGCAGGTTCGAATCCTGCCTCGGGCATGGATGTGTGTGATGTCCTTAGGTTAGTTAGGTTTAAGTAGTTCTAAGTTCTAGGGGACTTATGACCACAGATGTTGAGTCCCATAGTGCTCAGAGCAATTTGAACCATTTGTCACAACTGCGTGATGATAATGGTTCAGGTTGTCAGTAGTTGAGGTGGTGTTACGTTGTCAAACTGCTTACAGTAACGTTAATGGTGGCGCACATACTTTAGCGCTGACTACCTACTTAAGTAAAGATAGTGTTGTGGCGTCGTCGCTTGTCTTTATTTGGCCTCAGCTTGAGTAATCCGATTTAACGAACATGGTACTCCAATCGCGGGCTCCTAATAAAGTACGACTGCAGAGATTATCGTGCGGATATTACATTAATTCTGCAATGAAATGCTTAACAAATCTTACCCTCAGATATGCAGCTGGAATGACTAATTACACAGGTACTCCATGTTGCACTAAGTGATCAGTTCGCTGCAATCCTGCTTGTACTGTTCGTAAATACTCGTATACTTCAGAAATGGTTCTAATGGCTCTGAGCACTATGGGACTTAACTTCTGAGGTTATCAGTCCGCTAGAACTTAGAACTACTTAAACCTAACTAGCCTAAGGACCTCCGACACACCATGTCCGAGACAGGACTCGAACCTGCGACCGTAGCGGTCGCGCGGTTCCAGACTGTAGCGCCCAGAACCGCACGGCCACTCCGGCCGGCTTGCCATATGAACCATTTGAACTATTTAACACAAAATGACATTAAAAATTTAAGTTATTCACGAGCAGCTAGTTGAGAATATGTATGAACATTAAATGACACGACGAACCGTCTTGTTCTGCATATGGACTCAAACCCAGCTCATGCAGACTAAGCAAAGATTTCGTGACTGACGGAAACTAACAGTCATTCCTGATTAGGCATACAGAGAGTGATATACCTCGATTTTAGACAGTATCAGTTAGCAAATATCAACTTTAAATTGCATAACGCAAACATTTTTAACAGACGCGAATTCCTACCCAGCATCTATTGTCCCTGTTAACGAACTACGAGAGATGTTAAATATTGCTTCTTCACAAGTAACTTACTTGAAATGCCGTGAGGTAAAGCTGTGTGTTGGACACGGATTCGAACCCGGAACCTAATCGGATTGCTATCGAAGCACAGTCAAATGTGACATATCGGAATTTCGCGGCAGTAGCTAGATGTTTTAACTGAAATGACGAGACGAAACATTAATTTTTTCCTTCCCAGGACCCCAACCCGGCACCTATCGCTGTTATATTCTAGAGAAAACGAACGTTAAATATGGGTTTGTTGCACCAGCAGTGACATGTGAGCATGTTTGAACTGAAATAATATGACGAAGAGTTCAGCGCTCACTGGGAATAGAGCCCCACACATATCGTTGTTGACTACACACAAAGAGACGTCAGCTACCGAATTTTTTTCCACCAGCTGCTCAGAATAGCATCTTGAACTTACAGTCATCTCGCAAATAGTTCTGTGTCTCACTGGGACTTAAAAACGTCAGATATCGTTAGTGTTGACAGCGAATGAAAATACATTAAAAATCGAAATTATTATCCACCAACAGATAGGTGTTCTCATGCTAGAGCTTGATAATACATAATTAAATCTTTAGTGCCGGGCCAGGATTCGATCCCATTCACGCGTAATATGTGAAGGTGTTGAGGAATCTGCAGTTTTGAACAAACAACAAATTGTAGCCGAGCTGTATTGCCACGAAGGGACCAAATTCCGCGTTAAGGGCGGTCTGAGTTGCATTCCCAGTTCAGAACCAATTTTATCGACATACAGAAGCTCAAATAAAAGATGGAATAAGTGTCCTGTGACCATACATAGCGTTTGTGTCGTCACTTGAAATAAATAACTAGTATAAGAAAGGTTACTGGTGATAGAGTTTCTACATGTCGCCACTCCAGACTTTATTGTGGTTCAACCTACCGTCTACTTGGTAAAGAAGGAATATCATCTTTAATGTGAATTTCCAGACCACGCAGCCATTATATCTCATTCACTTGGTGTAGCCAGGAGAGAATGGAATCTGTCTCTCCCTATCTAAAATCATTGACAGAAGTGGGAATCGAACCCATACCATAGGTATAACAACCTACCATCCGTCCAACAGACCACGAAATCCTCTTCTCTGCGAGTCATTTTTCTATCGTAACGCAGTTGCGCCACACTGGATGAAAATTCTGACACACAGGCTCCCTGTAGTAATTTGCAGCATGTTCAGTAAATTCATTTACTTGGTTGACCGAATCACCATGAACTAGCTGCCTCGCCTACCCAGTGCATACATTCGACTATTTTGTAATCACAGAAATAAAATCACGTAACTGCCACCTACACACAACTGCCAACAGTGTAGGATGCAGAAGTTTAAATAGGAAGTATTCCTTTCCACTTGAGCTATTCTATTGCGCTATCTGTTACTAGAAAACGTCGTTCAGTCCAAAAGAAAAGCTGTAACTGTTTGTCTCTGAGAAGTCAAGACCTGGCCATATGCATAATCTCACAGTGCTGTGGAATCCAAAAGTTCTGGAGGAATAGTTGCCGTGCTCTGGAGCTGTTGTAGCTACGTGTCAGCTTGTAGCATAGATAAGATGTCGCGAGTTCGAATACATTCAGTGCTACATTTTTTAAAACGCAATTCTGCTCTCTGCTGAAGTTATCAATCTAATGGAACTTTGAACATAATTCCCTTCACTTCTCAACCCAAAGTAGTCGCATGTGGAAAAAGGACTATTAAACCTGAATAGAGCAAAATGTCACAGTAGTTAGACAGCAGGCAGCAGATGCATCTCGAAGATGTGCAGGGAGAGCGCATCGTGCCATAATATGTCAGAAAAGTATTTTCTACATTAGCCGTCGTGTGGTAGTGATATTTTAGTCTTCTTCAAACTTTGTTTGACAGCTTTAACTCAGAACAAGTTTTCTACATGCATGTAATCAATAAACTGCATGTGCATTGTCAGACTGTCATAGGTAACATCAGAGAATTCGCATATATCGTTGATGATTAATGTCTCACTCATGTTTACTATTGTTTTAACCACACTAAAGGAAACCTTACGAAAATTGTGCACTGTATTATAAGAAATGAAATAAAACTAACCATGATAACCTTACGACGAAAGTATCTGTACACAAGCATGCCTCTATCGACACCAATTAGTAAAATACTACTCACTTAGATTTTGATTGGGTCTGTGTTTAATTGGTATGCTGTGTCATACTCAAGAGGGATGCAAATGTGGCATTTCATAAATATAGTTACGTATTCCTAGAAACCCAAAATTCGCTTGTCAGCAGTGGAAAGAGGCGTTACCTGTTGTGCAGCATTGTAAGTTTTTCAACATTGTACTATGAGCTGAAAGCATTTTCTTGCGATTTCCTTATTGATGTTTGATCTGACTGCTTGTAGCTCTTTCACAGAAGGGATAAAAACGTTACCAGTCAGTGAGACTGGAACTGCGAACCGTAAAAGACGCTGTTTCACAGGTCAGCACGTTACCACAGAGCTGGCGAGGAGGTATGGGTCTCAGCTTCCTATTACGAAGGCAATAGTAACTAGAACTCGTAAACCGCTATTTAAAGGTCGAGATTAGTTGCGATTTCCACTTGCAACGACTTTCCTGGGCTGAAAACCGTAAATTTTCAATCTTTTGTTACCCTTCAAGCGATAATAACTCAGATTATTCAATGGAAATGACAGGTAAAATCAAGTGAACTTTGAGGCTTAATTCCGTGCACACCAGGAAGTAACTCGTCGATCACAGAGTTGCCAAACATACGTTGCCTTGTTGCCAAATCTCAGTTACAGTACCAGCAGGAAGAAGACGAACCGATGTGATCCTACAGCGGTCTGGAAAGTGACCATAGCTGGTGTCTCCAAGTCGCGGCTGCTACGACCTGGAATACGTAATGCGTCTGATTCGCTTTCTGTAACTAGGTTTAGGGACTGGAGCGTAGTTACTAATAATACTCAGAACTGACTGCAAACTGAGCATCATAAATCAGCAACTCTCATTGTTGTTTTTATATTTCTTTCGTAAGTGTACTCAAAACTAAGAAAGTCATTCACAGGCGTTTTCGTGCCTCGCCGATAGTCGAGCACAACATACAAATAAAAATAAAAAAGAATGTGTGTGTGTGTGTGTGTGTGTGTGTGTGTGTGTGTGTGTGTGTGAGAGAGAGAGAGAGAGAGAGAGAGAGAGAGAGAGGGAGAGAGAAAGAGAGAGAGAGAAATAAAAAGCAATGAGAGAGAGTGTAAAAAATTGTTGTAAAGAAATTGAATCATGGTATTTAAAGAAATCTTTCATTAAAATGACACGTTCCACATCATTACGAAATGTCGTATTCATGATCTATGGAACAAGAGTTACCAGTAACCAAATCTAAACTTGACAATAAAAGACGACAATTTTTGTAATAAACCGTGACTCCTATCAAGACCCTTTCGTCCCTGTTATTTAACCACGAAAGATGTCTGATATACCTCCATTCTGAAGTAACAAAGTGTGCATGCATTTAAAGATGAAGTGCATGATGTGAAGTTCTGTGACGGAGATACGAACCCAACACGTAATCCGATTGTTAACTAAGAAAAATCAAATGTTACGTATCGGTTTTTCTTACGAGCCGCTAGGTGTCTGGATCTAAAATAAGGATACAAACTTTTGTGCCTAAGCGACAATCGAACTGCACACCTACCGTGCATCCACGAATATAGCGTAAGTATCAGTTGCCTACTCATGAACAGTATGATGTGTGCGTGTTTGACCAGAAATAACGACACCTGTTGCGATTGTTGGCAACACATGAACAGACATTGAAATTGCGCGTTAATTTTCACTAGCAGGTGGGTGTGCACTTGATAAAGCTAGAAATGAAATTATGAATATTTTTGTACTGGATCAGGTTTCAGACCCACATACTTACCTTTGGAGGAGACCTAGAGAAGATTGCAGTCTTGGGAAAAGGAACGAAATGACTGAACTACTGTTCCGAGAGAGTCAGATCCTCGAAAGAGGAGATACGAATTCGAATCACAGTCCAGCACCAAATGTTTAAACGTCTCTAGTTCAATCAAGTACAAGTAAAATAACAGCCCTGTCCCTTTAAATGGCTATCGGTTCATCAAATAAAATAAAATTTTCTAATGTCAGTAAGCTTACTGGCGACTGTATTTCTGGTTACCATGACTTCCGCTGTGTCATTTCCCAACGTAAACCGGCTCTGCCTAGTTGGTAATGAAGGAACGTGATGTTTAATGCGGATTCTGGATTATAACGTCTTTCTCTTGAGGTTACCAGAGGTAAAATAAATCTGTTTGTGCCTCTTAAAAGTAAATGCCTGAACCCACGCATTGCACCTGTGATAGTTCGTTCCACCAGACCATTGTGGCCACATTACCCAGCCCCAGGAGTGTGCTCTAACGGATGATGTGCTTAGCTTACAAAATTAGTCACCGGTGGAAAAAATGCGAGTCTATTAAATGGTCAAGTAGAAGCAAGCTTCTGACGCAGAGATTATGCTATTCTCATGTCAGCAGGATGTAAAGACTCTTCTAGGCATCATAGGCTGGATGTGAAGCCATTTTGATTTTTCACAAATTCAACAAATTTCTTAGTTCGAGAAAATCCACTGTGAAGCGTGAAGTTGCCGGATAATTCGATTATTACTGTTATTATTAATATCATTTTATTCATACCGCCGCTGGAACACGACCGTAGTCTTGAGGTAAAACGCGAGACCAGCTAATATGACGTCTGGCGACCGAAAGCACATATCGACAAAATTTTTATCGCCTCTTTCCTCTATGTGCTGAAGCTATGAGTGTAATTCAAGCGAATCTACAATATCATATTAGCTGGTCTTCTACTTGACCATTTAATAGACTCGCATTTTTTCCACCGGTGACTAATTTTGTAAGCTAAGCACATCATCCGTTAGAGCACACTCCTGGGGCTGGGTAATGTGGCCACAATGGTCTGGTGGAACGAACTATCACAGGTGCAATGCGTGGGTTCAGGAATTTACTTTTAAGAGGCACAAACAGATTTATTTTACCTCTGGTAACCTCAAGAGAAAGACGTTATAATCCAGAATCCGCATTAAACATCACGTTCCTTCATTACCAACTAGGCAGAGCCGGTTTACGTTGGGAAATGACACAGCGGAAGTCATGGTAACCAGAAATACAGTCGCCAGTAAGCTTACTGACATTAGAAAATTTTATTTTATTTGATGAACCGATAGCCATTTAAAGGGACAGGGCTGTTATTTTACTTGTACTTGATTGAACTAGAGACGTTTAAACATTTGGTGCTGGACTGCGATTCGAATTCGTATCTCCTCTTTCGAGGATCTGACTCTCTCGGAACAGTAGTTCAGTCATTTCGTTCCTTTTCCCAAGACTGCAATCTTCTCTAGGTCTCCTCCAAAGGTAAGTATGTGGGTCTGAAACCTGATCCAGTACAAAAATATTCATAATTTCATTTCTAGCTTTATCAAGTCCACACCCACCTGCTAGTGAAAAATAACGCGCAATATCAATGTCTGTTCATGTGTTGCCAACAATCGCAACAGGTGTCGATATTTCTGGTCAAACACGCACACATCATACTGTTCATGAGTAGGCAACTGATACTTAAGCTATATTCGTGGATGCACGGTAGGTGTGCAGTTCGATTGTCGCTTAGGCACAAAAGTTTGTATCCTTATTTTAGATCCAGACACCCAGCGGCTCGTAAGAAAAACCGATACGTAACATTTGATTTTTCTTAGTTAACAATCGGATTACGTGTTGGGTTCGTATCTCCGTCACAGAACTTCACACCATGCACTTCATCTTTAAATGCATGCACACTTTGTTACTTCAGAATGGAGGTATATCAGACATCTTTCGTGGTTAGATAACAGGGACGAAAGGGTCTTGATAGGAGTCATGGTTTATTACAAAAATTGTCGTCTTTTATTGTCAAGTTTAGATTTGGTTACTGGTAACTCTTGTTCCATAGATCATGAATACGACATTTCGTAATGATGTGGAACGTGTCATTTTAATGAAAGATTTCTTTAAATACCATGATTCAATTTCTTTACAACAATTTTTTACACTCTCTCTCATTGCTTTTTATTTCTCTCTCTCTCTTTCTCTCTCTCTCTCTCACTCTCTCTCTCTCTCTCTCTCTCTCTCTCTCTCTCTCTCACACACACACACACACACACACACACACACACACACACACACACACATTCTTTTTTATTTTTATTTGTATGTTGTGCTCGACTATCGGAGAGGCATGAAAACGCCTGTGAATGACTTTCTTAGTTTTGAGTACACTTACGAAAGAAATATAAAAACAACAATGAGAGTTGCTGATTTATGATGCTCAGTTTGCAGTCAGTTCTGAGTATTATTAGTAACTACGCTCCAGTCCCTAAACCTAGTTACAGAAAGCGAATCAGACGCATTACGTATTCCAGGTCGTAGCAGCCGCGACTTGGAGACACCAGCTATGGTCACTTTCCAGACCGCTGTAGGATCACATCGGTTCGTCTTCTTCCTGCTGGTACTGTAACTGAGATTTGGCAACAAGGCAACGTATGTTTGGCAACTCTGTGATCGACGAGTTACTTCCTGGTGTGCACGGAATTAAGCCTCAAAGTTCACTTGATTTTACCTGTCATTTCCATTGAATAATCTGAGTTATTATCGCTTGAAGGGTAACAAAAGATTGAAAATTTACGGTTTTCAGCCCAGGAAAGTCGTTGCAAGTGGAAATCGCAACTAATCTCGACCTTTAAATAGCGGTTTACGAGTTCTAGTTACTATTGCCTTCGTAATAGGAAGCTGAGACCCATACCTCCTCGCCAGCTCTGTGGTAACGTGCTGACCTGTGAAACAGCGTCTTTTACGGTTCGCAGTTCCAGTCTCACTGACTGGTAACGTTTTTATCCCTTCTGTGAAAGAGCTACAAGCAGTCAGATCAAACATCAATAAGGAAATCGCAAGAAAATGCTTTCAGCTCATAGTACAATGTTGAAAAACTTACAATGCTGCACAACAGGTAACGCCTCTTTCCACTGCTGACAAGCGAATTTTGGGTTTCTAGGAATACGTAACTATATTTATGAAATGCCACATTTGCATCCCTCTTGAGTATGACACAGCATACCAATTAAACACAGACCCAATCAAAATCTAAGTGAGTAGTATTTTACTAATTGGTGTCGATAGAGGCATGCTTGTGTACAGATACTTTCGTCGTAAGGTTATCATGGTTAGTTTTATTTCATTTCTTATAATACAGTGCACAATTTTCGTAAGGTTTCCTTTAGTGTTGTTAAAACAATAGTAAACATGAGTGAGACATTAATCATCAACGATATATGCGAATTCTCTGATGTTACCTATGACAGTCTGACAATGCACATGCAGTTTATTGATTACATGCATGTAGAAAACTTGTTCTGAGTTAAAGCTGTCAAACAAAGTTTGAAGAAGACTAAAATATCACTACCACACGACGGCTAATGTAGAAAATACTTTTCTGACATATTATGGCACGATGCGCTCTCCCTGCACATCTTCGAGATGCATCTGCTGCCTGCTGTCTAACTACTGTGACATTTTGCTCTATTCAGGTTTAATAGTCCTTTTTCCGCATGCGACTACTTTGGGTTGAGAAGTGAAGGGAATTATGTTCAAAGTTCCATTAGATTGATAACTTCAGCAGAGAGCAGAATTGCGTTTTAAAAAATGTAGCACTGAATGTATTCGAACTCGCGACATCTTATCTATGCTACAAGCTGACACGTAGCTACAACAGCTCCAGAGCACGGCAACTATTCCTACAGAACTTTTGGATTCCACAGCACTGTGAGATTATGCATATGGCCAGGTCTTGACTTCTCAGAGACAAACAGTTACAGCTTTTCTTTTGGACTGAACGACGTTTTCTAGTAACAGATAGCGCAATAGAATAGCTCAAGTGGAAAGGAACACTTCCTATTTAAACTTCTGCATCCCACACTGTTGGCAGTTGTGTGTAGGTGGCAGTTACGTGATTTTATTTCTGTGATTACAAAATAGTCGAATGTATGCACTGGGTAGGCGAGGCAGCTAGTTCATGGTGACTCGGTCAACCAAGTAAATGAATTTACTGAACATGCTGCAAATTACTACAGGGAGCCTATGTGTCAGAATTTTCATCCAGTGTGGCGCAACTGCGTTACGATAGAAAAATGACTCGCAGAGAAGCGGATTTCGTGGTCTGTTGGACGGATGGTAGGTTGTTATACCTATGGTCTGGGTTCGATCCCACTTCTGTCAATGATTTTAGATAGGGAGAGACAGATTCCATTCTCTCCTGGCTACACCAAGTGAATGAGATATAATGGCTGCGTGGTCTGGAAATTCACATTAAAGATGATATTCCTTCTTTACCAAGTAGACTGTAGGTTGAACCACAATAATGTCTGGAGTGGCGACATGTAGAAACTCTATCACCAGTAACCTTTCTTATACTAGTTATTTATTTCAAGTGACGACAGAAACGCTATGTATGGTCACAGGACACTTATTCCATCTTTTATTTGAGCTTCTGTATGTCGATAAAATTGGTTCTGAACTGGGAATGCAACTCAGACCGCCCTTAACGCGGAATTTGGTCCCTTCGTGGCAATACAGCTCGGCTACAATTTGTTGTTTGTTCAAAACTGCAGATTCCTCAACACCTTCACATATTACGCGTGAATGGGATCGAATCCTGGCCCGGCACTAAAGATTTAATTATGTATTATCAAGCTCTACCATGAGAACACCGCCGGCCGCGGTGGTCTAGCGGTTCTAGGCGCTCAGTCCGGAACCGCGCGACTGCTACGGTCGCAGGTTCGAATCCTGCCTCGGGCATGGATGTGTGTGATGTCCTTAGGTTAGTTAGGTTTAAGTAGTTCTAAGTTCTAGGGGACTGATGACCACAGATGTTAAGTCCCATAGTGCTCAGAGCCATTTGACCCATGAGAACACCTATCTGTTGGTGGATAATAATTTCGATTTTTAATGTATTTTCATTCGCTGTCAACACTAACGATATCTGACGTTTTTAAGTCCCAGTGAGACACAGAACTATTTGCGAGATGACTGTAAGTTCAAGATGCTATTCTGAGCAGCTGGTGGAAAAAAATTCGGTAGCTGACGTCTCTTTGTGTGTAGTCAACAACGATATGTGTGGGGCTCTATTCCCAGTGAGCGCTGAACTCTTCGTCATATTATTTCAGTTCAAACATGCTCACATGTCACTGCTGGTGCAACAAACCCATATTTAACGTTCGTTTTCTCTAGAATATAACAGCGATAGGTGCCGGGTTGGGGTCCTGGGAAGGAAAAAATTAATGTTTCGTCTCGTCATTTCAGTTAAAACATCTAGCTACTGCCGCGAAATTCCGATATGTCACATTTGACTGTGCTTCGATAGCAATCCGATTAGGTTCCGGGTTCGAATCCGTGTCCAACACACAGCTTTACCTCACGGCATTTCAAGTAAGTTACTTGTGAAGAAGCAATATTTAACATCTCTCGTAGTTCGTTAACAGGGACAATAGATGCTGGGTAGGAATTCGCGTCTGTTAAAAATGTTTGCGTTATGCAATTTAAAGTTGATATTTGCTAACTGATACTGTCTAAAATCGAGGTATATCACTCTCTGTATGCCTAATCAGGAATGACTGTTAGTTTCCGTCAGTCACGAAATCTTTGCTTAGTCTGCATGAGCTGGGTTTGAGTCCATATGCAGAACAAGACGGTTCGTCGTGTCATTTAATGTTCATACATATTCTCAACTAGCTGCTCGTGAATAACTTAAATTTTTAATGTCATTTTGTGTTAAATAGTTCAAATGGTTCATATGGCAAGCCGGCCGGAGTGGCCGTGCGGTTCTGGGCGCTACAGTCTGGAACCGCGCGACCGCTACGGTCGCAGGTTCGAGTCCTGTCTCGGACATGGTGTGTCGGAGGTCCTTAGGCTAGTTAGGTTTAAGTAGTTCTAAGTTCTAGCGGACTGATAACCTCAGAAGTTAAGTCCCATAGTGCTCAGAGCCATTAGAACCATTTCTGAAGTATACGAGTATTTACGAACAGTACAAGCAGGATTGCAGCGAACTGATCACTTAGTGCAACATGGAGTACCTGTGTAATTAGTCATTCCAGCTGCATATCTGAGGGTAAGATTTGTTAAGCATTTCATTGCAGAATTAATGTAATATCCGCACGATAATCTCTGCAGTCGTACTTTATTAGGAGCCCGCGATTGGAGTACCATGTTCGTTAAATCGGATTACTCAAGCTGAGGCCAAATAAAGACAAGCGACGACGCCACAACACTATCTTTACTTAAGTAGGTAGTCAGCGCTAAAGTATGTGCGCCACCATTAACGTTACTGTAAGCAGTTTGACAACGTAACACCACCACAACTACTGACAACCTGAACCATTATCATCACGCAGTTGTGACAAATGGTTCAAATGGCTCTGAGTACTATGGGACTCAATATCTGTGGTCATAAGTCCCCTAGAACTTAGAACTACTTAAACCTAACTAACCTAAGGACATCACACACGTCCATGCCCGAGGCAGGATTCGAACATGCGACCGTAGCAGTCGCGCGCTTCCTGACTGAGCGCCTAGAACGCAGTTGTGACTCTCAGTGATTACAGGTTACTGATGTTTGTCAAGAATAGCGGAAAGCGCCTCTGAAGTTCCATTTGCATTACGACTAGCACGTGGCCGGCCGCGGTGGTCTAGCGGTTCTAGGCGCTCAGTCCGGAACCGCGCGACTGCTACGGTCGCAGGTTCGAATCCTGACTCGGGCATGGATGTGTGTGATGTCCTTAGGTTACTTAGGTTTAAGTAGTTCTAAGTTCTAGGGGAATGATGACCGCAGATGTTAAGTCCAATAGTGCTCAGAATCATTTGAACCATTTGACTAGGACGGAGAGAATGTTAAGTAACAGTAATAGGTCACCCAGCGAAGAGTAGAGTCCACGTATTGTCTGAAGTTCTTGCAGTTTGATATAATGCAGTTCCCGATATTTTCACACTAACGGGTTCTTTTGGCTATCGAAATACTTATATGGGAATCAGAAAAGTGGAATTGCTAGATCACCCAACTACCTTAATAACACCTCATTCTGGATTGAATACGACTCGGAAAGCGACGTTAATTTGACGTTTTCATCCATCTCCTGACGTCTCACTGAATGAAGTCTGAAGTGCACGCACAGTTGTGTTGCCTGCCGCAAGGATTCTGTGAAGTGTTGTGGCAGCTGGCAGTCATTGCTGAATACACACATGTGCAAATAACCTCACTGCTCTAGCGGAACTCGTCTTTGTTGCATTTTTTCCATACGGTAATTAGCACAATAACATAAGGCTTGTTCTGCTGAAGAACTTGATGCCCACAAGTCCTTAAATAATAATCTCCTAGCGGGAGGAATAAATACATGAAAGGAAACAGACTGTTGGACGAAAGAATGGACAGCTCCCTGCTTTTGGCGTTTCCGATAGCGCCTACGATAAGAATCTGGTGTCATATTATGCTTCAGAACTCTAAACTGTTTATTTTTTTACTTCATACTAAAACAAAAGTTGTGATATGAGACGAGTAAATGACTTATATACTTCTCAGGAACTTTAGTTTTTCGTGTTTATTTTCTCACTTCATATTAAAACAAGGGCGTTAATATGAGAAGAGGAAATGAAATATACGCTTCCAAGACATAATATTTCCTTGTGTGCTATTACTGCAAACATGAAAGCCCTGCAGTTAATTTTTGTATGTTGGATAAGTTTTGATATCACCTCACATTCCTTTGTGACAAGGTTCCTATTGTCTTGGGATTCAAATAGAGTGGACATTTCATCACTGGTTAATATTCTGATGACTAATGACATGATACCCGTTGCAATTGCTCCATGGCACCTGTGAGTAGAGTCTCACGTTGGTTACTATAAGAACACGCAGGCAGTGATATCCGCTCACTGGAGTCAGAGCCAAGGTGATTTCTTTCTGTTTAGGGCGAAGCGTCTGCTGCAGTGTCCACGCTCAGCCAACATAAACAAATCGCGGCGGCATTGGGCACTGCTAATCGCTGCACTTGTCGCGAGCCTCGACAACAACAGCGCACTGTCTCTGCTAACGATACTATGGAGTTAATAGATCTTACTTAACGGAATACGCAGGACGTGGGATGGGTAAAAATTCAGTTTGTAGCTTCCCATCGCATTAAAATACTTTACAGTCATATTTGATGCAATATTTATTGTTGGTTGTCTCTCTAATGTTAATAGTATTGATTCACATCGTGCGTTAACACGAAAACACACACACACACACACACACACACACACACACACAAACAGTCATTGATTCCTGTGAGGGTGACAACTACTGTGTGTTGAACAATACATGCACCAGTCAGTTCCTCAGTTGGCGTCGAGTGGATGAGATTTTTCAATTACCTTGCACTGCAAGAATTGTAAGGAGGGGACTGAAAGTAAATGGACTTGATGTATGCTAAAGGGCTGCGACAAAGCAAAGCTTGACCGATTATCAGATAACTGTCCACATGGGCTTTGTGGACGAGTATACTTTTAGTAACCAATCCACCCACGATCATTACGTAAGATTTCTCGAGGGCGTAGGGAAATTGATTTCATTAAGTCGCGTGATGGTTTACTTCCCACCATACGTTTTCTATATTCGTCCAAAGGTCGCTTGCATTTGTAGGGACACATGGCAATGACCTTGTTACCTCTGCCCACATATTCTCTATCTGGTTGATGTTCGGTGATCGTGGAACAAACGGCTACATCTTCATCCTCTCTTGGCCCTGAAACCAATCTCGCACTGCTCTACTATGATGGATGGGTCTCTGCTCATGTAAATACATTGTTATGTCGTTAGTTCATATATTTATATTTAAATAACGTATTTGTAATAAGCACAGTGTTTAAGAATTCATTCCCTGTCATAGATAAGTGATCTGGATTCAACAGTCCGATTAAGAATGTGGTTCACCCAGTCTATCATATGATGAGCGTCGTAGTCGGATAGCCACATTAAGACTGACTGGCTGAATCCGATTAGGACGATCTTGTATCGAAATGAAATTACAGAAATCGGATAATTTGAACGTCTGTATTGCAACAATGCTGCGCACATAAATTCCTATGATGGGGTAACAGCTAGCAACTGTCTAAGAAAAAGTGAGAAATATATCTACTAGCAGCAATGTAACGTAATTATAAACCATGTTTATGTGATGGAAATACTGAATCGAACAACACACATCTATTTCAGTGGAGGGAAGATACACCATATCGGATTTGCTGATGACATAATGACAATAATAATAATAATAAAAATCCCGTGTGGCCGATAGGGGAAACCCTCCCCCATATGGATGGTACCGTGGAAATCAAATACTTGTGGTGAACCAAATACTAACACAATCCTGAACGGCTACTCAATCCGTTGAACCCAAAATCCAGACACATCTGAGTGAAAATCACCGCTACTCTGGTCACCGTCTGTTAGCTCAATGAGCTTGGCTGAAAATATTTGCTTGCAAAGGCTTCAACACCCTCTGGTCCTGTCCGGTCCTGGTATCACCCAGGCCAAACCAATGAAACACAAGAAAACATGAACTATGCAAGCAAAGGTAACTTTATCCCAGGTGGTACACAACCTGGCCACCGATAGGCGGCAGTTGGATTTTCGCACTCTGGGGAGTCCAGGTTAGCACGGCAGAGAATATCGAAGATCTCTGGTAAATTTCCCTACAAGCAGAAAACATTCATTTGAAAACTAAACATCGATACATTGATCCAAACAAGAAACCTAAATAATCTCACAAAAGAAATCGTCCGCCAAAAAATTCTCATCCTTGCTCTTCAAGAACCACGATTAATTGACAATTAAAACTTGCATTACGGAAACCATGGCATCTTCAAAATACAACAAAAGGTAGCGAAACTCGCACCAATCCTCGGCATTGCATTTCTCGAACACAGATCTATCAACAACTCTGTCGAAGAAATCACACCCATCAACAATCGAGTTATGACTATGCTCATTCAGAGCCCTTATAAAAAATATACACTCATAAATGCACATGCCCCCACCAACATCGAAAATAAGGAAAACACCGAAAATGTCGAAAAATTGTGGAACACACTCGAAAATACTATGAGCAAAATTTACCAAGATGACGTGAAAATACTAATGGGAGGCTTCAACTCTCTATTTGGGACAGAAAAAACCTGTAGAAAAATCATTGGTACAAATTCAACACACCGAAACGCTTAGACCAACAGCACATGTCTGACTGACATTTGCCAACAATTCAACCACAAAAGGATGTCTTCCCACTTAGGAAGTAGCCTGTTCCCAAGAAACATGTTTGGCTACCAGGTGCAAGCTGCTTTCGTTCGCCTTTCGAGACTCGCTGAAAGCCAGATTTTTAATTCTTTTGTAGCAGAGCTACAAGCAGGCAGATACAAACGCAATAAGGGAATCGTAAGACAACGCGCCTTGCTACTTTCAGTAACCCTTAGTGTCAGAGCGAAAACCTTACGGTACTGCCAAATTCATAATGACGACATATTTTTTGTTGTTGTGAATACATAATTATATCTATGAAATGCCACTTTTCATAATAATAGCGGATGATACAGGAAATGAAGTAAATACGGATCTTTTCGAAGTTAAAAGTCGGTAATGTCCTACTAATTCGTGTTAAAATACGCTCAATCGTCTCACAGATACTTAATGCTTTATTAAGATATTCTGCCGTCGTGATGTTTCTGTAGTAAGCTGAATTTATTTTGTATTAGTACAGTGAATATTTTAATTGGATTTTCCGATAGTTTACTAAACGCAACAGTAATCATCAATGAGAAATTAATCAGCAAAAGAATTTTCTTTCACGATATCTAAAACGATCTGACAATGCTAAAGTTGTTTACAAATTCTACGCCAGTAGAAACCTACTGGTTTCAACGATATAATTATACCAGAGTAGTTTTAAGAGTATTTTCGTCTAGAAATGAATTGCGTCGACGGTTGATCGATCAAGAGCGGGAAAGGTAAAACTTAACGAATATATGACGAGAGGGACAAGTGCTTGAGAGAGGACTTCTCTATCAATACATGTGCCTGAGAGACGACTTTAATTTCAATCTCCTGGATAGTTTTGTTTCTCAAATCAAGAAGTGCGTTATCATGCAGTAGAACATGTGATGTAGTTGTGTTGCTCGATTTTCTTACGCTGAGACCGAAAGGTGTCTCAGTTGTTGGCAACAAATTCCAGCTGTGTTTTGGTAGAATTCGTAGCCCAAAACTCACTTTTGGAGCTATCAGATGTAAAATATTATGTTCACACTACTCTTTGCTTGAGTTTATGTCTTTTGGAGGGGCTCAGCCTTTCATTTCTTCTGAGGAAGTTAATGATAAAGGCATCATAACACGTCACCAGTTACAGTACTGCATACGAATGCTCAATGAGCGACCTGATGACGTTCAATAATAGTCACTCCGTTGATTTTTGTTGTTTCGAATTAGAGCATGTAGTACTCGTACACCAGACTTCTGAACTTTGCCTGTTGAATGCAAATGTCGCATGATGGTAAAATGGTAATCTATCACATATATCAGTAGTCGAGACTTGCTTAATGCGGAAAATCATTGATGCCAGAACGATCTTTGTTGAAACAAGAATATCTTTTTCTAGCGTATTTTTCCCAAAAGCACTCGCTCCACACACAATTCAAATCTTTCTAGCTGCCTCCTCTGCATTCACCCCTCTGTTATACCAAAAGTAAACGTTGTGTTGCAGATGTTACACCTATTTCCACTTGCGACTCAATTTTACAATGCTTAACTGTAGTTCATGATTCTCAAGTATGCAAAATCCAATGCTTAACTGCAAGATGATAACTAGAACTTCAAATTCGAAAATGACAGTTGATACATACACTGACAGCGTCGCGCCGCGTTCACCTGAGCGGTGCCGGATTTCAGGCGGCGGGTGGCGCCTGGCCGGTGGCCGGTAGCCGCTGCAGCGCGAGGAAACGCTCGAGCGTAAGCTGTTATGATCGCGACGCAGCCACGAGCTGTCCTGCGGAATTGTTTCTGGAATATTTGTTATTGCTGGTGGGTAGAATGTTAAGCGAATTATCTTTGATGTTCAGTCAGACTCAAAACTTTAGACCGAGCGAGGTGGCGCAGTGGTTAGCACACTGGACTCGCATTCGGGAGGACGACGGTTCAATCCCGTCTCCGGCCATCCTGATTTAGGTTTTCCGTGATTTCCCTAAATCACTTCAGGCAAATGCCAGGATGGTTCCTGTGAAAGGGCACGGCCGATTTCCTTCCCCATCCTTTCCTCACCCGAGCTTGCGCTCCGTCTCTAATGACCTCGTTGTCGATGGGACGTTAAACACTAATCTCCTCCTCCTCCTCCTCAAAACTTTAGACCGACTGTGGAAAAAAAAAAAAAAAAAGAAAACAGTTGGACGCGAACAGGCGACTATAAGCTTAGAACGCACGACGCTTGCCACTACACCACGGGCTCACATAGTCCGACAACGTCTCGGAAGTAGACAATACTTCCTCCTAACACTTCCGCATCTTACAGTGTTGCCAGATTGTGCATATGGCCGGACTTAGAGTTGTCAGGGGCGGTCAGTTTTATTGGCCACCTTAAGTGAATGACTCGGACTTAGTCTCTGTGGCGGCCGGCCGGCGGTCAGTTTTATTGTCTAAGACTGTACACACGTGGTTTCCGTTTTCAATTACGGAGTGGAATAGAGTGTGTCCCGATATGTCAGGCCAATAGATGTTCAATGTGGTGGCCATCATTTGCTGTACACAATTGCAATCTCTGGCGTAATGAATGTCGTACACGCCGCAGTACATCTGGCGTAATGTCGCCGCAGGCTGCCACAATACGTTGTTTCATATCCTCTGCGGTTGTAGGCACATCACGGTACACATTCTCCTTTAACTTACCCCACAGAAAGAAGTCCAGAGGTGTAAGATCAGGAGAACGGGCTGGCAAATTTATGCGTCCTCCACGTCCTATGAAACGCCCGTCGAACATCCTGTCAAGGGTCAGCCTAGTGTTAATTGCGGAATGTGCAGGTGCACCATCATGCTGATACCACATACGTCGACGCATTTCCAGTGGGACACACTCTATTCCACTTCGTAATTGAAAACGGAAACCACGTGTGTACGTTTACCTCACCCCTCATGGTAATGTACATGTGCGTCAGTGAAAAAGACCAATAAAAAGGTGTTGGCATGTGGACGTAATGTGCTGTCCCAGTCTCTTCTGTACCTAAGGTCCATCACCGTTCCCTTGGATCCCTACGTAATTCGGTGCTCTCCGATACACACGATCGAACAGCGGAGGAGTGGTACTCAAGCGTCAACTTTAGGTTACAATATCTCCGGATGTAATTAACATTTTACAATGCAACAAACGGCACTGATTACGTATTTGTTTATATGTTCAGATGTGCTAACAAAACTAACGGGGTTCCATGTAAAAAAACGTAGGTTTGTGTTTAAAAAACATACTTCCGTGCATTTTTTTAATGGTTTGTATTAACCAATTACACTAGCCCCTCTCCTCACGTTCTGTCTGTGGAATCGATTCGTCAGTATTTGATGTGGTTTACGAAATATATCCAGCGGTAACGTTAGGTGACTCACTATATATATATAACAGATTAAAGTTTGCTCTGTAGACTGCTGGGTGGTGGCTGAAATGTTCTCACACAACAAAGCTGACTTCAGGACTACCCATGATCATCGTTGCACTGTTGTGTACATCAGAAAAGTTTGCTCAAGAGTTGAGGGGCATGCTGGAGGAGTTCCCTGGGTCTGTTTAGTGTATTCAGAAGTTGTGGTTTGCGTGAATTAATCCCGGATGTATGGTTACAATGGCGCCTTAACTTCTAAATGTAGAAGATCTAGCAAGTATCTATTCAGCATGGGTGTCAACAAGAAACCTGACTATCTGTTCCCATGAAACGTAAGAAATTTAGCCCCTTCTAAACAGTATTACCTGTCAGGCAAATCCTGTCTATTGCATCCTGTACTGGTTTCCCTTCGTCATCTAGTAGTGAAAGACCCTTGAAATTCGGTAGCCCACCTCAGAAATTGTCTATGTGTAGTTGTACACCATATCAGGGAAACTTTCGCAATGTTATCTATTTTCAAGCTTCGAGGGCCGCATTTATGTTCATCACATCGGCTAGAAGCTTGCTGCTGCCCCTCTAAAAAGAGTCTGGGCCCACAGATAACTTGATATACTTGTCATTCGTTTGCTGGGAGTCGTCTTGTGCAGACAAGGATTCGCTGCGTGACTGTCGTACCATGCTGACCGTGCAGTTGTGCAGTTTGGAGATGTTATTGTTGCTTTTTGTTACAGCATGTGATATTTGTTCTATATATCAGAGTTCACACTCTGATAGGCTCACATTGAAATCGTTGTTTGTGCATCTTGGATGTGGAGCTCTTTGGGTTATTTCTTTTGTTTGTTTGAAAACGCGAATTGTGAAGATGAGGAATTCCGATTTTTTTTTCTTCTTTCAGTCTTCCTAAAGCTGTCAATCGAAGTCTCACAATACTAGCTTTAGTATTTCGTGTTAATTTTCTGTGTTTTTTGTTGTCCAAGAGTAAATTGAAGTAAAATCCCACGTTTGTTTTAAATTCGAATGAAAATTTAGTAATTTATGAACTCAACTTTCATTTATGAATCCCACTTTCGACAACTTTTTCCATAACTAAGCGACCCTTATGTACCGAAAATAAACAGGAAGAAATGAAGTCGGCAAGACTTAGCACAACTAGGAGCACCTCCGAAGATGTCCGACGTAGCTTTGGACGAAACATCAAGGAATGAAGAGTTCCATGGACCACGGCCATACAACCCGGAAGAATTCTCGGCAGCTGAAGCATCCGGTCGTGAAAGCCTTCATTATAATGTTCCAATGTGGTTATGTCTCTGTCATTATTATTAATACACTGAGGTGACAAAAGTCGTTGGATAAGCACAGAGACAGATGACAAGGTATAAAAGCGTAGAGCATTAGCGGAGCGTTAAAGGGCTATGGCAGCAGATTATCGACGAGAATTCCTTTGCTAACTGCACGACATCGTCTGTAGCACCTCTGCTGGGATTGTGGCGATATTGGGTGAACCCTAGACGACTGGAAAATGGTGGCCTGGTCAGATGAGCCCGATTACGGTTGGTAAGAGTGTGACACGGACCCAACGAAGCCATAAACCCCAGTTGTCAACAAGGCACTGTGAAAGCTGGTGGTGGTTCCATAATGGTGCGAGCTGTGTTTACATGGAATGGACTGAGTCCTCTGGTGAAACTGAAACTATCAATGACTGTAAATGGTTATGTTCGGCTACTACCAGGTTCGAATCCCGATCCGGCACAAGTTTTCACCTTTCCTCATTGATGAAAATCAATGCCCACTAGCAACTAAATGTCGTTAATCTCTTTGCCTCTTGATTCATAATGGCTGCAGGATCAGATACCACACATACGAGGATTGGAACTTAAATAGTGGCAACTATTTATTCACAACCGATACAAAAGAGTTACATGTTTGCACCTGTTAGTGTCCTTCAAAGTTGCTATCGATGTGGAAGGCGTAGTATACCGTTAGCAGACACTGTTCTATTGCTGGTGCGAATGGAGCGGTATAAAGTTATGGTGATTCTCGTGTACGACTGTCATGGTGTTATCCTAACGCATTACGTTCCTCCACGGCAGACCGTCAATGCACAGTATTACTGTTAGTTTTTGGAGCATCACCTGCGACCATCTTTGCGGCAGAAGCGGTGACACTTTCTGCGCAACCCACCCATCATTTTGCACGACAATGCGCGGGCGCGTACTATGCAAGCTGTGGCTGCTCTGTTTGGTCGATGGGACTGGGAAATACTGTACCATCCACCGTACTCCCCGGATTTAAGACTTTGATTCGATTCGGAAGATGAAGAAACACTTCGTGGCATTCGCTTCAGAACTGTTCCAGAGATTCGACAAGCAATAGATCGCTCCATACGCACCAACAACAGAACAGGCTCTGCTAACGGTATACTACGCCTTCCACATCGCTGGCAACTGGTTCTATACAACGCTGGTGACGAATTTGAAGGACAGTAACAGGTACAAACATGTAACTCTTTTGTGTCGGTTGTGAATAAATAGTTTCCACTATTTAAGTGCCAACTCTCGTGTATATTATTAATATAATGTTGCATAATAAGCAAAGTTTTTACTGTTGTGACGATGAAACGTCCCCTTTTTAATAATTTTACACGACTGTGCTTAACCTGATACACAATATTTTTTTAGCGCAACGCAATCTGACTTTCAAAATTCCCTACAAAAGAATGGCCCTGACTAACATTAAACTGTATCTTTCACAAATCACTTACCTCACTAAAATCTTCGCTACTCAAACTACTGCAATACAGCGAACGCCACTACTGCCAGCTAAATAAAAGATTCAAACTACTGAAGGCACTAACTACTGATAGCGATAGTTAGCAAATGAAAGATATTAATAGAGAACAAACAATGTATTTACCTTGATATCATCATATATAAATATAGCAGTTCATGACAAATTTCAAAACTCCGCCATCTCTCTCCCCACATCCACCACTGCTGGCGGCTCACCTCCAACTGCGCAACGCTACGCGCTGTTCACAGCCAGCTGCCTAACACTACAATGGCGAGTATTACAACAATGCAAAGCAGCCACAGACTGCACACAGCACAGCCAGTGATTTTCATACAGAGGTGGCGTTACCAATAAAAAAAACCTAAACAGCCTACTTACATAGCCCCCATGCTCCCCACAAAAAATTTTACAAATTGGTTTGGGCAGTGGCCAATACAGATTTGAAAAAAATTTTTATAATTACAATAACAAAGAAATCAAATGCACACACTTATTGATACAATGTTGGTCAAAAGCTAAAATTTTCTCACAGTCCATAAAGACAGTCCTGATCATTCATCACATTGCAGTGTTTTTCTCAGAGTCTGAGCAGTAAAAGAAAATGCACACGGAAGTAGTGGATTTCCATGCAGTCTTGAAGAAGTAGCGTTGTCCTTCCAACGGAAAGACAGTGCTGACTCTTGACATGCTGACAGGTAATGGGCCACAACAGAGCAAACCCACAGCAGAGTCAGTCGAAGTTGAAGAATATTGGTACGTAGGTCATCACAGAGCAGACCCACAGTAGTCCTGGTAGAGATTATGGGATTGGTAGGCCATCAAAGATGCAGACCCACTATAGTCCTTGTAGAGACGGCATTGGTGGGCCACCAGAGGCGCAGACCCACTGCAGTCCTTGTAGAAATAATGGTATTGGTGGGTCATCAAAGGTGCAGACCTACTGTAGTCCTTGTAGAGACGGCCAGCAGCCATCTGTTGCAAATGTGCAGGTGCACAATCACCATCGAAGAGTCTTGCGGACAATATAGCAAGTCCATAAACCACCACTTGTGCACTCACAAAGTTTTTGAAATTGTCCTTAGAACCAGCAATGCTGTTATCCAGTCCCTTGCTGAATTATTAACACACGTGCAAACACTAACAGTCCCTACTTCTCACATATTGTCCATATACTATGACCAACAGAAACGTGTGCAGTGAAATGTAACTTACAAGTTACTTAATTTGATGACCTGGTGTCAATTACAATTTTATAACATGAGAATACAATTACAAAGGTACAAAATACATCATTAAAGAACATAACAATACAGATAACATTTGTAGTAAAACAGGCGTTACAAAAGAATAGAAATAGACATATACGTCAGTGTTACAGGAATTATGACATGAGTACCTACATAAAAGATCAGAATAATTATTGAAACATCGACTTCACACATGAGCATTAAAACAAAATAGAATAAATAATGTCTAAGCATCTTTACAAAGTAAATAACATATTATCAATGCAAATTATATTTGAGGATAACAGTATTCCTCATCATAGTGAATGTAACTTAGTATTAGAAGAGAAAAAAGTTCTATGAAACAGTACACAGAGACAGGAAGAAAACAAATACACAAGGGTGCACAAACACATAGGGGGATAACTTAATGGAAAGGACAGGGTTCGTTTTCAGTGTAACTTTTGGTACTGCAGTATTTTGCGAACAAAACCTTTTTTGTTCTTGGAGATCTCCCTTCGTTCATCATTATTTCCAAAAAGTCCTATCAATACCTGCTTTCTCTACTCTGTTCATATTTCTTTCAAAATAATTATGGATCATTGTACAATACTCATTTTGGCCAAAACGTTTTCATATACCTTCAATGCATTTCTTTCCATTCATCACAACTAGTTTCTTATATAGTCTACCCCCTCTTAAGCTAACTTAAATCTACTGAGCTCAGATGCTAAACTAATGGACGAGGCAATGCAGCAGCACATAAAACAATTAACACAAACAGCAATGATGAAAAATACAAAAGGCAAAGCAAGCAGCATAAATTACAACTAATATACGGCAATGAGCAGCAAACAAGAAAAATAAATCAGTAGTAAAACTAGCTTAACAGAATAATACAAAGTGAAATTTAGCACTATGCATGGCAAACAGCAGCAGCAAATGCTATAATTAATACCTAAGCATGGCAAAGATCAAGCAGAAAAAATATTACACTAAAGACAACAACGCAGATAAGGGAAATGTATATTCACATCTTAATATCTATGTCATTAAAGTGGTGCACCACAACAACTTATTGTAAAAAAAAAATATTACCATGTACTTGAAAAAGAATATTATGTATGCATTTACTGTTACTAGTCCCTCCTTATTGTTCTTTCCTTTCCAAGTGCTCCTTTTTTGAAGAATGTGGATCACAAAATTATTATTTAATAGATCTGTTGACAGAAAGTGTTCACATTAGCAAATGCATTTAATTTTATTTTATGAAACCAATGCTGCTAGACAGCTGGAAACCAGATATCAAATGAAATAAGCAACTATGTACAAAGTAAAGCATAAAATAATCATTCAGTAGTCATGAGGCATTTCATAAGTTAGTAGAAATTCTCTCAATTCTCGTAGATAGACACTTGTCCTAATCAGGTGTGCAGATGTAAGAATGTTTCCAAGTTATTATTAGCGTGTCGTATTTACGATGCTTTCTACAAAGGAATGTCAATAGCGAGGATAATGGCCTCCCTTCTTTTTCTACCTGTGCCTCTGAAAAGGGCTCGCAATAATGGCTTTTTCTCCAGGCGTCTGACACAGCTGGGTGCCCGCGACGCATTACGTGCAGGTGGTCACTTAACTTTCGTACAGAAATATTTACGACAGCAGTTTCCGCTACAGTGGCAGTCTTATATAAAAATATTTCACAGGTCAAGAATTAGCGTTGCAAATCTGTAGAAACAAAATCCTGTAAATGTAAGTGTCCAAAAAAAATATTCGTCAGCATTGTGATACAGTCACACATTTACACACATTTCATAACCTTGAAGTACGATTCTTGGTTTCCAACAACCTTTTCCACAAGTCAGAGTCCCTAATCACTTTTCATTACTCCTTACCTTATTACACATATACATATTCGTCGACATCATAATACCTCAGTCAACTCTCAAAATCGTCGTAGCTTCCTCCAATAATTTCAAAACCTAAAAAAATTCTCTGCTCATGTCAAAAGTGTCATCCGCCTCAAACGCACTTAAAAAATCATGATCCCATACCAAATACATCATTCAAAGTTCATCCGCCTCAAACGCACTTCAAAAATCATGATCCCATACCAAATACATCATTCAAAGTTCTCATAGTATCACAATGGTTCCAAAAAAAATATGAACAGTTCACAAAGTACTGACAAAATGCAATTTCATACGTGTGAAGTTATTCAACTGTGTAATTACGTAAACATCTGTCACTAATGTAGTAAAAAAAAATGTTTATCTCTCAGTTACATGATCAGATAGCTGTGTAATTTGTGTGTTAGAGAAATATGGTACCGATGTGTAAAGTTGTATAAGCAAATACCATATTAGCTAGGGTTCCTTGTGGTTGCCACACACATGGTACACAAAGTAAGCGTGTACCCCCCTAAGGATTAATGTAATTATACCCTCAGGTGTTACAGATTACAGCAATGGAATGAAATGTATCATGGAAAACTTTCTTTGTAATTCAAAAATCTTGAAAAATAAATGGCATAAGTACAAAATTAATCTCTCAAATGCGTGTCCTGTAGCGCTAAATGTGCGTCTTGCTGTAAGATAATTCTGTGGAAGTGTCGTAGTTATCGTCCTCCGAAAGCTAAGTTCTGCAGAAGTCAATGTACTTACCTTATGATAAACAAAAGTGAAATGCTTTGTGTATAGATATCGTAGTTATTACGCTTATTGGCGTGATGAAGAAAGTACTGTACAGTAACATATTGTTGTGCCACGAAAAAGGCTGTCTCATTGTTGCTATACCACAAAAGTTACTACTAAAACATGTTTTTCTTTCCAAAAGAATTCAGAAAACTGTGCAGATATAAAACAGATACAGCGCAAAAGCAACAATGTAAATTGTCACTCATTAGTAGCGTCGTGATAAAATCGTGTAGCTGTCACATAAACTAACCTCTGTGTCATCTGGTATCTCACAGAAAGTACTTTAAACCCAGAATGTATTTTCAAGTAAACCAAAATGTTGCATTAAAATCTCAAGTAAAAAAAGCACATTATCTCTCAATAAACGGTTTTACGTGTGAAATGTGGTGTAATCCTTCGCTCTTCCTAGTACGCAGAGTTTCAACTTCAAAGCAATTATCATGTTGTACACATCGGTAAAGAATGCTAAAATTTTTCTCAAGGCTAGCGTCTTATGTTATTTTTCTCGGAGCCAGCGGGCGCACGCGGCTGCCTGCTGTGCGAGTCATCGTCTGTCTCTTTGTTGGCGCGCGTCGTTATTGGGATTTGGAGACCTAACTTCTACAAATTCACTGTGACGAGAGGGCCCTGCCCTGTTTAAATCCCGCCAGTTCTGATGAAATTCAGGTCTGTCGGTATGTCGGTAGTTGACATAGTTTCTTGTTTGTCGGTCATGTGGTGGAGAATTTCTCCCTGAATCGTAACTGCGCGCTGGACCGTTGCGTCTAAAGTTATTCTGTCTCCCTTGACAATAATTATTTTGGTTCCCAAATTGTCTGTTTCTCTGATTGCCTCTGTGATAGTCATTACCGCGGAGAGGTGATCTTTCCCTGTAATTATTACTACTCTGCCAACGGTTGTCATACGGGTGGTGTCTGTTTTGGTCGCGATTTACGTTATAAGAATAGCCTTGTCGTGTATTATTTCTGTCATCGCAGAATTGTGACAGATGTGACCTGTAATTGTTGTGCTCCTGTTCCCGCGTTCCCCGATTGTCAGTGTCAATTTCCAGTTCTTGTAACAGTCCCTGTAAAACCTCAATGTCTTCTTTGCAACGTCCTGCTAAAATAATATGTCGTAAATGTTCAGGTAATTTCATTAAGCAAATGCGGATGAGTTCTGAGGGGCTGTATGGGTTTGACAGGTACTGATTCTTGTGCAACATGTCTTCAAAATATTTGACAAGACTGGAAAATTGAGATTGTTCAAAGTGTTTCATCATCATGATGCTATGTTTTACTCGGTCTTGTGTAGCTTGAGACCAATATGCTGAGAGGAACGCATGGTAAAATTCTCCCTTCACTGTGGCAATCGTGAATGACCGATCGCATTCTTACAGCTGGTTCATTCTCTAAGTAGCCACACATAAATTCTAATCTGTGTTCTAATGACCAGTTGGGAGGAAAACAATGAGAGAATTGATGGAGCCATGCTTGTGGATGAATGTTGTTGCCAGAATTCTTAAATGTTTTGAATTTACGTGTAGTAATGAACAGCTTATAGTCAAAATCATCATGTCGGCGAGTCGCATATCGGTCATTGTTAGGTCGTGTCGGCCGTTCCATCTCAAAATTCGGTGCACATTGCCAATTTCTTTCATAACTTCCGAAATGCTCTGTGTTATTATTTTGCGGCTTTTCCGTATTTCTAAGTCCCTCATCCCGTATTGGGGCGCGAGTGTCCTCTGAAATACGTAATTCTTGTATTACCTGTGTCAGCTGATCTTGTACTTCCCGGATTTCTCTTTGGTGTTGATTCAGATTTTGTTTCAGTTTCCTAATTTGTTCGCTCTCTTCTGTGTCATTAAAGACTACCGGTTTTGTGTCATTCAGATTATCATCTACCTTCGTAGATAAATTAGTGAACTGATCCGAAAGTTCGGCTACTTTCTCCGATAGTGTACTTATTTCCTCAGTGTGTTTTTCTGAACCAAGTTTCAGAGTGTCCATTTGTGTTGAAATCGAATCTACTGTGTCCTTCAAGTTTTCCTGAGATTTTGCTAGTTGCGTAACCGAATCGGTAGATGCAACTGAGTCAAATTTAGCTTGCAAGATCTCATGATTTTCATGAACAATAGTTTGCAGTTCTTTTATGGCTGCTTCGTGATTCTGTAATGCATTTTCATGCCGCGAAAAAATAGGATGAAAATGCTCACAAATTTGTGTTTTTACGTCGTTACAGACTTTTTGACATTTCGATTCGATTTTATGTAACTCAGTAGTTAAATCTTCACGTGTTTGTTCAAGTGTGGTGTGAAGATTTTGTTCCATTGCGTCTAACTGTTGCTGTGTTTGTCTCTGGTGTTGTTCCATTGTGTCTAACTTTTGAAGATTTTGTTCCATTGTGTCTAACTTTTGTAGCTTTTGCTGTGTTTGACTCTGATTTTGTTCCATTTGTTTCTGATTTTGTTCAAGCGTTGTGTCTAACTTTTGTAGCCTTTGTCCCATTTGTTGCATTAACTGTAATAACAATGCACTGGTGTCTGAAACACGTTCCTCAGTGCTTTTCGGCAGTGAAGTTGCACCGGCAACATTCACATTTTGACAAGCAGAAAATGTGTCTTATTTGAGAAAACGGTGAGGACCCAAAACCTGAATCTACAGTATTTGCAAAATTGTGTCCTGTCATTTCGGATTCCTGAGGCGAGCTGTTGCCGACCGATCGATCGATAATGCTTCCCTCTTCACTAATTGTTTCACTGTCCACGCCATTGTTTGCCGCCCGCTCCATTTCCCTATGCACAGTTACCAAATTACTACCTTTAATATTAGCTAATTCATTACATGGTGGCGCTAACACACTGCTTTCGTCTTCGCTGTCATTTGTCAATTTATTTTGGAGCCTAGAGTTACGTTTTTCACACGCCATTATTGTCACAATATTTCACACGATAACACAGAAAAACACAATTTGAAGATCAAAAAATAAGAGAACACATTAACATAACACTGAAAATAATATCTAGTTAATTGCAGCTGCGAAATACTTGGTGCAAATCTACATGCATGCCACAACTGTTTTACTGTACAACAATGAAAAACTACAACTACAATGGAAATTCTCTCTATAATTACGCGCTGGCAATAAACAAAAACTACACTAATTACACAAACTACAAGAAAAAAAAATCAGAAGATTCCAGTGAGGTATCCTCGGCTAAGGGTCGACATATGAAACGTCCAATTTAACAATTATACACGTGACTGGGCTTAACCTGATACACAATATTTTTTTAGCGCAACGCAATCTGACTTTCAAAATTCCCTACAAAAGAATGGCCCTGACTAACATTAAACTATATCTTTCACAAATCACTTACCTCACAAAAATCTTCGCTACTCAAGCTACTGCAATACAGCGAACGCCACTACTGCCAGCTAAATAAAAGATTCAAACTACTGAAGGCACTAACTACTGATAGGGATAGTTAGCAAATGAAAGATATTAATAGAGAACAAACAATGTATTTACCTTGATATCATCATATATAAATATAGCAGTTCATGACAAATTTCAAAACTCCGCCATCTCTCTCCCCACATCCACCACTGCTGGCGGCTCACCTCCAACTGCGCAACGCTAGGCGCTGTTCACAGCCAGCTGCCTAACACTACAATGGCGAGTATTACAACAATGCAAAGCAGCCACAGACTGCACACAGCACAGCCAGTGATTTTCATACAGAGGTGGCGTTACCAATAAAAAAAACCTAAACTGCCTACTTACAACGAGTGGGTAATGCTAATAGGATTTTGTTTCGGATCTCAAACCATTACTAAAGCAAGTTAGTTGCAACATTTGTAAACTTCGGCTTTCGCTCCACCACCTCGACAAAACGGATTTGAGTCCGCCACCGCTCCGATACCTGTTAATAGGTCATGCACTAGGGTCTGGGTTAACGACCTATCTGCACAAGTGTTTCCATGATTCGGTTTCACGTAGCTATTGTACGCGGAGTACCGCGTCTGGCTAATACAGCGTGCATTATTACGGAACAGTTGTCAAAATATCAAGCTTTCAGGAGAGGTTTCCATTCTCTTCTTGCAAAGTGAGTAAAACGCTTTACGCCCGAATTGTCAGTTACCACCACTCTTTGTGACAGTGAAACCGCTCGTTCTGTTGACCACCGGACAGCCTCTGGCGGCAGAGGTCGGACAAAGAAATAACGACAAAGCGATTCGAGGGACGGCGCCGTAGGTCTAATGCGCGTTGCCAGCGCAGAGCCTCTGCGCTTTGACCCCACGCGAGATCTCGTGTTCCCATTGACTACCGAAACTCAATTTTTTAGAGTGCTGTCCGGGACTGCAAAATTCTTCCTCTGGGCGACGCCTTAATTTGTCTGACGTTCAATGTAAAATAATTCGCGGAACGGGCTTAAAATAGGAAAAGGAGACTTCCCACGCAGCGACCATGCGACCGCGTAGCCTTTGTATCGCAAACCTCGTGCCATGAACTTAATTGATTCACGTTTTTCTCACTCGTCGTGTAACACTGCCTATAGTCACCTGCTGACCGTGGCTAATGGATAAGCGTGGTTTACGGGAAAGTAAGGTACTGCAAGGGGGTTAAAGGGCTGCGTGATAACGGGAATTTATATCCCGTTATACTCAAAGCTTCTGTCGAGTTTTAACACAGACGAATGTATTTTCTTTTAAACACAAACCGGAAAAGGAGAGAATCTAAGTGTTTGAAATGTCATGCCACAGAAAAGTGTTTCCATACCTTTATGAGACCCATTACTATTGAATGCAGTCAGATGTTAGCTACTACCTCCGCATCTTCTTCCCACGTCATCAAAAATGTTGGAGCGCGGCTATAGTTTAGAACGAAAAGTAATTATCATTGAACACTCATATTTTTAAAATAACGAAAGGCAAATGATATTTAGTTTTTGAAGGTGTTCTATTAAACTACGAAAAAATGACAAATTGAGACAATTGATACTACTTATTTCTAACAACTCTTCAATAGAATGGTGACGCAGTCATCATTACATCACGAATGTTATCTAAAAGCCCTCGTCAGAAAAGAAAGATAACTATCCATGGTGAGGGTAGACATTTATTCTAAAATTTATTCCCTCTGTACCCCTCCTGGCTCCAGTGACAACTGCTTCACGCTCACTCTGCACAGACGTTTAAATTCAACCAAGTTAAAACATTCGCACTTTGGTTACTGTTCGTAATTCAGTTGACTCCTGGACTGTATACTCCTGAGCTGGCACAAAGTGTATGATTTTAGGCTGCCAGTCCGTTGTGTCTGACCACTAACAATAACAATAAAGTGTCGGCCGTAAGAAGGATCAGCGTTTAACATTACGTAGAGAATGAGGTCACTAGAGCCGGAACACAAGCTCGGATTGTCCCAACGATGGAGAAGGAAATTGGCCGTGTAGTAGCCACAATATAGTCGCCGATGTGCTGCGCTGTCAGTTAGTTCATTTACTGTTGCAAAGTGAATAGTGAAACAATGCTTTTCCACTGCAGGAAATAGCTACAGCTCAGTGCAGGTATTTTCCTGAAATACTAAAGAAAATGTGACGTATACGGCTCAATTTTATTGTTATACACTACTGACCATTAAAATTGCTACACCACGTAGATGACGTGCTACAGACGCGAAATTTAACTGACAGGAAGAAGATGTGTGATATGCAAATGATTAGCTTTTCAGAGCATTCACACAAAGGTTGGCGCCGGTGGCGACACCTACAACGTGCTGACATGAGGAAAGTTTCCAAGCGATTTCTCATACACAAACAGCAGTTTGCCTGGTGAAACGTTGTTGTGATGCCTCGCGTAAGTAGGAGAAATGCATACCATCACGATTCCGACTTTGATAAAGGTCGGACTGCAGCCTATCGCGATTTCGGTTTATCGTAACGCGACATCGCTGCTCGCGTTGGTCGAGATCCAATGACTGTTAGCAGAATATGGCATCGGTGGGTTCAGGAGGGTAATACGGAACGCCGTGCTGGATCCCAAGGGCCTCGTATCACTAGCAGTCGAGATGACAGGCATCTTATCCGCATGGCTGTAACGGATCGTGCAGCCACGTCTCGATCCCTGAGTCAACAGATGGGGACGTTTGCAAGACAACAACCATCTGCACGAACAGTTCGACGACGTTTGCAACTGCACGGACTATCAGCTCGGACACCATGGCTCCAGTTACCCTTGACGCTGCATCATAGACAGGAGCGACTGCGATGGTGTACTCAACGACGAACCCGGGTGCACGAATGGCAAAACGTCATTTTTTCGGATGATCCAGGTTCTGTTTACAGCATCATGATGGACGCATCCGTGTTTGGCGACATCGCGGTGAACGCACATTGGAAGCGTGTATTCGTCATTGCCGTGCTGGCCTTTCACCCGGCGTGATGGCATGGTGTGTCATTTGTTACACGTCTCGGTCACCTCTTGTTCGCATTGACGGCACTTTGAGCAGTGGACGTTACATTTCAGATGTGTTACGACCCATGGCTCTACCCTTCATTCGATCCCTGCGAAACCCCACTTTTGAGGAGAATAATGCACGACCGCATGTTGCAGGTCCTGTACGGGCCTTTCTGGATACAGAAAATGTTCGACTGCTGCCCTAGCCAGCACATCCTCCAGATCTTTCGCCAATTGAAAACGTATGGTCAATGGTGGCCGAGCAACTGGCTAGTCACAATACTCCAGTCACTACTCTTGATGAACTGTGGTATCGTGTTGAACCTGCATGGTACATGCCATCCAAGCTCTGTTTGACTCAATGCCCAGGCTATCAAGGCCAGAGGAGGTTGTTCTGGGAACTGATTAGGCTGAAATGGATCAAATGGCTTTGAGCACTATGGGACTTAAGTTCTAAGGTCCCATAGAACTTAGTACTAATTAAACCTAACTAACCTAAGGACATCACACACATCCATGCCCGAGGAAGGATTCGAACCTGCGACCGTAGCGGTCGCGAGGTTCCAGACTGTAGCGCCTAGAACCGCTCGGCCACCCTGGCCGGCGGTACTGATTTCTCAGGGTCTATGCACCCAAACTGCGTGAACATGTAATCACATCTCAGTTCTAGTATAATATATTTGTCTAATGAATACCCGTTTACCATCTGCATTTCTTCTTGGTGTAGCAATTTTAATGGCCAGTAGTGTAGATTCATCGCGCAACCTATGAAGTATGTGTGGAGAGGGTGAACTACGTGTCGAAGGCGGTGTTCATACATTCGTTTCAAAGGCTGTAACCTCTACCACGTTGTGACGCGCGTTACTGCTAGTATTTGAAGAAAATTGTAATTAATCAGTATTAAAGTCTTAAGAAATGCTGATAATAGTAACGATACTTGAAAAATAATTTACTTTGTGTTAACCCTCCCCAGAAAAATTCATTTAACTCACCAGTAAGTAATTACGCCGAAGTTGCGAAACGCTGCTGTGGAAAGGTGTTGAAAATGAAGTGGACTCGTAAGGTATGAAGAGTATCTCCGCAGAGCTGGTGACGAAAGAAATATTTGGGAATCACTGAGAAGCAGAATCGACAGAATGAGAGGACATATGTTAACACATCAATGAATAACCTATGTGGTATTAGAGGGAGGCTTTTGAGCGTAAAATCTGTTGAATTCGGAATGCCAACGGTTCAAACCCGCGTCTGGCCATCCCGATTTAGGTTTTCCGTGATTTTCCCGAAACCTTCAGGCAAATGCGGAGGTGGTTCCTTTGAAAGGGCATGGCCGGTTTCCCTCCCATATTTTCCTAATCCGAGCTTGTGCACCGTCTTTAATGTCGTCGTTGCCGACGGGACGTTAAACACTAACATCCTCCTCCTCCTCTCTCAAAATATGTAGAGAAAGACAGAGACTGGAATGTGGAATGTAAACAATAAATAGTTGAGGGCATAGGGTCTAAGTGCTAGTCTGAGTCGACGAGGTTGCCACAGGAAAGAAAGTCGTAGCAGCCTCAGATGTTATAAGACTGAAGAAAACTGGGTGGGAGGGAGAGAGAGAGAGAGAGAGAGAGAGAGAGAGATGGGGTATCCTATACTAGAGAAAGTACAATGCGTTTTCTTCAAACGTCGTAGCCGTTTATAGCTTAGCGACAGTTCCATGTGTTTACTGTCGAGAGTCACCAGATGTGAAGAGCAACAAAGCATGGCACGAAAGGCTTAAAGAGATTGGAAATGCTGGTGATAAGGCAAGAAGCGGTGGATCCGGAGCTAGTGACGATACCGTTGATAACGTGCATACAGTATTTCAACGCTGTCCGCGGAAAGAAATGCTGTGTTTCCAGAAAAACAGGGATACCTCAGAGCACTGTGGTGAAGACTTTACGCAAACGGTTGCATTTCAATACACACAAAGTGCAACTCCTGCAAGCTTAGCAGCTTGGCGATGGGCCCGAACGTGCTGCATTTGAGGCAATGGAACACGCTGGAACGAATCTATGCAGACACTCAATACCTTTATACGAATAAAGTTTGCTTTTGCAATGAAGCGACTTCTCATATTTCCGTGGAAATAAACAATCATAATGTTCGCACTTTCGGGTAGGAAAATCCACTCATCACAGTGCAGCAGATAAGGGACAGCTCGAAAGTTGAATAACAAACAATTATTGGCCCCTTGTTTTTCACTGATTCTACTTAGAAATGGTTCAAATGGCTCTAAGCACTATGGGACTTAACATCTGAGGTCATCAGTCCCATAGACTTAGAACTTCTTAAACCTAACTAACCTAAGGACATCACACACTGAAAGGTCTGTTGGATTCCTTTCATGTTGATTTCTGAAATCTGTTGTCATTTACGTCATAAATTCCTCTTCTAAATTTACTGTGGCGTTTCTGACTATCTGGGAGGAGACTGAGTAGTGGAACGTGTTACTTTTACACATAAACAAGAACGATCTGTCACACTACTACACTTTAAAACACAGTTTATATGTAATTCATGTCACACAGTCTCATACGGAACCTACATCCGCTTTCTTTTATATACTGTATATGATAAGATACTGTCATCCCCCTTCCCTTCTGTGTGAGAGGATGAACGAGCAAATGTATTTGTAGTTGCATGCTTGAGGGTAGCAGACAAGTCTGTCTGCTAGAGAACAGTAGGACCAACGTCGGAACAGGTAGCTACGCTTTCTAAAAGCAAAGAGGTTTCTATCCTTAGTATGGTCCTGTCCGTCCGTTGTCATGTTGGTATAGGAAGCTGCCCCTCTGGCCACTTCCGTTTGTATTTGTGAGCCACCCCTCAGGAAGGGACCAGGCAGTCTGTCCGTGGCGAGCGTCTGAAGTGGTAGGATCTCCGGCTATGCGCGTGTCTGCTAAGTCCGTAGGACAATGGATTTCTTAAGTTCAGCCTGACTGAAAATTTCAGGTTTAGCTCTAAAATATCTAATGTTATCTTAAATTGCAGCGCAGTGTAATTCTTGTGTGAAGTTCAGATTATTTTCCGGTAGTTGCTTTGTCACTACTTTGTGAGTAAAGTGGAACCACGTGTTGATCAGTAACTCTAACTAAGGATCAATCTTAAATGCGAATGCTTGTGTGATTATAACGTCTCGTCTTGACAATATTTTTCAATATAGCAACTTTTCTTTATGTTCAACCCACGTGGGGTGTACTTTGCGAGACCAGTACCACATGCTTATATAACTGTTTGACCCATCAGGTTAATAGTAAGACGTTAGTAACCAGTTCGAGGTTTTTCTTTTGTAAATTGCTTTTCGATCTAATATATTTTAATTATCAAAATTATTGTGGAGTTATACGCTTTGTGTAAACCAAGTTGACCACGTGAAGCATGTGGTGTAATCATCAAAGTAGCCCTCAGCTATTCTTTTTGGGAAGATTTCACAGAGAGTTAGTATGAATTTAGTATACCAGTGTGTGGTAATTACATGACGGACAGGATTGTGCTACGAACGTAATTTCTTTGGGTGAAAATTGAATCGGTTGGTTGTGGTTAATTTCCTCTGGCATATGCTTCAACGTTCTTCGTGTGTTATTTTATGAATGCAGTGTTGTATGCAGACTCCCAATCTTGGCTCCATATTTGATGTGTTCCGTAAGATTTTCACCATCCTAAATAAGGCACCAGCTTGTTACGAATAAAATTTAATATGCTGAAATTTCATGACCAATCTTAAAAATAAATTTCCAAATATAAACTGATTTCTTTCTTTTTATCTAAATTCTCCCTTTTATATATATATTACCGGTTGTTGTATGACTATTAAAAGATTATAATTAATGTTAGTCTGTTTGGGAATTTGGTAAACCTAGACTAGATACCTGGTGAAACAGTTGCGCAGTAATGCACGGCTAACTTCCCCAGACAGCTCACAGCTTTTAACCTGCTTTTAATGTCTATCAGTACCGCTTTCATAGCAAAATAAAGCAACAACCTTACAACACATCCATGTCCGAAGCAGGATTCGGACCTGCGACCGTAGCAGCAGTACGGTTCCAGACTGAAGCACCTAGAACCGCTCGGCCACAACGCCCGGCTCACTACTATTACTACCATAGTTTACCTGTACATGTTGGAACTAACATTGCACCCCATCACAGAAATTTCAGTCATCGGTAGTGTTTCTGTTGTGTTGGCAGACGAGTCAACACCGTGTTACTAGTGGGTTGCGTTAGGGTCAAAATGTTCAGTTAAGCAGCTCCTGATGCATAAACTCTTACGGCACGAATACGAGATGCTGTGGATGTGATGACGGAAGACGTTTAAGCAAAGACATGGAGAGAGATTGCCGCCTATGCACTTTACGGTTTACGGATGGAGAACATGTAGAAGTGTATCTACAAGAAACGTCGTGAGTCAAGCTACGATTTGTGAAGTGTTGGCAGAAGAGCCAACACTGTGTTGCTAGAGGAGGCCGAAATGCACGCGTTTAATTACACGCAGACTGGCGTGAGGTCTGGAACAGTTAAGGGAATTAATAGTAGCAATTAAAGTACGTAGTTGATGTAATACTTAACTTTAATCCATAATCGGTGTACATCGCTCTTGACGATACAAAAGTATAATTTCAATATTAACTGGTAATGGCGCCTTGCTAGGTCGTAGCAATTGACGTAGCTGAAGGCTATGCTAACTATCGTCTCGGCAAATGAGAGCGTGATTGTCAGTGAACCATACCTATGAACGTCGGCTGTACAACTGGGGCGAGTGCTAGTAAGTCTCCCTAGACCTGCCGTGTGGTGGCGCTCGGTCTGCAATCACTGACAGTGGCGACACGCGGGTCCGACGAATACTAATGGACCGGGGCCGATTTAAAGGCTACCACCTAGCAAGTGTGGTGTCTGGCGGTGACACCACAATTTGTAACTAACCGCGTAGCTTTATCTAGCATGGTTCCTTAAAAACAATCTTTTTTAATCAGGGAAAATCTTCGTGCTTATCCTGAATAATATGTCAGAATTAATGCGCCTCTGGTTTAACCAATCTAAAACCAACTGTTAACATGTTTTAAAAATAGAAAATTAGTGACAGATCTAACGTTATGTTTTAATGTTGTGACACCATGGTCATTATTGAAATCATGATGGACTATAAAAACGTATGCTAAAGAACTGTTTTGTGATACAACGATGCTGTTGTAGCACAATAAAGAGATTCACTTAGCAACTTTCCAGAACTTTCTTTTCTGTGATAACCGAATTACATCCAAGATGTCTCTAGGAGGTCTAATGATCATGTACGCTGCTGTTTATAGCACTAGAGGTGCCGTCTTCGACTAGTAATCAAAACGTACTCGGCCTCGGGTTCGAACCCCGTCACTACTTAAATTTTGAATAAAACTCATCAGCAATGGTGGCCGAAGATTTCCGGCATAACAGTTCCCCCTCAGTGTGCCAACGACCTTGTCAAAAGGGCGGAGGAGCGTCAGAGGCTCAAAGCGCTATCTTGCCCTTGGGGTGGGAAACTGCCCCTATAAGCCGGAAGAATCAGCAATGGTCAGTGACATGTGGGTGTAGCAGGCAATGGAAACCACTACATTGAAGACGCATAATATACATTATATACATAATATACTTTATGCGTCTTTAATGCAGTGGTCTCCATGGACATGTTGCCTGCAACTGGAAAACTGTCATAATGGTCTCTCCAATGACAAGTGTTCAAATATGTGTGAATTCCTAAGAGACCAAACTGCTGAGGTCATCGGTCCCTAGACTTACACACTACTTGAAACTAACTTATGCTAAGATCAATACACACATCCATGCCCGATGGAGGACTCGAACCTCCGGCGGGAGGTGCCGCGGAGTCCGTGACATGGCGCCTCAAACCGCACGGCCACTCCGCGCGGCTCAATGACAAAAGATTGCGGACTAGTTCCCATTCGGATACCCAGGAGTGGACACTGCATGGGGGCTTAATTATAAATGATGAAAATAATTTTAATTTTTTTTTGCTTTAGCAGCTGTCTGTCCGGTTACGAAGTCTCGTAAACGGTTGGCCCTGACTGTTATTATTACGCTATCTGACTGCTTAGAACAACAACAAGGAATGAAATGGAAATTTTCATTAACACAATTAATTAATTAAGTCCCCAGCAACTATAAAACCAACGCAACAACAAGCACAAGAGTAACTGTTCTGTGTGTGGGAGTGTGACTCAACGTACGCATCTGGCACGGTTCTTCTTCAACAACACAAGAATTTTTAAATAACATTTATACTGAATTAATTAAAGGAAATAAAAATACCATAATTACTCAAGAGAACCACAATTACACTCTAATCCAAGAACACAAGCCAGATGCTTTGTTGACTGAACCTGTAATGACGCATTATTTAAAACATGGAAATAATGAAAAATAAATCAAGTTTCGTTACCTTCGTATATTGATGACAAGCACTCAAATTATTACAATATATCTCCACACCGACTCGCTATTACAACATCTCAACAAGAATTTTTCAGTATCACATCTCAGCAAGCACTCCCTACTAGCACATCTCAACACGAACTGACTACTACGAGTCCTGGACAAGCACTGACTACTACGACATCTCAATAATCACTCTGCCAGTGTAGGCGGGCGAACAATGCTCTCTAGCGATCTCTGGCGCTGTGGCTCAGTGTAGCCACCTTTCATATGCCCTTCCTCCACGGCTAGAATTTGATGGTATTTTTGCCAGCATTGGTGGTGAAAATACCACCAAATTCGTCAAAAAAATACAGACAAAAATAAAAGATAATATTAATACGTAAATACCATATAACTAGATAAAATTTTGGCTTTGCACTGACCTTTCAATAACCTATTATATAGAATACAGTAAGCAATACAAATTCTTTCATGCATGTGACTTTACATAATAGTTTACACAAGTATTATGTGGTTAAACAGTTCAATCAATAGCGTCAGCAATGACGAATATGTGCAGGTAAGAGTCTCATAACTTTCCACAAACAGTAATACACAAAAAAATCAGTTTATACAAATATTCACATAAACGCTTTCCATAGCCCATGAATAAGCAGTTGACAGTTCCAGCAATAGCACCCAGCAATGGTCAACAGGTGCAAAAACCAATAAGTAACATTTTTTCAATAGAAGCAGTCCATCAGTGGCACCCACAATGTTGATCAGGTGCACACAGCAACAGGTGACTTCATTTCAGTAGAAGCAATCCATCAGCGGCACCCAGCAATGTTGAGTAGGTGCAGACACCAACAAGTAACATCATTTCAGTAGAAGCAGTCCATTAGTGGCACCAGCAATGTTGATCAGGTGCACACAGCAACAGGTGACTTCATTTCAGTAGAAGCAATCCATCAGTGGCACCCAGCAATGTTGAGCAGGTGCAGACATCAACAGATGACATCTTTTCAGTAGAAGCAGTCCATCAGTGGCACCCAGCAATGTTGAGTAGGTGCAGACAGCAACAAGTAACACCATTTCAGTAGAAGCAGTCCATTAGTGGCACCAGCAATGTTGATCAGGTGCACACAGCAACAAGTCACATTTCTCAGCAGAAGCAGTTCCATAAAATTCACTGTCACTGATCACACTGTTCATCAGAGTTTATAAGCAGAAATTAAACATGTCCTAGTGGCACCAATATTGTAGAAAAGGTACAAGTAACAGTCCATAATTTTTTTTACAATCACTGATCACACAGTTCATCAGCAGAAATTAAACATGTCCTTGTGGCACCAATCATGTAGAAAAAGTGCAAGTAACAGTCCATACTATTCACCATAACTACTGAGACAGTTCAGTCATGAACAATAGTTTGAATGCACATACAATTTCTTTAACAAAATATAATCAATGCTCTTACACTAAACATACAAATCATAATAAACACACAAATGATATCAGTTAATTGTTACATTAACTATTACAGTACACAATAACAGTTAACCTATAATATTTATGGGTGTCAGTGCAAGCCACTACCAACAAATAAAATAATATTTAGGAGATAGGTGGGTAGGATTAGGAAAGGAAAACACACAAAACACATCCACTCATCTTTCATCCTCATTAAGTGCTACTGTGTAATTGAATAGTGTTAACTGTGTAAATGTAACTCTGTCCAAGATTTGATGTTCATCATGTGTACCAAGTAGTAGTGGCAGCAATGTATAACAGTCAATAATAGTTAGTCAACGTCATAGTCATCATGTCAAGACCAATGTTTGCCAAGCCAGATCAAATTGTACTGTTGCTGAACAACTGTCAGTGTGCCAAGATATGCAAATACTTCCTCTCTTCAAAAAAAAATGTATACTGCTTATTGATTTAACAAAGTGTGTGTGTAGGCAATCTTCTTTCCACTTGAGTGTTCTAGTCTGCCATCTTCATCCTCCTTGTTCCATATGGACCAACAAAAAAATATGCTCCTCATTTACTTTACCTCTTATCCACCAAAACTCCAATAATCATCAACTTAATCTCAATACTTCACTAATACCTTTTCAATACGTCGATCATCAATATCATTTACCTTACCTCTTGTCCACGAAAACTCCAATAATCATCTACTTCACATACTCTCAATACCTCAATAATACGTCGATACATATAAACCTCAGCACCAATATCATTTCGCTTCCATAGCAACACTTTCCTCTAGTCAGTCTCCTCGAACAAGTACAGATAAAAACCTAATGCAAACCTCATCATCCCATACAATCCGAAGACACAGTGTCCACTCACAACCTCTGTGTAATCCATCTGACCCAAATTTTCTACTCATTATAAATTATAAGATACATTTTGGTTCCTTGTCCATCATTAAATAAAAGAAATGCATACATGACCTCTAACAGACTTCAGTTCGATTAACTCTCAGTAATTAAGTACGATTACGGAGTGTGAATGATCATCATATTTCACAGTGTGTACACCACTTCAAGAATCATAGCAGAAGCAAACATGTGGAGTATTTTTGTGTCAAGTGTCACTTCCTATTTCAATTGCTCACGAAAAATGCAGTGTAATGACTGTCAATAGTCTATACCTAGTTTTGGTCTGTCATGTCGTTAGCTTCCTTCCTATTAGCATAAATTTATACAGCTTCCATAAAACCTCAGCTCATGTGACTTCTATGACTTTCTTTTACTAATGTCGTTCGTCGAATTATAGCAGTTCACTTTCTTATCTTAAAAATATAAGGCACTGAGCGTAAGCAAAACATGCAATAGCGAGTAAATATACCAGTAGAGAACAGAATGTCAACAAGTGGATGCAGCACAATCCCTATAACAAGGCTCTGCCAAGCGAATAATCTACAATTAATACCATAGTGTAACCTAGTCTCTATGTTTGTACACAGTATATCAGCATTTCTATATACTAAATTGAAGAGTAGTTATGACAACAAACAGAAATGTGTAAATATGCAATCCATACGCACAGCAGCAAACATGCCTTACACAATAAACAGGTCATTAGAATCACATCGACATAAGCAAATAAATGTTCATATGTAATCTTAATAAGTAAACATGAAGGCGCAAGCAGATAAATCACAAAGTATAACTTACATATCTAACCACATCAGCACAATTAATCAGGTGACAATTATAATTTAAATAAATAAGCACAGCAGGCACATAATAGAAAAATATGACATCAGTGAAAAAGCATAGCAGCCAAGCGATGCATAATATATACAAATAACAACCCTGTTCATTAATTAATCATTGTCAAAATCAGTTAATATGCGTAAGCACGTCGCTTCACTAGTAAATTAATAGAACATGAAATTAGCACAAAGTATAAATCACGTAATCGCAAGCAGCAAATTACGTCTGAAGTACGTACCTAAGTGGAATTATGTTACCTGAAAAATAACTCAATTAACCGTTACCTTTTTTTGTTTATTACTTTCTTCTTCGAAATGACCTTCTTCCTGAAAATTTTCTCCAAAGCAAGTCGTCTTAACGTCGGACACGCACAGAATTTACCTGAAGGTCTTAAATACTTTATACAACCGTATCCTGAAAAATACTGAATGTTAATAACATAATTTATGAAGTCCTTATAGCTTTATACAGAATTTATTCGGAGAAATTAAACTGTGTATTTATTTACGTCTGTCAGTGCATTCGCACTGAGCGCTCGATCAGCTGTAGGCGCGTGACGTAGGAATTCATTGTTTGCGGTTAACGACTGCCTTGTGCGGCGCGCCGACTTGACTGTTGCTTTGAGTACGCGCCGCCGCCGGAACACGGCGCGGTATCCTTGTATTCTCCGCATGTTTACATGTAGCTGTTAGTTTCTCTAAAGTATGTCATTCCACAAAAATTTTTACGTTCGATATATGATGTATTCCTTTAGAGCGTCGTGATTTAAGAGTTTCTACTTCAACAGTGTTATCATGAATAATTTTGCGAACTCTATATGGACCGTTATAAAGCAGAAAAAATTTGCGACACAAGCCTTTTCCTTTATGAGACAAACGGTGGGACTTAATTAACACCTTCTGGCCAACTGACAAAGTTTTTAAACGACCAGGACGCTTAGCTGATTTCTCTCTTCTAGCAGCTGCAGATGCAATATTTTGCAGAGCCAGGTTCACAACTTCAGAATGCCGCAGTTTCCGTGAAGGCGGAAAAGGAACGATTTCAGAAATGCGATTTGTTGGTACTTTATTTTTTAATATCAATAGAGGCGGTAAAGAAGTTGAGTCAATAGAAAGTTCATTCAGAATGTTTTGAAAAATATGAAGATACTGATCCCAAGTTCTGTGATTCTGATGACAATAAAGACGGCACAATTTATTGATTTCCTTCATCCATCTCTCTGAAGCATTAGATTGAGGGTGAAAAAGTGAAATGAAAATTGGTTTAATCTTCCGACGCCGTAGAGTACGAAGCCAAATTTTAGAGCGAAACTGTGATCCATTATCTGATATAACCTTATCAACATGACCAACTTCTTTAAGAAAATGTTTGATGAAAGCGTTAGATACTGAACGAGCTGTTGCTTTGCGTAAAGGTGTAAAACACACATATTTTGATGTCAATTCCACTGCTACAAAAATGTACGCAAAACCATTAGTAGAACGAACCACTGGACCGAACAAATCAACTGCAGCCATGTCCTTTAATTTCGCTGGAATGATAGGAAACAACGGTGCTCTGTGAGAAATTGTTGGCGGCTTAGCCTATTAACATAATTTGCATTTGGCAAGAACAGATCGAATACGTTTTTCCATATTACTGAGGTAACAATTTTCTCGTAATTTATGAAAGCATTTTCTGGGACCAAAGTGCGCATAACTGAAATGTGTAAACGAGGTGTGGCCAAATCATCCAATCTAACAAAGCGTCTAAGAAAATTACAGACACCAAGTAAACTACGAACATCACGTTTTGTGGAAGGAACAGCATAATTACGAATAGCATCTAGTTTCTCTGTATCAGGAAGAATACCTTCTGTAGGAATAATGTGACCGAGAAATTTCACCTGAGAACGACCAAATTCAGATTTTTCCAAGTTCACTGTCATGCCAACTCGTGCAAAAATACGTAATAATGAATCCAAAATTTTGTTGTGCTCACTCCAAGAACGTTTAGCAATAAGAATGTCGTCAACATATGAAGTAATATTGTCACGAAGATAAACAGGTAAAATTTCATTTAAGCTACGAATGAATGCTGCAGAAAATATAGTAAGTCCAAACGGTAATTTCCAAAGTCACTTTCGGGTAAAATCGTCATATCCGGTTAATCTTTACCTACTGTCTAGATAGATGGATAGTAGAAGAACTGTTTTTATAGATGCAAAGAATAGTGAAAGAGTAGGCAGCGGTGCAGAAAACTAAAAGGGAAATAGCACCACTACAGCTCGGGGCCCTGTGATCGCTACGGCACATATTCACTTAGTGTAGTGAATCCCCTGAGGACTTTAATAGCTGCACATAATTTCCAGTTTGTGACACTGTGGCAAATCTGGCGGAAGTGCGCACGTAAATCGATCCAACCATGAACATGGACGTATGTCATTCCTAGAATTGCAAAAGATCTTAAATTTCCGAACAGTCAAGAAGTGTTTACAGTCAAAGCTTCCGCCTCGCGGCGACAAAGACCTACCGCGTCTGTCCCAGTCCGAATGTCGATTATTGTCAAGTTCACGCGCCTGGCGCCCTCTTGTTACATCACGTAAATGAAACAAATTACTTTCTTCAAAGCCCTCTGCTATCTGTAATACTAAAATTCGTCTGCTGTCTTTTCCTACGATTTCGCTTTCAATATATTTGTCTTGCTTTTGTAATGCCTCTACTTCCCTTTTAACGCGTTCATTAAACTTTCCCTGATTTTCAACATGTTTATTTATGTTCTGGTACTCTTCGGTTTCTAAAAATGGTAATGGAGCTGTATCATCCGAATCTCTGTCCCCGTGTAAACTAAGATTTGTCAATTTATCTGAAATTTCCTCAACTCTTTCCGATAAGTCACCTATTTTTTCTCTCTGTTTACCTACGTCTTCCGTAAGTGTCGCGACTCGGGTTTCAGTGTTGACACATTTGGTAGTTAACTGTTCATATTGTTGTGTTAGGTTATTTAATCTGTCATTTGCTACCGATTCCTCGATTCTCTCAAATAATTCTTCCTTATCGTGTGCACGTTGTAAATTTAACTCTGAAAATTTTTGTACTATCACGCGATCTCTTTCTTCCTGTTCTCTATCCTGTTCCCTTTGTCTAATCTCTACTGCAACTAATCTACTATTGTGAGCATTCAAAATCGGTTGTACTTCTTCTCTGATTTCTTTCTTTAATTCATCTTTCATATTTTTGAAACATGTCCCTATTCGTGAATCTAACCGTGTTTCCATTGTTCCCATCTCAGTTTTAATTGTTCCTATTTCTGTTTTAAATTCAGATCGAAACTGCTCCATTGTTCCCATACCAGTTGTAATTATTCCTATTTGTGATCCCTGTGAGTCTAACCGTGTTGCTAAAGTTCCTATCTCTGTTTTAATTGTTCCTATCTCTGTTTTAAATTCAGATCGTAACTGTGATCCCACATTTAATATAGCACTCATCAACTGCTCCATATCTTCTGTCGCTAATCTCGTATTCTGTGAATTTTCTGATTGAGAAAAATTTTGAAATGGTTCCGGACTATTTTCCCGACTTATTAAATTATTTTCAACTTCATTATTCATGATACTGTTTTCCTCTGTTGGCGAGTTCGCCATGTCAACAATTTCGTCATTCTGACTATCCATCATTTTTGCCTTCTTCATCGATCGCGTAATCATTTACACAACATACAAAACTCGTCACTTTATGAAAATTACACACAATAAGACTTTATCACCAACAATATCATTCACATGAAATGATTCCCTCAAACACGATTAACGAACAATTGAAGAATGACAATTACCAAATCTACACATGCAATATAGACTACAATTACTAACTACAAATTACTACAACAATCCTACTGTCTACTATTTCTACAATCAGAAGAATTCCAAGGGACGATCCGAAGCAGTGGTCGCCACGTGCATGGGGGCTTAATTATAAATGATGAAAATAATTTTAATTTTTTTTTGCTTTAGCAGCTGTCTGTCCGGTTACGAAGTCTCGTAAACGGTTGGCCCTGACTGTTATTATTACGCTATCTGACTGCTTAGAACAACAACAAGGAATGAAATGGAAATTTTCATTAACACAATTAATTAATTAAGTCCCCAGCAACTATAAAACCAACGCAACAACAAGCACAAGAGTAACTGTTCTGTGTGTGGGAGTGTGACTCAACGTACGCATCTGGCACGGTTCTTCTTCAACAACACAAGAATTTTTAAATAACATTTATACTGAATTAATTAAAGGAAATAAAAATACCATAATTACTCAAGAGAACCACAATTACACTCTAATCCAAGAACACAAGCCAGATGCTTTGTTGACTGAACCTGTAATGACGCATTATTTAAAACATGGAAATAATGAAAAATAAATCAAGTTTCGTTACCTTCATATATTGATGACAAGCACTCAAATTATTACAATATATCTCCACACCGACTCGCTATTACAACATCTCAACAAGAATTTTTCAGTATCACATCTCAGCAAGCACTCCCTACTAGCACATCTCAACACGAACTGACTACTACGAGTCCTGGACAAGCACTGACTACTACGACATCTCAATAATCACTCTGCCAGTGGAGGCGGGCGAACAATGCTCTCTAGCGATCTCTGGCGCTGTGGCTCAGTGTAGCCACCTTTCAACACGCAAGGGGCCGGTGACCATGAGAAAAAGATTCAATAGCCAACGAAACGATAACGCAAATGGTAAGACTCAGTCTATAGTAGGGGTCAGCGAAGTGATACAGAAAGAAGATAAAAACTTCCGGTCAAACGAGTACAGGGTAATAAGAACAGCAGCAGAAAATGGTGTGAGGGGGTAAGATTTAATACGAATAGAAAGATAGGACAGAGAGTGAGTTACTGTTAACAGTAGAGTGATAGGACTGTTCTCATCAGAATCGACAGCAATCCAGCATCGATAATAATAGTTCAGGTACACATGCCGACACCGGAAGCAGAAGATGAAGGCACAGAGAAAGTATATGAGAAAATTGAACGTCCAGTTCGGTACGTAAAGGGTGATGAAAACCAAATAATAATGTGGTATTGTCACACTCCAAAAGGGACAGAAGATCGAGCTACGGAAAGGGAGGAAGAATACCTCGCGTCCCGAGGACAATGTGGTCATTAGAGAAGGACCACATGCTCGACTGCTTCAAGGAATTCAAGGGTCCATTAAGCATGTAAAAAGTGATTTTCGAATTATTCTTGGGTGTTTCCGTTCAAGCTAATGCTCTACAAGCTAGGCTGTGGCGTCTACTCCCGTATGACGTGAGTTGAGCACATCTGAGAGATAAGTGTAGGTAACGGTCTCAAGCTATGTTGTTCCTTTCGCAGGCTGCATTGATGCCAGTATTGTATTACTTAAAATGGTGCCTGCAGATATTAAAATTCGTGGTCATCCAGTTACATAATGTTCTTTACTGTGCCTCGGAAATATTTAAGATTCTTGCTCAAACTTTCTCAAATGTTTCCATGTATATCTTAGAAAAAAAAATTCTGTTGAAGTTATATCAGATCATCTTTAAACTCGAGCTGTACAGGAACAGAAAAATTATAACGGTGTCGCCATAGGGTGGAATAAGAGAGACAAGATGGAATGTCGTAAAACAAAATTAATAAAGTCCTGGGAAAAGAAAAGGTGTAACTGATCGAGAAATGAAAAGAAAAAGAAGCGTCAGTGGGAGAAAGTAGGATCATTGGCTTTACTATTTGACGGAGGGAAAGTAGGCCATATACAGTACGTTATGAGGGTGACATAAGGCCTTTGGCTTCTTAAATGCAACAGGGCATTTAATTGTGAGCAAACTGCATGGCAGTGTGTTCCAGAGTCGGGCGGCAGTAAAAGAGCAGTGGTCTCCTAATGTTTTTGTTTTTTTAATGGGCACAGTTAAGAGTACTAGGTAAGTGAGACCTTGTATTTCGATTATGATGACAGATATGATATTTCTGATGGAAGGTACAAGAGTGCATGTCCTCCGGAAAGCTGGTAAACTAAACACAGAGTGGCTTGCTACAACTAACCTAGCATATGAAGCACGGACGGACACGTGTAACGCACACAAGCTTTCCTGATTAGTTCTGGGAAGAAGGAAGGAAGATTGGGTTTAACGTCCCGTCGACATCAAGGTCATTAGAGACGGAGCACAAGCTCAGATTGTGTCAGGGAAGGGGAAGGAAATCGGCCGTGCCATTTTAAAGGAATTATCCCGGGATTTGCCTGGAGTGATTTACGGAAATAACGGAAAACTTAAATCAGGATGATCGCGGATTTGAACCGACGTCCTCGCAAATACGATCCCAGTATGCTAACTAGTGCACCAACTCGCGCAGTAGAAGATGTGCTCCGTAGATGGAATGAGACAAGAGGGAATGTAATTAAGTTCTCCAATAAATTTCAGCTAGTAATAGCGAATACACTGTTTGAAAATCACAAGTTTAGGAGAATAAACCGAGAATTGTGTTGATTGAAACGAAACCGAAAAAGGACGTAATGCGTTAATGAAATGATATTAGTGAGAAATTTACCATCAGAACTGGGGACGACGGAGCAAGGAAGTGAAAGAATTCTGTTACTTTGAAAGTTACATAAAGCATGAGAGACGAAGCAATAATGATACATGAAGCAGATTAGCACAAGCAGAGAGAGCTCCCGTAGCTAAAAGAAGCCAACTCCTAGGCAACATAGACCTTGAGGAAGACATGTCTGAGAATGTACATTTAGAACAGAGGTGTCCAAACTTTTCAGGTCTGACAACTACTAAATACAATTTAGGCCATTTATAAATCTACTGACTCAAAAAATCATAAGTGTTTAAGCACAAAATGAAGCTGTAGCGAAAAATAACTATTTTAATTACACATAATGCATAAATGGTAATTTTCTCTCCATCAATAGTTCTACGCCTACTTCTCAGTTTTCAAGATGTTACACACGTGAAAAAATTAAAATGTACACCTTCCTAAATGTTGAAAAAACTTTAGTGAGATAATTAGCTTTGCATATCATTGGCAATTTTATTATAGTCTGGTGAATAGTTTGTTATGGCCAATCTTACACTGTCTGAAATGTGAAGATCAGTCAGTTTATTTCTGTATTTCGACTTCACTATGTTTACTGTTCGAAACGCTGTCTGATGTAGATAAGTTGATAAAAAAAAATAAAGGAAAACATACCGTGTCACTTTTACGTTGTTACGGTACGAATTTTAACTCACAAATTTCCAAAAGTTATATTCATTGTATTCTGACCTTAAGCAAATGTCATTTTGAAATCTAATTATTTCGTGTTCAAATTCAGTCTCACTACAACCGAAAAGAGTATTCTTTTTACTTGAAATGTCTTTCGCATCCACCTTTTGTGTAGGTTGAGCTATGAGAACTAGAACAGGTCACATTGTCTAGAAATCTGAAAATCGGTGTTCTAAATCTGTTATCAATGCTGTCACGTCGGCTTCTTTGCACCTTCATGGTCCAATGGTGTTTGTTGATTCGACAGTTCTGACTGAATTTGAGGAAAGTGTTTCATATTTAATTTCTGTAATGGCGTTGTCCAAAGGTCATGTTTTTGCGCGAAACACCGTATAGAAGACATAAGTGATATAAAGGATTGATTTTTTCCTTGCAGTTCTTTGTTCAACTCAGTTACGTTAACTGTCACATCAGTTGCAAATAGTAACTCCTACAACCAGCTCAAATTATACAGTTTTCAGTCATCTTCCTCTGCCGGCCATTGTGGTCGAGCGGTTCTAGGTGCTTCAGTCCGAAACCGCGCTGGTGCTACGATCGCAGGTTCGAATCCTGTCTCGGGCATGGATGTGTGTGATGTCCTTAGGTTAGTTAGGTTTAAGTAGTTCTATGTCTAGGGGACTGACGACCTCAGATGTTGAGTCCCATGGTGCTCAGAGCCATTTGAACCATTTGATCTTCCTCTCTTTCAGACACAAAAGATTTTATCGCTGGCAGAAGTTCTGTAAATCTGTTTGTAACCATACCTGTACTAGACCATCGAACTTCAATGTGCAATTGCACGTCTCTGTACTGGCTATTCAGTTCTTCTATGTAGGGATTGTGAGCGAACTGAACCACAATATTTGTGACAACACTCATAACATGTGCTATTTTCAAAGTATGTCTACAAAGCACTTGTTGATGCGCGACACAAAGAAAGACGGGAAAGTTCGTCGTTCACACACAAGGTATTAAATACTTTGTGTTTGCTTACCATGCAAGGCGCTTCATCGGTAGTAATGGACACAAGTTTCTGAATTGGCAAATCGTATACAGATACGAAGGATCTGAGTGCATTCTAAAAATCTTCTCCTCGTGTAGTACCTTAAGGGCCAAAATGGTAAGGAAGTCTTATTTTAGGTTGACATCCGAAAATGTCGATATTACGAAAATGATAATTTGAGGTGAACCGACTCTATCAATTGACTCGTCTAACTACAATGAGAAACACAAGCAAGATTACAAATCTGTTGTCAGTTGACATTTTATATTTTCCGTAATTAATTCCACTTTTCCTGTTATAATAGGTCTCGACAGAGGCATGCCTCCAATGACTGATATTGTCTGTGACCTGTTCTTAAATGTGGGAAGCAAGGACTCACTAGCTGCCAAAAAACGCTCCTTAACAACAGTGCCATTGACAAATGGTTATCTTTGTTTCATTGGTACTTCTGCCAGATGGACACGAAAGAGGCCAGGACAGTATGGTCAGATATACTGCCTACAAATACCATGAGAAACACTCGGTGTCAACACACTGATATTTTACCAAAACATCTCGTTTAAACAGATTTCGGAAAAAGGTTTTGAAATATCGACTCATGGAGCCGTGGCGACCGACCGGCCGATAGCGATCGTTAGGTTGGGCATACCTTGTCTAGAGTAAAGCACTGTCGTAGTGAAGACTGTGGGAAAACGCAGAAAGAAGCGATAGAAGCGTTTCAGATATGGAACTTCACGATGATGCTGAAATTTAAGTGGACTATTAAGATAATAAATTAGAAGGTCCCCGCAGAATAGACGAGAAAAAGAAAAGTGTTCAGTCTTTTGACTAGTCTGATGCGGCCCGCCACGGGATCTTCTCCTGTGTAAACCTCTTCACCTCAGAGTAGCACTTGCAACCTACGCCCTTAATTATTTGCTGAATACGAGGTGCGGCTAGAAAAAAACCGGACTGATGCTGGAAAAAACATTTATTTACAATTATTTACAATTTCATGTTATCTCCTTCAATGTACTCTCCTCCTCGGTCTCTACACCGCTCCATACGAATTTTCCACTGTTCATAGCAATGCTGCAGATCATTTTCGGTAAGTCCATACATTACTTCCGTCGCTTTTTCTTTTACTGCTTCAACAGTCTCAAATCTAGTTCCTTTCAAAGCTGACTTGACTTTAGGGAAAAGAAAAAAGTCACAGGGGGCCAAATCAGGTGAGTAGGGTGGATGATCTAAGATGGGAATGTTGTGTTTTGCCAAAAACGTCTTCACTGACAACGCACTGTGAGCTGGGGCATTGTCTTGGTGAAGGATCCATGACTTTTTTCTCCACAAATCGTTCCGTTTTCTCCGTACTCGCTCACGTAGGGTAGCCAGGACGCTAATGTAGTAATGCTGATTCACTGTTTGTCCCTCTGGTACCCAATCAATGTGCACAATCCCTTTGATGTAAAAAAAACAATCATCATTGCCTTGAATTTCGATTTTGACATTCGTGCTTTTTTTTTTGTCGTGGAGAACCAGGAATTTTCCAATGCATCGATTGGCGTTTAGTTTCGGGATCGTAAGTAAAAAACCACGATTCATCGCAAGTAATAACATTTTGTAAGAAGGTGGGATCACTTTCAATGTTTTCCAGGATGTCAGAACAAATCATTCTTCGGCGTTCCTTCTGTTCAATTGTGAGACACTTTGGAACCATTTTTGAACACACTTTGTTCATGTTGAAACTTTCATGAAGAATCCGCCTAACACTTTCCTTGTCAACTCCTGTTAACTCAGACACTGCTCTGATTGTTAAACGGCGATCTTGTCGAACAAGTTTACCGATTTTTTCAATGTTTGCATCAGTTTTTGCTGACAATGGTCTGCCAGTGCGAGTGTCATCACTGGTGTCTTCGCGGCCATCTTTAAATCGTTTAAACCACTCAAACACTTGTGTTCGCGATAAACAATCATCGCCGTACACTTGTTGTAACATTACAAACGTTTCACTTGCAGATTTTCCTAGTTTGAAACAAAATTTGATGTTAACACGCTGTTCTTTCTGTACACTCAACATTTTCCGACGCACAGACAAAACGTCAACTACTTAAAACAGACGCCACGGGCAGACTGAGTGCAGGAGGCAGATGAAACTCGAGCAGTGGCGGAGCGAGTGTCACGTGACAGGCCACGCGACTTTCAGCCTTATTGCATTCGTTTTATTGTTTCACCAGTACTAGTCCGGTTTTTTTCTAGCCACACCTCGTATATTCAAATCTGCCTTCCTCTACTGTTTTTATCCGCTACAGCTGTCTCTAGCACCAGGGAAGTTACTTACTGATGTCTTAACAGATTTTCTTTCACCCTATCCCTTCTTCTTGTCATTGTTTTCGATATATTCCTTTCCTCGCCCATTCTGCAGAGGACCTCCTCATTCCTTACTTACCAGTCCACCTAATTTTCAACATTATTCTGTAGCACCAAGTCTCAAAGGCTTCGATTCTCTTCCTGTCTTTCCACAGTCCGCGTTTAACTACCGTTTAGTGCTGTGCTCCAAACAAACGTTCTCCGAAATTTCTTCCTCAAACTAGAGCCTATGTTTGATGCTAGCAGATTTATCTCAGCCATGAACGCCGTTTTCGACTGTGCTATTCTGCTTTTTATGTCCTCCATGCTCCGTCAGTCATGGGTTATTTTGCTGCCTAGGTAGCAAAATTCCTTAACTTCATCCACTTCATGATCAACCATTCTTACGTTAATTCTCTCGCTTTTCTCATTTCTCATACTTGTAATTACTTTCGTCTTTCATCGATTTACTCTCGATACATTTTCTGTGCTCTTTGGCAGTTCATTTCATTCAACAGATCATGTAGTTCTTCTTCACTTTGAGCGAGGATAGAAACGTCATCATCAATCATTATCATTGATATCTTTCCAATGGACCTTCCGTTATTTCCGTCGTTGCTCCTTTGATGTGTAGACTGAAAAGTAGGGGCGAGAGACTACATCCCTGTCTTACACCCTTTCTAATCCGAACACTTCCGTTTTGTTCTTCCCACTCTTGCTGTTACCTCTTAGATTGGTTCAAACATTCCATACACCAACGTGAATAATCGTTTTATTGCCGCTTACCCCAATGAAGTTAGAAATTACGATGGAAAGTTATCTATCCCTCTTGTTTTATTTGATCTTAAGTCGTCCAAAGCTATTTTAAATTCTGATTCAAGTACTAAATCCTCTATCTTTTCCCTGTCGACTTCCACTTCTGTTTTTATCACGTCATCAGACCTCATCCTCTTAGACCCCTTCAATGTACTCTTTCCACCTATCTGCTCACTCTTCTCCATTTACTACCAGTGGAGTTCCCATTGTACTCTTAATGTAACCGCACTTGCTTTTCATTTCGCCGAAAGGTTGTCTTGACTTTTCTTTATGCTGACTCAGCTCTTCTGACAATCATTTTATTTTTCGATTTCTTCACATTTTTGAAGCAACCATTTCGCCTTAGATTCCCTGCACTCCTAGGTGACTTGTAACTCTGTATTCCTGAATTCCCCTAAACATTTTTGTACTTTCTTCTTTCCTCGATCAGCTGAAATATTTCCTCTCTTACCCATGGTTTTTTCGCAGTTCTCTTCCTTGTTTCCATGTTTTTGTTTCCAAAGAAGCTGTAAGAGCAAAAACTGTAACGGAAGGCAAGAGATGAATACATCCCTCGAGGAGTCTGAATGTGCTAGTCTGAGACGGATAGGTTAGCACAGGAGAGGAAGTCGTTTCGGGTTGCCTCAGTGAGAGGACTGAAAAAAAAAAGAAAAAAAGTGGAGGCTAGAAAGTTACTTCTATATCTATCGATGACTCTCCATCCAAGATACTATGCTGCATTTCCGTGACGAGACATTCTCAACCCAGCCAGAAATTTCACATGATACCTTATACGATCGTATTTAGATAAAAAGCCTACAAGTGGTACTGCGTCAGGCTTTTCTGAAGTTAAGAAATACTGCATCTACCAGACTATTTTTATCGATATCTTTCAGGACGTCATGTATAAAAGCGCAGGTTGGGCTTCGCATAATCGAAATATTGTAGTGCTGTTGTTAAACGAATACACGAAAGATATCAAGTAATTTTCAAATCAGATCTTTGTTAATAAAATGACCTTTTTGCTTGATTTAGTAATGAAGAAGTCAGTGGCCCGTGTACGTGACTTTGCACAGTCGACTACGCCCACACACCGCAAATCTTATTAGCCTATAATGTAACAGTGGCGTTGACAGGCTGCGATACTCACAGTCACCTGTCAGACTGTTAACGCCAGCAGCGGCGGAGGCAACACATTTAGAATACCGGACGCGCTCTGCCACAACGCAAAACGACCTCTACGGACTCTATTGGCCATACGTGTTGTCGGCGTCGCCCGTTCGGCCGCAGAGGCGGTGGCTCTGATTGGGACACGTGATCGGCAGGTAGAGTGGCCCCTAATCCCATCGCGTCCCCCTGGGAAGCTTTCAGGGAGTCCGTCCGATTCACCTCCTCCCCAACCCCCCTACCCGAGCCATCCACCCTTCTGACGTAATCTGCGCGGCGCCCTTCCACAGGGCGCTTCGCGCACGGCACACGTCTGACAGAAGCACGGAACGGCACAGGCTAGGCTGAGCTGTCAATATCCCATTCCACGTCCGTTCTGCGATCCAGTGGTCTGTGCGCCGCAGATACAAGCAGAGTAGATTTAACCGGCCTCTTTCCATTGTGTGATCGACTGCAACGGCAAGATGTGGTCCCAAAAGAAGTAATGCGCCCTCTCCCCCTACACTGTGACAGTACACACGTGGCCATAAATTTTGTAGTCCCGGTTTCAACCAAATAAAGTAGGGTTTAAGATGAGACCAATGATATCGTCTGTGGCGTTTTATCTTTCATCCTGTTACAAGGATGTCTTTGCGAGGTATCCGCCATTTCTTTCAGAATACGTCGTATCTACTGTACTGCGGAAGTCACTTTGCAGTGTGTGGCGGAAAATTCTTCAGCACGACTTACGGGTGTCCCGTAGTCTGCGCCCAGTGAAATTTACTCCCAGTAAAATCTGAGCCCAGGAAAGGTCGAAGAAAGGTCTGCTAACCCCTTGTCCAAACTCCGCAACTTGCTTGGCAGATCGAAGCGCCGAGGGCTTTCAGTACTGAAGAAGTGGACTTCATATACGCGAACAACTGTAACACCAAAATTTTTACGACAAAAAGTGACATAATTTATTTTCTGTTGGATGTAGTCATAAATATTTGCTTCCTACCGGATCTTCAGAATCTATAACAGAAAATATAAAAACCAAATTACAAACACGAAATTAAAAATCGTATATCTTCTCCTTGACGAATCATACTTCAAAATAATGTAAAATAACGTATCGTCAACGCCCGTGAAACAGCGTCTGGTATATGTAATTTACATAAAATGGGTTGTCACACCAAAAGCCCAGGAATATGCACAGCTACAGGAGACATAATCTGTTCATAGCTTCTCCTACCACCTCTAGCGTTATATGCGTTCGTCCTCTATATGTGCCTCAAAAACATATATTTCTCCATAGCTGAGCCGTAACTTATCTCTTTAGTAGCTAGTGTGTCGCTCTTTCCTCTGCCCGCGCTTGGCCGCGGTGCGATTGGTCGCGATCACCTATTTAGGCGCGCTGAAAGTTCGAGAGAGAGTCGGCGCATCAGCGAGACGCGGTGGAAGCTATGCTGGTTGCTGAGAGAGGGCAGTGAGCCTGTCAGTCGTCGTCGTTGCAGCACTGGTCTGCCGTGGTCGTTGATGGACTGTGAGATCCCGGAGTTTGTTTTGGCCGAGTACGGAAGCAACGCTCGTGATTGGACAACGTGACGTAACACGTCACGCTAATAGCGAAACTGGAACCTTGCTGCGTCCGGAGGACAGTGTGTCCTCGCATAGGCCTGAATACAACCGTCTGTATGACATTTCCGCAGTGGTAACACCGGTCCCGTCAAATCACCGAAGTTAAGCTCTGTCGGGCTTGGTTAGCACTTGGATGTATGACCATCCGATCTGCCAAGCGCTGTTGGCATGCGGGGTGCACTCAGGCGTTGTGAAGCAAACTGAGGAGCTACTTCACTGAAAAGTAGCGGCTCCGGTCACGAAAACTGCCAACGGCCGGAAGAGCGGTGTGCTGATCTCACGTCCCTCCAATATCCGCATGCAGTGACGCCTATAGGTTGAGGATGACACGGTGGTCGGTTAGTGCCGTTAGGAGTTTAGTAGTATCCTATCACCGTGCGAAGACTCCTGTCTGCCGCTGCCACCTTCAGCTGTGTTAATTCTGGCGGGTAAGCTGTTTTCTCATCCAGGATCATTCTCGTGCTCCACGATACAAACGCATCGCGGACCTTCACCGGGAATACCGACTTGAGACTCTCACGGAGGTAATCCACAAACTCACCACAACACTATACAGAAACTCCAGACACTCGCAGAACCCGTTTATTCTGAATCTGGGGAACTACGACCACAACCATAGATGGAAACATAAAAGACCAAGAGACATACTTGTAAGGACATAACATCTATGGCCAAGCATACGCAAACATAACGGCACAGGCGAGCCCCTGTTAATCAGACGCCATTACTGGATATCCAGCTGAAATACACTGCCGAATAACTGGCACCACACAGGGAAGCCGTACCGTACACTGCATGCAAACAAGCTCCACACATCCCCCACACAGTGAGATGATCTATGGCCGATCTCCCACTACTGTATAACGATCTTGATTGTTCCAGGAATGTAGTAGCTGTAGCAACTGGGACACATCGCCATCGCTTGTCACGGTAATGATGCATGATACCTATACTAACAAATCCAACCCTGCATGAGCTATCGCAGCTAGTAAGCCACTACTGCTCTTACTACCCATCCCACTGTCGCAGAGGTTTTTTTTTCCCACGGCACGAGCCATGGCACTTTTTTCCCTCTGCTCTTCAAATCGCTACCCTCACTCGCGTTTCGTCCACTATCTATCACCTGATGGACCGTGTTAATGCGTAGTCTTACCCAGACACACGGATAACATCACAGCCCAGCATCCTGTGATCCACTTACTAGACACCAAACATGTTTACGGAGGTGACAGTAGAACTTTTGGTTTGGTCACCACGTTGGTGCGGGCATGGAGGGGCCCCATCTCTATTGAATAAATTGAATAACGATTAAATCTTGGGTGACCCTTTACAACCTTTGCGTTGAGCTGTGGTACCACAAAAAGTATCGTTGCGTTTTCTATGAGGGAGTTCACGCCCTGTAGGTGCTGTTTTACTTAGAAGTATTACCTGTGTCTACTGCGCAATTTACTGGGTCTAACTTACGAGAGTTGTGCAATTTGTTCAGACCGTATAGAGCTTGCGTCCAGGAAATTTTGAACGTATGATATTTGTTTATTTAAAGCCCAGTGCCTGGCAAGTTCTATAAGAGTGACTGTGGTAAATTCTGTTACGTTGAAGTGTGTTGTATTGAATAGCAGCGCGTGTAGTCTTCATCGAGTCAGTCACACTACTGATAACTTGCATTACATGATTACGTACTGGTTGCACCTGCTCAACTGTGTGCGCAGGCAGCTCAAATTACGCATTGTCGTTTGTGTTGTAATTTTAAAGGTGTTCAAATGGTTCAAATAGCTCTGAGCACTATGGGACTTAACTTCTGAAGTCATCAGTCCCATAGAACGTAGAACTACTTAAACCTAACTAATCTAAGGACATCACACACACCCATGCCCGAGACAGGATTCGAACCTGCGACCGTAGCGCCTAGAACCGCTCGGCCACCCCGGCCGGCTTTAAAGGTGTAATTTTACCTTAACCCTATAATGAGCTGTGCTTTTACTGTTTTGTACACTGCTAGAATATATCAATAAACGTCCTACTTAAACCATTTGATGGTTAAATTGCAATGAAAAAAGTTGGCTGGCTTCACAACTGGCGTAAAACGGGCCATATTCTAATAGTTTGTTTGGTGTGTTGTAGAAGGAACTTGTTTTCTAAACCGGCTGGGCTGCGCCTCACGCGTTGTCACGTGACCAGTACAACTGAGTGGCTGTACGACCGCAGAAGGCTGCTAAGTTTGATCAGTATTTTAACTGAAGCATGAATTCTATCTTTAAGAATTTTTTTCTGATTTGAAACCATGGTGTTTATAATTATTCAAAAGATGTCAAAGGCTTTCGGAGCCGCCTGGGTTATTAGTCCTCCGTCAAATAATTTTGTCTAAAGTATTTGCATTGAACAAGTAGAATATCTGTAAAGTCTTTTCTTAAAACATCTTTATTTACTATCCTAAAAAAAAGAAACAGCGATTTGCGCATCGATGGGGATGAAAAGATGATGATTAGGACAACACAACACCCAGACCCTGAGCGGAGAAAATCTCCGACCCAGCCGGGAATCGATGGCGGGCTGATTGACATTCTGCCGCGTTGACCACTCAGCTAGCGGGGGCCGACTTAAAAAAAAAAAAAGATAGAAAAAGAACTATATTTTCACTATATTTTTCAACTAAGTTTTGTCGCAAGCATAAGCATAAGTTCCATAAGTTCGAAGTAGTTTTAAAAAAATTGTTTTATTAAAGGAAGTCTGTCATTTACCTTAAATATAAATATATGTTCTTAAACCTTACGTCTGTTGCTTTGTAAGAGTTTTCTGAAATTCTGGCTTTATGTATTTTTGAAAAAGTAGTGAGTTGAAATATGATTGTGTGTCTGTGCTGTTAGCAGTGTTGGTTGTTTCGATGACTGGTAAACAAAGTATGTTGCTGGAAATCCTCTATAGGCTTCACCCTTTCACTTTATGCAGCCTTGAGATCTTCTAGAAACATACTAATAGTCATAGAAAAGTGGAACATACATCATAATTATAAAATATTTCCTGTTTCACTCGTGAACGTTTCACGGGAACAGCGTCTATCGGCATACATCACTATGAGCTCTAATTTTGGTTTCGTCGTCAACAGAGACAGAAATTCAATATTCAGATAAAACAACCACAGGCCTGCCACGGTTTAGTAACTATTACCAATTTTTTTTCTCGTCCAAAGCGAGCATCATCACATAATATTTGACTTGTGGCAGCACACTACGAAGCTAGAACCACTGCTAGCTACCACAGTTAACCACGAAAACCTCATGACTGACTGTGGTACCAAGCGGTGCCAAGTACACACATCAAAAAAAGCTTTGCATCACCCCAGTTCCCAGAACTCCTCAAGACAGACGTTGACTGTGGATATTTTATCACAACAAAGTCCCTTTCATCGTTCAGAGATGTCACTAAACCCACCCAATGATGTAAACAACCATACATGAGCAGCGCCTATTGGGCGGAGGGGGTCCGACAGCCGATCAGTTCCAGTCATTCCACCAGGAAGGAGGTACCGGGCTCGTGTTGTCTGTAGTTCAACCATGCCTAGATGGTCAATACCGTGGTTCGATCGCGCCCGCATTGTTACTTTGTGCCAGGAAGGGCTCTCAACAAGGGAAGTGTCCAGGTGTCTCGGGGTGAACCACAGTGATGTTGATCGGACATGGAGGAGATACAGAGGGACAGGAACTGTCGATGACATCCCTCGTTCAGGCCTCCCAAGGGCTACTAGTGCCGTGGATGACCCCTGCCTACGGATTATGGCTCGGAAGAACCCTGACAGCAACGCCACCATGTTGAATAATGCTTTTAGTACAGCCACAGGACGTCGTGTTACTACTCAAACTGTGCCCAATAGGATGCATGATGCGCAACTTCACTCTCGACGTCCATGGCGAGGTCCATCTTTGCAACCACGACACCATCCAGAGCGGTACAGGTGGGCCGAACAACATGCTGAATGGACTGCTCAAAATTTGCATCACGTTCTCTTCACAAATGAGTGTCGCATATGCCTTCAACCAGACAATCGTCGGAGACGTGTTTGGAGGCAACCCGGTCAGGCTGAACGCCTTCGACACACTGTCCAGCTAGTGCAGCAAGATGGAGGTTCCCTGATATTTTGGGATGGCATTATGTGGGGCCGAAGTACGCCGCTGGCAGTCATGGAAGGCGCCGTAACGGCTGTACGATACGTGAATGCCATCCTCCAACCGGTAGTGAAACCGTATCGGCAGCATATTGCGAGGCATTCGTCTTCATGGACGACAATTCGCACCTCCCATCGTGCACATCTTGTAAAAAAAACTCCCTTCAGGATAACGACATCCCTCAACTGGAGTGGCCAGCATGTTCTCCAGACATGAACCCTATCGACACATGCCTGGGGCAGATTGAAAAGGGCTGTTTACGGACGACGTGACCCACTAACCACTCTGAGGAATCTAAGCCGAATCGGCGTTGAGGAATGGGACAATCTGGACCAACAGTGCCTTGATGAACTTTTGGACAGTATGCCACGACGAATACAGGCATGCATCAATGCAAGAGAATGTGCTACTGGGTATTAGAGGTATCGGCGGGTTTAGCAATCTGGACCATCACCTCTGAAGGTCTCGCTGTATCGTGATACAACATGCAGTGTGTGGTTTTCATGAGCAATAAAAAGGCCGGAAATGATAATTATGTTGATCTCTATTCCATTTTTCTGTACAGGTTTCGGAACTCACGGAACTGAAGTGATGCAAAACTTTTTTGATGTGTTTATATGATCAATGAACTCCTAATTGTTAATTTCTAACTGAGAAAGTTATGATTTGTATAAGCTGAAAGACACCAAACTCCTTTCTATACTGACCTTGACGTTGAACCTCACTCTTATGTCCGTGTCTGCTTACGAATAAATTTGTTTTTTTAACAAGCTCAATTTTTTTCTTATGTTTTACCTAAACATAATTCTCTGAAATTGCACCATCTTCAGCGAGTTTCTTATTTGCGCACTATCAAATAACAAGAAAAGACTTTGTTTTTTGTCTGTACATAGTGAATTTCAATTTATAATTGAAATCTTCCCAAACTCTTCTTTTGTAATTTTCTAACAAATCCTTCAGTTCAAGTACTTCGCAGTATAGCTGTTATTCATTTACAGTTCGTCATCTGAAATCACAGCGAAATCAGTGTAGAAAACGTACTGTTTTAGCTGTCGCAGTTTTCTAAATATCGTGTCAAAATTGACAGTATCAAAAGCTCTGCTGAAGTTCATTAGTGTCAATATTGTTCACTTACGTTTCCAGGCACTCAGTTAACTCATTCACTGTTTGTGTTATGGGTTTACAAAATTTGGACAGTTGTATTCGGCTAAACAACAAATATAAAAAAAGTTCTCAAACATATTTCCACGTTTCACCATTAAAGAACATTTCCTGAATTCCATTACAAAAAGAAATATCCAGGAAGTACAACCTCCCGCTACGTAAATTAACATGACTCTTATTACAATGCAATAAACGAATTACACTTCCGGTCCACTGGTACTGGCATAAGAAGAAGACAGCATTCAAAACAACATTTCGAGTTTAAAACCTCAATTTAAACACAAATCAGATCTGCCGACTAACAGCACGGGAGATTCACAACATAACTGGCTAAAATTTTAAAAGAATTAAAATTATAACCGTATATTATCAAAGATAATGATGGTTAAAGTTGTTAAACTATATTTTGCTTTGCACACCCGAAATCAGTATAGCTTATGAACAACAAAAGAATGGTTGTATTAAAAAAGGATTCCGCAACTGAAATAATAATGAAAAAAAACACGATATGCAACCGCTACCGTAACACTCAGAATGACATCAGTACGTGTTATCATGCAGAATAAATGACAGTGATGACCACGAACTCGAATGGTCCACTATGCCAAACAGTAATGAATAAGGTTCGTAACCAACCTCAGGCAGCATCCTAAAGCAAAACATTTAACATTAGATTCTCACCAAAATAATTTCCTCTGTGACAGTACTGGGACAACGGTTTCATAGCCGTCGGTGACGTGCACGAATATCAATACATTCTGGCCCACTTCATTCTTAAGCCGCTTCTCAAGTTAATAGCCAGGCCCGTGTTGCTGTAAATGCCACAGAAACAGCGCCCCGCGTAGCAACCCATGCTCAGCAGGAACAGGAAGCGATACGTTCGAGTATCACAACTAACACATGAGCGGAGACAGTGTTCGCACTTGCTCCAAAACACGACCTCTACATTGAAGCCGGAATACGTCGGTTGGCCCTTGTGGACAGGGAAGATAAACGCGTTTTCGCGAGTTCTGCAAATATTCAGTCACATACACGTTATCGATCCCGCACACTCGCACGCGTCAAATTTGTACGTGAACAATATACATCGCTGAACAGAAGTTTGGAATACCATCATAAAATGTAGTTTGCGATACGCACTTCATGCATTATCCAGTTAGAGCCCATAAAATGGACGGTGCTTATTAGTGGTACACTTCGTGACCATTTTACAGTCACGTAAACATACTGCTGCCGCAGCAGCACGCTGCGAGCAGTCCATTACCAATAACAGCTTCATTCAGTTTGTGTTCAGCACTGCGGTAACATGCCTCGTAGAGGCATACTATACTTTGATATGCCCGCCCGGCTAGCCGCGCGGTCTAACGCGCTGCTTCCCGAGCGGAAAGGCGTGCCGGTCCACAGTACTATGTCGGCGATTGCTGCGCAAACACTGATTCCACATAGGAGTACACCTTAATTACTCTACCACGCAAACATTTGCGGCTATACTCGTCTGGTATGAGACGTTCCCGGGGAGTCCACTGGGGGCCGAACCGCACATGGGTTTGTTGTAGGGCAGCGGTAGGGTAGGTGGACTGCTTTGGCCTGTTGTGGGGTTGTGAACCACTGAGAGCTAGGGCGGCAGGAAGTCTTTCCGTCGTTTCTAGGTCCCCGGTTCAACACACACATACATACCTTGGCAAGTCAAAACAGTGGCCTTACTTTCAGCAGATCACACACAGCAAGATGTTGCGGATCAGTTACATTTCACTCAAAGTGGTGTGTCTAAGGTGTGGAGAAAGTACAGAGAGACGGGAAATGTGAACGATAGACCTCGCAGTGGCCGTCTCCGTATGACAACACCAATACAGGATCGTTTTCTCCGGCCGTCGGCACGCAGGCGCCCAACATAAACTGTCAGAAGCATTGGAAATTACTTCTTCTGGGCAACAGGGATTTGTATCTCATACCGAACAGTTCGTAGGAGATTGCATCAGGGTGGTCTTTATCCCAGAAGACCAAAGAAAAGTTTTGTACTGAACAACGGAACCGATGCAGTCGAAGGGCCTGAACTCTTGCTCGTCAACATTGGACTCTTACAGAATGAAGTAATGTCATGTTTGCCGCCGAGATCAGAATTGGTTTGCAGCCGGACAATAGACGTGTTAGTGTTTGGAGAAGCGCTACACGACATCAGGAATGCCGATATGTTCTGGAAATCCATCCGTTTGCAAGTGGAAGTGTAATGTTCTGGGCAGCACTAGTGATGGCACAACAGACCCTTCTAATTCCCATCTAAGGCAATTTGACTGGTCCCAGATACCTCCTAGAAGTCATACAAACGATTGTAAGGCTCTACAGAGATGAAATTGCTGCCAACTTCGTCCAATTGATGACAATGCAAGATAGCACTGTACTCTAGCAGTGTCTCGGTATCTTCAAAGATGCGATATCAACCGAATGCATTGGCACCACAGTCCCCAGACACGACCGCAATTGAACATGCATGGGACCTGTCGAAGGTGGCCATTGTACAGCTTCCGAATCCACCGGACAATCTTCACGATCTCACTAAAACTGCCTTTGAGGAGTCGACCTCATACCCCAAGGTAAACTTGGTCTCGTCCAGAGCATGCCTCGCAGTGTGGAAGAATTCATGTGTGTGCAGGGAGGACATACTATCAAGGACTTATAATATTCATCATGAGATAAAGATTTTCGTTGTTTTTTTTGCATGATGTACACTTAGGAGAGAGCCTGCGTTGTTTTGTAATGATCTTTTGTGACTAACCAAAACTATTGTTGTTTTCAAAAGGAACTAGGTTTATTTTGTTAAGAAGTTATGGTACGAACGTCAGTGAGTGTACTGTAAGAAGTCATTGTAGTAAACTCTCTGATATTCCAAACTTTTGTTGAGGTGTGTATTTTAGGGCTCTGGATACAGCGCGGAGGATATTGATTGGGCGGTAATCCCTATGTGGTTGTGGGTCAGGCATATCCTTCTGTCCATTGGAGCGGGATGTGTTCCACTCACAAGAGAGAAATTAAACATGCCTGTTACGACAGCTACTAAGCTGTCTGCAACATCGTGGTTAAGCTCATATCGTCGTTGACGGGCTCTTCAGAAGGGAGTTTCATGATGGCTTTTAGGTAGGAAGTATCAGAGTTTTTATGTAGTCTGGGGTTCCTTGTGGGTAGTTCTTTGCAGCACGGTGATGAGAAAAATTAATTCGGTTCGTCAGTGAAAAATGCTGATTTTGAACTTCCGACATCTAAGCTAAGGAGAGTCTGCCATAGAATCACCAGTGTGGAATCGCTTCACATAAAGGAGCAAGCGTAGTAGACTTTGGCATTTCGAACGCATTACTTTGCCGTGTTTCGCAGCTTTCTGTATCCTACATAATGTTCCGGTTTCGGATTTGCCTTGAAACGTCTGTGACCAGCATCCCTTGCGTTCGTCATTTGACGTAAATCAGTTGTCAGCGAAGGGGCAATTTATAACTGTTTGTAGTCATCGTTATCAAGAGTATCAATAGTATCAAAGATCTCAGGGTGCTCTTGTTTCGTTTTAATTTTTATTTCATTTTAACCAACCAGTCCGATTCCTTTCTGTATCTGGGCATCCAATGCATATGTGGTTGACGTCCTGGATCTCGCCTAGGTCGTAGTGTGACGTTATGACGTGAATTCTATGGCGGCATTTTCGATGGTAGCTATGATTAGTTTCAGTCTGCAAATGGTCGTTACAAACCGCCCCTTGTTCCCCTTTCTACATCTACATCTACATTTATACTCCGCAAGCCACCCAACGGTGTGTGGCGGAGGGCACTTTACGTGCCACTGTCATTACCTCCCTTTCCTGTTCCTGTCGCGTATGGTTCGCGGGAAGAACGACTGCCGGAAAGCCTCCGTGCGTGTTCGAATCACTCTGGTTTTACGTTCGTGATCTCCGCGGGAGGTGTAAGTAGGTTCAAAATGGCTCTGAGCACTATGGGACTCAACTGCTGAGGTCATTAGTCCCCTAGAACTTAGAACTAGTTAAACCTAACTAACCTAAGGACATCACACACATCCATGCCCGAGGCAGGATTCGAACCTGCGACCGTAGCGGTCTCGCGGTTCCAGACTGCAGCGCCAGAACCGCGCGGCCACTCGGCCGGCCGGTGTAAGTAGGGGGAAGCAATATATTCGATACCTCATCCAGAAACGCACCCTCTCGAAACCTGGCGAGCAAGCTACACCGCCATGCAAAGCGCCTCTCTTGCTGAGTCTGCCACTTGAGTTTGCTAAACATCTCCGTAACGCTATCACGGTTAACAAATAACCCTGTGACGAAACGCGCCGCTCTTCTTTGGATCTTCTCTATCTCCTCCGTCAACCCGACCTGGTACGGATCCCACACTGATGAGCAATACTCAAGTATGGGTCGAACGAGTGTTTTGTAAGCCACCTCCTTTGATGATGGACTACATTCCTAAGGACTCTCCCAATGAATCTCAACCTGGTACCCGCCTTACCAACAATTAATTTTATATGATCATTACACTTCAAATCATTCCGCACGCACACTCCCAGATATTTTACAGAAGTAACTGTAGTGTCGGCAGACTTGCCAACACTACGCACACTAATTGAAAGAGGCGGCCAAGATGCACGCGCTAACTCACGAAGGATGGAGTGAGGTCTGAAACAGGAGACTTAATGAATGTGATAAAGAAAATACGTATCTTTGGAATATATTTAACTTTTAATACATCCTTGTATACATCGTTCTTGATGAGACATCTGGAGATTGTGGCGATACAAGTGACTCTTTATATACAAGCTATTTAAGGCCAATGGCGCCTTGCTAAGTCGTAGCCATTAACTTAGCTGAAGGCTATTCTGTCTCTCGGCAAATGAGAGCAAAGGCTTCGTCCGTATAGTCGCTAGCAACGTCGTCGTACAACTGGGGCGAGTTCTCGTACGTCTCTCGAGACCTGCCGTGTGGTGGCGCTCGGTCTGCGATCACACAGTGGCGACACGCGGGTCCGACATGTACTAATGGACCGCGGCCGATTTAAGCTACCACCTAGCAAGTGTGGTGTCTGGCAGTGACACCACAGTAACTGCTACCAATGTTTTTTCCGCTATCATATAACCATACAATAAAGGATCCTTCTTTCTATGTATTCGCAATATATTACATTTGTCTACGTTAAGCGTCAGTTGCTACTCCCTGCAGCAAGTGCCTATCCGCTGCAGATCTCGCTTTCAAGTACAGTCGGCGCAGAATATAGGCTTACTGCTCTTTGTTGCAGGCTGAAGAATGAAATGTCGAATTGATATTGTTGTCAGTAATCTGAAGCGTTAAATAATCAGCGGTTGGCTTTATTCTTCACTTCCTTCTGTCATTTCGACAATTCAATTAGATCCCAAGGGAAGAAAAAAAGTAGCAGTTACTGACTATCACTTTCTCCCTGTGTACTTCATCATTATTCGAAGTTTATAAGAGTCGTTCCGTAACGTGCACTAGTAGCGACTCGTATTAAGGTGGTCCCTGGGAGCCAGAGAAACTAAATAAATAAAGAGCTGTTTTTCTTTTCTTTCGTCGTAACTGCTCCGTGCTCGGAAGAGCTAGGCGATTCACATCAGATGTTGAATCTTATGTGACAGCTACATAGCAACAGCCGAGGGATGGAGGGAAACTGAAACGCAGGAAGGCCGGAAGGGCAAAGGTGAACAGGTCGGTGAGTTACAGAGGCGTCCATGCGGCGGAAAGGAAACAGCGGGAAGCTTCCAATACGACATACGTGGCGAGCCGGGCTCTCTGACGTCCGTATCGAGTTCGTGTCTGCCGGCGGAATCAAAGAGGCAGAACCAATTTCAGAATTCTTTCCGCGCCTCAGCTGTGCACGCTAACTGTTGCGAACATAAAGCTGTTTGCCGAGCGTCTGTTAACAGTGCCGTGTTGCATCTTTCTCCCACTGCCGTGAGGGGGCCCTTTAAGGCTCAACCCTCTCAGTCTCAATAACTGAAAAAAAAAATTATTTACAATTTTTTTCCAAAACTGACCTTTATCATCACAGTTAGTAACCAACAGAAGAATAAATTTGCAAAATGTAAACAATCAATTTTTTTTAAAGAGGTGGTTTCACTTCGGAGTATAATTTTCAATTTTTTTTTCAGAAAAATAATCTGAATTATCATAGAAAGCAACGAATACAAGAAGACATTGGCTAACAGTAAACAATCAATTGTTTTGAGCAGCTTGTTTCACTTTGGAACCATTGGAACATACAGTTCTCAACTACTCATCATGTCATGAGTTATATTTGAATGCAGTTTCTTATTTTTCCGAGATGCAATCCCACATCTCGAAAGTTCCATGAACCCATTATGCCTAAAACAATACTTCTAGCTCCAGCTACCATTCCGCGTTGAAAACTTGCTAATTTCCGTCGTGCGGCCACAATCACACCAGAAAACCTTTGGCGTGGATGACCTTAGTGCAAATGACATCTCCGCCAATGCAATGCCCTTTTATACCTTGTGTACGCGATACCACCGCCATCTGTATATGTGCTTATGTCTATCCACGACTTTTATCACTTCAGTGTAAAGTTTGTTATCCTGAATACACGCAAATATAAATATCACCTCCAGTAAATAATTAGAGTTCACAGCTACCTGAAAACCCATAAACAAATTTAAAGTTAGCCTAGTCACACAAAGTTAATCACCAAAAATCAAATTAACGCTCAGTGCCTTAGCCAAACTGCTAAACTACGTCGCAGATGCAGCCTACCTTCACAGGTACCCTTGTGTTTACGCCAGTTAGAGCCGTGTGGTTACAGGAAAATAAACTTGTGTTCATGGTAGGAACCATTTTTGGCTTGAAGAACGCTCCGGACAGTTCAAGCTAATGATTTGGTCATCCATATCGTGTGATATGAATCACATTGAACATTTATGAGACATAATCGGGAGGTCAGTTCGTTCACCAAATCCTGCAGCGGCAACAGTTTCGTAATTATGGACGTCTATAGAGACAGCACGGTTCAATATTCCTGCAGGGGACTGCCAACGACTTGAGTCCATACCAGGTCCCCATGTGAAAGGAGGTTAGATGCGCTCATAGGAATTATCCCACGACATTTGTCACCACACTGTATTTTACATCGTGATTAATAGTGGGCCGGCCGCGGTGGTCTCGCGGTTCTAGGCGCGCAGTCCGGAACCCTGCGACTGCTACGGTCGCAGGTTCGAATCCTGCCTCGGGCGTGGATGTGTGTGATGTCCTTAGGTTAGTTAGGTTTAAGTAGTTTTAAGTTCTAGGGGACTGATGACCACAGCAGTTGAGTCCCATAGTGCTCAGAGCCATTTGAACCATTTTTTGATTAATAGTGGAAAATTGAACTTTGGGATATTCAATGTTTGCTGTAGATTTTTGTGAATTACTGTGCAGTTAAATGCGTTGCTTTATCCGATACCCTGCTCATTCTACAGACTGTACATTAATTATTGTTCTTTTTTTTCATTTGGAATCCGCGGTTCATGTGAGGCCCCCAGTTACATATTTGCGAATAGTATTTAATAAACATGTATCTGATTTAAGATGTAACTACCCACTTTCGTCAACAACATTAATCCTACGTGTTTTATTCAGTCATTTTCTTGTTTGTTTATATTATTTAGGTGTCTGTGTACAATACTTGCTAAAAAGGGCTTGAAGATTAACCTGTATTAAATATTTGGACTAAAGCGACGGTGCTTAACTGACCTACAATGATGAAAAGCGAGTCAAGCCAACAAAATACGTCTGTACAGCATACACCAATAGCGGCCTAAAGAAACGCTGTTGCGCTCGTAAGTGAAGGAATCCTACTGTCGAGGAAGAAGCAAGGAGGACTTGAAAACAAGACTAGTACAAGCAAAGAGGACATTCCTGGTCAGGAGATGTCTGCTAGTATTAAATAACTGCCGTAATTTGACACAGAAATTTCTGATAACGTCCGTTTGGTTACGGCATTGTATGGGAACATTTTTGAGATGATGATGATGAAGAGAATCGAAGCGTTCGAGATGTGGTACTACAGGAGGATGTTAAAAATTAGGCTGACTGATAAGAACTGCGGAGGCTCCCCACAGAATTGGCGTGGAAAGGAACATATGCGAAACATTGACAAGAAGAAGGAACAGGATGAAAGGACACCCAGGAGTAACTTCCAAGATACTGGAAAGATCTATAGATGGTTAAAACTGTAGGGGAAGGTTAATGGGTGCCCCAAAATGACCCTAGCCTTACTATCAAATTTATTTACAATCCTCAGCAGGGTTCCAGATTACCTGTATTGTCAAATACCACAGCGGTTGCGATTGGCACATAGTGACAATATGACAATAAAAGTTCTGTTAACCGTTGGAGTACCAGTGGTTTCTGCCTGAAACTACCAATTTAGTATTTTTTTCAATTTTGATCAGCGCCTTTCGCATGAAGCCACTGATGCCAGTTCAAGACAGAGACATCTAGTGGCACACTGAGGTACTTCTACGAATGTAGTGCATTGCAGCAGTCTGCTTACGTGATTGTAGGAGACTGCGACATGCGCTTGTTTTTTTGGTAGCCATAGGTAGCTCTCTAATTTTGAAAGTAGGTATATCTAGAGTTATTGTAACGTAAATTTTAGTTTTTTTCTACTACTTTTGTAAGTGGTTTCGAAATGAAACCACTGGAGCAAGGAAGGAAGGCAGATTGGGTTTAACGTACCGTCGACATCGAGGTCATTAGAGACGGTACACAAGCTTGGATGGTGTCAAGGATGGGGAAGGAAATCGGCCATGTGCTTTCGAAGGAACCACCGCGGCATTTACCTGGAGCGATTTAGGGAAATCATGGAAAACATAAATATGGATGGCCGGATTCCGGTTTGAAACATCGCCCTCCCGAATGCGAGTGGTGTAGTGTCCTAACCGCTGCCCCATCTCATTCGAGCAGTATATGTACTTTTGATGAATTCTATCTAAGGAGTGAGACAGAATTATTACTACGGACGTAAGGATTTTGAAACTACTAGAACTTCTGTATATTCGTGAGAAAAATAAGCATTTGCAAACTTCAAGAACGGAAGGTAACGAAGCAAGAGTAGATCCAAGCTAAGTTATGGCGATTATTGGTGCTGGTTCAATAAACAACTAGTTTGCGACAAGCACTGAACTTATTTCTAATATATGCTTTCAATTAAACCAAGTTACTAAAATATACAGCCTTCAAAACAGATAAATGTTCGTATAGGCTACGCGGCTAGGAATCCTAATATGTGGAAAAAAAGTGTGTGTGAAGATTGTCAATCTGAGAAAAATGAAACCAAGAGGGTTTTTGGAAAGAGAAAACACTTGTTATTCACAACAGTAAATGTCCTTCCTGAAACAAAGCAGCTGAAAAATATATTATAAAAGGAAGCAATATAATCGTTTAGTTAAAGAGCATTCTCGACAAGTTTTTTTAGTAATATCATGAATAGTGGCAGATAACCATAGCAATTGTTGATAGTATCTCAGATATGGACTATGAATACTTTGGGCACTCTGTAAAGAAGGACTTTCGGTCGAATGAGATAAACAGTTTTCCGCAATGCAACAGTGTCGTAAGTAACTGGCCAGCTGTGTGTGTGTGTGTGTGTGTGTGTGTGTGTGTGTGTGTGAATTGTTAGGGTGAATTGTTAGGTAGCCGGATAGGTACAGGGCTGCGTGTGTTTGTTTTGAGATTCTGTTGAATTCTGCGCTCTTTCTGTAAATGAAAGATCGATTGCACACCCTCAGCCGGCCGGTGTGGCCGTGCGGTTAAAGGCGCTTCAGTCTGGAACCGCATGACGGCTACGGTCGCAGGTTCGAATCCTGCCTCGGGCATGGGTGTGTGTGATGTCCTTAGGTTAGTTAGGTTTAATTAGTTCTAAGTTCTAGGCGACTGATGACCTCAGAAGTTAAGTCGCATAGTGCTCAGAGCCAGTTGAACCATTTTGCACACCCTCAATCTACAAATCAGGTGGCAGGTATTTCGTTGATTGTAAACTAATTTTTTACACGATGAAAGTAGGTTCTGAGCTAACAGATAGACACTTTCGATTATAACATAAAATCTGCCTTTTCACTTACATTTACTGTATCAGCTATCTTCGTGTAATTCACTTTTCCGCATGTGGTCTCTCCTTTTACTCTGCCGGACAAAAAAAAGGATGTCAATGTAGCTTAGTACAAGTGCACACAAACTTTGGGTGAGCAAATTAATAGAGTTGCATTTTTCTGAGAGGTAGAATGGCCACCAGAGTGAACTATTGTTGTTCGTGTTATGTGATGTTACGAGGCGTTGTAGGGTACATAAAGAGCGCGAACAGGGTCGCATATTCCGTCTTTGTCACTCTTGACCTAAAGAACTCATATGACTGCATACGGCATTCCGATCTCCTTTTCGAACTCCATACTTATGGACTTCCAGTCAACTGTGTCCCCCTTATTGCATCCTTCCTCTACGTCATTGTTAACAACAAAAATTCCCGTACCTTCCACTCCCCACTGCAGGAGTGCCCCAAGGTTTCATTCTCTCCCCTCTCCTTTACCTCTTATACACTGCCGGTATGCGCATACCACCTCCTTCCATCCTCCTTCTTCAGTACGCTGATGTTACCATTTTCCTCGCCCTCTATCCTGGGCTACAGAAAACCCAACGATACCTCCAAATCCACCTCTATCAGTCTACCTCCTGGTGTAACCATTGGCTCCATCATGTTAGCCCCTCCAAAAGCGAGGAAATGATTATAAGACAGATCACCCACACCGTCCGTCTTCATGACTTTTACCTCACCATTTACGACCATCCCATCCAGCTAACGCACCAAAATACCTTGTACTAATCTTTGACCGGCACCTAATGCGGAAACCTCACCCACTAACCGTCGGAAACCTCACCTACTAACCATTTTGATTTATAGTAGCTATTCATGTGTGGTTTGATAATATCGAAGAGCAAACAAATAGTAAGTAATAATAATAGTATGTGATCAGCTTATACAAACTTTGCGCGCTTGACATTGGCTTTTTGCATAAGGTCTGCTCAAAAAATGTTCAAATACGTGTGAAATCTTATGGGACTTAACTGCTAAGGTCATCAGACCCTAAGCTTACACACTACTTAACCTAAATTACCCTAAGGACAAACACACACACCCATGCCTGAGGGAGGCCTCGAACCTCCGTCGGGATCAGCCGCACTGTCCATGACTGCAGCGCCTTAGACCGCTCAGCTAATCCCGCGCGCATAAGGTCTGTGCATTGTAAGTTCGAGCGTGAGTGATTTTTCTGAAAATATTTCTTTATTGGACTTCGTACATTGAATAATTTCAAAGCGTTAGTTTGTACTGGACCTTTGATATAATTTGTAACACAGAACCTTTAGCCTTGCCAAGACGCCGTTTAATTGGATAAATAGCTTGCAACATAAATGAAACACAAGATTAAATATCACTGTATTCACTGAATGTGAAAGGTCTCTGTTTGATTCCTTTCATGTTAATTTCTTAAGCGCGCTCGACAACAAAAGAAGGGTGCGGGGCAAACACTTTCCCTTGGACCCGGAGCTAATGGCCGGTCGCATCAGTGCGTCCCTTCGTGGAGACGATGATCTGAGGTGGCCGAGCGGTCCACCGTGTGAAAATCCATCTGCTTGCGACACACCACACGCACGCGACCCAGACGAGACGGCTTCGGTGAAACGACAGAAGACAGGGGATAAAGGGGCGTGGAGCCTTTTGACAGGTACTGTCCAGAGAAACTTGCAGACGTCAACGACGACTATCAACATTTCCAGGCGGATGCCCACTGTCAAGCGACAGTAAATCATGGTTTGATGTTCTCTGGTCGCTAAGGGTGGCACAAGGAAGAGCCATTAAGTGTCATCCTTGCCCAGGAATATCAACCTGGCGAGTCAAACGAGGATACCCCACGAATTTGACAACACAAACATGGAACCAAATCGAGATGTACGTGACACGGGCAACTAAGAGAAACTTCATAAGAGGGCAGAAACGGCGGGATTGCACGCAACAGATGGACAAAAATCCCTACTGACAGCTGCGGCGACGAACCCCCCATTCCCCCCCCCCCTCCTCCCCGTTATATTGTGCCTCAGAACAGTGGAACTACTGAGTGTGCCAGTGAACAGTGATTATTCAGAGAAACTTTGACTCGTGTTTTGCAGGGGTTCGATTTATTGATTTTTTTATTTATTAGACTGACTTTTTTACTTTGACTCTTGTATTTTGCAGGTGTTTTATTTATTGGTGTTTTTTCAGATGTTGACTATTGTACTTTCAGAGCTATTTTATTTATCAATGTTTGTTTTTGTGTGATGCATTAGATTTGTGATATTTTGTTTCATAAATTCATTTGTGTGGCATTGCTTCATTTATCAGTCAGATAGCTATTCATTCTCATTGGACTGTGATCGATTATCCTTTGCATGAGGCATATTTATAGTGAGGAACCCCATAAGGGTAACAATCACATAATTAATTGTAGTTTCAGTGTAACGACACAGTGATCATTGTTTGCTAACTAACTGGAATATAGTAGAGTGATTAAATTAGTGCCACAAAATTATTTTAATTCTACAAATTATTAGTTTATAAGATATAGAATTTTTTGTGATAACCACTTTGTAAAACATGTTTTTTTCTCTTATTATCATTTTTTTTTTTTTTTGCTTTTGCGGATTGTGCATTGTAATGTTCTGCTTTATAATACTGATGTTATTTTCATGTTTTTTTTTATTGCTGTGGCACCTTTGCTATTTTCATAAATTTTACTTGTTAATAAACAGTCATAAATTTTCCTGTGATCAGTTGGCTCTTGCAATGAGCAAATACTGGTGAACTCCATAAGGGAAACAACCAGAAATTGTTTTCATATTAATGACACAGGGACCATTGTTTTTACTTGCTGACCGAATTAGGTATACACTATCTTTTAAACAGTTGTCACAGATTGTGTTTTCTCTTTGAAATTGGTAGATTCTAAAGATGTATTGAAATTATTGTGTTTTAGCAAGTAGCTGGTGACCTTTTGCCTTTTCTTTACATTTTTGGTTTAAGTTGGGTGTGAGAAGCCTGCTTGGAAATGTCCTAACATAGCCAGAAAATTCCCTGCACAGTCTTTTCCCGGAGTGTTGCGGTTATGAAAGGTCTCTGTGGGATTCCTTTCATGTTAATTTCTTAAATCTGTTGTCATTTACGGCATAAATTCCAGTTTTAAATTTACTGTGGTGTTTCTGACTCTATCTGGGAGGAGACTGAGCAGTGGAACGTGTTACTTTTACACATAATCAAGAACGATCTGCCACACTACTACACTTCAAAACACAGTTTATATGTAATTCATGTCACACAGTCTCATACGGAACCTACATCTGCTTTCTTTTATATACTGTATATGATAAGACACTGTCATCCCCCTTCCCTTCTGTGTGAGAGGTTGAATGAGCAAATGTATTTCTAGTTGCATGCTTGAGGGTAGCAGACAAGCCTGTCTGCTAGAGAACAGTAGGACCAACGTCGGAACAGGTAGCTACGCTTTCTAAAAGCAAAGAGGTTTCTATTCTTGGTATGGTCCTGTCCATCCCTTGTCATGTTGGTATAGGAAGTTGCCTCTCTGGTCAGTTCCGTTTGTATCTGTGAAGCACCCTCGGTAGAGGCCCATGGCAGTCTGTCCACGGCGAGCGTCTGAAGTGGTAAGATCTCCGTCTAAGAGCGTCTCTGCTAAGTCCATAGGACAATTAATTTCTTAAGTTCAGCCTAACTGAAAATTTAATCACCTTTATTTCAGGTTCAGATCTAAAATATCTAATGTTATCTTAAATTGCAACGCAGTGTAATTCGAGTGTGAAGTTTAGAATATCTTCCAGTAGTTGCTTTGTCACTACTTTGTGAGTATAGTGGAACCACGTGTTGATGATCTGTAACTCTAACTAAGATCATCAATCTTGAATGTCAATGTGTGTGACATTATAACGTCTCGTCTTGAGAATATTTTTCAATATTACAACTTTTCTTTATGTTGAACCCACGTGGGGTGTACTTTGTGAGAGCAGCACCACGTGCTTATACAATTGTTTGACCCATCAGGTTAGTAGTAAGATGATAGTAACCAGTTCAAGGTTTTTCTTTTGTAAGTTTTGTTTCGATGTAATTTATTTTAACTATCAAAATTATTATGGAGTTTCACTCTTTGTGTTAACCAAGTTGACCACGTGAAGCATGTGGTGTAATCATCAAAGTAGCACTCAGCTATTCTTTTCAGGAAGGTTTCTCAGAGAGTTAGTATGAATTTAGTATACTAGTGTGTGGTAATTTCATGACGGACAGGATTGCGCTACAAACGTAACTTCTTTGGGTGAAAATTGAATCGGTTGGTTGTGGTTAATTTCCTCTTGCATATGTTTCAACGTTCTCCGTGTGTTATTTTATGAATGCAGTGTTGTATACAGTCTCCCAATCTTGGCTCCATATTTGATGTGTTAAATAAGATTACAAATTCACATTTTCACAATCCTAAATAAGGCACCAGTTTAGTTATGAATCAAGTTTAATATGCTGAAATTTTAAATGGAACAATGATCAATGTTAAAATAAATGTCCAAATATAAACTGATTTATTTCTTTTTTTTTTTAAATTCCCTTTATATATCACCGGTTGTCGTAAGATGACTATTAAAAGATTATAATTAATGTTAGTCTGGTTGGGAGTTTGATAAGCTAGACTGGATACCTGGTGAAACAGTTGCTCAGTAAATCAAGGTTAACTTCCCCCGCTAGCTCACGGCTTTTAACCCGCTTTTATTGTCTTGAATATCAGCACCGCTTTCAGAACAACTTAATGTATCAACGTTACAAATGTTATACTAAATTAAATTACATAGACACTTACATTAATTCTGTTGCTGTGTGCAACTAAGAGTACACCTAGTGAAACTGTATCTCATAGAATAATGGCAGCGTGCCAAATAATTACCTGCAGCGATGGCAGATATGCATCCGGTCAGGACGGCTTCCAGAACAAAAAGGTGCCGTCTTCTCGGCAAGACAACTGAACTGCGTAATTATTCTAATGTTTCAGCGATTGCACGTCACAGTCGATACAACCGCTTATACTAATTAATATCTTAAGTTATTCTTTATTTATATTCTGAACTTATATCTACGTTTTTGCTATATATCCACGCTCATCCTGCAAATGTGCCTTTCAACCATCCAACAAAAAGTCCACAATAGACTAAAACTACGAAAACTCCCTAATTTTACCCATTCTTTACCATGCAAATACTGCATGAATATCCGCCCCTCCTAAGTTCTGTAAGTTCCTCTGGATCCTCGAACGCATCCGCTGCACCTTGCTTTCTGCATCCGTTTACCTTCTTCACAAGGATCCTTTACCAAATCAACAAAGTCCCACCTCTACCCATTCACACTTAACACCTCTCAATAACCTACACCATCTGTAACCTCGACTCCAACAGTCCTGCTGTGCCCCCCCTCCTTTCCAATCCTAGTGTGCTGCTGCGCCTCTAACTACCTTTCGCCTACAGACCCTCCATGTCCTCTCCCAAAGAAATAACTGCCTCCCTCTTCTGAATCATGGACACTGCCCCAAACCTACCCATTCTACCAACTCTGAATCCACCCTACTCATATCCACCATCCCCACCTCCCACCACCTCTCCCCATGCCACACCACCTGCTTTTCCCCTTCCCTGTGCCTCCCCCCCCCTATCCCCCTTTTCCTCTTCAATCTATAGATCCCAATACCAGTTATCTGTCTCTCCATGCCCCCACAGCCATATCTGTCTCGTCTGCACTTCTTACCAGTCCTCATTCCTCATCACCACCACTGTCCTGTTTCCCCCCATACCCAACCTTCTTCTCATCTACATTTTGCCGTCCTAGGGCAGGTCATTCAAAGTTTTAGCGAAAGTGCATAGTACTCCCTTATTAGTGGACAGTGTATCTTCTGTTGCATTCACTGTTTTTTCAGGTGATCATCTGTTTAGCGTTATTCAAGTGTTTCTCAAGTGTTCTGTCTGTCTGCATTTTTATCACTGTTTTTAAACAATTCATGAAGACCGCACCCAATATTTATATTTCTCCCATTCACGTCATCTTTTACAATAATTCATAGAACATAGGTCTCCGCTTTCCTGTTTTATTGCATCATCTAAGTTAGCATTAAGTTCTACTGGCTAAAAAGTGAGCTATATGTACTGCTGTCAGTCCACCTCCCGCCTACAAGGAATGAGGGATGATGCAATAACATTATAAAGAAAGTCACACATTGATTGACGACAGCGAAGGGCACAGCGATGCTTCGTACTGGTGCTACTAGCAATTTATAGAGTTTGAAATCCTTCTCTTTGTGAGTCTCCATTTCACTGGCTGGTCGAATCGTGCAATACCCAAATTTAAAGGGCATTCTGATGTTACAGAGACCAGATTTTGGACTGCATATATTTTATTAAATATGCTAATACTAAATATTATGTGTGTGAAATCTTATGGGACTTAACTGCTAAGGTCATCAGTCCCTAGGCTTACACACTACTTAACCTAAATTACCCTAAGGACAAACACACACACCCATGCCCGAGGGAGATCTCGAACCTCCGCCGGGTCCAGCCGCACAGTCCATGACTGCAGAGCCTCTGACCGCTCGGCTAATCCCGCGTGGCCACTAAATATTTAAACGTAGCTAGAACTCAGTGTTTGCATGTTGTGTGTGTGTGTGTGTGTGTGTGTGTGTGTGTGTGTGTGTGTTGGGTGGCGGTGACAGGGGGGTTGGCTCTATGACACTAAAGTGTGTGTGTGTGTGTGAGTGGATGGACGGAGATGTGTGTCGTTGTTGCTATTTTATTTTGTGCAGTACTGGCACTCTCCTACCGCAGAAGTGTACTGACATGAGAGAGGAGCTACGGAAGGATGGGGGAACATTATACTGCGTCACGCAGGAGGCCCCGCAGAAGTTAAGAGGCGCGGGTCGCAAACAATGCCACCATTTCGGAAACTGCAGAAAGTTTCTCAAGATCTGTGTAGGAGTGCGCTTTGCGAAGCGAGCAGAAGGATAGGCTCCGCTTTCGCAGTGCAGCACGACATGTAAACAGCGAAATGGGATCAGTGATGGAAAAGCGTTTGACTCGGTACGAAACAAACTTTTACTAATGAAGGTGCGATTAAATGGCGTACCAGAGGCAAGTTTTATTTATTTTTATATATTGATTTATTTAAGCTGGCAAGTTTACGGCAATCAAACCTTTTCTTACATCCAATTGGGCATTCTACACACTCTGTATTAGGGGCGATCAAAACGTTTCCCTCTGAGGTCGTTGCTGCAGTGTGTACGCAGCCCTGCACAACTCCGATGCAAGAATCTAAGCACCGACATTTAGGAAGGGATTAATAAGGCGTTCAGACTCAAACTTTTTGATCGCCTCCTGCATAATACCAGACAGGATTGAGGGAGAACATCAAAAAGTTTCACAGAAGAGCAGCTCGTTTCGTAGTATCGCGAAACAGGGGAGAGAGTGTCACGGATATGACACGCGTGCTGCTCTGGCAATCATTAAAACAAAGGCACTGTGCATCGCGGCAAAATTTCACTCACCAACTTTCTCCTACGAATGTGAAAATATTTTGTTGACGCCCACATACGGAGCAAGATAAATCTCATGATGATAAATCTTAGCAAAGTAAAGTAAGACAAATCAGAGCTCTCACGGAAAGATTTAAATGTTCGCTTTTTCTTCGCTCGCTGTTCGACAGTGGATCGGTTAAGTGTCAATTTTAGTCATGCAGATGTAGATGTAGATTACAATAAGCATACCGAGCGAGGAGGCGCAGTGATTAGCACACGGGCCTCGCATTCGGAAGGACGACGGTTCAGACCAGCGTCCGGCCATCCAGATTTACGTTTTTCGTGATTTCCTTCAATCGCTCCAGGCAGATGATAGGATGGTTCTTTTGAAACGGCGCGACAGATTTCCTTCTTCATGTTGTTGTTGTTGTGGTGGTGGTGGTGGTCTTCAGCTTGAGACTGGTTTGATGCAGCTCTCCATGCAACTCTATCCTGTGCAAGCTTCTTCATCTCCCAGTACCTACTGCATCCTACATTCTTCTGAATCTGCTTAGTGTATTCATCTCTTGGTCTCCCTCTACGATTTTTACCCCCCATGCTGCCCTCCAGTACTAAATTGGTGATCCCTTGATGCCTCAGAACATGTCCTACCAACCGATCCCTTCTTCTGGTCAAGTTGTGCCACAAACTCCTCCTCAATTCTATTCAATACCTCCTCATTATACTTGACTTAATCCGAGCTTGCTCTCCGTCTATGGTTCAAATGGCTCTGAGCACTATGGGACTCAACTGCTGAGGTCATTAGTCCCCTAGAACTTAGAACTAGTTAAACCTAACTAACCTAAGGACATCACAAACATCCATGCCCGAGGCAGGATTCGAACCTGCGACCGTAGCGGTCTTGCGGTTCCAGACTGCAGCGCCTTTAACCGCACGGCCACTTCGGCCGGCCGCTCTCCGTCTATAATGACCTCGATGTCGACGGGACATTAAACCCAATCTTCCTTCTTTTACAATAAGCATGTTATAACTTTCAGCTGATGTACAATGTTGTAAAACTATTATTAATTACTGTCTAGAAAAAAGAGAAAAAATAAACTAGTTTTCATTCATTCATGAGAGGTATCTATTACAACACAAATTACGGGAATATAGATTTGAAGTACGAGGGCTACCACCAATGTTCTAATTTCAAAATTCATATAATACTTTATGTAACTAACATTGACATGTTCGACTTATCTGAGATGTAATTAGCGAGCTAGACACGCTGAAAAAATTTCAAGCGTTTTTTGTCTAGTGGAGAATATTAGAACTCTTGTAGCTTATTCGTTCATCTTGTGCTTGCTTTAGAGACAAACGTGAATTATTTCTGGTTTTAACTCATATATGTATATGGCTAAAGCGAATATACTCAGCAGGCGTAAGGAATCCTATGTAGACAGTGTTATGTTGAATTCAAGAGTCCATTAAAGAAGTAAAAAGTGATTTCCGAATTAATATTTTGCAGCTACACTCCTGGAAATTGAAATAAGAACACCGTGAATTCATTGTCCGAGGAAGGGGAAACTTTATTGACACATTCCTGGGGTCAGATACATCACATGATCACACTGACAGAACCACAGGCACATAGACACAGGCAACAGAGCATGCACAATGTCGGCACTAGTACAGTGTATATCCACCTTTCGCAGCAATGCAGGCTGCTATTCTCCCATGGAGACGATCGTAGAGATGCTGGATGTAGTCCTGTGGAACGGCTTGCCATGCCATTTCCACCTGGCGCCTCAGTTGGACCAGCGTTCGTGCTGGACGTGCAGACCGCGTGAGACGACGCTTCATCCAGTCCCAAACATGCTCAATGGGGGACAGATCCGGAGATCTTGCTGGCCAGGGTAGTTGACTTACACCTTCTAGAGCACGTTGGGTGGCACGGGAACATTGCGGGCGTGCATTGTCCTGATGGAACAGCAAGTTCCCTTGCCGGTCTAGGAATGGTAGAACGATGGGTTCGATGACGGTTTGGATGTACCGTGCACTATTCAGTGTCCCCTCGACGATCACCAGTGGTGTACGGCCAGTGTAGGAGATCGCTCCCCACACCATGATGCCGGGTTTTGGCCCTGTGTGCCTCGGTCGTATGCAGTCCTGATTGTGGCGCTCACCTGCACGGCGCCAAACACGCATACGACCATCATTGGCACCAAGGCAGAAGCGACTCTCATCGCTGAAGACGACAAGTCTCCATTCGTCCCTCCATTCACGCCTGTCGCGACACCACTGGAGGCGGGCTGCACGATGTTGGGGCGTGAGCGGAAGACGGCCTAACGGTGTGCGGGACCGTAGCCCAGCTTCATGGAGACGGTTGCGAATGGTCCTCGCCGATACCCCAGGAGCAACAGTGTCCCTAATTTGCTGGGAAGTGGCGGTGCGGTCCCCTACGGCACTGCGTAGGATCCTACGGTCTTGGCGTGCATCCGTGCGTCGCTGCGGTCGGGTCCCAGGTCGACGGGCACGTGCACCTTCCGCCGACCACTGGCGACAACATCGATGTACTGTGGAGACCTCACGCCCCACGTGTTGAGCAATTCGGCGGTACGTCCACCCGGCCTCCCGCATGCCCTCTATACGCCTTCGCTCAAAGTCCGTCACCTGCACATACGGTTCACGTCCACGCTGTCGCGACATGCTACCAGTGTTAAAGACTGTGATGGAGCTCCGTATGCCACGGCAAACTGGCTGACACTGACGGCGGCGGTGCAAAAATGCTGCGCAGCTAGCGCCATTCGACGGCCAACACCGCGGTTCCTGGTGTGTCCGCTGTGCCGTGCGTGTGATCATTGCTTGTACAGCCCTCTCGCAGTGTCCGGAGCAAGTATGGTGGGTCTGACACACCGGTGTCAATGTGTTCTTTTTTCCATTTCCAGGAGTGTATTATAACCTATGTCGCTGCTAACTGTCGTATACTTCTGTTTAAATTAGCCGGCCGAAGTGGCCGTGCGGTTAAAGGCGCTGCAGTCTGGAACCGCAAGACCGCTACGGTCGCAGGTTCGAATCCTGCCTCGGGCATGGATGTTTGTGATGTCCTTAGGTTAGTTAGGTTTAACTAGTTCTAAGTTCTAGGGGACTAATGACCTCAGCAGTTGAGTCCCATAGTGCTCAGAGCCATTTGCACCATTTTTTGTTTAAATTAATGCCTTACAAGCTAGGTTGTGTCAACTCCCGTGTGGCCCGCATCTCGTGGTCGTGCGGTAGCGTTCTCGCTTCCCACGCCCGGGTTCCCGGGTTCGATTCCCGGCGGGGTCAGGGATTTTCTCTGCCTCGTGATGGCTGGGTGTTGTGTGCTGTCCTTAGGTTAGTTAGGTTTAAGTAGTTCTAAGTTCTAGGGGACTTATGACCACAGCAGTTGAGTCCCATAGTGCTCAGAGCTATTTGAACCATTTGAACTCCCGTGTGGCGTGATGTAAGCACCCGCGAGGGATAAGCTGAAATGGCTCTGAGCACTATGGGACTTAATATCTGAGGTCATCAGTACCCTAGAACATAGAACTACTTAAACCTAACTAACCTAAGGACATCACACACATCCATGCCCGAGGCAGGATTCGAACCTGCGACCGTAGCGGTCGCGAGGTTCCAGACTGAAGCGCCTAGAACCGCTCGGCCACACTGGCCGGCGAGGGAAAGTATAGGTAACGGTAGGAAGCTATGTTGTTACTTCTGCAGACTGCATTATTCCAAGTACTGCATTACTTATAATCCGTGCCTGCAGGTATTAAAATTCGCAGTAATCTTGCTCAATATTTCTCAAATAGTTTCATAAATATCACATGTAAAAAAAATACCTATTTAAATATACAGACACAGAAAAATTACAGCGGCGTCGCCATAGGGTGGAAGAAGAGAAAGAAAATGGAATGTGATAAAGCAAAATGGACGGAATTATGGGAAAAGAAATGGACATTACCGATCGAGGAATGAAAAGAAAAAATAGCTTAAATGGGAGATAATAGGAGCCTTGGTTTTACTATTGATGGAGGGAAAGTTGGCCATATACAGTACGTTAATTTTTGGGTAACGTTATGAGGGTGATAGAAGGCCTTCAGCGTCTTCTTAAAATCAGAAGGGCATTTAAATGTGGGAAAAATGCGTGGTAACATGATAACTTGTTCCAGTAACATAGCAGCAGTTTCCTAATGTTCTTGTTTTATTAACGGACACAACTAGAATACTAGATAAGTGGAGCCTTGTCGACAGATATTTTGTTTCTGATGCAAGATACTAGAGTGCATGTCGTCCGGAAAGCCGATAAAGTTAAGTGGGCATAAGAAGTACTGACGGGCATGTGTAACTCACACAAGCTTTCCAGATTAGTCTAGAAGGAAGGAAGGAAGATTGGGTTTAACGTTCCGTTGACATGAAGGTCATTAGAGACGGAGCACAAGCTTAGATTGTGTCAGGGATGACGAAGGAAATCGGAAGCATCCCGGGATTTGCCTGGAGTGATTTAGGTAAATCATGGAAAACATGGATCAGGATCGTTGAACGCGGATTTAAACCTTCGTCCTTGCGAATGCGATCCCAGTATGCTAACCACTGCACTACCTCTCTCGGTATAAGATAGAACCTAGCTTATCTGGCTACAATCAACTTAATTGAGCGTATGAAGCACTGACGAGCAAGTGCGACGCGTAAAAGCTTTCTCTGTTAGTTCTAAAAGTTTGTGTTGTCATTACTTGGGTGGCGTCGAATTCTGACTTGTTTGAGGTTTCTTGGTAGGGAACAAGCACACCGTTATCATGGATTGAAAATCAGCAACAGAAGTTCAAGTAAGTTCAGGCGCGTGACCTTGAGAAGTGTGTTGCTCTTCGTGTTCTATATGCATACTTCGCAGACAATACTAAAATAAGCTCACACTTTTTGCCATCCGTACTGAAGAATTACCTGAAAACATTTGCACAAATGCTGAGTCAAAGCATGCTAAGATTTCAAACTGGTGCAAACACTACAACTTGCTTCAAATGTACGGAAATATAAACTTGTGCACTTCACAAGGGGCAGAAAACCTGTATCCCATTACTACAACGTGAGTGAGTCACTAGTCGATTCAGTCAACTCAAACAAATAACGGGGTGTAACAATTTGTAGCGTCGCGAAATGGAGCGGTCATATGGGCTCACTCGCTGCTAAGGCAGTGGCAGACTTCAGTTCATTGACAGGATACTGGGAATGTGCAGTCAAAACTGCTCAAGTGGGTGACGAAGCTCAGCAAGCAGGCCGGCCAAAAAACTGCTCTAAATAAACACCCAACAGACGAGATCCTATCGGCATCATCAAGACACAGCAACACACTTGTGTGGTACAGACCGAGCTGCGCCCCTGCGTACTGGTCAGGCAGAACATTATTACCAGCTACCTAATAGTCTGTAAGTCCACCTTTGGCACGGATAAGAGCGGCGACACTTCGTGGCATGGAAACAATGAGGCCTTGGTGGGTTGAGGGAGGGAGGTGGCGCCACATCTGTTCACAAAAGTCACTTAATTCTCATAAATTCCGGGGAGATGGACGATGAACTCTGACGCCATATTGAATCACATCCGAGATGTGTTCAATGGGGTTCAGATCTGGAGAGTCAGGGGGCCAGCACGTCAATCGGAACTTTCCATTGTGATCCTCGAACCGCTCCATCACACTCTAGGCCTCGTGGCATGGCGCATTATCTTGTTCAAAAATTCCAGTGCCATTGGGAAACATGACTGCAAACAGAGTACAATGCTCTTTGGTCGTCATGGTGCCTTTTACGATCTCCACTGTACCTATAGATGCCCACATGAATGTTACCCAGAACATAATGGAGCCTCCATCGGCTTGTGTCCGTCCCGCAGTATAGGCGTCAAGCAGCTGTTTCCGTGGCAGTATAGGAGTCAAGCAGTTGTGCCCGTGGAAGGCGACGGATTCATGCCCAGTAATAGGCTTGATGAAGAAGGTATCGGGATTCATCAGACCATGCAATGCTCTGCCAATGCGCCAATCTCCAGTGCCGGTCGTCACGTGCCTGTTTCATTCATATTTGTCTAACAAGGGGAGGCCGCCAATAATAAACGCTCATGGCCAGAGGTGTAATGTGGCAAAGCACCAAGACGCACTTCTCAGCCATTGTCGAGAAAATCGACAGTCAAAAGAAACCGCTGCGGTGAAATACTCTCTACGATTAATAATTTTCTACAGCATCGTGGCGCAGCGGTAAGCGCTCGGGATCTTAATTCGAAGGTCACCAGATCGAATCTCGCGCCATGCATTCTTTTTTTTAGTATTTGTTTTTTGTAATTCATATGTGTGTATACATACACACACACACACACACACACACACATATATATATATATATATATATATATATATATATATATATATATATACGAGGGGCGTTCAGAAAGTAAGCTCCGATCGGTCGCGTAATGGAAACGACTATGAAAATCCGATAAAGCTTTGCACAGATGTGTTGGGTAGTGTCTCTAGTATAACCCCAGTTAGCATCACGTCGCTCTTCTCATTTCTGAGCTCGCAGTGAGTGCGTAAAGATGTCTAGAAAATAGTGTCTGCCGCCAAGTACGAGGGCCTGGTGAGAAATTTCGCCTGAAGCTATGCAGCTAACATTACATAACTGTCGTGCTGTTTCTTCTTCAAGACAATTCTCAGCCGCATTCTGCAGGGGCAATGAAGATGCTCCTGCATCGTTTTCAAATGGAAATGTGAGATTACCCACAATACAGTCCGCAATTGTCTCCCCCTGAGTTTCATCTCTGGTCACATGAACCGCTGTCTTTGAAGACAACATTTTGACACAGACAACGAGGTGTAGGCCAGCGTGGAGAATTGGCGGAAAGCACTGGCGGCTGCCTTCTATGATGAGGCTATTGAAAAGTTGGTACAACGCTATGACAAAAGTCTAAGTCAGAACGGCGACTACGTAGAGAAGTAGCTGAAAGGTGTAGCTAATTGTTACAAGTAAAACATTTCTGATGTTCACTGTGGTTTCAATTTGGCAATCAATCGGAGCTTACTTTCTGAACAGGCCTCGTATATATATATTCCCGACAATCTGTTGCAACAATTATGCATATAATAAGTTGTCGAAAGTCGTTTGTCGTGGAAAAACTGGCGACTTCGAACATCATGATGTTTTCCGCAAACAAAGTTGTATTTCATAAATGTTATTAATTGTCCTCGTAATGTTAACCACGTATAGTTAACGGAAGACGTAGAAACTATATTCCGAAACGAATACATATAGCGTAAGTCAAACATTCGAATTGGAATAGACCCCACGAACACAAATTTGCTGTGGCAGGTATGAAATATAAACTCCGTTACTCGCTCGTTACACTTGAAGGACAGGTGTTGAATGGGCCGAAACGACCCGCCGCATAACAGCGTAGTTGCCTGCTAACTTAGAAAGAAGGTAGATGCGGTCCCTAGCGCAACTTATAACATCGTCGAAAATTGGTGCGGACGTGAGAGCTTTGGTACACCCTGTTAAACAAACGGAAAAATGGAGGCGGTACAATTGGAGAGCGATCTGCCTTCACCAACATGCATAAGCAATTCACTAATAGTATATATATATATATATATATATATATATATATATATATATATATTACAAAAAACTAATAATAAAAAAATTGCATGGGGCGACATTCGATCCCGCGACCTTTGGATTACGAACCCGAGCGCTTACCGCTGCGCCCAATACGCTGTAGATAATTATTAATCGTAGAGAATATTTCACCGCAGCGGTTTCTTTTAACCGTCGATTTTCTCGACAACGGCTGAGAAGTGCATCTTGGTGCTTTGCCACATTACACCTCTGGCCATGAGCTTTTATTATGCGCAGTATGAATCGAATCTGAGCCCGCATCTCGTGGTCGTGCGGTAGCGTTCTCGCTTCCCACGCCCGGGTTCCCGGGTTCGATTCCCGGCGGGGTCAGGGATTTTCTCTGCCTCGTGATGGCTGGGTGTTGTGTGCTGTCCTTAGGTTAGTTAGGTTTAAGTAGTTCTAAGTTCTAGGGGACTTATGACCACAGCAGTTGAGTCCCATAGTGCTCAGAGCCATTTGAACCATTTGAATCGAATCTGAATTTCACAATTGGCGGCCTCCCCTTGTAAGACATGGTGTTAACATTGGCACAAGCAAAGGTCATTGGCTGCGGTGGCCCATCGTTAGTAGTGTTCGGCGCAGTGCGCGTTCAGACACACTTGTACTCAGCCCAGCATTAAAGTCTGATGTTAGTTCCGCCACAGCTCACCATCTCTTCTGTTTTACCACTCTGCCCAGCCTACGATGTCTGATATCTGTAATGAGGGGTGGAAGCCCAACTCCACATCTGGACATCGTTTGACCTTGGTTTCGCCACGTGTTGAAGACACTCACCACAGCATTCCTTGAACGCTCGACATGTCGTTAAGTTTCCGACATGCTCATGTCGAGCCTCTGGGCCATCAAAATCTGTCCTCGGTCAAACTCAGATAGATGAAGCGCGTTCCCCATTCTACACATGGACAGGACGCTCACTGAAACCGCATGCACCGTGCGTGTTTCTGACTAGCAGCCATTCCTCGCCAGGTTACGCTGCTATCGCCTGGACGGAATTATATCGACAGTAGGTCGACGGTTATAATATTCTAGCCGATCAGTTAATATACAGGCGCCACGCTTGTAGATACCTTTCGTGGGCCAGATACGGCCCCTGCCTCGCCTCGGAGGATGTTTGTCAAAAGAAGCGTCGCTATGCTGTGTACCGTCAAGCTTCCTGGAGCAGCCACAGCGTCTGGGAGCGCCAGCCGCGTCGCTACGTGGCGTGCAGGTGCAGCACACGGGGCTGCAGTCGCAGACACCTACTCGCGTCTGCGCGCTGAAGTGATACCGCTTATGTATTCTTCCACAGACTTCTATATAGGTCGGCAAACCACCCCTTGTACACTCTCAGTCCCGAGTTGAGTACGGCGTGCGACGGAACAGCATACGGACTTGGAGGTAGCTGCCTCGACTGCCCCAGAGTGGGCCGATCGCCGTGTGCCAAGACTTGACCCGCCGTCATCCATCGAAGACGAGCTTGGCAACGGCAGAAGGCAGATCGAATATGACGACCTGCCGCACGAACGTGGACTTCGAGAAAGAATGCACGGTTTCCACGGAAGAAACCCTGGACTTAGAGCTGTCTACTACGACCTCCAGACGTAAACAGACTGACGCACTTACCACCAGTGAGGCACTTCAAAATTCAGCAGCAAAGACAACAATAGGAATAACAAACACAGCAGCATCAGCAGCAAGAGTAACAACAACAGCACAGTTAGAAGATACCGTCTATAGTTCTTCAGTGCTTGGAAAACTGCAATACCTTGTACGACTGGCTAGTGCAGAATTTCTTCAACCTTTCACGGCCTAACAGCAAGGTGGCGACACGTTAAAGCTGTTCTGTACTATAACCAGCAACTATGTAACGGCGATTAACATGGCACAAATCAATCGCATCCCATGGCTACACGTTTCCTGCCACGAAACCGGCTATCAGTAAAAGAGTTATAAGGGGCGTTCCAAAAGCAATGTCTCATGATGTAGAGATGAAAGAAGAACTTAGAGGTATGGGCGTCACCATATCAATTGTTGGCTATCACAGGACACTAGACACACAGAAGCAAATTCTAATGAGAGTGGTAATTCTCCATGACACTGAAGACCACAGGAAAATCTGCGCATTCATCGTCGGTGTTGAGAAGGTGTGAGCATGCAGAGGACCTCCGCAGTGCTTCAGGTGCCAGGGCTCTATTATGCAGCCCGGCACTGCACCAAGCCATAAAAGTGTAGCGGCAACCACGACAGTAGGGAATGCCCACAGTCAAAGAAAGATGCCGCCAAATGCTTTAGCTGCGGCGCCCAGCACCCAGCAAGCTACAGTCGCTGCACCGCGCACCTAAAAGCTTGGCGACGCCAGATGGGTCTCCCACCTCTTGATACAAAGACGATGCAGTCCCACAAACATGTACACCAAGCAGCGAGTTCGCAGCCCAAACAGCAGCAGGAAGTACAACCAGACTGTCCACCCGCCATGGAATGTCGTTCAGCTAGACATTTGGCAGGGGATTCTAACGCCAGACGATGTAAGGTGCCACATCCCGTCACCAACAGCCGCAGAAGACAGTCACCCTCAGCAGGGATCTGCACCCAGAGGTCTGCGTAACAGACTATTATGGACCTCTCCCACATAGTCTCTGAAGACTCTCCTCGAAGAAATGTCAAGAATGCTGACCAATGTCCCTACTGTAAACGTCTCGGCTGTCACTGCAGCGATAAGAAGACTGAACAAGCCCACATATAAAGGCAATGAAGACTTCGCTTACTGCAACGTGCAATGCCAATGGCAAAGAACTCCAACCTATTGGAATTTCGGAAATTCCTACAGGATGAGAACACTGACGTTGGTTTTGTGTCTGAAATCTATCTTAAGCCAGGATTGCGAGCCATTGTCGCAAGCTATAGTTGTTATCGGAATGATCGGCTCACTGCTGAGAGAGGCACAACAGTTTATGTCTGCAACTCTCTGCAGCACTACCAAGCGCCGTCTTACCAATGCAGAAGGCACGTCAGCCACTGTGGAGACCCAACAAGGACATGTAACTCTCTTCGCGGTCTACTGGTCACCATGTGGACATTTCACGCCTGAAAATGCTGAACAACTGCTTCAAATTACAAGCAAAGGTTTTTTCCACCGGTCATCCAAGTGACCTTAACGCGAAACATCCGATCTGGAGCTCCAGGATGACCACATGCAGTGGCCGCATCCTGCTATGAGCTATCGACAGATCCAATGCTCAAGTGTGTGGACCCCTTGAACCCACTACCCACCCGCAAGGAAGAGGAGCACCAGATGACAGTGACACTAGCATCTTTAAGGGATTCCCTAGTTCCATCTCAGCACAGGTCATCCATGTCCTCTCCTCAGATCACCTGCCAGTGGTGTTTCCAGTGACGCTGCAGCCCACTGCCAACCCATGAGGATTCGACACTGCCAGGACCAACTGGGACTGATACCAACAGCACATTCACAATACACTTGAAGAACACGCAGTTGGTAATATCACGAATGTCATTGAAGCAGTAACTCACGTCACCGATTCAGTGAGGGAGGAAGTTCACAACACCACTCCATCGCAGCGACACGGGACAGCAAACACTCCCTACAGAATTTTACAAATCATCCGATAGAAAAACCAGGTATCCAAAAGAATGGGTCTCACCAGACAGTGTCAGACGAAAGCTCGTATTAATATCCTCCACCGCCCGACTGAAGCGCCCCTAAATGAACACCGCAACAGATGCTTGTCCAATAAACTTGCGACGCTTCGGCAGGTCGCATTTTTACAAAAGTAGGCCGCGATTGTAGCCACTGACAACACCAGCTGGTCATATGCACACAACTATAGGCAAAGCAAATGCCCCTGGCTGAAGCATTTGAAGCGAACTTCCGAAATCTGCAGGACCCAATCAACCATGCACACGTCTAGATGGTTGAAGAATGACTGCAGGCTGGTGGAGAAGACGCAGAAGAACAGGAAGGAATAATAGTACGCGCAGTACAGCAATGCACGAAGGCGAAGAAAGCTCCAGGGCACAGTCTCTCTTCTTGGTAGTCACACTTTCACTCACGTTATGGCATGTCAAATAACAGCGTGGATGTCACCATAATACAAGCAGCGCCAGATTTGCACGTGTGGGCACAACTGGTAAGTTGTTTTCCAGCATAGATCGGTCCATACAAACGCATTCGTATATCTACCAAGTTTCATTGCATTGCCGTAATTGCAACCCACAATGAATCTCCATGAGCAGCTGCACTATAATTATAACCACTTATTACTAAGAACAGGTGCACTCTAAATACAAAGCTAGATAAATACAGGGCGTCCTAAAAAGAATGACCCGATATTAAATAGAATTATTTATTAGGAAGAAGGGCTAGACACCAACAAATTGCATACTAAATCCGTCATAAATGTTCAATATGTCCTCTATTGGCTACACGGACGACATCTAGCCGATAGTCAAATTCATCCCAAACTGAGCGTAATGTGTCTTCTGACAGTGAAGCTACAGCAGCTGATATTCTGATTTTTACTTCATCAGTGTCACGAGGTAAGGTACGAACGTAAACACATTGTTCAACATATCCCCACAGGAAGAAATCATATGGTGTTAAGTCAGGGGGCCTAGGAGGCCAAGCGTGTAAAGCCTGGTCTCGCGGTCTTGTTCGCCCTATCCAACGTTGAGTCACGTTGGCATTGAAGAAACTGCGCACATTGTTGTGCCAGTGCGGTGTTGCTCCATCTAGCTGATAGATGAAATTGTCAGAGTAAATTTTTGGGAATAACCAGTTCCGTAGCATCGCAGTATGTCCTGTTACGGTTTCTTCCTCAAAAAAGTAGGGTTCATAAACCTTGCTTTGAGAAACAGCACACAAAAAATTCACTTTTGGTGAATCACGTTCGTGTTCAATTGTTTCATGAGGATTTTCGAGCCCCCATATACGCAGATTATGACGGTGAACCTTACTGCTCACATGGAAAGTTGCCACATCGCTGAATATCATCCCTGACATAAAAGTGTCATCTTCCATGTCCTCTAGAATAGCACTGCTAAAGTCCACTCGCTTCACTCTGTCAGTATCTCGAAGTGCTTGTACCAGTTGTAAGCCGTAACACACGCCACACTGTCATGCGCGGTAACGCAAGTTCTCGGCTAGCACTACGCGTAGACTTGCGGGGGCTCCGCTCAAATGCTCGTCGGATTTGTTCCACTGTTTGTTCAGGAACGCGTGGCCGGCCAGGACTTTTGCCTTTACAGAGGCATCCTGTTTCTTTAAACTGTTTATACCACCGCCGAATGTTCTTTGGTGATGGTTTAGCACGAAATCGAATATGAAACCCCCGCTGAACTGCGATCACTGACTGAGTACGACTAAATTCAATAACACAATACGCCTTCTGATGCGCGGACGCCATATTGCGCGAGACTGGCTGCACGCTCCAGGTCAGCGCTCGTAACGACAACTAGCGGATTTTTTCCTGAAACTCTAGACCATGTATCTAGCGCTGTTTTAGTTACCTAGTGGCATTTGTCTCAGTATTATTACAAGTTAAAACCGGGTCATTCTTTTTGGGACGCCCTGTACTGTAACTCAATATGTCCGTCAGAGAAGAATCAGTTGTCCAATAGTGTAACACATAATTTTCAATAATGGGTAACGAGGGGCAGGGAATTTCAGGGGCGTCATATTAGAGGTCGTTACCAAGGAACAAAGTGAAGTACATTGTTACCCGTCCGCTACATATGTCGATGTCGCCGAACATTCAATTTCTCTCGCAGGAATACGGTACCCCAATGACGAACCGAATAAAATGAGACAGTCAGGGAAGAAATCGATGAAGCACGCACAGCACAAAAGGAAGACTGGGGGAGAGCGAGAACAATTGCTAACAGCCTATAAGAGAACCTCCCCTCCCTCCTGATTGAAACTGCGGAAAGAGTAAATGGAAACAAAAGGTCCGAGCTGAATGGCCGCGCCAACGGCCGCTCGCTATACGCACCTCATTTGTGGAAAAGCGCGAGATCTCGCCGGCGTACATACATCATGCGAGTGTCCAGTAATTAAGCGGGACACGGATACCGAATTAGGTTCAGTGCGGCGTGATGTGTGTCTAACGAGAGAGCGAGCGACAGCGCCCAGCCGACTAACAGTAATTTGGGAAGAGCCCTGCGTTGTTCGGTGTGCGACCATTATGATTATCGAATGTGTTAATCATGCGCAATGAAACGCTGGTGAATATTCAAGCAGCGTCAGGCCCAAAACGTTATGCTAACACAGAAAAAACAACCTTCCCGCTAATTAGCTAAACATTATTTGCCGCGGCCTACTCAGCAATACGTATTTTGTGTGTGTACTGTTCCCTCTGGACCACGACTGACTGCGTCTGATGTCCCTGTGCTGCTCCCAGAAACAAGAAGAAGCACCATTTTTCCTGTCCGTCATAGTAAATGCTGTACTACGGACTCTGAACATGCGCTAATCAGAGATCAGAAATCGCCGTTATGTCAGTGTGGCACTTCCGATCGTCAGTAGCTCTGCGAGTATGACGAGTCTGATGAGGGAAACTCGCCATCGCACCTTCCTCAGATTTAGTGGTAAAGTGGCCCAGTGGACAGCGCGTCAAAAACTGGACACAGATGAAGCATGGAAACAGGAAGAAGTGTGCACTGAACTGTGAAAAAAGAAGCAAAATAAAAATAGTGAACGGTCCAAGTTCAAGGTATGCAATAACTAATGGATTTGAATAGCAACGCCGTCGCGGTTATGTTGACACGGTGTTGGATTGCGAAGGAGGAGCCGACCGGTGTGGCCGAGCGGTCCTAGGTGCTACAGTCTGGAACCGCGCGACCACTACGATCGCAGGTTCGAATCCTGCCTCGGGCATTGATGTCTGTGATGTCCTTAGGTTAGTTAGGTTTAAGTAGTTCTAAGTTCTAGGGGACTGATGACCTCAGAAGTTAAGTCCCATAGTGCTCAGAGCCATTTGAACCATTTTTGCTATGGAGGAGATCTGGGACCAAATCTCCCTCATGCCCATTTTTTTCACAAAATTTTGAACTGTCTGTCCAGTCACTGACGTGTCGTGGTGTAACCTCCAGACGTACGTATCTCCTATCCATTCTACACAAGTATCACATCTTATGAGTCTTCTGTTTCGTTTTGGAAATTTTGACTCTTGAATTTCTTTGTTGTAACACAGCCCACCCGCTTATTTGTTGTTTTCATTTCTGTAAGAGGTCTAGGCGGCATCTGACCTGCCGTCACTGTTCATCACATTTACTTGAGGCGGTAATATATTCTTACCAGATGATTCATATCTATAAGCTATGTATAGTATGACAATTGCCAAGACAACAGAAGGAGAACAGAGACGTCAATGACCGGACGAACAGTTCATAAGTTCGTTGGAAAAAAGAAGTGAGAGAGAGAGAGAGAGAGAGAGAGAGAGAGAGAGAGAGAGAGAGAGCACAAGGGACCTCCCGCTCCACGGTCCGACACCGTGACCACGCAACAACGACGCGGTTGATACAGCAATTCGCTCGATGTTACATGTCTTGAGCTTGGACCGTTCACTGTTTCTATTTTGATTCTTTTTCAAAGTTCAGTACACCTTCCTGTTTTCATGCTTGATCTGTGTTCAGTTACCGACGGGCTGTTCAATGGGCCATTTTACCATTAAATCTGAGGAGATGCGATGGAGAATTTCCCTAGAGAGAACCGTGGCGCTACTGTCGCTTCCTTGATTCGTTATTGCTTAATAAAATGTGCTGGAGAGACAGGCTGACTTGTTTTGTGGGACTGTGGAGGGTGCAAGACTAAAATTTATTTATTTATTTATTTATTTATTCATTTATTTATTTATTTATTTATTTAACCTGGCAAGATTAGGGCCATCAGGCCCTCTCTTACATCTAACCAGGCATTCTACTTATTTTACATTCATATGTTTTAGTAGGCATGTTAAACGACATCTAGTATAAAAAGTGAAATAAACAATTTGAAAGGTACACCTGGAAAAATACATACATATAGAGTTTATATTCTTAGAACACAAGTACTGTTATAATTAGACATTATTGAAGAGAGAGATTTTATATAGGAGTGCTGGCAGCAGGGAGTATGAGGGAGACTCATGGTGAAGGGAGGAGAAGAATAGAGAGACATGATGAAACATAGTTAAGGAAATATAAAGGAAAAGAAGATTGCGTGGCTAATAGAGATAGATGAAGAGGAAGGCATCTCAGGAGCAACATAGGAGACGCTAGCTTTGCTATTTGACAGATGAGGGGATTGCCCTTGTACATTAATTTTGTGGAGAACTTTATGAGGATGATAGTAGTAAATGCTTCAACTTCTTCTTAAAAGCAGCAGGAGATTGAATTTTGCGGAAGGTAAGGGGAGTTTGTTCCAGAGGCGAACAGCGGCAACTGAGAAAGAGTTTGCAAAAGTTTTTGTTTTGTGAGTGGGCACAGTTAGGATACCAAATAAGAGTGACCTCGTGTTTCGATTATGATGACATGACAGGTTTTTAATCTCTGAAGCAAGGTACTGGGGTGCTTGCGCGACGAGGAGTCGGTGGAGTAGACATAGAATGTGGTAGTCACGCAATTTGTCCGGCCGCAGCCACCCTAGCTCAGAGTATGAAGCACTAACATGATCATATCGGCGAATGTTGCAGGTGTAACGCACACAGGCATTCATGGTTAGCTCTAGCCGTCTTTTGTTTTCAGTACTCGTGCCTTGTTGAATCACATCACAATAGTGGAGGTTCGGTAGAACGAGTGCTTGCACGAGCTGGCGTTTCAAGTCCTGTGGAAATATGTCCCGAAACTTTTTGAGAGCATAGAGACAAGCAGACGTCTTTCGGCACACTGCGACTGTATTCTCCGCCCAGTTGAGATGCTCATCCAAAGTTACACCCAAGTTCTTCACTGTTTTCTGATATGGTATTGGAGTACCGTCGAGCAGAATAGGAGGTAGCCGTTCGCGGAAATCTGAACTTATTAATTTCTGATGCGTCTTTTTTGCATTTAGTTTAAGCCCCAGGTTTTTCGCCCATGTCACTACTGAAGACAGATCATCATTCATCTGAGCGATTGCAGTGTTTACATCTTCAGGTCTGACGCTTAGGTAGAGCTGGAGGTCGTCGGCATAGAAATGATATTTACAGGAGGACAGAACCGACGAAATATCGTTGACATATAAAGAAAACAAAAGTGGTCCTAAGACTGATCCTTGGGGCACTCCCGAGGAAACATGTTTCCAGGAAGATTTTTCATTTACGCAGACAACACATTACTGTCTGTCTTTTAAGTAGCTTTCAAACCATCTCATTGCACTATCACAGAAATTAAGCTGTTGCATTTTTCTGAGCAATATGTCAAAGCTAACAGTGTCAAAAGCTTTGCTGAAGTCCAGTAGCGTCAAAATTGTTGCCTTTCGATTGTCGATGGCATATTTCAGGTCATCAGTTACTTTAATTAGAGCAGTGTTTGTGCTGTGATGTTTACGGAAACCGGATTGAAATTTGTCATATAGGCTGAATTCATGCAAGTGTTCAGTGATTTGGTCATGAACAATATGTTCAAGTGCTTTGGAAACAGCAGGCAGTATGCTAATTGGTCGGTAATCACTAGGCAGTTGCGGGTTTTCGATCTTAGGGATGGGTCGAATTAGGCTTCTTTTCCATGCAGTGGGATATATTCCGTTCACGAGGGAAAAATTAAATATGTCAGTTAAGACAGGTACTAAGATATCGGCAACATTCTTAATCATGGTTATACCGATACTGTCGTTGCCTATTGCATCAGAAGAGATTCTCATTATTGCTTTTCTTGCCGTATTTGTTGTTACATGTTTTACATGGAAGGTATCGTTGTTAGTTATCCTGTTTGGGGATTCTTGTGGACGGTAATTATCAGCTGTGCTGGTATTCAGAGGTGCAGAGAAGAATTCATTTAATTCGTTAGCTGACACATGAAAAGTAGTTTCCGATTTTGCCTTTCCGACCCCCAAGCTACGGAGATTCTTCCATAGAGTCGTGGGCGTCAGATCGCTGCATACAAGGGAGCGAGCGTACCTGATTTTAGCATTGCGAATGCATTGTTTCACTCTGTTCCGTAGCTTTTTATATTCTTCGAAACGCTCGGGTTTCGGATCTGCCTTGAAACGCCTGTGGGCAGCATCCCTATTAGTCATCATTTGACGTAATGAAATGATGTAGTGCATACAGTCGCCATTCAGCATTTAATATGCTCCATTAAAGGAAGAGTGTTCCAGAATGAGATTTTCACTCTGCAACGGAGTGTGTGCTGATATGAAACTTCTTGGTAGATTAAAATTGTGTGCCGGACCGAGATTCGAACTCGGGACCTTTGCCTTTCGCGGGCAAGTGCTCTACCAATTTAATTTTTTTAAACATATTTCTATTTTTTTGTTATTTTTCTTTAATTTTTATAAAGCCCCTTAATAAAACGAAACTAAAAAAACAACCCTAAGTGCCACCGCCACTTTTCATCCTATAACAAAAAAATCTGGTCCACTTCAGGCGTTGGCTCCTGACTAAACCTACCCCAGAGAGCTGCCTATATACCAGGGGAAATATGGGAAATCAAGGTTAGGGCTATCGTTACAAACAAAACAAAATCTTCCTTTTTCTGAATTTTAATTTTATTTTTATATTTTTTGTGTAGTTTTGTTTTGTAATTGATCAGAGGCCATCTGCGCCCCGCAGGTAATATGTTGAGTCACGTCTTCTCGAAATTGATGTGTTCCGTTCAATTGTTCAGAAATGTTCATTGGTTCAAACAGGAAACCTTCTTCTCTCTTGGCTTAACACATTCCAGCTGCGAGGCGGGTCGTGGAAAGCACTCCCAAGGAAGTTCGAGAAAAATTGTCTGTATTTTGGGTGACGGACAACGACATAATGATGGTCATTGAGGTATGTCCAAAAATCGAGTACAGAGTCTACAGTTTGTCCAAATAGGTAGTGAATGACATGTCCGCGAATCCAATTCACAGCATGGGTCTTTGTCCGAGGAAAATAGTCACGTTCCGGTAATAATAATGAAAGGGGAGTAATCCGATCCGGAATGTCGCGCGTTAGAAAAGCCACAATACGACGAATCAAGTGCCAAACCTCCGCCGCCGGTCCGCAAACAAACCGATGTTCATCATTGTCTGGCACTCCACACGCGGAGCATAGAGGTGATTGGGCGAGGTGGATACGATGAAGGCGAAATTGGTTGATTTGCTTACCACTGACAGTTAGGTACCAGACAGATTGAACATTCGTGTCAAGGTAACAGGCGAACACCGCGCGCCATACATGACGCCAGTCAACCTGGGGGAACTTTTGTTCAGTCGGGTTACGTGGACGACCTAATTGGAGGACATTATATACTGCCTTCGTCTTGAGTAAAAGCTGTCTTGGTAAGGTGAGGCGTAGGTAACTGAGTTCATGAAAGAATGGTCGTATATAATGGAACTGGGCCGGAACATACGAGATCATCACTGGGGCTGACAGTGAGGCCGGCGAATATGCCGACAGGAGGAGACCAGTGAGGCTCGTTGGGCAACGTGTCCATACCGTCATCTGGGAGCTGTCAAATAGGGCGCGAGCTCTATCCGGCACGTGGAACAAACCTATCCCACCTCGTTCACGGGGAAGAGTAAGGGTTGCATAGTTAACTTTGAACAACAGCCCAGAGCTGACGAAAGATGCAATCGCTGCCAACATGCGACGTGCCACAGTAAGCGGGAAAGGTGGAACTTGTGCTACATGGGGAACTCGGGATGCGATATATATATATATATATATATATATATATATATATATATATATATATATATATATATATATATATATATAGCTCGTTGGAGAATATCTAGGGATCGAAGGCGATGGCCCATAAGACCTGCTCTGATCATTAAAAGGAGGCGTCGGCAGTTGATGGTGGCTGAACGCCGGAGATCAGATGCAAAATCTATTCCCAAACAGCGAATGGTATCAACGGTGGTGAGAGGTGTAACGCACTCCACGGGAAGTCCCGTGCCAATGAACATAACTTGTGACTTACGTATGTTTAAAGAGCTACCCGACGCCTCACCATAAGTCGCTACCCACGTCAAAACAGCTCGAACCTCGTCGGCATTACGTGGACTCTAACAAATCACGGAAGATGCAATAAAATTCGAGGGGAAGACCGTCGGGTCCTGGGGAGCGATTGATGATTCCTACTCGGATCGTATCGCGGACTTCATCATCAGTCACCTCTGAAATCAAGTCAAAAGCCGCATCTCCTGGGATACCACCGAAGTTGAGCTGTGAGACTTCCTCGATCAACTCTGGGGAATGTGGAATTGCGGCGTAGAGCTGCTGGTAGTGGGCGTGAAGCACATTCCCTATTGCAGATTGGGTTACGTAGCGACGCCCTTGTTGGTCTGTTAGGACGTGAATCAATTTTCGGCGTCGATTTTGGCGTTCTTGGATGATATGGTACATCGATAGATGTTCATGAGGCATGCGATCAGCAGTACGAGATCGTACTATCGCTCCTTCCAAATGCCTTCGCATGAGATTGGAGATTTGGGCCTTAGCATGGTTCATCCTTGTATAGCGCTCAGGGGAGGCTGCCATCGTGGAGCATTCTCGTAGGATCCTGTAGTAAAAGTCCATAGTGCTCTTCTTGCAGGCGACAACATCTTTGCCATAACGTATCAAAGTTTTTCGAAGAGCAGGTTTTGCACACTGGATCCACCAGGATATGGTAGACGGATACGTGGGACCAACTGAGCTACCCAAGCACCACTCACGCCCCGTCCTCACAGCTTTACTTCTGCCAGTACCTTCCAAACTTAACAGAAGCTCCCCTGCGAACCTTGTAGAACTAGCACTCCTGAAACAAAGGATATTGCGGAGACATGGCTTAGCCACAACCTGGGGGTTAGAGCACTTGCCCGCGAAAGGCAAAGGTCCCGAGTTCGAATCTCGGTCCGGCACACAGTTTTAATCTGCCAGGAAGTTTCATGGAAGAGTGTTGTCAGGAAAAAGTTCGATGCTGCAGCACACACTTCAGATTAAACATGCATATGAATAGTTTGTATTCTCGCTTAGTCCACATCCTCACAAGTAAACACATTTGCTCCGTCAAACGAAAACTGGGCACAGAGCAATGTCATTGTTATGTTCCTGCGATCACAACGAGCTCTTTTTGTGTATTGTTTTAGCCATGCGAACCTGTGTTTATGAGCTAACAGAGAGTTATGTAGCTTATAATTAATTTCTGTAACTTTTTCGGAAACAGTTGTAAATTTATTTTAACAGTTAATCTTCATTTAGAGAATTCAACTCCTCCTCATGCCCTGTTTTCTTGTACAGTCGCCACATACCCGGTTACGTGTGAAAAGTGTCTACTTAATTGCTACATCTCTGTGTAGAGATTAAATATCAAAATAAATCTATAGCAATTTTCGAAGAAGTTTTGTGTGTACATACCTTCGAACATTTATTCATTTGGAAGCAGTCATATGCTTACATATATACTTATACATATACACACAAATGCCCAGATACACACACACACACACACACACACACACACACACACACACAGATATAAATATATATAAAGGGTGGTCACAAACTTTCTGGAAAGCTTGTAAGGTGTTGCAGGGTTGGTTAAGCTGAAAAATAATTGTTAAGAAAATTTTTTTAGATAAATTGCTCCATTTCTGACTTAATTAGCATTGAAGTTAGCCAATCAGGGCGTTGTGAGCCCAAATTCAAACCGCCCTGAAGATACAATTAGTGTCAATTAAACTCGCAGCGTAGATGATAACGCACGACACTGTTGAGGCTTTGGTTCGGGTTGTATCCCTACTACCGTTCTATGCCCAAGTTTTGTATCGCTCCCTTCTTCGGTTTTAGGAAACCAAAAGGAGAACACTTTTGGCGACACCGTCTCTGGCAGGTCGCTTGAGTTTGCAAAGACCTGACTGGCCAATTTCAGTGCTAATTAACTCAAGAACGGGGCAACATACCGAATTTTTGTCTTAACAGTTGTTTCTCAGCACAATACATCCCGCAACAACCTTACAAACTTTTCAGACTGTTTCTCACCACCCTGTATATACAAATACATACACACATGTAAATATCCGAGCGCCCACACGCAAGCAAAACACACATATACACACACACACAGTTAAGCAACCCTGAATTCCAAAAAATCGTGTGGTGGAAAATTGAGTTTCTTGTTGGGGAGGGGATGTTTGCATTGGCAACAGATGACCTTGTGGGAGCCACGCAGCACGTGTTATCCACGCAGTTTCCCGCCCATTTGATGACAGTGTTGAGTTAATTGCGTACGAACAGACATTCGTTTTTTCGGAGTCTAAATGTGAGTTCATTCTCGAAAAATATTTGAAATCGCAGTCTTTCTTAAAATATTTCCTCAAGTAAGTGTGCCTAATAAATCAACGATTTCGTACATAGTCGCTTATTTCAGAAAAACTGGTAATGTCAATGAGTGTGAACGTTCCGGCCGACCTTCGTTGTTAAATGATGCGTCTTTGAGAAATACCCGCTCATCCATGCTATTTTTACCAATAAATTCGATACGAAGCAGTGTCAGCTAACTGGAGTGCGTTACGGGAATATTCGCAGAGACACAAAGAAGCTGAAACTCCGTCCGTGTCGCACGCATGTTGTGCATGAGCTTCGAGAGCTCAGCAGGGGCCAAAGGCTGCGTTACTGTCAGTGGTTTTTGCGTTTTGTTAGCAACAGCGATCTGTTAATGAATTATGCTTTCTCTTCTGATGAAGGGTGGTTTCTTCTAAGTGATTATGTAAACAGCGAGGAACACAAATATTGGAGTCCAGAAAACCCTCACGTTTTTCCATGAAAAGGTTGGGGTTTGGTGTGCAATTTCGCGCTAAATAATTGTAGGTCCAGTTTTCTTTCTCTGAAACAATAACAGCTGAACGTTACCAGGACATCATCATGATATTCGTAGCATCGTTAGAGACTTACGCGAGACGCTGCTGGCTGCAGCAACATGGTGCTACAGTGCAGACGGCGAATACAACTGTGGTAATGTTGCGTAGCTTCTTTGGGGGAGACCATTTCACGTGTCCTGTGGCCGTCTAGATCCCCCATCCCCAGCTTTTTTCTTTGGGGACGACTGGAGGATAACGTATATAAGAACCCCTGTCCCACAATCGACCAACTGAAGGACATCCTCGAAGACGAAATAACCATCAAGAGTGTAGCAACCATCCAAAAGATAGCAGCTAGGATGAAGAAACGTGCTGAGGAGTGTGTTTCAGCACGTGGAGGACATTTTCAGTATCTACTATAGCAAAGGTCCGCCCCGATAGCTGAGTGATCAGCGCGGCGGTCTGTCACGCCAAGGGGCCCCGATTCGATTCCCGGCTGGGTCGGAGATTATCTTCGCTGAGGGACTGGGTGTTGTGTTGCCCTCACTATCGTTTCATCATCATCAGTGGAAGGCAACGGGAAACCACGACTTCTCTAGACGCTCATGCGGTGGACCTCTCTGACAAGGCTTCCCCCATGACAAGACCTGCCGTAAGGCAGAACACAAAGTTATGGGAAAACACAGATTGTGATTGTATATACTACAATAACATTAATAAAGATACTATTTTTAAGTAGCGTTGAGTAACTTCTAGCTCGCCCTCATTGTTTGTATTGCTAACCGATCTGTCATTGAACTGGTACATAGTAATCGTATTCCTGCTCAACGTGTGCAGGGGCAGTATCGCGCGTCAACGGTTACTCATGCGAACTGTGTACTCCCTCTCCCTTCTCCAATGGGACAGCCCAATTGTACATGATTGAGATGGTAGATCTATGGTTGGAATGGGAGTGGTAAGGTGCTAGTGCATGTTAGATTTTTTTTAAAGTTTAACATGAGCCAATTTTTATTTCCACTTTCTTGCTAACAACGTCAAAACAACACAATGCGTCTGAAATTACAAGCTAAACATTTCACTAGGTTCAGATAACAAATCTTCATAGATTACCCCTGAGACAAATCTCACAACAAAGAAAACGCCAACTATTCACATGCTGATATTATCTAGCTTCCATTTTTTACATCCACATAAAAGCAATAAAAGCGTATTTTAAGCACACATTAGAGATGGCAAAGTCAATTTTGAGATACTCCAAAGAAACAAATGTGTATGCAATAAATCGCTGATGGTGTGCAGCAACAAGCCACAAATCTCGTTTTAGCTTATTTTATTCAGAAAGTACCGTTACCGGCTTCGAATTTTTCACCGTTCATCATCAGACGGTTTTCATGCTTTCATCAAAACAAAGGTCGCACTTGTTTCCTTTGAACTACCCTAGGATAAATAAATAAATACCCCAAGGCAACTCACAGTTTCAAATGGCTCTGAGCACTATGGGACTTAACTTCTGAGGTCATCAGTCCCCTAGAACTGAGAACTACCTAAACCTAACTAACCTAAGGACATCACACACATCCATGCCCGAGGCAGGATTCGAACCTGCCACCGCAGTGGTCGCGCGGTTCCAGACTGTAGCACCTAGAACCGCTCGGCAACTCACAGGAAACCGATGTATAATTCATTTTGATGAAAGCATGAAAACCGTCTGATGATGAAATGTGAAAAATTCGAAGCCGGTAACGGTACTTTCTGAATAAAATAAGCTAAAACGAGATTTGTGGCTTGTTGCTGCACACCATCAGCGATTTATTGCCTACACATTTGTTTCTTTGGAGTATCTCAAAATTGACTTTGCCATCTCTAATGTGTGCTTAAAATACGCTTTTATTGCTTTTATGTGGATGTAAAAAATGGAAGCTAGATAATATCAGCATGTGAATAGTTGACGTTTTCTTTGTTGTGAGATTTGTCTCAGGGGTAATCTATGAAGATTTGTTATCTGAACCTAGTGAAATGTTTAGCTTGTAATTTCAGACGCATTGTGTTGTTTTGACGTTGTTAGCAAGAAAGTGGAAATAAAAATTGGCTCATGTTAAACTTTAAAAAAAATCTAACATGCACTAGCACCTTACCACTCCCATTCCAACCATAGATCTACCATCTCAATCATGTACAATTGGGCTGTCCCATTGGAGAAGGGAGAGGGAGTACACAGTTCGCATGAGTAACCGTTGACGCGCGATACTGCCCCTGCACACGTTGAGCAGGAATACGATTACTATGTACCAGTTCAATGACAGATCGGTAACGGGACATTTTAAGCAAAGTAACCTAAAATCACTTTGTGGCTGGTTGCTAAACACCGTCAACAGTTTATTTCATATAACAGTTACAATCTCCAACCATGTTTCCATGTGACAAAAATATATATGTATCTCTGCCTTTATTTACTTCGACAGTTACAATAAAACAGAGAACACAGTAAGGTATACACTGAAAGTTGTTTCAGCAGTACAAGACAGGCTGAGCAAACTAGGTCTTAAGTTTCAGTATTTATCCTAGCGACGATCCAAAGTTTACGTAAAACAATGAATGAATACCAGATTTTACAACATGATTTACACACCTCTACAGTTTACGACGCCCCATGCAGACCCCGGGCGCCTCTGGTCTGGTTCGCCATGCGCCGAATCCTTCGCCTCTACGAGGTTGGAATAGGCCGCGCATCCCTTCCCCAGTCCCAACAAAGAACAGTAGCCAAATAAATTTAAAGGCTCTAGGGGGCGCACATAAGATCCAACCTTAAGAACACAGCAACCATTACACATTAGTACTCAAAACATTTAGTTTGTAAGTTCAATACACTTAACACAAGTAGTCCAAATCAGAACACCCTCCGCAATAACGTCAAAGAATCACCAGTTACCGGCCGTTTGTATCAGTTCACAATTGCTAATAATTACTCTTTTAGTGACTGTGAACAAATGCGTCAAGAGTATACTTCGGCAAGAATTGATTAAACAACAACACTGAGTCGAATGAACAAAATAATTCGTACTTCCAAGACTGGCATACAGGCAAGCAGATGACAGTACCCAAATCCATCTGAAAAACAACAACGCCACAACGAAGATGAGTATCTGCTGGAAACGGTAACAGTAACTATCCAGATTGACCATAAGTGGAATGACCATATAAAACAAACAGTAGAAAAACCAAGCCGGCCGAAGTGGCCGTGCGGTTAAAGGCGCTGCAGTCTGGAACCGCGAGACCGCTACGGTAGCAGGTTCGAATCCTGCCTCGGGCATGGATGTTTGTGATATCCTTAGGTTAGTTAGGTTTAACTAGTTCTAAGTTCTAGGGGACTAATGACCTCAGCAGTTGAGTCCCATAGTGCTCAGAGCCATTTGAACCAAGAAAAACCAAATGCCCGACTGAGATTCATAGGAAGAATCTTAAGAAAATGTAACTAATCTACTAAGGAAGTGGTTTGTTCTACTTATCAATATTCCATCAATACGTGATACTTATCAGATAGGAGTGACGGGATGTGTAGAGAAGATCCAACGAAGGGCTGCGCTTTTCGTCATGGGATCGCTTACCCGTCCTAACAAAGTGCAGTGGCAGACGCTACAAGAGAGGAGTTGTACATCACTGAGAGGTTTACTGTTTAAATTTCGAGAGAGCACTTGCCGGGGGGAGTCGGACAACATACTACTTCCTCAGATATACATCTCCCCTAAAGACCTTGACGACAAAATTCGGAAAAATTGGAGGCTGTAAAGAGGCTTAATGACATCTTGCCGCACACCATTCGCGAGTAGTACAGGGTAGGGGGGCGGTATGATCAGTTAGTAGTACCAGGAACATGCTCCACAACACACCACTAGTCCCTTGCAGAGTATCATGTAGATGTGAGATGCGACACGTATTTTGAGTTTTGAGACGAGTACCGGGTTTTCCTACACTAAGTACAGGGTGTTTCAAAAATGACGGGTATATTTGAAACGGCAATAAAAACTAAACGAGCAGCGATAGAAATACACCGTTTGTTGCAATATGCTTGGGACAACAGTACATTTTCAGGCGGACAAACTTTCGAAATTACAGTAGTTACAATTTTCAACAACACATGGCGCTGCAAGTGATGTGAAAGATATAGAAGACAACGCAGTCTGTGGGTGTGCCATTCTGTACGTCGTCTTTCTGCTGTAAGCGTGTGCTGTTCACAACGTGCAAGTGTGCTGTAGACAACATGGTTTATTCCTTAGAACAGAGGATTTTTCTGGTGTTGGAATTCCACCGCCTAGAACACAGTGTTGTTGCAACAAGACGAAGTTTTCAACGGAGGTTTAATGTAACCAAAGGACCGAAAAGCGATACAATAAAGGATCTGTTTGAAAAATTTCAACGGACTGGGAACGTGACGGATGAACGTGCTGGAAAGGTAGGGCGACCGCGTACGGCAACCACAGAGGGCAACGCGCAGCTACTGCAGCAGGTGATCCAACAGCGGCCTCGGGTTTCCGTTCGCCGTGTTGCAGCTGCGGTCCAAATGACGCCAACGTCCACGTATCGTCTCATGCGCCAGAGTTTACACCTCTATCCATACAAAATTCAAACGCGGCAACCCCTCAGCGCCACTACCATTGCTGCACGAGAGACATTCGCTAACGATATAGTGCACAGGATTGATGACGGCGATATGCATGTGGGCAGCATTTGGTTTACTGACGAAGCTTATTTTTACCTGGACGGCTTCGTCAATAAACAGAACTGGCACATATGGGGAACCGAAAAGCCCCATGTTGCAGTCCCATCGTCCCTGCATCCTCAAAAAGTACTGGTCTGGGCCGCCATGTCTTCCAAAGGAATCATTGGCCCATTTTTCAGATCCGAAACGATTACTGCATCACGCTATCTGGACATTCTTCGTGAATTTGTGGCGGTACAAACTGCCTTAGACGACACTGCGAACACCTCGTGGTTTATGCAAGATGGTGCCCGGCCACATCGCACGGCCGACGTCTTTAATTTCCTGAATGAATATTTCGATGATCGTGTGATTGCTTTGGGCTATCCGAAACATACAGGAGGCGGCGTGGATTGGCCTCCCTATTCGCCAGACATGAACCCCTGTGACTTCTTTCTGTGGGGACACTTGAAAGACCAGGTGTACCGCCAGAATCCAGAAACAATTGAACAGCTGAAGCAGTACATCTCATCTGCATGTGAAGCCATTCCGCCAGACACGTTGTCAAAGGTTTCGGGTAATTTCATTCAGAGACTACGCCATATTGTTGCTACGCATGGTGCATATGTGGAAAATATCGTACTATAGAGTTTCCCAGACCGCAGCGCCATCTGTTGTTGAAAATTGTAACTACTGTAATTTCGAAAGTTTGTCTGCCTGAAAATGTACTGTTGTCCCAAGCATATTGCAACAAACGGTGTATTTCTATCGCTGCTCGTTTAGTTTTTATTGCCGTTTCAAATATACCGGTCATTTCTGAAACACCCTGTATCATGGTGCACATATCCAGCTGTGCAGGCTCTGAGGAGAACGAACATTGCCAGACTGCATTCGTCACCGCCGTACCATGGTGCCACTGGGCACACAACACGACCACCCCTGGTTCACAAAGCCGGTAATTTATTTCTTCCTTCACGTTCTCCATAACGTTGTGTTTTAACAAGATAACGCAAGACCGCACGTTGTCCGTGCTGTCCTTACCTGCCTCCATACATAGACTGTTCGACTGTTGCTGTGGGTATAGTATGCCGACAGACAAGCATGACTGTGAGATACATGTATCTGCCATCTAAGATCAGTTCTGCCGTAAACCCATTCGGGTTGGAGCAGTTTTTGTTCCCATGGGTTGTCGTGTTAAGCCTCACCCGCCGACTGTTTCCGCCTACAGTGGCACCCAATGAACGTGACGACATACTTTGTGCCCTTGGAAGCATCTGACTCGATCTTACTTGCAGGTGGGAATCAAGCAGCCACTTTGAACATCGACGACAATGATGTACGATGAAGCACTGAAAATTTGTAAGAGCAACGGGATTCGAACGTTGGTTGGGTGGTTGTTTTGGGGAAGGAGACCAGACAGCGAGGTCATCGGTCTCATCGGATTAGGGAAGGACGGGGAAGGAAGTCGGCCGTGCCCTTTGAAAGGGACCATCCCGGCATTTGCCTAGAGCGATTTAGGGAAATCACGGAAAACCTAAATCAGGATGGCCGGACGCGGGATTGAACCGTCGTCCTCCCGAATGCGAGTCCAGTGTCTAACCAGTGCGCCATCTCGCTCGGTCGGGATTCGAACCCAGATCTCCTGCTTACTAGGCAAATTCGCCATCCGCTGCGCCACACTGGCACCACGGCTACGGCAGCTGCAGGGGTTACCTCCCTTGCCGGTACAAATTCCAGTTCACAGCTAGTAAGCAGGAGGGCCGGGTTCAGTACCTGTGCTGGTGCAAATTTTAATTCAATGCCTCAGCCTACAACATTATTGTAGAGACTCAATGTGTGTCGGGAAGATCAATGTATACGATTAATATGTGATCATAAATTAATCGAAGCTGATCATGGAATTGTAGCTGAGTAGGAAAGGCACTGCAACAGTCATAACAGCGGAAAGGTTCAAATGGTTCAAATGGCTCTGAGCACTATGGGACTTAACATCTATGGTGACCAGCTCCTAGAACTTAGAACTACTTAAACCTAACTAAGGACAGCACACAATACCCAGTCATCACGAGGCAGAGAAAATCCCTGACCCCGCCGAGAATCGAACCCGGGAACCCGGGCGTGGGAAGCGAGAACGCTACCGCACGACCACGAGATGCGGGCACAGCGGAAAGAGGCCAAATTCTAGTCCTTACTTGCGATATAGTTTGCTTTCAAGATGTGCGAGGTAATCGGTTGTGCTACTGGATTCGTGATTTCGCGCCAGAAATGTCACTTTTCGCGGTAACGGACGTTCCCAAAGGAGTCTTATAGACCCTGTGCTGTTCCTAATCCAAATTAATGGCTAGGGGACAGTTAGACCAGCCCTCAAATTGTTTGCAGATGATACTGTAATTTTCCATCTAATAAAGTAATCAGATAAAAACCAACTGCAAAATGATTTAAAAAAGGTATCTCTAAGGTTCTAAAACTGATAATTGACTCTAACGAAAAGTGTGAGGCCATCCACAGGGATACTAAAACTAATCCATTATATTACGATTACACGATAAATCACACAAATCTAAAGGCTGTCAGTTCGAGAAAATACCTGTGGATTACAATTACAAACAGCTTAAATTGGAACGCCCACATAGAAAATGTTGTGGAGAATGCGAACCAAAGACTGCGTTTTATCGGCAGAACACTTAAAAGATACAACAGATCTAATAAGAGACAGCCTACACTATGATTGTCCGTCCTGTTCTAGAGTATTGCTGCGCGGCGTGGGATCATTAGCATTAGCAGATAAAATTCACGGAAGACATCAAAAAAGTTCAAAGAAGGGCAGTTCGTTCCTTATTATAAATAGCAGAGAGAGTGTAACAGATATGATGCGCGAATGCGGCGGCAATTGTTAAAACAAGAGTGTTTTCTTTTTTTCGTCGAGATCTTTTCATGTAATTTCAGTCATCGACTTCTTCCTTCAAATGCTAGAATGTGTGTCATTCTGATACTGGTGTCCAAAACTAAAGCAACAAATAGCTAATTCAGGACACAATCATGCAAACTGTCAACAGACGTCAGAACGATCATGTTCTGCACGGAAGATGGCATTCCGGTCAACGGAGAAGCACCACACCCCTGACGTTAGGGCACCTATCAAACAGGGTAGACCTAGTGTTTGCCGGGTAGTCGCACATCCGTAATCTCTGTGTACACAGCCACAGACGGTGCTGTATGGCACAGGTAAGACGCCTACCAGAACCTCTGCGATGGAAGGCCACAGAAAGAGTGGAAACAGGGAAGGATGGAAACAGGGCAGTTGCAAACTGATGTGGCCTGATGGTTTAATGTGAGTCGTTCTGTTGTTTCTCGAACGTGGCGACATTTTATAGAGACCAAAGCTCTGTCCCGAAGACCAGGGCAGGGCCGACCACGTGTGACATCAGGAAGAGAGGACCGTTCCTAGGACATAAGGGTAAAACGGTACCGCCGTAGTATTGCAAGACAACTGGCATCTGACCGCAGCATCCACTGGACGTGTTGTATCGAGGCAAACGGTACACAGAAGGCTTCGGCAGAGTGGCCTTTATAGTTTCGAGACCTGCTGTACGTGTACCTCTGACGCGTCTTTACATAAAAACGTCTAGAGTGTAGTCGTCAATATGCCACCTGGAAGGTCGAACAGTGGGCCAATGTCCTTTTCACAGATGAGCCCGGTTTGGGCTGGACAGTGATTCTCGAAGGATTCACATCTGAAGGAACACGATTTCGGGACGCAAACATTGTGGAAAGAGAACAATATCGAGGAGGATCCCTAATGATGTAGACGGGGACTATCTAGGCAACTCGAACACCTCTTAAATAGTACGGGTGAATCAGCAAAATTTAATTGCTGTCAGGTATTGTGACGAGATTTTCGGACCTCACTTGCGGTTGTCACGAGGTACTGTGGGCCCAGACTTTGTACTGATGAACGATAGTGCTCGAACTCGTAGATCACATGTGGTTGATACTGCACGCGTGGCATGGCCTGCTCACTCTCCCAATTTGAATTCCATAGCGCTTGTCTAGATGCACTGGGGAGACGGGTTCCATCACGTCATTATTAACCAACCACTCTCTTGGGAGCAGTTCTGCAGGAAGATTCGGCCTTATTGCCTCAACGTGAGACTGATCACATCACCTTAGTCGCTGTCAAGCCCGTATCGCTCCCAGAGGTGTTCACAACCCATACTGTGCACATTAACTAGTCGTCACAATTTGTCTACTGATCCGTTGAGTTGGTGAACAATGAAGAACGTTTTGTCTACAGTTATGCACGTTGCAGTTGCTTACATCCTGTATTCTTTACATTGTTTCTACTTTACTGTCACATGCTTATACTGTTTTGTGGCAAAATAAACGCAATCTTGCAAAATTTCTGGTTGTTGCTTTAATTCTGGACACTAGTGTATATTTGACTACGAGGCCGCGTAACGTTTTCAAGCTATCAGTCTTCAGACTGAAGTTAAAATCTTCTGGGTTATTAGGCCGCGTCATGTTTCTTCTAAAATGTTCGACGTTTCGACCCCTCTTCTGGGATCTTCCTCAGGATCTTTTGGTGTCCACTATTGCTACAAGAAACATGACGCGGCCTATTAACCCAGAAGATTTTAACTTCAGTGACAACGGCCACGAAAGCCTGCAGACTTACATAAAGCCTGCAGACTTACATAGTCTTCAGATTGTTTTGATGCACAGCGCCACGAGTTCCTCTGGGGACCGACATGAGGCTGTCCTTGCAGGGTCCTATTTAAAAACCCAGTCCCAGCACTATTTCCTAACGCATTCCTAAACGACGTTCCTACAAAAAGCTATGACTGCCTCACCAGCGAGTTCTGAGGGATCTCTCCAGGTCTGTTAGGTTGCCATTACCTTGCTTCTCCTAATCGCCTACTATCTCCTGGCCTCCTTCATCAAACCAAGGTTGTTCTCTCGCGGTCACCACCAATAATTAGAGTTTGAAAGGTGTCAGCATGTAACGCTGGAAATGCATATCCTCCTATTTCCCTCTATTGTACTATAATTTTTTCCTTATTTTGTCACCTGAAGATATGACATTTCTGTCTCTTTATATATTGTAATTGTTTTACTGTTTATATATATATATATATATATATATATATATATATATATATATCGATATATAATTGGTTTGTTTTGTAAATATTATTTGTATTTTTACGCTGGGTCTTGCCTAGGGAAAACTATGCTATCGAACGATTACATCGATAGGTCGTGTGAAGAACCAAAGTGTTTAGGATCTTTGGGAGTATTAACTCTGTCGCGTGGAGCGCGGGCAGACGGGGTCCGGCTGGAGTAGTGCAGTGGAGCGGGTGTGTTGTGTGACGCTCCCGCGAGTTGCCGCGCTTTCGGGGTTTGGCAGCATGTAATTGCGCTCGACTTGCTATGTTAGTTTCTGACACGGTGTCGCGGACGGGAAGCGTTAGCTGGCACACATCAAGAGCCCGTTTCGGCTGGAGACCGTGCCGAGGAGAAGGCGCGCCAACATCCAGCTTCTGCAACAGTGACGGCCGACAATGAGTGACTGTCGCCACCTCCTCGATCGACGACTTCAAACCTTCAATCAACCAACAAGGAAGACTGGTAGCACGTAAAGTTTTAGAACTGTATGGCAGGCATCAGCTTTTCAAACTGTTAAATTTTTCTCACTAAATTACAGCAACGTAGCATGAACCTTTGTTGCTCATTGTCCCAATTGCATTACCAAGCAGGGTCCCTTCCTTTTCCGGAATGAACCCGAGTGTCGTTGAAATTCAAACGCCAGCATTAAAGTAATATCATTCGATTTCACTGCTTTAATTTCAAAGTTCAGTTAAGGTATTCATAGCTGGCTACAATATTTAGATTATTTAGACGTCTCAGCTGTCCCATATCACTCCAACAACACACGCCCCACTCCAGTAAAGAGCCTCCACAGCTTGAACAGTCCCTTGCTGGCACGCAGGGTCCATGGATTCGTGATGTTGTCTCCATACTCGTACGTGTCCATCCGCTCGATACAACTTGAAACGAGACTCGACCGACTAGGCAACATGTTTCCAATCATCAACAGTCCAATGTTGGTGTTGACGGGATCGGGCGAGGCGTAAAGCTTTGTTTCGTGCAGTCATCAAGGGCCTTCCGCTCAGAAAGCCCATGTTTCGTTGAATGGTTAGCACGCTGACACTTGTTGATGGCCCATCACTGAAATCTACAACAATTTGCCGAAGCGTTGCACTTCTGTCACATTGAACGATTCTCTTCAGTCGTCGTTGGTCCCGCTCTTACAGGATCTTTTTCCAGCCGCAGCGTTGTCGGAGATCTGATTGTTTGACGGAATCCTGATATTCACGGTACACTTGTGAAATGGTCGTACGAGAAAATCCCCACTTCATCACTACCTGTGAGATGCTGCGCCGAGTGTAATATCTCGTTCCAACTCCCTTAAATCTTGATAACATGCAGTTGTAGCAGCAGTAGCCGATCTAACAACTGCGCCAGACACTTGTTCTCATGTATAGGCGTTGCCGACCGCAGTGCCTTATTCTGTTTCCATATCTCTGTATTTGATTACGCATGCCTATGCCAGTTTCTTTGGCGCTTCAGTTTATAAACAGAAGTTAATAAAATTTCGTTACTGATATTCTGTTGCTGTCCAACAAGTGCACATCGCATATGCTATTTTTAACTCAAGTTTGGCTATTTCAATTAACTCGTCACAGAACTTAAATTTTCACAAATAATATAGTAGGATTACCAGAAATGAAATAATATTTGTTATTAGTAGAATAAAAGCTGTTATCGCGTACGCGTCCGGGTAATTATCAAGCTGTGGCGTTTCTCATTACGCACTCCGCCCCTCTGTACAACAGCAGCTGCTGAAATGTAGACACGGAGAAGCAACCTGCGAAACCTAGGCCCCGCACCGCTGAACGGCACTTAGGGTCTCACCGGGCTTGGGGGAGCACCTGTTGCTTCGGAAAAACCGGAGGTAGCAGTGCAAACAGAAGTACGGAGCAACACATAACGGAGATTTTTGTTTCCATAGCCTCCAGACATCGGAGTAAACAACTCTTGGACTTCGTTTGTAGATACCAATAGATTCGTTACTTTTCTTTTCGGCTTATTGTAGCATAGATATTGCCACCACAACTAGGCCTCGGCTTAAAAAGCGACAGGGCATTTAATAATGTTAGGATTACCAACGAGAACCAGCTATACATGTGGAGAGTGGGAAAAAGGTGTATTGCTGCTGTTGAAACGTTAACGTCGTTTCATTATTAGGGTAAGAATGTTCAAATGTGTATGAAATCGTATGGGACTTAACTACTTAACCTAAATTATCCTAAGGACAAACACACACACCCATGTCCGAGGGAGGACTCGAACCTCCGCCGGGATCACCGCACAGTCCATGACTGCAGTGCCTGAGACCGCTCGGCTAATCCCGTGCGGCATTAGGGTAAGATTATTCTGAGAAAGCATTTACTGGTGAAATATATCTGTGGTGTCACCGCTAGACACCACAATTGCTAGGTGGTAACTTAAATCGGCCGCGGTCCTGTAGTACATGTCGGACCCGCGTGTCGCCACTGGTAATCGCAATCCTAGCGCCACCACATGGCAGGTCACAAGATACGGAATAGACCTCGCCCCAGTTGTACGGACGACATAGCTTGCGACCAGACCTACCAAGTCTTCCTCTCATTTGCCGAGAGACTGATAGAATAGCCTTCAGCTTATTCCATAGCTACTACCTAGCAAGGCGCCAGGTGTATCAGTGCTTATAGCTTACTACTATTCAAGAGATGTATTCCAACAAGAGAATAAAGTTAAGTATATTATTCCAGCTACGTACTGTTCTTCTTATTCATTAATAAGTCTCATGTTCCAGTACTTCACGCCCGTCTGCGTTAGTTTAGCGTGCACTTTCAGCCACTTCGATCTACAAGGTGTTGGCCCAGCTGCCGACACATCACATGGCGACGAGAGAAAGTGTTTTTTCTGCTTTGGACTGATTTGTTCTTTTTCCCTTTTTTGTGCTCTGAATTGCTTGTGTCATGGCTTCGCCACAATCTCCAGATGTACTGTCCGAATTTTTTCGCTTGCAGAATCAGCAGACGCAGGCGTTATTGGAAGCCCTTGGACAGCTCGTCCAGGGTCAACGTGCGCTGCAAACCGATGCGGCAGCCGCCGCTTCATCGCTACCGCAGCCACACACCGCTGTCGCACCGCCATTTAGGCCCTTTGAGGCCACGTGCGAAACCTGGACTGAGTGGGCCAGCCAGTTCCAGTTTCATCTCGCGGCATACAGAATTCAAGGTAAAGAGCGGCAGCCGTTTTTGCTTTCTTGTGTCGGTGTGTCTACCTACCGTGTGATAGTGAAATTGTTTCCCCGACGCGACGTAGCAACTCTGACCTACGAGGAAATTTTGTCGGCTTTAGATGCCTATTTCAAAGAAACAGTAAATGTAGTTGCAAAACGGTATACGTTCTTTCGTACAAAACGTACGGCCGGTCAGACTAATAGGGAGTGGGTTGCAACTTTGCAAGGCCTTACTAGAGACTGCGCGTTTGCCTGTGAATGTGGCCTCCCATATTCCGATACAATGGTGCGTGATGCAATAGCACAGAACGTTTCTGATGTTCGCATACGGGAACAGATTTTGAAACTCGTAAATCCCTCCCTTCAACAAGTGATAGACATATTGGATAGGCAAGACACACTTGACTTTGCTCAGGACTCATTTGAAACTTCGCCAGCAGTGTGTCACATTAATCGGCCCGCCGGGCCCGCTGCACGGGACGCTAAGCGGCCCTCGCGCCCGTCGCAGCCGCGCTCGCAAACACGTGCGCCGCGTAAGCAAGCAACTGCAGTGAAATCATGCCCGCGGTGTGCAACTAGACATTCGCGTGAAAATTGCCCGTCACGCCAAGCTATTTGCTTTTACTGTCAAAAGAAGGGACATGTACAACGTGTTTGCCAGAAAAAGCTTAGATCAGACAATCGCAATAATTCCAGGCCTTTTGCTTCGCGCCGGAATCGAACCCAGGACAATCAGGCTCGTGGACCTTCGCCCATGGACATTAATGTAGTTCATTCCCACCCGTCCAGTGACACTTTAGCTAACAGTGACTGTGTTCGTCCCACCCAAAGTGTGTGTCGACGTCGCAGGAAATCCCGTAAAGTCGCAAGTGCTTCTGTACCTGTATCAGTTCAAATTGCACGTGACAGTCGCTCTTGTCGTCAGCAGGACAATAAACTTTTTGTGGACTTAGCCTTTGAAGGCAAAGTGATCCCATTCCAGCTCGATACCGGAGCTGCAGTTTCATTGATTAATCACGACACGTACAAACAACTGGGCCAACCGCCATTGCGTGCCGCAAATGTTAAGTTACATAGTTACTCAGGACAGCATATACCTGTGTTAGGACAGTGCAGCCTTCTTGCAACATACAAGGGACAAACAAAACTTGTGTCATTTTACGTTCTTCGTTCTTCTACTGCAGTGAACTTGTTTGGTTTAGATTTGTTTCAATTGTTTAATATGTCTATAGTAAATCAGGTCCTATCAGTGAATCAGACTGTGCCTTCCGCCAGTGTTTCTAGTCTTTGTGAAGAATTTGCAGACATTTTTGCACCGGGCCTTGGTTGCGCTAAGAACTATGCAGCACATTTGGAATTGAAAGACAACGCGCAACCGAAATTTTTCAGAGCGCGCAATGTTCCCCACGCATTGCGTGATGAGGTCGCCAGAACATTACACGAGTTAGAATCTCAAGGTGTAATTGAACGTGTGCCGGCTTCTCTCTGGGCCTCACCCTTAGTAATTTTGCCAAAACCTTCCGGAAAACTGAGACTTTGTGTGGACTTCAAGGCCACTGTGAATCCACAACTTGTGACTGCTACTTTTCCTTTGCCCCGCCCGGAAGATCTTTTTGACAAACTGTGCCCGGGAAAATATTTTTCAAAATTGTACCTAGCAGATGCGTACTTGCAGATACCTGTGGACGAAGACTCCCAGCGCGTCTTGGTGGTAAACGCATCTTGGCTTGTATCGCTTCAAAAGACTGCCATTCGGGTGTGCATCCGCCCCTGCATTGTTTCAGCAATATTTACAAACTAGTTGTGCGTCGGTCCCTACTGCTGCCAACTATCTGGACGATATTGTGATCTCAGGACAGACAGAAGCAGAACATTTGTAAAATCTCCGAACATTATTTCAGGTATTGCGTCAGAATGGTCTTCGCTTGAGAAAGGACAAATGTGTGTTCTTTGCTCGGGACTTACCCTACCTGGGGCATGTCATAAATGCCCAAGGTATACATCCGAGTCCAGAGCACCTCCGTGCCATACAGGACTTCCCTGCTCCGCAAGATTTGAAACAGCTACAGAGTGTGCTGGGTAAAATTGCTTATTATTCAAAGTTTGTGCGCCATGCTTCTTCCATTTCAGCTCCGCTTCATCGCTTACGCCGTAAAGGTGTTCCGTTCGTCTGGACGACGGAATGCGAACGCGCCTTTCGCCAGTTGAAATCGGCGTTACTTTCACATACTTGCCTTACGCCATTCGATCCCCGAAAACCCCTTTTGTTGATGGTAGATGCTTCGGAATTCGGGATCGGTGCTGTGCTTGCGCACAAAGATGGCTCGCATGATCGCCCTATTGCCTTTGCGTCCAAATTGCTCTCATCTGCGCAAAGAAATTATTCACAGATAGAGAAAGAAGCTTTAGCTCTCGTGTTTGGTGTTACCAAGTTCCATGACTTCTTGTATGGTCGTCACTTTACCATCATCACGGACCACAAACCTTTGACATCGCTTTTTCATCCGAACAAGCCTGTACCTCCACGTACAGCGCAGAAATTCATTCGCTGGTCTCTTTTTCTCTCGCAGTACCGCTACGATATCTTGTATCGGTCCACTGCTAAGCACGGAAACGCTGATGCGTTGTCCCGTTTGCCTGTTGCTGAGGATAAAGCATTCGATTCTTCCGAACTGGCTTGCATGTTCATTGATTCGGAAGCCGATGACGTGGTCGCATCGTTTCCGATTGATTTTCGTCGTGTAGCTACAGCCACAGCTGCTGATCCTGTCCTTGCTACTGTTTTGCGTTTTGTTGCTACGCAATGGCCCTTGTCAAAGTCACGGATCGAAGATCCTTTGGTTCGCCGTTTTTTTGCTCACAAGGAGAGACTTTTTGTACGACGTGGTGTTTTGTTGTTGCGTTCTGATAATGATCAATCCCGAGTCGTGGTCCCACGTTCGTTGCAGTCCTCTGTCTTAAAGCTTCTTCACCAAGGACATTGGGGTATAGTGCGTACGAAACAACTTGCTCGTCAGCACTGTACTTGGTTCGGAATCGATGCTGCGATTACGAATATGTGCTCCTCTTGCGTGGCGTGTGCCGAACACCAATCCGCACCGCCGCGTAAATTCTTTGCATGGCCGAACGCCACTTCCCCTTGGCAACGCTTGCACATCGATTTTGCTGGTCCATTCTGGAATGCTCGATGGTTGGTTGTGGTCGATGCTTTCAGTAATTTTCCTTTTGTTGTCCGGATGTCTTCCACGACGTCTTCTGCCACAATCCAAGCCTTGTCTGCTATCTTTTGCATTGAAGGTCTTCTGCAGACTATTGTTTCCGACAATGGCCCACAATTCATGTCCGCAGACTTTCAGTCATTCTGCAAGGCCAATGGTATTCAACATCTGACATCCGCGCCGTTTTCGCCTCAGTCCAACGGTGCCGCGGAACGATTGGTCCGGACTTTCAAGTCACAGATGTTGAAATTGAAAGAATCGCATTCTCGGGAGGACGCTTTGTTACTCTTTTTGTCTTCGTATCGCTCTCAGCCCCGCGATGGTCGCTCGCCGGCTGAATTGCTCCATGGTCGATCTCATCGCACCCTGATGTCTTTGCTGCATCCGCCACATCAGGTTCCTGTGCAGCGGCAGACTCCTGTTTTTGCTCCTGGCGACGTTGTCTATTATCGCAACTATCGCGGTTCACAGCGTTGGCTCGCAGGGCGCATTCTTCGCTGCCTCGGCCGCGCGATGTATTTGGTTTTGGGGGCCTCTGGTGAGGTGCATCGGCATCTCAATCAGCTGCGCCTCTGTCGTCGCCTGGGTTCTGCCGCTCCCCGTCTGCTTTCAGCGACGGAGCCGTCAGGTCAGCGCCCTGGGGACCCATCTACTGGCTCGCCTCATCCCCAGGTGTTACCGACGCTGCCTTCCATTTTGCCCCATGGCGTCGCGCCGCCGCCGCCGCAGCAGCCGCCGCAGCTGCCGCCGGCGCCGCCCGCAGTGGACGCTTCGCTGCAGCCGCCACGCGCCTCCCTGGGTCACGCGCCGCCGCTCGCTTCCCGTGACCAGCCGTCCTCCGCCATGGACCTCTTGCCCGCTCCGGACCAGATGTCGTCTTCGCCCGTCGGGTGCTCCGACCACATGGAGGTCGACCCTTCTGTCTCATTCCGTGCGCATACACCTCATGTTGACGTGCACCCTGGACTAGGTTTGCAGGCGTTTCCTAGCTCCCCTCGGACCGAATGGCCGGGTGCGGGTGGCACAGCCTCGCCTGTTGTTAGGCTCCCCACCTCATCGCATACGTCAACATGGGGTCCTCCCCACGGCGGGCGGAAGCCTTATCTCACGACCGTTCGCCGATTTGCGGGGGAGGAATGTGGTGTCACCGCTAGACACCACAATTGCTAGGTGGTAACTTAAATCGGCCGCGGTCCTGTAGTACATGTCGGACCCGCGTGTCGCCACAGGTAATCGCAATCCTAGCGCCACCACATGGCAGGTCACAAGATACGGAATAGACCTCGCCCCAGTTGTACGGACGACATAGCTTGCGACCAGACCTACCAAGTCTTCCTCTCATTTGCCGAGAGACTGATAGAATAGCCTTCAGCTTATTCCATAGCTACTACCTAGCAAGGCGCCAGGTGTATCAGTGCTTATAGCTTACTACTATTCAAGAGATGTATTCCAACAAGAGAATAAAGTTAAGTATATTATTCCAGCTACGTACTGTTCTTCTTATTCATTAATAAGTCTCATGTTCCAGTACTTCACGCCCGTCTGCGTTAGTTTAGCGTGCACTTTCAGCCACTTCGATCTACAAGGTGTTGGCCCAGCTGCCGACACATCAATATCTCCATAGAAGCGTGTGATAGTCGTATCTAGCCCACAGTGTAGAGTGTTCTCTTTGACAGCACACGGATGGACGACAGAAATAAGTTGAAGGTGCTAGGGGTGGAAGAGAAATAACGTATTCGTTGATTGACAACAAAGGACAAAGACCCTGGCAGCCTCATATGCCTTTGATGCTTTGATGAAATGTAACCATAGTGATACTTTGTGTGTGAAGTGCATTGCTGCACTTAATTTTTGCTATGATTCGTAAGTCTATTGCTTTACACATGTGCTTGCGTATTATTTTGCACTGGTTGCAATGTTATGCAGGTTTCTAGATTCTGTCATTTTGTGTGGATATTTTTACGCCAGGATGCTTTGTAATAATTTTTGTTTGGTTTTTTTCGGTAACCACGTGAATAGAAACTTTGTTTTCTTCGTACAACTCTACTCCCCACCCCTACATGTTTGCTTGAAAAATTTAATAGAAAACGACTGCTAATGTCATTTTCTTAATCTTCTTTCTTGTCATGTTTTTACAAGAACTGAGTTTTTATGTTGTGAATTTTAGCCAGCGAACAGATGTGTAGTTATGTTACTTCCATTTCTGATTAGGTTGAGCACGATCAGTACCCGCACGTGTAACTTCTTGTTCAAATAAATTAATTTCGGCATCTCAAATGACTATTCACAGATACGTCTCTGATCCATTACCATTACCATCTCTTCATTACCATTACCATCACAAGCCTATGCGATGCCCTGAGCATTCTAAGAACTTTATTTTGTTGTGCAATCCTCTCTCTGTAAATCTATGTTTCTTTTATTTTGTAATTTTCACCTTCGTTAGGTTAAGTTCAGCACGCTATGACCATGTGTATTACAAACCTCTATGCGTGCGATGTGGGAGAAACTCAGTTATGGCCCACGGAAAGGCCAACGTATTTGTGCTTATTTGTAAACCAGTGGTGATGTGTTATCGTAGTCAGACGAGAGTATATTTTTCACTCATTTATGTAGTTTTCACTTGATACAGACAGCTGAGACATGTGCCCTGTACCAGTTGTCACTACAAAGAATGATCTATTTACAATAAAGTTATAACCATGTATTATATGCCTTCAGGGCTTAAACGTTTAGATTTTATTCAACCTCCACTCTCCCTCACGCATGGCTAATTCAATTATTAATTCAGAAATCTCGCACTGTGTTTGCAGAGGAGCGCAAATGGATCAGCGACCCAAGTGACTGAAAGGCCGTCAGACTGCGCACTTCACGTTAGCACTCGAGAACTGGACAGCAAGACATGCCGTAAAAGCGCGTTTTACTGACACCAAGAAGTGGTCGCCCGACGTATGGTACACTCGAGTTCCGATTCCTGTTGCTCAAAAGGCAACTTGTGGCTGTACTGGTATGAGCAGCCCTTAGAGGCTCGCCTTCACACATTCCATTTAAGTACTTTGTGACTAAAGCGCTTCTGGCCTGTTATTTACTTTATACGTGACTTGTAAGTGCTGTCTCTGTCTTGTATTGTTAGTCAGTACTTACACTTTTTTATATAAAAAATTGTCCTTCCCATAAATTTGTAATTAAATGTCTAAATTCTGATGAAGACACTCTTAGAAGTGTTGAAACCTGGTTAATAAGACTAAAAAGTTGTGACCGAGGGCTCATTTGTTTCGGTTTTAACTTTTAATAATTTTTTTAAAGAAATAAAGCCTATAAATCATCAAATAGATCAAAACAATTTAATAAATACATCAACACAATGAGCAGCATTGGCACCTACTTAGGCAAAGGTACAAGACGTTAATACTTAAGTGCCATACTGACCACTCAGAAGCTACGTACGAAAATGACTTTCACCTTCCGAAAGGAGCAATATTAGCATTTGCCCAGACCGTAGCTTACAATTCTGATCGAACTAACTTGCTCCTGTGACTATTAACTTCCTCCCGGCCCCATTGCAGGTATGGATATTATTACCCAGACCAGAATTCGAAGACAACTCTTCAGAATACATTAACAGATCAACAAATCATACTGCATAAAGTAATTATTATATACAGAAGAAAGTGTCTTAAAACAAAACCAAATCAGATTATGGTTCAAAATTTAACAAGCATAACACCGCTGGTCTAGGGGTAGCGTCTTCAATTAGTGATCAAAAACTCCTCAGTCTCAGATTCAAAACCAGCCACATCTTCAACTTTAAATAAAAATAACCAGAAATGGCTGCCGAAGACTTCCGGCATAAGAAGTCACCCTCATTCAGTCAACATCCTTCTCAAAGAGGGCGGAGGATTGGACAGAGGTTCAGGGCACTCTCTTGTCCTTGGAGTTGGAAACTTCCTCTAAAGCAGAAACATCAGCAATGATCAACGGCATGAGAATGCAGAAGGCAATGGAAATCACTGCATTATAGGCACATAATGTGTATCCACTGGACATCTGGCCAGTAACTGGATGTCATGATGATCTCTCCATTTTCAAAAGATTCCCGATTTGTCCCCCTTCAGACCTCTGGGACTGCCAAGGGGGAGGTGACCATGAGAAAAAGGTTAAAGGAATACATCTACCAAATAACGGAGGATGTAGGTTCCTAGTGCTGCACTGAAATAAAGAGGCGGGCACAGGAGATGAATTTCTGATGGACCGTATCAGACCACAGAACTCTGATGAATTAACAAAAAGTTATAAGATAGAACTACTAATCACTAAAAGATATTTTTTTATAACACAATACATAACTTTTTACTACAGACTGGCCACCACTGTGGTCCAGTATACTGAATCAGTTGAATGCAGCAAGAACCAGGATAAGAGATACCACTTCTTACAATAGGGGCATACTACATTAACGCCCAAAACTCACAATGGTGACAACTGTGCTGGCGTAAGCTGTCGCCAGCACACCGCCCGACAAAGAGGTTGCAAGAAATCGACGATAGGCGCTGAAACAAGCGCGCCTACCAGGAGAGAGGACATAGACAATCTCGCAAGAAACGCGCCAACAACGTCCTCTTGTATTTAGATCGCTGCTACGGACCGGAGAGCCCAGTCAGTCACAGACCGAGTCAGTCAGTACCTAGCGACCGGACTAGTGTACTTAGCGGTACTGGTACTTCACCAGTAGTGAGGCTAACGTGGATTACTATGGAAGAGCTTGTACCACAACAACTTGCTTAAAGATAAGTAGTTACAAACATCCGGCAGTTCACTCGAAATTGTGTGGAACAATATGTTCGCCGGGAAAGTTTTAAATCTCACAAGTAGCCCCTTGTTCTTATGAATGAAGAACCCCGTTAATATATTTGTGCAGTTGTGTTATACAAAAAAGATACCAGCCACCAAACAACATCCTCTCGAGCATGCTTCCCATGGTACAAGACTCTACAGTGACAACGACGACACAAAAACAATTACATAAACACTAGCCAAAGTGCCTAGTTAGTAACGTCAACAATGGCCTCTATCAAACCGGAGGTGGTGCCTGTGAGCTCTGACAAATTTCTTTATTTAAGCAGAAGAATACGACCTCGGCAACGAAACCTCAAAGGATCCAGTTTGAGATCAACAATCCGGAGAGGGAATACACACAAACACAGTAACCACACCGAGCTGAAGATCGTGATGACAACTAGAATTTGACTTCCTGCAGCACACAGGGTCATATCGCCGACTTCAGTTTGTTGCCGAAATGTGGACATCGTTTCATACTCGCGTATTATGACATATCAGGAGACCGAAAAGTCATGGATACCGTAAACAACTCAGGTCGTTCTGTTCGACCACAAGAGAGACTGATGTCATGTTCGTTGACTTTCGGGTGACAGTCGAAACACTTCCACAAAGTCGTCTAATGTACAAAATACGAGCGTACAGAACATCAGACTCTGGTTCCGCGCCTGAGTCTTTACTCGACTTTGAGAGGACTGGTCTTTTCTGACAAAAATGAAATTGCACGAAAACCACGAAACATCGTTTTCCGGCTATTATGGAGCTTCATTTTGTGTTCGCCTGGAAGCTAAGCTTGCGCTGAAGAACGCCCAGGTATTGGGAGGCACGTGAGCTGGCCGCGCCGGCACTGACAATGGGCAGTGTTTCGCTGCGCGCCGACCCGCTGCCGGCGCGAACTCTGGACAATGGGACTCGGCACGCGGGCGAACCCAACAAGTGGGAATGCGACGACCGAAACACACAGGCAATCTCTACCTCACGCGGCTGCCTGATGAACGGCTGACGACGATTTCCCTTTTTCTCCTCATCCTCCCCCTCCTCCACCTCCTCATACACCTTCTTCTTTTTCCGTTGACGTGAATATTAGTACAAATATAAGAACAAGGTACGAGGTGTATTCAGAACCTAATGGGAATTTTTTAATTTGTAATGACAGTCTCTGACGCTACGAAGTTTGCCGCGTCCACGATATACAGCTACAATATCACATTTACGAGTGAGCATTTCACGCTACTTTCATCTCCTGTGTCAGCCTCTCCACCTCAAAGTAGTACTTGCAACGTCCCCAATTATTTGCTCCATGTATTCAAATTTCTGTCTTCCTCTACGGGTAATCTTACCCTCCAACACATCACCATAATAATTCTCTGTCACTGCGTAAGTTTTGAAAGCTTCGTGAGGCGTAAGATATACAAAAGAAAATCTTCTTACTTATCTTCATTTTGGCTGCAGTTATTGTGTCCAGGGGTACATTCTTGCGGCTGAAAGGTTGTTTTTTTTTTGGGTTCTTTTTGATCTGAATAATGTTTGAAGATTTGCCTCTTTTACTCTTGAATTTTATTTTTCTCACATTTTTCAATATCACACCTTCGTTACAAATTCCATTTAATATTCCAAACTACATTGTTAGTGTCGATCATAAAAAAATACGTCTGTCTCCATCAGAGGCGTACCCACTGCTATCTACTTTCTGCGGTACTCACAATGTTCCAAAGAGTTTATAAAGCAAAAGAGTTTACAAACTTTCATGAGAAAAGAGGAATCTTCGCTAAATATATCATTATTTTGTAAATGAGTCCAGAAATAAATTTAATAATTAGCGTTAAATTGTGCAATTTACAATATGAATTTTAAGTATACTAGAAGTTTCGTAATTTCAAATACATCTAAAAGAAGAATTTTAACTAGACATACAGTGTAACAAATTGATTTCTTTTTATACATTTTAGTATGAAATTAAATACATCGTATACAAAATCATATGAAATTCTTTTAGATAAATAACTGAGATAATTTTCATCTACGCAAGAATCGATAGTATAAATGGTATTGGTTATTTCTATAAAAAAAAGAGAGGGTGTTCCATTACAAGCTCCCTCTAGTACCATGGAAGTTATTCCCCGACATCTTAACAGATGTCATTTCATCCTATCGCTTCCTCTTATCAGTGTTTTCCATATATTCTTTTCCTCATCGATTCTGTAGAAAAACTCCTCATTCCTTATGTTACAGGGTAATTGAATTATCAGCATTCGATCTAGCACTACATCTCAAATGCGTCGATTCTCTTCCGTTCTAGTTTTCCCACAGTCCATGTTCAAATGTGTGTGAATTCCTAAGGGACCAAGCTGCTGAGGTCATCGGTTCCTAGACTTACATACTACTTAAATTAACTTAGGCTAAGGACAACACACACATACATGCTTGGGGGAGGACTCGAACCTCGGGCGGGAGGGGCCCCGCAGTTCATGTTTCACTACCATACATCGCTGTGCTCCAAACGTACATTCTCAGAAATCTCTTCCTCAAATTAAGGCCTATGTTTAATACTATAGGCTGATTAAAATCATTCAATAGTTGACACGCCACGCGTTGGAGCTGGTTTCCTCCGATCAGAACGCTCAACATCACGCCATAACCCTTCGCCGTTGCCAAACCACCACAACAATTGGTCAATACTCTTCTAATTCATTGGCTGGCATTCTATCTTGATGTGTTTGTATCCCGAATCATGCGTGTGGCACTTTTATTTCGTATTTCATCATACATGATAACCACACCACAAAAAACACACATAGGTAACAATGCAAATGAAATACACACATTTCGTACACAGCACTAACTGAAGACTAATGCATACTTTGGCACAAGACGCGATTCAGAAACACATATGCAATTTCCACAATCACGTAGATAGGCTTAAATTAGATAAGCTTCACGTAACGCTGCTTAAAACCGAGTTTTTGAAATATGCAAGTCATCAGTGTGACTGGGTGATCACAGTTAAAAATAAAACATGTTGACCCAATTTTGTATTTCAATGCAACGGTTAGCGTAATAGCCTGCCATTTTGATGGTCGTAGGTTAAAATGTTGTGAAATTTTTTTATTTACAAATGTTATCGGAAGAGTTTGATTATCATTTTTATTCAATAAATTGGTATTTACGCAATTTTTTTATTTCTAATTCTTAGTCACACATCACTGACACACACTATATCTAGATACAGCCTCAGCATTTTACTTTTCGGATTTTCCAGCTTTCGAACCACGTTCAAACTTCTGAAATCCCACGCCCGATTCGCAGGAAGTTATCTTTTCGTTGTTTATTCACTCTTTGTTTCGTGGTTGTCTCCTTCTTAGAAGACCCCCTCCCCCTCCTCTGGGAACCGAATTGGGACTGGTCCGGACTCCTTTGTCAGTGGAGAGACAATAATGACACTTTTGAATTACATGCCTCATGCCCTGTGGATAGACGACATGTGTTTTTCATGCAGTGGATTCCATCGCCTTCAACATCCTCATCCGTTGACCAAATTATGATTCAAATGGTTCTAATGGCTCTGAGCACTATGGGACTTAACATGTGAGGTAATCAGTCCCCTAGAACTTACAACTATTTAAACCTAACGAACCTAAGAACATCACACACATCCATGCCCGAGGCAGGATTCGAACCTGCGACCGTAGCGGTCGCGCGGTTGCAGACTGAAACGCCTAGAACCGCTCGGCCACAACGGCCGGCGACCAAGTTATCAAAATTTGAAATTATAATGTCCATGGCTCTTTCTGCTTTCTGTCGTTGACTCATTGTACGAAGATCTTACGGGAATGGATGCTTGTGTAAGTATCTTATTTAAATAAAACACTAAAAGCAGTATTTTCATGTTACATTACCTAGTACCTCAATCCTGATAATAAGATATTTAATCAATTTCATACAAATATGAAATAATTATCATTACCTTAGAGAAATATTTAAATTTGTGGTGTGTTCTGAATTAGTATCCTATCTGGTGTTTTCTAGTATTCATCATTGTTATTATTTCATTTAGTGGCAATAGAACCTGCACTTCCGATAGGAGCCAGATCCAAATGTTTAATTTTAACGTAATTTGCATAAAAATTAACTATAATAAAATTTCGTTATACCAGATCGGACGTTTAAGTTATACTACTGCATTTATTATACAGGGTGATTCAAAAAGAATACCACAACTTTAAAAATGTGTATTTAATGAAAGAAACATAATATAACCTTCTGTTATACATCATTACAAAGAGTATTTAAAAAGGTTTTTTTTACTCAAAAACAAGTTCAGAGATGTGCAATATGGCCCCCTCCAGACACACGAGCAATATCAACCCGATACTCCAACTCGTTCCACACTCTCTGTAGCATATCAGTTTGGATAGCTGCTGTTATTTCTCGTTTCAAATCATCAATGGTGGCTGGGAGAGGTGGCCAAAACACCATATCCTTAACATACCCCCATAAGAAAAAATCGCAGGGGGTAAGATCAGGGCTTCTTGGAGGCCAGTGATGAAGTGCTCTGTCACGGGCTGCCTGGCGGCCAATCCATCGCCTCGGGTAGTTGACGTTCAGGTTTCATAACTAACCTTTTTCGTAGGACTCTCCATACAGTTGATTGTGGAATTTGCAGCTCTCTGCTAGCTCTGCGAGTCGATTTTCCTGGGCTGCGAACAAATGCTTGCTGGATGCGTGCTACATTTTCATCACTCGTTCTCGGCCGTCCAGAACTTTTCCCTTTGCACAAACACCCATTCTCTGTAAACTGTTTATACCAACGTTTAATACACCACCTATCACGAGGTTTAACACCATACTTCGTTCGAAATGCACGCTGAACAACTGTCGTCGATTCACTTCTGCCGTACTCAATAACACAAAAAGCTTTCTGTTGAGCGGTCGCCATCTTAGCATCAACTGACGCTGACGCCTAGTCAACAGCGCCTCAAGCGAACAAATGTACAACTAAATGAAACTTTATAGCTCCCTTAATTCACCGACAGATAGTGCTTAGCTCTGCCTTTTGTCGTTGCAGAGTTTTAAATTCCTGAAGTTGTGGTATTCTTTTTGAATCACCCTGTATTATAAACACTTAATAAATTTTGAACTTCCAAAATCGCTAAAATCATTTAATTATATAGATAAATACGTGAATAAATGACTTCAGAGATCTTGAAGGCTGAGAATTTATTCAGTGTTCATAATACTGCAGATCGCCCCGATGCTGACAATGTCAGAAATTATAATGTGAAGTATGTTACACGATCTATTTTATGCATGTTAATGAATTTCGTGTTATTAATTGTTATTTACGAAAGACTACAGAATGTTTGCTGTTGTTGTTTTCTATTTTTTGCATGCTCTACTCCGAGATTTAGTGTAAGCACATGGATCTTTTGGGCGCTGGATCGCGATTTCTACGAGCCGACAGCTATTCCTTGCAGGAAGATACCTGAAGCATTATCAACGTGGCATTATCTGTTACCGGTGTTTAAAAGACAGAAAAATGTTCATGTTAACACTGGAACAGTTGCAGTTGTTCCAAGCTTGCTTACACACACAGACATGTTTCAGTAGCTTAAAGTTTGTCATTGCGTGGCAGTGACACGCAATACATTCATTTCCAGTGCAGAAGATGAAATCATACTTGTGTGATGAATTTATATATGACATCTAAAAGGAATTATTTTGCACTTCATCTGCTTGAGTGATACTTGCGATTTATACAAAACCTGAGCCGAACATGAAGTGACAATATTACTAAAAACTATAGCGGTATATTATCTCTAACTGTCTATAATTTCGGGTGAACCGAATTCATAAATGAATAATCTTTCTTGAAGGGAACAAAATACAAACAGTCTATTTGTGAAAATTACACCGTTTGACAATTTGAAAAGTGACCAGAAACAGGAAAAAAATTTAATTTGGCTTGAATATTTGTCCAATCCGTCCAGAAATTAAAGAAATGCTGCGCGTCAGAAATGCTGGTTCTCATAGCAACATGCTAAACAGCAGCAGAAGTTACCAAATAAGCATCAACCAGTCGCAAAATCATGTTTTATTTATTCACTTTTGCAGAACGATTTCAACTGATTAACAGCTATCATCGGTGCTTTCAACGAATATGTGCCCTGAGTAGTAATACTGACTTAAGTTTGACCTCTGCTTAAGGGGCTCCGGAACGCCCTATACTTGCAATGTTAAAATAACGCTTCTAAATAACATCTTTCCTCACAAAGTATTTGAGGTAGGAAGTTGAACTTTTTACAGATTATTTATTGGCATATGGGCTACAACTTAACACAGGGATTTTACAAAATTTTAGTTCAGTTATTAAAGATGAATTTTTTTAAATTGTAATGAAAATTCACAACATTTTTTTGCAATTTTTTATTTATATGTTCAAAAATATACAGTTTTTTGGAAAAAGGCTGTGTTAAAATATGCAGAAGGTACTGTGTAACATTTACTGAAAGTTTGAAACAAATATGTTTGGAAGATCCTTACAAAACATGTAATTAGTATGAGAAAATAAAAGTTTTGGGAATCGAGCGACAAAGATTGGATGAACTTTTTAGTGCATTCCAGGTCCATAGGATGGATTATCTTCATCCTCTGCAAACTCCTCCTCCAGCTTCCTCTTGTTCCTCCTCCTGTTTACTCTTGCTTGTATTTCTAGACTCTTTACAGCCCTGTCTGCAGCCCGAAGGCGTTCCTTGTCTAAAGCAAGCATCGCTCGTACCATGTTAGAACCTATCTTCATTCCCATATTTCTAAATACCTTGCACCTTACAATGTTGCCAGCATTGAAAGTCGCAACAGCATCATACACACCAAAGTGAAGTGTTTCTATTCCAACAAATACAGTCTTGGGGATTCTCGACCATATAGCACTATTTACACTTTCATTGGGGTTTTGAGTTTTTCCGTGAATACACTTTTTCAACAGTTCAGGTGCTGCTAAGTCTCTGAAAATAGGTTTTATCACCTCCATTATTGCATGAGGCAGACTATGCTTATGAGTGTACACTTCACCAGTTAGCAATCCTTTGTTATATTTACACCAACTGTCTTCTTCTTTGGGACACAAGCTATGTTGGGGATTTTCATCGGTTGAAGAAGTATGAAAAAAAAGAGCCCAAACAGCCTTCTTCATTTCGTCGACACTTTGTGTATTTTGCCTAATAGCCATTCCATAATAGTTCTGTATTTTGTCAATTACACTGTCAGTTAACCTTCCCTTCCCATCCAACACTTTACCATCACTGAGTTTTTGTTTTTTGTACGAAGCTTTCAGTCGCCGAAGCCTTGTTCCCATTCGCTTCTGTACGTGTCCAATACACTCAAATTTCTGCACTGCAACATCATCACCATAGGGCCTCAGTCCTTGAACATGTCTGAAACTTTTAGAATCACCGTCACCAAGGTAATTAACATATCGCACTTTATCACACGCCTCAGAACGCTGGAATATACTGGCAACACCAGCCACTTCCATTCCTCCACTACTGCCACTATAGTTCGCTTTGCAATTATTTTCATGTGTATCTTTATATTTTTGTGGACATCTACAATACTTTGATATTACTGCTACATCTAAAACTTTCCCTGTATACATACTGGTGGCAGATACTGCACCATGAAGAGATGTGTGTCCCCGTTTATGCCAGGTACCATCGAACGCTGCAGTCAAATCTCTGTTACCATTATTTTCCATTACTACCTCTTCCACAGCGTTCTTCATAGATTCTATACAGACATCTCCTACTTTAGACCCTATTAATTTATTATAGGTCGTAAACTTGGTTGGGGGATTTGGAAGATTCATGATGCCACAGAAAATTGCACCTGCAGTAGCACCCTTACCAACTGAACGCAAGGAATAAACAAATCTAATGTTGTGTTCGTAGATTTTGCTACCATTTTCTTCAGTTGCAGTTACTACAACACTGTTCCAAAAGGTGGTCATGTATGAACACTTATCACATTTCAGTTGTATTTCACTAGCAAGTCCTACGTGCTTTATTATGGAGAGATCCAGACCAACTTCACTACAATGAATACATCTTACACAGTTTGAAAAAATTCCTTTGAGAACCGACATATCAAATATTTCATTCACATCCGATTCGCCCATAAAACATTCATAGTTTTCACTCACTGAACCAAGCTTCTTCTGTGAAGTATTTTCTTTCCCACTTTGACTGCTATGGGCAGGTGTACTTGAGAGGTTAGGTTCACTCACTTGGTTATCGTCTTTATTGTTTCAGTAATAACACATACCTTTGGCTTTCCAACATTTCTCCTTTTCTTAAAAGCCTTCAGAGGATTTCTAATAACTTTACTTTTACTCATTATTATACTTCAACAAAACAGAGACTCAAGAAACAGAATTAATTACGAATATTTTCGAGATAACGACAGAGTAAATAAACATGAAACAATCGACAATCACACCAGCAATATATATTGAACCACCACAGGTTAGCCACAACACATACTTTATCTCACATCACTAAAATGTACCTGATGAACACGGACGTTAATAATAACACCATTTGACAGCAGTTTAACAGCGCCACAGTGGGTCACGTCCATGTAGAACACATTTCAAAAAAAAATTAAAAATAGTTGTAGTCTTCGGAATTGAATAAATTATATATCTATTAAAAGGTAATAGTCTGCAGATTCAGAAAACGCAAAAAAGTAAAAATTGAACTTTTCATGATTTTGAGCCTTTCCGGAGCCCCTTAAGTCAGTATTACTACTCAGGGCACATATTCGTTGAAAGCACCGATGATGGCTGTTAATCAGTTGAAATCGTTTTGCAAAATTGAATAAATAAAACATGATTTTGCGACTGGTTGATGCTTATTTGGTAATTTTATGGTTTACGGTCTCTGCACAACTTGGGAACCACATGGAGCCCACAATTCAGGCAGCGGAAGTATTACGAAAGACTACAAGTGTTACGAAAGACTTTAATCTGAACTTTTACTGGGCAAAGACAAAAGCAGTTCTGCCTCTATTCTTCCTAAAATTTTAGACGAATCTGCAATAATATTCTTCGGAATGAAAGTGTAATACTGATACTTAAGTACTCAGCTAATGTCTTTTTGAGCGACGAGTACAAAGTTATTATGATGCAAACCAACACTACATTCGTCGTAACACTTTAAATTTTCGTGATATATTAGCCCGATTTGCTCGATTTTTTTCGTTGTTCTATTAGTAAACTTATTTGAATTCACTGCCGGAAAAAGAAATAGAAATTAGTACTCCTGGGGGATAGCAGAGGTATTGATAATGTTTTCAATGTTGTCAGCTAACAGATATCGGAGTGACGTAGATACCAGAACACCATCTGTGTCTATCCTTCAATAGGAAATGCTCACAGTCAGAAGTCACCGCGTGAAGCAAGCAGGCAATCACTCCACAAAGTCGCACTAGTGCCTCTTGCAGCCAACTGAGCGGTTTGAAAGGTGTCAAATGATGGCCTTCCGAGTGGCGGGATGTTCCTTTCGGAGAATTTCCACACACGCTGGACGAGGTACGTCACTTGTGCAACGATGCTCGCATCAGTAGTCAAGTGAACGTTCGCGCACCCGTAGACGAGGTTCTGGACGTCCTAGTAGCACAGACGCCGGCCAAAATCGTCGTCTTGTAAGGGCAGCAGTGGCAGATCTTACTGCTGCCGACGCACATATAAGAGGCTTGTGAACCCACACCTTTCTACGCAAACTGTTGTGAAATGGTTATTAGGAATGGGACTACGGGTGAGCTGAGCCCGTCTTCAACTCATGCCACAGCATCGACGTGCCCGGCTCCAATAGCGCCGTCAGAAGAACGCTTGCAAGATGGAATGGCGTGCTGTAGTCTCCATCAGTCTGTGAATTCCTAAGGGACCAAACTGCTGAGGTCATTGGTCCCTAGACTTACAAACTACATAACTAACTTATAACTTAAACTAAGAATAGCACACACAACCATGTCCGATGGAGGACTCGAACCTCCGGCGGTCCGGTGGAGAGGGGGGGGGGACGGGAGGGGGGGGGGAATTCCTTGACAGGACGCCTCAAACCGCGTGGCTACTCCGCGCGGCCTTCACCGATGAAAGCAGGTTCTGCCTGCAAAGCAAGTGACGGTCGTTTGCGCTGCGATGTAGAGCTGGTGAGCGCTGTCTCAAAAATGCACTCCTCCAAAACACATAGGCCCCATCCCAGGCCTTATGGCCCAGGTTGCAATTAGCTACAACTTTCGTTCAGTGATGTTTCGGGAGGCGACGATCACCAGCACTCGGTATGTGCAGTATGTTGTGTTAGATACGTTCTTTTATCGCCCTTGAAAGAGGATAATGCTTTCCTACATGTTGTTGTGGTCTTCAGTCCTGAGACTGGTTTGATGCAGCTCTCCATGCTACTCTATCCTGTGCAAGCTGCTTCATCTCCCAGTACTTACTGCAACCTACATCCTTCTGAATCTGCTTAGTGTATTCATCTCTTGGTCTCCCTCTACGATTTTTACCCTCCACGCTGCCCTCCAGTACTAAATTGGTGATACCTTGATGCCTCATAACATGTCCTACCAACCTATCACTTCTTCTAGTCAAGTTGTGAAACAAATTTCTCTTCCCTCCAATTCTATCCACTATCTCCTCATTAGTTATGTGATCTAGCCATCTAATCTTCAGCATTCTTCTGTAGCACCACATTTCGACAGCTTCTATTCTCTTCTTGTCTAATCTATTCATCGTCCACGTTTCACTTACACACATGGCTACACTCCATACAAATACTTTCAGAAACGACTTCCTGACATTTAAATCTATGCTCGATGTTAACAAATTTTTCTTCTTCATAAACGCTTTTCTTGCCATTGCCAGTCTACATTTTATATCCTCTCTACTTCGATCATCATCAGTTATTTTGCTCCCCAAATAGCAAAACTCATTTACTACTTCAAGCGTCTCATTTCCTAATCTAATTCCCGCAGCATCACCCGATTTAATTCGACTACATTCCATTATCCTCGTTTTGCTTTTATTGATGTCCATCTTACATCCTCTTTTCAAGACACTGTCCATTCCGTTCAACTGCTCTTCCAAGTCCTTTGCCGTCTCTGACAGAATTAAAATGTCATCGGCGAACCTCAAAGTTTTTATTTCTTCTCCGTGGATTTTAATACCTACTCCGAATTTTTCTTTTGTTTCCTTTACTGCTTGCTCAATATACAGATTGAATAACATCGGGGATAAGTCGTAGGGTCAGTACTGCCTCATGTGTTCCAACATTTCTACGGAATCCAAACTGATAATCCCCGAGGTCAGCTTCTACCAGTTTTTCCATTCGTCTGTGAAGAATTCGTGTTAGTATTTTGCAGCCGTTGCCAGTTAAACTGATAGTTCGGTAATTTTCACATCTGTCAACATCTGCTTTTTTGGGATTGGGATTCTTCTTGAAGTCAGAGTATTTCGCCTGTCTCATACATCTCGCTCACTAGATGGTAGAGTTTTGTTACACCTGGCTCTCCCAAGGCTGTCAATAATTGTAATGGAATGTTGTCTACTCCCGGGGCCTTGTTTCGACTTAGCTCTTTCAGTGCTCTCTCAAGCTCTTCACGTAGTATCGTATCTCCTATTTTATCTTCGTCTACATTCTCTTCTATAATATTGTCCTCAAGAATATCGCCCTTGTATAGACCCTCTATATACTTCTGCCACCTCTCTGCTTTCCCTTCTTTGCTTACTACTGGGCTTCTATCTTGATATTCATGCAAGTGGTTCTCTTTTCTCCAAAGGTCTTTTTAATTTTCATGTAGGCACTATCTATCTTTCCCCTAGTGATATGCGCCTCTACATCCTTACATTTGTCCTCTAGCCATCCCTGCTTAGCCATTTTGCACTTCCTGTCGATCTCATTTTTGAGACGTTTGTATCCCTTTTTGCCTGCTTCATTTACTGCATTTTTATATTTTTCTCCTTTCATCAATTAAATTCAAAATTTTTTCTGTTACCCAAGGATTTCTATTAGCCCTCGTCATTTTACCTACTTGATCCTCTGCTACCTTCACTATTTCATCTCTCAAAGCTACCCATTCTTCTTCTACTGCATTTATTTCCCCCATTCTTGTCAATCGTTCCCTGAAGCTCTCTACAACCTCTGGTTTAGTCAGTTTATCCAGGTCCCATCTCCTCAAATTCCCACCTTTTTGCAGTTTCTTCAGTTTTAATCTACACTTCATAACCATTTATACCCACATACTACCCCTGAAACTCAAGGTGCTCTGCAAGACGATCAATAACTTCCCTGGCCAGCACTATCACAGGAGTTGTCTCCAATATATGCTGGGATGATATTACTCTAGTAACTCGTCAACCAACAACTCGGGCTAAAATACGTGAATAGGTCGAGCAGACGAGGCATAATACATCCCAGAACAGCGCTGTCGCTCGTGGAAGCTACACCACGTGCTAATGTGAGTGTTTCAGAATGGTTTGGTGCCTGGCACATCAGAAATGCTTATGCTAGTGATCAGTAAATGTCATCTTTTCTTGTGCTCCTTGAGCACTGTCGCAACAATAAACCTTGAGTGAAATGGAGGCCTGTAAATGGGTGTACTATTTTTTTCCGGCCGTGTAGTTTCTAACGTTGTTGTTTAGGTAGACTGCAGTTCGAACACTTCGTTTCCAGCAGCTTTCCACAGCGTTGTGTCGTGGTAACTCGTCTCTGTGTATCTACTGCAGTCTACATCCATTTGAAACTGCTCACTCAGTCGAGCTACTTTTAGCGCTCTCCTTTTCTTCCATTACTAAAGTGCCGACTCTGTGACAGGTTTTTTCCTATCAATAGTGCCGGCCGAGGTGGCCGAGCGGTTCTAGGCGCTTCAGCCTGGAAACGCGCGTCCGCTACAGTCGCAGGTTCGAATCCTGCCTCGGGCATGGATGTGTGTGATGTCCTCAGGTTAGTTAGGTTTAAGTAATTCCAAGTTCTAGGGGACTGATGACCTCAGATGTTAAGTCCCATTGTGCTCAGAGCCATTTAAATCTATCAATAGCGCTCTTATTTTAGGCTGTGGCACAAATTTCTTTTGATAATAAACCGAACCAAAGAAATCATATATTAGCCGATATTAGAGAGCATAGTTATGTATGGAGTGGAGAATTGGATACTAATCTGAAACACATAAAGAAGCCACAAGCAGTATAAATGAACTTCTGGAGAAGATCACCAAGAATTTGTAGAAAAGAGAAAGTAAGAAGCGACGAAATAATAAAGAGGATGGAAGCAAGAGAAAGAATACATGACGTGATGGATACAAGGAAGTTACAAAGGTACGGGCCTGTAAGAAAAATGGAGGAAGCCAGAACTCCGAAAATGACCTTGGAACGGAAACTGAAGGGAAAGAAGAGAAGAGGCCGCCCTGTGACCACCTGGCTCCAAAATGTACGATTAACAATGAGAAGACTTGGCTCAGAGGAAGAAGTTATACAAGATCGGAACACCTGAAAGGACATCCTGAAGAGATAAATTAAGATCTAATGTAACAGATGTAATAATTTCCGGGTATTTGCTACGTTTTGGAGAAAAACTTTTGTCTAAAGAAAATCCCAATAAATAAATACACACATTTCAAAAGACTCAGTGCACCGATGATTACAAGGAAACCTCATTGCCACTGAAGAGCCACAGTTCTGTAAAAACTGGAAATCATTACGAACCTGTCCTCTGCAGCCTGCGAGAATACGAAATCACACATGTACCGGGCATACGTGTCAGGTTGTTGAACGAGGGAGCAGGTGCTCTCTGCTGACATCCGAGCTGATTATGGGTGGCAGTGGTTGTAAATTCCAATTAGCTATCTGGCTCTCGGTCTGTGCCATCGTGCCGTCTGTTCCCTCTTTCGCCCGTTGTCACAGGCCACCATTTTCTCGGTTAGACGCGTGTGTCTGCATTCGTGCTCGCTCTACAATCGTTACACATTCGCTGGATACACTTTGTGTCGGAGATCTCTGCTAAAAGGTTTGTAAACAGAGAATGTGTAGAACGTAAACGCAGAACTCTCGAGGAAAGCACGCAAAAAAGATGCACGGGTCTTCAGATATTTCGATAGCTTAGCCTTTCACGGGTGCAATGAACCTGACCTAATGTAAATTTCGTCCCTACTTAATAATTTACTTGTTACAGAGGTATTTATATACACATTTATTTCTATATAGTTAGGACAAATATGCTCAATTCTCAATCGCGTTCAAATACTCAATAATTAGGACAAAGATATTTAATTCTCTATAACTTTTTATAAAAGTATCCCATGGGAACATCGTGATAAGGTAACACGTGGAAGCAAATCTGTTAATCTGGCATGAAGGTATTGGTGGGGAGGGGGGGGGGGGGTGGAGGAGGGAGGACTGATAATAAATCGCGTAAGTACTGTGTGATCGTCGTGAAATATAGTAAAAGGTAGAACTGCTAAAGGCAAAACGAAGAGTTTTATAAGATACTAGCTGGCATTGGTTGTGGGATTTGGGAGGTCATGTTTCATGATTTGCAAGATACACTACTGGCCATTAAAATTGCTACACGAGGAAAAATGCAGATGATAAACGGATATTCACTGGACAAATATACTAGAACTGACATGTGATTACATTTTCACGCAATTTGGGTGCATAGATCCTGAGAAATCAGTACCCAGAACAACCACCTCTGGCCGTAATAACGGCCTTGAAACGTCTGGGCATTGAGTCCAACAGAGCTTGGATGGCGTTTACAGGTACCGCTGCCCATGCAGCTTCAACACGATACCACAGTTCATCAAGAATAGTGACAAGCGTATTGTCACGAGCCAGTTGCTCGGCCACCATTGACCAGACGTTTTCAATTCGTGAGAGATCTGGAGAATGTGCTGGCCAGGGCAGCAGTCGAACATTTTCTGTATCCAGAAAGGCCCGTACAGGACCTGCAACATGCGGTCGTGCATTATTCTCCTGAAATGTAGGGTTTCGCAGGGATCGAATGAAGGGTAGAGCCACGGGTCGTAACACATCTGAAATGTAACGTCCACTGTTCAAAGTGCAGTCAATGCGAACAAGAGGTGACCGACACGTGTAACCAATGCGCACCTCATATCATCACGCCGGGTGATACGCCAGTATGGTGATGAGAAATACACGCTTCCAATGTGCGTTCACCGCGATGTCGCCAAACACGGATGCGACCATCATGAGGCTGTTAACAGAAACTGGATTCATCGGAAAAAATAACGTTTTGCCATTCGTGCACCCAGGTTCGTCGTTGAGTACACCATCGCAGGCGCACTTGTCTGTGATGCAGCGTCAAGGGTAACCGCAACCACGGTCCATGCTGCTGCAAACGTCCTTCGAACTGTTCATGCAGATGATTGTTGTCTTTCAAACGTCCCCATCTGTTGACTCAAGGATTGAGACGTGGCTACACGATCCGTTACAGCCACGCGGATAAGATGCCTGTCATCTCGACTGCTAGTGATACGAGGTCGTTGGGATCCAGCACGGCGGTCCGTGTTACCCTCCTGAACCCACCGATTCCTTATTCTGCTAACAGTCATTGGATCTCGAACAACGCGAGAAGCAATGTCGCCATACGATAAACCGCAATCGCGGTAGGCTACAATCCGATCTTTATCAAACTCGGAAACGTGATGGTACGCATTTCTCCTCCTTACACGAGGCATCACAACAACGTTTCTCCAGGCAACGCTGGTCAATTGCTGTTTGTGTATGAGAAATCGGTTGGAAACTTTCCTCATGTCAGCACGTTGTAGGTGTTGCCACCGACGCCAACGTTTGTGTGAATGCTCTGCAAAGCTAACATTTGCATATCATAGTGTTGTGTCTAGACCATACAGCCCAGACACAATGCTGTAGCCGATAGGGCACGCAAGGCTAACGCAGACGGGCGTGAAGTCTGGAACATGAGACTTATAAATGCACTAAAGAAAAATACGTAGCTTTTTTAATACTTAACTTTATTCTCTTGTTGGAATACATCTCTCCTGCATACTCGTAAGCTATTGGCACTGATACAAATGGCGCCTTGCTAGGTGGTCGCCATTTAACTTAGCAGAGGGCTATTCTACTATCTCTCGGCAAATGAGAGCAAGGCTTAGCACGTCCAATCGCTAGCTATGTTGTCCTTACAACTGGGGACGAGGTCTCCTCAGTCTCTCGAGACCTGCCTTGTGGTGGCGCTAGGTTTGCGATCCCACAGTGGCGACACGCGGGTCCGACATGTACTACAGGACCGCGGCCGATTTAAGTTACCACCTAGCAAGTGTGGTGTCTAGCGGTGACACCACACATAGCATCTTCTTCCTGTCGGTTAAATTTCACGTCTGTAACACGTCATCTTCGTGGTGTAGCAATTTTAATGGCCAATTGTGTATTTCGTTAGAGTGAAGCTCTAGAATGTTAATGCTGTAAACCGATGTGACTCTCCTTACATCTCCCACAGAAGCGGCTCTGTCTCAAAATATTATACCTGTTGACGGCAGAAATCCAGCGGTCTGAATCAGCTGTAGGGCTTGTGACCTCCTTTCTATGCTAGCCTCATAAGCCGAAGAGCTGCAGAGCAACGCGACAAGGCGACCAGGAGGTGAGGAGTACCACAAGTCTCTGATGAAGTGTCTTACTGAACTCTCTGGAACTTTCTGGAAATCTCGCTTTATCGTGTTGTTCGTTACGAGCTAGCCGTGTTTTGCTGTATTTCTACTTCTTGCGTGCACCGACCACTAAAAATTCGTCTCTGAGAGCACAGCTCCCCTTCCCTGGGTTGTTTTCAACTTGGTTAACCAGTTTCCTCGGAAAATATCGTGCTTTGCTAATTTCTCTCTCTTTCTTTAGCCAATAACGTAGCTTCCTTTCAGTATCGCGATGACAACGGTCACTCCGGTAAAGAGTTCCATGCGAACCAATGTCCGTTCTCCTTATATTCTTAAACAAAGTTGTATTGTAAGAGGTGTGGTTGCAGTGGCGTTCAAGAGTTTCATGGACTTGGAGCTTCTTTTCAACTGCCCAGCAGCATCGCAAAAGTCGTTTCTACATTCGGCAGACAAAAGCGCCTTCCGCTACAGTTCCTCGTCGCTCCATCTCATAAAAAGATTCCGCAAACGATTGCTCGAGGAAGTTCTTTCTGATACAGAATCCTCTCGGTGGCTCCGCTGGGGGCCAGAGGCGGCCCTGCAAGGCCTTAACCATTGTGTGGCCGCCACCCGTCGTTGGCCCTTCTCCGAAAAAGTGCAACGGAGCGTCTGGCCATCCTCGAGTTCGGGTTACTGGCTGTGTCATCCAGTTTGCTTCCAAAGCACTTTGCTGCTTCCCAGTAGCTTGCAAATACAATTTATACCACTACAAGTAACGATTTTACTCACATTTAAGATAAAATAGTTACGCACCATTTGAAAATGGTGAATTTGCCTATGTTGCAGGCCTGTTCTGAAAAACAGTCCCGTAACGCTAAGCAACTCACTGCTGCCCGATCAAGAGGGAAGTCTCCGAAACTCATTGTAAAGAAAACTTTAGTTTGATGACTGGTTACGATATGTTTTTTTGTTTATGGTTAATAATTCCAGTAATTATGGATGTAATCTTTTTACACATTCGTATGCTAACGCAACTTCTCGAAATCGCCGCTATATATAGCTTTTCAAACAAATATCTGTCCTGCAGTTACGGATTCCGCTTGAAACGTACCCTTAGTATGTACAGAATGAGAGTGCTGGAAAAAATCTTACGTTATTTGATTTTCAAACAGTTGAGCAAAACTGAAGGTACTTAGACAGTTCTCTCTTTACTTATTCTGATTATCACTAAACTGACACACAATATTTTTAGAGCAACGCAATCTGACTTTCAATAATCGCTACAAACGAATGGCGCTGACTAACTATAACCTATACCTGCCGTGAATCACTTACCTCACAAAAATCTTCGTTACTCGAACTACTGCAATACAGCGAGCGCCATTACTGTCATCTAAATAAAAGATTCTAACTACTGAAGGGAATAATTACTGTTAGGCATAGTTAGCAAATGAAAGATTTTGATAGAGAACACACAATGAATTTACTTTAATAGTGTTCAAAAGTCATTATATAGATAATAAAGATATCAGTTCATGACATCCAGTCTTACAAATTTCCTTTTTCTGACGGACAGATGTCCAGATCGTCCGCTCATTGAAAACTCTAGCATCTCTCTGTCCACATCCACCACTGCTGGCGGCTCACCTCCAACTGCCCAACGCTACGCGCTGTTCACATCCAACTGCCCCACACTACAATAGCAAATATTCCACCAATGAGTCCAACCAGCCACAGACTGCCCACAGCGCAGTCAGCGATTTTCATACAGAGAGCTAAGTGGCGTTACCAACATAAAAACCTAAAGAGCCTACTTACATGCTTCTTCCTTTTTTTTCGGTCTGTTACCCTAGTCAATCATGATCTCAGGGCACTTTACTACAGGCAGAGGGTGGTGTACGAAGTAACCTGGCCAGAAGCTGCACAGAAAGCACACGAGGGGAGATGACAAAGATGGCGATGGAGGCTGTGAACGTGCACTACGTGGCAGAGGTGCAGTTCGACACTGTACCCTATGCACAAACGTATTTCTTGCGCAACTTGTAAGTACATCTAGCGATTCTCCGAATGCTCTTATTGACAGTTTATGCTAATGTGAAAAACAATTTGATAATGATAGACATTAAAAGTCAACAGTTCCTCACAAGCACACAGAAAAGGAAACGGTTGTCTAAACAAAGGACCAACCGCTGCGAAACAAGACTGATCACACATTGCCAAAGGAGATTTCATGCACCCATGTGTTCTTCTGCATGTACCAGGGCTTTTCAGTAGGTACTCCAACAATTTTTTTCTGAAATCAGGTTTGTAATATTCAAGATTCCAGGACACTATATTATTCTCCACTCTTTTGCTACAAAACCCCGTTTTCCATTATAGTCTTCGTTCAATGGGACGGCCTTGTGCTACCTTACTGGGAGCACCTCTAAAAGCCAAGATGGTACCACTCTACATGTGGACGTTGCAGCCGACGTCTTGATGCATCAATAGCCCCCCCATCAGCCATCTTCTGCTTCCCGCAGAGTGCGTCGTTCGTTCAATGGAAGTCGGAAAGTGCGAGATGTGGACTGTGGAGAGGACGAGGAAGAACATTCCAATAAAGCTTTATAATGTAGCGGCACCACAGTTTAAGATAGGGAAGTTAGATTTGGTGCAGTATTTAATGAACAAAGTAAGAGCATATGGACTATCAGACCAATTGTGTGATTGGATTGAAGAGTTCCTAGATAACAGAATGCATCATGTCATTCTCAATGGAGAGAAGTCTTCCGAAGTAACAGTGATTTCAGGTGAGCCGCAGGGGAATGTCGTAGGACCGTTGCTATTCACAATATACATAAATGACCTTGTGGATGACATCGGAAGTTCTCTGAGGCTTTTTGCGGATGATGCTGTGGTATGCCGAGAGGTTGTAACAATGGAAAATTGTACTGAAATGCAGGAGGACCTGCAAAGAATTGACGCATGGTGCAGGGAATAGCAATTGAATCTCAATGTAGACAAGTATAATGTGCTGCGAATACATAGAAAGAGAGATCCCTTATCATTTAGCTACAATATAGCAGGTCAGCAACTGGAAGCAGTTAATTCCATAAATTATCTGGGAGAACGCATTAGGAGTGATTTAAAATGGAATGATCATATAACGTAGATCGTCGGTAAAGCAGATGCCAGACTGAGATTCATTGGAAGAATCCTAAGGAAATGCAATCCGAAAACAAGGGAAGGAGGTTACAGTACACTTGTTTGCCCACTGCTTGAATACTGCTCAGCAGTGTGGGATCCGTACCAGATAGGGCTGATAGAAGAGATAGAGAAGATGCAACGGAGAGCAGCGTGCTTCGTTACAGGATCATTTAGTAATCGCGAAAGCGTTACGGAGATGATAGATAAACTCCAGTGGAAGACTCTGCAGGAGAGACGCTCAGTAGCTCGGTACGGGCTTTTGTTGAAGTTTCGAAAACATACCTTCACCGAGGAGTCAAGCAGTATATTGCTCCCTCCTACGTATATCTCGCGAAGAGACCATGAGGATAAAATCAGAGAGATTAGAGCCCACACAGAGGCATACCAACAATCCTTCTTTCCACGAACAATACGAGACTGGAATAGAAGGGACAACCGACAGAGGTACTCAAGGTACCCTCCGCCAAACAACGTCAGGTGGCTTGTGGAGTATGGATGTGGATGTAGAGATGTAGATTTCGGAGCGCACAACTTTCAGCCGCGTGCGGGCTGGATTACAGTAAGTTACGCTGACCAGCGGTTGCGAAGTGGAATGGAGGCCACAGGGGCCATCGAACCGCTGAAAAGTGTAAACGCAGCGGTTCGCATGTCGCAACACTATAGGAAGAAAGGGCCCACTGGCGCAACCGTGGTGTGGGGCGTACGTGGCTCGGAGCGATGCGTTAGCGAAACAGAGCCGTGAAGCCGAGTATAAATAAGTGTGGTTTTCTAACGAGATTCATCCAAGTGTGGCAGCTCTCCCGGACGGCGGGGCGTGTCACACTACCGGCGACACACGGCAACAGATGGGGCGATACCGTCCCAGTCCACGGCGGGTCGTTGGTTCGACCCTCTGATGAGGCCGACGCGGGGTCCGCAGCCAGCCAGGGCGGGCCTCTCTTCGGGTCGCCACCGCGGACAGTCGCCTCGGCTCTCGACACACGCCGGAGACTTACAAGGCGAGGGCCGCAGGTTCGGACGCCGGAACGAGAGCGGTCTTGCCGCCGCATTCCCAGCTACGCCAGCCGAGGAAGAAGCAGAAGCACGAGCGCCGCCGGCTACGGCTCCCGGCGGAGCAGTGCGGAGTCAACGGGGACGGTGGCCTCTGAGTCGGCTGCTAGCGCAGCCATCCTGGCGTAACTGGAACTCTGCAATAAGTTCCTTCCAGGAGCGCAGACTTGGGCGAGGCCTTGCGTTGTCATGGAGAAGGAGACATTCGTTTGCACTTTTCTGGCGATGAACACACTACTGTCAAGCTTCAGTTTCTTGAGGGTAGCGCAATACACTTTAGAGTTGATCGTTGCACCATGAAGGAGGACATCAAAGAGAATAAACCATTCAGAGTCGCCGCGAGTTTATATGCTGAGGGAGTGGCTATGACCTTTTTGTTTCTAGGCGAGATGGCGTAGCGCCACTTCGTGGATTGTCGTTTTATTTATGGTGCGAAGTGATGAACCCTTGTTTAATCGCTTCTCACGATGTCTGACAAAAAATTGTCTCGAACAGTCTCGTGGCGCGCAAGCACTTCGAAGAAAGTGGCCTTTCGTTGCTCTTTATGGTTTTCTGTTAGACGGACAGGAAACCAGTAGACACATACAGGCCGGCCGGAGTGGCCCAGCGGTTCTAGGCACCACAGTCTGAAACCGCGCGACCGCTACGGTCGCAGGTTCGAATCCTGCCACGGGCATGGATGTGTGTGATGTCCTTAGGTTAGTTTGGTTTAAGTAGTTCTAAGTTCTAGGGGATTTATGACCTAAGAAGTTAAGTCACATTATGCTCAGAGTCATTTGAACCATTTTTCGGACACACACATTTGAGTACTCACAATGGTGGACGAAAGTGTCACCACTACCAACAGAGACGTCCAGTTGTCCAGTGACGTGTTTAATTGTGATGGGGCGATCACTACAATTGAGATTGTGCAACCTCCCCATTCCTAATCGGGCTACTGTATTGCAAATATAATTGATCGTGATCGCACATGCCTAATGAAAATTTGCAGTGAGTAAGACTATCGTCCTACCCCCCTGAACCATGGACCTTGCCGTTGGTGGGGAGGCTTGCATGCCTCAGCGATACAGATGGCCGTACCGTAGGTGCAACCATAACGGAGGGGTACCTGTTGAGAGGCCGGACAAACATGTGGTTCCTGAAGAGGTTGGTTGGTTCTGAGCACTATGGGACGCAACTGCTGAGGTCATTAGTCCCCTAGAACTTAGAACTAGTTAAACCTAACTAACCTAAGGACATCACAAACATCCATGCCCGAGGCAGGATTCGAACCTGCGACCGTAGCGGTCTTGCGGTTCCGACTGCAGCGCCTTTAACCGCACGGCCACTTCGGCCGGCTTCCTGAAGAGGGGCAGCAGCCTTTTCAGTAGTTGCAGGGTCAACAGTCTGGATGATTGACTGATCTGGCTTTGTAACATTAACCAAAACGGCCTTGCTGTGCTGGTACAGCGAACGGCTGAAAGCAGGGGGAAACTACAGCCGTAATTTTTCCCGAGGACATGCAGCTTTACTGTATGATTAAATGATGATGGCGTCATCTTGGGTAAAATATTCCGGAGGTATAATGGTCCCCCATTCGGATCTCCGGGCGGGGACTACGCAAGAGGACGTCGTTATCAGGAGAAAAAAAAAAAACTGGCATTCTACGGATCGGAGCGTGGAATGTCAGATCCCTTAATCGGGCAGGTAGGTTAGAAAATTTAAAAAGGGAAATGGATAGGTTAAAGTTAGATATAGTGGGAATTAGTGAAGTTCGGTGGCAGGAGGAACAAGACTTTTGGTCAGGTGATTACAGGGTTATAAATACAAAATCAAATAGGGGTCATGCAGGAGTAGGTTAGCTAGTACAAACAGCATAGTGAACGCATTATTGTGGCCAAGATAGACACAAAGACCATGCCTACTACAGTAGTACAAGTTTATATGCCAACTAGCTCTGCAGATGATGAATAAATTGATGAAATGTATGACGAGATAAAAGAAATTATTCAGGTAGTGAAGGGAGACGAAAATTTAATAGTCATGGGTGACTGGAATTCGTCAGTAGGAAAAGGGAGAGAAGGAAACATAGTAGGTGAATATGGATTGGGGGGAAGAAATGAAAGAGGAAGCCGCCTTGTAGAATTTTGCACAGAGCATAACTTAATCATAGGTAACACTTGGTTCAAGAATCATAAAAGAAGGTTGTATACCTGGATGAATCCTGGAGATACTAGAAGGTATCAGATAGATTATATAATGGTAAGACAGAGATTTAGGAACCACGTTTTAAATTGTAGACATTTCCAGGGGCAGATGTGGATTCTGACCACAATCTATTGGTTATGAATTTCAGATTGAAACTGAAGAAACTGCAAAACGGTGGGAATTTAAGGAGATGGGACCTGGATAAACTGAAAGAACCAGAGGATGGAGAGAGTTTCAGGGAGAGCATAAGGGAACAATTGACAGGAATAGGGGAAAGAAATAGAGTAGAAGAAGAATTGGTAGCTCTGAGAGATGAAGTAGTGAAGGCAGCAGAGGAGCAAGTAGGTAAAAAGACGAGGGCTAGTAGAACTCCTTGGGTAACAGAAGAAATATTGAATTTAATTGCTGAAAGGAGAAAATATAAAAACGCAGTAAATGAAGCAGGCAAAAGGGAATACAAACGTATCAAAAATGAGATCGACAGGAAGTGCAAAATGGCTAAGCAGGGATGGCTAGAGGACAAATGTAGGATGTAGAGGCTTATCTCACCAGGGGTAAGATAGATACTGCCTACAGGAAAATTAAAGAGACCTTTGGAGAAAAGAGAGCCACTTGTATGAATATCAAGAGCTCAGATGGAAACCCAGTTCTAAGCAAAGAAGGGAAAGCAGAAAGGTGGAAGGAGTATATAGAGGGTCTATACAGAGGCGATGTACATGAGGACAATATTATGGAAATGGAAGAGGATGTAGATGAAGACGAAATGGGAGATACGATAGTGCGTGAAGAGTTTGACAGAGCACTGAAAGACCTGAGTCGAAACAAGGCCCCGGGAATAGACAACATTCCATTAGAACTACTGACAGCCTTGGGAGAGCCAGTCATGACAAAACTCTACCATCTGGTGAGCAAGATGTATGAGACAGGCGAAATACCCTCAGACTTCAAGAAGAATATAATAATTCCAATCCCAAAAAAGCCGGTGTTGGCAGATGTGAAAATTACCGAACTATCAGTTTAATAAGTCACAGCTGCAAAATACTAACGCGAATTCTTTACAGACGAATGGAAAAATTGGTAGAAACCGACCTCGGCGAAGATCAGTTTGGTTTCCGCAGAAAAGTTGGGACACGTGAGGCAATACTGACCCTACGACTTATCTTAGGAAATACACTCCTGGAAATTGAAATAAGAACACCGTGAATTCATTGTCCCAGGAAGGGGAAACTTTATTGACACATTCCTGGGGTCAGAAACATCACATGATCACACTGACAGAACCACAGGCACATAGACACAGGCAACAGAGCATGCACAATGTCGGCACTAGTACAGTGTATATCCACCTTTCGCAGCAATGCAGGCTGCTATTCTCCCATGGAGACGATCGTAGAGATGCTGGATGTAGTCCTGTGGAACGGCTTGCCATGCCATTTCCACCTGGCGCCTCAGTTGGACCAGCGTTCGTGCTGGACGTGCAGACCGCGTGAGACGACGCTTCATCCAGTCCCAAACATGCTCAATGGGGGACAGATCCGGAGATCTTGCTGGCCAGGGTAGTTGACTTACACCTTCTAGAGCACGTTGGGTGGCACGGGATACATGCGGGCGTGCATTGTCCTGTTGGAACAGCAAGTTCCCTTGCCGGTCTAGGAATGGTAGAACGATGGGGTCGATGACGGTTTGGATGTACCGTGCACTATTCAGTGTCCCCTCGACGATCACCAGTGGTGTACGGCCAGTGTAGGAGATCGCTCCCCACACCATGATGCCGGGTGTTGGCCCTGTGTGCCTCGGTCGTATGCAGTCCTGATTGTGGCGCTCACCTGCACGGCGCCAAACACGCATACGACCATCATTGGCACCAAGGCAGAAGCGACTCTCATCGCTGAAGACGACACGTCTCCATTCGTCCCTCCATTCACGCCTGTCGCGACACCACTGGAGGCGGGCTGCACGATGTTGGGGCGTGAGCGGAAGACGGCCTAACGGTGTGCGGGACCGTAGCCCAGCTTCATGGAGACGGTTGCGAATGGTCCTCGCCGATACCCCAGGAGCAACAGTGTCCCTAATTTGCTGGGAAGTGGCGGTGCGGTCCCCTGCGGCACTGCGTAGAATCCTACGGTCTTGGCGTGCATCCGTGCGTCGCTGCGGTCCGGTCCCAGGTCGACGGGCACGTGCACCTTCCGCAGACCACTGGCGACAACATCGATGTACTGTGGAGACCTCACGCCCCACGTGTTGAGCAATTCGGCGGTACGTCCACCCGGCCTCCCGCATGCCCACTATACGCCCTCGCTCAAAGTCCGTCAACTGCACATACGGTTCACGTCCACGCTGTCGCGGCATGCTACCAGTGTTAACGACTGCGATGGAGCTCCGTATGCCACGGCAAACTGGCTGACACTGACGGCGGCGGTGCACAAATGCTGCGCAGCTAGCGCCATTCGACGGCCAACACCGCGGTTCCTGGTGTGTCCGCTGTGCCGTGCGTGTGATCATTGCTTGTACAGCCCTCTCGCAGTGTCCGGAGCAAGTATGGTGGGTCTGGCACACCGGTGTCAATGTGTTCTTTTTTCCATTTCCAGGAGTGTAGATTAAGGAAAGGCAAACCTACATTTCTAGCATTAGTAGACTTAGAGAAAGCTTTTGACAATGTTAACTGGAATACTCTCTTTCAAATTCTGAGGGTGGCAGGGGTAAAATACAGGGAGCGAAAGGCTATTTACAATTTGTACAGAAACCAGATGACAGTTATAAGAGTGGAGGGGCATGAAAGGGAAGCAGCGGTTGGGAAGGGAGTGAGACAGGGCTGTAGCCTGTCCGCGATGTTATTCAATATGTATATTGAGCAAGCAGTAAAGGAAACGAAAGAAAAATTCGGCGTAGGTATTTAAGTCCATGGAGAAGATATAAAAACGTTGAGGTTCGCCGATAACATTGTAATTCTGTCAGAGACTGCAAAGGACTTGGAAGAGCAGTTGAACGGAATGGACAGTGTCTTGAAAGGAGGATATAAGATGAACATCAACAAAAGCAAAACGAGGATAATGGAATGCAGTCGAATTAAGTCGGGTGATGCTGAGGGAATTAGATTAGGAAATGAGACACTTAAAGTAGTAAAGGAGTTTTGCTATTTGGAGAGCAAAATAACTTATGATGGTCGAAGTAGAGAGGATATAAAATGTAGACTGGCAATGGCAATTAAAGCGTTTCTGAAGAAGAGAAATTTGTAAACATCAAGTATAGATTTAAGTGTGAGGCAGTCGTTTCTGAAAGTATTTGTATGGAGTGTAGCCATGTATAGAAGTGAAACATGGACGATAAATAGTTTGGACAAGAAGAGAATAGAAGCTTTCGAAATGTGGTGCTACAGAAGAATGCTGAAGATTAGATTGGTAGATCACGTAACTAATGAGGAGGTATTGAATAGAATTGGGGGGAGAGGAGTTTGTGGGAAAACTTGATAAGAAGAAGGGACCGGTTGGTAGGACATGTTCTGAGGTATCAAGGGATCACAAATTTAGCACTGGAGGGCAGTGTGGAGGGTAAAAATCGTAGAGGGAGACCAAGAGATGAATACCTAAGCAGATTCAGAAGCATGTAGGATAGCAGTAAGTACTGAGAGATGAAGAAGCTTGCACAGGATAGAGTAGCATGGAGAGCTGCATCAAACCAGATCAGGACTGAAGACAACAACAACAACAAGGCTACCGTTACCGAAGGAAGATAATACCGGTGAATTGTACAACAGTCTCTCCTGAAGGAAGGAGCTATTCTAAATGTAAGCTGAATTTAGATGATAAATTTGAAATGGGTGGAATATAGTGGTTCAAATGGCTCTGAGCACTATGGGACTTAACATCTATGGTCATCAGTCCCCTAGAACTTAGAACTACTTAAACCTAACTAACCTAAGGACAGCACACAACACCCAGCCATCACGAGGCAGAGAAAATCCCTGACCCCGCCGGGAATCGAACCCGGGAACCCGGGCGTGGGAAGCGAGAACGCTACCACACGACCACGAGATGCGGGCTGGAATATAGTGCAATCGCTCACAAACCGCACGGGATGGGGGGGGGAAGGGTGGGGGGGGGGTCGACCACGTACTACTTACTACAAAAATCACTGCTAACACAAAGAAAACACAGATTAGCTAAAAAAAAAAGAAGGAAAATTAAACGGTCGACAACCCGCGAGGCCGATGAGTCTCCAGAAGCTTGAGGAAAGTAATGGCAAAGAAATTTAAGCAAATAATCACTGGCGTGGCACTAGAAGGTTGTCACGCTTTTCCACAACACTACAGTTCACGAGAAAATAAATGAATCAGAAAGCACTGCATTTGCAGTTACTCATTCTGAAATACTAATAAATTTGGAAAGTAACATTAAATGAAATTGCCGGTTAAGTAAAGGACTGGCTTAACCTAAACAAGGTTGTGTTAAAATAAATAACTTTCTGTAACCTCAGTGCAACGTAATGCAAAATTTAGAAAAAGACATGCAATTTACTTTTGATTATTGGAAGACAGAACTGTATTTACTGTGAGCAAATGAACAATTAGTTCTACTTTTAAAATAACGAGAATAAAATACTTACCGAGCCAGCATAAGTCATTCGACAGGCTAAATACAGAATTGCGCACACGTAATGTGTGCTCTATCTTTCGTTATTCGTCTTGCCTGTGGTATTTTACTTTATTTTAAGTAACCTCTGTTATGCAGTACAAAAATAAACAGTTACTGTGGCACAGAGTTTAGACTAAAAATGGTAGTACATTTTTAATTTATGATATTCTTACGACACTCGGTCTTTGCATGGAAAAGAAAGGGACCCTACTTGGTAATGACGTCTGAGGACAATGACAACACAGGTGCCCTCGAAGTTTTAACTATTGCAAGTTATTATTCAAGTTATTCATACGATGTGAAAGGAATGTTGCTGGGCAAAGCCTCTACATTACTCGGTTTGTCAGTTAACAGTCCTACGATGTTGTACGAGTAGTGTGCGGACGACGAAGAATGTAGCCGACGACAATGGTGAGCTGCCGTTGCTGCTGCTGCTGCTGTTCGATGAGAACCCCGAGTCGTCTCCAGAGTCACGGATAGTTACGGGGCAGGCAATAGTTGGAATTGCAGCTTCCTCCGCCTGTCCACTCCCATCGAGCTCTCAATACTAGCAGGTTAACAGATCACGCGCGTCTACATCATCGCGCGCACGGCTGCACACCGCATCGACGAGAGCGCTTTGACAGTCTCACTCCGTCATGACTCAAACAATAAACAACGGCATAGCTACTACGATTTCGCCGCTGTTACCGATGCACCTCAATAAAGCTCTCTTGGCTACTGCTGAGCAATTTACAATATCTTCATTATAACTACCGTCAGTAACATACAGTCAAAATTAAATACACCTGCACATCTATTACATACACTCCTGGAAATTGAAATAAGAACACCGTGAATTCATTGTCCCAGGAAGGGGAAACTTTATTGACACATTCCTGGGGTCAGATACATCACATGATCACACTGACAGAACCACAGGCACGTAGACACAGGCAACAGAGCATGCACAATGTCGGCACTAGTACAGTGTATATCCACCTTTCGCAGCAATGCAGGCTGCTATTCTCCCATGGAGACGATCGTAGAGATGCTGGATGTAGTCCTGTGGAACGGCTTGCCATGCCATTTCCACCTGGCGCCTCAGTTGGACCAGCGTTCGTGCTGGACGTGCAGACCGCGTGAGACGACGCTTCATCCAGTCCCAAACATGCTCAATGGGGGACAGATCCGGAGATCTTGCTGGCCAGGGTAGTTGACTTACACCTTCTAGAGCACGTTGGGTGGCACGGGATACATGCGGACGTGCATTCTCCTGTTGGAACAGCAAGTTCCCTTGCCGGTCTAGGAATGGTAGAACGATGGGGTCGATGACGGTTTGGATGTACCGTGCACTATTCAGTGTCCCCTCGACGATCACCAGTGGTGTACGGCCAGTGTAGGAGATCGCTCCCCACACCATGATGCCGGGTGTTGGCCCTGTGTGCCTCGGTCGTATGCAGTCCTGATTGTGGCGCTCACCTGCACGGCGCCAAACACGCATACGACCATCATTGGCACCAAGGCAGAAGCGACTCTCATCGCTGAAGACGACACGTCTCCATTCGTCCCTCCATTCACGCCTGTCGCGACACCACTGGAGGTGGGCTGCACGATGTTGGGGCGTGAGCGGAAGACGGCCTAACGGTGTGCGGGACCGTAGCCCAGCTTCATGGAGACGGTTGCGAATGGTCCTCGCCGATACCCCAGGAGCAACAGTGTCCCTAATTTGCTGGGAAGTGGCGGTGCGGTCCCCTACGGCACTGCGTAGGATCCTACGGTCTTGGCGTGCATCCGTGCGTCGCTGCGGTCCGGTCCCAGGTCGACGGGCACGTGCACCTTCCGCCGACCACTGGCGACAACATCGATGTACTGTGGAGACCTCACGCCCCACGTGTTGAGCAATTCGGCGGTACGTCCACCCGGCCTCCCGCATGCCCACTATACGCCCTCGCTCAAAGTCCGTCAACTGCACATACGGTTCACGTCCACGCTGTCGCGGCATGCTACCAGTGTTAACGACTGCGATGGAGCTCCGTATGCCACGGCAAACTGGCTGACACTGACGGCGGCGGTGCACAAATGCTGCGCAGCTAGCGCCATTCGACGGCCAACACCGCGGTTCCTGGTGTGTCCGCTGTGCCGTGCGTGTGATCATTGCTTGTACAGCCCTCTCGCAGTGTCCGGAGCAAGTATGGTGGGTCTGACACACCGGTGTCAATGTGTTCTTTTTTCCATTTCCAGGAGTGTATTAAACGTAGTTTCTGTAATACTTAGAATAAATAGTACCGTGAAAGTTATCAACGGATATTAAAGGGCGAATATTTTCGATGGTGCAGAAGGTATTTTATCTGCATTTTCAGTATTACAAGTGTCCGCACGCTCCAATGTTGTAGGAGTAAGAGCGATGGTAATACATGACTGGCCCAACGACCCAACGGGTTTCTGTTCGCTGGCAGATCTCCGTAGACATTCTACAAGCGCCTAAGAATATCTGCGACGCTCTGGATTTCCGCCAAACGAAACTCAATGACAGCTCTCTGCATGAAACGCACCTGTGTTACAGACGCCATTTTGAAGGCTACGGCCGGCCGCGGTGGTCTCGCGGTTCTAGGCGCGCAGTCCGGAACCGTGCGACTGCTACGGTCGCAGGTTCGAATCCTGCCTCGGGCATGGATGTGTGTGATGTCCTTAGGTTAGTAAGGTTTAAGTAGTTCTAAGTTCTAGGGGACTGATGACCACAGCAGTTGAGTCCCATAGTGCTCAGAGCCATTTGAACCATTTTTTTTAAGGCTACGAATAGCACCACAAGCTATAGAAGCCGAAGCGGGAATATTCCACGATGTCCCACAGCAAATTCCGGATTTTTTTCTGCCTAAATTGGCAGAGGAAAAAATTTGTTGCATTACTTATTGATCATCCTTGTAGAACCACATTTACAACGGATAGATCACCTTTATACATGTTACTGTAGGTAACCTACACTGTACCATCTGCACATGGTCATGCTCACAAGCTATAAGGCTGACTGAGGGATCATTGCAGTTGTAGAGAGTGGGAGTAGAATGAGCTGTTGGGGTGAGGATGGAGGGTGTCTGGGTCACAGGCCGCTTGTGTGTGTGTGTGTGTGTGTGTGTGTGTGTGTGCGCGCGCGCGCGCGCGCGCATAGTTTTTACTTATTATTTTCTTTCTGAACCTATTATTTTCTTTCTGTTTCTAAGCGGTGGATATAGCCGCTCAGAAAGTGCAAGACTCAGAACTAAAACCAGAAACCTTACTGCCCGAAATAATAATCACCTTCATTACTAATGCCACTTTGTAGGACACTACACCCCGTCCTCAGGCCCGTCGGAACCGTCCGACCGCCGTGTCATCCCCAGTGAGGATGCGGATAGGAGGGGCATGTGGTCAGCATACAGCTCTCCCGGTCGTTATGATGGTTTTCTTTGAGCGGAGCCGCTACTATTCGGTCAAGTAGCTCCTCAATTGGCATCACGAGGCTGAGTGCACTTCGGAAAATGGCAACATCGCATGGCGGCACGGACGGTCACCCATCCACGAGCCGGCCACGCCCGACAGTGCTTAATCTGACGGGAACCGGTGTATCCACTGCGGCAAGGCCGTTGGCTATAGGACACTACAAGCGCTCGCTTTTGCTGTCGAGAACTGCTGTTTAGTAAAGGTTAATTTTTTTTTAATTTTATTAATTTCTGGTCTGTATTTTTGGATTAAAATAGCCTTGCTGATATTTTGAAATTCAAAGCTCTGATACTTCTGGGGTTTAAATGTTTATGAAGTTATCTACTTTCGTACATTGCATTGTGTAAGCTTGTAATTGCTAGCTCTTAAACAGTTTGTTTTGAATGCTGTAATATGGCCAGTTATTGCGTGAAGCTATCGAGTGATTCAGGTGGAGTGCACGTCCAGTTCTGGTGAGGGAGGCTACTGCTGCTTGTACAGTCTGAGCCCAAGCTGTCGTAAATTTCGTAAGTGTGCAATGTGTTAGGCACACGTCTATCCAGTCCATTTCACAGGAATTGCAAACTGCATCAGGATCCACTGCAAGTAATATGACAGTTAGGCGGGAGGTGAGAAAATTTGAATTTCATGGTCGAGCGACTGCTCATAAGCCACACATTTCGCCGGTAAATGCCAAACGACGCATCACCTGGTGTAAGGAGCGTAAACATTGGACGATTGAACATGGAAAACATTGTGTGGAGTGACGAATCACGGTACACAATGTGGCGATCCGATGGCAGTGTGCAGGTATGATGAATGCCCGGTGAACGTCTTCTGCCAACGTGTGTAGTGGCAACAGTAAAATTCCGAGGCGGTGGTGTTATGGTGTGGTCGTGTTGTTCATGGAGAGGGCTTGCACCCCTTGTTGTTTTGCGTGGCACTATCACAGCGCAGGCCTACACTGATGTTCAAGCACCTTCTTGCTTCCCACTGTTGAAGAGCAATTCGGGGATGGCGATTGCATCTTTCAACACGATCGAGCGCCTGTTCATAATGCACGGCCTGTTGCGGAGTGCTTACACGACAATAACATCCCTGTAATGGACTGGGCTGCACAGAGTCCTGACCTGAATCCTACAGAACACCTTTGGGATGTTTTGAAACGCCGACTTCTTTCCAGGCCTCACCGACCGACATCGATACCTCTCCTCAGTGAAGAATGGGCTGCCATTCCGGAAGAAACCTTTCAGCAGCTGATTGAACTTATGCCTTCGAGAGTGGAAGCTGCCATCAACGCTTAGGGTGGGCCAATACCTTACTGAATTGCAGCCAAGTATCCGGATACTTTTGTTCACATAGACATCTGTAATTATTATAGTCCAATCGAACATGCTCCAATCGCTCATGGCCCGAAACCATAGTGCATATTCTAAACGTTTGCATCTGTGGTTGCAGTTTTGAGACATCAGTCATGTGGAATGTCTTTAGATATACAGTGGTTATTCTAGAAGTGACGAAAGTTTTGATCTGACTAGCCATGCCGTGCTATTCTGTTTCCCTCTCCTCCCCCTCCCTCCCCCATACACAAAGCTCTCACCACTTCCGACGTCATTTCGTAGACTTCCTAATCGTTAGCACTAGTACAAAACTACAGCGAGCAGCAACAGGCGTTTACTACTTCATTGTGCGATTTTAAACGATCGCACCAAATGCAAAGTTCCTAGTGCAAAACGGCTTCTGAATGCAAGACAGGACCACACTATCAAAATTTACAGACAGATAGTTTAAAGCAATGTGATGAATAAAGCATCAGTTCTTAAATGGTGCGTCATGTTTAAAGGCGGACGAAGAAGTATTCATAATGAATAACGACTAGGCCGATCGTCAGTTGTGACTGACCACCTCAGATCAGGGACTGAGGAAGAAATCTAACAGGATGGACGTTTAACACTATTGAGACCATAAAAGCAACGAATCGGGATAGTCCACTAGCATTTTGCTTCTTCACAGTATCGCTGGCCAATATTCTGCTTCGATGAAGAATTTGCTTCAGTAGTTTAAGTGGGAATTTTTTCACGAAATGCTTTGTGGCCCAAGCTAGGTCTCAAGTGATTACCATCTTTTGCCGTGATGACTGGGTGTTGTGTGCTGTCCTTAGGTTAGTTAGGTTTAAGTAGTTCTAATGTCTAGGGCACTGATGACCATATATGTTAAGTCCCATAGTGCTCAGAGCCATTTGAACCATTTTGAACCATCTTTTGCCAGAGTTGCAGGAATTTTTTGGAGGCAAAGCACAATGCAAATCAAAACGGGAAACATTAGTCACAAGCGAGATATCCGCGATCCTTATGCCAAATATGCTTATTCTACTGTCTGTCTGAGACCTGGTACTTAGGGAAAGGCAGGATTCGGTGGGGACGGGACCGGAATCAGTTACCGTTGGTTGCTAAGTTTTTTTTAAAAAATCACGTACACTTTATTTGTAAACAATTGCAAATGAAATTAACAATAAGAAACAATTATCAAATTAGACTGTTAAGACACAACGTTTAATTAAAAAAATCCCTAAGCAAGTTGCACTCGTGGCTGAGGGCCTTATTGACAAGAAATCCAAATTATTTGTCAGCTGAAGGCCCCAACAGTAATAACTCAAAAAAACAATTTGACGGCTGAAGGCCTGGATAGCAAATTCTTAAGAACTAGTTAAACTTCTCCATGAGGTACTACATCTACATCTACATGGTTACTCTGCAGTTCATACTTAAGTGCCTGGCAGAGGGTTCATCGAACCATTTTCTTACTACTTTTCTACCATTCCCCTCTCGAATGGCACGTGGGAAAAAGGAACACCTAAATCTTTCCGTTCCAGCTCTAATTTCTCTTATTTTATCATGCTGTTCATTTCTCCCTGCGTAGGTGAGTGTCAACAAAATATTTACACATTCGGAAGAGAAAGTTGGTGATTGAAATTTCGTAAATAGATCTCGCCGCAAAGAAAACCGCCTTTGTTTCAGTGACAGCCACCCCAACTCGCGTATCATATCAGTAACACTCACACTCCTATTGTGCGATAACACGAAACGAGCTGCCCTTCTTTGCACTTTTTCGATGTCCTCCTTCAATCCTAGGTGGTAAGGATCCCATACCGAGCAGCAATATTCCAGCAGAAGACAGACAAGTGTAATGTAGGCCGCCTCTTTAGTGGGTTTGTCGCATCTTCTAAGTGTTCTGCCAACAAAGCGCAGTCTTTGTTTCGCCTTCCCCACAATGTTATCTATGTGGTCTTTCCAATTTCAGTTGCTCTTAATTGTAATTCCTAGGTATTTAGTCGAATTGACAGCCCTTAGATTTGTGCGATTTATCGTGTACCCAAAATTTATCCGATTTCCTTTAATACCCATGTGGATCACCTCGCACTTTTCTTCGTTTAGTGCTAATTGCCACTTTTCGCACCATACAGAAATTCTCTCTATATCATTTTGTAACTGGAATTGATCGTCTGATGATTTTACTAGACGGTAAATTACAGCGTCATCAGCAAACAATCTTAGGGGGCTGCTCAGATTATTACCTAGATCATTTATATAAATCAGGAACAGCAGATGACCTATGACACTACCTTGCGGAACGCCAGATATCACTTCTGTTCTACTCGGTGATTTTCCGACCATCACGAACTGTGACCTCTCTGAGAGGAAATCACGAGTCCAGTCACACAACTGGGACGATACTCCATATACACGCAATTTGATTAATAGTCGCTTGTGAGGAACGGCATCAAAAGCCTTCTGGAAATCTAGGAATATGGAATCGATCTGAGATCCCTTGTTTACAGCACTCGTTACTTCATGGGAATAAAGAAAATGGTTCAAATGGCTCTGAGCACTATGGGACTTAACTGCTGAGATCATCAGTCCCCTAGTACTTAGAACTATTTAAACCTAAACAACCTAAGGACATCACACACATCCATTCCCGAGGCAGGATTCGAACCTGCGACCGTAGCGGTCACGCGGTTCCAAACTGTAGCGCCTAGAACCGCTCGGCCACCCCGGCCGGCGGGAATAAGGAGCTAGCTGCGTTGCACAAGAACGATATTTTCTGAATCCGTGTTGGTTATGTATCAATAAGTCATTTTCTTCAAGGTGATTCATAATGTTCGAGTGCAGTATATGCTGCAAAATCCTACTCCAAATTGAGGTCAGTGATATGGGTCTGTAATTCAATGGGTTACTCCTATACCCTTTCTTGAATATTGGAGTGACCTGTGCTGCTTTCCAGTCTTTAGGAACAGACCTTTCGCCAAGTGAGCGGTTGTATAAGATTGCTAAGAAAGGCGCTATTGTGTCTGCATACTCTGAGAGGAACCTGATTGGTATACCATCTGGACCGGAAGACTTGCCTTTTTTAAGTGATTTGAGTTGTTTCGCAACACCTAAGATATTTACTTTTATGTCACTCATGCTAACAGCGGTTCTGCTTTCGAATTCTGGAATATTTACTTCGTCTTCCTTCGTGAGGGAATTGCGCAAAACTGTATTTAGTAACTCCGCTTTAGTGGTACCATCATCGGTAACATTTCTATCGCTAAAGCGCAGTGACGGTATTGGCTGTTTTTTGCCACTGGTGTACTTTACATACGACCAGAATCTCTTTGGGTTTTCTACCATATTTTGAGACAATATTTCATTGGTGAAACTATTAAAAGCATACCAATTGACGTCCGCACTAAATTTCGAGCTTCCGTGAAACTTAGCCAGATTTTGCGTTCTGCTTGCATGCTGCTGGCATGCTTTTTTCGTTGCTTCTGCAACAGTGTACTGACGTGTTTTGTGTACCATGGTGGATCAGCCCAGTCTCTCATTAACTTCTGCGGTATGAATCTATCTATTGCTGTCGATACTGTATCTTTGAACTTGCTGTTCCAACAGGACAATGCACGTCCGCATGTATCCCGTGCCACCCAACGTGCTCTAGAAGGTGTAAGTCAACTACCCTGGCCAGCAAGATCTCCGGATCTGTCCCCCATTGAGCATGTTTGGGACTGGATGAAGCGTCGTCTCACGCGGTCTGCACGTCCAGCACGAACGCTGGTCCAACTGAGGCGCCAGGTGGAAATGGCATGGCAAGCCGTTCCACAGGACTACATCCAGCATCTCTACGATCGTCTCCATGGGAGAATAGCAGCCTGCATTGCTGCGAAAGGTGGATATACACTGTACTAGTGCCGACATTGTGCATGCTCTGTTGCCTGTGTCTATGTGCCTGTGGTTCTGTCAGTGTGATCATGTGATGTATCTGACCCCAGGAATGTGTCAATAAAGTTTCCCCTTCCTGGGACAATGAATTCACGGTGTTCTTATTTCAACCTCCAGGAGTGTATTTGTGGCTAAGAGGTCAAGTGTGTTTTCGCAACCATTTACAATTCGTGTGCACTCATGAATTAATTGCTCAAAGATATCTCGGAGAAAGCATTTAGTACAATTTCGGAAGATGTTTTCTGTCTACCACCGGCTTTGAACATGTATTTTCGCCAACAAATCAAGGGCAGACTGAGGTCTCCCCCAATCATAACCTTTATGAGTGGGGTACTTATTTATAATGAGATTCAAGTTTTCTTTGAAGCGTTCAGCTATTATATCATCTGAGTCGGGGGTCGGTAGAAGAAGCCAATTATAATTTTTTACGGCTGTTGAGTATAACCTCTACCCAAAGTAATCCGCAGGAACTATCTTTTTCAACTTCACTAGAAGATAAACTACTACTAACAGACACAAACTCACCACCACCTACTTTATATAATCCATCCTGTCTCATCACGGTTTGCGCCTCTGTGAAAATTTCGGCAGAATTTATCTCCAGCTTTAGCTAGCTTTCTGTTCCTATAACGATTTCAGCTTCAGTGCTTTCTATCAGCGCTTGAAGCTCTGGTACTTTTCCAACACAGCTACGACAATTTACAACTACAATATCGACTGTTGCTCGGTCTATTCTCGTTGCTTCTTTGCCCTGTACCCTTTGAGACAATGATCAAAATTTCACTATTAAGAGACAGTATCTAATTAAAAATTCTTAAGACCACTTGCGTTCATGACTGAAGGCCTTATTGACAAGAAATTCAAATTATTTGTCGGCTGAAGGCCCAATAGTAATAATACAAAAACAATTTGACAGCTGAAGACCTGGATAGCAAATTTTTGATAAGCAATTACACTTCCTCGAGAGATATTTAAAGAACAATCATCAACATTTCAGTTTTAAGATATTTTGTCTAATTGAAATTTCTTAAGACACACTCATGGCCGAAGGTCTTATTAACAAGAAATTCAAAAACTTTGTCGGCTGAACGCCCAAACAGTAATAATTCAAAATTAAAATATTTTTTAAAAAATAAAACAATCATCACAATCTGACCAAATCAAGAAAGAAGTGGGCCTCAGACAGTGCTCCAAGGATCGACTTGGAAAAATCGCTCAACTTCGTAAATGATGAGACAGGCAGCCAAGAGTTGTATTCACTTCACCAGATACCAACTCAAACTAGTGACAGCTTAAACCCAGACCAACACTCTTGCAAAATCTACCTAATGTCTGATAACCAATACAACGATGGAATAACCTAGGCAAGCCAGAACCAGCGGACAGCACTGCATCTTCAGAATCTGGTGTTTAGAACATCCAGAAACAGAAGGAACCACTATGACCAAAGTAGTCCAAAAGAAACAAAATATCCGAACCACAATCAAGGAGGCTGTCAAACTACACACTTCACCGGACAGCAGCGGCAAGGCGAGGAAAGGTACACAGCTGGAAAAATACGCTTACCTCCAGGGCAGGTAACTGGGGCGTTAGCAGGATGTAGGCAGAAAAACATCGCTGGTTGAACTTCACCAATGGTAACACAAGGAATTTATATAAGAAGTGGAGAAGGGCTAATTAATTTCGCCAACTCCAAACACTCCATTCGCTGCTCTGCGTCTCAGTGACCCTGCGAGCAGCAATGCACGGATAAGTGGTGTGATCTCAAAACAGTGGAGGTCTCACCACCGGGTTAATGTTCACTCCACTCAAACGTCCTGGGTCCGGTGGACAACAAGGTCGTGGCCCTCGCGACTACAGCCCCTCGATCTGGCAGTGCCTGCGTGCCGCCAGCGGTCCCAGCATGTCCTCGCACTGCCAGACCTCACTGCTGCTCCATCCCAGCTGAGCTCGCCGACACACTCCGACCCGGAAAACACTTGAGATATCGATAACCGCTGCTGCTGCCACTCGCAGACAGACAGTGCTAGCAAACGTAGTGGCGCCAGTAAACACAAGAAGAAAACGAGAAGCCACTATCCCTATTACAGATGCCAACCTACGAAGGCACCAACGCGAGCCGCAACATGGCTCAGTGCCGATCGTTGTTTTTTATTTCAAAATGACTGGTTTCGAGCTATGTCACCAATCTTCAAATCACATGTAGTAGCTACAGGGTAACCAGTCGTCATGGAACTATCAGTTTCTTGTCATATACAATTTAGTATAGCAGAGTAGACAGATGGTTCGATAATACAGGTTATCGTAACTAAAACATACAATCTGAAGGTGGGCGACATTGTCAGAAACTGTTAAGTTACAAATAAAAAAACAACCACCGGCAGAAAGAAAAATATGCCTATAATGCACTCTGGACGTAACAACGAATTGAAAAAGGACCTGGAGGAACTGAGTGTGTAAGAGGCATAGGAAAACTTGTGGAGTGCTGCAACAAGTGTTTAAATATGAACAACGGCTATTTAGAAAAATAGCAAGGTAACAAAATAAGCTGTAAAGTAAGTTTTCTTTCATTATCTTGGATTAAAATACCTTGACGAACGAACGTTATTGGCTCTGAGCACTATGGGACTTAACATCTGTGGTCATCAGTCCCCTAGAACTTAGAACTACTTAAACCTAACTAACCTAAGGACATCACACACACCCATGCCCGAGGCAGGATTCGAACCTGCGACCGTAGCGGTCGCGCGGTTCCAGACTGAAGCGCCTAGAACCGCTCGGCCACACGGGCCGGCGAACGAACGTTATTAGCAACTGAAAAAGGAAATTAGATTTCTAATCCTTTGCCAATTTCGGATGAACTTTCATTGGGATTAATTAGCCAGCACAACACGAACAGCATTTTATCGATGCCAACGCTAGCTCTTTGTGGGGCACAGGAGTTTCCTCTACGCTATGAGGCACAGAAGTTTCTACTGCGCTCTTATGGCTACGCACGAGCTGTAGGTACCGAACCGCAGACCGCAGACAACACAATAATGCGCTGGTGCTAAGGGTTGTGCTCACAGGAGCTCGGCAGCCGCCTGGCCCTGCAACCAGAGTGTAGCGCAGCTGCAAAGAACTAGAGCAGCAGCTCTGTGTGTGAAGCAGCAGGAGGTAGCAGAACACGGCGCTTGCTGTGGCGGCTTCTTTGCGCCTGTTGCCGGCCCCATTAAACATGCAGTGGCGCCTCGCAGCGGCGAGAGAGAGCTCACAGCTACCTGCACCTGCGCTGATGACGCCCTTGCTGCCTCTTCGCTAGCCACACCACTCCAGTAGCCTCTCGGATGAGCACGTACCTGCAATAAAGATCAACCAACACCTCAGTATTATTTGCTTACGCTTCTCACTAACAAGACAACGACACAATTTTTAATTAATTAAAGAAACCGTAAAATCTCAGATGAGCACGTACCTGGAATAAAGGAAAATACCTCACAAGGGAACCTCCCAATCGCACCCCCCTCAGATTTAGCTATAAGTTGGCACAGTGGATAGGCCTTGAAAAATTGAACACAGATCAATCGAGAAAACAGGAAAATGTTGTGTGGAACTATGAAAAAAATACGCAAAATATACTAACTGAGTAGTCCATGCGCAAGATAGGCAACATTAAGGCTGGTGTGAGCTTAAGAGCGCCGTGGTCAAGCACTCGACATAATAAACAAATACGAACAAGTATCTGGTGCGAAACAATAGAAATAACTCTGGCATGATGAATATTGGAAGCGGATTAGGAGTTCCCATTCGTGGACCAATAAAGGAAATTGTCACCATGACACGTCTTGGGGTGGAGTACACAAGGAATATTCGGAAGGCCATCGCAGTTAATTACAGAAGAATCCTCAACACCATCCGCGCTTGTATACGTCAGCACAATCTCCGTACTCTTGATGAGATACAAAGAGTGGCTCTTGTCAAAATCTCTTTATCCTCTAAAGTAAATTACGTGGCGCAAGCCCTGCCAATGCCTAGGACAGTGGCGAACAGGATTTTGGCTGCTTTTGGCCACTTCGTCAGCCACGACCACATCTTCAAAGTCAAGTACCAAACGTTGACTCTACCGTCTGACAACGGTGGATTGAATCTCACAGACGTGTACAATAAAGCACAAGCATTGTGCGTCTGTAAAACATATAAACTGTGGAGGCGGTCAGTCAATAGTGTTGCCGCATTTCTGTTAAATGAAGTAGCGCCGGCCAGCCAGGACGCCCCAATAGACGTTCACCACATCCCAAATGAACTTTACCACCTAAAACATTTCTTCGTAGAATATAGCTACATTAGACTGGGAACACCCGAGAAAGATGTCATCAAAGTCAAGAAAATATACCAAAACTTAATGAACTTTCAGACAAAGAACTTCATAGAACAAAAATACGTCGGTCAATCTTGGCATGATATCTGGACCAATATATACCACCCGCATTTTCCAACAAAAGTGCGGTCATTGTGGAACTATTTTGTGAATAGGAAATTTCCAACGAACTCCACACTACATTCCGTTCATCTGGCTGATTCCCCTTTGTGTACCATTTGCAACCTGATTGACACAAAAAATGGTTCAAATGGCTCTGAGCACTATGGGACTTAACATCTATGGTCATCAGTCCCCTAGAACTTAGAACTACTCAAACATAACTAACCTAAGGACATCACACAACACCCAGTCATCACGAGGCAGAGAAAATCCCTGACCCCGCCGGGAATCGAACCCGGGAACTCGGGCGCGGGAAGCGAGAACGCTACCGCACGACCACGAGCTGCGGACCTTGATTGACACAGATGAACATCAATTTCTCTGTGGAAATGTAAATAATATATGGTTGTCAATCAGAAAAAAATTAGCAACTAAGCAGAGAAAACCGGCGTATTTGATAACGCCGTCGTGCGTTTTATACCCGGAAGAAGAACTATACCCCACCTGAAGAAAAATGCCGTCAACTGGTTAAAGGGACACGCGGTATTTTACATGCTGTCCAGTAAAGAAAGGAACGAAGGAAATTTTTTGACGTACATCTCCGACCAGCATCACATGCTACTACGCATGAATAATTATTATGATACATACGCAAACTTCCTCAGAAGAACATGTGACCTCCATTTTGGAGGATGCGATTCAGAACATGAAGAAACGAGAGGCAATTTGATCTTTGAAAAACAAAAACAAAAATGGTCAAGTGACGAACATCACTATCTGGTTTAGACTTGGATTTTTTCTAAAATGTCAAGGAACCCGTAATTAATTTTAGTTTGTTTCATTACTTTTAGATGTCAGTTGAAAATTATGTACTACTGTGGAATGTTATGACCAATAAATTGAAAAAAAAAGTAGTTAGAGTGAGCAGCTGCGGAACGAGAGGTCCTTGGTTCAAGACTTCAAAAATGGTTCAAACGGCTCTGAGCACTATGGGACTCAACTGCTGTGGTTATCAGTCCCCTAGAACTTAGAACTACTTAAACCTAACTAACCTAAGGACATCACACACATCCATGCCCGAGACAGGATTCTAACCTGCGACCGTAGCAGTCGCACGGTTCCGGACTGCGCGCCTAGAACCGCGAGACCACCGCGGCCGGCGGTTCAAGACTTCCCTCGAGTGAAATATTTTCTTTCTTTATTTTCGCAAAGTTATGATCTGTCCTTTCGTTCATTGACGTCTCTGTTCACTGTAATAAGTTTAGTGTCTGTGTTTTGCGACCGCACCGCAAAACCGTGCGATTAGTAGACGAAAGGACGTGCCTCTCCAATGGGAACCGAAAACATTTGATCGCAAGGTCATAGGTCAACCGATTCATCCACAGGAAAACACGTCTGATATATTCTGTATGACACTGGTGACGGCATGTGCGTCACATGACAGGAATATGTTGTCGACCCACCTAACTTGTACACTTGGCTAGCCGGCCGGAGTGGCCGTGCGTTTGTAGGCGCTACAGTCTGGAACCGCGAGGCCGTTACGGTCGCAGGTTCGAATCCTGCCTCGGGCATGGATGTGTGTGATGTCCTTAGGTTAGTTAGGTTTAAGTGGTTCTAAGTTCTAGGGGACTGATGACCACAGAAATTTAGTCCCATAGTGCTCAGAGCCATTTGAACAATTTTTTTTTTACACTTGGCTAATGGGTAAAAAGATTCTTCTATCTTGCCCGATTTAGGTTTTCTTGTGGATGTGATAATCACTCCCAAAAATTTTGAAAACATAAGAGTTTGTCACATAAGCTGCAACAAATGAATGCAACAATTTCACTGTCGCACAGTTTTCCCTGTGCTCTTTCAAAACACACGTTTTTAACGTTTTCAAATTTTTCCGTGTGTAAACCGTCAAATCGTACATATGTCCAAGCAAATCTGAACCTGTCCTGGAATTTTGGAGAGCGAAGTTGATTATGTGAGAGTTCCTGAACTTTGATAATTGACACACGATCACGTAAACAATACTGCTCTGTGTACATGTGCAGCTTCGCAAAATAATTGTCTGAAAATAAAAAATTAAACTTTTTACTCGAGGGAAGATTTGAACCAAGGACCTCTCATACCGCAGCTGTTCACGCTAACCACGGGATCAGGCGCTCCTGAACTCATACTATCCTTGATGTTACCTATCTTGCGCATGGACTACTCAGTTTGTATATTTTGCTTATTTTTTTCATAGTTCAATACAGCTTCTTCCTGTTTTCTCGAGTGATCTGTGTTCAGTTTTTCAAGGCCCATGCACTTTGCCAACTTATAACTAAATCAGAGGGTGGTGCGATGAGGAGGTTCCCTTGTCAGTATTATTAGCTTACACTACTGACTAACAACATATAGACACAACTTTTAACTGAAAAATAGTATACATAAGACACCTTCGTCACTATTTGTAATTAACTATGCACCAAAGATATTTTAAGCATGCACTCCCACAGGGCTCAGATTTTTCTCTACCGTGTCAGCCTTTTTATCTCGCAAGTATCTAGATCTAACAGACCTTCGGATTCCTTTTCCATTCTCCTTGTGTAAGTATATTATTTATGAGAGCTACCTGGATACTTGAGCTGTTACGCTGATGGTGCGACGGTTGAGCATTTCAGCTGCATGAGGAAAAGGTGCAATGAGAATCGCACAGCGTTCGTTCATTGGCCCACACCTATTCTTGCTTTCGCTAATAACCTACCATTTTATTCGTACCGGAAGCAGAACGGTACAATGTTGTGAAGCCAAGCAAAGATTCATCAAAAGAGGAAAAGAAATGTTTTTCGGAAAGATACTGGCTGGCTCTGAGCACTATGGGACTCAACTGCTGAGGTCATTAGTCCCCTAGAACTTAGAACTAGTTAAACCTAACTAACCTAAGGACATCACAAACATCCATGCCCGAGGCAGGATTCGAACCCGCGACCGTAGCGGTCTTGCGGTTCCAGACTGCAGCGCCTTTAACCGCACGGCCACTTCGGCCGGCCGGAAAGATACTGACTGGTTTTGTATAAAAGATATTTTGAACTCCAGAATAGCTCATCCAGTTTTGAACTGTCAAAAATACCCCACCTTCTAATAACCTAGTACCGAGCGATGTGGCGCGGTGGTTAGCCAACTGGACTCGCATTCGGGAGGACGACGGTTTAAACCTGCGTCCGACCATCCTGATTTACGGTTTCCGTGATGTCCCTAAATCACTTCAGGCAAATGCTGGGATGATCCCTTAGAAAACGTACGGTCGATTTCCTTCCCTCATCCGAGCTTGTGTTCCGTCCCTAATGACCACGTTGTCGACGGGACGTTAAACACTAACCTCGTCCTGCTAATAACTTAGTATTCTAACAAGAGATAATAAAGAGTGTAGAAACTTTTGAGTTCTTAGGCTTGCTTAAACGTTTAAGTTCGGTTACTTTTGCAATAAGATAGTTGCTAACTTTCAGGTTACAGAAAGCAATAAATTTTTTTGCATACTTTCATTCACTGATGACTTACACGATAATTTTGTGGAGTACGGTATGTCTTCACTTAGGCGAGAAGTATTCACCATGCAAAAGAAAGTAATTAGACCACTGTTTTGTTACAATAATACATCTGACAAGGGGACTGTACGGACTTCCCCTCACCGACTTGATTCATATTGACAAGTTGTGTATGGCAGGGCTAGGACTCAACATTTGTGAACAGAAAGACGCATCTCCCAACCATTTTCGAGAAAATTGAGTTTGAATATTTTAAACCTCCACTTATATTTTGTAAGGCCGCTAGTACTCACGGAGTTGGCAGCCGAGGGAAAAAACGTTTTGTTTCGTAAGGGCCAGGTCGCTGGATCGAATCTCGCTGTCAGTAGTTCTTTTTTCCCATTTCCACGTAATTCTAACAAAGACTGATACGTGTAGTACACCATGAAATTATGTGATGAGCGAGAACCGTTTATAAATGTAAACTAAGTTTGTTTTGCTATAGACGAAATGATAGAACCATGCACATGCAAAAATTAGGCGTTCATTACCTGTTGTGTTCATCGTAGTAATTATTGTTTTCCATGTTTATACGGTCAGTAACATCTTGATTCTGTCATCTTCGTCCCTACTTCTTCGATGTGTAGATTGAACAGTACTAGCGAAAGACTACATTCTTGTCTTATAACTGTTCTTATCTGAGAACATCGTTTTTGCTCTCAGTTCTTGCTTTTTTCGTCTTTGTTAGTGAATTTACTGTGTATCACACGTCCTTATCTTCCTAACAACTTAGATCAGTTTGCACCATTTTTCCACTGTATCTCGCTTTTTTTCGGTCGACGATTTCTATGAACATATCTTGATTTTTTTTAAAGTCTTATTTACATTGCCAAGCGCAACGTTCGAACTGACTCTATTGCTTTTGCCTCTCCTAAAGTGAAACTGGACGTTCTTTAAAAGATCCTTAATTTTATTTTAACGTTACACAAATAAATAAATCTATATTGTTATCCTCAAAATTGGTTCACTGTAATATTACCAGTTGCTGGGTAGCCAGAATACTACAGGGTGAAAAGTATTTAAACCGACAAACTCTGGGAGGTTTTAGGGGACATCAAAACAAATATTTTTCCCTAATGTTATTTTATCCTATGAGGAGTATTTAAACCGGAAGAGGAAGATTTCTCTGGCGGCATATTAATTAAACCTACAATACTTTTCCATTTTTTAATGACCAAGAGACAACACATTAACACAACCCAATTTCAATTTCAGTAGATTTTCAAAAATGCCTCCATTGACACGTAAACAAAGGTTACACCGTCGGATCATGATCTGTCTGACACGGGCAAAAACCCCAGGAGTATCCTCAATTGTTCCTGCTGCTGCTACTATCCGGGCAACCAGATACTCTCCTAATGCAACAGGAGTTGCGTAAACAAGGTTGCGCATCTCTCTCCACACAAAAAAGTCCACAGGTGACATATCTGGGGATCGAGCAGGCCATGGTACAGGACCACCTCTGCCAATCCACGTTTCTGGGAACCGTCGGACCAGGAATCGGACGCACACGACGACTGAAATGTGCCGGCGCCCCGTCATGTTGTAACCACATGCGTTGTCTTGTAGGTAGCGGGACGTCTTCCAGCAATTCTGGCAATGCTCTGGAGAGAAAATTGTAATAGTGCCTGCCATTTAATGGTCTGGGTAGCAGATACGGCCCAGTTAAACAGTCCCCAACAACACCGACCCACACATTAACGAAGAACCGCACTTCATGAGCGCTAGTAACTGTGACATGTGGGTTATCCTCACTCCAAACATTCGAATTGTGCATGTTGAAGACTTCATCACGCCCGAACGTTGATTCATCGGTAAACAATACAGAGGATGGAAATGTAGGATGCATTTCACACTGTTCCAGGTTCCACTGCGAAAACTGTGCTCTGGGTGGATAATCAACTGGTTCCAGGTTTTGGACACGCTGTAAGTGAAATGGACGTAACAATTGCTCTCGAAGGACTGTTCTTACAGTCGTCTGATTCGTCCCCATGTTACGTGCAATTGCACGAGTGCTGATTGAAGGATCGCGTTCCACATGCTGCAAGACAGCATCCTCAAATTGCAGCGTTCTTAAAGTGCGACAGCTTCCCTGTAAGGTAATCAGCTAAATGACCGGGTCTCGCGCAGACGTTGGTACACAGCAGCAAAGGTCGTATGATGCGGGATACGGCGATTAGGATATTCTTCACTTAAAACTTCCGGGCTGATAGGCCGTGGTCGAAGTATAAAACTGTCTCCTAACGTTTCGTCTCCGACTGCGGGAGACATCCTCGGAGGTAAAGCGGCGAACTGCGAAGGGGACTCGAGGAGGCGCTGATTATATAGGCAGTACAGAGGGCGCCACTGTCGATCACGTGGCGTCGGCTATGAGATTGTCTCTGGTAATGCCAACATTCTCGATTGAAAGTAATCGATCGTCACGCTTGCGGTGCAACGCTGACATCCAAATATTATCCAGCTTAACACCTTCGTCTTTCCTGTTAAAATTATTACGATGTTTATCAATCTCGATAGCCTCTCTATACAAGCGTGCATAATAATGCGAGGTTTTTGATATGACGCTCGTCTCGCTGAATTTTATTTCGTGATCACCTTCCTGGTAAACATGTTGCGCTACGGCCGATTTATCCGTGTGACCTAGGCGGCAATTCCTCTTATGTTCGACAAGACGGGTGTTCACACTTCTTTTTGTGGTACCGATGTAAACCTGTCCACAACTACAAGGAATTTTATATACCCCCGGTGTAGCCAAAGGGTGCCGTGCATCTTTTGCCGACCTTAAAAATTCTTTAATTTTCCTAGTAGGTCTGAAAATAGTTTCCACCCCATACTTGTCTAAAACTTTCCCAATGCGATCTGTGACCTTGCTAATGAACGGAAGAAAAACTTTGCCCATGGACGACTGTTGTTCGTCGTTACTCCTGATTCTCTGCCTAGAGCGAAGTGCTCGATCTATATCCTTGCTAGAAAAGCCATTCTTCACGAAAGCTGACCGTAGATGTTCAATCTCATCTTTTAAATAAACAGGTTCACAAAGTTTGTGCGCCCTGTCTACCAAAGTTTTCATTACACCTCTTTTTTGTCTAGGGTGGTGGTTTGAATCTTTGTGTAGATAACGATCAGTATGTGTGGGCTTTCTATACACCTTATGGCCCAACGTTCCGTCCGGTCGTTTAATCACAGACACATCCAGGAAGTTCAATTGCCCATTCCTTTCTGTCTCCATAGTGAACTGGATTTTCGGATTAATGCTGTTTAAATGTGTCAGGAAGGCATCCAAATCCTCTGCTCCGTGTGTCCATACTACGAACGTGTCATCGACATAGCGATACCATCTGGCTGGTCTCTTACTGGCCGTCTGCAACGCCCGTTGTTCAAAAGTCTCCATAAATAAGTTAGCCACAGCAGGACTGAGAGGACTGCCCATAGCCACCCCGTCAATCTGTTCATAAAAGTCACTATTGTATTGAAAGTAGGTTGTGTTGAGGCAGTGTCGGAATAATGCCACAATATCGGTGGGAAAAATATCCGCTATGCATAAGATAGCTTCGTTTACCGGAATCATGGTAAATAACGACACAACGTCAAAACTGACGAGGATATCATCCGGGCCCACGCTCGTTTCCTTTAACTTGTCAATGAAGTGAGCTGAATTTTTAATATGACTGTCCGTCCTACCAACATAAGGCTGCAGCATTGAGGCAAGGTGTCTAGCCCGGAAGTTTTAAGTGAAGATAATACCGGCCGTGAAAGTTTACATTGTATGATTAGGATATTGCTGGTTGAAATAATCCCCATAGGAAAAAATGACATTAGGGAAAAATATTTGTTTTGATCTCCCCTACAACCTCCCAGAGTTTGTCGGTTTAAATACTTTTCACCCTATGTATGCCAAATTTTGAGAAACGAAAACCAGTCAAGTTTTCCATGCAAATAACGCGTGACAAAGTCTGTCCACACAGTGTTAAGGAACCTATAGAAGCTGGAGGAAACTGATATACGGCTGATGACTGCAGCTGTGTAAATACGCGCCTAAAACTGGAAGAGACGAATGAAGCAGTGGAACATTCGAACGATTAAATGGAAATCCGGCACACTGAGCAGCGCTGCCGCTGTGGGCGAACGACAAATGTGAGTCTGTCCAAACGCCCTGATCCTCTTCGACAATCACGCCGGCTCGTCGTGGTAACGGGCGTTTAATAGGTACTGTTAGCATTAATAGCCTCACAGGGAGAGCGGTCCTTTGTGGGTCATTAAACAGCGATACTCAAACTGCGCTAGCATCTGATTGCGTTCCGCTGGAGGATTTACCACTCGCGGAGACTGCTTAGCAATACGAGGCAATAAAGCGTTTGACTCCAGCAGTACTGTAAGGTCTGTCAATAGAGCGTATGGTACAGAAAAATGTGGCCAGTGATGGACGTCGGCTTCAACAAGACGTCAACCCGCGAAATGCAGGCGAACGGAAATGATTAAAAAAGAAATAAAAGGGAGATACAATGCAGACGTCTACCTGCCGAAATCGAGAGGAAAGGAAATGATTAAAAAGAAAATAAATGTAGATATAATGTAAGCAATTACTGACCAGTTTCTTTCCTATCAGTGACACCTCACAGTATACATCTTGTTCTCAGACACGCAGTTTGAGGTTATGAAAGGAGTATTCACAGAAACCGCTATTTATTCTTTTGTGTGTGAGGCACTAGAAGTTGGAGACAAGGTAGTTTGCTTGATTTAAAGAAGGCATTTGATTATGTGAGCTAAGCAATACTCTTGTATAACTTTCTTCATAGAGGGTACCACGGTAATTAATTTATTAAAAGACCGTGTCATTTTCCACATTTGGTGTGTTAATTTTGTTTGTTCAAGATTTTTTTTTAACTCTTCTAATCCATTCTCAAGTAGTGATTTAGCGGTTCCGTATAGAATAGAATATATTGCATTACCTCCACGGCTAGAAATATAAAGGTGTGGATGTAAACGTATTTTAAATACATTTACTTGCATCAGAAGACTGTACCTTAAATACTGAAATCTCAACATCTTGAAATTTGTTTTTTCTATTCGTTTTGTCTTACAAATGCTGTCTTGTTGGTTTCCGAGCTTTTATAGATGCAAAGATGTTAGTTCCAGTGATCAAAAAGTGAATCTAAATATGGAATAATATACATTGCAGTTGTTTCAAAGAAAATGCCTTTTTTGCATGCTGCACATCGAAATTTTTATTTTTATTTATGCACCCAGATACGTTTCGCGTTTTTTTTACAAGGCATCTTCAGTGGGTGTCCTAAAATATTGATTTGCCCATTTTTACACATAGGTTTTGGTTTCAGATCTAGGTTATAGATTTAAAAACAGTCACGTAACTTTTTTTTATGAGATGGAAAGGTACTTATAGGTTACACACACACACACATACACACACACACACACACACACACACACACACACACACACACACACACACTCACTCACACATTCCCAAAACAGTTGAATGCAGAAAACTGAGACTGTTGGTAACACTTAGAAAAACAAATGAAACTCTGTATTAAAAAGATGGCAGTTACAGTGATGTGTGACGTAAACAGTGAACTGTAAGATGTTCACCTGGTTGCCAGATGAGAGAAAGCAGTTTGCTTAGATGCAATGAATTAGAAGTTACCTGTAAGTACCTTTCCATTTCATAAAAAAAACTTAAGGAACTGGTTTTAAATCTATAACCTAGCTGTGAAACCATAACCTATGTGTAAAAATGGACAAATCATGTAATACTTTAGGACACCCACTGAAGATGCCTTGTAAAAAAGGCGAAACGCGTCTGGGTGTATAAATAAAAATAAAAATTTCGATGTGCAAAAAAGGCATTTTCTTTGAAACAACTGCAATTTATATACAGCTGCTGCGAAAATGGCCACTATAAGAAAGTGTTAATGGAATAATAATTTCAAGCACTATGGCAGTATATTTATGCTGTAGCTGAAGAAAATTAAAAAGTAAAGCTAAAACAGAATGGAAAATAAAACGAAAGATGATAAGACGCAGTTAAATTTTAAATTTCGTTGTAGTTTTTTTGATGATTTCTGATCGCTCACTAGCAGAATGTTACTGAAGTTATCAAAGGAGTTTTTGTTCTGAAGATCTGTTTGTTCGTTAAGAAGTGACTTTTTAAAGGACTGAGATTTTCAGTTTCCGCTAAGATACTCATTGGCTTCCATTTCTTACCATGAAACAAAATTTTTAGCTTTTCGTGAATTTTTGTGGTCGTATATTAATGAGAAGATGTAGAATACAAATTCCGAGATATTGACATTTCGTTATCAAAGGCATGGATTTTTTTCTGCAGGTAAACGTATTTAAATACATTTACATCCATATCATCACATTTCTGTTCGTGGAGGTGTAAGATAGGCACGTCATTTTGATTTTTGTAAGTTATCCGTGTGTACTTCAGAGAGAGCAAGTTACGTTACTGTTAAACAATTTTTGGCCTTGTGGTACATCTCTTCCACTGAACAAGTACCCTTAGCTCTTAACGTATGTATTTTAGAGCCCACATTTAATAGACTTCTAGTTCTGGTCCTCATTACCTCCATTCAAAATATGGAGAGCAAAGAGCCTGTAGCAGAAGAGACGAATTTCACAATATCGAACACGAACAAGTGCTCATAGCTCGTAAGGTACGCGTTTATAGCCCGCGTTTACTAGACATTTTTTTCTTGTTTTACTTCATGTTACCACCTCTGAAAGTGTGCCGGTGGAGTTCTGGTTCTCCCTGAATAATGTCCTTACCGCGTCACGAACCTGCAACGACAACATGAGGAATTCAATCTAGCGGTGGATAATGCGTAACGATGTAAATGTTTTGACTCATCACTGCAGTAATAAAGCAAATTATGCGCGCATTATTATGTTTTATCTGTACACTAATTCCTATTTGTCGCTCCATTCCCTATAACCAATGCCTGAGTTTGCTAAGAAATACTCCTTTAGGCTACAGATCGTGTAACAGTGCGAGCTTGTCAGCTGCTGTTGATTTTACGATACGAAAGAGATTTTTCGTTCCGCTGTGTTCCTTGAGACGTTTTTCGTTTTACAAACCACCTGATTTCAGGATTATATGACCACATACTAAGCCAGCTGTACAAATGATAATTAACAAATGAGATTTACTTAAGTCTACCGAGTGACGTGGTGCACTGGACGACGTCAATTCAAGTTCCGTAAGACCGTACAGACTCATGATATCCCGGGTTTACCACCGGGTCTTCAGTTGAAACAATATTTCCGCTCTTCACATGGTTGTCATACTTATCTGTGTCGCTGCTGTCGCTAAAACAAACAATTCGATGAGCCTGAGGATGACGACTATGTGAACGTGAGGATTCGGTGTCAAAGCCGCGAAGAGTGTCACGATTTACACTAAATGGGGGAGCACGGAAGGAGCCTCCAAGTGTGCATTTTCACTCGAAGCCACCGTAACACTAGGAAATGCCGGCGCTCCTGGAAACGATGAGGGCATCGGCCAATCCTTGCATACCACCGGAGAAAATCAAATAAAAGACATTTCTCAGAGTCATGTCTGATTACTGCTAGCCTGAAAGTCAAGGGAAGAACAAAGAACAAACATGACATAATTTCGCAGCTATGACAAACTCGTAAATGGGATGTACTGTGTCTACAGGAAATCCAGAGAGATGAATCAGCACATAGGGCTCATGTCGATGAGATCCATTTGGCCACACACTAAACATGGCAGTATAGTTTTCAATAGAGCTGATCTGGCCTTAAATCCCACAGGGAAAGAATCAGTTCAAAAAATGGCTCTGAGCACTATGCGACTTAACATCTGTGGTCATCAGTCCCCTAGAACTTAGAACCACTTAAACCTAACTAACCTAAGGACATCATACACATCCATGCCCGAGGCAGGATGCGAACCTGCGACCGTAGCGGTCACGCGGTTCCAGACTGAAGTGCCCAGAACCGCACGGCCACACCGGCCGGCTGAACAAAATCAGTAAATGGCACTCACTTCTTAACTATCGAATACGGAACCTTCACAGTAACATCAGTATAAAAGTCCGCAGTTGAAAACCTTACGCTTATGATGCCAGACAAGTTCAAAAACCAAAAGACATTGTTTATCGAAGGTGACTTCAGCTGCCACAACATAAACTGGGGTACAACGAAACTGGTGCAATGGCTAATTGCTAGAAGAATGGATGCAAGTGATTAACTGCTTTCTCCTACAAGACTCAAGGCTGTCATAACCCTTCATGAGAAAAATTTGGGGACGAGGCTACAACCCTGACAACTGTTTTGTCAGCGGAAACTTCCAAGACAGACGTGTATATGAAGATCTTCCAAAACTCAACAAAGGCCCATTGCAGTTCAGGTCTTCTCGGCAGTCAGTTAACATAAATTTTCGAAGAAGGTTCAGTTTTGAAAAAGCCTGGTGGACAGAAGCAGCTGCACCTTTACGGATGTGGCCGTAAACTCTCACGCCAGACATTGTGCACTCTTGACCGTCTCGTTTCCAACTCTTTGGCCGCCGTAAGCATCTGCTTTACCGGACTCCTGCAAACTCATGCCGTACCTTGTCCATGCTGGCGACTGAACCACTTGGCCGAAACGCCCCATTTTTATGGAGAACATTGCCTGTTTCCCAAATGACGTATGCCAAGCTCGAAAAGTTAGTCGGGACGTTGATTGCCTTCTACACCGTGTTCCAAAGTTACGTTGCACTTGAGTATCGGACGTCGTCTGTATGGAACGGACCATACACTGAGTTTCTCATGTGACGTCCACATTGTATCAGGTTTTCAAGTTAAGTTTTAAGTGAAAACTGTGTCATCTGGAGGGTAAGAAAGAGCTTTATTAGTTATCACAAGTTGAAAACCATATCTTAAGCCGGCCGAAGTAGCCGTGCGGTTAAAGGCGCTGCAGTCTGGAACCGCAAGACCGCTACGGTCGCAGGTTCGAATCCTGCCTCGGGCATGGATGTTTGTGATGTCCTTAGGTTAGTTAGGTTTAACTAGTTCTAAGTTCTAGGGGACTAATGACCTCAGCAGTTGAGTCCCATAGTGCTCAGAGCCATATCTTAATCCCTGGTGTAGCTTAAAGTTAGTGAAGTCTTAAGTTATAAATATAATTTATTGACACCCAGTATTTCCGTGCCTGGGAGGCGGTACATGCGGTTTGTTTTTTGAATTGTATCTCAAAATAGACTGCATTACAAACTGAATAATGTAAATAATACAGTAGAGTAACAGCGTATTTCATATAATTTTATATGCTTTAGCATGAACTTTTTATGGGACTATACGCTATCCTTATTTCCCACATAACATAACATGCAGCGATTTTACCGCAATTGTGAGCACAGAAATCACACGGTAGACAGTTACTTAGGTACCTTTATTCTGAGGTTAGAAACAATAATGTAACAGAAAGCGTTTTACTGCCGTTTCCTTACAATGTGTATGGAGCAGTTAACAGAAAAGAGGACAAGTTAACTGAACTTGCACCAGAACATCAAGGATCAGTTAAGAAGAAATTTTGCAATCCACATCGAAAAACACGAGAATATGCTTCATTTCAGTAGGTGTTCTTAAGAAATATACCTCACTCTGGTGGAGAACGTTGTTAAGCTCGAGTAACTGGGTTGAACTTGGAGACGTCCCAAGTCTGTCGGCGACATCCCAGTGGCAGACACTGCTGCGGCGCAGCGGCCCGACGAGGAAAGCAGTTTATTAACCCTACCGGCGACACACAACGCGTTTTCTTCCCTTTTTTTGCTCGGTTACCGCGGGTCGCAAATGGAAACTGGCACCGCAGGGATATACAAATTCGCAAACAGTGCGCAATCGATACTGCAGCCAGCAGCGAATGCAGAAGCCACTGGCCTGTGCATAAGGCTATATCCGGCCGCAAACAACACAACACATCAGAACAGCCAACACAACACCACACCTGGCGCCCGTCCACTCTCCCAACCATTCCAGCGAGATGGGACAAACAGTGTTACATCACTGCACCGACAAAACACGGCAACGCTCTCCCCGTTCAGGTGCAAATCGTTTTACAGATTATGCAATTGGATGCTGCGTAGTTTAGTTGTATGTTACATGGGTCACAAGAAAAATACGTAAGCTATTCTGGAAGTAAGTTCCGTCAATATACAGGGTGTCCTTCTAACCGCCGTCTGGTGAATTTTCTAGTATTTCTGCAAATTTTTGCAATTTAGTTTTTGCAATGTGTATCAGGACTCAGCCCAAACAAGAGCTGACCATCACGCCTTTCAAGCAATGCCCAGTGTTGACGGAAGCGTAGGTTTTTTTTTCCTATTGCAAACAATAACCATTTTTAAAGTGGACTTTTACGTGCGCATTCGATGAAGACGTCCTTAAATTGCTCGAGTGCGAAATGATGTGTCGGCAGCTGGGCCAACACCTTGTAGATAAAGGTGGCTTAAAAAGGCACGCGAGACTAACGCAGACGGGCGTGAAGTACTGGAACAGGATACGTAATTAATGCTATGAAGAAAAGAACGGAGTTTCTCATATACTTAACTTTAATTTCTTCTTGTACATCTCTATGGTGAACACAAGTGAGACTCTAATTACAATCACTGTAGGGTTAATGGCGCCTTGCTAGTTCGTAGCCATTAACTTAGCTGAAGGCTATTCTGTCTCTCGGCTAATGAGAGAGAAAGGCTTCGTACGTCTAGTCGCTAGGTCTGTCGTCCGTACAACTGGGCTGAGTTCGAGTCAGTCTCTCGAGACCTGCCTTGTGGTGGCGCTAGGTTTGCGATCACACAGTGGCGACACGCGGGTCCGACATGTACTACAGGACCGCGGCCGATTTAAGCTACCACCTAGCACGTGTGGTGTCTGGCTGTGACACCACACGAAATTTAGTCTATCGACATACGTTAACAGGGACACTAAAACACGTAGAAAAACCAGTACTCCAGCACTGGCTTGACCTGCGCTGACTGTTACCGACATGCAATATCGCTGTTTAGTCGCTGTCGGAGAACAGTTATTCTTCATGTTTTAATGTCTCGCTAGAGTAATTTGGGGCCGCTCCAATGGATGGGCATGTAAAATTCCGCTTTAAAAAATAATTTTGTTTGTAACGGGGAACAAACCGACGCTCTTCGTCAACGCTTGACGTCGCATGAAAGATGTGACGACCAGCATCTCTTTCGACTGATTTCAGCATTTTATTCTGAGTCATTAGTATTCAGACAGATTTCAAGCAGCCCCCCAGAATTCCTCTCCTGTACCAACCTCTTCATCTCAGAATAGCATTTAAAACCCACGTCCTCAAATATTTGCTTGATGTATTCCAGTCTCCGTTTTCCTCTACAGTTTTTATCCTCTACAGCTCCCTCTAGTACCATCGAAGTTATTCCCTGATATGTCCTACCGATCTGTCCCTTCTTTTTGCCACTGTTTTCCATATATTCCTTTCCTCGCCGATTCTGCGAGAAGCTCCACATTCCTTCGCTTATCAGTCCACCTAATTGTTCTGTAGCATGACATCTCAAATGCGTCGATTCTCTTCTCATCAAGTTTTGCCACAGTCCATGTTACCTATACACTGTTGTGCTACAGACGTACATTCTCAGAAATTTCTTCCTCAAATTAAGGCCTATGTTTCATACCAGACTTCCCTTGGCCAGGAATGCCCATTTCGCCGGGGCTACTCTGCTTTTGATGTCCTACTTCCTCTGTTCGTGATGGGTTATTTCGATGCCTAGGTAGCAGAACTTAACTTCATCTGCTTCGTAATCACCAATCCTGATGTTAAATTTTTCGCTGTCCTCGTTTCTGCTACTCCGGCTACATATTGCATAAACGAAGCAGCAAATATTTGCCGAAGCACCAGAGAAAATGCGCCTAGCAACCCTTTGGTGATTTAGCTGTCTCTACCGATGCCGATTTATGCAAACCGCTGTGTTACATGTGGCCTTCAAAACCAAGCGAGAGATTTTCGTATTCTCTTATTCTCTACTCTTAAAGTGTTGGTCCTATAAAAACTAATGAACAGGGCCTTTTTCATGTAGGTAAATTTTATACTGTGGTACGTTATAGCTAGAGGCCACTGTTCTCGAGTTATTCAAGAAAAACGTAAAAAATGATCCCTACTCACACACTTAAAACTCACCCGCCAGGATTTCTAGCACTTTGTTCATGGCACTGCCTCCTAGCAGTGCACAAAAATTTGCGACTGTACAAATTATTTCCCATAAATGGCCTTCATTTACCGGCCTTAACACGCCACCAGCTTGGTCGAGCACTTGCAAATTGTGAAATTTACGTTTGTGTCCCAACAATTAAGCACACCTAAAACATCACCACAAAGGCTCACGAAAGCGGTGGGGTTGTGCCCCTACAAGATCCAAATATTCCAGCCACTCAAGGAGGGACATACTGTGCGACGGAGAGATTTCGCAAACCACTTTATCGAGGAACTTGAAAATGCTTCCTTCAGTGAACAGATGGTCTGGTCCGGTGATGAGGCCCATTTTCAGTTGAATAGTTACGTGAACAAACAAAACTGTCGCCAGTGGGGTACGGAAAGTCCTCACCTCAGTGTCGTCTCGCCACTGCATCCATAAAGGGTGTAGTGTGCCATTTCATTGAAGTGGATCAGTGGTCCAACATTCATTGACGGTATGGTCACGGAGTGAAGCATCGACAGTTGCTGGACTGACACTTTAGTCCAGATGAGGAACGTCTCAACATGAGTTGAGGATGGGGCTCGTCTCTATAGAGCAGCTGCTGTCTTCACTTGGCCTGAAACGACCTCTGGTGGGTGGCCGATTGCATTAGATGCAGAGAAATTCACTGGGCACGGGATGCACTGCCCCCCACCCCCCCATATACATTCCGGACCTAAATCTGTGCAACTTCTTCTTATGGGGTTATATCAAGGACAGAATGCATAGGAATCCCCTTAAGTCATTGGAGCACCTGAAATCGGCCATCAAATGTGAGACTGATGCACCTGAATCTGTCACACTCCAGCGCGTTATGACAGAGGTTCGGAACCGGCTGTGTACGAGTCTAGTAGACACATCGAGCATCTTGCACCTTTTACATTTTAAGTGTCATTCATATCTGTATCAATAAAATTGGGTTCACATTCATTCATGTTGTATTTTTTTCATAAAGGTCGCTCACTTTCTATAACGTTTTTTGGACCATCCTGTATCACTTTCATAGCTTGTATGAGTGCATCAGGACGCTTTATTTCTCCTCATATTATTTTACGACGTCTAGAATATCAAACAAATTTATGAAAGGAGCCGCTCCAGGATGAGTTGGCCGAGACAACCCACCTGATTGGGTTCAAAATCATTTGTTCACAGAGTGGCTCGACCACTTTATCGAAACGGTCAAGCCAAGTGAAGATTCACCCGTTCTCCTCGTTTTAGAAGGAATTACAGCCAGGTTCGCAACCCTGAAGTGATTGATAAGGCCAGTATGATCCGCATTTACGTAATTTCATTTCCATCTCACTCAACACTCAAGTTCCTTCCTCTAAACAAAACTCTAACGGAACCATTTAAGGCCTGCTGTAGTGAGGAGCCAAGGAAGTACATGGTACATGCTCAGATCTCTATAAGCGCATATGACGTAAGGGAAGTGTTTGGGAAAGCTCATCTCAAAATTCAAACTGGCCATATCACAGTAAGTGACCTTAGTGATCTATCCTGTGAGCAAGCAACTCTTCACTGTGTACCTCCCACCGCCTTCTTCTATTGAAGGGCTACCAGACGCTTCTGACTTGCCCTCACCAGCAAAAGCGTCTCTTCTCTTATCCAAAATTCAGCCTGGACCGTCATAGATGGCTGACCCAAGACTCCGGCAGCACAGCTGAATTTACAATAATCCCCTCCCCTGCCACGAAAGTCCTCAGAAGTGTCGATGCTCACCCCTCCAACATCGAAGGCCCATACAGTAACGTCGGCTTTTGTCAGCCATTTTGCATTTCCCCAACACAGAGGTCGGAGAGTTCCAAAAGTTTGCTTGATTACAGGATCACCGAACAAGGGCTAGAACGTTCACTGGAAGCGTCAGTGAAGAGGAAGAAAGGGCTGCTTTTTCTTACCCAAAAATTAAACAGAATGAAAACGTGCTCAACTTACTAGTGCTGTGAAAGGATCACTTGGAAGATGGAATGTCGCACTGTGGTCTTCTGCGATGAAAACAGATACTGCCTGCTGGCAAGTGACCGTCGCTTCCGTGTACGACTTTATGCTTACTTGGTGAGCGCTCTCTCGTTAAGCGCACACGTCCAAGACACATGGCACAACCGCAGGCCTTATGCTCTGTGGCGTGATAAGCTATGACCCTCGCCCTCCTCGGCGCGTGAACGCTAACCAGCGCTCAGTACGTGCAGATTGCTTTCAGATTCGTTCTTTCGCTGCTCTTGCAACAGGAAGGTGTGTGTTATTCCAACGAGATAATGTTCGCCCATACACTGCCCGTGAAATTCACAACGTGGTCTGCAAACGTGCAGCAGCTTCCCTGGCCAGCACGATCTCCGGACCTCTCTCAAATCGAGGACGTATGGGATACGATGGGACGAGAAGTCAACCAGCAACTCTTACGGAACTACTTGGATAGGTCAACCAGGCGTGGCATAGCGTGCCCAGGACAGTATTTGCCATCTGTATGATCGATCGAATGTATGCGAGTCAGCGCCTGCATTGCTGCCCGTGAAGGCCACACTACGTGCTGATATTGGTGTTTCACCATGGGTCGATACCTGGTACCTCAGAACCGTTTGCGCTATTGATCTGTAAATGTAAGCATTTCATGTACTCCATATCAGTATTCACATACATTCTCGCACCGGTAGACGTGGTTGAAACAACGAATCTTGAGTGAATTGGAAACCTCTAAACAGGTGTACTAATTTTTTCCGGCAGTGTATTCAAAAAGCAAAGCTGACTGGTGCAAGAGCGAGACAGGATCAGGTTTTTTTATATTCAATAAATATCACAGTAAATCGTTTTTCGGTTATGTAATAAGGTATTATGGGGTGTTAGTGGCCTAAATAAAAGTTGGGAAGAGACAAGGTTGATTAATAAAGTTTTCTAATTTCAAGACAGTTTTTGGAGTTTTACTTGGGAGTATGTGAGTGTGACTTATCTGAGTATTGTACCAATGCCTTCAGTTGTAGGTACATGGGTTGGATAAAAGCAGTGGTAACACGGTTGTGATTGGAGCCAGATATTACTGGCAGACATTCACCGTAATATATGCCCCCAATATAATCGTTCGGCATCGTCCTTCCCTCGCATAGATGGAAGGCACTGTAAACCATCAGAGCATTCACCTTTGTCATAGTGTTGGAAGGACTGCTCTGTGGCACAGCTGATTTCTTCTCTTGTGCTGTCGTCCATGCCACGAAGAGGTTCCTTCATTTTGGCGAACAGGTCGTTATCGCCGAGATTCGTACTGGGTGAATTGGTGGTTGTTCCACTATCTCCCAACCCCATGTAAGCAGGAGCTCCAGCACGAGGGCTTCCATGTGGCATCATGAAGGATGATACGATGCACTGTGAGGTCTGATCACGTACCACATCAGTCTTGATCCACGCAGTTGTTCATGTTCCCTGAACATACTGTTGTTGTTGTTGTTGTGGTCTTCAGTCCTGAGACTGGTTTGATGCAGCTCTCCATGCTACTCTATCCTGTGCAAGCTTCTTCCATCTCCCAGTACCTACTGCAACCTACATCCTTCTGAATCTGCTTAGTGTATTCATCTCTTGGTCTCCCCCTACGATTTTTACCCTCAACGCTGCCCTCCAATACTAAATTGGTGATCCCTTGATGCCTCAGAACATGTCCTACCAACCGATCCCGTCTTCTGGTCAAGTTGTGCCACAAACTCCTCTTCTCCCCAATCCTATTCAGTACCTCCTCATTAGTTATGTGATCTACCCATCTAATCTTCAGCATTCTTCTGTAGCACCACATTTCGAAAGCTTCTATTCTCTTCTTGTCCAAACTATTTATCGTCCATGTTTCACTTCCATACATGGCTACACTCCATACAAATACTTTCAGAAAAGATTTCCTGACACTTAAATCTATACTCGATGTTAACAAATTTCTCTTCCTCAGAAACGCTTTCCTTGCCATTGCCAGTCTACATTTTATATCCTCTCTACTTCGACCATCATCAGTTATTTTGCTCCCCAAATAGCAAAACTCCTTTACTACTTTAAGTGTCTCATTTCCTAATCTAATACCCTCAACATCACCCGACTTAATTCGACTACATTCCATTATCCTCGTTTTGCTTTTGTTGATGTTCATCTTATATCCTCCCTTCAAGACACCATCCATTCCGTTCAACTGCTCTTCCAAGTCCTTTGCTGTCTCTGACATACTGTTAGGGCACTCTAAACGGCCTTCTGCACTTTCAGACAGTACACACTGCTGCTGGTTGAGACAGAGCCTTCAGCTGACCTTCTGCTATCAGCTAAATACAGCGAGAATGCCATTCACGTATGTCCTTCATGTTAAGCTGCTGCTGCCACTCTTTTTTTTTTTTTTATCTTAACCATGTAGTCTGACTTATTGCAGTATGTACAAATAAGGAAAAAAATGTTTACTGCGTTCAGGGGCCTTAATACGCTGCACCGCAGCGCTGAGATTAATAGCAAACAAAGCAAGAGCTATAAACGAAGGTGAGGGACTCATTCATGCTACAAAAGAGACAAGACAACACTACCCCCCAGGGTACAAGCTGCTGATTCGTTATTGCTTTCCAGCCACCAACAAGAGAATGTCTACTAATCATTAACTAAAGGGGCACAGGCAATAGCCAGCCCATATGCTACCTGCTACCAATCACCTAATGGAGTTGCCTTCCAATCAGCCTCCACGGTAGCACACGACGTACAGCCACCCCTTCCAAACAACCTCTTTGTCCTACAACATCTCAGATATGTGACACCGGTAGCTACCAGATAAACGAAAATGACAATATATAAAGGAAGACATTCACCGGTAGGGAGCCGTGAAGCGGACCGCAGCATGTAGGTCTAAACGTCTGCGGTTTAGTCCATTTAGTAGTTTACAAAGACGTGGCCCAACGCCCAAAAGTATTTAATCCGAAAAAGATACCGTTTATACCAATCCAAACAGTAGCCGCATTAAGGGGAGGTTTACTACCTTTCGCCCGACAGAAGCATGTTGTTTGAGAATTTTTTTCTCAGAATGTATTACAGATATCAATAATAAATTTGCTAAAAATGTTTATTGATATTTCCTCTACAAACTGGAATTTTTTCGACCGGAAATGTCGAAGAGCAAAGGCGGAAGAGCCGTCGAAACGAAATAAAATTTCGATGTAGACCTCCACGCCAAGTATGTCACAGGTCAGCCGGCTCGTCTGAAGTCAAAACTGAGTCGACGTTAACGACGTATATAAGAGTCTTTAGGAGTTGTACCTCGCTTAAGTTATTTGGACCATAAAAACAAAATGGCGGCCATTTGGAAAAAATAAGGGTTTTTTCACAGATTTTTCGAATTCGTCGCCCAAGTAAAAATATTTATAGTTGATGGATCGGAATAAAAGTGGTACAACTCCTAGACAATTTAGTTAGCTTCGTCGGAAACAAAGAATCATGCCAATCGGTTCAGTAGATTTTAGGTTACCACACCGCGCGATAAAAAAAAAAAAAGGTCCCGAGTTCGAGTCTCGGTCGGGCACACAGTTGTAATCTGCCAGGAAGTTTCATATCAGCGCACACTCCGCTGCAGACTGAAAATCTCATTCTGGAAACATCCCCCAGGCTGTGGCTAAGCCATGTCTCCGCAGTATCCTTTCTTTCAGGAGTGCTAGTTCTGCAACGTTCGCAGGAGAGCTTCTGTAAAGTTTGGAAGGTAGGAGACGAGATACTGGCAGAAGTAAAGCTGTAAGACGGGAGTGAGTCGTGCTTCGGTAGCTCAGATGGTAGAGCACTTGCCCGCGAAAGGCAAAGGTCCCGAGTTCGAGTCTCGGTCGGGCACACAGTTTTAATCTGCCAGGAAGTTTCACATCAGCGCACACTCCGCTGCAGAGTGAAAATCTCATTCTGGAAACATCCCCCACAATGTGGCTAAGCCATGTCTCCGCAGTATCCTTTCTTTCAGAAGTGCTAGTTCTGCAAGGTTCGCAGGAGAGCTTCTGTAAAGTTTGGAAGGTAGGAGACGAGGTACTGGCAGAAGTAAAGCTGTGAGACCGGGCGTGAGTCGTGCTTCGGTAGCTCAGTTGGCAGAGCACTTGCCCGCGAAAGGCAAAGGTCCCGAGTTCGAGTCTCGGTCGGGCACACAGTTTTAATCTGCCAGGAAGTTTCATATCAGCGCACATTCCGCTGCAGAGTGAAAATCTCATTCTGAAAAAAAAGTCATTTCGAGAAAAACGCGTTTGAACTATTGACTGCATATAAATGCAATATTATGGAACTTACGTTCAATGTGCTATTTCGGGTTCATAAACTAGTCCTTCCTCTCCCTCAAAGAGGGCGTTCTGCTCGATCTGGGCCATCCTGCGCTGCTCCAGAGCCGCTCGTATGGCGGGTGACAAGCGGTTTCTAGCCGCATGAATCCGTTGGTCGTCCGAATACTTGGCGAACTGCGTCAAATAGAGTCCTAGGGTGACGTCCATCGTTGTCATGGTCTTCAGAATTGCTGAATATCCTTCGTTGAAGCTGCTCACTGCCAGGAAAGTTTCAGTCTCCACAGTCTTCGCACCAGAATGCAAATGCTTGGGGACTACCTTCCAAACACACGCGTTCAAGCATTCATTTGCATTTTGTGTCTTTCCTCTCAAGCACCGGTACAATAACTCGTCCTCCGAAAGAGAAAAAGTGTTGCGTGAAAAGGGCCGATTTCAAGCTGGTGCATTTCTTTGTTCAACCGCTAATAACAAACATTTCCGTTCCGTGTTCGGAAAAACCGTTGCAGGGGTGGATGCTAAACACTTTTGGTTCAAATGGCTCTGAGCACTATGGGACTTAACTTCTGAGGTCATCAGTCCCCTAGAACTTAGAACTACTTAAACCTAACTAACCTAAGGACAGCACATTTTGTGTTAGCAGAAGAGACAAAACCGTGTTACGAGAGGAGGCCGAAATGCACGCGTTTTAGCTCACGCAGGCTGGCGTGAGGAGGGAAGAACTACACTGACGTGAGGCCTGGAACATGACAAGGAATGAGAATTCAGAAAGCGGACTTAATTAGTTTGGTACTTAACTTTAATCCATTAATGATGAACGTCGCTCTTGACGGTAAATGATTCACAATATTATCTGTTCAGAATACATTCTCGAAGATAGTAATTATAGTAACTGAATATGGCGCCTTGCTACGTCGTAGCAAATGACGTAGCTGAAGGCTATGCTAAACTGTCGTCTCTGCAAATGAGAGCGTATGTAGACAGTGAACCATCGCTAGCAAAGTCGGCTGTACAACTGGTGCGAGTGCTAGGGAGTCTCTCTAGACTAGACCTGCCGTGTGGCGGCGTTCGGTCTGCAATCACTGATAGTGGCGATACGCGGGTCCGACGTATACTAACGGACCGCGGCCGATTTAAAGGCTACCACCTAGCAAGTGCGGTGTCTGGCGGTGACACCACAGCACACACATCCATGCCCGAGGCAGGATTCGAACCTGCGACCGTAGCGGTCGCGCGGTTCCAGACTGTAGCGCCTAGAACCGCTCGGCCACCACAGCCGGCACACTTTTGTGGGTCCAAAAATGCAATTTAAAAAAAAATCGATTTTTTGAACCAAAAGATAGTAAACCTCCCCTTAAGAGTAATTGTCTTTGTGTGGCCAGATTTATTTACTAGAGAAGGGACTCTTGCAGCGCCTTTTGGCGGTGGTTTTGTGTAAGCCAGCCGCCGCCGCAGACGGAAGCCGGGTTGCGGCGGCGTCGGTTCCTGCATGCAGATCGGCGTTTATCCCCCCTGCCCCCTCCTCACTACTTGGCTGGGGCGTGCGCGCATTGTTTGGGCGCGACCCCTGTGTCTGGCCGGCGCTCGTGTGTGGCGCCGTAATCGATACACTGCGTGTCGCGGGATCCTCTCTGTCTGGCGGTGCAGCCTCTCTAAATTAGCAAACGCAGTTTCAAGCACTCTGCACATCCTCACCCTGGACTCGTGACGGCAGGGAATTAATCTAACGATATGAGTTACCCTGTGGTAACAACTGATTAAAGGGCAGAAGCCACTCATGTCCATTACTAAGACATATTAATATCCGCATTTAAAAATTTATAAATAAAGAATAAATATTCAGCTGTATGCTCCCTAAAATAGTTTATTCATACAGATTACCGATTTCGATAATTTTCTGTTGCCATCTTCGGATCTGCAACGGCATTCACAAGGCAGGAGAGGAATGATGAAGACTCAATGTACTGTAGTGCTGCTACCCAATCACTGAGCAAAAATAATTAGAAATGTATTCGAAATGAGGAACTTGGGCAATCTCAACTGTATAATGGAATGATGACATTGAAAATTTGTGCTGAACCCGAATTTCCCTCTTATCGCGGTTACCCCAGCAGGACTCACGGCCACAGCCATATGTCGTCACCCATGTGTCTAAAACTTGTGCTCGTCCATCCATTATGTATATTCCTGTACAGGAGAGGCATTGTTATTGCCCGGTATCGGCGGACAAACACAATAAACAATTAAAATGTCTCCCCTGTACGGGAATGTATGAAACAGATGTACGACTACAGCCTGTAGACACGTGGTTGCTGACATGTGGAAGTTTGAGTTTTGCCATGAATCTTGCTCGGACTACCTAATGGTGGGGTGACGACTCACGATAAGTGAGAAATCCAGGTTCGAGTCCCAATCCGGCGCAAAATTTCTTTACAGAATGACAAATCAAACACCTTTCAGCCATCTGAGTTCCAAACGGTTATTTTATTTGGTTACCTTCAGCCCTCCTGACCTACGTGCAGGAAGATTCCCACCTCGATTCCGGTCCACATAGGGTCCAGCATTCAATTAATGCTGTCTGTCGATTTCTGCTTGATACAGCGATCACTTCAGCCATCATCTGCCGACACGTCGGTCAGGGGTCCTGAAGATGCCGTAGTGAGTCGGCAGATGATGATTGAAGTGATCTCTGTATCAAGCAGAAATCTACAGACCCCAGTATTTGAATGCTGGCGCTTATTTTGACCGGAACGAAGGTTGGAATCTTCGTAAACATCGGTCAGGGGGCCTGAAGATGGCGTAGTAAATCGCTGAAACTGGTAGCCAAATAAAATAACAGCCTTGAAAGTAGACGGTTGAAAGATGTTTGATTTGACACCCTGTACTGGACAGCCAAGTCCCGCAACCATCTCTGAAAAGAGGGACATACAGAGACAAAATTTCATTGTCGCCATTCCATTACACAGCTGATGGTTGTCCATATTCCTAACTGCAATTCATGTAATTGCTAACTGCTCCGAGGACGCCAGGACTATGCCAGAGGGCTAGACGACTGGGGATCGCCAACAGCAGACTTGAGTTTGAGACCGGGCGTCTGCGCCTGCCGCCAACATTAAATGCTTCACGGGTTTTGGTGCCAAAGCCCTGCCAACTGCCAGGCGAGCCGGCTGCCGCCGATGCTGAGTTCCTCGTGGGACTTGGCGTCATGGCGCCAGCCACTGCCCGACTCCAACCAGAAGACAGTGAATTGTACCCTACACACAGCCGTCCTCGCGCACTGCCACAGTGACGCACGTTGGACGAGGGGTCATGCAGGCTCCAAGATACCGAGGCAAGTAGCCACTGATCTCAGTGGGCGTGTCCTGTAAACGTTGCCAACCTAGTACCAACCTACTGCAGGCCTGCTGTCGGCATCACTCAGCAGCCAGGGCGAAGCCGCCGCCCAGACATCAGCACGGGTCAGGGACAACAGAGGCGAGATTTCTTCACTACATCACGTACTGAACTCAATAGAAGTCATTCTTACTTGTCAAAAACGTTTCATTGCGCACCTCAACCGCACCACTTTCCCTGCACCCTTCAGTGACCTGAATAGATACTATTCGTCCTCCTGAAACAGCTTCCTGTCCATGAAAGATTAATGATCTGTCAGCTAATGTTCCGTCACGTGGAAGAATAATACGAGGCGTGTTTTTTAAGTAGGTACTGTTTTGAAATTAAAAAATAACTGCGAAGATATCTCAGTAATTTAATTTTTACATGAAAGCCAGTACCATAATCTACTTTTATACATAATTTCCGTCAATATTGTGGCATTTGTCAAAATGTTGACCAGTTTCTGAATACCGTCCTCATACACTGCTGGCCACCGTAAATGCAACACCAAGAAAGACAAGAGGTAGCACAACAAGATTTATTTTGTAGATAACATGTTGACCAAGTATCAAATGATTACGTTTACAGACGTCTGTGACATGTGGTTCCTGCCAGAATCAGTAGCCAGAGTAGCCGCCATTGTTGGAGATCACCGCTGCCACACGTCTCGGCATTTAGTCAAAGAGACGTTGGATGTGTTCCTGGGGTACAGCAGCCCAAGCAGCTTCCACACGTTGCCAAAGATCATCTGGTGTGGCAGCTGGGGATGTAATCTGGGTCACTCGTTGAGCAACCATGGACCACATGTATTCTATCGGCGAAAGATCCGGAGAGCGAGCCGGTCAGGGAAGCAATTCAATCTGGTTATTGACGAAGAACCTTTGGACAATGCGTGCCACGTGTGGTCGCGCATTATCCTGTTGAAATATGGCTGTGGCCGAGCCATGAAGGTAAGGAAGGACAACTGGCTCCAACACCTCGGATATGTAGCGCCGGCTATTTAAAGTACCGGCAATGCGTACAAGAGGCGTGCGAGAGTAATATCCAATACCGCCCCATACCATAATACCCGGTGCAAGACCAGTGTGGCGGTGTATAATGCAGCTGTCCAGCATCCTCTCTCCACGGTGTCTCCACACTCGAATCCGACCATCGTGGTGCTGCAGACAGAAGCGTGCCTCGTCAGTAAAGACAACGTCATTGCATTCTGCCGTCCACATCCGTCTGTCATCACACCATTGGCGACGGAGACGTCTGTGGTTCTGCGTCAATGGTAGACGAAGCAATGGACGTCTTGCGGACAGACCACTCTGCTGTAAACGGCGTCGAATGGTACGCGCAGACACTGGATGATGCGTTACAGACGCAATGTGCTGTGCTACGGTTCGGGATGTCACTGAGCGATCCGTCACTGCCATGCGCACAATTTGCCTATCAGCACGTGCAATGGTGCACCGAGGTGAATGCGATCGACCACGTCGGTCCGTCGTACCCTCCTGCATCCAACGGTCACATATCCGCATTACAGTTGTTTGGTTTCGTCCAACACGACTAGCGATTTCTCTGTATGATAATCCACAATCTCGGTAAGCCACTATCCTTCCTCTGTCGAACTCGGATACTTGATCAAAAGATGTTCGCTGTTGTCTACGAGGCATAACTGATCGTCTTGTGAAACAACCACAAGGTAAACACACGTGCCGAACGTACACTCGTCGAAATCGTCAAGCCTTAAATGGCGCTATGAGGTGGCGCCACAGGCTCGCGTGTTGTGCGTCTGCACTGAAATTCTAATCGGTTGCATATCTCATCGCTGCAAACCCATGATGTAAATTTCACTTGATTCGGATGCTTCCTTCGGGGTGTTGCATTTACGGTGGCCAGCAGTGTAGATGTCTGCCGCCTGGCTTGTTAGCCACTTGTTAACCACTGCATCACCACTGTTTTGACTTCGTCATCGTCTTGAAGACGCTGACCGCCTAAGTGTTTCTTCAACATGAAACATGGGTGGCCTGATTCACACTAGAATCAAAGCAACAGTCCATGAAATGGCGGCATTCAGATTCACCCAGAAAAGTGGAGCTCAAGCAAACAATTTCTGCCCGGAAAATCATGTACGCAGTTTTTTGGGAGAGAAAAGGAGCATTGCTTGTGGAATTTTTGCCTCGTAATGATCAATGCAGCAGCTTACTGTAAGACATTGCACAATCTGCGCTGTTCAATTCAGAACAAAATACGTGGCAAGTTGAGCAAGGACATCGTTTTGCTGCAAGACAATGACCGTCCGCATGTGGCGAATCAGACCAAAGATCTCATCACATCTTTCCGATGGGCAACTATAGATCATCCTCCGTACAGCCCGGATCTTGCGCCCAGTGACTAGCATCTGTTCCTGCACTTGAAGAAACACCTGGGCGGTCAGCGTCTTCATGACGAAGTCAAAACAGTGGTGATGCAGTGGTTAACAAGTCAGGCGGCAGACTTCTATGAGGAGGGTATTCAAAAACTGGTACAACGTTACGACAAGTGCCTCAATATTGACGGAAATTATGTAGAAAAGTAGATTAAGGTAAGGGCTTTCATGTAAAAATAAAATTATTGAGATATCTTAGCACGTCTTTTTTTAATTTCAAAACGGTACTTATTTAAAAAACACGCCTCGTAGTTCACGTCATAATTCATTGCAAGTTCTGTAAGCGGAATGATTGCAAAGTAACTGTATGAATGTTTAGATCATAGGACTGAAATGATCTAGATATCGCCTTTTAACCACCACAGTAAAGTCATTGTAAAGATCTCCACCCAAAAATCTCCAAAACTGCTGGACGCCGAACTGCGTCATGTCGAACAAGCAGAAAGCAGGGAACAAAATTTAGGCCTATTATTTGTAATTGCAGTCGAATTTGTGGAGAGAAAAAGTCCTTTATTTGCGGTGACTAGTTACGGACGTGCCGTCCATTATTCATTATTCAACCACTGCCTTTATTGTAAGTACTGATACTTAATAGAACCAGTACACTGCCAGATACCCATGACATGTCAAATGATTGATGCTGTTTGGCAAGACACACTGATAATACACTGCAGACGAGTTCCTACTTGTTAATCATCATCACATATTGTGGCAGTTTGCGAATGTTCAAATGGTTCAAATGGCTCTAAGCAGTATGGGACTTAACATGTGAGGTCATTAGTCCCCTAGACTTAGAACTATTTAAACCTAAGCAATTTTTAACATTTTTATGCAGCGACAGCAACTGATATTGTTTATATAAGAATATACAGCCTACAGTTGCGGGTTAACTTTATCGTTAACCTAAGTAACATAAGGACATCACACCCATCGACTCCCGAGGCAGGATTCGAACCTGCGACCGTAGCAGCAGCGCGGTTCCGGACTGAAGAGCCTAGAACTGCTCGGTCACAGCGGCTGGCAGTTTGCAAATGTACTGGTTGTATTACGCATCAGTACTTATGATGAATGTGATGGTCTGATAATGGACATCAGATCCGAAACTAGTAACCGAAAATAAAGGATATTTTTCACCTCAACGTCGACAGAATTACGAATAATAGTAAAGTAAGGTGCTGATCCATTTTTCCTGCATCATGCTAGTGGTTCATAGGAAACAGAATTCCAAGAGCCCATCGGAATATACTCGACCTTGTGGCCAGACAGATGTGAAAGGCTCTCATTGGTTGAAGACCTGAGCAGCACGTCACAGATAAAAACACGCATCAGTGGTACCAGAAAGAGAGCATTCAGAGAGTTTCTCTCGATTAACCGAAGCTGACTTTAGGATGATCGATCCACAATATTGCATAGATAAATTCGCAGTTTTCGAAAGCAAAATAATGTGGATGAACGAGAAAGTGTGGTATCACGTATCTGTACTACCCCCACAGGCGTCAGTGTTGGTATCGGAATTGCAGGTTTCCTTTAGATGCCGGCAGCGGTCGCGCGGTATTTGGTGGAGGCAACGGTGCCCACTTGCTGGCACACGACAAGCGGCTTTGGACTACGAGCTTCCTCTGCCGACACTATATAGGATGGCCGGCAGCAGCCATTCAACCCACTTGCACGTGGAGCCTCATCGCTAGGACACCACTATTGGTGTGTACAGCGAGCCTCGCCCTCGTTGCTGTGTATGAGCTGGACTATAATTCTTGCTGCATTATTTACAATGAGTCTTCTTATGCTTGGAGAAATACGAGTTAAGTAAATCTGTGTGCTGTGTTACCTGTTCACTAATCATCTCTGCTCCTGTCCTGCTTTCCTACGATGACAGTTGCTGCACTGCTCTGTAACCCACTTCTTACCGTTGTGTACGAAGTAATACATAACAGACAGTACTACTAATGAACTACAGCGATGATTTGACTCGAGCCCGCATCTCGTGGTCGTGCGGTAGCGTTCTCGCTTCCCACGCCCGGGTTCCCGGGTTCGATTCCCGGCGGGGTCAGGGATTTTCTCTGCCTCGTGATGGCTGGGTGTTGTGTGCTGTCCTTAGGTTAGTTAGGTTTAAGTAGTTCTAAGTTCTAGGGGACTTATGACCACAGCAGTTGAGTCCCATAGTGCTCAGAGCCATTTGAACCATTTGAACCATTTGACTCGAACATACGTGCCGTAAACGTTTGCCCCCATTTTCTTTACCAGGTAACAGAAAGTTTACTAGTACAATGAAACATCATTCGAGCCGGCCGGAGTGGCCGAGCTGTTCTAGGCGCTACAGGCTGGAATCGCGCGACCGCTACGGCCGCAGGTTCGAATCCAGCCTCGGGCATGGATGTGTGTGATGCCCTTAGGTTAGTTAGGTTTAAGTAGTTCTAATTTCTAGGGGACTGATGACCTCAGAAGTTCAGTCCCATAGTGCTCAGAGCCATTTCATTTCAACATCAGTCGAAAGTTGCAAATTATATTTTTTTTATTCACTCAATGACTAGTTTCGGACCGAGACCACTTTCAAACCATCATAAAATAATCAAAAATGGTATTTCTGAAGATGTGGAAACCATGGCTACGAAGTCTTTCGCGACGTATTTCTTGAATAAAAATCTCTCGGTGTACATGCCGCGTCAATTCTGGATAAAACTCCAACCTTTCGACCACTGCCTCCATGGTCGTCGTCAGGGCTAAAACTGACTGTCGTGAACTAGCGAGGTTAAGGAAATGTTGAGATCAGTCAAAGATAGTCTCGGCTTAAGAGTGCCGGGAATTTATACTATTCCTTGTGAATGCGGCAAGAATTACGTGGGCCAGTCTGTAAGAACCGTTGCCGACCGCTGCATCGAGCACCAGCGCCACCTAAAATACAGGTATTTGGAAAAATCAGCGGTGGCTGAACATAGCCTGCTTAACAAGCATAAGATTTTATTTGAAGAAACCAGAGTAATAGCCCACGTATCGAATTACTGGGACTCTGTGATCCGGGAAGCAGTCGAAATTAGACTCAGCGATAATAACTTTAACAGAGACAACGGCTATGCACTTAGCAACACTTGGAAGAGTGCACTGGATAAAGAAAAATCGCAGAGAAAAACTTCCCGCACTTTACCTCCTGATTCAAGGGATGGCGCTGCAAGCAACGCAAGATAGAAACTACATCTATGGAAGTAGAGGGCACCACTTCACTACGCGCCATATCGCTGTTGCTATGACGTATTCCAGCCAATCAGAAGCCGTCCTTGGCATATAAAAGTGGGAACCTCGCTAGTTCACGACAGTCAGTTTTAGCCCTGACGACGACCATGGAGGCAGTGGTCTAAAGCTTGGAGTTTTATCCAGAATTGACGCGGCATGTGGAAACCATGTCAGAAACGTGCAACGAACAGTTACAGCGCATACAGATAACTGTTTCTGCATCGATAACTGTACAGACACGGTTTCCACATCTTCAGAAATATCATTTTTGAAATGTTATGATGATCTGAAAATGGGTCTCGGCCCGAAACTACTCACCGAGTGAATAAAAACGAAGAATTTGCTACTCTGGACCGCTTTTTCGTCGTGCTGATTAACAGAAATTGCTGGCCCAAAGCTAATCCAGCCTGCTGGAAGTTCGTAGAAAGTCCACTAATTTCCGGGAGCTTAAACTGTAAAAGATACGAAGCCACTGTACATAATATACTGTGTGTGGTATGGCGGAACTGCTCTGCTAATTGTACACGTCGATGAACTACTGGACGAACGTGAAATTTATAACCCAGAGAACTCCTCCAAAAGAAATAAACGTGTTCTCGGCTAAGGTATTCACGTTCTCTGTCGTCACTTTAATTAGGTGAATTGGGAACAACAAAAAGCTACACTGGAACGAGAGGAATAAAAAGAAAGGAGATGTTATTTCTCTCCTGGTGGCCATTAATTGTTGACGGGACTGGCGGGAGCATACAAACGAGCTAATTAGCGGCGGTGCTAAGTCCTGTCCGTGTCGAGGGGCTGGCTGTGGGTGGGTGGGGGAGGTGCTACAGCCAGCCACCCCCCAGATCCGCCCTCTCATCGCCATCGGTGTCACCGGCGACGCGGCCGGCCAGCAACTTGGCTTTGAGTCGCCGAGTGGTGAGGCTGCAATTTGCGAATGGAAATTCGAGCGAAGTTGTCAGCGGCTGCTCAAAGCGGCGGCTGTCGGTCCGAATCAAAGCGAGGCAGCCGGGACGGGGCGGCCCGGCTGCAGTTATTGGCCTGGTGACTTCCTCCCCGCCCTCCCGTTCCCCACTACTTGTTTATTCAACGCCTGGGTGGCGCGACCTGCCGGAAATTTCGGGAGTTAACCCCGCTGCCCCAGTGTGCTGCCGGATCCCTTTAGGAACTATATAATAAAGCACACCGACGCAGTTATACGGGACCCACGCTGAACGGCAAACACTCTGCACTTAATGTGAAATTTGAGAGGACCTTCGTGCGTTAGTTATCGCGTCTGGGACCGCTACTAGAAGTGGCGCGTAATATCAAGATACGTGTACATCGAACAGAATTTTTTACATCTCCCTGATATGGTCAGTTTGGGCTCGATCTGCAGTGTATGGTAAATGAAGAAAGCTTCACAATCCAACATCGCTAAGAAAGCATTTTATTAGATGACTGGTTTCGACAGAGGTATGATATTATCGGATTTTATGCTTTTGAATTTTTACAGTCCATCATTGCTATAAGTCTCTTAACCTTCATGCGCTCGCGCTAGAAATAGTCGCGCGAGCGCTCGCGCGGGCGGTCGGCCGACCGCCCGAGAGTTTTCATCAATCTCTTGAGGTTTTCCGTTTTTAAAGGTCATATTTCCATAATAATTCGACATAGGATATCTCACACAATATTGCAAACACATTTGTAATGAAAATTATTTATTTACCAATAAAATGTACAATGGAATACAAAAAGGAAGCCAAATACCCGAAAGAAATATAAGGAAATTTTTTAATTGTAATGTTTTGGGACTATATAATGTAATACTTAAGACTAGAATTATTCACTGTCTTAGCTCGTCACAAGAAAAGCTAATTTTGCTTTGAAAAAAGACTTTTTGATTGAAAACGTCACAAACATTTTCGTTTTGAGGCTGACAACAATTATTGCACGTAACTGTCGTGGTTGAATGTCATAGACAGACGTTTCTTCCACATTCACCGCATTCTCGCTTTGTTTTTATATTCTTTTTTGAGCCACACAACATATTCCTCTCCTTGTAGGGGTTGATACAGCTGGATAAACTACGTCACTCTCTCTGTAATTTTCCAAAAATACTAACAAATCTTTTGGTAAATGCTTCAATTTAGCTCTTTCTCTCAAGTTTTCGCTCATTAGTTCCAAAGATAACGCATGTAAGAATTGTCTTCTCGTTTTTTCTTTCATATTACCTGTGTTGAATTGAAAAATGCGTAACGAATTTATTCCTGCCAAGTCAAGTAAGCGGAAAAATATACATGCAGGCCACCTTTGTGTTCTTCTTGATGTTGAAATACTGGAGCACATAAAGTCTACAGTATCAGCTCCACCTTTGGTTGAATTATAGTCTGTGATTTGTACAGGTTTTTTGGTATCTTCATCAATGATATCGGTATCATGCATTGTGGAGAGCACTACTACAGCTTTCCTTTTTTTTGTAATCATAAAAATCAAAATTTTGTCATCTTGACAACCGAACATGTAGTCTCCTGTCACTGCATTTCCATTTACTGCAACAAATTGTGGGGGAATTCCTTTTTTATTTTTTCTTATTGCACATAAAAAAAGTGAGGCCTTTGCTAAGGAGGTATTCAGGAGTTCCCTTTAAAAAATAAAAATAATTGTTACTTTTGCTAACAGAAATTTCTTAGAGTGACGAAGTGCTGAAGTAGAAAGAAAAACAGAATTTGTGAATGGCAAAATTTATAGAGAGTAATGCACATTCACTAGAGAATTGGAAGGGTCTATAAAATTGAGGAATTATATGGGAATTACAAAAAGAAATACTTACATTCCGAAGTAGACGAGTAGAACAAAGTCTCGTAAGCGCTCGCAAGGCGGTAAACTGACCGCCGAACGTGTTCGGACCTATTTGAACTTGTCCTGAGAGGCAGAGAGGTGCGACTTGGACGACCTTTGAGCAGCATCTGTCGGAAAAAGGTGCAACTAGAGAATACATGTCCCTCCCGCCGCGTCTTTACCTTTGTGGAGTAAGTATGGCGCGAAATTGCAAAAAGGCGGTCACTTCGCCGCCTGCGCGAGCGCGTGAAGGTTAACACTGCGTGTGTGGGAAGTGCATATGCAATGTGAAACGATTTGTGACACTCACGAATAATATATCGATAGAAAAAATTCGGAACATCAAGAAAGAGTTTTGCGAGGTAAACAAAATTTGGTAGCCGTGTTTCTGCATCTGAAAGATGACGCCTATTCGGATTTCGAGCCAGACGCATAAGAGCGGCACTAGCAGCGCCACCAAGAGGATGCGATCAGGTTTGTTTTAAGTACACACTGTAGCGATCGTGAACGTTAGTTACGTTTGAGATTGAAAGTGATGAGTTGGTGTCAGTCAAGCCTTTAAGGCGGCAAAGATACGATTGTCAACACGTCACAGGGTTTGAATGAGGTCAAGTCACAGATCTATGAGAAGCTGGATGTTCTGTCTCCACTACTGCAGAAATAATTGGCAGGTAGTAGCCAATGTGTATGGTTGCTGGCTGCGGTGCTATCGGAAATGCACGGTCGCAAGAAAACCGGGCTCCGGACGGCCACGTGGCATTACCGAGAGGGACGACCATCGTGTTCGGTCAACACCGTCTCAAAGGAAGGCCTCGGCGCTTGTTGGTGACGTCACGTCAGCTAGGCACGGCTAACGCCAGGTCTGTTGCAGGCAGAAACGCCTGGGCGTGCTTATCACTATAAATCTCTTATTTTTGGACAAAATGTTTGGTATTGTTTTGGATTCTGCAGTTTTATTTACATGAAAGATTTTCTTACTATCGTAAAGCTACAAATGAAGATCATAGTTCTGTATTACTGAATCCCGTCGAAACAAACGTAGATCAATATGAGAAGACGCTTTGCCCGACTGCAAGCTTCGGAAATTTTACATTCAAGTAACTATATTTACTTGATCCATTTTGTTATCGAAACTTACCCCAACCCTCTTATAATTAACTCGATTCTTTTATTTATTTTCGTTTGACATCGTCACTGGAAATGTGAACTACTTTACATGTGTAAGTGTCCAACTGTTGCCAGTCATTAGATTACAGTCGTTTTCAACAAAGGAATTCTAAACAGGAAACAAAATTAGCTTCATACATCGAAAATACTGCTGAGCTTAATCTGTTTAAACATGCACATTAGGAAAGATAAATATTTCCCTCTTGCAACTGAAAGGAGAAACTTTATAAGATAAAAAATTTTGTGACTTTTCATGCTTTCCCGACGGATCTGTTGCAAATACGCTTCTCGGGTTTGCCGCCGGATCGTATTGTGTAAATCGTACAATATTTCCTCGATGCAACTGCTCGACATCATCAGGTGGTGGTAGCTACTGCTGTCACTGCTGCAAGGCGCGACTGATGATAATCGCGCGGCGGCGTCGGAATTTATCATGACGGGAGCAGGCAATACGCGTGCGCGAGAAGACGCTCATAGTTGGAGAAAGCGGCGCTCCTGGTGCCCCCTACTGGGAGCTGCAGAAAGGCCATCCACGCGTGCGCTTTGGGCAATAACTGTGCTGCCTAACGCAGCCAAATTTTATTTGATAAAACAAGTACTCTCTTTTGCCTCTTCTTCTGTCCCCCACCACCTCCCCCAACGTGTACAATCGCAAGATATTTCACTAACATTCAGTGCTCCTCACCCCATAGTCAACCAAGATACCTAAAGAAGAGCACCAATATGTTCAGTTTCTTGTAAAAGCAACCCAGTACAAACGTAACTTCATCAGATTTACAAATAAGGTAAAGAAGCACGAATTCTGTTGCTGCTGGACCATGAAGTTGTTTTAGTATGTCAATCCTTAAGACAGGTGGAAATTTAAGTTCAGGAATACACTATTTGTTAAGAAGTGTAATGAACTGCACAATTATTTAATTGCAGAAATCTCTCAGAACAATGTGTGTTGGTCAACTACCGCCAATAGTTTCACATTTTCCTGTGTCAGAGAGGCAGGCACCACCATTATGAGTATGCCTCCAACAGACCTGGCGTTCGCCGTGCCTAGCTGACGTGACGTCACGAACAAGCGCCGAGGCCTTCCTTTGAGTCGGTGCTGGTTCGGTGCAGGGCTCTGGCGCATCGTACGGCATCTGCAGCAGAAATCAGAGCAGCAGTTGGCACCACAGTGACGCAACGAACTGTCACAAAGCGGTTACTTCAAGGACAGCTCCTAGCCAGGCGCCCTGTAGTGTACATTACACCGACCCCAAACCACCACCGCTTGCGACTTCAGTGGTGTCAAGCGAGAGCTGATGGCAGGACAGGATGGAGGTCTGATGTGTTTCCTGACGAAAACCGGTTTCGTTTCGGTGACAATAATGCCCAGAGTTGGATAGAAGGAAGGCAGTTGAAGGCTTTCAGCCAACCTATCAGCGTGCTAGACACACTGGACCTACACCTGGGGTTTCGTATGGCAGTATGAGCATTAGTGTAGTTATCCCACGTATCATGACTGAAAATTTTACGTCAGATCTAGCGACTCTGTAAGTAGCCTGTTTAGGTTTTTATGTTGGTAACGCCATGTAGCCCTCTGTCCGAAAATCACTGACTGCGCTGTGTGCAGTCTGTGGCTAGTTGGACTCACTGTTAGAATTTTCTCTTGTGTAGTGTTGGGCAGTTGAAGGTGAGCCTCCAGCAGTGGTGGATGGAAGAGAGATGCCAGATTTTTGAGAACGAACGATCTGGAGGTGTGTCCGTCAGAAAAACGACTGGATGTCACGATATATATATATATATATATATATATATATATATATATATATATATATATATATATATATATATAAAGGGTGAGCCACCTAACGTTACCGCTGGATATATTTCGTAAACCACATTAAATACTGACGAACGTGAGGAGAGGGGCTAGTGTAATTGTTTAATACAAACCATACAAAAATGCACGGAAGTATGTTTTTAAACACAAACCTACGTTTTTTTTAAAATGGAACCCCTTTAGTTTTGTTAGCACATCTGAACATATAAACAAATACGTAATCAGTGCCGTTTGTTGCATTGTAAAATCTTAATTACATCCCGAGATATTGTAACCTAAAGTTGACGCTTGAAACCTCCGACGTTCAGTTGCGTGTTGTAACAAACACGGGCCACGGTCGGCGAGCAGCATCTGCAGGGACATGTTTACGATGACGACCGTGTTTACGAGTGTGGCTGTAGTGCACTGTTGTGGTTTGGTCTAGCTGTCGCAGTGTCCGCATGTAGCGCTTGCTGCTATTGTTATTCTGCATTCGTCTCCGCTCAAAATGGCTCAAATGGCTCTAAGCACTATGGGACTTAACATCTATGGTCATCAGTCCCCTAGAACTTAGAACTACTTAAACCTAACTAACCTAAGGGCAGCAAACACATCCATGCCCGAGGCAGGATTCGAACCTGCGACCGTAGCAGTCGCGCGGTTCCGGACTGCGCGCCTAGAACCGCGAGACCACCGCGGCCGGTAATTGGTCTCCGCACGCAGACCAACTGTAGTACACCGTGTTACCAGACGTCTGTGATAGTGTAGTGTTGTAGGAACTGTGACAATGGTGTATTAGAACTCTGAAAAGGCGTAGATGATACTCATCTATGGCGAGTGTCGACGAAATGCAGCTGAAGCCTGCAGGGTGTATGCAGAACGGTACCCGGACAGAGAGCATCCAACGTGCCACACATTGCAAAACATCTACCGCCAACTGTATGCAACAGGTATGGTTGTAGCACGCAAATGGGTCCGTAACAGGCCCGTCACAGGAGAAGCGGGTGCAGTTGGTGTGTTAGCTGCTGTTGCCATGAACCCACACATGAGTACACTGGACATTGCGAGAGCCGGTGGACTGAGTCAAAGTAGTGTCATGCGCATACTGCATCAGCAATTACATGGTGATGACTTTAATCATCGAGTGCAATTCTGTCAATGGGCATTAACAGAGAATGCGTTGCAGTTCTACCTGTTTACCGATGAAGCGGGTTTCACAACCCACGGGGCAATGAATCTACGGAACATGCATTACTGGTCCGTGGACAATCCTCGCTGGCTCAGACAGATAGAGCGACAGCGACCGTGGACTGTAAATGTATGATGCTGAATCATTGGCGACCACCTCATTGGTCCTCACTTCATTGCAGGGGCCCAAACAGCTGCAACATACATCGCGTTTCTAAACAGTGATCTGCCAACGTTGCTCGAAAATGTCCCACTGGAAACGCTTCGACGTATTAGTATCAGCATGATGGTGCACCTGCACATTCCGCAATTAACACTAGGCTGACCCTTGACAGGATGTTCGACGGGCGTCTCATAGGACGTGGAGGACGCATAAATTGCCCAGCCCGTTCTCCTGATCTTACACCTCTGGACTTCTTTCTGTGGGGTACGTTAAAGGAGAATGTGTACCGTGATTTGCCTACAGCCCCAGAGGATATGAAACAACGTATTGTGGCAGCCTGCGGCGACATTACACCAGATGTACTGCGGCGTGTACGACATTCATTGCGCCAGAGATTGCAATTGTGTGCAGCAAATGATGGCCACCACATTGAACATCTATTGGCCTGACATGTCGGGACACACTCTATTCCACTCCGTAATTGAAAACGGAAACCACGTGTGTACGTGTACCTCACCCCTCATGGTAATGTACACGTGCGTCAGTGAAAAATGCCAATAAAAAGGTGTTAGCATGTGGACGTAATGTGCTGTTCCAGTCTCTTCTGTACCTAAGGTCCATCACCGTTCCCTTTGGATCCCTACGTAATTCGGTGCTCTCCGATACACACGATCGAACAGCGGAGGAGTGGTACTCAAGCGTCAACTTTAGGTTACAATATCTCCGGATGTAATTAACTTTTACTATGCAACAAACGGCACTGATTACGTATTTGTTTATATGTTCAGATGTGCTAACAAAACTAACGGGGTTCCATTTAAAAAAAACGTAGGTTTGTGTTATAAAACATACTTCCGTGCATTCTTTTATGGTTTGTATTAACCAATTACACTAGCCCCTCTCCTCACGTTCGGTCTATGGAATCGATTCGTCAGTATTTGATGTGGTTTACGAAATATATCCAGCGGTAATGTTAGGTGACTCACCCTATATATATATATATATATATATATATATATATATATATATATATATATATATATAATGCATTTTGAACACTATTAAGGTAAGGTAAATACATTGTTTGTTCTCTATCAAAATCTTTCATTTCGTAAGTATGCCTATCAGTAGTTAGTGCCTTCAGTAGTTAGAATCTTTTATTTAGCTGGCAGTATTGGCGCTCGTTGTATTGCAGTAGTTCGAGTATCGAAGATTTTTGTGAGGTAAGTGATTTATGAAAGGTATAGGTTATTGTCAGTCATGGCCATTCTTTTGTAGGGATTATTGAAAGTTAGATTGCGTTGCGCTAAAGATATTGTGTGTCAGTATAAGTAAAGAGAGAAATGTCTGAGTACGTTGAGTTTTGCTCAGCTGTTTGAAAATCAAATAACGTAAGGGGTTTATCAGCACAGTAATTCATAATTTTTCTAAGGGGAGGTTTCAACTCGACTTGCAGTGCGGCCGTTCATGAACACGAATCCAGATGTTTTCTAACAGGATAACGCTCGTTCACAAACTGCTGTTATAACCCAACATGCTCTACAGAGTGTCGACATGTTGCCCTGGACTGCCTGATCATGAGATCTGTCACCAATACAGCACAAATGGGACATCATCGAACGACGACTCCAGTGTCATCCACAATCCGCATCAGCTGTCCCAGTGTATGGACCGACCAAGTGCAACAGGCATGGAACTCCATCCCACAAACTGACATCCGACACCTGTACAACGCAATGAATGCATTTTTGCATGCTTGCAATCAACACTCTAACGGTTACACAGGGTATAAATGTACCAGCATTTCGTATTTTCAATTGCTTGTCTCACATTTGTGACCTTGCAATGTGAATAACTTAAATATCTTACCTAGACAAACGTATTCTCAAAATTAAGTCACTAATTTTTCATGTAGCGACATGTTTTCCGTCACTGTATTCTCAGTCAATGTTACGGGTCACTTCACATTCCATATGCACTTCCCACATAGGCAATGTGAAGCGACATTGATGATATGATATATTGTAAAAAATCCAAAACATAAGATCCGATGATGACGGCATAGCTCTGTCGAAAGTCATCTAATGAAATGTTTTTTTGCGATCTTGGCCTGTGAAGATTTCTTCAGTAAAGAACAGAGCTCTACCTTGATCTGTGTTACTGGCTATATGCGACTGGCTGATCTGTGTGATTCTCCGCTTTCCTGATAGAGGTTCATGATCGAGATCATGGGCTACAGACACCCTCCACCTTCCACCTCCTCCCCCCCCCCCCCCCACCCGCTCCCACCGCCTCCTTCTACTCCCAAAAATATAAATCGCCATAACACTCTCTTCCAACGTGCCATAGATGCCAACGGTTATAATGACACGCTTATAATATACACTGGTATGCAAACTTAGGGACGAAAATAACTTAATGTGTGTGAAATCTTATGGGACTTAACTGCCAAGGTCGTCAGTCCCTAAGCTTACACACTACTTAACCTAAATTATACTAAGGACAAACACAAACTCCCATGCCCGCGGGAGGACTCGAACCTCCACCGGGACCAGCCGCACAGTCCATGACTGCAGCGCCTAAGACCGCTCGGCTAATCCCGAGCGGTGAAAATAACTTAGGTATGATGTCTCACTGGCAAATAACACAGCTCGATGAATCTTCGTGATACATAGAAAGAACTGCTACAGTATAATATAGAAGTTAATTGAATGCGAGATGCTTATAACAGTTTCTACAGAGGAACTTTGTCTCGAAACCTGACAGAAGATCCAAAGAGATTCTGGTCGTATGTGAAGTATGTTAGCGGCAAGAAACAATCAAAGCCTTCCCTGCACGATTGCAATGGAGATACTATCGAAGACAGTGCTGCCAAAGCAGAGTTACTAAACATAGCCTTCCGAAATACCTTCACAAAAGAACATTTAACATTTAAATGGCTCTGAGCACTATGGGGCTTAACATCTTTGGTCATGAGTCCCCTAGAACTTAGAACTACTTAAACCTAACTAACCTAAGGACAGCACACAACACCCAGCCATCACGAGGCAGAGAAAATCCCTGACCCCGCCGGGAATCGAACCCGGGAACCCAGGCGTGGGAAGCGAGAACGCTACCGCACGACCACGAGATGCGGGCTTCACAAAAGAGGACACAGTAAATATTCCAGAATTCGAATCAAGAACAGCTGCCAACATGAGTAACGTAGAAGTAAATATCCTCGGAGTAGTGAAGCAACTCAAATCACTTAATAAAAGCAAGTCTTCTGGTCCAGACTATATACCGATTAGGTTCCTTTCACAAGTCCAAAAAACTGAGTACTTTCTAATAGTTTTTCACAAACCTTTCTATCGTGTATAAAATGTTTACTTCACTGCCTGTTGTTTTCTACTAGGTGTTACATATTTTAGTTACTCGATGGACACTAATGAAATATTTAATTATGCACGCAGTTACGTTTGTCCGATCCTTAACTTTATGGCTGCTGCTGTATGACATGTGAACGTCAAACAAATAATATGCAGCTTTAAGCGATATTATCATATTAAAGATTACTGCATTGTATTAATAATGTCTTTATAAATACAGATTACACCGAACAATCTATGGGAATGTGTGGCAGTGCCTTCAATGAGTACTATAAGCAAGAGAACTATTTTCTAGGAAGTTTATTATCAGTCTATGATGGAGAATACATAAAAGCCATTATTATTTTCACTTTGCATTATTTATCTGCAGTATCATTGAACTTACACTAAATAATTTACAAGTAACAGAAATAATATTCTTGTTTTCTAATCTTCACATAACAAACATAAGAAAAATCACTTTAACGAAACACAGTGCCCCCACACACTTGTTTTTCTGTTCCTGGATTACTGTTTCAAAAATGATACAACACAGACATTTAAACGAGCCGAAATTAGTGGTTTACATGAACTAGCTAAGATGATAAACTAGCAACAATAATAAAGGAGACAAAACCAGAAAATAAACATGTGACATTCAGTAGGCTTAACGAATGTACAGCATATGCCTGTTTTCTATAGTGAGCTCCGCCAAGTCCACCCAGTTCATTTTACGTAGCTGTAAAATTGTCCTCTCGTAATAAAAGTTGGCATGTTTTACATTTTATTCTAGGACTATGGCGCATTATTGTACTGTGGCATTATCTGTGCCCTCACTAATTAAAAATTTACCTGTCTTTGATGATGTAAACAGCGTCTCAGGTTTTATCTCGTGTAAGTCTCGATTAGTTGTCGACTGTTGGTTAGCAGGTTTTAAAGTGACCCCACTTTTAATGTGTCGTTTCAGTGTTATTGCCGCTAGCTATTGATTGGCATATTACTTTCTGACAGTATGGACTGTAAGGTTTTGCTACTTCCCCTGTTGATTATTAACGAGTGCTTGTAAATAGGAGTGGCACATATGTATGTTCTTTTAACTGATGGCTGTGGCGCGTTGTTCCACGTGTCCAATTATATATCCCCACCAAATTTAAAACTTGTTTGCCACTCATGTAAAAGGAAAGTTTCATTGCGGTTTACGGTTTATATGATAATTTTATATCGCACCTTCCACTCAGTTTTACTATAGTTCTGTACCGACTCGTTCAATATGCTCCTTTATCACGCATAATGCACTTTAAACTTATTTCGTGTATTGATTATGTAATCTTTTTGTTTTTTCTTCATTTTAAATGTAAACCACTATTTCAAACTGTGAACGGCCGGGTTAGTGGCCCCGCTTTCTTCTCCCCGTCAATAGATCGCTGCACTTTGGCCACTCTGCTTTACCAGTTTTCTTCCTCGTTCGCATCCGCTACTCCCTGTTCTGCCCTCACAGATAGCACACCGCGCCTAGTAAGTGTCCTGCTATTGTCTGTATATTCCCCTACCCAGGCAGTCGTCCGTCGTATTGTCTGGTGTCACTTTCGCATTGACATAGGTTTCACAGCTGCCAGCCCCACCGGCGGTTTCGAAATGTTTTTTAAAAGTTTTTTAAAACTTTTTAGAAATTTTGTTTTTTATGTGTGTTGCGCCGTGTCAAAATTATCTCCCGTCTCTTGCTATTTCCAGTACGACACCTGCAGATGGGCTATATAACAGCCCGAAACCGGCCGTGGGATAATAAAAGAAATTTAGAACTGAAGCGGTATTTTCAACCACTGGCAGCTTTGGAAGAGTTAAGATCTAATAAGGCGGAGGGATGGACAACAATCCATCAGCATTTCTAAAATCATTGCGGGAAGTGGCAACAAACGACTATTCACGTTGGTGTGTAAAATGTATGAGTCTGGCGATATACCATCTGACTTAAGGAAAAATATCGTCCACACAATTCCGAGGACTGCAAGAGCCGACAAGTGCGAGAATTATCGGTAAATCAGCTTACAGCTCATGCACCGAAGTTTCTGTCAACAAAGCCATCGTTTGCATGTCACATCATACTTCAGCGAATTCCAACAATATTTTTATTAATTATGTACAGTAACCTTCCTCTCGAATCAATCTATTAGTCAAAGCCAGATCAAAATCCCTCAGGAATTCATGAGATTTGTCGGACCATACAGACAGATGTGAACAGGGAACTTCGGTTTGTAGATACACAGAAGAGAAGAGATCGCATAAGACAACTATTGTGTTGCATATATCCTCACCCGCTTGTTCATACATCACACCACCAGAGCATGCCATGCTACCGAAGGCAGTTGTTCATTTTTTGTTTATTTCTCTTATTTACCACAGAAAAACTATAACTACGTAATTAATTTTATGCTTGTTTGCAGATACATAGCAGAAGCTCTCGTATGCACTGAAATCGCCATGTTACTGTACCGCAGCAGGCTGCTAGAGGACGCAAAACAAAATGCCTATTGATACAGTGGAGTTGATAAGTGGAGCGTAACGCAATAATAAGTTTTTTGCATTGTATAGGGAACAACGGTGCTGTAATCCATGCCGAGTTTGTGGAAGCACACAGGAAAAATGCACCATTGTCTGACAAACTGGTTAGGTGACGCGAACGATTCCATTGTGGTCAAACGAGTCTGAACGACGAAGAAGGATCTCTCTTGTGAAGAGTCGAAAATCTCAAGACAATTGGAGCCCCCCTGGTGCTCGAAGATCAGCGTATAACACTAGAGGCAATAGTAGAAACCAATAGTGAGGCATGGGTCACGCATCCATCAGGTGGAAAATAGGAGCCCACATCTCATTCTCGAATGACTACCAGTCGTGGCACACAATGCAAGAACCATCAGACTACAGCAGATCGCTCCATCCCTGCATCGAAGTAAGTTGCGACATAAAGTTCACAATCCTTCCGTCTGAAGGTATCAAATATAACAATGATCTCTTAAAACTGAGACGTAATGTTGTGCTCAGTGAGCATTAATGACAAAATGTAAGTGATTGCCGAACAATCAGGGAATCTGCTGGGCCCTTCTTAGGTCAGCGAGGGATGACAGTCATTACAACGGCCAGACCCCGTATGCCCCCTTTATGACATCCCATTGCGCCACTTTGTAGGTGGACAACAATAAGGAAAGCCTCTAGCGACCACTCATGCAAATGTTTTTACAAGGTTGAATGAAGAAGAACTTTTAGTGGAAGGTGATATTGTCAGCTGAATGTAGGAAGCCAACTTTAGCAGTGGATGCTAGAAATCGCTATCCTGCAAGTGAAAAGAGAGCCTCTGAAAAGTGTGAGACGTTGCTGAACGTGTACCTCTTAGAAGAAACTTTTTTTCAGGATGTAAGACCTATGGAAATTGGTTCATCTAAAGTTTTTCCAGTATGACAGAAGAGCATGGTAGTGCCAGAGGGAAGCTGCCTCACTAGCTGAGAAGAGTGGCAGGAGTAGAGAGCAACGAAGTTTTTCAGAGGAGAATGGTAGAAGAGAAATCAACAGTGAACCACGTAAAATATAGATCACAGAAGGGGATCCATGCTCTCTGAGGACGATTTTGATCGGTCGGAGCTCAGAAGGTACTGAGCCCAGCCACACAAATTGAGTATGTATCAAACATGCGGCTTCCGTGTTGGACGCTTTCGCACAGGATTCACTTCACTTCTTCTTCATCATCTACTTCGTGTTAGTCAATCACAGATGTTGTTGTCTCTTCTCTCGTCTTGGAACACTGTTGCCACTTAACCATCATTATCAGCCTCAGAATTCAGTTGATCTGATGCATTTGGGGGTCTCTAGAAACTTTGGTGCCATCAAACAGCCGTAGGATACGGCCACTGGCACTGCCGTTGATTGAGTTCGCAGCACTTCAGTCACAAACTGCTACACTATGCTGAGAGCGAGCTGCTGCCGCTTGGGATGTAGAGAAATTCAAGTCTCACTCTGAAGACCAATCCTGCGAAGCCAACATCGGTTGGATCCAAAATCCACAGTAGATATGACGTATAAGTTTCGGGAATTCCATGTATTACCTTCAGTAGTTGTATGTATTACCTTCATTACATGTATTCACGACAATTACTCGCTACAATAAAGGATGACAGCCAAAAACAGTTGCAGGATAAAATTTTTTATTAAAATTCTTGACCAAGGTTTCGGTACATATAAATATACCTTCATCAGAAGTAAAACTTCTAAAATTACATCGTGCAATGGAGTTCATAGGCGAAATAATGGTGCTAAACTGTTCGCTCTGAACCTATGCCCATTACACATGTTGTACAAATGGAGATGATGTATTAATTACTGACGACGCCTTTGGCATAATTGTTTTATTATTCTCCATTGCACGATGTAATTTTAGAAGTTTTACTTCTGATGAAGGTATATTTATATGTACCGAAACCTTGGTCAAGAATTTTAATAAAAAATTTTATCCTGCAATTCTTTTTGGCTGTCATCCTTTATTGTGAAGAATTTTAACAGTTGCTGCTGCAGCCATGTTTAAAATCTTGAATTACTCGCTACTTGAGTTTTCCCTGGAACCCTCACGTTAGATTCATCAGATTTGCGTTCGCACAGGTTACAATTATTAAATGTTTATTAAGAACTTACCATAAGTTCCCATTGTTGTGCACAAAGAATTAATTATCAATAGAGTATACGAATATAATTTTGTGTTGTTAGTTGTCTAAGTTCTGATATGCAAATAAATCGACATAATTGGAACAGGTGTATCAGTTACCATTTTATCCACAACGAGGCATCGTACACATACCAAGCAAACGTTAATGTTAACTAGTGTCCACCCCTGGTAGCTGAGTGATCAGCGCGAAGGAATGTCATGCCTAACGGCCCGGGTTCTATTCCCGGCTGGGTCGGAGGTTTTCTCCGCTCAGGGACTGGATGTTGGTTTGTCCTTATCATTATAATTTCATCCCCATCGACACGCGAGTCACCGAAGTGTCGTCAACTCGAAAGACTTGCACCAGGCGAACGGTCAACCCGACGTGAGGCCCTAGACACACGGCATTTCCATTTCCAATGTTAACTAGTCGTGAATCAGTTTTCTGTGTCTTGGACGACATTTTGAACGTGGCAAATGAGTCTACCCGATAAGTTCCACGACTGCCTACTGAAGCAGCAGTGGAAATGTCAGACCATTCCAGATGGCGTTTTTAACAACATAATCGTAATTGATAAATGTTGGGCGTATCACTATGGTCCCAAGACAAGTGATCAAAGCAAACAATGGAGGCTTGTAATGCTTCTTTTTGGGACTGACGTTGTGTGGTTGGATACAGAATGCACTTCTAAGGGGCAAACTGTCATAAAGAATACTACCGAAGTCTCATGACGAATTTATGGGAGGCTGTCATGAAATATAGCGGACAGATGTCAAAGAGGGTGCTTTTGCACAGGACACAGTCACATATGCAACTTAATGAGGCTGGAAAAGTTTGCCTCTCGCTACTCCCCCCCACAACCCCCCCTCCTTCCCCCTCCGTATTGTTCTGCACCTAGTGGCGGCTTCATCTTTCCTTGCGGAAACCATTGTATAGCAGGCATTTCTAAAAGTAGGTGTTTTTCGGGGTGGTACGTTTCAAATGGTTCAAATGGCTCTTAGCACTATGAGACTTAACATCGGAGGTCATCAGTCCCCTAGAACTTAGAACTTCTTAAACCTAACTAACCTAAGGACATTACACACATGCAGGCACATCCCGAGGCAGGATTCGAACCTGCGACCGTAGCAGCAGCGCAGTTCCGGATTGAAGGGCCTAGAACCGCTCGGCCTCAGCGGCCGGCGGTGGTACGTTTCCTATACAGCCGAAATTCAGATTTCTGCGTCTGTGATATCCACCAAGTCATACATAGTAGGCAAAAATTTGTGACATTGGAGGCTGGTGCATAAGTACGGAGCGTTTCTGTTTTGCTAGTCGGTATTCCGTTTGCTATGTGTTTATTTATTGATGATCATTTTTTATGTGTAGTTCAGTGTTGCTGTTTGAGTTTATATATTGTCATTTTGTCCTTTTGAGATAATGAGTGGAGCTGTGGACGCTAAAATATGGGGAGCCAAGTGGTGACAGCAGAGGAGGCAACCAGAAACATTTGCGCCGTGTACGGCGATAATGCCATTGGACAAAGACGTCAAAGAAAATTGTTTTTTTCGTTTTCAGGAGCATCTTTTTGACATTACTCTCGACGTTCAGGAAGACCTTCGGTGTTTGACAGAGATCGTTTAAACGCATTAATCCACAATTATTCACGTCACTGTACTCAATAACTGGCAAATGTGATGAACTGTGATCATTCTACCATCGTGCAACATTTGCGTTCAATGGGGAAGGTTCAACAATCGGGTACATGTGTACCGCATGCTCTGTCACAAAAATCATCGGGTGTCCACATGTTCATCTCTGCTTATTCGTCATCAACTGGCCCTGACTATTCCTATCCTGCACCGTTATTGACGATGAGAAATGGTGTCTTTAAGCTAACATAAGGAAAATAAATGACCATAGATGTTAAGTCCCATAGTGCTCAGAGCCATTTGAATCGTCTTGCGGACGCAAACCAAGATTAGGAAGACTGCGTGAAGTGGTGCTACTCCACGATAACGCCCGCCCGCATTCGGTTAGTCAGATAAAAAAAAAAAACACTACATAGGACTTGTGTTGGGAAGTTATTCCGCACTCATCTTATTCACGTTGTCTTGCGCCCTCAAATTTTCACCTTTTCTGTTTTCTATCGAACAGCCTTCTAGGAACTCCCTTTACCGATGAAAATGCGCTCCGAACATGACCCGACTAGTTTTTCGCCTCAAAACCACATGATTTCTACAGTCACGGAGTCGAAAAGTTACCCCATCGTTGGCAGACTGTTGTAAATAGTAAATTATAATATATTTTTGATGACTAAAATCACTGTTATGTGTATCTGTGTTTATTAAACTTATGGAAAAACGCTCGGAACTTGTGCACCAACCCAATATGTACAGGATAGTTTTTGGCATGACATTAAAACACGAATTGCCGCCCGTTAATGTTGTCCAAGCCGATTATTACTGAATAATAGCTCACCCGCTTAACGAATAAACCCACACCACTGCTAACAATACAACCTATTTTTGTATTAATTTTTCTGCTTATGTAGGATGCGCACTAGCGAAATTCAGTGAAGTGGTTGGTGTCTAACCAGAATATAGTTTGGATCGCTTTCACACACGTAGAAGAAATTTTGATACTTTATATTGTATGTTAGTCTGGGAAACTATTCGAGTAAAATCAAATGAAACTACACTCATGCTCATAAATTAAGGATAATTGCAGAATGTGGTGCCACACAACGTGGCACTACACAAAACTGGCGCTAATAGCGTAAGCATATAGGGAACACACACGACACAGATCGTTAAGTCCATGGTATTGGTGATAAGTTGAGAAAACCGTCCCGAAGCACATGTGCTACAAAATGGTTCAAATGGCTCTGAGCACTATGGGACTTAACTTCTGAGGTCATCAGTCCCCTAGAACTTAGAACTACCTAAACCTAACGAACCTAAGAACATCACAAACATTAGGAAGGCAAAAAGTATGTGGTATGCAGATAGAATAGCTAAGTCTCAGGATAAAATTAAAACCATATGGTCAGTCGTAAAGGAAGTTGCTGGTCTGCAGAGACAGGTCGAGGATATAGAATCAGTGCGTAGTGGGAATGTCCGTGTTACTGATAAGTCGCATATATGTACAGTATTTAATAATCACTTTCTGAATATAGCAGGTGAACTAAATAGAAACCTAATTCCAACAGGGAATCATATAGCGCTCTTAGAAAAAAGTGTTCCGAGACTGTTACCTGAAATGCTCCTCCATGATACTGACAAGAGGGAGATTGAGTTAATAATTAAATCACTAAAGACCAAGAACTCTCATGGATATGACGGGGTATCTAGCAGAATACTGAAGTATTGTTCTATGTATGTTAGCCCAGTACTTAGCCATATCTGTAACTTTTCCTTTAGGAGTGGTCGGTTTCCTGATCGATTAAAATACTCGGTAGTGAAGCCACTTTATAAAAAGGGAGACATTGATAATGTTGACAATTTTAGACCTATTTCTATGCCATCGGTGTTTGCTAAAGTTATCGAGAAGGTTGTATATACGAGGTTACTGGAGCATTTAAATTCACATAATTTGCTGTCAAATGTTCAGTTTGGTTTTAGAAATGGTTTAACAACTGAAAATGCTATATTCTCTTTTCTCTGTGAGGTTTTCGACGGATTAAATAAAAGGTTGCGAACGCTAGGTGTTTTCTTTGATTTAACGAAGGCTTTTGACTGTGTTGACCACAAAATATTACTGCAGAAGTTGGACCATTATGGAGTAAGGGGAGTAGCTTACAATTGGTTCGCCTCTTACTTTAAGAACAGAAAGCAGAGGGTAATTCTCCGCAATATTGAGAGTGGTAGTGATGTTCAGTCCCAATGGGGCACTGTTAAGTGGGGCGTTCCCCAAGGGTCGGTGCTGGGGCCACTGCTGTTTCTTATTTATATAAATGATATGCCTTCTAGTATTACAGGTGATTCAAAAATATTTCTGTTTGCTGATGACACCAGCTTGATAGTGAAGGATCTTGTGTGTAATATTGAAACAGTAACAAATAATTTAGTTCATGAAATAAGTTCGTGGCTTGTGGAAAATAATTTGATGCTAAATCACAGTAAGACTCAGTTTTTACAGTTTCTAACTCACAATTCAACAAGAACTGCCATTTTAATCAGACAGAATGGGCATGTTATAAGCGAGACGGAACAGTTCAAGTTCCTAGGCGTACGGATAGATAGTAAGCTGTTGTGGAAAGCCCATGTTCAGGATCTTGTTCAGAAACTAAATGCTGCTTTATTTACCATTAGAACAGTATCTGAAATAAGTGACACTTCAACACGAAAAGTAGTCTACTTCGCATATTTTCATACGCTTATGTCGTATGGTATTATTTTTTGGGGTAATTCTTCTGATTCAAAAAGGGTATTTTTGGCTCAAAAACGGGCTGTTCGAGCTATATGTGGTATAAGTTCGAGAACCTCTTGTCGACCCCTATTCAAAAATCTGGGAATTCTGACATTGCCCTCACAGTATATATTTTCTTTAATGTCGTTTGTTGTTAGCAATATTAGCCTATTCCCAAGAGTTAGCAGGTTTCACTCAGTTAATACTAGGCAGAAATCAAATCTGCATGTGGAATGCACTTCCTTGACTCTTGTGCAGAAAGGAGTGCAGTATTCTGCTGCGTCCATTTTCAATAAGCTACCACAAGAACTCAAAAATCTTAGCAGTAGCCCAAACTCTTTTAAGTCTAAACTGAAGAGTTTCCTCATGGCTCACTCCTTCTATTCTGTCGAGGAGCTCCTGGAAGAGCTAAAAAATTAAGCAAATTCCAGTGTTACATTGTTGATTGTCTTCATTTAAACTTATGACTTGTCACCTGAATATGTTTTTTTTTCTATATTTCATTTTATCTGTTTCTAATATCGTGTTATAATTTCATGTATTGACTCGTTCCATGACCATGGAGATTTCTCCTTAATTTGGTCCCACGGAACAATAAATAAATAAATAAATAAATAAAAACATCCATGCCCGAGGCAGGATTCGAACCTGCGACCGTAGCGGTCGCGCGGTTCCAGACTGTAGCGCCTAGAACCGCTCGGCCACCCCGGCCGGCCACATGTGCTACAAAACGCCACTGTTTCCTGCGCATGTACCCCGACATCAATATGGGATATGATCTCTATGCACACCTACAAAGGCCGCATAACAGGTTGGCATACTTTAGATCAGGTGGTCGAGCAGCTGCTGGGGTAGAGTCACCCATTCTTCCACCACTGCCTGTCGGAGGTTCTGAAGTGTCTGAGGGGTTTGAAGACGTGCAGCGAAACGTCGACCGAGAGCTTCCTAGACGTGCTCGATGGTGTTTAGGTGTAGAGAACAGGCAGCCCACTCCATTCGCCTTATATCTTGTTTCAAGGTAGTCCTCCACGATGGCAGCTCGGTGGCGCCGTGCATTATCATCAATGAGGAGGAATGTGGGACGCACTGCACCCCTGAAAAGGCGGATATACTGGTGCAAAATGACGTCCCGATACACCTGACCTGTTACAGTTCCTCTGTCAAAGACATGCAGGGGTGTACGTGCACCAGTCATAATCCCACCAAACACCATCAAACGACGACCTCAATACAGGTCCCTCTCAAGGATATTAAGGGATTGGTATCTGGTTCCCGGTTCACGCCAGATGAAAACCAGGCGAGAATCACTGTTCATAGTATACTTGGACTCGTCCGTGAACATAACCTGGGACCACTGTTCCAATGACTATGTATTGTGTTCTTGACACCAGGCTTTACGGGCTCTCCTGTGACCAGGTCTCAGTGGAATGCACCTTGCAGATCTCCAGGCGAGTAAACCATGTCTGTTCAGTCGTCTGTAGAGTGTGTGTCTGGAGAGAACTGTTCCAGTGGCTGCGGTAAGGTCCCGAGCAAGGATACCTACAGCATTCTGTGGCCGTCTGCGGGCACTGAACATTTCAGATCGGTCTTCTTGTGGTGTTGTAGACTGTGGACGTCCCGTACTGTAGCGCCTAGACAGGTTTCCTGTGTGATGTAATCGTAGCCATAATCTTGAGATCACACTTCGTGGCACACGGTGGGCCCGTGCTGCGACCTGCTGTGTTTGACCAGCCTCCAGTCGCCCTAGTATTCTACCCCTCATAACGTCATCAATATGCGTTCTTTGAGCCATATTCAACACACAGTCACCATTAGCACGTCTGAAAACGTCTGCACGCTTACTCGCTGCATCAAGACTGTTCTGCGTATGTGGACTGCTGCCGGCGCCACCGTGCGACGATCGCAGGTCAAATGCACTGCATGGTCATACCTCGAGGTGATTTAAAACCGCAAACGCCTACCAGAGCTTTGTTTCACCATGTATCACCATTATCCTTAATTTATGAGCATGAGTGTATATGGTTCCAGAGATCTTTTCAAGACTTAAACAATGGGAATTTGGTTTGCGAAGGGACATGTGGTAGGGTAATCCGAACAGCTACGCACAACCACTGTGCCAGGGTGGGTTAGTGGTTAGCGCGATTGCCTTGAGGTGGGAGCCTGGGTTCGAATCCTGGCCTTGATACAAATTTTCATTCTTCGGTACAGTCTGCATATATACATATTCAACTATGGTATGGCACACAGTATTCTCAGTGACGCTGTTTTTGTCAAAAATATATTTTTATTGAAGTTTGTCATCTAGTAAATAAACTCGACTAAGCCATCTTCAACATCCGCCAACAATTAACAGTCATCGTACATATCCTTAGCCTGTAGCCCATACTGTTGGCCACGGTCGCATAAATTTTGTAATAACAGTTACGGAACTGCGGTCTGTAGGACACAAGAAGAAAGTTAGGCGAACGGGAGAGTTGCAGACAGTGTCGGATCCTGTTTCTGAGGACAGAAATCCCGACTTTTATTTCGATACAAGAAATATCTGCCTGGTGGGCAGCTCAAGCACCTCCTCCAGACTTCTCCGCTCGACGGCATAAAATTTATTGGTCCTTACTTTGAGCTATCTTTTGATATCACGCTGCAGGAGAGCAAAGCAATGGCTCTAGAACGACAAATAGTCGAAGGCCCACAGTGTTACCATCTAATGGATAACCGATTCATTCAGTGATAAATTCCCTCTTAAGAAAAGAAGAGACCATAAATAATAACATCTGAAAAGCCATACGTCAGTGAAGTATTGTAAATAAAGGGAAAAAGCGGTGAAATGAAACATATTGTCGCTCAGTCTATTTGCAACAGTGCAAAGCGATTTCACAAAATACCACTGAGTTACAAAAATATTTTTAATTTGCTTTTGCTCTAAGCTTAGCAAAATCAATATGTCTGTTGGTATTCGTATAACTCCACACTTAGTTGCTCTCTGTGACTGAAAGACGTTACAATTGCAAAATCGCCAACTTTCAAGGAAACGTGTGTGTGTGTGTGTGTGTGTGTGTGTGTGTGTGTGTGTGTGTGTGTGTGTGCGAGCGGAGGAGGTGGTGTGTATCTCGTAAGTATTTTATATCTGAAACCAGTTTCAGCAGTTAATTTTTTTTATGTGTTTCTTCATTTTCAGTTTCTTTCTTTCTCCTACGGCAAGCATATAAACAACTCATTGCTGAACCTGGAAATAGGTAGAAATGGTTTTAACATTGACATATATGCAATTGAAACCACAGACAATAGACCTCGCATAAATAAATTCGACTCTAGTCAAAATGGACGTAAAAGTTGGAAGAGAGTTGTATATACAGTTTATATACTGGGCTAAGTAGCGTTTATAGGGCTGTAACTAGGAGAAAAGCAAACGCACGCTTAGTTCGAGTTGTAAAACAGGTTGTAGGCCTTAAACCATTTAGTGAACATGAGGTTTTGCTATTTTCTCCACTAAACGTCGTTCTTAATAAAGTGACGCGAAAGGTGCACAGAAAAATAAAAATTCCCTTTATGTAATTGCACATATAAGTATCCAGGAACACGCGAGGCAATACTGAACCTAGACGTACCTTGGAAAAAAGGTAATAATAATAATAATGTCGTGTGACTAGGGCCTCCCATCGGGTAGTCCGTTCGCCGGGTGTAAGTCTTTCGATTTGACGCCACTTTGGCGACTTGCGCGTCGATGGGGATGAAATGATGATTAGGACAACACAACACCCAGTCCCAGAGCGAAGAAAATCTCCGACCCAGCCGGGAATCGAACCCGGGCCCTTAGGATTGACATTCTGTCGTGCTGACCACTCAGCTACCGGGGGCGGACTGGTAAAAGGTTAAGGAAAGGCACACCTATACTTACAGCATTTGTGGACTTAGAGGAAGGTTTTGAGAATCTTGAATGGAATTATCTCTTTGAAATATTGAAGATAGCAGCGGTAAAATAAAGGGAGCGAAATGCTATATACAGCTTTTACAGAAACCAGACGGCATTTATAAGAGTTCTTCCAGAAGTGCTAGTTCTGCAAGATTCGCAGAAGAGCTTCTGTGGAAGGTAGGAGACGAGGTACTGGCAGAATTGAAGCTGTGAGGACTGATCGTGAGTCGTGCTTGGGTAGCTCAGTTGGTAGAGCACTTGCCCACGAAAGGCAAAGGTCCCGAGTTCGAGTCTCGGTCCGGCACACAGTTTTAATCTGTCAGGAAGTTTCAGATCCTAAAGTACTACCGAGCGAGGTGGTGGAATGGTTAGCACACAGGACTCACATTCGGAAGGACGACGGTTCAATCCCGCGTCCGGCCATCCCGATTTAGGTTTTCCGTGATTTCCCTAAATCGCTCCAGGCAAATGCCGGGATAGTTCCTTTGAAAGGGCACGGCCGACTTCCTTTCCCGTCCTTCCCTAATCCGATGAGATCGATGACCTCGCAGTCAGGTCTCCTCCCTCACAACAACCCAACCCAACCTAAAGTACTCTGATCCATCGCTTCCTCATGCGTTGCAAACCTTAGAGCAATATGATTCCGGTGCCATAGCGTCCGGTAAGTTTGACGAGGCCCCGATTTGTCGGGTCGAGTCGCCCCTTGCCCACGACCGCCCCAAGCAGCTGCAACACCGAACACGTACACTCAGTCGCAAAAGTATTCGGACAGTGGGAAGGTTCACAATGAGTACTCGAGAAACACTGACTATGAAACCCAAACATATTTATTAGCAATATATATGCGTAACAACATTAATTACAAAAGAATTATTGTACACTCCTGGAAATTGAAATAAGAACACCGTGAATTCATTGTCCCAGGAAGGGGAAACTTTATTGACACATTCCTGGGGTCAGATACATCACATGATCACACTGACAGAACCACAGGCACATAGACACAGGCAACAGAGCATGCACAATGTCGGCACTAGTACAGTGTATATCCACCTTTCGCAGCAATGCAGGCTGCTATTCTCCCATGGAGACGATCGTAGAGATGCTGGATGTAGTCCTGTGGAACGGCTTGCCATGCCATTTCCACCTGGCGCCTCAGTTGGACCAGCGTTCGTGCTGGACGTGCAGACCGCGTGAGACGACGCTTCATCCAGTCCCAAACATGCTCAATGGGGGACAGATCCGGAGATCTTGCTGGCCAGGGTAGTTGACTTACACCTTCTAGAGCACGTTGGGTGGCACGGGATACATGCGGACGTACATTGTCCTGTTGGAACAGCAAGTTCCCTTGCCGGTCTAGGAATGGTAGAACGATGGGTTCGATGACGGTTTGGATGTACCGTGCACTATTCAGTGTCCCCTTGACGATCACCAGTGGTGTACGGCCAGTGTAGGAGATCGCTCCCCACACCATGATGCCGGGTGTTGGCCCTGTGTGCCTCGGTCGTATGCAGTCCTGATTGTGGCGCTCACCTGCACGGCGCCAAACACGCATACGACCATCATTGGCACCAAGGCAGAAGCGACTCTCACCGCTGAAGACGACACGTCTCCATTCGTCCGTCCATTCACGCCTGTCGCGACACCACTGGAGGCGGGCTGCACGATGTTGGGGCGTGAGCGGAAGACGGTCTAACGGTGTGCGGGACCGTAGCCCAGCTTCATGGAGATGGTAGCGAATGGTCCTCGCCGATACCCCAGGAGCAACAGTGTCCCTAATTTGCTGGGAAGTGGCGGTGCGGTCCCCTACGGTACTGCGTAGGATCCTACGGTCTTGGCGTGCATCCGTGCGTCGCTGCGGTCCGGTCCCAGGTCGACGGGCACGTGCACCTTCCGCCGACCACTGGCGACAACATCGATGTACTGTGGAGACCTCACGCCCCACGTGTTGAGCAATTCGGCGGTACGTCCTCCCGGCCTCCCGCATGCCCACTATACGCCCTCGCTCAAAGTCCGTCAACTGCACATACGGTTCACGTCCACGCTGTCGCGGCATGCTACCAGTGTTAAAGACTGCGATGGAGCTCCGTATGCCACGGCAAACTGGCTGACACTGACGGCGGCGGTGCACAAATGCTGCGCAGCTAGCGCCATTCGACGGCCAACACCGCGGTTCCTGGTGTGTCCGCTGTGCCGTGCGTGTGATCATTGCTTGTACAGCCCTCTCGCAGTGTCCGGAGCAAGTATGGTGGGTCTGACACACCGGTGTCAATGTGTTCTTTTTTCCATTTCCAGGAGTGTATTATTTCGTTTCCAAAACATAAATAACAGAAAAATTAACAACAAAAATGAAACATCCTGCACACCCTGCTGCTACAAAACTATTCGGACGCTGTCCAATAAATGTTCATAAGTTGTACGACGAAAATGTCAGTACTTTGTGGGTCCACCTTTCATTTTCAATACCTCCTCCAATCTACTAGGCATACTTTCCACGAGTTTTTTCGTGAAATCTGGGCCTATATTTGCACATTCTTGGCGCAGTTTTTCTTTCAAGGTCTCCTTCGTATAGATGTTGTCCGCGCGGAGGGTCCGTTTCAATTTATCCCACAAATGTTCGATTGGGTTAAGGTCTGGTGATTGGGGTGGGGGGGTGCAATACTTTCGGGCAATTGAAGAGCAACCACATTTGTACAATATGCGCGGTATGTTTGGGATCATTATCCTGATAAAAATAAAAGTTGTTCGCAATACCTAGATGTCGTGCACTCTGCTTCAAATGTCCTCGCAGTACATTCAAATACGCTTCCTTGTTCATCGTATCATCAATGAACACTAAATCACCCACACCATTGCCGGACATGCACCCCCACACCATGATGCTCCCACCTCCAAACTTTACTGTTGGTTTGAGGTTCCTGGGATTCAGCTCTTCATTGGTCTTTCGCCACACGTTTGCCTTTCCGTCGCTCTGCCATAATGTAAATTTACATTCTTCGCAAAATATCACCAGATTCCACCATGCCTGATCGTATTCGGCGTATTCCCTCGCAAACTGGATACGTTTCTTCTGGTTCACTGCATTTATGAATGGCTTTCGCCGTGCCACTCGACTGTGGTACTGCGATCGTCGTAGTACTCTCCGCACGGTTTCGGGATGAACTTTAATACCAAGATCTCCCTCCACCTCACTTGCAATTAGTGTGGCAGATATTTTCGGATTCTGTTGTACCTTTCGCACAATCACACGTTCATCTCTCTGTGAAAATGTCCGTGACCGTCCAGTACTGCAATGGAATTCCAATCGGTCTTCTTTCTCGAACCGTTTAATATTGTCGTGAACTGCACTTTTCTTCATATTCACTATTGCGGCAATTTCCCTGCAGGTTTTCCCCTTCGCGTGATGATAAACGACAAGTTGCCTTTGCTCGAACGTAGAACACTTCCCTGTGCGTCCCATCGTCGACCTGTACAGGCTCGCGATACGTGTTTACTAATCATCGCTATCGTCTCGCGGAAATGTCGGACACATTGCAGTCGTTTCACCCTCTTTGCGTCTCGGAATGAACTATTCTCTCACGTTGTCCGCCTTTGTCCGAATACTTTTGTTGCACCTTCCGATGTCGTTTTCAGGAAATATTACGTAACAGACACATGTCCAACAACAATTCTTCGTATTTGACGCGTGTTTCACGTTGTGACATCATACCCAGGGTCCCAAATACATTACAAAGTGCAATTTATGTATTTGTTCATGCGGCAAACTGCAAAATTATGCGCCGTTACGTGCTGTCCGAATACTTTTGGGACTGAGTGTAGCCGGCCGAAGTGGCCGTGCGGTTAAAGGCGCTGCAGTCTGGAACCGCAAGACCGCTACGGTCGCAGGTTCGAATCCTGCCTCGGGCATGGATGTTTGTGATGTCCTTAGGTTAGTTAGGTTTAACTAGTTCTAAGTTCTAGGGGACTAATGACCTCAGCAGTTGAGTCCCATAGTGCTCAGAGCCATTTGAACCATTTTTTGACTGAGTGTACATAGCCGCGCGAACAGCCACGTCGACACGTAAACAAGCCGGTGAACTTAGTGAAGTCTTGCCCTAGATGTTTTGCCCGCCATAAAAGACAGGACTGCACATTACGTGTCGCAACTCTTACACATGTGGGAAGAAAAGGCCATCTCCAAGCAGTTTGTTTGCAACGACACAAAAACGTCAATTTTTCCCGCTCCCGGAAACAACAGGCTCGTGCACATGCAGTGAACGCTGTGTTTTGCAAACCTACAACAGATTCTCGCAAAAGTAAGATTAAGGTTGTGCTTCATTCTCGCCCTAGTGCTGTGCAACGACGTTCTAACAAACTGTTTGTCTCATTAAGCATCACTGGCCGTCGTGTGAACTTTCAGTTCGACGCAGGTGCCTGAGTAACTTCGCTTAATCGTGCCACATACAAACAATTAGGCTCACCTCGCCTTTATAAATCTAGAAACCACCTCACTGCTTACAATAGACAGGAGATTCCAGTGTTTTGTTAGTCTAGTTTACCTGCCACTTACAAATCCCACACTAGGACAGTGCATTTTACTGTTTTGAAATCAAGAGACAGTGAGAACATTTTCTGCCAAAAATGTGTGTGAAATCTTATGGGACTTAACTGCTAAGGTCATCAGTCCTTAAGCCTACACACTACTTAACCTAAATTATCCTAAGGTCAAACACACACACCCATGCCCGAGGGACGACTCGAACCTCCGCCGGGATCAGCCGCACAGTCCATGACTGCAGCTCCTCAGACCGCCCGGCTAATCCCTCGCGGCAGAACATTTTCTGTTTCGATGCCTTTAATTTGTTTGGCCTTAGCATCCAAGACGATGAACTTTCCATATCGGCTTGATATCCAAAAGACAGTGTCGCTAGCTTGCTTAAAAAATTCACTGAACTATTTTCAAAAGGAATGGGAAAAGCTAATAATTAGATTGAAAGACAATGCACAGCCTAAGTTTTTCCACTCCCGTCCTGTTCCAAATGCTTTACAAGAAAAAGCAGCCAGTGAACTGAAAGAATTGCATGATAATGATGTAAATGCTCTCACTGAAGCTAGTCAATGGGCAGGTCCAGTAGTTTTGTATCCTAAGCCTTCTGGTCGCATTCGCATTTGTGTTCACTTCAAGTCTACAGTCAACCCACAGACAGTAGTCCAAAAATGGCTCTGAGCACTATGGAAGTTAACTTCTGAGGTCATCAGTCCCCTAGAACGTAGAACTACTTAAACCTAACTAACCTAAGGACATCACTCACATCCATTCCCGAGGCAGGATTCGAACCTGCGACCGTAGCGGTCGCGCGGTTCCAGAGTGTAGCGACTAGAACCGCTCGGCCACACCGGCCGTCACAGACAGTAGTTGACATCTGTTGCCTCGCCCTGAGGAACTCATGGACATGCTTGGTGCACGACGTTACTTTTCTAAAATAGATCTGTGTGATGCCTATTTGCAAATTTCATTGGATAAAGAATAACAGAGAGTGTTTGTTGTAAATACACATTTAGGACCGTTCAAGTATTTGCGTTTGCCCTTCGGCAGTGCTTCCGCACCCGCCATTTTTCAACTTTGCTTGGAACAGCTGACTGCAAAAGTGCTATTTTGTTGAAACTACCTTGACGATACTGTCGCCTCAGGTCTAACACCATAAGAACACACTGCGAACTGTCACACTCTTTTTCGAGTATTGTCAGAAGCAGGACTCAAATGTCGTCCCGGAAAATGTTACTTTTTTCAAACTACAGTACTTAGATCATGTGATAAACAGTCAGGGCGTGCAACGCCTCCAATCTCATTTGCTTGCAATCCGTGACCTTCCTGTTCCTCTCAATGTGTCTGAACTGCAGTCAGTACTAGGCAAGATGACGTACTACATTCGGTTGATACAGAATTCCGCTCAGATCGCGGCTCCGTTGCATCGCTTCCGTAGCAAAAATATGCTTTTTGTGTGGACTAAAGACTGTCAAGACGCCTTTCAGAAATTCAAAAATGCTTTGCTTAGTGACAGATGTTTAGTGCATTTAGACCCTACCAAGCCGCTAGTCTTACAAGTTGACGCTTCTTCCTACGGAATCGGCGCTGTACTTTCGAACAGAATTGGTGCACAAGACAGGCCTTTTGTTTCTGCTTCAAAGTTGCTCACTCATACTCTGTGCAATTATTCTCGAATTGAAAAAGAAACTCTCACTATTCTGTCGGTGTAACAAAATTGCATCACTATTTGTATGGTCGCAAGTTCTGTATAGTGACAGACCACAAGCCTTTGCAGTGCTTGTTTCATTCGTCAAAGCCGGTTCTTACACGCACTGGTGAACAACTGCAATGCTGGGCCTGTTGCTTTCGCATTATCAATATGAAATTGTGTACAGACCTACGGCAAAACAGGGCAATGCAGACCCCCTATCTTGCCTTTCGATTGGCCCAGACCCTCAAGATTTTGTTGCATTACATTCGAACGTCTTGGCCGCGCTCGTTGAACAGTATCCAGAACACAGTTGTGTGCCGATACTTTGCAGGTCAGCACAGCCTTTCACTTCAACAGGGTGTGGTTCTAATTCAAAATGACAGTGGACAGTCCCGTGTGGTTATTCGCAAAGTGTTGCAAAGGGGTGTGTTGCGATTGCTCCACCAAGGACACTGAGGAATTGTTCGCATTAAACAGTTAGCGTGACGGCACTGTACTTGGCAGGGCGTGGTCGCTCACATTAAACAGACGACGTCACAGTGTTGCGCACGCGCGGAAAATCAATTCACTCCTCCACAGATATTCTCAGCTTGGCCTAAGACTCAATCGCCAAGGCAACGAGTGCACATTGACTTCGCAGGACCATTTTGGAACACTCGTTTGCTCATAGTGGTACACTCTTTTAGCAAGTTCCCATTATCAGTGCCTCTACCACGCCACGTACCATCATTCAAGCGTTGTCCTCCATATTTTGCATAGAAGGGTTGCCAGAAGTACTTCTGTCGGACAATAGACCATAGTTCACTTGACGTGATTTTGAAAAGTTTTGTGCATTCGTCATCTAACAAGTGCTCCATTTCACCTGCAGTCCAACGGAGAAGCGGAAAGCTTCGTACGCACTTTCAAGCAACAGATGGCCAAGCTTAGCAGCATGCTACAACTCTTTCTCGCCTCCTATCGCTCCATCCCACGAGATGGACCATCACCGTCGGAACTTCTGCGCGGCCGTCGCCATCGGACGCTGCCCCACTTGCTACAGCCACCGCAGCATCTGGCGCCGCCAATAGTCCGCAAGTATCGCTCTGCACAGCGCGATCTTGTTCTTTTCGAGGTTTATGGCAACCGAGGGCGTTGGAAAAGAGGCGTCATTCAGCAACACATTGGCTCTTACATGTAATTGACGACAGGTCCCGATGGTCTGCAGCGCCGCTATCAAAACCAAATTCTCCTTATGTCATTTTCCCCGTGATTCTGCTGCTTTCATTCCCTCAGATTCACGGCCCCACGGGACCGCACAGTCTTTGCACCACCCGCTGGTGCCACCAGGGCACCTCAGAAGGAGGGAATGGATTTTACGCCCTCGCTCCCGCTGTCTGCGCTCGCCGATCCCATGCACGTGGACCCGCCTGCGCCATCGCCATCGCCGTCGCAGTCATCGTCCCAGCACCTGCCGTCAGGCCTGGACGTGTGCCCCAGCAGCAGTTTTCCAGAGGATGTTCCTATTGCCTCACAAGCCAGATAGTGGGGTACAGCCGAGAACACCGACCTCCACAGTCACAGCTCCCACCCCACCTCTATGTCCAGTGTTCTGCCTCCCTCCCGCTTGTCATTCGCAGCCTCACTACATGACAACTGTGTGGCATTTTGGGGGGAGAAATGTGGTGGCGTAAGCTGGCGCCAGCAAACCATGCGGCATAGAGATCGTGAGAAGGTCGATAGAGGCCAACAACATACTGGCAGGAAACGCGCCGCCAACGCCCTCTCGTCCCCCAGTATTTAGATCGCCATCGTGGTCTGGAGGGCCACCCTGTTGCGGTCTGGCGCACCGAGTGAGTTCCAGTCTGTCATCAGTCGCAGCGCAGTAGGAGTCGCAGTAGCAGTTAGCTCCGCCTCTAGCTCAGAATCAGGCAGCACACAGCAACCAGAATAGTGTACATAACGGACATTGAACTTCACCAGCAGTGAGGCAAACGTGGACGTATACAGAGAGCCTGAACCACAGCGACTATCTTAAGTGACTATCTGTTCTTGTGAATAAAGAACCCAGCTAACGTATGCATGCAGTTTGTGTTATAGAAAGAGGAGACTGGCCATCAAACATCTTCTCCATGCTTCCCACGGTACAGCGACATAAAAAATAGTGAAACTTTATCATCATTAAAATGTCGACAGACAAATACCTCTTTACTTATTAAAAAAAAATCCAGCTGGTCAGATACTTAAGCTGACATACTTCATTTTTAAAAATTAAGTGCTTCACGTATGATGATCAAATCGATCAACCATCCTCCTCATACGAATAGCGCTAATGAAAATACCAAAAATAAGTGTTTGACGCAGTACATTCACCTAAGTCTTCGTCTAAAAATCTACATCTACATGTACAGTCGTGCTCAAAAGTATCCGAACGACCTTAATTGCATTTCGCCTGATTCGCATGCAACCGGCTTAACGAAGCTGCCTAGCAGGTCCTGTAATCGCTCCTTGGTACAGTCGTTTGACTATTGAAAATGGTTCCGACAAGTCACCACTGGTAAACACTGCTCTGTATCGCAGTAACTCAAGATGTAAAGTAATACAACGATGCTACAAATATCAGGGAACACCTTATCACAGATAATACTGTCCTTAAGGCTTGTAAGCTCACATTTATTACAATAAATGACATACCTGAAATGTTACCATTCTCATTATTACGTCAGATAGGTAATGCACGTAGTAAGTTCGTCGTATTCATGATTTGCTCTTCAAAGTAACATACCGTACTTATTATTCAACACAAAATGACATTAAAAATTTAAGTTATTCACGAGCAGCTTGTTGAGAATATGTATGAACTTCAAATGCCACGACGAACAGTCCCGTTCTGCATATGGATTCAAAGCCAGGTCATGCAGACTAAGCAAAGATTTCGTGACTGACGGAAACTAACAGTCATTCCTGTTTAAGCATACAGAGAGTGATATATCTCGATTTTAGACAGTATCAGTTAGCAAATATCAACTTTAAATTACATAACGTAAACATTTTTAACGGATGCGAATTCCTGCCCATCAACTATTGTCCCTGTTAACGAACTACGAGAGATGTTAAATATTGCTTCTTCACAAGTAACTTTCTTGATATGCCATGAGGTAAAGCTTTGTGTTCGACAGGGATTCGAACCCAGAACCTAATCGGATTGATATCGAAGCACAGTCAACTGTGACATATCGGATTTTCGCGGCAGTAGCTAGATGTTTTAACTGAAATGACGAGACGAAACATTAATTTTTTCCTTCCCAGGACTCCAACCCGGCACCTATCGCTGATATATTCTAGAGAAAACGTACGTTAAATATGGGTTTGTTACACCACCAGCGACATGTGAGCATGTTTGAACTAGAAATAATATGACGAAGAGTTTAGTGCTCACTGGGAATAGAGCCCCACACATATCGTTGTTGACTGCACCCAAAGAGACGTCAGCTACCGAATTTTTCTCCACCAGCTGTTCGGAATAACATCTTGAACTTATAGTCATCTCGCAAATAGTTCTGTGTCTCACTGGGAATTAAAAACGTCAGATATCGTTAATGTTGACGACGAATGAAAATACATTAAAAATCAAAATTATTATCCACCAGCAGATAGGTGTTCTCATGCTAGAGCTTGATTGACACATAATGAAATCTTTAGTGCCGGGCCAGGATTCGAACCCATTCACGCGTAATATGTGGAGATGTTGAGGAATCTGCAGTTTTGAACAAACAACAATTTGTAGCCGATCTGTATTGTCACGAAGGGATCAAATTCCGCGTTAAGGGCGGTCTGAGTTGCATTCCCAGTTCAGAACCAATTTTATGGACATACAGAAGCTCAGATAAAAGATGAAATAAGTGTCCTGTGACCATACATAGCGTTTGTTTCGTCACTAGAAAAAAATAACTAGTATAAGAAAGGTTACTGGTGATAGAGATTCTACATGTCGCTACTCCTGACTTTATTGTGGTTCAACCTAAAGTCTACTTGGTAGAGAAGGAATATCATCTTCAATGTGAATTTCAGACCACAATGCCATTATATCTTCTTCACTTGGTGTAGCCAGAAGGGAATGGAATCTGTCTCTCCCTATCTAAAATCATTGACAGAAGTGGGAATCGAACCCAGACCATAGGTATAAGAACCTACCATCAGTCCAACAGACCACCAAATCCTGTCCTCTCTGACGCATATTTCTATCGTAATGCCGTTGCGCCACACTGGATGAGAATTCTGACACACAGGCTCCCTGTAGTAATTTGCAGCATGTTCAGTAAATTCATTTACTTGGTTGACCGAATCACCACGAACTAGCTGCCTCGGCTACCCAGTGCATACATTCGACTCTATTTTGTAATCACCGAAATAAAATCACGTAACTGCCACCTACATAGAACTGGTAACAGTGTAGGATGCAGAAGTTTAAATAGGAAGTGTTCCTTTCCACTTGAGCTATTCTATTGCGCTATCTGTTTGTAGGAAACGTCGTTCAGTGCAAAAGAAAAGCTGTAACTGTTTGTCTCTCAGAAGTCAAGCCCCGGCCATATGCATTATCTCTCAGCGCTGTGGAATGCAAAAGTTCTGGAGGAATTGTTGTCGAGCTCTGGAGGTGTTGTAGCTACGTGTCAGCTAGTAGCGTAATGGTAAGTGACGCGCAATGTAGCTAAGATGTCGCGAGTTCGAATACAATCACTGCTACATTTTTTATGACACAATTCTGCTGTCTGCTGAAGTTATGAATCTAATGCAACTTTGAACACAATTCCCTTCACTTCTCAACCCAAAGTAGTCGCATGTGGAAAAAGGGCTAACTTCTGCGACATTGTGTTCTTTTCAGGTTTAATAGACAGCAAGGCAGCAGATGCATCTCCTAGATGTGTAGGGAGAGCGCATCATGCCATAATATGTCATAAAAGTATTTTCTACATTAGCTGTCGTGTGGTAGTGACATTTTATTCTTCTTCAAATCTTGTTTGACAACTTTAACTCAGAACAAATTTTCTACATGCATGTAATCAATAAACTGCATGTGCATTGTCAGACTGTTACAGATAACATCAGAGAATTCGCATATATCTTTGATGATTAATTAAACTACTTCTATAATGAACAAAAGGCATTAAAGGATCTCCAAGCACATGTGTTCCAGCAGCGGTATGAATAAAATGATAGTAATAATGACAGTAGTAATCGAATTATCCGGTATCTTTACGCTTCACAGTGGATTTTCTCGAACTAAGAAATTTGCTGAATTTGTGAAAAATCAAATTGGCTTCACATCGAGCCTATGATGCCTGGAAGACTCTTTACATCCTGCTGACATGAGAATAGTATAATCTCCGCGTCAGAAGCTTGCTTCTACTTAACCATTTAAGAGACTCGCATTTTTTCCACTGTGCCTAATTTTTTAAGCTAAGCACATCATCCGTTACAGCACACTCCTGGGGCTGGGAAATGTGGCCACAATGGTCTGGTGGAACAAAATATCACAGGTGCAGGTGCAGGTGCAGGTGGGTTCAGGCATTTACTTTTAAGAGGCACAAACAGATTTATTTTACCTCTGCTAACCTCAAGAGAAAGACGTTATAATCCCGAATCCGCATTAAATATCATATCAGGACTCTTATTTTACTTTTTTTTGTCATCAGTCTACTGACTGGTTTGATAAGGCCCTCCACGAATTCCTTTCCTCTGCTAACCTCTTCATCTCAGAGTAGCACTTGCAACCTACGTCCTCAATTATTTGCTTGACGTATTCCAATCTCTGTCTTCCTCTACAGTTTTTGCCCTCTACAGCTCCCTCTAGTACCATGGAAGTCATTCCCTCATGTCTTAGCAGATGTCCTATCATCCTGTCCCTTCTCCTTATCAGTGTTTTCCAAATATTCCTTTCCTCTCCGATTCTGCGTAGAACCTCCTCATTCCTTACCTTATCAGTCCACCTAATTTTCAACATTCGTCTATAGCACCACATCTCAAATGCTAAGATTCTCTTCTTTTCCGGTTTTCCCACAGTCCATGTTTCACTACCATACAATGCTGTACTCCAGACGTACATCCTCAGAATATTAGTAGACTTCTCTTGGTCAGAAATGCCTTTTTTGCCATAGCGAGTCTGCTTTTGATGTCCTCCTTGCTCCGTCCGTCATTGGTTATTTTACTGCCTAGGTAGCAGAATTCCTTAACTTCATTGACTTCGTGACCATCAATCCTGATGTTAAAATTCTCGCTGTTCTCATTTCTACTACTTCTCATTACCTTCGTCTTTCTCCGATTTATTCTCAAACCATACTGTGTAATCATTAGACTGTTCATTCCGTTCAGCAGATCATTTAATTCTTCTTCACTTTCACTCAAGGTAGCAATGTCATCAGCGAATCGTCTCATTGATATCCTTTCACCTTGGATTTTAATTCCACTCCTGAACCTTTCTTTTATTTCCATCATTGCTTCCTCGATGTACAGATTGAAGAGTAGGGGGCGAAAGGCTACAGCCTTGTCTTTCACCCTTCTTAATACGAGCATTTCGTTCTTGATCGTCTACTCTTATTATTCCCTCTTGGTTGTTGTACATATTGTATATGACCCGTCTCTCCCTATAGCTTACCCCTACTTTTCTTAGAGTCTCGAACAGTTTGCACCATTTTACATTGTCGAACGCTTTTTCCAGGTCGACAAATCCTATGAAAGTGTCTTGATTTTTCTTTAGCCTTGCTTCCATTATTAGCCGTAAAGTCAGAATTGCCTCTCTCGTCCCTTTACTTTTCCTAAAGCCAAACTGATCGTCACCTAGCGCATTCTCAATTTTCTTTTCCATTCTTCTGTATATTATTCTTGTAAGCAGCTCCTCTGCATTTAACAGTGGAATTCCCGTTGCACTTTTAATGTTACCACCGTTGCTTTTAATGTCACCAAAGGTTGTTTTGACTTTCCTGTGTGCTGAGTCTGTCTTTCCGACAATCGTATCTTTCTTGATGTCTCCACATTTTTCCTGCAGCCATTTCGTCTTAGCTTCCCTGCACTTCCTATTTATTTCATTCCTCAGCGACTTGTATTTCTGTATTCCTGATTTTCCCGGAACATGTTTGTACTTCCTCCTTTCATCAGTCAACTGAAGTATTTCTTCTGTTACCCATGGTTTCTTCGCAGCTACCTTCTTTGTACCTATGTTTTCCTTCCCAACTTCGGTGATGGCCCTTTTTAGAGATGTCCATTCCTCTTCAACTGTACTGCCTACTGCGCTATTCCTTATTGCTGTATCTATAGCGTTAGAGAACTTCAAACGTATCTCATCATTCATTAATACTTCCGTATCCCACTTCTTTGCGTATTGATTCTTCTTGACTAATGTCTTGAACTTCAGCCTACTCTTCATCACTACTATATTGTGATCTGAGTCTATATCTGCTCCTGGGTACGCCTTACAATCCAGTATCTGATTTCGGAATCTCTGTCTGACCATGCTGTTATCTAATTGAAATCTTCCCGTATCTCCCGGCCTTTTCCAAGTGTACCTCCTCCTCTTGTGATTCTTGAACAGGGTATTCGCTATTACTAGCTAAAACTTGTTACAGAACTCAATTAGTCTTTCTCCTATTTCATTCCTTGTCCCAAGCCCATATTCTGCTGTAACCTTTTCTTCTACTCCTTCCCCTACAACTGCATTCCAGTCGTCCATGACTATTAGATTTTCGTCCCCCTTTACATACTGCATTACCCTTTCAATATCCTCATACACTTTCTCTATCTGTTCATCTTCAGCTTGCGACGTCGGCATGTATACCTGAACTATCGTTGTCGGTGTTGGTCTGCTGTCGATTCTGATTGGAACAACCCGGTCACTGAACTGTTTGAGACCGATGACCTTGCTGTTTGGTCTCTTCCCCAACATTTTAATTACAATAATTACTGAACTGTTCACAGTAACACACCCTCTGCCCTACCTTCCTATTCATAACTAATCCTACACCTGTTATACCATTTTCTGCTGCTGTTGATATTACCCGATACTCATCTGAACAGAAATCCTTGTCTTCTTTCCACTTCACTTCACTGACCCCTACTATATCTAGATTGAGCCTTTGCATTTCCCTTTTCAGGTTTTCTAGTTTCCCTACCACGTTCAAGCTTCTGACATTCCACGCCCCGACTCGTAGAACGTTATCCTTTCGTCGATTATTCAATCTTTTTCTCATGGTAACCTCCCCCTTGGCAGTCCCCTCCCGGAGATCCGAATGGAGGACTATTCTGGAATCTTTTGCCAATGGAGAGATCATCATGACACTTCTTCAAATACAGGCCACATGTCCTGTGGATACACGTTACGTGTCTTTAATGCAGTGGTTTCCATTGCCTTCTGCATCCTCATGTCGTTGATCATTGATGATTCTTCCGCCTTTAGGGGCAATTTCCCACCCCTAGGACAAGAGAGTGCCCTGAACCTCTATCCCCTCCTCCGCCCTCTTTGACAAGGCCGTTGGCAGAATGAGGCTGAATTCTTATGCCGAAAGTCTTCGGCCGCCAATGCTGAATACTTATCAAAATTTAGGCAGTGGCGGGGATCGAACCCGGGACCGAAGACGTTTCGATTATGAATCAAATACGCTACCCCTTTCTTTTTTTTTTTAATCTCATTTTGTTCACTGTTGTTCGTTGCATCTGCTCGGGGCGGACGTCGTAAGACATCCGTTTAAGTTCGTTGTTGATCGATTAGCTCAGTTTTTTTTATTACAGAGGGCTGTTAACCCTCTGACCGAACACGCTGAGCTACCGTACCGGCGAACCCTTAGACCACGGTTTTACTAGTACTTGATTGAACTAGACACGTTGAAAATTTTGGTGCTGGATTGTGATTCGAATTCGTATCTCCTCTTTCGAGGATCTGAATCTCTCGGAACAGTATAGTTCAATCACTTCGTTCCTTTTCCCAAGACTGCAATCTTCTCTAGCTCTCCTCCAAAGGTAAGTATGTGGGTCTTATTCCTGATCAAGTACAAAAATATTCATAACTTCATTTCAAGCTCTATCAAGTGCACACCCACCTGCTAGTGAAAATTAACGTGCATTTTTAATGTCTGTTCATGTGTTGCCAACAATCGCAACAGGTGTCATTATTTCTGGTCACACACGCACACATCTTACTGTTGGTGAATAAGCAACTGATACTTAAGCTATATTCGTGGATGCACAGTAGGTGTGCAGTTCGATTGTCGCTTAGGCACAAAAGTTTGTATCCTTATTTTAGGTACAAACACCCAGCGGCTCGTAAAAAAAAAGAAAACAAAAAAAAAACAAGACATAACATTTAATTTTTCTTAGTCAAAAACCCGATTACGTGTTGGGTTCGTATCTCCGTCACAAAACTTCACATCATGCACTTCATCTTTAAATGTATGCACACTTTGTTACTTCAGAATGGAGGTATATCAGACATCTTTCGTGGTTAGCTAACAGGGACGAAAGGGTCTTGATAGGAGTCACGGTTTATTACAAAAATTGTCGTCTTTTATTTTCAAGATTAGATTTGGTTACTGGTATTGGCAAAAATTTCGGTAATTCATGACTCTTCATGGCTAGTCATCAATACGACGTGATTATATTAGATTAGATTACATTAGATTAATTCTTGTTCCATAGATCATGAATACGACATTTCGTAATGATGTGGAACGTGTCATCTTAATGAAAGATTTCTTTACATACAATGATTCAATTTGTTTACAACAATTTTTTACACTCTCTCTCTCTCTCTCTCTCTCTCTCTCTCTCTCTCTCTCTCACACACACACACACACACACACACACACACACATTCTTTTTTTTATTTTTATGTGTTTGTTGTGCTCAAATATCGGCGAGGCACGAAAACGCCTGTGAATGAGTTTCTTAGTTTTGAGTACACTTTCGAAAGTAATATAAATCCAACTGAGAGTTACTGATTTATGATGCTTAGTTTGCAGTCAGTTCTGAGTATTATTAGTAACTACGCTCCAGCACCTAAACCTAGTTACAGAAATGCGAATCAGACGCATTACGTATTCCAGGCCGTTTTAGCCGCGACTTGGAGGCACCGGCTATGGTCACTGCCCAGCTCGCTGTAGAATCACATCGGATCGTCTTCTTCCTGCTGGTGCTGTAACTGAGATTTGGCAACAAGGCAACGTATGTTTGGCAACTCTGTGATCGACGAGTTACTTCCTGGTGTGCACGGAATTAAGCCTCAAAGTTCACTTGATTTTACCTGTCATTTCCATTGAATAACCTGTTCAAATGGCTCTGAGCACTATGGGACTCAACTGTTGTGGTTATCAGTCCCCTAGAACTCAGAACTACTTATACCTAACTAACCTAAGGACATCACACACATCCATGCCCGAGGCAGGATTCGAACCTGCGACCGTAGCGGTCGCACGGTTCCGGACTGCGCGCCTAGAACCGCGAGACCACCGCGGCCGGCTCCATTGAATAATCTGAGTTATTATCACTTGAGGTGTAACAAAAGATTGTAAATTTACGGTTTTCAGCCCAGGAAAGTCGTTGCAGGTGGAAATCGCAACTAATCTCGTCCTTTAAATGGCGGTTTACGAGTTCTAGCCACTATTGGCCTCGTAAGAGGAAGCTAAGACGCATACGTCTTCGCCAGCACTGTGGTAACGTGCTGACCTGTGAAAAAGCGTCTGTTACGGTTCGCGGGTCCAGTCTCACTGACTATAACGTTTTTATCCCTTCTGTAAAAGAGCTACAAGCAGTCAGATCAAACATCAATAAGGAAATCGCAAGAAAATACTTTCGGCTCATAGTGCAATGGTGAAAAACTTACAAAGCTGCACCACAGGTAACGCCTCTTTCCGCTGCTGACAAGCAAATTTTTGGTTTCTAGGAATACATAACTATATTTATGAAATGCCACATTTGCATACCTCTTGAGTATGACACAGCGTACCAATTAAACGCAGACCCAATCAAATTCTAAGTGAGTAGTATTTTACTAATTCGTGTCGATAGAGGCACGCTTGTGTACACCTAATCAGTTTTATTAAAACAGACTTTCGTCGTAAGGTTATCGTGGGTAGTTATATTTCATTTCTTACAATAAAGTGCACAATTTTCGTAAGGTTTCCTTTAGTGTTGCTAAAACAATAGTAAACATGAGAGAGAAATTAATCATCAACGATACATGCGAATTCTCTGATGTTATCTGTAACAGTCTGACAATGCACATGCAGTTTATTGATTACATGCATGTAGAAAATTTGTTCTGAGTTAAAGTTGTCAAACAAGATTTGAAGAAGAATAAAATGTCACTACCACACGACAGCTAATGTAGAAAATACTTTTATGACATATTATGGCATGATGCGCTCTCCCTACACATCTAGGAGATGCATCTGCTGCCTTGCTGTCTATTAAACCTGAAAAGAACACAATGTCGCAGAAGTTAGCCCTTTTTCCACATGCGACTACTTTGGGTTGAGAAGTGAAGGGAATTGTGTTCAAAGTTGCATTAGATTCATAACTTCAGCAGACAGCAGAATTGTGTCATAAAAAATGTAGCAGTGATTGTATTCGAACTCGCGACATCTTAGCTACATTGCGCGTCACTTACCATTACGCTACTAGCTGACACGTAGCTACAACACCTCCAGAGCTCGACAACAATTCCTCCAGAACTTTTGCATTCCACAGCGCTGAGAGATAATGCATATGGCCGGGGCTTGACTTCTGAGAGACAAACAGTTACAGCTTTTCTTTTGCACTGAACGACGTTTCCTACAAACAGATAGCGCAATAGAATAGCTCAAGTGGAAAGGAACACTTCCTATTTAAACTTCTGCATCCTACACTGTTACCAGTTCTATGTAGGTGGCAGTTACGTGATTTTATTTCGGTGATTACAAAATAGAGTCGAATGTATGCACTGGGTAGCCGAGGCAGCTAGTTCGTGGTGATTCGGTCAACCAAGTAAATGAATTTACTGAACATGCTGCAAATTACTACAGGGAGCCTGTGTGTCAGAATTCTCATCCAGTGTGGCGCAACGGCGTTACGATAGAAAAATGCGTCAGAGAGGACATGATTTGGTGGTCTGTTGGACTGATGGTAGGTTCTTATACCTATGGTCTGGGTTCGATTCCCACTTCTGTCAATGATTTTAGATAGGGAGAGACAGATTCCATTCTCTTCTGGCTACACCAAGTGAAGAAGATATAATGGTATTGTGGTCTGAAACTCACATTGAAGATGATATTCCTTCTCTAACAAGTAGACTTTAGGTTGAACCACAATAAAGTCAGGAGTGGCGACATGTAGAATCTCTATCACCAGTAACCTTTCTTATACCAGTTATTTTTTTCTAGTGACGAAACAAACGCTATGTATGGTCACAGGACACTTATTTCATCTTTTATCTGAGCTTCTGTATGTCGATAAAATTGGTTCTGAACTGGGAATGCAACTCAGACCGCCCTTAACGCGGAATTTGATCACTTCGTGACAATGCAGATCGGCTACAAATTGTTGTTTGTTCAAAACTGCAGATTCCTCAACATCTCCACATATTACGCGTGAATGGGTTCGAATCCTGGCCCGGCACTAAAGATTTCATTATGTGTCAATCAAGCTCTAGCATGAGAACACCTATCTGCTGGTGGATAATAATTTTGATTTTTAATGTATTTTCATTCGTCGTCAACATTAACGATATCTGACGATTTTAATTCCCAGTGAGACACAGAACTATTTGCGAGATGACTATAAGTTCAAGATGTTATTCCGAACAGCTGGTGGAGAAAAATTCGGTAGCTGACGTCTCTTTGGGTGCAGTCAACAACGATATGTGTGGGGCTCTATTCCCAGTGAGCACTAAACTCTTCGTCATATTATTTCTAGTTCAAACATGCTCACATGTCGCTGATGGTGTAACAAACCCATATTTAACGTACGTTTTCTCTAGAATATATCAGTGATAGGTGCCGGGTTGGAGTCCTGGGAAGGAAAAAACTAATGTTTCGTCTCGTCATTTCAGTTAAAACATCTAGCTACTGCCGCGAAAATCCGATATGTCACAGTTGACTGTGCTTCGATATCAATCCGATTAGGTTCTGGGTTCGAATCCCTGTCGAACACAAAGCTTTACCTCATGGCATATCAAGAAAGTTACTTGTGAAGAAGCAATATTTAACATCTCTCGTAGTTCGTTAACAGTGACAATAGTTGATGGGCAGGAATTCGCATCCGTTAAAAATGTTTACGTTATGTAATTTAAAGTTGATATTTGCTAACTGATACTGTCTAAAATCGAGTTATATCACTCTCTGTATGCTTAATCAAGAATGACTGTTAGTTTCCGTCAGTCACGAAATCTTTGCTTAGTCTGCATGACCTGGGTTTGAATCCATATGCAGAACGGGACTGTTCGTCGTGGCGTTTGAAGTTCATACATATTCTCAACAAGCTGCTCGTGAATAACTTAAATTTTTAATGTCATTTTGTGTTAAATAATAAGTAAGGTATGTTACTTTGAAGAGAAAATCATGAATACGACGAACTTACTACGTGCATTACCTATCTGACGTAATAATGAGAGTGGTAACATTTCAGGTATGTCATTTATTGTAATAAATGTGAGCTTACAAGCCTTGAGGACAGTATTATCTGTAATAAGATGTTCCCTGATATTTGTAGCATCGTGGTATTACTTTACATCTTGAGTTACTGCGATACAGAGCAGTGTTTTCCAGTGGTGACTTGTCGGAACCATTTTCAATAGTCAAACGACTGTACCAAGGAGCGATTAGAGGACCTGCTAGACAGCTGCGTTATGCTGGTTGCATGCGAATCAGACGAAATGCTATTCAGGTCGTTCGGATACTTTTGAGCATGACTGTACATGGTTATTCTGCAATTCACACTCAAGTGCCTGGCAGAGGGTTCATCGAACCACTTTCATACTATTTCTCTACCGTTCACTCTCGAATGGCGCGTGGGAAAAAGGAACACTTAAATCTTTCCGTTCGAGCTCTGATTTCTCTTATTTTATTATGATGATCATTTCTCCGTATGTAGGTGAGTGTCAACAAAATATTTTCGCATTCGGAAGAGAAACTTAGTGACTGAAATTTCGTTAATAGATCTCGCCGCATAGGAAACCACCTTTGTTACAGTGACTGCCACCCCAACTCGCGTATCATATCAGTGACACTCTTACCCCTATTGCGCGTGAACACGAAACGAGCTGCCCTTCTTTCCACCTTTTCGATGTCCTCCGTCAATTCTACCTTGTAAGGATCCCACACTGCGCAGCAATATTATAGCAGAGGACGAACAAGTGTAATGTAGGATGTCTCTTCAGTGGCTTTGTCGCATCTTCTAAGTGTTCTGCCAACAAGTACAAGCACTAGGGAGCAGCTGCTACTCTAAGATGAAGAATTTGGTGCAATAGAAGCTGCAACGAACTATTCAGATGACCAATAATTGAAAAATAGCTCCGTTTTCTCTGATGTGGTTTAAAAAGAAAGAAGAGTCTATTGAATATTGTGAGACACTATTCTGTTTAATTTTACCACTTATGGGCTGACACCCTTATCTTCACGCTATAGAGTGCATTGCATTAGAGCTCCTCTCTCACAATATAGTAATTTGTATGTTCTAACCAATACTTCGAAGGTCATTTTCAAACCGCTAATGGGTAAAGGAGGATACAAAAAATCACTGTGTAAGCCATAAAATCCTACACCTAATTACCTGCTTAGTGAAAACAAAAGTGAAATCTTACCTAAAGGCCTGTCCTACACGCAGTTTCCGTTAAGATGTATCAGTCTTGTTGGAAACATCGGTAAACACTTGGCTGATTTTTAGATTATACAATGAATCAGATTTCTAGATACTATTCCATCGGAATTTTGAACTACGTTGATGGGAAGTGGTAACAAAACAACTAGTTGTGTTGGTCTGTAGAATATATGGGACTGACGTTACACCGCCAGACTTCCGGAGAAACATCGTCCACACATATCAGTAAATAGCAAAACCCGGTAAGTGCAGCAATTGTCGCACGATCAGCTTAGCAGCTCATGAATCCAAGTTGCTCACAAGAGTAACATTGTTAGATGACGATGAGTTTGGCTTTATGAAAGGAAAGAGGCTAGAGAGACTAAGGAGGTAATTCTGACGTCGAGGTTGCTAATGAAAAATGGCTCAAATGGCTCTAAGCACTATGGGACTTAACATCTGAGGCCATCTGTCCCCTAGACTTAGAACTACTTAAACCTAACTAACCTAAGGACATCACACACATCCATACCCGAGGCAGGATTCGACCTGCGACCGTAGCAGCAGCACGGTTCAGGACTAAAGTGCCTAGAACCGCTCGGCCACAGCGACCGGCTGCTAATGGAAGCAGTGTCGAAGAAAAATCAAGACTTCATAGTAATTATCGACCTGGGAGTGTAAAATGGCGTGAAATGTTCGAAATTCTATGTCAAGAAGGCCTAAGCAATAGGGAAAGACGGGTAATGAGTCGTGGCGTCATGTTATTAGTAGACTGTTCTGTCTGGCGTCACTGGCTCATTTGTAGTATCGACTGTCCCTCTTGCGGCCACATTGCCGATATCTATGCGGAAGAGTTGGTTTCTGTGGGTTGTGTCCTTAGAACGTCTTTACTTGCTGATATGTATACAGGGTTCGCTGGCCCGAGGAGGAGGCGCGAATTTTGGACATTGGCGGTAGCGTCGCGACAAAAGGTGGTCACGAGGTTCGAACGGCCGAAGCCACGAGCTGCGCAAGGAGGGCCAGAGCAGAGCGAAGATACCGGAGGACTTCACCGGGGTCAGCGTCGACTATATGCAGCAGCCCGACATCCCGTCAGTTGGTTGGCAACATTCGTGTCGGACGACCGCTCGTGGCCGTCAGAAGGGACGGGTTGGGATCTAGTCACACCTTCGTTGCCGACTGAAATTAAGAGGTTGGTTGCTTTGAAGTAAGCCTTGTTATTGTCATGTTGTTTGCTAATCTGTTTAGCCTCCAAGCACAGGTGCGCATCTTAGCCCCGAATCTTTCGCCATACAGCTTTCAAATTAAAATTTGTGTCATCTGTTCTGAGTAATTGAATCACTCTTGTTATCAGTGGTGCTTATATCGTTTTTATGTGTTACAGAAGGGCGTTTAATAAGGCAGACTGTGTCTAGCGCGGTAGTAAACACCGCTGTTTCACATGATAACCGGCGGGCTGCAGGTTCGGCCGTCTTGTAATCATTGTCATATTGTTTGCTGTATTGCAATACAGCACTTCAGATTTCTTTTGCACAGACTTATTCAACTTAAAGTTTAAGGTCAAATGAATTTTTTTCAATTTTTTAAAGGAAATTTTATGGTTAAATGCTTCGATTATCTGTAAAACACCGTTTATATATTGTTAAATAAATATGTTGTGTGAAAATAAATTTGTATTGGTGGGTCCTCCCTTCCACGTTTCCCTTAATTCCAGTAAGTACCACGTATCAGGTAATTTACTATACGTACAAGAAGTAAGAGAGAACAGTAAGAGTGAAATACCAAGAACGCAGTGCTCAGATTGAAAAGCATGTAAGACATGGATGTAGTCTTTCGCCTCTACTGTTCAATCTGTCAACGAAGAAGCAGGACGGAAATGAAAAGGAAGGTTCCTGAGTAGGACTGAAATTCAGGGTGAAAGTGCATCAATGATACGATTCGCTGAAAGCGTTGCTATCCTGACTGAAGGTGAAGAAGAATTACAAGATCTGTTGAATGCAATAAGTGCCGAATATGAACTATGGATAAAGCGAAGAAAGACGAAAGTAATGAGAGGTAGCAGAAATGAGAACAGCGAGTAACTTGACGTAGGGGTTGAAGTTAACGAAGTAGAAAAAAACCAATGTCGGATGGAGCATGGAGGACATCAAAAGCAGACTAGCACTGGCGTAAGGGGCATTCCTGGCCAAGAGAAGTCTACTAGTATCGAACATAGGCCTTCATTCATTTGGACTACAGCATGGTATGGTAGGAATGTACATTTGGATTACAGCATGGTATGGCAGACAAATGAGGAGTGTGGGAAAACCGGAACAGAAGAAAATGGAAGCATTTGAGACGTGGTGCTACAGAAGAATGTTGAGAATTAGGTAGACTGATACGGTAAGGCTGAATCGGCAAGGAAAGTAATATATTGAAAACAATGACAAGAAGAAGGGACAGGACGGTAGGACATATGTAAACACATCACGGAATAACTCCCATAGTACTAGAGGGAACTGTAGAAGGTAAAAGTTGCAGAGAAACAGGTTGAAATGCATCGAGCAAGTAACCGAGAACGTAAGTTACAAGTGCTACACTGAGATGAAGAGGAATTCTTGGCGGACCCCATCAAAGCAATCAATAGATTGATGGCTCAAAAAAAAAAAACTTTGAATCCACTTTATATCTAGTGTCACTCTGAATCCTTTAAACAGTTTTAGTATCAATTATACTATCAGTTGCATAGCAGATCAATCTATTAAAGAACCAACTACTGACCATGATTCGTCAAGAATGACAGTAATCTTCAACATGACTGCATCAAAATCATTAGAAATACTTCATGGGAGATTGAAAACTGTAACATTTTCACTGGGAGGTTCTACACACTATTGATTGCATGCAATAAATCTTTCGGAAGGAGGAGCAATTTCTGCCCAAACACATTTAGCTATGTACGGTAGCCTCACCCAAATTTTCATGATTTTCTTTCTTATGGTTTTGTAGAACGAATTCCTAGTCCTCGAAAAATAGGATAGACGTGCACATCAGTTTTGTGGTCGCTACCCTTTTGACGGCGAGTCCAGCGAGTAGAATCGTCCTTATCTTGTGGAAAGCGCTCGCCCTATTCGGCTTGACTTGGGCGAGTCAGTCGTTCCGTTTATAGCCTTTCAGAGGGGTGGGAAGCCGTTAAACCTACGGATGGACACTTGAACCCCGAGTCCCGCGTTACGTCTCTCTGCAGCCCGTTGTGAGCTCTTGAGCTTTCGCATCCCAGTCGTAAATGCTGCCTGCCCACTCACTACTTTAAGCTGTGACGAGATACAGTCCATTCGATGGCGCTCTAGCTTAACTCATTTTAAATGGAGAATTCTGTTTCACGTTGTTTTACATGCTCTCCAGTTTGCTTCGAAACACACACATTACTAGACTCTCCAGCCATCGTTCCCAAACACAAGTGGGGAGAAAGATGTGACGACGAGCGCCAACATTTTTTTTTAATCTGTCTGAAATCAAATTTGATATGACGGTAAGTATCCGCCATTCCTCGAACTATGTGCTATCCTTAGAACACGACGACAGTGTAATAAATTTTTTGTGCATTCTGAAATTTCGACACATCAGTGTTGATGAACCTATGTTTCAGTAACAACTGAAAACAGCTGAGGAACAGGTTATACGGATTGCAAATCTGAAATTCTTTGCGTGTGTCCAGAGTTAGAAGAGAGCGTAGATGTAGCTGCGAAATAGACACTCACAAGCTCTTCGCATTTTTACATCGAAAGATAACGTACAGGGGAATGAATACAAAAGACGTTGCATTATTACTTTTCCCTCTTCATAATTTCTGATATTTGACGCATGATCTGTATGTAATTATCAACTAATGGTGAACTGGTGACAAATGACACATCAGCGTTGGTGCCGCCGTATACTACTCCCGGAAAGAAGCTGGTGGAAATAAACGAAAAGCCATTTCCAAAAACGTTTATCTCAAGCGACCAACTTGTTGTCCACACTGAAATGAATGCTTTATAAACGAGATAAAGTAATTATTAAGGAACAAATAAACAAAAATCCTGTTAGAAAACATGTTTAGTAGTAATTTTTCGCCATAACTGTTCTTCTTGAAATAGTATTCCTCTATTGCTGGCCCGCATCTCGTGGTCGTGCGGTAGCGTTCTCGCTTCCCACGCCCGGGTTCCCGGGTTCGATTCCCGGCGGGGTCAGGGATTTTCTCTGCCTCGTGATGGCTGGGTGTTGTGTGCTGTCCTTAGGTTAGTTAGGTTTGAGTAGTTCTAAGTTCTAGGGGACTGATGACCACAGATGTTAATTCCCATAGTGCTCAGAGCCAGAGCCTCTATTGCTGCTGCTATGCCTTTCGGGGTATAAGGTCTTCTGTTCCTAATGTTTAGTCCGAAACTGCGTTGGACATCTTCAGAGGCTTCTTAGGAAAAGTAGAAATTCTTAGCAGAGATCGCTTTAAAAGCTTTATTGTAGATAACAGATTTGGTAAAACTAAGTTACCATTTTCAGGGTTGCATAAAGATTAGTCTTGTGGTGCCCTGGTAAGGCCGGCCGGAGTGGCCGTGCGGTTCTAGGCGCTACAGTCTGGAACCGCGCGACCGCTACGGTCGCAGGTTCGAATCCTGCCTCGGGCATGGATGTGTCTGATGTCCTTAGGTTAGTTAGGTTTAATTAGTTCTAAGTTCTAGGCGACTGATGACCTCAGAAGTTAAGTCGCATTGTGCTCAGAGCCATTTGAACCTTTTGCCCTGGTAGGCACGGCTTGTTAAGTCATGTGAAGGATGTTTTGATGAATTGTGATGTACACAGTAATTTTAATTTTGACGTGCCATCGCATCGATCAATGCATGTTTTTTGTATCTGGAAATTCAAAGGAAAGATCTAGTCTCTGGTGCAAGATGTTTGTAATAACCTTCATGCAGATCTGAAGATGATAACTTAGTTTTACGGAAACTAGTGATCTACGATCAAGCATTTTATGGTGGTGTCGGCTAAGAAGTTCATCTCCTAAATGATCACTACAGATCGCCCCTTCGAGCTCAACTTGAGTAAACTAATCTTTAGAGGCGTTGCTCCTCAAGATCTCTTCTTTCCTATTAAAATTATCTCTATTTTGATAAATTCTTCTCTACATAGCCGTGGATAATAGTTCGTCACCGCAGATATAATCTTTCTTTGAGAAAACTTCACTTTGTGTCTTCTTGGCTAAAGAGCATGCTCTGCTGCAGACGATTTGTCTGTTTTCCCTACCCGGCGTAGATTCATGTGTTCCTTTAGCCGCGTATTCACACTTCTCTTAGTTCTTACAATATGAGCTTTACCACACGTACATGTAATTTTATACACGCCGCTTTCTGACAGAGGAGGGCCTTACAGATCGGAGTACTTGACCTCTTTCTTTGTTGGTCTAAAAACCAATGCCATGCTTCTGTAAAATCTTTCCGATCTGATCTGTTACTTTTTTAATGAAAGGGAGATATATAAAATACTCACGTCATTTTATAGAGAAAACTGAAGGGATAATTCTGGCTAATGAAGATGTCCTTCTAAGTTACAACACAGTGTCTTTATGCATTATGATTCGAGTCAGTGAAGTTATGATTTTTATAACGAATATTTTTCCAGGAGATCTGACTATTCCTCTCAGACACTACCTTACTTCAAGTCATTTCCAATGGGATGATGAATTTTATGAACAACTTGATGGTAGAGCAATGGGTAATCCATTAGGTCCTGGATAGCTAAATTGGAACAGGCAGCTTTAGATAAAGCAAATAAGAAACCATTTCGCTGGTATCGGTTTGTTCACGACACATTTGTGATCTGGCCGCATGGATGAATTCTTTGGTTTTCTAAATAACACAAACCCAGTTCACAACGGAAATAGGAAATTACAACAAAATACCTTTCTTGGATGTTTAGTTTTGAGATAGGCCAATAGATGTTTGGAACATAAGGTTTTTCGAAAAGTACGCACACGGAAAGATATTTACATAAGAACTCTAGTCACCATTCACAACAAAAGAAAGGTGCCATTAAAAGTCTTGCCGATAGAGCCAAAAGGATTTGTACGATGAAATACATGGACGACGAAATGAAACATCGAAAACAGGCTCTCGAGAAAAAAGTGAGTACTTGGGGAAAGACGTAAACAGAATTATACAACCTAACAGCGGCAAGCCGAAGAATAAATATGAACAACAACGAATACAGTTTCTCTTCCTTTACTGAAAAAGTAACAAATCAAATCGAAAAGATTTTACAGAAGCGTGGAATGAGACTGGTTTTTACAGCAATTATCTGTAAAGGATAAACGCCCTCCTCTGGCTTCATGTGGCGTGTATGAAATTCCGTGCATGTGTAGTAAAGTTTATATTGGAACAACCAAGAGAAGTGTGAGTACAGTGCTGAAGGAGCGCATAAGTCTTTGCCTATTAGGGAAAATAGACATATCGGCTGCAGCAGAGCAGCTCTTCAGTTAGTAAGTCGCGAATTGAAGTTTTACGAAACAAAACTTTTAACTACGACGAGGAACTATTATTCACGACTAGCAGAGAAGCCATTGAAATATACATAGTGATGGAAAAACGGAAATGGATACATAGGGATAAACATAGGGATAATTTTAATAGGAAAGAAGAGACCATGAAACATAACGACATATGGGTAGTAGCTCTGCAGAATTGCTAAAGAATTTTTTATCCCTGACGACAATCGTTAGTTAAGTTTTGCCTTTGTCTAGGATCACCTCTACTTATTACGTGTAACTACGGCCACGCCCCTTTTTCTGCAGTGCATATGTCGCTCTGGGTCGTCCGACCCGTCAGTCAGCAAGACTCAACGGAGGAGCAACCCCTCTGAAGATGTCCAGCACAGTTCTAGACAAAACGTTAGGAACAGAAGAGCTTTGTGAACCACGACGTTATATCCTGAAAGATTTACCAGCAGCAATGTCATCCGGTCATGAAAGCCTTCATTCTAGTTTTCCACAATGTAATACAAGGAACGACCCGCTTGTGACTGAAAAGATGTGCTGAAATATGCTTTGGTGAAAAAAAAAAAACCTGAAATGAATTTGTGCTTTAAAAAACAGACCTAACCCACTGTGATAGTTAGGCGATGGGAAATAAATTTTGTCAAGTTTAGATCAAATCCAACTCACAGGTTGCTTGAAGTGACTGGAGGTAGCGAATGATTGTGTATATCTATGATCTATGATCATAAAAAGATAAATCGTCCTTGGCCGTGACGCAGTGGTTTGTTCCTGGCAGAAGCGGGCAATATTCAAAGCAACGAAAATGCGGTGTCCTTTGTTGTCGTACGGCGCGAGACCTGAACCGTGGAAGCAAGTGAAAAGAGCCAAATTAATGCGACCGAGATGTGGGGTTGGTGGAAACAGTTACGTCTACCATGTTATCAGTGACTTTAATGACTGATATTCGTTTATTCTGAATTTTCATCCCGGAAATGAAGCTATCTTTTAGTTTCCTCATTGCTTTTTCGATGTACTGATTAAACAGTCGGGGGTAAACATTGCATCTTGATCCTATATCCTCTTGTAATCCGACCACTTCATTCTTGTCTCCCATTCATATTGCTTCTTCTTGTTTCTTATGCAAATTGTATATTAACCGCCTTTCTCTATACCTTATACCAATTGTCTGGGAATTCAGAACACCTTGCATCATCGTACACTGTCGAATGCTTTTTCTAGGTGAAAATGCCTATAAACGTGTCTTGTTTTTTCCCGTGTATTGGTTCCATTATCAAGGGCAATGTCAAGATTACTTCTCTGGTGCCTCTACCTTTTCTAAAGCCAAACTGATCGTCCACTCATACCGAGAGTTATTGTTCTACGGTATCTTTTACGGGTCTTTCAGCAAGTAGGAATGTAGTTTCGGATCCGCTGCGTATCCCACACTTCTTGTAGTAGGGTGACTCGGAACGATAGTGTAGAAGTGCAATTTATGGGGGAAGTCCTTCGTAAATTTGCCGAGCTAAAGGTTTCACTGCTTGATTGGGTGATACAAGATTATACAATTTTTGTCACGGCTCTGTATTTTTGTCTGTAATCACAGTTTGCCTACAGGCATGCTGTGTCCGACGCATATTGCCAAACGACAAATCGATAACTGTCAAAAATGAATTAAAATATAAATTAAAAAGTAATTGGAACAGGCACAAAGCTGACAGCGCCGTCGACAGCTATTTCCGCTATGTTACTTTGTTTCCGCCACTTGGCTGGAACACAGTTCTCGTAGCAACACCCAATATGGGTGTTTACTCCTGGTGCTTTTAGTGAATAGAATCCACCTATACAATTATGCTGCTGCCTGTGATGTAAGTTAGCAGAGTAAGTGCATGAAAAGAGGGCACTACGAGGTTTGTGGAATATTTTTAGTTTTGTCCATGCATTGTCTGTAACACGAAGAAAATGATTTGTACTTTAGATGCTATAGAAGATGATGGTGCAAAATTTCCAGACGATGAATCAATTTCGGACAGAGAATCCTCGTCCGGAAAGGCTGGGGTGAATGTGACAAGCGAAAAGAAAAAAAAAAAAAAAACTGAAAGTGACCGTTGCACTGATGAAGCTGACAAAAATCGAAGTAGGCACATTTTGGCGATAATTTTATTTTTCTGGTAACTTGGACAAAGTACTTCTATCACGACACTTGTTCAGAGTGGATATCCCCCAGCTTCCATGTAGGAACTTCATCGTTGCATGAAAATCATACTTGATAATTCAATAAGAGGCTACAACATTTCACTAGAACTGATAGATGGTGCACTTCAACTTGTAAATACATACTGCAGTCTTATAGCCCTTTAACTGAAGGTTGGTCACGACAATACAGACTTTCCTGTCCCATGCCTAAAGTTGTAAACTTTATGTCGATCGGGTTCGCCTGGCCAACAATGCTTGCCAGTATACTGTATACACAATAACTCGGTTTCTTACACAGTATGGAAAAGAATAGATTTTATCACAGTCCACAAGCAGATTTGTGTCACTTTCCACTCAGTCGATTACAGACCAATATTCCCTATCTCAAAACGATAGATCTCCCCTTCTCCAAGACCAGAAAGTTTGTTTCATCAATATAGAACCACAATTATACAATGTGTTTCATTAACGCAGAGTAAGTGGTGTAGTAGTAATGAAGAGTGGCCTGAAGTTCAAGAAATTAGAGAGGAAGATTTTTTTTTTCTTTATTGTGATTTTAACACCTTATACAAAGGCGGGCTGGCAGCAGCACAATACGCCGCTCTTCAGCCTCGAGTTGGACAACAAGTAGTACATAAATGTGGCACAGAGTAGACAGTAAAAACGGTGGGCAAAAAATGTAGACACTAAAAATCGAAAAAACATGGAGCCGTTCACGCTGGTCGAGAAACATCACTGACACTGGGCGACACGATGCACAGAACATGGATGATGGCGACGGCACGTGAACGGTGGTGGCGTGACGGCGAACAACACTACACACAAACGAAGGCACAGACACGAAACACTAACGGCGATGATCTCCGGCGCGCGAATGTTCACTGAGCGTGTACGAGTCCGGGGACCTGCCAAGAGAGGAGTTGGAGGAGGAGGAAGGGGAAGGGGAATGGGAGAGGGGAGAGCAGAGAAGCCATGGGCAAAGGAGAGAGGGGGAGGGAGGAAGGGGGAGGGGAAGCCCGGGGGAGAGGGGAGGAGGGAGGGGGGAAAGGAAAGAGAAGGGAAGGGAGGGAGGGAGGGTGCCTAAAGGATAGGACACAGGAGGTGGGGGGGAGGATCAAAGTTGATAGGAGGGGTAGATGCAGGGAAGCAGGACATCATCAGGGAGGGGGAGCTGGCGGAAGCCACCTTGGGAGAGGGTAAGGAGGGTTGAGAGATGGAGACCGGGTGGGACGTGGGAATACGGGCGCGGCAGCGGGCGGGGGTGGGAGAGGATCGGGGAGACGAGCGGGTGAGGAGGATCGAGTTTACGGGAGGTGTACAGGATCCGTATCCTTTCAAGGAAAAGGAGGAGGTGGGGGAAGGGGATGAGATCATACAGGATCCGCGTAGGGGAGGGGAGACGGATGCGATAGGCGAGGCAGAGAGCATGGCGTTCAAGGATTTGGAGGGATTTATAAAAGGTAGGGGAGGCGGAGATCCAAGCCGGATGGGCATAACAAAGGATTGGGCGGATGAGGGATTTATAGGTGTGGAGGATGGTGGAGGGGTCCAGACCCCACGTACGGCCGGAGAGGAGCTTGAGGAGACTGAAGCGGGAGCGTACCTTGGCTTGGATTGTCCGGAGGTGGGGAGTCCAGGAGAGGCGACGGTCGAGGGTGACGCCAAGGTACTTAAGGGTGGGAGTGAGGGCGATAGGACGGCCATAGATGGTGATGTAGAAATCAAGGAGGCGGAAGGAAGGAGTGGTTTTGCCTACAATGATCGCCTGGGTTTTGGAAGGATTGACCTTGAGCAACCACTGGTTGCACCAAGCGGTGAACCGGTCAAGATGGGATTGGAGAAGGTGTTGGGAGCGCTGCAGGGTGGGGGCAAGGGCAAGGAAGGCGGTGAGAGGAAGAATCAATACGCAAAGACGTGGGATACGGAACTACTAAGAAATGACGAGATACGCTTGACGTTCTCTAAAGCTATAGAAGCAGCAATACGGAATAACTCAGTAAGAAGTACAGTTGAAGAGGAATGGACATCTCTAGAAAGGGCAATCACAGAAGTTGAAAATAAAAATATTGGTACAAATAAAATGTGTAAATACAAAATTGTTTTGCTCACGTTAATTGTGGCCCGCTTGTGGCGCGCCCTACATTATGTTTACTTGGCAGCGTGACTAGTTGCCACACAGTCAAGTCTCCTCACACCACACCGGTGTTACTTATGTTTTAGTGTTTGACTTTTTGAAGAACATTCTGTCTTATATTTTAATGTATGACTTGAGCAACTCAGCTCTTAAATCACTGTACATCTTTGACGATATGTTCTTCATGTAAGTACTATTTGTTTTACACTCGTTTACCTTAATCTAAACTTTTAATAGATAAGATATTTAATCTGACATATTCATTTTAGGTAATTACCTTCTGATGAAGTCACCCTTAGAGGTGACGAAACATGGTCATGCTATATAGAAAACCTATCCAACCGGTTGGCAGATTTTTACATGACTCAAATGGTTCTGACAAGGGAACCTCCCCATCGCACCCTCCTCAGATTTAGTTATACGTTGGCACAGTGGATAGGCCTTGAAAAACTGAACACAGATCAATCGAGAAACCAGGAAGAAGTTGTGTGGAACTATGAAAAAAATTAGTAAAATATACAAACTGAGTGTTCCATGCGTAACATAGGCAACATCAAGGAGACTCTAAGCGCAGAAGCGCCGTGGGCCCGTGGTTAGAGTAAGTGACTGCGGGACAAGAGGACCTTGGTTCAAGTCTTCGCTCGACTGAAAATTTTACTTTCTTTATTTTCGCAAAGTTATGATCTGTCCGTTCGTTCATCGACGTCTCTGTTCACTGTAATAAGTTTAGTGTCTGTGTTTCGCGACCGCACCGAAAAACCGTGCGATTAGTAGACGAAAGGACGTGCCTCTCCGATGGGAAACGAAAACATTTGATCGCATGGTCATTGGTCAACCGATTCCTCCACAGGAAAACAAATCTGATATATTCTATACGACCCTGGTGACGGCATGTGCGTCACATGACAGGAATATGTTGTCGACCCACCTAACTTGTACACTTAGCGAATGGGTGAAAAGATTCTTCTACTTTGCCCGATTTAGGTTTTCTTGTGGATGTGATAAACACTCCCAAAAAAGTGATGAAAACATAAGAGTTTGTCACATAAACTGAAAATAAAAAATTAAAATTTTCACTCAGGGGTAGACTAGAACCTAGGACCTCTCGTTCCTCAGCTGGTCTCGCTAACCACGGGACCACCGCGCTCTTTGACTCCCGGTATCCTTGATGTTGCCTGTCTTCGCATTGACTACTCAGTTTGTATATTTTACTAATTTTTTTCATAGTTCCACATAACTTCTTCATGTTTTCTCGATTTATCTGTGTTCAGTTTTTCAAGGCCCAACCACTGTGCCAAATTATAACTAAATCTGAGGGGGGTGCGATGGGGAGGTTCCGTTGTGAGCACTATGCGACTTAACTTCTGAGGTCATCAGTCGCCTAGAACTTAGGACTAATTAAACCTAACTAACCTAAGGACATCACACACATCCATGCCCGAGGCAGGATTCGAACCTGCGACCGTAGCGGTCGCTCGGCTCCAGACTGTAGCGCCCAGAAACGCACGGCCACTCCGGCCGGCGATTTTTACATATTTTTTTCAAAATTTGTACAAAGAAGGTAACTTCGAGGAAACCATTGATAACAGAAGAAATACTTCAGTTGATCGATGAAAGAAGGAAGTACAAAAATGTTCAGAGAAAATAAGAAATACAAGTCCAGGAGGAATGGAAGAAATAGGAATTGCAGGGAAACTAAGACGAATTGGGAAGAAATAGAAAAAGAAATGATGGTCGGAAGGACGGACTCAACATATAGGAAACTCAAAACAACCTTCGGTGAAATTAAAAGCAGCGGAGTTAACTTTAAGAGTGCAACGGAAACCAAACTACAGAGGAGAGAGCGGATAGGTGGAAAGAATACATTGAGACCTCTTTGAGGGGAAAGATGTAGATGATTTAGAAGAGACAGGGGATCCAGTTATAGAATCAGAATTGAAGAGGGCTTTGGAAGATTTAATATCAAATAAGGCAGAGGGGATACATAACATTCCATCAGAATTTCTAAAATCAATTGGGGAAGTGGCAACAAAATGACTGTTCACGTTGGTGTGAAGAAGCTACGAATCTGGCGACATACCATCTGACTTTCAGAAAAATATCATCCATACAATTCGGAAGACGGCAAGAACTGACAAGTACGAGAATTATCGCACAATCAGCTGAACAGCTCATGCAACCAAGTTTCTGACTAGAATAATATACACAAGAATGGAAAAGAAAAGTGAGAATGTGTTAGATGACGATCGGTTTGACTTTAGAGAAGGTAAAGGCAACAGAGAGGCAATTCTGATGTTGCGATTGATATGGAAGCAAGACTAAGGAAAAATCAAGACAAGTTCATAGGATTTGTCGAACTGGAGAAAGCGTTCGACAGTGTAAAATGGTGCAAGATTTTCGAAATTCTGAGAAAAATAGGGTAAGCTATAGGGAGAGACGGGTAATGTACAATTTCTACAAGTGCCAAGAGGGAGTAATAAGAGCGGACAACCAAGAACGAAGTGCTCGGATTAAAAAGGATGTAAGAAAGGGATGTATTCTGTCCCTCCTACTGTTCAATCTGTACATCGAAGAAGCAATGACGGAAATAAAAGAAATGCTCAGGAGTGGGATTAAAATTCAAGGTGGAAGAATATCAGTGATACGATCCGCTGATGACATTGCTATCCTGAGTGAAAGTGAAGAAGAATTATATGATCTGCTGAATGGAATGAGCAGTCTAATCAGTAGAGAATATAGATTGAGAGAACAGCGAGAAATTTGATATCAGAATTGATGGTCACAAAGTACACGAACTTAAAGAATTCCGCTACCTAGGCAGCGGAGTAAGGAGGACATCAAAAGCAGACAAGCACCGGCAGAAAGGGCATTCCTGGCCAGGAGAATTCTGTTAATATCAAACAAAGGCCTCAATTTGAGGAATAAATCTCTGAGAACATACGTTAGAACGACAGCATTGTATGGTAGTGAAACATGGACTGTTGTAAAACCAGAACAGAAGGGAACGGGACAATTCGAGATGTGGTGCTGCAGACGAATGTTGAAAATTTGTTGGATTGATAAGGTAACGATTGAGGAGGTTCTGCGCAGAACTGGAGAGGAAAGGAATATGGGGAAAACACTGAAAAGGAGAAGGGACAGGATGATAGTACACCTGTTAAGACATCGGGGAATGACTTCCATAGCACTAGAGGGAGCTGTAGAGGGCAAAAACTGTAGAGGAAGACAGAGACTAGTATACATCTAGCACATAATTGAGGTTGCAAGTGCTACTCTGAGATAAATAGGTCGGCACACGATGATGGTGATGATGATGATGATTGGTTTGTGGGGCATTCAACTGCGCGGTCATCAGCGCCCGTACAAAGTCCCAATTTTTGCACACCCCAATGTAGCTACTTTCACGAATGATTATGAAATGATTCGCCGGCCGCGGTGGCCGTGCGGTTCTGGCGCTGCAGTCCGGAACCACGGGGCTGCTACGGTCGCAGGTTCGAATGCTGCCTCGGGCATGGGTGTGTGTGATGTCCTTAGGTTAGTTAGGTTTAAGTAGTTCTAAGTTCTAGGGGACTTATTACCTAAGATGTTGAGTCCCATAGGGCTCAGAGCCACTTGAACCATTTGAACCATGAAATGATTACAACAACACAAACACACAGTCCCGTCGGCACAGGAGAGGAATTCGTGGCGGATCGCCTCAATCCAGTCAGAAGACTGATGAGTCAAAAAAAAAAAAAAAAAAAGACACATATTCAGCACATGCCTGGGTTAGTTCCTGTATAAGGATACAGATAGCTACATTAAGATATTCAAGTAAATTTTTTGGGTAATCATTCTTCTGACTGGTTTGATGCGGCCCGCGATGAATTCCTCTCCCGTGCCAACTTCTTCATCTCAGAGTAGCACTTGCAACATACGTCCTCAATTACTTACTGGATGTATTCCAGCCTCTCATTTCTTACCTTACCAGTCCACCTAATTTTCAACATTCGTCTGTAGCACCACATCTCAAAGCCTTCGATTCTGTTCTGTTACGATTTTACAACAATTCATGTTTCAGTACCATACAATGCTATGCTACAGACGTACATTCTCTTAGCAGGGATGCTCTTTTTGCCAGTGCTGGTCTGCTTTTAATGTCCTCCTTACTCTGTCCGACACTGGTTATTTTGCAGTCTAGGTAGCAATCCTGATGTTAAGTTTCTCGCTGTTTCCATTTCCGTTACTACCCACGACTTCCGTCTTTCTTCGATTTACTCTCTATATTCTGTATTCATTAGACTGTTCATTCAATTCAGCAAATCATGTAATTCTTCTTCACTTTCACTCAGGATAGCAATGTCATCAGCGAATCGTATCGCTGATATCCTTCCATCTTGAATTTTAATCTCACTCTTGAACATTTCTTTTATTTCCATAATTGCTTCTTCGATGTACAGATTGAACAGAAGGGGCGAAAGACTACATCCCTGTCTTACACCCTTTTTAATCCGAGCACTTCGCTCTTGGTTATCCACTGTTATTATTCCCTCTTAGATTTTGCAAATATTGTATATTACCCGTGTCTACCAACAGCTTAACCCTATTTTTCTTAGAATTTCGAACATCTTGCACAATTTTACATACCCTAACATTTTTTACAGGTCGACAAATCCTATGAAAGTATCTTTATTTTTCTTCTGTACATTATTCTTTTCAGAAACTTGGAGACACGAGCTGTTGAACTGATTGTGCGATTGTTCTCGCACTTGTCAGCTCTTGCAGTCTTCGGAGGTCAGATGTTACGTCACCAGATTCATACACACTACACGCCAACGTGAATAGTCGATTTGTGGCCACTTCCCCCAATGATTTTAGAAATTCTGATGGAATGTTATCTATCCCTTCTGCCTCCAAAGCTCTCTTAAATTCGAATTGTAATACTGTTCTAAATAAAGTCATGTTTCTTCTTCTATAACGTCTTCGAACAAGTCTTCCCCCTTTAATGGTTCAAATGGCTCTGAGCACTATGGGACTTAACTCCTGAGGTCATCAGTCCCATAGAACTTAGAACGACTTAAACCTAACTAACCTAAGGACATCACACACATCCATGCCCGAGGAAGGACTCGAACCTGCGACCGTAGCGGTCGCGCGGATCCAGACTGTAGCGCCTAGAACCGCTCGGCCACGCCCGGCAGTCTTCCCCCTCATAGAGGTCTACAATGTACTGTTTCCACATATTCTCTCTCTTCCCTTCATTGAACAGAGGAACTCCCGTTGCACTCTTAATGTTACCACACTTGCTTTTAATGTCACTGAAGGCTGTTTTGACTTTTCTGTATGATGAGTCAGTCCTTCCGAGAATCACTTCTTTTTCGCTTTCTTCACATTTTTATGCAGCCATTTCATCGTAGCTTCCTTGCACTTCCTATTTCTTTCATTCCTCAGCGAATTGTATTTCTGTACTCCTAAATTTCCCTGAACATTTTTATATTTCCTACTTTCATCGATCAGCTGAAGTATTTCTTCCGTTTCCCATGGTTTCGTCGCAGTTACCTTCTTTGTACTTATGCTTTTCTTTGCAACTTCTGTGATTGACCTTTTTAGACATTCTATTCCCCGTCAACTGTACTGGCTACTGAGCTATTCCTTATTGGTGTATCAACAGCCTTAGAGAATTTCATTCGTATCTCGTCTTCACTTAGTACGTCTGTACCCACTTGTTTGCGTATTGATTCTTGCTGACTGATCTCGTGAACTTCAGCCTTCTCTTCTTCATCAGTACTACAATGTGATCTGAGTCTATATCTTCTCCTGCGTACGCCTTACATAACCTGATTTCGGAATCTCTGTGTGACTGAAATCTTTCCATGTCAATCGGTCTTTTAGAGCTATACCTCTTCCTCTTGTGATCCTTGAACAGAGAATTCGCTGATACTGGCAGAAATTTATAATACTCAATTAGTCTCTTTCGCCTCTGTCCTCTCACTTTAGTTGTCCTAAGCCCATATTCTCCTCTAACCTTTTCTTCTACTCCTTCCCCTAGGACGGCATTCCAGTCCCCCATGGGTATTAGATTTTCATATCGCTTTAAGTACTGTATTACCCTTTTGAGCCGAGACTTCGTGCGATGCTCTTGGCAGGGTAGTTTCTCTGTCGCAGTTACGCACTTTCCGGCGTCCTGGTTGGCTAGTGTCCTCTATTTAGGACGGCCGAGGCTCGCGAAGTGAGAGTCGTCCCGGGGCAGTGGCGCATAGTCGGTCGGCGGCGGTAACGGAGACTCGGCCGCGGCAGTGACAGAGGGAAGGTAGCGCACGGAGTGTCGCCAGTAGTCAGTCGGCGCTTGGTGTACCGCGAGGACGCAAGGTGTTGACATTCCGGCGCCTGGTCTGGTGGCGAGCAGAACTGCAGTGCGGCGGAAACAGTCACCGGTCTGTACTAACATTAAATGAAGCCGTTATTGGTGTGCGCAGGCCCTCCTGCCTGTTGTTGTCAGTTGAGCTCTTTAGCACGGAATTCAGACGCGCGGCCGATGTGAACGCCAAACGTCGAGAACGAGCTAACTATCATAATATCATATTGCCGAATTTTTTCCATAATAATTAATTCACGTATTTATGAGATCTTACTATTTGAGTATTTTTTTGAAGCCTAGTATCTTTTACAAATTGTTATTTTTCATATTCACAAGGCCTGATAATGGACTAGTGAGCTCAGATCTGTAGTTATGTTAAAGTTATATTTGTGCAAATTAATATTTTATGAGTACAAAGTTGGGGCCATAAGGCTATTTTTCTTTTAAAATGTTTTGAATTATTTTCATTGCTTTTATACAATTGAATAATCAATGTAGATCACCGAAATTTGCAAATACTAGTTAATCATTGCGTTGCTACGAGTGCTCTATTTTAATTCACGTGGTGAAAATAAATTTTTGTATTCTCAAATGGTTTCAGCCTTCCACTCCAGCAGCCCATGTGCCCTGCTCACCAATCCTATACCTTACCACCTTTCAGCATTATCGTTGTCGGTGTTGGTTTGCTGTCGATTTTGAAAAGAACAACAATATCACTGAACTATCCACTGTAAAACACTCTTTGCTCTACCTTTCTATTCATTACGAATCCTACTCCCTTTACATCATTTCCTGCTGTTGTTGATATTACCCTACACTCGTCTGACCATAAATCCTTGTCTTCTTTCCATTTCACTTCATTGACACCCCTCCCCCCCCCCCCCCACTATATCTAGATTGAGACTTAGCATTTCCCTTTTCAGATTTTCTAGCATCCCTACCACTTCAAGCTTTTGACGTTCCACGCCCCGACTCGTAGAACGTTATCGTTTAGTTGGTTATTCAGTTTTTTTTTTCTCATGGTCACCTCCCCCTTGGCAGTCCCCCTCCCCCAGAGACCCCAATGGAGGACTATCCTGGAACCTTGTGCCAATGGAGAGATAGGGGCCGGACGGTGTGGCCGAGCGGTTCTAGGCGCTTCAGTCTGGAACCGCGCTGCAGCTACGGTCGTAGGTTCGAATCCTGCCTCGGGCATGGCTGTGTGTGATGTCCTTAGGTTAGTTAGGTTTAAGTAGTTGTAGTCAAGGGGGCTGATGAGCTCAGATCTTACGTCCGATAGTGCTCAGAGCCATTTGAACCATTTGAAGAGATATAGTACACTTTTTCAATTACAGGCCACATCGCCCGTGGATAAACGTTGTGTGTCTTTAATGCAGTGATTTCCGTTGCGTTCTACACGCTCATATCGTCGACCATTGCTGATTCTTCATGCTTTAGGCGCAGTTTCCCACCCAAACAGCAAGGGCGTTGACACAAGAAGGGTGACTTCTTATGCTGTAAGTGTTTGGCCGCAAGTGCTGATTATTAATGGAAGTTTAAGCGGTGGTGGTTTCGAACCTGGCACCTAGGACCTTTTGATTGCTAATCAAAGACGCTACCCCTAGACCACGAGGGCTATCAAGTAATACCAATAGGAATTCCACATCATCATCATGGAGGGCAATCTCAAGGGACGTTCTACAGGATTTCATCAAGGGTCACTAATGTTCTTGCACTATGTTAATGACACACAATTTTCTTTAAATAAGGAGGCAGAATCCGCCCTCTGCACATTTGAATTTCCCAGACTAATTCTGTAACCGCTGAGTTACCCAGCGCGACTGAAGGACCGCAGTGAAAATAACCAGCAACAGGCGTGACAGTATACGCTACTTTTTTTAGTTGGTAAACGGTTTTGCACAAATGGACTAGCTTTAAACACTGATATAAAAAAGAACTCACTCCTTCTTCTAATAACGAAATGCACCGATAACAAAGAAACAACAAAGTTAGATCCATGTAATAGGACGTGCCTACTGACGACAACTTAAACTGGAAAAGCCGTATAGTAGACCTGCTAAAACAGTCACGTTCAGCTCCTTTTGACATAAGAATAATTGTCACCTTTCGCCGACACAGTTTATGTGCTTTTCATATTTTCATTAGCATGTTTCATTAATACGTTTGCATGTTTCATATCCTATGCGATAGTAATAATGTATCGCAGCTCCTCACTCAGCCGAAAGTAACGATTACACGAAAAAAGCTATTAGAAATACATGAATAGTTCACTATTAGCCATCTGTTTAAGCAAGTAGGAATAGTAATCACAGCCTCTCGACTGACGAAATTTGCTGTTGTCATGCATTGCAGTTTTAGAGTAACAGAGACGCGCGCTAATAAAATATCAGTGGCACAAGCTGTCTTAATTGCCCTCTAGCGAAATTAAGTTTGGCAACGAAAGGAGGGAGGGAGAGAGAGAGAGAGAGAGAGAGAGAGAGAGAGAGAAGCACCAAACTCTTTGATATTCCGTAAATATAAATAAAACGTCCTACGGAGACCGTAAATGATTCCAAATGCAGATTAAAGCTGTTTCTTCTTCTGTACAACAGAGGAATACTTCAGTACAAATACGCCTTTGCATATTTCTGTTTCAGTACTAGGTCCGCAATTTCGGTACGAGGTCGGGAACTTTATATTTGTTATGGCAATATTAGCGGTAGGTGCTGGCTGGGTGCCCTTTCTACGGCCATCAGTTCCCTCGGGAAGGAATGTATGTACCACCTCTGTCTGCGTCTAGCTTGCCCTGAGGTGACAAAAGTCGTGGGACATCGCCTAACATCGTGTAGGACTCCTTTTGCCCGGCTTAGCTCAGCAACTCGGTGTCGCATGGACTTAGCAAGTCGCTGGAAGCCTCCAGCAGAAGCATTGACCGATGCTGCATCTACAGCCGTCAAAATTGCGAAATACACTCCTGGAAATGGAAAAAAGAACACATTGACACCGGTGTGTCAGACCCACCATACTTGCTCCGGACACTGCGAGAGGGCTGTACAAGCAATGATCACACGCACGGCACAGCGGACACACCAGGAACCGCGGTGTTGGCCGTCGAATGGCGCTAGCTGCGCAGCATTTGTGCACCGCCGCCGTCAGTGTCAGCCAGTTTGCCGTGGCATACGGAGCTCCATCGCAGTCTTTAACACTGGTAGCATGCCGCGACAGCGTGGACGTGAACCGTATGTGCAGTTGACGGACTTTGAGCGAGGGCGTATAGTGGGCATGCGGGAGGCCGGGTGGACGTACCGCCGAATTGCTCAACACGTGGGGCGTGAGGTCTCCACAGTACATCGATGTTGTCGCCAGTGGTCGGCGGAAGGTGCACGTGCCCGTCGACCTGGGACCGGACCGCAGCGACGCACGAATGCACGCCAAGACCGTAGGATCCTACGCAGTGCCGTAGGGGACCGCACCGCCACTTCCCAGCAAATTAGGGACACTGTTGCTCCTGGGGTATCGGCGAGGACCATTCGCAACCGTCTCCATGAAGCTGGGCTACGGTCCCGCACACCGTTAGGCCGTCTTCCGCTCACGCCCCAACATCGTGCACCCGCCTCCAGTGGTGTCGCGACAGGCGTGAATGGAGGGACGAATGGAGACGTGTCGTCTTCAGCGAAGAGAGTCGCTTCTGCCTTGGTGCCAATGATGGTCGTATGCGTGTTTGGCGCCGTGCAGGTGAGCGCCACAATCAGGACTGCATACGACCGAGGCACACAGGGCCAACACCCGGCATCATGGTGTGGGGAGCGATCTCCTACACTGGCCGTACACCACTGGTGATCGTCGAGGGGACACTGAATAGTGCACGGTACATCCAAACCGTCATCGAACCCGTCGTTCTACCATTCCTAGACCGGCAAGGGAACTTGCTGTTCCAACAGGACAATGCACGTCCGCATGTATCCCGTGCCACCCAACGTGTTCTAGAAGGTGTAAGTCAACTACCCTGGCCAGCAAGATCTCCGGATCTGTCCCCCATTGAGCATGTTTGGGACTGGATAAAGCGTCGTCTCACGCGGTCTGCACGTCCAGCACGAACGCTGGTCCAACTGAGGCGCCAGGTGGAAATGGCATGGCAAGCCGTTCCACAGGACTACATCCAGCATCTCTACGATCGTCTCCATGGGAGAATAGCAGCCTGCATTGCTGCGAAAGGTGGATATACACTGTACTAGTGCCGACATTGTGCATGCTCTGTTGCCTGTGTCTATGTGCCTGTGGTTCTGTCAGTGTGATCATGTGATGTATCTGACCCCAGGAATGTGTCAATAAAGTTTCCCCTTCCTGGGACAATGAATTCACGGTGTTCTTATTTCAATTTCCAGGAGTGTAGTTGCCGGTGCAGGATTTTGTGCCCGAACTGATTATGTCCCATAAATGGTCGATGGGATTCATGTCGGGCGATCTGGGTGGCAAATCCTTTCGCTCGAATTTTCCAGAATGTTCTTCAAACCTATCAGGAACAACTGTGGCCCGGTGACATGAAATCGTCGTTTGGAAAAATGAAGTCAATGAATAGGTGCAAATGGTCTCATAGTAACCGAACATAGTCATTTACTGTCAGTGATCGGTTCAGCTAGATCAGATGACTCAGCCCATTCCATGTAAACACAGCCCACACCATTGCGGTGTAAACACCCCCTCTGCTTCCCGGGATTTGTGAAATTACAACAATGACCGTGAATTATGAATTTTGACCCGCTTCGGGATAAGGCATCCGAATCCGAAGTAAATAACGATTATTCCGCGGGAAACAGGAGACGTTACAACTTGATCGTTATTGAATGAGTAATTTCATTCAGTAACGATCGGTAAATGAAATAATAGGAATAGTCTCGAAAAATAATTTTGCCAGAGGAAATTTTGCCGAAAGAAATGACTAAGTCCTAAAAGCAATTAAAAAATCGGTCCCCAGCTCAAATGATGAGCAACAGTACTCTTTAAGTACGTGAATAATTGTGTCAAAAATAAAGTTTACTTGATTGTAGCGCAGCAGGTGGAACGGGAACTTTTACGTAAGTGCTGCGTCAGGCTGAGTAGTCATATAAAATAATGTCATAACAATCTAACTACACTTAAACATTAATGGTCAACTAGCAGTAAGTATTTTGATAATTATTTTGTTCATAATTTGTCAGCTAAGTGCAATGCTGACAACACAGATAATTATCTATCTAGATTTTGAATAATGGACTGTCGTTTTGTCTTTAAAATTAGGTACTTTGCACAGATTAATCTACTGATAATGAAATATATTGCCAATAATTGATTAACTATGTTTTGAATGATGATAATTCATTAATTGGGCGATTGTCAGGTGGAATAAGCTTTATAGTTTCATGAAATATCCTTGAACTAACTTCAGCTGAATATGCATTGAAATAAATATTAATAATCAAATTTATTACTTCAGTCTATTATTAAGTTACTACGGTTGGCGTAAGCTTATTAAGTGCAACAATTAACTACGATAACCAATCGTTCAAAAGAGTCTGAAATTTACTCTTCAGCGTCTATGCAAATAATTTGTTAATTAATATATTTTCTCTTGATAATGGCGTGACACACTCGGTTCAATAAGGTATGGATAGGAAGGAACCTACTTGGTGTTATTTTCGGGTGGAATGTAACTGAAACACTTCGATTATAAAGTGCTTGCTATTAACTGTTCAAATTCAGAGAAAAGCACAGTCACTGGCAAGCTTCTACAATTTTATCCTACGGAAACTACGTAGATCTTACTTCCCTAGTTGTCGGTGGATCGACGGAAGTCCACGGCGGCGACACAATGTGGCAGCGGGCTTTTACTGTTGCGACTTGGGCCCACAGTGCGCTTCACGTTTAAGCCCTCGTTTCTTCAGCACTATGCCCATTAATCCATAATAACTTGTCCGGCCATACTTTCAGATATGCCGACCATTACTTTCCCGTCGTACTTAGATCCACACACTAGCCGTTAGAAGTAACACAGCTAGGGATAGCAGCACTCGATTGTACGAGGGGCGTTCAGAAAGTAAGCTCCGATCGGTCGCGAAATGGAAACGACTATGAAAATCGGATAAAGCTTTGCACAGATGTGTTGGGTAGTGTCTCTAGTATAACCCCAGTTAGCATCACGTCGCTCTTCTCATTTCGGAGCTCGCAGTGAGTGCGTAAAGATGTCTAGAAAATAGTGTCTGCCGCCAAGTACGAGGGCCTGGTGAGAAATTTCGCCTGAAGCTATGCAGCTAACATTACATAACTGTCGTGCTGTTTCTTCTTCAAGACAATTCTCAGCCGCATTCTGCAGGGGCAATGAAGATGCTCCTGCATCGTTTTCAAATGGAAGTGTGAGATTACCCACAATACAGTCCGCAATTGTCTCCCCCTGAGTTTCATCTCTGGTCACATGAACCGCTGTCTTTGAAGACAACATTTTGACACAGACAACGAGGTGTAGGCCAGCGTGGAGAATTGACGGAAAGCACTGGCGGCTGCCTTCTATGATGAGGCTATTGAAAAGTTGGTACAACGCTATGACAAAAGTCTAAGTCAGAACGGCGACTACGTAGAGAAGTAGCTGAAAGGTGTAGCTAATTGTTACAAGTAAAACATTTCTGATGTTCACTGTGGTTTCAATTTGGCAATCAATCGGAGCTTACTTTCTAAACAGGCCTCGTACGTCTTACTCCGAGCACGGCGTCACTGCTACTACTGCCCGCTGGCGCGCTCCCGCGCCCAGCGGCACGACAAAACAATCTCTCTGACTTCAACGTTAACTAAATATGGCCTGACGTACCTGTGTTAAATAGTACATAATTTAAACATAGTACTTACAGTACATATTTACACTAGAAAATACATCGTATACAAACAGTTTCATGTGCTGAGTAAGTGAAAAAATTCATAGCAAGGACTGCGTTGTAGCGTCACAGGTGCCACACAAGATTGCACAGTGCCTCGTTGACAGCTTACGTCCTTGCCTTCGTGAGGTCTGCGCCACACTCCAACCCTACCAATCAGTTCCTACCAATTGAAATTTGGGCTCATCTGACGAGGACACGGTTTTCCAGTCGTCTGCCCTTCCAACCGATATGGTTTCGTGCCCAGGAGAGGCGCTGCAGGCGATGTCAAGCAAAGGAACTCACGTCCAGTGTCTGCTGCCATAGTCCGTTAACGGCAACTTCCGCCGCTCTGTCCTAATGGATATGTTCGTCGTAATTCACACATTATTTCTGTGTGTTAGCACTGACGACTACGCAAACGCCGCTCCTCCCTGTCCTTACGTGATGGCCGTCGGCCACTGGTAACGCCCGAAATTTTGTCTTCTCGGTACACTCTTAGCAGTGTGGATCTCGGAATACCCTAATGATATCCGAAATGGAATGTCTCACGCGTCTAGCTCCAACTACCATTCCGCGTTGGATGCCTCTTAATTCCCGTCGTGAGGCCATAATCACGTAGGAACCCTTTTCACACATGACAGCTCCTCGAATGCACTACCCTTTTATACTGCGTGTACGGGATACTACCGCAATCTGTCTACGTGCGTATCACTATCACGTAACTTTTTTTTCTCTCTTTGTATACCTCATGCTGAAGCGTGGTAACTTTTTCTAAATGTTTGTGTAGTGTTAACTTAAAAGTTATTGTACAACTAAAGCAGTGCTCAAGTCGAATGGTGCTGCAGCTTGTTTCCCAGTAAACCGCAACTACGTAACGCGCAGAAGTTGCTATTAGATGCAACATACAGACTATCTGTTACGACTGTCACACTTACTTATCGTCGCTTACGACACACGTATTGTATAATCATAAGATACTAGTCGCTATCGATGTATTAAGATATCTATGATCATCTTTGCTTCAACAGGTAAACAGTGATAGGTGTGTCACGCATCCGTTCACAACGTTAACGCCGATTGCTGATGTAACATGGAAGAGTGCGCTGATTAGCCCAGTTTATATGTTGACGATATAATTTATGTACGATGTGAAAAAGGTAACTCTGTCTAAATTCTAAGCTTTTGTGTTTTTGCGATGTGATTCGTTCGTTATGTGTTATATCACTGTCTATGTCATACTTTCATTTTCAGTGACAAATTCATGGTTTTATTGTCTGATGTCAACGATTCTATATTCGCCTAGTAAAACGTTGTAAATTCTTTTACGTGAGTATACGTCAGTTTATTATGTGTATGCTGTCGTCAACGTTTGCATCTGTTAACATGTCTGTAAGAGATTAATCTTGTAATGCTACTTACATATTACATCAATTTTGTGTACAGGATCTGGTGGTTGAAGTAGTTCATCAGCAGCTAAAGTTGGTAATTACGACATTTTTCAAATATCTACAAGTTGTGGGGCACAACCCTCTTAAAAATAGTCATTTTAATTGCTCGTTTTGCGCTAAACAAAGAAACAAGTGTGACGCTAACGGTGGACTGCAAAGAACGATATGCGACTGACAGAGACCTCCTGAGTGTGTTGCGGGATAAATCAGCCCCGAACAAAACTACTAAATGTAAATGTCGTGTGGCTAGGGCCTCCCGTCGGATAGACCATTCGCCGGGTGCAAGTCTTTCGTTTTGACGCCACTTCGGCGACTTGCGCGCCGATGGGGATGAAATGATGACGATTGGGACAACACAACACCCAATCCCTGAGCGCAGAAAATCTCCGACCTTTGAAAATTAACGAACATTGCCCGTGATTCTCTAACCGATATAATATAAGACGTCCAATGTGTGTACAAATATCTCGACTATTTAAAAGGCATGTCGATAGCTTGTCGAAATACTATTTAGGTGTGTAGTGGAAACAGTCGTAAGAATATGGATCTGCGGCTGGTCCCGGCGGAGGTTCGAGTCCTCCTTCGGGTATGGGTGTGTGTGTTCGTCCTTAGGACAATTTACGTCAAGTAGTGTGTCAGTTAAGTCCCATAAGATTTCACACACCTTTGAACGCTTACGGACTCCGCTGTGTCTTCCTCATTTTCCTGTTGCGTCTGTACGGAAGACTCAAGTCCATTCTGCTTCACGAACCTCCTACCCCTGTACATAGACTCCATAGGAACCAGGTAACGTGCCAATTGATGCTTCCGTACAACTACTGCCCACGTTGACTTGCCTGTGGTTAAAATGGAACGTCTCTGCTGACGCCGCTTTTCAACTTCCTACAGCACTCGTGCAGTTACTGTTGCTGCAACTACAAATACGACTCACCATATTGAGCTGTCGTTCTGCAAAAAACGCATCATAGATCGCTGCTCAATGGCAGTGTATGTTGACAGCGGAGCGGCCATCTTGTTGTGGACGCTGCTACCTTTTCCTGCGTTGTACCATCACTCTAACACCTGGCGGTCACTTTCTGGATCTCGAGGTACACTACTGCCACCTACCAACGCCATCACACAACTTTTCGAAATTTTATGGAACCTTTAAGGTTTTCATTTGAATCACCCTCGTATGAGCAGTACTATACCTTAAAGATTAAAAACCGAAATGGATTACCATAATGATAAGAATAAATTAACTTGTTGCGCCTGTCAAAGCCGACTGTAGCTATCTCATCTCTGGTGTCAGTGGTTTCTTTTTTAATTCCGTTTACTTTCTTTGTGGCCACCAGCTGTCCTAGTACTATCACCATGTTCTCCATTGACAATTATAAGATATCTATCAATGATCATCCAGAACTCTCTAAACTAAAACGACTACCTCATGAAACTGACTGTCGAGAAAGTAGATGACAGAATCAGATTCACTAGAAGAACCCTAATTTAACGAAATACTCCACAAAAGAAGTGACTTAGACTTGTTCAAGAGATTACTGAATATTTCTAATGAGCCTGGAAACCTTACTAGATTGGATTAATATAAGAGATACAGAAGATCCAATGAAGTGTGACGTGAATCGTCACGAGTGAGTTGAAGCGCGAGGCTGTTACGGAGTTTCTCAACAATTCCAGCGACAGACGCTAGTGGAGAGCCTTTATGCGTCACAGGCAAGTGTACTTATGAAATTTCGGGAGCGTACGTTCGATTAAGAGTCGAGCAACCTCCTGCCACTTACAACTCAGTAAACGACGGCATTGAGAAAATCAGAAAAAGTAGAGCTCAGTCGATCGTCGCAAGCACCATTTGTGAATTGGAGAAAAATCTGTCACAGCTGCCATCAGCAAAATTCTGTAAGTTGGCTTGCGTAGAATGGAGGCAGATGAAGATTTAAATTGCATAAATTGACAAAATAACCAGTTAAGAACCTCTCTGAGAGTAAATACAAGGGCTACTCGGGAAGAATGGTCAGATCGGGGGCGAAATGGAAACCACTCTCAAATTCTTCTCCAACAGGACGTTAAACCTAATCTTTCTTTTCCTTCAAATTCTTCTGGCAGTTCCATATTTCACATCTCTCCTTCTCCTACATCTTCTCCCTTTTCTATGAGGGCTATTCAGAAAATATGGTCCGATCGGGCAGGAAATAGAAACGACAGTGAGAACCCAATGAAACTTTGCACTAAAGTGGTGGACAGTGTCTCTAGTAGCCCGTCGATCGCGTCACGTGGCTCTTTTCAGTTCTGAGATCACCGTTAGCACGTAAAGATACGTAGAAAATTATTTCAAAAAAATGGTTCAAATGACTCTAAGCACTTTGGGACTTAACACCCTAGGCCATCAGTCCCCTAGACTTAGAACTAGTTAAACCTAACTAACCTAAGGACATCACACACATCCATGCCCGAGGCAGGAATCGAACCTGTATCGCAGCAGCAGAGCGGCTCCGGACTGAAGCGCCTAGAACCGCTCGGCCACTGTGGCCGGCAAACAATTTCACCTGCCAAGTTTGAGGGCCTGGTGAGAGATTTCGCCTGATATCATGCAGCCCACATAACTGTCATGCGTTTCTTCTACATGACAATTTTCGGCCGCACTCTGCGGGGGCAATGAAGATGAAGACAACATTCTGGCACAGACAACGAGCTGTAGGACAGCGTAGAGAATTTGCGGAAAACACAGGCAGCTGCCTCCTTTGATGAGGGTATTCATAACTTGATACAAGGCTATGACAAACGCCCAAGTGGGATCGGCGACTATGTAGAGAAGTATATGGAAGGTGTAGCTAACTGGTGCAGATTAAACCTTTTTGATTTTCACAGTGTCTCCATTTCGCGACCGATCGGATCTTAGTTACTTTCCGAATAGCTCTCGTAATATAGGTCTGTTGACCCGACTGAGTCTGTAACCACGTTCCAGTAGATAATACTGTGCTTCAGTACGACTGATTACAGACAGACGTTTTAGTGCCTCAGCCACCTGGAATTGTAACAGAGAATTTTGATTTAGTATTCTTCGGTCAGCGTACGACACACTCAATGACATACCGACAAAGTGGCAGAGACCCGCCGACAACACGCTGTTGTCAGTGCAACAGACTTCTGAGCAGCCGTCTTCGGTTGTTTGCAGATGACGCTGTCGTTTATCGACTAATCAAGTCTCAAAAGATCAAAACAAACTGCGAAACGATTTAGAAAAAATATCTGAATGGTGCGAAAAGTGTCAGTTGATCCTAAATAACGAAAAGTGTGAGGTCATCCCCATGAGTGCTAAAACGAACTCGTTCAACTTCGGTTGCAAGATAAATCAGTCCAATCTAAAAGCCGTAAATTCAACTAAATACTTAGATACTAAAATTACGAACAACTTAAATTGGAAAGAACGCACAGAAAATATTGTGGGGAAGGCTAACCAAAGGCTGCGTTTTATTGGCACGACAAATGTAAAAGACCTACACTACGCTTGACCGTTCTCTTTTAGAATACTGCTGCGCGGTGTGGGATCCTTACCAGTTATAACTGACGGAGTACGTCGAAAAAGTTCAAAGAAAGGCAGCACGTTTTGTATTATCGCGAAATATGGGAGAGAGTGTCACAGAAATGATACAGGATTTGAGCTGGAAATCATTGAAAGAAAGGTGATTTTCGTTGCGACGTAATCTTCTCACGAAATTCCAATCACCAACTTTCTCCTCCGAATGCGAAACTATTTTGTTGACACCGACCTACATAGGGAGGAATTATCACCACGATAAAATAAGGGAAGTCAGAGTTCGTACGGAAAGATATAGGTGTTCATTCTTTCCGCGCGCTATACGAGATTGGAATAATAGAGAATTGTGAAGGTGGTTCAATGAACCATCTGCCAGGCACTTAAATGTGATTTGCAGAGTATCCATGTAGATGTAGAAGTAGATGCAGGTGTCAGTGACGGTCTGTGGTGGCGCGCGACAATTCACTGGTACAAAAACTTAGGCCGCCGACCGCCGCTACTATTGCAGAAGTTGTACCACTGAGCGCCATGGACGAACCGGAAGATCATCAAAGGGGGCCCCTCAGGCATCAATCAGTGGTCCTGCCTTCTGGGATATCGTGACTGAACCACCCATCAGGTTGATGAGACTCGAAATCTTACGGCATCGCCTCATTCACACACGACATTCTACTCGAGCTTTCCGATTATTCAAGAAATGCACTTGACTTATGGAAGGAAGAAAGATTAAGATTCAAGTCCCTGTCGATGACAAGGAGGTTACAATTGGCCAATGCATCGCAGTACGCCAAGGAACATGCGACAGAACTGTATTGTATTCATTTATTATTACTATCCGGTTATCTTGGTATGAAAGAAGGAACGTACCAAGTCGATAGTTTATGAGCGAAATTAGTAGTAAAAATAAATGAATACAATACAGCTCTATGTCATGCAATTTCAAAACGTAATACTGCAGTTGATAGCCATCCTAAGAAAATGTTACATCAGAGTATGTTACACTGGACGGCTTATGTTCTAGACAACGGATGTTCTCATAGGACCATTTGTCGGACAGTATCTGCAGTACCATGAGATTCTATATTCTATGCTATCGATTTTGTTGTACACAGGAAAGTATCGTCTTCGGAAAATCGGTCACTTTAAATGTGGATACATACAGAAATTCACTACTATCCGATTACAAAAAAACAAGCGAACATCTTGAGGAACATAACTATTTAGTGGTAACCAGTAGACCCCGATTTTTTGAGGAATCGAGCTCTCATTTATGGAAGAGCTTGGAACATCTGATTAGTTTACAAATGAGCTAACGTGTTAAATATTTGCCTTTAAGCATTCAAGAGAGGAAAACTTTAGGAATGGTTTGAAATTACGCTTAACGTTCGTTGGAAGACGCTAAGTGCTCTAATTACGGAGCACTGGATGAATATAAACTGGGTAATTTGCGCTGAAATTTAAGCAAAAGTTTGTGTTTCACGCATCTCAGTGTTCATGGCGTTATATCTCCTAAATTTGGAAATTTGTGGTAAGTTCCTATGGGACCAAACTGCTGAGGTCATCGGTCCCTAGGGTTACATACTACTTAACGTTATTTAAACTAACTTACGCCTTACGCTAAGGACAACACAAACACACCCATGCCCGAAGGAGGACTCGAACCTCCGACCGGAGAGGCGGCGCGAATCGTGACAAGGCACCCGAGACCGCGCGGCTATCCCGCTATATCTTCTGAAATACGCGTTTTACAATGATAAACTTTTGCATGTAGGTTAAGTGATATATGTGTAATTGGTGTAATGGGCAATCAAATGAAAACGAGGCAGATGGAAAAAAGTAAGTAAATTGTTTACTGTTTGAAAATTATTCATTGGAACTGTTAATGCATGTATTCCTCTGTGAGACAAAATGGTCAATAACAGCACGGAAAAATGTCTGTGGTTGACTACGGAACCATGATTGAAGCCAGGCTTCCATCGGAAGCCAATCGACGGCACGAATGTTTTTGCTCAGGGTTCCAAAAACATGGAAATCGCCTTGGGAAAAACTGTGAATCTATGGAGGACTTGTAAGGGCTTCCCTGAGAAACTTCTGCTTCATTGTGGAAACAAAAGGCACGCCAGATCTGGGAAAGTCGTGATGACATTTTTCTCTGACTGGAAGAACCCTCGTTCATTGACTTCCTGGAACACGGTGCCACAGTTAACGCACAAACGTACGTGCATACTTGTCAAGAATTGAAGAGTGGCAACAAGTCCAAAGGAATGTTGTTGGCACGTAATGCCCACCCACATTTTGCCAAGGCTGTTTAGGTGCCCTTTACAGATGCTGAATGCAAAATGTTATTAGTAGAGAAGCAGTAAATTAAAACGTCGTGTCTGATGTTGCAGTTTAATTACGCGACAATTTAGCAAAAGATTGGTTTTCACGGATCTAAATGTTTATGACGTCACATCTCCTGGGCTCTATGTCGTACAGTGATATAATTTTGCAGGTACATTCGGTGGTATATGTGTATACTGTCTGCAAAACATGTTCTGAATATAATCAGTAGTAAAGAAGTAATAAATTAAAATGTCATCCCTGATTCTGAAGTTGGACTGCATGACCGGCGAAGATGTAGCAACCTATAAACTTTTTTTCTTTCGTCAATTTGTGGAGATGTCACCGAGAAAAGTTTCTTAAAGGTTTCAAATAACGTGTAAAGTTTGTTGGAAGCCGCAAAGTGCTCTCATTCACAAATACTGGATCAATGAAGTCCGTTCAAAAATGGTTCAAATGGCTGTAAGCACTATGGGACTTAACATCTGAGGTCAAAAGTCCCCTAGGATTTAGAACTACTTAAATCTAACTACCCTAAGGACATCACACACATCGATGCCCGAGGCTGGATTCGAACCTGCGACCGCAGCAGCCGCGTGGCTCCAGACTGAAGTGCCTAGAACCGCTCGGCCACCGCGGCCGGCTAATGAACTCCGTGCATTTGTGTGCCGTCAGTTACGATACCTCAAAAGAAAATTTATTGAGTTAGCCGAACGAGGTTCAAATGGTTCAAATGGCTCTGAGCACTTTGGGACTCAACTGCTGAGGTCATTAGTCCCCTAGAACTTAGAACTAGTTAAACCTAACTAACCTAAGGACATCACAAACATCCATGCCCGAGGCAGGATTCGAACCTGCGACCGTAGCGGTCTTGCGGTTCCAGACTGCAGCGCCTTTAACCGCACGGCCACTTCGGCCGGCCCGAACGAGGTGACGGAGTTGTTAACACATTGGACTCGCATTCTGGAGGACGACGGATCAAACCCGCGTCCAGCCCAGGTGTTCCGTGATTTCCCTAACTCGCTCCAGGGAGATAGCAGAATTGTCCTTTTGAAAGGGCACGGTCGATTTCTTTCTCCATCCTGAATCAATCCGACCTTGTGCTCCGTCTCTAGCGACCTCGATGTCGGCGGACGTTACACCCTAGTCTTTCTTCCTTCCTTCGTTACTGTCGTAAATTTTTACCTAAGAGTATACCTCTTAAGGGGTAGATTGTGGTAGCATTTTAAATTTTTAAATTCGGTCAATAATTATGCGAAATATTCAAAATCGCCTTTTTGTTGCCCTTAAACTGGCCGGCCGGAGTGGCCGAGCGGTTCTAGACGCTTCAGTCTGGAACAGCGCGACCGCTACGGTCGCAGGTTCGAATCCTGCCTCGGGCATGGATGTGTGTGATGCCCCTAGGTTAGTTAGGTTTAAGTAGTTCTAAGTTCTAGGGGACTGGACTGATGACCTCAACTGTTTCCTATAGTGCTCAGAGCCATTTGAACCATTTTGAACCCTTACGCTGAAACTGATACCAGGATCCTGGATAGCGTTTTATTGGATATACATGATGCCCCAGAAGTAACGGTGAATATTCAGGAATATGACAGGAACGACCATTCGAAGAAAAAAATTGTCGAGTAAACACGACCTCTAGAGTGCATTCCGTAAGAACTATACGAAAGACCTCTTATACACAAGAAGTGTTAATGGCTCATAGCGTAAGCATTTTAGAGCCCACATTTGCTAGACCTATTTGCTGCGAATGATCGTTCCTGTGATATTCCTGACTATTGACCATTCCTCCTGGGGACCCTTGTAGATGCAAGGAAATGTTATGAAGTGGGACGACCACGTAAAAGCAGTATTATTGCTGCTGAATGTAAAGCATAGATGTGTTTAAAGCATGGAAGTCGATGTATAAAGAAAACCACATACAAGATGCTATAGCGGCTAGTTCAAGATGATATGACAACACACAAAATGAATTTGGAAACGTGCTGTTAGCATTGTAAAAGGGTCGTACAGTCAATATGAAAGCGTAACAGAAATTCACGGGGTACTTGAAAGGATTCTTGGTTGAAAATTAAGAAGTGGCCAAGTCCGGGTGGAATCTAAATTCGGATTTACAATGAACATGTCGTTAGCTCCCTTGTTGGTCTGCATTTATCGCGAATCTCTCCAGCAGCGCCAGTGCCAAGCGACTGAAAGAAGCGCAGGTGATTGCTTATATAAGAAGAATACAAGAACGACCCGCAAAATTACAGACCAATATCCTCAGTTCTAGAGCACATTCTGAGTTCCAATGTAATTATATCCACGAATCAGTACGGTTTTAGAAAGTATTACTCGTGTCAAACCCAACTTGCTCTTTTCTCACATGATGTACTGCGAACTATGGAAGAAACGCTACAGGCAGATTCCATATTTCTATAATATCGAAAAGTATTTGACAGGGTACCCCAATGCAGACTGTTAACGAAGGAACGAGCTTACGGAATAGGCTCCCAGATGCTCTATGAGATCAAAAGTATCCGGATACCCCAAAAACATACGTTTTTCATATTAGGTTCATTGTGCTGCCACCTACTGCCAGATACTCCATATAAGCGGGGCCATTAGACATCGTGAGAGAGCAGAATGGGGAGCTCCGCGAAACTCACGGATTAGAACGTGGTCAGGTGATTGGGTGTCATTTGTGTCATACGTCTGTACGCGAGATTTCCACACTCCTAAACATCCCTAGGTTCACTGCTTCTGATGTGATACTGAAGTGGAAACGTGAAGGGACACGCATAGCACAAATGCGTACAGGCCGTCCTCGTCTGTTGACTGACAGACGCCGCCGACAGTTGAAGAGGGTCGTAAAGTGTAATACGCAGACATTCATCCCGACCATTACACAGGAATTCCAGACTGCAACCGGATGCACTGCAAGTACTATGACAGTTAGGCGGGAGGTCGAGCAGCTGCTCATAAGCCACACATCACGTCGTTAAATGCGAAACGACGCATCGCTTGGTGTAAGGAGCGTAAACATTGGACGATTCAACAGTGGAAAAACGTTGTGTGGAGTGACGAATCACGATACACAACGTGACGATCCGCTGGCAGGGTGTGGGTAAAGCGAATGCCCGGTGAACGTCACCTGCCAGCGTGTATGGTGCCAACAGTAAAATTCGGCGGCTGTGGTGTTATGGTGTGGTCGTGTTTTTCATGGAGGTGCCTTGCACCCCTTTCTGTTTTGCGTGGCACTATCAAAGCACAGGCCTACATTGATGTTTTAAGCACCTTCTTGCTTCCGACTGTTAAAGAGCAATTCGGGGATTGCGGCTGCATCTTAAAACTCGATAGAGCACCTGTTCATAAGGCACGGCCTGTGACGGAGAGGCTACACGACAATAACATCCCTGTAAGGGACTGGCCTGCACAGAGTCCTGAACTGAATCCTACAGAACACCTTAGGGATGTTTTGGAAACCCGACTTCATGCCAGGCCTCACCGACCGACATCGATACCTCTCCTCAGTGCAGCACTCCGTGAAAAATGGGCTGCCATTCCCCAAGAAACCCGGGCGCAGCTTGCCATCATAAAGCGTGAAACATGCGGTGTGAAGGATGAAGTAAAAGCGTTGCGTGAGTTAGAGCGAGAGATAGCCGAAGCGAAAAGAACCGCCAATGAGGCGAAATTAATTGCGCGGAGAGCTAAGAGAATAGCGAGAGAAACGAAGGAGGTCACAGAAAACAAGACCAAGGTCGGCAAAACTGTTATAAATATGCTGCAGACACGAGTGAAAAAGATCGAAGAAACCGTGTCGAGCAGGAAGGAGGAAGCCGGAGAGGCACCACTGATGGCAGAATTTGCCGAATTTAAACGACAAATCGAGAGCAGGGTAGAGGCACTGTCAGTCGACAGAACTTCTACAAATACAGGACAAACTGGAGCCGATATTCAGACAGTATCCACGGAAGAGGTAACCTCGGAAGTACGGCAACGGGACACAGTATCTGTCACAGGAGTTGTGAACCGACGTGATAATGAAGCACGCATGCTGGAAACCAGACCGTTAGAACGTCATGGCAGCTATGAACCGTGAGGCACACGTACGGAGGTACCGCGTGTAGTAAGTGATTTGCCGGAGGCGGAGTTCAGTAGCAGAACAACTGGCGCAAGCAATTGCTACCCGCTTAGGCGATCCACCTCGCACTTGCAAGAGCCACAGGATATCCAGCAGGCGCACACGGAGGTAGTTTATGAAAACATCGAAACGCCACAGCATAAAGATGAAACTAGGCAGTTTGATTATAAACACTTTCTGTCGGTACACAAGTTCCAGCACTATAAGGATGATGATGATAATACGTTACATCCAAAAACGTTCATTGGACAGTTTGATCTAACGTTACCACCACAGTGGCCGTTAATGTACAAACTTGACTTTGTGTGTGCGCACTTGGAAGGTGCATCAGCGGAAAGTATGCGTAGTGTTGCTAAAGGTTGCAGAACATACCAAGAGTTCCGCGACGCATTTATGAGCAGATATTGGTCAAAGGAGACCCAAAACAGAATTAAACAAGAAATCCTCATGACACGCGACTTCGACACGGTAAATTAATTATATCACATACAACACGTGGAAAGTCATTCTTTACAGAGAGATGTCCAAAACGGATATAAGACTTAACACACACAAACATAGAATCCGTTAAAAGACTTAGTAAACTTTACAGAGAGAGATCGAAAACGGATATAACACGTAACATACAACACGTGGACGAACAATATTTAAAGAGAGCAGTACAAAACAAATGTAACACGTAAAATAAAAGATTCAGACGCCCAAGTTAGAGGTAAAAAAGGCGTGGATAAGCAATTTTTATAGAGAGAGAGATTCAAAAGGGGTAAAAAACGTAAGCCGGAACACACACAGAAGAAGTGGAGGAGCGATCTTTATAGGGAGCATTATAAAAGATATGTAGCACTCATACACAGAGTTAAAGGGTGCAGATATCAGAATACTGAAAATGTACTTACCAGGGAATGGAACTTCATCCACATGAGCACGTTTGCTGCTGCTGCTGCTGCTGCTGCCACTGGCGGATCGTGATCGCTTCATTTTTGCACGTTTAATTACGAAGACGTGACAAGTATTAGACGAACGAAGTAAACGAGTAGTGTGAGAGTGAGGTGGGCCGTGCACTGACTTGTACAGGGCTATTACAAATGATTGAAGCGATTTCATAAATTCACTGTAGCTCCATTCATTGACATATGGTCACGACACACTACAGATACGTAGAAAAACTCATAAAGTTTTGTTCGGCTGAAGCCGCACTTCAGGTTTCTGCTGTCAGAGCGCTCGAGAGCGCAGTGAGACAAAGTGGCGACAGGAGGCGAGAAAGCGTATGTCGTGCTTGAAATGCACTCACATCAGTCAGTCATAACAGTGCAACGACACTTCAGGACGAAGTTCAACAAAGATCCACCAACTGCTAACTCCATTCGGCGATGGTATGCGCAGTTTAAAGCTTCTGGATGCCTCTGTAAGGGGAAATCAACGGGTCAGCCTGCAGTGAGCGAAGAAACGGTTGAACGCGTGCGGGCAAGTTTCACGCGTAGCCCGCGGAAAATTGGCTCATGCCACAACTGGAGACCGACAGCGCCGACTTCATCTTTCAACAGGATGGTGCTCCACCGCACTTGCATCATGATGTTCGGCATTTCTTAAACAGGAGATTGGAAAACCGATGCATCGGTCGTGGTGGAGATCATGATCAGCAATTCATGTCATGTCCTCCACGCTCTCCTGACTTAACCCCATGCGATTTCTTTCTGTGGGGTTATGTGAAAGATTCAGTGTTTAAACCTCCTCTACCAAGAAACGTGCCAGAACTGCGAGCTCGCATCAACGATGCTTTCGAACTCATTGATGGGGACATGCTGCGCCGAGTGTGGGAGGAACTTGATTATCGGCTTGATGTCTGCCGAATCACTAAAGGGGCACATATCGAACATTTGTGAATGCCAAAAAAAACTTGTTGAGTTTTTGTATGTGTGTGCAAAGCATTGTGAAAATATCTCAAATAATAAAGTTATTGTAGAGCTATGAAATCGCTTCAATCATTTGTAATAACCCTGTATAGGTCCTGCCTAGCGCGTGTATGTAGGCACGGGGTTGTGACATAGAGAGATGGCGCTAACTCTCTCTCTCTCTCACACCTCGCTACGGCAATAGAGACTAGACACGCATCACGTGGTGGATACACTGGGTGCGACCTTGTTGTTGTTGAATAACGGTGCTTTGGAATGGTGGCGGTGTTATGAAAACATTTCATGCCTAGCGCGTATATGTAGGCGGGGGGATGTGTCTCTGACGTCATGGCCGCCATCATGGATAACGGTACTTTGGAATGGTACCGGCATTGGAATGGGACCGGCCCTGTTCCAATACTACCGTTGCTATTTTACTATATACATAAATGACCTGGCGGACAGCGTTGGCAGCAGTCTACGGTTGTTTGTGATGATTCTGTGGTGTACAGGAAGGTGTCGAAGATCAGTGACTGTAAGACGATACAAGAAGACCTAGACAACATTTATAGTTGGTGTGATCACTGGCTGGTGGCTCTAAATGCAGAAAAATGTAAGTTAATGCGGATCAGTAGGAGAAACAAAAGCTTACTGTTCGGATGCAGTATTAGTAGTGACCAGCTTGACGTAGTCACGTCGTTCAAATACCTTGAGGTAACGCAGCGAAGCGATACGAAATGGAATGAGCATATTAGCATTGCGGTAAGGAAGGCGAATGGTCGACCTTGGTTTATTGGGATAACTCTGGAAAAGTGTGAGTCATCAGTAAAGGAGACCGCTTTTAGGTTGCTAATGCCATCTATTCTTGAGCACTGCTCGAGCATGTGGGTTCCGCACCAGGCCGTATTGAAAGAAGACATCGAAGCAGTTGAGGGGCGAGCTGCAAGGTTTGTTACCGATAAGTTCGATGAGCATACAAGTGCTACTTACGTGCTTCGGGAACTCAGGTTCGAATCCCTGGTCGAATCCCTGGAGGAAAGAAGACATCATTTCGAAGAACGCTACTGGGAAAGTTTAGAGAACCAGCATTTGAAATTGACTGCATAAAGATTCTACTGCCGCAGGCATACATTTCGCGTAGGACTACGATGATAAGATACGAGAAACTAGGGCTCATACGGAGTCATATGAAAGTCGTTTTTCCCTCGCTGTATTTGCGAGTGGAACAGAAACGGAAATGTAGCACAGCGTTCTCTACGTCACGCACCGTGCGGTGGCTTGCGGACCATGTATGTAGATGTAGATGTAGATCTCTTCCTCGTGAAGCCCTGTTGGGTACACTTAGAGAACTTGTATTCGAAGAGTACCACAAGCTGCGACATAGTATCGATTTGAAGAGTGACCCGAATTTATAATAAATTTCCTTTACTTTACGTCTATGGTCACAATGACCATCTTCATTTTTTTATAAAACCGATTTGAAAATGGTCATTATAGACCAAAACCGTTATTCTGATGAAAAAAAAGGTTTTAAAAGGTTTATCACCATAGATATAAAGTAAAGGAAACTTATTCGAAGAGTACTGTAAAACCACTGTGCTGCAATGTGTATATTGCGTTGGGGTTAGGAGAGGAAGAGAAGAGGTATTAGGAAGCGTACCAATCGGGCTGAAAATCAGTAATATTGGTGCAAATTACCCGCCGCTATGAGCTGTTCAGTGGCTTGCAGATTATACTGATCAACAGTATTCGTACATCGTTATGTAATGCGGAATTCACCACTAGATGTTAGAATGAAGGCTTTCATGACCGGATGACATTGCTGGTCAGGGTATAAGGTCGTGGTCCATGAAACTCTTCTGTTTCTAACGTTTCGTCCAGAACTGAACTGGACACCTAAGAGGTGTTGCTTCTCCGACGAGTCTCCAGGGGAAGTACATAATTTCTGTAGTCACTGCTAAGCGACGTGGTGTGAAGATCAATGCGTGGTACGGTGGATGATTGGAAACGAGTGACTTGGAGTGATGAATCACGCTGTATCCTGTAGCAATCCGACGGAAGGGTTTGGGTTTGGCAGATGTCTGGAGATCGTTACCTGTGTTCACTATATTCATGCGTAATGCCAGTAGAGAAATACGGAAGTGGCAGGGTAGCGGTACGGAGGTGTTTTTCACGGTTAGGGAAAACGCTAGATGGGGCAGGATATGAAAAAGTCTTACAGTGAAACTTCCTGGCAGATTAAAACTGTGTGCCGGACCGAGACTCAAACTCGGGACCTTTACCTTTCGCGGGCAAGTGCTCTACCAACTGAGCTACCCAACCACGACTCACGCCCATTCCTCACAGCTTTAATTCCGCCAGTACCTCGTCTGTGAGGACGGGGCGTGAGTCGAGGTTGGGTAGCTCAGTTGGTAGAGCACTTGCCCGCGAAAGGCAAAGGTCCCGAGTTCGAGTCTCGGTCCGGCACACAGTTTTAATCTGCCAGGAAGTGTCATATTAGCGCACACTCCGCTGTAAAGTGAAAATTTCATTCAAGTCTGCCGGCCGAAGTGGCCGTGCGGTTAAAGGCGCTGCAGTCTGGAACCGCAAGACCGCTACGGTCGCAGGTTCGAATCCTGCCTCGGGCATGGATGTTTGTGATGTCCTTAGGTTAGTTAGGTTTAACTAGTTCTAAGTTCTAGGGGACTAATGACCTCAGCAGTTGAGTCCCATAGCGCTCAGAGCCATTTGAACCATTTGAACCATCATTCAAGTCTTACAGTACTGTGTACTGCTTAAAGCAGGGGAAAAATTCGGAGAAGATGACTGATCGTATGTAATTTCCACTAATAGATATCTCGAAACTTCTGATAAGATAGTGTGTATGAGGACGGAGATACAGATGGAGTACGAGTTTACGTTGGATAACACTAGAGGAGACAAAATGGCTGTATCCTTCATCAAAGAAACGAATCTGTCACTACCCTTAACCGATTTAGGAAAACTAACCGTTTTTGGGAAAACACCGAAAACCTAAACGGGTGTGGCCGAGCAAACGTTTGAAGCGACATCATCACGAACGCGGGTCGAGTGCCTTACCGCTGAGCCATCTCTGTTGGTTTTAACCCTTGTGCTGATGTTGAGGTTCAGAAAGCAGTTCTCGTGTGTGGTACGGTATTTAAATTGTTTATTGAAAAAAACCATCACCTGAATTTTTAAAAAAGAGTCTTTTTTAATGAGCTCTGTGTACACAAAAACAACCAATTAAATTAAACGGGCTTTCTTTCCTGTGAATATAACA